>NC_090938.1:700626322-703152670 GCF_040938575.1 Ambystoma mexicanum | reverse complement strand
CCATGGCATGCCTGCGAACTCCTACAGGAAGAGGCAGTTAATGGCAGATTGGTCCAGTAGAGAGGGCGCTTTCCCATCTGTGATCCGGACTGAGCATGCTGTTAAGGGCAGATTGGTCCATACTGACAGCCACGTCATAGCCTTGAGATTCTTCAGGAACACGACTCTGCGTTTTGCACCTTTCCACAGTCCACGGACAGGACCCTGCTTAGCCTTGGAATAGCTGCAGAGACTACATGCACCCTATCTCTTCCTTCCCAAAGGCATCCGCACTCTAGTGCATGGCACTGGGCTGGGCTGCATTAGGGCTCTCAGACCCCACCTCTGCGACAGTCCTCTAGTTTAACCATCTTTTGCAGGTCCTTTACAGTCCACCGCAGTATATCACCGAAGTTCAGATCTACCAAAGTTGTAAACGTTTTTATTGCTGATGTCACTGGCGAATATCTAGTGCTGATCTTTGTTCTAAAAAGTTCCTATGCTAAAGTCTTAACTACAATCGTCTAACTCGAATGGCTGTTGTGACATCACCCAGATATGATGGCTGTCCACAGCCTTGCTTAAGACTTTAGTGGTTTTTAGGTCTTCTCCAACTCCCTAAAATGAGAAAATTGGCCCATTTGATGACAACTTTTTTGTGCAAATGTGGGGTCCCCCTCCCCTTATCCACTCCCCATACTCTGCCATTCCCTTTACCTTTCCAAATTTAAATCAACCCTTTTATTAATGTCCCCCTCTATATACTGTATTTAACCTTTTAACTTGTCTTCCCCTGTCACCCTGCCTATCCACAGTATGCCTTCTGTTTTGTCAACAAAACTGCTGTCTAAAGGGTAGTCTGTTTTTACCCCTTCAAGATCACGGTATGCGATTCACAATACCTGTTCTAGAATATTCTGTTCCTAATGGCCATTGAGGTTTCTCTCATTGGCCATACCTGCCTGTAATAACTGGGTGCTGATAACATTTGTTTAGTGTTTAATTACTGCTGAATGCTTTCGTAGCGCCCTCTGTGGGTGTCCGTCCTAAAATATTCCAGAAAAGTGTCTGTTCTGGACTACCCCACTACTAACGAGCGATCTAGAAGGGGGCATTGCTGATATTTGTTCTAAAATGCTGCTTTGCCAAGAGCTGTTCTAGGAACCCCAACTGTTGATGTGTGCCCCAGAATATTAATGTATTGATGGCTGCCCTTGAATATTCAGTAGGTGATGAAAGATGCCGAGTTGGTGGCTGTTTTGCAAAATTCCATCCTTGATGTCCGAGACTGAATGTTCCCCAGCTGTTGTTTGTCCCAATGTATGCCACTGCTGGTGTCTGTTCTGGAATCCATGTTAAGCGTGTTCTGATGTAGTCCGTACCTGATGCCTGTTGTGGAACATGCCCTTGCTTATCTGCAATGCAGAACACGAGAGTGATGTTGCATAGTGTGTGATATTCCATTGCAGATGATTAAAGCTGAATGCTGCTTCTCGGGTTCCCGTTACACGCTGATACGCCGTTGTTTCTCCTGCAGCTCCAGAGCCTGTACTCTTTACCCTGCTGCACCTTTCAGTTGTCAGGATGAGCGGTCTAAGGGCCAGACTCAAGAGCTGATTCTCTTTCCCAGCTGGGTGTTCTGGTCTCCAATTGGAGGCGCGGGTTCAAATCCCACTTCTGACACAACCTTTTTTTTTTTCCAGCCTCTTTCAGATCGGGGTGATTCACGCCACGGTATATAGACGGTCCTTAAAGTTGCCAATCCTGACAGATCGCTCTAACTTGTAGG
The DNA here is from genome assembly GCF_040938575.1 of Ambystoma mexicanum. Taxonomy (NCBI): domain Eukaryota; kingdom Metazoa; phylum Chordata; class Amphibia; order Caudata; family Ambystomatidae; genus Ambystoma; species Ambystoma mexicanum. The sequence goes on along the minus strand of NC_090938.1, from coordinate 703,150,902 downwards.
GGTGCGCACGGAGGGTGGGGAGAGCTGGGCTGTTGTCTTCAGGAAACACGTCACAGGAGGCGGGCTGAGCCCTGGCCACTGATTGGTGGTAAATCCCACTAGTTGCGCGTGAAGGACTGGAGCTGAGATGTATTCATTGGGCCATAGAGTACTGTAGGAGAGAGATCTGCGAGAGGACGTAACTTGAGTTTATTTTGCAGGTGACCTAGGTGTGTAAAATAAAATGTGAAAAATATCAGTAAAAGAATACCGCGCCCAACGTGGGGCTCGAACCCACGACCCTGAGATTAAGAGTCTCATGCTCTACCGACTGAGCTAGCCGGGCTGCTGGTCACACAGTCTGCTGGTCGCCCTTTTCTTAGCACAACATTCCTAACTGGACAGCCTGTGAAGGGAGAGAGCAATGTGTGCTTGCATGTTTATGTGTGCTGCCTGTATGCCTGCACTCTATGTACGTGCATCTTTACGCAGCCGCTATGTCTCTGTGTTTGTCCATGTCTGCAGATATTTGTGGCGCTTCCCTTAATATGGTTATGTTATTGGTATCTTTCTGTGTAAGTTTATGTATGTCTACACATCTTTACTATGTGTGCAGCTAGCTTCCTCTTCCTACATGTGTCTCTGAAGTAAGTCTCTATGGATAAGTAGACCGTGTGTGTCTGTATCTGTGCGTGTGTGCCTGTGCACAGCCAAGCACACACTCGTTTGCGTCATTAAGACATGTACTGACAATAATCTACCCCCTATGCCATTCACAGATACTAGAAATCCAGGACCCCGATATACAGGCTAAGAGTGGATACAAAAAGAGCCCCATGGTCTGCCTGCGATCTCATACAGGAGCAGCTGTGTTAATAGCAGACTGGAGCAATACAGAGAGCTTTGTCCTGGCGGTGAGCCCTTATTGTAGCAGGCTTTTACTTGCAGATAAGCCCAGGGACGCCGTCAGGCCCTTTCAATCTTTGCAAATTAAAGTGGCCTCAAGTCTTGGGCAAGGGTATGGGGGGCAGCGACTTCCCCCATGTTTGCAGGATTTACAGACGTGTTATCACCTCATTGCCTCCAAACACTTGTTCCTCCACATCAGCCTCTTGCTGACAAAGAAGGGTTTATTGCTCTTCAGTGGGCAATTCATGTTTAGTATCCCTGCTGGATGGCCGTCTCCTGATAATCAGCGGCTAGTAACCTTCCCTTTTCACCATTGTAATGTATGCACCCCAGGAGTGCCCCAGACTGTTTTCGCTCTCAGCAGGGGGCCACCAACCATCATGTTGAAATGGGCAACCAAACATCTTCAGCAGGGCCTGGGTAGGCCAACACAGGGAACTATGTCCTGTCAGTGAGCTCTTACAGCAGCAAGCTGCTAATGCCAGGTTGGTGCAATATACAGAACTATAGCCTGGCTGTGAGATAACACAGATCAGGCTCTTGGTGGCAAACAGGCCCAGTATAGAGAGCTCTGGCTCGGCTGTGAGCTAATACAAGGCAGGCAGTTAACGGAAGACTGAGTTAACGCCGATAGCCACAGTGTCTTGAATCGGTCCTGGAAGGTCTGGGATCGCTGTAGGATGCTAAAACGGTCCTGGCACGTAACTGTTGGAACATGTCTTAGCGGTCTAGTAGCTCACCAACAGGGCCACCGCCATGTATATCCCGAAGTCAGGGGATTGCATCAGTGCGTTGCAACCCTGCTCAACTGTAAGGTGAGACGCTAGTTTCCCGCTTTCATTCGGCTTTCTGGCCGCTCTGGGTTCCGTTGCTCTAACGGCTCCCTCTTGCTCTTTCTTTCCACCTTTGTGCTGCGCGCTCCGCGCTCTTCTCCTGTCTACCTTCCCTTTGCCCGGCCGCTCGGCCACTGCATGCTCTCTTGTCTGTGGCAGTCTCCTGTTGTTCACCCAGTCTCTGGGGACTCTTCCATTTCCTGCTTACCTTGTAATAACATCGAGGTTCCAGTCCGTTTTCATTCCTTTCCTAGGACGTTACCCCGCTCTTCAGTAAGCATCCTTGCTGTGCATTCTGGACCCTATAGTCCATTCCTCTTACCTGTGACTGGCCATTCAGGTTGAAGTCTTTCTCCGGTGGTCTATCTGCTCGAATACTCTACTCATCCATCACCCGACCGGTGGAACAACTGCTTTAGCGGCCATCCTGTTACCAAACCAAACCTACCTGCACTAGCTAAGGATACCAGGGTATTTCTGCCTGTCGGCTTTTCCCTGGAGTGGGGTTGGCTCCCCGGAGACCCCACTGCCAGGCTTTTTGCATATTAGTCAAAGTGGCCGCTGGGGGAGCCCGCCCTTACCTCTTCCAAAAGAAGGGAAAGAAGAAGACAGCACCTCAGAGGGGACAGAAGTAGATTGCGTCCTCTGACGACTCCTCATAAACACCAGGTGAGGAGTCGGAGGGAGAGGCTTGTATAGTCACCAAAAGTAACCCCATAGATTCTGAGACACGGCCTGGCTGGGCACTCTTACAGGAGCAGGCTGTTATTGGCAGCTCGGCCCAATACAGAGAGCTTTAGCCTGGCTCTCAGATAATACAGACCAGGCTGTTGTGGGCAGACAGACCCAGTACAGAGAGCTCTGGCTCGGCTTTGAGATAATACAAGGCAGGCAGTTAACGGCAGATTTGCCTGACACTGGGAGCCATGGCATGCCTGCGAACTCCTACAGGAAGAGGCAGTTAATGGCAGATTGGTCCAGTAGAGAGGGCGCTTTCCCATCTGTGATCCGGACTGAGCATGCTGTTAAGGGCAGATTGGTCCATACTGACAGCCACGTCATAGCCTTGAGATTCTTCAGGAGCACGACTCTGCGTTTTGCACCTTTCCACAGTCCACGGACAGGACCCTGCTTAGCCTTGGAATAGCTGCAGAGACTACATGCACCCTATCTCTTCCTTCCCAAAGGCATCCGCACTCTAGTGCATGGCACTGGGCTGGGCTGCATTAGGGCTCTCAGACCCCACCTCTGCGACAGTCCTCTAGTTTAACCATCTTTTGCAGGTCCTTTACAGTCCACCGCAGTATATCACCGAAGTTCAGATCTACCAAAGTTGTAAACGTTTTTATTGCTGATGTCACTGGCGAATATCTAGTGCTGATCTTTGTTCTAAAAAGTTCCTATGCTAAAGTCTTAACTACAATCGTCTAACTCGAATGGCTGTTGTGACATCACCCAGATATGATGGCTGTCCACAGCCTTGCTTAAGACTTTGGTGGTTTTTAGGTCTTCTCCAACTCCCTAAAATGAGAAAATTGGCCCATTTGATGACAACTTTTTTGTGCAAATGTGGGGTCCCCCTCCCCTTATCCACTCCCCATACTCTGCCATTCCCTTTACCTTTCCAAATTTAAATCAACCCTTTTATTAATGTCCCCCTCTATATACTGTATTTAACCTTGTAACTTGTCTTCCCCTGTCACCCTGCCTATCCACAGTATGCCTTCTGTTTTGTCAACAACAAAACTGCTGTCTAAAGGGTAGTCTGTTTTTACCCCTTCAAGATCACGGTATGCGATTCACAATACCTGTTCTAGAATATTCTGTTCCTAATGGCCATTGAGGTTTCTCTCATTGGCCATACCTGCCTGTAATAACTGGGTGCTGATAACATTTGTTTAGTGTTTAATTACTGCTGAATGCTTTCGTAGCGCCCTCTGTGGGTGTCCGTCCTAAAATATTCCAGAAAAGTGTCTGTTCTGGACTACCCCACTACTAACGAGCGATCTAAAAGGGGGCATTGCTGATATTTGTTCTAAAATGCTGCTTTGCCAAGAGCTGTTCTAGGAACCCCAACTGTTGATGTGTGCCCCAGAATATTAATGTATTGATGGCTGCCCTTGAATATTCAGTAGGTGATGAAAGATGCCGAGTTGGTGGCTGTTTTGCAAAATTCCATCCTTGATGTCCGAGACTGAATGTTCCCCAGCTGGCGTTTGTCCCAATGTATGCCACTGCTGGTGTCTGTTCTGGAATCCATGTTAAGCGTGTTCTGATGTAGTCCGTACCTGATGCCTGTTGTGGAACATGCCCTTGCTTATCTGCAATGCAGAACACGAGAGTGATGTTGCATAGTGTGTGATATTCCATTGCAGATGATTAAAGCTGAATGCTGCTTCTCAGGTTCCCGTTACACGCTGATACGCCGTTGTTTCTCCTGCATCTCCAGAGCCTGTACTCTTTACCCTGCCGCACCTTTCAGTTGTCAGGATGAGCGGTCTAAGGGCCAGACTCAAGAGCTGATTCTCTTTCCCAGCTGGGTGTTCTGGTCTCCAATTGGAGGCGTGGGTTCAAATCCCACTTCTGATACAACCTTTTTTTTTTTTTCCAGCCGCTTTCGGATCGGGGTGATTCGCGCCACGGTATATAGACGGTCCTTAAACTTGCCAAGCCTGACAGATCGCTCTAACTTGTAGGGGTGCGCACGGAGGGTGGGGAGAGCTGGGCTGTTGTCTTCGGGAAACACATCATAGGAGGCGGGCTGAACCCTGGCCACTGATTGGTGGTAAATCCCACTAGTTGCGCGTGAAGGACTGGAGCTGAGATGTATTCATTGGGCCATAGAGTACTGTAGGAGAGAGATCTGCGAGAGGACGTAACTTGAGTTTATTTTGCAGGTGACCTAGGTGTGTAAAATAAAATGTGAAAAATATCAGTAAAAGAATTCCGCGCCCAACGTGGGGCTCGAACCCACGACCCTGAGATTAAGAGTCTCATGCTCTACCGACTGAGCTAGCCGGGCTGCTGGTCACACAGTCTGCTTGTCGCCCTTTTCTTAGCACAACATTCCTAACTGGACAGCCTGTGAAGGGAGAGAGCAATGTGTGCTTGCATGTTTATGTGTGCTGCCTGTATGCCTGCACTCTATGTACGTGCATCTTTACGCAGCCGCTATGTCTCTGTGTTTGTCCATGTCTGCAGATATTTGTGGCGCTTCCCTTAATATGGTTATGTTATTGGTATCTTTCTGTGTAAGTTTATGTATGTCTACACATCTTTACTATGTGTGCAGCTAGCTTCCTCTTCCTACATGTGTCTCTGAAGTAAGTCTCTATGGATAAGTAGACCGTGTGTGTCTGTATCTGTGCGTGTGTGCCTGTGCACAGCCAAGCACACACTCGTTTGCGTCATTAAGACATGTACTGACCATAATCTACCCCCTATGCCATTCACAGATACTAGAAATCCAGGACCCCGAGATACAGGCTAAGAGTGGGTACAAAAAGAGCCCCATGGTCTGCCTGCGATCTCATACAGGAGCAGCTGTGTTAATAGCAGACTGGAGCAATACAGAGAGCTTTGTCCTGGCGGTGAGCCCTTATTGTAGCAGGCTTTTACTTGCAGATAAGCCCAGGGACGCCGTCAGGCCCTTTCAATCTTTGCAAATTAAAGTGGCCTCAAGTCTTGGGCAAGGGTATGGGGGGCAGCGACTTCCCCCATGTTTGCAGGATTTACAGACGTGTTATCACCTCATTGCCTCCAAACACTTGTTCCTCCACATCAGCCTCTTGCTGACAAAGAAGGGTTTATTGCTCTTCAGTGGGCAATTCATGTTTAGTATCCCTGCTGGATGGCCGTCTCCTGATAATCAGCGGCTAGTAACCTTCCCTTTTCGCCATTGTAATGTATGCACCCCAGGAGTGCCCCAGACTGTTTTCGCTCTCAGCAGGGGGCCACCAACCATCATGTTGAAATGGGCAACCAAACATCTTCAGCAGGGCCTGGGTAGGCCAACACAGGGAACTATGTCCTGTCAGTGAGCTCTTACAGCAGCAAGCTGCTAATGCCAGGTTGGTGCAATATACAGAACTATAGCCTGGCTGTGAGATAACACAGATCAGGCTCTTGGTGGCAAACAGGCCCAGTATAGAGAGCTCTGGCTCGGCTGTGAGCTAATACAAGGCAGGCAGTTAACGGAAGACTGAGTTAAAGCCGATAGCCACAGTGTCTTGAATCGGTCCTGGAAGGTCTGGGATCGCTGTAGGACGCTAAAACGGTCCTGGCACGTAACTGTTGGAACATGTCTTAGCGGTCTAGTAGCTCACCAACAGGGCCACCGCCATGTATATCCCGAAGTCAGGGGATTGCATCAGTGCGTTGCAACCCTGCTCAACTGTAAGGTGAGACGCTAGTTTCCCGCTTTCATTCGGCTTTCTGGCCGCTCTGGGTTCCGTTGCTCTAACGGCTCCCTCTTGCTCTTTCTTTCCACCTTTGTGCTGCGCGCTCCGCGCTCTTCACCTGTCTACCTTCCCTTTGCCCGGCCGCTCGGCCACTGCATGCTCTCTTGTCTGTGGCAGTCTCCTGTTGTTCACCCAGTCTCTGGGGACTCTTCCATTTCCTGCTTACCTTGTAATAACATCGAGGTTCCAGTCCGTTTTCATTCCTTTCCTAGGACGTTACCCCGCTCTTCAGTAAGCATCCTTGCTGTGCATTCTGGACCCTATAGTCCATTCCTCTTACCTGTGACTGGCCATTCAGGTTGAAGTCTTTCTCCGGTGGTCTGTCTGCTCGAATACTCTACTCATCCATCACCCGACCGGTGGAACAACTGCTTTAGCGGCCATCCTGTTACCAAACCAAACCTACCTGCACTAGCTAAGGATACCAGGGTATTTCTGCCTGTCGGCTTTTCCCTGGAGTGGGGTTGGCTCCCCGGAGACCCCACTGCCAGGCTTTTTGCATATTAGTCAAAGTGGCCGCTGGGGGAGCCCGCCCTTACCTCTTCCAAAAGAAGGGAAAGAAGAAGACAGCACCTTAGAGGGGACAGAAGTAGATTGCGTCCTCTGACGACTCCTCATAAACACCAGGTGAGGAGTCGGAGGGAGAGGCTTGTATAGTCACCAAAAGTAACCCCATAGATTCTGAGACACGGCCTGGCTGGGCACTCTTACAGGAGCAGGCTGTTATTGGCAGCTCGGCCCAATACAGAGAGCTTTAGCCTGGCTCTCAGATAATACAGACCAGGCTGTTGTGGGCAGACAGACCCAGTACAGAGAGCTCTGGCTCGGCTTTGAGATAATACAAGGCAGGCAGTTAACGGCAGATTTGCCTGACACTGGGAGCCATGGCATGCCTGCGAACTCCTACAGGAAGAGGCAGTTAATGGCAGATTGGTCCAGTAGAGAGGGCGCTTTCCCATCTGTGATCCGGACTGAGCATGCTGTTAAGGGCAGATTGGTCCATACTGACAGCCACGTCATAGCCTTGAGATTCTTCAGGAACACGACTCTGCGTTTTGCACCTTTCCACAGTCCACGGACAGGACCCTGCTTAGCCTTGGAATAGCTGCAGAGACTACATGCACCCTATCTCTTCCTTCCCAAAGGCATCCGCACTCTAGTGCATGGCACTGGGCTGGGCTGCATTAGGGCTCTCAGACCCCACCTCTGCGACAGTCCTCTAGTTTAACCATCTTTTGCAGGTCCTTTACAGTCCACCGCAGTATATCACCGAAGTTCAGATCTACCAAAGTTGTAAACGTTTTTATTGCTGATGTCACTGGCGAATATCTAGTGCTGATCTTTGTTCTAAAAAGTTCCTATGCTAAAGTCTTAACTACAATCGTCTAACTCGAATGGCTGTTGTGACATCACCCAGATATGATGGCTGTCCACAGCCTTGCTTAAGACTTTAGTGGTTTTTAGGTCTTCTCCAACTCCCTAAAATGAGAAAATTGGCCCATTTGATGACAACTTTTTTGTGCAAATGTGGGGTCCCCCTCCCCTTATCCACTCCCCATACTCTGCCATTCCCTTTACCTTTCCAAATTTAAATCAACCCTTTTATTAATGTCCCCCTCTATATACTGTATTTAACCTTTTAACTTGTCTTCCCCTGTCACCCTGCCTATCCACAGTATGCCTTCTGTTTTGTCAACAACAAAACTGCTGTCTAAAGGGTAGTCTGTTTTTACCCCTTCAAGATCACGGTATGCGATTCACAATACCTGTTCTAGAATATTCTGTTCCTAATGGCCATTGAGGTTTCTCTCATTGGCCATACCTGCCTGTAATAACTGGGTGCTGATAACATTTGTTTAGTGTTTAATTACTGCTGAATGCTTTCGTAGCGCCCTCTGTGGGTGTCCGTCCTAAAATATTCCAGAAAAGTGTCTGTTCTGGACTACCCCACTACTAACGAGCGATCTAGAAGGGGGCATTGCTGATATTTGTTCTAAAATGCTGCTTTGCCAAGAGCTGTTCTAGGAACCCCAACTGTTGATGTGTGCCCCAGAATATTAATGTATTGATGGCTGCCCTTGAATATTCAGTAGGTGATGAAAGATGCCGAGTTGGTGGCTGTTTTGCAAAATTCCATCCTTGATGTCCGAGACTGAATGTTCCCCAGCTGGTGTTTGTCCCAATGTATGCCACTGCTGGTGTCTGTTCTGGAATCCATGTTAAGCGTGTTCTGATGTAGTCCGTACCTGATGCCTGTTGTGGAACATGCCCTTGCTTATCTGCAATGCAGAACACGAGAGTGATGTTGCATAGTGTGTGATATTCCATTGCAGATGATTAAAGCTGAATGCTGCTTCTCGGGTTCCCGTTACACGCTGATACGCCGTTGTTTCTCCTGCAGCTCCAGAGCCTGTACTCTTTACCCTGCTGCACCTTTCAGTTGTCAGGATGAGCGGTCTAAGGGCCAGACTCAAGAGCTGATTCTCTTTCCCAGCTGGGTGTTCTGGTCTCCAATTGGAGGCGTGGGTTCAAATCCCACTTCTGACACAACCTTTTTTTTTTTCCAGCCTCTTTCAGATCGGGGTGATTCACGCCACGGTATATAGACGGTCCTTAAAGTTGCCAATCCTGACAGATCGCTCTAACTTGTAGGGGTGCGCACGGAGGGTGGGGAGAGCTGGGCTGTTGTCTTCAGGAAACACGTCACAGGAGGCGGGCTGAGCCCTGGCCACTGATTGGTGGTAAATCCCACTAGTTGCGCGTGAAGGACTGGAGCTGAGATGTATTCATTGGGCCATAGAGTACTGTAGGAGAGAGATCTGCGAGAGGACGTAACTTGAGTTTATTTTGCAGGTGACCTAGGTGTGTAAAATAAAATGTGAAAAATATCAGTAAAAGAATACCGCGCCCAACGTGGGGCTCGAACCCACGACCCTGAGATTAAGAGTCTCATGCTCTACCGACTGAGCTAGCCGGGCTGCTGGTCACACAGTCTGCTGGTCGCCCTTTTCTTAGCACAACATTCCTAACTGGACAGCCTGTGAAGGGAGAGAGCAATGTGTGCTTGCATGTTTATGTGTGCTGCCTGTATGCCTGCACTCTATGTACGTGCATCTTTACGCAGCCGCTATGTCTCTGTGTTTGTCCATGTCTGCAGATATTTGTGGCGCTTCCCTTAATATGGTTATGTTATTGGTATCTTTCTGTGTAAGTTTATGTATGTCTACACATCTTTACTATGTGTGCAGCTAGCTTCCTCTTCCTACATGTGTCTCTGAAGTAAGTCTCTATGGATAAGTAGACCGTGTGTGTCTGTATCTGTGCGTGTGTGCCTGTGCACAGCCAAGCACACACTCGTTTGCGTCATTAAGACATGTACTGACCATAATCTACCCCCTATGCCATTCACAGATACTAGAAATCCAGGACCCCGAGATACAGGCTAAGAGTGGGTACAAAAAGAGCCCCATGGTCTGCCTGCGATCTCATACAGGAGCAGCTGTGTTAATAGCAGACTGGAGCAATACAGAGAGCTTTGTCCTGGCGGTGAGCCCTTATTGTAGCAGGCTTTTACTTGCAGATAAGCCCAGGGACGCCGTCAGGCCCTTTCAATCTTTGCAAATTAAAGTGGCCTCAAGTCTTGGGCAAGGGTATGGGGGGCAGCGACTTCCCCCATGTTTGCAGGATTTACAGACGTGTTATCACCTCATTGCCTCCAAACACTTGTTCCTCCACATCAGCCTCTTGCTGACAAAGAAGGGTTTATTGCTCTTCAGTGGGCAATTCATGTTTAGTATCCCTGCTGGATGGCCGTCTCCTGATAATCAGCGGCTAGTAACCTTCCCTTTTCGCCATTGTAATGTATGCACCCCAGGAGTGCCCCAGACTGTTTTCGCTCTCAGCAGGGGGCCACCAACCATCATGTTGAAATGGGCAACCAAACATCTTCAGCAGGGCCTGGGTAGGCCAACACAGGGAACTATGTCCTGTCAGTGAGCTCTTACAGCAGCAAGCTGCTAATGCCAGGTTGGTGCAATATACAGAACTATAGCCTGGCTGTGATATAACACAGATCAGGCTCTTGGTGGCAAACAGGCCCAGTATAGAGAGCTCTGGCTCGGCTGTGAGCTAATACAAGGCAGGCAGTTAACGGAAGACTGAGTTAAAGCCGATAGCCACAGTGTCTTGAATCGGTCCTGGAAGGTCTGGGATCGCTGTAGGACGCTAAAACGGTCCTGGCACGTAACTGTTGGAACATGTCTTAGCGGTCTAGTAGCTCACCAACAGGGCCACCGCCATGTATATCCCGAAGTCAGGGGATTGCATCAGTGCGTTGCAACCCTGCTCAACTGTAAGGTGAGACGCTAGTTTCCCGCTTTCATTCGGCTTTCTGGCCGCTCTGGGTTCCGTTGCTCTAACGGCTCCCTCTTGCTCTTTCTTTCCACCTTTGTGCTGCGCGCTCCGCGCTCTTCACCTGTCTACCTTCCCTTTGCCCGGCCGCTCGGCCACTGCATGCTCTCTTGTCTGTGGCAGTCTCCTGTTGTTCACCCAGTCTCTGGGGACTCTTCCATTTCCTGCTTACCTTGTAATAACATCGAGGTTCCAGTCCGTTTTCATTCCTTTCCTAGGACGTTACCCCGCTCTTCAGTAAGCATCCTTGCTGTGCATTCTGGACCCTATAGTCCATTCCTCTTACCTGTGACTGGCCATTCAGGTTGAAGTCTTTCTCCGGTGGTCTATCTGCTCGAATACTCTACTCATCCATCACCCGACCGGTGGAACAACTGCTTTAGCGGCCATCCTGTTACCAAACCAAACCTACCTGCACTAGCTAAGGATACCAGGGTATTTCTGCCTGTCGGCTTTTCCCTGGAGTGGGGTTGGCTCCCCGGAGACCCCACTGCCAGGCTTTTTGCATATTAGTCAAAGTGGCCGCTGGGGGAGCCCGCCCTTACCTCTTCCAAAAGAAGGGAAAGAAGAAGACAGCACCTTAGAGGGGACAGAAGTAGATTGCGTCCTCTGACGACTCCTCATAAACACCAGGTGAGGAGTCGGAGGGAGAGGCTTGTATAGTCACCAAAAGTAACCCCATAGATTCTGAGACACGGCCTGGCTGGGCACTCTTACAGGAGCAGGCTGTTATTGGCAGCTCGGCCCAATACAGAGAGCTTTAGCCTGGCTCTCAGATAATACAGACCAGGCTGTTGTGGGCAGACAGACCCAGTACAGAGAGCTCTGGCTCGGCTTTGAGATAATACAAGGCAGGCAGTTAACGGCAGATTTGCCTGACACTGGGAGCCATGGCATGCCTGCGAACTCCTACAGGAAGAGGCAGTTAATGGCAGATTGGTCCAGTAGAGAGGGCGCTTTCCCATCTGTGATCCGGACTGAGCATGCTGTTAAGGGCAGATTGGTCCATACTGACAGCCACGTCATAGCCTTGAGATTCTTCAGGAACACGACTCTGCGTTTTGCACCTTTCCACAGTCCACGGACAGGACCCTGCTTAGCCTTGGAATAGCTGCAGAGACTACATGCACCCTATCTCTTCCTTCCCAAAGGCATCCGCACTCTAGTGCATGGCACTGGGCTGGGCTGCATTAGGGCTCTCAGACCCCACCTCTGCGACAGTCCTCTAGTTTAACCATCTTTTGCAGGTCCTTTACAGTCCACCGCAGTATATCACCGAAGTTCAGATCTACCAAAGTTGTAAACGTTTTTATTGCTGATGTCACTGGCGAATATCTAGTGCTGATCTTTGTTCTAAAAAGTTCCTATGCTAAAGTCTTAACTACAATCGTCTAACTCGAATGGCTGTTGTGACATCACCCAGATATGATGGCTGTCCACAGCCTTGCTTAAGACTTTAGTGGTTTTTAGGTCTTCTCCAACTCCCTAAAATGAGAAAATTGGCCCATTTGATGACAACTTTTTTGTGCAAATGTGGGGTCCCCCTCCCCTTATCCACTCCCCATACTCTGCCATTCCCTTTACCTTTCCAAATTTAAATCAACCCTTTTATTAATGTCCCCCTCTATATACTGTATTTAACCTTTTAACTTGTCTTCCCCTGTCACCCTGCCTATCCACAGTATGCCTTCTGTTTTGTCAACAACAAAACTGCTGTCTAAAGGGTAGTCTGTTTTTACCCCTTCAAGATCACGGTATGCGATTCACAATACCTGTTCTAGAATATTCTGTTCCTAATGGCCATTGAGGTTTCTCTCATTGGCCATACCTGCCTGTAATAACTGGGTGCTGATAACATTTGTTTAGTGTTTAATTACTGCTGAATGCTTTCGTAGCGCCCTCTGTGGGTGTCCGTCCTAAAATATTCCAGAAAAGTGTCTGTTCTGGACTACCCCACTACTAACGAGCGATCTAGAAGGGGGCATTGCTGATATTTGTTCTAAAATGCTGCTTTGCCAAGAGCTGTTCTAGGAACCCCAACTGTTGATGTGTGCCCCAGAATATTAATGTATTGATGGCTGCCCTTGAATATTCAGTAGGTGATGAAAGATGCCGAGTTGGTGGCTGTTTTGCAAAATTCCATCCTTGATGTCCGAGACTGAATGTTCCCCAGCTGTTGTTTGTCCCAATGTATGCCACTGCTGGTGTCTGTTCTGGAATCCATGTTAAGCGTGTTCTGATGTAGTCCGTACCTGATGCCTGTTGTGGAACATGCCCTTGCTTATCTGCAATGCAGAACACGAGAGTGATGTTGCATAGTGTGTGATATTCCATTGCAGATGATTAAAGCTGAATGCTGCTTCTCGGGTTCCCGTTACACGCTGATACGCCGTTGTTTCTCCTGCAGCTCCAGAGCCTGTACTCTTTACCCTGCTGCACCTTTCAGTTGTCAGGATGAGCGGTCTAAGGGCCAGACTCAAGAGCTGATTCTCTTTCCCAGCTGGGTGTTCTGGTCTCCAATTGGAGGCGTGGGTTCAAATCCCACTTCTGACACAACCTTTTTTTTTTTCCAGCCTCTTTCAGATCGGGGTGATTCACGCCACGGTATATAGACGGTCCTTAAAGTTGCCAATCCTGACAGATCGCTCTAACTTGTAGGGGTGCGCACGGAGGGTGGGGAGAGCTGGGCTGTTGTCTTCAGGAAACACGTCACAGGAGGCGGGCTGAGCCCTGGCCACTGATTGGTGGTAAATCCCACTAGTTGCGCGTGAAGGACTGGAGCTGAGATGTATTCATTGGGCCATAGAGTACTGTAGGAGAGAGATCTGCGAGAGGACGTAACTTGAGTTTATTTTGCAGGTGACCTAGGTGTGTAAAATAAAATGTGAAAAATATCAGTAAAAGAATACCGCGCCCAACGTGGGGCTCGAACCCACGACCCTGAGATTAAGAGTCTCATGCTCTACCGACTGAGCTAGCCGGGCTGCTGGTCACACAGTCTGCTGGTCGCCCTTTTCTTAGCACAACATTCCTAACTGGACAGCCTGTGAAGGGAGAGAGCAATGTGTGCTTGCATGTTTATGTGTGCTGCCTGTATGCCTGCACTCTATGTACGTGCATCTTTACGCAGCCGCTATGTCTCTGTGTTTGTCCATGTCTGCAGATATTTGTGGCGCTTCCCTTAATATGGTTATGTTATTGGTATCTTTCTGTGTAAGTTTATGTATGTCTACACATCTTTACTATGTGTGCAGCTAGCTTCCTCTTCCTACATGTGTCTCTGAAGTAAGTCTCTATGGATAAGTAGACCGTGTGTGTCTGTATCTGTGCGTGTGTGCCTGTGCACAGCCAAGCACACACTCGTTTGCGTCATTAAGACATGTACTGACAATAATCTACCCCCTATGCCATTCACAGATACTAGAAATCCAGGACCCCGATATACAGGCTAAGAGTGGATACAAAAAGAGCCCCATGGTCTGCCTGCGATCTCATACAGGAGCAGCTGTGTTAATAGCAGACTGGAGCAATACAGAGAGCTTTGTCCTGGCGGTGAGCCCTTATTGTAGCAGGCTTTTACTTGCAGATAAGCCCAGGGACGCCGTCAGGCCCTTTCAATCTTTGCAAATTAAAGTGGCCTCAAGTCTTGGGCAAGGGTATGGGGGGCAGCGACTTCCCCCATGTTTGCAGGATTTACAGACGTGTTATCACCTCATTGCCTCCAAACACTTGTTCCTCCACATCAGCCTCTTGCTGACAAAGAAGGGTTTATTGCTCTTCAGTGGGCAATTCATGTTTAGTATCCCTGCTGGATGGCCGTCTCCTGATAATCAGCGGCTAGTAACCTTCCCTTTTCACCATTGTAATGTATGCACCCCAGGAGTGCCCCAGACTGTTTTCGCTCTCAGCAGGGGGCCACCAACCATCATGTTGAAATGGGCAACCAAACATCTTCAGCAGGGCCTGGGTAGGCCAACACAGGGAACTATGTCCTGTCAGTGAGCTCTTACAGCAGCAAGCTGCTAATGCCAGGTTGGTGCAATATACAGAACTATAGCCTGGCTGTGAGATAACACAGATCAGGCTCTTGGTGGCAAACAGGCCCAGTATAGAGAGCTCTGGCTCGGCTGTGAGCTAATACAAGGCAGGCAGTTAACGGAAGACTGAGTTAACGCCGATAGCCACAGTGTCTTGAATCGGTCCTGGAAGGTCTGGGATCGCTGTAGGATGCTAAAACGGTCCTGGCACGTAACTGTTGGAACATGTCTTAGCGGTCTAGTAGCTCACCAACAGGGCCACCGCCATGTATATCCCGAAGTCAGGGGATTGCATCAGTGCGTTGCAACCCTGCTCAACTGTAAGGTGAGACGCTAGTTTCCCGCTTTCATTCGGCTTTCTGGCCGCTCTGGGTTCCGTTGCTCTAACGGCTCCCTCTTGCTCTTTCTTTCCACCTTTGTGCTGCGCGCTCCGCGCTCTTCTCCTGTCTACCTTCCCTTTGCCCGGCCGCTCGGCCACTGCATGCTCTCTTGTCTGTGGCAGTCTCCTGTTGTTCACCCAGTCTCTGGGGACTCTTCCATTTCCTGCTTACCTTGTAATAACATCGAGGTTCCAGTCCGTTTTCATTCCTTTCCTAGGACGTTACCCCGCTCTTCAGTAAGCATCCTTGCTGTGCATTCTGGACCCTATAGTCCATTCCTCTTACCTGTGACTGGCCATTCAGGTTGAAGTCTTTCTCCGGTGGTCTATCTGCTCGAATACTCTACTCATCCATCACCCGACCGGTGGAACAACTGCTTTAGCGGCCATCCTGTTACCAAACCAAACCTACCTGCACTAGCTAAGGATACCAGGGTATTTCTGCCTGTCGGCTTTTCCCTGGAGTGGGGTTGGCTCCCCGGAGACCCCACTGCCAGGCTTTTTGCATATTAGTCAAAGTGGCCGCTGGGGGAGCCCGCCCTTACCTCTTCCAAAAGAAGGGAAAGAAGAAGACAGCACCTCAGAGGGGACAGAAGTAGATTGCGTCCTCTGACGACTCCTCATAAACACCAGGTGAGGAGTCGGAGGGAGAGGCTTGTATAGTCACCAAAAGTAACCCCATAGATTCTGAGACACGGCCTGGCTGGGCACTCTTACAGGAGCAGGCTGTTATTGGCAGCTCGGCCCAATACAGAGAGCTTTAGCCTGGCTCTCAGATAATACAGACCAGGCTGTTGTGGGCAGACAGACCCAGTACAGAGAGCTCTGGCTCGGCTTTGAGATAATACAAGGCAGGCAGTTAACGGCAGATTTGCCTGACACTGGGAGCCATGGCATGCCTGCGAACTCCTACAGGAAGAGGCAGTTAATGGCAGATTGGTCCAGTAGAGAGGGCGCTTTCCCATCTGTGATCCGGACTGAGCATGCTGTTAAGGGCAGATTGGTCCATACTGACAGCCACGTCATAGCCTTGAGATTCTTCAGGAGCACGACTCTGCGTTTTGCACCTTTCCACAGTCCACGGACAGGACCCTGCTTAGCCTTGGAATAGCTGCAGAGACTACATGCACCCTATCTCTTCCTTCCCAAAGGCATCCGCACTCTAGTGCATGGCACTGGGCTGGGCTGCATTAGGGCTCTCAGACCCCACCTCTGCGACAGTCCTCTAGTTTAACCATCTTTTGCAGGTCCTTTACAGTCCACCGCAGTATATCACCGAAGTTCAGATCTACCAAAGTTGTAAACGTTTTTATTGCTGATGTCACTGGCGAATATCTAGTGCTGATCTTTGTTCTAAAAAGTTCCTATGCTAAAGTCTTAACTACAATCGTCTAACTCGAATGGCTGTTGTGACATCACCCAGATATGATGGCTGTCCACAGCCTTGCTTAAGACTTTGGTGGTTTTTAGGTCTTCTCCAACTCCCTAAAATGAGAAAATTGGCCCATTTGATGACAACTTTTTTGTGCAAATGTGGGGTCCCCCTCCCCTTATCCACTCCCCATACTCTGCCATTCCCTTTACCTTTCCAAATTTAAATCAACCCTTTTATTAATGTCCCCCTCTATATACTGTATTTAACCTTGTAACTTGTCTTCCCCTGTCACCCTGCCTATCCACAGTATGCCTTCTGTTTTGTCAACAACAAAACTGCTGTCTAAAGGGTAGTCTGTTTTTACCCCTTCAAGATCACGGTATGCGATTCACAATACCTGTTCTAGAATATTCTGTTCCTAATGGCCATTGAGGTTTCTCTCATTGGCCATACCTGCCTGTAATAACTGGGTGCTGATAACATTTGTTTAGTGTTTAATTACTGCTGAATGCTTTCGTAGCGCCCTCTGTGGGTGTCCGTCCTAAAATATTCCAGAAAAGTGTCTGTTCTGGACTACCCCACTACTAACGAGCGATCTAAAAGGGGGCATTGCTGATATTTGTTCTAAAATGCTGCTTTGCCAAGAGCTGTTCTAGGAACCCCAACTGTTGATGTGTGCCCCAGAATATTAATGTATTGATGGCTGCCCTTGAATATTCAGTAGGTGATGAAAGATGCCGAGTTGGTGGCTGTTTTGCAAAATTCCATCCTTGATGTCCGAGACTGAATGTTCCCCAGCTGGCGTTTGTCCCAATGTATGCCACTGCTGGTGTCTGTTCTGGAATCCATGTTAAGCGTGTTCTGATGTAGTCCGTACCTGATGCCTGTTGTGGAACATGCCCTTGCTTATCTGCAATGCAGAACACGAGAGTGATGTTGCATAGTGTGTGATATTCCATTGCAGATGATTAAAGCTGAATGCTGCTTCTCAGGTTCCCGTTACACGCTGATACGCCGTTGTTTCTCCTGCATCTCCAGAGCCTGTACTCTTTACCCTGCCGCACCTTTCAGTTGTCAGGATGAGCGGTCTAAGGGCCAGACTCAAGAGCTGATTCTCTTTCCCAGCTGGGTGTTCTGGTCTCCAATTGGAGGCGTGGGTTCAAATCCCACTTCTGATACAACCTTTTTTTTTTTTTCCAGCCGCTTTCGGATCGGGGTGATTCGCGCCACGGTATATAGACGGTCCTTAAACTTGCCAAGCCTGACAGATCGCTCTAACTTGTAGGGGTGCGCACGGAGGGTGGGGAGAGCTGGGCTGTTGTCTTCGGGAAACACATCATAGGAGGCGGGCTGAACCCTGGCCACTGATTGGTGGTAAATCCCACTAGTTGCGCGTGAAGGACTGGAGCTGAGATGTATTCATTGGGCCATAGAGTACTGTAGGAGAGAGATCTGCGAGAGGACGTAACTTGAGTTTATTTTGCAGGTGACCTAGGTGTGTAAAATAAAATGTGAAAAATATCAGTAAAAGAATACCGCGCCCAACGTGGGGCTCGAACCCACGACCCTGAGATTAAGAGTCTCATGCTCTACCGACTGAGCTAGCCGGGCTGCTGGTCACACAGTCTGCTTGTCGCCCTTTTCTTAGCACAACATTCCTAACTGGACAGCCTGTGAAGGGAGAGAGCAATGTGTGCTTGCATGTTTATGTGTGCTGCCTGTATGCCTGCACTCTATGTACGTGCATCTTTACGCAGCCGCTATGTCTCTGTGTTTGTCCATGTCTGCAGATATTTGTGGCGCTTCCCTTAATATGGTTATGTTATTGGTATCTTTCTGTGTAAGTTTATGTATGTCTACACATCTTTACTATGTGTGCAGCTAGCTTCCTCTTCCTACATGTGTCTCTGAAGTAAGTCTCTATGGATAAGTAGACCGTGTGTGTCTGTATCTGTGCGTGTGTGCCTGTGCACAGCCAAGCACACACTCGTTTGCGTCATTAAGACATGTACTGACCATAATCTACCCCCTATGCCATTCACAGATACTAGAAATCCAGGACCCCGAGATACAGGCTAAGAGTGGGTACAAAAAGAGCCCCATGGTCTGCCTGCGATCTCATACAGGAGCAGCTGTGTTAATAGCAGACTGGAGCAATACAGAGAGCTTTGTCCTGGCGGTGAGCCCTTATTGTAGCAGGCTTTTACTTGCAGATAAGCCCAGGGACGCCGTCAGGCCCTTTCAATCTTTGCAAATTAAAGTGGCCTCAAGTCTTGGGCAAGGGTATGGGGGGCAGCGACTTCCCCCATGTTTGCAGGATTTACAGACGTGTTATCACCTCATTGCCTCCAAACACTTGTTCCTCCACATCAGCCTCTTGCTGACAAAGAAGGGTTTATTGCTCTTCAGTGGGCAATTCATGTTTAGTATCCCTGCTGGATGGCCGTCTCCTGATAATCAGCGGCTAGTAACCTTCCCTTTTCGCCATTGTAATGTATGCACCCCAGGAGTGCCCCAGACTGTTTTCGCTCTCAGCAGGGGGCCACCAACCATCATGTTGAAATGGGCAACCAAACATCTTCAGCAGGGCCTGGGTAGGCCAACACAGGGAACTATGTCCTGTCAGTGAGCTCTTACAGCAGCAAGCTGCTAATGCCAGGTTGGTGCAATATACAGAACTATAGCCTGGCTGTGAGATAACACAGATCAGGCTCTTGGTGGCAAACAGGCCCAGTATAGAGAGCTCTGGCTCGGCTGTGAGCTAATACAAGGCAGGCAGTTAACGGAAGACTGAGTTAAAGCCGATAGCCACAGTGTCTTGAATCGGTCCTGGAAGGTCTGGGATCGCTGTAGGACGCTAAAACGGTCCTGGCACGTAACTGTTGGAACATGTCTTAGCGGTCTAGTAGCTCACCAACAGGGCCACCGCCATGTATATCCCGAAGTCAGGGGATTGCATCAGTGCGTTGCAACCCTGCTCAACTGTAAGGTGAGACGCTAGTTTCCCGCTTTCATTCGGCTTTCTGGCCGCTCTGGGTTCCGTTGCTCTAACGGCTCCCTCTTGCTCTTTCTTTCCACCTTTGTGCTGCGCGCTCCGCGCTCTTCACCTGTCTACCTTCCCTTTGCCCGGCCGCTCGGCCACTGCATGCTCTCTTGTCTGTGGCAGTCTCCTGTTGTTCACCCAGTCTCTGGGGACTCTTCCATTTCCTGCTTACCTTGTAATAACATCGAGGTTCCAGTCCGTTTTCATTCCTTTCCTAGGACGTTACCCCGCTCTTCAGTAAGCATCCTTGCTGTGCATTCTGGACCCTATAGTCCATTCCTCTTACCTGTGACTGGCCATTCAGGTTGAAGTCTTTCTCCGGTGGTCTATCTGCTCGAATACTCTACTCATCCATCACCCGACGGGTGGAACAACTGCTTTAGCGGCCATCCTGTTACCAAACCAAACCTACCTGCACTAGCTAAGGATACCAGGGTATTTCTGCCTGTCGGCTTTTCCCTGGAGTGGGGTTGGCTCCCCGGAGACCTCACTGCCAGGCTTTTTGCATATTAGTCAAAGTGGCCGCTGGGGGAGCCCGCCCTTACCTCTTCCAAAAGAAGGGAAAGAAGAAGACAGCACCTTAGAGGGGACAGAAGTAGATTGCGTCCTCTGACGACTCCTCATAAACACCAGGTGAGGAGTCGGAGGGAGAGGCTTGTATAGTCACCAAAAGTAACCCCATAGATTCTGAGACACGGCCTGGCTGGGCACTCTTACAGGAGCAGGCTGTTATTGGCAGCTCGGCCCAATACAGAGAGCTTTAGCCTGGCTCTCAGATAATACAGACCAGGCTGTTGTGGGCAGACAGACCCAGTACAGAGAGCTCTGGCTCGGCTTTGAGATAATACAAGGCAGGCAGTTAACGGCAGATTTGCCTGACACTGGGAGCCATGGCATGCCTGCGAACTCCTACAGGAAGAGGCAGTTAATGGCAGATTGGTCCAGTAGAGAGGGCGCTTTCCCATCTGTGATCCGGATTGAGCATGCTGTTAATGGCAGATTGGTCCATACTGACAGCCACGTCATAGCCTTGAGATTCTTCAGGAGCACGACTCTGCGTTTTGCACCTTTCCACAGTCCACGGACAGGACCCTGCTTAGCCTTGGAATAGCTGCAGAGACTACATGCACCCTATCTCTTCTTGCCCAAAGGCATCCGCACTCTAGTGCATGGCACTGGGCTGGGCTGCATTAGGGCTCTCAGACCCCACCTCTGCGACAGTCCTCTAGTTTAACCATCTTTTGCAGGTCCTTTACAGTCCACCGCAGTATATCACCGAAGTTCAGATCTACCAAAGTTGTAAACGTTTTTATTGCTGATGTCACTGGCGAATATCTAGTGCTGATCTTTGTTCTAAAAAGTTCCTATGCTAAAGTCTTAACTACAATCGTCTAACTCGAATGGCTGTTGTGACATCACCCAGATATGATGGCTGTCCACAGCCTTGCTTAAGACTTTAGTGGTTTTTAGGTCTTCTCCAACTCCCTAAAATGAGAAAATTGGCCCATTTGATGACAACTTTTTTGTGCAAATGTGGGGTCCCCCTCCCCTTATCCACTCCCCATACTCTGCCATTCCCTTTACCTTTCCAAATTTAAATCAACCCTTTTATTAATGTCCCCCTCTATATACTGTATTTAACCTTTTAACTTGTCTTCCCCTGTCACCCTGCCTATCCACAGTATGCCTTCTGTTTTGTCAACAACAAAACTGCTGTCTAAAGGGTAGTCTGTTTTTACCCCTTCAAGATCACGGTATGCGATTCACAATACCTGTTCTAGAATATTCTGTTCCTAATGGCCATTGAGGTTTCTCTCATTGGCCATACCTGCCTGTAATAACTGGGTGCTGATAACATTTGTTTAGTGTTTAATTACTGCTGAATGCTTTCGTAGCGCCCTCTGTGGGTGTCCGTCCTAAAATATTCCAGAAAAGTGTCTGTTCTGGACTACCCCACTACTAACGAGCGATCTAGAAGGGGGCATTGCTGATATTTGTTCTAAAATGCTGCTTTGCCAAGAGCTGTTCTAGGAACCCCAACTGTTGATGTGTGCCCCAGAATATTAATGTATTGATGGCTGCCCTTGAATATTCAGTAGGTGATGAAAGATGCCGAGTTGGTGGCTGTTTTGCAAAATTCCATCCTTGATGTCCGAGACTGAATGTTCCCCAGCTGGTGTTTGTCCCAATGTATGCCACTGCTGGTGTCTGTTCTGGAATCCATGTTAAGCGTGTTCTGATGTAGTCCGTACCTGATGCCTGTTGTGGAACATGCCCTTGCTTATCTGCAATGCAGAACACGAGAGTGATGTTGCATAGTGTGTGATATTCCATTGCAGATGATTAAAGCTGAATGCTGCTTCTCGGGTTCCCGTTACACGCTGATACGCCGTTGTTTCTCCTGCAGCTCCAGAGCCTGTACTCTTTACCCTGCTGCACCTTTCAGTTGTCAGGATGAGCGGTCTAAGGGCCAGACTCAAGAGCTGATTCTCTTTCCCAGCTGGGTGTTCTGGTCTCCAATTGGAGGCGTGGGTTCAAATCCCACTTCTGACACAACCTTTTTTTTTTTCCAGCCTCTTTCAGATCGGGGTGATTCACGCCACGGTATATAGACGGTCCTTAAAGTTGCCAATCCTGACAGATCGCTCTAACTTGTAGGGGTGCGCACGGAGGGTGGGGAGAGCTGGGCTGTTGTCTTCAGGAAACACGTCACAGGAGGCGGGCTGAGCCCTGGCCACTGATTGGTGGTAAATCCCACTAGTTGCGCGTGAAGGACTGGAGCTGAGATGTATTCATTGGGCCATAGAGTACTGTAGGAGAGAGATCTGCGAGAGGACGTAACTTGAGTTTATTTTGCAGGTGACCTAGGTGTGTAAAATAAAATGTGAAAAATATCAGTAAAAGAATACCGCGCCCAACGTGGGGCTCGAACCCACGACCCTGAGATTAAGAGTCTCATGCTCTACCGACTGAGCTAGCCGGGCTGCTGGTCACACAGTCTGCTGGTCGCCCTTTTCTTAGCACAACATTCCTAACTGGACAGCCTGTGAAGGGAGAGAGCAATGTGTGCTTGCATGTTTATGTGTGCTGCCTGTATGCCTGCACTCTATGTACGTGCATCTTTACGCAGCCGCTATGTCTCTGTGTTTGTCCATGTCTGCAGATATTTGTGGCGCTTCCCTTAATATGGTTATGTTATTGGTATCTTTCTGTGTAAGTTTATGTATGTCTACACATCTTTACTATGTGTGCAGCTAGCTTCCTCTTCCTACATGTGTCTCTGAAGTAAGTCTCTATGGATAAGTAGACCGTGTGTGTCTGTATCTGTGCGTGTGTGCCTGTGCACAGCCAAGCACACACTCGTTTGCGTCATTAAGACATGTACTGACCATAATCTACCCCCTATGCCATTCACAGATACTAGAAATCCAGGACCCCGAGATACAGGCTAAGAGTGGGTACAAAAAGAGCCCCATGGTCTGCCTGCGATCTCATACAGGAGCAGCTGTGTTAATAGCAGACTGGAGCAATACAGAGAGCTTTGTCCTGGCGGTGAGCCCTTATTGTAGCAGGCTTTTACTTGCAGATAAGCCCAGGGACGCCGTCAGGCCCTTTCAATCTTTGCAAATTAAAGTGGCCTCAAGTCTTGGGCAAGGGTATGGGGGGCAGCGACTTCCCCCATGTTTGCAGGATTTACAGACGTGTTATCACCTCATTGCCTCCAAACACTTGTTCCTCCACATCAGCCTCTTGCTGACAAAGAAGGGTTTATTGCTCTTCAGTGGGCAATTCATGTTTAGTATCCCTGCTGGATGGCCGTCTCCTGATAATCAGCGGCTAGTAACCTTCCCTTTTCGCCATTGTAATGTATGCACCCCAGGAGTGCCCCAGACTGTTTTCGCTCTCAGCAGGGGGCCACCAACCATCATGTTGAAATGGGCAACCAAACATCTTCAGCAGGGCCTGGGTAGGCCAACACAGGGAACTATGTCCTGTCAGTGAGCTCTTACAGCAGCAAGCTGCTAATGCCAGGTTGGTGCAATATACAGAACTATAGCCTGGCTGTGATATAACACAGATCAGGCTCTTGGTGGCAAACAGGCCCAGTATAGAGAGCTCTGGCTCGGCTGTGAGCTAATACAAGGCAGGCAGTTAACGGAAGACTGAGTTAAAGCCGATAGCCACAGTGTCTTGAATCGGTCCTGGAAGGTCTGGGATCGCTGTAGGACGCTAAAACGGTCCTGGCACGTAACTGTTGGAACATGTCTTAGCGGTCTAGTAGCTCACCAACAGGGCCACCGCCATGTATATCCCGAAGTCAGGGGATTGCATCAGTGCGTTGCAACCCTGCTCAACTGTAAGGTGAGACGCTAGTTTCCCGCTTTCATTCGGCTTTCTGGCCGCTCTGGGTTCCGTTGCTCTAACGGCTCCCTCTTGCTCTTTCTTTCCACCTTTGTGCTGCGCGCTCCGCGCTCTTCACCTGTCTACCTTCCCTTTGCCCGGCCGCTCGGCCACTGCATGCTCTCTTGTCTGTGGCAGTCTCCTGTTGTTCACCCAGTCTCTGGGGACTCTTCCATTTCCTGCTTACCTTGTAATAACATCGAGGTTCCAGTCCGTTTTCATTCCTTTCCTAGGACGTTACCCCGCTCTTCAGTAAGCATCCTTGCTGTGCATTCTGGACCCTATAGTCCATTCCTCTTACCTGTGACTGGCCATTCAGGTTGAAGTCTTTCTCCGGTGGTCTATCTGCTCGAATACTCTACTCATCCATCACCCGACCGGTGGAACAACTGCTTTAGCGGCCATCCTGTTACCAAACCAAACCTACCTGCACTAGCTAAGGATACCAGGGTATTTCTGCCTGTCGGCTTTTCCCTGGAGTGGGGTTGGCTCCCCGGAGACCCCACTGCCAGGCTTTTTGCATATTAGTCAAAGTGGCCGCTGGGGGAGCCCGCCCTTACCTCTTCCAAAAGAAGGGAAAGAAGAAGACAGCACCTTAGAGGGGACAGAAGTAGATTGCGTCCTCTGACGACTCCTCATAAACACCAGGTGAGGAGTCGGAGGGAGAGGCTTGTATAGTCACCAAAAGTAACCCCATAGATTCTGAGACACGGCCTGGCTGGGCACTCTTACAGGAGCAGGCTGTTATTGGCAGCTCGGCCCAATACAGAGAGCTTTAGCCTGGCTCTCAGATAATACAGACCAGGCTGTTGTGGGCAGACAGACCCAGTACAGAGAGCTCTGGCTCGGCTTTGAGATAATACAAGGCAGGCAGTTAACGGCAGATTTGCCTGACACTGGGAGCCATGGCATGCCTGCGAACTCCTACAGGAAGAGGCAGTTAATGGCAGATTGGTCCAGTAGAGAGGGCGCTTTCCCATCTGTGATCCGGACTGAGCATGCTGTTAAGGGCAGATTGGTCCATACTGACAGCCACGTCATAGCCTTGAGATTCTTCAGGAACACGACTCTGCGTTTTGCACCTTTCCACAGTCCACGGACAGGACCCTGCTTAGCCTTGGAATAGCTGCAGAGACTACATGCACCCTATCTCTTCCTTCCCAAAGGCATCCGCACTCTAGTGCATGGCACTGGGCTGGGCTGCATTAGGGCTCTCAGACCCCACCTCTGCGACAGTCCTCTAGTTTAACCATCTTTTGCAGGTCCTTTACAGTCCACCGCAGTATATCACCGAAGTTCAGATCTACCAAAGTTGTAAACGTTTTTATTGCTGATGTCACTGGCGAATATCTAGTGCTGATCTTTGTTCTAAAAAGTTCCTATGCTAAAGTCTTAACTACAATCGTCTAACTCGAATGGCTGTTGTGACATCACCCAGATATGATGGCTGTCCACAGCCTTGCTTAAGACTTTAGTGGTTTTTAGGTCTTCTCCAACTCCCTAAAATGAGAAAATTGGCCCATTTGATGACAACTTTTTTGTGCAAATGTGGGGTCCCCCTCCCCTTATCCACTCCCCATACTCTGCCATTCCCTTTACCTTTCCAAATTTAAATCAACCCTTTTATTAATGTCCCCCTCTATATACTGTATTTAACCTTTTAACTTGTCTTCCCCTGTCACCCTGCCTATCCACAGTATGCCTTCTGTTTTGTCAACAACAAAACTGCTGTCTAAAGGGTAGTCTGTTTTTACCCCTTCAAGATCACGGTATGCGATTCACAATACCTGTTCTAGAATATTCTGTTCCTAATGGCCATTGAGGTTTCTCTCATTGGCCATACCTGCCTGTAATAACTGGGTGCTGATAACATTTGTTTAGTGTTTAATTACTGCTGAATGCTTTCGTAGCGCCCTCTGTGGGTGTCCGTCCTAAAATATTCCAGAAAAGTGTCTGTTCTGGACTACCCCACTACTAACGAGCGATCTAGAAGGGGGCATTGCTGATATTTGTTCTAAAATGCTGCTTTGCCAAGAGCTGTTCTAGGAACCCCAACTGTTGATGTGTGCCCCAGAATATTAATGTATTGATGGCTGCCCTTGAATATTCAGTAGGTGATGAAAGATGCCGAGTTGGTGGCTGTTTTGCAAAATTCCATCCTTGATGTCCGAGACTGAATGTTCCCCAGCTGGTGTTTGTCCCAATGTATGCCACTGCTGGTGTCTGTTCTGGAATCCATGTTAAGCGTGTTCTGATGTAGTCCGTACCTGATGCCTGTTGTGGAACATGCCCTTGCTTATCTGCAATGCAGAACACGAGAGTGATGTTGCATAGTGTGTGATATTCCATTGCAGATGATTAAAGCTGAATGCTGCTTCTCGGGTTCCCGTTACACGCTGATACGCCGTTGTTTCTCCTGCAGCTCCAGAGCCTGTACTCTTTACCCTGCTGCACCTTTCAGTTGTCAGGATGAGCGGTCTAAGGGCCAGACTCAAGAGCTGATTCTCTTTCCCAGCTGGGTGTTCTGGTCTCCAATTGGAGGCGTGGGTTCAAATCCCACTTCTGACACAACCTTTTTTTTTTTCCAGCCTCTTTCAGATCGGGGTGATTCACGCCACGGTATATAGACGGTCCTTAAAGTTGCCAATCCTGACAGATCGCTCTAACTTGTAGGGGTGCGCACGGAGGGTGGGGAGAGCTGGGCTGTTGTCTTCAGGAAACACGTCACAGGAGGCGGGCTGAGCCCTGGCCACTGATTGGTGGTAAATCCCACTAGTTGCGCGTGAAGGACTGGAGCTGAGATGTATTCATTGGGCCATAGAGTACTGTAGGAGAGAGATCTGCGAGAGTACGTAACTTGAGTTTATTTTGCAGGTGACCTAGGTGTGTAAAATAAAATGTGAAAAATATCAGTAAAAGAATACCGCGCCCAACGTGGGGCTCGAACCCACGACCCTGAGATTAAGAGTCTCATGCTCTACCGACTGAGCTAGCCGGGCTGCTGGTCACACAGTCTGCTGGTCGCCCTTTTCTTAGCACAACATTCCTAACTGGACAGCCTGTGAAGGGAGAGAGCAATGTGTGCTTGTATGTTTATGTGTGCTGCCTGTATGCCTGCACTCTATGTACGTGCATCTTTACGCAGCCGCTATGTCTCTGTGTTTGTCCATGTCTGCAGATATTTGTGGCGCTTCCCTTAATATGGTTATGTTATTGGTATCTTTCTGTGTAAGTTTATGTATGTCTACACATCTTTACTATGTGTGCAGCTAGCTTCCTCTTCCTACATGTGTCTCTGAAGTAAGTCTCTATGGATAAGTAGACCGTGTGTGTCTGTATCTGTGCGTGTGTGCCTGTGCACAGCCAAGCACACACTCGTTTGCGTCATTAAGACATGTACTGACCATAATCTACCCCCTATGCCATTGACAGATACTAGAAATCCAGGACCCCGAGATACAGGCTAAGAGTGGGTACAAAAAGAGCCCCATGGTCTGCCTGCGATCTCATACAGGAGCAGCTGTGTTAATAGCAGACTGGAGCAATACAGAGAGCTTTGTCCTGGCGGTGAGCCCTTATTGTAGCAGGCTTTTACTTGCAGATAAGCCCAGGGACGCCGTCAGGCCCTTTCAATCTTTGCAAATTAAAGTGGCCTCAAGTCTTGGGCAAGGGTATGGGGGGCAGCGACTTCCCCCATGTTTGCAGGATTTACAGACGTGTTATCACCTCATTGCCTCCAAACACTTGTTCCTCCACATCAGCCTCTTGCTGACAAAGAAGGGTTTATTGCTCTTCAGTGGGCAATTCATGTTTAGTATCCCTGCTGGATGGCCGTCTCCTGATAATCAGCGGCTAGTAACCTTCCCTTTTCGCCATTGTAATGTATGCACCCCAGGAGTGCCCCAGACTGTTTTCGCTCTCAGCAGGGGGCCACCAACCATCATGTTGAAATGGGCAACCAAACATCTTCAGCAGGGCCTGGGTAGGCCAACACAGGGAACTATGTCCTGTCAGTGAGCTCTTACAGCAGCAAGCTGCTAATGCCAGGTTGGTGCAATATACAGAACTATAGCCTGGCTGTGATATAACACAGATCAGGCTCTTGGTGGCAAACAGGCCCAGTATAGAGAGCTCTGGCTCGGCTGTGAGCTAATACAAGGCAGGCAGTTAACGGAAGACTGAGTTAAAGCCGATAGCCACAGTGTCTTGAATCGGTCCTGGAAGGTCTGGGATCGCTGTAGGACGCTAAAACGGTCCTGGCACGTAACTGTTGGAACATGTCTTAGCGGTCTAGTAGCTCACCAACAGGGCCACCGCCATGTATATCCCGAAGTCAGGGGATTGCATCAGTGCGTTGCAACCCTGCTCAACTGTAAGGTGAGACGCTAGTTTCCCGCTTTCATTCGGCTTTCTGGCCGCTCTGGGTTCCGTTGCTCTAACGGCTCCCTCTTGCTCTTTCTTTCCACCTTTGTGCTGCGCGCTCCGCGCTCTTCACCTGTCTACCTTCCCTTTGCCCGGCCGCTCGGCCACTGCATGCTCTCTTGTCTGTGGCAGTCTCCTGTTGTTCACCCAGTCTCTGGGGACTCTTCCATTTCCTGCTTACCTTGTAATAACATCGAGGTTCCAGTCCGTTTTCATTCCTTTCCTAGGACGTTACCCCGCTCTTCAGTAAGCATCCTTGCTGTGCATTCTGGACCCTATAGTCCATTCCTCTTACCTGTGACTGGCCATTCAGGTTGAAGTCTTTCTCCGGTGGTCTATCTGCTCGAATACTCTACTCATCCATCACCCGACCGGTGGAACAACTGCTTTAGCGGCCATCCTGTTACCAAACCAAACCTACCTGCACTAGCTAAGGATACCAGGGTATTTCTGCCTGTCGGCTTTTCCCTGGAGTGGGGTTGGCTCCCCGGAGACCCCACTGCCAGGCTTTTTGCATATTAGTCAAAGTGGCCGCTGGGGGAGCCCGCCCTTACCTCTTCCAAAAGAAGGGAAAGAAGAAGACAGCACCTTAGAGGGGACAGAAGTAGATTGCGTCCTCTGACGACTCCTCATAAACACCAGGTGAGGAGTCGGAGGGAGAGGCTTGTATAGTCACCAAAAGTAACCCCATAGATTCTGAGACACGGCCTGGCTGGGCACTCTTACAGGAGCAGGCTGTTATTGGCAGCTCGGCCCAATACAGAGAGCTTTAGCCTGGCTCTCAGATAATACAGACCAGGCTGTTGTGGGCAGACAGACCCAGTACAGAGAGCTCTGGCTCGGCTTTGAGATAATACAAGGCAGGCAGTTAACGGCAGATTTGCCTGACACTGGGAGCCATGGCATGCCTGCGAACTCCTACAGGAAGAGGCAGTTAATGGCAGATTGGTCCAGTAGAGAGGGCGCTTTCCCATCTGTGATCCGGACTGAGCATGCTGTTAAGGGCAGATTGGTCCATACTGACAGCCACGTCATAGCCTTGAGATTCTTCAGGAACACGACTCTGCGTTTTGCACCTTTCCACAGTCCACGGACAGGACCCTGCTTAGCCTTGGAATAGCTGCAGAGACTACATGCACCCTATCTCTTCCTTCCCAAAGGCATCCGCACTCTAGTGCATGGCACTGGGCTGGGCTGCATTAGGGCTCTCAGACCCCACCTCTGCGACAGTCCTCTAGTTTAACCATCTTTTGCAGGTCCTTTACAGTCCACCGCAGTATATCACCGAAGTTCAGATCTACCAAAGTTGTAAACGTTTTTATTGCTGATGTCACTGGCGAATATCTAGTGCTGATCTTTGTTCTAAAAAGTTCCTATGCTAAAGTCTTAACTACAATCGTCTAACTCGAATGGCTGTTGTGACATCACCCAGATATGATGGCTGTCCACAGCCTTGCTTAAGACTTTAGTGGTTTTTAGGTCTTCTCCAACTCCCTAAAATGAGAAAATTGGCCCATTTGATGACAACTTTTTTGTGCAAATGTGGGGTCCCCCTCCCCTTATCCACTCCCCATACTCTGCCATTCCCTTTACCTTTCCAAATTTAAATCAACCCTTTTATTAATGTCCCCCTCTATATACTGTATTTAACCTTTTAAATTGTCTTCCCCTGTCACCCTGCCTATCCACAGTATGCCTTCTGTTTTGTCAACAACAAAACTGCTGTCTAAAGGGTAGTCTGTTTTTACCCCTTCAAGATCACGGTATGCGATTCACAATACCTGTTCTAGAATATTCTGTTCCTAATGGCCATTGAGGTTTCTCTCATTGGCCATACCTGCCTGTAATAACTGGGTGCTGATAACATTTGTTTAGTGTTTAATTACTGCTGAATGCTTTCGTAGCGCCCTCTGTGGGTGTCCGTCCTAAAATATTCCAGAAAAGTGTCTGTTCTGGACTACCCCACTACTAACGAGCGATCTAGAAGGGGGCATTGCTGATATTTGTTCTAAAATGCTGCTTTGCCAAGAGCTGTTCTAGGAACCCCAACTGTTGATGTGTGCCCCAGAATATTAATGTATTGATGGCTGCCCTTGAATATTCAGTAGGTGATGAAAGATGCCGAGTTGGTGGCTGTTTTGCAAAATTCCATCCTTGATGTCCGAGACTGAATGTTCCCCAGCTGGTGTTTGTCCCAATGTATGCCACTGCTGGTGTCTGTTCTGGAATCCATGTTAAGCGTGTTCTGATGTAGTCCGTACCTGATGCCTGTTGTGGAACATGCCCTTGCTTATCTGCAATGCAGAACACGAGAGTGATGTTGCATAGTGTGTGATATTCCATTGCAGATGATTAAAGCTGAATGCTGCTTCTCGGGTTCCCGTTACACGCTGATACGCCGTTGTTTCTCCTGCAGCTCCAGAGCCTGTACTCTTTACCCTGCTGCACCTTTCAGTTGTCAGGATGAGCGGTCTAAGGGCCAGACTCAAGAGCTGATTCTCTTTCCCAGCTGGGTGTTCTGGTCTCCAATTGGAGGCGTGGGTTCAAATCCCACTTCTGACACAACCTTTTTTTTTTCCAGCCTCTTTCAGATCGGGGTGATTCACGCCACGGTATATAGACGGTCCTTAAAGTTGCCAATCCTGACAGATCGCTCTAACTTGTAGGGGTGCGCACGGAGGGTGGGGAGAGCTGGGCTGTTGTCTTCAGGAAACACGTCACAGGAGGCGGGCTGAGCCCTGGCCACTGATTGGTGGTAAATCCCACTAGTTGCGCGTGAAGGACTGGAGCTGAGATGTATTCATTGGGCCATAGAGTACTGTAGGAGAGAGATCTGCGAGAGGACGTAACTTGAGTTTATTTTGCAGGTGACCTAGGTGTGTAAAATAAAATGTGAAAAATATCAGTAAAAGAATGCCGCGCCCAACGTGGGGCTCGAACCCACGACCCTGAGATTAAGAGTCTCATGCTCTACCGACTGAGCTAGCCGGGCTGCTGGTCACACAGTCTGCTGGTCGCCCTTTTCTTAGCACACCATTCCTAACTGGACAGCCTGTGAAGGGAGAGAGCAATGTGTGCTTGCATGTTTATGTGTGCTGCCTGTATGCCTGCACTCTATGTACGTGCATCTTTACGCAGCCGCTATGTCTCTGTGTTTGTCCATGTCTGCAGATATTTGTGGCGCTTCCCTTAATATGGTTATGTTATTGGTATCTTTCTGTGTAAGTTTATGTATGTCTACACATCTTTACTATGTGTGCAGCTAGCTTCCTCTTCCTACATGTGTCTCTGAAGTAAGTCTCTATGGATAAGTAGACCGTGTGTGTCTGTATCTGTGCGTGTGTGCCTGTGCACAGCCAAGCACACACTCGTTTGCGTCATTAAGACATGTACTGACAATAATCTACCCCCTATGCCATTCACAGATACTAGAAATCCAGGACCCCGAGATACAGGCTAAGAGTGGATACAAAAAGAGCCCCATGGTCTGCCTGCGATCTCATACAGGAGCAGCTGTGTTAATAGCAGACTGGAGCAATACAGAGAGCTTTGTCCTGGCGGTGAGCCCTTATTGTAGCAGGCTTTTACTTGCAGATAAGCCCAGGGACGCCGTCAGGCCCTTTCAATCTTTGCAAATTAAAGTGGCCTCAAGTCTTGGGCAAGGGTATGGGGGGCAGCGACTTCCCCCATGTTTGCAGGATTTACAGACGTGTTATCACCTCATTGCCTCCAAACACTTGTTCCTCCACATCAGCCTCTTGCTGACAAAGAAGGGTTTATTGCTCTTCAGTGGGCAATTCATGTTTAGTATCCCTGCTGGATGGCCGTCTCCTGATAATCAGCGGCTAGTAACCTTCCCTTTTCACCATTGTAATGTATGCACCCCAGGAGTGCCCCAGACTGTTTTCGCTCTCAGCAGGGGGCCACCAACCATCATGTTGAAATGGGCAACCAAACATCTTCAGCAGGGCCTGGGTAGGCCAACACAGGGAACTATGTCCTGTCAGTGAGCTCTTACAGCAGCAAGCTGCTAATGCCAGGTTGGTGCAATATACAGAACTATAGCCTGGCTGTGAGATAACACAGATCAGGCTCTTGGTGGCAAACAGGCCCAGTATAGAGAGCTCTGGCTCGGCTGTGAGCTAATACAAGGCAGGCAGTTAACGGAAGACTGAGTTAACGCCGATAGCCACAGTGTCTTGAATCGGTCCTGGAAGGTCTGGGATCGCTGTAGGATGCTAAAACGGTCCTGGCACGTAACTGTTGGAACATGTCTTAGCGGTCTAGTAGCTCACCAACAGGGCCACCGCCATGTATATCCCGAAGTCAGGGGATTGCATCAGTGCGTTGCAACCCTGCTCAACTGTAAGGTGAGACGCTAGTTTCCCGCTTTCATTCGGCTTTCTGGCCGCTCTGGGTTCCGTTGCTCTAACGGCTCCCTCTTGCTCTTTCTTTCCACCTTTGTGCTGCGCGCTCCGCGCTCTTCTCCTGTCTACCTTCCCTTTGCCCGGCCGCTCGGCCACTGCATGCTCTCTTGTCTGTGGCAGTCTCCTGTTGTTCACCCAGTCTCTGGGGACTCTTCCATTTCCTGCTTACCTTGTAATAACATCGAGGTTCCAGTCCGTTTTCATTCCTTTCCTAGGACGTTACCCCGCTCTTCAGTAAGCATCCTTGCTGTGCATTCTGGACCCTATAGTCCATTCCTCTTACCTGTGACTGGCCATTCAGGTTGAAGTCTTTCTCCGGTGGTCTATCTGCTCGAATACTCTACTCATCCATCACCCGACCGGTGGAACAACTGCTTTAGCGGCCATCCTGTTACCAAACCAAACCTACCTGCACTAGCTAAGGATACCAGGGTATTTCTGCCTGTCGGCTTTTCCCTGGAGTGGGGTTGGCTCCCCGGAGACCCCACTGCCAGGCTTTTTGCATATTAGTCAAAGTGGCCGCTGGGGGAGCCCGCCCTTACCTCTTCCAAAAGAAGGGAAAGAAGAAGACAGCACCTCAGAGGGGACAGAAGTAGATTGCGTCCTCTGACGACTCCTCATAAACACCAGGTGAGGAGTCGGAGGGAGAGGCTTGTATAGTCACCAAAAGTAACCCCATAGATTCTGAGACACGGCCTGGCTGGGCACTCTTACAGGAGCAGGCTGTTATTGGCAGCTCGGCCCAATACAGAGAGCTTTAGCCTGGCTCTCAGATAATACAGACCAGGCTGTTGTGGGCAGACAGACCCAGTACAGAGAGCTCTGGCTCGGCTTTGAGATAATACAAGGCAGGCAGTTAACGGCAGATTTGCCTGACACTGGGAGCCATGGCATGCCTGCGAACTCCTACAGGAAGAGGCAGTTAATGGCAGATTGGTCCAGTAGAGAGGGCGCTTTCCCATCTGTGATCCGGACTGAGCATGCTGTTAAGGGCAGATTGGTCCATACTGACAGCCACGTCATAGCCTTGAGATTCTTCAGGAGCACGACTCTGCGTTTTGCACCTTTCCACAGTCCACGGACAGGACCCTGCTTAGCCTTGGAATAGCTGCAGAGACTACATGCACCCTATCTCTTCCTTCCCAAAGGCATCCGCACTCTAGTGCATGGCACTGGGCTGGGCTGCATTAGGGCTCTCAGACCCCACCTCTGCGACAGTCCTCTAGTTTAACCATCTTTTGCAGGTCCTTTACAGTCCACCGCAGTATATCACCGAAGTTCAGATCTACCAAAGTTGTAAACGTTTTTATTGCTGATGTCACTGGCGAATATCTAGTGCTGATCTTTGTTCTAAAAAGTTCCTATGCTAAAGTCTTAACTACAATCGTCTAACTCGAATGGCTGTTGTGACATCACCCAGATATGATGGCTGTCCACAGCCTTGCTTAAGACTTTGGTGGTTTTTAGGTCTTCTCCAACTCCCTAAAATGAGAAAATTGGCCCATTTGATGACAACTTTTTTGTGCAAATGTGGGGTCCCCCTCCCCTTATCCACTC
Source organism: Ambystoma mexicanum (assembly GCF_040938575.1). Lineage (NCBI taxonomy): Eukaryota > Metazoa > Chordata > Amphibia > Caudata > Ambystomatidae > Ambystoma > Ambystoma mexicanum. Next base: position 703,116,670 of record NC_090938.1, on the reverse strand, counting down.
CCCATACTCTGCCATTCCCTTTACCTTTCCAAATTTAAATCAACCCTTTTATTAATGTCCCCCTCTATATACTGTATTTAACCTTGTAACTTGTCTTCCCCTGTCACCCTGCCTATCCACAGTATGCCTTCTGTTTTGTCAACAACAAAACTGCTGTCTAAAGGGTAGTCTGTTTTTACCCCTTCAAGATCACGGTATGCGATTCACAATACCTGTTCTAGAATATTCTGTTCCTAATGGCCATTGAGGTTTCTCTCATTGGCCATACCTGCCTGTAATAACTGGGTGCTGATAACATTTGTTTAGTGTTTAATTACTGCTGAATGCTTTCGTAGCGCCCTCTGTGGGTGTCCGTCCTAAAATATTCCAGAAAAGTGTCTGTTCTGGACTACCCCACTACTAACGAGCGATCTAGAAGGGGGCATTGCTGATATTTGTTCTAAAATGCTGCTTTGCCAAGAGCTGTTCTAGGAACCCCAACTGTTGATGTGTGCCCCAGAATATTAATGTATTGATGGCTGCCCTTGAATATTCAGTAGGTGATGAAAGATGCCGAGTTGGTGGCTGTTTTGCAAAATTCCATCCTTGATGTCCGAGACTGAATGTTTCCCGGCTGGTGTTTGTCCCAATGTATGCCACTGCTGGTGTCTGTTCTGGAATCCATGTTAAGCGTGTTCTGATGTAGTCCGTACCTGATGCCTGTTGTGGAACATGCCCTTGCTTATCTGCAATGCAGAACACGAGAGTGATGTTGCATAGTGTGTGATATTCCATTGCAGATGATTAAAGCTGAATGCTGCTTCTCGGGTTCCCGTTACACGCTGATACGTCGTTTTTTCTCCTGCATCTCCAGAGCCTGTACTCTTTACTCTGCTGCACCTTCCAGTTGTCAGGATGGCCGAGCGGTCTAAGGCGCCAGACTCAAGAGCTGATTCTCTTTCCCAGCTGCGTGTTCTGGTCTCCAATTGGAGGCGTGGGTTCAAATCCCACTTCTGACACAACCTTTTTTTTTTTTTTTTTCCAGCCGCTTTCGGATCGGGGTGATTCGCGCCACGGTATATAGACGGTCCTTAAACTTGCCAATCCTGACAGATCGCTCTAACTTGTAGGGGTGCGCACGGAGGGTGGGGAGAGCTGGGCTGTTGTCTTCAGGAAACACGTCACAGGAGGCGGGCTGAGCCCTGGCCACTGATTGGTGGTAAATCCCACTAGTTGCGCGTGAAGGACTGGAGCTGAGATGTATTCATTGGGCCATAGAGTACTGTAGGAGAGAGATCTGCGAGAGTACGTAACTTGAGTTTATTTTGCAGGTGACCTAGGTGTGTAAAATAAAATGTGAAAAATATCAGTAAAAGAATGCCGCGCCCAACGTGGGGCTCGAACCCACGACCCTGAGATTAAGAGGCTCATGCTCTACCGACTGAGCTAGCCGGGCTGCTGGTCACACAGTCTGCTGGTCGCCCTTTTCTTAGCACACCATTCCTAACTGGACAGCCTGTGAAGGGAGAGAGCAATGTGTGCTTGCATGTTTATGTGTGCTGCCTGTATGCCTGCACTCTATGTACGTGCATCTTTACGCAGCCGCTATGTCTCTGTGTTTGTCCATGTCTGCAGATATTTGTGGCGCTTCCCTTAATATGGTTATGTTATTGGTATCTTTCTGTGTAAGTTTATGTATGTCTACACATCTTTACTATGTGTGCAGCTAGCTTCCTCTTCCTACATGTGTCTCTGAAGTAAGTCTCTATGGATAAGTAGACCGTGTGTGTCTGTATCTGTGCGTGTGTGCCTGTGCACAGCCAAGCACACACTCGTTTGCGTCATTAAGACATGTACTGACCATAATCTACCCCCTATGCCATTCACAGATACTAGAAATCCAGGACCCCGAGATACAGGCTAAGAGTGGGTACAAAAAGAGCCCCATGGTCTGCCTGCGATCTCATACAGGAGCAGCTGTGTTAATAGCAGACTGGAGCAATACAGAGAGCTTTGTCCTGGCGGTGAGCCCTTATTGTAGCAGGCTTTTACTTGCAGATAAGCCCAGGGACGCCGTCAGGCCCTTTCAATCTTTGCAAATTAAAGTGGCCTCAAGTCTTGGGCAAGGGTATGGGGGGCAGCGACTTCCCCCATGTTTGCAGGATTTACAGACGTGTTATCACCTCATTGCCTCCAAACACTTGTTCCTCCACATCAGCCTCTTGCTGACAAAGAAGGGTTTATTGCTCTTCAGTGGGCAATTCATGTTTAGTATCCCTGCTGGATGGCCGTCTCCTGATAATCAGCGGCTAGTAACCTTCCCTTTTCACCATTGTAATGTATGCACCCCAGGAGTGCCCCAGACTGTTTTCGCTCTCAGCAGGGGGCCACCAACCATCATGTTGAAATGGGCAACCAAACATCTTCAGCAGGGCCTGGGTAGGCCAACACAGGGAACTATGTCCTGTCAGTGAGCTCTTACAGCAGCAAGCTGCTAATGCCAGGTTGGTGCAATATACAGAACTATAGCCTGGCTGTGAGATAACACAGATCAGGCTCTTGGTGGCAAACAGGCCCAGTATAGAGAGCTCTGGCTCGGCTGTGAGCTAATACAAGGCAGGCAGTTAACGGAAGACTGAGATAACGCCGACAGCCACAGTGTCTTGAACCGGTCCTGGAAGGTCTGGGATCGCTGTAGGACGCTAAGACGGTCCTGGCACGTAACTGTTGGAACATGTCTTAGCGGTCTAGTAGCTCACCAACAGGGCCACCGCCATGTATATCCCGAAGTCAGGGGATTGCATCAGTGCGTTGCAACCCTGCTCAACTGTAAGGTGAGACGCTAGTTTCCCGCTTTCATTCGGCTTTCTGGCCGCTCTGGGTTCCGTTGCTCTAACGGCTCCCTCTTGCTCTTTCTTTCCACCTTTGTGCTGCGCGCTCCGCGCTCATCTCCTGTCTACCTTCCCTTTGCCCGGCCGCTCGGCCACTGCATGCTCTCTTGTCTGTGGCAGTCTCCTGTTGTTCACCCAGTCTCTGGGGACTCTTCCATTTCCCGCTTACCTTGTAATAACATCGAGGTTCCAGTCTGTTTTCATTCCTTTCCTAGGACGTTACCCCGCTCTTCAGTAAGCATCCTTGCTGTGCATTCTGGACCCTATAGTCCATTCCTCTTACCTGTGACTGGCCATTCAGGTTGAAGTCTTTCTCCGGTGGTCTATCTGCTCGAATACTCTACTCATCCATCACCCGACAGGTGGAACAACTGCTTTAGCGGCCATCCTGTTACCAAACCAAACCTACCTGCACTAGCTAAGGATACCAGGGTATTTCTGCCTGTCGGCTTTTCCCTGGAGTGGGGTTGGCTCCCCGGAGACCCCACTGCCAGGCTTTTTGCATATTAGTCAAAGTGGCCGCTGGGGGAGCCCGCCCTTACCTCTTCCAAAAGAAGGGAAAGAAGAAGACAGCACCTCAGAGGGGACAGAAGTAGATTGCGTCCTCTGACGACTCCTCATAAACACCAGGTGAGGAGTCGGAGGGAGAGGCTTGTATAGTCACCAAAAGTAACCCCATAGATTCTGAGACACGGCCTGGCTGGGCACTCTTACAGGAGCAGGCTGTTATTGGCAGCTCGGCCCAATACAGAGAGCTTTAGCCTGGCTCTCAGATAATACAGACCAGGCTGTTGTGGGCAGACAGACCCAGTACAGAGAGCTCTGGCTCGGCTTTGAGATAATACAAGGCAGGCAGTTAATGGCAGATTTGCCTGACACTGGGAGCCATGGCATGCCTGCGAACTCCTACAGGAAGAGGCAGTTAATGGCAGATTGGTCCAGTAGAGAGGGCGCTTTCCCATCTGTGATCCGGACTGAGCATGGTGTTAATGGCAGATTGGTCCATACTGACAGCCACGTCATAGCCTTGAGATTCTTCGGGAGCACGACTCTGCGTTTTGCACCTTTCCACAGTCCACGGACAGGACCCTGCTTAGCCTTGGAATACCTGCAGAGACTACATGCACCCTATCTCTTCCTTCCCAAAGGCATCCGCACTCTAGTGCATGGCACTGGGCTGGGCTGCATTAGGGCTCTCAGACCCCACCTCTGCGACAGTCCTCTAGTTTAACCATCTTTTGCAGGTCCTTTACAGTCCACCGCAGTATGTCACCGAAGTTCAGATCTACCAAAGTTGTAAACGTTTTTATTGCTGATGTCACTGGCGAATATCTAGTGCTGATCTTTGTTCTAAAAAGTTTCTATGCTAAAGTCTGAACTACAATCGTCTAACTCGAATGGCTGTTGTGACATCACCCAGATATGATGGCTGTCCACAGACTTGCTTAAGACTTTGGTGGTTTTTAGGTCTTCTCCAACTCCCTAAAATGAGAAAATTGGCCCATTTGCTGACAACTTTTTTGTGCAAATGTGGGGTCCCCCTCCCCTTATCCACTCCCCATACTCTGCCATTCCCTTTACTTTTCCAAATTTAAATCAACCCTTTTATTAATGTCCCCCTCTATATACTGTATTTAACCTTTTAACTTGTCTTCCCCTGTCACCCTGCCTATCCACAGTATGCCTTCTGTTTTGTCAACAACAAAACTGCTGTCTAAAGGGTAGTCTGTTTTTACCCCTTCAAGATCACGGTATGCGATTCACAATACCTGTTCTAGAATATTCTGTTCCTAATGGCCATTGAGGTTTCTCTCATTGGCCATACCTGCCTGTAATAACTGGGTGCTGATAACATTTGTTTAGTGTTTAATTACTGCTGAATGCTTTCGTAGCGCCCTCTGTGGGTGTCCGTCCTAAAATATTCCAGAAAAGTGTCTGCTCTGGACTACCCCACTACTAACGAGCGATCTAGAAGGGGGCATTGCTGATATTTGTTCTAAAATGCTGCTTTGCCAAGAGCTGTTCTAGGAACCCCAACTGTTGATGTGTGCCCCAGAATATTAATGTATTGATGGCTGCCCTTGAATATTCAGTAGGTGATGAAAGATGCCGAGTTGGTGGCTGTTTTGCAAAATTCCATCCTTGATGTCCGAGACTGAATGTTTCCCGGCTGGTGTTTGTCCCAATGTATGCCACTGCTGGTGTCTGTTCTGGAATCCATGTTAAGCGTGTTCTGATGTAGTCTGTACCTGATGCCTGTTGTGGAACATGCCCTTGCTTATCTGCAATGCAGAACACGAGAGTGATGTTGCATAGTGTGTGATATTCCATTGCAGATGATTAAAGCTGAATGCTGCTTCTCGGGTTCCCGTTACACGCTGATACGTCGTTGTTTCTCCTGCATCTCCAGAGCCTGTACTCTTTACCCTGCTGCAACTTCCAGTTGTCAGGATGGCCGAGCGGTCTAAGGCGCCAGACTCAAGAGCTGATTCTCTTTCCCAGCTGGGTGTTCTGGTCTCCAATTGGAGGCGTGGGTTCAAATCCCACTTCTGACACAACCTTTTTTTTTTTTCCAGCCGCTTTCGGATCGGGGTGATTCGCGCCACGGTATATAGACGGTCCTTAAAGTTGCCAATCCTGACAGATCGCTCTAACTTGTAGGGGTGCGCACGGAGGGTGGGGAGAGCTGGGCTGTTGTCTTCAGGAAACACGTCACAGGAGGCGGGCTGAGCCCTGGCCACTGATTGGTGGTAAATCCCACTAGTTGCGCGTGAAGGACTGGAGCTGAGATGTATTCATTGGGCCATAGAGTACTGTAGGAGAGAGATCTGCGAGAGGACGTAACTTGAGTTTATTTTGCAGGTGACCTAGGTGTGTAAAATAAAATGTGAAAAATATCAGTAAAAGAATGCCGCGCCCAACGTGGGGCTCGAACCCACGACCCTGAGATTAAGAGTCTCATGCTCTACCGACTGAGCTAGCCGGGCTGCTGGTCACACAGTCTGCTGGTCGCCCTTTTCTTAGCACACCATTCCTAACTGGACAGCCTGTGAAGGGAGAGAGCAATGTGTGCTTGCATGTTTATGTGTGCTGCCTGTATGCCTGCACTCTATGTACGTGCATCTTTACGCAGCCGCTATGTCTCTGTGTTTGTCCATGTCTGCAGATATTTGTGGCGCTTCCCTTAATATGGTTATGTTATTGGTATCTTTCTGTGTAAGTTTATGTATGTCTACACATCTTTACTATGTGTGCAGCTAGCTTCCTCTTCCTACATGTGTCTCTGAAGTAAGTCTCTATGGATAAGTAGACCGTGTGTGTCTGTATCTGTGCGTGTGTGCCTGTGCACAGCCAAGCACACACTCGTTTGCGTCATTAAGACATGTACTGACCATAATCTACCCCCTAGGCCATTCACAGATACTAGAAATCCAGGACCCCGAGATACAGGCTAAGAGTGGGTACAAAAAGAGCCCCATGGTCTGCCTGCGATCTCATACAGGAGCAGCTGTGTTAATAGCAGACTGGAGCAATACAGAGAGCTTTGTCCTGGCGGTGAGCCCTTATTGTAGCAGGCTTTTACTTGCAGATAAGCCCAGGGACGCCGTCAGGCCCTTTCAATCTTTGCAAATTAAAGTGGCCTCAAGTCTTGGGCAAGGGTATGGGGGGCAGCGACTTCCCCCATGTTTGCAGGATTTACAGACGTGTTATCACCTCATTGCCTCCAAACACTTGTTCCTCCACATCAGCCTCTTGCTGACAAAGAAGGGTTTATTGCTCTTCAGTGGGCAATTCATGTTTAGTATCCCTGCTGGATGGCCGTCTCCTGATAATCAGCGGCTAGTAACCTTCCCTTTTCGCCATTGTAATGTATGCACCCCAGGAGTGCCCCAGACTGTTTTCGCTCTCAGCAGGGGGCCACCAACCATCATGTTGAAATGGGCAACCAAACATCTTCAGCAGGGCCTGGGTAGGCCAACACAGGGAACTATGTCCTGTCAGTGAGCTCTTACAGCAGCAAGCTGCTAATGCCAGGTTGGTGCAATATACAGAACTATAGCCTGGCTGTGAGATAACACAGATCAGGCTCTTGGTGGCAAACAGGCCCAGTATAGAGAGCTCTGGCTCGGCTGTGAGCTAATACAAGGCAGGCAGTTAACGGAAGACTGAGATAACGCCGACAGCCACAGTGTCTTGAACCGGTCCTGGAAGGTCTGGGATCGCTGTAGGACGCTAAGACGGTCCTGGCACGTAACTGTTGGAACATGTCTTAGCGGTCTAGTAGCTCACCAACAGGGCCACCGCCATGTATATCCCGAAGTCAGGGGATTGCATCAGTGCGTTGCAACCCTGCTCAACTGTAAGGTGAGACGCTACTTTCCCGCTTTCATTCGGCTTTCTGGCCGCTCTGGGTTCCGTTGCTCTAACGGCTCCCTCTTGCTCTTTCTTTCCACCTTTGTGCTGCGCGCTCCGCGCTCATCTCCTGTCTACCTTCCCTTTGCCCGGCCGCTCGGCCACTGCATGCTCTCTTGTCTGTGGCAGTCTCCTGTTGTTCACCCAGTCTCTGGGGACTCTTCCATTTCCCGCTTACCTTGTAATAACATCGAGGTTCCAGTCCGTTTTCATTCCTTTCCTAGGACGTTACCCCGCTCTTCAGTAAGCATCCTTGCTGTGCATTCTGGACCCTATAGTCCATTCCTCTTACCTGTGACTGGCCATTCAGGTTGAAGTCTTTCTCCGGTGGTCTATCTGCTCGAATACTCTACTCATCCATCACCCGACAGGTGGAACAACTGCTTTAGCGGCCATCCTGTTACCAAACCAAACCTACCTGCACTAGCTAAGGATACCAGGGTATTTCTGCCTGTCGGCTTTTCCCTGGAGTGGGGTTGGCTCCCCGGAGACCCCACTGCCAGGCTTTTTGCATATTAGTCAAAGTGGCCGCTGGGGGAGCCCGCCCTTACCTCTTCCAAAAGAAGGGAAAGAAGAAGACAGCACCTCAGAGGGGACAGAAGTAGATTGCGTCCTCTGACGACTCCTCATAAACACCAGGTGAGGAGTCGGAGGGAGAGGCTTGTATAGTCACCAAAAGTAACCCCATAGATTCTGAGACACGGCCTGGCTGGGCACTCTTACAGGAGCAGGCTGTTATTGGCAGCTCGGCCCAATACAGAGAGCTTTAGCCTGGCTCTCAGATAATACAGACCAGGCTGTTGTGGGCAGACAGACCCAGTACAGAGAGCTCTGGCTCGGCTTTGAGATAATACAAGGCAGGCAGTTAACGGCAGATTTGCCTGACACTGGGAGCCATGGCATGCCTGCGAACTCCTACAGGAAGAGGCAGTTAATGGCAGATTGGTCCAGTAGAGAGGGCGCTTTCCCATCTGTGATCCGGACTGAGCATGGTGTTAATGGCAGATTGGTCCATACTGACAGCCACGTCATAGCCTTGAGATTCTTCGGGAGCACGACTCTGCGTTTTGCACCTTTCCACAGTCCACGGACAGGACCCTGCTTAGCCTTGGAATACCTGCAGAGACTACATGCACCCTATCTCTTCCTTCCCAAAGGCATCCGCACTCTAGTGCATGGCACTGGGCTGGGCTGCATTAGGGCTCTCAGACCCCACCTCTGCGACAGTCCTCTAGTTTAACCATCTTTTGCAGGTCCTTTACAGTCCACCGCAGTATGTCACCGAAGTTCAGATCTACCAAAGTTGTAAACGTTTTTATTGCTGATGTCACTGGCGAATATCTAGTGCTGATCTTTGTTCTAAAAAGTTTCTATGCTAAAGTCTGAACTACAATCGTCTAACTCGAATGGCTGTTGTGACATCACCCAGATATGATGGCTGTCCACAGACTTGCTTAAGACTTTGGTGGTTTTTAGGTCTTCTCCAACTCCCTAAAATGAGAAAATTGGCCCATTTGCTGACAACTTTTTTGTGCAAATGTGGGGTCCCCCTCCCCTTATCCACTCCCCATACTCTGCCATTCCCTTTACTTTTCCAAATTTAAATCAACCCTTTTATTAATGTCCCCCTCTATATACTGTATTTAACCTTTTAACTTGTCTTCCCCTGTCACCCTGCCTATCCACAGTATGCCTTCTGTTTTGTCAACAACAAAACTGCTGTCTAAAGGGTAGTCTGTTTTTACCCCTTCAAGATCACGGTATGCGATTCACAATACCTGTTCTAGAATATTCTGTTCCTAATGGCCATTGAGGTTTCTCTCATTGGCCATACCTGCCTGTAATAACTGGGTGCTGATAACATTTGTTTAGTGTTTAATTACTGCTGAATGCTTTCGTAGCGCCCTCTGTGGGTGTCCGTCCTAAAATATTCCAGAAAAGTGTCTGCTCTGGACTACCCCACTACTAACGAGCGATCTAGAAGGGGGCATTGCTGATATTTGTTCTAAAATGCTGCTTTGCCAAGAGCTGTTCTAGGAACCCCAACTGTTGATGTGTGCCCCAGAATATTAATGTATTGATGGCTGCCCTTGAATATTCAGTAGGTGATGAAAGATGGCGAGTTGGTGGCTGTTTTGCAAAATTCCATCCTTGATGTCCGAGACTGAATGTTTCCCGGCTGGTGTTTGTCCCAATGTATGCCACTGCTGGTGTCTGTTCTGGAATCCATGTTAAGCGTGTTCTGATGTAGTATGTACCTGATGCCTGTTGTGGAACATGCCCTTGCTTATCTGCAATGCAGAACACGAGAGTGATGTTGCATAGTGTGTGATATTCCATTGCAGATGATTAAAGCTGAATGCTGCTTCTCGGGTTCCCGTTACACGCTGATACGTCGTTGTTTCTCCTGCATCTCCAGAGCCTGTACTCTTTACCCTGCTGCAACTTCCAGTTGTCAGGATGGCCGAGCGGTCTAAGGCGCCAGACTCAAGAGCTGATTCTCTTTCCCAGCTGGGTGTTCTGGTCTCCAATTGGAGGCGTGGGTTCAAATCCCACTTCTGACACAACCTTTTTTTTTTTTCCAGCCGCTTTCGGATCGGGGTGATTCGCGCCACGGTATATAGACGGTCCTTAAACTTGCCAATCCTGACAGATCGCTCTAACTTGTAGGGGTGCGCACGGAGGGTGGGGAGAGCTGGGCTGTTGTCTTCAGGAAACACGTCACAGGAGGCGGGCTGAGCCCTGGCCACTGATTGGTGGTAAATCCCACTAGTTGCGCGTGAAGGACTGTAGCTGAGATGTATTCATTGGGCCATAGAGTACTGTAGGAGAGAGATCTGCGAGAGGACGTAACTTGAGTTTATTTTGCAGGTGACCTAGGTGTGTAAAATAAAATGTGAAAAATATCAGTAAAAGAATGCCGCGCCCAACGTGGGGCTCGAACCCACGACCCTGAGATTAAGAGTCTCATGCTCTACCGACTGAGCTAGCCGGGCTGCTGGTCACACAATCTGCTGGTCGCCCTTTTCTTAGCACACCATTCCTAACTGGACAGCCTGTGAAGGGAGAGAGCAATGTGTGCTTGCATGTTTATGTGTGCTGCCTGTATGCCTGCACTCTATGTACGTGCATCTTTACGCAGCCGCTATGTCTCTGTGTTTGTCCATGTCTGCAGATATTTGTGGCGCTTCCCTTAATATGGTTATGTTATTGGTATCTTTCTGTGTAAGTTTATGTATGTCTACACATCTTTACTATGTGTGCAGCTAGCTTCCTCTTCCTACATGTGTCTCTGAAGTAAGTCTCTATGGATAAGTAGACCGTGTGTGTCTGTATCTGTGCGTGTGTGCCTGTGCACAGCCAAGCACACACTCGTTTGCGTCATTAAGACATGTACTGACCATAATCTACCCCCTAGGCCATTCACAGATACTAGAAATCCAGGACCCCGAGATACAGGCTAAGAGTGGGTACAAAAAGAGCCCCATGGTCTGCCTGCGATCTCATACAGGAGCAGCTGTGTTAATAGCAGACTGGAGCAATACAGAGAGCTTTGTCCTGGCGGTGAGCCCTTATTGTAGCAGGCTTTTACTTGCAGATAAGCCCAGGGACGCCGTCAGGCCCTTTCAATCTTTGCAAATTAAAGTGGCCTCAAGTCTTGGGCAAGGGTATGGGGGGCAGCGACTTCCCCCATGTTTGCAGGATTTACAGACGTGTTATCACCTCATTGCCTCCAAACACTTGTTCCTCCACATCAGCCTCTTGCTGACAAAGAAGGGTTTATTGCTCTTCAGTGGGCAATTCATGTTTAGTATCCCTGCTGGATGGCCGTCTCCTGATAATCAGCGGCTAGTAACCTTCCCTTTTCGCCATTGTAATGTATGCACCCCAGGAGTGCCCCAGACTGTTTTCGCTCTCAGCAGGGGGCCACCAACCATCATGTTGAAATGGGCAACCAAACATCTTCAGCAGGGCCTGGGTAGGCCAACACAGGGAACTATGTCCTGTCAGTGAGCTCTTACAGCAGCAAGCTGCTAATGCCAGGTTGGTGCAATATACAGAACTATAGCCTGGCTGTGAGATAACACAGATCAGGCTCTTGGTGGCAAACAGGCCCAGTATAGAGAGCTCTGGCTCGGCTGTGAGCTAATACAAGGCAGGCAGTTAACGGAAGACTGAGATAACGCCGACAGCCACAGTGTCTTGAACCGGTCCTGGAAGGTCTGGGATCGCTGTAGGACGCTAAGACGGTCCTGGCACGTAACTGTTGGAACATGTCTTAGCGGTCTAGTAGCTCACCAACAGGGCCACCGCCATGTATATCCCGAAGTCAGGGGATTGCATCAGTGCGTTGCAACCCTGCTCAACTGTAAGGTGAGACGCTAGTTTCCCGCTTTCATTCGGCTTTCTGGCCGCTCTGGGTTCCGTTGCTCTAACGGCTCCCTCTTGCTCTTTCTTTCCACCTTTGTGCTGCGCGCTCCGCGCTCATCTCCTGTCTACCTTCCCTTTGCCCGGCCGCTCGGCCACTGCATGCTCTCTTGTCTGTGGCAGTCTCCTGTTGTTCACCCAGTCTCTGGGGACTCTTCCATTTCCCGCTTACCTTGTAATAACATCGAGGTTCCAGTCTGTTTTCATTCCTTTCCTAGGACGTTACCCCGCTCTTCAGTAAGCATCCTTGCTGTGCATTCTGGACCCTATAGTCCATTCCTCTTACCTGTGACTGGCCATTCAGGTTGAAGTCTTTCTCCGGTGGTCTATCTGCTCGAATACTCTACTCATCCATCACCCGACAGGTGGAACAACTGCTTTAGCGGCCATCCTGTTACCAAACCAAACCTACCTGCACTAGCTAAGGATACCAGGGTATTTCTGCCTGTCGGCTTTTCCCTGGAGTGGGGTTGGCTCCCCGGAGACCCCACTGCCAGGCTTTTTGCATATTAGTCAAAGTGGCCGCTGGGGGAGCCCGCCCTTACCTCTTCCAAAAGAAGGGAAAGAAGAAGACAGCACCTCAGAGGGGACAGAAGTAGATTGCGTCCTCTGACGACTCCTCATAAACACCAGGTGAGGAGTCGGAGGGAGAGGCTTGTATAGTCACCAAAAGTAACCCCATAGATTCTGAGACACGGCCTGGCTGGGCACTCTTACAGGAGCAGGCTGTTATTGGCAGCTCGGCCCAATACAGAGAGCTTTAGCCTGGCTCTCAGATAATACAGACCAGGCTGTTGTGGGCAGACAGACCCAGTACAGAGAGCTCTGGCTCGGCTTTGAGATAATACAAGGCAGGCAGTTAATGGCAGATTTGCCTGACACTGGGAGCCATGGCATGCCTGCGAACTCCTACAGGAAGAGGCAGTTAATGGCAGATTGGTCCAGTAGAGAGGGCGCTTTCCCATCTGTGATCCGGACTGAGCATGGTGTTAATGGCAGATTGGTCCATACTGACAGCCACGTCATAGCCTTGAGATTCTTCGGGAGCACGACTCTGCGTTTTGCACCTTTCCACAGTCCACGGACAGGACCCTGCTTAGCCTTGGAATACCTGCAGAGACTACATGCACCCTATCTCTTCCTTCCCAAAGGCATCCGCACTCTAGTGCATGGCACTGGGCTGGGCTGCATTAGGGCTCTCAGACCCCACCTCTGCGACAGTCCTCTAATTTAACCATCTTTTGCAGGTCCTTTACAGTCCACCGCAGTATGTCACCGAAGTTCAGATCTACCAAAGTTGTAAACGTTTTTATTGCTGATGTCACTGGCGAATATCTAGTGCTGATCTTTGTTCTAAAAAGTTTCTATGCTAAAGTCTGAACTACAATCGTCTAACTCGAATGGCTGTTGTGACATCACCCAGATATGATGGCTGTCCACAGACTTGCTTAAGACTTTGGTGGTTTTTAGGTCTTCTCCAACTCCCTAAAATGAGAAAATTGGCCCATTTGCTGACAACTTTTTTGTGCAAATGTGGGGTCCCCCTCCCCTTATCCACTCCCCATACTCTGCCATTCCCTTTACTTTTCCAAATTTAAATCAACCCTTTTATTAATGTCCCCCTCTATATACTGTATTTAACCTTTTAACTTGTCTTCCCCTGTCACCCTGCCTATCCACAGTATGCCTTCTGTTTTGTCAACAACAAAACTGCTGTCTAAAGGGTAGTCTGTTTTTACCCCTTCAAGATCACGGTATGCGATTCACAATACCTGTTCTAGAATATTCTGTTCCTAATGGCCATTGAGGTTTCTCTCATTGGCCATACCTGCCTGTAATAACTGGGTGCTGATAACATTTGTTTAGTGTTTAATTACTGCTGAATGCTTTCGTAGCGCCCTCTGTGGGTGTCCGTCCTAAAATATTCCAGAAAAGTGTCTGCTCTGGACTACCCCACTACTAACGAGCGATCTAGAAGGGGGCATTGCTGATATTTGTTCTAAAATGCTGCTTTGCCAAGAGCTGTTCTAGGAACCCCAACTGTTGATGTGTGCCCCAGAATATTAATGTATTGATGGCTGCCCTTGAATATTCAGTAGGTGATGAAAGATGGCGAGTTGGTGGCTGTTTTGCAAAATTCCATCCTTGATGTCCGAGACTGAATGTTTCCCGGCTGGTGTTTGTCCCAATGTATGCCACTGCTGGTGTCTGTTCTGGAATCCATGTTAAGCGTGTTCTGATGTAGTCTGTACCTGATGCCTGTTGTGGAACATGCCCTTGCTTATCTGCAATGCAGAACACGAGAGTGATGTTGCATAGTGTGTGATATTCCATTGCAGATGATTAAAGCTGAATGCTGCTTCTCGGGTTCCCGTTACACGCTGATACGTCGTTGTTTCTCCTGCATCTCCAGAGCCTGTACTCTTTACCCTGCTGCACCTTCCAGTTGTCAGGATGGCCGAGCGGTCTAAGGCGCCAGACTCAAGAGCTGATTCTCTTTCCCAGCTGGGTTTTCTGGTCTCCAATTGGAGGCGTGGGTTCAAATCCCACTTCTGACACAACCTTTTTTTTTTTTCCAGCCGCTTTCGGATCGGGGTGATTCGCGCCACGGTATATAGACGGTCCTTAAACTTGCCAATCCTGACAGATCGCTCTAACTTGTAGGGGTGCGCACGGAGGGTGGGGAGAGCTGGGCTGTTATCTTCAGGAAACACGTCACAGGAGGCGGGCTGAGCCCTGGCCACTGATTGGTGGTAAATCCCACTAGTTGCGCGTGAAGGACTGTAGCTGAGATGTATTCATTGGGCCATAGAGTACTGTAGGAGAGAGATCTGCGAGAGGACGTAACTTGAGTTTATTTTGCAGGTGACCTAGGTGTGTAAAATAAAATGTGAAAAATATCAGTAAAAGAATGCCGCGCCCAACGTGGGGCTCGAACCCACGACCCTGAGATTAAGAGTCTCATGCTCTACCGACTGAGCTAGCCGGGCTGCTGGTCACACAGTCTGCTGGTCGCCCTTTTCTTAGCACACCATTCCTAACTGGACAGCCTGTGAAGGGAGAGAGCAATGTGTGCTTGCATGTTTATGTGTGCTGCCTGTATGCCTGCACTCTATGTACGTGCATCTTTACGCAGCCGCTATGTCTCTGTGTTTGTCCATGTCTGCAGATATTTGTGGCGCTTCCCTTAATATGGTTATGTTATTGGTATCTTTCTGTGTAATTTTATGTATGTCTACACATCTTTACTATGTGTGCAGCTAGCTTCCTCTTCCTACATGTGTCTCTGAAGTAAGTCTCTATGGATAAGTAGACCGTGTGTGTCTGTATCTGTGCGTGTGTGCCTGTGCACAGCCAAGCACACACTCGTTTGCGTCATTAAGACATGTACTGACCATAATCTACCCCCTAGGCCATTCACAGATACTAGAAATCCAGGACCCCGAGATACAGGCTAAGAGTGGGTACAAAAAGAGCCCCATGGTCTGCCTGCGATCTCATACAGGAGCAGCTGTGTTAATAGCAGACTGGAGCAATACAGAGAGCTTTGTCCTGGCGGTGAGCCCTTATTGTAGCAGGCTTTTACTTGCAGATAAGCCCAGGGACGCCGTCAGGCCCTTTCAATCTTTGCAAATTAAAGTGGCCTCAAGTCTTGGGCAAGGGTATGGAGGGCAGCGACTTCCCCCATGTTTGCAGGATTTACAGACGTGTTATCACCTCATTGCCTCCAAACACTTGTTCCTCCACATCAGCCTCTTGCTGACAAAGAAGGGTTTATTGCTCTTCAGTGGGCAATTCATGTTTAGTATCCCTGCTGGATGGCCGTCTCCTGATAATCAGCGGCTAGTAACCTTCCCTTTTCGCCATTGTAATGTATGCACCCCAGGAGTGCCCCAGACTGTTTTCGCTCTCAGCAGGGGGCCACCAACCATCATGTTGAAATGGGCAACCAAACATCTTCAGCAGGGCCTGGGTAGGCCAACACAGGGAACTATGTCCTGTCAGTGAGCTCTTACAGCAGCAAGCTGCTAATGCCAGGTTGGTGCAATATACAGAACTATAGCCTGGCTGTGAGATAACACAGATCAGGCTCTTGGTGGCAAACAGGCCCAGTATAGAGAGCTCTGGCTCGGCTGTGAGCTAATACAAGGCAGGCAGTTAACGGAAGACTGAGATAACGCCGACAGCCACAGTGTCTTGAACCGGTCCTGGAAGGTCTGGGATCGCTGTAGGACGCTAAGACGGTCCTGGCACGTAACTGTTGGAACATGTCTTAGCGGTCTAGTAGCTCACCAACAGGGCCACCGCCATGTATATCCCGAAATCAGGGGATTGCATCAGTGCGTTGCAACCCTGCTCAACTGTAAGGTGAGACGCTAGTTTCCCGCTTTCATTCGGCTTTCTGGCCGCTCTGGGTTCCGTTGCTCTAACGGCTCCCTCTTGCTCTTTCTTTCCACCTTTGTGCTGCGCGCTCCGCGCTCATCTCCTGTCTACCTTCCCTTTGCCCGGCCGCTCGGCCACTGCATGCTCTCTTGTCTGTGGCAGTCTCCTGTTGTTCACCCAGTCTCTGGGGACTCTTCCATTTCCCGCTTACCTTGTAATAACATCGAGGTTCCAGTCTGTTTTCATTCCTTTCCTAGGACGTTACCCCGCTCTTCAGTAAGCATCCTTGCTGTGCATTCTGGACCCTATAGTCCATTCCTCTTACCTGTGACTGGCCATTCAGGTTGAAGTCTTTCTCCGGTGGTCTATCTGCTCGAATACTCTACTCATCCATCACCCGACAGGTGGAACAACTGCTTTAGCGGCCATCCTGTTACCAAACCAAACCTACCTGCACTAGCTAAGGATACCAGGGTATTTCTGCCTGTCGGCTTTTCCCTGGAGTGGGGTTGGCTCCCCGGAGACCCCACTGCCAGGCTTTTTGCATATTAGTCAAAGTGGCCGCTGGGGGAGCCCGCCCTTACCTCTTCCAAAAGAAGGGAAAGAAGAAGACAGCACCTCAGAGGGGACAGAAGTAGATTGCGTCCTCTGACGACTCCTCATAAACACCAGGTGAGGAGTCGAAGGGAGAGGCTTGTATAGTCACCAAAAGTAACCCCATAGATTCTGAGACACGGCCTGGCTGGGCACTCTTACAGGAGCAGGCTGTTATTGGCAGCTCGGCCCAATACAGAGAGCTTTAGCCTGGCTCTCAGATAATACAGACCAGGCTGTTGTGGGCAGACAGACCCAGTACAGAGAGCTCTGGCTCGGCTTTGAGATAATACAAGGCAGGCAGTTAATGGCAGATTTGCTTGACACTGGGAGCCATGGCATGCCTGCGAACTCCTACAGGAAGAGGCAGTTAATGGCAGATTGGTCCAGTAGAGAGGGCGCTTTCCCATCTGTGATCCGGACTGAGCATGGTGTTAATGGCAGATTGGTCCATACTGACAGCCACGTCATAGCCTTGAGATTCTTCGGGAGCACGACTCTGCGTTTTGCACCTTTCCACAGTCCACGGACAGGACCCTGCTTAGCCTTGGAATACCTGCAGAGACTACATGCACCCTATCTCTTCCTTCCCAAAGGCATCCGCACTCTAGTGCATGGCACTGGGCTGGGCTGCATTAGGGCTCTCAGACCCCACCTCTGCGACTGTCCTCTAATTTAACCATCTTTTGCAGGTCCTTTACAGTCCACCGCAGTATGTCACCGAAGTTCAGATCTACCAAAGTTGTAAACGTTTTTATTGCTGATGTCACTGGCGAATATCTAGTGCTGATCTTTGTTCTAAAAAGTTTCTATGCTAAAGTCTGAACTACAATCGTCTAACTCGAATGGCTGTTGTGACATCACCCAGATATGATGGCTGTCCACAGACTTGCTTAAGACTTTGGTGGTTTTTAGGTCTTCTCCAACTCCCTAAAATGAGAAAATTGGCCCATTTGCTGACAACTTTTTTGTGCAAATGTGGGGTCCCCCTCCCCTTATCCACTCCCCATACTCTGCCATTCCCTTTACTTTTCCAAATTTAAATCAACCCTTTTATTAATGTCCCCCTCTGTATACTGTATTTAACCTTTTAACTTGTCTTCCCCTGTCACCCTGCCTATCCACAGTATGCCTTCTGTTTTGTCAACAACAAAACTGCTGTCTAAAGGGTAGTCTGTTTTTACCCCTTCAAGATCACGGTATGCGATTCACAATACCTGTTCTAGAATATTCTGTTCCTAATGGCCATTGAGGTTTCTCTCATTGGCCATACCTGCCTGTAATAACTGGGTGCTGATAACATTTGTTTAGTGTTTAATTACTGCTGAATGCTTTCGTAGCGCCCTCTGTGGGTGTCCGTCCTAAAATATTCCAGAAAAGTGTCTGCTCTGGACTACCCCACTACTAACGAGCGATCTAGAAGGGGGCATTGCTGATATTTGTTCTAAAATGCTGCTTTGCCAAGAGCTGTTCTAGGAACCCCAACTGTTGATGTGTGCCCCAGAATATTAATGTATTGATGGCTGCCCTTGAATATTCAGTAGGTGATGAAAGATGGCGAGTTGGTGGCTGTTTTGCAAAATTCCATCCTTGATGTCCGAGACTGAATGTTTCCCGGCTGGTGTTTGTCCCAATGTATGCCACTGCTGGTGTCTGTTCTGGAATCCATGTTAAGCGTGTTCTGATGTAGTCTGTACCTGATGCCTGTTGTGGAACATGCCCTTGCTTATCTGCAATGCAGAACACGAGAGTGATGTTGCATAGTGTGTGATATTCCATTGCAGATGATTAAAGCTGAATGCTGCTTCTCGGGTTCCCGTTACACGCTGATACGTCGTTGTTTCTCCTGCATCTCCAGAGCCTGTACTCTTTACCCTGCTGCACCTTCCAGTTGTCAGGATGGCCGAGCGGTCTAAGGCGCCAGACTCAAGAGCTGATTCTCTTTCCCAGCTGGGTGTTCTGGTCTCCAATTGGAGGCGTGGGTTCAAATCCCACTTCTGACACAACCTTTTTTTTTTTTTTCCAGCCGCTTTCGGATCGGGGTGATTCGCGCCACGGTATATAGACGGTCCTTAAACTTGCCAATCCTGACAGATCGCTCTAACTTGTAGGGGTGCGCACGGAGGGTGGGGAGAGCTGGGCTGTTGTCTTCAGGAAACACGTCACAGGAGGCGGGCTGAGCCCTGGCCACTGATTGGTGGTAAATCCCACTAGTTGCGCGTGAAGGACTGTAGCTGAGATGTATTCATTGGGCCATAGAGTACTGTAGGAGAGAGATCTGCGAGAGGACGTAACTTGAGTTTATTTTGCAGGTGACTTAGGTGTGTAAAATAAAATGTGAAAAATATCAGTAAAAGAATGCCGCGCCCAACGTGGGGCTCGAACCCACGACCCTGAGATTAAGAGTCTCATGCTCTACCGACTGAGCTAGCCGGGCTGCTGGTCACACAGTCTGCTGGTCGCCCTTTTCTTAGCACACCATTCCTAACTGGACAGCCTGTGAAGGGAGAGAGCAATGTGTGCTTGCATGTTTATGTGTGCTGCCTGTATGCCTGCACTCTATGTACGTGCATCTTTACGCAGCCGCTATGTCTCTGTGTTTGTCCATGTCTGCAGATATTTGTGGCGCTTCCCTTAATATGGTTATGTTATTGGTATCTTTCTGTGTAAGTTTATGTATGTCTACACATCTTTACTATGTGTGCAGCTAGCTTCCTCTTCCTACATGTGTCTCTGAAGTAAGTCTCTATGGATAAGTAGACCGTGTGTGTCTGTATCTGTGCGTGTGTGCCTGTGCACAGCCAAGCACACACTCGTTTGCGTCATTAAGACATGTACTGACAATAATCTACCCCCTATGCTATTCACAGATACTAGAAATCCAGGACCCCGAGATACAGGCTAAGAGTGGGTACAAAAAGTGCCCCATGGTCTGCCTGCGATCTCATACAGGAGCAGCTATGTTAATAGCAGACTGGAGCAATACAGAGAGCTTTGTCCTGGCGGTGAGCCCTTATTGTAGCAGGCTTTTACTTGCAGATAAGCCCAGGGACGCCGTCAGGCCCTTTCAATCTTTGCAAATTAAAGTGGCCTCAAGTCTTGGGCAAGGGTATGGGGGGCAGCGACTTCCCCCATGTTTGCAGGATTTACAGACGTGTTATCACCTCATTGCCTCCAAACACTTGTTCCTCCACATCAGCCTCTTGCTGACAAAGAAGGGTTTATTGCTCTTCAGTGGGCAATTCATGTTTAGTATCCCTGCTGGATGGCCGTCTCCTGATAATCAGCGGCTAGTAACCTTACCCTTTTCACCATTGTAATGTATGCACCCCAGGAGTGCCCCAGACTGTTTTCGCTCTCAGAAGGGGGCCACCAACCATCATGTTGAAATGGGCAACCAAACATCTTCAGCAGGGCCTGGGTAGGCCAACACAGGGAACTATGTCCTGTCAGTGAGCTCTTACAGCAGCAAGCTGCTAATGCCAGGTTGGTGCAATATACAGAACTATAGCCTGGCTGTGAGATAACACAGATCAGGCTCTTGGTGGCAAACAGGCCCAGTATAGAGAGCTCTGGCTCGGCTGTGAGCTAATACAAGGCAGGCAGTTAACGGAAGACTGAGTTAACGCCGATAGCCACAGTGTCTTGAATCGGTCCTGGAAGGTCTGGGATCGCTGTAGGATGCTAAAACGGTCCTGGCACGTAACTGTTGGAACATGTCTTAGCGGTCTAGTAGCTCACCAACAGGGCCACCGCCATGTATATCCCGAAGTCAGGGGATTGCATCAGTGCGTTGCAACCCTGCTCAACTGTAAGGTGAGACGCTAGTTTCCCGCTTTCATTCGGCTTTCTGGCTGCTCTGGGTTCCGTTGCTCTAACGGCTCCCTCTTGCTCTTTCTTTCCACCTTTGTGCTGCGCGCTCCGCGCTCTTCTCCTGTCTACCTTCCCTTTGCCCGGCCGCTCGGCCACTGCATGCTCTCTTGTCTGTGGCAGTCTCCTGTTGTTCACCCAGTCTCTGGGGACTCTTCCATTTCCTGCTTACCTTGTAATAACATCGAGGTTCCAGTCCGTTTTCATTCCTTTCCTAGGACGTTACCCCGCTCTTCAGTAAGCATCCTTGCTGTGCATTCTGGACCCTATAGTCCATTCCTCTTACCTGTGACTGGCCATTCAGGTTGAAGTCTTTCTCCGGTGGTCTATCTGCTCGAATACTCTACTCATCCATCACCCGACCGGTGGAACAACTGCTTTAGCGGCCATCCTGTTACCAAACCAAACCTACCTGCACTAGCTAAGGATACCAGGGTATTTCTGCCTGTCGGCTTTTCCCTGGAGTGGGGTTGGCTCCCCGGAGACCCCACTGCCAGGCTTTTTGCATATTAGTCAAAGTGGCCGCTGGGGGAGCCCGCCCTTACCTCTTCCAAAAGAAGGGAAAGAAGAAGACAGCACCTTAGAGGGGACAGAAGTAGATTGCGTCCTCTGACGACTCCTCATAAACACCAGGTGAGGAGTCGGAGGGAGAGGCTTGTATAGTCACCAAAAGTAACCCCATAGATTCTGAGACACGGCCTGGCTGGGCACTCTTACAGGAGCAGGCTGTTATTGGCAGCTCGGCCCAATACAGAGAGCTTTAGCCTGGCTCTCAGATAATACAGACCAGGCTGTTGTGGGCAGACAGACCCAGTACAGAGAGCTCTGGCTCGGCTTTGAGATAATACAAGGCAGGCAGTTAACGGCAGATTTGCCTGACACTGGGAGCCATGGCATGCCTGCGAACTCCTACAGGAAGAGGCAGTTAATGGCAGATTGGTCCAGTAGAGAGGGCGCTTTCCCATCTGTGATCCGGACTGAGCATGCTGTTAAGGGCAGATTGGTCCATACTGACAGCCACGTCATAGCCTTGAGATTCTTCAGGAACACGACTCTGCGTTTTGCACCTTTCCACAGTCCACGGACAGGACCCTGCTTAGCCTTGGAATAGCTGCAGAGACTACATGCACCCTATCTCTTCCTTCCCAAAGGCATCCGCACTCTAGTGCATGGCACTGGGCTGGGCTGCATTAGGGCTCTCAGACCCCACCTCTGCGACAGTCCTCTAGTTTAACCATCTTTTGCAGGTCCTTTACAGTCCACCGCAGTATATCACCGAAGTTCAGATCTACCAAAGTTGTAAACGTTTTTATTGCTGATGTCACTGGCGAATATCTAGTGCTGATCTTTGTTCTAAAAAGTTCCTATGCTAAAGTCTTAACTACAATCGTCTAACTCGAATGGCTGTTGTGACATCACCCAGATATGATGGCTGTCCACAGCCTTGCTTAAGACTTTAGTGGTTTTTAGGTCTTCTCCAACTCCCTAAAATGAGAAAATTGGCCCATTTGATGACAACTTTTTTGTGCAAATGTGGGGTCCCCCTCCCCTTATCCACTCCCCATACTCTGCCATTCCCTTTACCTTTCCAAATTTAAATCAACCCTTTTATTAATGTCCCCCTCTATATACTGTATTTAACCTTTTAACTTGTCTTCCCCTGTCACCCTGCCTATCCACAGTATGCCTTCTGTTTTGTCAACAACAAAACTGCTGTCTAAAGGGTAGTCTGTTTTTACCCCTTCAAGATCACGGTATGCGATTCACAATACCTGTTCTAGAATATTCTGTTCCTAATGGCCATTGAGGTTTCTCTCATTGGCCATACCTGCCTGTAATAACTGGGTGCTGATAACATTTGTTTAGTGTTTAATTACTGCTGAATGCTTTCGTAGCGCCCTCTGTGGGTGTCCGTCCTAAAATATTCCAGAAAAGTGTCTGTTCTGGACTACCCCACTACTAACGAGCGATCTAGAAGGGGGCATTGCTGATATTTGTTCTAAAATGCTGCTTTGCCAAGAGCTGTTCTAGGAACCCCAACTGTTGATGTGTGCCCCAGAATATTAATGTATTGATGGCTGCCCTTGAATATTCAGTAGGTGATGAAAGATGCCGAGTTGGTGGCTGTTTTGCAAAATTCCATCCTTGATGTCCGAGACTGAATGTTCCCCAGCTGGTGTTTGTCCCAATGTATGCCACTGCTGGTGTCTGTTCTGGAATCCATGTTAAGCGTGTTCTGATGTAGTCCGTACCTGATCCCTGTTGTGGAACATGCCCTTGCTTATCTGCAATGCAGAACACGAGAGTGATGTTGCATAGTGTGTGATATTCCATTGCAGATGATTAAAGCTGAATGCTGCTTCTCAGGTTCCCGTTACACGCTGATACGCCGTTGTTTCTCCTGCAGCTCCAGAGCCTGTACTCTTTACCCTGCTGCACCTTTCAGTTGTCAGGATGAGCGGTCTAAGGGCCAGACTCAAGAGCTGATTCTCTTTCCCAGCTGGGTGTTCTGGTCTCCAACTGGAGGCGTGGGTTCAAATCCCACTTCTGACACAACCTTTTTTTTTTCCAGCCTCTTTCAGATCGGGGTGATTCACGCCACGGTATATAGACGGTCCTTAAACTTGCCAATCCTGACAGATCGCTCTAACTTGTAGGGGTGCGCACGGAGGGTGGGGAGAGCTGGGCTGTTGTCTTCAGGAAACACGTCACAGGAGGCGGGCTGAGCCCTGGCCACTGATTGGTGGTAAATCCCACTAGTTGCGCGTGAAGGACTGTAGCTGAGATGTATTCATTGGGCCATAGAGTACTGTAGGAGAGAGATCTGCGAGAGGACGTAACTTGAGTTTATTTTGCAGGTGACCTAGGTGTGTAAAATAAAATGTGAAAAATATCAGTAAAAGAATGCCGCGCCCAACGTGGGGCTCGAACCCACGACCCTGAGATTACGAGTCTCATGCTCTACCGACTGAGCTAGCCGGGCTGCTGGTCACACAGTCTGCTGGTCGCCCTTTTCTTAGCACACCATTCCTAACTGGACAGCCTGTGAAGGGAGAGAGCAATGTGTGCTTGCATGTTTATGTGTGCTGCCTGTATGCCTGCACTCTATGTACGTGCATCTTTACGCAGCCGCTATGTCTCTGTGTTTGTCCATGTCTGCAGATATTTGTGGCGCTTCCCTTAATATGGTTATGTTATTGGTATCTTTCTGTGTAAGTTTATGTATGTCTACACATCTTTACTATGTGTGCAGCTAGCTTCCTCTTCCTACATGTGTCTCTGAAGTAAGTCTCTATGGATAAGTAGACCGTGTGTGTCTGTATCTGTGCGTGTGTGCCTGTGCACAGCCAAGCACACACTCGTTTGCGTCATTAAGACATGTACTGACAATAATCTACCCCCTATGCCATTCACAGATACTAGAAATCCAGGACCCCGAGATACAGGCTAAGAGTGGATACAAAAAGAGCCCCATGGTCTGCCTGCGATCTCATACAGGAGCAGCTGTGTTAATAGCAGACTGGAGCAATACAGAGAGCTTTGTCCTGGCGGTGAGCCCTTATTGTAGCAGGCTTTTACTTGCAGATAAGCCCAGGGACGCCGTCAGGCCCTTTCAATCTTTGCAAATTAAAGTGGCCTCAAGTCTTGGGCAAGGGTATGGGGGGCAGCGACTTCCCCCATGTTTGCAGGATTTACAGACGTGTTATCACCTCATTGCCTCCAAACACTTGTTCCTCCACATCAGCCTCTTGCTGACAAAGAAGGGTTTATTGCTCTTCAGTGGGCAATTCATGTTTAGTATCCCTGCTGGATGGCCGTCTCCTGATAATCAGCGGCTAGTAACCTTCCCTTTTCACCATTGTAATGTATGCACCCCAGGAGTGCCCCAGACTGTTTTCGCTCTCAGCAGGGGGCCACCAACCATCATGTTGAAATGGGCAACCAAACATCTTCAGCAGGGCCTGGGTAGGCCAACACAGGGAACTATGTCCTGTCAGTGAGCTCTTACAGCAGCAAGCTGCTAATGCCAGGTTGGTGCAATATACAGAACTATAGCCTGGCTGTGAGATAACACAGATCAGGCTCTTGGTGGCAAACAGGCCCAGTATAGAGAGCTCTGGCTCGGCTGTGAGCTAATACAAGGCAGGCAGTTAACGGAAGACTGAGTTAACGCCGATAGCCACAGTGTCTTGAATCGGTCCTGGAAGGTCTGGGATCGCTGTAGGATGCTAAAACGGTCCTGGCACGTAACTGTTGGAACATGTCTTAGCGGTCTAGTAGCTCACCAACAGGGCCACCGCCATGTATATCCCGAAGTCAGGGGATTGCATCAGTGCGTTGCAACCCTGCTCAACTGTAAGGTGAGACGCTAGTTTCCCGCTTTCATTCGGCTTTCTGGCCGCTCTGGGTTCCGTTGCTCTAACGGCTCCCTCTTGCTCTTTCTTTCCACCTTTGTGCTGCGCGCTCCGCGCTCTTCTCCTGTCTACCTTCCCTTTGCCCGGCCGCTCGGCCACTGCATGCTCTCTTGTCTGTGGCAGTCTCCTGTTGTTCACCCAGTCTCTGGGGACTCTTCCATTTCCTGCTTACCTTGTAATAACATCGAGGTTCCAGTCCGTTTTCATTCCTTTCCTAGGACGTTACCCCGCTCTTCAGTAAGCATCCTTGCTGTGCATTCTGGACCCTATAGTCCATTCCTCTTACCTGTGACTGGCCATTCAGGTTGAAGTCTTTCTCCGGTGGTCTATCTGCTCGAATACTCTACTCATCCATCACCCGACCGGTGGAACAACTGCTTTAGTGGCCATCCTGTTACCAAACCAAACCTACCTGCACTAGCTAAGGATACCAGGGTATTTCTGCCTGTCGGCTTTTCCCTGGAGTGGGGTTGGCTCCCCGGAGACCCCACTGCCAGGCTTTTTGCATATTAGTCAAAGTGGCCGCTGGGGGAGCCCGCCCTTACCTCTTCCAAAAGAAGGGAAAGAAGAAGACAGCACCTCAGAGGGGACAGAAGTAGATTGCGTCCTCTGACGACTCCTCATAAACACCAGGTGAGGAGTCGGAGGGAGAGGCTTGTATAGTCACCAAAAGTAACCCCATAGATTCTGAGACACGGCCTGGCTGGGCACTCTTACAGGAGCAGGCTGTTATTGGCAGCTCGGCCCAATACAGAGAGCTTTAGCCTGGCTCTCAGATAATACAGACCAGGCTGTTGTGGGCAGACAGACCCAGTACAGAGAGCTCTGGCTCGGCTTTGAGATAATACAAGGCAGGCAGTTAACGGCAGATTTGCCTGACACTGGGAGCCATGGCATGCCTGCGAACTCCTACAGGAAGAGGCAGTTAATGGCAGATTGGTCCAGTAGAGAGGGCGCTTTCCCATCTGTGATCCGGACTGAGCATGCTGTTAAGGGCAGATTGGTCCATACTGACAGCCACGTCATAGCCTTGAGATTCTTCAGGAGCACGACTCTGCGTTTTGCACCTTTCCACAGTCCACGGACAGGACCCTGCTTAGCCTTGGAATAGCTGCAGAGACTACATGCACCCTATCTCTTCCTTCCCAAAGGCATCCGCACTCTAGTGCATGGCACTGGGCTGGGCTGCATTAGGGCTCTCAGACCCCACCTCTGCGACAGTCCTCTAGTTTAACCATCTTTTGCAGGTCCTTTACAGTCCACCGCAGTATATCACCGAAGTTCAGATCTACCAAAGTTGTAAACGTTTTTATTGCTGATGTCACTGGCGAATATCTAGTGCTGATCTTTGTTCTAAAAAGTTCCTATGCTAAAGTCTTAACTACAATCGTCTAACTCGAATGGCTGTTGTGACATCACCCAGATATGATGGCTGTCCACAGCCTTGCTTAAGACTTTGGTGGTTTTTAGGTCTTCTCCAACTCCCTAAAATGAGAAAATTGGCCCATTTGATGACAACTTTTTTGTGCAAATGTGGGGTCCCCCTCCCCTTATCCACTCCCCATACTCTGCCATTCCCTTTACCTTTCCAAATTTAAATCAACCCTTTTATTAATGTCCCCCTCTATATACTGTATTTAACCTTTTAACTTGTCTTCCCCTGTCACCCTGCCTATCCACAGTATGCCTTCTGTTTTGTCAACAACAAAACTGCTGTCTAAAGGGTAGTCTGTTTTTACCCCTTCAAGATCACAGTATGCGATTCACAATACCTGTTCTAGAATATTCTGTTCCTAATGGCCATTGAGGTTTCTCTCATTGGCCATACCTGCCTGTAATAACTGGGTGCTGATAACATTTGTTTAGTGTTTAATTACTGCTGAATGCTTTCGTAGCGCCCTCTGTGGGTGTCCGTCCTAAAATATTCCAGAAAAGTGTCTGTTCTGGACTACCCCACTACTAACGAGCGATCTAGAAGGGGGCATTGCTGATATTTGTTCTAAAATGCTGCTTTGCCAAGAGCTGTTCTAGGAACCCCAACTGTTGATGTGTGCCCCAGAATATTAATGTATTGATGGCTGCCCTTGAATATTCAGTAGGTGATGAAAGATGCCGAGTTGGTGGCTGTTTTGCAAAATTCCATCCTTGATGTCCGAGACTGAATGTTCCCCAGCTGGTGTTTGTCCCAATGTATGCCACTGCTGGTGTCTGTTCTGGAATCCATGTTAAGCGTGTTCTGATGTAGTCTGTACCTGATGCCTGTTGTGGAACATGCCCTTGCTTATCTGCAATGCAGAACACGAGAGTGATGTTGCATAGTGTGTGATATTCCATTGCAGATGATTAAAGCTGAATGCTGCTTCTCAGTTTCCCGTTACACGCTGATACGCCGTTGTTTCTCCTGCAGCTCCAGAGCCTGTACTCTTTACCCTGCTGCACCTTTCAGTTGTCAGGATGAGCGGTCTAAGGGCCAGACTCAAGAGCTGATTCTCTTTCCCAGCTGGGTGTTCTGGTCTCCAATTGGAGGCGTGGGTTCAAATCCCACTTCTGACACAACCTTTTTTTTTTTCCAGCCTCTTTCAGATCGGGGTGATTCACGCCAGGGTATATAGACGGTCCTTAAACTTGCCAATCCTGACAGATCGCTCTAACTTGTAGGGGTGCGCACGGAGGATGGGGAGAGCTGGGCTGTTGTCTTCAGGAAACACGTCACAGGAGGCGGGCAGAGCCCTGGCCACTGATTGGTGGTAAATCCCACTAGTTGCGCGTGAAGGACTGGAGCTGAGATGTATATATTGGGCCACAGAGTACTGTAGGAGAGAGATCTGCGAGAGGACGTAACTTGAGTTTATTTTGCAGGTGACTTAGGTGTGTAAAATAAAATGTGAAAAATATCAGTAGAAGAATGCCACGCCCAACGTGGGGCTCGAACCCACGACCCTGAGATTAAGAGTCTCATGCTCTACCGACTGAGCTAGCCGGGCTGCTGGTCACACAGTCTGCTGGTCGCCCTTTTCTTAGCACACCATTCCTAACTGGACAGCCTGTGAAGGGAGAGAGCAATGTGTGCTTGCATGTTTATGTGTGCTGCCAGTATGCCTGCACTCTATGTACGTGCATCTTTACGCAGCCGCTATGTCTCTGTGTTTGTCCATGTCTGCAGATATTTGTGGCGCTTCCCTTAATATGGTTATGTTATTGGTATCTTTCTGTGTAAGTTTATGTATGTCTACACATCTTTACTATGTGTGCAGCTAGCTTCCTCTTCCTACATGTGTCTCTGAAGTAAGTCTCTATGGATAAGTAGACCGTGTGTGTCTGTATCTGTGCGTGTGTGCCTGTGCACAGCCAAGCACACACTCGTTTGCGTCATTAAGACATGTACTGACCATAATCTACCCCCTATGCCATTCACAGATACTAGAAATCCAGGACCCCGAGATACAGGCTAAGAGTGGGTACAAAAAGAGCCCCATGGTCTGCCTGCGATCTCATACAGGAGCAGCTGTGTTAATAGCAGACTGGAGCAATACAGAGAGCTTTGTCCTGGCGGTGAGCCCTTATTGTAGCAGGCTTTTACTTGCAGATAAGCCCAGGGACGCCGTCAGGCCCTTTCAATCTTTGCAAATTAAAGTGGCCTCAAGTCTTGGGCAAGGGTATGGGGGGCAGCAACTTCCCCCATGTTTGCAGGATTTACAGACGTGTTATCACCTCATTGCCTCCAAACACGTGTTCCTCCACATCAGCCTCTTGCTGACAAAGAAGGGTTTATTGCTCTTCAGTGGGCAATTCATGTTTAGTATCCCTGCTGGATGGCCGTCTCCTGATAATCAGCGGCTAGTAACCTTCCCTTTTCGCCATTGTAATGTATGCACCCCAGGAGTGCCCCAGACTGTTTTCGCTCTCAGCAGGGGGCCACCAACCATCATGTTGAAATGGGCAACCAAACATCTTCAGCAGGGCCTGGGTAGGCCAACACAGGGAACTATGTCCTGTCAGTGAGCTCTTACAGCAGCAAGCTGCTAATGCCAGGTTGGTGCAATATACAGAACTATAGCCTGGCTGTGAGATAACACAGATCAGGCTCTTGGTGGCAAACAGGCCCAGTATAGAGAGCTCTGGCTCGGCTGTGAGCTAATACAAGGCAGGCAGTTAACGGAAGACTGAGATAACGCCGACAGCCACAGTGTCTTCAACCGGTCCTGGAAGGTCTGGGATCGCTGTAGGACGCTAAGACGGTCCTGGCACGTAACTGTTGGAACATGTCTTAGCGGTTTAGTAGCTCACCAACAGGGCCACCGCCATGTATATCCCGAAGTCAGGGGATTGCATCAGTGCGTTGCAACCCTGCTCAACTGTAAGGTGAGACGCTAGTTTCCCGCTTTCATTCGGCTTTCTGGCCGCTCTGGGTTCCGTTGCTCTAACGGCTCCCTCTTGCTCTTTCTTTCCACCTTTGTGCTGCGCGCTCCGCGCTCATCTCCTGTCTACCTTCCCTTTGCCCGGCCGCTCGGCCACTGCATGCTCTCTTGTCTGTGGCAGTCTCCTGTTGTTCACCCAGTCTCTGGGGACTCTTCCATTTCCCGCTTACCTTGTAATAACATCGAGGTTCCAGTCTGTTTTCATTCCTTTCCTAGGACGTTACCCCGCTCTTCAGTAAGCATCCTTGCTGTGCATTCTGGACCCTATAGTCCATTCCTCTTACCTGTGACTGGCCATTCAGGTTGAAGTCTTTCTCCGGTGGTCTATCTGCTCGAATACTCTACTCATCCATCACCCGACAGGTGGAACAACTGCTTTAGCGGCCATCCTGTTACCAAACCAAACCTGCCTGCACTAGCTAAGGATACCAGGGTATTTCTGCCTGTCGGCTTTTCCCTGGAGTGGGGTTGGCTCCCCGGAGACCCCACTGCCAGGCTTTTTGCATATTAGTCAAAGTGGCCGCTGGGGGAGCCCGCCCTTACCTCTTCCAAAAGAAGGGAAAGAAGAAGACAGCACCTCAGAGGGGACAGAAGTAGATTGCGTCCTCTGACGACTCCTCATAAACACCAGGTGAGGAGTCGGAGGGAGAGGCTTGTATAGTCACCAAAAGTAACCCCATAGATTCTGAGACACGGCCTGGCTGGGCACTCTTACAGGAGCAGGCTGTTATTGGCAGCTCGGCCCAATACAGAGAGCTTTAGCCTGGCTCTCAGATAATACAGACCAGGCTGTTGTGGGCAGACAGACCCAGTACAGAGAGCTCTGGCTCGGCTTTGAGATAATACAAGGCAGGCAGTTAATGGCAGATTTGCCTGACACTGGGAGCCATGGCATGCCTGCGAACTCCTACAGGAAGAGGCAGTTAATGGCAGATTGGTCCAGTAGAGAGGGCGCTTTCCCATCTGTGATCCGGACTGAGCATGGTGTTAATGGCAGATTGGTCCATACTGACAGCCACGTCATAGCCTTGAGATTCTTCGGGAGCACGACTCTGCGTTTTGCACCTTTCCACAGTCCACGGACAGGACCCTGCTTAGCCTTGGAATACCTGCAGAGACTACATGCACCCTATCTCTTCCTTCCCAAAGGCATCCGCACTCTAGTGCATGGCACTGGGCTGGGCTGCATTAGGGCTCTCAGACCCCACCTCTGCGACAGTCCTCTAGTTTAACCATCTTTTGCAGGTCCTTTACAGTCCACCGCAGTATGTCACCGAAGTTCAGATCTACCAAAGTTGTAAACGTTTTTATTGCTGATGTCACTGGCGAATATCTAGTGCTGATCTTTGTTGTAAAAAGTTTCTATGCTAAAGTCTGAACTACAATCGTCTAACTCGAATGGCTGTTGTGACATCACCCAGATATGATGGCTGTCCACAGACTTGCTTAAGACTTTGGTGGTTTTTAGGTCTTCTCCAACTCCCTAAAATGAGAAAATTGGCCCATTTGCTGACAACTTTTTTGTGCAAATGTGGGGTCCCCCTCCCCTTATCCACTCCCCATACTCTGCCATTCCCTTTACTTTTCCAAATTTAAATCAACCCTTTTATTAATGTCCCCCTCTATATACTGTATTTAACCTTTTAACTTGTCTTCCCCTGTCACCCTGCCTATCCACAGTATGCCTTCTGTTTTGTCAACAACAAAACTGCTGTCTAAAGGGTAGTCTGTTTTTACCCCTTCAAGATCACGGTATGCGATTCACAATACCTGTTCTAGAATATTCTGTTCCTAATGGCCATTGAGGTTTCTCTCATTGGCCATACCTGCCTGTAATAACTGGGTGCTGATAACATTTGTTTAGTGTTTAATAACTGCTGAATGCTTTCGTAGCGCCCTCTGTGGGTGTCCGTCCTAAAATATTCCAGAAAAGTGTCTGCTCTGGACTACCCCACTACTAACGAGCGATCTAGAAGGGGGCATTGCTGATATTTGTTCTAAAATGCTGCTTTGCCAAGAGCTGTTCTAGGAACCCCAACTGTTGATGTGTGCCCCAGAATATTAATGTATTGATGGCTGCCCTTGAATATTCAGTAGGTGATGAAAGATGGCGAGTTGGTGGCTGTTTTGCAAAATTCCATCCTTGATGTCCGAGACTGAATGTTTCCCGGCTGGTGTTTGTCCCAATGTATGCCACTGCTGGTGTCTGTTCTGGAATCCATGTTAAGCGTGTTCTGATGTAGTCCGTACCTGATGCCTGTTGTGGAACATGCCCTTGCTTATCTGCAATGCAGAACACGAGAGTGATGTTGCATAGTGTGTGATATTCCATTGCAGATGATTAAAGCTGAATGCTGCTTCTCGGGTTCCCGTTACACGCTGATACGTCGTTTTTTCTCCTGCATCTCCAGAGCCTGTACTCTTTACTCTGCTGCACCTTCCAGTTGTCAGGATGGCCGAGCGGTCTAAGGCGCCAGACTCAAGAGCTGATTCTCTTTCCCAGCTGGGTGTTCTGGTCTCCTATTGGAGGCGTGGGTTCAAATCCCACTTCTGACACAACCTTTTTTTTTTCCAGCCTCTTTCAGATCGGGGTGATTCACGCCACGGTATATAGACGGTCCTTAAACTTGCCAATCCTGACAGATCGCTCTAACTTGTAGGGGTGCGCACGGAGGATGGGGAGAGCTGGGCTGCTGTCTTCAGGAAACACGTCACAGGAGGCGGGCAAAGCCCTGGCCACTGATTGGTGGTAAATCCCACTAGTTGCGCGTGAAGGACTGGAGCTGAGATGTATAGATTGGGCCACAGAGTACTGTAGGAGAGAGATCTGCGAGAGGACGTAACTTGAGTTTATTTTGCAGGTGACTTAGGTGTGTAAAATAAAATGTGAAAAATATCAGTAAAAGAATGCCACGCACAACGTGGGGCTCGAACCCACGACCCTGAGATTAAGAGTCTCATGCTCTACCGACTGAGCTAGCCTGGCTGCTGGTTGCACTGTCTGCTGGTCGCCCTTTTCTCAGCACACCATTCCTAACTGGACAGCCTGTGAAGGGAGAGAGCAATGTGTGCTTGCATGTTTATGTGTGCTGCCTGTATGCCTGCACTCTATGTACGTGCATCTTTACGCAGCCGCTATGTCTCTGTGTTTGTCCATGTCTGCAGATATTTGTGGCGCTTCCCTTAATATGGTTATGTTATTGGTATCTTTCTGTGTAAGTTTATGTATGTCTACACATCTTTACTATGTGTGCAGCTAGCTTCCTCTTCCTACATGTGTCTCTGAAGTAAGTCTCTATGGATAAGTAGACCGTGTGTGTCTGTATCTGTGCGTGTGTGCCTGTGCACAGCCAAGCACACACTCGTTTGCGTCATTAAGACATGTACTGACCATAATCTACCCCCTATGCCATTCACAGATACTAGAAATCCAGGACCCCGAGATACAGGCTAAGAGTGGGTACAAAAAGAGCCCCATGGTCTGCCTGCGATCTCATACAGGAGCAGCTGTGTTAATAGCAGACTGGAGCAATACAGAGAGCTTTGTCCTGGCGGTGAGCCCTTATTGTAGCAGGCTTTTACTTGCAGATAAGCCCAGGGACGCCGTCAGGCCCTTTCAATCTTTGCAAATTAAAGTGGCCTCAAGTCTTGGGCAAGGGTATGGGGGGCAGCGACTTCCCCCATGTTTGCAGGATTTACAGACGTGTTATCACCTCATTGCCTCCAAACACTTGTTCCTCCACATCAGCCTCTTGCTGACAAAGAAGGGTTTATTGCTCTTCAGTGGGCAATTCATGTTTAGTATCCCTGCTGGATGGCCGTCTCCTGATAATCAGCGGCTAGTAACCTTCCCTTTTCACCATTGTAATGTATGCACCCCAGGAGTGCCCCAGACTGTTTTCGCTCTCAGCAGGGGGCCACCAACCATCATGTTGAAATGGGCAACCAAACATCTTCAGCAGGGCCTGGGTAGGCCAACACAGGGAACTATGTCCTGTCAGTGAGCTCTTACAGCAGCAAGCTGCTAATGCCAGGTTGGTGCAATATACAGAACTATAGCCTGGCTGTGAGATAACACAGATCAGGCTCTTGGTGGCAAACAGGCCCAGTATAGAGAGCTCTGGCTCGGCTGTGAGCTAATACAAGGCAGGCAGTTAACGGAAGACTGAGTTAACGCCGATAGCCACAGTGTCTTGAATCGGTCCTGGAAGGTCTGGGATCGCTGTAGGATGCTAAAACGGTCCTGGCACGTAACTGTTGGAACATGTCTTAGCGGTCTAGTAGCTCACCAACAGGGCCACCGCCATGTATATCCCGAAGTCAGGGGATTGCATCAGTGCGTTGCAACCCTGCTCAACTGTAAGGTGAGACGCTAGTTTCCCGCTTTCATTCGGCTTTCTGGCCGCTCTGGGTTCCGTTGCTCTAACGGCTCCCTCTTGCTCTTTCTTTCCACCTTTGTGCTGCGCGCTCCGCGCTCTTCTCCTGTCTACCTTCCCTTTGCCCGGCCGCTCGGCCACTGCATGCTCTCTTGTCTGTGGCAGTCTCCTGTTGTTCACCCAGTCTCTGGGGACTCTTCCATTTCCTGCTTACCTTGTAATAACATCGAGGTTCCAGTCCGTTTTCATTCCTTTCCTAGGACGTTACCCCGCTCTTCAGTAAGCATCCTTGCTGTGCATTCTGGACCCTATAGTCCATTCCTCCTACCTGTGACTGGCCATTCAGGTTGAAGTCTTTCTCCGGTGGTCTATCTGCTCGAATACTCTACTCATCCATCACCCGACCGGTGGAACAACTGCTTTAGTGGCCATCCTGTTACCAAACCAAACCTACCTGCACTAGCTAAGGATACCAGGGTATTTCTGCCTGTCGGCTTTTCCCTGGAGTGGGGTTGGCTCCCCGGAGACCCCACTGCCAGGCTTTTTGCATATTAGTCAAAGTGGCCGCTGGGGGAGCCCGCCCTTACCTCTTCCAAAAGAAGGGAAAGAAGAAGACAGCACCTCAGAGGGGACAGAAGTAGATTGCGTCCTCTGACGACTCCTCATAAACACCAGGTGAGGAGTCGGAGGGAGAGGCTTGTATAGTCACCAAAAGTAACCCCATAGATTCTGAGACACGGCCTGGCTGGGCACTCTTACAGGAGCAGGCTGTTATTGGCAGCTCGGCCCAATACAGAGAGCTTTAGCCTGGCTCTCAGATAATACAGACCAGGCTGTTGTGGGCAGACAGACCCAGTACAGAGAGCTCTGGCTCGGCTTTGAGATAATACAAGGCAGGCAGTTAACGGCAGATTTGCCTGACACTGGGAGCCATGGCATGCCTGCGAACTCCTACAGGAAGAGGCAGTTAATGGCAGATTGGTCCAGTAGAGAGGGCGCTTTCCCATCTGTGATCCGGACTGAGCATGCTGTTAAGGGCAGATTGGTCCATACTGACAGCCACGTCATAGCCTTGAGATTCTTCAGGAGCACGACTCTGCGTTTTGCACCTTTCCACAGTCCACGGACAGGACCCTGCTTAGCCTTGGAATAGCTGCAGAGACTACATGCACCCTATCTCTTCCTTCCCAAAGGCATCCGCACTCTAGTGCATGGCACTGGGCTGGGCTGCATTAGGGCTCTCAGACCCCACCTCTGCGACAGTCCTCTAGTTTAACCATCTTTTGCAGGTCCTTTACAGTCCACCGCAGTATATCACCGAAGTTCAGATCTACCAAAGTTGTAAACGTTTTTATTGCTGATGTCACTGGCGAATATCTAGTGCTGATCTTTGTTCTAAAAAGTTCCTATGCTAAAGTCTTAACTACAATCGTCTAACTCGAATGGCTGTTGTGACATCACCCAGATATGATGGCTGTCCACAGCCTTGCTTAAGACTTTGGTGGTTTTTAGGTCTTCTCCAACTCCCTAAAATGAGAAAATTGGCCCATTTGATGACAACTTTTTTGTGCAAATGTGGGGTCCCCCTCCCCTTATCCACTCCCCATACTCTGCCATTCCCTTTACCTTTCCAAATTTAAATCAACCCTTTTATTAATGTCCCCCTCTATATACTGTATTTAACCTTTTAACTTGTCTTCCCCTGTCACCCTGCCTATCCACAGTATGCCTTCTGTTTTGTCAACAACAAAACTGCTGTCTAAAGGGTAGTCTGTTTTTACCCCTTCAAGATCACAGTATGCGATTCACAATACCTGTTCTAGAATATTCTGTTCCTAATGGCCATTGAGGTTTCTCTCATTGGCCATACCTGCCTGTAATAACTGGGTGCTGATAACATTTGTTTAGTGTTTAATTACTGCTGAATGCTTTCGTAGCGCCCTCTGTGGGTGTCCGTCCTAAAATATTCCAGAAAAGTGTCTGTTCTGGACTACCCCACTACTAACGAGCGATCTAGAAGGGGGCATTGCTGATATTTGTTCTAAAATGCTGCTTTGCCAAGAGCTGTTCTAGGAACCCCAACTGTTGATGTGTGCCCCAGAATATTAATGTATTGATGGCTGCCCTTGAATATTCAGTAGGTGATGAAAGATGCCGAG
Source organism: Ambystoma mexicanum (assembly GCF_040938575.1). NCBI lineage: Eukaryota > Metazoa > Chordata > Amphibia > Caudata > Ambystomatidae > Ambystoma > Ambystoma mexicanum. The sequence goes on along the minus strand of NC_090938.1, from coordinate 703,080,744 downwards.
TTGGTGGCTGTTTTGCAAAATTCCATCCTTGATGTCCGAGACTGAATGTTCCCCAGCTGGTGTTTGTCCCAATGTATGCCACTGCTGGTGTCTGTTCTGGAATCCATGTTAAGCGTGTTCTGATGTAGTCTGTACCTGATGCCTGTTGTGGAACATGCCCTTGCTTATCTGCAATGCAGAACACGAGAGTGATGTTGCATAGTGTGTGATATTCCATTGCAGATGATTAAAGCTGAATGCTGCTTCTCAGTTTCCCGTTACACGCTGATACGCCGTTGTTTCTCCTGCAGCTCCAGAGCCTGTACTCTTTACCCTGCTGCACCTTTCAGTTGTCAGGATGAGCGGTCTAAGGGCCAGACTCAAGAGCTGATTCTCTTTCCCAGCTGGGTGTTCTGGTCTCCAATTGGAGGCGTGGGTTCAAATCCCACTTCTGACACAACCTTTTTTTTTTTCCAGCCTCTTTCAGATCGGGGTGATTCACGCCACGGTATATAGACGGTCCTTAAACTTGCCAATCCTGACAGATCGCTCTAACTTGTAGGGGTGCGCACGGAGGATGGGGAGAGCTGGGCTGTTGTCTTCAGGAAACACGTCACAGGAGGCGGGCAGAGCCCTGGCCACTGATTGGTGGTAAATCCCACTAGTTGCGCGTGAAGGACTGGAGCTGAGATGTATATATTGGGCCACAGAGTACTGTAGGAGAGAGATCTGCGAGAGGACGTAACTTGAGTTTATTTTGCAGGTGACTTAGGTGTGTAAAATAAAATGTGAAAAATATCAGTAGAAGAATGCCACGCCCAACGTGGGGCTCGAACCCACGACCCTGAGAATAAGAGTCTCATGCTCTACCGACTGAGCTAGCCGGGCTGCTGGTTGCACTGTCTGCTGGTCGCCCTTTTCTCAGCACACCATTCCTAACTGGACAGCCTGTGAAGGGAGAGAGCAATGTGTGCTTGCATGTTTATGTGTGCTGCCAGTATGCCTGCACTCTATGTACGTGCATCTTTACGCAGCCGCTATGTCTCTGTGTTTGTCCATGTCTGCAGATATTTGTGGCGCTTCCCTTAATATGGTTATGTTATTGGTATCTTTCTGTGTAAGTTTATGTATGTCTACACATCTTTACTATGTGTGCAGCTAGCTTCCTCTTCCTACATGTGTCTCTGAAGTAAGTCTCTATGGATAAGTAGACCGTGTGTGTCTGTATCTGTGCGTGTGTGCCTGTGCACAGCCAAGCACACACTCGTTTGCGTCATTAAGACATGTACTGACCATAATCTACCCCCTATGCCATTCACAGATACTAGAAATCCAGGACCCCGAGATACAGGCTAAGAGTGGGTACAAAAAGAGCCCCATGGTCTGCCTGCGATCTCATACAGGAGCAGCTGTGTTAATAGCAGACTGGAGCAATACAGAGAGCTTTGTCCTGGCGGTGAGCCCTTATTGTAGCAGGCTTTTACTTGCAGATAAGCCCAGGGACGCCGTCAGGCCCTTTCAATCTTTGCAAATTAAAGTGGCCTCAAGTCTTGGGCAAGGGTATGGGGGGCAGCAACTTCCCCCATGTTTGCAGGATTTACAGACGTGTTATCACCTCATTGCCTCCAAACACGTGTTCCTCCACATCAGCCTCTTGCTGACAAAGAAGGGTTTATTGCTCTTCAGTGGGCAATTCATGTTTAGTATCCCTGCTGGATGGCCGTCTCCTGATAATCAGCGGCTAGTAACCTTCCCTTTTCGCCATTGTAATGTATGCACCCCAGGAGTGCCCCAGACTGTTTTCGCTCTCAGCAGGGGGCCACCAACCATCATGTTGAAATGGGCAACCAAACATCTTCAGCAGGGCCTGGGTAGGCCAACACAGGGAACTATGTCCTGTCAGTGAGCTCTTACAGCAGCAAGCTGCTAATGCCAGGTTGGTGCAATATACAGAACTATAGCCTGGCTGTGAGATAACACAGATCAGGCTCTTGGTGGCAAACAGGCCCAGTATAGAGAGCTCTGGCTCGGCTGTGAGCTAATACAAGGCAGGCAGTTAACGGAAGACTGAGATAACGCCGACAGCCACAGTGTCTTCAACCGGTCCTGGAAGGTCTGGGATCGCTGTAGGACGCTAAGACGGTCCTGGCACGTAACTGTTGGAACATGTCTCAGCGGTTTAGTAGCTCACCAACAGGGCCACCGCCATGTATATCCCGAAGTCAGGGGATTGCATCAGTGCGTTGCAACCCTGCTCAACTGTAAGGTGAGACGCTAGTTTCCCGCTTTCATTCGGCTTTCTGGCCGCTCTGGGTTCCGTTGCTCTAACGGCTCCCTCTTGCTCTTTCTTTCCACCTTTGTGCTGCGCGCTCCGCGCTCATCTCCTGTCTACCTTCCCTTTGCCCGGCCGCTCGGCCACTGCATGCTCTCTTGTCTGTGGCAGTCTCCTGTTGTTCACCCAGTCTCTGGGGACTCTTCCATTTCCCGCTTACCTTGTAATAACATCGAGGTTCCAGTCTGTTTTCATTCCTTTCCTAGGACGTTACCCCGCTCTTCAGTAAGCATCCTTGCTGTGCATTCTGGACCCTATAGTCCATTCCTCTTACCTGTGACTGGCCATTCAGGTTGAAGTCTTTCTCCGGTGGTCTATCTGCTCGAATACTCTACTCATCCATCACCCGACAGGTGGAACAACTGCTTTAGCGGCCATCCTGTTACCAAACCAAACCTACCTGCACTAGCTAAGGATACCAGGGTATTTCTGCCTGTCGGCTTTTCCCTGGAGTGGGGTTGGCTCCCCGGAGACCCCACTGCCAGGCTTTTTGCATATTAGTCAAAGTGGCCGCTGGGGGAGCCCGCCCTTACCTCTTCCAAAAGAAGGGAAAGAAGAAGACAGCACCTCAGAGGGGACAGAAGTAGATTGCGTCCTCTGACGACTCCTCATAAACACCAGGTGAGGAGTCGGAGGGAGAGGCTTGTATAGTCACCAAAAGTAACCCCATAGATTCTGAGACACGGCCTGGCTGGGCACTCTTACAGGAGCAGGCTGTTATTGGCAGCTCGGCCCAATACAGAGAGCTTTAGCCTGGCTCTCAGATAATACAGACCAGGCTGTTGTGGGCAGACAGACCCAGTACAGAGAGCTCTGGCTCGGCTTTGAGATAATACAAGGCAGGCAGTTAATGGCAGATTTGCCTGACACTGGGAGCCATGGCATGCCTGCGAACTCCTACAGGAAGAGGCAGTTAATGGCAGATTGGTCCAGTAGAGAGGGCGCTTTCCCATCTGTGATCCGGACTGAGCATGGTGTTAATGGCAGATTGGTCCATACTGACAGCCACGTCATAGCCTTGAGATTCTTCGGGAGCACGACTCTGCGTTTTGCACCTTTCCACAGTCCACGGACAGGACCCTGCTTAGCCTTGGAATACCTGCAGAGACTACATGCACCCTATCTCTTCCTTCCCAAAGGCATCCGCACTCTAGTGCATGGCACTGGGCTGGGCTGCATTAGGGCTCTCAGACCCCACCTCTGCGACAGTCCTCTAGTTTAACCATCTTTTGCAGGTCCTTTACAGTCCACCGCAGTATGTCACCGAAGTTCAGATCTACCAAAGTTGTAAACGTTTTTATTGCTGATGTCACTGGCGAATATCTAGTGCTGATCTTTGTTGTAAAAAGTTTCTATGCTAAAGTCTGAACTACAATCGTCTAACTCGAATGGCTGTTGTGACATCACCCAGATATGATGGCTGTCCACAGACTTGCTTAAGACTTTGGTGGTTTTTAGGTCTTCTCCAACTCCCTAAAATGAGAAAATTGGCCCATTTGCTGACAACTTTTTTGTGCAAATGTGGGGTCCCCCTCCCCTTATCCACTCCCCATACTCTGCCATTCCCTTTACTTTTCCAAATTTAAATCAACCCTTTTATTAATGTCCCCCTCTATATACTGTATTTAACCTTTTAACTTGTCTTCCCCTGTCACCCTGCCTATCCACAGTATGCCTTCTGTTTTGTCAACAACAAAACTGCTGTCTAAAGGGTAGTCTGTTTTTACCCCTTCAAGATCACGGTATGCGATTCACAATACCTGTTCTAGAATATTCTGTTCCTAATGGCCATTGAGGTTTCTCTCATTGGCCATACCTGCCTGTAATAACTGGGTGCTGATAACATTTGTTTAGTGTTTAATAACTGCTGAATGCTTTCGTAGCGCCCTCTGTGGGTGTCCGTCCTAAAATATTCCAGAAAAGTGTCTGCTCTGGACTACCCCACTACTAACGAGCGATCTAGAAGGGGGCATTGCTGATATTTGTTCTAAAATGCTGCTTTGCCAAGAGCTGTTCTAGGAACCCCAACTGTTGATGTGTGCCCCAGAATATTAATGTATTGATGGCTGCCCTTGAATATTCAGTAGGTGATGAAAGATGGCGAGTTGGTGGCTGTTTTGCAAAATTCCATCCTTGATGTCCGAGACTGAATGTTTCCCGGCTGGTGTTTGTCCCAATGTATGCCACTGCTGGTGTCTGTTCTGGAATCCATGTTAAGCGTGTTCTGATGTAGTCCGTACCTGATGCCTGTTGTGGAACATGCCCTTGCTTATCTGCAATGCAGAACACGAGAGTGATGTTGCATAGTGTGTGATATTCCATTGCAGATGATTAAAGCTGAATGCTGCTTCTCGGGTTCCCGTTACACGCTGATACGTCGTTTTTTCTCCTGCATCTCCAGAGCCTGTACTCTTTACTCTGCTGCACCTTCCAGTTGTCAGGATGGCCGAGCGGTCTAAGGCGCCAGACTCAAGAGCTGATTCTCTTTCCCAGCTGGGTGTTCTGGTCTCCTATTGGAGGCGTGGGTTCAAATCCCACTTCTGACACAACCTTTTTTTTTTCCAGCCTCTTTCAGATCGGGGTGATTCACGCCACGGTATATAGACGGTCCTTAAACTTGCCAATCCTGACAGATCGCTCTAACTTGTAGGGGTGCGCACGGAGGATGGGGAGAGCTGGGCTGCTGTCTTCAGGAAACACGTCACAGGAGGCGGGCAAAGCCCTGGCCACTGATTGGTGGTAAATCCCACTAGTTGCGCGTGAAGGACTGGAGCTGAGATGTATAGATTGGGCCACAGAGTACTGTAGGAGAGAGATCTGCGAGAGGACGTAACTTGAGTTTATTTTGCAGGTGACTTAGGTGTGTAAAATAAAATGTGAAAAATATCAGTAAAAGAATGCCACGCCCAACGTGGGGCTCGAACCCACGACCCTGAGATTAAGAGTCTCATGCTCTACCGACTGAGCTAGCCTGGCTGCTGGTTGCACTGTCTGCTGGTCGCCCTTTTCTCAGCACACCATTCCTAACTGGACAGCCTGTGAAGGGAGAGAGCAATGTGTGCTTGCATGTTTATGTGTGCTGCCTGTATGCCTGCACTCTATGTACGTGCATCTTTACGCAGCCGCTATGTCTCTGTGTTTGTCCATGTCTGCAGATATTTGTGGCGCTTCCCTTAATATGGTTATGTTATTGGTATCTTTCTGTGTAAGTTTATGTATGTCTACACATCTTTACTATGTGTGCAGCTAGCTTCCTCTTCCTACATGTGTCTCTGAAGTAAGTCTCTATGGATAAGTAGACCGTGTGTGTCTGTATCTGTGCGTGTGTGCCTGTGCACAGCCAAGCACACACTCGTTTGCGTCATTAAGACATGTACTGACCATAATCTACCCCCTATGCCATTCACAGATACTAGAAATCCAGGACCCCGAGATACAGGCTAAGAGTGGGTACAAAAAGAGCCCCATGGTCTGCCTGCGATCTCATACAGGAGCAGCTGTGTTAATAGCAGACTGGAGCAATACAGAGAGCTTTGTCCTGGCGGTGAGCCCTTATTGTAGCAGGCTTTTACTTGCAGATAAGCCCAGGGACGCCGTCAGGCCCTTTCAATCTTTGCAAATTAAAGTGGCCTCAAGTCTTGGGCAAGGGTATGGGGGGCAGCGACTTCCCCCATGTTTGCAGGATTTACAGACGTGTTATCACCTCATTGCCTCCAAACACTTGTTCCTCCACATCAGCCTCTTGCTGACAAAGAAGGGTTTATTGCTCTTCAGTGGGCAATTCATGTTTAGTATCCCTGCTGGATGGCCGTCTCCTGATAATCAGCGGCTAGTAACCTTCCCTTTTCACCATTGTAATGTATGCACCCCAGGAGTGCCCCAGACTGTTTTCGCTCTCAGCAGGGGGCCACCAACCATCATGTTGAAATGGGCAACCAAACATCTTCAGCAGGGCCTGGGTAGGCCAACACAGGGAACTATGTCCTGTCAGTGAGCTCTTACAGCAGCAAGCTGCTAATGCCAGGTTGGTGCAATATACAGAACTATAGCCTGGCTGTGAGATAACACAGATCAGGCTCTTGGTGGCAAACAGGCCCAGTATAGAGAGCTCTGGCTCGGCTGTGAGCTAATACAAGGCAGGCAGTTAACGGAAGACTGAGTTAACGCCGATAGCCACAGTGTCTTGAATCGGTCCTGGAAGGTCTGGGATCGCTGTAGGATGCTAAAACGGTCCTGGCACGTAACTGTTGGAACATGTCTTAGCGGTCTAGTAGCTCACCAACAGGGCCACCGCCATGTATATCCCGAAGTCAGGGGATTGCATCAGTGCGTTGCAACCCTGCTCAACTGTAAGGTGAGACGCTAGTTTCCCGCTTTCATTCGGCTTTCTGGCCGCTCTGGGTTCCGTTGCTCTAACGGCTCCCTCTTGCTCTTTCTTTCCACCTTTGTGCTGCGCGCTCCGCGCTCTTCTCCTGTCTACCTTCCCTTTGCCCGGCCGCTCGGCCACTGCATGCTCTCTTGTCTGTGGCAGTCTCCTGTTGTTCACCCAGTCTCTGGGGACTCTTCCATTTCCTGCTTACCTTGTAATAACATCGAGGTTCCAGTCCGTTTTCATTCCTTTCCTAGGACGTTACCCCGCTCTTCAGTAAGCATCCTTGCTGTGCATTCTGGACCCTATAGTCCATTCCTCTTACCTGTGACTGGCCATTCAGGTTGAAGTCTTTCTCCGGTGGTCTATCTGCTCGAATACTCTACTCATCCATCACCCGACCGGTGGAACAACTGCTTTAGTGGCCATCCTGTTACCAAACCAAACCTACCTGCACTAGCTAAGGATACCAGGGTATTTCTGCCTGTCGGCTTTTCCCTGGAGTGGGGTTGGCTCCCCGGAGACCCCACTGCCAGGCTTTTTGCATATTAGTCAAAGTGGCCGCTGGGGGAGCCCGCCCTTACCTCTTCCAAAAGAAGGGAAAGAAGAAGACAGCACCTCAGAGGGGACAGAAGTAGATTGCGTCCTCTGACGACTCCTCATAAACACCAGGTGAGGAGTCGGAGGGAGAGGCTTGTATAGTCACCAAAAGTAACCCCATAGATTCTGAGACACGGCCTGGCTGGGCACTCTTACAGGAGCAGGCTGTTATTGGCAGCTCGGCCCAATACAGAGAGCTTTAGCCTGGCTCTCAGATAATACAGACCAGGCTGTTGTGGGCAGACAGACCCAGTACAGAGAGCTCTGGCTCGGCTTTGAGATAATACAAGGCAGGCAGTTAACGGCAGATTTGCCTGACACTGGGAGCCATGGCATGCCTGCGAACTCCTACAGGAAGAGGCAGTTAATGGCAGATTGGTCCAGTAGAGAGGGCGCTTTCCCATCTGTGATCCGGACTGAGCATGCTGTTAAGGGCAGATTGGTCCATACTGACAGCCACGTCATAGCCTTGAGATTCTTCAGGAGCACGACTCTGCGTTTTGCACCTTTCCACAGTCCACGGACAGGACCCTGCTTAGCCTTGGAATAGCTGCAGAGACTACATGCACCCTATCTCTTCCTTCCCAAAGGCATCCGCACTCTAGTGCATGGCACTGGGCTGGGCTGCATTAGGGCTCTCAGACCCCACCTCTGCGACAGTCCTCTAGTTTAACCATCTTTTGCAGGTCCTTTACAGTCCACCGCAGTATATCACCGAAGTTCAGATCTACCAAAGTTGTAAACGTTTTTATTGCTGATGTCACTGGCGAATATCTAGTGCTGATCTTTGTTCTAAAAAGTTCCTATGCTAAAGTCTTAACTACAATCGTCTAACTCGAATGGCTGTTGTGACATCACCCAGATATGATGGCTGTCCACAGCCTTGCTTAAGACTTTGGTGGTTTTTAGGTCTTCTCCAACTCCCTAAAATGAGAAAATTGGCCCATTTGATGACAACTTTTTTGTGCAAATGTGGGGTCCCCCTCCCCTTATCCACTCCCCATACTCTGCCATTCCCTTTACCTTTCCAAATTTAAATCAACCCTTTTATTAATGTCCCCCTCTATATACTGTATTTAACCTTTTAACTTGTCTTCCCCTGTCACCCTGCCTATCCACAGTATGCCTTCTGTTTTGTCAACAACAAAACTGCTGTCTAAAGGGTAGTCTGTTTTTACCCCTTCAAGATCACAGTATGCGATTCACAATACCTGTTCTAGAATATTCTGTTCCTAATGGCCATTGAGGTTTCTCTCATTGGCCATACCTGCCTGTAATAACTGGGTGCTGATAACATTTGTTTAGTGTTTAATTACTGCTGAATGCTTTCGTAGCGCCCTCTGTGGGTGTCCGTCCTAAAATATTCCAGAAAAGTGTCTGTTCTGGACTACCCCACTACTAACGAGCGATCTAGAAGGGGGCATTGCTGATATTTGTTCTAAAATGCTGCTTTGCCAAGAGCTGTTCTAGGAACCCCAACTGTTGATGTGTGCCCCAGAATATTAATGTATTGATGGCTGCCCTTGAATATTCAGTAGGTGATGAAAGATGCCGAGTTGGTGGCTGTTTTGCAAAATTCCATCCTTGATGTCCGAGACTGAATGTTCCCCAGCTGGTGTTTGTCCCAATGTATGCCACTGCTGGTGTCTGTTCTGGAATCCATGTTAAGCGTGTTCTGATGTAGTCTGTACCTGATGCCTGTTGTGGAACATGCCCTTGCTTATCTGCAATGCAGAACACGAGAGTGATGTTGCATAGTGTGTGATATTCCATTGCAGATGATTAAAGCTGAATGCTGCTTCTCAGTTTCCCGTTACACGCTGATACGCCGTTGTTTCTCCTGCAGCTCCAGAGCCTGTACTCTTTACCCTGCTGCACCTTTCAGTTGTCAGGATGAGCGGTCTAAGGGCCAGACTCAAGAGCTGATTCTCTTTCCCAGCTGGGTGTTCTGGTCTCCAATTGGAGGCGTGGGTTCAAATCCCACTTCTGACACAACCTTTTTTTTTTTCCAGCCTCTTTCAGATCGGGGTGATTCACGCCACGGTATATAGACGGTCCTTAAACTTGCCAATCCTGACAGATCGCTCTAACTTGTAGGGGTGCGCACGGAGGATGGGGAGAGCTGGGCTGTTGTCTTCAGGAAACACGTCACAGGAGGCGGGCAGAGCCCTGGCCACTGATTGGTGGTAAATCCCACTAGTTGCGCGTGAAGGACTGGAGCTGAGATGTATATATTGGGCCACAGAGTACTGTAGGAGAGAGATCTGCGAGAGGACGTAACTTGAGTTTATTTTGCAGGTGACTTAGGTGTGTAAAATAAAATGTGAAAAATATCAGTAGAAGAATGCCACGCCCAACGTGGGGCTCGAACCCACGACCCTGAGATTAAGAGTCTCATGCTCTACCGACTGAGCTAGCCGGGCTGCTGGTTGCACTGTCTGCTGGTCGCCCTTTTCTCAGCACACCATTCCTAACTGGACAGCCTGTGAAGGGAGAGAGCAATGTGTGCTTGCATGTTTATGTGTGCTGCCAGTATGCCTGCACTCTATGTACGTGCATCTTTACGCAGCCGCTATGTCTCTGTGTTTGTCCATGTCTGCAGATATTTGTGGCGCTTCCCTTAATATGGTTATGTTATTGGTATCTTTCTGTGTAAGTTTATGTATGTCTACACATCTTTACTATGTGTGCAGCTAGCTTCCTCTTCCTACATGTGTCTCTGAAGTAAGTCTCTATGGATAAGTAGACCGTGTGTGTCTGTATCTGTGCGTGTGTGCCTGTGCACAGCCAAGCACACACTCGTTTGCGTCATTAAGACATGTACTGACCATAATCTACCCCCTATGCCATTCACAGATACTAGAAATCCAGGACCCCGAGATACAGGCTAAGAGTGGGTACAAAAAGAGCCCCATGGTCTGCCTGCGATCTCATACAGGAGCAGCTGTGTTAATAGCAGACTGGAGCAATACAGAGAGCTTTGTCCTGGCGGTGAGCCCTTATTGTAGCAGGCTTTTACTTGCAGATAAGCCCAGGGACGCCGTCAGGCCCTTTCAATCTTTGCAAATTAAAGTGGCCTCAAGTCTTGGGCAAGGGTATGGGGGGCAGCAACTTCCCCCTTGTTTGCAGGATTTACAGACGTGTTATCACCTCATTGCCTCCAAACACGTGTTCCTCCACATCAGCCTCTTGCTGACAAAGAAGGGTTTATTGCTCTTCAGTGGGCAATTCATGTTTAGTATCCCTGCTGGATGGCCGTCTCCTGATAATCAGCGGCTAGTAACCTTCCCTTTTCGCCATTGTAATGTATGCACCCCAGGAGTGCCCCAGACTGTTTTCGCTCTCAGCAGGGGGCCACCAACCATCATGTTGAAATGGGCAACCAAACATCTTCAGCAGGGCCTGGGTAGGCCAACACAGGGAACTATGTCCTGTCAGTGAGCTCTTACAGCAGCAAGCTGCTAATGCCAGGTTGGTGCAATATACAGAACTATAGCCTGGCTGTGAGATAACACAGATCAGGCTCTTGGTGGCAAACAGGCCCAGTATAGAGAGCTCTGGCTCGGCTGTGAGCTAATACAAGGCAGGCAGTTAACGGAAGACTGAGATAACGCCGACAGCCACAGTGTCTTCAACCGGTCCTGGAAGGTCTGGGATCGCTGTAGGACGCTAAGACGGTCCTGGCACGTAACTGTTGGAACATGTCTTAGCGGTTTAGTAGCTCACCAACAGGGCCACCGCCATGTATATCCCGAAGTCAGGGGATTGCATCAGTGCGTTGCAACCCTGCTCAACTGTAAGGTGAGACGCTAGTTTCCCGCTTTCATTCGGCTTTCTGGCCGCTCTGGGTTCCGTTGCTCTAACGGCTCCCTCTTGCTCTTTCTTTCCACCTTTGTGCTGCGCGCTCCGCGCTCATCTCCTGTCTACCTTCCCTTTGCCCGGCCGCTCGGCCACTGCATGCTCTCTTGTCTGTGGCAGTCTCCTGTTGTTCACCCAGTCTCTGGGGACTCTTCCATTTCCCGCTTACCTTGTAATAACATCGAGGTTCCAGTCTGTTTTCATTCCTTTCCTAGGACGTTACCCCGCTCTTCAGTAAGCATCCTTGCTGTGCATTCTGGACCCTATAGTCCATTCCTCTTACCTGTGACTGGCCATTCAGGTTGAAGTCTTTCTCCGGTGGTCTATCTGCTCGAATACTCTACTCATCCATCACCCGACAGGTGGAACAACTGCTTTAGCGGCCATCCTGTTACCAAACCAAACCTACCTGCACTAGCTAAGGATACCAGGGTATTTCTGCCTGTCGGCTTTTCCCTGGAGTGGGGTTGGCTCCCCGGAGACCCCACTGCCAGGCTTTTTGCATATTAGTCAAAGTGGCCGCTGGGGGAGCCCGCCCTTACCTCTTCCAAAAGAAGGGAAAGAAGAAGACAGCACCTCAGAGGGGACAGAAGTAGATTGCGTCCTCTGACGACTCCTCATAAACACCAGGTGAGGAGTCGGAGGGAGAGGCTTGTATAGTCACCAAAAGTAACCCCATAGATTCTGAGACACGGCCTGGCTGGGCACTCTTACAGGAGCAGGCTGTTATTGGCAGCTCGGCCCAATACAGAGAGCTTTAGCCTGGCTCTCAGATAATACAGACCAGGCTGTTGTGGGCAGACAGACCCAGTACAGAGAGCTCTGGCTCGGCTTTGAGATAATACAAGGCAGGCAGTTAATGGCAGATTTGCCTGACACTGGGAGCCATGGCATGCCTGCGAACTCCTACAGGAAGAGGCAGTTAATGGCAGATTGGTCCAGTAGAGAGGGCGCTTTCCCATCTGTGATCCGGACTGAGCATGGTGTTAATGGCAGATTGGTCCATACTGACAGCCACGTCATAGCCTTGAGATTCTTCGGGAGCACGACTCTGCGTTTTGCACCTTTCCACAGTCCACGGACAGGACCCTGCTTAGCCTTGGAATACCTGCAGAGACTACATGCACCCTATCTCTTCCTTCCCAAAGGCATCCGCACTCTAGTGCATGGCACTGGGCTGGGCTGCATTAGGGCTCTCAGACCCCACCTCTGCGACAGTCCTCTAGTTTAACCATCTTTTGCAGGTCCTTTACAGTCCACCGCAGTATGTCACCGAAGTTCAGATCTACCAAAGTTGTAAACGTTTTTATTGCTGATGTCACTGGCGAATATCTAGTGCTGATCTTTGTTGTAAAAAGTTTCTATGCTAAAGTCTGAACTACAATCGTCTAACTCGAATGGCTGTTGTGACATCACCCAGATATGATGGCTGTCCACAGACTTGCTTAAGACTTTGGTGGTTTTTAGGTCTTCTCCAACTCCCTAAAATGAGAAAATTGGCCCATTTGCTGACAACTTTTTTGTGCAAATGTGGGGTCCCCCTCCCCTTATCCACTCCCCATACTCTGCCATTCCCTTTACTTTTCCAAATTTAAATCAACCCTTTTATTAATGTCCCCCTCTATATACTGTATTTAACCTTTTAACTTGTCTTCCCCTGTCACCCTGCCTATCCACAGTATGCCTTCTGTTTTGTCAACAACAAAACTGCTGTCTAAAGGGTAGTCTGTTTTTACCCCTTCAAGATCACGGTATGCGATTCACAATACCTGTTCTAGAATATTCTGTTCCTAATGGCCATTGAGGTTTCTCTCATTGGCCATACCTGCCTGTAATAACTGGGTGCTGATAACATTTGTTTAGTGTTTAATAACTGCTGAATGCTTTCGTAGCGCCCTCTGTGGGTGTCCGTCCTAAAATATTCCAGAAAAGTGTCTGCTCTGGACTACCCCACTACTAACGAGCGATCTAGAAGGGGGCATTGCTGATATTTGTTCTAAAATGCTGCTTTGCCAAGAGCTGTTCTAGGAACCCCAACTGTTGATGTGTGCCCCAGAATATTAATGTATTGATGGCTGCCCTTGAATATTCAGTAGGTGATGAAAGATGGCGAGTTGGTGGCTGTTTTGCAAAATTCCATCCTTGATGTCCGAGACTGAATGTTTCCCGGCTGGTGTTTGTCCCAATGTATGCCACTGCTGGTGTCTGTTCTGGAATCCATGTTAAGCGTGTTCTGATGTAGTCCGTACCTGATGCCTGTTGTGGAACATGCCCTTGCTTATCTGCAATGCAGAACACGAGAGTGATGTTGCATAGTGTGTGATATTCCATTGCAGATGATTAAAGCTGAATGCTGCTTCTCGGGTTCCCGTTACACGCTGATACGTCGTTTTTTCTCCTGCATCTCCAGAGCCTGTACTCTTTACTCTGCTGCACCTCCCAGTTGTCAGGATGGCCGAGCGGTCTAAGGCGCCAGACTCAAGAGCTGATTCTCTTTCCCAGCTGGGTGTTCTGGTCTCCAATTGGAGGCGTGGGTTCAAATCCCACTTCTGACACAACCTTTTTTTTTTCCAGCCTCTTTCAGATCGGGGTGATTCACGCCACGGTATATAGACGGTCCTTAAACTTGCCAATCCTGACAGATCGCTCTAACTTGTAGGGGTGCGCACGGAGGATGGGGAGAGCTGGGCTGCTGTCTTCAGGAAACACGTCACAGGAGGCGGGCAAAGCCCTGGCCACTGATTGGTGGTAAATCCCACTAGTTGCGCGTGAAGGACTGGAGCTGAGATGTATAGATTGGGCCACAGAGTACTGTAGGAGAGAGATCTGCGAGAGGACGTAACTTGAGTTTATTTTGCAGGTGACTTAGGTGTGTAAAATAAAATGTGAAAAATATCAGTAAAAGAATGCCACGCCCAACGTGGGGCTCGAACCCACGACCCTGAGATTAAGAGTCTCATGCTCTACCGACTGAGCTAGCCTGGCTGCTGGTTGCACTGTCTGCTGGTCGCCCTTTTCTCAGCACACCATTCCTAACTGGACAGCCTGTGAAGGGAGAGAGCAATGTGTGCTTGCATGTTTATGTGTGCTGCCTGTATGCCTGCACTCTATGTACGTGCATCTTTACGCAGCCGCTATGTCTCTGTGTTTGTCCATGTCTGCAGATATTTGTGGCGCTTCCCTTAATATGGTTATGTTATTGGTATCTTTCTGTGTAAGTTTATGTATGTCTACACATCTTTACTATGTGTGCAGCTAGCTTCCTCTTCCTACATGTGTCTCTGAAGTAAGTCTCTATGGATAAGTAGACCGTGTGTGTCTGTATCTGTGCGTGTGTGCCTGTGCACAGCCAAGCACACACTCGTTTGCGTCATTAAGACATGTACTGACCATAATCTACCCCCTATGCCATTCACAGATACTAGAAATCCAGGACCCCGAGATACAGGCTAAGAGTGGGTACAAAAAGAGCCCCATGGTCTGCCTGCGATCTCATACAGGAGCAGCTGTGTTAATAGCAGACTGGAGCAATACAGAGAGCTTTGTCCTGGCGGTGAGCCCTTATTGTAGCAGGCTTTTACTTGCAGATAAGCCCAGGGACGCCGTCAGGCCCTTTCAATCTTTGCAAATTAAAGTGGCCTCAAGTCTTGGGCAAGGGTATGGGGGGCAGCAACTTCCCCCATGTTTGCAGGATTTACAGACGTGTTATCACCTCATTGCCTCCAAACACGTGTTCCTCCACATCAGCCTCTTGCTGACAAAGAAGGGTTTATTGCTCTTCAGTGGGCAATTCATGTTTAGTATCCCTGCTGGATGGCCGTCTCCTGATAATCAGCGGCTAGTAACCTTCCCTTTTCGCCATTGTAATGTATGCACCCCAGGAGTGCCCCAGACTGTTTTCGCTCTCAGCAGGGGGCCACCAACCATCATGTTGAAATGGGCAACCAAACATCTTCAGCAGGGCCTGGGTAGGCCAACACAGGGAACTATGTCCTGTCAGTGAGCTCTTACAGCAGCAAGCTGCTAATGCCAGGTTGGTGCAATATACAGAACTATAGCCTGGCTGTGAGATAACACAGATCAGGCTCTTGGTGGCAAACAGGCCCAGTATAGAGAGCTCTGGCTCGGCTGTGAGCTAATACAAGGCAGGCAGTTAACGGAAGACTGAGATAACGCCGACAGCCACAGTGTCTTGAACCGGTCCTGGAAGGTCTGGGATCGCTGTAGGACGCTAAGACGGTCCTGGCACGTAACTGTTGGAACATGTCTTAGCGGTCTAGTAGCTCACCAACAGGGCCACCGCCATGTATATCCCGAAGTCAGGGGATTGCATCAGTGCGTTGCAACCCTGCTCAACTGTAAGGTGAGACGCTAGTTTCCCGCTTTCATTCGGCTTTCTGGCCGCTCTGGGTTCCGTTGCTCTAACGGCTCCCTCTTGCTCTTTCTTTCCACCTTTGTGCTGCGCGCTCCGCGCTCATCTCCTGTCTACCTTCCCTTTGCCCGGCCGCTCGGCCACTGCATGCTCTCTTGTCTGTGGCAGTCTCCTGTTGTTCACCCAGTCTCTGGGGACTCTTCCATTTCCCGCTTACCTTGTAATAACATCGAGGTTCCAGTCCGTTTTCATTCCTTTCCTAGGACGTTACCCCGCTCTTCAGTAAGCATCCTTGCTGTGCATTCTGGACCCTATAGTCCATTCCTCTTACCTGTGACTGGCCATTCAGGTTGAAGTCTTTCTCCGGTGGTCTATCTGCTCGAATACTCTACTCATCCATCACCCGACAGGTGGAACAACTGCTTTAGCGGCCATCCTGTTACCAAACCAAACCTACCTGCACTAGCTAAGGATACCAGGGTATTTCTGCCTGTCGGCTTTTCCCTGGAGTGGGGTTGGCTCCCCGGAGCCCCCACTGCCAGGCTATTTGCATATTAGTCAAAGTGGCCGCTGGGGGAGCCCGCCCTTACCTCTTCCAAAAGAAGGGAAAGAAGAAGACAGCACCTCAGAGGGGACAGAAGTAGATTGCGTCCTCTGACGACTCCTCATAAACACCAGGTGAGGAGTCGGAGGGAGAGGCTTGTATAGTCACCAAAAGTAACCCCATAGATTCTGAGACACGGCCTGGCTGGGCACTCTTACAGGAGCAGGCTGTTATTGGCAGCTCGGCCCAATACAGAGAGCTTTAGCCTGGCTCTCAGATAATACAGACCAGGCTGTTGTGGGCAGACAGACCCAGTACAGAGAGCTCTGGCTCGGCTTTGAGATAATACAAGGCAGGCAGTTAACGGCAGATTTGCCTGACACTGGGAGCCATGGCATGCCTGCGAACTCCTACAGGAAGAGGCAGTTAATGGCAGATTGGTCCAGTAGAGAGGGCGCTTTCCCATCTGTGATCCGGACTGAGCATGGTGTTAATGGCAGATTGGTCCATACTGACAGCCACGTCATAGCCTTGAGATTCTTCGGGAGCACGACTCTGCGTTTTGCACCTTTCCACAGTCCACGGACAGGACCCTGCTTAGCCTTGGAATACCTGCAGACACTACATGCACCCTATCTCTTCCTTCCCAAAGGCATCCGCACTCTAGTGCATGGCACTGGGCTGGGCTGCATTAGGGCTCTCAGACCCCACCTCTGCGACAGTCCTCTAGTTTAACCATCTTTTGCAGGTCCTTTACAGTCCACCGCAGTATGTCACCGAAGTTCAGATCTACCAAAGTTGTAAACGTTTTTATTGCTGATGTCACTGGCGAATATCTAGTGCTGATCTTTGTTGTAAAAAGTTTCTATGCTAAAGTCTGAACTACAATCGTCTAACTCGAATGGCTGTTGTGACATCACCCAGATATGATGGCTGTCCACAGCCTTGCTTAAGACTTTGGTGGTTTTTAGGTCTTCTCCAACTCCCTAAAATGAGAAAATTGGCCCATTTGCTGACAACTTTTTTGTGCAAATGTGGGGTCCCCCTCCCCTTATCCACTCCCCATACTCTGCCATTCCCTTTACTTTTCCAAATTTAAATCAACCCTTTTATTAATGTCCCCCTCTATATACTGTATTTAACCTTTTAACTTGTCTTCCCCTGTCACCCTGCCTATCCACAGTATGCCTTCTGTTTTGTCAACAACAAAACTGCTGTCTAAAGGGTAGTCTGTTTTTACCCCTTCAAGATCACGGTATGCGATTCACAATACCTGTTCTAGAATATTCTGTTCCTAATGGCCATTGAGGTTTCTCTCATTGGCCATACCTGCCTGTAATAACTGGGTGCTGATAACATTTGTTTAGTGTTTAATTACTGCTGAATGCTTTCGTAGCGCCCTCTGTGGGTGTCCGTCCTAAAATATTCCAGAAAAGTGTCTGCTCTGGACTACCCCACTACTAACGAGCGATCTAGAAGGGGGCATTGCTGATATTTGTTCTAAAATGCTGCTTTGCCAAGAGCTGTTCTAGGAACCCCAACTGTTGATGTGTGCCCCAGAATATTAATGTATTGATGGCTGCCCTTGAATATTCAGTAGGTGATGAAAGATGGCGAGTTGGTGGCTGTTTTGCAAAATTCCATCCTTGATGTCCGAGACTGAATGTTCCCCAGCTGGTGTTTGTCCCAATGTATGCCACTGCTGGTGTCTGTTCTGGAATCCATGTTAAGCGTGTTCTGATGTAGTCCGTACCTGATGCCTGTTGTGGAACATGCCCTTGCTTATCTGCAATGCAGAACACGAGAGTGATGTTGCATAGTGTGTGATATTCCATTGCAGTTGATTAAAGGTGAATGCTGCTTCTCGGGTTCCCGTTACACGCTGATACGCCGTTGTTTCTCCTGCATCTCCAGAGCCTGTACTCTTTACCCTGCTGCACCTTCCAGTTGTCAGGATGGCCGAGCGGTCTAAGGCGCCAGACTCAAGAGCTGATTCTCTTTCCCAGCTGGGTGTTCTGGTCTCCAATTGGAGGCGTGGGTTCAAATCCCACTTCTGACACAACCTTTTTTTTTTTTTTTCCAGCTGCTTTCGGATCGGGGTGATTCGCGCCACGGTATATAGACGGTCCTTAAACTTGCCAATCCTGACAGATCGCTCTAACTTGTAGGGGTGCGCACGGAGGGTGGGGAGAGCTGGGCTGTTGTCTTCAGGAAACACGTCACAGGAGGCGGGCTGAGCCCTGGCCACTGATTGGTGGTAAATCCCACTAGTTGCGCGTGAAGGACTGGAGCTGAGATGTATTCATTGGGCCATAGAGTACTGTAGGAGAGAGATCTGCGAGAGGACGTAACTTGAGTTTATTTTGCAGGTGACCTAGGTGTGTAAAATAAAATGTGAAAAATATCAGTAAAAGAATGCCGCGCCCAACGTGGGGCTCGAACCCACGACCCTGAGATTAAGAGTCTCATGCTCTACCGACTGAGCTAGCCGGGCTGCTGGTCACACAGTCTGCTGGTCGCCCTTTTCTTAGCACACCATTCCTAACTGGACAGCCTGTGAAGGGAGAGAGCAATGTGTGCTTGCATGTTTATGTGTGCTGCCTGTATGCCTGCACTCTATGTACGTGCATCTTTACGCAGCCGCTATGTCTCTGTGTTTGTCCATGTCTGCAGATATTTGTGGCGCTTCCCTTAATATGGTTATGTTATTGGTATCTTTCTGTGTAAGTTTATGTATGTCTACACATCTTTACTATGTGTGCAGCTAGCTTCCTCTTCCTACATGTGTCTCTGAAGTAAGTCTCTATGGATAAGTAGACCGTGTGTGTCTGTATCTGTGCGTGTGTGCCTGTGCACAGCCAAGCACACACTCGTTTGCGTCATTAAGACATGTACTGACCATAATCTACCCCCTATGCCATTCACAGATACTAGAAATCCAGGACCCCGAGATACAGGCTAAGAGTGGGTACAAAAAGAGCCCCATGGTCTGCCTGCGATCTCATACAGGAGCAGCTGTGTTAATAGCAGACTGGAGCAATACAGAGAGCTTTGTCCTGGCGGTGAGCCCTTATTGTAGCAGGCTTTTACTTGCAGATAAGCCCAGGGACGCCGTCAGGCCCTTTCAATCTTTGCAAATTAAAGTGGCCTCAAGTCTTGGGCAAGGGTATGGGGGGCAGCGACTTCCCCCATGTTTGCAGGATTTACAGACGTGTTATCACCTCATTGCCTCCAAACACTTGTTCCTCCACATCAGCCTCTTGCTGACAAAGAAGGGTTTATTGCTCTTCAGTGGGCAATTCATGTTTAGTATCCCTGCTGGATGGCCGTCTCCTGATAATCAGCGGCTAGTAACCTTCCCTTTTCACCATTGTAATGTATGCACCCCAGGAGTGCCCCAGACTGTTTTCGCTCTCAGCAGGGGGCCACCAACCATCATGTTGAAATGGGCAACCAAACATCTTCAGCAGGGCCTGGGTAGGCCAACACAGGGAACTATGTCCTGTCAGTGAGCTCTTACAGCAGCAAGCTGCTAATGCCAGGTTGGTGCAATATACAGAACTATAGCCTGGCTGTGAGATAACACAGATCAGGCTCTTGGTGGCAAACAGGCCCAGTATAGAGAGCTCTGGCTCGGCTGTGAGCTAATACAAGGCAGGCAGTTAACGGAAGACTGAGTTAACGCCGATAGCCACAGTGTCTTGAATCGGTCCTGGAAGGTCTGGGATCGCTGTAGGACGCTAAAACGGTCCTGGCACGTAACTGTTGGAACATGTCTTAGCGGTCTTGTAGCTCACCAACAGGGCCACCGCCATGTATATCCCGAAGTCAGGGGATTGCATCAGTGCGTTGCAACCCTGCTCAACTGTAAGGTGAGACGCTAGTTTCCCGCTTTCATTCGGCTTTCTGGCCGCTCTGGGTTCCGTTGCTCTAACGGCTCCCTCTTGCTCTTTCTTTCCACCTTTGTGCTGCGCGCTCCGCGCTCTTCTCCTGTCTACCTTCCCTTTGCCCGGCCGCTCGGCCACTGCATGCTCTCTTGTCTGTGGCAGTCTCCTGTTGTTCACCCAGTCTCTGGGGACTCTTCCATTTCCTGCTTACCTTGTAATAACATCGAGGTTCCAGTCCGTTTTCATTCCTTTCCTAGGACGTTACCCCGCTCTTCAGTAAGCATCCTTGCTGTGCATTCTGGACCCTATAGTCCATTCCTCTTACCTGTGACTGGCCATTCAGGTTGAAGTCTTTCTCCGGTGGTCTATCTGCTCGAATACTCTACTCATCCATCACCCGACCGTTGGAACAACTGCTTTAGCGGCCATCCTGTTACCAAACCAAACCTACCTGCACTAGCTAAGGATACCTGGGTATTTCTGCCTGTCGGCTTTTCCCTGGAGTGGGGTTGGCTCCCCGGAGACCCCACTGCCAGGCTTTTTGCATATTAGTCAAAGTGGCCGCTGGGGGAGCCCGCCCTTACCTCTTCCAAAAGAAGGGAAAGAAGAAGACAGCACCTCAGAGGGGACAGAAGTAGATTGCGTCCTCTGACGACTCCTCATAAACACCAGGTGAGGAGTCGGAGGGAGAGGCTTGTATAGTCACCAAAAGTAACCCCATAGATTCTGAGACACGGCCTGGCTGGGCACTCTTACAGGAGCAGGCTGTTATTGGCAGCTCGGCCCAATACAGAGAGCTTTAGCCTGGCTCTCAGATAATACAGACCAGGCTGTTGTGGGCAGACAGACCCAGTACAGAGAGCTCTGGCTCGGCTTTGAGATAATACAAGGCAGGCAGTTAACGGCAGATTTGCCTGACACTGGGAGCCATGGCATGCCTGCGAACTCCTACAGGAAGAGGCAGTTAATGGCAGATTGGTCCAGTAGAGAGGGCGCTTTCCCATCTGTGATCCGGATTGAGCATGCTGTTAATGGCAGATTGGTCCATACTGACAGCCACGTCATAGCCTTGAGATTCTTCAGGAGCACGACTCTGCGTTTTGCACCTTTCCACAGTCCACGGACAGGACCCTGCTTAGCCTTGGAATAGCTGCAGAGACTACATGCACCCTATCTCTTCTTGCCCAAAGGCATCCGCACTCTAGTGCATGGCACTGGGCTGGGCTGCATTAGGGCTCTCAGACCCCACCTCTGCGACAGTCCTCTAGTTTAACCATCTTTTGCAGGTCCTTTACAGTCCACCGCAGTATATCACCGAAGTTCAGATCTACCAAAGTTGTAAACGTTTTTATTGCTGATGTCACTGGCGAATATCTAGTGCTGATCTTTGTTCTAAAAAGTTCCTATGCTAAAGTCTTAACTACAATCGTCTAACTCGAATGGCCGTTGTGACATCACCCAGATATGATGGCTGTCCACAGCCTTGCTTAAGACTTTGGTGGTTTTTAGGTCTTCTCCAACTCCCTAAAATGAGAAAATTGGCCCATTTGATGACAACTTTTTTGTGCAAATGTGGGGTCCCCCTCCCCTTATCCACTCCCCATACTCTGCCATTCCCTTTACCTTTCCAAATTTAAATCAACCCTTTTATTAATGTCCCCCTCTATATACTGTATTTAACCTTTTAACTTGTCTTCCCCTGTCACCCTGCCTATCCACAGTATGCCATCTGTTTTGTCAACAACAAAACTGCTGTCTAAAGGGTAGTCTGTTTTTACCCCTTCAAGATCACGGTATGCGATTCACAATACCTGTTCTAGAATATTCTGTTCCTAATAGCCATTGAGGTTTCTCTCATTGGCCATACCTGCCTGTAATAACTGGGTGCTGATAACATTTGTTTAGTGTTTAATTACTGCTGAATGCTTTCGTAGCGCCCTCTGTGGGTGTCCGTCCTAAAATATTCCAGAAAAGTGTCTGTTCTGGACTACCCCACTACTAACGAGCGATCTAGAAGGGGGCATTGCTGATATTTGTTCTAAAATGCTGCTTTGCCAAGAGCTGTTCTAGGAACCCCAACTGTTGATGTGTG
This sequence comes from Ambystoma mexicanum, assembly GCF_040938575.1. Lineage (NCBI taxonomy): Eukaryota > Metazoa > Chordata > Amphibia > Caudata > Ambystomatidae > Ambystoma > Ambystoma mexicanum. The sequence goes on along the minus strand of NC_090938.1, from coordinate 703,058,711 downwards.
CCCCAGAATATTAATGTATTGATGGCTGCCCTTGAATATTCAGTAGGTGATGAAAGATGGCGAGTTGGTGGCTGTTTTGCAAAATTCCATCCTTGATGTCCGAGACTGAATGTTCCCCAGCTGGTGTTTGTCCCAATGTATGCCACTGCTGGTGTCTGTTCTGGAATCCATGTTAAGCGTGTTCTGATGTAGTCCGTACCTGATGCCTGTTTTGGAACATGCCCTTGCTTATCTGCAATGCAGAACACGAGAGTGATGTTGCATAGTGTGTGATATTCCATTGCAGATGATTAAAGCTGAATGCTGCTTCTCAGGTTCCCGTTACACGCTGATACGCCGTTGTTTCTCCTGCAGCTCCAGAGCCTGTACTCTTTACCCTGCTGCACCTTTCAGTTGTCAGGATGAGCGGTCTAAGGGCCAGACTCAAGAGCTGATTCTCTTTCCCAGCTGGGTGTTCTGGTCTCCAATTGGGGGCGTGGGTTCAAATCCCACTTCTGACACAACCTTTTTTTTTTCCAGCCGCTTTCAGATCGGGGTGATTCGCGCCACGGTATATAGACGGTCCTTAAACTTGCCAATCCTGACAGATCGCTCTAACTTGTAGGGGTGCGCACGGAGGATGGGGAGAGCTGGGCTGTTGTTTTCAGGAAACACGTCACAGGAGGCGGGCAGAGCCCTGGCCACTGATTGGTGGTAAATCCCACTAGTTGCGCGTGAAGGACTGGAGCTGAGATGTATAGATTGGGCCATAGAGTACTGTAGGAGAGAGATCTGCGAGAGGACGTAACTTGAGTTTATTTTGCAGGTGACTTAGGTGTGTAAAATAAAATGTGAAAAATATCAGTAAAAGAATGCCACGCCCAACGTGGGGCTCGAACCCACGACCCTGAGATTAAGAGTCTCATGCTCTACCGATTGAGCTAGCCGGGCTGCTGGTTGCACTGTCTGCTGGTCGCCCTTTTCTCAGCACACCATTCCTAACTGGACAGCCTGTGAAGGGAGAGAGCAATGTGTGCTTGCATGTTTATGTGTGCTGCCTGTATGCCTGCACTCTATGTACGTGCATCTTTACGCAGCCGCTATGTCTCTGTGTTTGTCCATGTCTGCAGATATTTGTGGCGCTTCCCTTAATATGGTTATGTTATTGGTATCTTTCTGTGTAAGTTTATGTATGTCTACACATCTTTACTATGTGTGCAGCTAGCTTCCTCTTCCTACATGTGTCTCTGAAGTAAGTCTCTATGGATAAGTAGACCGTGTGTGTCTGTATCTGTGCGTGTGTGCCTGTGCACAGCCAAGCACACACTCGTTTGCGTCATTAAGACATGTACTGACCATAATCTACCCCCTATGCCATTCACAGATACTAGAAATCCAGGACCCCGAGATACAGGCTAAGAGTGGGTACAAAAAGAGCCCCATGGTCTGCCTGCGATCTCATACAGGAGCAGCTGTGTTAATAGCAGACTGGAGCAATACAGAGAGCTTTGTCCTGGCGGTGAGCCCTTATTGTAGCAGGCTTTTACTTGCAGATAAGCCCAGGGACGCCGTCAGGCCCTTTCAATCTTTGCAAATTAAAGTGGCCTCAAGTCTTGGGCAAGGGTATGGGGGGCAGCAACTTCCCCCATGTTTGCAGGATTTACAGACGTGTTATCACCTCATTGCCTCCAAACACGTGTTCCTCCACATCAGCCTCTTGCTGACAAAGAAGGGTTTATTGTTCTTCAGTGGGCAATTCATGTTTAGTATCCCTGCTGGATGGCCGTCTCCTGATAATCAGCGGCTAGTAACCTTCCCTTTTCGCCATTGTAATGTATGCACCCCAGGAGTGCCCCAGACTGTTTTCGCTCTCAGCAGGGGGCCACCAACCATCATGTTGAAATGGGCAACCAAACATCTTCAGCAGGGCCTTGGTAGGCCAACACAGGGAACTATGTCCTGTCAGTGAGCTCTTACAGCAGCAAGCTGCTAATGCCAGGTTGGTGCAATATACAGAACTATAGCCTGGCTGTGAGATAACACAGATCAGGCTCTTGGTGGCAAACAGGCCCAGTATAGAGAGCTCTGGCTCGGCTGTGAGCTAATACAAGGCAGGCAGTTAACGGAAGACTGAGTTAACGCCGACAGCCACAGTGTCTTGAACCGGTCCTGGAAGGTCTGGGATCGCTGTAGGACGCTAAGACGGTCCTGGCACGTAACTGTTGGAACATGTCTTAGCGGTCTAGTAGCTCACCAACAGGGCCACCGCCATGTATATCCCGAAGTCAGGGGATTGCATCAGTGCGTTGCAACCCTGCTCAACTGTAAGGTGAGACGCTAGTTTCCCGCTTTCATTCGGCTTTCTGGCCGCTCTGGGTTCCGTTGCTCTAACGGCTCCCTCTTGCTCTTTCTTTCCACCTTTGTGCTGCGCGCTCCGCGCTCATCTCCTGTCTACCTTCCCTTTGCCCGGCCGCTCGGCCACTGCATGCTCTCTTGTCTGTTGCAGTCTCCTGTTGTTCACCCAGTCTCTGGGGACTCTTCCATTTCCCGCTTACCTTGTAATAACATCGAGGTTCCAGTCCGTTTTCATTCCTTTCCTAGGACGTTACCCCGCTCTTCAGTAAGCATCCTTGCTGTGCATTCTGGACCCTATAGTCCATTCCTCTTACCTGTGACTGGCCATTCAGGTTGAAGTCTTTCTCCGGTGGTCTATCTGCTCGAATACTCTACTCATCCATCACCCGACAGGTGGAACAACTGCTTTAGCGGCCATCCTGTTACCAAACCAAACCTACCTGCACTAGCTAAGGATACCAGGGTATTTCTGCCTGTCGGCTTTTCCCTGGAGTGGGGTTGGCTCCCCGGAGACCCCACTGCCAGGCTTTTTGCATATTAGTCAAAGTGGCCGCTGGGGGAGCCCGCCCTTACCTCTTCCAAAAGAAGGGAAAGAAGAAGACAGCACCTCAGAGGGGACAGAAGTAGATTGCGTCCTCTGACGACTCCTCATAAACACCAGGTGAGGAGTCGGAGGGAGAGGCTTGTATAGTCACCAAAAGTAACCCCATAGATTCTGAGACACGGCCTGGCTGGGCACTCTTACAGGAGCAGGCTGTTATTGGCAGCTCGGCCCAATACAGAGAGCTTTAGCCTGGCTCTCAGATAATACAGACCAGGCTGTTGTGGGCAGACAGACCCAGTACAGAGAGCTCTGGCTCGGCTTTGAGATAATACAAGGCAGGCAGTTAACGGCAGATTTGCCTGACACTGGGAGCCATGGCATGCCTGCGAACTCCTACAGGAAGAGGCAGTTAATGGCAGATTGGTCCAGTAGAGAGGGCGCTTTCCCATCTGTGATCCGGACTGAGCATGGTGTTAATGGCAGATTGGTCCATACTGACAGCCACGTCATAGCCTTGAGATTCTTCGGGAGCACGACTCTGCGTTTTGCACCTTTCCACAGTCCACGGACAGGACCCTGCTTAGCCTTGGAATACCTGCAGACACTACATGCACCCTATCTCTTCCTTCCCAAAGGCATCCGCACTCTAGTGCATGGCACTGGGCTGGGCTGCATTAGGGCTCTCAGACCCCACCTCTGCGACAGTCCTCTAGTTTAACCATCTTTTGCAGGTCCTTTACAGTCCACCGCAGTATGTCACCGAAGTTCAGATCTACCAAAGTTGTAAACGTTTTTATTGCTGATGTCACTGGCGAATATCTAGTGCTGATCTTTGTTGTAAAAAGTTTCTATGCTAAAGTCTGAACTACAATCGTCTAACTCGAATGGCTGTTGTGACATCACCCAGATATGATGGCTGTCCACAGCCTTGCTTAAGACTTTGGTGGTTTTTAGGTCTTCTCCAACTCCCTAAAATGAGAAAATTGGCCCATTTGCTGACAACTTTTTTGTGCAAATGTGGGGTCCCCCTCCCCTTATCCACTCCCCATACTCTGCCATTCCCTTTACTTTTCCAAATTTAAATCAACCCTTTTATTAATGTCCCCCTCTATATACTGTATTTAACCTTTTAACTTGTCTTCCCCTGTCACCCTGCCTATCCACAGTATGCCTTCTGTTTTGTCAACAACAAAACTGCTGTCTAAAGGGTAGTCTGTTTTTACCCCTTCAAGATCACGGTATGCGATTCACAATACCTGTTCTAGAATATTCTGTTCCTAATGGCCATTGAGGTTTCTCTCATTGGCCATACCTGCCTGTAATAACTGGGTGCTGATAACATTTGTTTAGTGTTTAATTACTGCTGAATGCTTTCGTAGCGCCCTCTGTGGGTGTCCGTCCTAAAATATTCCAGAAAAGTGTCTGCTCTGGACTACCCCACTACTAACGAGCGATCTAGAAGGGGGCATTGCTGATATTTGTTCTAAAATGCTGCTTTGCCAAGAGCTGTTCTAGGAACCCCAACTGTTGATGTGTGCCCCAGAATATTAATGTATTGATGGCTGCCCTTGAATATTCAGTAGGTGATGAAAGATGGCGAGTTGGTGGCTGTTTTGCAAAATTCCATCCTTGATGTCCGAGATGAAGATATCACCATCAAACCTGCAGACAAGGGCGGAGCCATAGTAGTTATGGATACGAGCTACTACACCACTCAATGTCTTGAACAACTCAACGACCAGACAACATACAGCAGATTGAACGGAGACCCCCTTCAGGGCCTAAAAACTAACATCGAGACCCTAATCAATAATGCACTCGAAAATGATTGGATTAGTGTTAAAACCAGTCAATTCCTTATCAATAAATATCCTATAACACCAGTATTTTATGGACTCCCCAAAATCCATAAGGACAGTCAGAAACCTCCACTAAGACCCATAGTTGCAGGGACGGAGAGTATATTCGATCCCCTGGCTATCTATGTAGACCGCCTTCTCCAGCCTCTGATCCAGGTAATTCCTACCTATCTCAAGGATACCACTGATTTTCTCAACTGCTTAGCAGAAATTTCAGCTATCAGTAGTGACTGCATCATATTCAGCATGGATGTATGCAGCCTATATACTTCCATACCCCATGAGGAAGGTATTAACGCTGTGGAATGGTTGCTCCTCAACTCGGAACAAATACGAGGTAACCCAGAGTTCATTATAGAATTACTGAAACTCATTCTACATAATAGTTACTTTAGATTTCAAAAGACCTTTTACAATCAAATATCCGGCACATCCATGGGCTCTGCTATGGCACCGGTCTATGCAAACTCTTTTATGCATAGATTTGAAACAGAACATGTCCTAGAGAACCAAATATGGTCGAGTAAGATCATATTATGGAAACGATTCATAGACGACATATTTGGAATCTGGTGCGGCACAAGAAGGGAATTGGACAATTTTCTGCTCTACATGAACACAGTACATTCCAAAATCAAATTCACAATGGATGTGGGGGAACCAGATCTCCACTTTTTAGATGTAAGCTTGAAGATCTATGAAGGCAAGATAGTGACCACCATTTATCATAAACCTACAGACGCTAATAATCTCCTACATTTCACCAGTTTTCATCCCAAACCGATGCTAAAAAGTCTCCCCTACAGTCAGATGCTGAGACTGAAAAGGATTATAACAGACCCAGCGGGCTTCGACATTGAATGTACTCAATTGATTGAACGCTTTGAGAAACGGGGTTATCCCCATGATATTTTACAAGATGCCAACGTTAGATCAAATCATCTAACACAGAAAGATCTGTTAGCACCTAAATCTAAAACTAGTTCCACTCCATTGATGTATATTTCTAAATATTCACGTCAAAGTTTCCAAATTGGAAAGTCAATAAGAAAACACTGGTCACTACTACAGAGTGATGAACATCTGAAAGAACTTTTTCCAAGAGCACCAATGATGGCTTTTAAAAGGGGTCGTAACCTTAGGGATAGACTCGTGAAAGCTGAAAGACCTGACAAGGAGAAACAAACATTCCTACAGACTAAAAAAATGGGTACTTTCCCATGTCTTAACTGCACCAATTGCAATAATGTAATTAAGGGAAACACCATCTCTCATCCATCGACTGGCAGGAAGATAAAGATCAGAAGCTTCGCCACCTGTTTAACAGCAGGCGTCATATATGCTTTGAAATGCCCGTGTGGTAAATTGTATATTGGACAGACCACGAGGTCCCTAAGAGAACGAATTTCAGAGCACAAGTCTACCATCCGTTGCCTAAATCAGAACTCACCGGTAGCCAGACATTTCATGGAAGCTAAACATAACATCAGCCAATTGAGATTTCAGGTCGTTGAAGTTGTTAGCAAACCACAGCGAGGTGGTAACTATACAAGATTGTTGTCACAAAGAGAAAAATTCTGGATATACCTTCTAGACACTAAATATCCAAGGGGACTCAATGAGGAAACATCCCTTAACTGCTTTATCTGAGCATTTTTTAACAGTCTAGATATGTTTGTCCTGTAGACCCTGCACCCTATAGTATACACCAACATACTTACTAAGTCTTGGGACATGGGTTGTCAGCAACGATCCAACAATTACCTACCTGATATATGAGATGATCAGTAACATAATGGCTCCCGATTGAACAATAGCCATCTGTTGCACAAATAGCACCGACTATGGGGACGCCACCATTTAAGTAGAGTATCTACGTCATGTTACACAGTTTGTACTCTTAAATGCTCAGTTGCAAGTAAGGATCCATAGTTGAGACCCTTGTCATAAGATGTAATCTACATTGGTATCCCCTAAGGCTAAACATTGAATATGTTACGTACAACTTAGAATGTGAGGACACCTGGTACTCGTAACCAGATGGTTCAGCCAATCACAAAGAATGTGAGGACACCTGGTAGATTTTTTATCAGATGTTTCAGCGAAGTGTAATAAAAGAAATGAATGTTTATGGGGACTCACCTATACTTGAATGCCTTAGTAATGCCACATTGTTTAGCACTATCACGTAAAAAACCATTTGAGAAAATTATTCTGATTTCTATATTTGATCACTATGGGTGAAGCATGGATTTCTCAAAATCATGCTATTGGCATCATCATCCTGTTTCAGTTATTTGATGATGCAACTCTGAATTGTTTACATGCTATTTCATTGATTTACTAGTGTTACCCAGACTGCTTAAGATGGCCGCCACATTCTGTTACGATTGGGTTAGTCCGTCTTTGATGTCTCTCCACTGAATCTAGCCCGCTAAATACCAGACTTCTTCTACACGGTCCCTGGTTTCCATGGAGATCGTGCTAACAACGAGCAGAACATTGCCGATTCAATAGAACATCGCGATGGATTAGGTACGCGTTCTTCTAACTTTCTGCACACTCGACTCACGCTATCTATACTTTACTAAGTTCTGCAGGCTTACCTACACTCCATTGTCCTTTTACAGACAACGGCTGGCTTTAGGACTTCGCCGATCAATTTTCACCTGCTCCCCCTGAGATGTTACACGTTTCCCAGAGACTACCACATCATTGAATCGTGCCGCAGAAAGGTATTTTGGCATATCCCGACCAATGTATTTTGGTTTTCACACTTGTATAGCTACATCGAATCACACATGGTGACCTGTACGTGATTACTATTTCATACAGGTCATATCGAGAGTGTCGGAACACCAACCGGCATCAGGAAAATACTTACATCGAGAACTTGGCTCCTCTAATATGCAACCTTTTGACGCACCGCTCACTGTGGGTGGCTTCTCAGCCACAACATTAGACCTCTATAGGTTAGTACACTTTACCTAGAAAATGTTTTTCCTTGTCAAAACAACTTCGTTGGGTGAGTAGCCCGCGTCAACCAGATTCAATTAAATTGTCCTCCTCTGGGTCATTATGTCTGCTAGACCCCCATTAGAGGTGCTAGGGAATGCACTAGACTGATATTCTTTGGAGTTGTTTTCAACTAAAAATATAGCAACCCTGGGTGTACTAAACTGAATTTGAACAATATAGAGCACAATATGTGTATATATTCAATCTGATTGTAGTTATGAAACTTTATTTTATTGATCAATGAAGCTTATATAGACATATACTCTCGTTTGATTGATTGATTTCTTTTTGATCTTCATTTCTATGTACACAATGACTAGACAGTAGATCCACAAAGGCTTCTGAAGAAGAGGAATCTCCTCGAAACGCGTCAAGCCACAGAAAGTGGAATCTCAATCAATCATCTTTACGTTGACATTATAATGTTGTTTTGTTTTTCCTGCCTTGACTACACATTGTTTTATGTATTAATAAATAGGTGCTCATTCCACTTTTGAACACCTAATAAACCAAAACGATTGTTCTCCTGTTCTAAGTTAATAGTCTCGACAAATCATTTTCCTATAGATAGTCTAAAAACAAATATTTTGAATTTTACCTTAAAATATCTACGCCCCTGTTGCGTAGACTTAGAGTGTGCAGGGGACGGGAGGACTCCAACCTTGGGTCCTCTTCCTTTGTTCCTAGTTAACGGCAGATTTGCCTGACACTGGGAGCCATGGCATGCCTGCGAACTCCTACAGGAAGAGGCAGTTAATGGCAGATTGGTCCAGTAGAGAGGGCGCTTTCCCATCTGTGATCCGGACTGAGCATGGTGTTAATGGCAGATTGGTCCATACTGACAGCCACGTCATAGCCTTGAGATTCTTCGGGAGCACGACTCTGCGTTTTGCACCTTTCCACAGTCCACGGACAGGACCCTGCTTAGCCTTGGAATACCTGCAGACACTACATGCACCCTATCTCTTCCTTCCCAAAGGCATCCGCACTCTAGTGCATGGCACTGGGCTGGGCTGCATTAGGGCTCTCAGACCCCACCTCTGCGACAGTCCTCTAGTTTAACCATCTTTTGCAGGTCCTTTACAGTCCACCGCAGTATGTCACCGAAGTTCAGATCTACCAAAGTTGTAAACGTTTTTATTGCTGATGTCACTGGCGAATATCTAGTGCTGATCTTTGTTGTAAAAAGTTTCTATGCTAAAGTCTGAACTACAATCGTCTAACTCGAATGGCTGTTGTGACATCACCCAGATATGATGGCTGTCCACAGCCTTGCTTAAGACTTTGGTGGTTTTTAGGTCTTCTCCAACTCCCTAAAATGAGAAAATTGGCCCATTTGCTGACAACTTTTTTGTGCAAATGTGGGGTCCCCCTCCCCTTATCCACTCCCCATACTCTGCCATTCCCTTTACTTTTCCAAATTTAAATCAACCCTTTTATTAATGTCCCCCTCTATATACTGTATTTAACCTTTTAACTTGTCTTCCCCTGTCACCCTGCCTATCCACAGTATGCCTTCTGTTTTGTCAACAACAAAACTGCTGTCTAAAGGGTAGTCTGTTTTTACCCCTTCAAGATCACGGTATGCGATTCACAATACCTGTTCTAGAATATTCTGTTCCTAATGGCCATTGAGGTTTCTCTCATTGGCCATACCTGCCTGTAATAACTGGGTGCTGATAACATTTGTTTAGTGTTTAATTACTGCTGAATGCTTTCGTAGCGCCCTCTGTGGGTGTCCGTCCTAAAATATTCCAGAAAAGTGTCTGCTCTGGACTACCCCACTACTAACGAGCGATCTAGAAGGGGGCATTGCTGATATTTGTTCTAAAATGCTGCTTTGCCAAGAGCTGTTCTAGGAACCCCAACTGTTGATGTGTGCCCCAGAATATTAATGTATTGATGGCTGCCCTTGAATATTCAGTAGGTGATGAAAGATGGCGAGTTGGTGGCTGTTTTGCAAAATTCCATCCTTGATGTCCGAGACTGAATGTTCCCCAGCTGGTGTTTGTCCCAATGTATGCCACTGCTGGTGTCTGTTCTGGAATCCATGTTAAGCGTGTTCTGATGTAGTCCGTACCTGATGCCTGTTGTGGAACATGCCCTTGCTTATCTGCAATGCAGAACACGAGAGTGATGTTGCATAGTGTGTGATATTCCATTGCAGATGATTAAAGCTGAATGCTGCTTCTCAGGTTCCCGTTACACGCTGATACGCCGTTGTTTCTCCTGCATCTCCAGAGCCTGTACTCTTTACCCTGCTGCACCTTCCAGTTGTCAGGATGGCCGAGCGGTCTAAGGCGCCAGACTCAAGAGCTGATTCTCTTTCCCAGCTGGGTGTTCTGGTCTCCAATTGGAGGCGTGGGTTCAAATCCCACTTCTGACACAACCTTTTTTTTTTTTTTTTCCAGCCGCTTTCGGATCGGGGTGATTCGCGCCACGGTATATAGACGGTCCTTAAACTTGCCAATCCTGACAGATCGCTCTAACTTGTAGGGGTGCGCACGGAGGGTGGGGAGAGCTGGGCTGTTGTCTTCAGGAAACACGTCACAGGAGGCGGGCTGAGCCCTGGCCACTGATTGGTGGTAAATCCCACTAGTTGCGCGTGAAGGACTGGAGCTGAGATGTATTCATTGGGCCATAGAGTACTGTAGGAGAGAGATCTGCGAGAGGACGTAACTTGAGTTTATTTTGCAGGTGACCTAGGTGTGTAAAATAAAATGTGAAAAATATCAGTAAAAGAATGCCGCGCCCAACGTGGGGCTCGAACCCACGACCCTGAGATTAAGAGTCTCATGCTCTACCGACTGAGCTAGCCGGGCTGCTGGTCACACAGTCTGCTGGTCGCCCTTTTCTTAGCACACCATTCCTAACTGGACAGCCTGTGAAGGGAGAGAGCAATGTGTGCTTGCATGTTTATGTGTGCTGCCTGTATGCCTGCACTCTATGTACGTGCATCTTTACGCAGCCGCTATGTCTCTGTGTTTGTCCATGTCTGCAGATATTTGTGGCGCTTCCCTTAATATGGTTATGTTATTGGTATCTTTCTGTGTAAGTTTATGTATGTCTACACATCTTTACTATGTGTGCAGCTAGCTTCCTCTTCCTACATGTGTCTCTGAAGTAAGTCTCTATGGATAAGTAGACCGTGTGTGTCTGTATCTGTGCGTGTGTGCCTGTGCACAGCCAAGCACACACTCGTTTGCGTCATTAAGACATGTACTGACCATAATCTACCCCCTATGCCATTCACAGATACTAGAAATCCAGGACCCCGAGATACAGGCTAAGAGTGGGTACAAAAAGAGCCCCATGGTCTGCCTGCGATCTCATACAGGAGCAGCTGTGTTAATAGCAGACTGGAGCAATACAGAGAGCTTTGTCCTGGCGGTGAGCCCTTATTGTAGCAGGCTTTTACTTGCAGATAAGCCCAGGGACGCCGTCAGGCCCTTTCAATCTTTGCAAATTAAAGTGGCCTCAAGTCTTGGGCAAGGGTATGGGGGGCAGCGACTTCCCCCATGTTTGCAGGATTTACAGACGTGTTATCACCTCATTGCCTCCAAACACTTGTTCCTCCACATCAGCCTCTTGCTGACAAAGAAGGGTTTATTGCTCTTCAGTGGGCAATTCATGTTTAGTATCCCTGCTGGATGGCCGTCTCCTGATAATCAGCGGCTAGTAACCTTCCCTTTTCGCCATTGTAATGTATGCACCCCAGGAGTGCCCCAGACTGTTTTCGCTCTCAGCAGGGGGCCACCAACCATCATGTTGAAATGGGCAACCAAACATCTTCAGCAGGGCCTTGGTAGGCCAACACAGGGAACTATGTCCTGTCAGTGAGCTCTTACAGCAGCAAGCTGCTAATGCCAGGTTGGTGCAATATACAGAACTATAGCCTGGCTGTGAGATAACACAGATCAGGCTCTTGGTGGCAAACAGGCCCAGTATAGAGAGCTCTGGCTCGGCTGTGAGCTAATACAAGGCAGGCAGTTAACGGAAGACTGAGTTAACGCCGACAGCCACAGTGTCTTGAACCGGTCCTGGAAGGTCTGGGATCGCTGTAGGACGCTAAGACGGTCCTGGCACGTAACTGTTGGAACATGTCTTAGCGGTCTAGTAGCTCACCAACAGGGCCACCGCCATGTATATCCCGAAGTCAGGGGATTGCATCAGTGCGTTGCAACCCTGCTCAACTGTAAGGTGAGACGCTAGTTTCCCGCTTTCATTCGGCTTTCTGGCCGCTCTGGGTTCCGTTGCTCTAACGGCTCCCTCTTGCTCTTTCTTTCCACCTTTGTGCTGCGCGCTCCGCGCTCATCTCCTGTCTACCTTCCCTTTGCCCGGCCGCTCGGCCACTGCATGCTCTCTTGTCTGTGGCAGTCTCCTGTTGTTCACCCAGTCTCTGGGGACTCTTCCATTTCCCGCTTACCTTGTAATAACATCGAGGTTCCAGTCCGTTTTCATTCCTTTCCTAGGACGTTACCCCGCTCTTCAGTAAGCATCCTTGCTGTGCATTCTGGACCCTATAGTCCATTCCTCTTACCTGTGACTGGCCATTCAGGTTGAAGTCTTTCTCCGGTGGTCTATCTGCTCGAATACTCTACTCATCCATCACCCGACAGGTGGAACAACTGCTTTAGCGGCCATCCTGTTACCAAACCAAACCTACCTGCACTAGCTAAGGATACCAGGGTATTTCTGCCTGTCGGCTTTTCCCTGGAGTGGGGTTGGCTCCCCGGAGACCCCACTGCCAGGCTTTTTGCATATTAGTCAAAGTGGCCGCTGGGGGAGCCCGCCCTTACCTCTTCCAAAAGAAGGGAAAGAAGAAGACAGCACCTCAGAGGGGACAGAAGTAGATTGCGTCCTCTGACGACTCCTCATAAACACCAGGTGAGGAGTCGGAGGGAGAGGCTTGTATAGTCACCAAAAGTAACCCCATAGATTCTGAGACACGGCCTGGCTGGGCACTCTTACAGGAGCAGGCTGTTATTGGCAGCTCGGCCCAATACAGAGAGCTTTAGCCTGGCTCTCAGATAATACAGACCAGGCTGTTGTGGGCAGACAGACCCAGTACAGAGAGCTCTGGCTCGGCTTTGAGATAATACAAGGCAGGCAGTTAACGGCAGATTTGCCTGACACTGGGAGCCATGGCATGCCTGCGAACTCCTACAGGAAGAGGCAGTTAATGGCAGATTGGTCCAGTAGAGAGGGCGCTTTCCCATCTGTGATCCGGACTGAGCATGGTGTTAATGGCAGATTGGTCCATACTGACAGCCACGTCATAGCCTTGAGATTCTTCGGGAGCACGACTCTGCGTTTTGCACCTTTCCACAGTCCACGGACAGGACCCTGCTTAGCCTTGGAATACCTGCAGAGACTACATGCACCCTATCTCTTCCTTCCCAAAGGCATCCGCACTCTAGTGCATGGCACTGGGCTGGGCTGCATTAGGGCTCTCAGACCCCACCTCTGCGACAGTCCTCTAGTTTAACCATCTTTTGCAGGTCCTTTACAGTCCACCGCAGTATGTCACCGAAGTTCAGATCTACCAAAGTTGTAAACGTTTTTATTGCTGATGTCACTGGCGAATATCTAGTGCTGATCTTTGTTGTAAAAAGTTTCTATGCTAAAGTCTGAACTACAATCGTCTAACTCGAATGGCTGTTGTGACATCACCCAGATATGATGGCTGTCCACAGCCTTGCTTAAGACTTTGGTGGTTTTTAGGTCTTCTCCAACTCCCTAAAATGAGAAAATTGGCCCATTTGCTGACAACTTTTTTGTGCAAATGTGGGGTCCCCCTCCCCTTATCCACTCCCCATACTCTGCCATTCCCTTTACTTTTCCAAATTTAAATCAACCCTTTTATTAATGTCCCCCTCTATATACTGTATTTAACCTTTTAACTTGTCTTCCCCTGTCACCCTGCCTATCCACAGTATGCCTTCTGTTTTGTCAACAACAAAACTGCTGTCTAAAGGGTAGTCTGTTTTTACCCCTTCAAGATCACGGTATGCGATTCACAATACCTGTTCTAGAATATTCTGTTCCTAATGGCCATTGAGGTTTCTCTCATTGGCCATACCTGCCTGTAATAACTGGGTGCTGATAACATTTGTTTAGTGTTTAATTACTGCTGAATGCTTTCGTAGCGCCCTCTGTGGGTGTCCGTCCTAAAATATTCCAGAAAAGTGTCTGCTCTGGACTACCCCACTACTAACGAGCGATCTAGAAGGGGGCATTGCTGATATTTGTTCTAAAATGCTGCTTTGCCAAGAGCTGTTCTAGGAACCCCAACTGTTGATGTGTGCCCCAGAATATTAATGTATTGATGGCTGCCCTTGAATATTCAGTAGGTGATGAAAGATGGCGAGTTGGTGGCTGTTTTGCAAAATTCCATCCTTGATGTCCGAGACTGAATGTTCCCCAGCTGGTGTTTGTCCCAATGTATGCCACTGCTGGTGTCTGTTCTGGAATCCATGTTAAGCGTGTTCTGATGTAGTCCGTACCTGATGCCTGTTGTGGAACATGCCCTTGCTTATCTGCAATGCAGAACACGAGAGTGATGTTGCATAGTGTGTGATATTCCATTGCAGTTGATTAAAGCTGAATGCTGCTTCTCAGGTTCCCGTTACACGCTGATACGCCGTTGTTTCTCCTGCATCTCCAGAGCCTGTACTCTTTACCCTGCTGCACCTTCCAGTTGTCAGGATGGCCGAGCGGTCTAAGGCGCCAGACTCAAGAGCTGATTCTCTTTCCCAGCTGGGTGTTCTGGTCTCCAATTGGAGGCGTGGGTTCAAATCCCACTTCTGACACAATCTTTTTTTTTTTTTTTCCAGCCGCTTTCGGATCGGGGTGATTCGCGCCACGGTATATAGACGGTCCTTAAACTTGCCAATCCTGACAGATCGCTCTAACTTGTAGGGGTGCGCACGGAGGGTGGGGAGAGCTGGGCTGTTGTCTTCAGGAAACACGTCACAGGAGGCGGGCTGAGCCCTGGCCACTGATTGGTGGTAAATCCCACTAGTTGCGCGTGAAGGACTGGAGCTGAGATGTATTCATTGGGCCATAGAGTACTGTAGGAGAGAGATCTGCGAGAGGACGTAACTTGAGTTTATTTTGCAGGTGACCTAGGTGTGTAAAATAAAATGTGAAAAATATCAGTAAAAGAATGCCGCGCCCAACGTGGGGCTCGAACCCACGACCCTGAGATTAAGAGTCTCATGCTCTACCGACTGAGCTAGCCGGGCTGCTGGTCACACAGTCTGCTGGTCGCCCTTTTCTTAGCACACCATTCCTAACTGGACAGCCTGTGAAGGGAGAGAGCAATGTGTGCTTGCATGTTTATGTGTGCTGCCTGTATGCCTGCACTCTATGTACGTGCATCTTTACGCAGCCGCTATGTCTCTGTGTTTGTCCATGTCTGCAGATATTTGTGGCGCTTCCCTTAATATGGTTATGTTATTGGTATCTTTCTGTGTAAGTTTATGTATGTCTACACATCTTTACTATGTGTGCAGCTAGCTTCCTCTTCCTACATGTGTCTCTGAAGTAAGTCTCTATGGATAAGTAGACCGTGTGTGTCTGTATCTGTGCGTGTGTGCCTGTGCACAGCCAAGCACACACTCGTTTGCGTCATTAAGACATGTACTGACCATAATCTACCCCCTATGCCATTCACAGATACTAGAAATCCAGGACCCCGAGATACAGGCTAAGAGTGGGTACAAAAAGAGCCCCATGGTCTGCCTGCGATCTCATACAGGAGCAGCTGTGTTAATAGCAGACTGGAGCAATACAGAGAGCTTTGTCCTGGCGGTGAGCCCTTATTGTAGCAGGCTTTTACTTGCAGATAAGCCCAGGGACGCCGTCAGGCCCTTTCAATCTTTGCAAATTAAAGTGGCCTCAAGTCTTGGGCAAGGGTATGGGGGGCAGCGACTTCCCCCATGTTTGCAGGATTTACAGACGTGTTATCACCTCATTGCCTCCAAACACTTGTTCCTCCACATCAGCCTCTTGCTGACAAAGAAGGGTTTATTGCTCTTCAGTGGGCAATTCATGTTTAGTATCCCTGCTGGATGGCCGTCTCCTGATAATCAGCGGCTAGTAACCTTCCCTTTTCACCATTGTAATGTATGCACCCCAGGAGTGCCCCAGACTGTTTTCGCTCTCAGCAGGGGGCCACCAACCATCATGTTGAAATGGGCAACCAAACATCTTCAGCAGGGCCTGGGTAGGCCAACACAGGGAACTATGTCCTGTCAGTGAGCTCTTACAGCAGCAAGCTGCTAATGCCAGGTTGGTGCAATATACAGAACTATAGCCTGGCTGTGAGATAACACAGATCAGGCTCTTGGTGGCAAACAGGCCCAGTATAGAGAGCTCTGGCTCGGCTGTGAGCTAATACAAGGCAGGCAGTTAACGGAAGACTGAGTTAACGCCGATAGCCACAGTGTCTTGAATCGGTCCTGGAAGGTCTGGGATCGCTGTAGGACGCTAAAACGGTCCTGGCACGTAACTGTTGGAACATGTCTTAGCGGTCTAGTAGCTCACCAACAGGGCCACCGCCATGTATATCCCGAAGTCAGGGGATTGCATCAGTGCGTTGCAACCCTGCTCAACTGTAAGGTGAGACGCTAGTTTCCCGCTTTCATTCGGCTTTCTGGCCGCTCTGGGTTCCGTTGCTCTAACGGCTCCCTCTTGCTCTTTCTTTCCACCTTTGTGCTGCGCGCTCCGCGCTCTTCTCCTGTCTACCTTCCCTTTGCCCGGCCGCTCGGCCACTGCATGCTCTCTTGTCTGTGGCAGTCTCCTGTTGTTCACCCAGTCTCTGGGGACTCTTCCATTTCCTGCTTACCTTGTAATAACATCGAGGTTCCAGTCCGTTTTCATTCCTTTCCTAGGACGTTACCCCGCTCTTCAGTAAGCATCCTTGCTGTGCATTCTGGACCCTATAGTCCATTCCTCTTACCTGTGACTGGCCATTCAGGTTGAAGTCTTTCTCCGGTGGTCTATCTGCTCGAATACTCTACTCATCCATCACCCGACCGTTGGAACAACTGCTTTAGCGGCCATCCTGTTACCAAACCAAACCTACCTGCACTAGCTAAGGATACCTGGGTATTTCTGCCTGTCGGCTTTTCCCTGGAGTGGGGTTGGCTCCCCGGAGACCCCACTGCCAGGCTTTTTGCATATTAGTCAAAGTGGCCGCTGGGGGAGCCCGCCCTTACCTCTTCCAAAAGAAGGGAAAGAAGAAGACAGCACCTCAGAGGGGACAGAAGTAGATTGCGTCCTCTGACGACTCCTCATAAACACCAGGTGAGGAGTCGGAGGGAGAGGCTTGTATAGTCACCAAAAGTAACCCCATAGATTCTGAGACACGGCCTGGCTGGGCACTCTTACAGGAGCAGGCTGTTATTGGCAGCTCGGCCCAATACAGAGAGCTTTAGCCTGGCTCTCAGATAATACAGACCAGGCTGTTGTGGGCAGACAGACCCAGTACAGAGAGCTCTGGCTCGGCTTTGAGATAATACAAGGCAGGCAGTTAACGGCAGATTTGCCTGACACTGGGAGCCATGGCATGCCTGCGAACTCCTACAGGAAGAGGCAGTTAATGGCAGATTGGTCCAGTAGAGAGGGCGCTTTCCCATCTGTGATCCGGATTGAGCATGCTGTTAATGGCAGATTGGTCCATACTGACAGCCACGTCATAGCCTTGAGATTCTTCAGGAGCACGACTCTGCGTTTTGCACCTTTCCACAGTCCACGGACAGGACCCTGCTTAGCCTTGGAATAGCTGCAGAGACTACATGCACCCTATCTCTTCTTGCCCAAAGGCATCCGCACTCTAGTGCATGGCACTGGGCTGGGCTGCATTAGGGCTCTCAGACCCCACCTCTGCGAGAGTCCTCTAGTTTAACCATCTTTTGCAGGTCCTTTACAGTCCACCGCAGTATATCACCGAAGTTCAGATCTACCAAAGTTGTAAACGTTTTTATTGCTGATGTCACTGGCGAATATCTAGTGCTGATCTTTGTTCTAAAAAGTTCCTATGCTAAAGTCTTAACTACAATCGTCTAACTCGAATGGCCGTTGTGACATCACCCAGATATGATGGCTGTCCACAGCCTTGCTTAAGACTTTGGTGGTTTTTAGGTCTTCTCCAACTCCCTAAAATGAGAAAATTGGCCCATTTGATGACAACTTTTTTGTGCAAATGTGGGGTCCCCCTCCCCTTATCCACTCCCCATACTCTGCCATTCCCTTTACCTTTCCAAATTTAAATCAACCCTTTTATTAATGTCCCCCTCTATATACTGTATTTAACCTTTTAACTTGTCTTCCCCTGTCACCCTGCCTATCCACAGTATGCCTTCTGTTTTGTCAACAACAAAACTGCTGTCTAAAGGGTAGTCTGTTTTTACCCCTTCAAGATCACGGTATGCGATTCACAATACCTGTTCTAGAATATTCTGTTCCTAATAGCCATTGAGGTTTCTCTCATTGGCCATACCTGCCTGTAATAACTGGGTGCTGATAACATTTGTTTAGTGTTTAATTACTGCTGAATGCTTTCGTAGCGCCCTCTGTGGGTGTCCGTCCTAAAATATTCCAGAAAAGTGTCTGTTCTGGACTACCCCACTACTAACGAGCGATCTAGAAGGGGGCATTGCTGATATTTGTTCTAAAATGCTGCTTTGCCAAGAGCTGTTCTAGGAACCCCAACTGTTGATGTGTGCCCCAGAATATTAATGTATTGATGGCTGCCCTTGAATATTCAGTAGGTGATGAAAGATGGCGAGTTGGTGGCTGTTTTGCAAAATTCCATCCTTGATGTCCGAGACTGAATGTTCCCCAGCTGGTGTTTGTCCCAATGTATGCCACTGCTGGTGTCTGTTCTGGAATCCATGTTAAGCGTGTTCTGATGTAGTCCGTACCTGATGCCTGTTGTGGAACATGCCCTTGCTTATCTGCAATGCAGAACACGAGAGTGATGTTGCATAGTGTGTGATATTCCATTGCAGATGATTAAAGCTGAATGCTGCTTCTCAGGTTCCCGTTACACGCTGATACGCCGTTGTTTCTCCTGCAGCTCCAGAGCCTGTACTCTTTACCCTGCTGCACCTTTCAGTTGTCAGGATGAGCGGTCTAAGGGCCAGACTCAAGAGCTGATTCTCTTTCCCAGCTGGGTGTTCTGGTCTCCAATTGGGGGCGTGGGTTCAAATCCCACTTCTGACACAACCTTTTTTTTTTCCAGCCGCTTTCAGATCGGGGTGATTCGCGCCACGGTATATAGACGGTCCTTAAACTTGCCAATCCTGACAGATCGCTCTAACTTGTAGGGGTGCGCACGGAGGATGGGGAGAGCTGGGCTGTTGTTTTCAGGAAACACGTCACAGGAGGCGGGCAGAGCCCTGGCCACTGATTGGTGGTAAATCCCACTAGTTGCGCGTGAAGGACTGGAGCTGAGATGTATAGATTGGGCCATAGAGTACTGTAGGAGAGAGATCTGCGAGAGGACGTAACTTGAGTTTATTTTGCAGGTGACTTAGGTGTGTAAAATAAAATGTGAAAAATATCAGTAAAAGAATGCCACGCCCAACGTGGGGCTCGAACCCACGACCCTGAGATTAAGAGTCTCATGCTCTACCGATTGAGCTAGCCGGGCTGCTGGTTGCACTGTCTGCTGGTCGCCCTTTTCTCAGCACACCATTCCTAACTGGACAGCCTGTGAAGGGAGAGAGCAATGTGTGCTTGCATGTTTATGTGTGCTGCCTGTATGCCTGCACTCTATGTACGTGCATCTTTACGCAGCCGCTATGTCTCTGTGTTTGTCCATGTCTGCAGATATTTGTGGCGCTTCCCTTAATATGGTTATGTTATTGGTATCTTTCTGTGTAAGTTTATGTATGTCTACACATCTTTACTATGTGTGCAGCTAGCTTCCTCTTCCTACATGTGTCTCTGAAGTAAGTCTCTATGGATAAGTAGACCGTGTGTGTCTGTATCTGTGCGTGTGTGCCTGTGCACAGCCAAGCACACACTCGTTTGCGTCATTAAGACATGTACTGACCATAATCTACCCCCTATGCCATTCACAGATACTAGAAATCCAGGACCCCGAGATACAGGCTAAGAGTGGGTACAAAAAGAGCCCCATGGTCTGCCTGCGATCTCATACAGGAGCAGCTGTGTTAATAGCAGACTGGAGCAATACAGAGAGCTTTGTCCTGGCGGTGAGCCCTTATTGTAGCAGGCTTTTACTTGCAGATAAGCCCAGGGACGCCGTCAGGCCCTTTCAATCTTTGCAAATTAAAGTGGCCTCAAGTCTTGGGCAAGGGTATGGGGGGCAGCAACTTCCCCCATGTTTGCAGGATTTACAGACGTGTTATCACCTCATTGCCTCCAAACACGTGTTCCTCCACATCAGCCTCTTGCTGACAAAGAAGGGTTTATTGCTCTTCAGTGGGCAATTCATGTTTAGTATCCCTGCTGGATGGCCGTCTCCTGATAATCAGCGGCTAGTAACCTTCCCTTTTCGCCATTGTAATGTATGCACCCCAGGAGTGCCCCAGACTGTTTTCGCTCTCAGCAGGGGGCCACCAACCATCATGTTGAAATGGGCAACCAAACATCTTCAGCAGGGCCTTGGTAGGCCAACACAGGGAACTATGTCCTGTCAGTGAGCTCTTACAGCAGCAAGCTGCTAATGCCAGGTTGGTGCAATATACAGAACTATAGCCTGGCTGTGAGATAACACAGATCAGGCTCTTGGTGGCAAACAGGCCCAGTATAGAGAGCTCTGGCTCGGCTGTGAGCTAATACAAGGCAGGCAGTTAACGGAAGACTGAGTTAACGCCGACAGCCACAGTGTCTTGAACCGGTCCTGGAAGGTCTGGGATCGCTGTAGGACGCTAAGACGGTCCTGGCACGTAACTGTTGGAACATGTCTTAGCGGTCTAGTAGCTCACCAACAGGGCCACCGCCATGTATATCCCGAAGTCAGGGGATTGCATCAGTGCGTTGCAACCCTGCTCAACTGTAAGGTGAGACGCTAGTTTCCCGCTTTCATTCGGCTTTCTGGCCGCTCTGGGTTCCGTTGCTCTAACGGCTCCCTCTTGCTCTTTCTTTCCACCTTTGTGCTGCGCGCTCCGCGCTCATCTCCTGTCTACCTTCCCTTTGCCCGGCCGCTCGGCCACTGCATGCTCTCTTGTCTGTGGCAGTCTCCTGTTGTTCACCCAGTCTCTGGGGACTCTTCCATTTCCCGCTTACCTTGTAATAACATCGAGGTTCCAGTCCGTTTTCATTCCTTTCCTAGGACGTTACCCCGCTCTTCAGTAAGCATCCTTGCTGTGCATTCTGGACCCTATAGTCCATTCCTCTTACCTGTGACTGGCCATTCAGGTTGAAGTCTTTCTCCGGTGGTCTATCTGCTCGAATACTCTACTCATCCATCACCCGACAGGTGGAACAACTGCTTTAGCGGCCATCCTGTTACCAAACCAAACCTACCTGCACTAGCTAAGGATACCAGGGTATTTCTGCCTGTCGGCTTTTCCCTGGAGTGGGGTTGGCTCCCCGGAGACCCCACTGCCAGGCTTTTTGCATATTAGTCAAAGTGGCCGCTGGGGGAGCCCGCCCTTACCTCTTCCAAAAGAAGGGAAGGAAGAAGACAGCACCTCAGAGGGGACAGAAGTAGATTGCGTCCTCTGACGACTCCTCATAAACACCAGGTGAGGAGTCGGAGGGAGAGGCTTGTATAGTCACCAAAAGTAACCCCATAGATTCTGAGACACGGCCTGGCTGGGCACTCTTACAGGAGCAGGCTGTTATTGGCAGCTCGGCCCAATACAGAGAGCTTTAGCCTGGCTCTCAGATAATACAGACCAGGCTGTTGTGGGCAGACAGACCCAGTACAGAGAGCTCTGGCTCGGCTTTGAGATAATACAAGGCAGGCAGTTAACGGCAGATTTGCCTGACACTGGGAGCCATGGCATGCCTGCGAACTCCTACAGGAAGAGGCAGTTAATGGCAGATTGGTCCAGTAGAGAGGGCGCTTTCCCATCTGTGATCCGGACTGAGCATGGTGTTAATGGCAGATTGGTCCATACTGACAGCCACGTCATAGCCTTGAGATTCTTCGGGAGCACGACTCTGCGTTTTGCACCTTTCCACAGTCCACGGACAGGACCCTGCTTAGCCTTGGAATACCTGCAGAGACTACATGCACCCTATCTCTTCCTTCCCAAAGGCATCCGCACTCTAGTGCATGGCACTGGGCTGGGCTGCATTAGGGCTCTCAGACCCCACCTCTGCGACAGTCCTCTAGTTTAACCATCTTTTGCAGGTCCTTTACAGTCCACCGCAGTATGTCACCGAAGTTCAGATCTACCAAAGTTGTAAACGTTTTTATTGCTGATGTCACTGGCGAATATCTAGTGCTGATCTTTGTTGTAAAAAGTTTCTATGCTAAAGTCTGAACTACAATCGTCTAACTCGAATGGCTGTTGTGACATCACCCAGATATGATGGCTGTCCACAGCCTTGCTTAAGACTTTGGTGGTTTTTAGGTCTTCTCCAACTCCCTAAAATGAGAAAATTGGCCCATTTGCTGACAACTTTTTTGTGCAAATGTGGGGTCCCCCTCCCCTTATCCACTCCCCATACTCTGCCATTCCCTTTACTTTTCCAAATTTAAATCAACCCTTTTATTAATGTCCCCCTCTATATACTGTATTTAACCTTTTAACTTGTCTTCCCCTGTCACCCTGCCTATCCACAGTATGCCTTCTGTTTTGTCAACAACAAAACTGCTGTCTAAAGGGTAGTCTGTTTTTACCCCTTCAAGATCACGGTATGCGATTCACAATACCTGTTCTAGAATATTCTGTTCCTAATGGCCATTGAGGTTTCTCTCATTGGCCATACCTGCCTGTAATAACTGGGTGCTGATAACATTTGTTTAGTGTTTTATTACTGCTGAATGCTTTCGTAGCGCCCTCTGTGGGTGTCCGTCCTAAAATATTCCAGAAAAGTGTCTGCTCTGGACTACCCCACTACTAACGAGCGATCTAGAAGGGGGCATTGCTGATATTTGTTCTAAAATGCTGCTTTGCCAAGAGCTGTTCTAGGAACCCCAACTGTTGATGTGTGCCCCAGAATATTAATGTATTGATGGCTGCCCTTGAATATTCAGTAGGTGATGAAAGATGGCGAGTTGGTGGCTGTTTTTTGCAAAATTCCATCCTTGATGTCCGAGACTGAATGTTCCCCAGCTGGTGTTTGTCCCAATGTATGCCACTGCTGGTGTCTGTTCTGGAATCCATGTTAAGCGTGTTCTGATGTAGTCCGTACCTGATGCCTGTTGTGGAACATGCCCTTGCTTATCTGCAATGCAGAACACGAGAGTGATGTTGCATAGTGTGTGATATTCCATTGCAGATGATTAAAGCTGAATGCTGCTTCTCGGGTTCCCGTTACACGCTGATACGCCGTTGTTTCTCCTGCATCTCCAGAGCCTGTACTCTTTACCCTGCTGCACCTTCCAGTTGTCAGGATGGCCGAGCGGTCTAAGGCGCCAGACTCAAGAGCTGATTCTCTTTCCCAGCTGGGTGTTCTGGTCTCCAATTGGAGGCGTGGGTTCAAATCCCACTTCTGACACAACCTTTTTTTTTTTTTTTTGCAGCCGCTTTCGGATCGGGGTGATTCGCGCCACGGTATATAGACGGTCCTTAAACTTGCCAATCCTGACAGATCGCTCTAACTTGTAGGGGTGCGCACGGAGGGTGGGAAGAGCTGGGCTGTTGTCTTCAGGAAACACGTCACAGGAGGCGGGCTGAGCCCTGGCCACTGATTGGTGGTAAATCCCACTAGTTGCGCGTGAAGGACTGGAGCTGAGATGTATTCATTGGGCCATAGAGTACTGTAGGAGAGAGATCTGCGAGAGGACGTAACTTGAGTTTATTTTGCAGGTGACCTAGGTGTGTAAAATAAAATGTGAAAAATATCAGTAAAAGAATGCCGCGCCCAACGTGGGGCTCGAACCCACGACCCTGAGATTAAGAGTCTCATGCTCTACCGACTGAGCTAGCCGGGCTGCTGGTCACACAGTCTGCTGGTCGCCCTTTTCTTAGCACACCATTCCTAACTGGACAGCCTGTGAAGGGAGAGAGCAATGTGTGCTTGCATGTTTATGTGTGCTGCCTGTATGCCTGCACTTTATGTACGTGCATCTTTACGCAGCCGCTATGTCTCTGTGTTTGTCCATGTCTGCAGATATTTGTGGCGCTTCCCTTAATATGGTTATGTTATTGGTATCTTTCTGTGTAAGTTTATGTATGTCTACACATCTTTACTATGTGTGCAGCTAGCTTCCTCTTCCTACATGTGTCTCTGAAGTAAGTCTCTATGGATAAGTAGACCGTGTGTGTCTGTATCTGTGCGTGTGTGCCTGTGCACAGCCAAGCACACACTCGTTTGCGTCATTAAGACATGTACTGACCATAATCTACCCCCTATGCCATTCACAGATACTAGAAATCCAGGACCCCGAGATACAGGCTAAGAGTGGGTACAAAAAGAGCCCCATGGTCTGCCTGCGATCTCATACAGGAGCAGCTGTGTTAATAGCAGACTGGAGCAATACAGAGAGCTTTGTCCTGGCGGTGAGCCCTTATTGTAGCAGGCTTTTACTTGCAGATAAGCCCAGGGACGCCGTCAGGCCCTTTCAATCTTTGCAAATTAAAGTGGCCTCAAGTCTTGGGCAAGGGTATGGGGGGCAGCGACTTCCCCCATGTTTGCAGGATTTACAGACGTGTTATCACCTCATTGCCTCCAAACACTTGTTCCTCCACATCAGCCTCTTGCTGACAAAGAAGGGTTTATTGCTCTTCAGTGGGCAATTCATGTTTAGTATCCCTGCTGGATGGCCGTCTCCTGATAATCAGCGGCTAGTAACCTTCCCTTTTCACCATTGTAATGTATGCACCCCAGGAGTGCCCCAGACTGTTTTCGCTCTCAGCAGGGGGCCACCAACCATCATGTTGAAATGGGCAACCAAACATCTTCAGCAGGGCCTGGGTAGGCCAACACAGGGAACTATGTCCTGTCAGTGAGCTCTTACAGCAGCAAGCTGCTAATGCCAGGTTGGTGCAATATACAGAACTATAGCCTGGCTGTGAGATAACACAGATCAGGCTCTTGGTGGCAAACAGGCCCAGTATAGAGAGCTCTGGCTCGGCTGTGAGCTAATACAAGGCAGGCAGTTAACGGAAGACTGAGTTAACGCCGATAGCCACAGTGTCTTGAATCGGTCCTGGAAGGTCTGGGATCGCTGTAGGACGCTAAAACGGTCCTGGCACGTAACTGTTGGAACATGTCTTAGCGGTCTAGTAGCTCACCAACAGGGCCACCGCCATGTATATCCCGAAGTCAGGGGATTGCATCAGTGCGTTGCAACCCTGCTCAACTGTAAGGTGAGACGCTAGTTTCCCGCTTTCATTCGGCTTTCTGGCCGCTCTGGGTTCCGTTGCTCTAACGGCTCCCTCTTGCTCTTTCTTTCCACCTTTGTGCTGCGCGCTCCGCGCTCTTCTCCTGTCTACCTTCCCTTTGCCCGGCCGCTCGGCCACTGCATGCTCTCTTGTCTGTGGCAGTCTCCTGTTGTTCACCCAGTCTCTGGGGACTCTTCCATTTCCTGCTTACCTTGTAATAACATCGAGGTTCCAGTCCGTTTTCATTCCTTTCCTAGGACGTTACCCCGCTCTTCAGTAAGCATCCTTGCTGTGCATTCTGGACCCTATAGTCCATTCCTCTTACCTGTGACTGGCCATTCAGGTTGAAGTCTTTCTCCGGTGGTCTATCTGCTCGAATACTCTACTCATCCATCACCCGACCGTTGGAACAACTGCTTTAGCGGCCATCCTGTTACCAAACCAAACCTACCTGCACTAGCTAAGGATACCTGGGTATTTCTGCCTGTCGGCTTTTCCCTGGAGTGGGGTTGGCTCCCCGGAGACCCCACTGCCAGGCTTTTTGCATATTAGTCAAAGTGGCCGCTGGGGGAGCCCGCCCTTACCTCTTCCAAAAGAAGGGAAAGAAGAAGACAGCACCTCAGAGGGGACAGAAGTAGATTGCGTCCTCTGACGACTCCTCATAAACACCAGGTGAGGAGTCGGAGGGAGAGGCTTGTATAGTCACCAAAAGTAACCCCATAGATTCTGAGACACGGCCTGGCTGGGCACTCTTACAGGAGCAGGCTGTTATTGGCAGCTCGGCCCAATACAGAGAGCTTTAGCCTGGCTCTCAGATAATACAGACCAGGCTGTTGTGGGCAGACAGACCCAGTACAGAGAGCTCTGGCTCGGCTTTGAGATAATACAAGGCAGGCAGTTAACGGCAGATTTGCCTGACACTGGGAGCCATGGCATGCCTGCGAACTCCTACAGGAAGAGGCAGTTAATGGCAGATTGGTCCAGTAGAGAGGGCGCTTTCCCATCTGTGATCCGGATTGAGCATGCTGTTAATGGCAGATTGGTCCATACTGACAGCCACGTCATAGCCTTGAGATTCTTCAGGAGCACGACTCTGCGTTTTGCACCTTTCCACAGTCCACGGACAGGACCCTGCTTAGCCTTGGAATAGCTGCAGAGACTACATGCACCCTAT
Source organism: Ambystoma mexicanum (assembly GCF_040938575.1). NCBI lineage: Eukaryota > Metazoa > Chordata > Amphibia > Caudata > Ambystomatidae > Ambystoma > Ambystoma mexicanum. Next base: position 703,032,299 of record NC_090938.1, on the reverse strand, counting down.
CTCTTCTTGCCCAAAGGCATCCGCACTCTAGTGCATGGCACTGGGCTGGGCTGCATTAGGGCTCTCAGACCCCACCTCTGCGAGAGTCCTCTAGTTTAACCATCTTTTGCAGGTCCTTTACAGTCCACCGCAGTATATCACCGAAGTTCAGATCTACCAAAGTTGTAAACGTTTTTATTGCTGATGTCACTGGCGAATATCTAGTGCTGATCTTTGTTCTAAAAAGTTCCTATGCTAAAGTCTTAACTACAATCGTCTAACTCGAATGGCCGTTGTGACATCACCCAGATATGATGGCTGTCCACAGCCTTGCTTAAGACTTTGGTGGTTTTTAGGTCTTCTCCAACTCCCTAAAATGAGAAAATTGGCCCATTTGATGACAACTTTTTTGTGCAAATGTGGGGTCCCCCTCCCCTTATCCACTCCCCATACTCTGCCATTCCCTTTACCTTTCCAAATTTAAATCAACCCTTTTATTAATGTCCCCCTCTATATACTGTATTTAACCTTTTAACTTGTCTTCCCCTGTCACCCTGCCTATCCACAGTATGCCTTCTGTTTTGTCAACAACAAAACTGCTGTCTAAAGGGTAGTCTGTTTTTACCCCTTCAAGATCACGGTATGCGATTCACAATACCTGTTCTAGAATATTCTGTTCCTAATAGCCATTGAGGTTTCTCTCATTGGCCATACCTGCCTGTAATAACTGGGTGCTGATAACATTTGTTTAGTGTTTAATTACTGCTGAATGCTTTCGTAGCGCCCTCTGTGGGTGTCCGTCCTAAAATATTCCAGAAAAGTGTCTGTTCTGGACTACCCCACTACTAACGAGCGATCTAGAAGGGGGCATTGCTGATATTTGTTCTAAAATGCTGCTTTGCCAAGAGCTGTTCTAGGAACCCCAACTGTTGATGTGTGCCCCAGAATATTAATGTATTGATGGCTGCCCTTGAATATTCAGTAGGTGATGAAAGATGGCGAGTTGGTGGCTGTTTTGCAAAATTCCATCCTTGATGTCCGAGACTGAATGTTCCCCAGCTGGTGTTTGTCCCAATGTATGCCACTGCTGGTGTCTGTTCTGGAATCCATGTTAAGCGTGTTCTGATGTAGTCCGTACCTGATGCCTGTTGTGGAACATGCCCTTGCTTATCTGCAATGCAGAACACGAGAGTGATGTTGCATAGTGTGTGATATTCCATTGCAGATGATTAAAGCTGAATGCTGCTTCTCAGGTTCCCGTTACACGCTGATACGCCGTTGTTTCTCCTGCAGCTCCAGAGCCTGTACTCTTTACCCTGCTGCACCTTTCAGTTGTCAGGATGAGCGGTCTAAGGGCCAGACTCAAGAGCTGATTCTCTTTCCCAGCTGGGTGTTCTGGTCTCCAATTGGGGGCGTGGGTTCAAATCCCACTTCTGACACAACCTTTTTTTTTTCCAGCCGCTTTCAGATCGGGGTGATTCGCGCCACGGTATATAGACGGTCCTTAAACTTGCCAATCCTGACAGATCGCTCTAACTTGTAGGGGTGCGCACGGAGGATGGGGAGAGCTGGGCTGTTGTTTTCAGGAAACACGTCACAGGAGGCGGGCAGAGCCCTGGCCACTGATTGGTGGTAAATCCCACTAGTTGCGCGTGAAGGACTGGAGCTGAGATGTATAGATTGGGCCATAGAGTACTGTAGGAGAGAGATCTGCGAGAGGACGTAACTTGAGTTTATTTTGCAGGTGACTTAGGTGTGTAAAATAAAATGTGAAAAATATCAGTAAAAGAATGCCACGCCCAACGTGGGGCTCGAACCCACGACCCTGAGATTAAGAGTCTCATGCTCTACCGACTGAGCTAGCCGGGCTGCTGGTTGCAATGTCAGCTGGTCACCCTTTTCTCAGCACACCATTCCTAACTGGACAGCCTGTGAAGGGAGAGAGCAATGTGTGCTTGCATGTTTATGTGTGCTGCCTGTATGCCTGCACTCTATGTACGTGCATCTTTACGCAGCCGCTATGTCTCTGTGTTTGTCCATGTCTGCAGATATTTGTGGCGCTTCCCTTAATATGGTTATGTTATTGGTATCTTTCTGTGTAAGTTTATGTATGTCTACACATCTTTACTATGTGTGCAGCTAGCTTCCTCTTCCTACATGTGTCTCTGAAGTAAGTCTCTATGGATAAGTAGACCGTGTGTGTCTGTATCTGTGCGTGTGTGCCTGTGCACAGCCAAGCACACACTCGTTTGCGTCATTAAGACATGTACTGACCATAATCTACCCCCTATGCCATTCACAGATACTAGAAATCCAGGACCCCGAGATACAGGCTAAGAGTGGGTACAAAAAGAGCCCCATGGTCTGCCTGCGATCTCATACAGGAGCAGCTGTGTTAATAGCAGACTGGAGCAATACAGAGAGCTTTGTCCTGGCGGTGAGCCCTTATTGTAGCAGGCTTTTACTTGCAGATAAGCCCAGGGACGCCGTCAGGCCCTTTCAATCTTTGCAAATTAAAGTGGCCTCAAGTCTTGGGCAAGGGTATGGGGGGCAGCAACTTCCCCCATGTTTGCAGGATTTACAGACGTGTTATCACCTCATTGCCTCCAAACACGTGTTCCTCCACATCAGCCTCTTGCTGACAAAGAAGGGTTTATTGCTCTTCAGTGGGCAATTCATGTTTAGTATCCCTGCTGGATGGCCGTCTCCTGATAATCAGCGGCTAGTAACCTTCCCTTTTCGCCATTGTAATGTATGCACCCCAGGAGTGCCCCAGACTGTTTTCGCTCTCAGCAGGGGGCCACCAACCATCATGTTGAAATGGGCAACCAAACATCTTCAGCAGGGCCTTGGTAGGCCAACACAGGGAACTATGTCCTGTCAGTGAGCTCTTACAGCAGCAAGCTGCTAATGCCAGGTTGGTGCAATATACAGAACTATAGCCTGGCTGTGAGATAACACAGATCAGGCTCTTGGTGGCAAACAGGCCCAGTATAGAGAGCTCTGGCTCGGCTGTGAGCTAATACAAGGCAGGCAGTTAACGGAAGACTGAGTTAACGCCGACAGCCACAGTGTCTTGAACCGGTCCTGGAAGGTCTGGGATCGCTGTAGGACGCTAAGACGGTCCTGGCACGTAACTGTTGGAACATGTCTTAGCGGTCTAGTAGCTCACCAACAGGGCCACCGCCATGTATATCCCGAAGTCAGGGGATTGCATCAGTGCGTTGCAACCCTGCTCAACTGTAAGGTGAGACGCTAGTTTCCCGCTTTCATTCGGCTTTCTGGCCGCTCTGGGTTCCGTTGCTCTAACGGCTCCCTCTTGCTCTTTCTTTCCACCTTTGTGCTGCGCGCTCCGCGCTCATCTCCTGTCTACCTTCCCTTTGCCCGGCCGCTCGGCCACTGCATGCTCTCTTGTCTGTGGCAGTCTCCTGTTGTTCACCCAGTCTCTGGGGACTCTTCCATTTCCCGCTTACCTTGTAATAACATCGAGGTTCCAGTCCGTTTTCATTCCTTTCCTAGGACGTTACCCCGCTCTTCAGTAAGCATCCTTGCTGTGCATTCTGGACCCTATAGTCCATTCCTCTTACCTGTGACTGGCCATTCAGGTTGAAGTCTTTCTCCGGTGGTCTATCTGCTCGAATACTCTACTCATCCATCACCCGACAGGTGGAACAACTGCTTTAGCGGCCATCCTGTTAGCAAACCAAACCTACCTGCACTAGCTAAGGATACCAGGGTATTTCTGCCTGTCGGCTTTTCCCTGGAGTGGGGTTGGCTCCCCGGAGACCCCACTGCCAGGCTTTTTGCATATTAGTCAAAGTGGCCGCTGGGGGAGCCCGCCCTTACCTCTTCCAAAAGAAGGGAAGGAAGAAGACAGCACCTCAGAGGGGACAGAAGTAGATTGCGTCCTCTGACGACTCCTCATAAACACCAGGTGAGGAGTCGGAGGGAGAGGCTTGTATAGTCACCAAAAGTAACCCCATAGATTCTGAGACACGGCCTGGCTGGGCACTCTTACAGGAGCAGGCTGTTATTGGCAGCTCGGCCCAATACAGAGAGCTTTAGCCTGGCTCTCAGATAATACAGACCAGGCTGTTGTGGGCAGACAGACCCAGTACAGAGAGCTCTGGCTCGGCTTTGAGATAATACAAGGCAGGCAGTTAACGGCAGATTTGCCTGACACTGGGAGCCATGGCATGCCTGCGAACTCCTACAGGAAGAGGCAGTTAATGGCAGATTGGTCCAGTAGAGAGGGCGCTTTCCCATCTGTGATCCGGACTGAGCATGGTGTTAATGGCAGATTGGTCCATACTGACAGCCACGTCATAGCCTTGAGATTCTTCGGGAGCACGACTCTGCGTTTTGCACCTTTCCACAGTCCACGGACAGGACCCTGCTTAGCCTTGGAATACCTGCAGAGACTACATGCACCCTATCTCTTCCTTCCCAAAGGCATCCGCACTCTAGTGCATGGCACTGGGCTGGGCTGCATTAGGGCTCTCAGACCCCACCTCTGCGACAGTCCTCTAGTTTAACCATCTTTTGCAGGTCCTTTACAGTCCACCGCAGTATGTCACCGAAGTTCAGATCTACCAAAGTTGTAAACGTTTTTATTGCTGATGTCACTGGCGAATATCTAGTGCTGATCTTTGTTGTAAAAAGTTTCTATGCTAAAGTCTGAACTACAATCGTCTAACTCGAATGGCTGTTGTGACATCACCCAGATATGATGGCTGTCCACAGCCTTGCTTAAGACTTTGGTGGTTTTTAGGTCTTCTCCAACTCCCTAAAATGAGAAAATTGGCCCATTTGCTGACAACTTTTTTGTGCAAATGTGGGGTCCCCCTCCCCTTATCCACTCCCCATACTCTGCCATTCCCTTTACTTTTCCAAATTTAAATCAACCCTTTTATTAATGTCCCCCTCTATATACTGTATTTAACCTTTTAACTTGTCTTCCCCTGTCACCCTGCCTATCCACAGTATGCCTTCTGTTTTGTCAACAACAAAACTGCTGTCTAAAGGGTAGTCTGTTTTTACCCCTTCAAGATCACGGTATGCGATTCACAATACCTGTTCTAGAATATTCTGTTCCTAATGGCCATTGAGGTTTCTCTCATTGGCCATACCTGCCTGTAATAACTGGGTGCTGATAACATTTGTTTAGTGTTTTATTACTGCTGAATGCTTTCGTAGCGCCCTCTGTGGGTGTCCGTCCTAAAATATTCCAGAAAAGTGTCTGCTCTGGACTACCCCACTACTAACGAGCGATCTAGAAGGGGGCATTGCTGATATTTGTTCTAAAATGCTGCTTTGCCAAGAGCTGTTCTAGGAACCCCAACTGTTGATGTGTGCCCCAGAATATTAATGTATTGATGGCTGCCCTTGAATATTCAGTAGGTGATGAAAGATGGCGAGTTGGTGGCTGTTTTGCAAAATTCCATCCTTGATGTCCGAGACTGAATGTTCCCCAGCTGGTGTTTGTCCCAATGTATGCCACTGCTGGTGTCTGTTCTGGAATCCATGTTAAGCGTGTTCTGATGTAGTCCGTACCTGATGCCTGTTGTGGAACATGCCCTTGCTTATCTGCAATGCAGAACACGAGAGTGATGTTGCATAGTGTGTGATATTCCATTGCAGATGATTAAAGCTGAATGCTGCTTCTCAGGTTCCCGTTACACGCTGATACGCCGTTGTTTCTCCTGCATCTCCAGAGCCTGTACTCTTTACCCTGCTGCACCTTCCAGTTGTCAGGATGGCCGAGCGGTCTAAGGCGCCAGACTCAAGAGCTGATTCTCTTTCCCAGCTGGGTGTTCTGGTCTCCAATTGGAGGCGTGGGTTCAAATCCCACTTCTGACACAACCTTTTTTTTTTTTTTTTGCAGCCGCTTTCGGATCGGGGTGATTCGCGCCACGGTATATAGACGGTCCTTAAACTTGCCAATCCTGACAGATCGCTCTAACTTGTAGGGGTGCGCACGGAGGGTGGGGAGAGCTGGGCTGTTGTCTTCAGGAAACACGTCACAGGAGGCGGGCTGAGCCCTGGCCACTGATTGGTGGTAAATCCCACTAGTTGCGCGTGAAGGACTGGAGCTGAGATGTATTCATTGGGCCATAGAGTACTGTAGGAGAGAGATCTGCGAGAGGACGTAACTTGAGTTTATTTTGCAGGTGACCTAGGTGTGTAAAATAACATGTGAAAAATATCAGTAAAAGAATGCCGCGCCCAACGTGGGGCTCGAACCCACGACCCTGAGATTAAGAGTCTCATGCTCTACCGACTGAGCTAGCCGGGCTGCTGGTCACACAGTCTGCTGGTCGCCCTTTTCTTAGCACACCATTCCTAACTGGACAGCCTGTGAAGGGAGAGAGCAATGTGTGCTTGCATGTTTATGTGTGCTGCCTGTATGCCTGCACTCTATGTACGTGCATCTTTACGCAGCCGCTATGTCTCTGTGTTTGTCCATGTCTGCAGATATTTGTGGCGCTTCCCTTAATATGGTTATGTTATTGGTATCTTTCTGTGTAAGTTTATGTATGTCTACACATCTTTACTATGTGTGCAGCTAGCTTCCTCTTCCTACATGTGTCTCTGAAGTAAGTCTCTATGGATAAGTAGACCGTGTGTGTCTGTATCTGTGCGTGTGTGCCTGTGCACAGCCAAGCACACACTCGTTTGCGTCATTAAGACATGTACTGACCATAATCTACCCCCTATGCCATTCACAGATACTAGAAATCCAGGACCCCGAGATACAGGCTAAGAGTGGGTACAAAAAGAGCCCCATGGTCTGCCTGCGATCTCATACAGGAGCAGCTGTGTTAATAGCAGACTGGAGCAATACAGAGAGCTTTGTCCTGGCGGTGAGCCCTTATTGTAGCAGGCTTTTACTTGCAGATAAGCCCAGGGACGCCGTCAGGCCCTTTCAATCTTTGCAAATTAAAGTGGCCTCAAGTCTTGGGCAAGGGTATGGGGGGCAGCGACTTACCCCATGTTTGCAGGATTTACAGACGTGTTATCACCTCATTGCCTCCAAACACTTGTTCCTCCACATCAGCCTCTTGCTGACAAAGAAGGGTTTATTGCTCTTCAGTGGGCAATTCATGTTTAGTATCCCTGCTGGATGGCCGTCTCCTGATAATCAGCGGCTAGTAACCTTCCCTTTTCACCATTGTAATGTATGCACCCCAGGAGTGCCCCAGACTGTTTTCGCTCTCAGCAGGGGGCCACCAACCATCATGTTGAAATGGGCAACCAAACATCTTCAGCAGGGCCTGGGTAGGCCAACACAGGGAACTATGTCCTGTCAGTGAGCTCTTACAGCAGCAAGCTGCTAATGCCAGGTTGGTGCAATATACAGAACTATAGCCTGGCTGTGAGATAACACAGATCAGGCTCTTGGTGGCAAACAGGCCCAGTATAGAGAGCTCTGGCTCGGCTGTGAGCTAATACAAGGCAGGCAGTTAACGGAAGACTGAGTTAACGCCGATAGCCACAGTGTCTTGAATCGGTCCTGGAAGGTCTGGGATCGCTGTAGGACGCTAAAACGGTCCTGGCACGTAACTGTTGGAACATGTCTTAGCGGTCTAGTAGCTCACCAACAGGGCCACCGCCATGTATATCCCGAAGTCAGGGGATTGCATCAGTGCGTTGCAACCCTGCTCAACTGTAAGGTGAGACGCTAGTTTCCCGCTTTCATTCGGCTTTCTGGCCGCTCTGGGTTCCGTTGCTCTAACGGCTCCCTCTTGCTCTTTCTTTCCACCTTTGTGCTGCGCGCTCCGCGCTCTTCTCCTGTCTACCTTCCCTTTGCCCGGCCGCTCGGCCACTGCATGCTCTCTTGTCTGTGGCAGTCTCCTGTTGTTCACCCAGTCTCTGGGGACTCTTCCATTTCCTGCTTACCTTGTAATAACATCGAGGTTCCAGTCCGTTTTCATTCCTTTCCTAGGACGTTACCCCGCTCTTCAGTAAGCATCCTTGCTGTGCATTCTGGACCCTATAGTCCATTCCTCTTACCTGTGACTGGCCATTCAGGTTGAAGTCTTTCTCCGGTGGTCTATCTGCTCGAATACTCTACTCATCCATCACCCGACCGTTGGAACAACTGCTTTAGCGGCCATCCTGTTACCAAACCAAACCTACCTGCACTAGCTAAGGATACCTGGGTATTTCTGCCTGTCGGCTTTTCCCTGGAGTGGGGTTGGCTCCCCGGAGACCCCACTGCCAGGCTTTTTGCATATTAGTCAAAGTGGCCGCTGGGGGAGCCCGCCCTTACCTCTTCCAAAAGAAGGGAAAGAAGAAGACAGCACCTCAGAGGGGACAGAAGTAGATTGCGTCCTCTGACGACTCCTCATAAACACCAGGTGAGGAGTCGGAGGGAGAGGCTTGTATAGTCACCAAAAGTAACCCCATAGATTCTGAGACACGGCCTGGCTGGGCACTCTTACAGGAGCAGGCTGTTATTGGCAGCTCGGCCCAATACAGAGAGCTTTAGCCTGGCTCTCAGATAATACAGACCAGGCTGTTGTGGGCAGACAGACCCAGTACAGAGAGCTCTGGCTCGGCTTTGAGATAATACAAGGCAGGCAGTTAACGGCAGATTTGCCTGACACTGGGAGCCATGGCATGCCTGCGAACTCCTACAGGAAGAGGCAGTTAATGGCAGATTGGTCCAGTAGAGAGGGCGCTTTCCCATCTGTGATCCGGATTGAGCATGCTGTTAATGGCAGATTGGTCCATACTGACAGCCACGTCATAGCCTTGAGATTCTTCAGGAGCACGACTCTGCGTTTTGCACCTTTCCACAGTCCACGGACAGGACCCTGCTTAGCCTTGGAATAGCTGCAGAGACTACATGCACCCTATCTCTTCTTGCCCAAAGGCATCCGCACTCTAGTGCATGGCACTGGGCTGGGCTGCATTAGGGCTCTCAGACCCCACCTCTGCGAGAGTCCTCTAGTTTAACCATCTTTTGCAGGTCCTTTACAGTCCACCGCAGTATATCACCGAAGTTCAGATCTACCAAAGTTGTAAACGTTTTTATTGCTGATGTCACTGGCGAATATCTAGTGCTGATCTTTGTTCTAAAAAGTTCCTATGCTAAAGTCTTAACTACAATCGTCTAACTCGAATGGCCGTTGTGACATCACCCAGATATGATGGCTGTCCACAGCCTTGCTTAAGACTTTGGTGGTTTTTAGGTCTTCTCCAACTCCCTAAAATGAGAAAATTGGCCCATTTGATGACAACTTTTTTGTGCAAATGTGGGGTCCCCCTCCCCTTATCCACTCCCCATACTCTGCCATTCCCTTTACCTTTCCAAATTTAAATCAACCCTTTTATTAATGTCCCCCTCTATATACTGTATTTAACCTTTTAACTTGTCTTCCCCTGTCACCCTGCCTATCCACAGTATGCCTTCTGTTTTGTCAACAACAAAACTGCTGTCTAAAGGGTAGTCTGTTTTTACCCCTTCAAGATCACGGTATGCGATTCACAATACCTGTTCTAGAATATTCTGTTCCTAATAGCCATTGAGGTTTCTCTCATTGGCCATACCTGCCTGTAATAACTGGGTGCTGATAACATTTGTTTAGTGTTTAATTACTGCTGAATGCTTTCGTAGCGCCCTCTGTGGGTGTCCGTCCTAAAATATTCCAGAAAAGTGTCTGTTCTGGACTACCCCACTACTAACGAGCGATCTAGAAGGGGGCATTGCTGATATTTGTTCTAAAATGCTGCTTTGCCAAGAGCTGTTCTAGGAACCCCAACTGTTGATGTGTGCCCCAGAATATTAATGTATTGATGGCTGCCCTTGAATATTCAGTAGGTGATGAAAGATGGCGAGTTGGTGGCTGTTTTGCAAAATTCCATCCTTGATGTCCGAGACTGAATGTTCCCCAGCTGGTGTTTGTCCCAATGTATGCCACTGCTGGTGTCTGTTCTGGAATCCATGTTAAGCGTGTTCTGATGTAGTCCGTACCTGATGCCTGTTGTGGAACATGCCCTTGCTTATCTGCAATGCAGAACACGAGAGTGATGTTGCATAGTGTGTGATATTCCATTGCAGATGATTAAAGCTGAATGCTGCTTCTCAGGTTCCCGTTACACGCTGATACGCCGTTGTTTCTCCTGCAGCTCCAGAGCCTGTACTCTTTACCCTGCTGCACCTTTCAGTTGTCAGGATGAGCGGTCTAAGGGCCAGACTCAAGAGCTGATTCTCTTTCCCAGCTGGGTGTTCTGGTCTCCAATTGGGGGCGTGGGTTCAAATCCCACTTCTGACACAACCTTTTTTTTTTCCAGCCGCTTTCAGATCGGGGTGATTCGCGCCACGGTATATAGACGGTCCTTAAACTTGCCAATCCTGACAGATCGCTCTAACTTGTAGGGGTGCGCACGGAGGATGGGGAGAGCTGGGCTGTTGTTTTCAGGAAACACGTCACAGGAGGCGGGCAGAGCCCTGGCCACTGATTGGTGGTAAATCCCACTAGTTGCGCGTGAAGGACTGGAGCTGAGATGTATAGATTGGGCCATAGAGTACTGTAGGAGAGAGATCTGCGAGAGGACGTAACTTGAGTTTATTTTGCAGGTGACTTAGGTGTGTAAAATAAAATGTGAAAAATATCAGTAAAAGAATGCCACGCCCAACGTGGGGCTCGAACCCACGACCCTGAGATTAAGAGTCTCATGCTCTACCGATTGAGCTAGCCGGGCTGCTGGTTGCACTGTCTGCTGGTCGCCCTTTTCTCAGCACACCATTCCTAACTGGACAGCCTGTGAAGGGAGAGAGCAATGTGTGCTTGCATGTTTATGTGTGCTGCCTGTATGCCTGCACTCTATGTACGTGCATCTTTACGCAGCCGCTATGTCTCTGTGTTTGTCCATGTCTGCAGATATTTGTGGCGCTTCCCTTAATATGGTTATGTTATTGGTATCTTTCTGTGTAAGTTTATGTATGTCTACACATCTTTACTATGTGTGCAGCTAGCTTCCTCTTCCTACATGTGTCTCTGAAGTAAGTCTCTATGGATAAGTAGACCGTGTGTGTCTGTATCTGTGCGTGTGTGCCTGTGCACAGCCAAGCACACACTCGTTTGCGTCATTAAGACATGTACTGACCATAATCTACCCCCTATGCCATTCACAGATACTAGAAATCCAGGACCCCGAGATACAGGCTAAGAGTGGGTACAAAAAGAGCCCCATGGTCTGCCTGCGATCTCATACAGGAGCAGCTGTGTTAATAGCAGACTGGAGCAATACAGAGAGCTTTGTCCTGGCGGTGAGCCCTTATTGTAGCAGGCTTTTACTTGCAGATAAGCCCAGGGACGCCGTCAGGCCCTTTCAATCTTTGCAAATTAAAGTGGCCTCAAGTCTTGGGCAAGGGTATGGGGGGCAGCAACTTCCCCCATGTTTGCAGGATTTACAGACGTGTTATCACCTCATTGCCTCCAAACACGTGTTCCTCCACATCAGCCTCTTGCTGACAAAGAAGGGTTTATTGCTCTTCAGTGGGCAATTCATGTTTAGTATCCCTGCTGGATGGCCGTCTCCTGATAATCAGCGGCTAGTAACCTTCCCTTTTCGCCATTGTAATGTATGCACCCCAGGAGTGCCCCAGACTGTTTTCGCTCTCAGCAGGGGGCCACCAACCATCATGTTGAAATGGGCAACCAAACATCTTCAGCAGGGCCTTGGTAGGCCAACACAGGGAACTATGTCCTGTCAGTGAGCTCTTACAGCAGCAAGCTGCTAATGCCAGGTTGGTGCAATATACAGAACTATAGCCTGGCTGTGAGATAACACAGATCAGGCTCTTGGTGGCAAACAGGCCCAGTATAGAGAGCTCTGGCTCGGCTGTGAGCTAATACAAGGCAGGCAGTTAACGGAAGACTGAGTTAACGCCGACAGCCACAGTGTCTTGAACCGGTCCTGGAAGGTCTGGGATCGCTGTAGGACGCTAAGACGGTCCTGGCACGTAACTGTTGGAACATGTCTTAGCGGTCTAGTAGCTCACCAACAGGGCCACCGCCATGTATATCCCGAAGTCAGGGGATTGCATCAGTGCGTTGCAACCCTGCTCAACTGTAAGGTGAGACGCTAGTTTCCCGCTTTCATTCGGCTTTCTGGCCGCTCTGGGTTCCGTTGCTCTAACGGCTCCCTCTTGCTCTTTCTTTCCACCTTTGTGCTGCGCGCTCCGCGCTCATCTCCTGTCTACCTTCCCTTTGCCCGGCCGCTCGGCCACTGCATGCTCTCTTGTCTGTGGCAGTCTCCTGTTGTTCACCCAGTCTCTGGGGACTCTTCCATTTCCCGCTTACCTTGTAATAACATCGAGGTTCCAGTCCGTTTTCATTCCTTTCCTAGGACGTTACCCCGCTCTTCAGTAAGCATCCTTGCTGTGCATTCTGGACCCTATAGTCCATTCCTCTTACCTGTGACTGGCCATTCAGGTTGAAGTCTTTCTCCGGTGGTCTATCTGCTCGAATACTCTACTCATCCATCACCCGACAGGTGGAACAACTGCTTTAGCGGCCATCCTGTTACCAAACCAAACCTACCTGCACTAGCTAAGGATACCAGGGTATTTCTGCCTGTCGGCTTTTCCCTGGAGTGGGGTTGGCTCCCCGGAGACCCCACTGCCAGGCTTTTTGCATATTAGTCAAAGTGGCCGCTGGGGGAGCCCGCCCTTACCTCTTCCAAAAGAAGGGAAGGAAGAAGACAGCACCTCAGAGGGGACAGAAGTAGATTGCGTCCTCTGACGACTCCTCATAAACACCAGGTGAGGAGTCGGAGGGAGAGGCTTGTATAGTCACCAAAAGTAACCCCATAGATTCTGAGACACGGCCTGGCTGGGCACTCTTACAGGAGCAGGCTGTTATTGGCAGCTCGGCCCAATACAGAGAGCTTTAGCCTGGCTCTCAGATAATACAGACCAGGCTGTTGTGGGCAGACAGACCCAGTACAGAGAGCTCTGGCTCGGCTTTGAGATAATACAAGGCAGGCAGTTAACGGCAGATTTGCCTGACACTGGGAGCCATGGCATGCCTGCGAACTCCTACAGGAAGAGGCAGTTAATGGCAGATTGGTCCAGTAGAGAGGGCGCTTTCCCATCTGTGATCCGGACTGAGCATGGTGTTAATGGCAGATTGGTCCATACTGACAGCCACGTCATAGCCTTGAGATTCTTCGGGAGCACGACTCTGCGTTTTGCACCTTTCCACAGTCCACGGACAGGACCCTGCTTAGCCTTGGAATACCTGCAGAGACTACATGCACCCTATCTCTTCCTTCCCAAAGGCATCCGCACTCTAGTGCATGGCACTGGGCTGGGCTGCATTAGGGCTCTCAGACCCCACCTCTGCGACAGTCCTCTAGTTTAACCATCTTTTGCAGGTCCTTTACAGTCCACCGCAGTATGTCACCGAAGTTCAGATCTACCAAAGTTGTAAACGTTTTTATTGCTGATGTCACTGGCGAATATCTAGTGCTGATCTTTGTTGTAAAAAGTTTCTATGCTAAAGTCTGAACTACAATCGTCTAACTCGAATGGCTGTTGTGACATCACCCAGATATGATGGCTGTCCACAGCCTTGCTTAAGACTTTGGTGGTTTTTAGGTCTTCTCCAACTCCCTAAAATGAGAAAATTGGCCCATTTGCTGACAACTTTTTTGTGCAAATGTGGGGTCCCCCTCCCCTTATCCACTCCCCATACTCTGCCATTCCCTTTACTTTTCCAAATTTAAATCAACCCTTTTATTAATGTCCCCCTCTATATACTGTATTTAACCTTTTAACTTGTCTTCCCCTGTCACCCTGCCTATCCACAGTATGCCTTCTGTTTTGTCAACAACAAAACTGCTGTCTAAAGGGTAGTCTGTTTTTACCCCTTCAAGATCACGGTATGCGATTCACAATACCTGTTCTAGAATATTCTGTTCCTAATGGCCATTGAGGTTTCTCTCATTGGCCATACCTGCCTGTAATAACTGGGTGCTGATAACATTTGTTTAGTGTTTTATTACTGCTGAATGCTTTCGTAGCGCCCTCTGTGGGTGTCCGTCCTAAAATATTCCAGAAAAGTGTCTGCTCTGGACTACCCCACTACTAACGAGCGATCTAGAAGGGGGCATTGCTGATATTTGTTCTAAAATGCTGCTTTGCCAAGAGCTGTTCTAGGAACCCCAACTGTTGATGTGTGCCCCAGAATATTAATGTATTGATGGCTGCCCTTGAATATTCAGTAGGTGATGAAAGATGGCGAGTTGGTGGCTGTTTTTTGCAAAATTCCATCCTTGATGTCCGAGACTGAATGTTCCCCAGCTGGTGTTTGTCCCAATGTATGCCACTGCTGGTGTCTGTTCTGGAATCCATGTTAAGCGTGTTCTGATGTAGTCCGTACCTGATGCCTGTTGTGGAACATGCCCTTGCTTATCTGCAATGCAGAACACGAGAGTGATGTTGCATAGTGTGTGATATTCCATTGCAGATGATTAAAGCTGAATGCTGCTTCTCGGGTTCCCGTTACACGCTGATACGCCGTTGTTTCTCCTGCATCTCCAGAGCCTGTACTCTTTACCCTGCTGCACCTTCCAGTTGTCAGGATGGCCGAGCGGTCTAAGGCGCCAGACTCAAGAGCTGATTCTCTTTCCCAGCTGGGTGTTCTGGTCTCCAATTGGAGGCGTGGGTTCAAATCCCACTTCTGACACGACCTTTTTTTTTTTTTTTTGCAGCCGCTTTCGGATCGGGGTGATTCGCGCCACGGTATATAGACGGTCCTTAAACTTGCCAATCCTGACAGATCGCTCTAACTTGTAGGGGTGCGCACGGAGGGTGGGAAGAGCTGGGCTGTTGTCTTCAGGAAACACGTCACAGGAGGCGGGCTGAGCCCTGGCCACTGATTGGTGGTAAATCCCACTAGTTGCGCGTGAAGGACTGGAGCTGAGATGTATTCATTGGGCCATAGAGTACTGTAGGAGAGAGATCTGCGAGAGGACGTAACTTGAGTTTATTTTGCAGGTGACCTAGGTGTGTAAAATAAAATGTGAAAAATATCAGTAAAAGAATGCCGCGCCCAACGTGGGGCTCGAACCCACGACCCTGAGATTAAGAGTCTCATGCTCTACCGACTGAGCTAGCCGGGCTGCTGGTCACACAGTCTGCTGGTCGCCCTTTTCTTAGCACACCATTCCTAACTGGACAGCCTGTGAAGGGAGAGAGCAATGTGTGCTTGCATGTTTATGTGTGCTGCCTGTATGCCTGCACTTTATGTACGTGCATCTTTACGCAGCCGCTATGTCTCTGTGTTTGTCCATGTCTGCAGATATTTGTGGCGCTTCCCTTAATATGGTTATGTTATTGGTATCTTTCTGTGTAAGTTTATGTATGTCTACACATCTTTACTATGTGTGCAGCTAGCTTCCTCTTCCTACATGTGTCTCTGAAGTAAGTCTCTATGGATAAGTAGACCGTGTGTGTCTGTATCTGTGCGTGTGTGCCTGTGCACAGCCAAGCACACACTCGTTTGCGTCATTAAGACATGTACTGACCATAATCTACCCCCTATGCCATTCACAGATACTAGAAATCCAGGACCCCGAGATACAGGCTAAGAGTGGGTACAAAAAGAGCCCCATGGTCTGCCTGCGATCTCATACAGGAGCAGCTGTGTTAATAGCAGACTGGAGCAATACAGAGAGCTTTGTCCTGGCGGTGAGCCCTTATTGTAGCAGGCTTTTACTTGCAGATAAGCCCAGGGACGCCGTCAGGCCCTTTCAATCTTTGCAAATTAAAGTGGCCTCAAGTCTTGGGCAAGGGTATGGGGGGCAGCGACTTCCCCCATGTTTGCAGGATTTACAGACGTGTTATCACCTCATTGCCTCCAAACACTTGTTCCTCCACATCAGCCTCTTGCTGACAAAGAAGGGTTTATTGCTCTTCAGTGGGCAATTCATGTTTAGTATCCCTGCTGGATGGCCGTCTCCTGATAATCAGCGGCTAGTAACCTTCCCTTTTCACCATTGTAATGTATGCACCCCAGGAGTGCCCCAGACTGTTTTCGCTCTCAGCAGGGGGCCACCAACCATCATGTTGAAATGGGCAACCAAACATCTTCAGCAGGGCCTGGGTAGGCCAACACAGGGAACTATGTCCTGTCAGTGAGCTCTTACAGCAGCAAGCTGCTAATGCCAGGTTGGTGCAATATACAGAACTATAGCCTGGCTGTGAGATAACACAGATCAGGCTCTTGGTGGCAAACAGGCCCAGTATAGAGAGCTCTGGCTCGGCTGTGAGCTAATACAAGGCAGGCAGTTAACGGAAGACTGAGTTAACGCCGATAGCCACAGTGTCTTGAATCGGTCCTGGAAGGTCTGGGATCGCTGTAGGACGCTAAAACGGTCCTGGCACGTAACTGTTGGAACATGTCTTAGCGGTCTAGTAGCTCACCAACAGGGCCACCGCCATGTATATCCCGAAGTCAGGGGATTGCATCAGTGCGTTGCAACCCTGCTCAACTGTAAGGTGAGACGCTAGTTTCCCGCTTTCATTCGGCTTTCTGGCCGCTCTGGGTTCCGTTGCTCTAACGGCTCCCTCTTGCTCTTTCTTTCCACCTTTGTGCTGCGCGCTCCGCGCTCTTCTCCTGTCTACCTTCCCTTTGCCCGGCCGCTCGGCCACTGCATGCTCTCTTGTCTGTGGCAGTCTCCTGTTGTTCACCCAGTCTCTGGGGACTCTTCCATTTCCTGCTTACCTTGTAATAACATCGAGGTTCCAGTCCGTTTTCATTCCTTTCCTAGGACGTTACCCCGCTCTTCAGTAAGCATCCTTGCTGTGCATTCTGGACCCTATAGTCCATTCCTCTTACCTGTGACTGGCCATTCAGGTTGAAGTCTTTCTCCGGTGGTCTATCTGCTCGAATACTCTACTCATCCATCACCCGACCGTTGGAACAACTGCTTTAGCGGCCATCCTGTTACCAAACCAAACCTACCTGCACTAGCTAAGGATACCTGGGTATTTCTGCCTGTCGGCTTTTCCCTGGAGTGGGGTTGGCTCCCCGGAGACCCCACTGCCAGGCTTTTTGCATATTAGTCAAAGTGGCCGCTGGGGGAGCCCGCCCTTACCTCTTCCAAAAGAAGGGAAAGAAGAAGACAGCACCTCAGAGGGGACAGAAGTAGATTGCGTCCTCTGACGACTCCTCATAAACACCAGGTGAGGAGTCGGAGGGAGAGGCTTGTATAGTCACCAAAAGTAACCCCATAGATTCTGAGACACGGCCTGGCTGGGCACTCTTACAGGAGCAGGCTGTTATTGGCAGCTCGGCCCAATACAGAGAGCTTTAGCCTGGCTCTCAGATAATACAGACCAGGCTGTTGTGGGCAGACAGACCCAGTACAGAGAGCTCTGGCTCGGCTTTGAGATAATACAAGGCAGGCAGTTAACGGCAGATTTGCCTGACACTGGGAGCCATGGCATGCCTGCGAACTCCTACAGGAAGAGGCAGTTAATGGCAGATTGGTCCAGTAGAGAGGGCGCTTTCCCATCTGTGATCCGGATTGAGCATGCTGTTAATGGCAGATTGGTCCATACTGACAGCCACGTCATAGCCTTGAGATTCTTCAGGAGCACGACTCTGCGTTTTGCACCTTTCCACAGTCCACGGACAGGACCCTGCTTAGCCTTGGAATAGCTGCAGAGACTACATGCACCCTATCTCTTCTTGCCCAAAGGCATCCGCACTCTAGTGCATGGCACTGGGCTGGGCTGCATTAGGGCTCTCAGACCCCACCTCTGCGAGAGTCCTCTAGTTTAACCATCTTTTGCAGGTCCTTTACAGTCCACCGCAGTATATCACCGAAGTTCAGATCTACCAAAGTTGTAAACGTTTTTATTGCTGATGTCACTGGCGAATATCTAGTGCTGATCTTTGTTCTAAAAAGTTCCTATGCTAAAGTCTTAACTACAATCGTCTAACTCGAATGGCCGTTGTGACATCACCCAGATATGATGGCTGTCCACAGCCTTGCTTAAGACTTTGGTGGTTTTTAGGTCTTCTCCAACTCCCTAAAATGAGAAAATTGGCCCATTTGATGACAACTTTTTTGTGCAAATGTGGGGTCCCCCTCCCCTTATCCACTCCCCATACTCTGCCATTCCCTTTACCTTTCCAAATTTAAATCAACCCTTTTATTAATGTCCCCCTCTATATACTGTATTTAACCTTTTAACTTGTCTTCCCCTGTCACCCTGCCTATCCACAGTATGCCTTCTGTTTTGTCAACAACAAAACTGCTGTCTAAAGGGTAGTCTGTTTTTACCCCTTCAAGATCACGGTATGCGATTCACAATACCTGTTCTAGAATATTCTGTTCCTAATAGCCATTGAGGTTTCTCTCATTGGCCATACCTGCCTGTAATAACTGGGTGCTGATAACATTTGTTTAGTGTTTAATTACTGCTGAATGCTTTCGTAGCGCCCTCTGTGGGTGTCCGTCCTAAAATATTCCAGAAAAGTGTCTGTTCTGGACTACCCCACTACTAACGAGCGATCTAGAAGGGGGCATTGCTGATATTTGTTCTAAAATGCTGCTTTGCCAAGAGCTGTTCTAGGAACCCCAACTGTTGATGTGTGCCCCAGAATATTAATGTATTGATGGCTGCCCTTGAATATTCAGTAGGTGATGAAAGATGGCGAGTTGGTGGCTGTTTTGCAAAATTCCATCCTTGATGTCCGAGACTGAATGTTCCCCAGCTGGTGTTTGTCCCAATGTATGCCACTGCTGGTGTCTGTTCTGGAATCCATGTTAAGCGTGTTCTGATGTAGTCCGTACCTGATGCCTGTTGTGGAACATGCCCTTGCTTATCTGCAATGCAGAACACGAGAGTGATGTTGCATAGTGTGTGATATTCCATTGCAGATGATTAAAGCTGAATGCTGCTTCTCAGGTTCCCGTTACACGCTGATACGCCGTTGTTTCTCCTGCAGCTCCAGAGCCTGTACTCTTTACCCTGCTGCACCTTTCAGTTGTCAGGATGAGCGGTCTAAGGGCCAGACTCAAGAGCTGATTCTCTTTCCCAGCTGGGTGTTCTGGTCTCCAATTGGGGGCGTGGGTTCAAATCCCACTTCTGACACAACCTTTTTTTTTTCCAGCCGCTTTCAGATCGGGGTGATTCGCGCCACGGTATATAGACGGTCCTTAAACTTGCCAATCCTGACAGATCGCTCTAACTTGTAGGGGTGCGCACGGAGGATGGGGAGAGCTGGGCTGTTGTTTTCAGGAAACACGTCACAGGAGGCGGGCAGAGCCCTGGCCACTGATTGGTGGTAAATCCCACTAGTTGCGCGTGAAGGACTGGAGCTGAGATGTATAGATTGGGCCATAGAGTACTGTAGGAGAGAGATCTGCGAGAGGACGTAACTTGAGTTTATTTTGCAGGTGACTTAGGTGTGTAAAATAAAATGTGAAAAATATCAGTAAAAGAATGCCACGCCCAACGTGGGGCTCGAACCCACGACCCTGAGATTAAGAGTCTCATGCTCTACCGATTGAGCTAGCCGGGCTGCTGGTTGCACTGTCTGCTGGTCGCCCTTTTCTCAGCACACCATTCCTAACTGGACAGCCTGTGAAGGGAGAGAGCAATGTGTGCTTGCATGTTTATGTGTGCTGCCTGTATGCCTGCACTCTATGTACGTGCATCTTTACGCAGCCGCTATGTCTCTGTGTTTGTCCATGTCTGCAGATATTTGTGGCGCTTCCCTTAATATGGTTATGTTATTGGTATCTTTCTGTGTAAGTTTATGTATGTCTACACATCTTTACTATGTGTGCAGCTAGCTTCCTCTTCCTACATGTGTCTCTGAAGTAAGTCTCTATGGATAAGTAGACCGTGTGTGTCTGTATCTGTGCGTGTGTGCCTGTGCACAGCCAAGCACACACTCGTTTGCGTCATTAAGACATGTACTGACCATAATCTACCCCCTATGCCATTCACAGATACTAGAAATCCAGGACCCCGAGATACAGGCTAAGAGTGGGTACAAAAAGAGCCCCATGGTCTGCCTGCGATCTCATACAGGAGCAGCTGTGTTAATAGCAGACTGGAGCAATACAGAGAGCTTTGTCCTGGCGGTGAGCCCTTATTGTAGCAGGCTTTTACTTGCAGATAAGCCCAGGGACGCCGTCAGGCCCTTTCAATCTTTGCAAATTAAAGTGGCCTCAAGTCTTGGGCAAGGGTATGGGGGGCAGCAACTTCCCCCATGTTTGCAGGATTTACAGACGTGTTATCACCTCATTGCCTCCAAACACGTGTTCCTCCACATCAGCCTCTTGCTGACAAAGAAGGGTTTATTGCTCTTCAGTGGGCAATTCATGTTTAGTATCCCTGCTGGATGGCCGTCTCCTGATAATCAGCGGCTAGTAACCTTCCCTTTTCGCCATTGTAATGTATGCACCCCAGGAGTGCCCCAGACTGTTTTCGCTCTCAGCAGGGGGCCACCAACCATCATGTTGAAATGGGCAACCAAACATCTTCAGCAGGGCCTTGGTAGGCCAACACAGGGAACTATGTCCTGTCAGTGAGCTCTTACAGCAGCAAGCTGCTAATGCCAGGTTGGTGCAATATACAGAACTATAGCCTGGCTGTGAGATAACACAGATCAGGCTCTTGGTGGCAAACAGGCCCAGTATAGAGAGCTCTGGCTCGGCTGTGAGCTAATACAAGGCAGGCAGTTAACGGAAGACTGAGTTAACGCCGACAGCCACAGTGTCTTGAACCGGTCCTGGAAGGTCTGGGATCGCTGTAGGACGCTAAGACGGTCCTGGCACGTAACTGTTGGAACATGTCTTAGCGGTCTAGTAGCTCACCAACAGGGCCACCGCCATGTATATCCCGAAGTCAGGGGATTGCATCAGTGCGTTGCAACCCTGCTCAACTGTAAGGTGAGACGCTAGTTTCCCGCTTTCATTCGGCTTTCTGGCCGCTCTGGGTTCCGTTGCTCTAACGGCTCCCTCTTGCTCTTTCTTTCCACCTTTGTGCTGCGCGCTCCGCGCTCATCTCCTGTCTACCTTCCCTTTGCCCGGCCGCTCGGCCACTGCATGCTCTCTTGTCTGTGGCAGTCTCCTGTTGTTCACCCAGTCTCTGGGGACTCTTCCATTTCCCGCTTACCTTGTAATAACATCGAGGTTCCAGTCCGTTTTCATTCCTTTCCTAGGACGTTACCCCGCTCTTCAGTAAGCATCCTTGCTGTGCATTCTGGACCCTATAGTCCATTCCTCTTACCTGTGACTGGCCATTCAGGTTGAAGTCTTTCTCCGGTGGTCTATCTGCTCGAATACTCTACTCATCCATCACCCGACAGGTGGAACAACTGCTTTAGCGGCCATCCTGTTACCAAACCAAACCTACCTGCACTAGCTAAGGATACCAGGGTATTTCTGCCTGTCGGCTTTTCCCTGGAGTGGGGTTGGCTCCCCGGAGACCCCACTGCCAGGCTTTTTGCATATTAGTCAAAGTGGCCGCTGGGGGAGCCCGCCCTTACCTCTTCCAAAAGAAGGGAAGGAAGAAGACAGCACCTCAGAGGGGACAGAAGTAGATTGCGTCCTCTGACGACTCCTCATAAACACCAGGTGAGGAGTCGGAGGGAGAGGCTTGTATAGTCACCAAAAGTAACCCCATAGATTCTGAGACACGGCCTGGCTGGGCACTCTTACAGGAGCAGGCTGTTATTGGCAGCTCGGCCCAATACAGAGAGCTTTAGCCTGGCTCTCAGATAATACAGACCAGGCTGTTGTGGGCAGACAGACCCAGTACAGAGAGCTCTGGCTCGGCTTTGAGATAATACAAGGCAGGCAGTTAACGGCAGATTTGCCTGACACTGGGAGCCATGGCATGCCTGCGAACTCCTACAGGAAGAGGCAGTTAATGGCAGATTGGTCCAGTAGAGAGGGCGCTTTCCCATCTGTGATCCGGACTGAGCATGGTGTTAATGGCAGATTGGTCCATACTGACAGCCACGTCATAGCCTTGAGATTCTTCGGGAGCACGACTCTGCGTTTTGCACCTTTCCACAGTCCACGGACAGGACCCTGCTTAGCCTTGGAATACCTGCAGAGACTACATGCACCCTATCTCTTCCTTCCCAAAGGCATCCGCACTCTAGTGCATGGCACTGGGCTGGGCTGCATTAGGGCTCTCAGACCCCACCTCTGCGACAGTCCTCTAGTTTAACCATCTTTTGCAGGTCCTTTACAGTCCACCGCAGTATGTCACCGAAGTTCAGATCTACCAAAGTTGTAAACGTTTTTATTGCTGATGTCACTGGCGAATATCTAGTGCTGATCTTTGTTGTAAAAAGTTTCTATGCTAAAGTCTGAACTACAATCGTCTAACTCGAATGGCTGTTGTGACATCACCCAGATATGATGGCTGTCCACAGCCTTGCTTAAGACTTTGGTGGTTTTTAGGTCTTCTCCAACTCCCTAAAATGAGAAAATTGGCCCATTTGCTGACAACTTTTTTGTGCAAATGTGGGGTCCCCCTCCCCTTATCCACTCCCCATACTCTGCCATTCCCTTTACTTTTCCAAATTTAAATCAACCCTTTTATTAATGTCCCCCTCTATATACTGTATTTAACCTTTTAACTTGTCTTCCCCTGTCACCCTGCCTATCCACAGTATGCCTTCTGTTTTGTCAACAACAAAACTGCTGTCTAAAGGGTAGTCTGTTTTTACCCCTTCAAGATCACGGTATGCGATTCACAATACCTGTTCTAGAATATTCTGTTCCTAATGGCCATTGAGGTTTCTCTCATTGGCCATACCTGCCTGTAATAACTGGGTGCTGATAACATTTGTTTAGTGTTTTATTACTGCTGAATGCTTTCGTAGCGCCCTCTGTGGGTGTCCGTCCTAAAATATTCCAGAAAAGTGTCTGCTCTGGACTACCCCACTACTAACGAGCGATCTAGAAGGGGGCATTGCTGATATTTGTTCTAAAATGCTGCTTTGCCAAGAGCTGTTCTAGGAACCCCAACTGTTGATGTGTGCCCCAGAATATTAATGTATTGATGGCTGCCCTTGAATATTCAGTAGGTGATGAAAGATGGCGAGTTGGTGGCTGTTTTTTGCAAAATTCCATCCTTGATGTCCGAGACTGAATGTTCCCCAGCTGGTGTTTGTCCCAATGTATGCCACTGCTGGTGTCTGTTCTGGAATCCATGTTAAGCGTGTTCTGATGTAGTCCGTACCTGATGCCTGTTGTGGAACATGCCCTTGCTTATCTGCAATGCAGAACACGAGAGTGATGTTGCATAGTGTGTGATATTCCATTGCAGATGATTAAAGCTGAATGCTGCTTCTCGGGTTCCCGTTACACGCTGATACGCCGTTGTTTCTCCTGCATCTCCAGAGCCTGTACTCTTTACCCTGCTGCACCTTCCAGTTGTCAGGATGGCCGAGCGGTCTAAGGCGCCAGACTCAAGAGCTGATTCTCTTTCCCAGCTGGGTGTTCTGGTCTCCAATTGGAGGCGTGGGTTCAAATCCCACTTCTGACACAACCTTTTTTTTTTTTTTTTGCAGCCGCTTTCGGATCGGGGTGATTCGCGCCACGGTATATAGACGGTCCTTAAACTTGCCAATCCTGACAGATCGCTCTAACTTGTAGGGGTGCGCACGGAGGGTGGGAAGAGCTGGGCTGTTGTCTTCAGGAAACACGTCACAGGAGGCGGGCTGAGCCCTGGCCACTGATTGGTGGTAAATCCCACTAGTTGCGCGTGAAGGACTGGAGCTGAGATGTATTCATTGGGCCATAGAGTACTGTAGGAGAGAGATCTGCGAGAGGACGTAACTTGAGTTTATTTTGCAGGTGACCTAGGTGTGTAAAATAAAATGTGAAAAATATCAGTAAAAGAATGCCGCGCCCAACGTGGGGCTCGAACCCACGACCCTGAGATTAAGAGTCTCATGCTCTACCGACTGAGCTAGCCGGGCTGCTGGTCACACAGTCTGCTGGTCGCCCTTTTCTTAGCACACCATTCCTAACTGGACAGCCTGTGAAGGGAGAGAGCAATGTGTGCTTGCATGTTTATGTGTGCTGCCTGTATGCCTGCACTTTATGTACGTGCATCTTTACGCAGCCGCTATGTCTCTGTGTTTGTCCATGTCTGCAGATATTTGTGGCGCTTCCCTTAATATGGTTATGTTATTGGTATCTTTCTGTGTAAGTTTATGTATGTCTACACATCTTTACTATGTGTGCAGCTAGCTTCCTCTTCCTACATGTGTCTCTGAAGTAAGTCTCTATGGATAAGTAGACCGTGTGTGTCTGTATCTGTGCGTGTGTGCCTGTGCACAGCCAAGCACACACTCGTTTGCGTCATTAAGACATGTACTGACCATAATCTACCCCCTATGCCATTCACAGATACTAGAAATCCAGGACCCCGAGATACAGGCTAAGAGTGGGTACAAAAAGAGCCCCATGGTCTGCCTGCGATCTCATACAGGAGCAGCTGTGTTAATAGCAGACTGGAGCAATACAGAGAGCTTTGTCCTGGCGGTGAGCCCTTATTGTAGCAGGCTTTTACTTGCAGATAAGCCCAGGGACGCCGTCAGGCCCTTTCAATCTTTGCAAATTAAAGTGGCCTCAAGTCTTGGGCAAGGGTATGGGGGGCAGCGACTTCCCCCATGTTTGCAGGATTTACAGACGTGTTATCACCTCATTGCCTCCAAACACTTGTTCCTCCACATCAGCCTCTTGCTGACAAAGAAGGGTTTATTGCTCTTCAGTGGGCAATTCATGTTTAGTATCCCTGCTGGATGGCCGTCTCCTGATAATCAGCGGCTAGTAACCTTCCCTTTTCACCATTGTAATGTATGCACCCCAGGAGTGCCCCAGACTGTTTTCGCTCTCAGCAGGGGGCCACCAACCATCATGTTGAAATGGGCAACCAAACATCTTCAGCAGGGCCTGGGTAGGCCAACACAGGGAACTATGTCCTGTCAGTGAGCTCTTACAGCAGCAAGCTGCTAATGCCAGGTTGGTGCAATATACAGAACTATAGCCTGGCTGTGAGATAACACAGATCAGGCTCTTGGTGGCAAACAGGCCCAGTATAGAGAGCTCTGGCTCGGCTGTGAGCTAATACAAGGCAGGCAGTTAACGGAAGACTGAGTTAACGCCGATAGCCACAGTGTCTTGAATCGGTCCTGGAAGGTCTGGGATCGCTGTAGGACGCTAAAACGGTCCTGGCACGTAACTGTTGGAACATGTCTTAGCGGTCTAGTAGCTCACCAACAGGGCCACCGCCATGTATATCCCGAAGTCAGGGGATTGCATCAGTGCGTTGCAACCCTGCTCAACTGTAAGGTGAGACGCTAGTTTCCCGCTTTCATTCGGCTTTCTGGCCGCTCTGGGTTCCGTTGCTCTAACGGCTCCCTCTTGCTCTTTCTTTCCACCTTTGTGCTGCGCGCTCCGCGCTCTTCTCCTGTCTACCTTCCCTTTGCCCGGCCGCTCGGCCACTGCATGCTCTCTTGTCTGTGGCAGTCTCCTGTTGTTCACCCAGTCTCTGGGGACTCTTCCATTTCCTGCTTACCTTGTAATAACATCGAGGTTCCAGTCCGTTTTCATTCCTTTCCTAGGACGTTACCCCGCTCTTCAGTAAGCATCCTTGCTGTGCATTCTGGACCCTATAGTCCATTCCTCTTACCTGTGACTGGCCATTCAGGTTGAAGTCTTTCTCCGGTGGTCTATCTGCTCGAATACTCTACTCATCCATCACCCGACCGTTGGAACAACTGCTTTAGCGGCCATCCTGTTACCAAACCAAACCTACCTGCACTAGCTAAGGATACCTGGGTATTTCTGCCTGTCGGCTTTTCCCTGGAGTGGGGTTGGCTCCCCGGAGACCCCACTGCCAGGCTTTTTGCATATTAGTCAAAGTGGCCGCTGGGGGAGCCCGCCCTTACCTCTTCCAAAAGAAGGGAAAGAAGAAGACAGCACCTCAGAGGGGACAGAAGTAGATTGCGTCCTCTGACGACTCCTCATAAACACCAGGTGAGGAGTCGGAGGGAGAGGCTTGTATAGTCACCAAAAGTAACCCCATAGATTCTGAGACACGGCCTGGCTGGGCACTCTTACAGGAGCAGGCTGTTATTGGCAGCTCGGCCCAATACAGAGAGCTTTAGCCTGGCTCTCAGATAATACAGACCAGGCTGTTGTGGGCAGACAGACCCAGTACAGAGAGCTCTGGCTCGGCTTTGAGATAATACAAGGCAGGCAGTTAACGGCAGATTTGCCTGACACTGGGAGCCATGGCATGCCTGCGAACTCCTACAGGAAGAGGCAGTTAATGGCAGATTGGTCCAGTAGAGAGGGCGCTTTCCCATCTGTGATCCGGATTGAGCATGCTGTTAATGGCAGATTGGTCCATACTGACAGCCACGTCATAGCCTTGAGATTCTTCAGGAGCACGACTCTGCGTTTTGCACCTTTCCACAGTCCACGGACAGGACCCTGCTTAGCCTTGGAATAGCTGCAGAGACTACATGCACCCTATCTCTTCTTGCCCAAAGGCATCCGCACTCTAGTGCATGGCACTGGGCTGGGCTGCATTAGGGCTCTCAGACCCCACCTCTGCGAGAGTCCTCTAGTTTAACCATCTTTTGCAGGTCCTTTACAGTCCACCGCAGTATATCACCGAAGTTCAGATCTACCAAAGTTGTAAACGTTTTTATTGCTGATGTCACTGGCGAATATCTAGTGCTGATCTTTGTTCTAAAAAGTTCCTATGCTAAAGTCTTAACTACAATCGTCTAACTCGAATGGCCGTTGTGACATCACCCAGATATGATGGCTGTCCACAGCCTTGCTTAAGACTTTGGTGGTTTTTAGGTCTTCTCCAACTCCCTAAAATGAGAAAATTGGCCCATTTGATGACAACTTTTTTGTGCAAATGTGGGGTCCCCCTCCCCTTATCCACTCCCCATACTCTGCCATTCCCTTTACCTTTCCAAATTTAAATCAACCCTTTTATTAATGTCCCCCTCTATATACTGTATTTAACCTTTTAACTTGTCTTCCCCTGTCACCCTGCCTATCCACAGTATGCCTTCTGTTTTGTCAACAACAAAACTGCTGTCTAAAGGGTAGTCTGTTTTTACCCCTTCAAGATCACGGTATGCGATTCACAATACCTGTTCTAGAATATTCTGTTCCTAATAGCCATTGAGGTTTCTCTCATTGGCCATACCTGCCTGTAATAACTGGGTGCTGATAACATTTGTTTAGTGTTTAATTACTGCTGAATGCTTTCGTAGCGCCCTCTGTGGGTGTCCGTCCTAAAATATTCCAGAAAAGTGTCTGTTCTGGACTACCCCACTACTAACGAGCGATCTAGAAGGGGGCATTGCTGATATTTGTTCTAAAATGCTGCTTTGCCAAGAGCTGTTCTAGGAACCCCAACTGTTGATGTGTGCCCCAGAATATTAATGTATTGATGGCTGCCCTTGAATATTCAGTAGGTGATGAAAGATGGCGAGTTGGTGGCTGTTTTGCAAAATTCCATCCTTGATGTCCGAGACTGAATGTTCCCCAGCTGGTGTTTGTCCCAATGTATGCCACTGCTGGTGTCTGTTCTGGAATCCATGTTAAGCGTGTTCTGATGTAGTCCGTACCTGATGCCTGTTGTGGAACATGCCCTTGCTTATCTGCAATGCAGAACACGAGAGTGATGTTGCATAGTGTGTGATATTCCATTGCAGATGATTAAAGCTGAATGCTGCTTCTCAGGTTCCCGTTACACGCTGATACGCCGTTGTTTCTCCTGCAGCTCCAGAGCCTGTACTCTTTACCCTGCTGCACCTTTCAGTTGTCAGGATGAGCGGTCTAAGGGCCAGACTCAAGAGCTGATTCTCTTTCCCAGCTGGGTGTTCTGGTCTCCAATTGGGGGCGTGGGTTCAAATCCCACTTCTGACACAACCTTTTTTTTTTCCAGCCGCTTTCAGATCGGGGTGATTCGCGCCACGGTATATAGACGGTCCTTAAACTTGCCAATCCTGACAGATCGCTCTAACTTGTAGGGGTGCGCACGGAGGATGGGGAGAGCTGGGCTGTTGTTTTCAGGAAACACGTCACAGGAGGCGGGCAGAGCCCTGGCCACTGATTGGTGGTAAATCCCACTAGTTGCGCGTGAAGGACTGGAGCTGAGATGTATAGATTGGGCCATAGAGTACTGTAGGAGAGAGATCTGCGAGAGGACGTAACTTGAGTTTATTTTGCAGGTGACTTAGGTGTGTAAAATAAAATGTGAAAAATATCAGTAAAAGAATGCCACGCCCAACGTGGGGCTCGAACCCACGACCCTGAGATTAAGAGTCTCATGCTCTACCGACTGAGCTAGCCGGGCTGCTGGTTGCAATGTCAGCTGGTCACCCTTTTCTCAGCACACCATTCCTAACTGGACAGCCTGTGAAGGGAGAGAGCAATGTGTGCTTGCATGTTTATGTGTGCTGCCTGTATGCCTGCACTCTATGTACGTGCATCTTTACGCAGCCGCTATGTCTCTGTGTTTGTCCATGTCTGCAGATATTTGTGGCGCTTCCCTTAATATGGTTATGTTATTGGTATCTTTCTGTGTAAGTTTATGTATGTCTACACATCTTTACTATGTGTGCAGCTAGCTTCCTCTTCCTACATGTGTCTCTGAAGTAAGTCTCTATGGATAAGTAGACCGTGTGTGTCTGTATCTGTGCGTGTGTGCCTGTGCACAGCCAAGCACACACTCGTTTGCGTCATTAAGACATGTACTGACCATAATCTACCCCCTATGCCATTCACAGATACTAGAAATCCAGGACCCCGAGATACAGGCTAAGAGTGGGTACAAAAAGAGCCCCATGGTCTGCCTGCGATCTCATACAGGAGCAGCTGTGTTAATAGCAGACTGGAGCAATACAGAGAGCTTTGTCCTGGCGGTGAGCCCTTATTGTAGCAGGCTTTTACTTGCAGATAAGCCCAGGGACGCCGTCAGGCCCTTTCAATCTTTGCAAATTAAAGTGGCCTCAAGTCTTGGGCAAGGGTATGGGGGGCAGCAACTTCCCCCATGTTTGCAGGATTTACAGACGTGTTATCACCTCATTGCCTCCAAACACGTGTTCCTCCACATCAGCCTCTTGCTGACAAAGAAGGGTTTATTGCTCTTCAGTGGGCAATTCATGTTTAGTATCCCTGCTGGATGGCCGTCTCCTGATAATCAGCGGCTAGTAACCTTCCCTTTTCGCCATTGTAATGTATGCACCCCAGGAGTGCCCCAGACTGTTTTCGCTCTCAGCAGGGGGCCACCAACCATCATGTTGAAATGGGCAACCAAACATCTTCAGCAGGGCCTTGGTAGGCCAACACAGGGAACTATGTCCTGTCAGTGAGCTCTTACAGCAGCAAGCTGCTAATGCCAGGTTGGTGCAATATACAGAACTATAGCCTGGCTGTGAGATAACACAGATCAGGCTCTTGGTGGCAAACAGGCCCAGTATAGAGAGCTCTGGCTCGGCTGTGAGCTAATACAAGGCAGGCAGTTAACGGAAGACTGAGTTAACGCCGACAGCCACAGTGTCTTGAACCGGTCCTGGAAGGTCTGGGATCGCTGTAGGACGCTAAGACGGTCCTGGCACGTAACTGTTGGAACATGTCTTAGCGGTCTAGTAGCTCACCAACAGGGCCACCGCCATGTATATCCCGAAGTCAGGGGATTGCATCAGTGCGTTGCAACCCTGCTCAACTGTAAGGTGAGACGCTAGTTTCCCGCTTTCATTCGGCTTTCTGGCCGCTCTGGGTTCCGTTGCTCTAACGGCTCCCTCTTGCTCTTTCTTTCCACCTTTGTGCTGCGCGCTCCGCGCTCATCTCCTGTCTACCTTCCCTTTGCCCGGCCGCTCGGCCACTGCATGCTCTCTTGTCTGTGGCAGTCTCCTGTTGTTCACCCAGTCTCTGGGGACTCTTCCATTTCCCGCTTACCTTGTAATAACATCGAGGTTCCAGTCCGTTTTCATTCCTTTCCTAGGACGTTACCCCGCTCTTCAGTAAGCATCCTTGCTGTGCATTCTGGACCCTATAGTCCATTCCTCTTACCTGTGACTGGCCATTCAGGTTGAAGTCTTTCTCCGGTGGTCTATCTGCTCGAATACTCTACTCATCCATCACCCGACAGGTGGAACAACTGCTTTAGCGGCCATCCTGTTAGCAAACCAAACCTACCTGCACTAGCTAAGGATACCAGGGTATTTCTGCCTGTCGGCTTTTCCCTGGAGTGGGGTTGGCTCCCCGGAGACCCCACTGCCAGGCTTTTTGCATATTAGTCAAAGTGGCCGCTGGGGGAGCCCGCCCTTACCTCTTCCAAAAGAAGGGAAGGAAGAAGACAGCACCTCAGAGGGGACAGAAGTAGATTGCGTCCTCTGACGACTCCTCATAAACACCAGGTGAGGAGTCGGAGGGAGAGGCTTGTATAGTCACCAAAAGTAACCCCATAGATTCTGAGACACGGCCTGGCTGGGCACTCTTACAGGAGCAGGCTGTTATTGGCAGCTCGGCCCAATACAGAGAGCTTTAGCCTGGCTCTCAGATAATACAGACCAGGCTGTTGTGGGCAGACAGACCCAGTACAGAGAGCTCTGGCTCGGCTTTGAGATAATACAAGGCAGGCAGTTAACGGCAGATTTGCCTGACACTGGGAGCCATGGCATGCCTGCGAACTCCTACAGGAAGAGGCAGTTAATGGCAGATTGGTCCAGTAGAGAGGGCGCTTTCCCATCTGTGATCCGGACTGAGCATGGTGTTAATGGCAGATTGGTCCATACTGACAGCCACGTCATAGCCTTGAGATTCTTCGGGAGCACGACTCTGCGTTTTGCACCTTTCCACAGTCCACGGACAGGACCCTGCTTAGCCTTGGAATACCTGCAGAGACTACATGCACCCTATCTCTTCCTTCCCAAAGGCATCCGCACTCTAGTGCATGGCACTGGGCTGGGCTGCATTAGGGCTCTCAGACCCCACCTCTGCGACAGTCCTCTAGTTTAACCATCTTTTGCAGGTCCTTTACAGTCCACCGCAGTATGTCACCGAAGTTCAGATCTACCAAAGTTGTAAACGTTTTTATTGCTGATGTCACTGGCGAATATCTAGTGCTGATCTTTGTTGTAAAAAGTTTCTATGCTAAAGTCTGAACTACAATCGTCTAACTCGAATGGCTGTTGTGACATCACCCAGATATGATGGCTGTCCACAGCCTTGCTTAAGACTTTGGTGGTTTTTAGGTCTTCTCCAACTCCCTAAAATGAGAAAATTGGCCCATTTGCTGACAACTTTTTTGTGCAAATGTGGGGTCCCCCTCCCCTTATCCACTCCCCATACTCTGCCATTCCCTTTACTTTTCCAAATTTAAATCAACCCTTTTATTAATGTCCCCCTCTATATACTGTATTTAACCTTTTAACTTGTCTTCCCCTGTCACCCTGCCTATCCACAGTATGCCTTCTGTTTTGTCAACAACAAAACTGCTGTCTAAAGGGTAGTCTGTTTTTACCCCTTCAAGATCACGGTATGCGATTCACAATACCTGTTCTAGAATATTCTGTTCCTAATGGCCATTGAGGTTTCTCTCATTGGCCATACCTGCCTGTAATAACTGGGTGCTGATAACATTTGTTTAGTGTTTTATTACTGCTGAATGCTTTCGTAGCGCCCTCTGTGGGTGTCCGTCCTAAAATATTCCAGAAAAGTGTCTGCTCTGGACTACCCCACTACTAACGAGCGATCTAGAAGGGGGCATTGCTGATATTTGTTCTAAAATGCTGCTTTGCCAAGAGCTGTTCTAGGAACCCCAACTGTTGATGTGTGCCCCAGAATATTAATGTATTGATGGCTGCCCTTGAATATTCAGTAGGTGATGAAAGATGGCGAGTTGGTGGCTGTTTTGCAAAATTCCATCCTTGATGTCCGAGACTGAATGTTCCCCAGCTGGTGTTTGTCCCAATGTATGCCACTGCTGGTGTCTGTTCTGGAATCCATGTTAAGCGTGTTCTGATGTAGTCCGTACCTGATGCCTGTTGTGGAACATGCCCTTGCTTATCTGCAATGCAGAACACGAGAGTGATGTTGCATAGTGTGTGATATTCCATTGCAGATGATTAAAGCTGAATGCTGCTTCTCAGGTTCCCGTTACACGCTGATACGCCGTTGTTTCTCCTGCATCTCCAGAGCCTGTACTCTTTACCCTGCTGCACCTTCCAGTTGTCAGGATGGCCGAGCGGTCTAAGGCGCCAGACTCAAGAGCTGATTCTCTTTCCCAGCTGGGTGTTCTGGTCTCCAATTGGAGGCGTGGGTTCAAATCCCACTTCTGACACAACCTTTTTTTTTTTTTTTTGCAGCCGCTTTCGGATCGGGGTGATTCGCGCCACGGTATATAGACGGTCCTTAAACTTGCCAATCCTGACAGATCGCTCTAACTTGTAGGGGTGCGCACGGAGGGT
The DNA here is from genome assembly GCF_040938575.1 of Ambystoma mexicanum. Lineage (NCBI taxonomy): Eukaryota > Metazoa > Chordata > Amphibia > Caudata > Ambystomatidae > Ambystoma > Ambystoma mexicanum. The sequence continues at coordinate 702,999,807 of NC_090938.1, read as the reverse complement.
GGGGAGAGCTGGGCTGTTGTCTTCAGGAAACACGTCACAGGAGGCGGGCTGAGCCCTGGCCACTGATTGGTGGTAAATCCCACTAGTTGCGCGTGAAGGACTGGAGCTGAGATGTATTCATTGGGCCATAGAGTACTGTAGGAGAGAGATCTGCGAGAGGACGTAACTTGAGTTTATTTTGCAGGTGACCTAGGTGTGTAAAATAACATGTGAAAAATATCAGTAAAAGAATGCCGCGCCCAACGTGGGGCTCGAACCCACGACCCTGAGATTAAGAGTCTCATGCTCTACCGACTGAGCTAGCCGGGCTGCTGGTCACACAGTCTGCTGGTCGCCCTTTTCTTAGCACACCATTCCTAACTGGACAGCCTGTGAAGGGAGAGAGCAATGTGTGCTTGCATGTTTATGTGTGCTGCCTGTATGCCTGCACTCTATGTACGTGCATCTTTACGCAGCCGCTATGTCTCTGTGTTTGTCCATGTCTGCAGATATTTGTGGCGCTTCCCTTAATATGGTTATGTTATTGGTATCTTTCTGTGTAAGTTTATGTATGTCTACACATCTTTACTATGTGTGCAGCTAGCTTCCTCTTCCTACATGTGTCTCTGAAGTAAGTCTCTATGGATAAGTAGACCGTGTGTGTCTGTATCTGTGCGTGTGTGCCTGTGCACAGCCAAGCACACACTCGTTTGCGTCATTAAGACATGTACTGACCATAATCTACCCCCTATGCCATTCACAGATACTAGAAATCCAGGACCCCGAGATACAGGCTAAGAGTGGGTACAAAAAGAGCCCCATGGTCTGCCTGCGATCTCATACAGGAGCAGCTGTGTTAATAGCAGACTGGAGCAATACAGAGAGCTTTGTCCTGGCGGTGAGCCCTTATTGTAGCAGGCTTTTACTTGCAGATAAGCCCAGGGACGCCGTCAGGCCCTTTCAATCTTTGCAAATTAAAGTGGCCTCAAGTCTTGGGCAAGGGTATGGGGGGCAGCGACTTCCCCCATGTTTGCAGGATTTACAGACGTGTTATCACCTCATTGCCTCCAAACACTTGTTCCTCCACATCAGCCTCTTGCTGACAAAGAAGGGTTTATTGCTCTTCAGTGGGCAATTCATGTTTAGTATCCCTGCTGGATGGCCGTCTCCTGATAATCAGCGGCTAGTAACCTTCCCTTTTCACCATTGTAATGTATGCACCCCAGGAGTGCCCCAGACTGTTTTCGCTCTCAGCAGGGGGCCACCAACCATCATGTTGAAATGGGCAACCAAACATCTTCAGCAGGGCCTGGGTAGGCCAACACAGGGAACTATGTCCTGTCAGTGAGCTCTTACAGCAGCAAGCTGCTAATGCCAGGTTGGTGCAATATACAGAACTATAGCCTGGCTGTGAGATAACACAGATCAGGCTCTTGGTGGCAAACAGGCCCAGTATAGAGAGCTCTGGCTCGGCTGTGAGCTAATACAAGGCAGGCAGTTAACGGAAGACTGAGTTAACGCCGATAGCCACAGTGTCTTGAATCGGTCCTGGAAGGTCTGGGATCGCTGTAGGACGCTAAAACGGTCCTGGCACGTAACTGTTGGAACATGTCTTAGCGGTCTAGTAGCTCACCAACAGGGCCACCGCCATGTATATCCCGAAGTCAGGGGATTGCATCAGTGCGTTGCAACCCTGCTCAACTGTAAGGTGAGACGCTAGTTTCCCACTTTCATTCGGCTTTCTGGCCGCTCTGGGTTCCGTTGCTCTAACGGCTCCCTCTTGCTCTTTCTTTCCACCTTTGTGCTGCGCGCTCCGCGCTCTTCTCCTGTCTACCTTCCCTTTGCCCGGCCGCTCGGCCACTGCATGCTCTCTTGTCTGTGGCAGTCTCCTGTTGTTCACCCAGTCTCTGGGGACTCTTCCATTTCCTGCTTACCTTGTAATAACATCGAGGTTCCAGTCCGTTTTCATTCCTTTCCTAGGACGTTACCCCGCTCTTCAGTAAGCATCCTTGCTGTGCATTCTGGACCCTATAGTCCATTCCTCTTACCTGTGACTGGCCATTCAGGTTGAAGTCTTTCTCCGGTGGTCTATCTGCTCGAATACTCTACTCATCCATCACCCGACCGTTGGAACAACTGCTTTAGCGGCCATCCTGTTACCAAACCAAACCTACCTGCACTAGCTAAGGATACCTGGGTATTTCTGCCTGTCGGCTTTTCCCTGGAGTGGGGTTGGCTCCCCGGAGACCCCACTGCCAGGCTTTTTGCATATTAGTCAAAGTGGCCGCTGGGGGAGCCCGCCCTTACCTCTTCCAAAAGAAGGGAAAGAAGAAGACAGCACCTCAGAGGGGACAGAAGTAGATTGCGTCCTCTGACGACTCCTCATAAACACCAGGTGAGGAGTCGGAGGGAGAGGCTTGTATAGTCACCAAAAGTAACCCCATAGATTCTGAGACACGGCCTGGCTGGGCACTCTTACAGGAGCAGGCTGTTATTGGCAGCTCGGCCCAATACAGAGAGCTTTAGCCTGGCTCTCAGATAATACAGACCAGGCTGTTGTGGGCAGACAGACCCAGTACAGAGAGCTCTGGCTCGGCTTTGAGATAATACAAGGCAGGCAGTTAACGGCAGATTTGCCTGACACTGGGAGCCATGGCATGCCTGCGAACTCCTACAGGAAGAGGCAGTTAATGGCAGATTGGTCCAGTAGAGAGGGCGCTTTCCCATCTGTGATCCGGATTGAGCATGCTGTTAATGGCAGATTGGTCCATACTGACAGCCACGTCATAGCCTTGAGATTCTTCAGGAGCACGACTCTGCGTTTTGCACCTTTCCACAGTCCACGGACAGGACCCTGCTTAGCCTTGGAATAGCTGCAGAGACTACATGCACCCTATCTCTTCTTGCCCAAAGGCATCCGCACTCCAGTGCATGGCACTGGGCTGGGCTGCATTAGGGCTCTCAGACCCCACCTCTGCGACAGTCCTCTAGTTTAACCATCTTTTGCAGGTCCTTTACAGTCCACCGCAGTATATCACCGAAGTTCAGATCTACCAAAGTTGGAAACGTTTTTATTGCTGATGTCACTGGCGAATAGCTAGTGCTGATCTTTGTTCTAAAAAGTTCCTATGCTAAAGTCTTAACTACAATCGTCTAACTCGAATGGCCGTTGTGACATCACCCAGATATGATGGCTGTCCACAGCCTTGCTTAAGACTTTGGTGGTTTTTAGGTCTTCTCCAACTCCCTAAAATGAGAAAATTGGCCCATTTGATGACAACTTTTTTGTGCAAATGTGGGGTCCCCCTCCCCTTATCCACTCCCCATACTCTGCCATTCCCTTTACCTTTCCAAATTTAAATCAACCCTTTTATTAATGTCCCCCTCTATATACTGTATTTAACCTTTTAACTTGTCTTCCCCTGTCACCCTGCCTATCCACAGTATGCCTTCTGTTTTGTCAACAACAAAACTGCTGTCTAAAGGGTAGTCTGTTTTTACCCCTTCAAGATCACGGTATGCGATTCACAATACCTGTTCTAGAATATTCTGTTCCTAATAGCCATTGAGGTTTCTCTCATTGGCCATACCTGCCTGTAATAACTGGGTGCTGATAACATTTGTTTAGTGTTTAATTACTGCTGAATGCTTTCGTAGCGCCCTCTGTGGGTGTCCGTCCTAAAATATTCCAGAAAAGTGTCTGTTCTGGACTACCCCACTACTAACGAGCGATCTAGAAGGGGGCATTGCTGATATTTGTTCTAAAATGCTGCTTTGCCAAGAGCTGTTCTAGGAACCCCAACTGTTGATGTGTGCCCCAGAATATTAATGTATTGATGGCTGCCCTTGAATATTCAGTAGGTGATGAAAGATGGCGAGTTGGTGGCTGTTTTGCAAAATTCCATCCTTGATGTCCGAGACTGAATGTTCCCCAGCTGGTGTTTGTCCCAATGTATGCCACTGCTGGTGTCTGTTCTGGAATCCATGTTAAGCGTGTTCTGATGTAGTCCGTACCTGATGCCTGTTGTGGAACATGCCCTTGCTTATCTGCAATGCAGAACACGAGAGTGATGTTGCATAGTGTGTGATATTCCATTGCAGATGATTAAAGCTGAATGCTGCTTCTCAGGTTCCCGTTACACGCTGATACGCCGTTGTTTCTCCTGCAGCTCCAGAGCCTGTACTCTTTACCCTGCTGCACCTTTCAGTTGTCAGGATGAGCGGTCTAAGGGCCAGACTCAAGAGCTGATTCTCTTTCCCAGCTGGGTGTTCTGGTCTCCAATTGGGGGCGTGGGTTCAAATCCCACTTCTGACACAACCTTTTTTTTTTCCAGCCGCTTTCAGATCGGGGTGATTCGCGCCACGGTATATAGACGGTCCTTAAACTTGCCAATCCTGACAGATCGCTCTAACTTGTAGGGGTGCGCACGGAGGATGGGGAGAGCTGGGCTGTTGTTTTCAGGAAACACGTCACAGGAGGCGGGCAGAGCCCTGGCCACTGATTGGTGGTAAATCCCACTAGTTGCGCGTGAAGGACTGGAGCTGAGATGTATAGATTGGGCCATAGAGTACTGTAGGAGAGAGATCTGCGAGAGGACGTAACTTGAGTTTATTTTGCAGGTGACTTAGGTGTGTAAAATAAAATGTGAAAAATATCAGTAAAAGAATGCCACGCCCAACGTGGGGCTCGAACCCACGACCCTGAGATTAAGAGTCTCATGCTCTACCGATTGAGCTAGCCGGGCTGCTGGTTGCACTGTCTGCTGGTCGCCCTTTTCTCAGCACACCATTCCTAACTGGACAGCCTGTGAAGGGAGAGAGCAATGTGTGCTTGCATGTTTATGTGTGCTGCCTGTATGCCTGCACTCTATGTACGTGCATCTTTACGCAGCCGCTATGTCTCTGTGTTTGTCCATGTCTGCAGATATTTGTGGCGCTTCCCTTAATATGGTTATGTTATTGGTATCTTTCTGTGTAAGTTTATGTATGTCTACACATCTTTACTATGTGTGCAGCTAGCTTCCTCTTCCTACATGTGTCTCTGAAGTAAGTCTCTATGGATAAGTAGACCGTGTGTGTCTGTATCTGTGCGTGTGTGCCTGTGCACAGCCAAGCACACACTCGTTTGCGTCATTAAGACATGTACTGACCATAATCTACCCCCTATGCCATTCACAGATACTAGAAATCCAGGACCCCGAGATACAGGCTAAGAGTGGGTACAAAAAGAGCCCCATGGTCTGCCTGCGATCTCATACAGGAGCAGCTGTGTTAATAGCAGACTGGAGCAATACAGAGAGCTTTGTCCTGGCGGTGAGCCCTTATTGTAGCAGGCTTTTACTTGCAGATAAGCCCAGGGACGCCGTCAGCCCCTTTCAATCTTTGCAAATTAAAGTGGCCTCAAGTCTTGGGCAAGGGTATGGGGGGCAGCAACTTCCCCCATGTTTGCAGGATTTACAGACGTGTTATCACCTCATTGCCTCCAAACACGTGTTCCTCCACATCAGCCTCTTGCTGACAAAGAAGGGTTTATTGCTCTTCAGTGGGCAATTCATGTTTAGTATCCCTGCTGGATGGCCGTCTCCTGATAATCAGCGGCTAGTAACCTTCCCTTTTCGCCATTGTAATGTATGCACCCCAGGAGTGCCCCAGACTGTTTTCGCTCTCAGCAGGGGGCCACCAACCATCATGTTGAAATGGGCAACCAAACATCTTCAGCAGGGCCTTGGTAGGCCAACACAGGGAACTATGTCCTGTCAGTGAGCTCTTACAGCAGCAAGCTGCTAATGCCAGGTTGGTGCAATATACAGAACTATAGCCTGGCTGTGAGATAACACAGATCAGGCTCTTGGTGGCAAACAGGCCCAGTATAGAGAGCTCTGGCTCGGCTGTGAGCTAATACAAGGCAGGCAGTTAACGGAAGACTGAGTTAACGCCGACAGCCACAGTGTCTTGAACCGGTCCTGGAAGGTCTGGGATCGCTGTAGGACGCTAAGACGGTCCTGGCACGTAACTGTTGGAACATGTCTTAGCGGTCTAGTAGCTCACCAACAGGGCCACCGCCATGTATATCCCGAAGTCAGGGGATTGCATCAGTGCGTTGCAACCCTGCTCAACTGTAAGGTGAGACGCTAGTTTCCCGCTTTCATTCGGCTTTCTGGCCGCTCTGGGTTCCGTTGCTCTAACGGCTCCCTCTTGCTCTTTCTTTCCACCTTTGTGCTGCGCGCTCCGCGCTCATCTCCTGTCTACCTTCCCTTTGCCCGGCCGCTCGGCCACTGCATGCTCTCTTGTCTGTTGCAGTCTCCTGTTGTTCACCCAGTCTCTGGGGACTCTTCCATTTCCCGCTTACCTTGTAATAACATCGAGGTTCCAGTCCGTTTTCATTCCTTTCCTAGGACGTTACCCCGCTCTTCAGTAAGCATCCTTGCTGTGCATTCTGGACCCTATAGTCCATTCCTCTTACCTGTGACTGGCCATTCAGGTTGAAGTCTTTCTCCGGTGGTCTATCTGCTCGAATACTCTACTCATCCATCACCCGACAGGTGGAACAACTGCTTTAGCGGCCATCCTGTTACCAAACCAAACCTACCTGCACTAGCTAAGGATACCAGGGTATTTCTGCCTGTCGGCTTTTCCCTGGAGTGGGGTTGGCTCCCCGGAGACCCCACTGCCAGGCTTTTTGCATATTAGTCAAAGTGGCCGCTGGGGGAGCCCGCCCTTACCTCTTCCAAAAGAAGGGAAAGAAGAAGACAGCACCTCAGAGGGGACAGAAGTAGATTGCGTCCTCTGACGACTCCTCATAAACACCAGGTGAGGAGTCAGAGGGAGAGGCTTGTATAGTCACCAAAAGTAACCCCATAGATTCTGAGACACGGCCTGGCTGGGCACTCTTACAGGAGCAGGCTGTTATTGGCAGCTCGGCCCAATACAGAGAGCTTTAGCCTGGCTCTCAGATAATACAGACCAGGCTGTTGTGGGCAGACAGACCCAGTACAGAGAGCTCTGGCTCGGCTTTGAGATAATACAAGGCAGGCAGTTAACGGCAGATTTGCCTGACACTGGGAGCCATGGCATGCCTGCGAACTCCTACAGGAAGAGGCAGTTAATGGCAGATTGGTCCAGTAGAGAGGGCGCTTTCCCATCTGTGATCCGGACTGAGCATGGTGTTAATGGCAGATTGGTCCATACTGACAGCCACGTCATAGCCTTGAGATTCTTCGGGAGCACGACTCTGCGTTTTGCACCTTTCCACAGTCCACGGACAGGACCCTGCTTAGCCTTGGAATACCTGCAGACACTACATGCACCCTATCTCTTCCTTCCCAAAGGCATCCGCACTCTAGTGCATGGCACTGGGCTGGGCTGCATTAGGGCTCTCAGACCCCACCTCTGCGACAGTCCTCTAGTTTAACCATCTTTTGCAGGTCCTTTACAGTCCACCGCAGTATGTCACCGAAGTTCAGATCTACCAAAGTTGTAAACGTTTTTATTGCTGATGTCACTGGCGAATATCTAGTGCTGATCTTTGTTGTAAAAAGTTTCTATGCTAAAGTCTGAACTACAATCGTCTAACTCGAATGGCTGTTGTGACATCACCCAGATATGATGGCTGTCCACAGCCTTGCTTAAGACTTTGGTGGTTTTTAGGTCTTCTCCAACTCCCTAAAATGAGAAAATTGGCCCATTTGCTGACAACTTTTTTGTGCAAATGTGGGGTCCCCCTCCCCTTATCCACTCCCCATACTCTGCCATTCCCTTTACTTTTCCAAATTTAAATCAACCCTTTTATTAATGTCCCCCTCTATATACTGTATTTAACCTTTTAACTTGTCTTCCCCTGTCACCCTGCCTATCCACAGTATGCCTTCTGTTTTGTCAACAACAAAACTGCTGTCTAAAGGGTAGTCTGTTTTTACCCCTTCAAGATCACGGTATGCGATTCACAATACCTGTTCTAGAATATTCTGTTCCTAATGGCCATTGAGGTTTCTCTCATTGGCCATACCTGCCTGTAATAACTGGGTGCTGATAACATTTGTTTAGTGTTTAATTACTGCTGAATGCTTTCGTAGCGCCCTCTGTGGGTGTCCGTCCTAAAATATTCCAGAAAAGTGTCTGCTCTGGACTACCCCACTACTAACGAGCGATCTAGAAGGGGGCATTGCTGATATTTGTTCTAAAATGCTGCTTTGCCAAGAGCTGTTCTAGGAACCCCAACTGTTGATGTGTGCCCCAGAATATTAATGTATTGATGGCTGCCCTTGAATATTCAGTAGGTGATGAAAGATGGCGAGTTGGTGGCTGTTTTGCAAAATTCCATCCTTGATGTCCGAGACTGAATGTTCCCCAGCTGGTGTTTGTCCCAATGTATGCCACTGCTGGTGTCTGTTCTGGAATCCATGTTAAGCGTGTTCTGATGTAGTCCGTACCTGATGCCTGTTGTGGAACATGCCCTTGCTTATCTGCAATGCAGAACACGAGAGTGATGTTGCATAGTGTGTGATATTCCATTGCAGATGATTAAAGCTGAATGCTGCTTCTCAGGTTCCCGTTACACGCTGATACGCCGTTGTTTCTCCTGCATCTCCAGAGCCTGTACTCTTTACCCTGCTGCACCTTCCAGTTGTCAGGATGGCCGAGCGGTCTAAGGCGCCAGACTCAAGAGCTGATTCTCTTTCCCAGCTGGGTGTTCTGGTCTCCAATTGGAGGCGTGGGTTCAAATCCCACTTCTGACACAACCTTTTTTTTTTTTTTTTGCAGCCGCTTTCGGATCGGGGTGATTCGCGCCACGGTATATAGACGGTCCTTAAACTTGCCAATCCTGACAGATCGCTCTAACTTGTAGGGGTGCGCACGGAGGGTGGGGAGAGCTGGGCTGTTGTCTTCAGGAAACACGTCACAGGAGGCGGGCTGAGCCCTGGCCACTGATTGGTGGTAAATCCCACTAGTTGCGCGTGAAGGACTGGAGCTGAGATGTATTCATTGGGCCATAGAGTACTGTAGGAGAGAGATCTGCGAGAGGACGTAACTTGAGTTTATTTTGCAGGTGACCTAGGTGTGTAAAATAAAATGTGAAAAATATCAGTAAAAGAATGCCGCGCCCAACGTGGGGCTCGAACCCACGACCCTGAGATTAAGAGTCTCATGCTCTACCGACTGAGCTAGCCGGGCTGCTGGTCACACAGTCTGCTGGTCGCCCTTTTCTTAGCACACCATTCCTAACTGGACAGCCTGTGAAGGGAGAGAGCAATGTGTGCTTGCATGTTTATGTGTGCTGCCTGTATGCCTGCACTCTATGTACGTGCATCTTTACGCAGCCGCTATGTCTCTGTGTTTGTCCATGTCTGCAGATATTTGTGGCGCTTCCCTTAATATGGTTATGTTATTGGTATCTTTCTGTGTAAGTTTATGTATGTCTACACATCTTTACTATGTGTGCAGCTAGCTTCCTCTTCCTACATGTGCCTCTGAAGTAAGTCTCTATGGATAAGTAGACCGTGTGTGTCTGTATCTGTGCGTGTGTGCCTGTGCACAGCCAAGCACACACTCGTTTGCGTCATTAAGACATGTACTGACCATAATCTACCCCCTATGCCATTCACAGATACTAGAAATCCAGGACCCCGAGATACAGGCTAAGAGTGGGTACAAAAAGAGCCCCATGGTCTGCCTGCGATCTCATACAGGAGCAGCTGTGTTAATAGCAGACTGGAGCAATACAGAGAGCTTTGTCCTGGCGGTGAGCCCTTATTGTAGCAGGCTTTTACTTGCAGATAAGCCCAGGGACGCCGTCAGGCCCTTTCAATCTTTGCAAATTAAAGTGGCCTCAAGTCTTGGGCAAGGGTATGGGGGGCAGCGACTTCCCCCATGTTTGCAGGATTTACAGACGTGTTATCACCTCATTGCCTCCAAACACTTGTTCCTCCACATCAGCCTCTTGCTGACAAAGAAGGGTTTATTGCTCTTCAGTGGGCAATTCATGTTTAGTATCCCTGCTGGATGGCCGTCTCCTGATAATCAGCGGCTAGTAACCTTCCCTTTTCACCATTGTAATGTATGCACCCCAGGAGTGCCCCAGACTGTTTTCGCTCTCAGCAGGGGGCCACCAACCATCATGTTGAAATGGGCAACCAAACATCTTCAGCAGGGCCTGGGTAGGCCAACACAGGGAACTATGTCCTGTCAGTGAGCTCTTACAGCAGCAAGCTGCTAATGCCAGGTTGGTGCAATATACAGAACTATAGCCTGGCTGTGAGATAACACAGATCAGGCTCTTGGTGGCAAACAGGCCCAGTATAGAGAGCTCTGGCTCGGCTGTGAGCTAATACAAGGCAGGCAGTTAACGGAAGACTGAGTTAACGCCGATAGCCACAGTGTCTTGAATCGGTCCTGGAAGGTCTGGGATCGCTGTAGGACGCTAAAACGGTCCTGGCACGTAACTGTTGGAACATGTCTTAGCGGTCTTGTAGCTCACCAACAGGGCCACCGCCATGTATATCCCGAAGTCAGGGGATTGCATCAGTGCGTTGCAACCCTGCTCAACTGTAAGGTGAGACGCTAGTTTCCCGCTTTCATTCGGCTTTCTGGCCGCTCTGGGTTCCGTTGCTCTAACGGCTCCCTCTTGCTCTTTCTTTCCACCTTTGTGCTGCGCGCTCCGCGCTCTTCTCCTGTCTACCTTCCCTTTGCCCGGCCGCTCGGCCACTGCATGCTCTCTTGTCTGTGGCAGTCTCCTGTTGTTCACCCAGTCTCTGGGGACTCTTCCATTTCCTGCTTACCTTGTAATAACATCGAGGTTCCAGTCCGTTTTCATTCCTTTCCTAGGACGTTACCCCGCTCTTCAGTAAGCATCCTTGCTGTGCATTCTGGACCCTATAGTCCATTCCTCTTACCTGTGACTGGCCATTCAGGTTGAAGTCTTTCTCCGGTGGTCTATCTGCTCGAATACTCTACTCATCCATCACCCGACCGTTGGAACAACTGCTTTAGCGGCCATCCTGTTACCAAACCAAACCTACCTGCACTAGCTAAGGATACCTGGGTATTTCTGCCTGTCGGCTTTTCCCTGGAGTGGGGTTGGCTCCCCGGAGACCCCACTGCCAGGCTTTTTGCATATTAGTCAAAGTGGCCGCTGGGGGAGCCCGCCCTTACCTCTTCCAAAAGAAGGGAAAGAAGAAGACAGCACCTCAGAGGGGACAGAAGTAGATTGCGTCCTCTGACGACTCCTCATAAACACCAGGTGAGGAGTCGGAGGGAGAGGCTTGTATAGTCACCAAAAGTAACCCCATAGATTCTGAGACACGGCCTGGCTGGGCACTCTTACAGGAGCAGGCTGTTATTGGCAGCTCGGCCCAATACAGAGAGCTTTAGCCTGGCTCTCAGATAATACAGACCAGGCTGTTGTGGGCAGACAGACCCAGTACAGAGAGCTCTGGCTCGGCTTTGAGATAATACAAGGCAGGCAGTTAACGGCAGATTTGCCTGACACTGGGAGCCATGGCATGCCTGCGAACTCCTACAGGAAGAGGCAGTTAATGGCAGATTGGTCCAGTAGAGAGGGCGCTTTCCCATCTGTGATCCGGATTGAGCATGCTGTTAATGGCAGATTGGTCCATACTGACAGCCACGTCATAGCCTTGAGATTCTTCAGGAGCACGACTCTGCGTTTTGCACCTTTCCACAGTCCACGGACAGGACCCTGCTTAGCCTTGGAATAGCTGCAGAGACTACATGCACCCTATCTCTTCTTGCCCAAAGGCATCCGCACTCTAGTGCATGGCACTGGGCTGGGCTGCATTAGGGCTCTCAGACCCCACCTCTGCGACAGTCCTCTAGTTTAACCATCTTTTGCAGGTCCTTTACAGTCCACCGCAGTATATCACCGAAGTTCAGATCTACCAAAGTTGTAAACGTTTTTATTGCTGATGTCACTGGCGAATATCTAGTGCTGATCTTTGTTCTAAAAAGTTCCTATGCTAAAGTCTTAACTACAATCGTCTAACTCGAATGGCCGTTGTGACATCACCCAGATATGATGGCTGTCCACAGCCTTGCTTAAGACTTTGGTGGTTTTTAGGTCTTCTCCAACTCCCTAAAATGAGAAAATTGGCCCATTTGATGACAACTTTTTTGTGCAAATGTGGGGTCCCCCTCCCCTTATCCACTCCCCATACTCTGCCATTCCCTTTACCTTTCCAAATTTAAATCAACCCTTTTATTAATGTCCCCCTCTATATACTGTATTTAACCTTTTAACTTGTCTTCCCCTGTCACCCTGCCTATCCACAGTATGCCTTCTGTTTTGTCAACAACAAAACTGCTGTCTAAAGGGTAGTCTGTTTTTACCCCTTCAAGATCACGGTATGCGATTCACAATACCTGTTCTAGAATATTCTGTTCCTAATAGCCATTGAGGTTTCTCTCATTGGCCATACCTGCCTGTAATAACTGGGTGCTGATAACATTTGTTTAGTGTTTAATTACTGCTGAATGCTTTCGTAGCGCCCTCTGTGGGTGTCCGTCCTAAAATATTCCAGAAAAGTGTCTGTTCTGGACTACCCCACTACTAACGAGCGATCTAGAAGGGGGCATTGCTGATATTTGTTCTAAAATGCTGCTTTGCCAAGAGCTGTTCTAGGAACCCCAACTGTTGATGTGTGCCCCAGAATATTAATGTATTGATGGCTGCCCTTGAATATTCAGTAGGTGATGAAAGATGGCGAGTTGGTGGCTGTTTTGCAAAATTCCATCCTTGATGTCCGAGACTGAATGTTCCCCAGCTGGTGTTTGTCCCAATGTATGCCACTGCTGGTTTCTGTTCTGGAATCCATGTTAAGCGTGTTCTGATGTAGTCCGTACCTGATGCCTGTTGTGGAACATGCCCTTGCTTATCTGCAATGCAGAACACGAGAGTGATGTTGCATAGTGTGTGATATTCCATTGCAGATGATTAAAGCTGAATGCTGCTTCTCAGGTTCCCGTTACACGCTGATACGCCGTTGTTTCTCCTGCAGCTCCAGAGCCTGTACTCTTTACCCTGCTGCACCTTTCAGTTGTCAGGATGAGCGGTCTAAGGGCCAGACTCAAGAGCTGATTCTCTTTCCCAGCTGGGTGTTCTGGTCTCCAATTGGGGGCGTGGGTTCAAATCCCACTTCTGACACAACCTTTTTTTTTTCCAGCCGCTTTCAGATCGGGGTGATTCGCGCCACGGTATATAGACGGTCCTTAAACTTGCCAATCCTGACAGATCGCTCTAACTTGTAGGGGTGCGCACGGAGGATGGGGAGAGCTGGGCTGTTGTTTTCAGGAAACACGTCACAGGAGGCGGGCAGAGCCCTGGCCACTGATTGGTGGTAAATCCCACTAGTTGCGCGTGAAGGACTGGAGCTGAGATGTATAGATTGGGCCATAGAGTACTGTAGGAGAGAGATCTGCGAGAGGACGTAACTTGAGTTTATTTTGCAGGTGACTTAGGTGTGTAAAATAAAATGTGAAAAATATCAGTAAAAGAATGCCACGCCCAACGTGGGGCTCGAACCCACGACCCTGAGATTAAGAGTCTCATGCTCTACCGATTGAGCTAGCCGGGCTGCTGGTTGCACTGTCTGCTGGTCGCCCTTTTCTCAGCACACCATTCCTAACTGGACAGCCTGTGAAGGGAGAGAGCAATGTGTGCTTGCATGTTTATGTGTGCTGCCTGTATGCCTGCACTCTATGTACGTGCATCTTTACGCAGCCGCTATGTCTCTGTGTTTGTCCATGTCTGCAGATATTTGTGGCGCTTCCCTTAATATGGTTATGTTATTGGTATCTTTCTGTGTAAGTTTATGTATGTCTACACATCTTTACTATGTGTGCAGCTAGCTTCCTCTTCCTACATGTGTCTCTGAAGTAAGTCTCTATGGATAAGTAGACCGTGTGTGTCTGTATCTGTGCGTGTGTGCCTGTGCACAGCCAAGCACACACTCGTTTGCGTCATTAAGACATGTACTGACCATAATCTACCCCCTATGCCATTCACAGATACTAGAAATCCAGGACCCCGAGATACAGGCTAAGAGTGGGTACAAAAAGAGCCCCATGGTCTGCCTGCGATCTCATACAGGAGCAGCTGTGTTAATAGCAGACTGGAGCAATACAGAGAGCTTTGTCCTGGCGGTGAGCCCTTATTGTAGCAGGCTTTTACTTGCAGATAAGCCCAGGGACGCCGTCAGGCCCTTTCAATCTTTGCAAATTAAAGTGGCCTCAAGTCTTGGGCAAGGGTATGGGGGGCAGCAACTTCCCCCATGTTTGCAGGATTTACAGACGTGTTATCACCTCATTGCCTCCAAACACGTGTTCCTCCACATCAGCCTCTTGCTGACAAAGAAGGGTTTATTGCTCTTCAGTGGGCAATTCATGTTTAGTATCCCTGCTGGATGGCCGTCTCCTGATAATCAGCGGCTAGTAACCTTCCCTTTTCGCCATTGTAATGTATGCACCCCAGGAGTGCCCCAGACTGTTTTCGCTCTCAGCAGGGGGCCACCAACCATCATGTTGAAATGGGCAACCAAACATCTTCAGCAGGGCCTTGGTAGGCCAACACAGGGAACTATGTCCTGTCAGTGAGCTCTTACAGCAGCAAGCTGCTAATGCCAGGTTGGTGCAATATACAGAACTATAGCCTGGCTGTGAGATAACACAGATCAGGCTCTTGGTGGCAAACAGGCCCAGTATAGAGAGCTCTGGCTCGGCTGTGAGCTAATACAAGGCAGGCAGTTAACGGAAGACTGAGTTAACGCCGACAGCCACAGTGTCTTGAACCGGTCCTGGAAGGTCTGGGATCGCTGTAGGACGCTAAGACGGTCCTGGCACGTAACTGTTGGAACATGTCTTAGCGGTCTAGTAGCTCACCAACAGGGCCACCGCCATGTATATCCCGAAGTCAGGGGATTGCATCAGTGCGTTGCAACCCTGCTCAACTGTAAGGTGAGACGCTAGTTTCCCGCTTTCATTCGGCTTTCTGGCCGCTCTGGGTTCCGTTGCTCTAACGGCTCCCTCTTGCTCTTTCTTTCCACCTTTGTGCTGCGCGCTCCGCGCTCATCTCCTGTCTACCTTCCCTTTGCCCGGCCGCTCGGCCACTGCATGCTCTCTTGTCTGTGGCAGTCTCCTGTTGTTCACCCAGTCTCTGGGGACTCTTCCATTTCCCGCTTACCTTGTAATAACATCGAGGTTCCAGTCCGTTTTCATTCCTTTCCTAGGACGTTACCCCGCTCTTCAGTAAGCATCCTTGCTGTGCATTCTGGACCCTATAGTCCATTCCTCTTACCTGTGACTGGCCATTCAGGTTGAAGTCTTTCTCCGGTGGTCTATCTGCTCGAATACTCTACTCATCCATCACCCGACAGGTGGAACAACTGCTTTAGCGGCCATCCTGTTACCAAACCAAACCTACCTGCACTAGCTAAGGATACCAGGGTATTTCTGCCTGTCGGCTTTTCCCTGGAGTGGGGTTGGCTCCCCGGAGACCCCACTGCCAGGCTTTTTGCATATTAGTCAAAGTGGCCGCTGGGGGAGCCCGCCCTTACCTCTTCCAAAAGAAGGGAAGGAAGAAGACAGCACCTCAGAGGGGACAGAAGTAGATTGCGTCCTCTGACGACTCCTCATAAACACCAGGTGAGGAGTCGGAGGGAGAGGCTTGTATAGTCACCAAAAGTAACCCCATAGATTCTGAGACACGGCCTGGCTGGGCACTCTTACAGGAGCAGGCTGTTATTGGCAGCTCGGCCCAATACAGAGAGCTTTAGCCTGGCTCTCAGATAATACAGACCAGGCTGTTGTGGGCAGACAGACCCAGTACAGAGAGCTCTGGCTCGGCTTTGAGATAATACAAGGCAGGCAGTTAACGGCAGATTTGCCTGACACTGGGAGCCATGGCATGCCTGCGAACTCCTACAGGAAGAGGCAGTTAATGGCAGATTGGTCCAGTAGAGAGGGCGCTTTCCCATCTGTGATCCGGACTGAGCATGGTGTTAATGGCAGATTGGTCCATACTGACAGCCACGTCATAGCCTTGAGATTCTTCGGGAGCACGACTCTGCGTTTTGCACCTTTCCACAGTCCACGGACAGGACCCTGCTTAGCCTTGGAATACCTGCAGAGACTACATGCACCCTATCTCTTCCTTCCCAAAGGCATCCGCACTCTAGTGCATGGCACTGGGCTGGGCTGCATTAGGGCTCTCAGACCCCACCTCTGCGACAGTCCTCTAGTTTAACCATCTTTTGCAGGTCCTTTACAGTCCACCGCAGTATGTCACCGAAGTTCAGATCTACCAAAGTTGTAAACGTTTTTATTGCTGATGTCACTGGCGAATATCTAGTGCTGATCTTTGTTGTAAAAAGTTTCTATGCTAAAGTCTGAACTACAATCGTCTAACTCGAATGGCTGTTGTGACATCACCCAGATATGATGGCTGTCCACAGCCTTGCTTAAGACTTTGGTGGTTTTTAGGTCTTCTCCAACTCCCTAAAATGAGAAAATTGGCCCATTTGCTGACAACTTTTTTGTGCAAATGTGGGGTCCCCCTCCCCTTATCCACTCCCCATACTCTGCCATTCCCTTTACTTTTCCAAATTTAAATCAACCCTTTTATTAATGTCCCCCTCTATATACTGTATTTAACCTTTTAACTTGTCTTCCCCTGTCACCCTGCCTATCCACAGTATGCCTTCTGTTTTGTCAACAACAAAACTGCTGTCTAAAGGGTAGTCTGTTTTTACCCCTTCAAGATCACGGTATGCGATTCACAATACCTGTTCTAGAATATTCTGTTCCTAATGGCCATTGAGGTTTCTCTCATTGGCCATACCTGCCTGTAATAACTGGGTGCTGATAACATTTGTTTAGTGTTTAATTACTGCTGAATGCTTTCGTAGCGCCCTCTGTGGGTGTCCGTCCTAAAATATTCCAGAAAAGTGTCTGCTCTGGACTACCCCACTACTAACGAGCGATCTAGAAGGGGGCATTGCTGATATTTGTTCTAAAATGCTGCTTTGCCAAGAGCTGTTCTAGGAACCCCAACTGTTGATGTGTGCCCCAGAATATTAATGTATTCATGGCTGCCCTTGAATATTCAGTAGGTGATGAAAGATGGCGAGTTGGTGGCTGTTTTGCAAAATTCCATCCTTGATGTCCGAGACTGAATGTTCCCCAGCTGGTGTTTGTCCCAATGTATGCCACTGCTGGTGTCTGTTCTGGAATCCATGTTAAGCGTGTTCTGATGTAGTCCGTACCTGATGCCTGTTGTGGAACATGCCCTTGCTTATCTGCAATGCAGAACACGAGAGTGATGTTGCATAGTGTGTGATATTCCATTGCAGTTGATTAAAGCTGAATGCTGCTTCTCAGGTTCCCGTTACACGCTGATACAACGTTGTTTCTCCTGCATCTCCAGAGCCTGTACTCTTTACCCTGCTGCACCTTCCAGTTGTCAGGATGGCCGAGCGGTCTAAGGCGCCAGACTCAAGAGCTGATTCTCTTTCCCAGCTGGGTGTTCTGGTCTCCAATTGGAGGCGTGGGTTCAAATCCCACTTCTGACACAACCTTTTTTTTTTTTTTTCCAGC
Source organism: Ambystoma mexicanum (assembly GCF_040938575.1). Classification (NCBI taxonomy): domain Eukaryota; kingdom Metazoa; phylum Chordata; class Amphibia; order Caudata; family Ambystomatidae; genus Ambystoma; species Ambystoma mexicanum. The sequence goes on along the minus strand of NC_090938.1, from coordinate 702,982,227 downwards.
CGCTTTCGGATCGGGGTGATTCGCGCCACGGTATATAGACGGTCCTTAAACTTGCCAATCCTGACAGATCGCTCTAACTTGTAGGGGTGCGCACGGAGGGTGGGGAGAGCTGGGCTGTTGTCTTCAGGAAACACGTCACAGGAGGCGGGCTGAGCCCTGGCCACTGATTGGTGGTAAATCCCACTAGTTGCGCGTGAAGGACTGGAGCTGAGATGTATTCATTGGGCCATAGAGTACTGTAGGAGAGAGATCTGCGAGAGGACGTAACTTGAGTTTATTTTGCAGGTGACCTAGGTGTGTAAAATAAAATGTGAAAAATATCAGTAAAAGAATGCCGCGCCCAACGTGGGGCTCGAACCCACGACCCTGAGATTAAGAGTCTCATGCTCTACCGACTGAGCTAGCCGGGCTGCTGGTCACACAGTCTGCTGGTCGCCCTTTTCTTAGCACACCATTCCTAACTGGACAGCCTGTGAAGGGAGAGAGCAATGTGTGCTTGCATGTTTATGTGTGCTGCCTGTATGCCTGCACTCTATGTACGTGCATCTTTACGCAGCCGCTATGTCTCTGTGTTTGTCCATGTCTGCAGATATTTGTGGCGCTTCCCTTAATATGGTTATGTTATTGGTATCTTTCTGTGTAAGTTTATGTATGTCTACACATCTTTACTATGTGTGCAGCTAGCTTCCTCTTCCTACATGTGTCTCTGAAGTAAGTCTCTATGGATAAGTAGACCGTGTGTGTCTGTATCTGTGCGTGTGTGCCTGTGCACAGCCAAGCACACACTCGTTTGCGTCATTAAGACATGTACTGACCATAATCTACCCCCTATGCCATTCACAGATACTAGAAATCCAGGACCCCGAGATACAGGCTAAGAGTGGGTACAAAAAGAGCCCCATGGTCTGCCTGCGATCTCATACAGGAGCAGCTGTGTTAATAGCAGACTGGAGCAATACAGAGAGCTTTGTCCTGGCGGTGAGCCCTTATTGTAGCAGGCTTTTACTTGCAGATAAGCCCAGGGACGCCGTCAGGCCCTTTCAATCTTTGCAAATTAAAGTGGCCTCAAGTCTTGGGCAAGGGTATGGGGGGCAGCGACTTCCCCCATGTTTGCAGGATTTACAGACGTGTTATCACCTCATTGCCTCCAAACACTTGTTCCTCCACATCAGCCTCTTGCTGACAAAGAAGGGTTTATTGCTCTTCAGTGGGCAATTCATGTTTAGTATCCCTGCTGGATGGCCGTCTCCTGATAATCAGCGGCTAGTAACCTTCCCTTTTCACCATTGTAATGTATGCACCCCAGGAGTGCCCCAGACTGTTTTCGCTCTCAGCAGGGGGCCACCAACCATCATGTTGAAATGGGCAACCAAACATCTTCAGCAGGGCCTGGGTAGGCCAACACAGGGAACTATGTCCTGTCAGTGAGCTCTTACAGCAGCAAGCTGCTAATGCCAGGTTGGTGCAATATACAGAACTATAGCCTGGCTGTGAGATAACACAGATCAGGCTCTTGGTGGCAAACAGGCCCAGTATAGAGAGCTCTGGCTCGGCTGTGAGCTAATACAAGGCAGGCAGTTAACGGAAGACTGAGTTAACGCCGATAGCCACAGTGTCTTGAATCGGTCCTGGAAGGTCTGGGATCGCTGTAGGACGCTAAAACGGTCCTGGCACGTAACTGTTGGAACATGTCTTAGCGGTCTAGTAGCTCACCAACAGGGCCACCGCCATGTATATCCCGAAGTCAGGGGATTGCATCAGTGCGTTGCAACCCTGCTCAACTGTAAGGTGAGACGCTAGTTTCCCGCTTTCATTCGGCTTTCTGGCCGCTCTGGGTTCCGTTGCTCTAACGGCTCCCTCTTGCTCTTTCTTTCCACCTTTGTGCTGCGCGCTCCGCGCTCTTCTCCTGTCTACCTTCCCTTTGCCCGGCCGCTCGGCCACTGCATGCTCTCTTGTCTGTGGCAGTCTCCTGTTGTTCACCCAGTCTCTGGGGACTCTTCCATTTCCTGCTTACCTTGTAATAACATCGAGGTTCCAGTCCGTTTTCATTCCTTTCCTAGGACGTTACCCCGCTCTTCAGTAAGCATCCTTGCTGTGCATTCTGGACCCTATAGTCCATTCCTCTTACCTGTGACTGGCCATTCAGGTTGAAGTCTTTCTCCGGTGGTCTATCTGCTCGAATACTCTACTCATCCATCACCCGACCGTTGGAACAACTGCTTTAGCGGCCATCCTGTTACCAAACCAAACCTACCTGCACTAGCTAAGGATACCTGGGTATTTCTGCCTGTCGGCTTTTCCCTGGAGTGGGGTTGGCTCCCCGGAGACCCCACTGCCAGGCTTTTTGCATATTAGTCAAAGTGGCCGCTGGGGGAGCCCGCCCTTACCTCTTCCAAAAGAAGGGAAAGAAGAAGACAGCACCTCAGAGGGGACAGAAGTAGATTGCGTCCTCTGACGACTCCTCATAAACACCAGGTGAGGAGTCGGAGGGAGAGGCTTGTATAGTCACCAAAAGTAACCCCATAGATTCTGAGACACGGCCTGGCTGGGCACTCTTACAGGAGCAGGCTGTTATTGGCAGCTCGGCCCAATACAGAGAGCTTTAGCCTGGCTCTCAGATAATACAGACCAGGCTGTTGTGGGCAGACAGACCCAGTACAGAGAGCTCTGGCTCGGCTTTGAGATAATACAAGGCAGGCAGTTAACGGCAGATTTGCCTGACACTGGGAGCCATGGCATGCCTGCGAACTCCTACAGGAAGAGGCAGTTAATGGCAGATTGGTCCAGTAGAGAGGGCGCTTTCCCATCTGTGATCCGGACTGAGCATGCTGTTAAGGGCAGATTGGTCCATACTGACAGCCACGTCATAGCCTTGAGATTCTTCAGGAGCACGACTCTGCGTTTTGCACCTTTCCACAGTCCACGGACAGGACCCTGCTTAGCCTTGGAATAGCTGCAGAGACTACATGCACCCTATCTCTTCCTTCCCAAAGGCATCCGCACTCTAGTGCATGGCACTGGGCTGGGCTGCATTAGGGCTCTCAGACCCCACCTCTGCGACAGTCCTCTAGTTTAACCATCTTTTGCAGGTCCTTTACAGTCCACCGCAGTATGTCACCGAAGTTCAGATCTACCAAAGTTGTAAACGTTTTTATTGCTGATGTCACTGGCGAATATCTAGTGCTGATCTTTGTTGTAAAAAGTTTCTATGCTAAAGTCTGAACTACAATCGTCTAACTCGAATGGCTGTTGTGACATCACCCAGATATGATGGCTGTCCACAGACTTGCTTAAGACTTTGGTGGTTTTTAGGTCTTCTCCAACTCCCTAAAATGAGAAAATTGGCCCATTTGCTGACAACTTTTTTGTGCAAATGTGGGGTCCCCCTCCCCTTATCCACTCCCCATACTCTGCCATTCCCTTTACTTTTCCAAATTTAAATCAACCCTTTTATTAATGTCCCCCTCTATATACTGTATTTAACCTTTTAACTTGTCTTCCCCTGTCACCCTGCCTATCCACAGTATGCCTTCTGTTTTGTCAACAACAAAACTGCTGTCTAAAGGGTAGTCTGTTTTTACCCCTTCAAGATCACGGTATGCGATTCACAATACCTGTTCTAGAATATTCTGTTCCTAATGGCCATTGAGGTTTCTCTCATTGGCCATACCTGCCTGTAATAACTGGGTGCTGATAACATTTGTTTAGTGTTTAATAACTGCTGAATGCTTTCGTAGCGCCCTCTGTGGGTGTCCGTCCTAAAATATTCCAGAAAAGTGTCTGCTCTGGACTACCCCACTACTAACGAGCGATCTAGAAGGGGGCATTGCTGATATTTGTTCTAAAATGCTGCTTTGCCAAGAGCTGTTCTAGGAACCCCAACTGTTGATGTGTGCCCCAGAATATTAATGTATTGATGGCTGCCCTTGAATATTCAGTAGGTGATGAAAGATGGCGAGTTGGTGGCTGTTTTGCAAAATTCCATCCTTGATGTCCGAGACTGAATGTTTCCCGGCTGGTGTTTGTCCCAATGTATGCCACTGCTGGTGTCTGTTCTGGAATCCATGTTAAGCGTGTTCTGATGTAGTCCGTACCTGATGCCTGTTGTGGAACATGCCCTTGCTTATCTGCAATGCAGAACACGAGAGTGATGTTGCATAGTGTGTGATATTCCATTGCAGATGATTAAAGCTGAATGCTGCTTCTCGGGTTCCCGTTACACGCTGATACGTCGTTTTTTCTCCTGCATCTCCAGAGCCTGTACTCTTTACTCTGCTGCACCTTCCAGTTGTCAGGATGGCCGAGCGGTCTAAGGCGCCAGACTCAAGAGCTGATTCTCTTTCCCAGCTGGGTGTTCTGGTCTCCTATTGGAGGCGTGGGTTCAAATCCCACTTCTGACACAACCTTTTTTTTTTCCAGCCTCTTTCAGATCGGGGTGATTCACGCCACGGTATATAGACGGTCCTTAAACTTGCCAATCCTGACAGATCGCTCTAACTTGTAGGGGTGCGCACGGAGGATGGGGAGAGCTGGGCTGCTGTCTTCAGGAAACACGTCACAGGAGGCGGGCAAAGCCCTGGCCACTGATTGGTGGTAAATCCCACTAGTTGCGCGTGAAGGACTGGAGCTGAGATGTATAGATTGGGCCACAGAGTACTGTAGGAGAGAGATCTGCGAGAGGACGTAACTTGAGTTTATTTTGCAGGTGACTTAGGTGTGTAAAATAAAATGTGAAAAATATCAGTAAAAGAATGCCACGCCCAACGTGGGGCTCGAACCCACGACCCTGAGATTAAGAGTCTCATGCTCTACCGACTGAGCTAGCCTGGCTGCTGGTTGCACTGTCTGCTGGTCGCCCTTTTCTCAGCACACCATTCCTAACTGGACAGCCTGTGAAGGGAGAGAGCAATGTGTGCTTGCATGTTTATGTGTGCTGCCTGTATGCCTGCACTCTATGTACGTGCATCTTTACGCAGCCGCTATGTCTCTGTGTTTGTCCATGTCTGCAGATATTTGTGGCGCTTCCCTTAATATGGTTATGTTATTGGTATCTTTCTGTGTAAGTTTATGTATGTCTACACATCTTTACTATGTGTGCAGCTAGCTTCCTCTTCCTACATGTGTCTCTGAAGTAAGTCTCTATGGATAAGTAGACCGTGTGTGTCTGTATCTGTGCGTGTGTGCCTGTGCACAGCCAAGCACACACTCGTTTGCGTCATTAAGACATGTACTGACCATAATCTACCCCCTATGCCATTCACAGATACTAGAAATCCAGGACCCCGAGATACAGGCTAAGAGTGGGTACAAAAAGAGCCCCATGGTCTGCCTGCGATCTCATACAGGAGCAGCTGTGTTAATAGCAGACTGGAGCAATACAGAGAGCTTTGTCCTGGCGGTGAGCCCTTATTGTAGCAGGCTTTTACTTGCAGATAAGCCCAGGGACGCCGTCAGGCCCTTTCAATCTTTGCAAATTAAAGTGGCCTCAAGTCTTGGGCAAGGGTATGGGGGGCAGCGACTTCCCCCATGTTTGCAGGATTTACAGACGTGTTATCACCTCATTGCCTCCAAACACTTGTTCCTCCACATCAGCCTCTTGCTGACAAAGAAGGGTTTATTGCTCTTCAGTGGGCAATTCATGTTTAGTATCCCTGCTGGATGGCCGTCTCCTGATAATCAGCGGCTAGTAACCTTCCCTTTTCACCATTGTAATGTATGCACCCCAGGAGTGCCCCAGACTGTTTTCGCTCTCAGCAGGGGGCCACCAACCATCATGTTGAAATGGGCAACCAAACATCTTCAGCAGGGCCTGGGTAGGCCAACACAGGGAACTATGTCCTGTCAGTGAGCTCTTACAGCAGCAAGCTGCTAATGCCAGGTTGGTGCAATATACAGAACTATAGCCTGGCTGTGAGATAACACAGATCAGGCTCTTGGTGGCAAACAGGCCCAGTATAGAGAGCTCTGGCTCGGCTGTGAGCTAATACAAGGCAGGCAGTTAACGGAAGACTGAGTTAACGCCGATAGCCACAGTGTCTTGAATCGGTCCTGGAAGGTCTGGGATCGCTGTAGGACGCTAAAACGGTCCTGGCACGTAACTGTTGGAACATGTCTTAGCGGTCTAGTAGCTCACCAACAGGGCCACCGCCATGTATATCCCGAAGTCAGGGGATTGCATCAGTGCGTTGCAACCCTGCTCAACTGTAAGGTGAGACGCTAGTTTCCCGCTTTCATTCGGCTTTCTGGCCGCTCTGGGTTCCGTTGCTCTAACGGCTCCCTCTTGCTCTTTCTTTCCACCTTTGTGCTGCGCGCTCCGCGCTCTTCTCCTGTCTACCTTCCCTTTGCCCGGCCGCTCGGCCACTGCATGCTCTCTTGTCTGTGGCAGTCTCCTGTTGTTCACCCAGTCTCTGGGGACTCTTCCATTTCCTGCTTACCTTGTAATAACATCGAGGTTCCAGTCCGTTTTCATTCCTTTCCTAGGACGTTACCCCGCTCTTCAGTAAGCATCCTTGCTGTGCATTCTGGACCCTATAGTCCATTCCTCTTACCTGTGACTGGCCATTCAGGTTGAAGTCTTTCTCCGGTGGTCTATCTGCTCGAATACTCTACTCATCCATCACCCGACCGTTGGAACAACTGCTTTAGCGGCCATCCTGTTACCAAACCAAACCTACCTGCACTAGCTAAGGATACCTGGGTATTTCTGCCTGTCGGCTTTTCCCTGGAGTGGGGTTGGCTCCCCGGAGACCCCACTGCCAGGCTTTTTGCATATTAGTCAAAGTGGCCGCTGGGGGAGCCCGCCCTTACCTCTTCCAAAAGAAGGGAAAGAAGAAGACAGCACCTCAGAGGGGACAGAAGTAGATTGCGTCCTCTGACGACTCCTCATAAACACCAGGTGAGGAGTCGGAGGGAGAGGCTTGTATAGTCACCAAAAGTAACCCCATAGATTCTGAGACACGGCCTGGCTGGGCACTCTTACAGGAGCAGGCTGTTATTGGCAGCTCGGCCCAATACAGAGAGCTTTAGCCTGGCTCTCAGATAATACAGACCAGGCTGTTGTGGGCAGACAGACCCAGTACAGAGAGCTCTGGCTCGGCTTTGAGATAATACAAGGCAGGCAGTTAACGGCAGATTTGCCTGACACTGGGAGCCATGGCATGCCTGCGAACTCCTACAGGAAGAGGCAGTTAATGGCAGATTGGTCCAGTAGAGAGGGCGCTTTCCCATCTGTGATCCGGATTGAGCATGCTGTTAATGGCAGATTGGTCCATACTGACAGCCACGTCATAGCCTTGAGATTCTTCAGGAGCACGACTCTGCGTTTTGCACCTTTCCACAGTCCACGGACAGGACCCTGCTTAGCCTTGGAATAGCTGCAGAGACTACATGCACCCTATCTCTTCTTGCCCAAAGGCATCCGCACTCTAGTGCATGGCACTGGGCTGGGCTGCATTAGGGCTCTCAGACCCCACCTCTGCGAGAGTCCTCTAGTTTAACCATCTTTTGCAGGTCCTTTACAGTCCACCGCAGTATATCACCGAAGTTCAGATCTACCAAAGTTGTAAACGTTTTTATTGCTGATGTCACTGGCGAATATCTAGTGCTGATCTTTGTTCTAAAAAGTTCCTATGCTAAAGTCTTAACTACAATCGTCTAACTCGAATGGCCGTTGTGACATCACCCAGATATGATGGCTGTCCACAGCCTTGCTTAAGACTTTGGTGGTTTTTAGGTCTTCTCCAACTCCCTAAAATGAGAAAATTGGCCCATTTGATGACAACTTTTTTGTGCAAATGTGGGGTCCCCCTCCCCTTATCCACTCCCCATACTCTGCCATTCCCTTTACCTTTCCAAATTTAAATCAACCCTTTTATTAATGTCCCCCTCTATATACTGTATTTAACCTTTTAACTTGTCTTCCCCTGTCACCCTGCCTATCCACAGTATGCCTTCTGTTTTGTCAACAACAAAACTGCTGTCTAAAGGGTAGTCTGTTTTTACCCCTTCAAGATCACGGTATGCGATTCACAATACCTGTTCTAGAATATTCTGTTCCTAATAGCCATTGAGGTTTCTCTCATTGGCCATACCTGCCTGTAATAACTGGGTGCTGATAACATTTGTTTAGTGTTTAATTACTGCTGAATGCTTTCGTAGCGCCCTCTGTGGGTGTCCGTCCTAAAATATTCCAGAAAAGTGTCTGTTCTGGACTACCCCACTACTAACGAGCGATCTAGAAGGGGGCATTGCTGATATTTGTTCTAAAATGCTGCTTTGCCAAGAGCTGTTCTAGGAACCCCAACTGTTGATGTGTGCCCCAGAATATTAATGTATTGATGGCTGCCCTTGAATATTCAGTAGGTGATGAAAGATGGCGAGTTGGTGGCTGTTTTGCAAAATTCCATCCTTGATGTCCGAGACTGAATGTTCCCCAGCTGGTGTTTGTCCCAATGTATGCCACTGCTGGTGTCTGTTCTGGAATCCATGTTAAGCGTGTTCTGATGTAGTCCGTACCTGATGCCTGTTGTGGAACATGCCCTTGCTTATCTGCAATGCAGAACACGAGAGTGATGTTGCATAGTGTGTGATATTCCATTGCAGATGATTAAAGCTGAATGCTGCTTCTCAGGTTCCCGTTACACGCTGATACGCCGTTGTTTCTCCTGCAGCTCCAGAGCCTGTACTCTTTACCCTGCTGCACCTTTCAGTTGTCAGGATGAGCGGTCTAAGGGCCAGACTCAAGAGCTGATTCTCTTTCCCAGCTGGGTGTTCTGGTCTCCAATTGGGGGCGTGGGTTCAAATCCCACTTCTGACACAACCTTTTTTTTTTCCAGCCGCTTTCAGATCGGGGTGATTCGCGCCACGGTATATAGACGGTCCTTAAACTTGCCAATCCTGACAGATCGCTCTAACTTGTAGGGGTGCGCACGGAGGATGGGGAGAGCTGGGCTGTTGTTTTCAGGAAACACGTCACAGGAGGCGGGCAGAGCCCTGGCCACTGATTGGTGGTAAATCCCACTAGTTGCGCGTGAAGGACTGGAGCTGAGATGTATAGATTGGGCCATAGAGTACTGTAGGAGAGAGATCTGCGAGAGGACGTAACTTGAGTTTATTTTGCAGGTGACTTAGGTGTGTAAAATAAAATGTGAAAAATATCAGTAAAAGAATGCCACGCCCAACGTGGGGCTCGAACCCACGACCCTGAGATTAAGAGTCTCATGCTCTACCGATTGAGCTAGCCGGGCTGCTGGTTGCACTGTCTGCTGGTCGCCCTTTTCTCAGCACACCATTCCTAACTGGACAGCCTGTGAAGGGAGAGAGCAATGTGTGCTTGCATGTTTATGTGTGCTGCCTGTATGCCTGCACTCTATGTACGTGCATCTTTACGCAGCCGCTATGTCTCTGTGTTTGTCCATGTCTGCAGATATTTGTGGCGCTTCCCTTAATATGGTTATGTTATTGGTATCTTTCTGTGTAAGTTTATGTATGTCTACACATCTTTACTATGTGTGCAGCTAGCTTCCTCTTCCTACATGTGTCTCTGAAGTAAGTCTCTATGGATAAGTAGACCGTGTGTGTCTGTATCTGTGCGTGTGTGCCTGTGCACAGCCAAGCACACACTCGTTTGCGTCATTAAGACATGTACTGACCATAATCTACCCCCTATGCCATTCACAGATACTAGAAATCCAGGACCCCGAGATACAGGCTAAGAGTGGGTACAAAAAGAGCCCCATGGTCTGCCTGCGATCTCATACAGGAGCAGCTGTGTTAATAGCAGACTGGAGCAATACAGAGAGCTTTGTCCTGGCGGTGAGCCCTTATTGTAGCAGGCTTTTACTTGCAGATAAGCCCAGGGACGCCGTCAGGCCCTTTCAATCTTTGCAAATTAAAGTGGCCTCAAGTCTTGGGCAAGGGTATGGGGGGCAGCAACTTCCCCCATGTTTGCAGGATTTACAGACGTGTTATCACCTCATTGCCTCCAAACACGTGTTCCTCCACATCAGCCTCTTGCTGACAAAGAAGGGTTTATTGCTCTTCAGTGGGCAATTCATGTTTAGTATCCCTGCTGGATGGCCGTCTCCTGATAATCAGCGGCTAGTAACCTTCCCTTTTCGCCATTGTAATGTATGCACCCCAGGAGTGCCCCAGACTGTTTTCGCTCTCAGCAGGGGGCCACCAACCATCATGTTGAAATGGGCAACCAAACATCTTCAGCAGGGCCTTGGTAGGCCAACACAGGGAACTATGTCCTGTCAGTGAGCTCTTACAGCAGCAAGCTGCTAATGCCAGGTTGGTGCAATATACAGAACTATAGCCTGGCTGTGAGATAACACAGATCAGGCTCTTGGTGGCAAACAGGCCCAGTATAGAGAGCTCTGGCTCGGCTGTGAGCTAATACAAGGCAGGCAGTTAACGGAAGACTGAGTTAACGCCGACAGCCACAGTGTCTTGAACCGGTCCTGGAAGGTCTGGGATCGCTGTAGGACGCTAAGACGGTCCTGGCACGTAACTGTTGGAACATGTCTTAGCGGTCTAGTAGCTCACCAACAGGGCCACCGCCATGTATATCCCGAAGTCAGGGGATTGCATCAGTGCGTTGCAACCCTGCTCAACTGTAAGGTGAGACGCTAGTTTCCCGCTTTCATTCGGCTTTCTGGCCGCTCTGGGTTCCGTTGCTCTAACGGCTCCCTCTTGCTCTTTCTTTCCACCTTTGTGCTGCGCGCTCCGCGCTCATCTCCTGTCTACCTTCCCTTTGCCCGGCCGCTCGGCCACTGCATGCTCTCTTGTCTGTGGCAGTCTCCTGTTGTTCACCCAGTCTCTGGGGACTCTTCCATTTCCCGCTTACCTTGTAATAACATCGAGGTTCCAGTCCGTTTTCATTCCTTTCCTAGGACGTTACCCCGCTCTTCAGTAAGCATCCTTGCTGTGCATTCTGGACCCTATAGTCCATTCCTCTTACCTGTGACTGGCCATTCAGGTTGAAGTCTTTCTCCGGTGGTCTATCTGCTCGAATACTCTACTCATCCATCACCCGACAGGTGGAACAACTGCTTTAGCGGCCATCCTGTTACCAAACCAAACCTACCTGCACTAGCTAAGGATACCAGGGTATTTCTGCCTGTCGGCTTTTCCCTGGAGTGGGGTTGGCTCCCCGGAGACCCCACTGCCAGGCTTTTTGCATATTAGTCAAAGTGGCCGCTGGGGGAGCCCGCCCTTACCTCTTCCAAAAGAAGGGAAGGAAGAAGACAGCACCTCAGAGGGGACAGAAGTAGATTGCGTCCTCTGACGACTCCTCATAAACACCAGGTGAGGAGTCGGAGGGAGAGGCTTGTATAGTCACCAAAAGTAACCCCATAGATTCTGAGACACGGCCTGGCTGGGCACTCTTACAGGAGCAGGCTGTTATTGGCAGCTCGGCCCAATACAGAGAGCTTTAGCCTGGCTCTCAGATAATACAGACCAGGCTGTTGTGGGCAGACAGACCCAGTACAGAGAGCTCTGGCTCGGCTTTGAGATAATACAAGGCAGGCAGTTAACGGCAGATTTGCCTGACACTGGGAGCCATGGCATGCCTGCGAACTCCTACAGGAAGAGGCAGTTAATGGCAGATTGGTCCAGTAGAGAGGGCGCTTTCCCATCTGTGATCCGGACTGAGCATGGTGTTAATGGCAGATTGGTCCATACTGACAGCCACGTCATAGCCTTGAGATTCTTCGGGAGCACGACTCTGCGTTTTGCACCTTTCCACAGTCCACGGACAGGACCCTGCTTAGCCTTGGAATACCTGCAGAGACTACATGCACCCTATCTCTTCCTTCCCAAAGGCATCCGCACTCTAGTGCATGGCACTGGGCTGGGCTGCATTAGGGCTCTCAGACCCCACCTCTGCGACAGTCCTCTAGTTTAACCATCTTTTGCAGGTCCTTTACAGTCCACCGCAGTATGTCACCGAAGTTCAGATCTACCAAAGTTGTAAACGTTTTTATTGCTGATGTCACTGGCGAATATCTAGTGCTGATCTTTGTTGTAAAAAGTTTCTATGCTAAAGTCTGAACTACAATCGTCTAACTCGAATGGCTGTTGTGACATCACCCAGATATGATGGCTGTCCACAGCCTTGCTTAAGACTTTGGTGGTTTTTAGGTCTTCTCCAACTCCCTAAAATGAGAAAATTGGCCCATTTGCTGACAACTTTTTTGTGCAAATGTGGGGTCCCCCTCCCCTTATCCACTCCCCATACTCTGCCATTCCCTTTACTTTTCCAAATTTAAATCAACCCTTTTATTAATGTCCCCCTCTATATACTGTATTTAACCTTTTAACTTGTCTTCCCCTGTCACCCTGCCTATCCACAGTATGCCTTCTGTTTTGTCAACAACAAAACTGCTGTCTAAAGGGTAGTCTGTTTTTACCCCTTCAAGATCACGGTATGCGATTCACAATACCTGTTCTAGAATATTCTGTTCCTAATGGCCATTGAGGTTTCTCTCATTGGCCATACCTGCCTGTAATAACTGGGTGCTGATAACATTTGTTTAGTGTTTTATTACTGCTGAATGCTTTCGTAGCGCCCTCTGTGGGTGTCCGTCCTAAAATATTCCAGAAAAGTGTCTGCTCTGGACTACCCCACTACTAACGAGCGATCTAGAAGGGGGCATTGCTGATATTTGTTCTAAAATGCTGCTTTGCCAAGAGCTGTTCTAGGAACCCCAACTGTTGATGTGTGCCCCAGAATATTAATGTATTGATGGCTGCCCTTGAATATTCAGTAGGTGATGAAAGATGGCGAGTTGGTGGCTGTTTTTTGCAAAATTCCATCCTTGATGTCCGAGACTGAATGTTCCCCAGCTGGTGTTTGTCCCAATGTATGCCACTGCTGGTGTCTGTTCTGGAATCCATGTTAAGCGTGTTCTGATGTAGTCCGTACCTGATGCCTGTTGTGGAACATGCCCTTGCTTATCTGCAATGCAGAACACGAGAGTGATGTTGCATAGTGTGTGATATTCCATTGCAGATGATTAAAGCTGAATGCTGCTTCTCGGGTTCCCGTTACACGCTGATACGCCGTTGTTTCTCCTGCATCTCCAGAGCCTGTACTCTTTACCCTGCCACACCTTCCAGTTGTCAGGATGGCCGAGCGGTCTAAGGCGCCAGACTCAAGAGCTGATTCTCTTTCCCAGCAGGGTGTTCTGGTCTCCAATTGGAGGCGTGGGTTCAAATCCCACTTCTGACACAACCTTTTTTTTTTTTTTTTGCAGCCGCTTTCGGATCGGGGTGATTCGCGCCACGGTATATAGACGGTCCTTAAACTTGCCAATCCTGACAGATCGCTCTAACTTGTAGGGGTGCGCACGGAGGGTGGGAAGAGCTGGGCTGTTGTCTTCAGGAAACACGTCACAGGAGGCGGGCTGAGCCCTGGCCACTGATTGGTGGTAAATCCCACTAGTTGCGCGTGAAGGACTGGAGCTGAGATGTATTCATTGGGCCATAGAGTACTGTAGGAGAGAGATCTGCGAGAGGACGTAACTTGAGTTTATTTTGCAGGTGACCTAGGTGTGTAAAATAAAATGTGAAAAATATCAGTAAAAGAATGCCGCGCCCAACGTGGGGCTCGAACCCACGACCCTGAGATTAAGAGTCTCATGCTCTACCGACTGAGCTAGCCGGGCTGCTGGTCACACAGTCTGCTGGTCGCCCTTTTCTTAGCACACCATTCCTAACTGGACAGCCTGTGAAGGGAGAGAGCAATGTGTGCTTGCATGTTTATGTGTGCTGCCTGTATGCCTGCACTCTATGTACGTGCATCTTTACGCAGCCGCTATGTCTCTGTGTTTGTCCATGTCTGCAGATATTTGTGGCGCTTCCCTTAATATGGTTATGTTATTGGTATCTTTCTGTGTAAGTTTATGTATGTCTACACATCTTTACTATGTGTGCAGCTAGCTTCCTCTTCCTACATGTGTCTCTGAAGTAAGTCTCTATGGATAAGTAGACCGTGTGTGTCTGTATCTGTGCGTGTGTGCCTGTGCACAGCCAAGCACACACTCGTTTGCGTCATTAAGACATGTACTGACCATAATCTACCCCCTATGCCATTCACAGATACTAGAAATCCAGGACCCCGAGATACAGGCTAAGAGTGGGTACAAAAAGAGCCCCATGGTCTGCCTGCGATCTCATACAGGAGCAGCTGTGTTAATAGCAGACTGGAGCAATACAGAGAGCTTTGTCCTGGCGGTGAGCCCTTATTGTAGCAGGCTTTTACTTGCAGATAAGCCCAGGGACGCCGTCAGGCCCTTTCAATCTTTGCAAATTAAAGTGGCCTCAAGTCTTGGGCAAGGGTATGGGGGGCAGCGACTTCCCCCATGTTTGCAGGATTTACAGACGTGTTATCACCTCATTGCCTCCAAACACTTGTTCCTCCACATCAGCCTCTTGCTGACAAAGAAGGGTTTATTGCTCTTCAGTGGGCAATTCATGTTTAGTATCCCTGCTGGATGGCCGTCTCCTGATAATCAGCGGCTAGTAACCTTCCCTTTTCACCATTGTAATGTATGCACCCCAGGAGTGCCCCAGACTGTTTTCGCTCTCAGCAGGGGGCCACCAACCATCATGTTGAAATGGGCAACCAAACATCTTCAGCAGGGCCTGGGTAGGCCAACACAGGGAACTATGTCCTGTCAGTGAGCTCTTACAGCAGCAAGCTGCTAATGCCAGGTTGGTGCAATATACAGAACTATAGCCTGGCTGTGAGATAACACAGATCAGGCTCTTGGTGGCAAACAGGCCCAGTATAGAGAGCTCTGGCTCGGCTGTGAGCTAATACAAGGCAGGCAGTTAACGGAAGACTGAGTTAACGCCGATAGCCACAGTGTCTTGAATCGGTCCTGGAAGGTCTGGGATCGCTGTAGGACGCTAAAACGGTCCTGGCACGTAACTGTTGGAACATGTCTTAGCGGTCTAGTAGCTCACCAACAGGGCCACCGCCATGTATATCCCGAAGTCAGGGGATTGCATCAGTGCGTTGCAACCCTGCTCAACTGTAAGGTGAGACGCTAGTTTCCCGCTTTCATTCGGCTTTCTGGCCGCTCTGGGTTCCGTTGCTCTAACGGCTCCCTCTTGCTCTTTCTTTCCACCTTTGTGCTGCGCGCTCCGCGCTCTTCTCCTGTCTACCTTCCCTTTGCCCGGCCGCTCGGCCACTGCATGCTCTCTTGTCTGTGGCAGTCTCCTGTTGTTCACCCAGTCTCTGGGGACTCTTCCATTTCCTGCTTACCTTGTAATAACATCGAGGTTCCAGTCCGTTTTCATTCCTTTCCTAGGACGTTACCCCGCTCTTCAGTAAGCATCCTTGCTGTGCATTCTGGACCCTATAGTCCATTCCTCTTACCTGTGACTGGCCATTCAGGTTGAAGTCTTTCTCCGGTGGTCTATCTGCTCGAATACTCTACTCATCCATCACCCGACCGTTGGAACAACTGCTTTAGCGGCCATCCTGTTACCAAACCAAACCTACCTGCACTAGCTAAGGATACCTGGGTATTTCTGCCTGTCGGCTTTTCCCTGGAGTGGGGTTGGCTCCCCGGAGACCCCACTGCCAGGCTTTTTGCATATTAGTCAAAGTGGCCGCTGGGGGAGCCCGCCCTTACCTCTTCCAAAAGAAGGGAAAGAAGAAGACAGCACCTCAGAGGGGACAGAAGTAGATTGCGTCCTCTGACGACTCCTCATAAACACCAGGTGAGGAGTCGGAGGGAGAGGCTTGTATAGTCACCAAAAGTAACCCCATAGATTCTGAGACACGGCCTGGCTGGGCACTCTTACAGGAGCAGGCTGTTATTGGCAGCTCGGCCCAATACAGAGAGCTTTAGCCTGGCTCTCAGATAATACAGACCAGGCTGTTGTGGGCAGACAGACCCAGTACAGAGAGCTCTGGCTCGGCTTTGAGATAATACAAGGCAGGCAGTTAACGGCAGATTTGCCTGACACTGGGAGCCATGGCATGCCTGCGAACTCCTACAGGAAGAGGCAGTTAATGGCAGATTGGTCCAGTAGAGAGGGCGCTTTCCCATCTGTGATCCGGATTGAGCATGCTGTTAATGGCAGATTGGTCCATACTGACAGCCACGTCATAGCCTTGAGATTCTTCAGGAGCACGACTCTGCGTTTTGCACCTTTCCACAGTCCACGGACAGGACCCTGCTTAGCCTTGGAATAGCTGCAGAGACTACATGCACCCTATCTCTTCTTGCCCAAAGGCATCCGCACTCTAGTGCATGGCACTGGGCTGGGCTGCATTAGGGCTCTCAGACCCCACCTCTGCGAGAGTCCTCTAGTTTAACCATCTTTTGCAGGTCCTTTACAGTCCACCGCAGTATATCACCGAAGTTCAGATCTACCAAAGTTGTAAACGTTTTTATTGCTGATGTCACTGGCGAATATCTAGTGCTGATCTTTGTTCTAAAAAGTTCCTATGCTAAAGTCTTAACTACAATCGTCTAACTCGAATGGCCGTTGTGACATCACCCAGATATGATGGCTGTCCACAGCCTTGCTTAAGACTTTGGTGGTTTTTAGGTCTTCTCCAACTCCCTAAAATGAGAAAATTGGCCCATTTGATGACAACTTTTTTGTGCAAATGTGGGGTCCCCCTCCCCTTATCCACTCCCCATACTCTGCCATTCCCTTTACCTTTCCAAATTTAAATCAACCCTTTTATTAATGTCCCCCTCTATATACTGTATTTAACCTTTTAACTTGTCTTCCCCTGTCACCCTGCCTATCCACAGTATGCCTTCTGTTTTGTCAACAACAAAACTGCTGTCTAAAGGGTAGTCTGTTTTTACCCCTTCAAGATCACGGTATGCGATTCACAATACCTGTTCTAGAATATTCTGTTCCTAATAGCCATTGAGGTTTCTCTCATTGGCCATACCTGCCTGTAATAACTGGGTGCTGATAACATTTGTTTAGTGTTTAATTACTGCTGAATGCTTTCGTAGCGCCCTCTGTGGGTGTCCGTCCTAAAATATTCCAGAAAAGTGTCTGTTCTGGACTACCCCACTACTAACGAGCGATCTAGAAGGGGGCATTGCTGATATTTGTTCTAAAATGCTGCTTTGCCAAGAGCTGTTCTAGGAACCCCAACTGTTGATGTGTGCCCCAGAATATTAATGTATTGATGGCTGCCCTTGAATATTCAGTAGGTGATGAAAGATGGCGAGTTGGTGGCTGTTTTGCAAAATTCCATCCTTGATGTCCGAGACTGAATGTTCCCCAGCTGGTGTTTGTCCCAATGTATGCCACTGCTGGTGTCTGTTCTGGAATCCATGTTAAGCGTGTTCTGATGTAGTCCGTACCTGATGCCTGTTGTGGAACATGCCCTTGCTTATCTGCAATGCAGAACACGAGAGTGATGTTGCATAGTGTGTGATATTCCATTGCAGATGATTAAAGCTGAATGCTGCTTCTCAGGTTCCCGTTACACGCTGATACACCGTTGTTTCTCCTGCAGCTCCAGAGCCTGTACTCTTTACCCTGCTGCACCTTTCAGTTGTCAGGATGAGCGGTCTAAGGGCCAGACTCAAGAGCTGATTCTCTTTCCCAGCTGGGTGTTCTGGTCTCCAATTGGGGGCGTGGGTTCAAATCCCACTTCTGACACAACCTTTTTTTTTTCCAGCCGCTTTCAGATCGGGGTGATTCGCGCCACGGTATATAGACGGTCCTTAAACTTGCCAATCCTGACAGATCGCTCTAACTTGTAGGGGTGCGCACGGAGGATGGGGAGAGCTGGGCTGTTGTTTTCAGGAAACACGTCACAGGAGGCGGGCAGAGCCCTGGCCACTGATTGGTGGTAAATCCCACTAGTTGCGCGTGAAGGACTGGAGCTGAGATGTATAGATTGGGCCATAGAGTACTGTAGGAGAGAGATCTGCGAGAGGACGTAACTTGAGTTTATTTTGCAGGTGACTTAGGTGTGTAAAATAAAATGTGAAAAATATCAGTAAAAGAATGCCACGCCCAACGTGGGGCTCGAACCCACGACCCTGAGATTAAGAGTCTCATGCTCTACCGACTGAGCTAGCCGGGCTGCTGGTTGCAATGTCAGCTGGTCACCCTTTTCTCAGCACACCATTCCTAACTGGACAGCCTGTGAAGGGAGAGAGCAATGTGTGCTTGCATGTTTATGTGTGCTGCCTGTATGCCTGCACTCTATGTACGTGCATCTTTACGCAGCCGCTATGTCTCTGTGTTTGTCCATGTCTGCAGATATTTGTGGCGCTTCCCTTAATATGGTTATGTTATTGGTATCTTTCTGTGTAAGTTTATGTATGTCTACACATCTTTACTATGTGTGCAGCTAGCTTCCTCTTCCTACATGTGTCTCTGAAGTAAGTCTCTATGGATAAGTAGACCGTGTGTGTCTGTATCTGTGCGTGTGTGCCTGTGCACAGCCAAGCACACACTCGTTTGCGTCATTAAGACATGTACTGACCATAATCTACCCCCTATGCCATTCACAGATACTAGAAATCCAGGACCCCGAGATACAGGCTAAGAGTGGGTACAAAAAGAGCCCCATGGTCTGCCTGCGATCTCATACAGGAGCAGCTGTGTTAATAGCAGACTGGAGCAATACAGAGAGCTTTGTCCTGGCGGTGAGCCCTTATTGTAGCAGGCTTTTACTTGCAGATAAGCCCAGGGACGCCGTCAGGCCCTTTCAATCTTTGCAAATTAAAGTGGCCTCAAGTCTTGGGCAAGGGTATGGGGGGCAGCGACTTCCCCCATGTTTGCAGGATTTACAGACGTGTTATCACCTCATTGCCTTCAAACACTTGTTCCTCCACATCAGCCCCTTGCTGACAAAGAAGGGTTTTTTGCTCTTCAGTGGGCAATTCATGTTTAGTATCCCTGCTGGATGGCTGTCTCCTGATAATCAGCGGCTAGTAACCTTACCCTTTTCGCCATTGTAATGTATGCACCCCAGGAGTGCCCCAGACTGTTTTCGCTCTCAGCAGGGGGCCACCAACCATCATGTTGAAATGGGCAACCAAACATCTTCAGCAGGGCCTTGGTAGGCCAACACAGGGAACTATGTCCTGTCAGTGAGCTCTTACAGCAGCAAGCTGCTAATGCCAGGTTGGTGCAATATACAGAACTATAGCCTGGCTGTGAGATAACACAGATCAGGCTCTTGGTGGCAAACAGGCCCAGTATAGAGAGCTCTGGCTCGGCTGTGAGCTAATACAAGGCAGGCAGTTAACGGAAGACTGAGTTAACGCCGACAGCCACAGTGTCTTGAACCGGTCCTGGAAGGTCTGGGATCGCTGTAGGACGCTAAGACGGTCCTGGCACGTAACTGTTGGAACATGTCTTAGCGGTCTAGTAGCTCACCAACAGGGCCACCGCCATGTATATCCCGAAGTCAGGGGATTGCATCAGTGCGTTGCAACCCTGCTCAACTGTAAGGTGAGACGCTAGTTTCCCGCTTTCATTCGGCTTTCTGGCCGCTCTGGGTTCCGTTGCTCTAACGGCTCCCTCTTGCTCTTTCTTTCCACCTTTGTGCTGCGCGCTCCGCGCTCATCTCCTGTCTACCTTCCCTTTGCCCGGCCGCTCGGCCACTGCATGCTCTCTTGTCTGTGGCAGTCTCCTGTTGTTCACCCAGTCTCTGGGGACTCTTCCATTTCCCGCTTACCTTGTAATAACATCGAGGTTCCAGTCCGTTTTCATTCCTTTCCTAGGACGTTACCCCGCTCTTCAGTAAGCATCCTTGCTGTGCATTCTGGACCCTATAGTCCATTCCTCTTACCTGTGACTGGCCATTCAGGTTGAAGTCTTTCTCCGGTGGTCTATCTGCTCGAATACTCTACTCATCCATCACCCGACAGGTGGAACAACTGCTTTAGCGGCCATCCTGTTACCAAACCAAACCTACCTGCACTAGCTAAGGATACCAGGGTATTTCTGCCTGTCGGCTTTTCCCTGGAGTGGGGTTGGCTCCCCGGAGACCCCACTGCCAGGCTTTTTGCATATTAGTCAAAGTGGCCGCTGGGGGAGCCCGCCCTTACCTCTTCCAAAAGAAGGGAAGGAAGAAGACAGCACCTCAGAGGGGACAGAAGTAGATTGCGTCCTCTGACGACTCCTCATAAACACCAGGTGAGGAGTCGGAGGGAGAGGCTTGTATAGTCACCAAAAGTAACCCCATAGATTCTGAGACACGGCCTGGCTGGGCACTCTTACAGGAGCAGGCTGTTATTGGCAGCTCGGCCCAATACAGAGAGCTTTAGCCTGGCTCTCAGATAATACAGACCAGGCTGTTGTGGGCAGACAGACCCAGTACAGAGAGCTCTGGCTCGGCTTTGAGATAATACAAGGCAGGCAGTTAACGGCAGATTTGCCTGACACTGGGAGCCATGGCATGCCTGCGAACTCCTACAGGAAGAGGCAGTTAATGGCAGATTGGTCCAGTAGAGAGGGCGCTTTCCCATCTGTGATCCGGATTGAGCATGCTGTTAATGGCAGATTGGTCCATACTGACAGCCACGTCATAGCCTTGAGATTCTTCAGGAGCACGACTCTGCGTTTTGCACCTTTCCACAGTCCACGGACAGGACCCTGCTTAGCCTTGGAATAGCTGCAGAGACTACATGCACCCTATCTCTTCTTGCCCAAAGGCATCCGCACTCTAGTGCATGGCACTGGGCTGGGCTGCATTAGGGCTCTCAGACCCCACCTCTGCGACAGTCCTCTAGTTTAACCATCTTTTGCAGGTCCTTTACAGTCCACCGCAGTATATCACCGAAGTTCAGATCTACCAAAGTTGTAAACGTTTTTATTGCTGATGTCACTGGCGAATATCTAGTGCTGATCTTTGTTCTAAAAAGTTCCTATGCTAAAGTCTTAACTACAATCGTCTAACTCGAATGGCCGTTGTGACATCACCCAGATATGATGGCTGTCCACAGCCTTGCTTAAGACTTTGGTGGTTTTTAGGTCTTCTCCAACTCCCTAAAATGAGAAAATTGGCCCATTTGATGACAACTTTTTTGTGCAAATGTGGGGTCCCCCTCCCCTTATCCACTCCCCATACTCTGCCATTCCCTTTACCTTTCCAAATTTAAATCAACCCTTTTATTAATGTCCCCCTCTATATACTGTATTTAACCTTTTAACTTGTCTTCCCCTGTCACCCTGCCTATCCACAGTATGCCTTCTGTTTTGTGAACAACAAAACTGCTGTCTAAACGGTAGTCTGTTTTTACCCCTTCAAGATCACGGTATGCGATTCACAATACCTGTTCTAGAATATTCTGTTCCTAATAGCCATTGAGGTTTCTCTCATTGGCCATACCTGCCTGTAATAACTGGGTGCTGATAACATTTGTTTAGTGTTTAATTACTGCTGAATGCTTTCGTAGCGCCCTCTGTGGGTGTCCGTCCTAAAATATTCCAGAAAAGTGTCTGTTCTGGACTACCCCACTACTAACGAGCGATCTAGAAGGGGGCATTGCTGATATTTGTTCTAAAATGCTGCTTTGCCAAGAGCTGTTCTAGGAACCCCAACTGTTGATGTGTGCCCCAGAATATTAATGTATTGATGGCTGCCCTTGAATATTCAGTAGGTGATGAAAGATGGTGAGTTGGTGGCTGTTTTGCAAAATTCCATCCTTGATGTCCGAGACTGAATGTTCCCCAGCTGGTGTGTGTCCCAATGTATGCCACTGCTGGTGTCTGTTCTGGAATCCATGTTAAGCGTGTTCTGATGTAGTCCGTACCTGATGCCTGTTGTGGAACATGCCCTTGCTTATCTGCAATGCAGAACACGAGAGTGATGTTGCATAGTGTGTGATATTCCATTGCAGATGATTAAAGCTGAATGCTGCTTCTCAGGTTCCCGTTACACGCTGATACGCCGTTGTTTCTCCTGCAGCTCCAGAGCCTGTACTCTTTACCCTGCTGCACCTTTCAGTTGTCAGGATGAGCGGTCTAAGGGCCAGACTCAAGAGCTGATTCTCTTTCCCAGCTGGGTGTTCTGGTCTCCAATTGGGGGCGTGGGTTCAAATCCCACTTCTGACACAACCTTTTTTTTTTCCAGCCGCTTTCAGATCGGGGTGATTCGCGCCACGGTATATAGACGGTCCTTAAACTTGCCAATCCTGACAGATCGCTCTAACTTGTAGGGGTGCGCACGGAGGATGGGGAGAGCTGGGCTGTTGTTTTCAGGAAACACGTCACAGGAGGCGGGCAGAGCCCTGGCCACTGATTGGTGGTAAATCCCACTAGTTGCGCGTGAAGGACTGGAGCTGAGATGTATAGATTGGGCCATAGAGTACTGTAGGAGAGAGATCTGCGAGAGGACGTAACTTGAGTTTATTTTGCAGGTGACTTAGGTGTGTAAAATAAAATGTGAAAAATATCAGTAAAAGAATGCCACGCCCAACGTGGGGCTCGAACCCACGACCCTGAGATTAAGAGTCTCATGCTCTACCGACTGAGCTAGCCGGGCTGCTGGTTGCAATGTCAGCTGGTCACCCTTTTCTCAGCACACCATTCCTAACTGGACAGCCTGTGAAGGGAGAGAGCAATGTGTGCTTGCATGTTTATGTGTGCTGCCTGTATGCCTGCACTCTATGTACGTGCATCTTTACGCAGCCGCTATGTCTCTGTGTTTGTCCATGTCTGCAGATATTTGTGGCGCTTCCCTTAATATGGTTATGTTATTGGTATCTTTCTGTGTAAGTTTATGTATGTCTACACATCTTTACTATGTGTGCAGCTAGCTTCCTCTTCCTACATGTGTCTCTGAAGTAAGTCTCTATGGATAAGTAGACCGTGTGTGTCTGTATCTGTGCGTGTGTGCCTGTGCACAGCCAAGCACACACTCGTTTGCGTCATTAAGACATGTACTGACCATAATCTACCCCCTATGCCATTCACAGATACTAGAAATCCAGGACCCCGAGATACAGGCTAAGAGTGGGTACAAAAAGAGCCCCATGGTCTGCCTGCGATCTCATACAGGAGCAGCTGTGTTAATAGCAGACTGGAGCAATACAGAGAGCTTTGTCCTGGCGGTGAGCCCTTATTGTAGCAGGCTTTTACTTGCAGATAAGCCCAGGGACGCCGTCAGGCCCTTTCAATCTTTGCAAATTAAAGTGGCCTCAAGTCTTGGGCAAGGGTATGGGGGGCAGCAACTTCCCCCATGTTTGCAGGATTTACAGACGTGTTATCACCTCATTGCCTCCAAACACGTGTTCCTCCACATCAGCCTCTTGCTGACAAAGAAGGGTTTATTGCTCTTCAGTGGGCAATTCATGTTTAGTATCCCTGCTGGATGGCCGTCTCCTGATAATCAGCGGCTAGTAACCTTCCCTTTTCGCCATTGTAATGTATGCACCCCAGGAGTGCCCCAGACTGTTTTCGCTCTCAGCAGGGGGCCACCAACCATCATGTTGAAATGGGCAACCAAACATCTTCAGCAGGGCCTTGGTAGGCCAACACAGGGAACTATGTCCTGTCAGTGAGCTCTTACAGCAGCAAGCTGCTAATGCCAGGTTGGTGCAATATACAGAACTATAGCCTGGCTGTGAGATAACACAGATCAGGCTCTTGGTGGCAAACAGGCCCAGTATAGAGAGCTCTGGCTCGGCTGTGAGCTAATACAAGGCAGGCAGTTAACGGAAGACTGAGTTAACGCCGACAGCCACAGTGTCTTGAACCGGTCCTGGAAGGTCTGGGATCGCTGTAGGACGCTAAGACGGTCCTGGCACGTAACTGTTGGAACATGTCTTAGCGGTCTAGTAGCTCACCAACAGGGCCACCGCCATGTATATCCCGAAGTCAGGGGATTGCATCAGTGCGTTGCAACCCTGCTCAACTGTAAGGTGAGACGCTAGTTTCCCGCTTTCATTCGGCTTTCTGGCCGCTCTGGGTTCCGTTGCTCTAACGGCTCCCTCTTGCTCTTTCTTTCCACCTTTGTGCTGCGCGCTCCGCGCTCATCTCCTGTCTACCTTCCCTTTGCCCGGCCGCTCGGCCACTGCATGCTCTCTTGTCTGTGGCAGTCTCCTGTTGTTCACCCAGTCTCTGGGGACTCTTCCATTTCCCGCTTACCTTGTAATAACATCGAGGTTCCAGTCCGTTTTCATTCCTTTCCTAGGACGTTACCCCGCTCTTCAGTAAGCATCCTTGCTGTGCATTCTGGACCCTATAGTCCATTCCTCTTACCTGTGACTGGCCATTCAGGTTGAAGTCTTTCTCCGGTGGTCTATCTGCTCGAATACTCTACTCATCCATCACCCGACAGGTGGAACAACTGCTTTAGCGGCCATCCTGTTACCAAACCAAACCTACCTGCACTAGCTAAGGATACCAGGGTATTTCTGCCTGTCGGCTTTTCCCTGGAGTGGGGTTGGCTCCCCGGAGACCCCACTGCCAGGCTTTTTGCATATTAGTCAAAGTGGCCGCTGGGGGAGCCCGCCCTTACCTCTTCCAAAAGAAGGGAAGGAAGAAGACAGCACCTCAGAGGGGACAGAAGTAGATTGCGTCCTCTGACGACTCCTCATAAACACCAGGTGAGGAGTCGGAGGGAGAGGCTTGTATAGTCACCAAAAGTAACCCCATAGATTCTGAGACACGGCCTGGCTGGGCACTCTTACAGGAGCAGGCTGTTATTGGCAGCTCGGCCCAATACAGAGAGCTTTAGCCTGGCTCTCAGATAATACAGACCAGGCTGTTGTGGGCAGACAGACCCAGTACAGAGAGCTCTGGCTCGGCTTTGAGATAATACAAGGCAGGCAGTTAACGGCAGATTTGCCTGACACTGGGAGCCATGGCATGCCTGCGAACTCCTACAGGAAGAGGCAGTTAATGGCAGATTGGTCCAGTAGAGAGGGCGCTTTCCCATCTGTGATCCGGACTGAGCATGGTGTTAATGGCAGATTGGTCCATACTGACAGCCACGTCATAGCCTTGAGATTCTTCGGGAGCACGACTCTGCGTTTTGCACCTTTCCACAGTCCACGGACAGGACCCTGCTTAGCCTTGGAATACCTGCAGAGACTACATGCACCCTATCTCTTCCTTCCCAAAGGCATCCGCACTCTAGTGCATGGCACTGGGCTGGGCTGCATTAGGGCTCTCAGACCCCACCTCTGCGACAGTCCTCTAGTTTAACCATCTTTTGCAGGTCCTTTACAGTCCACCGCAGTATGTCACCGAAGTTCAGATCTACCAAAGTTGTAAACGTTTTTATTGCTGATGTCACTGGCGAATATCTAGTGCTGATCTTTGTTGTAAAAAGTTTCTATGCTAAAGTCTGAACTACAATCGTCTAACTCGAATGGCTGTTGTGACATCACCCAGATATGATGGCTGTCCACAGCCTTGCTTAAGACTTTGGTGGTTTTTAGGTCTTCTCCAACTCCCTAAAATGAGAAAATTGGCCCATTTGCTGACAACTTTTTTGTGCAAATGTGGGGTCCCCCTCCCCTTATCCACTCCCCATACTCTGCCATTCCCTTTACTTTTCCAAATTTAAATCAACCCTTTTATTAATGTCCCCCTCTATATACTGTATTTAACCTTTTAACTTGTCTTCCCCTGTCACCCTGCCTATCCACAGTATGCCTTCTGTTTTGTCAACAACAAAACTGCTGTCTAAAGGGTAGTCTGTTTTTACCCCTTCAAGATCACGGTATGCGATTCACAATACCTGTTCTAGAATATTCTGTTCCTAATGGCCATTGAGGTTTCTCTCATTGGCCATACCTGCCTGTAATAACTGGGTGCTGATAACATTTGTTTAGTGTTTTATTACTGCTGAATGCTTTCGTAGCGCCCTCTGTGGGTGTCCGTCCTAAAATATTCCAGAAAAGTGTCTGCTCTGGACTACCCCACTACTAACGAGCGATCTAGAAGGGGGCATTGCTGATATTTGTTCTAAAATGCTGCTTTGCCAAGAGCTGTTCTAGGAACCCCAACTGTTGATGTGTGCCCCAGAATATTAATGTATTGATGGCTGCCCTTGAATATTCAGTAGGTGATGAAAGATGGCGAGTTGGTGGCTGTTTTGCAAAATTCCATCCTTGATGTCCGAGACTGAATGTTCCCCAGCTGGTGTTTGTCCCAATGTATGCCACTGCTGGTGTCTGTTCTGGAATCCATGTTAAGCGTGTTCTGATGTAGTCCGTACCTGATGCCTGTTGTGGAACATGCCCTTGCTTATCTGCAATGCAGAACACGAGAGTGATGTTGCATAGTGTGTGATATTCCATTGCAGATGATTAAAGCTGAATGCTGCTTCTCAGGTTCCCGTTACACGCTGATACGCCGTTGTTTCTCCTGCATCTCCAGAGCCTGTACTCTTTACCCTGCTGCACCTTCCAGTTGTCAGGATGGCCGAGCGGTCTAAGGCGCCAGACTCAAGAGCTGATTCTCTTTCCCAGCTGGGTGTTCTGGTCTCCAATTGGAGGCGTGGGTTCAAATCCCACTTCTGACACAACCTTTTTTTTTTTTTTTTGCAGCCGCTTTCGGATCGGGGTGATTCGCGCCACGGTATATAGACGGTCCTTAAACTTGCCAATCCTGACAGATCGCTCTAACTTGTAGGGGTGCGCACGGAGGGTGGGGAGAGCTGGGCTGTTGTCTTCAGGAAACACGTCACAGGAGGCGGGCTGAGCCCTGGCCACTGATTGGTGGTAAATCCCACTAGTTGCGCGTGAAGGACTGGAGCTGAGATGTATTCATTGGGCCATAGAGTACTGTAGGAGAGAGATCTGCGAGAGGACGTAACTTGAGTTTATTTTGCAGGTGACCTAGGTGTGTAAAATAACATGTGAAAAATATCAGTAAAAGAATGCCGCGCCCAACGTGGGGCTCGAACCCACGACCCTGAGATTAAGAGTCTCATGCTCTACCGACTGAGCTAGCCGGGCTGCTGGTCACACAGTCTGCTGGTCGCCCTTTTCTTAGCACACCATTCCTAACTGGACAGCCTGTGAAGGGAGAGAGCAATGTGTGCTTGCATGTTTATGTGTGCTGCCTGTATGCCTGCACTCTATGTACGTGCATCTTTACGCAGCCGCTATGTCTCTGTGTTTGTCCATGTCTGCAGATATTTGTGGCGCTTCCCTTAATATGGTTATGTTATTGGTATCTTTCTGTGTAAGTTTATGTATGTCTACACATCTTTACTATGTGTGCAGCTAGCTTCCTCTTCCTACATGTGTCTCTGAAGTAAGTCTCTATGGATAAGTAGACCGTGTGTGTCTGTATCTGTGCGTGTGTGCCTGTGCACAGCCAAGCACACACTCGTTTGCGTCATTAAGACATGTACTGACCATAATCTACCCCCTATGCCATTCACAGATACTAGAAATCCAGGACCCCGAGATACAGGCTAAGAGTGGGTACAAAAAGAGCCCCATGGTCTGCCTGCGATCTCATACAGGAGCAGCTGTGTTAATAGCAGACTGGAGCAATACAGAGAGCTTTGTCCTGGCGGTGAGCCCTTATTGTAGCAGGCTTTTACTTGCAGATAAGCCCAGGGACGCCGTCAGGCCCTTTCAATCTTTGCAAATTAAAGTGGCCTCAAGTCTTGGGCAAGGGTATGGGGGGCAGCGACTTCCCCCATGTTTGCAGGATTTACAGACGTGTTATCACCTCATTGCCTCCAAACACTTGTTCCTCCACATCAGCCTCTTGCTGACAAAGAAGGGTTTATTGCTCTTCAGTGGGCAATTCATGTTTAGTATCCCTGCTGGATGGCCGTCTCCTGATAATCAGCGGCTAGTAACCTTCCCTTTTCACCATTGTAATGTATGCACCCCAGGAGTGCCCCAGACTGTTTTCGCTCTCAGCAGGGGGCCACCAACCATCATGTTGAAATGGGCAACCAAACATCTTCAGCAGGGCCTGGGTAGGCCAACACAGGGAACTATGTCCTGTCAGTGAGCTCTTACAGCAGCAAGCTGCTAATGCCAGGTTGGTGCAATATACAGAACTATAGCCTGGCTGTGAGATAACACAGATCAGGCTCTTGGTGGCAAACAGGCCCAGTATAGAGAGCTCTGGCTCGGCTGTGAGCTAATACAAGGCAGGCAGTTAACGGAAGACTGAGTTAACGCCGATAGCCACAGTGTCTTGAATCGGTCCTGGAAGGTCTGGGATCGCTGTAGGACGCTAAAACGGTCCTGGCACGTAACTGTTGGAACATGTCTTAGCGGTCTAGTAGCTCACCAACAGGGCCACCGCCATGTATATCCCGAAGTCAGGGGATTGCATCAGTGCGTTGCAACCCTGCTCAACTGTAAGGTGAGACGCTAGTTTCCCACTTTCATTCGGCTTTCTGGCCGCTCTGGGTTCCGTTGCTCTAACGGCTCCCTCTTGCTCTTTCTTTCCACCTTTGTGCTGCGCGCTCCGCGCTCTTCTCCTGTCTACCTTCCCTTTGCCCGGCCGCTCGGCCACTGCATGCTCTCTTGTCTGTGGCAGTCTCCTGTTGTTCACCCAGTCTCTGGGGACTCTTCCATTTCCTGCTTACCTTGTAATAACATCGAGGTTCCAGTCCGTTTTCATTCCTTTCCTAGGACGTTACCCCGCTCTTCAGTAAGCATCCTTGCTGTGCATTCTGGACCCTATAGTCCATTCCTCTTACCTGTGACTGGCCATTCAGGTTGAAGTCTTTCTCCGGTGGTCTATCTGCTCGAATACTCTACTCATCCATCACCCGACCGTTGGAACAACTGCTTTAGCGGCCATCCTGTTACCAAACCAAACCTACCTGCACTAGCTAAGGATACCTGGGTATTTCTGCCTGTCGGCTTTTCCCTGGAGTGGGGTTGGCTCCCCGGAGACCCCACTGCCAGGCTTTTTGCATATTAGTCAAAGTGGCCGCTGGGGGAGCCCGCCCTTACCTCTTCCAAAAGAAGGGAAAGAAGAAGACAGCACCTCAGAGGGGACAGAAGTAGATTGCGTCCTCTGACGACTCCTCATAAACACCAGGTGAGGAGTCGGAGGGAGAGGCTTGTATAGTCACCAAAAGTAACCCCATAGATTCTGAGACACGGCCTGGCTGGGCACTCTTACAGGAGCAGGCTGTTATTGGCAGCTCGGCCCAATACAGAGAGCTTTAGCCTGGCTCTCAGATAATACAGACCAGGCTGTTGTGGGCAGACAGACCCAGTACAGAGAGCTCTGGCTCGGCTTTGAGATAATACAAGGCAGGCAGTTAACGGCAGATTTGCCTGACACTGGGAGCCATGGCATGCCTGCGAACTCCTACAGGAAGAGGCAGTTAATGGCAGATTGGTCCAGTAGAGAGGGCGCTTTCCCATCTGTGATCCGGATTGAGCATGCTGTTAATGGCAGATTGGTCCATACTGACAGCCACGTCATAGCCTTGAGATTCTTCAGGAGCACGACTCTGCGTTTTGCACCTTTCCACAGTCCACGGACAGGACCCTGCTTAGCCTTGGAATAGCTGCAGAGACTACATGCACCCTATCTCTTCTTGCCCAAAGGCATCCGCACTCCAGTGCATGGCACTGGGCTGGGCTGCATTAGGGCTCTCAGACCCCACCTCTGCGACAGTCCTCTAGTTTAACCATCTTTTGCAGGTCCTTTACAGTCCACCGCAGTATATCACCGAAGTTCAGATCTACCAAAGTTGGAAACGTTTTTATTGCTGATGTCACTGGCGAATAGCTAGTGCTGATCTTTGTTCTAAAAAGTTCCTATGCTAAAGTCTTAACTACAATCGTCTAACTCGAATGGCCGTTGTGACATCACCCAGATATGATGGCTGTCCACAGCCTTGCTTAAGACTTTGGTGGTTTTTAGGTCTTCTCCAACTCCCTAAAATGAGAAAATTGGCCCATTTGATGACAACTTTTTTGTGCAAATGTGGGGTCCCCCTCCCCTTATCCACTCCCCATACTCTGCCATTCCCTTTACCTTTCCAAATTTAAATCAACCCTTTTATTAATGTCCCCCTCTATATACTGTATTTAACCTTTTAACTTGTCTTCCCCTGTCACCCTGCCTATCCACAGTATGCCTTCTGTTTTGTCAACAACAAAACTGCTGTCTAAAGGGTAGTCTGTTTTTACCCCTTCAAGATCACGGTATGCGATTCACAATACCTGTTCTAGAATATTCTGTTCCTAATAGCCATTGAGGTTTCTCTCATTGGCCATACCTGCCTGTAATAACTGGGTGCTGATAACATTTGTTTAGTGTTTAATTACTGCTGAATGCTTTCGTAGCGCCCTCTGTGGGTGTCCGTCCTAAAATATTCCAGAAAAGTGTCTGTTCTGGACTACCCCACTACTAACGAGCGATCTAGAAGGGGGCATTGCTGATATTTGTTCTAAAATGCTGCTTTGCCAAGAGCTGTTCTAGGAACCCCAACTGTTGATGTGTGCCCCAGAATATTAATGTATTGATGGCTGCCCTTGAATATTCAGTAGGTGATGAAAGATGGCGAGTTGGTGGCTGTTTTGCAAAATTCCATCCTTGATGTCCGAGACTGAATGTTCCCCAGCTGGTGTTTGTCCCAATGTATGCCACTGCTGGTGTCTGTTCTGGAATCCATGTTAAGCGTGTTCTGATGTAGTCCGTACCTGATGCCTGTTGTGGAACATGCCCTTGCTTATCTGCAATGCAGAACACGAGAGTGATGTTGCATAGTGTGTGATATTCCATTGCAGATGATTAAAGCTGAATGCTGCTTCTCAGGTTCCTGTTACACGCTGATACGCCGTTGTTTCTCCTGCAGCTCCAGAGCCTGTACTCTTTACCCTGCTGCACCTTTCAGTTGTCAGGATGAGCGGTCTAAGGGCCAGACTCAAGAGCTGATTCTCTTTCCCAGCTGGGTGTTCTGGTCTCCAATTGGGGGCGTGGGTTCAAATCCCACTTCTGACACAACCTTTTTTTTTTCCAGCCGCTTTCAGATCGGGGTGATTCGCGCCACGGTATATAGACGGTCCTTAAACTTGCCAATCCTGACAGATCGCTCTAACTTGTAGGGGTGCGCACGGAGGATGGGGAGAGCTGGGCTGTTGTTTTCAGGAAACACGTCACAGGAGGCGGGCAGAGCCCTGGCCACTGATTGGTGGTAAATCCCACTAGTTGCGCGTGAAGGACTGGAGCTGAGATGTATAGATTGGGCCATAGAGTACTGTAGGAGAGAGATCTGCGAGAGGACGTAACTTGAGTTTATTTTGCAGGTGACTTAGGTGTGTAAAATAAAATGTGAAAAATATCAGTAAAAGAATGCCACGCCCAACGTGGGGCTCGAACCCACGACCCTGAGATTAAGAGTCTCATGCTCTACCGATTGAGCTAGCCGGGCTGCTGGTTGCACTGTCTGCTGGTCGCCCTTTTCTCAGCACACCATTCCTAACTGGACAGCCTGTGAAGGGAGAGAGCAATGTGTGCTTGCATGTTTATGTGTGCTGCCTGTATGCCTGCACTCTATGTACGTGCATCTTTACGCAGCCGCTATGTCTCTGTGTTTGTCCATGTCTGCAGATATTTGTGGCGCTTCCCTTAATATGGTTATGTTATTGGTATCTTTCTGTGTAAGTTTATGTATGTCTACACATCTTTACTATGTGTGCAGCTAGCTTCCTCTTCCTACATGTGTCTCTGAAGTAAGTCTCTATGGATAAGTAGACCGTGTGTGTCTGTATCTGTGCGTGTGTGCCTGTGCACAGCCAAGCACACACTCGTTTGCGTCATTAAGACATGTACTGACCATAATCTACCCCCTATGCCATTCACAGATACTAGAAATCCAGGACCCCGAGATACAGGCTAAGAGTGGGTACAAAAAGAGCCCCATGGTCTGCCTGCGATCTCATACAGGAGCAGCTGTGTTAATAGCAGACTGGAGCAATACAGAGAGCTTTGTCCTGGCGGTGAGCCCTTATTGTAGCAGGCTTTTACTTGCAGATAAGCCCAGGGACGCCGTCAGCCCCTTTCAATCTTTGCAAATTAAAGTGGCCTCAAGTCTTGGGCAAGGGTATGGGGGGCAGCAACTTCCCCCATGTTTGCAGGATTTACAGACGTGTTATCACCTCATTGCCTCCAAACACGTGTTCCTCCACATCAGCCTCTTGCTGACAAAGAAGGGTTTATTGCTCTTCAGTGGGCAATTCATGTTTAGTATCCCTGCTGGATGGCCGTCTCCTGATAATCAGCGGCTAGTAACCTTCCCTTTTCGCCATTGTAATGTATGCACCCCAGGAGTGCCCCAGACTGTTTTCGCTCTCAGCAGGGGGCCACCAACCATCATGTTGAAATGGGCAACCAAACATCTTCAGCAGGGCCTTGGTAGGCCAACACAGGGAACTATGTCCTGTCAGTGAGCTCTTACAGCAGCAAGCTGCTAATGCCAGGTTGGTGCAATATACAGAACTATAGCCTGGCTGTGAGATAACACAGATCAGGCTCTTGGTGGCAAACAGGCCCAGTATAGAGAGCTCTGGCTCGGCTGTGAGCTAATACAAGGCAGGCAGTTAACGGAAGACTGAGTTAACGCCGACAGCCACAGTGTCTTGAACCGGTCCTGGAAGGTCTGGGATCGCTGTAGGACGCTAAGACGGTCCTGGCACGTAACTGTTGGAACATGTCTTAGCGGTCTAGTAGCTCACCAACAGGGCCACCGCCATGTATATCCCGAAGTCAGGGGATTGCATCAGTGCGTTGCAACCCTGCTCAACTGTAAGGTGAGACGCTAGTTTCCCGCTTTCATTCGGCTTTCTGGCCGCTCTGGGTTCCGTTGCTCTAACGGCTCCCTCTTGCTCTTTCTTTCCACCTTTGTGCTGCGCGCTCCGCGCTCATCTCCTGTCTACCTTCCCTTTGCCCGGCCGCTCGGCCACTGCATGCTCTCTTGTCTGTGGCAGTCTCCTGTTGTTCACCCAGTCTCTGGGGACTCTTCCATTTCCCGCTTACCTTGTAATAACATCGAGGTTCCAGTCCGTTTTCATTCCTTTCCTAGGACGTTACCCCGCTCTTCAGTAAGCATCCTTGCTGTGCATTCTGGACCCTATAGTCCATTCCTCTTACCTGTGACTGGCCATTCAGGTTGAAGTCTTTCTCCGGTGGTCTATCTGCTCGAATACTCTACTCATCCATCACCCGACAGGTGGAACAACTGCTTTAGCGGCCATCCTGTTACCAAACCAAACCTACCTGCACTAGCTAAGGATACCAGGGTATTTCTGCCTGTCGGCTTTTCCCTGGAGTGGGGTTGGCTCCCCGGAGACCCCACTGCCAGGCTTTTTGCATATTAGTCAAAGTGGCCGCTGGGGGAGCCCGCCCTTACCTCTTCCAAAAGAAGGGAAGGAAGAAGACAGCACCTCAGAGGGGACAGAAGTAGATTGCGTCCTCTGACGACTCCTCATAAACACCAGGTGAGGAGTCGGAGGGAGAGGCTTGTATAGTCACCAAAAGTAACCCCATAGATTCTGAGACACGGCCTGGCTGGGCACTCTTACAGGAGCAGGCTGTTATTGGCAGCTCGGCCCAATACAGAGAGCTTTAGCCTGGCTCTCAGATAATACAGACCAGGCTGTTGTGGGCAGACAGACCCAGTACAGAGAGCTCTGGCTCGGCTTTGAGATAATACAAGGCAGGCAGTTAACGGCAGATTTGCCTGACACTGGGAGCCATGGCATGCCTGCGAACTCCTACAGGAAGAGGCAGTTAATGGCAGATTGGTCCAGTAGAGAGGGCGCTTTCCCATCTGTGATCCGGACTGAGCATGGTGTTAATGGCAGATTGGTCCATACTGACAGCCACGTCATAGCCTTGAGATTCTTCGGGAGCACGACTCTGCGTTTTGCACCTTTCCACAGTCCACGGACAGGACCCTGCTTAGCCTTGGAATACCTGCAGAGACTACATGCACCCTATCTCTTCCTTCCCAAAGGCATCCGCACTCTAGTGCATGGCACTGGGCTGGGCTGCATTAGAATCTCAGACCCCACCTCTGCGACAGTCCTCTAGTTTAACCATCTTTTGCAGGTCCTTTACAGTCCACCGCAGTATGTCACCGAAGTTCAGATCTACCAAAGTTGTAAACGTTTTTATTGCTGATGTCACTGGCGAATATCTAGTGCTGATCTTTGTTGTAAAAAGTTTCTATGCTAAAGTCTGAACTACAATCGTCTAACTCGAATGGCTGTTGTGACATCACCCAGATATGATGGCTGTCCACAGCCTTGCTTAAGACTTTGGTGGTTTTTAGGTCTTCTCCAACTCCCTAAAATGAGAAAATTGGCCCATTTGCTGACAACTTTTTTGTGCAAATGTGGGGTCCCCCTCCCCTTATCCACTCCCCATACTCTGCCATTCCCTTTACTTTTCCAAATTTAAATCAACCCTTTTATTAATGTCCCCCTCTATATACTGTATTTAACCTTTTAACTTGTCTTCCCCTGTCACCCTGCCTATCCACAGTATGCCTTCTGTTTTGTCAACAACAAAACTGCTGTCTAAAGGGTAGTCTGTTTTTACCCCTTCAAGATCACGGTATGCGATTCACAATACCTGTTCTAGAATATTCTGTTCCTAATGGCCATTGAGGTTTCTCTCATTGGCCATACCTGCCTGTAATAACTGGGTGCTGATAACATTTGTTTAGTGTTTTATTACTGCTGAATGCTTTCGTAGCGCCCTCTGTGGGTGTCCGTCCTAAAATATTCCAGAAAAGTGTCTGCTCTGGACTACCCCACTACTAACGAGCGATCTAGAAGGGGGCATTGCTGATATTTGTTCTAAAATGCTGCTTTGCCAAGAGCTGTTCTAGGAACCCCAACTGTTGATGTGTGCCCCAGAATATTAATGTATTGATGGCTGCCCTTGAATATTCAGTAGGTGATGAAAGATGGCGAGTTGGTGGCTGTTTTGCAAAATTCCATCCTTGATGTCCGAGACTGAATGTTCCCCAGCTGGTGTTTGTCCCAATGTATGCCACTGCTGGTGTCTGTTCTGGAATCCATGTTAAGCGTGTTCTGATGTAGTCCGTACCTGATGCCTGTTGTGGAACATGCCCTTGCTTATCTGCAATGCAGAACACGAGAGTGATGTTGCATAGTGTGTGATATTCCATTGCAGATGATTAAAGCTGAATGCTGCTTCTCAGGTTCCCGTTACACGCTGATACGCCGTTGTTTCTCCTGCATCTCCAGAGCCTGTACTCTTTACCCTGCTGCACCTTCCAGTTGTCAGGATGGCCGAGCGGTCTAAGGCGCCAGACTCAAGAGCTGATTCTCTTTCCCAGCTGGGTGTTCTGGTCTCCAATTGGAGGCGTGGGTTCAAATCCCACTTCTGACACAACCTTTTTTTTTTTTTTTTTTGCAGCCGCTTTCGGATCGGGGTGATTCGCGCCACGGTATATAGACGGTCCTTAAACTTGCCAATCCTGACAGATCGCTCTAACTTGTAGGGGTGCGCACGGAGGGTGGGGAGAGCTGGGCTGTTGTCTTCAGGAAACACGTCACAGGAGGCGGGCTGAGCCCTGGCCACTGATTGGTGGTAAATCCCACTAGTTGCGCGTGAAGGACTGGAGCTGAGATGTATTCATTGGGCCATAGAGTACTGTAGGAGAGAGATCTGCGAGAGGACGTAACTTGAGTTTATTTTGCAGGTGACCTAGGTGTGTAAAATAAAATGTGAAAAATATCAGTAAAAGAATGCCGCGCCCAACGTGGGGCTCGAACCCACGACCCTGAGATTAAGTGTCTCATGCTCTACCGACTGAGCTAGCCGGGCTGCTGGTCACACAGTCTGCTGGTCGCCCTTTTATTAGCACACCATTCCTAACTGGACAGCCTGTGAAGGGAGAGAGCAATGTGTGCTTGCATGTTTATGTGTGCTGCCTGTATGCCTGCACTCTATGTACGTGCATCTTTACGCAGCCGCTATGTCTCTGTGTTTGTCCATGTCTGCAGATATTTGTGGCGCTTCCCTTAATATGGTTATGTTATTGGTATCTTTCTGTGTAAGTTTATGTATGTCTACACATCTTTACTATGTGTGCAGCTAGCTTCCTCTTCCTACATGTGTCTCTGAAGTAAGTCTCTATGGATAAGTAGACCGTGTGTGTCTGTATCTGTGCGTGTTTGCCTGTGCACAGCCAAGCACACACTCGTTTGCGTCATTAAGACATGTACTGACCATAATCTACCCCCTATGCCATTCACAGATACTAGAAATCCAGGACCCCGAGATACAGGCTAAGAGTGGGTACAAAAAGAGCCCCATGGTCTGCCTGCGATCTCATACAGGAGCAGCTGTGTTAATAGCAGACTGGAGCAATACAGAGAGCTTTGTCCTGGCGGTGAGCCCTTATTGTAGCAGGCTTTTACTTGCAGATAAGCCCAGGGACGCCGTCAGGCTCTTTCAATCTTTGCAAATTAAAGTGGCCTCAAGTCTTGGGCAAGGGTATGGGGGGCAGCGACTTCCCCCATGTTTGCAGGATTTACAGACGTGTTATCACCTCATTGCCTCCAAACACTTGTTCCTCCACATCAGCCTCTTGCTGACAAAGAAGGGTTTATTGCTCTTCAGTGGGCAATTCATGTTTAGTATCCCTGCTGGATGGCCGTCTCCTGATAATCAGCGGCTAGTAACCTTCCCTTTTCACCATTGTAATGTATGCACCCCAGGAGTGCCCCAGACTGTTTTCGCTCTCAGCAGGGGGCCACCAACCATCATGTTGAAATGGCCAACCAAACATCTTCAGCAGGGCCTGGGTAGGCCAACACAGGGAACTATGTCCTGTCAGTGAGCTCTTACAGCAGCAAGCTGCTAATGCCAGGTTGGTGCAATATACAGAACTATAGCCTGGCTGTGAGATAACACAGATCAGGCTCTTGGTGGCAAACAGGCCCAGTATAGAGAGCTCTGGCTCGGCTGTGAGCTAATACAAGGCAGGCAGTTAACGGAAGACTGAGTTAACGCCGATAGCCACAGTGTCTTGAATCGGTCCTGGAAGGTCTGGGATCGCTGTAGGACGCTAAAACGGTCCTGGCACGTAACTGTTGGAACATGTCTTAGCGGTCTAGTAGCTCACCAACAGGGCCACCGCCATGTATATCCCGAAGTCAGGGGATTGCATCAGTGCGTTGCAACGCTGCTCAACTGTAAGGTGAGACGCTAGTTTCCCGCTTTCATTCGGCTTTCAGGCCGCTCTGGGTTCTGTTGCTCTAACGGCTCCCTCTTGCTCTTTCTTTCCACCTTTGTGCTGCGCGCTCCGCGCTCATCTCCTGTCTACCTTCCCTTTGCCCGGCCGCTCGGCCACTGCATGCTCTCTTGTCTGTGGCAGTCTCCTGTTGTTCACCCAGTCTCTGGGGACTCTTCCATTTCCCGCTTACCTTGTAATAACATCGAGGTTCCAGTCCGTTTTCATTCCTTTCCTAGGACGTTACCCCGCTCTTCAGTAAGCATCCTTGCTGTGCATTCTGGACCCTATAGTCCATTCCTCTTACCTGTGACTGGCCATTCAGGTTGAAGTCTTTCTCCGGTGGTCTATCTGCTCGAATACTCTACTCATCCATCACCCGACAGGTGGAACAACTGCTTTAGCGGCCATCCTGTTACCAAACCAAACCTACCTGCACTAGCTAAGGATACCAGGGTATTTCTGCCTGTCGGCTTTTCCCTGGAGTGGGGTTGGCTCCCCGGAGACCCCACTGCCAGGCTTTTTGCATATTAGTCAAAGTGGCCGCTGGGGGAGCCCGCCCTTACCTCTTCCAAAAGAAGGGAAAGAAGAAGACAGCACCTCAGAGGGGACAGAAGTAGATTGCGTCCTCTGACGACTCCTCATAAACACCAGGTGAGGAGTCGGAGGGAGAGGCTTGTATAGTCACCAAAAGTAACCCCATAGATTCTGAGACACGGCCTGGCTGGGCACTCTTACAGGAGCAGGCTGTTATTGGCAGCTCGGCCCAATACAGAGAGCTTTAGCCTGGCTCTCAGATAATACAGACCAGGCTGTTGTGGGCAGACAGACCCAGTACAGAGAGCTCTGGCTCGGCTTTGAGATAATACAAGGCAGGCAGTTAACGGCAGATTTGCCTGACACTGGGAGCCATGGCATGCCTGCGAACTCCTACAGGAAGAGGCAGTTAATGGCAGATTGGTCCAGTAGAGAGGGCGCTTTCCCATCTGTGATCCGGACTGAGCATGGTGTTAATGGCAGATTGGTCCTTACTGACAGCCACGTCATAGCCTTGAGATTCTTCGGGAGCACGACTCTGCGTTTTGCACCTTTCCACAGTCCACGGACAGGACCCTGCTTAGCCTT
This sequence comes from Ambystoma mexicanum, assembly GCF_040938575.1. Taxonomy (NCBI): domain Eukaryota; kingdom Metazoa; phylum Chordata; class Amphibia; order Caudata; family Ambystomatidae; genus Ambystoma; species Ambystoma mexicanum. The sequence goes on along the minus strand of NC_090938.1, from coordinate 702,943,919 downwards.
GGAATACCTGCAGAGACTACATGCACCCTATCTCTTCCTTCCCAAAGGCATCCGCACTCTAGTGCATGGCACTGGGCTGGGCTGCATTAGGGCTCTCAGACCCCACCTCTGCGACAGTCCTCTAGTTTAACCATCTTTTGCAGGTCCTTTACAGTCCACCGCAGTATGTCACCGAAGTTCAGATCTACCAAAGTTGTAAACGTTTTTATTGCTGATGTCACTGGCGAATATCTAGTGCTGATCTTTGTTGTAAAAAGTTTCTATGCTAAAGTCTGAACTACAATCGTCTAACTCGAATGGCTGTTGTGACATCACCCAGATATGATGGCTGTCCACAGACTTGCTTAAGACTTTGGTGGTTTTTAGGTCTTCTCCAACTCCCTAAAATGAGAAAATTGGCCCATTTGCTGACAACTTTTTTGTGCAAATGTGGGGTCCCCCTCCCCTTATCCACTCCCCATACTCTGCCATTCCCTTTACTTTTCCAAATTTAAATCAACCCTTTTATTAATGTCCCCCTCTATATACTGTATTTAACCTTTTAACTTGTCTTCCCCTGTCACCCTGCCTATCCACAGTATGCCTTCTGTTTTGTCAACAACAAAACTGCTGTCTAAAGAGTAGTCTGTTTTTACCCCTTCAAGATCACGGTATGCGATTCACAATACCTGTTCTAGAATATTCTGTTCCTAATGGCCATTGAGGTTTCTCTCATTGGCCATACCTGCCTGTAATAACTGGGTGCTGATAACATTTGTTTAGTGTTTAATTACTGCTGAATGCTTTCGTAGCGCCCTCTGTGGGTGTCCGTCCTAAAATATTCCAGAAAAGTGTCTGCTCTGGACTACCCCACTACTAACGAGCGATCTAGAAGGGGGCATTGCTGATATTTGTTCTAAAATGCTGCTTTGCCAAGAGCTGTTCTAGGAACCCCAACTGTTGATGTGTGCCCCAGAATATTAATGTATTGATGGCTGCCCTTGAATATTCAGTAGGTGATGAAAGATGGCGAGTTGGTGGCTGTTTTGCAAAATTCCATCCTTGATGTCCGAGACTGAATGTTTCCCGGCTGGTGTTTGTCCCAATGTATGCCACTGCTGGTGTCTGTTCTGGAATCCATGTTAAGCGTGTTCTGATGTAGTCTGTACCTGATGCCTGTTGTGGAACATGCCCTTGCTTATCTGCAATGCAGAACACGAGAGTGATGTTGCATAGTGTGTGATATTCCATTGCAGATGATTAAAGCTGAATGCTGCTTCTCGGGTTCCCGTTACACGCTGATACGTCGTTGTTTCTCCTGCATCTCCAGAGCCTGTACTCTTTACCCTGCTGCACCTTCCAGTTGTCAGGATGGCCGAGCGGTCTAAGACGCCAGACTCAAGAGCTGATTCTCTTTCCCAGCTGGGTGTTCTGGTCTCCAATTGGAGGCGTGGGTTCAAATCCCACTTCTGACGCAACCTTTTTTTTTTTTTTTCCAGCCGCTTTCGGATCGGGGTGATTCGCGCCACGGTATATAGACGGTCCTTAAACTTGCCAATCCTGACAGTTCGCTCTAACTTGTAGGGGTGCGCACGGAGGGTGGGGAGAGCTGGGCTGTTGTCTTCAGGAAACACGTCACAGGAGGCGGGCTGAGCCCTGGCCACTGATTGGTGGTAAATCCCACTAGTTGCGCGTGAAGGACTGGAGCTGAGATGTATTCATTGGGCCATAGAGTACTGTAGGAGAGAGATCTGCGAGAGGACGTAACTTGAGTTTATTTTGCAGGTGACCTAGGTGTGTAAAATAAAATGTGAAAAATATCAGTAAAAGAATGCCGCGCCCAACGTGGGGCTCGAACCCACGACCCTGAGATTAAGAGTCTCATGCTCTACCGACTGAGCTAGCCGGGCTGCTGGTCACACAGTCTGCTGGTCGCCCTTTTATTAGCACACCATTCCTAACTGGACAGCCTGTGAAGGGAGAGAGCAATGTGTGCTTGCATGTTTATGTGTGCTGCCTGTATGCCTGCACTCTATGTACGTGCATCTTTACGCAGCCGCTATGTCTCTGTGTTTGTCCATGTCTGCAGATATTTGTGGCGCTTCCCTTAATATGGTTATGTTATTGGTATCTTTCTGTGTAAGTTTATGTATGTCTACACATCTTTACTATGTGTGCAGCTAGCTTCCTCTTCCTACATGTGTCTCTGAAGTAAGTCTCTATGGATAAGTAGACCGTGTGTGTCTGTATCTGTGCGTGTTTGCCTGTGCACAGCCAAGCACACACTCGTTTGCGTCATTAAGACATGTACTGACCATAATCTACCCCCTATGCCATTCACAGATACTAGAAATCCAGGACCCCGAGATACAGGCTAAGAGTGGGTACAAAAAGAGCCCCATGGTCTGCCTTCGATCTCATACAGGAGCAGCTGTGTTAATAGCAGACTGGAGCAATACAGAGAGCTTTGTCCTGGCGGTGAGCCCTTATTGTAGCAGGCTTTTACTTGCAGATAAGCCCAGGGACGCCGTCAGGCTCTTTCAATCTTTGCAAATTAAAGTGGCCTCAAGTCTTGGGCAAGGGTATGGGGGGCAGCGACTTCCCCCATGTTTGCAGGATTTACAGACGTGTTATCACCTCATTGCCTCCAAACACTTGTTCCTCCACATCAGCCTCTTGCTGACAAAGAAGGGTTTATTGCTCTTCAGTGGGCAATTCATGTTTAGTATCCCTGCTGGATGGCCGTCTCCTGATAATCAGCGGCTAGTAACCTTCCCTTTTCACCATTGTAATGTATGCACCCCAGGAGTGCCCCAGACTGTTTTCGCTCTCAGCAGGGGGCCACCAACCATCATGTTGAAATGGCCAACCAAACATCTTCAGCAGGGCCTGGGTAGGCCAACACAGGGAACTATGTCCTGTCAGTGAGCTCTTACAGCAGCAAGCTGCTAATGCCAGGTTGGTGCAATATACAGAACTATAGCCTGGCTGTGAGATAACACAGATCAGGCTCTTGGTGGCAAACAGGCCCAGTATAGAGAGCTCTGGCTCGGCTGTGAGCTAATACAAGGCAGGCAGTTAACGGAAGACTGAGTTAACGCCGATAGCCACAGTGTCTTGAATCGGTCCTGGAAGGTCTGGGATCGCTGTAGGACGCTAAAACGGTCCTGGCACGTAACTGTTGGAACATGTCTTAGCGGTCTAGTAGCTCACCAACAGGGCCACCGCCATGTATATCCCGAAGTCAGGGGATTGCATCAGTGCGTTGCAACGCTGCTCAACTGTAAGGTGAGACGCTAGTTTCCCGCTTTCATTCGGCTTTCAGGCCGCTCTGGGTTCTGTTGCTCTAACGGCTCCCTCTTGCTCTTTCTTTCCACCTTTGTGCTGCGCGCTCCGCGCTCATCTCCTGTCTACCTTCCCTTTGCCCGGCCGCTCGGCCACTGCATGCTCTCTTGTCTGTGGCAGTCTCCTGTTGTTCACCCAGTCTCTGGGGACTCTTCCATTTCCCGCTTACCTTGTAATAACATCGAGGTTCCAGTCCGTTTTCATTCCTTTCCTAGGACGTTACCCCGCTCTTCAGTAAGCATCCTTGCTGTGCATTCTGGACCCTATAGTCCATTCCTCTTACCTGTGACTGGCCATTCAGGTTGAAGTCTTTCTCCGGTGGTCTATCTGCTCGAATACTCTACTCATCCATCACCCGACAGGTGGAACAACTGCTTTAGCGGCCATCCTGTTACCAAACCAAACCTACCTGCACTAGCTAAGGATACCAGGGTATTTCTGCCTGTCGGCTTTTCCCTGGAGTGGGGTTGGCTCCCCGGAGACCCCACTGCCAGGCTTTTTGCATATTAGTCAAAGTGGCCGCTGGGGGAGCCCGCCCTTACCTCTTCCAAAAGAAGGGAAAGAAGAAGACAGCACCTCAGAGGGGACAGAAGTAGATTGCGTCCTCTGACGACTCCTCATAAACACCAGGTGAGGAGTCGGAGGGAGAGGCTTGTATAGTCACCAAAAGTAACCCCATAGATTCTGAGACACGGCCTGGCTGGGCACTCTTACAGGAGCAGGCTGTTATTGGCAGCTCGGCCCAATACAGAGAGCTTTAGCCTGGCTCTCAGATAATACAGACCAGGCTGTTGTGGGCAGACAGACCCAGTACAGAGAGCTCTGGCTCGGCTTTGAGATAATACAAGGCAGGCAGTTAACGGCAGATTTGCCTGACACTGGGAGCCATGGCATGCCTGCGAACTCCTACAGGAAGAGGCAGTTAATGGCAGATTGGTCCAGTAGAGAGGGCGCTTTCCCATCTGTGATCCGGACTGAGCATGGTGTTAATGGCAGATTGGTCCTTACTGACAGCCACGTCATAGCCTTGAGATTCTTCGGGAGCACGACTCTGCGTTTTGCACCTTTCCACAGTCCACGGACAGGACCCTGCTTAGCCTTGGAATACCTGCAGAGACTACATGCACCCTATCTCTTCCTTCCCAAAGGCATCCGCACTCTAGTGCATGGCACTGGGCTGGGCTGCATTAGGGCTCTCAGACCCCACCTCTGCGACAGTCCTCTAGTTTAACCATCTTTTGCAGGTCCTTTACAGTCCACCGCAGTATGTCACCGAAGTTCAGATCTACCAAAGTTGTAAACGTTTTTATTGCTGATGTCACTGGCGAATATCTAGTGCTGATCTTTGTTGTAAAAAGTTTCTATGCTAAAGTCTGAACTACAATCGTCTAACTCGAATGGCTGTTGTGACATCACCCAGATATGATGGCTGTCCACAGACTTGCTTAAGACTTTGGTGGTTTTTAGGTCTTCTCCAACTCCCTAAAATGAGAAAATTGGCCCATTTGCTGACAACTTTTTTGTGCAAATGTGGGGTCCCCCTCCCCTTATCCACTCCCCATACTCTGCCATTCCCTTTACTTTTCCAAATTTAAATCAACCCTTTTATTAATGTCCCCCTCTATATACTGTATTTAACCTTTTAACTTGTCTTCCCCTGTCACCCTGCCTATCCACAGTATGCCTTCTGTTTTGTCAACAACAAAACTGCTGTCTAAAGAGTAGTCTGTTTTTACCCCTTCAAGATCACGGTATGCGATTCACAATACCTGTTCTAGAATATTCTGTTCCTAATGGCCATTGAGGTTTCTCTCATTGGCCATACCTGCCTGTAATAACTGGGTGCTGATAACATTTGTTTAGTGTTTAATTACTGCTGAATGCTTTCGTAGCGCCCTCTGTGGGTGTCCGTCCTAAAATATTCCAGAAAAGTGTCTGCTCTGGACTACCCCACTACTAACGAGCGATCTAGAAGGGGGCATTGCTGATATTTGTTCTAAAATGCTGCTTTGCCAAGAGCTGTTCTAGGAACCCCAACTGTTGATGTGTGCCCCAGAATATTAATGTATTGATGGCTGCCCTTGAATATTCAGTAGGTGATGAAAGATGGCGAGTTGGTGGCTGTTTTGCAAAATTCCATCCTTGATGTCCGAGACTGAATGTTTCCCGGCTGGTGTTTGTCCCAATGTATGCCACTGCTGGTGTCTGTTCTGGAATCCATGTTAAGCGTGTTCTGATGTAGTCTGTACCTGATGCCTGTTGTGGAACATGCCCTTGCTTATCTGCAATGCAGAACACGAGAGTGATGTTGCATAGTGTGTGATATTCCATTGCAGATGATTAAAGCTGAATGCTGCTTCTCGGGTTCCCGTTACACGCTGATACGTCGTTGTTTCTCCTGCATCTCCAGAGCCTGTACTCTTTACCCTGCTGCACCTTCCAGTTGTCAGGATGGCCGAGCGGTCTAAGACGCCAGACTCAAGAGCTGATTCTCTTTCCCAGCTGGGTGTTCTGGTCTCCAATTGGAGGCGTGGGTTCAAATCCCACTTCTGACGCAACCTTTTTTTTTTTTTTTCCAGCCGCTTTCGGATCGGGGTGATTCGCGCCACGGTATATAGACGGTCCTTAAACTTGCCAATCCTGACAGTTCGCTCTAACTTGTAGGGGTGCGCACGGAGGGTGGGGAGAGCTGGGCTGTTGTCTTCAGGAAACACGTCACAGGAGGCGGGCTGAGCCCTGGCCACTGATTGGTGGTAAATCCCACTAGTTGCGCGTGAAGGACTGGAGCTGAGATGTATTCATTGGGCCATAGAGTACTGTAGGAGAGAGATCTGCGAGAGGACGTAACTTGAGTTTATTTTGCAGGTGACCTAGGTGTGTAAAATAACATGTGAAAAATATCAGTAAAAGAATGCCGCGCCCAACGTGGGGCTCGAACCCACGACCCTGAGATTAAGAGTCTCATGCTCTACCGACTGAGCTAGCCGGGCTGCTGGTCACACAGTCTGCTGGTCGCCCTTTTCTTAGCACACCATTCCTAACTGGACAGCCTGTGAAGGGAGAGAGCAATGTGTGCTTGCATGTTTATGTGTGCTGCCTGTATGCCTGCACTCTATGTACGTGCATCTTTACGCAGCCGCTATGTCTCTGTGTTTGTCCATGTCTGCAGATATTTGTGGCGCTTCCCTTAATATGGTTATGTTATTGGTATCTTTCTGTGTAAGTTTATGTATGTCTACACATCTTTACTATGTGTGCAGCTAGCTTCCTCTTCCTACATGTGTCTCTGAAGTAAGTCTCTATGGATAAGTAGACCGTGTGTGTCTGTATCTGTGCGTGTGTGCCTGTGCACAGCCAAGCACACACTCGTTTGCGTCATTAAGACATGTACTGACCATAATCTACCCCCTATGCCATTCACAGATACTAGAAATCCAGGACCCCGAGATACAGGCTAAGAGTGGGTACAAAAAGAGCCCCATGGTCTGCCTGCGATCTCATACAGGAGCAGCTGTGTTAATAGCAGACTGGAGCAATACAGAGAGCTTTGTCCTGGCGGTGAGCCCTTATTGTAGCAGGCTTTTACTTGCAGATAAGCCCAGGGACGCCGTCAGGCCCTTTCAATCTTTGCAAATTAAAGTGGCCTCAAGTCTTGGGCAAGGGTATGGGGGGCAGCGACTTCCCCCATGTTTGCAGGATTTACAGACGTGTTATCACCTCATTGCCTCCAAACACTTGTTCCTCCACATCAGCCTCTTGCTGACAAAGAAGGGTTTATTGCTCTTCAGTGGGCAATTCATGTTTAGTATCCCTGCTGGATGGCCGTCTCCTGATAATCAGCGGCTAGTAACCTTCCCTTTTCACCATTGTAATGTATGCACCCCAGGAGTGCCCCAGACTGTTTTCGCTCTCAGCAGGGGGCCACCAACCATCATGTTGAAATGGGCAACCAAACATCTTCAGCAGGGCCTGGGTAGGCCAACACAGGGAACTATGTCCTGTCAGTGAGCTCTTACAGCAGCAAGCTGCTAATGCCAGGTTGGTGCAATATACAGAACTATAGCCTGGCTGTGAGATAACACAGATCAGGCTCTTGGTGGCAAACAGGCCCAGTATAGAGAGCTCTGGCTCGGCTGTGAGCTAATACAAGGCAGGCAGTTAACGGAAGACTGAGTTAACGCCGATAGCCACAGTGTCTTGAATCGGTCCTGGAAGGTCTGGGATCGCTGTAGGACGCTAAAACGGTCCTGGCACGTAACTGTTGGAACATGTCTTAGCGGTCTTGTAGCTCACCAACAGGGCCACCGCCATGTATATCCCGAAGTCAGGGGATTGCATCAATGCGTTGCAACCCTGCTCAACTGTAAGGTGAGACGCTAGTTTCCCGCTTTCATTCGGCTTTCTGGCCGCTCTGGGTTCCGTTGCTCTAACGGCTCCCTCTTGCTCTTTCTTTCCACCTTTGTGCTGCGCGCTCCGCGCTCTTCTCCTGTCTACCTTCCCTTTGCCCGGCCGCTCGGCCACTGCATGCTCTCTTGTCTGTGGCAGTCTCCTGTTGTTCACCCAGTCTCTGGGGACTCTTCCATTTCCTGCTTACCTTGTAATAACATCGAGGTTCCAGTCCGTTTTCATTCCTTTCCTAGGACGTTACCCCGCTCTTCAGTAAGCATCCTTGCTGTGCATTCTGGACCCTATAGTCCATTCCTCTTACCTGTGACTGGCCATTCAGGTTGAAGTCTTTCTCCGGTGGTCTATCTGCTCGAATACTCTACTCATCCATCACCCGACCGTTGGAACAACTGCTTTAGCGGCCATCCTGTTACCAAACCAAACCTACCTGCACTAGCTAAGGATACCTGGGTATTTCTGCCTGTCGGCTTTTCCCTGGAGTGGGGTTGGCTCCCCGGAGACCCCACTGCCAGGCTTTTTGCATATTAGTCAAAGTGGCCGCTGGGGGAGCCCGCCCTTACCTCTTCCAAAAGAAGGGAAAGAAGAAGACAGCACCTCAGAGGGGACAGAAGTAGATTGCGTCCTCTGACGACTCCTCATAAACACCAGGTGAGGAGTCGGAGGGAGAGGCTTGTATAGTCACCAAAAGTAACCCCATAGATTCTGAGACACGGCCTGGCTGGGCACTCTTACAGGAGCAGGCTGTTATTGGCAGCTCGGCCCAATACAGAGAGCTTTAGCCTGGCTCTCAGATAATACAGACCAGGCTGTTGTGGGCAGACAGACCCAGTACAGAGAGCTCTGGCTCGGCTTTGAGATAATACAAGGCAGGCAGTTAACGGCAGATTTGCCTGACACTGGGAGCCATGGCATGCCTGCGAACTCCTACAGGAAGAGGCAGTTAATGGCAGATTGGTCCAGTAGAGAGGGCGCTTTCCCATCTGTGATCCGGATTGAGCATGCTGTTAATGGCAGATTGGTCCATACTGACAGCCACGTCATAGCCTTGAGATTCTTCAGGAGCACGACTCTGCGTTTTGCACCTTTCCACAGTCCACGGACAGGACCCTGCTTAGCCTTGGAATAGCTGCAGAGACTACATGCACCCTATCTCTTCTTGCCCAAAGGCATCCGCACTCTAGTGCATGGCACTGGGCTGGGCTGCATTAGGGCTCTCAGACCCCACCTCTGCGACAGTCCTCTAGTTTAACCATCTTTTGCAGGTCCTTTACAGTCCACCGCAGTATATCACCGAAGTTCAGATCTACCAAAGTTGTAAACGTTTTTATTGCTGATGTCACTGGCGAATATCTAGTGCTGATCTTTGTTCTAAAAAGTTCCTATGCTAAAGTCTTAACTACAATCGTCTAACTCGAATGGCCGTTGTGACATCACCCAGATATGATGGCTGTCCACAGCCTTGCTTAAGACTTTGGTGGTTTTTAGGTCTTCTCCAACTCCCTAAAATGAGAAAATTGGCCCATTTGATGACAACTTTTTTGTGCAAATGTGGGGTCCCCCTCCCCTTATCCACTCCCCATACTCTGCCATTCCCTTTACCTTTCCAAATTTAAATCAACCCTTTTATTAATGTCCCCCTCTATATACTGTATTTAACCTTTTAACTTGTCTTCCCCTGTCACCCTGCCTATCCACAGTATGCCTTCTGTTTTGTCAACAACAAAACTGCTGTCTAAAGGGTAGTCTGTTTTTACCCCTTCAAGATCACGGTATGCGATTCACAATACCTGTTCTAGAATATTCTGTTCCTAATAGCCATTGAGGTTTCTCTCATTGGCCATACCTGCCTGTAATAACTGGGTGCTGATAACATTTGTTTAGTGTTTAATTACTGCTGAATGCTTTCGTAGCGCCCTCTGTGGGTGTCCGTCCTAAAATATTCCAGAAAAGTGTCTGCTCTGGACTACCCCACTACTAACGAGCGATCTAGAAGGGGGCATTGCTGATATTTGTTCTAAAATGCTGCTTTGCCAAGAGCTGTTCTAGGAACCCCAACTGTTGATGTGTGCCCCAGAATATTAATGTATTGATGGCTGCCCTTGAATATTCAGTAGGTGATGAAAGATGGCGAGTTGGTGGCTGTTTTGCAAAATTCCATCCTTGATGTCCGAGACTGAATGTTCCCCAGCTGGTGTTTGTCCCAATGTATGCCACTGCTGGTGTCTGTTCTGGAATCCATGTTAAGCGTGTTCTGATGTAGTCCGTACCTGATGCCTGTTGTGGAACATGCCCTTGCTTATCTGCAATGCAGAACACGAGAGTGATGTTGCATAGTGTGTGATATTCCATTGCAGATGATTAAAGCTGAATGCTGCTTCTCAGGTTCCCGTTACACGCTGATACGCCGTTGTTTCTCCTGCATCTCCAGAGCCTGTACTCTTTACCCTGCTGCACCTTCCAGTTGTCAGGATGGCCGAGCGGTCTAAGGCGCCAGACTCAAGAGCTGATTCTCTTTCCCAGCTGGGTGTTCTGGTCTCCAATTGGAGGCGTGGGTTCAAATCCCACTTCTGACACAACCTTTTTTTTTTTTTTTTGCAGCCGCTTTCGGATCGGGGTGATTCGCGCCACGGTATATAGACGGTCCTTAAACTTGCCAATCCTGACAGATCGCTCTAACTTGTAGGGGTGCGCACGGAGGGTGGGGAGAGCTGGGCTGTTGTCTTCAGGAAACACGTCACAGGAGGCGGGCTGAGCCCTGGCCACTGATTGGTGGTAAATCCCACTAGTTGCGCGTGAAGGACTGGAGCTGAGATGTATTCATTGGGCCATAGAGTACTGTAGGAGAGAGATCTGCGAGAGGACGTAACTTGAGTTTATTTTGCAGGTGACCTAGGTGTGTAAAATAACATGTGAAAAATATCAGTAAAAGAATGCCGCGCCCAACGTGGGGCTCGAACCCACGACCCTGAGATTAAGAGTCTCATGCTCTACCGACTGAGCTAGCCGGGCTGCTGATCACACAGTCTGCTGGTCGCCCTTTTCTTAGCACACCATTCCTAACTGGACAGCCTGTGAAGGGAGAGAGCAATGTGTGCTTGCATGTTTATGTGTGCTGCCTGTATGCCTGCACTCTATGTACGTGCATCTTTACGCAGCCGCTATGTCTCTGTGTTTGTCCATGTCTGCAGATATTTGTGGCGCTTCCCTTAATATGGTTATGTTATTGGTATCTTTCTGTGTAAGTTTATGTATGTCTACACATCTTTACTATGTGTGCAGCTAGCTTCCTCTTCCTACATGTGTCTCTGAAGTAAGTCTCTATGGATAAGTAGACCGTGTGTGTCTGTATCTGTGCGTGTGTGCCTGTGCACAGCCAAGCACACACTCGTTTGCGTCATTAAGACATGTACTGACCATAATCTACCCCCTATGCCATTCACAGATACTAGAAATCCAGGACCCCGAGATACAGGCTAAGAGTGGGTACAAAAAGAGCCCCATGGTCTGCCTGCGATCTCATACAGGAGCAGCTGTGTTAATAGCAGACTGGAGCAATACAGAGAGCTTTGTCCTGGCGGTGAGCCCTTATTGTAGCAGGCTTTTACTTGCAGATAAGCCCAGGGACGCCGTCAGGCCCTTTCAATCTTTGCAAATTAAAGTGGCCTCAAGTCTTGGGCAAGGGTATGGGGGGCAGCGACTTCCCCCATGTTTGCAGGATTTACAGACGTGTTATCACCTCATTGCCTCCAAACACTTGTTCCTCCACATCAGCCTCTTGCTGACAAAGAAGGGTTTATTGCTCTTCAGTGGGCAATTCATGTTTAGTATCCCTGCTGGATGGCCGTCTCCTGATAATCAGCGGCTAGTAACCTTCCCTTTTCACCATTGTAATGTATGCACCCCAGGAGTGCCCCAGACTGTTTTCGCTCTCAGCAGGGGGCCACCAACCATCATGTTGAAATGGGCAACCAAACATCTTCAGCAGGGCCTGGGTAGGCCAACACAGGGAACTATGTCCTGTCAGTGAGCTCTTACAGCAGCAAGCTGCTAATGCCAGGTTGGTGCAATATACAGAACTATAGCCTGGCTGTGAGATAACACAGATCAGGCTCTTGGTGGCAAACAGGCCCAGTATAGAGAGCTCTGGCTCGGCTGTGAGCTAATACAAGGCAGGCAGTTAACGGAAGACTGAGTTAACGCCGATAGCCACAGTGTCTTGAATCGGTCCTGGAAGGTCTGGGATCGCTGTAGGACGCTAAAACGGTCCTGGCACGTAACTGTTGGAACATGTCTTAGCGGTCTAGTAGCTCACCAACAGGGCCACCGCCATGTATATCCCGAAGTCAGGGGATTGCATCAGTGCGTTGCAACCCTGCTCAACTGTAAGGTGAGACGCTAGTTTCCCGCTTTCATTCGGCTTTCTGGCCGCTCTGGGTTCCGTTGCTCTAACGGCTCCCTCTTGCTCTTTCTTTCCACCTTTGTGCTGCGCGCTCCGCGCTCTTCTCCTGTCTACCTTCCCTTTGCCCGGCCGCTCGGCCACTGCATGCTCTCTTGTCTGTGGCAGTCTCCTGTTGTTCACCCAGTCTCTGGGGACTCTTCCATTTCCTGCTTACCTTGTAATAACATCGAGGTTCCAGTCCGTTTTCATTCCTTTCCTAGGACGTTACCCCGCTCTTCAGTAAGCATCCTTGCTGTGCATTCTGGACCCTATAGTCCATTCCTCTTACCTGTGACTGGCCATTCAGGTTGAAGTCTTTCTCCGGTGGTCTATCTGCTCGAATACTCTACTCATCCATCACCCGACCGTTGGAACAACTGCTTTAGCGGCCATCCTGTTACCAAACCAAACCTACCTGCACTAGCTAAGGATACCTGGGTATTTCTGCCTGTCGGCTTTTCCCTGGAGTGGGGTTGGCTCCCCGGAGACCCCACTGCCAGGCTTTTTGCATATTAGTCAAAGTGGCCGCTGGGGGAGCCCGCCCTTACCTCTTCCAAAAGAAGGGAAAGAAGAAGACAGCACCTCAGAGGGGACAGAAGTAGATTGCGTCCTCTGACGACTCCTCATAAACACCAGGTGAGGAGTCGGAGGGAGAGGCTTGTATAGTCACCAAAAGTAACCCCATAGATTCTGAGACACGGCCTGGCTGGGCACTCTTACAGGAGCAGGCTGTTATTGGCAGCTCGGCCCAATACAGAGAGCTTTAGCCTGGCTCTCAGATAATACAGACCAGGCTGTTGTGGGCAGACAGACCCAGTACAGAGAGCTCTGGCTCGGCTTTGAGATAATACAAGGCAGGCAGTTAACGGCAGATTTGCCTGACACTGGGAGCCATGGCATGCCTGCGAACTCCTACAGGAAGAGGCAGTTAATGGCAGATTGGTCCAGTAGAGAGGGCGCTTTCCCATCTGTGATCCGGATTGAGCATGCTGTTAATGGCAGATTGGTCCATACTGACAGCCACGTCATAGCCTTGAGATTCTTCAGGAGCACGACTCTGCGTTTTGCACCTTTCCACAGTCCACGGACAGGACCCTGCTTAGCCTTGGAATAGCTGCAGAGACTACATGCACCCTATCTCTTCTTGCCCAAAGGCATCCGCACTCTAGTGCATGGCACTGGGCTGGGCTGCATTAGGGCTCTCAGACCCCACCTCTGCGACAGTCCTCTAGTTTAACCATCTTTTGCAGGTCCTTTACAGTCCACCGCAGTATATCACCGAAGTTCAGATCTACCAAAGTTGTAAACGTTTTTATTGCTGATGTCACTGGCGAATATCTAGTGCTGATCTTTGTTCTAAAAAGTTCCTATGCTAAAGTCTTAACTACAATCGTCTAACTCGAATGGCCGTTGTGACATCACCCAGATATGATGGCTGTCCACAGCCTTGCTTAAGACTTTGGTGGTTTTTAGGTCTTCTCCAACTCCCTAAAATGAGAAAATTGGCCCATTTGATGACAACTTTTTTGTGCAAATGTGGGGTCCCCCTCCCCTTATCCACTCCCCATACTCTGCCATTCCCTTTACCTTTCCAAATTTAAATCAACCCTTTTATTAATGTCCCCCTCTATATACTGTATTTAACCTTTTAACTTGTCTTCCCCTGTCACCCTGCCTATCCACAGTATGCCTTCTGTTTTGTCAACAACAAAACTGCTGTCTAAAGGGTAGTCTGTTTTTACCCCTTCAAGATCACGGTATGCGATTCACAATACCTGTTCTAGAATATTCTGTTCCTAATAGCCATTGAGGTTTCTCTCATTGGCCATACCTGCCTGTAATAACTGGGTGCTGATAACATTTGTTTAGTGTTTAATTACTGCTGAATGCTTTCGTAGCGCCCTCTGTGGGTGTCCGTCCTAAAATATTCCAGAAAAGTGTCTGCTCTGGACTACCCCACTACTAACGAGCGATCTAGAAGGGGGCATTGCTGATATTTGTTCTAAAATGCTGCTTTGCCAAGAGCTGTTCTAGGAACCCCAACTGTTGATGTGTGCCCCAGAATATTAATGTATTGATGGCTGCCCTTGAATATTCAGTAGGTGATGAAAGATGGCGAGTTGGTGGCTGTTTTGCAAAATTCCATCCTTGATGTCCGAGACTGAATGTTCCCCAGCTGGTGTTTGTCCCAATGTATGCCACTGCTGGTGTCTGTTCTGGAATCCATGTTAAGCGTGTTCTGATGTAGTCCGTACCTGATGCCTGTTGTGGAACATGCCCTTGCTTATCTGCAATGCAGAACACGAGAGTGATGTTGCATAGTGTGTGATATTCCATTGCAGATGATTAAAGCTGAATGCTGCTTCTCAGGTTCCCGTTACACGCTGATACGCCGTTGTTTCTCCTGAATCTCCAGAGCCTGTACTCTTTACCCTGCTGCACCTTCCAGTTGTCAGGATGGCCGAGCGGTCTAAGGCGCCAGACTCAAGAGCTGATTCTCTTTCCCAGCTGGGTGTTCTGGTCTCCAATTGGAGGCGTGGGTTCAAATCCCACTTCTGACACAACCTTTTTTTTTTTTTTTTGCAGCCGCTTTCGGATCGGGGTGATTCGCGCCACGGTATATAGACGGTCCTTAAACTTGCCAATCCTGACAGATCGCTCTAACTTGTAGGGGTGCGCACGGAGGGTGGGGAGAGCTGGGCTGTTGTCTTCAGGAAACACGTCACAGGAGGCGGGCTGAGCCCTGGCCACTGATTGGTGGTAAATCCCACTAGTTGCGCGTGAAGGACTGGAGCTGAGATGTATTCATTGGGCCATAGAGTACTGTAGGAGAGAGATCTGCGAGAGGACGTAACTTGAGTTTATTTTGCAGGTGACCTAGGTGTGTAAAATAACATGTGAAAAATATCAGTAAAAGAATGCCGCGCCCAACGTGGGGCTCGAACCCACGACCCTGAGATTAAGAGTCTCATGCTCTACCGACTGAGCTAGCCGGGCTGCTGATCACACAGTCTGCTGGTCGCCCTTTTCTTAGCACACCATTCCTAACTGGACAGCCTGTGAAGGGAGAGAGCAATGTGTGCTTGCATGTTTATGTGTGCTGCCTGTATGCCTGCACTCTATGTACGTGCATCTTTACGCAGCCGCTATGTCTCTGTGTTTGTCCATGTCTGCAGATATTTGTGGCGCTTCCCTTAATATGGTTATGTTATTGGTATCTTTCTGTGTAAGTTTATGTATGTCTACACATCTTTACTATGTGTGCAGCTAGCTTCCTCTTCCTACATGTGTCTCTGAAGTAAGTCTCTATGGATAAGTAGACCGTGTGTGTCTGTATCTGTGCGTGTGTGCCTGTGCACAGCCAAGCACACACTCGTTTGCGTCATTAAGACATGTACTGACCATAATCTACCCCCTATGCCATTCACAGATACTAGAAATCCAGGACCCCGAGATACAGGCTAAGAGTGGGTACAAAAAGAGCCCCATGGTCTGCCTGCGATCTCATACAGGAGCAGCTGTGTTAATAGCAGACTGGAGCAATACAGAGAGCTTTGTCCTGGCGGTGAGCCCTTATTGTAGCAGGCTTTTACTTGCAGATAAGCCCAGGGACGCCGTCAGGCCCTTTCAATCTTTGCAAATTAAAGTGGCCTCAAGTCTTGGGCAAGGGTATGGGGGGCAGCGACTTCCCCCATGTTTGCAGGATTTACAGACGTGTTATCACCTCATTGCCTCCAAACACTTGTTCCTCCACATCAGCCTCTTGCTGACAAAGAAGGGTTTATTGCTCTTCAGTGGGCAATTCATGTTTAGTATCCCTGCTGGATGGCCGTCTCCTGATAATCAGCGGCTAGTAACCTTCCCTTTTCACCATTGTAATGTATGCACCCCAGGAGTGCCCCAGACTGTTTTCGCTCTCAGCAGGGGGCCACCAACCATCATGTTGAAATGGGCAACCAAACATCTTCAGCAGGGCCTGGGTAGGCCAACACAGGGAACTATGTCCTGTCAGTGAGCTCTTACAGCAGCAAGCTGCTAATGCCAGGTTGGTGCAATATACAGAACTATAGCCTGGCTGTGAGATAACACAGATCAGGCTCTTGGTGGCAAACAGGCCCAGTATAGAGAGCTCTGGCTCGGCTGTGAGCTAATACAAGGCAGGCAGTTAACGGAAGACTGAGTTAACGCCGATAGCCACAGTGTCTTGAATCGGTCCTGGAAGGTCTGGGATCGCTGTAGGACGCTAAAACGGTCCTGGCACGTAACTGTTGGAACATGTCTTAGCGGTCTAGTAGCTCACCAACAGGGCCACCGCCATGTATATCCCGAAGTCAGGGGATTGCATCAGTGCGTTGCAACCCTGCTCAACTGTAAGGTGAGACGCTAGTTTCCCGCTTTCATTCGGCTTTCTGGCCGCTCTGGGTTCCGTTGCTCTAACGGCTCCCTCTTGCTCTTTCTTTCCACCTTTGTGCTGCGCGCTCCGCGCTCTTCTCCTGTCTACCTTCCCTTTGCCCGGCCGCTCGGCCACTGCATGCTCTCTTGTCTGTGGCAGTCTCCTGTTGTTCACCCAGTCTCTGGGGACTCTTCCATTTCCTGCTTACCTTGTAATAACATCGAGGTTCCAGTCCGTTTTCATTCCTTTCCTAGGACGTTACCCCGCTCTTCAGTAAGCATCCTTGCTGTGCATTCTGGACCCTATAGTCCATTCCTCTTACCTGTGACTGGCCATTCAGGTTGAAGTCTTTCTCCGGTGGTCTATCTGCTCGAATACTCTACTCATCCATCACCCGACCGTTGGAACAACTGCTTTAGCGGCCATCCTGTTACCAAACCAAACCTACCTGCACTAGCTAAGGATACCTGGGTATTTCTGCCTGTCGGCTTTTCCCTGGAGTGGGGTTGGCTCCCCGGAGACCCCACTGCCAGGCTTTTTGCATATTAGTCAAAGTGGCCGCTGGGGGAGCCCGCCCTTACCTCTTCCAAAAGAAGGGAAAGAAGAAGACAGCACCTCAGAGGGGACAGAAGTAGATTGCGTCCTCTGACGACTCCTCATAAACACCAGGTGAGGAGTCGGAGGGAGAGGCTTGTATAGTCACCAAAAGTAACCCCATAGATTCTGAGACACGGCCTGGCTGGGCACTCTTACAGGAGCAGGCTGTTATTGGCAGCTCGGCCCAATACAGAGAGCTTTAGCCTGGCTCTCAGATAATACAGACCAGGCTGTTGTGGGCAGACAGACCCAGTACAGAGAGCTCTGGCTCGGCTTTGAGATAATACAAGGCAGGCAGTTAACGGCAGATTTGCCTGACACTGGGAGCCATGGCATGCCTGCGAACTCCTACAGGAAGAGGCAGTTAATGGCAGATTGGTCCAGTAGAGAGGGCGCTTTCCCATCTGTGATCCGGATTGAGCATGCTGTTAATGGCAGATTGGTCCATACTGACAGCCACGTCATAGCCTTGAGATTCTTCAGGAGCACGACTCTGCGTTTTGCACCTTTCCACAGTCCACGGACAGGACCCTGCTTAGCCTTGGAATAGCTGCAGAGACTACATGCACCCTATCTCTTCTTGCCCAAAGGCATCCGCACTCTAGTGCATGGCACTGGGCTGGGCTGCATTAGGGCTCTCAGACCCCACCTCTGCGACAGTCCTCTAGTTTAACCATCTTTTGCAGGTCCTTTACAGTCCACCGCAGTATATCACCGAAGTTCAGATCTACCAAAGTTGTAAACGTTTTTATTGCTGATGTCACTGGCGAATATCTAGTGCTGATCTTTGTTCTAAAAAGTTCCTATGCTAAAGTCTTAACTACAATCGTCTAACTCGAATGGCCGTTGTGACATCACCCAGATATGATGGCTGTCCACAGCCTTGCTTAAGACTTTGGTGGTTTTTAGGTCTTCTCCAACTCCCTAAAATGAGAAAATTGGCCCATTTGATGACAACTTTTTTGTGCAAATGTGGGGTCCCCCTCCCCTTATCCACTCCCCATACTCTGCCATTCCCTTTACCTTTCCAAATTTAAATCAACCCTTTTATTAATGTCCCCCTCTATATACTGTATTTAACCTTTTAACTTGTCTTCCCCTGTCACCCTGCCTATCCACAGTATGCCTTCTGTTTTGTCAACAACAAAACTGCTGTCTAAAGGGTAGTCTGTTTTTACCCCTTCAAGATCACGGTATGCGATTCACAATACCTGTTCTAGAATATTCTGTTCCTAATAGCCATTGAGGTTTCTCTCATTGGCCATACCTGCCTGTAATAACTGGGTGCTGATAACATTTGTTTAGTGTTTAATTACTGCTGAATGCTTTCGTAGCGCCCTCTGTGGGTGTCCGTCCTAAAATATTCCAGAAAAGTGTCTGCTCTGGACTACCCCACTACTAACGAGCGATCTAGAAGGGGGCATTGCTGATATTTGTTCTAAAATGCTGCTTTGCCAAGAGCTGTTCTAGGAACCCCAACTGTTGATGTGTGCCCCAGAATATTAATGTATTGATGGCTGCCCTTGAATATTCAGTAGGTGATGAAAGATGGCGAGTTGGTGGCTGTTTTGCAAAATTCCATCCTTGATGTCCGAGACTGAATGTTCCCCAGCTGGTGTTTGTCCCAATGTATGCCACTGCTGGTGTCTGTTCTGGAATCCATGTTAAGCGTGTTCTGATGTAGTCCGTACCTGATGCCTGTTGTGGAACATGCCCTTGCTTATCTGCAATGCAGAACACGAGAGTGATGTTGCATAGTGTGTGATATTCCATTGCAGATGATTAAAGCTGAATGCTGCTTCTCAGGTTCCCGTTACACGCTGATACGCCGTTGTTTCTCCTGCATCTCCAGAGCCTGTACTCTTTACCCTGCTGCATCTTCCAGTTGTCAGGATGGCCGAGCGGTCTAAGGCGCCAGACTCAAGAGCTGATTCTCTTTCCCAGCTGGGTGTTCTGGTCTCCAATTGGAGGCGTGGGTTCAAATCCCACTTCTGACACAACCTTTTTTTTTTTTTTTTGCAGCCGCTTTCGGATCGGGGTGATTCGCGCCACGGTATATAGACGGTCCTTAAACTTGCCAATCCTGACAGATCGCTCTAACTTGTAGGGGTGCGCACGGAGGGTGGGGAGAGCTGGGCTGTTGTCTTCAGGAAACACGTCACAGGAGGCGGGCTGAGCCCTGGCCACTGATTGGTGGTAAATCCCACTAGTTGCGCGTGAAGGACTGGAGCTGAGATGTATTCATTGGGCCATAGAGTACTGTAGGAGAGAGATCTGCGAGAGGACGTAACTTGAGTTTATTTTGCAGGTGACCTAGGTGTGTAAAATAACATGTGAAAAATATCAGTAAAAGAATGCCGCGCCCAACGTGGGGCTCGAACCCACGACCCTGAGATTAAGAGTCTCATGCTCTACCGACTGAGCTAGCCGGGCTGCTGATCACACAGTCTGCTGGTCGCCCTTTTCTTAGCACACCATTCCTAACTGGACAGCCTGTGAAGGGAGAGAGCAATGTGTGCTTGCATGTTTATGTGTGCTGCCTGTATGCCTGCACTCTATGTACGTGCATCTTTACGCAGCCGCTATGTCTCTGTGTTTGTCCATGTCTGCAGATATTTGTGGCGCTTCCCTTAATATGGTTATGTTATTGGTATCTTTCTGTGTAAGTTTATGTATGTCTACACATCTTTACTATGTGTGCAGCTAGCTTCCTCTTCCTACATGTGTCTCTGAAGTAAGTCTCTATGGATAAGTAGACCGTGTGTGTCTGTATCTGTGCGTGTGTGCCTGTGCACAGCCAAGCACACACTCGTTTGCGTCATTAAGACATGTACTGACCATAATCTACCCCCTATGCCATTCACAGATACTAGAAATCCAGGACCCCGAGATACAGGCTAAGAGTGGGTACAAAAAGAGCCCCATGGTCTGCCTGCGATCTCATACAGGAGCAGCTGTGTTAATAGCAGACTGGAGCAATACAGAGAGCTTTGTCCTGGCGGTGAGCCCTTATTGTAGCAGGCTTTTACTTGCAGATAAGCCCAGGGACGCCGTCAGGCCCTTTCAATCTTTGCAAATTAAAGTGGCCTCAAGTCTTGGGCAAGGGTATGGGGGGCAGCGACTTCCCCCATGTTTGCAGGATTTACAGACGTGTTATCACCTCATTGCCTCCAAACACTTGTTCCTCCACATCAGCCTCTTGCTGACAAAGAAGGGTTTATTGCTCTTCAGTGGGCAATTCATGTTTAGTATCCCTGCTGGATGGCCGTCTCCTGATAATCAGCGGCTAGTAACCTTCCCTTTTCACCATTGTAATGTATGCACCCCAGCAGTGCCCCAGACTGTTTTCGCTCTCAGCAGGGGGCCACCAACCATCATGTTGAAATGGGCAACCAAACATCTTCAGCAGGGCCTGGGTAGGCCAACACAGGGAACTATGTCCTGTCAGTGAGCTCTTACAGCAGCAAGCTGCTAATGCCAGGTTGGTGCAATATACAGAACTATAGCCTGGCTGTGAGATAACACAGATCAGGCTCTTGGTGGCAAACAGGCCCAGTATAGAGAGCTCTGGCTCGGCTGTGAGCTAATACAAGGCAGGCAGTTAACGGAAGACTGAGTTAACGCCGATAGCCACAGTGTCTTGAATCGGTCCTGGAAGGTCTGGGATCGCTGTAGGACGCTAAAACGGTCCTGGCACGTAACTGTTGGAACATGTCTTAGCGGTCTAGTAGCTCACCAACAGGGCCACCGCCATGTATATCCCGAAGTCAGGGGATTGCATCAGTGCGTTGCAACCCTGCTCAACTGTAAGGTGAGACGCTAGTTTCCCGCTTTCATTCGGCTTTCTGGCCGCTCTGGGTTCCGTTGCTCTAACGGCTCCCTCTTGCTCTTTCTTTCCACCTTTGTGCTGCGCGCTCCGCGCTCTTCTCCTGTCTACCTTCCCTTTGCCCGGCCGCTCGGCCACTGCATGCTCTCTTGTCTGTGGCAGTCTCCTGTTGTTCACCCAGTCTCTGGGGACTCTTCCATTTCCTGCTTACCTTGTAATAACATCGAGGTTCCAGTCCGTTTTCATTCCTTTCCTAGGACGTTACCCCGCTCTTCAGTAAGCATCCTTGCTGTGCATTCTGGACCCTATAGTCCATTCCTCTTACCTGTGACTGGCCATTCAGGTTGAAGTCTTTCTCCGGTGGTCTATCTGCTCGAATACTCTACTCATCCATCACCCGACCGTTGGAACAACTGCTTTAGCGGCCATCCTGTTACCAAACCAAACCTACCTGCACTAGCTAAGGATACCTGGGTATTTCTGCCTGTCGGCTTTTCCCTGGAGTGGGGTTGGCTCCCCGGAGACCCCACTGCCAGGCTTTTTGCATATTAGTCAAAGTGGCCGCTGGGGGAGCCCGCCCTTACCTCTTCCAAAAGAAGGGAAAGAAGAAGACAGCACCTCAGAGGGGACAGAAGTAGATTGCGTCCTCTGACGACTCCTCATAAACACCAGGTGAGGAGTCGGAGGGAGAGGCTTGTATAGTCACCAAAAGTAACCCCATAGATTCTGAGACACGGCCTGGCTGGGCACTCTTACAGGAGCAGGCTGTTATTGGCAGCTCGGCCCAATACAGAGAGCTTTAGCCTGGCTCTCAGATAATACAGACCAGGCTGTTGTGGGCAGACAGACCCAGTACAGAGAGCTCTGGCTCGGCTTTGAGATAATACAAGGCAGGCAGTTAACGGCAGATTTGCCTGACACTGGGAGCCATGGCATGCCTGCGAACTCCTACAGGAAGAGGCAGTTAATGGCAGATTGGTCCAGTAGAGAGGGCGCTTTCCCATCTGTGATCCGGATTGAGCATGCTGTTAATGGCAGATTGGTCCATACTGACAGCCACGTCATAGCCTTGAGATTCTTCAGGAGCACGACTCTGCGTTTTGCACCTTTCCACAGTCCACGGACAGGACCCTGCTTAGCCTTGGAATAGCTGCAGAGACTACATGCACCCTATCTCTTCTTGCCCAAAGGCATCCGCACTCCAGTGCATGGCACTGGGCTGGGCTGCATTAGGGCTCTCAGACCCCACCTCTGCGACAGTCCTCTAGTTTAACCATCTTTTGCAGGTCCTTTACAGTCCACCGCAGTATATCACCGAAGTTCAGATCTACCAAAGTTGTAAACGTTTTTATTGCTGATGTCACTGGCGAATAGCTAGTGCTGATCTTTGTTCTAAAAAGTTCCTATGCTAAAGTCTTAACTACAATCGTCTAACTCGAATGGCCGTTGTGACATCACCCAGATATGATGGCTGTCCACAGCCTTGCTTAAGACTTTGGTGGTTTTTAGGTCTTCTCCAACTCCCTAAAATGAGAAAATTGGCCCATTTGATGACAACTTTTTTGTGCAAATGTGGGGTCCCCCTCCCCTTATCCACTCCCCATACTCTGCCATTCCCTTTACCTTTCCAAATTTAAATCAACCCTTTTATTAATGTCCCCCTCTATATACTGTATTTAACCTTTTAACTTGTCTTCCCCTGTCACCCTGCCTATCCACAGTATGCCTTCTGTTTTGTCAACAACAAAACTGCTGTCTAAAGGGTAGTCTGTTTTTACCCCTTCAAGATCACGGTATGCGATTCACAATACCTGTTCTAGAATATTCTGTTCCTAATAGCCATTGAGGTTTCTCTCATTGGCCATACCTGCCTGTAATAACTGGGTGCTGATAACATTTGTTTAGTGTTTAATTACTGCTGAATGCTTTCGTAGCGCCCTCTGTGGGTGTCCGTCCTAAAATATTCCAGAAAAGTGTCTGTTCTGGACTACCCCACTACTAACGAGCGATCTAGAAGGGGGCATTGCTGATATTTGTTCTAAAATGCTGCTTTGCCAAGAGCTGTTCTAGGAACCCCAACTGTTGATGTGTGCCCCAGAATATTAATGTATTGATGGCTGCCCTTGAATATTCAGTAGGTGATGAAAGATGGCGAGTTGGTGGCTGTTTTGCAAAATTCCATCCTTGATGTCCGAGACTGAATGTTCCCCAGCTGGTGTTTGTCCCAATGTATGCCACTGCTGGTGTCTGTTCTGGAATCCATGTTAAGCGTGTTCTGATGTAGTCCGTACCTGATGCCTGTTGTGGAACATGCCCTTGCTTATCTGCAATGCAGAACACGAGAGTGATGTTGCATAGTGTGTGATATTCCATTGCAGATGATTAAAGCTGAATGCTGCTTCTCAGGTTCCCGTTACACGCTGATACGCCGTTGTTTCTCCTGCAGCTCCAGAGCCTGTACTCTTTACCCTGCTGCACCTTTCAGTTGTCAGGATGAGCGGTCTAAGGGCCAGACTCAAGAGCTGATTCTCTTTCCCAGCTGGTTGTTCTGGTCTCCAATTGGGGGCGTGGGTTCAAATCCCACTTCTGACACAACCTTTTTTTTTTCCAGCCGCTTTCAGATCGGGGTGATTCGCGTCACGGTATATAGACGGTCCTTAAACTTGCCAATCCTGACAGATCGCTCTAACTTGTAGGGGTGCGCACGGAGGATGGGGAGAGCTGGGCTGTTGTCTTCAGGAAACACGTCACAGGAGGCGGGCAGAGCCCTGGCCACTGATTGGTGGTAAATCCCACTAGTTGCGCGTGAAGGACTGGAGCTGAGATGTATAGATTGGGCCATAGAGTACTGTAGGAGAGAGATCTGCGAGAGGACGTAACTTGAGTTTATTTTGCAGGTGACTTAGGTGTGTAAAATAAAATGTGAAAAATATCAGTAAAAGAATGCCACGCCCAACGTGGGGCTCGAACCCACGACCCTGAGATTAAGAGTCTCATGCTCTACCGACTGAGCTAGCCGGGCTGCTGGTTGCACTGTCTGCTGGTCGCCCTTTTCTCAGCACACCATTCCTAACTGGACAGCCTGTGAAGGGAGAGAGCAATGTGTGCTTGCATGTTTATGTGTGCTGCCTGTATGCCTGCACTCTATGTACGTGCATCTTTACGCAGCCGCTATGTCTCTGTGTTTGTCCATGTCTGCAGATATTTGTGGCGCTTCCCTTAATATGGTTATGTTATTGGTATCTTTCTGTGTAAGTTTATGTATGTCTACACATCTTTACTATGTGTGCAGCTAGCTTCCTCTTCCTACATGTGTCTCTGAAGTAAGTCTCTATGGATAAGTAGACCGTGTGTGTCTGTATCTGTGCGTGTGTGCCTGTGCACAGCCAAGCACACACTCGTTTGCGTCATTAAGACATGTACTGACCATAATCTACCCCCTATGCCATTCACAGATACTAGAAATCCAGGACCCCGAGATACAGGCTAAGAGTGGGTACAAAAAGAGCCCCATGGTCTGCCTGCGATCTCATACAGGAGCAGCTGTGTTAATAGCAGACTGGAGCAATACAGAGAGCTTTGTCCTGGCGGTGAGCCCTTATTGTAGCAGGCTTTTACTTGCAGATAAGCCCAGGGACGCCGTCAGGCCCTTTCAATCTTTGCAAATTAAAGTGGCCTCAAGTCTTGGGCAAGGGTATGGGGGGTAGCAACTTCCCCCATGTTTGCAGGATTTACAGACGTGTTATCACCTCATTGCCTCCAAACACGTGTTCCTCCACATCAGCCTCTTGCTGACAAAGAAGGGTTTATTGCTCTTCAGTGGGCAATTCATGTTTAGTATCCCTGCTGGATGGCCGTCTCCTGATAATCAGCGGCTAGTAACCTTCCCTTTTCGCCATTGTAATGTATGCACCCCAGGAGTGCCCCAGACTGTTTTCGCTCTCAGCAGGGGGCCACCAACCATCATGTTGAAATGGGCAACCAAACATCTTCAGCAGGGCCTGGGTAGGCCAACACAGGGAACTATGTCCTGTCAGTGAGCTCTTACAGCAGCAAGCTGCTAATGCCAGGTTGGTGCAATATACAGAACTATAGCCTGGCTGTGAGATAACACAGATCAGGCTCTTGGTGGCAAACAGGCCCAGTATAGAGAGCTCTGGCTCGGCTGTGAGCTAATACAAGGCAGGCAGTTAACGGAAGACTGAGTTAACGCCGACAGCCACAGTGTCTTGAACCGGTCCTGGAAGGTCTGGGATCGCTGTAGGACGCTAAGACGGTCCTGGCACGTAACTGTTGGAACATGTCTTAGCGGTCTAGTAGCTCACCAACAGGGCCACCGCCATGTATATCCCGAAGTCAGGGGATTGCATCAGTGCGTTGCAACCCTGCTCAACTGTAAGGTGAGACGCTAGTTTCCCGCTTTCATTCGGCTTTCTGGCCGCTCTGGGTTCCGTTGCTCTAACGGCTCCCTCTTGCTCTTTCTTTCCACCTTTGTGCTGCGCGCTCCGCGCTCATCTCCTGTCTACCTTCCCTTTGCCCGGCCGCTCGGCCACTGCATGCTCTCTTGTCTGTGGCAGTCTCCTGTTGTTCACCCAGTCTCTGGGGACTCTTCCATTTCCCGCTTACCTTGTAATAACATCGAGGTTCCAGTCCGTTTTCATTCCTTTCCTAGGACGTTACCCCGCTCTTCAGTAAGCATCCTTGCTGTGCATTCTGGACCCTATAGTCCATTCCTCTTACCTGTGACTGGCCATTCAGGTTGAAGTCTTTCTCCGGTGGTCTATCTGCTCGAATACTCTACTCATCCATCACCCGACCGTTGGAACAACTGCTTTAGCGGCCATCCTGTTACCAAACCAAACCTACCTGCACTAGCTAAGGATACCTGGGTATTTCTGCCTGTCGGCTTTTCCCTGGAGTGGGGTTGGCTCCCCGGAGACCCCACTGCCAGGCTTTTTGCATATTAGTCAAAGTGGCCGCTGGGGGAGCCCGCCCTTACCTCTTCCAAAAGAAGGGAAAGAAGAAGACAGCACCTCAGAGGGGACAGAAGTAGATTGCGTCCTCTGACGACTCCTCATAAACACCAGGTGAGGAGTCGGAGGGAGAGGCTTGTATAGTCACCAAAAGTAACCCCATAGATTCTGAGACACGGCCTGGCTGGGCACTCTTACAGGAGCAGGCTGTTATTGGCAGCTCGGCCCAATACAGAGAGCTTTAGCCTGGCTCTCAGATAATACAGACCAGGCTGTTGTGGGCAGACAGACCCAGTACAGAGAGCTCTGGCTCGGCTTTGAGATAATACAAGGCAGGCAGTTAACGGCAGATTTGCCTGACACTGGGAGCCATGGCATGCCTGCGAACTCCTACAGGAAGAGGCAGTTAATGGCAGATTGGTCCAGTAGAGAGGGCGCTTTCCCATCTGTGATCCGGATTGAGCATGCTGTTAATGGCAGATTGGTCCATACTGACAGCCACGTCATAGCCTTGAGATTCTTCAGGAGCACGACTCTGCGTTTTGCACCTTTCCACAGTCCACGGACAGGACCCTGCTTAGCCTTGGAATAGCTGCAGAGACTACATGCACCCTATCTCTTCTTGCCCAAAGGCATCCGCACTCTAGTGCATGGCACTGGGCTGGGCTGCATTAGGGCTCTCAGACCCCACCTCTGCGACAGTCCTCTAGTTTAACCATCTTTTGCAGGTCCTTTACAGTCCACCGCAGTATATCACCGAAGTTCAGATCTACCAAAGTTGTAAACGTTTTTATTGCTGATGTCACTGGCGAATATCTAGTGCTGATCTTTGTTCTAAAAAGTTCCTATGCTAAAGTCTTAACTACAATCGTCTAACTCGAATGGCCGTTGTGACATCACCCAGATATGATGGCTGTCCACAGCCTTGCTTAAGACTTTGGTGGTTTTTAGGTCTTCTCCAACTCCCTAAAATGAGAAAATTGGCCCATTTGATGACAACTTTTTTGTGCAAATGTGGGGTCCCCCTCCCCTTATCCACTCCCCATACTCTGCCATTCCCTTTACCTTTCCAAATTTAAATCAACCCTTTTATTAATGTCCCCCTCTATATACTGTATTTAACCTTTTAACTTGTCTTCCCCTGTCACCCTGCCTATCCACAGTATGCCTTCTGTTTTGTCAACAACAAAACTGCTGTCTAAAGGGTAGTCTGTTTTTACCCCTTCAAGATCACGGTATGCGATTCACAATACCTGTTCTAGAATATTCTGTTCCTAATGGCCATTGAGGTTTCTCTCATTGGCCATACCTGCCTGTAATAACTGGGTGCTGATAACATTTGTTTAGTGTTTAATTACTGCTGAATGCTTTCGTAGCGCCCTCTGTGGGTGTCCGTCCTAAAATATTCCAGAAAAGTGTCTGCTCTGGACTACCCCACTACTAACGAGCGATCTAGAAGGGGGCATTGCTGATATTTGTTCTAAAATGCTGCTTTGCCAAGAGCTGTTCTAGGAACCCCAACTGTTGATGTGTGCCCCAGAATATTAATGTATTGATGGCTGCCCTTGAATATTCAGTAGGTGATGAAAGATGGCGAGTTGGTGGCTGTTTTGCAAAATTCCATCCTTGATGTCCGAGACTGAATGTTCCCCAGCTGGTGTTTGTCCCAATGTATGCCACTGCTGGTGTCTGTTCTGGAATCCATGTTAAGCGTGTTCTGATGCAGTCCGTACCTGATGCCTGTTGTGGAACATGCCCTTGCTTATCTGCAATGCAGAACACGAGAGTGATGTTGCATAGTGTGTGATATTCCATTGCAGATGATTAAAGCTGAATGCTGCTTCTCAGGTTCCCGTTACACGCTGATACGCCATTGTTTCTCCTGCAGCTCCAGAGCCTGTACTCTTT
This sequence comes from Ambystoma mexicanum, assembly GCF_040938575.1. Classification (NCBI taxonomy): domain Eukaryota; kingdom Metazoa; phylum Chordata; class Amphibia; order Caudata; family Ambystomatidae; genus Ambystoma; species Ambystoma mexicanum. The sequence goes on along the minus strand of NC_090938.1, from coordinate 702,916,053 downwards.
ACCCTGCTGCACCTTTCAGTTGTCAGGATGAGCGGTCTAAGGGCCAGACTCAAGAGCTGATTCTCTTTCCCAGCTGGGTGTTCTGGTCTCCAATTGGAGGCGTGGGTTCAAATCCCACTTCTGACACAACCTTTTTTTTTTTTTTTTGCAGCCGCTTTCGGATCGGGGTGATTCGCGCCACGGTATATAGACGGTCCTTAAACTTGCCAATCCTGACAGATCGCTCTAACTTGTAGGGGTGCGCACGGAGGGTGGGGAGAGCTGGGCTGTTGTCTTCAGGAAACACGTCACAGGAGGCGGGCTGAGCCCTGGCCACTGATTGGTGGTAAATCCCACTAGTTGCGCGTGAAGGACTGGAGCTGAGATGTATTCATTGGGCCATAGAGTACTGTAGGAGAGAGATCTGCGAGAGGACGTAACTTGAGTTTATTTTGCAGGTGACCTAGGTGTGTAAAATAAAATGTGAAAAATATCAGTAAAAGAACGCCGCGCCCAACGTGGGGCTCGAACCCACGACCCTGAGATTAAGAGTCTCATGCTCTACCGACTGAGCTAGCCGGGCTGCTGGTCACACAGTCTGCTGGTCGCCCTTTTCTTAGCACACCATTCCTAACTGGACAGCCTGTGAAGGGAGAGAGCAATGTGTGCTTGCATGTTTATGTGTGCTGCCTGTATGCCTGCACTCTATGTACGTGCATCTTTACGCAGCCGCTATGTCTCTGTGTTTGTCCATGTCTGCAGATATTTGTGGCGCTTCCCTTAATATGGTTATGTTATTGGTATCTTTCTGTGTAAGTTTATGTATGTCTACACATCTTTACTATGTGTGCAGCTAGCTTCCTCTTCCTACATGTGTCTCTGAAGTAAGTCTCTATGGATAAGTAGACCGTGTGTGTCTGTATCTGTGCGTGTGTGCCTGTGCACAGCCAAGCACACACTCGTTTGCGTCATTAAGACATGTACTGACCATAATCTACCCCCTATGCCATTCACAGATACTAGAAATCCAGGACCCCGAGATACAGGCTAAGAGTGGGTACAAAAAGAGCCCCATGGTCTGCCTGCGATCTCATACAGGAGCAGCTGTGTTAATAGCAGACTGGAGCAATACAGAGAGCTTTGTCCTGGCGGTGAGCCCTTATTGTAGCAGGCTTTTACTTGCAGATAAGCCCAGGGACGCCGTCAGGCCCTTTCAATCTTTGCAAATTAAAGTGGCCTCAAGTCTTGGGCAAGGGTATGGGGGGCAGCGACTTCCCCCATGTTTGCAGGATTTACAGACGTGTTATCACCTCATTGCCTCCAAACACTTGTTCCTCCACATCAGCCTCTTGCTGACAAAGAAGGGTTTATTGCTCTTCAGTGGGCAATTCATGTTTAGTATCCCTGCTGGATGGCCGTCTCCTGATAATCAGCGGCTAGTAACCTTCCCTTTTCACCATTGTAATGTATGCACCCCAGGAGTGCCCCAGACTATTTTCGCTCTCAGCAGGGGGCCACCAACCATCATGTTGAAATGGGCAACCAAACATCTTCAGCAGGGCCTGGGTAGGCCAACACAGGGAACTATGTCCTGTCAGTGAGCTCTTACAGCAGCAAGCTGCTAATGCCAGGTTGGTGCAATATACAGAACTATAGCCTGGCTGTGAGATAACACAGATCAGGCTCTTGGTGGCAAACAGGCCCAGTATAGAGAGCTCTGGCTCGGCTGTGAGCTAATACAAGGCAGGCAGTTAACGGAAGACTGAGTTAACGCCGATAGCCACAGTGTCTTGAATCGGTCCTGGAAGGTCTGGGATCGCTGTAGGACGCTAAAACGGTCCTGGCACGTAACTGTTGGAACATGTCTTAGCGGTCTAGTAGCTCACCAACAGGGCCACCGCCATGTATATCCCGAAGTCAGGGGATTGCATCAGTGCGTTGCAACCCTGCTCAACTGTAAGGTGAGACGCTAGTTTCCCGCTTTCATTCGGCTTTCTGGCCGCTCTGGGTTCCGTTGCTCTAACGGCTCCCTCTTGCTCTTTCTTTCCACCTTTGTGCTGCGCGCTCCGCGCTCTTCTCCTGTCTACCTTCCCTTTGCCCGGCCGCTCGGCCACTGCATGCTCTCTTGTCTGTGGCAGTCTCCTGTTGTTCACCCAGTCTCTGGGGACTCTTCCATTTCCTGCTTACCTTGTAATAACATCGAGGTTCCAGTCCGTTTTCATTCCTTTCCTAGGACGTTACCCCGCTCTTCAGTAAGCATCCTTGCTGTGCATTCTGGACCCTATAGTCCATTCCTCTTACCTGTGACTGGCCATTCAGGTTGAAGTCTTTCTCCGGTGGTCTATCTGCTCGAATACTCTACTCATCCATCACCCGACCGTTGGAACAACTGCTTTAGCGGCCATCCTGTTACCAAACCAAACCTACCTGCACTAGCTAAGGATACCTGGGTATTTCTGCCTGTCGGCTTTTCCCTGGAGTGGGGTTGGCTCCCCGGAGACCCCACTGCCAGGCTTTTTGCATATTAGTCAAAGTGGCCGCTGGGGGAGCCCGCCCTTACCTCTTCCAAAAGAAGGGAAAGAAGAAGACAGCACCTCAGAGGGGACAGAAGTAGATTGCGTCCTCTGACGACTCCTCATAAACACCAGGTGAGGAGTCGGAGGGAGAGGCTTGTATAGTCACCAAAAGTAACCCCATAGATTCTGAGACACGGCCTGGCTGGGCACTCTTACAGGAGCAGGCTGTTATTGGCAGCTCGGCCCAATACAGAGAGCTTTAGCCTGGCTCTCAGATAATACAGACCAGGCTGTTGTGGGCAGACAGACCCAGTACAGAGAGCTCTGGTTCGGCTTTGAGATAATACAAGGCAGGCAGTTAACGGCAGATTTGCCTGACACTGGGAGCCATGGCATGCCTGCGAACTCCTACAGGAAGAGGCAGTTAATGGCAGATTGGTCCAGTAGAGAGGGCGCTTTCCCATCTGTGATCCGGATTGAGCATGCTGTTAATGGCAGATTGGTCCATACTGACAGCCACGTCATAGCCTTGAGATTCTTCAGGAGCACGACTCTGCGTTTTGCACCTTTCCACAGTCCACGGACAGGACCCTGCTTAGCCTTGGAATAGCTGCAGAGACTACATGCACCCTATCTCTTCTTGCCCAAAGGCATCCGCACTCTAGTGCATGGCACTGGGCTGGGCTGCATTAGGGCTCTCAGACCCCACCTCTGCGACAGTCCTCTAGTTTAACCATCTTTTGCAGGTCCTTTACAGTCCACCGCAGTATATCACCGAAGTTCAGATCTACCAAAGTTGTAAACGTTTTTATTGCTGATGTCACTGGCGAATATCTAGTGCTGATCTTTGTTGTAAAAAGTTTCTATGCTAAAGTCTGAACTACAATCGTCTAACTCGAATGGCTGTTGTGACATCACCCAGATATGATGGCTGTCCACAGCCTTGCTTAAGACTTTGGTGGTTTTTAGGTCTTCTCCAACTCCCTAAAATGAGAAAATTGGCCCATTTGCTGACAACTTTTTTGTGCAAATGTGGGGTCCCCCTCCCCTTATCCACTCCCCATACTCTGCCATTCCCTTTACTTTTCCAAATTTAAATCAACCCTTTTATTAATGTCCCCCTCTATATACTGTATTTAACCTTTTAACTTGTCTTCCCCTGTCACCCTGCCTATCCACAGTATGCCTTCTGTTTTGTCAACAACAAAACTGCTGTCTAAAGGGTAGTCTGTTTTTACCCCTTCAAGATCACGGTATGCGATTCACAATACCTGTTCTAGAATATTCTGTTCCTAATAGCCATTGAGGTTTCTCTCATTGGCCATACCTGCCTGTAATAACTGGGTGCTGATAACATTTGTTTAGTGTTTAATTACTGCTGAATGCTTTCGTAGCGCCCTCTGTGGGTGTCCGTCCTAAAATATTCCAGAAAAGTGTCTGTTCTGGACTACCCCACTACTAACGAGCGATCTAGAAGGGGGCATTGCTGATATTTGTTCTAAAATGCTGCTTTGCCAAGAGCTGTTCTAGGAACCCCAACTGTTGATGTGTGCCCCAGAATATTAATGTATTGATGGCTGCCCTTGAATATTCAGTAGGTGATGAAAGATGGCGAGTTGGTGGCTGTTTTGCAAAATTCCATCCTTGATGTCCGAGACTGAATGTTCCCCAGCTGGTGTTTGTCCCAATGTATGCCACTGCTGGTGTCTGTTCTGGAATCCATGTTAAGCGTGTTCTGATGTAGTCCGTACCTGATGCCTGTTGTGGAACATGCCCTTGCTTATCTGCAATGCAGAACACGAGAGTGATGTTGCATAGTGTGTGATATTCCATTGCAGATGATTAAAGCTGAATGCTGCTTCTCAGGTTCCCGTTACACGCTGATACGCCGTTGTTTCTCCTGCAGCTCCAGAGCCTGTACTCTTTACCCTGCTGCACCTTTCAGTTGTCAGGATGAGCGGTCTAAGGGCCAGACTCAAGAGCTGATTCTCTTTCCCAGCTGGTTGTTCTGGTCTCCAATTGGGGGCGTGGGTTCAAATCCCACTTCTGACACAACCTTTTTTTTTTCCAGCCGCTTTCAGATCGGGGTGATTCGCGCCACGGTATATAGACGGTCCTTAAACTTGCCAATCCTGACAGATCGCTCTAACTTGTAGGGGTGCGCACGGAGGATGGGGAGAGCTGGGCTGTTGTCTTCAGGAAACACGTCACAGGAGGCGGGCAGAGCCCTGGCCACTGATTGGTGGTAAATCCCACTAGTTGCGCGTGAAGGACTGGAGCTGAGATGTATAGATTGGGCCATAGAGTACTGTAGGAGAGAGATCTGCGAGAGGACGTAACTTGAGTTTATTTTGCAGGTGACTTAGGTGTGTAAAATAAAATGTGAAAAATATCAGTAAAAGAATGCCACGCCCAACGTGGGGCTCGAACCCACGACCCTGAGATTAAGAGTCTCATGCTCTACCGACTGAGCTAGCCGGGCTGCTGGTTGCACTGTCTGCTGGTCGCCCTTTTCTCAGCACACCATTCCTAACTGGACAGCCTGTGAAGGGAGAGAGCAATGTGTGCTTGCATGTTTATGTGTGCTGCCTGTATGCCTGCACTCTATGTACGTGCATCTTTACGCAGCCGCTATGTCTCTGTGTTTGTCCATGTCTGCAGATATTTGTGGCGCTTCCCTTAATATGGTTATGTTATTGGTATCTTTCTGTGTAAGTTTATGTATGTCTACACATCTTTACTATGTGTGCAGCTAGCTTCCTCTTCCTACATGTGTCTCTGAAGTAAGTCTCTATGGATAAGTAGACCGTGTGTGTCTGTATCTGTGCGTGTGTGCCTGTGCACAGCCAAGCACACACTCGTTTGCGTCATTAAGACATGTACTGACCATAATCTACCCCCTATGCCATTCACAGATACTAGAAATCCAGGACCCCGAGATACAGGCTAAGAGTGGGTACAAAAAGAGCCCCATGGTCTGCCTGCGATCTCATACAGGAGCAGCTGTGTTAATAGCAGACTGGAGCAATACAGAGAGCTTTGTCCTGGCGGTGAGCCCTTATTGTAGCAGGCTTTTACTTGCAGATAAGCCCAGGGACGCCGTCAGGCCCTTTCAATCTTTGCAAATTAAAGTGGCCTCAAGTCTTGGGCAAGGGTATGGGGGGTAGCAACTTCCCCCATGTTTGCAGGATTTACAGACGTGTTATCACCTCATTGCCTCCAAACACGTGTTCCTCCACATCAGCCTCTTGCTGACAAAGAAGGGTTTATTGCTCTTCAGTGGGCAATTCATGTTTAGTATCCCTGCTGGATGGCCGTCTCCTGATAATCAGCGGCTAGTAACCTTCCCTTTTCGCCATTGTAATGTATGCACCCCAGGAGTGCCCCAGACTGTTTTCGCTCTCAGCAGGGGGCCACCAACCATCATGTTGAAATGGGCAACCAAACATCTTCAGCAGGGCCTGGGTAGGCCAACACAGGGAACTATGTCCTGTCAGTGAGCTCTTACAGCAGCAAGCTGCTAATGCCAGGTTGGTGCAATATACAGAACTATAGCCTGGCTGTGAGATAACACAGATCAGGCTCTTGGTGGCAAACAGGCCCAGTATAGAGAGCTCTGGCTCGGCTGTGAGCTAATACAAGGCAGGCAGTTAACGGAAGACTGAGTTAACGCCGACAGCCACAGTGTCTTGAACCGGTCCTGGAAGGTCTGGGATCGCTGTAGGACGCTAAGACGGTCCTGGCACGTAACTGTTGGAACATGTCTTAGCGGTCTAGTAGCTCACCAACAGGGCCACCGCCATGTATATCCCGAAGTCAGGGGATTGCATCAGTGCGTTGCAACCCTGCTCAACTGTAAGGTGAGACGCTAGTTTCCCGCTTTCATTCGGCTTTCTGGCCGCTCTGGGTTCCGTTGCTCTAACGGCTCCCTCTTGCTCTTTCTTTCCACCTTTGTGCTGCGCGCTCCGCGCTCATCTCCTGTCTACCTTCCCTTTGCCCGGCCGCTCGGCCACTGCATGCTCTCTTGTCTGTGGCAGTCTCCTGTTGTTCACCCAGTCTCTGGGGACTCTTCCATTTCCCGCTTACCTTGTAATAACATCGAGGTTCCAGTCCGTTTTCATTCCTTTCCTAGGACGTTACCCCGCTCTTCAGTAAGCATCCTTGCTGTGCATTCTGGACCCTATAGTCCATTCCTCTTACCTGTGACTGGCCATTCAGGTTGAAGTCTTTCTCCGGTGGTCTATCTGCTCGAATACTCTACTCATCCATCACCCGACCGTTGGAACAACTGCTTTAGCGGCCATCCTGTTACCAAACCAAACCTACCTGCACTAGCTAAGGATACCTGGGTATTTCTGCCTGTCGGCTTTTCCCTGGAGTGGGGTTGGCTCCCCGGAGACCCCACTGCCAGGCTTTTTGCATATTAGTCAAAGTGGCCGCTGGGGGAGCCCGCCCTTACCTCTTCCAAAAGAAGGGAAAGAAGAAGACAGCACCTCAGAGGGGACAGAAGTAGATTGCGTCCTCTGACGACTCCTCATAAACACCAGGTGAGGAGTCGGAGGGAGAGGCTTGTATAGTCACCAAAAGTAACCCCATAGATTCTGAGACACGGCCTGGCTGGGCACTCTTACAGGAGCAGGCTGTTATTGGCAGCTCGGCCCAATACAGAGAGCTTTAGCCTGGCTCTCAGATAATACAGACCAGGCTGTTGTGGGCAGACAGACCCAGTACAGAGAGCTCTGGTTCGGCTTTGAGATAATACAAGGCAGGCAGTTAACGGCAGATTTGCCTGACACTGGGAGCCATGGCATGCCTGCGAACTCCTACAGGAAGAGGCAGTTAATGGCAGATTGGTCCAGTAGAGAGGGCGCTTTCCCATCTGTGATCCGGATTGAGCATGCTGTTAATGGCAGATTGGTCCATACTGACAGCCACGTCATAGCCTTGAGATTCTTCAGGAGCACGACTCTGCGTTTTGCACCTTTCCACAGTCCACGGACAGGACCCTGCTTAGCCTTGGAATAGCTGCAGAGACTACATGCACCCTATCTCTTCTTGCCCAAAGGCATCCGCACTCTAGTGCATGGCACTGGGCTGGGCTGCATTAGGGCTCTCAGACCCCACCTCTGCGACAGTCCTCTAGTTTAACCATCTTTTGCAGGTCCTTTACAGTCCACCGCAGTATATCACCGAAGTTCAGATCTACCAAAGTTGTAAACGTTTTTATTGCTGATGTCACTGGCGAATATCTAGTGCTGATCTTTGTTCTAAAAAGTTCCTATGCTAAAGTCTTAACTACAATCGTCTAACTCGAATGGCCGTTGTGACATCACCCAGATATGATGGCTGTCCACAGCCTTGCTTAAGACTTTGGTGGTTTTTAGGTCTTCTCCAACTCCCTAAAATGAGAAAATTGGCCCATTTGATGACAACTTTTTTGTGCAAATGTGGGGTCCCCCTCCCCTTATCCACTCCCCATACTCTGCCATTCCCTTTACCTTTCCAAATTTAAATCAACCCTTTTATTAATGTCCCCCTCTATATACTGTATTTAACCTTTTAACTTGTCTTCCCCTGTCACCCTGCCTATCCACAGTATGCCTTCTGTTTTGTCAACAACAAAACTGCTGTCTAAAGGGTAGTCTGTTTTTACCCCTTCAAGATCACGGTATGCGATTCACAATACCTGTTCTAGAATATTCTGTTCCTAATAGCCATTGAGGTTTCTCTCATTGGCCATACCTGCCTGTAATAACTGGGTGCTGATAACATTTGTTTAGTGTTTAATTACTGCTGAATGCTTTCGTAGCGCCCTCTGTGGGTGTCCGTCCTAAAATATTCCAGAAAAGTGTCTGTTCTGGACTACCCCACTACTAACGAGCGATCTAGAAGGGGGCATTGCTGATATTTGTTCTAAAATGCTGCTTTGCCAAGAGCTGTTCTAGGAACCCCAACTGTTGATGTGTGCCCCAGAATATTAATGTATTGATGGCTGCCCTTGAATATTCAGTAGGTGATGAAAGATGGCGAGTTGGTGGCTGTTTTGCAAAATTCCATCCTTGATGTCCGAGACTGAATGTTCCCCAGCTGGTGTTTGTCCCAATGTATGCCACTGCTGGTGTCTGTTCTGGAATCCATGTTAAGCGTGTTCTGATGTAGTCCGTACCTGATGCCTGTTGTGGAACATGCCCTTGCTTATCTGCAATGCAGAACACGAGAGTGATGTTGCATAGTGTGTGATATTCCATTGCAGATGATTAAAGCTGAATGCTGCTTCTCAGGTTCCCGTTACACGCTGATACGCCGTTGTTTCTCCTGCAGCTCCAGAGCCTGTACTCTTTACCCTGCTGCACCTTTCAGTTGTCAGGATGAGCGGTCTAAGGGCCAGACTCAAGAGCTGATTCTCTTTCCCAGCTGGGTGTTCTGGTCTCCAATTGGGGGTGTGGGTTCAAATCCCACTTCTGACACAACCTTTTTTTTTTCCAGCCGCTTTCAGATCGGGGTGATTCGCGCCACGGTATATAGACGGTCCTTAAACTTGCCAATCCTGACAGATCGCTCTAACTTGTAGGGGTGCGCACGGAGGATGGGGAGAGCTGGGCTGTTGTCTTCAGGAAACACGTCACAGGAGGCGGGCAGAGCCCTGGCCACTGATTGGTGGTAAATCCCACTAGTTGCGCGTGAAGGACTGGAGCTGAGATGTATAGATTGGGCCATAGAGTACTGTAGGAGAGAGATCTGCGAGAGGACGTAACTTGAGTTTATTTTGCAGGTGACTTAGGTGTGTAAAATAAAATGTGAAAAATATCAGTAAAAGAATGCGACGCCCAACGTGGGGCTCGAACCCACGACCCTGAGATTAAGAGTCTCATGCTCTACCGACTGAGCTAGCCGGGCTGCTGGTTGCACTGTCTGCTGGTCGCCCTTTTCTCAGCACACCATTCCTAACTGGACAGCCTGTGAAGGGAGAGAGCAATGTGTGCTTGCATGTTTATGTGTGCTGCCTGTATGCCTGCACTCTATGTACGTGCATCTTTACGCAGCCGCTATGTCTCTGTGTTTGTCCATGTCTGCAGATATTTGTGGCGCTTCCCTTAATATGGTTATGTTATTGGTATCTTTCTGTGTAAGTTTATGTATGTCTACACATCTTTACTATGTGTGCAGCTAGCTTCCTCTTCCTACATGTGTCTCTGAAGTAAGTCTCTATGGATAAGTAGACCGTGTGTGTCTGTATCTGTGCGTGTGTGCCTGTGCACAGCCAAGCACACACTCGTTTGCGTCATTAAGACATGTACTGACCATAATCTACCCCCTATGCCATTCACAGATACTAGAAATCCAGGACCCCGAGATACAGGCTAAGAGTGGGTACAAAAAGAGCCCCATGGTCTGCCTGCGATCTCATACAGGAGCAGCTGTGTTAATAGCAGACTGGAGCAATACAGAGAGCTTTGTCCTGGCGGTGAGCCCTTATTGTAGCAGGCTTTTACTTGCAGATAAGCCCAGGGACGCCGTCAGGCCCTTTCAATCTTTGCAAATTAAAGTGGCCTCAAGTCTTGGGCAAGGGTATGGGGGGTAGCAACTTCCCCCATGTTTGCAGGATTTACAGACGTGTTATCACCTCATTGCCTCCAAACACGTGTTCCTCCACATCAGCCTCTTGCTGACAAAGAAGGGTTTATTGCTCTTCAGTGGGCAATTCATGTTTAGTATCCCTGCTGGATGGCCGTCTCCTGATAATCAGCGGCTAGTAACCTTCCCTTTTCGCCATTGTAATGTATGCACCCCAGGAGTGCCCCAGACTGTTTTCGCTCTCAGCAGGGGGCCACCAACCATCATGTTGAAATGGGCAACCAAACATCTTCAGCAGGGCCTGGGTAGGCCAACACAGGGAACTATGTCCTGTCAGTGAGCTCTTACAGCAGCAAGCTGCTAATGCCAGGTTGGTGCAATATACAGAACTATAGCCTGGCTGTGAGATAACACAGATCAGGCTCTTGGTGGCAAACAGGCCCAGTATAGAGAGCTCTGGCTCGGCTGTGAGCTAATACAAGGCAGGCAGTTAACGGAAGACTGAGTTAACGCCGACAGCCACAGTGTCTTGAACCGGTCCTGGAAGGTCTGGGATCGCTGTAGGACGCTAAGACGGTCCTGGCACGTAACTGTTGGAACATGTCTTAGCGGTCTAGTAGCTCACCAACAGGGCCACCGCCATGTATATCCCGAAGTCAGGGGATTGCATCAGTGCGTTGCAACCCTGCTCAACTGTAAGGTGAGACGCTAGTTTCCCGCTTTCATTCGGCTTTCTGGCCGCTCTGGGTTCCGTTGCTCTAACGGCTCCCTCTTGCTCTTTCTTTCCACCTTTGTGCTGCGCGCTCCGCGCTCATCTCCTGTCTACCTTCCCTTTGCCCGGCCGCTCGGCCACTGCATGCTCTCTTGTCTGTGGCAGTCTCCTGTTGTTCACCCAGTCTCTGGGGACTCTTCCATTTCCCGCTTACCTTGTAATAACATCGAGGTTCCAGTCCGTTTTCATTCCTTTCCTAGGACGTTACCCCGCTCTTCAGTAAGCATCCTTGCTGTGCATTCTGGACCCTATAGTCCATTCCTCTTACCTGTGACTGGCCATTCAGGTTGAAGTCTTTCTCCGGTGGTCTATCTGCTCGAATACTCTACTCATCCATCACCCGACAGGTGGAACAACTGCTTTAGCGGCCATCCTGTTACCAAACCAAACCTACCTGCACTAGCTAAGGATACCAGGGTATTTCTGCCTGTCGGCTTTTCCCTGGAGTGGGGTTGGCTCCCCGGAGACCCCACTGCCAGGCTTTTTGCATATTAGTCAAAGTGGCCACTGGGGGAGCCCGCCCTTACCTCTTCCAAAAGAAGGGAAAGAAGAAGACAGCACCTCAGAGGGGACAGAAGTAGATTGCGTCCTCTGACGACTCCTCATAAACACCAGGTGAGGAGTCGGAGGGAGAGGCTTGTATAGTCACCAAAAGTAACCCCATAGATTCTGAGACACGGCCTGGCTGGGCACTCTTACAGGAGCAGGCTGTTATTGGCAGCTCGGCCCAATACAGAGAGCTTTAGCCTGGCTCTCAGATAATACAGACCAGGCTGTTGTGGGCAGACAGACCCAGTACAGAGAGCTCTGGCTCGGCTTTGAGATAATACAAGGCAGGCAGTTAACGGCAGATTTGCCTGACACTGGGAGCCATGGCATGCCTGCGAACTCCTACAGGAAGAGGCAGTTAATGGCAGATTGGTCCAGTAGAGAGGGCGCTTTCCCATCTGTGATCCGGACTGAGCATGGTGTTAATGGCAGATTAGTCCATACTGACAGCCACGTCATAGCCTTGAGATTCTTCGAGAGCACGACTCTGCGTTTTGCACCTTTCCACAGTCCACGGACAGGACCCTGCTTAGCCTTGGAATACCTGCAGAGACTACATGCACCCTATCTCTTCCTTCCCAAAGGCATCCGCACTCTAGTGCATGGCACTGGGCTGGGCTGCATTAGGGCTCTCAGACCCCACCTCTGCGACAGTCCTCTAGTTTAACCATCTTTTGCAGGTCCTTTACAGTCCACCGCAGTATGTCACCGAAGTTCAGATCTATCAAAGTTGTAAACGTTTTTATTGCTGATGTCACTGGCGAATATCTAGTGCTGATCTTTGTTGTAAAAAGTTTCTATGCTAAAGTCTGAACTACAATCGTCTAACTCGAATGGCTGTTGTGACATCACCCAGATATGATGGCTGTCCACAGCCTTGCTTAAGACTTTGGTGGTTTTTAGGTCTTCTCCAACTCCCTAAAATGAGAAAATTGGCCCATTTGCTGACAACTTTTTTGTGCAAATGTGGGGTCCCCCTCCCCTTATCCACCCCCCATACTCTGCCATTCCCTTTACTTTTCCAAATTTAAATCAACCCTTTTATTAATGTCCCCCTCTATATACTGTATTTAACCTTTTAACTTGTCTTCCCCTGTCACCCTGCCTATCCACAGTATGCCTTCTGTTTTGTCAACAACAAAACTGCTGTCTAAAGGGTAGTCTGTTTTTACCCCTTCAAGATCACGGTATGCGATTCACAATACCTGTTCTAGAATATTCTGTTCCTAATGGCCATTGAGGTTTCTCTCATTGGCCATACCTGCCTGTAATAACTGGGTGCTGATAACATTTGTTTAGTGTTTAATTACTGCTGAATGCTTTCGTAGCGCCCTCTGTGGGTGTCCGTCCTAAAATATTCCAGAAAAGTGTCTGCTCTGGACTACCCCACTACTAACGAGCGATCTAGAAGGGGGCATTGCTGATATTTGTTCTAAAATGCTGCTTTGCCAAGAGCTGTTCTAGGAACCCCAACTGTTGATGTGTGCCCCAGAATATTAATGTATTGATGGCTGCCCTTGAATATTCAGTAGGTGATGAAAGATGGCGAGTTGGTGGCTGTTTTGCAAAATTCCATCCTTGATGTCCGAGACTGAATGTTCCCCAGCTGGTGTTTGTCCCAATGTATGCCACTGCTGGTGTCTGTTCTGGAATCCATGTTAAGCGTGTTCTGATGTAGTCCGTACCTGATGCCTGTTGTGGAACATGCCCTTGCTTATCTGCAATGCAGAACACGAGAGTGATGTTGCATAGTGTGTGATATTCCATTGCAGATGATTAAAGCTGAATGCTGCTTCTCAGGTTCCCGTTACACGCTGATACGCCGTTGTTTCTACTGCATCTCCAGAGCCTGTACTCTTTACCCTGCTGCACCTTCCAGTTGTCAGGATGGCCGAGCGGTCTAAGGCGCCAGACTCAAGAGCTGATTCTCTTTCCCAGCTGGGTGTTCTGGTCTCCAATTGGAGGCGTGGGTTCAAATCCCACTTCTGACACAACCTTTTTTTTTTTTTTTTTGCAGCCGCTTTCGGATCGGGGTGATTCGCGCCACGGTATATAGACGGTCCTTAAACTTGCCAATCCTGACAGATCGCTCTAACTTGTAGGGGTGCGCACGGAGGGTGGGGAGAGCTGGGCTGTTGTCTTCAGGAAACACGTCACAGGAGGCGGGCTGAGCCCTGGCCACTGATTGGTGGTAAATCCCACTAGTTGCGCGTGAAGGACTGGAGCTGAGATGTATTCATTGGGCCATAGAGTACTGTAGGAGAGAGATCTGCGAGAGGACGTAACTTGAGTTTATTTTGCAGGTGACCTAGGTGTGTAAAATAAAATGTGAAAAATATCAGTAAAAGAATGCCGCGCCCAACGTGGGGCTCGAACCCACGACCCTGAGATTAAGAGTCTCATGCTCTACCGACTGAGCTAGCCGGGCTGCTGGTCACACAGTCTGCTGGTCGCCCTTTTCTTAGCACACCATTCCTAACTGGACAGCCTGTGAAGGGAGAGAGCAATGTGTGCTTGCATGTTTATGTGTGCTGCCTGTATGCCTGCACTCTATGTACGTGCATCTTTACGCAGCCGCTATGTCTCTGTGTTTGTCCATGTCTGCAGATATTTGTGGCGCTTCCCTTAATATGGTTATGTTATTGGTATCTTTCTGTGTAAGTTTATGTATGTCTACACATCTTTACTATGTGTGCAGCTAGCTTCCTCTTCCTACATGTGTCTCTGAAGTAAGTCTCTATGGATAAGTAGACCGTGTGTGTCTGTATCTGTGCGTGTGTGCCTGTGCACAGCCAAGCACACACTCGTTTGCGTCATTAAGACATGTACTGACCATAATCTACCCCCTATGCCATTCACAGATACTAGAAATCCAGGACCCCGAGATACAGGCTAAGAGTGGGTACAAAAAGAGCCCCATGGTCTGCCTGCGATCTCATACAGGAGCAGCTGTGTTAATAGCAGACTGGAGCAATACAGAGAGCTTTGTCCTGGCGGTGAGCCCTTATTGTAGCAGGCTTTTACTTGCAGATAAGCCCAGGGACGCCGTCAGGCCCTTTCAATCTTTGCAAATTAAAGTGGCCTCAAGTCTTGGGCAAGGGTATGGGGGGCAGCGACTTCCCCCATGTTTGCAGGATTTACAGACGTGTTATCACCTCATTGCCTCCAAACACTTGTTCCTCCACATCAGCCTCTTGCTGACAAAGAAGGGTTTATTGCTCTTCAGTGGGCAATTCATGTTTAGTATCCCTGCTGGATGGCCGTCTCCTGATAATCAGCGGCTAGTAACCTTCCCTTTTCACCATTGTAATGTATGCACCCCAGGAGTGCCCCAGACTGTTTTCGCTCTCAGCAGGGGGCCACCAACCATCATGTTGAAATGGGCAACCAAACATCTTCAGCAGGGCCTGGGTAGGCCAACACAGGGAACTATGTCCTGTCAGTGAGCTCTTACAGCAGCAAGCTGCTAATGCCAGGTTGGTGCAATATACAGAACTATAGCCTGGCTGTGAGATAACACAGATCAGGCTCTTGGTGGCAAACAGGCCCAGTATAGAGAGCTCTGGCTCGGCTGTGAGCTAATACAAGGCAGGCAGTTAACGGAAGACTGAGTTAACGCCGATAGCCACAGTGTCTTGAATCGGTCCTGGAAGGTCTGGGATCGCTGTAGGACGCTAAAACGGTCCTGGCACGTAACTGTTGGAACATGTCTTAGCGGTCTAGTAGCTCACCAACAGGGCCACCGCCATGTATATCCCGAAGTCAGGGGATTGCATCAGTGCGTTGCAACCCTGCTCAACTGTAAGGTGAGACGCTAGTTTCCCGCTTTCATTCGGCTTTCTGGCCGCTCTGGGTTCCGTTGCTCTAACGGCTCCCTCTTGCTCTTTCTTTCCACCTTTGTGCTGCGCGCTCCGCGCTCTTCTCCTGTCTACCTTCCCTTTGCCCGGCCGCTCGGCCACTGCATGCTCTCTTGTCTGTGGCAGTCTCCTGTTGTTCACCCAGTCTCTGGGGACTCTTCCATTTCCTGCTTACCTTGTAATAACATCGAGGTTCCAGTCCGTTTTCATTCCTTTCCTAGGACGTTACCCCGCTCTTCAGTAAGCATCCTTGCTGTGCATTCTGGACCCTATAGTCCATTCCTCTTACCTGTGACTGGCCATTCAGGTTGAAGTCTTTCTCCGGTGGTCTATCTGCTCGAATACTCTACTCATCCATCACCCGACCGTTGGAACAACTGCTTTAGCGGCCATCCTGTTACCAAACCAAACCTACCTGCACTAGCTAAGGATACCTGGGTATTTCTGCCTGTCGGCTTTTCCCTGGAGTGGGGTTGGCTCCCCGGAGACCCCACTGCCAGGCTTTTTGCATATTAGTCAAAGTGGCCGCTGGGGGAGCCCGCCCTTACCTCTTCCAAAAGAAGGGAAAGAAGAAGACAGCACCTCAGAGGGGACAGAAGTAGATTGCGTCCTCTGACGACTCCTCATAAACACCAGGTGAGGAGTCGGAGGGAGAGGCTTGTATAGTCACCAAAAGTAACCCCATAGATTCTGAGACACGGCCTGGCTGGGCACTCTTACAGGAGCAGGCTGTTATTGGCAGCTCGGCCCAATACAGAGAGCTTTAGCCTGGCTCTCAGATAATACAGACCAGGCTGTTGTGGGCAGACAGACCCAGTACAGAGAGCTCTGGCTCGGCTTTGAGATAATACAAGGCAGGCAGTTAACGGCAGATTTGCCTGACACTGGGAGCCATGGCATGCCTGCGAACTCCTACAGGAAGAGGCAGTTAATGGCAGATTGGTCCAGTAGAGAGGGCGCTTTCCCATCTGTGATCCGGATTGAGCATGCTGTTAATGGCAGATTGGTCCATACTGACAGCCACGTCATAGCCTTGAGATTCTTCAGGAGCACGACTCTGCGTTTTGCACCTTTCCACAGTCCACGGACAGGACCCTGCTTAGCCTTGGAATAGCTGCAGAGACTACATGCACCCTATCTCTTCTTGCCCAAAGGCATCCGCACTCTAGTGCATGGCACTGGGCTGGGCTGCATTAGGGCTCTCAGACCCCACCTCTGCGACAGTCCTCTAGTTTAACCATCTTTTGCAGGTCCTTTACAGTCCACCGCAGTATATCACCGAAGTTCAGATCTACCAAAGTTGTAAACGTTTTTATTGCTGATGTCACTGGCGAATATCTAGTGCTGATCTTTGTTCTAAAAAGTTCCTATGCTAAAGTCTTAACTACAATCGTCTAACTCGAATGGCCGTTGTGACATCACCCAGATATGATGGCTGTCCACAGCCTTGCTTAAGACTTTGGTGGTTTTTAGGTCTTCTCCAACTCCCTAAAATGAGAAAATTGGCCCATTTGATGACAACTTTTTTGTGCAAATGTGGGGTCCCCCTCCCCTTATCCACTCCCCATACTCTGCCATTCCCTTTACCTTTCCAAATTTAAATCAACCCTTTTATTAATGTCCCCCTCTATATACTGTATTTAACCTTTTAACTTGTCTTCCCCTGTCACCCTGCCTATCCACAGTATGCCTTCTGTTTTGTCAACAACAAAACTGCTGTCTAAAGGGTAGTCTGTTTTTACCCCTTCAAGATCACGGTATGCGATTCACAATACCTGTTCTAGAATATTCTGTTCCTAATGGCCATTGAGGTTTCTCTCATTGGCCATACCTGCCTGTAATAACTGGGTGCTGATAACATTTGTTTAGTGTTTAATTACTGCTGAATGCTTTCGTAGCGCCCTCTGTGGGTGTCCGTCCTAAAATATTCCAGAAAAGTGTCTGCTCTGGACTACCCCACTACTAACGAGCGATCTAGAAGGGGGCATTGCTGATATTTGTTCTAAAATGCTGCTTTGCCAAGAGCTGTTCTAGGAACCCCAACTGTTGATGTGTGCCCCAGAATATTAATGTATTGATGGCTGCCCTTGAATATTCAGTAGGTGATGAAAGATGGCGAGTTGGTGGCTGTTTTGCAAAATTCCATCCTTGATGTCCGAGACTGAATGTTCCCCAGCTGGTGTTTGTCCCAATGTATGCCACTGCTGGTGTCTGTTCTGGAATCCATGTTAAGCGTGTTCTGATGTAGTCCGTACCTGATGCCTGTTGTGGAACATGCCCTTGCTTATCTGCAATGCAGAACACGAGAGTGATGTTGCATAGTGTGTGATATTCCATTGCAGATGATTAAAGCTGAATGCTGCTTCTCAGGTTCCCGTTACACGCTGATACGCCGTTGTTTCTCCTGCAGCTCCAGAGCCTGTACTCTTTACCCTGCTGCACCTTTCAGTTGTCAGGATGAGCGGTCTAAGGGCCAGACTCAAGAGCTGATTCTCTTTCCCAGCTGGGTGTTCTGGTCTCCAATTGGGGGCGTGGGTTCAAATCCCACTTCTGACACAACCTTTTTTTTTTCCAGCCGCTTTCAGATCGGGGTGATTCGCGCCACGGTATATAGACGGTCCTTAAACTTGCCAATCCTGACAGATCGCTCTAACTTGTAGGGGTGCGCACGGAGGATGGGGAGAGCTGGGCTGTTGTCTTCAGGAAACACGTCACAGGAGGCGGGCAGAGCCCTGGCCACTGATTGGTGGTAAATCCCACTAGTTGCGCGTGAAGGACTGGAGCTGAGATGTATAGATTGGGCCACAGAGTACTGTAGGAGAGAGATCTGCGAGAGGACGTAACTTGAGTTTATTTTGCAGGTGACTTAGGTGTGTAAAATAAAATGTGAAAAATATCAGTAAAAGAATGCCACGCCCAACGTGGGGCTCGAACCCACGACCCTGAGATTAAGAGTCTCATGCTCTACCGACTGAGCTAGCCGGGCTGCTGGTTGCACTGTCTGCTGGTCGCCCTTTTCTCAGCACACCATTCCTAACTGGACAGCCTGTGAAGGGAGAGAGCAATGTGTGCTTGCATGTTTATGTATGCTGCCTGTATGCCTGCACTCTATGTACGTGCATCTTTACGCAGCCGCTATGTCTCTGTGTTTGTCCATGTCTGCAGATATTTGTGGCGCTTCCCTTAATATGGTTATGTTATTGGTATCTTTCTGTGTAAGTTTATGTATGTCTACACATCTTTACTATGTGTGCAGCTAGCTTCCTCTTCCTACATGTGTCTCTGAAGTAAGTCTCTATGGATAAGTAGACCGTGTGTGTCTGTATCTGTGCGTGTGTGCCTGTGCACAGCCAAGCACACACTCGTTTGCGTCATTAAGACATGTACTGACCATAATCTACCCCCTATGCCATTCACAGATACTAGAAATCCAGGACCCCGAGATACAGGCTAAGAGTGGGTACAAAAAGAGCCCCATGGTCTGCCTGCGATCTCATACAGGAGCAGCTGTGTTAATAGCAGACTGGAGCAATACAGAGAGCTTTGTCCTGGCGGTGAGCCCTTATTGTAGCAGGCTTTTACTTGCAGATAAGCCCAGGGACGCCGTCAGGCCCTTTCAATCTTTGCAAATTAAAGTGGCCTCAAGTCTTGGGCAAGGGTATGGGGGGCAGCGACTTCCCCCATGTTTGCAGGATTTACAGACGTGTTATCACCTCATTGCCTCCAAACACTTGTTCCTCCACATCAGCCTCTTGCTGACAAAGAAGGGTTTATTGCTCTTCAGTGGGCAATTCATGTTTAGTATCCCTGCTGGATGGCCGTCTCCTGATAATCAGCGGCTAGTAACCTTCCCTTTTCACCATTGTAATGTATGCACCCCAGGAGTGCCCCAGACTGTTTTCGCTCTCAGCAGGGGGCCACCAACCATCATGTTGAAATGGGCAACCAAACATCTTCAGCAGGGCCTGGGTAGGCCAACACAGGGAACTATGTCCTGTCAGTGAGCTCTTACAGCAGCAAGCTGCTAATGCCAGGTTGGTGCAATATACAGAACTATAGCCTGGCTGTGAGATAACACAGATCAGGCTCTTGGTGGCAAACAGGCCCAGTATAGAGAGCTCTGGCTCGGCTGTGAGCTAATACAAGGCAGGCAGTTAACGGAAGACTGAGTTAACGCCGATAGCCACAGTGTCTTGAATCGGTCCTGGAAGGTCTGGGATCGCTGTAGGACGCTAAAACGGTCCTGGCACGTAACTGTTGGAACATGTCTTAGCGGTCTAGTAGCTCACCAACAGGGCCACCGCCATGTATATCCCGAAGTCAGGGGATTGCATCAGTGCGTTGCAACCCTGCTCAACTGTAAGGTGAGACGCTAGTTTCCCGCTTTCATTCGGCTTTCTGGCCGCTCTGGGTTCCGTTGCTCTAACGGCTCCCTCTTGCTCTTTCTTTCCACCTTTGTGCTGCGCGCTCCGCGCTCTTCTCCTGTCTACCTTCCCTTTGCCCGGCCGCTCGGCCACTGCATGCTCTCTTGTCTGTGGCAGTCTCCTGTTGTTCACCCAGTCTCTGGGGACTCTTCCATTTCCTGCTTACCTTGTAATAACATCGAGGTTCCAGTCCGTTTTCATTCCTTTCCTAGGACGTTACCCCGCTCTTCAGTAAGCATCCTTGCTGTGCATTCTGGACCCTATAGTCCATTCCTCTTACCTGTGACTGGCCATTCAGGTTGAAGTCTTTCTCCGGTGGTCTATCTGCTCGAATACTCTACTCATCCATCACCCGACCGTTGGAACAACTGCTTTAGCGGCCATCCTGTTACCAAACCAAACCTACCTGCACTAGCTAAGGATACCTGGGTATTTCTGCCTGTCGGCTTTTCCCTGGAGTGGGGTTGGCTCCCCGGAGACCCCACTGCCAGGCTTTTTGCATATTAGTCAAAGTGGCCGCTGGGGGAGCCCGCCCTTACCTCTTCCAAAAGAAGGGAAAGAAGAAGACAGCACCTCAGAGGGGACAGAAGTAGATTGCGTCCTCTGACGACTCCTCATAAACACCAGGTGAGGAGTCGGAGGGAGAGGCTTGTATAGTCACCAAAAGTAACCCCATAGATTCTGAGACACGGCCTGGCTGGGCACTCTTACAGGAGCAGGCTGTTATTGGCAGCTCGGCCCAATACAGAGAGCTTTAGCCTGGCTCTCAGATAATACAGACCAGGCTGTTGTGGGCAGACAGACCCAGTACAGAGAGCTCTGGCTCGGCTTTGAGATAATACAAGGCAGGCAGTTAACGGCAGATTTGCCTGACACTGGGAGCCATGGCATGCCTGCGAACTCCTACAGGAAGAGGCAGTTAATGGCAGATTGGTCCAGTAGAGAGGGCGCTTTCCCATCTGTGATCCGGATTGAGCATGCTGTTAATGGCAGATTGGTCCATACTGACAGCCACGTCATAGCCTTGAGATTCTTCAGGAGCACGACTCTGCGTTTTGCACCTTTCCACAGTCCACGGACAGGACCCTGCTTAGCCTTGGAATAGCTGCAGAGACTACATGCACCCTATCTCTTCTTGCCCAAAGGCATCCGCACTCTAGTGCATGGCACTGGGCTGGGCTGCATTAGGGCTCTCAGACCCCACCTCTGCGACAGTCCTCTAGTTTAACCATCTTTTGCAGGTCCTTTACAGTCCACCGCAGTATATCACCGAAGTTCAGATCTACCAAAGTTGTAAACGTTTTTATTGCTGATGTCACTGGCGAATATCTAGTGCTGATCTTTGTTCTAAAAAGTTCCTATGCTAAAGTCTTAACTACAATCGTCTAACTCGAATGGCCGTTGTGACATCACCCAGATATGATGGCTGTCCACAGCCTTGCTTAAGACTTTGGTGGTTTTTAGGTCTTCTCCAACTCCCTAAAATGAGAAAATTGGCCCATTTGATGACAACTTTTTTGTGCAAATGTGGGGTCCCCCTCCCCTTATCCACTCCCCATACTCTGCCATTCCCTTTACCTTTCCAAATTTAAATCAACCCTTTTATTAATGTCCCCCTCTATATACTGTATTTAACCTTTTAACTTGTCTTCCCCTGTCACCCTGCCTATCCACAGTATGCCTTCTGTTTTGTCAACAACAAAACTGCTGTCTAAAGGGTAGTCTGTTTTTACCCCTTCAAGATCACGGTATGCGATTCACAATACCTGTTCTAGAATATTCTGTTCCTAATAGCCATTGAGGTTTCTCTCATTGGCCATACCTGCCTGTAATAACTGGGTGCTGATAACATTTGTTTAGTGTTTAATTACTGCTGAATGCTTTCGTAGCGCCCTCTGTGGGTGTCCGTCCTAAAATATTCCAGAAAAGTGTCTGTTCTGGACTACCCCACTACTAACGAGCGATCTAGAAGGGGGCATTGCTGATATTTGTTCTAAAATGCTGCTTTGCCAAGAGCTGTTCTAGGAACCCCAACTGTTGATGTGTGCCCCAGAATATTAATGTATTGATGGCTGCCCTTGAATATTCAGTAGGTGATGAAAGATGGCGAGTTGGTGGCTGTTTTGCAAAATTCCATCCTTGATGTCCGAGACTGAATGTTCCCCAGCTGGTGTTTGTCCCAATGTATGCCACTGCTGGTGTCTGTTCTGGAATCCATGTTAAGCGTGTTCTGATGTAGTCCGTACCTGATGCCTGTTGTGGAACATGCCCTTGCTTATCTGCAATGCAGAACACGAGAGTGATGTTGCATAGTGTGTGATATTCCATTGCAGATGATTAAAGCTGAATGCTGCTTCTCAGGTTCCCGTTACACGCTGATACGCCGTTGTTTCTCCTGCAGCTCCAGAGCCTGTACTCTTTACCCTGCTGCACCTTTCAGTTGTCAGGATGAGCGGTCTAAGGGCCAGACTCAAGAGCTGATTCTCTTTCCCAGCTGGGTGTTCTGGTCTCCAATTGGGGGCGTGGGTTCAAATCCCACTTCTGACACAACCTTTTTTTTTTCCAGCCGCTTTCAGATCGGGGTGATTCGCGCCACGGTATATAGACGGTCCTTAAACTTGCCAATCCTGACAGATCGCTCTAACTTGTAGGGGTGCGCACGGAGGGTGGGGAGAGCTGGGCTGTTGTCTTCAGGAAACACGTCACAGGAGGCGGGCTGAGCCCTGGCCACTGATTGGTGGTAAATCCCACTAGTTGCGCGTGAAGGACTGGAGCTGAGATGTATTCATTGGGCCATAGAGTACTGTAGGAGAGAGATCTGCGAGAGGACGTAACTTGAGTTTATTTTGCAGGTGACCTAGGTGTGTAAAATAAAATGTGAAAAATATCAGTAAAAGAATGCCACGCCCAACGTGGGGCTCGAACCCACGACCCTGAGATTAAGAGTCTCATGCTCTACCGACTGAGCTAGCCGGGCTGCTGGTTGCACTGTCTGCTGGTCGCCCTTTTCTCAGCACACCATTCCTAACTGGACAGCCTGTGAAGGGAGAGAGCAATGTGTGCTTGCATGTTTATGTGTGCTGCCTGTATGCCTGCACTCTATGTACGTGCATCTTTACGCAGCCGCTATGTCTCTGTGTTTGTCCATGTCTGCAGATATTTGTGGCGCTTCCCTTAATATGGTTATGTTATTGGTATCTTTCTGTGTAAGTTTATGTATGTCTACACATCTTTACTATGTGTGCAGCTAGCTTCCTCTTCCTACATGTGTCTCTGAAGTAAGTCTCTATGGATAAGTAGACCGTGTGTGTCTGTATCTGTGCGTGTGTGCCTGTGCACAGCCAAGCACACACTCGTTTGCGTCATTAAGACATGTACTGACCATAATCTACCCCCTATGCCATTCACAGATACTAGAAATCCAGGACCCCGAGATACAGGCTAAGAGTGGGTACAAAAAGAGCCCCATGGTCTGCCTGCGATCTCATACAGGAGCAGCTGTGTTAATAGCAGACTGGAGCAATACAGAGAGCTTTGTCCTGGCGGTGAGCCCTTATTGTAGCAGGCTTTTACTTGCAGATAAGCCCAGGGACGCCGTCAGGCCCTTTCAATCTTTGCAAATTAAAGTGGCCTCAAGTCTTGGGCAAGGGTATGGGGGGTAGCAACTTCCCCCATGTTTGCAGGATTTACAGACGTGTTATCACCTCATTGCCTCCAAACACGTGTTCCCCCACATCAGCCTCTTGCTGACAAAGAAGGGTTTATTGCTCTTCAGTGGGCAATTCATGTTTAGTATCCCTGCTGGATGGCCGTCTCCTGATAATCAGCGGCTAGTAACCTTCCCTTTTCGCCATTGTAATGTATGCACCCCAGGAGTGCCCCACACTGTTTTCGCTCTCAGCAGGGGGCCACCAACCATCATGTTGAAATGGGCAACCAAACATCTTCAGCAGGGCCTGGGTAGGCCAACACAGGGAACTATATCCTGTCAGTGAGCTCTTACAGCAGCAAGCTGCTAATGCCAGGTTGGTGCAATATACAGAACTATAGCCTGGCTGTGAGATAACACAGATCAGGCTCTTGGTGGCAAACAGGCCCAGTATAGAGAGCTCTGGCTCGGCTGTGAGCTAATACAAGGCAGGCAGTTAACGGAAGACTGAGTTAACGCCGACAGCCACAGTGTCTTGAACCGGTCCTGGAAGGTCTGGGATCGCTGTAGGACGCTAAGACGGTCCTGGCACGTAACTGTTGGAACATGTCTTAGCGGTCTAGTAGCTCACCAACAGGGCCACCGCCATGTATATCCCGAAGTCAGGGGATTGCATCAGTGCGTTGCAACCCTGCTCAACTGTAAGGTGAGACGCTAGTTTCCCGCTTTCATTCGGCTTTCTGGCCGCTCTGGGTTCCGTTGCTCTAACGGCTCCCTCTTGCTCTTTCTTTCCACCTTTGTGCTGCGCGCTCCGCGCTCATCTCCTGTCTACCTTCCCTTTGCCCGGCCGCTCGGCCACTGCATGCTCTCTTGTCTGTGGCAGTCTCCTGTTGTTCACCCAGTCTCTGGGGACTCTTCCATTTCCCGCTTACCTTGTAATAACATCGAGGTTCCAGTCCGTTTTCATTCCTTTCCTAGGACGTTACCCCGCTCTTCAGTAAGCATCCTTGCTGTGCATTCTGGACCCTATAGTCCATTCCTCTTACCTGTGACTGGCCATTCAGGTTGAAGTCTTTCTCCGGTGGTCTATCTGCTCGAATACTCTACTCATCCATCACCCGACAGGTGGAACAACTGCTTTAGCGGCCATCCTGTTACCAAACCAAACCTACCTGCACTAGCTAAGGATACCAGGGTATTTCTGCCTGTCGGCTTTTCCCTGGAGTGGGGCTGGCTCCCCGGAGACCCCACTGCCAGGCTTTTTGCATATTAGTCAAAGTGGCCGCTGGGGGAGCCCGCCCTTACCTCTTCCAAAAGAAGGGAAAGAAGAAGACAGCACCTCAGAGGGGACAGAAGTAGATTGCGTCCTCTGACGACTCCTCATAAACACCAGGTGAGGAGTCGGAGGGAGAGGCTTGTATAGTCACCAAAAGTAACCCCATAGATTCTGAGACACGGCCTGGCTGGGCACTCTTACAGGAGCAGGCTGTTATTGGCAGCTCGGCCCAATACAGAGAGCTTTAGCCTGGCTCTCAGATAATACAGACCAGGCTGTTGTGGGCAGACAGACCCAGTACAGAGAGCTCTGGCTCGGCTTTGAGATAATACAAGGCAGGCAGTTAACGGTAGATTTGCCTGACACTGGGAGCCATGGCATGCCTGCGAACTCCTACAGGAAGAGGCAGTTAATGGCATATTGGTCCAGTAGAGAGGGCGCTTTCCCATCTGTGATCCGGACTGAGCATGGTGTTAATGGCAGATTAGTCCATACTGACAGCCACGTCATAGCCTTGAGATTCTTCGGGAGCACGACTCTGCGTTTTGCACCTTTCCACAGTCCACGGACAGGACCCTGCTTAGCCTTGGAATACCTGCAGAGACTACATGCACCCTATCTCTTCCTTCCCAAAGGCATCCGCACTCTAGTGCATGGCACTGGGCTGGGCTGCATTAGGGCTCTCAGACCCCACCTCTGCGACAGTCCTCTAGTTTAACCATCTTTTGCAGGTCCTTTACAGTCCACCGCAGTATGTCACCGAAGTTCAGATCTACCAAAGTTGTAAACGTTTTTATTGCTGATGTCACTGGCGAATATCTAGTGCTGATCTTTGTTGTAAAAAGTTTCTATGCTAAAGTCTGAACTACAATCGTCTAACTCGAATGGCTGTTGTGACATCACCCAGATATGATGGCTGTCCACAGCCTTGCTTAAGACTTTGGTGGTTTTTAGGTCTTCTCCAACTCCCTAAAATGAGAAAATTGGCCCATTTGCTGACAACTTTTTTGTGCAAATGTGGGGTCCCCCTCCCCTTATCCACTCCCCATACTCTGCCATTCCCTTTACTTTTCCAAATTTAAATCAACCCTTTTATTAATGTCCCCCTCTATATACTGTATTTAACCTTTTAACTTGTCTTCCCCTGTCACCCTGCCTATCCACAGTATGCCTTCTGTTTTGTCAACAACAAAACTGCTGTCTAAAGGGTAGTCTGTTTTTACCCCTTCAAGATCACGGTATGCGATTCACAATACCTGTTCTAGAATATTCTGTTCCTAATGGCCATTGAGGTTTCTCTCATTGGCCATACCTGCCTGTAATAACTGGGTGCTGATAACATTTGTTTAGTGTTTAATTACTGCTGAATGCTTTCGTAGCGCCCTCTGTGGGTGTCCGTCCTAAAATATTCCAGAAAAGTGTCTGCTCTGGACTACCCCACTACTAACGAGCGATCTAGAAGGGGGCATTGCTGATATTTGTTCTAAAATGCTGCTTTGCCAAGAGCTGTTCTAGGAACCCCAACTGTTGATGTGTGCCCCAGAATATTAATGTATTGATGGCTGCCCTTGAATATTCAGTAGGTGATGAAAGATGGCGAGTTGGTGGCTGTTTTTTGCAAAATTCCATCCTTGATGTCCGAGACTGAATGTTCCCCAGCTGGTGTTTGTCCCAATGTATGCCACTGCTGGTGTCTGTTCTGGAATCCATGTTAAGCGTGTTCTGATGTAGTCCGTACCTGATGCCTGTTGTGGAACATGCCCTTGCTTATCTGCAATGCAGAACACGAGAGTGATGTTGCATAGTGTGTGATATTCCATTGCAGATGATTAAAGCTGAATGCTGCTTCTCGGGTTCCCGTTACACGCTGATACGCCGTTGTTTCTCCTGCATCTCCAGAGCCTGTACTCTTTACCCTGCTGCACCTTCCAGTTGTCAGGATGGCCGAGCGGTCTAAGGCGCCAGACTCAAGAGCTGATTCTCTTTCCCAGCTGGGTGTTCTGGTCTCCAATTGGAGGCGTGGGTTCAAATCCCACTTCTGACACAACCTTTTTTTTTTTTTTTTGCAGCCGCTTTCGGATCGGGGTGATTCGCGCCACGGTATATAGACGGTCCTTAAACTTGCCAATCCTGACAGATCGCTCTAACTTGTAGGGGTGCGCACGGAGGGTGGGGAGAGCTGGGCTGTTGTCTTCAGGAAACACGTCACAGGAGGCGGGCAGAGCCCTGGCCACTGATTGGTGGTAAATCCCACTAGTTGCGCGTGGACTGGAGCTGAGATGTATTCATTGGGCCATAGAGTACTGTAGGAGAGAGATCTGCGAGAGGACGTAACTTGAGTTTATTTTGCAGGTGACCTAGGTGTGTAAAATAAAATGTGAAAAATATCAGTAAAAGAATGCCGCGCCCAACGTGGGGCTCGAACCCACGACCCTGAGATTAAGAGTCTCATGCTCTACCGAGTGAGCTAGCCGGGCTGCTGGTCACACAGTCTGCTGGTCGCCCTTTTCTTAGCACACCATTCCTAACTGGACAGCCTGTGAAGGGAGAGAGCAATGTGTGCTTGCATGTTTATGTGTGCTGCCTGTATGCCTGCACTCTATGTACGTGCATCTTTACGCAGCCGCTATGTCTCTGTGTTTGTCCATGTCTGCAGATATTTGTGGCGCTTCCCTTAATATGGTTATGTTATTGGTATCTTTCTGTGTAAGTTTATGTATGTCTACACATCTTTACTATGTGTGCAGCTAGCTTCCTCTTCCTACATGTGTCTCTGAAGTAAGTCTCTATGGATAAGTAGACCGTGTGTGTCTGTATCTGTGCGTGTGTGCCTGTGCACAGCCAAGCACACACTCGTTTGCGTCATTAAGACATGTACTGACCATAATCTACCCCCTATGCCATTCACAGATACTAGAAATCCAGGACCCCGAGATACAGGCTAAGAGTGGGTACAAAAAGAGCCCCATGGTCTGCCTGCGATCTCATACAGGAGCAGCTGTGTTAATAGCAGACTGGAGCAATACAGAGAGCTTTGTCCTGGCGGTGAGCCCTTATTGTAGCAGGCTTTTACTTGCAGATAAGCCCAGGGACGCCGTCAGGCCCTTTCAATCTTTGCAAATTAAAGTGGCCTCAAGTCTTGGGCAAGGGTATGGGGGGCAGCGACTTCCCCCATGTTTGCAGGATTTACAGACGTGTTATCACCTCATTGCCTCCAAACACTTGTTCCTCCACATCAGCCTCTTGCTGACAAAGAAGGGTTTATTGCTCTTCAGTGGGCAATTCATGTTTAGTATCCCTGCTGGATGGCCGTCTCCTGATAATCAGCGGCTAGTAACCTTCCCTTTTCACCATTGTAATGTATGCACCCCAGGAGTGCCCCAGACTGTTTTCGCTCTCAGCAGGGGGCCACCAACCATCATGTTGAAATGGGCAACCAAACATCTTCAGCAGGGCCTGGGTAGGCCAACACAGGGAACTATGTCCTGTCAGTGAGCTCTTACAGCAGCAAGCTGCTAATGCCAGGTTGGTGCAATATACAGAACTATAGCCTGGCTGTGAGATAACACAGATCAGGCTCTTGGTGGCAAACAGGCCCAGTATAGAGAGCTCTGGCTTGGCTGTGAGCTAATACAAGGCAGGCAGTTAACGGAAGACTGAGTTAACGCCGATAGCCACAGTGTCTTGAATCGGTCCTGGAAGGTCTGGGATCGCTGTAGGACGCTAAAACGGTCCTGGCACGTAACTGTTGGAACATGTCTTAGCGGTCTAGTAGCTCACCAACAGGGCCACCGCCATGTATATCCCGAAGTCAGGGGATTGCATCAGTGCGTTGCAACCCTGCTCAACTGTAAGGTGAGACGCTAGTTTCCCGCTTTCATTCGGCTTTCTGGCCGCTCTGGGTTCCGTTGCTCTAACGGCTCCCTCTTGCTCTTTCTTTCCACCTTTGTGCTGCGCGCTCCGCGCTCTTCTCCTGTCTACCTTCCCTTTGCCCGGCCGCTCGGCCACTGCATGCTCTCTTGTCTGTGGCAGTCTCCTGTTGTTCACCCAGTCTCTGGGGACTCTTCCATTTCCTGCTTACCTTGTAATAACATCGAGGTTCCAGTCCGTTTTCATTCCTTTCCTAGGACGTTACCCCGCTCTTCAGTAAGCATCCTTGCTGTGCATTCTGGACCCTATAGTCCATTCCTCTTACCTGTGACTGGCCATTCAGGTTGAAGTCTTTCTCCGGTGGTCTATCTGCTCGAATACTCTACTCATCCATCACCCGACCGTTGGAACAACTGCTTTAGCGGCCATCCTGTTACCAAACCAAACCTACCTGCACTAGCTAAGGATACCTGGGTATTTCTGCCTGTCGGCTTTTCCCTGGAGTGGGGTTGGCTCCCCGGAGACCCCACTGCCAGGCTTTTTGCATATTAGTCAAAGTGGCCGCTGGGGGAGCCCGCCCTTACCTCTTCCAAAAGAAGGGAAAGAAGAAGACAGCACCTCAGAGGGGACAGAAGTAGATTGCGTCCTCTGACGACTCCTCATAAACACCAGGTGAGGAGTCGGAGGGAGAGGCTTGTATAGTCACCAAAAGTAACCCCATGGATTCTGAGACACGGCCTGGCTGGGCACTCTTACAGGAGCAGGCTGTTATTGGCAGCTCGGCCCAATACAGAGAGCTTTAGCCTGGCTCTCAGATAATACAGACCAGGCTGTTGTGGGCAGACAGACCCAGTACAGAGAGCTCTGGCTCGGCTTTGAGATAATACAAGGCAGGCAGTTAACGGCAGATTTGCCTGACACTGGGAGCCATGGCATGCCTGCGAACTCCTACAGGAAGAGGCAGTTAATGGCAGATTGGTCCAGTAGAGAGGGCGCTTTCCCATCTGTGATCCGGATTGAGCATGCTGTTAATGGCAGATTGGTCCATACTGACAGCCACGTCATAGCCTTGAGATTCTTCAGGAGCACGACTCTGCGTTTTGCACCTTTCCACAGTCCACGGACAGGACCCTGCTTAGCCTTGGAATAGCTGCAGAGACTACATGCACCCTATCTCTTCTTGCCCAAAGGCATCCGCACTCTAGTGCATGGCACTGGGCTGGGCTGCATTAGGGCTCTCAGACCCCACCTCTGCGACAGTCCTCTAGTTTAACCATCTTTTGCAGGTCCTTTACAGTCCACCGCAGTATATCACCGAAGTTCAGATCTACCAAAGTTGTAAACGTTTTTATTGCTGATGTCACTGGCGAATATCTAGTGCTGATCTTTGTTCTAAAAAGTTCCTATGCTAAAGTCTTAACTACAATCGTCTAACTCGAATGGCCGTTGTGACATCACCCAGATATGATGGCTGTCCACAGCCTTGCTTAAGACTTTGGTGGTTTTTAGGTCTTCTCCAACTCCCTAAAATGAGAAAATTGGCCCATTTGATGACAACTTTTTTGTGCAAATGTGGGGTCCCCCTCCCCTTATCCACTCCCCATACTCTGCCATTCCCTTTACCTTTCCAAATTTAAATCAACCCTTTTATTAATGTCCCCCTCTATATACTGTATTTAACCTTTTAACTTGTCTTCCCCTGTCACCCTGCCTATCCACAGTATGCCTTCTGTTTTGTCAACAACAAAACTGCTGTCTAAAGGGTAGTCTGTTTTTACCCCTTCAAGATCACGGTATGCGATTCACAATACCTGTTCTAGAATATTCTGTTCCTAATAGCCATTGAGGTTTCTCTCATTGGCCATACCTGCCTGTAATAACTGGGTGCTGATAACATTTGTTTAGTGTTTAATTACTGCTGAATGCTTTCGTAGCGCCCTCTGTGGGTGTCCGTCCTAAAATATTCCAGAAAAGTGTCTGTTCTGGACTACCCCACTACTAACGAGCGATCTAGAAGGGGGCATTGCTGATATTTGTTCTAAAATGCTGCTTTGCCAAGAGCTGTTCTAGGAACCCCAACTGTTGATGTGTGCCCCAGAATATTAATGTATTGATGGCTGCCCTTGAATATTCAGTAGGTGATGAAAGATGGTGAGTTGGTGGCTGTTTTGCAAAATTCCATCCTTGATGTCCGAGACTGAATGTTCCCCAGCTGGTGTTTGTCCCAATGTATGCCACTGCTGGTGTCTGTTCTGGAATCCATGTTAAGCGTGTTCTGATGTAGTCCGTACCTGATGCCTGTTGTGGAACATGCCCTTG
Source organism: Ambystoma mexicanum (assembly GCF_040938575.1). Lineage (NCBI taxonomy): Eukaryota > Metazoa > Chordata > Amphibia > Caudata > Ambystomatidae > Ambystoma > Ambystoma mexicanum. Next base: position 702,885,267 of record NC_090938.1, on the reverse strand, counting down.
CTTATCTGCAATGCAGAACACGAGAGTGATGTTGCATAGTGTGTGATATTCCATTGCAGATGATTAAAGCTGAATGCTGCTTCTCAGGTTCCCGTTACACGCTGATACGCCGTTGTTTCTCCTGCAGCTCCAGAGCCTGTACTCTTTACCCTGCTGCACCTTTCAGTTGTCAGGATGAGCGGTCTAAGGGCCAGACTCAAGAGCTGATTCTCTTTCCCAGCTGGGTGTTCTGGTCTCCAATTGGGGGCGTGGGTTCAAATCCCACTTCTGACACAACCTTTTTTTTTTCCAGCCGCTTTCAGATCGGGGTGATTCGCGCCACGGTATATAGACGGTCCTTAAACTTGCCAATCCTGACAGATCGCTCTAACTTGTAGGGGTGCGCACGGAGGATGGGGAGAGCTGGGCTGTTGTCTTCAGGAAACACGTCACAGGAGGCGGGCAGAGCCCTGGCCACTGATTGGTGGTAAATCCCACTAGTTGCGCGTGAAGGACTGGAGCTGAGATGTATAGATTGGGCCACAGAGTACTGTAGGAGAGAGATCTGCGAGAGGACGTAACTTGAGTTTATTTTGCAGGTGACTTAGGTGTGTAAAATAAAATGTGAAAAATATCAGTAAAAGAATGCCACGCCCAACGTGGGGCTCGAACCCACGACCCTGAGATTAAGAGTCTCATGCTCTACCGACTGAGCTAGCCGGGCTGCTGGTTGCACTGTCTGCTGGTCGCCCTTTTCTCAGCACACCATTCCTAACTGGACAGCCTGTGAAGGGAGAGAGCAATGTGTGCTTGCATGTTTATGTATGCTGCCTGTATGCCTGCACTCTATGTACGTGCATCTTTACGCAGCCGCTATGTCTCTGTGTTTGTCCATGTCTGCAGATATTTGTGGCGCTTCCCTTAATATGGTTATGTTATTGGTATCTTTCTGTGTAAGTTTATGTATGTCTACACATCTTTACTATGTGTGCAGCTAGCTTCCTCTTCCTACATGTGTCTCTGAAGTAAGTCTCTATGGATAAGTAGACCGTGTGTGTCTGTATCTGTGCGTGTGTGCCTGTGCACAGCCAAGCACACACTCGTTTGCGTCATTAAGACATGTACTGACCATAATCTACCCCCTATGCCATTCACAGATACTAGAAATCCAGGACCCCGAGATACAGGCTAAGAGTGGGTACAAAAAGAGCCCCATGGTCTGCCTGCGATCTCATACAGGAGCAGCTGTGTTAATAGCAGACTGGAGCAATACAGAGAGCTTTGTCCTGGCGGTGAGCCCTTATTGTAGCAGGCTTTTACTTGCAGATAAGCCCAGGGACGCCGTCAGGCCCTTTCAATCTTTGCAAATTAAAGTGGCCTCAAGTCTTGGGCAAGGGTATGGGGGGCAGCGACTTCCCCCATGTTTGCAGGATTTACAGACGTGTTATCACCTCATTGCCTCCAAACACTTGTTCCTCCACATCAGCCTCTTGCTGACAAAGAAGGGTTTATTGCTCTTCAGTGGGCAATTCATGTTTAGTATCCCTGCTGGATGGCCGTCTCCTGATAATCAGCGGCTAGTAACCTTCCCTTTTCACCATTGTAATGTATGCACCCCAGGAGTGCCCCAGACTGTTTTCGCTCTCAGCAGGGGGCCACCAACCATCATGTTGAAATGGGCAACCAAACATCTTCAGCAGGGCCTGGGTAGGCCAACACAGGGAACTATGTCCTGTCAGTGAGCTCTTACAGCAGCAAGCTGCTAATGCCAGGTTGGTGCAATATACAGAACTATAGCCTGGCTGTGAGATAACACAGATCAGGCTCTTGGTGGCAAACAGGCCCAGTATAGAGAGCTCTGGCTCGGCTGTGAGCTAATACAAGGCAGGCAGTTAACGGAAGACTGAGTTAACGCCGATAGCCACAGTGTCTTGAATCGGTCCTGGAAGGTCTGGGATCGCTGTAGGACGCTAAAACGGTCCTGGCACGTAACTGTTGGAACATGTCTTAGCGGTCTAGTAGCTCACCAACAGGGCCACCGCCATGTATATCCCGAAGTCAGGGGATTGCATCAGTGCGTTGCAACCCTGCTCAACTGTAAGGTGAGACGCTAGTTTCCCGCTTTCATTCGGCTTTCTGGCCGCTCTGGGTTCCGTTGCTCTAACGGCTCCCTCTTGCTCTTTCTTTCCACCTTTGTGCTGCGCGCTCCGCGCTCTTCTCCTGTCTACCTTCCCTTTGCCCGGCCGCTCGGCCACTGCATGCTCTCTTGTCTGTGGCAGTCTCCTGTTGTTCACCCAGTCTCTGGGGACTCTTCCATTTCCTGCTTACCTTGTAATAACATCGAGGTTCCAGTCCGTTTTCATTCCTTTCCTAGGACGTTACCCCGCTCTTCAGTAAGCATCCTTGCTGTGCATTCTGGACCCTATAGTCCATTCCTCTTACCTGTGACTGGCCATTCAGGTTGAAGTCTTTCTCCGGTGGTCTATCTGCTCGAATACTCTACTCATCCATCACCCGACAGGTGGAACAACTGCTTTAGCGGCCATCCTGTTACCAAACCAAACCTACCTGCACTAGCTAAGGATACCAGGGTATTTCTGCCTGTCGGCTTTTCCCTGGAGTGGGGTTGGCTCCCCGGAGACCCCACTGCCAGGCTTTTTGCATATTAGTCAAAGTGGCCGCTGGGGGAGCCCGCCCTTACCTCTTCCAAAAGAAGGGAAAGAAGAAGACAGCACCTCAGAGGGGACAGAAGTAGATTGCGTCCTCTGACGACTCCTCATAAACACCAGGTGAGGAGTCGGAGGGAGAGGCTTGTATAGTCACCAAAAGTAACCCCATAGATTCTGAGACACGGCCTGGCTGGGCACTCTTACAGGAGCAGGCTGTTATTGGCAGCTCGGCCCAATACAGAGAGCTTTAGCCTGGCTCTCAGATAATACAGACCAGGCTGTTGTGGGCAGACAGACCCAGTACAGAGAGCTCTGGCTCGGCTTTGAGATAATACAAGGCAGGCAGTTAACGGCAGATTTGCCTGACACTGGGAGCCATGGCATGCCTGCGAACTCCTACAGGAAGAGGCAGTTAATGGCAGATTGGTCCAGTAGAGAGGGCGCTTTCCCATCTGTGATCCGGACTGAGCATGGTGTTAATGGCAGATTGGTCCATACTGACAGCCACGTCATAGCCTTGAGATTCTTCGGGGGCACGACTCTGCGTTTTGCACCTTTCCACAGTCCACGGACAGGACCCTGCTTAGCCTTGGAATACCTGCAGAGACTACATGCACCCTATCTCTTCCTTCCCAAAGGCATCCGCACTCTAGTGCATGGCACTGGGCTGGGCTGCATTAGGGCTCTCAGACCCCACCTCTGCGACAGTCCTCTAGTTTAACCATCTTTTGCAGGTCCTTTACAGTCCACCGCAGTATGTCACCGAAGTTCAGATCTACCAAAGTTGTAAACGTTTTTATTGCTGATGTCACTGGCGAATATCTAGTGCTGATCTTTGTTGTAAAAAGTTTCTATGCTAAAGTCTGAACTACAATCGTCTAACTCGAATGGCTGTTCTGACATCACCCAGATATGATGGCTGTCCACAGCCTTGCTTAAGACTTTGGTGGTTTTTAGGTCTTCTCCAACTCCCTAAAATGAGAAAATTGGCCCATTTGCTGACAACTTTTTTGTGCAAATGTGGGGTCCCCCTCCCCTTATCCACTCCCCATACTCTGCCATTCCCTTTACTTTTCCAAATTTAAATCAACCCTTTTATTAATGTCCCCCTCTATATACTGTATTTAACCTTTTAACTTGTCTTCCCCTGTCACCCTGCCTATCCACAGTATGCCTTCTGTTTTGTCAACAACAAAACTGCTGTCTAAAGGGTAGTCTGTTTTTACCCCTTCAAGAACACGGTATGCGATTCACAATACCTGTTCTAGAATATTCTGTTCCTAATGGCCATTGAGGTTTCTCTCATTGGCCATACCTGCCTGTAATAACTGGGTGCTGATAACATTTGTTTAGTGTTTAATTACTGCTGAATGCTTTCGTAGCGCCCTCTGTGGGTGTCCGTCCTAAAATATTCCAGAAAAGTGTCTGTTCTGGACTACCCCACTACTAACGAGCGATCTAGAAGGGGGCATTGCTGATATTTGTTCTAAAATGCTGCTTTGCCAAGAGCTGTTCTAGGAACCCCAACTGTTGATGTGTGCCCCAGAATATTAATGTATTGATGGCTGCCCTTGAATATTCAGTAGGTGATGAAAGATGGCGAGTTGGTGGCTGTTTTGCAAAATTCCATCCTTGATGTCCGAGACTGAATGTTCCCCAGCTGGTGTTTGTCCCAATGTATGCCACTGCTGGTGTCTGTTCTGGAATCCATGTTAAGCGTGTTCTGATGTAGTCCGTACCTGATGCCTGTTGTGGAACATGCCCTTGCTTATCTGCAATGCAGAACACGAGAGTGATGTTGCATAGTGTGTGATATTCCATTGCAGATGATTAAAGCTGAATGCTGCTTCTCAGGTTCCCGTTACACGCTGATACGCCGTTGTTTCTCCTGCATCTCCAGAGCCTGTACTCTTTACCCTGCTGCACCTTCCAGTTGTCAGGATGGCCGAGCGGTCTAAGGCGCCAGACTCAAGAGCTGATTCTCTTTCCCAGCTGGGTGTTCTGGTCTCCAATTGGAGGCGTGGGTTCAAATCCCACTTCTGACACAACCTTTTTTTTTTTTTTTTTGCAGCCGCTTTCGGATCGGGGTGATTCGCGCCACGGTATATAGACGGTCCTTAAACTTGCCAATCCTGACAGATCGCTCTAACTTGTAGGGGTGCGCACGGAGGGTGGGGAGAGCTGGGCTGTTGTCTTCAGGAAACACGTCACAGGAGGCGGGCTGAGCCCTGGCCACTGATTGGTGGTAAATCCCACTAGTTGCGCGTGAAGGACTGGAGCTGAGATGTATTCATTGGGCCATAGAGTACTGTAGGAGAGAGATCTGCGAGAGGACGTAACTTGAGTTTATTTTGCAGGTGACCTAGGTGTGTAAAATAAAATGTGAAAAATATCAGTAAAAGAATGCCGCGCCCAACGTGGGGCTCGAACCCACGACCCTGAGATTAAGAGTCTCATGCTCTACCGACTGAGCTAGCCGGGCTGCTGGTCACACAGTCTGCTGGTCGCCCTTTTCTTAGCACACCATTCCTAACTGGACAGCCTGTGAAGGGAGAGAGCAATGTGTGCTTGCATGTTTATGTGTGCTGCCTGTATGCCTGCACTCTATGTACGTGCATCTTTACGCAGCCGCTATGTCTCTGTGTTTGTCCATGTCTGCAGATATTTGTGGCGCTTCCCTTAATATGGTTATGTTATTGGTATCTTTCTGTGTAAGTTTATGTATGTCTACACATCTTTACTATGTGTGCAGCTAGCTTCCTCTTCCTACATGTGTCTCTGAAGTAAGTCTCTATGGATAAGTAGACCGTGTGTGTCTGTATCTGTGCGTGTGTGCCTGTGCACAGCCAAGCACACACTCGTTTGCGTCATTAAGACATGTACTGACCATAATCTACCCCCTATGCCATTCACAGATACTAGAAATCCAGGACCCCGAGATACAGGCTAAGAGTGGGTACAAAAAGAGCCCCATGGTCTGCCTGCGATCTCATACAGGAGCAGCTGTGTTAATAGCAGACTGGAGCAATACAGAGAGCTTTGTCCTGGCGGTGAGCCCTTATTGTAGCAGGCTTTTACTTGCAGATAAGCCCAGGGACGCCGTCAGGCCCTTTCAATCTTTGCAAATTAAAGTGGCCTCAAGTCTTGGGCAAGGGTATGGGGGGCAGCAACTTCCCCCATGTTTGCAGGATTTACAGACGTGTTATCACCTCATTGCCTCCAAACACGTGTTCCTCCACATCAGCCTCTTGCTGACAAAGAAGGGTTTATTGCTCTTCAGTGGGCAATTCATGTTTAGTATCCCTGCTGGATGGCCGTCTCCTGATAATCAGCGGCTAGTAACCTTCCCTTTTCGCCATTGTAATGTATGCACCCCAGGAGTGCCCCAGACTGTTTTCGCTCTCAGCAGGGGGCCACCAACCATCATGTTGAAATGGGCAACCAAACATCTTCAGCAGGGCCTGGGTAGGCCAACACAGGGAACTATGTCCTGTCAGTGAGCTCTTACAGCAGCAAGCTGCTAATGCCAGGTTGGTGCAATATACAGAACTATAGCCTGGCTGTGAGATAACACAGATCAGGCTCTTGGTGGCAAACAGGCCCAGTATAGAGAGCTCTGGCTCGGCTGTGAGCTAATACAAGGCAGGCAGTTAACGGAAGACTGAGTTAACGCCGACAGCCACAGTGTCTTGAACCGGTCCTGGAAGGTCTGGGATCGCTGTAGGACGCTAAGACGGTCCTGGCACGTAACTGTTGCAACATGTCTTAGCGGTCTAGTAGCTCACCAACAGGGCCACCGCCATGTATATCCCGAAGTCAGGGGATTGCATCAGTGCCTTGCAACCCTGCTCAACTGTAAGGTGAGACGCTAGTTTCCCGCTTTCATTCGGCTTTCTGGCCGCTCTGGGTTCCGTTGCTCTAACGGCTCCCTCTTGCTCTTTCTTTCCACCTTTGTGCTGCGCGCTCCGCGCTCATCTCCTGTCTACCTTCCCTTTGCCCGGCCGCTCGGCCACTGCATGCTCTCTTGTCTGTGGCAGTCTCCTGTTGTTCACCCAGTCTCTGGGGACTCTTCCATTTCCTGCTTACCTTGTAATAACATCGAGGTTCCAGTCCGTTTTCATTCCTTTCCTAGGACGTTACCCCGCTCTTCAGTAAGCATCCTTGCTGTGCATTCTGGACCCTATAGTCCATTCCTCTTACCTGTGACTGGCCATTCAGGTTGAAGTCTTTCTCCGGTGGTCTATCTGCTCGAATACTCTACTCATCCATCACCCGACAGGTGGAACAACTGCTTTAGCGGCCATCCTGTTACCAAACCAAACCTACCTGCACTAGCTAAGGATACCAGGGTATTTCTGCCTGTCGGCTTTTCCCTGGAGTGGGGTTGGCTCCCCGGAGACCCCACTGCCAGGCTTTTTGCATATTAGTCAAAGTGGCCGCTGGGGGAGCCCGCCCTTACCTCTTCCAAAAGAAGGGAAAGAAGAAGACAGCACCTCAGAGGGGACAGAAGTAGATTGCGTCCTCTGACGACTCCTCATAAACACCAGGTGAGGAGTCGGAGGGAGAGGCTTGTATAGTCACCAAAAGTAACCCCATAGATTCTGAGACACGGCCTGGCTGGGCACTCTTACAGGAGCAGGCTGTTATTGGCAGCTCGGCCCAATACAGAGAGCTTTAGCCTGGCTCTCAGATAATACAGACCAGGCTGTTGTGGGCAGACAGACCCAGTACAGAGAGCTCTGGCTCGGCTTTGAGATAATACAAGGCAGGCAGTTAACGGCAGATTTGCCTGACACTGGGAGCCATGGCATGCCTGCGAACTCCTACAGGAAGAGGCAGTTAATGGCAGATTGGTCCAGTAGAGAGGGCGCTTTCCCATCTGTGATCCGGATTGAGCATGCTGTTAATGGCAGATTGGTCCATACTGACAGCCACGTCATAGCCTTGAGATTCTTCAGGAGCACGACTCTGCGTTTTGCACCTTTCCACAGTCCACGGACAGGACCCTGCTTAGCCTTGGAATAGCTGCAGAGACTACATGCACCCTATCTCTTCTTGCCCAAAGGCATCCGCACTCTAGTGCATGGCACTGGGCTGGGCTGCATTAGGGCTCTCAGACCCCACCTCTGCGACAGTCCTCTAGTTTAACCATCTTTTGCAGGTCCTTTACAGTCCACCGCAGTATATCACCGAAGTTCAGATCTACCAAAGTTGTAAACGTTTTTATTGCTGATGTCACTGGCGAATATCTAGTGCTGATCTTTGTTCTAAAAAGTTCCTATGCTAAAGTCTTAACTACAATCGTCTAACTCGAATGGCCGTTGTGACATCACCCAGATATGATGGCTGTCCACAGCCTTGCTTAAGACTTTGGTGGTTTTTAGGTCTTCTCCAACTCCCTAAAATGAGAAAATTGGCCCATTTGATGACAACTTTTTTGTGCAAATGTGGGGTCCCCCTCCCCTTATCCACTCCCCATACTCTGCCATTCCCTTTACCTTTCCAAATTTAAATCAACCCTTTTATTAATGTCCCCCTCTATATACTGTATTTAACCTTTTAACTTGTCTTCCCCTGTCACCCTGCCTATCCACAGTATGCCTTCTGTTTTGTCAACAACAAAACTGCTGTCTAAAGGGTAGTCTGTTTTTACCCCTTCAAGATCACGGTATGCGATTCACAATACCTGTTCTAGAATATTCTGTTCCTAATAGCCATTGAGGTTTCTCTCTTGGCCATACCTGCCTGTAATAACTGGGTGCTGATAACATTTGTTTAGTGTTTAATTACTGCTGAATGCTTTCGTAGCGCCCTCTGTGGGTGTCCGTCCTAAAATATTCCAGAAAAGTGTCTGTTCTGGACTACCCCACTACTAACGAGCGATCTAGAAGGGGGCATTGCTGATATTTGTTCTAAAATGCTGCTTTGCCAAGAGCTGTTCTAGGAACCCCAACTGTTGATGTGTGCCCCAGAATATTAATGTATTGATGGCTGCCCTTGAATATTCAGTAGGTGATGAAAGATGCCGAGTTGGTGGCTGTTTTGCAAAATTCCATCCTTGATGTCCGAGACTGAATGTTCCCCAGCTGGTGTTTGTCCCAATGTATGCCACTGCTGGTGTCTGTTCTGGAATCCATGTTAAGCGTGTTCTGATGTAGTCCGTACCTGATGCCTGTTGTGGAACATGCCCTTGCTTATCTGCAATGCAGAACACGAGAGTGATGTTGCATAGTGTGTGATATTCCATTGCAGATGATTAAAGCTGAATGCTGCTTCTCAGGTTCCCGTTACACGCTGATACGCCGTTGTTTCTCCTGCAGCTCCAGAGCCTGTACTCTTTACCCTGCTGCACCTTTCAGTTGTCAGGATGAGCGGTCTAAGGGCCAGACTCAAGAGCTGATTCTCTTTCCCAGCTGGGTGTTCTGGTCTCCAATTGGGGGCGTGGGTTCAAATCCCACTTCTGACACAACCTTTTTTTTTTCCAGCCGCTTTCAGATCGGGGTGATTCGCGCCACGGTATATAGACGGTCCTTAAACTTGCCAATCCTGACAGATCGCTCTAACTTGTAGGGGTGCGCACGGAGGATGGGGAGAGCTGGGCTGTTGTCTTCAGGAAACACGTCACAGGAGGCGGGCAGAGCCCTGGCCACTGATTGGTGGTAAATCCCACTAGTTGCGCGTGAAGGACTGGAGCTGAGATGTATAGATTGGGCCACAGAGTACTGTAGGAGAGAGATCTGCGAGAGGACGTAACTTGAGTTTATTTTGCAGGTGACTTAGGTGTGTAAAATAAAATGTGAAAAATATCAGTAAAAGAATCGAACCCACGACCCTGAGATTAAGAGTCTCATGCTCTACCGACTGAGCTAGCCGGGCTGCTGGTTGCACTGTCTGCTGGTCGCCCTTTTCTCAGCACACCATTCCTAACTGGACAGCCTGTGAAGGGAGAGAGCAATGTGTGCTTGCATGTTTATGTGTGCTGCCTGTATGCCTGCACTCTATGTACGTGCATCTTTACGCAGCCGCTATGTCTCTGTGTTTGTCCATGTCTGCAGATATTTGTGGCGCTTCCCTTAATATGGTTATGTTATTGGTATCTTTCTGTGTAAGTTTATGTATGTCTACACATCTTTACTATGTGTGCAGCTAGCTTCCTCTTCCTACATGTGTCTCTGAAGTAAGTCTCTATGGATAAGTAGACCGTGTGTGTCTGTATCTGTGCGTGTGTGCCTGTGCACAGCCAAGCACACACTCGTTTGCGTCATTAAGACATGTACTGACCATAATCTACCCCCTATGCCATTCACAGATACTAGAAATCCAGGACCCCGAGATACAGGCTAAGAGTGGGTACAAAAAGAGCCCCATGGTCTGCCTGCGATCTCATACAGGAGCAGCTGTGTTAATAGCAGACTGGAGCAATACAGAGAGCTTTGTCCTGGCGGTGAGCCCTTATTGTAGCAGGCTTTTACTTGCAGATAAGCCCAGGGACGCCGTCAGGCCCTTTCAATCTTTGCAAATTAAAGTGGCCTCAAGTCTTGGGCAAGGGTATGGGGGGCAGCGACTTCCCCCATGTTTGCAGGATTTACAGACGTGTTATCACCTCATTGCCTCCAAACACTTGTTCCTCCACATCAGCCTCTTGCTGACAAAGAAGGGTTTATTGCTCTTCAGTGGGCAATTCATGTTTAGTATCCCTGCTGGATGGCCGTCTCCTGATAATCAGCGGCTAGTAACCTTCCCTTTTCACCATTGTAATGTATGCACCCCAGGAGTGCCCCAGACTGTTTTCGCTCTCAGCAGGGGGCCACCAACCATCATGTTGAAATGGGCAACCAAACATCTTCAGCAGGGCCTGGGTAGGCCAACACAGGGAACTATGTCCTGTCAGTGAGCTCTTACAGCAGCAAGCTGCTAATGCCAGGTTGGTGCAATATACAGAACTATAGCCTGGCTGTGAGATAACACAGATCAGGCTCTTGGTGGCAAACAGGCCCAGTATAGAGAGCTCTGGCTCGGCTGTGAGCTAATACAAGGCAGGCAGTTAACGGAAGACTGAGTTAACGCCGATAGCCACAGTGTCTTGAATCGGTCCTGGAAGGTCTGGGATCGCTGTAGGACGCTAAAACGGTCCTGGCACGTAACTGTTGGAACATGTCTTAGCGGTCTAGTAGCTCACCAACAGGGCCACCGCCATGTATATCCCGAAGTCAGGGGATTGCATCAGTGCGTTGCAACCCTGCTCAACTGTAAGGTGAGACGCTAGTTTCCCGCTTTCATTCGGCTTTCTGGCCGCTCTGGGTTCCGTTGCTCTAACGGCTCCCTCTTGCTCTTTCTTTCCACCTTTGTGCTGCGCGCTCCGCGCTCTTCTCCTGTCTACCTTCCCTTTGCCCGGCCGCTCGGCCACTGCATGCTCTCTTGTCTGTGGCAGTCTCCTGTTGTTCACCCAGTCTCTGGGGACTCTTCCATTTCCTGCTTACCTTGTAATAACATCGAGGTTCCAGTCCGTTTTCATTCCTTTCCTAGGACGTTACCCCGCTCTTCAGTAAGCATCCTTGCTGTGCATTCTGGACCCTATAGTCCATTCCTCTTACCTGTGACTGGCCATTCAGGTTGAAGTCTTTCTCCGGTGGTCTATCTGCTCGAATACTCTACTCATCCATCACCCGACCGTTGGAACAACTGCTTTAGCGGCCATCCTGTTACCAAACCAAACCTACCTGCACTAGCTAAGGATACCTGGGTATTTCTGCCTGTCGGCTTTTCCCTGGAGTGGGGTTGGCTCCCCGGAGACCCCACTGCCAGGCTTTTTGCATATTAGTCAAAGTGGCCGCTGGGGGAGCCCGCCCTTACCTCTTCCAAAAGAAGGGAAAGAAGAAGACAGCACCTCAGAGGGGACAGAAGTAGATTGCGTCCTCTGACGACTCCTCATAAACACCAGGTGAGGAGTCGGAGGGAGAGGCTTGTATAGTCACCAAAAGTAACCCCATAGATTCTGAGACACGGCCTGGCTGGGCACTCTTACAGGAGCAGGCTGTTATTGGCAGCTCGGCCCAATACAGAGAGCTTTAGCCTGGCTCTCAGATAATACAGACCAGGCTGTTGTGGGCAGACAGACCCAGTACAGAGAGCTCTGGCTCGGCTTTGAGATAATACAAGGCAGGCAGTTAACGGCAGATTTGCCTGACACTGGGAGCCATGGCATGCCTGCGAACTCCTACAGGAAGAGGCAGTTAATGGCAGATTGGTCCAGTAGAGAGGGCGCTTTCCCATCTGTGATCCGGACTGAGCATGCTGTTAAGGGCAGATTGGTCCATACTGACAGCCACGTCATAGCCTTGAGATTCTTCAGGAGCACGACTCTGCGTTTTGCACCTTTCCACAGTCCACGGACAGGACCCTGCTTAGCCTTGGAATAGCTGCAGAGACTACATGCACCCTATCTCTTCCTTCCCAAAGGCATCCGCACTCTAGTGCATGGCACTGGGCTGGGCTGCATTAGGGCTCTCAGACCCCACCTCTGCGACAGTCCTCTAGTTTAACCATCTTTTGCAGGTCCTTTACAGTCCACCGCAGTATATCACCGAAGTTCAGATCTACCAAAGTTGTAAACGTTTTTATTGCTGATGTCACTGGCGAATATCTAGTGCTGATCTTTGTTCTAAAAAGTTCCTATGCTAAAGTCTTAACTACAATCGTCTAACTCGAATGGCTGTTGTGACATCACCCAGATATGATGGCTGTCCACAGCCTTGCTTAAGACTTTGGTGGTTTTTAGGTCTTCTCCAACTCCCTAAAATGAGAAAATTGGCCCATTTGATGACAACTTTTTTGTGCAAATGTGGGGTCCCCCTCCCCTTATCCACTCCCCATACTCTGCCATTCCCTTTACCTTTCCAAATTTAAATCAACCCTTTTATTAATGTCCCCCTCTATATACTGTATTTAACCTTTTAACTTGTCTTCCCCTGTCACCCTTCCTATCCACAGTATGCCTTCTGTTTTGTCAACAACAAAACTGCTGTCTAAAGGGTAGTCTGTTTTTACCCCTTCAAGATCACGGTATGCGATTCACAATACCTGTTCTAGAATATTCTGTTCCTAATGGCCATTGAGGTTTCTCTCATTGGCCATACCTGCCTGTAATAACTGGGTGCTGATAACATTTGTTTAGTGTTTAATTACTGCTGAATGCTTTCGTAGCGCCCTCTGTGGGTGTCCGTCCTAAAATATTCCAGAAAAGTGTCTGTTCTGGACTACCCCACTACTAACGAGCGATCTAGAAGGGGGCATTGCTGATATTTGTTCTAAAATGCTGCTTTGCCAAGAGCTGTTCTAGGAAACCCAACTGTTGATGTGTGCCCCAGAATATTAATGTATTGATGGCTGCCCTTGAATATTCAGTAGGTGATGAAAGATGCCGAGTTGGTGGCTGTTTTGCAAAATTCCATCCTTGATGTCCGAGACTGAATGTTCCCCAGCTGGTGTTTGTCCCAATGTATGCCACTGCTGGTGTCTGTTCTGGAATCCATGTTAAGCGTGTTCTGATGTAGTCCGTACCTGATGCCTGTTGTGGAACATGCCCTTGCTTATCTGCAATGCAGAACACGAGAGTGATGTTGCATAGTGTGTGATATTCCATTGCAGATGATTAAAGCTGAATGCTGCTTCTCAGGTTCCCGTTACACGCTGATACGCCGTTGTTTCTCCTGCAGCTCCAGAGCCTGTACTCTTTACCCTGCTGCACCTTTCAGTTGTCAGGATGAGCGGTCTAAGGGCCAGACTCAAGAGCTGATTCTCTTTCCCAGCTGGGTGTTCTGGTCTCCAATTGGAGGCGTGGGTTCAAATCCCACTTCTGACACAACCTTTTTTTTTTTTTCCAGCCTCTTTCAGATCGGGGTGATTCACGCCACGGTATATAGACGGTCCTTAAACTTGCCAATCCTGACAGATCGCTCTAACTTGTAGGGGTGCGCACGGAGGATGGGGAGAGCTGGGCTGTTGTCTTCAGGAAACACGTCACAGGAGGCGGGCAGAGCCCTGGTCACTGATTGGTGGTAAATCCCACTGGTTGCGCGTGAAGGACTGGAGCTGAGATGTATAGATTGGGCCACAGAATACTGTAGGAGAGAGATCTGCGAGAGGACGTAACTTGAGTTTATTTTGCAGGTGACTTAGGTGTGTAAAATAAAATGTGAAAAATATCAGTAAAAGAATGCCACGCCCAACGCGGGGCTCGAACCCACGACCCTGAGATTAAGAGTCTCATGCTCTACCGACTGAGCTAGCCAGGCTGCTGGTTGCACTGTCTGCTGGTCGCCCTTTTCTCAGCACACCATTCCTAACTGGACAGCCTGTGAAGGGAGAGAGCAATGTGTGCTTGCATGTTTATGTGTGCTGCCTGTATGCCTGCACTCTATGTACGTGCATCTTTACGCAGCCGCTATGTCTCTGTGTTTGTCCATGGCTGCAGATATTTGTGGCGCTTCCCTTAATATGGTTATGTTATTGGTAACTTTCTGTGTAAGTTTATGTATGTCTACACATCTTTACTATGTGTGCAGCTAGCTTCCTCTTCCTACATGTGTCTCTGAAGTAAGTCTCTATGGATAAGTAGACCGTTTGTGTCTGTATCTGTGCGTGTGTGCCTGTGCACAGCCAAGCACACACTCGTTTGCGTCATTAAGACATGTACTGACCATAATCTACCCTCTATGCCATTCACAGATACTAGAAATCCAGGACCCCGAGATACAGGCTAAGAGTGGGTACAAAAAGAGCCCCATGGTCTGCCTGCGATCTCATACAGGAGCAGCTGTGTTAATAGCAGACTGGAGCAATACAGAGAGCTTTGTCCTGGCGGTGAGCCCTTATTGTAGCAGGCTTTTACTTGCAGATAAGCCCAGGGACGCCGTCAGGCCCTTTCAATCTTTGCAAATTAAAGTGGCCTCAAGTCTTGGGCAAGGGTATGGGGGGCAGCGACTTCCCCCATGTTTGCAGGATTTACAGACGTGTTATCACCTCATTGCCTCCAAACACTTGTTCCTCCACATCAGCCCCTTGCTGACAAAGAAGGGTTTATTGCTCTTCAGTGGGCAATTCATGTTTAGTATCCCTGCTGGATGGCCGTCTCCTGATAATCAGCGGCTAGTAACCTTCCCTTTTCACCATTGTAATGTATGCACCCCAGGAGTGCCCCAGACTGTTTTCGCTCTCAGCAGGGGGCCACCAACCATCATGTTGAAATGGGCAACCAAACATCTTCAGCAGGGCCTGGGTAGGCCAACACAGGGAACTATGTCCTGTCAGTGAGCTCTTACAGCAGCAAGCTGCTAATGCCAGGTTGGTGCAATATACAGAACTATAGCCTGGCTGTGAGATAACACAGATCAGGCTCTTGGTGGCAAACAGGCCCAGTATAGAGAGCTCTGGCTCGGCTGTGAGCTAATACAAGGCAGGCAGTTAACGGAAGACTGAGTTAACGCCGATAGCCACAGTGTCTTGAATCGGTCCTGGAAGGTCTGGGATCGCTGTAGGACGCTAAAACGGTCCTGGCACGTAACTGTTGGAACATGTCTTAGCGGTCTAGTAGCTCACCAACAGGGCCACCGCCATGTATATCCCGAAGTCAGGGGATTGCATCAGTGCGTTGCAACCCTGCTCAACTGTAAGGTGAGACGCTAGTTTCCCGCTTTCATTCGGCTTTCTGGCCGCTCTGGGTTCCGTTGCTCTAACGGCTCCCTCTTGCTCTTTCTTTCCACCTTTGTGCTGCACGCTCCGCGCTCTTCTCCTGTCTACCTTCCCTTTGCCCGGCCACTCGGCCACTGCATGCTCTCTTGTCTGTGGCAGTCTCCTGTTGTTCACCCAGTCTCTGGGGACTCTTCCATTTCCTGCTTACCTTGTAATAACATCGAGGTTCCAGTCCGTTTTCATTCCTTTCCTAGGACGTTACCCCGCTCTTCAGTAAGCATCCTTGCTGTGCATTCTGGACCCTATAGTCCATTCCTCTTACCTGTGACTGGCCATTCAGGTTGAAGTCTTTCTCCGGTGGTCTATCTGCTCGAATACTCTACTCATCCATCACCCGACCGGTGGAACAACTGCTTTAGCGGCCATCCTGTTACCAAACCAAACCTACCTGCACTAGCTAAGGATACCAGGGTATTTCTGCCTGTCGGCTTTTCCCTGGAGTGGGGTTGGCTCCCCGGAGACCCCACTGCCAGGCTTTTTGCATATTAGTCAAAGTGGCCGCTGGGGGAGCCCGCCCTTACCTCTTCCAAAAGAAGGGAAAGAAGAAGACAGCACCTCAGAGGGGACAGAAGTAGATTGCGTCCTCTGACGACTCCTCATAAACACCAGGTGAGGAGTCGGAGGGAGAGGCTTGTATAGTCACCAAAAGTAACCCCATAGATTCTGAGACACGGCCTGGCTGGGCACTCTTACAGGAGCAGGCTGTTATTGGCAGCTCGGCCCAATACAGAGAGCTTTAGCCTGGCTCTCAGATAATACAGACCAGGCTGTTGTGGGCAGACAGACCCAGTACAGAGAGCTCTGGCTCGGCTTTGAGATAATACAAGGCAGGCAGTTAACGGCAGATTTGCCTGACACTGGGAGCCATGGCATGCCTGCGAACTCCTACAGGAAGAGGCAGTTAATGGCAGATTGGTCCAGTAGAGAGGGCGCTTTCCCATCTGTGATCCGGACTGAGCATGCTGTTAAGGGCAGATTGGTCCATACTGACAGCCACGTCATAGCCTTGAGATTCTTCAGGAGCACGACTCTGCGTTTTGCACCTTTCCACAGTCCACGGACAGGACCCTGCTTAGCCTTGGAATAGCTGCAGAGACTACATGCACCCTATCTCTTCCTTCCCAAAGGCATCCGCACTCTAGTGCATGGCACTGGGCTGGGCTGCATTAGGGCTCTCAGACCCCACCTCTGCGACAGTCCTCTAGTTTAACCATCTTTTGCAGGTCCTTTACAGTCCACCGCAGTATATCACCGAAGTTCAGATCTACCAAAGTTGTAAACGTTTTTATTGCTGATGTCACTGGCGAATATCTAGTGCTGATCTTTGTTCTAAAAAGTTCCTATGCTAAAGTCTTAACTACAATCGTCTAACTCGAATGGCTGTTGTGACATCACCCAGATATGATGGCTGTCCACAGCCTTGCTTAAGACTTTGGTGGTTTTTAGGTCTTCTCCAACTCCCTAAAATGAGAAAATTGGCCCATTTGATGACAACTTTTTTGTGCAAATGTGGGGTCCCCCTCCCCTTATCCAGTCCCCATACTCTGCCATTCCCTTTACCTTTCCAAATTTAAATCAACCCTTTTATTAATGTCCCCCTCTATATACTGTATTTAACCTTTTAACTTGTCTTCCCGTGTCACCCTGCCTATCCACAGTATGCCTTCTGTTTTGTCAACAACAAAACTGCTGTCTAAAGGGTAGTCTGTTTTTACCCCTTCAAGATCACGGTATGCGATTCACAATACCTGTTCTAGAATATTCTGTTCCTAATGGCCATTGAGGTTTCTCTCATTGGCCATACCTGCCTGTAATAACTGGGTGCTGATAACATTTGTTTAGTGTTTAATTACTGCTGAATGCTTTCGTAGCGCCCTCTGTGGGTGTCCGTCCTAAAATATTCCAGAAAAGTGTCTGTTCTGGACTACCCCACTACTAACGAGCGATCTAGAAGGGGGCATTGCTGATATTTGTTCTAAAATGCTGCTTTGCCAAGAGCTGTTCTAGGAACCCCAACTGTTGATGTGTGCCCCAGAATATTAATGTATTGATGGCTGCCCTTGAATATTCAGTAGGTGATGAAAGATGCCGAGTTGGTGGCTGTTTTGCAAAATTCCATCCTTGATGTCCGAGACTGAA
Source organism: Ambystoma mexicanum (assembly GCF_040938575.1). Classification (NCBI taxonomy): domain Eukaryota; kingdom Metazoa; phylum Chordata; class Amphibia; order Caudata; family Ambystomatidae; genus Ambystoma; species Ambystoma mexicanum. Next base: position 702,867,730 of record NC_090938.1, on the reverse strand, counting down.
TGTTCCCCAGCTGGTGTTTGTCCCAATGTATGCCACTGCTGGTGTCTGTTCTGGAATCCATGTTAAGCGTGTTCTGATGTAGTCCGTACCTGATGCCTGTTGTGGAACATGCCCTTGCTTATCTGCAATGCAGAACACGAGAGTGATGTTGCATAGTGTGTGATATTCCATTGCAGATGATTAAAGCTGAATGCTGCTTCTCAGGTTCCCGTTACACGCTGATACGCCGTTGTTTCTCCTGCAGCTCCAGAGCCTGTACTCTTTACCCTGCTGCACCTTTCAGTTGTCAGGATGAGCGGTCTAAGGGCCAGACTCAAGAGCTGATTCTCTTTCCCAGCTGGGTGTTCTGGTCTCCAATTGGAGGCGTGGGTTCAAATCCCACTTCTGACACAACCTTTTTTTTTTCCAGCCTCTTTCAGATCGGGGTGATTCACGCCACGGTATATAGACGGTCCTTAAACTTGCCAATCCTGACAGATCGCTCTAACTTGTAGGGGTGCGCACGGAGGATGGGGAGAGCTGGGCTGTTGTCTTCAGGAAACACGTCACAGGAGGTGGGCAGAGCCCTGGCCACTGATTGGTGGTAAATCCCACTAGTTGCGCGTGAAGGACTGGAGCTGAGATGTATAGATTGGGCCACAGAGTACTGTAGGAGAGAGATCTGCGAGAGGACGTAACTTGAGTTTATTTTGCAGGTGACTTAGGTGTGTAAAATAAAATGTGAAAAATATCAGTAAAAGAATGCCACGCCCAACGTGGGGCTCGAACCCACGACCCTGAGATTAAGAGTCTCATGCTGTACTGACTGAGCTAGCCGGGCTGCTGGTTGCACTGTCTGCTGGTCGCCCTTTTCTCAGCACACCATTCCTAACTGGACAGCCTGTGAAGGGAGAGAGCAATGTGTGCTTGCATGTTTATGTGTGCTGCCTGTATGCCTGCACTCTATGTACGTACATCTTTATGCAGCCGCTATGTCTCTGTGTTTGTCCATGTCTGCAGATATTTGTGGCGCTTCCCTTAATATGGTTATGTTATTGGTATCTTTCTGTGTAAGTTTATGTATGTCTACACATCTTTACTATGTGTGCAGCTAGCTTCCTCTTCCTACATGTGTCTCTGAAGTAAGTCTCTATGGATAAGTAGACCGTGTGTGTCTGTATCTGTGCGTGTGTGCCTGTGCACAGCCAAGCACACACTCGTTTGCGTCATTAAGACATGTACTGACCATAATCTACCCCCTATGCCATTCACAGATACTAGAAATCCAGGACCCCGAGATACAGGCTAAGAGTGGGTACAAAAAGAGCCCCATGGTCTGCCTGCGATCTCATACAGGAGCAGCTGTGTTAATAGCAGACTGGAGCAATACAGAGAGCTTTGTCCTGGCGGTGAGCCCTTATTGTAGCAGGCTTTTACTTGCAGATAAGCCCAGGGACGCCGTCAGGCCCTTTCAATCTTTGCAAATTAAAGTGGCCTCAAGTCTTGGGCAAGGGTATGGGGGGCAGCAACTTCCCCCATTTTTGCAGGATTTACAGACGTGTTATCACCTCATTGCCTCCAAACACGTGTTCCTCCACATCAGCCTCTTGCTGACAAAGAAGGGTTTATTGCTCTTCAGTGGGCAATTCATGTTTAGTATCCCTGCTGGATGGCCGTCTCCTGATAATCAGCGGCTAGTAACCTTCCCTTTTCGCCATTGTAATGTATGCACCCCAGGAGTGCCCCAGACTGTTTTCGCTCTCAGCAGGGGGCCACCAACCATCATGTTGAAATGGGCAACCAAACATCTTCAGCAGGGCCTGGGTAGGCCAACACAGGGAACTATGTCCTGTCAGTGAGCTCTTACAGCAGCAAGCTGCTAATGCCAGGTTGGTGCAATATACAGAACTATAGCCTGGCTGTGAGATAACACAGATCAGGCTCTTGGTGGCAAACAGGCCCAGTATAGAGAGCTCTGGCTCGGCTGTGAGCTAATACAAGGCAGGCAGTTAACGGAAGACTGAGTTAACGCCGACAGCCACAGTGTCTTGAACCGGTCCTGGAAGGTCTGGGATCGCTGTAGGACGCTAAGACGGTCCTGGCACGTAACTGTTGGAACATGTCTTAGCGGTCTAGTAGCTCACCAACAGGGCCACCGCCATGTATATCCCAAAGTCAGGGGATTGCATCAGTGCGTTGCAACCCTGCTCAACTGTAAGGTGAGACGCTAGTTTCCCGCTTTCATTCGGCTTTCTGGCCGCTCTGGGTTCCGTTGCTCTAACGGCTCCCTCTTGCTCTTTCTTTCCACCTTTGTGCTGCGCGCTCCGCGCTCATCTCCTGTCTACCTTCCCTTTGCCCGGCCGCTCGGCCACTGCATGCTCTCTTGTCTGTGGCAGTCTCCTGTTGTTCACCCAGTCTCTGGGGACTCTTCCATTTCCCGCTTACCTTGTAATAACATCGAGGTTCCAGTACGTTTTCATTCCTTTCCTAGGACGTTACCCCGCTCTTCAGTAAGCATCCTTGCTGTGCATTCTGGACCCTATAGTCCATTCCTCTTACCTGTGACTGGCCATTCAGGTTGAAGTCTTTCTCCGGTGGTCTATCTGCTCGAATACTCTACTCATCCATCACCCGACAGGTGGAACAACTGCTTTAGCGGCCATCCTGTTACCAAACCAAACCTACCTGCACTAGCTAAGGATACCAGGGTATTTCTGCCTGTCGGCTTTTCCCTGGAGTGGGGTTGGCTCCCCGGAGACCCCACTGCCAGGCTTTTTGCATATTAGTCAAAGTGGCCGCTGGGGGAGCCCGCCCTTACCTCTTCCAAAAGAAGGGAAAGAAGAAGACAGCACCTCAGAGGGGACAGAAGTAGATTGCGTCTTCTGACGACTCCTCATAAACACCAGGTGAGGAGTCGGAGGGAGAGGCTTGTATAGTCACCAAAAGTAACCCCATAGATTCTGAGACACGGCCTGGCTGGGCACTCTTACAGGAGCAGGCTGTTATTGGCAGCTCGGCCCAATACAGAGAGCTTTAGCCTGGCTCTCAGATAATACAGACCAGGCTGTTGTGGGCAGACAGACCCAGTACAGAGAGCTCTGGCTCGGCTTTGAGATAATACAAGGCAGGCAGTTAACGGCAGATTTGCCTGACACTGGGAGCCATGGCATGCCTGCAAACTCCTACAGGAAGAGGCAGTTAATGGCAGATTGGTCCAGTAGAGAGGGCGCTTTCCCATCTGTGATCCGGACTGAGCATGGTGTTAATGGCAGATTGGTCCATACTGACAGCCACGTCATAGCCTTGAGATTCTTCGGGAGCACGACTCTGCGTTTTGCACCTTTCCACAGTCCACGGACAGGACCCTGCTTAGCCTTGGAATACCTGCAGAGACTACATGCACCCTATCTCTTCCTTCCCAAAGGCATCCGCACTCTAGTGCATGGCACTGGGCTGGGCTGCATTAGGGCTCTCAGACCCCACCTCTGCGACAGTCCTCTAGTTTAACCATCTTTTGCAGGTCCTTTACAGTCCACCGCAGTATGTCACCGAAGTTCAGATCTACCAAAGTTGTAAACGTTTTTATTGCTGATGTCACTGGCGAATATCTAGTGCTGATCTTTGTTGTAAAAAGTTTCTATGCTAAAGTCTGAACTACACTCGTCTAACTCGAATGGCTGTTGTGACATCACCCAGATATGATGGCTGTCCACAGCCTTGCTTAAGACTTTGGTGGTTTTTAGGTCTTCTCCAACTCCCTAAAATGAGAAAATTGGCCCATTTGCTGACAACTTTTTTGTGCAAATGTGGGGTCCCCCTCCCCTTATCCACTCCCCATACTCTGCCATTCCCTTTACCTTTCCAAATTTAAATCAACCCTTTTATTAATGTCCCCCTCTATATACTGTATTTAACCTTTTAACTTGTCTTCCCCTGTCACCCTGCCTATCCACAGTATGCCTTCTGTTTTGTCAACAACAAAACTGCTGTCTAAAGGGTAGTCTGTTTTTACCCCTTCAAGATCACGGTATGCGATTCACAATACCTGTTCTAGAATATTCTGTTCCTAATAGCCATTGAGGTTTCTCTCATTGGCCATACCTGCCTGTAATAACTGGGTGCTGATAACATTTGTTTAGTGTTTAATTACTGCTGAATGCTTTCGTAGCGCCCTCTGTGGGTGTCCGTCCTAAAATATTCCAGAAAAGTGTCTGCTCTGGACTACCCCACTACTAACGAGCGATCTAGAAGGGGGCATTGCTGATATTTGTTCTAAAATGCTGCTTTGCCAAGAGCTGTTCTAGGAACCCCAACTGTTGATGTGTGCCCCAGAATATTAATGTATTGATGGCTGCCCTTGAATATTCAGTAGGTGATGAAAGATGCCGAGTTGGTGGCTGTTTGGCAAAATTCCATCCTTGATGTCCGAGACTGAATGTTCCCCGGCTGGTGTTTGTCCCAATGTATGCCACTGCTGGTGTCTGTTCTGGAATCCATGTTAAGCGTGTTCTGATGTAGTCCGTACCCGATGCCTGTTGTGGAACATGCCCTTGCTTATCTGCAATGCAGAACACGAGAGTGATGTTGCATAGTGTGTGATATTCCATTGCAGATGATTAAAGCTGAATGCTGCTTCTCAGGTTCCCGTTACACGCTGATACGCCGTTGTTTCTCCTGCAGCTCCAGAGCCTGTACTCTTTACCCTGCTGCACCTTTCAGTTGTCAGGATGAGCGGTCTAAGGGCCAGACTCAAGAGCTGATTCTCTTTCCCAGCTGGGTGTTCTGGTCTCCAATTGGAGGCGTGGGTTCAAATCCCACTTCTGACACAACCTTTTTTTTTTTCCAGCCGCTTTCAGATCGGGGTGATTCGCGCCATGGTATATAGACGGTCCTTAAACTTGCCAATCCTGACAGATCGCTCTAACTTGTAGGGGTGCGCACGGAGGATGGGGAGAGCTGGGCTGTTGTCTTCAGGAAACACGTCACAGGAGGCGGGCAGAGCCCTGGCCACTGATTGGTGGTAAATCCCACTAGTTGCGCGTGAAGGACTGGAGCTGAGATGTATAGATTGGGCCATAGAGTACTGTAGGAGAGAGATCTGCGAGAGGACGTAACTTGAGTTTATTTTGCAGGTGACTTAGGTGTGTAAAATAAAATGTGAAAAATATCAGTAAAAGAATGCCACGCCCAACGTGGGGCTCGAACCCACGACCCTGAGATTAAGAGTCTCATGCTCTACCGACTGAGCTAGCCGGGCTGCTGGTTGCACTGTCTGCTGGTCGCCCTTTTCTCAGCACACCATTCCTAACTGGACAGCCTGTGAAGGGAGAGAGCAATGTGTGCTTGCATGTTTATGTGTGCTGCCTGTATGCCTGCACTCTATGTACGTGCATCTTTACGCAGCCGCTATGTCTCTGTGTTTGTCCATGTCTGCAGATATTTGTGGCGCTTCCCTTAATATGGTTATGTTATTGGTATCTTTCTGTGTAAGTTTATGTATGTCTACACATCTTTACTATGTGTGCAGCTAGCTTCCTCTTCCTACATGTGTCTCTGAAGTAAGTCTCTATGGATAAGTAGACCGTGTGTGTCTGTATCTGTGCGTGTGTGCCTGTGCACAGCCAAGCACACACTCGTTTGCGTCATGAAGACATGTACTGACCATAATCTACCCCCTATGCCATTCACAGATACTAGAAATCCAGGACCCCGAGATACAGGCTAAGAGTGGGTACAAAAAGAGCCCCATGGTCTGCCTGCGATCTCATACAGGATCAGCTGTGTTAATAGCAGACTGGAGCAATACAGAGAGCTTTATCCTGGCGGTGAGCCCTTATTGTAGCAGGCTTTTACTTGCAGATAAGCCCAAGGACGCCGTCAGGCCCTTTCAATCTTTGCAAATTAAAGTGGCCTCAAGTCTTGGGCAAGGGTATGGGGGGTAGCAACTTCCCCCATGTTTGCAGGATTTACAGACGTGTTATCACCTCATTGCCTCCAAACACGTGTTCCTCCACATCAGCCTCTTGCTGACAAAGAAGGGTTTATTGCTCTTCAGTGGGCAATTCATGTTTAGTATCCCTGCTGGATGGCCGTCTCCTGATAATCAGCGGCTAGTAACCTTCCCTTTTCGCCATTGTAATGTATGCACCCCAGGAGTGCCCCAGACTGTTTTCACTCTCAGCAGGGGGCCACCAACCATCATGTTGAAATGGGCAACCAAACATCTTCAGCAGGGCCTTGGTAGGCCAACACAGGGAACTATGTCCTGTCAGTGAGCTCTTACAGCAGCAAGCTGCTAATGCCAGGTTGGTGCAATATACAGAACTATAGCCTGGCTGTGAGATAACACAGATCAGGCTCTTGGTGGCAAACAGGCCCAGTATAGAGAGCTCTGGCTCGGCTGTGAGCTAATACAAGGCAGGCAGTTAACGGAAGACTGAGTTAACGCCGACAGCCACAGTGTCTTGAACCGGTCCTGGAAGGTCTGGGATCGCTGTAGGACGCTAAGACGGTCCTGGCACGTAACTGTTGGAACATGTCTTAGCGGTCTAGTAGCTCACCAACAGGGCCACCGCCATGTATATCCCGAAGTCAGGGGATTGCATCAGTGCGTTGCAACCCTGCTCAACTGTAAGGTGAGACGCTAGTTTCCCGCTTTCATTCGGCTTTCTGGCCGCTCTGGGTTCCGTTGCTCTAACGGCTCCCTCTTGCTCTTTCTTTCCACCTTTGTGCTGCGCGCTCCGCGCTCATCTCCTGTCTACCTTCCCTTTGCCCGGCCGCTCGGCCACTGCATGCTCTCTTGTCTGTGGCAGTCTCCTGTTGTTCACCCAGTCTCTGGGGACTCTTCCATTTCCCGCTTACCTTGTAATAACATCGAGGTTCCAGTCCGTTTTCATTCCTTTCCTAGGACGTTACCCCGCTCTTCAGTAAGCATCCTTGCTGTGCATTCTGGACCCTATAGTCCATTCCTCTTACCTGTGACTGGCCATTCAGGTTGAAGTCTTTCTCCGGTGGTCTATCTGCTCGAATACTCTACTCATCCATCACCCGACAGGTGGAACAACTGCTTTAGCGGCCATCCTGTTACCAAACCAAACCTACCTGCACTAGCTAAGGATACCAGGGTATTTCTGCCTGTCGGCTTTTCCCTGGAGTGGGGTTGGCTCCCCGGAGACCCCACTGCCAGGCTTTTTGCATATTAGTCAAAGTGGCCGCTGGGGTAGCCCGCCCTTACCTCTTCCAAAAGAAGGGAAAGAAGAAGACAGCACCTCAGAGGGGACAGAAGTAGATTGCGTCCTCTGACGACTCCTCATAAACACCAGGTGAGGAGTCGGAGGGAGAGGCTTGTATAGTCACCAAAAGTAACCCCATAGATTCTGAGACACGGCCTGGCTGGGCACTCTTACAGGAGCAGGCTGTTATTGGCAGCTCGGCCCAATACAGAGAGCTTTAGCCTGGCTCTCAGATAATACAGACCAGGCTGTTGTGGGCAGACAGACCCAGTACAGAGAGCTCTGGCTCGGCTTTGAGATAATACAAGGCAGGCAGTTAATGGCAGATTTGCCTGACACTGGGAGCCATGGCATGCCTGCGAACTCCTACAGGAAGAGGCAGTTAATGGCAGATTGGTCCAGTAGAGAGGGCGCTTTCCCATCTGTGATCCGGACTGAGCATGGTGTTAATGGCAGATTGGTCCATACTGACAGCCACGTCATAGCCTTGAGATTCTTCGGGAGCACGACTCTGCGTTTTGCACCTTTCCACAGTCCACGGACAGGACCCTGCTTAGCCTTGGAATACCTGCAGAGACTACATGCACCCTATCTCTTCCTTCCCAAAGGCATCCGCACTCTAGTGCATGGCACTGGGCTGGGCTGCATTAGGGCTCTCAGACCCCACCTCTGCGACAGTCCTCTAGTTTAACCATCTTTTGCAGGTCCTTTACAGTCCACCGCAGTATGTCACCGAAGTTCAGATCTACCAAAGTTGTAAACGTTTTTATTGCTGATGTCACTGGCGAATATCTAGTGCTGATCTTTGTTGTAAAAAGTTTCTATGCTAAAGTCTGAACTACAATCGTCTAACTCGAATGGCTGTTGTGACATCACCCAGATATGATGGCTGTCCACAGCCTTGCTTAAGACTTTGGTGGTTTTTAGGTCTTCTCCAACTCCCTAAAATGAGAAAATTGGCCCATTTGCTGACAACTTTTTTGTGCAAATGTGGGGTCCCCCTCCCCTTATCCACTCCCCATACTCTGCTATTCCCTTTACTTTTCCAAATTTAAATCAACCCTTTTATTAATGTCCCCCTCTATATACTATATTTAACCTTTTAACTTGTCTTCCCCTGTCACCCTGCCTATCCACAGTATGCCTTCTGTTTTGTCAACAACAAAACTGCTGTCTAAACGGTAGTCTGTTTTTACCCCTTCAAGATCACGGTATGCGATTCACAATACCTGTTCTAGAATATTCTGTTCCTAATGGCCATTGAGGTTTCTCTCATTGGCCATACCTGCCTGTAATAACTGGGTGCTGATAACATTTGTTTAGTGTTTAATTACTGCTGAATGCTTTCGTAGCGCCCTCTGTGGGTGTCCGTCCTAAAATATTCCAGAAAAGTGTCTGCTCTGGACTACCCCACTACTAACGAGCAATCTAGAAGGGGGCATTGCTGATATTTGTTCTAAAATGCTGCTTTGCCAAGAGCTGTTCTAGGAACCCCAACTGTTGATGTGTGCCCCAGAATATTAATGTATTGATGGCTGCCCTTGAATATTCAGTAGGTGATGAAAGATGGCGAGTTGGTGGCTGTTTTGCAAAATTCCATCCTTGATGTCCGAGACTGAATGTTCCCCAGCTGGTGTTTGTCCCAATGTATGCCACTGCTGGTGTCTGTTCTGGAATCCATGTTAAGCGTGTTCTGATGTAGTCCGTACCTGATGCCTGTTGTGGAACATGCCGTTGCTTATCTGCAATGCAGAACACGAGAGTGATGTTGCATAGTGTGTGATATTCCATTGCAGATGATTAAAGCTGAATGCTGCTTCTCAGGTTCCCGTTACACGCTGATACGCCGTTGTTTCTCCTGCATCTCCAGAGCCTGTACTCTTTACCCTGCTGCACCTTCCAGTTGTCAGGATGGCCGAGCGGTCTAAGGCGCCAGACTCAAGAGCTGATTCTCTTTCCCAGCTGGGTGTTCTGGTCTCCAATTGGAGGCGTGGGTTCAAATCCCACTTCTGACACAACCTTTTTTTTTTTTTTCCAGCCGCTTTTGGATCGGGGTGATTCGCGCCACGGTATATAGACGGTCCTTAAACTTGCCAATCCTGACAGATCGCTCTAACTTGTAGGGGTGCGCACGGAGGGTGGGGAGAGCTGGGCTGTTGTCTTCAGGAAACACGTCACAGGAGGCGGGCTGAGCCCTGGCCACTGATTGGTGGTAAATCCCACTAGTTGCGCGAGAAGGACTGGAGCTGAGATGTATTTATTGGGCCATAGAGTACTGTAGGAGAGAGATCTGCGAGAGGACGTAACTTGAGTTTATTTTGCAGGTGACCTAGGTGTGTAAAATAAAATGTGAAAAATATCAGTAAAAGAATGCCGCGCCTAACGTGGGGCTCGAACCCACGACCCTGAGATTAAGAGTCTCATGCTCTACCGACTGAGCTAGCCGGGCTGCTGGTCACACTGTCTGCTGGTCGCCCTTTTCTCAGCACACCATTCCTAACTGGACAGCCTGTGAAGGGAGAGAGCAATGTGTGCTTGCATGTTTATGTGTGCTGCCTGTATGCCTGCACTCTATGTACGTGCATCTTTACGCAGCCGCTATGTCTCTGTGTTTGTCCATGTCTGCAGATATTTGTGGCGCTTCCCTTAATATGGTTATGTTATTGGTATCTTTCTGTGTAAGTTTATGTATGTCTACACATCTTTACTATGTGTGCAGCTAGCTTCCTCTTCCTACATGTGTCTCTGAAGTAAGTCTCTATGGATAAGTAGACCGTGTGTGTCTGTATCTGTGCGTGTGTGCCTGTGCACAGCCAAGCACACACTCGTTTGCGTCATTAAGACATGTACTGACCATAATCTACCCCCTATGCCATTCACAGATACTAGAAATCCAGGACCCCGAGATACAAGCTAAGAGTCGGTACAAAAAGAGCCCCATGGTCTGCCTGCGATCTCATACAGGAGCAGCTGTGTTAATAGCAGACTGGAGCAATACAGAGAGCTTTGTCCTGGCGGTGAGCCCTTATTGTAGCAGGCTTTTACTTGCAGATAAGCCCAGGGACGCCATCAGGCCCTTTCAATCTTTGCAAATTAAAGTGGCCTCAAGTCTTGGGCAAGGGTATGGGGGGCAGCGACTTCCCCCATGTTTGCAGGATTTACAGACGTGTTATCACCTCATTGCCTCCAAACACTTGTTCCTCCACATCAGCCTCTTGCTGACAAAGAAGGGTTTATTGCTCTTCAGTGGGCAATTCATGTTTAGTATCCCTGCTGGATGGCCGTCTCCTGATAATCAGCGGCTAGTAACCTTCCCTTTTCACCATTGTAATGTATGCACCCCAGGAGTGCCCCAGACTGTTTTCACTCTCAGCAGGGGGCCACCAACCATCATGTTGAAATGGGCAACCAAACATCTTCAGCAGGGCCTGGGTAGGCCAACACAGGGAACTATGTCCTGTCAGTGAGCTCTTACAGCAGCAAGCTGCTAATGCCAGGTTGGTGCAATATACAGAACTATAGCCTGGCTGTGAGATAACACAGATCAGGCTCTTGGTGGCAAACAGGCCCAGTATAGAGAGCTCTGGCTCGGCTGTGAGCTAATACAAGGCAGGCAGTTAACGGAAGACTGAGTTAACGCCGATAGCCACAGTGTCTTGAATCGGTCCTGGAAGGTCTGGGATCGCTGTAGGATGCTAAAACGGTCCTGGCACGTAACTGTTGGAACATGTCTTAGCGGTCTAGTAGCTCACCAACAGGGCCACCGCCATGTATATCCCGAAGTCAGGGGATTGCATCAGTGCGTTGCAACCCTGCTCAACTGTAAGGTGAGACGCTAGTTTCCCGCTTTCATTCGGCTTTCTGGCCGCTCTGGGTTCCGTTGCTCTAACGGCTCCCTCTTGCTCTTTCTTTCCACCTTTGTGCTGCGCGCTCCGCGCTCTTCTCCTGTCTACCTTCCCTTTGCCCGGCCGCTCGGCCACTGCATGCTCTCTTGTCTGTGGCAGTCTCCTGTTGTTCACCCAGTCTCTGGGGACTCTTCCATTTCCTGCTTACCTTGTAATAACATCGAGGTTCCAGTCCGTTTTCATTCCTTTCCTAGGACGTTACCCCGCTCTTCAGTAAGCATCCTTGCTGTGCATTCTGGACCCTATAGTCCATTCCTCTTACCTGTGACTGGCCATTCAGGTTGAAGTCTTTCTCCGGTGGTCTATCTGCTCAAATACTCTACTCATCCATCACCCGACCGGTGGAAAACTGCTTTAGCGGCCATCCTGTTACCAAACCAAACCTACCTGCACTAGCTAAGGATACCAGGGTATTTCTGCTGGTTGGCTTTTCCCTGGAGTGGGGTTGGCTCCCCGGAGACCCCACTGCCAGGCTTTTTGCATATTAGTCAAAGTGGCCGCTGGGGGAGCCCGCCCTTACCTCTTCCAAAAGAAGGGAAAGAAGAAGACAGCACCTCAGAGGGGACAGAAGTAGATTGCGTCCTCTGACGACTCCTCATAAACACCAGGTGAGGAGTCGGAGGGAGAGGCTTGTATAGTCACCAAAAGTAACCCCATAGATTCTGAGACACGGCCTGGCTGGGCACTCTTACAGGAGCAGGCTGTTATTGGCAGCTCGGCCCAATACAGAGAGCTTTAGCCTGGCTCTCAGATAATACAGACCAGGCTGTTGTGGGCAGACAGACCCAGTACAGAGAGCTCTGGCTCGGCTTTGAGATAATACAAGGCAGGCAGTTAACGGCAGATTTGCCTGACACTGGGAGCCATGGCATGCCTGCGAACTCCTACAGGAAGAGGCAGTTAATGGCAGATTGGTCCAGTAGAGAGGGCGCTTTCCCATCTGTGATCCGGACTGAGCATGCTGTTAATGGCAGATTGGTCCATACTGACAGCCACGTCATAGCCTTGAGATTCTTCAGGAGCACGACTCTGCGTTTTGCACCTTTCCACAGTCCACGGACAGGACCCTGCTTAGCCTTGGAATAGCTGCAGAGACTACATGCACCCTATCTCTTCTTGCCCAAAGGCATCCGCACTCTAGTGCATGGCACTGGGCTGGGCTGCATTAGGGCTCTCAGACCCCACCTCTGCGACAGTCCTCTAGTTTAACCATCTTTTGCAGGTCCTTTACAGTCCACCGCAGTATATCACCGAAGTTCAGATCTACCAAAGTTGTAAACGTTTTTATTGCTGATGTCACTGGCGAATATCTAGTGCTGATCTTTGTTGTAAAAAGTTTCTATGCTAAAGTCTGAACTACAATCGTCTAACTCGAATGGCTGTTGTGACATCACCCAGATATGATGGCTGTCCACAGCCTTGCTTAAGACTTTGGTGGTTTTTAGGTCTTCTCCAACTCCCTAAAATGAGAAAATTGGCCCATTTGCTGACAACTTTTTTGTGCAAATGTGGGGTCCCCCTCCCCTTATCCACTCCCCATACTCTGCCATTCCCTTTACTTTTCCAAATTTAAATCAACCCTTTTATTAATGTCCCCCTCTATATACTGTATTTAACCTTTTAACTTGTCTTCCCCTGTCACCCTGCCTATCCACAGTATGCCTTCTGTTTTGTCAACAACAAAACTGCTGTCTAAAGGGTAGTCTGTTTTTACCCCTTCAAGATCACGGTATGCGATTCACAATACCTGTTCTAGAATATTCTGTTCCTAATGGCCATTGAGGTTTCTCTCATTGGCCATACCTGCCTGTAATAACTGGGTGCTAATAACATTTGTTTAGTGTTTAATTACTGCTGAATGCTTTTGTAGCGCCCTCTGTGGGTGTCCGTCCTAAAATATTCCAGAAAAGTGTCTGCTCTGGACTACCCCACTACTAACGAGCGATCTAGAAGGGGGCATTGCTGATATTTGTTCTAAAATGCTGCTTTGCCAAGAGCTGTTCTAGGAACCCCAACTGTTGATGTGTGCCCCAGAATATTAATGTATTGATGGCTGCCCTTGAATATTCAGCAGGTGATGAAAGATGCCGAGTTGGAGGCTGTTTTGCAAAATTCCATCCTTGATGTCCGAGACTGAATGTTTCCCGGCTGGTGTTTGTCCCAATGTATGCCACTGCTGGTGTCTGTTCTGGAATCCATGTTAAGCGTGTTCTGATGTAGTCCGTACCTGATGCCTGTTGTGGAACATGCCCTTGCTTATCTGCAATGCAGAACACGAGAGTGATGTTGCATAGTGTGTGATATTCCATTGCAGATGATTAAAGCTGAATGCTGCTTCTCAGGTTCCCGTTACACGCTGATACGCCGTTGTTTCTCCTGCAGCTCCAGAGCCTGTACTCTTTACCCTGCTGCACCTTTCAGTTGTCAGGATGAGCGGTCTAAGGGCCAGACTCAAGAGCTGATTCTCTTTCCCAGCTGGGTGTTCTGGTCTCCAATTGGAGGCGTGGGTTCAAATCCCACTTCTGACACAACCTTTTTTTTTTTTTCCAGCCTCTTTCAGATCGGGGTGATTCACGCCACGGTATATAGACGGTCCTTAAACTTGCCAATCCTGACAGATCGCTCTAACTTGTAGGGGTGCGCACGGAGGATGGGGAGAGCTGGGCTGTTGTCTTCAGGAAACACGTCACAGGAGGCGGGCAGAGCCCTGGTCACTGATTGGTGGTAAATCCCACTGGTTGCGCGTGAAGGACTGGAGCTGAGATGTATAGATTGGGCCACAGAATACTGTAGGAGAGAGATCTGCGAGAGGACGTAACTTGAGTTTATTTTGCAGGTGACTTAGGTGTGTAAAATAAAATGTGAAAAATATCAGTAAAAGAATGCCACGCCCAACGCGGGGCTCGAACCCACGACCCTGAGATTAAGAGTCTCATGCTCTACCGACTGAGCTAGCCAGGCTGCTGGTTGCACTGTCTGCTGGTCGCCCTTTTCTCAGCACACCATTCCTAACTGGACAGCCTGTGAAGGGAGAGAGCAATGTGTGCTTGCATGTTTATGTGTGCTGCCTGTATGCCTGCACTCTATGTACGTGCATCTTTACGCAGCCGCTATGTCTCTGTGTTTGTCCATGGCTGCAGATATTTGTGGCGCTTCCCTTAATATGGTTATGTTATTGGTAACTTTCTGTGTAAGTTTATGTATGTCTACACATCTTTACTATGTGTGCAGCTAGCTTCCTCTTCCTACATGTGTCTCTGAAGTAAGTCTCTATGGATAAGTAGACCGTTTGTGTCTGTATCTGTGCGTGTGTGCCTGTGCACAGCCAAGCACACACTCGTTTGCGTCATTAAGACATGTACTGACCATAATCTACCCTCTATGCCATTCACAGATACTAGAAATCCAGGACCCCGAGATACAGGCTAAGAGTGGGTACAAAAAGAGCCCCATGGTCTGCCTGCGATCTCATACAGGAGCAGCTGTGTTAATAGCAGACTGGAGCAATACAGAGAGCTTTGTCCTGGCGGTGAGCCCTTATTGTAGCAGGCTTTTACTTGCAGATAAGCCCAGGGACGCCGTCAGGCCCTTTCAATCTTTGCAAATTAAAGTGGCCTCAAGTCTTGGGCAAGGGTATGGGGGGCAGCGACTTCCCCCATGTTTGCAGGATTTACAGACGTGTTATCACCTCATTGCCTCCAAACACTTGTTCCTCCACATCAGCCTCTTGCTGACAAAGAAGGGTTTATTGCTCTTCAGTGGGCAATTCATGTTTAGTATCCCTGCTGGATGGCCGTCTCCTGATAATCAGCGGCTAGTAACCTTCCCTTTTCACCATTGTAATGTATGCACCCCAGGAGTGCCCCAGACTGTTTTCGCTCTCAGCAGGGGGCCACCAACCATCATGTTGAAATGGGCAACCAAACATCTTCAGCAGGGCCTGGGTAGGCCAACACAGGGAACTATGTCCTGTCAGTGAGCTCTTACAGCAGCAAGCTGCTAATGCCAGGTTGGTGCAATATACAGAACTATAGCCTGGCTGTGAGATAACACAGATCAGGCTCTTGGTGGCAAACAGGCCCAGTATAGAGAGCTCTGGCTCGGCTGTGAGCTAATACAAGGCAGGCAGTTAACGGAAGACTGAGTTAACGCCGATAGCCACAGTGTCTTGAATCGGTCCTGGAAGGTCTGGGATCGCTGTAGGACGCTAAAACGGTCCTGGCACGTAACTGTTGGAACATGTCTTAGCGGTCTAGTAGCTCACCAACAGGGCCACCGCCATGTATATCCCGAAGTCAGGGGATTGCATCAGTGCGTTGCAACCCTGCTCAACTGTAAGGTGAGACGCTAGTTTCCCGCTTTCATTCGGCTTTCTGGCCGCTCTGGGTTCCGTTGCTCTAACGGCTCCCTCTTGCTCTTTCTTTCCACCTTTGTGCTGCACGCTCCGCGCTCTTCTCCTGTCTACCTTCCCTTTGCCCGGCCACTCGGCCACTGCATGCTCTCTTGTCTGTGGCAGTCTCCTGTTGTTCACCCAGTCTCTGGGGACTCTTCCATTTCCTGCTTACCTTGTAATAACATCGAGGTTCCAGTCCGTTTTCATTCCTTTCCTAGGACGTTACCCCGCTCTTCAGTAAGCATCCTTGCTGTGCATTCTGGACCCTATAGTCCATTCCTCTTACCTGTGACTGGCCATTCAGGTTGAAGTCTTTCTCCGGTGGTCTATCTGCTCGAATACTCTACTCATCCATCACCCGACCGGTGGAACAACTGCTTTAGCGGCCATCCTGTTACCAAACCAAACCTACCTGCACTAGCTAAGGATACCAGGGTATTTCTGCCTGTCGGCTTTTCCCTGGAGTGGGGTTGGCTCCCCGGAGACCCCACTGCCAGGCTTTTTGCATATTAGTCAAAGTGGCCGCTGGGGGAGCCCGCCCTTACCTCTTCCAAAAGAAGGGAAAGAAGAAGACAGCACCTCAGAGGGGACAGAAGTAGATTGCGTCCTCTGACGACTCCTCATAAACACCAGGTGAGGAGTCGGAGGGAGAGGCTTGTATAGTCACCAAAAGTAACCCCATAGATTCTGAGACACGGCCTGGCTGGGCACTCTTACAGGAGCAGGCTGTTATTGGCAGCTCGGCCCAATACAGAGAGCTTTAGCCTGGCTCTCAGATAATACAGACCAGGCTGTTGTGGGCAGACAGACCCAGTACAGAGAGCTCTGGCTCGGCTTTGAGATAATACAAGGCAGGCAGTTAACGGCAGATTTGCCTGACACTGGGAGCCATGGCATGCCTGCGAACTCCTACAGGAAGAGGCAGTTAATGGCAGATTGGTCCAGTAGAGAGGGCGCTTTCCCATCTGTGATCCGGACTGAGCATGCTGTTAAGGGCAGATTGGTCCATACTGACAGCCACGTCATAGCCTTGAGATTCTTCAGGAGCACGACTCTGCGTTTTGCACCTTTCCACAGTCCACGGACAGGACCCTGCTTAGCCTTGGAATAGCTGCAGAGACTACATGCACCCTATCTCATCCTTCCCAAAGGCATCCGCACTCTAGTGCATGGCACTGGGCTGGGCTGCATTAGGGCTCTCAGACCCCACCTCTGCGACAGTCCTCTAGTTTAACCATCTTTTGCAGGTCCTTTACAGTCCACCGCAGTATATCACCGAAGTTCAGATCTACCAAAGTTGTAAACGTTTTTATTGCTGATGTCACTGGCGAATATCTAGTGCTGATCTTTGTTCTAAAAAGTTCCTATGCTAAAGTCTTAACTACAATCGTCTAACTCGAATGGCTGTTGTGACATCACCCAGATATGATGGCTGTCCACAGCCTTGCTTAAGACTTTGGTGGTTTTTAGGTCTTCTCCAACTCCCTAAAATGAGAAAATTGGCCCATTTGATGACAACTTTTTTGTGCAAATGTGGGGTCCCCCTCCCCTTATCCAGTCCCCATACTCTGCCATTCCCTTTACCTTTCCAAATTTAAATCAACCCTTTTATTAATGTCCCCCTCTATATACTGTATTTAACCTTTTAACTTGTCTTCCCGTGTCACCCTGCCTATCCACAGTATGCCTTCTGTTTTGTCAACAACAAAACTGCTGTCTAAAGGGTAGTCTGTTTTTACCCCTTCAAGATCACGGTATGCGATTCACAATACCTGTTCTAGAATATTCTGTTCCTAATGGCCATTGAGGTTTCTCTCATTGGCCATACCTGCCTGTAATAACTGGGTGCTGATAACATTTGTTTAGTGTTTAATTACTGCTGAATGCTTTCGTAGCGCCCTCTGTGGGTGTCCGTCCTAAAATATTCCAGAAAAGTGTCTGTTCTGGACTACCCCACTACTAACGAGCGATCTAGAAGGGGGCATTGCTGATATTTGTTCTAAAATGCTGCTTTGCCAAGAGCTGTTCTAGGAACCCCAACTGTTGATGTGTGCCCCAGAATATTAATGTATTGATGGCTGCCCTTGAATATTCAGTAGGTGATGAAAGATGCCGAGTTGGTGGCTGTTTTGCAAAATTCCATCCTTGATGTCCGAGACTGAATGTTCCCCAGCTGGTGTTTGTCCCAATGTATGCCACTGCTGGTGTCTGTTCTGGAATCCATGTTAAGCGTGTTCTGATGTAGTCCGTACCTGATGCCTGTTGTGGAACATGCCCTTGCTTATCTGCAATGCAGAACACGAGAGTGATGTTGCATAGTGTGTGATATTCCATTGCAGATGATTAAAGCTGAATGCTGCTTCTCAGGTTCCCGTTACACGCTGATACGCCGTTGTTTCTCCTGCAGCTCCAGAGCCTGTACTCTTTACCCTGCTGCACCTTTCAGTTGTCAGGATGAGCGGTCTAAGGGCCAGACTCAAGAGCTGATTCTCTTTCCCAGCTGGGTGTTCTGGTCTCCAATTGGAGGCGTGGGTTCAAATCCCACTTCTGACACAACCTTTTTTTTTTTCCAGCCTCTTTCAGATCGGGGTGATTCACGCCACGGTATATAGACGGTCCTTAAACTTGCCAATCCTGACAGATCGCTCTAACTTGTAGGGGTGCGCACGGAGGATGGGGAGAGCTGGGCTGTTGTCTTCAGGAAACACGTCACAGGAGGTGGGCAGAGCCCTGGCCACTGATTGGTGGTAAATCCCACTAGTTGCGCGTGAAGGACTGGAGCTGAGATGTATAGATTGGGCCACAGAGTACTGTAGGAGAGAGATCTGCGAGAGGACGTAACTTGAGTTTATTTTGCAGGTGACTTAGGTGTGTAAAATAAAATGTGAAAAATATCAGTAAAAGAATGCCACGCCCAACGTGGGGCTCGAACCCACGACCCTGAGATTAAGAGTCTCATGCTGTACTGACTGAGCTAGCCGGGCTGCTGGTTGCACTGTCTGCTGGTCGCCCTTTTCTCAGCACACCATTCCTAACTGGACAGCCTGTGAAGGGAGAGAGCAATGTGTGCTTGCATGTTTATGTGTGCTGCCTGTATGCCTGCACTCTATGTACGTACATCTTTATGCAGCCGCTATGTCTCTGTGTTTGTCCATGTCTGCAGATATTTGTGGCGCTTCCCTTAATATGGTTATGTTATTGGTATCTTTCTGTGTAAGTTTATGTATGTCTACACATCTTTACTATGTGTGCAGCTAGCTTCCTCTTCCTACATGTGTCTCTGAAGTAAGTCTCTATGGATAAGTAGACCGTGTGTGTCTGTATCTGTGCGTGTGTGCCTGTGCACAGCCAAGCACACACTCGTTTGCGTCATTAAGACATGTACTGACCATAATCTACCCCCTATGCCATTCACAGATACTAGAAATCCAGGACCCCGAGATACAGGCTAAGAGTGGGTACAAAAAGAGCCCCATGGTCTGCCTGCGATCTCATACAGGAGCAGCTGTGTTAATAGCAGACTGGAGCAATACAGAGAGCTTTGTCCTGGCGGTGAGCCCTTATTGTAGCAGGCTTTTACTTGCAGATAAGCCCAGGGACGCCGTCAGGCCCTTTCAATCTTTGCAAATTAAAGTGGCCTCAAGTCTTGGGCAAGGGTATGGGGGGCAGCAACTTCCCCCATTTTTGCAGGATTTACAGACGTGTTATCACCTCATTGCCTCCAAACACGTGTTCCTCCACATCAGCCTCTTGCTGACAAAGAAGGGTTTATTGCTCTTCAGTGGGCAATTCATGTTTAGTATCCCTGCTGGATGGCCGTCTCCTGATAATCAGCGGCTAGTAACCTTCCCTTTTCGCCATTGTAATGTATGCACCCCAGGAGTGCCCCAGACTGTTTTCGCTCTCAGCAGGGGGCCACCAACCATCATGTTGAAATGGGCAACCAAACATCTTCAGCAGGGCCTGGGTAGGCCAACACAGGGAACTATGTCCTGTCAGTGAGCTCTTACAGCAGCAAGCTGCTAATGCCAGGTTGGTGCAATATACAGAACTATAGCCTGGCTGTGAGATAACACAGATCAGGCTCTTGGTGGCAAACAGGCCCAGTATAGAGAGCTCTGGCTCGGCTGTGAGCTAATACAAGGCAGGCAGTTAACGGAAGACTGAGTTAACGCCGACAGCCACAGTGTCTTGAACCGGTCCTGGAAGGTCTGGGATCGCTGTAGGACGCTAAGACGGTCCTGGCACGTAACTGTTGGAACATGTCTTAGCGGTCTAGTAGCTCACCAACAGGGCCACCGCCATGTATATCCCAAAGTCAGGGGATTGCATCAGTGCGTTGCAACCCTGCTCAACTGTAAGGTGAGACGCTAGTTTCCCGCTTTCATTCGGCTTTCTGGCCGCTCTGGGTTCCGTTGCTCTAACGGCTCCCTCTTGCTCTTTCTTTCCACCTTTGTGCTGCGCGCTCCGCGCTCATCTCCTGTCTACCTTCCCTTTGCCCGGCCGCTCGGCCACTGCATGCTCTCTTGTCTGTGGCAGTCTCCTGTTGTTCACCCAGTCTCTGGGGACTCTTCCATTTCCCGCTTACCTTGTAATAACATCGAGGTTCCAGTACGTTTTCATTCCTTTCCTAGGACGTTACCCCGCTCTTCAGTAAGCATCCTTGCTGTGCATTCTGGACCCTATAGTCCATTCCTCTTACCTGTGACTGGCCATTCAGGTTGAAGTCTTTCTCCGGTGGTCTATCTGCTCGAATACTCTACTCATCCATCACCCGACAGGTGGAACAACTGCTTTAGCGGCCATCCTGTTACCAAACCAAACCTACCTGCACTAGCTAAGGATACCAGGGTATTTCTGCCTGTCGGCTTTTCCCTGGAGTGGGGTTGGCTCCCCGGAGACCCCACTGCCAGGCTTTTTGCATATTAGTCAAAGTGGCCGCTGGGGGAGCCCGCCCTTACCTCTTCCAAAAGAAGGGAAAGAAGAAGACAGCACCTCAGAGGGGACAGAAGTAGATTGCGTCTTCTGACGACTCCTCATAAACACCAGGTGAGGAGTCGGAGGGAGAGGCTTGTATAGTCACCAAAAGTAACCCCATAGATTCTGAGACACGGCCTGGCTGGGCACTCTTACAGGAGCAGGCTGTTATTGGCAGCTCGGCCCAATACAGAGAGCTTTAGCCTGGCTCTCAGATAATACAGACCAGGCTGTTGTGGGCAGACAGACCCAGTACAGAGAGCTCTGGCTCGGCTTTGAGATAATACAAGGCAGGCAGTTAACGGCAGATTTGCCTGACACTGGGAGCCATGGCATGCCTGCAAACTCCTACAGGAAGAGGCAGTTAATGGCAGATTGGTCCAGTAGAGAGGGCGCTTTCCCATCTGTGATCCGGACTGAGCATGGTGTTAATGGCAGATTGGTCCATACTGACAGCCACGTCATAGCCTTGAGATTCTTCGGGAGCACGACTCTGCGTTTTGCACCTTTCCACAGTCCACGGACAGGACCCTGCTTAGCCTTGGAATACCTGCAGAGACTACATGCACCCTATCTCTTCCTTCCCAAAGGCATCCGCACTCTAGTGCATGGCACTGGGCTGGGCTGCATTAGGGCTCTCAGACCCCACCTCTGCGACAGTCCTCTAGTTTAACCATCTTTTGCAGGTCCTTTACAGTCCACCGCAGTATGTCACCGAAGTTCAGATCTACCAAAGTTGTAAACGTTTTTATTGCTGATGTCACTGGCGAATATCTAGTGCTGATCTTTGTTGTAAAAAGTTTCTATGCTAAAGTCTGAACTACACTCGTCTAACTCGAATGGCTGTTGTGACATCACCCAGATATGATGGCTGTCCACAGCCTTGCTTAAGACTTTGGTGGTTTTTAGGTCTTCTCCAACTCCCTAAAATGAGAAAATTGGCCCATTTGCTGACAACTTTTTTGTGCAAATGTGGGGTCCCCCTCCCCTTATCCACTCCCCATACTCTGCCATTCCCTTTACCTTTCCAAATTTAAATCAACCCTTTTATTAATGTCCCCCTCTATATACTGTATTTAACCTTTTAACTTGTCTTCCCCTGTCACCCTGCCTATCCACAGTATGCCTTCTGTTTTGTCAACAACAAAACTGCTGTCTAAAGGGTAGTCTGTTTTTACCCCTTCAAGATCACGGTATGCGATTCACAATACCTGTTCTAGAATATTCTGTTCCTAATAGCCATTGAGGTTTCTCTCATTGGCCATACCTGCCTGTAATAACTGGGTGCTGATAACATTTGTTTAGTGTTTAATTACTGCTGAATGCTTTCGTAGCGCCCTCTGTGGGTGTCCGTCCTAAAATATTCCAGAAAAGTGTCTGCTCTGGACTACCCCACTACTAACGAGCGATCTAGAAGGGGGCATTGCTGATATTTGTTCTAAAATGCTGCTTTGCCAAGAGCTGTTCTAGGAACCCCAACTGTTGATGTGTGCCCCAGAATATTAATGTATTGATGGCTGCCCTTGAATATTCAGTAGGTGATGAAAGATGCCGAGTTGGTGGCTGTTTGGCAAAATTCCATCCTTGATGTCCGAGACTGAATGTTCCCCGGCTGGTGTTTGTCCCAATGTATGCCACTGCTGGTGTCTGTTCTGGAATCCATGTTAAGCGTGTTCTGATGTAGTCCGTACCCGATGCCTGTTGTGGAACATGCCCTTGCTTATCTGCAATGCAGAACACGAGAGTGATGTTGCATAGTGTGTGATATTCCATTGCAGATGATTAAAGCTGAATGCTGCTTCTCAGGTTCCCGTTACACGCTGATACGCCGTTGTTTCTCCTGCAGCTCCAGAGCCTGTACTCTTTACCCTGCTGCACCTTTCAGTTGTCAGGATGAGCGGTCTAAGGGCCAGACTCAAGAGCTGATTCTCTTTCCCAGCTGGGTGTTCTGGTCTCCAATTGGAGGCGTGGGTTCAAATCCCACTTCTGACACAACCTTTTTTTTTTTCCAGCCGCTTTCAGATCGGGGTGATTCGCGCCATGGTATATAGACGGTCCTTAAACTTGCCAATCCTGACAGATCGCTCTAACTTGTAGGGGTGCGCACGGAGGATGGGGAGAGCTGGGCTGTTGTCTTCAGGAAACACGTCACAGGAGGCGGGCAGAGCCCTGGCCACTGATTGGTGGTAAATCCCACTAGTTGCGCGTGAAGGACTGGAGCTGAGATGTATAGATTGGGCCATAGAGTACTGTAGGAGAGAGATCTGCGAGAGGACGTAACTTGAGTTTATTTTGCAGGTGACTTAGGTGTGTAAAATAAAATGTGAAAAATATCAGTAAAAGAATGCCACGCCCAACGTGGGGCTCGAACCCACGACCCTGAGATTAAGAGTCTCATGCTCTACCGACTGAGCTAGCCGGGCTGCTGGTTGCACTGTCTGCTGGTCGCCCTTTTCTCAGCACACCATTCCTAACTGGACAGCCTGTGAAGGGAGAGAGCAATGTGTGCTTGCATGTTTATGTGTGCTGCCTGTATGCCTGCACTCTATGTACGTGCATCTTTACGCAGCCGCTATGTCTCTGTGTTTGTCCATGTCTGCAGATATTTGTGGCGCTTCCCTTAATATGGTTATGTTATTGGTATCTTTCTGTGTAAGTTTATGTATGTCTACACATCTTTACTATGTGTGCAGCTAGCTTCCTCTTCCTACATGTGTCTCTGAAGTAAGTCTCTATGGATAAGTAGACCGTGTGTGTCTGTATCTGTGCGTGTGTGCCTGTGCACAGCCAAGCACACACTCGTTTGCGTCATGAAGACATGTACTGACCATAATCTACCCCCTATGCCATTCACAGATACTAGAAATCCAGGACCCCGAGATACAGGCTAAGAGTGGGTACAAAAAGAGCCCCATGGTCTGCCTGCGATCTCATACAGGATCAGCTGTGTTAATAGCAGACTGGAGCAATACAGAGAGCTTTATCCTGGCGGTGAGCCCTTATTGTAGCAGGCTTTTACTTGCAGATAAGCCCAAGGACGCCGTCAGGCCCTTTCAATCTTTGCAAATTAAAGTGGCCTCAAGTCTTGGGCAAGGGTATGGGGGGTAGCAACTTCCCCCATGTTTGCAGGATTTACAGACGTGTTATCACCTCATTGCCTCCAAACACGTGTTCCTCCACATCAGCCTCTTGCTGACAAAGAAGGGTTTATTGCTCTTCAGTGGGCAATTCATGTTTAGTATCCCTGCTGGATGGCCGTCTCCTGATAATCAGCGGCTAGTAACCTTCCCTTTTCGCCATTGTAATGTATGCACCCCAGGAGTGCCCCAGACTGTTTTCACTCTCAGCAGGGGGCCACCAACCATCATGTTGAAATGGGCAACCAAACATCTTCAGCAGGGCCTTGGTAGGCCAACACAGGGAACTATGTCCTGTCAGTGAGCTCTTACAGCAGCAAGCTGCTAATGCCAGGTTGGTGCAATATACAGAACTATAGCCTGGCTGTGAGATAACACAGATCAGGCTCTTGGTGGCAAACAGGCCCAGTATAGAGAGCTCTGGCTCGGCTGTGAGCTAATACAAGGCAGGCAGTTAACGGAAGACTGAGTTAACGCCGACAGCCACAGTGTCTTGAACCGGTCCTGGAAGGTCTGGGATCGCTGTAGGACGCTAAGACGGTCCTGGCACGTAACTGTTGGAACATGTCTTAGCGGTCTAGTAGCTCACCAACAGGGCCACCGCCATGTATATCCCGAAGTCAGGGGATTGCATCAGTGCGTTGCAACCCTGCTCAACTGTAAGGTGAGACGCTAGTTTCCCGCTTTCATTCGGCTTTCTGGCCGCTCTGGGTTCCGTTGCTCTAACGGCTCCCTCTTGCTCTTTCTTTCCACCTTTGTGCTGCGCGCTCTGCGCTCATCTCCTGTCTACCTTCCCTTTGCCCGGCCGCTCGGCCACTGCATGCTCTCTTGTCTGTGGCAGTCTCCTGTTGTTCACCCAGTCTCTGGGGACTCTTCCATTTCCCGCTTACCTTGTAATAACATCGAGGTTCCAGTCCGTTTTCATTCCTTTCCTAGGACGTTACCCCGCTCTTCAGTAAGCATCCTTGCTGTGCATTCTGGACCCTATAGTCCATTCCTCTTACCTGTGACTGGCCATTCAGGTTGAAGTCTTTCTCCGGTGGTCTATCTGCTCGAATACTCTACTCATCCATCACCCGACAGGTGGAACAACTGCTTTAGCGGCCATCCTGTTACCAAACCAAACCTACCTGCACTAGCTAAGGATACCAGGGTATTTCTGCCTGTCGGCTTTTCCCTGGAGTGGGGTTGGCTCCCCGGAGACCCCACTGCCAGGCTTTTTGCATATTAGTCAAAGTGGCCGCTGGGGTAGCCCGCCCTTACCTCTTCCAAAAGAAGGGAAAGAAGAAGACAGCACCTCAGAGGGGACAGAAGTAGATTGCGTCCTCTGACGACTCCTCATAAACACCAGGTGAGGAGTCGGAGGGAGAGGCTTGTATAGTCACCAAAAGTAACCCCATAGATTCTGAGACACGGCCTGGCTGGGCACTCTTACAGGAGCAGGCTGTTATTGGCAGCTCGGCCCAATACAGAGAGCTTTAGCCTGGCTCTCAGATAATACAGACCAGGCTGTTGTGGGCAGACAGACCCAGTACAGAGAGCTCTGGCTCGGCTTTGAGATAATACAAGGCAGGCAGTTAATGGCAGATTTGCCTGACACTGGGAGCCATGGCATGCCTGCGAACTCCTACAGGAAGAGGCAGTTAATGGCAGATTGGTCCAGTAGAGAGGGCGCTTTCCCATCTGTGATCCGGACTGAGCATGGTGTTAATGGCAGATTGGTCCATACTGACAGCCACGTCATAGCCTTGAGATTCTTCGGGAGCACGACTCTGCGTTTTGCACCTTTCCACAGTCCACGGACAGGACCCTGCTTAGCCTTGGAATACCTGCAGAGACTACATGCACCCTATCTCTTCCTTCCCAAAGGCATCCGCACTCTAGTGCATGGCACTGGGCTGGGCTGCATTAGGGCTCTCAGACCCCACCTCTGCGACAGTCCTCTAGTTTAACCATCTTTTGCAGGTCCTTTACAGTCCACCGCAGTATGTCACCGAAGTTCAGATCTACCAAAGTTGTAAACGTTTTTATTGCTGATGTCACTGGCGAATATCTAGTGCTGATCTTTGTTGTAAAAAGTTTCTATGCTAAAGTCTGAACTACAATCGTCTAACTCGAATGGCTGTTGTGACATCACCCAGATATGATGGCTGTCCACAGCCTTGCTTAAGACTTTGGTGGTTTTTAGGTCTTCTCCAACTCCCTAAAATGAGAAAATTGGCCCATTTGCTGACAACTTTTTTGTGCAAATGTGGGGTCCCCCTCCCCTTATCCACTCCCCATACTCTGCCATTCCCTTTACTTTTCCAAATTTAAATCAACCCTTTTATTAATGTCCCCCTCTATATACTATATTTAACCTTTTAACTTGTCTTCCCCTGTCACCCTGCCTATCCACAGTATGCCTTCTGTTTTGTCAACAACAAAACTGCTGTCTAAACGGTAGTCTGTTTTTACCCCTTCAAGATCACGGTATGCGATTCACAATACCTGTTCTAGAATATTCTGTTCCTAATGGCCATTGAGGTTTCTCTCATTGGCCATACCTGCCTGTAATAACTGGGTGCTGATAACATTTGTTTAGTGTTTAATTACTGCTGAATGCTTTCGTAGCGCCCTCTGTGGGTGTCCGTCCTAAAATATTCCAGAAAAGTGTCTGCTCTGGACTACCCCACTACTAACGAGCAATCTAGAAGGGGGCATTGCTGATATTTGTTCTAAAATGCTGCTTTGCCAAGAGCTGTTCTAGGAACCCCAACTGTTGATGTGTGCCCCAGAATATTAATGTATTGATGGCTGCCCTTGAATATTCAGTAGGTGATGAAAGATGGCGAGTTGGTGGCTGTTTTGCAAAATTCCATCCTTGATGTCCGAGACTGAATGTTCCCCAGCTGGTGTTTGTCCCAATGTATGCCACTGCTGGTGTCTGTTCTGGAATCCATGTTAAGCGTGTTCTGATGTAGTCCGTACCTGATGCCTGTTGTGGAACATGCCGTTGCTTATCTGCAATGCAGAACACGAGAGTGATGTTGCATAGTGTGTGATATTCCATTGCAGATGATTAAAGCTGAATGCTGCTTCTCAGGTTCCCGTTACACGCTGATACGCCGTTGTTTCTCCTGCATCTCCAGAGCCTGTACTCTTTACCCTGCTGCACCTTCCAGTTGTCAGGATGGCCGAGCGGTCTAAGGCGCCAGACTCAAGAGCTGATTCTCTTTCCCAGCTGGGTGTTCTGGTCTCCAATTGGAGGCGTGGGTTCAAATCCCACTTCTGACACAACCTTTTTTTTTTTTTTCCAGCCGCTTTTGGATCGGGGTGATTCGCGCCACGGTATATAGACGGTCCTTAAACTTGCCAATCCTGACAGATCGCTCTAACTTGTAGGGGTGCGCACGGAGGGTGGGGAGAGCTGGGCTGTTGTCTTCAGGAAACACGTCACAGGAGGCGGGCTGAGCCCTGGCCACTGATTGGTGGTAAATCCCACTAGTTGCGCGAGAAGGACTGGAGCTGAGATGTATTTATTGGGCCATAGAGTACTGTAGGAGAGAGATCTGCGAGAGGACGTAACTTGAGTTTATTTTGCAGGTGACCTAGGTGTGTAAAATAAAATGTGAAAAATATCAGTAAAAGAATGCCGCGCCTAACGTGGGGCTCGAACCCACGACCCTGAGATTAAGAGTCTCATGCTCTACCGACTGAGCTAGCCGGGCTGCTGGTCACACTGTCTGCTGGTCGCCCTTTTCTCAGCACACCATTCCTAACTGGACAGCCTGTGAAGGGAGAGAGCAATGTGTGCTTGCATGTTTATGTGTGCTGCCTGTATGCCTGCACTCTATGTACGTGCATCTTTACGCAGCCGCTATGTCTCTGTGTTTGTCCATGTCTGCAGATATTTGTGGCGCTTCCCTTAATATGGTTATGTTATTGGTATCTTTCTGTGTAAGTTTATGTATGTCTACACATCTTTACTATGTGTGCAGCTAGCTTCCTCTTCCTACATGTGTCTCTGAAGTAAGTCTCTATGGATAAGTAGACCGTGTGTGTCTGTATCTGTGCGTGTGTGCCTGTGCACAGCCAAGCACACACTCGTTTGCGTCATTAAGACATGTACTGACCATAATCTACCCCCTATGCCATTCACAGATACTAGAAATCCAGGACCCCGAGATACAAGCTAAGAGTCGGTACAAAAAGAGCCCCATGGTCTGCCTGCGATCTCATACAGGAGCAGCTGTGTTAATAGCAGACTGGAGCAATACAGAGAGCTTTGTCCTGGCGGTGAGCCCTTATTGTAGCAGGCTTTTACTTGCAGATAAGCCCAGGGACGCCGTCAGGCCCTTTCAATCTTTGCAAATTAAAGTGGCCTCAAGTCTTGGGCAAGGGTATGGGGGGCAGCGACTTCCCCCATGTTTGCAGGATTTACAGACGTGTTATCACCTCATTGCCTCCAAACACTTGTTCCTCCACATCAGCCTCTTGCTGACAAAGAAGGGTTTATTGCTCTTCAGTGGGCAATTCATGTTTAGTATCCCTGCTGGATGGCCGTCTCCTGATAATCAGCGGCTAGTAACCTTCCCTTTTCGCCATTGTAATGTATGCACCCCAGGAGTGCCCCAGACTGTTTTCGCTCTCAGCAGGGGGCCACCAACCATCATGTTGAAATGGGCAACCAAACATCTTCAGCAGGGCCTGGGTAGGCCAACACAGGGAACTATGTCCTGTCAGTGAGCTCTTACAGCAGCAAGCTGCTAATGCCAGGTTGGTGCAATATACAGAACTATAGCCTGGCTGTGAGATAACACAGATCAGGCTCTTGGTGGCAAACAGGCCCAGTATAGAGAGCTCTGGCTCGGCTGTGAGCTAATACAAGGCAGGCAGTTAACGGAAGACTGAGTTAACGCCGATAGCCACAGTGTCTTGAATCGGTCCTGGAAGGTCTGGGATCGCTGTAGGATGCTAAAACGGTCCTGGCACGTAACTGTTGGAACATGTCTTAGCGGTCTAGTAGCTCACCAACAGGGCCACCGCCATGTATATCCCGAAGTCAGGGGATTGCATCAGTGCGTTGCAACCCTGCTCAACTGTAAGGTGAGACGCTAGTTTCCCGCTTTCATTCGGCTTTCTGGCCGCTCTGGGTTCCGTTGCTCTAACGGCTCCCTCTTGCTCTTTCTTTCCACCTTTGTGCTGCGCGCTCCGCGCTCTTCTCCTGTCTACCTTCCCTTTGCCCGGCCGCTCGGCCACTGCATGCTCTCTTGTCTGTGGCAGTCTCCTGTTGTTCACCCAGTCTCTGGGGACTCTTCCATTTCCTGCTTACCTTGTAATAACATCGAGGTTCCAGTCCGTTTTCATTCCTTTCCTAGGACGTTACCCCGCTCTTCAGTAAGCATCCTTGCTGTGCATTCTGGACCCTATAGTCCATTCCTCTTACCTGTGACTGGCCATTCAGGTTGAAGTCTTTCTCCGGTGGTCTATCTGCTCAAATACTCTACTCATCCATCACCCGACCGGTGGAAAACTGCTTTAGCGGCCATCCTGTTACCAAACCAAACCTACCTGCACTAGCTAAGGATACCAGGGTATTTCTGCTGGTTGGCTTTTCCCTGGAGTGGGGTTGGCTCCCCGGAGACCCCACTGCCAGGCTTTTTGCATATTAGTCAAAGTGGCCGCTGGGGGAGCCCGCCCTTACCTCTTCCAAAAGAAGGGAAAGAAGAAGACAGCACCTCAGAGGGGACAGAAGTAGATTGCGTCCTCTGACGACTCCTCATAAACACCAGGTGAGGAGTCGGAGGGAGAGGCTTGTATAGTCACCAAAAGTAACCCCATAGATTCTGAGACACGGCCTGGCTGGGCACTCTTACAGGAGCAGGCTGTTATTGGCAGCTCGGCCCAATACAGAGAGCTTTAGCCTGGCTCTCAGATAATACAGACCAGGCTGTTGTGGGCAGACAGACCCAGTACAGAGAGCTCTGGCTCGGCTTTGAGATAATACAAGGCAGGCAGTTAACGGCAGATTTGCCTGACACTGGGAGCCATGGCATGCCTGCGAACTCCTACAGGAAGAGGCAGTTAATGGCAGATTGGTCCAGTAGAGAGGGCGCTTTCCCATCTGTGATCCGGACTGAGCATGCTGTTAATGGCAGATTGGTCCATACTGACAGCCACGTCATAGCCTTGAGATTCTTCAGGAGCACGACTCTGCGTTTTGCACCTTTCCACAGTCCACGGACAGGACCCTGCTTAGCCTTGGAATAGCTGCAGAGACTACATGCACCCTATCTCTTCTTGCCCAAAGGCATCCGCACTCTAGTGCATGGCACTGGGCTGGGCTGCATTAGGGCTCTCAGACCCCACCTCTGCGACAGTCCTCTAGTTTAACCATCTTTTGCAGGTCCTTTACAGTCCACCGCAGTATATCACCGAAGTTCAGATCTACCAAAGTTGTAAACGTTTTTATTGCTGATGTCACTGGCGAATATCTAGTGCTGATCTTTGTTGTAAAAAGTTTCTATGCTAAAGTCTGAACTACAATCGTCTAACTCGAATGGCTGTTGTGACATCACCCAGATATGATGGCTGTCCACAGCCTTGCTTAAGACTTTGGTGGTTTTTAGGTCTTCTCCAACTCCCTAAAATGAGAAAATTGGCCCATTTGCTGACAACTTTTTTGTGCAAATGTGGGGTCCCCCTCCCCTTATCCACTCCCCATACTCTGCCATTCCCTTTACTTTTCCAAATTTAAATCAACCCTTTTATTAATGTCCCCCTCTATATACTGTATTTAACCTTTTAACTTGTCTTCCCCTGTCACCCTGCCTATCCACAGTATGCCTTCTGTTTTGTCAACAACAAAACTGCTGTCTAAAGGGTAGTCTGTTTTTACCCCTTCAAGATCACGGTATGCGATTCACAATACCTGTTCTAGAATATTCTGTTCCTAATGGCCATTGAGGTTTCTCTCATTGGCCATACCTGCCTGTAATAACTGGGTGCTAATAACATTTGTTTAGTGTTTAATTACTGCTGAATGCTTTTGTAGCGCCCTCTGTGGGTGTCCGTCCTAAAATATTCCAGAAAAGTGTCTGCTCTGGACTACCCCACTACTAACGAGCGATCTAGAAGGGGGCATTGCTGATATTTGTTCTAAAATGCTGCTTTGCCAAGAGCTGTTCTAGGAACCCCAACTGTTGATGTGTGCCCCAGAATATTAATGTATTGATGGCTGCCCTTGAATATTCAGCAGGTGATGAAAGATGCCGAGTTGGAGGCTGTTTTGCAAAATTCCATCCTTGATGTCCGAGACTGAATGTTTCCCGGCTGGTGTTTGTCCCAATGTATGCCACTGCTGGTGTCTGTTCTGGAATCCATGTTAAGCGTGTTCTGATGTAGTCCGTACCTGATGCCTGTTGTGGAACATGCCCTTGCTTATCTGCAATGCAGAACACGAGAGTGATGTTGCATAGTGTGTGATATTCCGTTGCAGATGATTAAAGCTGAATGCTGCTTCTCAGGTTCCCGTTACACGCTGATACGCCGGTGTTTCTCCTGCAGCTCCAGAGCCTGTACTCTTTACCCTGCTGCACCTTCCAGTTGTCAGGATGAGCGGTCTAAGGGCCAGACTCAAGAGCTGATTCTCTTTCCCAGCTGGGTGTTCTGGTCTCCAATTGGAGGCGTGGGTTCAAATCCCACTTCCGACACAACCTTTTTTTTTTTTTTTCCAGCCGCTTTTGGATCGGGGTGATTCGCGCCACGGTTTATAGACGGTCCTTAAACTTGCCAATCCTGACAGATCGCTCTAACTTGTAGGGGTGCGCACGGAGGGTGGGGAGAGCTGGGCTGTTGTCTTCAGGAAACACGTCACAGGAGGCGGGCTGAGCCCTGGCCACTGATTGGTGGTAAATCCCACTAGTTGCGCGTGAAGGACTGGAGCTGAGATGTATTCATTGGGCCATAGAGTACTGTAGGAGAGAGATCTGCGAGAGGACGTAACTTGAGTTTATTTTGCAGGTGACCTAGGTGTGTAAAATAAAATGTGAAAAATATCAGTAAAAGAATGCCGCGCCCAACGTGGGGCTCGAACCCACGACCCTGAGATTAAGAGTCTCATGCTCTAACGACTGAGCTAGCCGGGCTGCTGGTCACACTGTCTGCTGGTCGCCCTTTTCTCAGCACACCATTCCTAACTGGACAGCCTGTGAAGGGAGAGAGCAATGTGTGCTTGCATGTTTATGTATGCTGCCTGTATGCCTGCACTCTATGTACGTGCATCTTTACGCAGCCGCTATGTCTCTGTGTTTGTCCATGTCTGCAGATATTTGTGGCGCTTCCCTTAATATGGTTATGTTATTGGTATCTTTCTGTGTAAGTTTATGTATGTCTACACATCTTTACTATGTGTGCAGCTAGCTTCCTCTTCCTACATGTGTCTCTGAAGTAAGTCTCTATGGATAAGTAGACCGTGTGTGTCTGTATCTGTGCGTGTGTGCCTGTGCACAGCCAAGCACACACTCGTTTGCGTCATTAAGACATGTACTGACCATAATCTACCCCCTATGCCATTCACAGATACTAGAAATCCAGGACCCCGATATACAGGCTAAGAGTGGGTACAAAAAGAGCCCCATGGTCTGCCTGCGATCTCATACAGGAGCAGCTGTGTTAATAGCAGACTGGAGCAATACAGAGAGCTTTGTCCTGGCGGTGAGCCCTTATTGTAGCAGGCTTTTACTTGCAGATAAGCCCAGGGACGCCGTCAGGCCCTTTCAATCTTTGCAAATTAAAGTGGCCTCAAGTCTTGGGCAAGGGTATGGGGGGCAGCGACTTCCCCATGTTTGCAGGATTTACAGACGTGTTATCACCTCATTGCCTCCAAACACTTGTTCCTCCACATCAGCCTCTTGCTGACAAAGAAGGGTTTATTGCTCTTCAGTGGGCAATTCATGTTTAGTATCCCTGCTGGATGGCCGTCTCCTGATAATCAGCGGCTAGTAACCTTCCCTTTTCACCATTGTAATGTATGCACCCCAGGAGTGCCCCAGACTGTTTTCGCTCTCAGCAGGGGGCCACCAACCATCATGTTGAAATGGGCAACCAAACATCTTCAGCAGGGCCTGGGTAGGCCAACACAGGGAACTATGTCCTGTCAGTGAGCTCTTACAGCAGCAAGCTGCTAATGCCAGGTTGGTGCAATATACAGAACTATAGCCTGGCTGTGAGATAACACAGATCAGGCTCTTGGTGGCAAACAGGCCCAGTATAGAGAGCTCTGGCTCGGCTGTGAGCTAATACAAGGCAGGCAGTTAACGGAAGACTGAGTTAACGCTGATAGCCACAGTGTCTTGAATCGGTCCTGGAAGGTCTGGGATCGCTGTAGGACGCTAAAACGGTCCTGGAACGTAACTGTTGGAACATGTCTTAGCGGTCTAGTAGCTCACCAACAGGGCCACCGCCATGTATATCCCGAAGTCAGGGGATTGCATCAGTGCGTTGCAACCCTGCTCAACTGTAAGGTGAGACGCTAGTTTCCCGCTTTCATTCGGCTTTCTGGCCGCTCTGGGTTCCGTTGCTCTAACGGCTCCCTCTTGCTCTTTCTTTCCACCTTTGTGCTGCGCGCTCCGCGCTCTTCTCCTGTCTACCTTCCCTTTGCCCGGCCGCTCGGCCACTGCATGCTCTCTTGTCTGTGGCAGTCTCCTGTTGTTCACCCAGTCTCCGGGGACTCTTCCATTTCCTGCTTACCTTGTAATAACATCGAGGTTCCAGTCCGTTTTCATTCCTTTCCTAGGACGTTACCCCGCTCTTCAGTAAGCATCCTTGCTGTGCATTCTGGACCCTATAGTCCATTCCTCTTACCTGTGACTGGCCATTCAGGTTGAAGTCTTTCTCCGGTGGTCTATCTGCTCGAATACTCTACTCATCCATCACCCGACCGGTGGAACAACTGCTTTAGCGGCCATCCTGTTACCAAACCAAACCTACCTGCACTAGCTAAGGATACCAGGGTATTTCTGCCTGTCGGCTTTTCCCTGGAGTGGGGTTGGCTCCCCGGAGACCCCACTGCCAGGCTTTTTGCATATTAGTCAAAGTGGCCGCTGGGGGAGCCCGCCCTTACCTCTTCCAAAAGAAGGGAAAGAAGAAGACAGCACCTCAGAGGGGACAGAAGTAGATTGCGTCCTCTGACGACTCCTCATAAACACCAGGTGAGGAGTCGGAGGGAGAGGCTTGTATAGTCACCAAAAGTAACCCCATAGATTCTGAGACACGGCCTGGCTGGGCACTCTTACAGGAGCAGGCTGTTATTGGCAGCTCGGCCCAATACAGAGAGCTTTAGCCTGGCTCTCAGATAATACAGACCAGGCTGTTGTGGGCAGACAGACCCAGTACAGAGGGCTCTGGCTCGGCTTTGAGATAATACAAGGCAGGCAGTTAACGGCAGATTTGCCTGACACTGGGAGCCATGGCATGCCTGCAAACTCCTACAGGAAGAGGCAGTTAATGGCAGATTGGTCCAGTAGAGAGGGCGCTTTCCCATCTGTGATCCGGACTGAGCATGCTGTTAATGGCAGATTGGTCCATACTGACAGCCACGTCATAGCCTTGAGATTCTTCAGGAGCACGACTCTGCGTTTTGCACCTTTCCACAGTCCACGGACAGGACCCTGCTTAGCCTTGGAATACCTGCAGAGACTACATGCACCCTATCTCTTCCTTCCCAAAGGCATCCGCACTCTAGTGCATGGCACTGGGCTGGGCTGCATTAGGGCTCTCAGACCCCACCTCTGCGACAGTCCTCTAGTTTAACCATCTTTTGCAGGTCCTTTACAGTCCACCGCAGTATGTCACCGAAGTTCAGATCTACCAAAGTTGTAAACGTTTTTATTGCTGATGTCACTGGCGAATATCTAGTGCTGATCTTTGTTGTAAAAAGTTTCTATGCTAAAGTCTGAACTACAATCGTCTAACTCGAATGGCTGTTGTGACATCACCCAGATATGATGGCTGTCCACAGCCTTGCTTAAGACTTTGGTGGTTTTTAGGTCTTCTCCAACTCCCTAAAATGAGAAAATTGGCCCATTTGCTGACAACTTTTTTGTGCAAATGTGGGGTCCCCCTCCCCTTATCCACTCCCCATACTCTGCCATTCCCTTTACTTTTCCAAATTTAAATCAACCCTTTTATTAATGTCCCCCTCTATATACTGTATTTAACCTTTTAACTTGTCTTCCCCTGTCACCCTGCCTATCCACAGTATGCCTTCTGTTTTGTCAACAACAAAACTGCTGTCTAAAGGGTAGTCTGTTTTTACCCCTTCAAGATCACGGTATGCGATTCACAATACCTGTTCTAGAATATTCTGTTCCTAATGGCCATTGAGGTTTCTCTCATTGGCCATACCTGCCTGTAATAACTGGGTGCTGATAACATTTGTTTAGTGTTTAATTACTGCTGAATGCTTTCGTAGCGCCCTCTGTGGGTGTCCGTCCTAAAATATTCCAGAAAAGTGTCTGCTCTGGACTACCCCACTACTAACGAGCGATCTAGAAGGGGGCATTGCTGATATTTGTTCTAAAATGCTGCTTTGCCAAGAGCTGTTCTAGGAACCCCAACTGTTGATGTGTGCCCCAGAATATTAATGTATTGATGGCTGCCCTTGAATATTCAGCAGGTGATGAAAGATGCCGAGTTGGAGGCTGTTTTGCAAAATTCCATCCTTGATGTCCGAGACTGAATGTTTCCCGGCTGGTGTTTGTCCCAATGTATGCCACTGCTGGTGTCTGTTCTGGAATCCATGTTAAGCGTGTTCTGATGTAGTCCGTACCTGATGCCTGTTGTGGAACATGCCCTTGCTTATCTGCAATGCAGAACACGAGAGTGATGTTGCATAGTGTGTGATATTCCGTTGCAGATGATTAAAGCTGAATGCTGCTTCTCAGGTTCCCGTTACACGCTGATACGCGGGTGTTTCTCCTGCAGCTCCAGAGCCTGTACTCTTTACCCTGCTGCACCTTCCAGTTGTCAGGATGGCCGAGCGGTCTAAGCCAGACTCAAGAGCTGATTCTCTTTCCCAGCTGGGTGTTCTGGTCTCCAATTGGAGGCGTGGGTTCAAATCCCACTTCTGACACAACCTTTTTTTTTTTTTTCCAGCCGCTTTTGGATCGGGGTGATTCGCGCCACGGTATATAGACGGTCCTTAAACTTGCCAATCCTGACAGATCGCTCTAACTTGTAGGGGTGCGCACGGAGGGTGGGGAGAGCTGGGCTGTTGTCTTCAGGAAACACGTCACAGGAGGCGGGCTGAGCCCTGGCCACTGATTGGTGGTAAATCCCACTAGTTGCACGTGAAGGACTGGAGCTGAGATGTATTCATTGGGCCATAGAGTACTGTAGGAGAGAGATCTGCGAGAGGACGTAACTTGAGTTTATTTTGCAGGTGACCTAGGTGTGTAAAATAAAATGTGAAAAATATCAGTAAAAGAATGCCGCGCCCAACGTGGGGCTCGAACCCACGACCCTGAGATTAAGAGTCTCATGCTCTACCGACTGAGCTAGCCGGGCTGCTGGTCACACTGTCTGCTGGTCGCCCTTTTCTCAGCACACCATTCCTAACTGGACAGCCTGTGAAGGGAGAGAGCAATGTGTGCTTGCATGTTTATGTATGCTGCCTGTATGCCTGCACTCTATGTACGTGCATCTTTACGCAGCCGCTATGTCTCTGTGTTTGTCCATGTCTGCAGATATTTGTGGCGCTTCCCTTAATATGGTTATGTTATTGGTATCTTTCTGTGTAAGTTTATGTATGTCTACACATCTTTACTATGTGTGCAGCTAGCTTCCTCTTCCTACATGTGTCTCTGAAGTAAGTCTCTATGGATAAGTAGACCGTGTGTGTCTGTATCTGTGCGTGTGTGCCTGTGCACAGCCAAGCACACACTCGTTTGCGTCATTAAGACATGTACTGACCATAATCTACCCCCTATGCCATTCACAGATACTAGAAATCCAGGACCCCGAGATACAGGCTAAGAGTGGGTACAAAAAGAGCCCCATGGTCTGCCTGCGATCTCATACAGGAGCAGCTGTGTTAATAGCAGACTGGAGCAATACAGAGAGCTTTGTCCTGGCGGTGAGCCCTTATTGTAGCAGGCTTTTACTTGCAGATAAGCCCAGGGACGCCGTCAGGCCCTTTCAATCTTTGCAAATTAAAGTGGCCTCAAGTCTTGGGCAAGGGTATGGGGGGCAGCGACTTCCCCATGTTTGCAGGATTTACAGACGTGTTATCACCTCATTGCCTCCAAACACTTGTTCCTCCACATCAGCCTCTTGCTGACAAAGAAGGGTTTATTGCTCTTCAGTGGGCAATTCATGTTTAGTATCCCTGCTGGATGGCCGTCTCCTGATAATCAGCGGCTAGTAACCTTCCCTTTTCACCATTGTAATGTATGCACCCCAGGAGTGCCCCAGACTGTTTTCGCTCTCAGCAGGGGGCCACCAACCATCATGTTGAAATGGGCAACCAAACATCTTCAGCAGGGCCTGGGTAGGCCAACACAGGGAACTATGTCCTGTCAGTGAGCTCTTACAGCAGCAAGCTGCTAATGCCAGGTTGGTGCAATATACAGAACTATAGCCTGGCTGTGAGATAACACAGATCAGGCTCTTGGTGGCAAACAGGCCCAGTATAGAGAGCTCTGGCTCGGCTGTGAGCTAATACAAGGCAGGCAGTTAACGGAAGACTGAGTTAACGCTGATAGCCACAGTGTCTTGAATCGGTCCTGGAAGGTCTGGGATCGCTGTAGGACGCTAAAACGGTCCTGGCACGTAACTGTTGGAACATGTCTTAGCGGTCTAGTAGCTCACCAACAGGGCCACCGCCATGTATATCCCGAAGTCAGGGGATTGCATCAGTGCGTTGCAACCCTGCTCAACTGTAAGGTGAGACGCTAGTTTCCCGCTTTCATTCGGCTTTCTGGCCGCTCTGGGTTCCGTTGCTCTAACGGCTCCCTCTTGCTCTTTCTTTCCACCTTTGTGCTGCGCGCTCCGCGCTCTTCTCCTGTCTACCTTCCCTTTGCCCGGCCGCTCGGCCACTGCATGCTCTCTTGTCTGTGGCAGTCTCCTGTTGTTCACCCAGTCTCCGGGGACTCTTCCATTTCCTGCTTACCTTGTAATAACATCGAGGTTCCAGTCCGTTTTCATTCCTTTCCTAGGACGTTACCCCGCTCTTCAGTAAGCATCCTTGCTGTGCATTCTGGACCCTATAGTCCATTCCTCTTACCTGTGACTGGCCATTCAGGTTGAAGTCTTTCTCCGGTGGTCTATCTGCTCGAATACTCTACTCATCCATCACCCGACCGGTGGAACAACTGCTTTAGCGGCCATCCTGTTACCAAACCAAACCTACCTGCACTAGCTAAGGATACCAGGGTATTTCTGCCTGTCGGCTTTTCCCTGGAGTGGGGTTGGCTCCCCGGAGACCCCACTGCCAGGCTTTTTGCATATTAGTCAAAGTGGCCGCTGGGGGAGCCCGCCCTTACCTCTTCCAAAAGAAGGGAAAGAAGAAGACAGCACCTCAGAGGGGACAGAAGTAGATTGCGTCCTCTGACGACTCCTCATAAACACCAGGTGAGGAGTCGGAGGGAGAGGCTTGTATAGTCACCAAAAGTAACCCCATAGATTCTGAGACACGGCCTGGCTGGGCACTCTTACAGGAGCAGGCTGTTATTGGCAGCTCGGCCCAATACAGAGAGCTTTAGCCTGGCTCTCAGATAATACAGACCAGGCTGTTGTGGGCAGACAGACCCAGTACAGAGGGCTCTGGCTCGGCTTTGAGATAATACAAGGCAGGCAGTTAACGGCAGATTTGCCTGACACTGGGAGCCATGGCATGCCTGCAAACTCCTACAGGAAGAGGCAGTTAATGGCAGATTGGTCCAGTAGAGAGGGCGCTTTCCCATCTGTGATCCGGACTGAGCATGCTGTTAATGGCAGATTGGTCCATACTGACAGCCACGTCATAGCCTTGAGATTCTTCAGGAGCACGACTCTGCGTTTTGCACCTTTCCACAGTCCACGGACAGGACCCTGCTTAGCCTTGGAATACCTGCAGAGACTACATGCACCCTATCTCTTCCTTCCCAAAGGCATCCGCACTCTAGTGCATGGCACTGGGCTGGGCTGCATTAGGGCTCTCAGACCCCACCTCTGCGACAGTCCTCTAGTTTAACCATCTTTTGCAGGTCCTTTACAGTCCACCGCAGTATGTCACCGAAGTTCAGATCTACCAAAGTTGTAAACGTTTTTATTGCTGATGTCACTGGCGAATATCTAGTGCTGATCTTTGTTGTAAAAAGTTTCTATGCTAAAGTCTGAACTACAATCGTCTAACTCGAATGGCTGTTGTGACATCACCCAGATATGATGGCTGTCCACAGCCTTGCTTAAGACTTTGGTGGTTTTTAGGTCTTCTCCAACTCCCTAAAATGAGAAAATTGGCCCATTTGCTGACAACTTTTTTGTGCAAATGTGGGGTCCCCCTCCCCTTATCCACTCCCCATACTCTGCCATTCCCTTTACTTTTCCAAATTTAAATCAACCCTTTTATTAATGTCCCCCTCTATATACTGTATTTAACCTTTTAACTTGTCTTCCCCTGTCACCCTGCCTATCCACAGTATGCCTTCTGTTTTGTCAACAACAAAACTGCTGTCTAAAGGGTAGTCTGTTTTTACCCCTTCAAGATCACGGTATGCGATTCACAATACCTGTTCTAGAATATTCTGTTCCTAATGGCCATTGAGGTTTCTCTCATTGGCCATACCTGCCTGTAATAACTGGGTGCTGATAACATTTGTTTAGTGTTTAATTACTGCTGAATGCTTTGGTAGCGCCCTCTGTGGGTGTCCGTCCTAAAATATTCCAGAAAAGTGTCTGCTCTGGACTACCCCACTACTAACGAGCGATCTAGAAGGGGGCATTGCTGATATTTGTTCTAAAATGCTGCTTTGCCAAGAGCTGTTCTAGGAACCCCAACTGTTGATGTGTGCCCCAGAATATTAATGTATTGATGGCTGCCCTTGAATATTCAGCAGGTGATGAAAGATGCCGAGTTGGAGGCTGTTTTGCAAAATTCCATCCTTGATGTCCGAGACTGAATGTTTCCCGGCTGGTGTTTGTCCCAATGTATGCCACTGCTGGTGTCTGTTCTGGAATCCATGTTAAGCGTGTTCTGATGTAGTCCGTACCTGATGCCTGTTGTGGAACATGCCCTTGCTTATCTGCAATGCAGAACACGAGAGTGATGTTGCATAGTGTGTGATATTCCGTTGCAGATGATTAAAGCTGAATGCTGCTTCTCAGGTTCCCGTTACACGCTGATATGCGGGTGTTTCTCCTGCAGCTCCAGAGCCTGTACTCTTTACCCTGCTGCACCTTCCAGTTGTCAGGATGGCCGAGCGGTCTAAGGCGCCAGACTCAAGAGCTGATTCTCTTTCCCAGCTGGGTGTTCTGGTCTCCAATTGGAGGCGTGGGTTCAAATCCCACTTCTGACACAACCTTTTTTTTTTTTTTTTCCAGCCGCTTTTGGATCGGGGTGATTCGCGCCACGGTATATAGACGGTCCTTAAACTTGCCAATCCTGACAGATCGCTCTAACTTGTAGGGGTGCGCACGGAGGGTGGGGAGAGCTGGGCTGTTGTCTTCAGGAAACACGTCACAGGAGGCGGGCTGAGCCCTGGCCACTGATTGGTGGTAAATCCCACTAGTTGCGCGTGAAGGACTGGAGCTGAGATGTATTCATTGGGCCATAGAGTACTGTAGGAGAGAGATCTGCGAGAGGACGTAACTTGAGTTTATTTTGCAGGTGACCTAGGTGTGTAAAATAAAATGTGAAAAATATCAGTAAAAGAATGCCGCGCCCAACGTGGGGCTCGAACCCACGACCCTGAGATTAAGAGTCTCATGCTCTACCGACTGAGCTAGCCGGGTTGCTGGTCACACTGTCTGCTGGTCGCCCTTTTCTCAGCACACCATTCCTAACTGGACAGCCTGTGAAGGGAGAGAGCAATGTGTGCTTGCATGTTTATGTATGCTGCCTGTATGCCTGCACTCTATGTACGTGCATCTTTACGCAGCCGCTATGTCTCTGTGTTTGTCCATGTCTGCAGATATTTGTGGCGCTTCCCTTAATATGGTTATGTTATTGGTATCTTTCTGTGTAAGTTTATGTATGTCTACACATCTTTACTATGTGTGCAGCTAGCTTCCTCTTCCTACATGTGTCTCTGAAGTAAGTCTCTATGGATAAGTAGACCGTGTGTGTCTGTATCTGTGCGTGTGTGCCTGTGCACAGCCAAGCACACACTCGTTTGCGTCATTAAGACATGTACTGACCATAATCTACCCCCTATGCCATTCACAGATACTAGAAATCCAGGACCCCGAGATACAGGCTAAGAGTGGGTACAAAAAGAGCCCCATGGTCTGCCTGCGATCTCATACAGGAGCAGCTGTGTTAATAGCAGACTGGAGCAATACAGAGAGCTTTGTCCTGGCGGTGAGCCCTTATTGTAGCAGGCTTTTACTTGCAGATAAGCCCAGGGACGCCGTCAGGCCCTTTCAATCTTTGCAAATTAAAGTGGCCTCAAGTCTTGGGCAAGGGTATGGGGGGCAGCGACTTCCCCATGTTTGCAGGATTTACAGACGTGTTATCACCTCATTGCCTCCAAACACTTGTTCCTCCACATCAGCCTCTTGCTGACAAAGAAGGGTTTATTGCTCTTCAGTGGGCAATTCATGTTTAGTATCCCTGCTGGATGGCCGTCTCCTGATAATCAGCGGCTAGTAACCTTCCCTTTTCACCATTGTAATGTATGCACCCCAGGAGTGCCCCAGACTGTTTTCGCTCTCAGCAGGGGGCCACCAACCATCATGTTGAAATGGGCAACCAAACATCTTCAGCAGGGCCTGGGTAGGCCAACACAGGGAACTATGTCCTGTCAGTGAGCTCTTACAGCAGCAAGCTGCTAATGCCAGGTTGGTGCAATATACAGAACTATAGCCTGGCTGTGAGATAACACAGA
Organism: Ambystoma mexicanum; assembly: GCF_040938575.1. Classification (NCBI taxonomy): domain Eukaryota; kingdom Metazoa; phylum Chordata; class Amphibia; order Caudata; family Ambystomatidae; genus Ambystoma; species Ambystoma mexicanum. The sequence continues at coordinate 702,826,039 of NC_090938.1, read as the reverse complement.
TCAGGCTCTTGGTGGTAGACAGGCCCAGTATAGAGAGCTCTGGCTCGGCTGTGAGCTAATACAAGGCAGGCAGTTAACGGAAGACTGAGTTAACGCTGATAGCCACAGTGTCTTGAATCGGTCCTGGAAGGTCTGGGATCGCTGTAGGACGCTAAAACGGTCCTGGCACGTAACTGTTGGAACATGTCTTAGCGGTCTAGTAGCTCACCAACAGGGCCACCGCCATGTATATCCCGAAGTCAGGGGATTGCATCAGTGCATTGCAACCCTGCTCAACTGTAAGGTGAGACGCTAGTTTCCCGCTTTCATTCGGCTTTCTGGCCGCTCTGGGTTCCGTTGCTCTAACGGCTCCCTCTTGCTCTTTCTTTCCACCTTTGTGCTGCGCGCTCCGCGCTCTTCTCCTGTCTACCTTCCCTTTGCCCGGCCGCTCGGCCACTGCATGCTCTCTTGTCTGTGGCAGTCTCCTGTTGTTCACCCAGTCTCTGGGGACTCTTCCATTTCCTGCTTACCTTGTAATAACATCGAGGTTCCAGTCCGTTTTCATTCCTTTCCTAGGACGTTACCCCGCTCTTCAGTAAGCATCCTTGCTGTGCATTCTGGACCCTATAGTCCATTCCTCTTACCTGTGACTGGCCATTCAGGTTGAAGTCTTTCTCCGGTGGTCTATCTGCTCGAATACTCTACTCATCCATCACCCGACCGGTGAACAACTGCTTTAGCGGCCATCCTGTTACCAAACCAAACCTACCTGCACTAGCTAAGGATACCAGGGTATTTCTGCCTGTCGGCTTTTCCCTGGAGTGGGGTTGGCTCCCCGGAGACCCCACTGCCAGGCTTTTTGCATATTAGTCAAAGTGGCCGCTGGGGGAGCCCGCCCTTACCTCTTCCAAAAGAAGGGAAAGAAGAAGACAGCACCTCAGAGGGGACAGAAGTAGATTGCGTCCTCTGACGACTCCTCATAAACACCAGTTGAGGAGTCGGAGGGAGAGGCTTGTATAGTCACCAAAAGTAACCCCATAGATTCTGAGACACGGCCTGGCTGGGCACTCTTACAGGAGCAGGCTGTTATTGGCAGCTCGGCCCAATACAGAGAGCTTTAGCCTGGCTCTCAGATAATACAGACCAGGCTGTTGTGGGCAGACAGACCCAGTACAGAGGGCTCTGGCTCGGCTTTGAGATAATACAAGGCAGGCAGTTAACGGCAGATTTGCCTGACACTGGGAGCCATGGCATGCCTGCAAACTCCTACAGGAAGAGGCAGTTAATGGCAGATTGGTCCAGTAGAGAGGGCGCTTTCCCATCTGTGATCCGGACTGAGCATGCTGTTAATGGCAGATTGGTCCATACTGACAGCCACGTCATAGCCTTGAGATTCTTCAGGAGCACGACTCTGCGTTTTGCACCTTTCCACAGTCCACGGACAGGACCCTGCTTAGCCTTGGAATACCTGCAGAGACTACATGCACCCTATCTCTTCCTGCCCAAAGGCATCCGCACTCTAGTGCATGGCACTGGGCTGGGCTGCATTAGGGCTCTCAGACCCCACCTCTGCGACAGTCCTCTAGTTTAACCATCTTTTGCAGGTCCTTTACAGTCCACCGCAGTATATCACCGAAGTTCAGATCTACCAAAGTTGTAAACGTTTTTATTGCTGATGTCACTGGCGAATATCTAGTGCTGATCTTTGTTCTAAAAAGTTCCTATGCTAAAGTCTTAACTACAATCGTCTAACTCGAATGGCTGTTGTGACATCACCCAGATATGATGGCTGTCCACAGCCTTGCTTAAGACTTTGGTGGTTTTTAGGTCTTCTCCAACTCCCTAAAATGAGAAAATTGGCCCATTTGCTGACAACTTTTTTGTGCAAATGTGGGGTCCCCCTCCCCTTATCCACTCCCCATACTCTGCCATTCCCTTTACCTTTCCAAATTTAAATCAACCCTTTTATTAATGTCCCCCTCTATATACTGTATTTAACCTTTTAACTTGTCTTCCCCTGTCACCCTGCCTATCCACAGTATGCCTTCTGTTTTGTCAACAACAAAACTGCTGTCTAAAGGGTAGTCTGTTTTTACCCCTTCAAGATCACGGTATGCGATTCACAATACCTGTTCTAGAATATTCTGTTCCTAATGGCCATTGAGGTTTCTCTCATTGGCCATACCTGCCTGTAATAACTGGGTGCTGATAACATTTGTTTAGTGTTTAATTACTGCTGAATGCTTTCGTAGCGCCCTCTGTGGGTGTCCGTCCTAAAATATTCCAGAAAAGTGTCTGTTCAGGACTACACCACTACTAACGAGCGATCTAGAAGGGGGCATTGCTGATATTTGTTCTAAAATGCTGCTTTGCCAAGAGCTGTTCTAGGAACCCCAACTGTTGATGTGTGCCCCAGAATATTAATGTATTGATGGCTGCCCTTGAATATTCAGTAGGTGATGAAAGATGCCGAGTTGGTGGCTGTTTGGCAAAATTCCATCCTTGATGTCCGAGACTGAATGTTCCCCAGCTGGTGTTTGTCCCAATGTATGCCACTGCTGGTGTCTGTTCTGGAATCCATGTTAAGCGTGTTCTGATGTAGTCCGTACCTGATGCCTGTTGTGGAACATGCCCTTGCTTATCTGCAATGCAGAACACGAGAGTGATGTTGCATAGTGTGTGATATTCCATTGCAGATGATTAAAGCTGAATGCTGCTTCTCGGGTTCCCGTTACACGCTGATACGCCGTTGTTTCTCCTGCAGCTCCAGAGCCTGTACTCTTTACCCTGCTGCACCTTTCAGTTGTCAGGATGAGTGGTCTAAGGGCCAGACTCAAGAGCTGATTCTCTTCCCCAGCTGGGTGTTCTGGTCTCCAATTGGAGGCGTGGGTTCAAATCCCACTCTGACACAACCTTTTTTTTTTCCAGCCGCTTTCAGATCGGGGTGATTCGCGTCACGGTATATAGACGGTCCTTAAACTTGCCAATCCTGACAGATCGCTCTAACTTGTAGGGCTGCGCACGGAGGATGGGGAGAGCTGGGCTGTTGTCTTCAGGAAACACGTCACAGGAGGCGGGCAGAGCCCTGGCCACTGATTGGTGGTAAATCCCACTAGTTGCACGTGAAGGACTGGAGCTGAGATGTATACATTGGGCCATAGAGTACTGTAGGAGAGAGATCTGCGAGAGGACGTAACTTGAGTTTATTTTGCAGGTGACTTAGGTGTGTAAAATAAAATGTGAAAAATATCAGTAAAAGAATGCCACGTCCAACGTGGGGCTCGAACCCACGACCCTGAGATTAAGAGTCTCATGCTTTACCGACTGAGCTAGCAAGGCTGCTGGTTGCACTGTCTGCTGGTCGCCCTTTTCTCAGCACACCATTCCTAACTGGACAGCCTGTGAAGGGAGAGAGCAATGTGTGCTTGCATGTTTATGTGTGCTGCCTGTATGCCTGCACTCTATGTACGTGCATCTTTACGCAGCCGCTATGTCTCTGTGTTTGTCCATGTCTGCAGATATTTGTGGCACTTCCCTTAATATGGTTATGTTATTGGTATCTTTCTGTGTAAGTTTATGTATGTCTACACATCTTTACTATGTGTGCAGCTAGCTTCCTCTTCCTACATGTGTCTCTGAAGTAAGTCTCTATGGATAAGTAGACCGTGTGTGTCTGTATCTGTGCGTGTGTGCCTGTGCACAGCCAAGCACACACTCGTTTGCGTCATTAAGACATGTACTGACCATAATCTACCCCCTATGCCATTCACAGATACTAGAAATCCAGGACCCCGAGATACAGGCTAAGAGTGGGTACAAAAAGAGCCCCATGGTCTGCCTGCGATCTCATACAGGAGCAGCTGTGTTAATAGCAGACTGGAGCAATACAGAGAGCTTTGTCCTGGCGGTGAGCCCTTATTGTAGCAGGCTTTTACTTGCAGATAAGCCCAGGGACGCCGTCAGGCCCTTTTAATCTTTGCAAATTAAAGTGGCCTCAAGTCTTGGGCAAGGGTATGGGGGGCAGCAACTTCCCCCATGTTTGCAGGATTTACAGACGTGTTATCACCTCATTGCCTCCAAACACGTGTTCCTCCACATCAGCCTCTTGCTGACAAAGAAGGGTTTATTGCTCTTCAGTGGGCAATTCATGTTTAGTATCCCTGCTGGATGGCCGTCTCCTGATAATCAGCGGCTAGTAACCTTCCCTTTTCGCCATTGTAATGTATGCACCCCAGGAGTGCCCCAGACTGTTTTCGCTCTCAGCAGGGGGCCACCAACCATCATGTTGAAATGGGCAACCAAACATCTTCAGCAGGGCCTGGGTAGGCCAACACAGGGAACTATGTCCTGTCAGTGAGCTCTTACAGCAGCAAGCTGCTAATGCCAGGTTGGTGCAATATACAGAACTATAGCCTGGCTGTGAGATAACACAGATCAGGCTCTTGGTGGCAAACAGGCCCAGTATAGAGAGCTCTGGCTCGGCTGTGAGCTAATACAAGGCAGGCAGTTAACGGAAGACTGAGTTAACGCCGATAGCCACAGTGTCTTGAACCGGTCCTGGAAGGTCTGGGATCGCTGTAGGACGCTAAGACGGTCCTGGCACGTAACTGTTGGAACATGTCTTAGCGGTTTAGTAGCTCACCAACAGGGCCACCGCCATGTATATCCCGAAGTCAGGGGATTGCATCAGTGCGTTGCAACCCTGCTCAACTGTAAGGTGAGACGCTAGTTTCCCGCTTTCATTCGGCTTTCTGGCCGCTCTGGGTTCCGTTGCTCTAACGGCTCCCTCTTGCTCTTTCTTTCCACCTTTGTGCTGCGCGCTCCGCGCTCATCTCCTGTCTACCTTCCCTTTGCCCGGCCGCTCGGCCACTGCATGCTCTCTTGTCTGTGGCAGTCTCCTGTTGTTCACCCAGTCTCTGGGGACTCTTCCATTTCCCGCTTACCTTGTAATAACATCGAGGTTCCAGTCCGTTTTCATTCCTTTCCTAGGACGTTACCCCGCTCTTCAGTAAGCATCCTTGCTGTGCATTCTGGACCCTATAGTCCATTCCTCTTACCTGTGACTGGCCATTCAGATTGAAGTCTTTCTCCGGTGGTCTATCTGCTCGAATACTCTACTCATCCATCACCCGACAGGTGGAACAACTGCTTTAGCGGCCATCCTGTTACCAAACCAAACCTACCTGCACTAGCTAAGGATACCAGGGTATTTCTGCCTGTCGGCTTTTCCCTGGAGTGGGGTTGGCTCCCCGGAGACCCCACTGCCAGGCTTTTTGCATATTAGTCAAAGTGGCCGCTGGGGGAGCCCGCCCTTACCTCTTCCAAAAGAAGGGAAAGAAGAAGACAGCACCTCAGAGGGGACAGAAGTAGATTGCGTCCTCTGACGACTCCTCATAAACACCAGGTGAGGAGTCGGAAGGAGAGGCTTGTATAGTCACCAAAAGTAACCCCATAGATTCTGAGACACGGCCTGGCTGGGCACTCTTACAGGAGCAGGCTGTTATTGGCAGCTCGGCCCAATACAGAGAGCTTTAGCCTGGCTCTCAGATAATACAGACCAGGCTGTTGTGGGCAGACAGACCCAGTACAGAGGGCTCTGGCTCGGCTTTGAGATAATACAAGGCAGGCAGTTAACGGCAGATTTGCCTGACACTGGGAGCCATGGCATGCCTGCAAACTCCTACAGGAAGAGGCAGTTAATGGCAGATTGGTCCAGTAGAGAGGGCGCTTTCCCATCTGTGATCCGGACTGAGCATGCTGTTAATGGCAGATTGGTCCATACTGACAGCCACGTCATAGCCTTGAGATTCTTCAGGAGCACGACTCTGCGTTTTGCACCTTTCCACAGTCCACGGACAGGACCCTGCTTAGCCTTGGAATACCTGCAGAGACTACATGCACCCTATCTCTTCCTGCCCAAAGGCATCCGCACTCTAGTGCATGGCACTGGGCTGGGCTGCATTAGGGCTCTCAGACCCCACCTCTGCGACAGTCCTCTAGTTTAACCATCTTTTGCAGGTCCTTTACAGTCCACCGCAGTATATCACCGAAGTTCAGATCTACCAAAGTTGTAAACGTTTTTATTGCTGATGTCACTGGCGAATATCTAGTGCTGATCTTTGTTCTAAAAAGTTCCTATGCTAAAGTCTTAACTACAATCGTCTAACTCGAATGGCTGTTGTGACATCACCCAGATATGATGGCTGTCCACAGCCTTGCTTAAGACTTTGGTGGTTTTTAGGTCTTCTCCAACTCCCTAAAATGAGAAAATTGGCCCATTTGATGACAACTTTTTTGTGCAAATGTGGGGTCCCCCTCCCCTTATCCACTCCCCATACTCTGCCATTCCCTTTACCTTTCCAAATTTAAATCAACCCTTTTATTAATGTCCCCCTCTATATACTGTATTTAACCTTTTAACTTGTCTTCCCCTGTCACCCTGCCTATCCACAGTATGCCTTCTGTTTTGTCAACAACAAAACTGCTGTCTAAAGGGTAGTCTGTTTTTACCCCTTCAAGATCACGGTATGCGATTCACAATACCTGTTCTAGAATATTCTGTTCCTAATGGCCATTGAGGTTTCTCTCATTGGCCATACCTGCCTGTAATAACTGGGTGCTGATAACATTTGTTTAGTGTTTAATTACTGCTGAATGCTTTCGTAGCGCCCTCTGTGGGTGTCCGTCCTAAAATATTCCAGAAAAGTGTCTGTTCTGGACTACCCCACTACTAACGAGCGATCTAGAAGGGGGCATTGCTGATATTTGTTCTAAAATGCTGCTTTGCCAAGAGCTGTTCTAGGAACCCCAACTGTTGATGTGTGCCCCAGAATATTAATGTATTGATGGCTGCCCTTGAATATTCAGTAGGTGATGAAAGATGCCGAGTTGGTGGCTGTTTGGCAAAATTCCATCCTTGATGTCCGAGACTGAATGTTCCCCAGCTGGTGTTTGTCCCAATGTATGCCACTGCTGGTGTCTGTTCTGGAATCCATGTTAAGCGTGTTCTGATGTAGTCCGTACCTGATGCCTGTTGTGGAACATGCCCTTGCTTATCTGCAATGCAGAACACGAGAGTGATGTTGCATAGTGTGTGATATTCCATTGCAGATGATTAAAGCTGAATGCTGCTTCTCAGGTTCCCGTTACACGCTGATACGCCGTTGTTTCTCCTGCAGCTCCAGAGCCTGTACTCTTTACCCTGCTGCACCTTTCAGTTGTCAGGATGAGTGGTCTAAGGGCCAGACTCAAGAGCTGATTCTCTTTCCCAGCTGGGTGTTCTGGTCTCCAATTGGAAGCGTGGGTTCAAATCCCACTCTGACACAACCTTTTTTTTTTCCAGCCGCTTTCAGATCGGAGTGATTCGCGTCACGGTATATAGACGGTCCTTAAACTTGCCAATCCTGACAGATCGCTCTAACTTGTAGGGGTGCGCACGGAGGATGGGGAGAGCTGGGCTGTTGTCTTCAGGAAACACGTCACAGGAGGCGGGCAGAGCCCTGGCCACTGATTGGTGGTAAATCCCACTAGTTGCGCGTGAAGGACTGGAGCTGAGATGTATAGATTGGGCCACAGAGTACTGTAGGAGAGAGATCTGCGAGAGGACGTAACTTGAGTTTATTTTGCAGGTGACTTAGGTGTGTAAAATAAAATGTGAAAAATATCAGTAAAAGAATGCCACGTCCAACGTGGGGCTCGAACCCACGACCCTGAGATTAAGAGTCTCATGCTCTACCGACTGAGCTAGCATGGCTGCTGGTTGCACTGTCTGCTGGTCGCCCTTTTCTCAGCACACCATTCCTAACTGGACAGCCTGTGAAGGGAGAGAGCAATGTGTGCTTGCATGTTTATGTGTGCTGCCTGTATGCCTGCACTCTATGTACGTGCATCTTTACGCAGCCGCTATGTCTCTGTGTTTGTCCATGTCTGCAGATATTTGTGGCACTTCCCTTAATATGGTTATGTTATTGGTATCTTTCTGTGTAAGTTTATGTATGTCTACACATCTTTACTATGTGTGCAGCTAGCTTCCTCTTCCTACATGTGTCTCTGAAGTAAGTCTCTATGGATAAGTAGACCGTGTGTGTCTGTATCTGTGCGTGTGTGCCTGTGCACAGCCAAGCACACACTCGTTTGCGTCATTAAGACATGTACTGACCATAATCTACCCCCTATGCCATTCACAGATACTAGAAATCCAGGACCCCGAGATACAGGCTAAGAGTGGGTACAAAAAGAGCCCCATGGTCTGCCTGCGATCTCATACAGGAGCAGCTGTGTTAATAGCAGACTGGAGCAATACAGAGAGCTTTGTCCTGGCGGTGAGCCCTTATTGTAGCAGGCTTTTACTTGCAGATAAGCCCAGGGACGCCGTCAGGCCCTTTTAATCTTTGCAAATTAAAGTGGCCTCAAGTCTTGGGCAAGGGTATGGGGGGCAGCAACTTCCCCCATGTTTGCAGGATTTACAGACGTGTTATCACCTCATTGCCTCCAAACACGTGTTCCTCCACATCAGCCTCTTGCTGACAAAGAAGGGTTTATTGCTCTTCAGTGGGCAATTCATGTTTAGTATCCCTGCTGGATGGCCGTCTCCTGATAATCAGCGGCTAGTAACCTTCCCTTTTCGCCATTGTAATGTATGCACCCCAGGAGTGCCCCAGACTGTTTTCGCTCTCAGCAGGGGGCCACCAACCATCATGTTGAAATGGGCAACCAAACATCTTCAGCAGGGCCTGGGTAGGCCAACACAGGGAACTATGTCCTGTCAGTGAGCTCTTACAGCAGCAAGCTGCTAATGCCAGGTTGGTGCAATATACAGAACTATAGCCTGGCTGTGAGATAACACAGATCAGGCTCTTGGTGGCAAACAGGCCCAGTATAGAGAGCTCTGGCTCGGCTGTGAGCTAATACAAGGCAGGCAGTTAACGGAAGACTGAGTTAACGCCGATAGCCACAGTGTCTTGAACCGGTCCTGGAAGGTCTGGGATCGCTGTAGGACGCTAAGACGGTCCTGGCACGTAACTGTTGGAACATGTCTTAGCGGTTTAGTAGCTCACCAACAGGGCCACCGCCATGTATATCCCGAAGTCAGGGGATTGCATCAGTGCGTTGCAACCCTGCTCAACTGTAAGGTGAGACGCTAGTTTCCCGCTTTCATTCGGCTTTCTGGCCGCTCTGGGTTCCGTTGCTCTAACGGCTCCCTCTTGCTCTTTCTTTCCACCTTTGTGCTGCGCGCTCCGCGCTCATCTCCTGTCTACCTTCCCTTTGCCCGGCCGCTCGGCCACTGCATGCTCTCTTGTCTGTGGCAGTCTCCTGTTGTTCACCCAGTCTCTGGGGACTCTTCCATTTCCCGCTTACCTTGTAATAACATCGAGGTTCCAGTCCGTTTTCATTCCTTTCCTAGGACGTTACCCCGCTCTTCAGTAAGCATCCTTGCTGTGCATTCTGGACCCTATAGTCCATTCCTCTTACCTGTGACTGGCCATTCAGATTGAAGTCTTTCTCCGGTGGTCTATCTGCTCGAATACTCTACTCATCCATCACCCGACAGGTGGAACAACTGCTTTAGCGGCCATCCTGTTACCAAACCAAACCTACCTGCACTAGCTAAGGATACCAGGGTATTTCTGCCTGTCGGCTTTTCCCTGGAGTGGGGTTGGCTCCCCGGAGCCCCCACTGCCAGGCTATTTGCATATTAGTCAAAGTGGCCGCTGGGGGAGCCCGCCCTTACCTCTTCCAAAAGAAGGGAAAGAAGAAGACAGCACCTCAGAGGGGACAGAAGTAGATTGCGTCCTCTGACGACTCCTCATAAACACCAGGTGAGGAGTCGGAGGGAGAGGCTTGTATAGTCACCAAAAGTAACCCCATAGATTCTGAGACACGGCCTGGCTGGGCACTCTTACAGGAGCAGGCTGTTATTGGCAGCTCGGCCCAATACAGAGAGCTTTAGCCTGGCTCTCAGATAATACAGACCAGGCTGTTGTGGGCAGACAGACCCAGTACAGAGAGCTATGGCTCGGCTTTGAGATAATACAAGGCAGGCAGTTAACGGCAGATTTGCCTGACACTGGGAGCCATGGCATGCCTGCGAACTCCTACAGGAAGAGGCAGTTAATGGCAGATTGGTCCAGTAGAGAGGGCGCTTTCCCATCTGTGATCCGGACTGAGCATGGTGTTAATGGCAGATTGGTCCATACTGACAGCCACGTCATAGCCTTGAGATTCTTCGGGAGCACGACTCTGCGTTTTGCACCTTTCCACAGTCCACGGACAGGACCCTGCTTAGCCTTGGAATACCTGCAGAGACTACATGCACCCTATCTCTTCTTGCCCAAAGGCATCCGCACTCTAGTGCATGGCACTGGGCTGGGCTGCATTAGGGCTCTCAGACCCCACCTCTGCGACAGTCCTCTAGTTTAACCATCTTTTGCAGGTCCTTTACAGTCCACCGCAGTATATCACCGAAGTTCAGATCTACCAAAGTTGTAAACGTTTTTATTGCTGATGTCACTGGCGAATATCTAGTGCTGATCTTTGTTCTAAAAAGTTCCTATGCTAAAGTCTTAACTACAATCGTCTAACTCGAATGGCTGTTGTGACATCACCCAGATATGATGGCTGTCCACAGCCTTGCTTAAGACTTTGGTGGTTTTTTGGTCTTCTCCAACTCCCTAAAATGAGAAAATTGGCCCATTTGATGACAACTTTTTTGTGCAAATGTGGGGTCCCCCTCCCCTTATCCACTCCCCATACTCTGCCATTCCCTTTACCTTTCCAAATTTAAATCAACCCTTTTATTAATGTCCCCCTCTATATACTGTATTTAACCTTTTAACTTGTCTTCCCCTGTCACCCTGCCTATCCACAGTATGCCTTCTGTTTTGTCAACAACAAAACTGCTGTCTAAAGGGTAGTCTGTTTTTACCCCTTCAAGATCACGGTATGCGATTCACAATACCTGTTCTGGAATATTCTGTTCCTAATGGCCATTGCGGTTTCTCTCATTGGCCATACCTGCCTGTAATAACTGGGTGCTGATAACATTTGTTTAGTGTTTAATTACTGCTGAATGCTTTCGTAGCGCCCTCTGTGGGTGTCCGTCCTAAAATATTCCAGAAAAGTGTCTGTTCTGGACTACCCCACTACTAACGAGCGATCTAGAAGGGGGCATTGCTGATATTTGTTCTAAAATGCTGCTTTGCCAAGAGCTGTTCTAGGAACCCCAACTGTTGATGTGTGCCCCAGAATATTAATGTATTGATGGCTGCCCTTGAATATTCAGTAGGTGATGAAAGATGCCGAGTTGGTGGCTGTTTGGCAAAATTCCATCCTTGATGTCCGAGACTGAATGTTCCCCGGCTGGTGTTTGTCCCAATGTATGCCACTGCTGGTGTCTGTTCTGGAATCCATGTTAAGCGTGTTCTGATGTAGTCCGTACCCGATGCCTGTTGTGGAACATGCCCTTGCTTATCTGCAATGCAGAACACGAGAGTGATGTTGCATAGTGTGTGATATTCCATTGCAGATGATTAAAGCTGAATGCTGCTTCTCAGGTTCCCGTTACACGCTGATACGCCATTGTTTCTCCTGCAGCTCCAGAGCCTGTACTCTTTACCCTGCTGCACCTTTCAGTTGTCAGGATGAGCGGTCTAAGGGCCAGACTCAAGAGCTGATTCTCTTTCCCAGCTGGGTGTTCTGGTCTCCAATTGGAGGCGTGGGTTCAAATCCCACTTCTGACACAACCTTTTTTTTTTTCCAGCCGCTTTCAGATCGGGGTGATTCGCGCCACGGTATATAGACGGTCCTTAAACTTGCCAATCCTGACAGATCGCTCTAACTTGTAGGGGTGCGCACGGAGGATGGGGAGAGCTGGGCTGTTGTCTTCAGGAAACACGTCACAGGAGGCGGGCAGAGCCCTGGCCACTGATTGGTGGTAAATCCCACTAGTTGCGCGTGAAGGACTGGAGCTGAGATGTATACATTGGGCCATAGAGTACTGTAGGAGAGAGATCTGCGAGAGGACGTAACTTGAGTTTATTTTGCAGGTGACTTAGGTGTGTAAAATAAAATGTGAAAAATATCAGTAAAAGAAGGCCACGCCCAACGTGGGGCTCGAACCCACGACCCTGAGATTAAGAGTCTCATGCTCTACCGACTGAGCTAGCCGGGCTGCTGGTTGCACTGTCTGCTGGTCGCCCTTTTCTCAGCACACCATTCCTAACTGGACAGCCTGTGAAGGGAGAGAGCAATGTGTGCTTGCATGTTTATGTGTGCTGCCTGTATGCCTGCACTCTATGTACGTGCATCTTTACGCAGCCGCTATGTCTCTGTGTTTGTCCATGTCTGCAGATATTTGTGGCGCTTCCCTTAATATGGTTATGTTATTGGTATCTTTCTGTGTAAGTTTATGTATGTCTACACATCTTTACTATGTGTGCAGCTAGCTTCCTCTTCCTACATGTGTCTCTGAAGTAAGTCTCTATGGATAAGTAGACCGTGTGTGTCTGTATCTGTGCGTGTGTGCCTGTGCACAGCCAAGCACACACTCGTTTACGTCATTAAGACATGTACTGACCATAATCTACCCCCTATGCCATTCACAGATACTAGAAATCCAGGACTCCGAGATACAGGCTAAGAGTGGGTACAAAAAGAGCCCCATGGTCTGCCTGCGATCTCATACAGGAGCAGCTGTGTTAATAGCAGACTGGAGCAATACAGAGAGCTTTGTCCTGGCGGTGAGCCCTTATTGTAGCAGGCTTTTACTTGCAGATAAGCCCAGGGACGCCGTCAGGCCCTTTTAATCTTTGCAAATTAAAGTGGCCTCAAGTCTTGGGCAAGGGTATGGGGGGCAGCAACTTCCCCCATGTTTGCAGGATTTACAGACGTGTTATCACCTCATTGCCTCCAAACACGTGTTCCTCCACATCAGCCTCTTGCTGACAAAGAAGGGTTTATTGCTCTTCAGTGGGCAATTCATGTTTAGTATCCCTGCTGGATGGCCGTCTCCTGATAATCAGCGGCTAGTAACCTTCCCTTTTCGCCATTGTAATGTATGCACCCCAGGAGTGCCCCAGACTGTTTTCGCTCTCAGCAGGGGGCAACCAACCATCATGTTGAAATGGGCAACCAAACATCTTCAGCAGGGCCTGGGTAGGCCAACACAGGGAACTATGTCCTGTCAGTGAGCTCTTACAGCAGCAAGCTGCTAATGCCAGGTTGGTGCAATATACAGAACTATAGCCTGGCTGTGAGATAACACAGATCAGGCTCTTGGTGGCAAACAGGCCCAGTATAGAGAGCTCTGGCTCGGCTGTGAGCTAATACAAGGCAGGCAGTTAACGGAAGACTGAGTTAACGCCGATAGCCACAGTGTCTTGAACCGGTCCTGGAAGGTCTGGGATCGCTGTATGACGCTAAGACGGTCCTGGCACGTAACTGTTGGAACATGTCTTAGCGGTCTAGTAGCTCACCAACAGGGCCACCGCCATGTATATCCCGAAGTCAGGGGATTGCATCAGTGCGTTGCAACCCTGCTCAACTGTAAGGTGAGACGCTAGTTTCCCGCTTTCATTCGGCTTTCTGGCCGCTCTGTGTTCCGTTGCTCTAACGGCTCCCTCTTGCTCTTTCTTTCCACCTTTGTGCTGCGCGCTCCGCGCTCATCTCCTGTCTACCTTCCCTTTGCCCGGCCGCTCGGCCACTGCATGCTCTCTTGTCTGTGGCAGTCTCCTGTTGTTCACCCAGTCTCTGGGGACTCTTCCATTTCCCGCTTACCTTGTAATAACATCGAGGTTCCAGTCCGTTTTCATTCCTTTCCTAGGACGTTACCCCGCTCTTCAGTAAGCATCCTTGCTGTGCATTCTGGACCCTATAGTCCATTCCTCTTACCTGTGACTGGCCATTCAGGTTGAAGTCTTTCTCCGGTGGTCTATCTGCTCGAATACTCTACTCATCCATCACCCGACAGGTGGAACAACTGCTTTAGCGGCCATCCTGTTACCAAACCAAACCTACCTGCACTAGCTAAGGATACCAGGGTATTTCTGCCTGGCGGCTTTTCCCTGGAGTGGGGTTGGCTCCCCGGAGACCCCACTGCCAGGCTTTTTGCATATTAGTCAAAGTGGCCGCTGGTGGAGCCCGCCCTTACCTCTTCCAAAAGAAGGGAAAGAAGAAGACAGCACCTCAGAGGGGACAGAAGTAGATTGCGTCCTCTGACGACTCCTCATAAACACCAGGTGAGGAGTCGGAGGGAGAGGCTTGTATAGTCACCAAAAGTAACCCCATAGATTCTGAGACACGGCCTGGCTGGGCACTCTTACAGGAGCAGGCTGTTATTGGCAGCTCGGCCCAATACAGAGAGCTTTAGCCTGGCTCTCAGATAATACAGACCAGGCTGTTGTGGGCAGACAGACCCAGTACAGAGAGCTCTGGCTCGGCTTTGAGATAATACAAGGCAGGCAGTTAACGGCAGATTTGCCTGACACTGGGAGCCATGGCATGCCTGCGAACTCCTACAGGAAGAGGCAGTTAATGGCAGATTGGTCCAGTAGAGAGGGCGCTTTCCCATCTGTGATCCGGACTGAGCATGGTGTTAATAGCAGATTGGTCCATACTGACAGCCACGTCATAGCCTTGAGATTCTTCGGGAGCACGACTCTGCGTTTTGCACCTTTCCACAGTCCACGGACAGGACCCTGCTTAGCCTTGGAATACCTGCAGAGACTACATGCACCCTATCTCTTCCTTTCCAAAGGCATCCGCACTCTAGTGCATGGCACTGGGCTGGGCTGCATTAGGGCTCTCAGACCCCACCTCTGCGACAGTCCTCTAGTTTAACCATCTTTTGCAGGTCCTTTACAGTCCACCGCAGTATGTCACCGAAGTTCAGATCTACCAAAGTTGTAAACGTTTTTAATGCTGATGTCACTGGCGAATATCTAGTGCTGATCTTTGTTGTAAAAAGTTTCTATGCTAAAGTCTGAACTACAATCGTCTAACTCGAATGGCTGTTGTGACATCACCCAGATATGATGGCTGTCCACAGCCTTGCTTAAGACTTTGGTGGTTTTTAGGTCTTCTCCAACTCCCTAAAATGAGAAAATTGGCCCATTTGCTGACAACTTTTTTGTGCAAATGTGGGGTTCC
This sequence comes from Ambystoma mexicanum, assembly GCF_040938575.1. Taxonomy (NCBI): domain Eukaryota; kingdom Metazoa; phylum Chordata; class Amphibia; order Caudata; family Ambystomatidae; genus Ambystoma; species Ambystoma mexicanum. The sequence continues at coordinate 702,810,916 of NC_090938.1, read as the reverse complement.
CCTCCCCTTATCCACTCCCCATACTCTGCCATTCCCTTTACTTTTCCAAATTTAAATCAATCCTTTTATTAATGTCCCCCTCTTTATACTGTATTTAACCTTTTAACTTGTCTTCCCCTGTCACCCTGCCTATCCACAGCATGCCTTCTGTTTTGTCAACAACAAAACTGCTGTCTAAAGGGTAGTCTGTTTTTACCCCTTCAAGATCACGGTATGCGATTCACAATACCTGTTCTAGAATATTCTGTTCCTAATGGCCATTGAGGTTTCTCTCATTGGCCATACCTGCCTGTAATAACTGGGTGCTGATAACATTTGTTTAGTGTTTAATTACTGCTGAATGCTTTCGTAGCGCCCTCTGTGGGTGTCCGTCCTAAAATATTCCAGAAAAGTGTCTTCTCTGGACTACCCCACTACTAACGAGCGATCTAGAAGGGGGCATTGCTGATATTTGTTCTAAAATGCTGCTTTGCCAAGAGCTGTTCTAGGAACCCCAACTGTTGATGTGTGCCCCAGAATATTAATGTATTGATGGCTGCCCTTGAATATTCAGTAGGTGATGAAAGATGCCGAGTTGGTGGCTGTTTTGCAAAATTCCATCCTTGATGTCCGAGACTGAATGTTTCCCGGCTGGTGTTTGTCCCAATGTATGCCACTGCTGGTGTCTGTTCTGGAATCCATGTTAAGCGTGTTCTAATGTACTCCGTACCTGATGCCTGTTGTGGAACATGCCCTTGCTTATCTGCAATGCAGAACACGAGAGTGATGTTGCATAGTGTGTGATATTCCATTGCAGATGATTAAAGCTGAATGCTGCTTCTCGGGTTCCCGTTACACGCTGATACGTTGTTGTTTCTCCTGCATCTCCAGAGCCTGTACTCTTTACCCTGCTGCACCTTCTAGTTGTCAGGATGGCCGAACAGTCTAAGGCGCCAGACGCAAGAGCTGATTCTCTTCCCAGCTGGGTGTTCTGGTCTCCAATTGGAGGCGTGGGTGCAAATCCCACTTCTGACACAACTTTTTTTTTTCCAGCCGCTTTCGGATCGGGGTGATTCGCGCCACGGTATATAGACGGTCCTTAAACTTGCCAATCCTGACAGATCGCTCTAACTTGTAGGGGTGCGCACGGAGGATGGGGAGAGCTGGGCTGTTGTCTTCGGGAAACACATCATAGGAGGCGGGCTGAACCCTGGCCACTGATTGGTGGTAAATCCCACTATTTGCGCGTGAAGGACTGGAGCTGAGATGTATTCATTGGGCCATAGAGTACTGTAGGAGAGAGATCTGCGAGAGGACTTAACTTGAGTTTCTTTTGCAGGTGACCTAGGTGTGTAAAATAAAATGTGAAAAATATCAGTAAAAGAATGCCGCGCCCAACGTGGGGCTCGAACCCACGACCCTGAGATTAAGAGTCTCATGCTCTACCGACTGAGCTAGCCGGGCTGCTGGTTGCAATGTCAGCTGGTCACCCTTTTCTCAGCACACCATTCCTAACTGGACAGCCTGTGAAGGGAGAGAGCAATGTGTGCTTGCATGTTTATGTGTGCTGCCTGTATGCCTGCACTCTATGTACGTGCATCTTTACGCAGCCGCTATGTCTCTGTGTTTGTCCATGTCTGCAGATATTTGTGGCGCTTCCCTTAATATGGTTATGTTATTGGTATCTTTCTGTGTAAGTTTATGTATGTCTACACATCTTTACTATGTGTGCAGCTAGCTTCCTCTTCCTACATGTGTCTCTGAAGTAAGTCTCTATGGATTAAGTATACCGTGTGTGTCTGTATCTGTGCGTGTGTGCCTGTGCACAGCCAAGCACACACTCGTTTGCATCATTAAGACATGTACTGACCATAATCTACCCCTATGCCATTCACAGATATTAGAAATCCAGGACCCCGAGATACAGGCTAAGAGTGGGTACAAAAAGAGCCCCATGGTCTGCCTGCGATCTCATTCAGGAGCAGCTGTGTTAATAGCAGACTGGAGCAATACAGAGAGCTTTGTCCTGGCGGTGAGCCCTTATTGTAGCAGGCTTTTACTTGCAGATAAGCCCAGGGACGCCGTCAGGCCCTTTCAATCTTTGCAAATTAAAGTGGCCTCAAGTCTTGGGCGGCGGTATGGGGGGCAGCAACTTCCCCCATGTTTGCAGGATTTACAGACGTGTTATCACCTCATTGTCTCCAAACACTTGTTCCTCCACATCAGCCCCTTGCTGACAAAGAAGGGTTTTTTGCTCTTCAGTGGGCAATTCATGTTTAGTATCCCTGCTGGATGGCTGTCTCCTGATAATCAGCGGCTAGTAACCTTACCCTTTTCGCCATTGTAATGTATGCACCCCAGGAGTGCCCCAGACTGTTTTCGCTCTCAGCAGGGGGCCACAAACCATCATGTTGAAATGGGCAACCAAACATCTTCAGCAGGGCCTGGATAGGCCAACACAGGGAACTATGTCCTGTCAGTGAGCTCTTACAGCAGCAAGCTGCTAATGCCAGGTTGGTGCAATATACAGAACTATAGCCTGGCTGTGAGATAACACAGATCAGGCTCTTGGTGGCAAACAGGCCCAGTATAGAGAGCTCTGGCTCGGCTGTGAACCAATACAAGGCAGACAGTTAACGGAAGACTGAGTTAACGCCGATAGCCACAGTGTCTTGAATCGGTCCTAGAAGGTCTGGGATCACTGTAGGACGCTATGACGGTCCTGACACTTAACTGTTGGAACATGTCTTAGCGGTCTAGTAGCTCACCAACAGGGCCACCGCCATGTATATCCCGAAGTCAGGGGATTGCATCAGTGCGTTGCAACCCTGCTCAACTGTAAGGTGAGACGCTAGTTTCCCGCTTTCATTCGGCTTTCTGGCCGCTCTGGGTTCCGTTGCTCTAACGGCTCCCTCTTGCTCTTTCTTTCCACCTTTGTGCTGCGCGCTCCGCGCTCATCTCCTGTCTACCTTCTCTTTGCCCGGCCGCTCGGCCACTGCATGCTCTCTTGTCTGTGGCAGTCTCCTGTTGTTCACCCAGTCTCTGGGGACTCTCCCATTTCCCGCTTACCTTGTAATAACAGCGAGGTTCCAGTCCGTTTTCATTCCTTTCCTAGGACGTTACCCCGCTCTTCAGTAAGCATCCCTGCTGTGCATTCTGGACCCTATAGTCCATTCCTCTTACCTGTGACTGGCCATTCAGGTTGAAGTCTTTCTCCGGTGGTCTATCTGCTCGAATACTCTACTCATCCATCACCCGACAGGTGGAACAACTGCTTTAGCAGCCATCCTGTTACCAAACTAAACCTACCTGCACTAGCTAAGGATACCAGGGTATTTCTGCCTGTCGGCTTTTCCCTGGAGTGGGGTTGGCTCTCGGAGCCCCCACTGCCAGGCTATTTGCATATTAGTCAAAGTGGCCGCTGGGGGAGCCCGCCCTTACCTCTTCCAAAAGAAGGGAAAGAAGAAGACAGCACCTCAGAGGGGACAGAAGTAGATTGCGTCCTCTGATGACTCCTCATAAACACCAGGTGAGGAGTCGGAGGGAGAGGCTTGTATAGTCACCAAAAGTAACCCCATAGATTCTGAGACACGGCCTGGCTGGGCACTCTTACAGGAGCAGGCTGTTATTGGCAGCTCGGCCCAATACAGAGAGCTTTAGCCTGGCTCTCAGATAATACAGACAAGGCTGTTGTGGGCAGAGAGACCCAGTACAGAGAGCTCTGGCTCGGCTTTGAGATAATACAAGGCAGGCAGTTAACGGCAGATTTGCCTGACACTGGGAGCCATGGCATGCCTGCGAACTCCTACAGGAAGAGGCAGTTAATGGCAGATTGGTCCAGTAGAGAGGGCGCTTTCCCATCTGTGATCCGGACTGAGCATGCTGTTAATGGCAGATTGGTCCATACTGACAGCCACGTCATAGCCTTGAGATTCTTCGGGAGCACGACTCTGCGTTTTGCACCTTTCCACAGTCCACGGACACGACCCTGCTTAGCCTTGGAATACCTGCAGAGACTACATGCACCCTATCTCTTCCTTCCCAAAGGCATCCGCACTCTAGTGCATGGCGCTGGGCTGGGCTGCATTAGGGCTCTCAAACCCCACCTCTGCGACAGTCCTCTAGTTTAACCATCTTTTGCAGGTCCTTTACAGTCCACCGCAGTATGTCACCGAAGTTCAGATCTACCAAAGTTGTAAACGTTTTTATTGCTGATGTCACTGGCGAAGATCTAGTGCTGATCTTTGTTCTAAAAAGTTCCTATGCTAAAGTCTGAACTACAATCGTCTAACTCGAATGGCTGTTGTGACATCACCCAGATATGATGGCTGTCCACAGCCTTGCTTAAGACTTTGGTGGTTTTTAGGTCTTCTCCAACTCCCTAAAATGAGAAAATTGGCCCATTTGCTGACAACTTTTTTGTGCAAATGTGGGGTTCCCCTCCCCTTATCCACTCCCCATACTCTGCCATTCCCTTTACTTTTCCAAATTTAAATCAATCCTTTTATTAATGTCCCCCTCTTTATACTGTATTTAACCTTTTAACTTGTCTTCCCCTGTCACCCTGCCTATCCACAGTATGCCTTCTGTTTTGTCAACAACAAAACTGCTGTCTAAAGGGTAGTCTGTTTTTACCCCTTCAAGATCACGGTATGCGATTTACAATACCTGTTCTGGAATATTCTGTTCCTAATGGCCATTGAGGTTTCTCTCATTGGCCATACCTGCCTGTAATAACTGGGTGCTGATTACATTTGTTTGGTGTTTAATTACTGCTGAATGCTTTCGTAGCGCCCTCTGTGGGTGTCCGCCCTAAAATATTCCAGAAAAGTGTCTGTTCTGGACTACCCCACTACTAACGAGCGATCTAGGAGGGGGCATTGCTGATATTTGTTCTAAAATGCTGCTTTGCCAAGAGCTGTTCTAGGAACCCCAACTGTTGATGTGTGCCCCAGAATATTAATGTATTGATGGCTGCCCTTGAATATTCAGTAGGTGATGAAAGATGCCGAGTTGGTGGCTGTTTTGCAAAATTCCATCCTTGATGTCCGAGACTGAATGTTCCCCAGCTGGTGTTTGTCCCAATGTATGCCACTGCTGGTGTCTGTTCTGGAATCCATGTTAAGCGTGTTCTGATGTAGTCCGTACCTGATGCCTGTTGTGGAACATGCCCTTGCTTATCTGCAATGCAGAACACGAGAGTGATGTTGCATAGTGTGTGATATTCCATTGCAGATGATTAAAGCTGAATGCTGCTTCTCGGGTTCCCGTTACACGCTGATACATCGTTGTTTCTCCTGCATCTCCAGAGCCTGTACTCTTTACCCTGCTGCACCTTCCAGTTGTCAGGATGGCCGAGCGGTCTAAGGCGCCAGACTCAAAAGCTGATTCTCTTCCCCAGCTGGGTGTTCAGGTCCCCAATTGGAGGCGTGGGTTCAAATCCCACTTCTGACACAACCTTTTTTTTTCCAGCCGCTTTCGGATCGGGGTGATTCGCGCCACGGTATATAGACGGTCCTTAAACTTGCCAATCCTGACAGATCGCTCTAACTTGTAGGGGTGCGCACGGAGGATGGGGAGAGCTGGGCTGTTGTCTTCGGGAAACACATCATAGGAGGCGGGCTGAACCCTGGCCACTGATTGGTGGTAAATCCCACTAGTTGCGCGTGAAGGACTGGAGCTGAGATGTATTCATTGGGCCATAGAGTACTGTAGGAGAGAGATCTGCGAGAGGACTTAACTTGAGTTTCTTTTGCAGGTGACCTAGGTGTGTAAAATAAAATGTGAAAAATATCAGTAAAAGAATGCCGCGCCCAACGTGGGGCTCGAACCCACGACCCTGAGATTAAGAGTCGCATGCTCTACTGACTGAGCTAGCCGGGCTGCTGGTTGCAATGTCAGCTGGTCACCCTTTTCTCAGCACACCATTCCTAACTGGACAGCCTGTGAAGGGAGAGAGCAATGTGTGCTTGCATGTTTATGTGTGCTGCCTGTATGCCTGCACTCTATGTACGTGCATCTTTACGCAGCCGCTATGTCTCTGTGTTTGTCCATGTCTGCAGATATTTGTGGCGCTTCCCTTAATATGGTTATGTTATTGGTATCTTTCTGTGTAAGTTTATGTATGTCTACACATCTTTACTATGTGTGCAGCTAGCTTCCTCTTCCTACATGTGTCTCTGAAGTAAGTCTCTATGGATTAAGTATACCGTGTGTGTCTGTATCTGTGCGTGTGTGCCTGTGCACAGCCAAGCACACACTCGTTTGCATCATTAAGACATGTACTGACCATAATCTACCCCCTATGCCATTCACAGATATTAGAAATCCAGGACCCCGAGAAACAGGCTAAGAGCGGGTACAAAAAGAGCCCCATGGTCTGCCTGCGATCTCATTCAGGAACAGCTGTGTTAATAGCAGACTGGAGCAATACAGAGAGCTTTGTCCTGGCGGTGAGCCCTTATTGTAGCAGGCTTTTACTTGCAGATAAGCCCAGGGACGCCGTCAGGCCCTTTCAATCTTTGCAAATTAAAGTGGCCTCAAGTCTTGGGCGGGGGTATGGGGGGCAGCAACTTCCCCCATGTTTGCAGGATTTACAGACGTGTTATCACCTCATTGTCTCCAAACACTTGTTCCTCCACATCAGCCCCTTGCTGACAAAGAAGGGTTTTTTGCTCTTCAGTGGGCAATTCATGTTTAGTATCCCTGCTGGATAGCTGTCTCCTGATAATCAGCGGCTAGTAACCTTCCCTTTTCACCATTGTAATGTATGCACCCCAGGAGTGCCCCAGACTGTTTTCGCTCTCAGCAGGGGGCCACCAACCATCATGTTGAAATGGGCAACCAAACATCTTCAGCAGGGCCTGGATAGGCCAACACAGGGAACTATGTCCTGTCAGTGAGCTCTTACAGCAGCAAGCTGTTAATGCCAGGTTGGTGCAATATACACAACTATAGCCTGGCTGTGAGATAACACAGATCAGGCTCTTGGTGGCAAACAGGCCCAGTATAGAGAGCTCTGGCTCGGCTGTGAACCAATACAAGGCAGACAGTTAACGGAAGACTGAGTTAACGCCGATAGCCACAGTGTCTTGAATCGGTCCTGGAAGGTCTGGGATCGCTGTAGGACGCTATGACGGTCCTGACACTTAACTGTTGGAACATGTCTTAGCGGTCTAGTAGCTCACCAACAGGGCCACCGCCATGTATATCCCGAAGTCAGGTGATTGCATCAGTGCGTTGCAACCCTGCTCAACTGTAAGGTGAGACGCTAGTTTCCCGCTTTCATTCGGCTTTCTGGCCGCTCTGGGTTCCGTTGCTCTAACGGCTCCCTCTTGCTCTTTCTTTCCACCTTTGTGCTGCGCGCTCCGCGCTCATCTCCTGTCTACCTTCTCTTTGCCCGGCCGCTCGGCCACTGCATGCTCTCTTGTCTGTGGCAGTCTCCTGTTGTTCACCCAGTCTCTGGGGACTCTCCCATTTCCCGCTTACCTTGTAATAACAGCGAGGTTCCAGTCCGTTTTCATTCCTTTCCTAGGACGTTGCCCCGCTCTTCAGTAAGCATCCCTGCTGTGCATTCTGGACCCTATAGTCCATTCCTCTTACCTGTGACTGGCCATTCAGGTTGAAGTCTTTCTCCGGTGGTCTATCTGCTCGAATACTCTACTCATCCATCACCCGACAGGTGGAACAACTGCTTTAGCAGCCATCCTGTTACCAAACCAAACCTACCTGCACTAGCTAAGGATACCAGGGTATTTCTGCCTGTCGGCTTTTCCCTGGAGTGGGGTTGGCTCCCCGGAGCCCCCACTGCCAGGCTATTTGCATATTAGTCAAAGTGGCCGCTGGGGGAGCCCGCCCTTACCTCTTCCAAAAGAAGGGAAAGAAGAAGACAGCACCTCAGAGGGGACAGAAGTAGATTGCGTCCTCTGACGACTCCTCATAAACACCAGGTGAGGAGTCGGAGGGAGAGGCTTGTATAGTCACCAAAAGTAACCCCATAGATTCTGAGACACGGCCTGGCTGGGCACTCTTACAGGAGCAGGCTGTTATTGGCAGCTCGGCCCAATACAGAGAGCTTTAGCCTGGCTCTCAGATAATACAGACAAGGCTGTTGTGGGCAGAGAGACCCAGTACAGAGAGCTCTGGCTCGGCTTTGAGATAATACAAGGCAGGCAGTTAACGGCAGATTTGCCTGACACTGGGAGCCATGGCATGCCTGCGAACTCCTACAGGAAGAGGCAGTTAATGGCAGATTGGTCCAGTAGAGAGGGCGCTTTCCCATCTGTGATCCGGACTGAGCATGCTGTTAATGGCAGATTGGTCCATACTGACAGCCACGTCATAGCCTTGAGATTCTTCGGGAGCACGACTCTGCGTTTTGCACCTTTCCACAGTCCACGGACACGACCCTGCTTAGCCTTGGAATACCTGCAGAGACTACATGCACCCTATCTCTTCCTTCCCAAAGGCATCCGCACTCTAGTGCATGGCGCTGGGCTGGGCTGCATTAGGGCTCTCAGACCCCACCTCTGCGACAGTCCTCTAGTTTAACCATCTTTTGCAGGTCCTTTACAGTCCACCGCAGTATGTCACCGAAGTTCAGATCTACCAAAGTTGTAAACGTTTTTATTGCTGATGTCACTGGCGAAGATCTAGTGCTGATCTTTGTTCTAAAAAGTTCCTATGCTAAAGTCTGAACTACAATCGTCTAACTCGAATGGCTGTTGTGACATCACCCAGATATGATGGCTGTCCACAGCCTTGCTTAAGACTTTCGTGGTTTTTAGGTCTTCTCCAACTCCCTAAAATGAGAAAATTGGCCCATTTGCTGACAACTTTTTTGTGCAAATGTGGGGTTCCCCTCCCCTTATCCACTCCCCATACTCTGCCATTCCCTTTACTTTTCCAAATTTAAATCAATCCTTTTATTAATGTCCCCCTCTTTATACTGTATTTAACCTTTTAACTTGTCTTCCCCTGTCACCCTGCCTATCCACAGTATGCCTTCTGTTTTGTCAACAACAAAACTGCTGTCTAAAGGGTAGTCTGTTTTTACCCCTTCAAGATCACGGTATGCGATTTACAATACCTGTTCTGGAATATTCTGTTCCTAATGGCCATTGAGGTTTCTCTCATTGGCCATACCTGCCTGTAATAACTGGGTGCTGATTACATTTGTTTGGTGTTTAATTACTGCTGAATGCTTTCGTAGCGCCCTCTGTGGGTGTCCGCCCTAAAATATTCCAGAAAAGTGTCTGTTCTGGACTACCCCACTACTAACGAGCGATCTAGGAGGGGGCATTGCTGATATTTGTTCTAAAATGCTGCTTTGCCAAGAGCTGTTCTAGGAACCCCAACTGTTGATGTGTGCCCCAGAATATTAATGTATTGATGGCTGCCCTTGAATATTCAGTAGGTGATGAAAGATGCCGAGTTGGTGGCTGTTTGCAAAATTCCATCCTTGATGTCCGAGACTGAATGTTCCCCAGCTGGTGTTTGTCCCAATGTATGCCACTGCTGGTGTCTGTTCTGGAATCCATGTTAAGCGTGTTCTGATGTAGTCCGTACCTGATGCCTGTTGTGGAACATGCCCTTGCTTATCTGCAATGCAGAACACGAGAGTGATGTTGCATAGTGTGTGATATTCCATTGCAGATGATTAAAGCTGAATGCTGCTTCTCGGGTTCCCGTTACACGCTGATACGCCGTTGTTTCTCCTGCATCTCCAGAGCCTGTACTCTTTACCCTGCTGCACTTTTCAGTTGTCAGGATGGCCGAGCGGTCTAAGGCGCCAGACTCAAGAGCTGATTCTCTTCCCCAGCTGGGTGTTCAGGTCCCCAATTGGAGGCGTGGGTTCAAATCCCACTTCTGACACAACCTTTTATTTTTCCAGCCGCTTTCGGATCGGGGTGATTCGCGCCACGGTATATAGACGGTCCTTAAACTTGCCAATCCTGACAGATCGCTCTAACTTGTAGGGGTGCGCACGGAGGATGGGGAGAGCTGGGCTGTTGTCTTCGGGAAACACATCATAGGAGGCGGGCTGAACCCTGGCCACTGATTGGTGGTAAATCCCACTAGTTGCGCGTGAAGGACTGGAGCTGAGATGTATTCATTGGGCCATAGAGTACTGTAGGAGAGAGATCTGCGAGAGGACGTAACTTGAGTTTATTTTGCAGGTGACTTAGGTGTGTAAAATAAAATGTGAAAAATATCAGTAAAAGAATGCCGCGCCCAACGTGGGGCTCGAACCCACGACCCTGAGATTAAGAGTCTCATGCTCTACTGACTGAGCTAGCCGGGCTGCTGGTTGCAATGTCAGCTGGTCACCCTTTTCTCAGCACACCATTCCTAACTGGACAGCTTGTGAAGGGAGAGAGCAATGTGTGCTTGCATGTTTATGTGTGCTGCCTGTATGCCTGCACTCTATGTACGTGCATCTTTACGCAGCCGCTATGTCTCTGTGTTTGTCCATGGCTGCAGATATTTGTGGCGCTTCCCTTAATATGGTTATGTTATTGGTAACTTTCTGTGTAAGTTTATGTATGTCTACACATCTTTACTATGTGTGCAGCTAGCTTCCTCTTCCTACATGTGTCTCTGAAGTAAGTCTCTATGGATAAGTAGACCGTTTGTGTCTGTATCTGTGCGTGTGTGCCTGTGCACAGCCAAGCACACACTCGTTTGCGTCATTAAGACATGTACTGACCATAATCTACCCTCTATGCCATTCACAGATACTAGAAATCCAGGACCCCGAGATACAGGCTAAGAGTGGGTACAAAAAGAGCCCCATGGTCTGCCTGCGATCTCATACAGGAGCAGCTGTGTTAATAGCAGACTGGAGCAATACAGAGAGCTTTGTCCTGGCGGTGAGCCCTTATTGTAGCAGGCTTTTACTTGCAGATAAGCCCAGGGACGCCGTCAGGCCCTTTCAATCTTTGCAAATTAAAGTGGCCTCAAGTCTTGGGCAAGGGTATGGGGGGCAGCGACTTCCCCCATGTTTGCAGGATTTACAGACGTGTTATCACCTCATTGCCTCCAAACACTTGTTCCTCCACATCAGCCTCTTGCTGACAAAGAAGGGTTTATTGCTCTTCAGTGGGCAATTCATGTTTAGTATCCCTGCTGGATGGCCGTCTCCTGATAATCAGCGGCTAGTAACCTTCCCTTTTCACCATTGTAATGTATGCACCCCAGGAGTGCCCCAGACTGTTTTCGCTCTCAGCAGGGGGCCACCAACCATCATGTTGAAATGGGCAACCAAACATCTTCAGCAGGGCCTGGGTAGGCCAACACAGGGAACTATGTCCTGTCAGTGAGCTCTTACAGCAGCAAGCTGCTAATGCCAGGTTGGTGCAATATACAGAACTATAGCCTGGCTGTGAGATAACACAGATCAGGCTCTTGGTGGCAAACAGGCCCAGTATAGAGAGCTCTGGCTCGGCTGTGAGCTAATACAAGGCAGGCAGTTAACGGAAGACTGAGTTAACGCCGATAGCCACAGTGTCTTGAATCGGTCCTGGAAGGTCTGGGATCGCTGTAGGACGCTAAAACGGTCCTGGCACGTAACTGTTGGAACATGTCTTAGCGGTCTAGTAGCTCACCAACAGGGCCACCGCCATGTATATCCCGAAGTCAGGGGATTGCATCAGTGCGTTGCAACCCTGCTCAACTGTAAGGTGAGACGCTAGTTTCCCGCTTTCATTCGGCTTTCTGGCCGCTCTGGGTTCCGTTGCTCTAACGGCTCCCTCTTGCTCTTTCTTTCCACCTTTGTGCTGCACGCTCCGCGCTCTTCTCCTGTCTACCTTCCCTTTGCCCGGCCACTCGGCCACTGCATGCTCTCTTGTCTGTGGCAGTCTCCTGTTGTTCACCCAGTCTCTGGGGACTCTTCCATTTCCTGCTTACCTTGTAATAACATCGAGGTTCCAGTCCGTTTTCATTCCTTTCCTAGGACGTTACCCCGCTCTTCAGTAAGCATCCTTGCTGTGCATTCTGGACCCTATAGTCCATTCCTCTTACCTGTGACTGGCCATTCAGGTTGAAGTCTTTCTCCGGTGGTCTATCTGCTCGAATACTCTACTCATCCATCACCCGACCGGTGGAACAACTGCTTTAGCGGCCATCCTGTTACCAAACCAAACCTACCTGCACTAGCTAAGGATACCAGGGTATTTCTGCCTGTCGGCTTTTCCCTGGAGTGGGGTTGGCTCCCCGGAGACCCCACTGCCAGGCTTTTTGCATATTAGTCAAAGTGGCCGCTGGGGGAGCCCGCCCTTACCTCTTCCAAAAGAAGGGAAAGAAGAAGACAGCACCTCAGAGGGGACAGAAGTAGATTGCGTCCTCTGACGACTCCTCATAAACACCAGGTGAGGAGTCGGAGGGAGAGGCTTGTATAGTCACCAAAAGTAACCCCATAGATTCTGAGACACGGCCTGGCTGGGCACTCTTACAGGAGCAGGCTGTTATTGGCAGCTCGGCCCAATACAGAGAGCTTTAGCCTGGCTCTCAGATAATACAGACCAGGCTGTTGTGGGCAGACAGACCCAGTACAGAGAGCTCTGGCTCGGCTTTGAGATAATACAAGGCAGGCAGTTAACGGCAGATTTGCCTGACACTGGGAGCCATGGCATGCCTGCGAACTCCTACAGGAAGAGGCAGTTAATGGCAGATTGGTCCAGTAGAGAGGGCGCTTTCCCATCTGTGATCCGGACTGAGCATGCTGTTAAGGGCAGATTGGTCCATACTGACAGCCACGTCATAGCCTTGAGATTCTTCAGGAGCACGACTCTGCGTTTTGCACCTTTCCACAGTCCACGGACAGGACCCTGCTTAGCCTTGGAATAGCTGCAGAGACTACATGCACCCTATCTCATCCTTCCCAAAGGCATCCGCACTCTAGTGCATGGCACTGGGCTGGGCTGCATTAGGGCTCTCAGACCCCACCTCTGCGACAGTCCTCTAGTTTAACCATCTTTTGCAGGTCCTTTACAGTCCACCGCAGTATATCACCGAAGTTCAGATCTACCAAAGTTGTAAACGTTTTTATTGCTGATGTCACTGGCGAATATCTAGTGCTGATCTTTGTTCTAAAAAGTTCCTATGCTAAAGTCTTAACTACAATCGTCTAACTCGAATGGCTGTTGTGACATCACCCAGATATGATGGCTGTCCACAGCCTTGCTTAAGACTTTGGTGGTTTTTAGGTCTTCTCCAACTCCCTAAAATGAGAAAATTGGCCCATTTGATGACAACTTTTTTGTGCAAATGTGGGGTCCCCCTCCCCTTATCCAGTCCCCATACTCTGCCATTCCCTTTACCTTTCCAAATTTAAATCAACCCTTTTATTAATGTCCCCCTCTATATACTGTATTTAACCTTTTAACTTGTCTTCCCGTGTCACCCTGCCTATCCACAGTATGCCTTCTGTTTTGTCAACAACAAAACTGCTGTCTAAAGGGTAGTCTGTTTTTACCCCTTCAAGATCACGGTATGCGATTCACAATACCTGTTCTAGAATATTCTGTTCCTAATGGCCATTGAGGTTTCTCTCATTGGCCATACCTGCCTGTAATAACTGGGTGCTGATAACATTTGTTTAGTGTTTAATTACTGCTGAATGCTTTCGTAGCGCCCTCTGTGGGTGTCCGTCCTAAAATATTCCAGAAAAGTGTCTGTTCTGGACTACCCCACTACTAACGAGCGATCTAGAAGGGGGCATTGCTGATATTTGTTCTAAAATGCTGCTTTGCCAAGAGCTGTTCTAGGAACCCCAACTGTTGATGTGTGCCCCAGAATATTAATGTATTGATGGCTGCCCTTGAATATTCAGTAGGTGATGAAAGATGCCGAGTTGGTGGCTGTTTTGCAAAATTCCATCCTTGATGTCCGAGACTGAATGTTCCCCAGCTGGTGTTTGTCCCAATGTATGCCACTGCTGGTGTCTGTTCTGGAATCCATGTTAAGCGTGTTCTGATGTAGTCCGTACCTGATGCCTGTTGTGGAACATGCCCTTGCTTATCTGCAATGCAGAACACGAGAGTGATGTTGCATAGTGTGTGATATTCCATTGCAGATGATTAAAGCTGAATGCTGCTTCTCAGGTTCCCGTTACACGCTGATACGCCGTTGTTTCTCCTGCAGCTCCAGAGCCTGTACTCTTTACCCTGCTGCACCTTTCACTTGTCAGGATGAGCGGTCTAAGGGCCAGACTCAAGAGCTGATTCTCTTTCCCAGCTGGGTGTTCTGGTCTCCAATTGGAGGCGTGGGTTCAAATCCCACTTCTGACACAACCTTTTTTTTTTTCCAGCCTCTTTCAGATCGGGGTGATTCACGCCACGGTATATAGACGGTCCTTAAACTTGCCAATCCTGACAGATCGCTCTAACTTGTAGGGGTGCGCACGGAGGATGGGGAGAGCTGGGCTGTTGTCTTCAGGAAACACGTCACAGGAGGTGGGCAGAGCCCTGGCCACTGATTGGTGGTAAATCCCACTAGTTGCGCGTGAAGGACTGGAGCTGAGATGTATAGATTGGGCCACAGAGTACTGTAGGAGAGAGATCTGCGAGAGGACGTAACTTGAGTTTATTTTGCAGGTGACTTAGGTGTGTAAAATAAAATGTGAAAAATATCAGTAAAAGAATGCCACGCCCAACGTGGGGCTCGAACCCACGACCCTGAGATTAAGAGTCTCATGCTGTACTGACTGAGCTAGCCGGGCTGCTGGTTGCACTGTCTGCTGGTCGCCCTTTTCTCAGCACACCATTCCTAACTGGACAGCCTGTGAAGGGAGAGAGCAATGTGTGCTTGCATGTTTATGTGTGCTGCCTGTATGCCTGCACTCTATGTACGTACATCTTTATGCAGCCGCTATGTCTCTGTGTTTGTCCATGTCTGCAGATATTTGTGGCGCTTCCCTTAATATGGTTATGTTATTGGTATCTTTCTGTGTAAGTTTATGTATGTCTACACATCTTTACTATGTGTGCAGCTAGCTTCCTCTTCCTACATGTGTCTCTGAAGTAAGTCTCTATGGATAAGTAGACCGTGTGTGTCTGTATCTGTGCGTGTGTGCCTGTGCACAGCCAAGCACACACTCGTTTGCGTCATTAAGACATGTACTGACCATAATCTACCCCCTATGCCATTCACAGATACTAGAAATCCAGGACCCCGAGATACAGGCTAAGAGTGGGTACAAAAAGAGCCCCATGGTCTGCCTGCGATCTCATACAGGAGCAGCTGTGTTAATAGCAGACTGGAGCAATACAGAGAGCTTTGTCCTGGCGGTGAGCCCTTATTGTAGCAGGCTTTTACTTGCAGATAAGCCCAGGGACGCCGTCAGGCCCTTTCAATCTTTGCAAATTAAAGTGGCCTCAAGTCTTGGGCAAGGGTATGGGGGGCAGCAACTTCCCCCATTTTTGCAGGATTTACAGACGTGTTATCACCTCATTGCCTCCAAACACGTGTTCCTCCACATCAGCCTCTTGCTGACAAAGAAGGGTTTATTGCTCTTCAGTGGGCAATTCATGTTTAGTATCCCTGCTGGATGGCCGTCTCCTGATAATCAGCGGCTAGTAACCTTCCCTTTTCGCCATTGTAATGTATGCACCCCAGGAGTGCCCCAGACTGTTTTCGCTCTCAGCAGGGGGCCACCAACCATCATGTTGAAATGGGCAACCAAACATCTTCAGCAGGGCCTGGGTAGGCCAACACAGGGAACTATGTCCTGTCAGTGAGCTCTTACAGCAGCAAGCTGCTAATGCCAGGTTGGTGCAATATACAGAACTATAGCCTGGCTGTGAGATAACACAGATCAGGCTCTTGGTGGCAAACAGGCCCAGTATAGAGAGCTCTGGCTCGGCTGTGAGCTAATACAAGGCAGGCAGTTAACGGAAGACTGAGTTAACGCCGACAGCCACAGTGTCTTGAACCGGTCCTGGAAGGTCTGGGATCGCTGTAGGACGCTAAGACGGTCCTGGCACGTAACTGTTGGAACATGTCTTAGCGGTCTAGTAGCTCACCAACAGGGCCACCGCCATGTATATCCCAAAGTCAGGGGATTGCATCAGTGCGTTGCAACCCTGCTCAACTGTAAGGTGAGACGCTAGTTTCCCGCTTTCATTCGGCTTTCTGGCCGCTCTGGGTTCCGTTGCTCTAACGGCTCCCTCTTGCTCTTTCTTTCCACCTTTGTGCTGCGCGCTCCGCGCTCATCTCCTGTCTACCTTCCCTTTGCCCGGCCGCTCGGCCACTGCATGCTCTCTTGTCTGTGGCAGTCTCCTGTTGTTCACCCAGTCTCTGGGGACTCTTCCATTTCCCGCTTACCTTGTAATAACATCGAGGTTCCAGTACGTTTTCATTCCTTTCCTAGGACGTTACCCCGCTCTTCAGTAAGCATCCTTGCTGTGCATTCTGGACCCTATAGTCCATTCCTCTTACCTGTGACTGGCCATTCAGGTTGAAGTCTTTCTCCGGTGGTCTATCTGCTCGAATACTCTACTCATCCATCACCCGACAGGTGGAACAACTGCTTTAGCGGCCATCCTGTTACCAAACCAAACCTACCTGCACTAGCTAAGGATACCAGGGTATTTCTGCCTGTCGGCTTTTCCCTGGAGTGGGGTTGGCTCCCCGGAGACCCCACTGCCAGGCTTTTTGCATATTAGTCAAAGTGGCCGCTGGGGGAGCCCGCCCTTACCTCTTCCAAAAGAAGGGAAAGAAGAAGACAGCACCTCAGAGGGGACAGAAGTAGATTGCGTCTTCTGACGACTCCTCATAAACACCAGGTGAGGAGTCGGAGGGAGAGGCTTGTATAGTCACCAAAAGTAACCCCATAGATTCTGAGACACGGCCTGGCTGGGCACTCTTACAGGAGCAGGCTGTTATTGGCAGCTCGGCCCAATACAGAGAGCTTTAGCCTGGCTCTCAGATAATACAGACCAGGCTGTTGTGGGCAGACAGACCCAGTACAGAGAGCTCTGGCTCGGCTTTGAGATAATACAAGGCAGGCAGTTAACGGCAGATTTGCCTGACACTGGGAGCCATGGCATGCCTGCAAACTCCTACAGGAAGAGGCAGTTAATGGCAGATTGGTCCAGTAGAGAGGGCGCTTTCCCATCTGTGATCCGGACTGAGCATGGTGTTAATGGCAGATTGGTCCATACTGACAGCCACGTCATAGCCTTGAGATTCTTCGGGAGCACGACTCTGCGTTTTGCACCTTTCCACAGTCCACGGACAGGACCCTGCTTAGCCTTGGAATACCTGCAGAGACTACATGCACCCTATCTCTTCCTTCCCAAAGGCATCCGCACTCTAGTGCATGGCACTGGGCTGGGCTGCATTAGGGCTCTCAGACCCCACCTCTGCGACAGTCCTCTAGTTTAACCATCTTTTGCAGGTCCTTTACAGTCCACCGCAGTATGTCACCGAAGTTCAGATCTACCAAAGTTGTAAACGTTTTTATTGCTGATGTCACTGGCGAATATCTAGTGCTGATCTTTGTTGTAAAAAGTTTCTATGCTAAAGTCTGAACTACACTCGTCTAACTCGAATGGCTGTTGTGACATCACCCAGATATGATGGCTGTCCACAGCCTTGCTTAAGACTTTGGTGGTTTTTAGGTCTTCTCCAACTCCCTAAAATGAGAAAATTGGCCCATTTGCTGACAACTTTTTTGTGCAAATGTGGGGTCCCCCTCCCCTTATCCACTCCCCATACTCTGCCATTCCCTTTACCTTTCCAAATTTAAATCAACCCTTTTATTAATGTCCCCCTCTATATACTGTATTTAACCTTTTAACTTGTCTTCCCCTGTCACCCTGCCTATCCACAGTATGCCTTCTGTTTTGTCAACAACAAAACTGCTGTCTAAAGGGTAGTCTGTTTTTACCCCTTCAAGATCACGGTATGCGATTCACAATACCTGTTCTAGAATATTCTGTTCCTAATAGCCATTGAGGTTTCTCTCATTGGCCATACCTGCCTGTAATAACTGGGTGCTGATAACATTTGTTTAGTGTTTAATTACTGCTGAATGCTTTCGTAGCGCCCTCTGTGGGTGTCCGTCCTAAAATATTCCAGAAAAGTGTCTGCTCTGGACTACCCCACTACTAACGAGCGATCTAGAAGGGGGCATTGCTGATATTTGTTCTAAAATGCTGCTTTGCCAAGAGCTGTTCTAGGAACCCCAACTGTTGATGTGTGCCCCAGAATATTAATGTATTGATGGCTGCCCTTGAATATTCAGTAGGTGATGAAAGATGCCGAGTTGGTGGCTGTTTGGCAAAATTCCATCCTTGATGTCCGAGACTGAATGTTCCCCGGCTGGTGTTTGTCCCAATGTATGCCACTGCTGGTGTCTGTTCTGGAATCCATGTTAAGCGTGTTCTGATGTAGTCCGTACCCGATGCCTGTTGTGGAACATGCCCTTGCTTA
Source organism: Ambystoma mexicanum (assembly GCF_040938575.1). Classification (NCBI taxonomy): domain Eukaryota; kingdom Metazoa; phylum Chordata; class Amphibia; order Caudata; family Ambystomatidae; genus Ambystoma; species Ambystoma mexicanum. The sequence continues at coordinate 702,792,502 of NC_090938.1, read as the reverse complement.
TCTGCAATGCAGAACACGAGAGTGATGTTGCATAGTGTGTGATATTCCATTGCAGATGATTAAAGCTGAATGCTGCTTCTCAGGTTCCCGTTACACGCTGATACGCCGTTGTTTCTCCTGCAGCTCCAGAGCCTGTACTCTTTACCCTGCTGCACCTTTCAGTTGTCAGGATGAGCGGTCTAAGGGCCAGACTCAAGAGCTGATTCTCTTTCCCAGCTGGGTGTTCTGGTCTCCAATTGGAGGCGTGGGTTCAAATCCCACTTCTGACACAACCTTTTTTTTTTTCCAGCCGCTTTCAGATCGGGGTGATTCGCGCCATGGTATATAGACGGTCCTTAAACTTGCCAATCCTGACAGATCGCTCTAACTTGTAGGGGTGCGCACGGAGGATGGGGAGAGCTGGGCTGTTGTCTTCAGGAAACACGTCACAGGAGGCGGGCAGAGCCCTGGCCACTGATTGGTGGTAAATCCCACTAGTTGCGCGTGAAGGACTGGAGCTGAGATGTATAGATTGGGCCATAGAGTACTGTAGGAGAGAGATCTGCGAGAGGACGTAACTTGAGTTTATTTTGCAGGTGACTTAGGTGTGTAAAATAAAATGTGAAAAATATCAGTAAAAGAATGCCACGCCCAACGTGGGGCTCGAACCCACGACCCTGAGATTAAGAGTCTCATGCTCTACCGACTGAGCTAGCCGGGCTGCTGGTTGCACTGTCTGCTGGTCGCCCTTTTCTCAGCACACCATTCCTAACTGGACAGCCTGTGAAGGGAGAGAGCAATGTGTGCTTGCATGTTTATGTGTGCTGCCTGTATGCCTGCACTCTATGTACGTGCATCTTTACGCAGCCGCTATGTCTCTGTGTTTGTCCATGTCTGCAGATATTTGTGGCGCTTCCCTTAATATGGTTATGTTATTGGTATCTTTCTGTGTAAGTTTATGTATGTCTACACATCTTTACTATGTGTGCAGCTAGCTTCCTCTTCCTACATGTGTCTCTGAAGTAAGTCTCTATGGATAAGTAGACCGTGTGTGTCTGTATCTGTGCGTGTGTGCCTGTGCACAGCCAAGCACACACTCGTTTGCGTCATGAAGACATGTACTGACCATAATCTACCCCCTATGCCATTCACAGATACTAGAAATCCAGGACCCCGAGATACAGGCTAAGAGTGGGTACAAAAAGAGCCCCATGGTCTGCCTGCGATCTCATACAGGATCAGCTGTGTTAATAGCAGACTGGAGCAATACAGAGAGCTTTATCCTGGCGGTGAGCCCTTATTGTAGCAGGCTTTTACTTGCAGATAAGCCCAAGGACGCCGTCAGGCCCTTTCAATCTTTGCAAATTAAAGTGGCCTCAAGTCTTGGGCAAGGGTATGGGGGGTAGCAACTTCCCCCATGTTTGCAGGATTTACAGACGTGTTATCACCTCATTGCCTCCAAACACGTGTTCCTCCACATCAGCCTCTTGCTGACAAAGAAGGGTTTATTGCTCTTCAGTGGGCAATTCATGTTTAGTATCCCTGCTGGATGGCCGTCTCCTGATAATCAGCGGCTAGTAACCTTCCCTTTTCGCCATTGTAATGTATGCACCCCAGGAGTGCCCCAGACTGTTTTCACTCTCAGCAGGGGGCCACCAACCATCATGTTGAAATGGGCAACCAAACATCTTCAGCAGGGCCTTGGTAGGCCAACACAGGGAACTATGTCCTGTCAGTGAGCTCTTACAGCAGCAAGCTGCTAATGCCAGGTTGGTGCAATATACAGAACTATAGCCTGGCTGTGAGATAACACAGATCAGGCTCTTGGTGGCAAACAGGCCCAGTATAGAGAGCTCTGGCTCGGCTGTGAGCTAATACAAGGCAGGCAGTTAACGGAAGACTGAGTTAACGCCGACAGCCACAGTGTCTTGAACCGGTCCTGGAAGGTCTGGGATCGCTGTAGGACGCTAAGACGGTCCTGGCACGTAACTGTTGGAACATGTCTTAGCGGTCTAGTAGCTCACCAACAGGGCCACCGCCATGTATATCCCGAAGTCAGGGGATTGCATCAGTGCGTTGCAACCCTGCTCAACTGTAAGGTGAGACGCTAGTTTCCCGCTTTCATTCGGCTTTCTGGCCGCTCTGGGTTCCGTTGCTCTAACGGCTCCCTCTTGCTCTTTCTTTCCACCTTTGTGCTGCGCGCTCCGCGCTCATCTCCTGTCTACCTTCCCTTTGCCCGGCCGCTCGGCCACTGCATGCTCTCTTGTCTGTGGCAGTCTCCTGTTGTTCACCCAGTCTCTGGGGACTCTTCCATTTCCCGCTTACCTTGTAATAACATCGAGGTTCCAGTCCGTTTTCATTCCTTTCCTAGGACGTTACCCCGCTCTTCAGTAAGCATCCTTGCTGTGCATTCTGGACCCTATAGTCCATTCCTCTTACCTGTGACTGGCCATTCAGGTTGAAGTCTTTCTCCGGTGGTCTATCTGCTCGAATACTCTACTCATCCATCACCCGACAGGTGGAACAACTGCTTTAGCGGCCATCCTGTTACCAAACCAAACCTACCTGCACTAGCTAAGGATACCAGGGTATTTCTGCCTGTCGGCTTTTCCCTGGAGTGGGGTTGGCTCCCCGGAGACCCCACTGCCAGGCTTTTTGCATATTAGTCAAAGTGGCCGCTGGGGTAGCCCGCCCTTACCTCTTCCAAAAGAAGGGAAAGAAGAAGACAGCACCTCAGAGGGGACAGAAGTAGATTGCGTCCTCTGACGACTCCTCATAAACACCAGGTGAGGAGTCGGAGGGAGAGGCTTGTATAGTCACCAAAAGTAACCCCATAGATTCTGAGACACGGCCTGGCTGGGCACTCTTACAGGAGCAGGCTGTTATTGGCAGCTCGGCCCAATACAGAGAGCTTTAGCCTGGCTCTCAGATAATACAGACCAGGCTGTTGTGGGCAGACAGACCCAGTACAGAGAGCTCTGGCTCGGCTTTGAGATAATACAAGGCAGGCAGTTAATGGCAGATTTGCCTGACACTGGGAGCCATGGCATGCCTGCGAACTCCTACAGGAAGAGGCAGTTAATGGCAGATTGGTCCAGTAGAGAGGGCGCTTTCCCATCTGTGATCCGGACTGAGCATGGTGTTAATGGCAGATTGGTCCATACTGACAGCCACGTCATAGCCTTGAGATTCTTCGGGAGCACGACTCTGCGTTTTGCACCTTTCCACAGTCCACGGACAGGACCCTGCTTAGCCTTGGAATACCTGCAGAGACTACATGCACCCTATCTCTTCCTTCCCAAAGGCATCCGCACTCTAGTGCATGGCACTGGGCTGGGCTGCATTAGGGCTCTCAGACCCCACCTCTGCGACAGTCCTCTAGTTTAACCATCTTTTGCAGGTCCTTTACAGTCCACCGCAGTATGTCACCGAAGTTCAGATCTACCAAAGTTGTAAACGTTTTTATTGCTGATGTCACTGGCGAATATCTAGTGCTGATCTTTGTTGTAAAAAGTTTCTATGCTAAAGTCTGAACTACAATCGTCTAACTCGAATGGCTGTTGTGACATCACCCAGATATGATGGCTGTCCACAGCCTTGCTTAAGACTTTGGTGGTTTTTAGGTCTTCTCCAACTCCCTAAAATGAGAAAATTGGCCCATTTGCTGACAACTTTTTTGTGCAAATGTGGGGTCCCCCTCCCCTTATCCACTCCCCATACTCTGCCATTCCCTTTACTTTTCCAAATTTAAATCAACCCTTTTATTAATGTCCCCCTCTATATACTATATTTAACCTTTTAACTTGTCTTCCCCTGTCACCCTGCCTATCCACAGTATGCCTTCTGTTTTGTCAACAACAAAACTGCTGTCTAAACGGTAGTCTGTTTTTACCCCTTCAAGATCACGGTATGCGATTCACAATACCTGTTCTAGAATATTCTGTTCCTAATGGCCATTGAGGTTTCTCTCATTGGCCATACCTGCCTGTAATAACTGGGTGCTGATAACATTTGTTTAGTGTTTAATTACTGCTGAATGCTTTCGTAGCGCCCTCTGTGGGTGTCCGTCCTAAAATATTCCAGAAAAGTGTCTGCTCTGGACTACCCCACTACTAACGAGCAATCTAGAAGGGGGCATTGCTGATATTTGTTCTAAAATGCTGCTTTGCCAAGAGCTGTTCTAGGAACCCCAACTGTTGATGTGTGCCCCAGAATATTAATGTATTGATGGCTGCCCTTGAATATTCAGTAGGTGATGAAAGATGGCGAGTTGGTGGCTGTTTTGCAAAATTCCATCCTTGATGTCCGAGACTGAATGTTCCCCAGCTGGTGTTTGTCCCAATGTATGCCACTGCTGGTGTCTGTTCTGGAATCCATGTTAAGCGTGTTCTGATGTAGTCCGTACCTGATGCCTGTTGTGGAACATGCCGTTGCTTATCTGCAATGCAGAACACGAGAGTGATGTTGCATAGTGTGTGATATTCCATTGCAGATGATTAAAGCTGAATGCTGCTTCTCAGGTTCCCGTTACACGCTGATACGCCGTTGTTTCTCCTGCATCTCCAGAGCCTGTACTCTTTACCCTGCTGCACCTTCCAGTTGTCAGGATGGCCGAGCGGTCTAAGGCGCCAGACTCAAGAGCTGATTCTCTTTCCCAGCTGGGTGTTCTGGTCTCCAATTGGAGGCGTGGGTTCAAATCCCACTTCTGACACAACCTTTTTTTTTTTTTTCCAGCCGCTTTTGGATCGGGGTGATTCGCGCCACGGTATATAGACGGTCCTTAAACTTGCCAATCCTGACAGATCGCTCTAACTTGTAGGGGTGCGCACGGAGGGTGGGGAGAGCTGGGCTGTTGTCTTCAGGAAACACGTCACAGGAGGCGGGCTGAGCCCTGGCCACTGATTGGTGGTAAATCCCACTAGTTGCGCGAGAAGGACTGGAGCTGAGATGTATTTATTGGGCCATAGAGTACTGTAGGAGAGAGATCTGCGAGAGGACGTAACTTGAGTTTATTTTGCAGGTGACCTAGGTGTGTAAAATAAAATGTGAAAAATATCAGTAAAAGAATGCCGCGCCTAACGTGGGGCTCGAACCCACGACCCTGAGATTAAGAGTCTCATGCTCTACCGACTGAGCTAGCCGGGCTGCTGGTCACACTGTCTGCTGGTCGCCCTTTTCTCAGCACACCATTCCTAACTGGACAGCCTGTGAAGGGAGAGAGCAATGTGTGCTTGCATGTTTATGTGTGCTGCCTGTATGCCTGCACTCTATGTACGTGCATCTTTACGCAGCCGCTATGTCTCTGTGTTTGTCCATGTCTGCAGATATTTGTGGCGCTTCCCTTAATATGGTTATGTTATTGGTATCTTTCTGTGTAAGTTTATGTATGTCTACACATCTTTACTATGTGTGCAGCTAGCTTCCTCTTCCTACATGTGTCTCTGAAGTAAGTCTCTATGGATAAGTAGACCGTGTGTGTCTGTATCTGTGCGTGTGTGCCTGTGCACAGCCAAGCACACACTCGTTTGCGTCATTAAGACATGTACTGACCATAATCTACCCCCTATGCCATTCACAGATACTAGAAATCCAGGACCCCGAGATACAAGCTAAGAGTCGGTACAAAAAGAGCCCCATGGTCTGCCTGCGATCTCATACAGGAGCAGCTGTGTTAATAGCAGACTGGAGCAATACAGAGAGCTTTGTCCTGGCGGTGAGCCCTTATTGTAGCAGGCTTTTACTTGCAGATAAGCCCAGGGACGCCGTCAGGCCCTTTCAATCTTTGCAAATTAAAGTGGCCTCAAGTCTTGGGCAAGGGTATGGGGGGCAGCGACTTCCCCCATGTTTGCAGGATTTACAGACGTGTTATCACCTCATTGCCTCCAAACACTTGTTCCTCCACATCAGCCTCTTGCTGACAAAGAAGGGTTTATTGCTCTTCAGTGGGCAATTCATGTTTAGTATCCCTGCTGGATGGCCGTCTCCTGATAATCAGCGGCTAGTAACCTTCCCTTTTCGCCATTGTAATGTATGCACCCCAGGAGTGCCCCAGACTGTTTTCGCTCTCAGCAGGGGGCCACCAACCATCATGTTGAAATGGGCAACCAAACATCTTCAGCAGGGCCTGGGTAGGCCAACACAGGGAACTATGTCCTGTCAGTGAGCTCTTACAGCAGCAAGCTGCTAATGCCAGGTTGGTGCAATATACAGAACTATAGCCTGGCTGTGAGATAACACAGATCAGGCTCTTGGTGGCAAACAGGCCCAGTATAGAGAGCTCTGGCTCGGCTGTGAGCTAATACAAGGCAGGCAGTTAACGGAAGACTGAGTTAACGCCGATAGCCACAGTGTCTTGAATCGGTCCTGGAAGGTCTGGGATCGCTGTAGGATGCTAAAACGGTCCTGGCACGTAACTGTTGGAACATGTCTTAGCGGTCTAGTAGCTCACCAACAGGGCCACCGCCATGTATATCCCGAAGTCAGGGGATTGCATCAGTGCGTTGCAACCCTGCTCAACTGTAAGGTGAGACGCTAGTTTCCCGCTTTCATTCGGCTTTCTGGCCGCTCTGGGTTCCGTTGCTCTAACGGCTCCCTCTTGCTCTTTCTTTCCACCTTTGTGCTGCGCGCTCCGCGCTCTTCTCCTGTCTACCTTCCCTTTGCCCGGCCGCTCGGCCACTGCATGCTCTCTTGTCTGTGGCAGTCTCCTGTTGTTCACCCAGTCTCTGGGGACTCTTCCATTTCCTGCTTACCTTGTAATAACATCGAGGTTCCAGTCCGTTTTCATTCCTTTCCTAGGACGTTACCCCGCTCTTCAGTAAGCATCCTTGCTGTGCATTCTGGACCCTATAGTCCATTCCTCTTACCTGTGACTGGCCATTCAGGTTGAAGTCTTTCTCCGGTGGTCTATCTGCTCAAATACTCTACTCATCCATCACCCGACCGGTGGAAAACTGCTTTAGCGGCCATCCTGTTACCAAACCAAACCTACCTGCACTAGCTAAGGATACCAGGGTATTTCTGCTGGTTGGCTTTTCCCTGGAGTGGGGTTGGCTCCCCGGAGACCCCACTGCCAGGCTTTTTGCATATTAGTCAAAGTGGCCGCTGGGGGAGCCCGCCCTTACCTCTTCCAAAAGAAGGGAAAGAAGAAGACAGCACCTCAGAGGGGACAGAAGTAGATTGCGTCCTCTGACGACTCCTCATAAACACCAGGTGAGGAGTCGGAGGGAGAGGCTTGTATAGTCACCAAAAGTAACCCCATAGATTCTGAGACACGGCCTGGCTGGGCACTCTTACAGGAGCAGGCTGTTATTGGCAGCTCGGCCCAATACAGAGAGCTTTAGCCTGGCTCTCAGATAATACAGACCAGGCTGTTGTGGGCAGACAGACCCAGTACAGAGAGCTCTGGCTCGGCTTTGAGATAATACAAGGCAGGCAGTTAACGGCAGATTTGCCTGACACTGGGAGCCATGGCATGCCTGCGAACTCCTACAGGAAGAGGCAGTTAATGGCAGATTGGTCCAGTAGAGAGGGCGCTTTCCCATCTGTGATCCGGACTGAGCATGCTGTTAATGGCAGATTGGTCCATACTGACAGCCACGTCATAGCCTTGAGATTCTTCAGGAGCACGACTCTGCGTTTTGCACCTTTCCACAGTCCACGGACAGGACCCTGCTTAGCCTTGGAATAGCTGCAGAGACTACATGCACCCTATCTCTTCTTGCCCAAAGGCATCCGCACTCTAGTGCATGGCACTGGGCTGGGCTGCATTAGGGCTCTCAGACCCCACCTCTGCGACAGTCCTCTAGTTTAACCATCTTTTGCAGGTCCTTTACAGTCCACCGCAGTATATCACCGAAGTTCAGATCTACCAAAGTTGTAAACGTTTTTATTGCTGATGTCACTGGCGAATATCTAGTGCTGATCTTTGTTGTAAAAAGTTTCTATGCTAAAGTCTGAACTACAATCGTCTAACTCGAATGGCTGTTGTGACATCACCCAGATATGATGGCTGTCCACAGCCTTGCTTAAGACTTTGGTGGTTTTTAGGTCTTCTCCAACTCCCTAAAATGAGAAAATTGGCCCATTTGCTGACAACTTTTTTGTGCAAATGTGGGGTCCCCCTCCCCTTATCCACTCCCCATACTCTGCCATTCCCTTTACTTTTCCAAATTTAAATCAACCCTTTTATTAATGTCCCCCTCTATATACTGTATTTAACCTTTTAACTTGTCTTCCCCTGTCACCCTGCCTATCCACAGTATGCCTTCTGTTTTGTCAACAACAAAACTGCTGTCTAAAGGGTAGTCTGTTTTTACCCCTTCAAGATCACGGTATGCGATTCACAATACCTGTTCTAGAATATTCTGTTCCTAATGGCCATTGAGGTTTCTCTCATTGGCCATACCTGCCTGTAATAACTGGGTGCTAATAACATTTGTTTAGTGTTTAATTACTGCTGAATGCTTTTGTAGCGGCCTCTGTGGGTGTCCGTCCTAAAATATTCCAGAAAAGTGTCTGCTCTGGACTACCCCACTACTAACGAGCGATCTAGAAGGGGGCATTGCTGATATTTGTTCTAAAATGCTGCTTTGCCAAGAGCTGTTCTAGGAACCCCAACTGTTGATGTGTGCCCCAGAATATTAATGTATTGATGGCTGCCCTTGAATATTCAGCAGGTGATGAAAGATGCCGAGTTGGAGGCTGTTTTGCAAAATTCCATCCTTGATGTCCGAGACTGAATGTTTCCCGGCTGGTGTTTGTCCCAATGTATGCCACTGCTGGTGTCTGTTCTGGAATCCATGTTAAGCGTGTTCTGATGTAGTCCGTACCTGATGCCTGTTGTGGAACATGCCCTTGCTTATCTGCAATGCAGAACACGAGAGTGATGTTGCATAGTGTGTGATATTCCGTTGCAGATGATTAAAGCTGAATGCTGCTTCTCAGGTTCCCGTTACACGCTGATACGCCGGTGTTTCTCCTGCAGCTCCAGAGCCTGTACTCTTTACCCTGCTGCACCTTCCAGTTGTCAGGATGAGCGGTCTAAGGGCCAGACTCAAGAGCTGATTCTCTTTCCCAGCTGGGTGTTCTGGTCTCCAATTGGAGGCGTGGGTTCAAATCCCACTTCCGACACAACCTTTTTTTTTTTTTTTCCAGTCGCTTTTGGATCGGGGTGATTCGCGCCACGGTATATAGACGGTCCTTAAACTTGCCAATCCTGACAGATCGCTCTAACTTGTAGGGGTGCGCACGGAGGGTGGGGAGAGCTGGGCTGTTGTCTTCAGGAAACACGTCACAGGAGGCGGGCTGAGCCCTGGCCACTGATTGGTGGTAAATCCCACTAGTTGCGCGTGAAGGACTGGAGCTGAGATGTATTCATTGGGCCATAGAGTACTGTAGGAGAGAGATCTGCGAGAGGACGTAACTTGAGTTTATTTTGCAGGTGACCTAGGTGTGTAAAATAAAATGTGAAAAATATCAGTAAAAGAATGCCGCGCCCAACGTGGGGCTCGAACCCACGACCCTGAGATTAAGAGTCTCATGCTCTAACGACTGAGCTAGCCGGGCTGCTGGTCACACTGTCTGCTGGTCGCCCTTTTCTCAGCACACCATTCCTAACTGGACAGCCTGTGAAGGGAGAGAGCAATGTGTGCTTGCATGTTTATGTATGCTGCCTGTATGCCTGCACTCTATGTACGTGCATCTTTACGCAGCCGCTATGTCTCTGTGTTTGTCCATGTCTGCAGATATTTGTGGCGCTTCCCTTAATATGGTTATGTTATTGGTATCTTTCTGTGTAAGTTTATGTATGTCTACACATCTTTACTATGTGTGCAGCTAGCTTCCTCTTCCTACATGTGTCTCTGAAGTAAGTCTCTATGGATAAGTAGACCGTGTGTGTCTGTATCTGTGCGTGTGTGCCTGTGCACAGCCAAGCACACACTCGTTTGCGTCATTAAGACATGTACTGACCATAATCTACCCCCTATGCCATTCACAGATACTAGAAATCCAGGACCCCGATATACAGGCTAAGAGTGGGTACAAAAAGAGCCCCATGGTCTGCCTGCGATCTCATACAGGAGCAGCTGTGTTAATAGCAGACTGGAGCAATACAGAGAGCTTTGTCCTGGCGGTGAGCCCTTATTGTAGCAGGCTTTTACTTGCAGATAAGCCCAGGGACGCCGTCAGGCCCTTTCAATCTTTGCAAATTAAAGTGGCCTCAAGTCTTGGGCAAGGGTATGGGGGGCAGCGACTTCCCCATGTTTGCAGGATTTACAGACGTGTTATCACCTCATTGCCTCCAAACACTTGTTCCTCCACATCAGCCTCTTGCTGACAAAGAAGGGTTTATTGCTCTTCAGTGGGCAATTCATGTTTAGTATCCCTGCTGGATGGCCGTCTCCTGATAATCAGCGGCTAGTAACCTTCCCTTTTCACCATTGTAATGTATGCACCCCAGGAGTGCCCCAGACTGTTTTCGCTCTCAGCAGGGGGCCACCAACCATCATGTTGAAATGGGCAACCAAACATCTTCAGCAGGGCCTGGGTAGGCCAACACAGGGAACTATGTCCTGTCAGTGAGCTCTTACAGCAGCAAGCTGCTAATGCCAGGTTGGTGCAATATACAGAACTATAGCCTGGCTGTGAGATAACACAGATCAGGCTCTTGGTGGCAAACAGGCCCAGTATAGAGAGCTCTGGCTCGGCTGTGAGCTAATACAAGGCAGGCAGTTAACGGAAGACTGAGTTAACGCTGATAGCCACAGTGTCTTGAATCGGTCCTGGAAGGTCTGGGATCGCTGTAGGACGCTAAAACGGTCCTGGCACGTAACTGTTGGAACATGTCTTAGCGGTCTAGTAGCTCACCAACAGGGCCACCGCCATGTATATCCCGAAGTCAGGGGATTGCATCAGTGCGTTGCAACCCTGCTCAACTGTAAGGTGAGACGCTAGTTTCCCGCTTTCATTCGGCTTTCTGGCCGCTCTGGGTTCCGTTGCTCTAACGGCTCCCTCTTGCTCTTTCTTTCCACCTTTGTGCTGCGCGCTCCGCGCTCTTCTCCTGTCTACCTTCCCTTTGCCCGGCCGCTCGGCCACTGCATGCTCTCTTGTCTGTGGCAGTCTCCTGTTGTTCACCCAGTCTCCGGGGACTCTTCCATTTCCTGCTTACCTTGTAATAACATCGAGGTTCCAGTCCGTTTTCATTCCTTTCCTAGGACGTTACCCCGCTCTTCAGTAAGCATCCTTGCTGTGCATTCTGGACCCTATAGTCCATTCCTCTTACCTGTGACTGGCCATTCAGGTTGAAGTCTTTCTCCGGTGGTCTATCTGCTCGAATACTCTACTCATCCATCACCCGACCGGTGGAACAACTGCTTTAGCGGCCATCCTGTTACCAAACCAAACCTACCTGCACTAGCTAAGGATACCAGGGTATTTCTGCCTGTCGGCTTTTCCCTGGAGTGGGGTTGGCTCCCCGGAGACCCCACTGCCAGGCTTTTTGCATATTAGTCAAAGTGGCCGCTGGGGGAGCCCGCCCTTACCTCTTCCAAAAGAAGGGAAAGAAGAAGACAGCACCTCAGAGGGGACAGAAGTAGATTGCGTCCTCTGACGACTCCTCATAAACACCAGGTGAGGAGTCGGAGGGAGAGGCTTGTATAGTCACCAAAAGTAACCCCATAGATTCTGAGACACGGCCTGGCTGGGCACTCTTACAGGAGCAGGCTGTTATTGGCAGCTCGGCCCAATACAGAGAGCTTTAGCCTGGCTCTCAGATAATACAGACCAGGCTGTTGTGGGCAGACAGACCCAGTACAGAGGGCTCTGGCTCGGCTTTGAGATAATACAAGGCAGGCAGTTAACGGCAGATTTGCCTGACACTGGGAGCCATGGCATGCCTGCAAACTCCTACAGGAAGAGGCAGTTAATGGCAGATTGGTCCAGTAGAGAGGGCGCTTTCCCATCTGTGATCCGGACTGAGCATGCTGTTAATGGCAGATTGGTCCATACTGACAGCCACGTCATAGCCTTGAGATTCTTCAGGAGCACGACTCTGCGTTTTGCACCTTTCCACAGTCCACGGACAGGACCCTGCTTAGCCTTGGAATACCTGCAGAGACTACATGCACCCTATCTCTTCCTTCCCAAAGGCATCCGCACTCTAGTGCATGGCACTGGGCTGGGCTGCATTAGGGCTCTCAGACCCCACCTCTGCGACAGTCCTCTAGTTTAACCATCTTTTGCAGGTCCTTTACAGTCCACCGCAGTATGTCACCGAAGTTCAGATCTACCAAAGTTGTAAACGTTTTTATTGCTGATGTCACTGGCGAATATCTAGTGCTGATCTTTGTTGTAAAAAGTTTCTATGCTAAAGTCTGAACTACAATCGTCTAACTCGAATGGCTGTTGTGACATCACCCAGATATGATGGCTGTCCACAGCCTTGCTTAAGACTTTGGTGGTTTTTAGGTCTTCTCCAACTCCCTAAAATGAGAAAATTGGCCCATTTGCTGACAACTTTTTTGTGCAAATGTGGGGTCCCCCTCCCCTTATCCACTCCCCATACTCTGCCATTCCCTTTACTTTTCCAAATTTAAATCAACCCTTTTATTAATGTCCCCCTCTATATACTGTATTTAACCTTTTAACTTGTCTTCCCCTGTCACCCTGCCTATCCACAGTATGCCTTCTGTTTTGTCAACAACAAAACTGCTGTCTAAAGGGTAGTCTGTTTTTACCCCTTCAAGATCACGGTATGCGATTCACAATACCTGTTCTAGAATATTCTGTTCCTAATGGCCATTGAGGTTTCTCTCATTGGCCATACCTGCCTGTAATAACTGGGTGCTGATAACATTTGTTTAGTGTTTAATTACTGCTGAATGCTTTCGTAGCGCCCTCTGTGGGTGTCCGTCCTAAAATATTCCAGAAAAGTGTCTGCTCTGGACTACCCCACTACTAACGAGCGATCTAGAAGGGGGCATTGCTGATATTTGTTCTAAAATGCTGCTTTGCCAAGAGCTGTTCTAGGAACCCCAACTGTTGATGTGTGCCCCAGAATATTAATGTATTGATGGCTGCCCTTGAATATTCAGCAGGTGATGAAAGATGCCGAGTTGGAGGCTGTTTTGCAAAATTCCATCCTTGATGTCCGAGACTGAATGTTTCCCGGCTGGTGTTTGTCCCAATGTATGCCACTGCTGGTGTCTGTTCTGGAATCCATGTTAAGCGTGTTCTGATGTAGTCCGTACCTGATGCCTGTTGTGGAACATGCCCTTGCTTATCTGCAATGCAGAACACGAGAGTGATGTTGCATAGTGTGTGATATTCCGTTGCAGATGATTAAAGCTGAATGCTGCTTCTCAGGTTCCCGTTACACGCTGATACGCGGGTGTTTCTCCTGCAGCTCCAGAGCCTGTACTCTTTACCCTGCTGCACCTTCCAGTTGTCAGGATGGCCGAGCGGTCTAAGCCAGACTCAAGAGCTGATTCTCTTTCCCAGCTGGGTGTTCTGGTCTCCAATTGGAGGCGTGGGTTCAAATCCCACTTCTGACACAACCTTTTTTTTTTTTTTCCAGCCGCTTTTGGATCGGGGTGATTCGCGCCACGGTATATAGACGGTCCTTAAACTTGCCAATCCTGACAGATCGCTCTAACTTGTAGGGGTGCGCACGGAGGGTGGGGAGAGCTGGGCTGTTGTCTTCAGGAAACACGTCACAGGAGGCGGGCTGAGCCCTGGCCACTGATTGGTGGTAAATCCCACTAGTTGCACGTGAAGGACTGGAGCTGAGATGTATTCATTGGGCCATAGAGTACTGTAGGAGAGAGATCTGCGAGAGGACGTAACTTGAGTTTATTTTGCAGGTGACCTAGGTGTGTAAAATAAAATGTGAAAAATATCAGTAAAAGAATGCCGCGCCCAACGTGGGGCTCGAACCCACGACCCTGAGATTAAGAGTCTCATGCTCTACCGACTGAGCTAGCCGGGCTGCTGGTCACACTGTCTGCTGGTCGCCCTTTTCTCAGCACACCATTCCTAACTGGACAGCCTGTGAAGGGAGAGAGCAATGTGTGCTTGCATGTTTATGTATGCTGCCTGTATGCCTGCACTCTATGTACGTGCATCTTTACGCAGCCGCTATGTCTCTGTGTTTGTCCATGTCTGCAGATATTTGTGGCGCTTCCCTTAATATGGTTATGTTATTGGTATCTTTCTGTGTAAGTTTATGTATGTCTACACATCTTTACTATGTGTGCAGCTAGCTTCCTCTTCCTACATGTGTCTCTGAAGTAAGTCTCTATGGATAAGTAGACCGTGTGTGTCTGTATCTGTGCGTGTGTGCCTGTGCACAGCCAAGCACACACTCGTTTGCGTCATTAAGACATGTACTGACCATAATCTACCCCCTATGCCATTCACAGATACTAGAAATCCAGGACCCCGAGATACAGGCTAAGAGTGGGTACAAAAAGAGCCCCATGGTCTGCCTGCGATCTCATACAGGAGCAGCTGTGTTAATAGCAGACTGGAGCAATACAGAGAGCTTTGTCCTGGCGGTGAGCCCTTATTGTAGCAGGCTTTTACTTGCAGATAAGCCCAGGGACGCCGTCAGGCCCTTTCAATCTTTGCAAATTAAAGTGGCCTCAAGTCTTGGGCAAGGGTATGGGGGGCAGCGACTTCCCCATGTTTGCAGGATTTACAGACGTGTTATCACCTCATTGCCTCCAAACACTTGTTCCTCCACATCAGCCTCTTGCTGACAAAGAAGGGTTTATTGCTCTTCAGTGGGCAATTCATGTTTAGTATCCCTGCTGGATGGCCGTCTCCTGATAATCAGCGGCTAGTAACCTTCCCTTTTCACCATTGTAATGTATGCACCCCAGGAGTGCCCCAGACTGTTTTCGCTCTCAGCAGGGGGCCACCAACCATCATGTTGAAATGGGCAACCAAACATCTTCAGCAGGGCCTGGGTAGGCCAACACAGGGAACTATGTCCTGTCAGTGAGCTCTTACAGCAGCAAGCTGCTAATGCCAGGTTGGTGCAATATACAGAACTATAGCCTGGCTGTGAGATAACACAGATCAGGCTCTTGGTGGCAAACAGGCCCAGTATAGAGAGCTCTGGCTCGGCTGTGAGCTAATACAAGGCAGGCAGTTAACGGAAGACTGAGTTAACGCTGATAGCCACAGTGTCTTGAATCGGTCCTGGAAGGTCTGGGATCGCTGTAGGACGCTAAAACGGTCCTGGCACGTAACTGTTGGAACATGTCTTAGCGGTCTAGTAGCTCACCAACAGGGCCACCGCCATGTATATCCCGAAGTCAGGGGATTGCATCAGTGCGTTGCAACCCTGCTCAACTGTAAGGTGAGACGCTAGTTTCCCGCTTTCATTCGGCTTTCTGGCCGCTCTGGGTTCCGTTGCTCTAACGGCTCCCTCTTGCTCTTTCTTTCCACCTTTGTGCTGCGCGCTCCGCGCTCTTCTCCTGTCTACCTTCCCTTTGCCCGGCCGCTCGGCCACTGCATGCTCTCTTGTCTGTGGCAGTCTCCTGTTGTTCACCCAGTCTCCGGGGACTCTTCCATTTCCTGCTTACCTTGTAATAACATCGAGGTTCCAGTCCGTTTTCATTCCTTTCCTAGGACGTTACCCCGCTCTTCAGTAAGCATCCTTGCTGTGCATTCTGGACCCTATAGTCCATTCCTCTTACCTGTGACTGGCCATTCAGGTTGAAGTCTTTCTCCGGTGGTCTATCTGCTCGAATACTCTACTCATCCATCACCCGACCGGTGGAACAACTGCTTTAGCGGCCATCCTGTTACCAAACCAAACCTACCTGCACTAGCTAAGGATACCAGGGTATTTCTGCCTGTCGGCTTTTCCCTGGAGTGGGGTTGGCTCCCCGGAGACCCCACTGCCAGGCTTTTTGCATATTAGTCAAAGTGGCCGCTGGGGGAGCCCGCCCTTACCTCTTCCAAAAGAAGGGAAAGAAGAAGACAGCACCTCAGAGGGGACAGAAGTAGATTGCGTCCTCTGACGACTCCTCATAAACACCAGGTGAGGAGTCGGAGGGAGAGGCTTGTATAGTCACCAAAAGTAACCCCATAGATTCTGAGACACGGCCTGGCTGGGCACTCTTACAGGAGCAGGCTGTTATTGGCAGCTCGGCCCAATACAGAGAGCTTTAGCCTGGCTCTCAGATAATACAGACCAGGCTGTTGTGGGCAGACAGACCCAGTACAGAGGGCTCTGGCTCGGCTTTGAGATAATACAAGGCAGGCAGTTAACGGCAGATTTGCCTGACACTGGGAGCCATGGCATGCCTGCAAACTCCTACAGGAAGAGGCAGTTAATGGCAGATTGGTCCAGTAGAGAGGGCGCTTTCCCATCTGTGATCCGGACTGAGCATGCTGTTAATGGCAGATTGGTCCATACTGACAGCCACGTCATAGCCTTGAGATTCTTCAGGAGCACGACTCTGCGTTTTGCACCTTTCCACAGTCCACGGACAGGACCCTGCTTAGCCTTGGAATACCTGCAGAGACTACATGCACCCTATCTCTTCCTTCCCAAAGGCATCCGCACTCTAGTGCATGGCACTGGGCTGGGCTGCATTAGGGCTCTCAGACCCCACCTCTGCGACAGTCCTCTAGTTTAACCATCTTTTGCAGGTCCTTTACAGTCCACCGCAGTATGTCACCGAAGTTCAGATCTACCAAAGTTGTAAACGTTTTTATTGCTGATGTCACTGGCGAATATCTAGTGCTGATCTTTGTTGTAAAAAGTTTCTATGCTAAAGTCTGAACTACAATCGTCTAACTCGAATGGCTGTTGTGACATCACCCAGATATGATGGCTGTCCACAGCCTTGCTTAAGACTTTGGTGGTTTTTAGGTCTTCTCCAACTCCCTAAAATGAGAAAATTGGCCCATTTGCTGACAACTTTTTTGTGCAAATGTGGGGTCCCCCTCCCCTTATCCACTCCCCATACTCTGCCATTCCCTTTACTTTTCCAAATTTAAATCAACCCTTTTATTAATGTCCCCCTCTATATACTGTATTTAACCTTTTAACTTGTCTTCCCCTGTCACCCTGCCTATCCACAGTATGCCTTCTGTTTTGTCAACAACAAAACTGCTGTCTAAAGGGTAGTCTGTTTTTACCCCTTCAAGATCACGGTATGCGATTCACAATACCTGTTCTAGAATATTCTGTTCCTAATGGCCATTGAGGTTTCTCTCATTGGCCATACCTGCCTGTAATAACTGGGTGCTGATAACATTTGTTTAGTGTTTAATTACTGCTGAATGCTTTGGTAGCGCCCTCTGTGGGTGTCCGTCCTAAAATATTCCAGAAAAGTGTCTGCTCTGGACTACCCCACTACTAACGAGCGATCTAGAAGGGGGCATTGCTGATATTTGTTCTAAAATGCTGCTTTGCCAAGAGCTGTTCTAGGAACCCCAACTGTTGATGTGTGCCCCAGAATATTAATGTATTGATGGCTGCCCTTGAATATTCAGCAGGTGATGAAAGATGCCGAGTTGGAGGCTGTTTTGCAAAATTCCATCCTTGATGTCCGAGACTGAATGTTTCCCGGCTGGTGTTTGTCCCAATGTATGCCACTGCTGGTGTCTGTTCTGGAATCCATGTTAAGCGTGTTCTGATGTAGTCCGTACCTGATGCCTGTTGTGGAACATGCCCTTGCTTATCTGCAATGCAGAACACGAGAGTGATGTTGCATAGTGTGTGATATTCCGTTGCAGATGATTAAAGCTGAATGCTGCTTCTCAGGTTCCCGTTACACGCTGATATGCGGGTGTTTCTCCTGCAGCTCCAGAGCCTGTACTCTTTACCCTGCTGCACCTTCCAGTTGTCAGGATGGCCGAGCGGTCTAAGGCGCCAGACTCAAGAGCTGATTCTCTTTCCCAGCTGGGTGTTCTGGTCTCCAATTGGAGGCGTGGGTTCAAATCCCACTTCTGACACAACCTTTTTTTTTTTTTTTTCCAGCCGCTTTTGGATCGGGGTGATTCGCGCCACGGTATATAGACGGTCCTTAAACTTGCCAATCCTGACAGATCGCTCTAACTTGTAGGGGTGCGCACGGAGGGTGGGGAGAGCTGGGCTGTTGTCTTCAGGAAACACGTCACAGGAGGCGGGCTGAGCCCTGGCCACTGATTGGTGGTAAATCCCACTAGTTGCGCGTGAAGGACTGGAGCTGAGATGTATTCATTGGGCCATAGAGTACTGTAGGAGAGAGATCTGCGAGAGGACGTAACTTGAGTTTATTTTGCAGGTGACCTAGGTGTGTAAAATAAAATGTGAAAAATATCAGTAAAAGAATGCCGCGCCCAACGTGGGGCTCGAACCCACGACCCTGAGATTAAGAGTCTCATGCTCTACCGACTGAGCTAGCCGGGCTGCTGGTCACACTGTCTGCTGGTCGCCCTTTTCTCAGCACACCATTCCTAACTGGACAGCCTGTGAAGGGAGAGAGCAATGTGTGCTTGCATGTTTATGTATGCTGCCTGTATGCCTGCACTCTATGTACGTGCATCTTTACGCAGCCGCTATGTCTCTGTGTTTGTCCATGTCTGCAGATATTTGTGGCGCTTCCCTTAATATGGTTATGTTATTGGTATCTTTCTGTGTAAGTTTATGTATGTCTACACATCTTTACTATGTGTGCAGCTAGCTTCCTCTTCCTACATGTGTCTCTGAAGTAAGTCTCTATGGATAAGTAGACCGTGTGTGTCTGTATCTGTGCGTGTGTGCCTGTGCACAGCCAAGCACACACTCGTTTGCGTCATTAAGACATGTACTGACCATAATCTACCCCCTATGCCATTCACAGATACTAGAAATCCAGGACCCCGAGATACAGGCTAAGAGTGGGTACAAAAAGAGCCCCATGGTCTGCCTGCGATCTCATACAGGAGCAGCTGTGTTAATAGCAGACTGGAGCAATACAGAGAGCTTTGTCCTGGCGGTGAGCCCTTATTGTAGCAGGCTTTTACTTGCAGATAAGCCCAGGGACGCCGTCAGGCCCTTTCAATCTTTGCAAATTAAAGTGGCCTCAAGTCTTGGGCAAGGGTATGGGGGGCAGCGACTTCCCCATGTTTGCAGGATTTACAGACGTGTTATCACCTCATTGCCTCCAAACACTTGTTCCTCCACATCAGCCTCTTGCTGACAAAGAAGGGTTTATTGCTCTTCAGTGGGCAATTCATGTTTAGTATCCCTGCTGGATGGCCGTCTCCTGATAATCAGCGGCTAGTAACCTTCCCTTTTCACCATTGTAATGTATGCACCCCAGGAGTGCCCCAGACTGTTTTCGCTCTCAGCAGGGGGCCACCAACCATCATGTTGAAATGGGCAACCAAACATCTTCAGCAGGGCCTGGGTAGGCCAACACAGGGAACTATGTCCTGTCAGTGAGCTCTTACAGCAGCAAGCTGCTAATGCCAGGTTGGTGCAATATACAGAACTATAGCCTGGCTGTGAGATAACACAGATCAGGCTCTTGGTGGCAAACAGGCCCAGTATAGAGAGCTCTGGCTCGGCTGTGAGCTAATACAAGGCAGGCAGTTAACGGAAGACTGAGTTAACGCTGATAGCCACAGTGTCTTGAATCGGTCCTGGAAGGTCTGGGATCGCTGTAGGACGCTAAAACGGTCCTGGCACGTAACTGTTGGAACATGTCTTAGCGGTCTAGTAGCTCACCAACAGGGCCACCGCCATGTATATCCCGAAGTCAGGGGATTGCATCAGTGCGTTGCAACCCTGCTCAACTGTAAGGTGAGACGCTAGTTTCCCGCTTTCATTCGGCTTTCTGGCCGCTCTGGGTTCCGTTGCTCTAACGGCTCCCTCTTGCTCTTTCTTTCCACCTTTGTGCTGCGCGCTCCGCGCTCTTCTCCTGTCTACCTTCCCTTTGCCCGGCCGCTCGGCCACTGCATGCTCTCTTGTCTGTGGCAGTCTCCTGTTGTTCACCCAGTCTCCGGGGACTCTTCCATTTCCTGCTTACCTTGTAATAACATCGAGGTTCCAGTCCGTTTTCATTCCTTTCCTAGGACGTTACCCCGCTCTTCAGTAAGCATCCTTGCTGTGCATTCTGGACCCTATAGTCCATTCCTCTTACCTGTGACTGGCCATTCAGGTTGAAGTCTTTCTCCGGTGGTCTATCTGCTCGAATACTCTACTCATCCATCACCCGACCGGTGGAACAACTGCTTTAGCGGCCATCCTGTTACCAAACCAAACCTACCTGCACTAGCTAAGGATACCAGGGTATTTCTGCCTGTCGGCTTTTCCCTGGAGTGGGGTTGGCTCCCCGGAGACCCCACTGCCAGGCTTTTTGCATATTAGTCAAAGTGGCCGCTGGGGGAGCCCGCCCTTACCTCTTCCAAAAGAAGGGAAAGAAGAAGACAGCACCTCAGAGGGGACAGAAGTAGATTGCGTCCTCTGACGACTCCTCATAAACACCAGGTGAGGAGTCGGAGGGAGAGGCTTGTATAGTCACCAAAAGTAACCCCATAGATTCTGAGACACGGCCTGGCTGGGCACTCTTACAGGAGCAGGCTGTTATTGGCAGCTCGGCCCAATACAGAGAGCTTTAGCCTGGCTCTCAGATAATACAGACCAGGCTGTTGTGGGCAGACAGACCCAGTACAGAGGGCTCTGGCTCGGCTTTGAGATAATACAAGGCAGGCAGTTAACGGCAGATTTGCCTGACACTGGGAGCCATGGCATGCCTGCAAACTCCTACAGGAAGAGGCAGTTAATGGCAGATTGGTCCAGTAGAGAGGGCGCTTTCCCATCTGTGATCCGGACTGAGCATGCTGTTAATGGCAGATTGGTCCATACTGACAGCCACGTCATAGCCTTGAGATTCTTCAGGAGCACGACTCTGCGTTTTGCACCTTTCCACAGTCCACGGACAGGACCCTGCTTAGCCTTGGAATACCTGCAGAGACTACATGCACCCTATCTCTTCCTTCCCAAAGGCATCCGCACTCTAGTGCATGGCACTGGGCTGGGCTGCATTAGGGCTCTCAGACCCCACCTCTGCGACAGTCCTCTAGTTTAACCATCTTTTGCAGGTCCTTTACAGTCCACCGCAGTATGTCACCGAAGTTCAGATCTACCAAAGTTGTAAACGTTTTTATTGCTGATGTCACTGGCGAATATCTAGTGCTGATCTTTGTTGTAAAAAGTTTCTATGCTAAAGTCTGAACTACAATCGTCTAACTCGAATGGCTGTTGTGACATCACCCAGATATGATGGCTGTCCACAGCCTTGCTTAAGACTTTGGTGGTTTTTAGGTCTTCTCCAACTCCCTAAAATGAGAAAATTGGCCCATTTGCTGACAACTTTTTTGTGCAAATGTGGGGTCCCCCTCCCCTTATCCACTCCCCATACTCTGCCATTCCCTTTACTTTTCCAAATTTAAATCAACCCTTTTATTAATGTCCCCCTCTATATACTGTATTTAACCTTTTAACTTGTCTTCCCCTGTCACCCTGCCTATCCACAGTATGCCTTCTGTTTTGTCAACAACAAAACTGCTGTCTAAAGGGTAGTCTGTTTTTACCCCTTCAAGATCACGGTATGCGATTCACAATACCTGTTCTAGAATATTCTGTTCCTAATGGCCATTGAGGTTTCTCTCATTGGCCATACCTGCCTGTAATAACTGGGTGCTGATAACATTTGTTTAGTGTTTAATTACTGCTGAATGCTTTGGTAGCGCCCTCTGTGGGTGTCCGTCCTAAAATATTCCAGAAAAGTGTCTGCTCTGGACTACCCCACTACTAACGAGCGATCTAGAAGGGGGCATTGCTGATATTTGTTCTAAAATGCTGCTTTGCCAAGAGCTGTTCTAGGAACCCCAACTGTTGATGTGTGCCCCAGAATATTAATGTATTGATGGCTGCCCTTGAATATTCAGCAGGTGATGAAAGATGCCGAGTTGGAGGCTGTTTTGCAAAATTCCATCCTTGATGTCCGAGACTGAATGTTTCCCGGCTGGTGTTTGTCCCAATGTATGCCACTGCTGGTGTCTGTTCTGGAATCCATGTTAAGCGTGTTCTGATGTAGTCCGTACCTGATGCCTGTTGTGGAACATGCCCTTGCTTATCTGCAATGCAGAACACGAGAGTGATGTTGCATAGTGTGTGATATTCCGTTGCAGATGATTAAAGCTGAATGCTGCTTCTCAGGTTCCCGTTACACGCTGATATGCGGGTGTTTCTCCTGCAGCTCCAGAGCCTGTACTCTTTACCCTGCTGCACCTTCCAGTTGTCAGGATGGCCGAGCGGTCTAAGGCGCCAGACTCAAGAGCTGATTCTCTTTCCCAGCTGGGTGTTCTGGTCTCCAATTGGAGGCGTGGGTTCAAATCCCACTTCTGACACAACCTTTTTTTTTTTTTTTTCCAGCCGCTTTTGGATCGGGGTGATTCGCGCCACGGTATATAGACGGTCCTTAAACTTGCCAATCCTGACAGATCGCTCTAACTTGTAGGGGTGCGCACGGAGGGTGGGGAGAGCTGGGCTGTTGTCTTCAGGAAACACGTCACAGGAGGCGGGCTGAGCCCTGGCCACTGATTGGTGGTAAATCCCACTAGTTGCGCGTGAAGGACTGGAGCTGAGATGTATTCATTGGGCCATAGAGTACTGTAGGAGAGAGATCTGCGAGAGGACGTAACTTGAGTTTATTTTGCAGGTGACCTAGGTGTGTAAAATAAAATGTGAAAAATATCAGTAAAAGAATGCCGCGCCCAACGTGGGGCTCGAACCCACGACCCTGAGATTAAGAGTCTCATGCTCTACCGACTGAGCTAGCCGGGTTGCTGGTCACACTGTCTGCTGGTCGCCCTTTTCTCAGCACACCATTCCTAACTGGACAGCCTGTGAAGGGAGAGAGCAATGTGTGCTTGCATGTTTATGTATGCTGCCTGTATGCCTGCACTCTATGTACGTGCATCTTTACGCAGCCGCTATGTCTCTGTGTTTGTCCATGTCTGCAGATATTTGTGGCGCTTCCCTTAATATGGTTATGTTATTGGTATCTTTCTGTGTAAGTTTATGTATGTCTACACATCTTTACTATGTGTGCAGCTAGCTTCCTCTTCCTACATGTGTCTCTGAAGTAAGTCTCTATGGATAAGTAGACCGTGTGTGTCTGTATCTGTGCGTGTGTGCCTGTGCACAGCCAAGCACACACTCGTTTGCGTCATTAAGACATGTACTGACCATAATCTACCCCCTATGCCATTCACAGATACTAGAAATCCAGGACCCCGAGATACAGGCTAAGAGTGGGTACAAAAAGAGCCCCATGGTCTGCCTGCGATCTCATACAGGAGCAGCTGTGTTAATAGCAGACTGGAGCAATACAGAGAGCTTTGTCCTGGCGGTGAGCCCTTATTGTAGCAGGCTTTTACTTGCAGATAAGCCCAGGGACGCCGTCAGGCCCTTTCAATCTTTGCAAATTAAAGTGGCCTCAAGTCTTGGGCAAGGGTATGGGGGGCAGCGACTTCCCCATGTTTGCAGGATTTACAGACGTGTTATCACCTCATTGCCTCCAAACACTTGTTCCTCCACATCAGCCTCTTGCTGACAAAGAAGGGTTTATTGCTCTTCAGTGGGCAATTCATGTTTAGTATCCCTGCTGGATGGCCGTCTCCTGATAATCAGCGGCTAGTAACCTTCCCTTTTCACCATTGTAATGTATGCACCCCAGGAGTGCCCCAGACTGTTTTCGCTCTCAGCAGGGGGCCACCAACCATCATGTTGAAATGGGCAACCAAACATCTTCAGCAGGGCCTGGGTAGGCCAACACAGGGAACTATGTCCTGTCAGTGAGCTCTTACAGCAGCAAGCTGCTAATGCCAGGTTGGTGCAATATACAGAACTATAGCCTGGCTGTGAGATAACACAGATCAGGCTCTTGGTGGTAGACAGGCCCAGTATAGAGAGCTCTGGCTCGGCTGTGAGCTAATACAAGGCAGGCAGTTAACGGAAGACTGAGTTAACGCTGATAGCCACAGTGTCTTGAATCGGTCCTGGAAGGTCTGGGATCGCTGTAGGACGCTAAAACGGTCCTGGCACGTAACTGTTGGAACATGTCTTAGCGGTCTAGTAGCTCACCAACAGGGCCACCGCCATGTATATCCCGAAGTCAGGGGATTGCATCAGTGCATTGCAACCCTGCTCAACTGTAAGGTGAGACGCTAGTTTCCCGCTTTCATTCGGCTTTCTGGCCGCTCTGGGTTCCGTTGCTCTAACGGCTCCCTCTTGCTCTTTCTTTCCACCTTTGTGCTGCGCGCTCCGCGCTCTTCTCCTGTCTACCTTCCCTTTGCCCGGCCGCTCGGCCACTGCATGCTCTCTTGTCTGTGGCAGTCTCCTGTTGTTCACCCAGTCTCTGGGGACTCTTCCATTTCCTGCTTACCTTGTAATAACATCGAGGTTCCAGTCCGTTTTCATTCCTTTCCTAGGACGTTACCCCGCTCTTCAGTAAGCATCCTTGCTGTGCATTCTGGACCCTATAGTCCATTCCTCTTACCTGTGACTGGCCATTCAGGTTGAAGTCTTTCTCCGGTGGTCTATCTGCTCGAATACTCTACTCATCCATCACCCGACCGGTGAACAACTGCTTTAGCGGCCATCCTGTTACCAAACCAAACCTACCTGCACTAGCTAAGGATACCAGGGTATTTCTGCCTGTCGGCTTTTCCCTGGAGTGGGGTTGGCTCCCCGGAGACCCCACTGCCAGGCTTTTTGCATATTAGTCAAAGTGGCCGCTGGGGGAGCCCGCCCTTACCTCTTCCAAAAGAAGGGAAAGAAGAAGACAGCACCTCAGAGGGGACAGAAGTAGATTGCGTCCTCTGACGACTCCTCATAAACACCAGTTGAGGAGTCGGAGGGAGAGGCTTGTATAGTCACCAAAAGTAACCCCATAGATTCTGAGACACGGCCTGGCTGGGCACTCTTACAGGAGCAGGCTGTTATTGGCAGCTCGGCCCAATACAGAGAGCTTTAGCCTGGCTCTCAGATAATACAGACCAGGCTGTTGTGGGCAGACAGACCCAGTACAGAGGGCTCTGGCTCGGCTTTGAGATAATACAAGGCAGGCAGTTAACGGCAGATTTGCCTGACACTGGGAGCCATGGCATGCCTGCAAACTCCTACAGGAAGAGGCAGTTAATGGCAGATTGGTCCAGTAGAGAGGGCGCTTTCCCATCTGTGATCCGGACTGAGCATGCTGTTAATGGCAGATTGGTCCATACTGACAGCCACGTCATAGCCTTGAGATTCTTCAGGAGCACGACTCTGCGTTTTGCACCTTTCCACAGTCCACGGACAGGACCCTGCTTAGCCTTGGAATACCTGCAGAGACTACATGCACCCTATCTCTTCCTGCCCAAAGGCATCCGCACTCTAGTGCATGGCACTGGGCTGGGCTGCATTAGGGCTCTCAGACCCCACCTCTGCGACAGTCCTCTAGTTTAACCATCTTTTGCAGGTCCTTTACAGTCCACCGCAGTATATCACCGAAGTTCAGATCTACCAAAGTTGTAAACGTTTTTATTGCTGATGTCACTGGCGAATATCTAGTGCTGATCTTTGTTCTAAAAAGTTCCTATGCTAAAGTCTTAACTACAATCGTCTAACTCGAATGGCTGTTGTGACATCACCCAGATATGATGGCTGTCCACAGCCTTGCTTAAGACTTTGGTGGTTTTTAGGTCTTCTCCAACTCCCTAAAATGAGAAAATTGGCCCATTTGCTGACAACTTTTTTGTGCAAATGTGGGGTCCCCCTCCCCTTATCCACTCCCCATACTCTGCCATTCCCTTTACCTTTCCAAATTTAAATCAACCCTTTTATTAATGTCCCCCTCTATATACTGTATTTAACCTTTTAACTTGTCTTCCCCTGTCACCCTGCCTATCCACAGTATGCCTTCTGTTTTGTCAACAACAAAACTGCTGTCTAAAGGGTAGTCTGTTTTTACCCCTTCAAGATCACGGTATGCGATTCACAATACCTGTTCTAGAATATTCTGTTCCTAATGGCCATTGAGGTTTCTCTCATTGGCCATACCTGCCTGTAATAACTGGGTGCTGATAACATTTGTTTAGTGTTTAATTACTGCTGAATGCTTTCGTAGCGCCCTCTGTGGGTGTCCGTCCTAAAATATTCCAGAAAAGTGTCTGTTCAGGACTACACCACTACTAACGAGCGATCTAGAAGGGGGCATTGCTGATATTTGTTCTAAAATGCTGCTTTGCCAAGAGCTGTTCTAGGAACCCCAACTGTTGATGTGTGCCCCAGAATATTAATGTATTGATGGCTGCCCTTGAATATTCAGTAGGTGATGAAAGATGCCGAGTTGGTGGCTGTTTGGCAAAATTCCATCCTTGATGTCCGAGACTGAATGTTCCCCAGCTGGTGTTTGTCCCAATGTATGCCACTGCTGGTGTCTGTTCTGGAATCCATGTTAAGCGTGTTCTGATGTAGTCCGTACCTGATGCCTGTTGTGGAACATGCCCTTGCTTATCTGCAATGCAGAACACGAGAGTGATGTTGCATAGTGTGTGATATTCCATTGCAGATGATTAAAGCTGAATGCTGCTTCTCGGGTTCCCGTTACACGCTGATACGCCGTTGTTTCTCCTGCAGCTCCAGAGCCTGTACTCTTTACCCTGCTGCACCTTTCAGTTGTCAGGATGAGTGGTCTAAGGGCCAGACTCAAGAGCTGATTCTCTTCCCCAGCTGGGTGTTCTGGTCTCCAATTGGAGGCGTGGGTTCAAATCCCACTCTGACACAACCTTTTTTTTTTCCAGCCGCTTTCAGATCGGGGTGATTCGCGTCACGGTATATAGACGGTCCTTAAACTTGCCAATCCTGACAGATCGCTCTAACTTGTAGGGCTGCGCACGGAGGATGGGGAGAGCTGGGCTGTTGTCTTCAGGAAACACGTCACAGGAGGCGGGCAGAGCCCTGGCCACTGATTGGTGGTAAATCCCACTAGTTGCACGTGAAGGACTGGAGCTGAGATGTATACATTGGGCCATAGAGTACTGTAGGAGAGAGATCTGCGAGAGGACGTAACTTGAGTTTATTTTGCAGGTGACTTAGGTGTGTAAAATAAAATGTGAAAAATATCAGTAAAAGAATGCCACGTCCAACGTGGGGCTCGAACCCACGACCCTGAGATTAAGAGTCTCATGCTTTACCGACTGAGCTAGCAAGGCTGCTGGTTGCACTGTCTGCTGGTCGCCCTTTTCTCAGCACACCATTCCTAACTGGACAGCCTGTGAAGGGAGAGAGCAATGTGTGCTTGCATGTTTATGTGTGCTGCCTGTATGCCTGCACTCTATGTACGTGCATCTTTACGCAGCCGCTATGTCTCTGTGTTTGTCCATGTCTGCAGATATTTGTGGCACTTCCCTTAATATGGTTATGTTATTGGTATCTTTCTGTGTAAGTTTATGTATGTCTACACATCTTTACTATGTGTGCAGCTAGCTTCCTCTTCCTACATGTGTCTCTGAAGTAAGTCTCTATGGATAAGTAGACCGTGTGTGTCTGTATCTGTGCGTGTGTGCCTGTGCACAGCCAAGCACACACTCGTTTGCGTCATTAAGACATGTACTGACCATAATCTACCCCCTATGCCATTCACAGATACTAGAAATCCAGGACCCCGAGATACAGGCTAAGAGTGGGTACAAAAAGAGCCCCATGGTCTGCCTGCGATCTCATACAGGAGCAGCTGTGTTAATAGCAGACTGGAGCAATACAGAGAGCTTTGTCCTGGCGGTGAGCCCTTATTGTAGCAGGCTTTTACTTGCAGATAAGCCCAGGGACGCCGTCAGGCCCTTTTAATCTTTGCAAATTAAAGTGGCCTCAAGTCTTGGGCAAGGGTATGGGGGGCAGCAACTTCCCCCATGTTTGCAGGATTTACAGACGTGTTATCACCTCATTGCCTCCAAACACGTGTTCCTCCACATCAGCCTCTTGCTGACAAAGAAGGGTTTATTGCTCTTCAGTGGGCAATTCATGTTTAGTATCCCTGCTGGATGGCCGTCTCCTGATAATCAGCGGCTAGTAACCTTCCCTTTTCGCCATTGTAATGTATGCACCCCAGGAGTGCCCCAGACTGTTTTCGCTCTCAGCAGGGGGCCACCAACCATCATGTTGAAATGGGCAACCAAACATCTTCAGCAGGGCCTGGGTAGGCCAACACAGGGAACTATGTCCTGTCAGTGAGCTCTTACAGCAGCAAGCTGCTAATGCCAGGTTGGTGCAATATACAGAACTATAGCCTGGCTGTGAGATAACACAGATCAGGCTCTTGGTGGCAAACAGGCCCAGTATAGAGAGCTCTGGCTCGGCTGTGAGCTAATACAAGGCAGGCAGTTAACGGAAGACTGAGTTAACGCCGATAGCCACAGTGTCTTGAACCGGTCCTGGAAGGTCTGGGATCGCTGTAGGACGCTAAGACGGTCCTGGCACGTAACTGTTGGAACATGTCTTAGCGGTTTAGTAGCTCACCAACAGGGCCACCGCCATGTATATCCCGAAGTCAGGGGATTGCATCAGTGCGTTGCAACCCTGCTCAACTGTAAGGTGAGACGCTAGTTTCCCGCTTTCATTCGGCTTTCTGGCCGCTCTGGGTTCCGTTGCTCTAACGGCTCCCTCTTGCTCTTTCTTTCCACCTTTGTGCTGCGCGCTCCGCGCTCATCTCCTGTCTACCTTCCCTTTGCCCGGCCGCTCGGCCACTGCATGCTCTCTTGTCTGTGGCAGTCTCCTGTTGTTCACCCAGTCTCTGGGGACTCTTCCATTTCCCGCTTACCTTGTAATAACATCGAGGTTCCAGTCCGTTTTCATTCCTTTCCTAGGACGTTACCCCGCTCTTCAGTAAGCATCCTTGCTGTGCATTCTGGACCCTATAGTCCATTCCTCTTACCTGTGACTGGCCATTCAGATTGAAGTCTTTCTCCGGTGGTCTATCTGCTCGAATACTCTACTCATCCATCACCCGACAGGTGGAACAACTGCTTTAGCGGCCATCCTGTTACCAAACCAAACCTACCTGCACTAGCTAAGGATACCAGGGTATTTCTGCCTGTCGGCTTTTCCCTGGAGTGGGGTTGGCTCCCCGGAGACCCCACTGCCAGGCTTTTTGCATATTAGTCAAAGTGGCCGCTGGGGGAGCCCGCCCTTACCTCTTCCAAAAGAAGGGAAAGAAGAAGACAGCACCTCAGAGGGGACAGAAGTAGATTGCGTCCTCTGACGACTCCTCATAAACACCAGGTGAGGAGTCGGAAGGAGAGGCTTGTATAGTCACCAAAAGTAACCCCATAGATTCTGAGACACGGCCTGGCTGGGCACTCTTACAGGAGCAGGCTGTTATTGGCAGCTCGGCCCAATACAGAGAGCTTTAGCCTGGCTCTCAGATAATACAGACCAGGCTGTTGTGGGCAGACAGACCCAGTACAGAGGGCTCTGGCTCGGCTTTGAGATAATACAAGGCAGGCAGTTAACGGCAGATTTGCCTGACACTGGGAGCCATGGCATGCCTGCAAACTCCTACAGGAAGAGGCAGTTAATGGCAGATTGGTCCAGTAGAGAGGGCGCTTTCCCATCTGTGATCCGGACTGAGCATGCTGTTAATGGCAGATTGGTCCATACTGACAGCCACGTCATAGCCTTGAGATTCTTCAGGAGCACGACTCTGCGTTTTGCACCTTTCCACAGTCCACGGACAGGACCCTGCTTAGCCTTGGAATACCTGCAGAGACTACATGCACCCTATCTCTTCCTGCCCAAAGGCATCCGCACTCTAGTGCATGGCACTGGGCTGGGCTGCATTAGGGCTCTCAGACCCCACCTCTGCGACAGTCCTCTAGTTTAACCATCTTTTGCAGGTCCTTTACAGTCCACCGCAGTATATCACCGAAGTTCAGATCTACCAAAGTTGTAAACGTTTTTATTGCTGATGTCACTGGCGAATATCTAGTGCTGATCTTTGTTCTAAAAAGTTCCTATGCTAAAGTCTTAACTACAATCGTCTAACTCGAATGGCTGTTGTGACATCACCCAGATATGATGGCTGTCCACAGCCTTGCTTAAGACTTTGGTGGTTTTTAGGTCTTCTCCAACTCCCTAAAATGAGAAAATTGGCCCATTTGATGACAACTTTTTTGTGCAAATGTGGGGTCCCCCTCCCCTTATCCACTCCCCATACTCTGCCATTCCCTTTACCTTTCCAAATTTAAATCAACCCTTTTATTAATGTCCCCCTCTATATACTGTATTTAACCTTTTAACTTGTCTTCCCCTGTCACCCTGCCTATCCACAGTATGCCTTCTGTTTTGTCAACAACAAAACTGCTGTCTAAAGGGTAGTCTGTTTTTACCCCTTCAAGATCACGGTATGCGATTCACAATACCTGTTCTAGAATATTCTGTTCCTAATGGCCATTGAGGTTTCTCTCATTGGCCATACCTGCCTGTAATAACTGGGTGCTGATAACATTTGTTTAGTGTTTAATTACTGCTGAATGCTTTCGTAGCGCCCTCTGTGGGTGTCCGTCCTAAAATATTCCAGAAAAGTGTCTGTTCTGGACTACCCCACTACTAACGAGCGATCTAGAAGGGGGCATTGCTGATATTTGTTCTAAAATGCTGCTTTGCCAAGAGCTGTTCTAGGAACCCCAACTGTTGATGTGTGCCCCAGAATATTAATGTATTGATGGCTGCCCTTGAATATTCAGTAGGTGATGAAAGATGCCGAGTTGGTGGCTGTTTGGCAAAATTCCATCCTTGATGTCCGAGACTGAATGTTCCCCAGCTGGTGTTTGTCCCAATGTATGCCACTGCTGGTGTCTGTTCTGGAATCCATGTTAAGCGTGTTCTGATGTAGTCCGTACCTGATGCCTGTTGTGGAACATGCCCTTGCTTATCTGCAATGCAGAACACGAGAGTGATGTTGCATAGTGTGTGATATTCCATTGCAGATGATTAAAGCTGAATGCTGCTTCTCAGGTTCCCGTTACACGCTGATACGCCGTTGTTTCTCCTGCAGCTCCAGAGCCTGTACTCTTTACCCTGCTGCACCTTTCAGTTGTCAGGATGAGTGGTCTAAGGGCCAGACTCAAGAGCTGATTCTCTTTCCCAGCTGGGTGTTCTGGTCTCCAATTGGAAGCGTGGGTTCAAATCCCACTCTGACACAACCTTTTTTTTTTCCAGCCGCTTTCAGATCGGAGTGATTCGCGTCACGGTATATAGACGGTCCTTAAACTTGCCAATCCTGACAGATCGCTCTAACTTGTAGGGGTGCGCACGGAGGATGGGGAGAGCTGGGCTGTTGTCTTCAGGAAACACGTCACAGGAGGCGGGCAGAGCCCTGGCCACTGATTGGTGGTAAATCCCACTAGTTGCGCGTGAAGGACTGGAGCTGAGATGTATAGATTGGGCCATAGAGTACTGTAGGAGAGAGATCTGCGAGAGGACGTAACTTGAGTTTATTTTGCAGGTGACTTAGGTGTGTAAAATAAAATGTGAAAAATATCAGTAAAAGATTGCCACGTCCAACGTGGGGCTCGAACCCACGACCCTGAGATTAAGAGTCTCATGCTCTACCGACTGAGCTAGCATGGCTGCTGGTTGCACTGTCTGCTGGTCGCCCTTTTCTCAGCACACCATTCCTAACTGGACAGCCTGTGAAGGGAGAGAGCAATGTGTGCTTGCATGTTTATGTGTGCTGCCTGTATGCCTGCACTCTATGTACGTGCATCTTTACGCAGCCGCTATGTCTCTGTGTTTGTCCATGTCTGCAGATATTTGTGGCACTTCCCTTAATATGGTTATGTTATTGGTATCTTTCTGTGTAAGTTTATGTATGTCTACACATCTTTACTATGTGTGCAGCTAGCTTCCTCTTCCTACATGTGTCTCTGAAGTAAGTCTCTATGGATAAGTAGACCGTGTGTGTCTGTATCTGTGCGTGTGTGCCTGTGCACAGCCAAGCACACACTCGTTTGCGTCATTAAGACATGTACTGACCATAATCTACCCCCTATGCCATTCACAGATACTAGAAATCCAGGACCCCGAGATACAGGCTAAGAGTGGGTACAAAAAGAGCCCCATGGTCTGCCTGCGATCTCATACAGGAGCAGCTGTGTTAATAGCAGACTGGAGCAATACAGAGAGCTTTGTCCTGGCGGTGAGCCCTTATTGTAGCAGGCTTTTACTTGCAGATAAGCCCAGGGACGCCGTCAGGCCCTTTTAATCTTTGCAAATTAAAGTGGCCTCAAGTCTTGGGCAAGGGTATGGGGGGCAGCAACTTCCCCCATGTTTGCAGGATTTACAGACGTGTTATCACCTCATTGCCTCCAAACACGTGTTCCTCCACATCAGCCTCTTGCTGACAAAGAAGGGTTTATTGCTCTTCAGTGGGCAATTCATGTTTAGTATCCCTGCTGGATGGCCGTCTCCTGATAATCAGCGGCTAGTAACCTTCCCTTTTCGCCATTGTAATGTATGCACCCCAGGAGTGCCCCAGACTGTTTTCGCTCTCAGCAGGGGGCCACCAACCATCATGTTGAAATGGGCAACCAAACATCTTCAGCAGGGCCTGGGTAGGCCAACACAGGGAACTATGTCCTGTCAGTGAGCTCTTACAGCAGCAAGCTGCTAATGCCAGGTTGGTGCAATATACAGAACTATAGCCTGGCTGTGAGATAACACAGATCAGGCTCTTGGTGGCAAACAGGCCCAGTATAGAGAGCTCTGGCTCGGCTGTGAGCTAATACAAGGCAGGCAGTTAACGGAAGACTGAGTTAACGCCGATAGCCACAGTGTCTTGAACCGGTCCTGGAAGGTCTGGGATCGCTGTAGGACGCTAAGACGGTCCTGGCACGTAACTGTTGGAACATGTCTTAGCGGTTTAGTAGCTCACCAACAGGGCCACCGCCATGTATATCCCGAAGTCAGGGGATTGCATCAGTGCGTTGCAACCCTGCTCAACTGTAAGGTGAGACGCTAGTTTCCCGCTTTCATTCGGCTTTCTGGCCGCTCTGGGTTCCGTTGCTCTAACGGCTCCCTCTTGCTCTTTCTTTCCACCTTTGTGCTGCGCGCTCCGCGCTCATCTCCTGTCTACCTTCCCTTTGCCCGGCCGCTCGGCCACTGCATGCTCTCTTGTCTGTGGCAGTCTCCTGTTGTTCACCCAGTCTCTGGGGACTCTTCCATTTCCCGCTTACCTTGTAATAACATCGAGGTTCCAGTCCGTTTTCATTCCTTTCCTAGGACGTTACCCCGCTCTTCAGTAAGCATCCTTGCTGTGCATTCTGGACCCTATAGTCCATTCCTCTTACCTGTGACTGGCCATTCAGATTGAAGTCTTTCTCCGGTGGTCTATCTGCTCGAATACTCTACTCATCCATCACCCGACAGGTGGAACAACTGCTTTAGCGGCCATCCTGTTACCAAACCAAACCTACCTGCACTAGCTAAGGATACCAGGGTATTTCTGCCTGTCGGCTTTTCCCTGGAGTGGGGTTGGCTCCCCGGAGCCCCCACTGCCAGGCTATTTGCATATTAGTCAAAGTGGCCGCTGGGGGAGCCCGCCCTTACCTCTTCCAAAAGAAGGGAAAGAAGAAGACAGCACCTCAGAGGGGACAGAAGTAGATTGCGTCCTCTGACGACTCCTCATAAACACCAGGTGAGGAGTCGGAGGGAGAGGCTTGTATAGTCACCAAAAGTAACCCCATAGATTCTGAGACACGGCCTGGCTGGGCACTCTTACAGGAGCAGGCTGTTATTGGCAGCTCGGCCCAATACAGAGAGCTTTAGCCTGGCTCTCAGATAATACAGACCAGGCTGTTGTGGGCAGACAGACCCAGTACAGAGAGCTATGGCTCGGCTTTGAGATAATACAAGGCAGGCAGTTAACGGCAGATTTGCCTGACACTGGGAGCCATGGCATGCCTGCGAACTCCTACAGGAAGAGGCAGTTAATGGCAGATTGGTCCAGTAGAGAGGGCGCTTTCCCATCTGTGATCCGGACTGAGCATGGTGTTAATGGCAGATTGGTCCATACTGACAGCCACGTCATAGCCTTGAGATTCTTCGGGAGCACGACTCTGCGTTTTGCACCTTTCCACAGTCCACGGACAGGACCCTGCTTAGCCTTGGAATACCTGCAGAGACTACATGCACCCTATCTCTTCTTGCCCAAAGGCATCCGCACTCTAGTGCATGGCACTGGGCTGGGCTGCATTAGGGCTCTCAGACCCCACCTCTGCGACAGTCCTCTAGTTTAACCATCTTTTGCAGGTCCTTTACAGTCCACCGCAGTATATCACCGAAGTTCAGATCTACCAAAGTTGTAAACGTTTTTATTGCTGATGTCACTGGCGAATATCTAGTGCTGATCTTTGTTCTAAAAAGTTCCTATGCTAAAGTCTTAACTACAATCGTCTAACTCGAATGGCTGTTGTGACATCACCCAGATATGATGGCTGTCCACAGCCTTGCTTAAGACTTTGGTGGTTTTTTGGTCTTCTCCAACTCCCTAAAATGAGAAAATTGGCCCATTTGATGACAACTTTTTTGTGCAAATGTGGGGTCCCCCTCCCCTTATCCACTCCCCATACTCTGCCATTCCCTTTACCTTTCCAAATTTAAATCAACCCTTTTATTAATGTCCCCCTCTATATACTGTATTTAACCTTTTAACTTGTCTTCCCCTGTCACCCTGCCTATCCACAGTATGCCTTCTGTTTTGTCAACAACAAAACTGCTGTCTAAAGGGTAGTCTGTTTTTACCCCTTCAAGATCACGGTATGCGATTCACAATACCTGTTCTGGAATATTCTGTTCCTAATGGCCATTGCGGTTTCTCTCATTGGCCATACCTGCCTGTAATAACTGGGTGCTGATAACATTTGTTTAGTGTTTAATTACTGCTGAATGCTTTCGTAGCGCCCTCTGTGGGTGTCCGTCCTAAAATATTCCAGAAAAGTGTCTGTTCTGGACTACCCCACTACTAACGAGCGATCTAGAAGGGGGCATTGCTGATATTTGTTCTAAAATGCTGCTTTGCCAAGAGCTGTTCTAGGAACCCCAACTGTTGATGTGTGCCCCAGAATATTAATGTATTGATGGCTGCCCTTGAATATTCAGTAGGTGATGAAAGATGCCGAGTTGGTGGCTGTTTGGCAAAATTCCATCCTTGATGTCCGAGACTGAATGTTCCCCGGCTGGTGTTTGTCCCAATGTATGCCACTGCTGGTGTCTGTTCTGGAATCCATGTTAAGCGTGTTCTGATGTAGTCCGTACCCGATGCCTGTTGTGGAACATGCCCTTGCTTATCTGCAATGCAGAACACGAGAGTGATGTTGCATAGTGTGTGATATTCCATTGCAGATGATTAAAGCTGAATGCTGCTTCTCAGGTTCCCGTTACACGCTGATACGCCATTGTTTCTCCTGCAGCTCCAGAGCCTGTACTCTTTACCCTGCTGCACCTTTCAGTTGTCAGGATGAGCGGTCTAAGGGCCAGACTCAAGAGCTGATTCTCTTTCCCAGCTGGGTGTTCTGGTCTCCAATTGGAGGCGTGGGTTCAAATCCCACTTCTGACACAACCTTTTTTTTTTTCCAGCCGCTTTCAGATCGGGGTGATTCGCGCCACGGTATATAGACGGTCCTTAAACTTGCCAATCCTGACAGATCGCTCTAACTTGTAGGGGTGCGCACGGAGGATGGGGAGAGCTGGGCTGTTGTCTTCAGGAAACACGTCACAGGAGGCGGGCAGAGCCCTGGCCACTGATTGGTGGTAAATCCCACTAGTTGCGCGTGAAGGACTGGAGCTGAGATGTATACATTGGGCCATAGAGTACTGTAGGAGAGAGATCTGCGAGAGGACGTAACTTGAGTTTATTTTGCAGGTGACTTAGGTGTGTAAAATAAAATGTGAAAAATATCAGTAAAAGAAGGCCACGCCCAACGTGGGGCTCGAACCCACGACCCTGAGATTAAGAGTCTCATGCTCTACCGACTGAGCTAGCCGGGCTGCTGGTTGCACTGTCTGCTGGTCGCCCTTTTCTCAGCACACCATTCCTAACTGGACAGCCTGTGAAGGGAGAGAGCAATGTGTGCTTGCATGTTTATGTGTGCTGCCTGTATGCCTGCACTCTATGTACGTGCATCTTTACGCAGCCGCTATGTCTCTGTGTTTGTCCATGTCTGCAGATATTTGTGGCGCTTCCCTTAATATGGTTATGTTATTGGTATCTTTCTGTGTAAGTTTATGTATGTCTACACATCTTTACTATGTGTGCAGCTAGCTTCCTCTTCCTACATGTGTCTCTGAAGTAAGTCTCTATGGATAAGTAGACCGTGTGTGTCTGTATCTGTGCGTGTGTGCCTGTGCACAGCCAAGCACACACTCGTTTACGTCATTAAGACATGTACTGACCATAATCTACCCCCTATGCCATTCACAGATACTAGAAATCCAGGACTCCGAGATACAGGCTAAGAGTGGGTACAAAAAGAGCCCCATGGTCTGCCTGCGATCTCATACAGGAGCAGCTGTGTTAATAGCAGACTGGAGCAATACAGAGAGCTTTGTCCTGGCGGTGAGCCCTTATTGTAGCAGGCTTTTACTTGCAGATAAGCCCAGGGACGCCGTCAGGCCCTTTTAATCTTTGCAAATTAAAGTGGCCTCAAGTCTTGGGCAAGGGTATGGGGGGCAGCAACTTCCCCCATGTTTGCAGGATTTACAGACGTGTTATCACCTCATTGCCTCCAAACACGTGTTCCTCCACATCAGCCTCTTGCTGACAAAGAAGGGTTTATTGCTCTTCAGTGGGCAATTCATGTTTAGTATCCCTGCTGGATGGCCGTCTCCTGATAATCAGCGGCTAGTAACCTTCCCTTTTCGCCATTGTAATGTATGCACCCCAGGAGTGCCCCAGACTGTTTTCGCTCTCAGCAGGGGGCCACCAACCATCATGTTGAAATGGGCAACCAAACATCTTCAGCAGGGCCTGGGTAGGCCAACACAGGGAACTATGTCCTGTCAGTGAGCTCTTACAGCAGCAAGCTGCTAATGCCAGGTTGGTGCAATATACAGAACTATAGCCTGGCTGTGAGATAACACAGATCAGGCTCTTGGTGGCAAACAGGCCCAGTATAGAGAGCTCTGGCTCGGCTGTGAGCTAATACAAGGCAGGCAGTTAACGGAAGACTGAGTTAACGCCGATAGCCACAGTGTCTTGAACCGGTCCTGGAAGGTCTGGGATCGCTGTATGACGCTAAGACGGTCCTGGCACGTAACTGTTGGAACATGTCTTAGCGGTCTAGTAGCTCACCAACAGGGCCACCGCCATGTATATCCCGAAGTCAGGGGATTGCATCAGTGCGTTGCAACCCTGCTCAACTGTAAGGTGAGACGCTAGTTTCCCGCTTTCATTCGGCTTTCTGGCCGCTCTGGGTTCCGTTGCTCTAACGGCTCCCTCTTGCTCTTTCTTTCCACCTTTGTGCTGCGCGCTCCGCGCTCATCTCCTGTCTACCTTCCCTTTGCCCGGCCGCTCGGCCACTGCATGCTCTCTTGTCTGTGGCAGTCTCCTGTTGTTCACCCAGTCTCTGGGGACTCTTCCATTTCCCGCTTACCTTGTAATAACATCGAGGTTCCAGTCCGTTTTCATTCCTTTCCTAGGACGTTACCCCGCTCTTCAGTAAGCATCCTTGCTGTGCATTCTGGACCCTATAGTCCATTCCTCTTACCTGTGACTGGCCATTCAGGTTGAAGTCTTTCTCCGGTGGTCTATCTGCTCGAATACTCTACTCATCCATCACCCGACAGGTGGAACAACTGCTTTAGCGGCCATCCTGTTACCAAACCAAACCTACCTGCACTAGCTAAGGATACCAGGGTATTTCTGCCTGGCGGCTTTTCCCTGGAGTGGGGTTGGCTCCCCGGAGACCCCACTGCCAGGCTTTTTGCATATTAGTCAAAGTGGCCGCTGGTGGAGCCCGCCCTTACCTCTTCCAAAAGAAGGGAAAGAAGAAGACAGCACCTCAGAGGGGACAGAAGTAGATTGCGTCCTCTGACGACTCCTCATAAACACCAGGTGAGGAGTCGGAGGGAGAGGCTTGTATAGTCACCAAAAGTAACCCCATAGATTCTGAGACACGGCCTGGCTGGGCACTCTTACAGGAGCAGGCTGTTATTGGCAGCTCGGCCCAATACAGAGAGCTTTAGCCTGGCTCTCAGATAATACAGACCAGGCTGTTGTGGGCAGACAGACCCAGTACAGAGAGCTCTGGCTCGGCTTTGAGATAATACAAGGCAGGCAGTTAACGGCAGATTTGCCTGACACTGGGAGCCATGGCATGCCTGCGAACTCCTACAGGAAGAGGCAGTTAATGGCAGATTGGTCCAGTAGAGAGGGCGCTTTCCCATCTGTGATCCGGACTGAGCATGGTGTTAATAGCAGATTGGTCCATACTGACAGCCACGTCATAGCCTTGAGATTCTTCGGGAGCACGACTCTGCGTTTTGCACCTTTCCACAGTCCACGGACAGGACCCTGCTTAGCCTTGGAATACCTGCAGAGACTACATGCACCCTATCTCTTCCTTTCCAAAGGCATCCGCACTCTAGTGCATGGCACTGGGCTGGGCTGCATTAGGGCTCTCAGACCCCACCTCTGCGACAGTCCTCTAGTTTAACCATCTTTTGCAGGTCCTTTACAGTCCACCGCAGTATGTCACCGAAGTTCAGATCTACCAAAGTTGTAAACGTTTTTAATGCTGATGTCACTGGCGAATATCTAGTGCTGATCTTTGTTGTAAAAAGTTTCTATGCTAAAGTCTGAACTACAATCGTCTAACTCGAATGGCTGTTGTGACATCACCCAGATATGATGGCTGTCCACAGCCTTGCTTAAGACTTTGGTGGTTTTTAGGTCTTCTCCAACTCCCTAAAATGAGAAAATTGGCCCATTTGCTGACAACTTTTTTGTGCAAATGTGGGGTTCCCCTCCCCTTATCCACTCCCCATACTCTGCCATTCCCTTTACTTTTCCAAATTTAAATCAATCCTTTTATTAATGTCCCCCTCTTTATACTGTATTTAACCTTTTAACTTGTCTTCCCCTGTCACCCTGCCTATCCACAGCATGCCTTCTGTTTTGTCAACAACAAAACTGCTGTCTAAAGGGTAGTCTGTTTTTACCCCTTCAAGATCACGGTATGCGATTCACAATACCTGTTCTAGAATATTCTGTTCCTAATGGCCATTGAGGTTTCTCTCATTGGCCATACCTGCCTGTAATAACTGGGTGCTGATAACATTTGTTTAGTGTTTAATTACTGCTGAATGCTTTCGTAGCGCCCTCTGTGGGTGTCCGTCCTAAAATATTCCAGAAAAGTGTCTTCTCTGGACTACCCCACTACTAACGAGCGATCTAGAAGGGGGCATTGCTGATATTTGTTCTAAAATGCTGCTTTGCCAAGAGCTGTTCTAGGAACCCCAACTGTTGATGTGTGCCCCAGAATATTAATGTATTGATGGCTGCCCTTGAATATTCAGTAGGTGATGAAAGATGCCGAGTTGGTGGCTGTTTTGCAAAATTCCATCCTTGATGTCCGAGACTGAATGTTTCCCGGCTGGTGTTTGTCCCAATGTATGCCACTGCTGGTGTCTGTTCTGGAATCCATGTTAAGCGTGTTCTAATGTACTCCGTACCTGATGCCTGTTGTGGAACATGCCCTTGCTTATCTGCAATGCAGAACACGAGAGTGATGTTGCATAGTGTGTGATATTCCATTGCAGATGATTAAAGCTGAATGCTGCTTCTCGGGTTCCCGTTACACGCTGATACGTTGTTGTTTCTCCTGCATCTCCAGAGCCTGTACTCTTTACCCTGCTGCACCTTCTAGTTGTCAGGATGGCCGAACAGTCTAAGGCGCCAGACGCAAGAGCTGATTCTCTTCCCAGCTGGGTGTTCTGGTCTCCAATTGGAGGCGTGGGTGCAAATCCCACTTCTGACACAACTTTTTTTTTTCCAGCCGCTTTCGGATCGGGGTGATTCGCGCCACGGTATATAGACGGTCCTTAAACTTGCCAATCCTGACAGATCGCTCTAACTTGTAGGG
The DNA here is from genome assembly GCF_040938575.1 of Ambystoma mexicanum. Classification (NCBI taxonomy): domain Eukaryota; kingdom Metazoa; phylum Chordata; class Amphibia; order Caudata; family Ambystomatidae; genus Ambystoma; species Ambystoma mexicanum. Next base: position 702,752,353 of record NC_090938.1, on the reverse strand, counting down.
GTGCGCACGGAGGATGGGGAGAGCTGGGCTGTTGTCTTCGGGAAACACATCATAGGAGGCGGGCTGAACCCTGGCCACTGATTGGTGGTAAATCCCACTATTTGCGCGTGAAGGACTGGAGCTGAGATGTATTCATTGGGCCATAGAGTACTGTAGGAGAGAGATCTGCGAGAGGACTTAACTTGAGTTTCTTTTGCAGGTGACCTAGGTGTGTAAAATAAAATGTGAAAAATATCAGTAAAAGAATGCCGCGCCCAACGTGGGGCTCGAACCCACGACCCTGAGATTAAGAGTCTCATGCTCTACCGACTGAGCTAGCCGGGCTGCTGGTTGCAATGTCAGCTGGTCACCCTTTTCTCAGCACACCATTCCTAACTGGACAGCCTGTGAAGGGAGAGAGCAATGTGTGCTTGCATGTTTATGTGTGCTGCCTGTATGCCTGCACTCTATGTACGTGCATCTTTACGCAGCCGCTATGTCTCTGTGTTTGTCCATGTCTGCAGATATTTGTGGCGCTTCCCTTAATATGGTTATGTTATTGGTATCTTTCTGTGTAAGTTTATGTATGTCTACACATCTTTACTATGTGTGCAGCTAGCTTCCTCTTCCTACATGTGTCTCTGAAGTAAGTCTCTATGGATTAAGTATACCGTGTGTGTCTGTATCTGTGCGTGTGTGCCTGTGCACAGCCAAGCACACACTCGTTTGCATCATTAAGACATGTACTGACCATAATCTACCCCTATGCCATTCACAGATATTAGAAATCCAGGACCCCGAGATACAGGCTAAGAGTGGGTACAAAAAGAGCCCCATGGTCTGCCTGCGATCTCATTCAGGAGCAGCTGTGTTAATAGCAGACTGGAGCAATACAGAGAGCTTTGTCCTGGCGGTGAGCCCTTATTGTAGCAGGCTTTTACTTGCAGATAAGCCCAGGGACGCCGTCAGGCCCTTTCAATCTTTGCAAATTAAAGTGGCCTCAAGTCTTGGGCGGCGGTATGGGGGGCAGCAACTTCCCCCATGTTTGCAGGATTTACAGACGTGTTATCACCTCATTGTCTCCAAACACTTGTTCCTCCACATCAGCCCCTTGCTGACAAAGAAGGGTTTTTTGCTCTTCAGTGGGCAATTCATGTTTAGTATCCCTGCTGGATGGCTGTCTCCTGATAATCAGCGGCTAGTAACCTTACCCTTTTCACCATTGTAATGTATGCACCCCAGCAGTGCCCCAGACTGTTTTCGCTCTCAGCAGGGGGCCACCAACCATCATGTTGAAATGGGCAACCAAACATCTTCAGCAGGGCCTGGATAGGCCAACACAGGGAACTATGTCCTGTCAGTGAGCTCTTACAGCAGCAAGCTGCTAATGCCAGGTTGGTGCAATATACAGAACTATAGCCTGGCTGTGAGATAACACAGATCAGGCTCTTGGTGGCAAACAGGCCCAGTATAGAGAGCTCTGGCTCGGCTGTGAACCAATACAAGGCAGACAGTTAACGGAAGACTGAGTTAACGCCGATAGCCACAGTGTCTTGAATCGGTCCTAGAAGGTCTGGGATCACTGTAGGACGCTATGACGGTCCTGACACTTAACTGTTGGAACATGTCTTAGCGGTCTAGTAGCTCACCAACAGGGCCACCGCCATGTATATCCCGAAGTCAGGGGATTGCATCAGTGCGTTGCAACCCTGCTCAACTGTAAGGTGAGACGCTAGTTTCCCGCTTTCATTCGGCTTTCTGGCCGCTCTGGGTTCCGTTGCTCTAACGGCTCCCTCTTGCTCTTTCTTTCCACCTTTGTGCTGCGCGCTCCGCGCTCATCTCCTGTCTACCTTCTCTTTGCCCGGCCGCTCGGCCACTGCATGCTCTCTTGTCTGTGGCAGTCTCCTGTTGTTCACCCAGTCTCTGGGGACTCTCCCATTTCCCGCTTACCTTGTAATAACAGCGAGGTTCCAGTCCGTTTTCATTCCTTTCCTAGGACGTTACCCCGCTCTTCAGTAAGCATCCCTGCTGTGCATTCTGGACCCTATAGTCCATTCCTCTTACCTGTGACTGGCCATTCAGGTTGAAGTCTTTCTCCGGTGGTCTATCTGCTCGAATACTCTACTCATCCATCACCCGACAGGTGGAACAACTGCTTTAGCAGCCATCCTGTTACCAAACTAAACCTACCTGCACTAGCTAAGGATACCAGGGTATTTCTGCCTGTCGGCTTTTCCCTGGAGTGGGGTTGGCTCTCGGAGCCCCCACTGCCAGGCTATTTGCATATTAGTCAAAGTGGCCGCTGGGGGAGCCCGCCCTTACCTCTTCCAAAAGAAGGGAAAGAAGAAGACAGCACCTCAGAGGGGACAGAAGTAGATTGCGTCCTCTGATGACTCCTCATAAACACCAGGTGAGGAGTCGGAGGGAGAGGCTTGTATAGTCACCAAAAGTAACCCCATAGATTCTGAGACACGGCCTGGCTGGGCACTCTTACAGGAGCAGGCTGTTATTGGCAGCTCGGCCCAATACAGAGAGCTTTAGCCTGGCTCTCAGATAATACAGACAAGGCTGTTGTGGGCAGAGAGACCCAGTACAGAGAGCTCTGGCTCGGCTTTGAGATAATACAAGGCAGGCAGTTAACGGCAGATTTGCCTGACACTGGGAGCCATGGCATGCCTGCGAACTCCTACAGGAAGAGGCAGTTAATGGCAGATTGGTCCAGTAGAGAGGGCGCTTTCCCATCTGTGATCCGGACTGAGCATGCTGTTAATGGCAGATTGGTCCATACTGACAGCCACGTCATAGCCTTGAGATTCTTCGGGAGCACGACTCTGCGTTTTGCACCTTTCCACAGTCCACGGACACGACCCTGCTTAGCCTTGGAATACCTGCAGAGACTACATGCACCCTATCTCTTCCTTCCCAAAGGCATCCGCACTCTAGTGCATGGCGCTGGGCTGGGCTGCATTAGGGCTCTCAAACCCCACCTCTGCGACAGTCCTCTAGTTTAACCATCTTTTGCAGGTCCTTTACAGTCCACCGCAGTATGTCACCGAAGTTCAGATCTACCAAAGTTGTAAACGTTTTTATTGCTGATGTCACTGGCGAAGATCTAGTGCTGATCTTTGTTCTAAAAAGTTCCTATGCTAAAGTCTGAACTACAATCGTCTAACTCGAATGGCTGTTGTGACATCACCCAGATATGATGGCTGTCCACAGCCTTGCTTAAGACTTTGGTGGTTTTTAGGTCTTCTCCAACTCCCTAAAATGAGAAAATTGGCCCATTTGCTGACAACTTTTTTGTGCAAATGTGGGGTTCCCCTCCCCTTATCCACTCCCCATACTCTGCCATTCCCTTTACTTTTCCAAATTTAAATCAATCCTTTTATTAATGTCCCCCTCTTTATACTGTATTTAACCTTTTAACTTGTCTTCCCCTGTCACCCTGCCTATCCACAGTATGCCTTCTGTTTTGTCAACAACAAAACTGCTGTCTAAAGGGTAGTCTGTTTTTACCCCTTCAAGATCACGGTATGCGATTTACAATACCTGTTCTGGAATATTCTGTTCCTAATGGCCATTGAGGTTTCTCTCATTGGCCATACCTGCCTGTAATAACTGGGTGCTGATTACATTTGTTTGGTGTTTAATTACTGCTGAATGCTTTCGTAGCGCCCTCTGTGGGTGTCCGCCCTAAAATATTCCAGAAAAGTGTCTGTTCTGGACTACCCCACTACTAACGAGCGATCTAGGAGGGGGCATTGCTGATATTTGTTCTAAAATGCTGCTTTGCCAAGAGCTGTTCTAGGAACCCCAACTGTTGATGTGTGCCCCAGAATATTAATGTATTGATGGCTGCCCTTGAATATTCAGTAGGTGATGAAAGATGCCGAGTTGGTGGCTGTTTTGCAAAATTCCATCCTTGATGTCCGAGACTGAATGTTCCCCAGCTGGTGTTTGTCCCAATGTATGCCACTGCTGGTGTCTGTTCTGGAATCCATGTTAAGCGTGTTCTGATGTAGTCCGTACCTGATGCCTGTTGTGGAACATGCCCTTGCTTATCTGCAATGCAGAACACGAGAGTGATGTTGCATAGTGTGTGATATTCCATTGCAGATGATTAAAGCTGAATGCTGCTTCTCGGGTTCCCGTTACACGCTGATACATCGTTGTTTCTCCTGCATCTCCAGAGCCTGTACTCTTTACCCTGCTGCACCTTCCAGTTGTCAGGATGGCCGAGCGGTCTAAGGCGCCAGACTCAAAAGCTGATTCTCTTCCCCAGCTGGGTGTTCAGGTCCCCAATTGGAGGCGTGGGTTCAAATCCCACTTCTGACACAACCTTTTTTTTTCCAGCCGCTTTCGGATCGGGGTGATTCGCGCCACGGTATATAGACGGTCCTTAAACTTGCCAATCCTGACAGATCGCTCTAACTTGTAGGGGTGCGCACGGAGGATGGGGAGAGCTGGGCTGTTGTCTTCGGGAAACACATCATAGGAGGCGGGCTGAACCCTGGCCACTGATTGGTGGTAAATCCCACTAGTTGCGCGTGAAGGACTGGAGGTGAGATGTATTCATTGGGCCATAGAGTACTGTAGGAGAGAGATCTGCGAGAGGACTTAACTTGAGTTTCTTTTGCAGGTGACCTAGGTGTGTAAAATAAAATGTGAAAAATATCAGTAAAAGAATGCCGCGCCCAACGTGGGGCTCGAACCCACGACCCTGAGATTAAGAGTCGCATGCTCTACTGACTGAGCTAGCCGGCCTGCTGGTTGCAATGTCAGCTGGTCACCCTTTTCTCAGCACACCATTCCTAACTGGACAGCCTGTGAAGGGAGAGAGCAATGTGTGCTTGCATGTTTATGTGTGCTGCCTGTATGCCTGCACTCTATGTACGTGCATCTTTACGCAGCCGCTATGTCTCTGTGTTTGTCCATGTCTGCAGATATTTGTGGCGCTTCCCTTAATATGGTTATGTTATTGGTATCTTTCTGTGTAAGTTTATGTATGTCTACACATCTTTACTATGTGTGCAGCTAGCTTCCTCTTCCTACATGTGTCTCTGAAGTAAGTCTCTATGGATTAAGTATACCGTGTGTGTCTGTATCTGTGCGTGTGTGCCTGTGCACAGCCAAGCACACACTCGTTTGCATCATTAAGACATGTACTGACCATAATCTACCCCCTATGCCATTCACAGATATTAGAAATCCAGGACCCCGAGAAACAGGCTAAGAGCGGGTACAAAAAGAGCCCCATGGTCTGCCTGCGATCTCATTCAGGAACAGCTGTGTTAATAGCAGACTGGAGCAATACAGAGAGCTTTGTCCTGGCGGTGAGCCCTTATTGTAGCAGGCTTTTACTTGCAGATAAGCCCAGGGACGCCGTCAGGCCCTTTCAATCTTTGCAAATTAAAGTGGCCTCAAGTCTTGGGCGGGGGTATGGGGGGCAGCAACTTCCCCCATGTTTGCAGGATTTACAGACGTGTTATCACCTCATTGTCTCCAAACACTTGTTCCTCCACATCAGCCCCTTGCTGACAAAGAAGGGTTTTTTGCTCTTCAGTGGGCAATTCATGTTTAGTATCCCTGCTGGATGGCCGTCTCCTGATAATCAGCGGCTAGTAACCTTCCCTTTTCACCATTGTAATGTATGCACCCCAGGAGTGCCCCAGACTGTTTTCGCTCTCAGCAGGGGGCCACCAACCATCATGTTGAAATGGGCAACCAAACATCTTCAGCAGGGCCTGGATAGGCCAACACAGGGAACTATGTCCTGTCAGTGAGCTCTTACAGCAGCAAGCTGTTAATGCCAGGTTGGTGCAATATACACAACTATAGCCTGGCTGTGAGATAACACAGATCAGGCTCTTGGTGGCAAACAGGCCCAGTATAGAGAGCTCTGGCTCGGCTGTGAACCAATACAAGGCAGACAGTTAACGGAAGACTGAGTTAACGCCGATAGCCACAGTGTCTTGAATCGGTCCTGGAAGGTCTGGGATCGCTGTAGGACGCTATGACGGTCCTGACACTTAACTGTTGGAACATGTCTTAGCGGTCTAGTAGCTCACCAACAGGGCCACCGCCATGTATATCCCGAAGTCAGGTGATTGCATCAGTGCGTTGCAACCCTGCTCAACTGTAAGGTGAGACGCTAGTTTCCCGCTTTCATTCGGCTTTCTGGCCGCTCTGGGTTCCGTTGCTCTAACGGCTCCCTCTTGCTCTTTCTTTCCACCTTTGTGCTGCGCGCTCCGCGCTCATCTCCTGTCTACCTTCTCTTTGCCCGGCCGCTCGGCCACTGCATGCTCTCTTGTCTGTGGCAGTCTCCTGTTGTTCACCCAGTCTCTGGGGACTCTCCCATTTCCCGCTTACCTTGTAATAACAGCGAGGTTCCAGTCCGTTTTCATTCCTTTCCTAGGACGTTGCCCCGCTCTTCAGTAAGCATCCCTGCTGTGCATTCTGGACCCTATAGTCCATTCCTCTTACCTGTGACTGGCCATTCAGGTTGAAGTCTTTCTCCGGTGGTCTATCTGCTCGAATACTCTACTCATCCATCACCCGACAGGTGGAACAACTGCTTTAGCAGCCATCCTGTTACCAAACCAAACCTACCTGCACTAGCTAAGGATACCAGGGTATTTCTGCCTGTCGGCTTTTCCCTGGAGTGGGGTTGGCTCCCCGGAGCCCCCACTGCCAGGCTATTTGCATATTAGTCAAAGTGGCCGCTGGGGGAGCCCGCCCTTACCTCTTCCAAAAGAAGGGAAAGAAGAAGACAGCACCTCAGAGGGGACAGAAGTAGATTGCGTCCTCTGACGACTCCTCATAAACACCAGGTGAGGAGTCGGAGGGAGAGGCTTGTATAGTCACCAAAAGTAACCCCATAGATTCTGAGACACGGCCTGGCTGGGCACTCTTACAGGAGCAGGCTGTTATTGGCAGCTCGGCCCAATACAGAGAGCTTTAGCCTGGCTCTCAGATAATACAGACAAGGCTGTTGTGGGCAGAGAGACCCAGTACAGAGAGCTCTGGCTCGGCTTTGAGATAATACAAGGCAGGCAGTTAACGGCAGATTTGCCTGACACTGGGAGCCATGGCATGCCTGCGAACTCCTACAGGAAGAGGCAGTTAATGGCAGATTGGTCCAGTAGAGAGGGCGCTTTCCCATCTGTGATCCGGACTGAGCATGCTGTTAATGGCAGATTGGTCCATACTGACAGCCACGTCATAGCCTTGAGATTCTTCGGGAGCACGACTCTGCGTTTTGCACCTTTCCACAGTCCACGGACACGACCCTGCTTAGCCTTGGAATACCTGCAGAGACTACATGCACCCTATCTCTTCCTTCCCAAAGGCATCCGCACTCTAGTGCATGGCGCTGGGCTGGGCTGCATTAGGGCTCTCAGACCCCACCTCTGCGACAGTCCTCTAGTTTAACCATCTTTTGCAGGTCCTTTACAGTCCACCGCAGTATGTCACCGAAGTTCAGATCTACCAAAGTTGTAAACGTTTTTATTGCTGATGTCACTGGCGAAGATCTAGTGCTGATCTTTGTTCTAAAAAGTTCCTATGCTAAAGTCTGAACTACAATCGTCTAACTCGAATGGCTGTTGTGACATCACCCAGATATGATGGCTGTCCACAGCCTTGCTTAAGACTTTCGTGGTTTTTAGGTCTTCTCCAACTCCCTAAAATGAGAAAATTGGCCCATTTGCTGACAACTTTTTTGTGCAAATGTGGGGTTCCCCTCCCCTTATCCACTCCCCATACTCTGCCATTCCCTTTACTTTTCCAAATTTAAATCAATCCTTTTATTAATGTCCCCCTCTTTATACTGTATTTAACCTTTTAACTTGTCTTCCCCTGTCACCCTGCCTATCCACAGTATGCCTTCTGTTTTGTCAACAACAAAACTGCTGTCTAAAGGGTAGTCTGTTTTTACCCCTTCAAGATCACGGTATGCGATTTACAATACCTGTTCTGGAATATTCTGTTCCTAATGGCCATTGAGGTTTCTCTCATTGGCCATACCTGCCTGTAATAACTGGGTGCTGATTACATTTGTTTGGTGTTTAATTACTGCTGAATGCTTTCGTAGCGCCCTCTGTGGGTGTCCGCCCTAAAATATTCCAGAAAAGTGTCTGTTCTGGACTACCCCACTACTAACGAGCGATCTAGGAGGGGGCATTGCTGATATTTGTTCTAAAATGCTGCTTTGCCAAGAGCTGTTCTAGGAACCCCAACTGTTGATGTGTGCCCCAGAATATTAATGTATTGATGGCTGCCCTTGAATATTCAGTAGGTGATGAAAGATGCCGAGTTGGTGGCTGTTTGCAAAATTCCATCCTTGATGTCCGAGACTGAATGTTCCCCAGCTGGTGTTTGTCCCAATGTATGCCACTGCTGGTGTCTGTTCTGGAATCCATGTTAAGCGTGTTCTGATGTAGTCCGTACCTGATGCCTGTTGTGGAACATGCCCTTGCTTATCTGCAATGCAGAACACGAGAGTGATGTTGCATAGTGTGTGATATTCCATTGCAGATGATTAAAGCTGAATGCTGCTTCTCGGGTTCCCGTTACACGCTGATACGCCGTTGTTTCTCCTGCATCTCCAGAGCCTGTACTCTTTACCCTGCTGCACTTTTCAGTTGTCAGGATGGCCGAGCGGTCTAAGGCGCCAGACTCAAGAGCTGATTCTCTTCCCCAGCTGGGTGTTCAGGTCCCCAATTGGAGGCGTGGGTTCAAATCCCACTTCTGACACAACCTTTTATTTTTCCAGCCGCTTTCGGATCGGGGTGATTCGCGCCACGGTATATAGACGGTCCTTAAACTTGCCAATCCTGACAGATCGCTCTAACTTGTAGGGGTGCGCACGGAGGATGGGGAGAGCTGGGCTGTTGTCTTCGGGAAACACATCATAGGAGGCGGGCTGAACCCTGGCCACTGATTGGTGGTAAATCCCACTAGTTGCGCGTGAAGGACTGGAGCTGAGATGTATTCATTGGGCCATAGAGTACTGTAGGAGAGAGATCTGCGAGAGGACGTAACTTGAGTTTATTTTGCAGGTGACTTAGGTGTGTAAAATAAAATGTGAAAAATATCAGTAAAAGAATGCCGCGCCCAACGTGGGGCTCGAACCCACGACCCTGAGATTAAGAGTCTCATGCTCTACTGACTGAGCTAGCCGGGCTGCTGGTTGCAATGTCAGCTGGTCACCCTTTTCTCAGCACACCATTCCTAACTGGACAGCCTGTGAAGGGAGAGAGCAATGTGTGCTTGCATGTTTATGTGTGCTGCCTGTATGCCTGCACTCTATGTACGTGCATCTTTACGCAGCCGCTATGTCTCTGTGTTTGTCCATGTCTGCAGATATTTGTGGCGCTTCCCTTAATATGGTTATGTTATTGGTATCTTTCTGTGTAAGTTTATGTATGTCTACACATCTTTACTATGTGTGCAGCTAGCTTCCTCTTCCTACATGTGTCTCTGAAGTAAGTCTCTATGGATAAGTAGACCGTGTGTGTCTGTATCTGTGCGTGTGTGCCTGTGCACAGCCAAGCACACACTCGTTTGCATCATTAAGACATGTACTGACCATAATCTACCCCCTATGCCATTCACAGATATTAGAAATCCAGGACCCCGAGAAACAGGCTAAGAGTGGGTACAAAAAGAGCCCCATGGTCTGCCTGCGATCTCATTCAGGAGCAGCTGTGTTAATAGCAGACTGGAGCAATACAGAGAGCTTTGTCCTGGCGGTGAGCCCTTATTGTAGCAGGCTTTTACTTGCAGATAAGCCCAGGGACGCCGTCAGGCCCTTTCAATCTTTGCAAATTAAAGTGGCCTCAAGTCTTGGGCGGGGGTATGGGGGGCAGCAACTTCCCCCATGTTTGCAGGATTTACAGACGTGTTATCACCTCATTGTCTCCAAACACTTGTTCCTCCACATCAGCCCCTTGCTGACAAAGAAGGGTTTTTTGCTCTTCAGTGGGCAATTCATGTTTAGTATCCCTGCTGGATGGCTGTCTCCTGATAATCAGCGGCTAGTAACCTTACCCTTTTTGCCATTGTAATGTATGCACCCCAAGAGTGCCCCAGACTGTTTTCGCTCTCAGCAGGGGGCCACCAACCATCATGTTGAAATGGGCAACCAAACATCTTCAGCAGGGCCTGGATAGGCCAACACAGGGAACTATGTCCTGTCAGTGAGCTCTTACAGCAGCAAGCTGTTAATGCCAGGTTGGTGCAATATACACAACTATAGCCTGGCTGTGAGATAACACAGTTCAGGCTCTTGGTGGCAAACAGGCCCAGTACAGAGAGCTCTGGCTCGGCTGTGAACCAATACAAGGCAGACAGTTAACGGAAGACTGAGTTAACGCCGATAGCCACAGTGTCTTGAATCGGTCCTGGAAGGTCTGGGATCGCTGTAGGACGCTATGACGGTCCTGACACTTAACTGTTGGAACATGTCTTAGCGGTCTAGTAGCTCACCAACAGGGCCACCGCCATGTATATCCCGAAGTCAGGGGATTGCATCAGTGCGTTGCAACCCTGCTCAACTGTAAGGTGAGACGCTAGTTTCCCGCTTTCATTCGGCTTTCTGGCCGCTCTGGGTTCCGTTGCTCTAACGGCTCCCTCTTGCTCTTTCTTTCCACCTTTGTGCTGCGCGCTCCGCGCTCATCTCCTGTCTACCTTCTCTTTGCCCGGCCGCTCGGCCACTGCATGCTCTCTTGTCTGTGGCAGTCTCCTGTTGTTCACCCAGTCTCTGGGGACTCTCCCGTTTCCCGCTTACCTTGTAATAACAGCGAGGTTCCAGTCCGTTTTCATTCCTTTCCTAGGACGTTACCCCGCTCTTCAGTAAGCATCCCTGCTGTGCATTCTGGACCCTATAGTCCATTCCTCTTACCTGTGACTGGCCATTCAGGTTGAAGTCTTTCTCCGGTGGTCTATCTGCTCGAATACTCTACTCATCCATCACCCGACAGGTGGAACAACTGCTTTAGCGGCCATCCTGTTACCAAACCAAACCTACCTGCACTAGCTAAGGATACCAGGGTATTTCTGCCTGTCGGCTTTTCCCTGGAGTGGGGTTGGCTCCCCGGAGCCCCCACTGCCAGGCTATTTGCATATTAGTCAAAGTGGCTGCTGGGGGAGCCCGCCCTTACCTCTTCCAAAAGAAGGGAAAGAAGAAGACAGCACCTCAGAGGGGACAGAAGTAGATTGCGTCCTCTGACGACTCCTCATAAACACCAGGTGAGGAGTCGGAGGGAGAGGCTTGTATAGTCACCAAAAGTAACCCCATAGATTCTGAGACACGGCCTGGCTGGGCACTCTTACAGGAGCAGGCTGTTATTGGCAGCTCGGCCCAATACAGAGAGCTTTAGCCTGGCTCTCAGATAATACAGACAAGGCTGTTGTGGGCAGACAGACCCAGTACATAGAGCTCTGGCTCGGCTTTGAGATAATACAAGGCAGGCAGTTAACGGCAGATTTGCCTGACACTGGGAGCCATGGCATGCCTGCGAACTCCTACAGGAAGAGGCAGTTAATGGCAGATTGGTCCAGTAGAGAGGGCGCTTTCCCATCTGTGATCCGGACTGAGCATGCTGTTAATGGCAGATTGGTCCATACTGACAGCCACGTCATAGCCTTGAGATTCTTCGGGAGCACGACTCTGCGTTTTGCACCTTTCCACAGTCCACGGACAGGACCCTGCTTAGCCTTGGAATACCTGCAGAGACTACATGCACCCTATCTCTTCCTGCCCAAAGGCATCCGCACTCTAGTGCATGGCGCTGGGCTGGGCTGCATTAGGGCTCTCAGACCCCACCTCTGCGACAGTCCTCTAGTTTAACCATCTTTTGCAGGTCCTTTACAGTCCACCGCAGTATGTCACCGAAGTTCAGATCTACCAAAGTTGTAAACGTTTTTATTGCTGATGTCACTAGCGAATATCTAGTGCTGATCTTTGTTCTAAAAAGTACCTATGCTAAAGTCTGAACTACAATCGTCTAACTCGAATGGCTGTTGTGACATCACCCAGATATGATGGCTGTCCACAGCCTTGCTTAAGACTTTGGTGGTTTTTAGGTCTTCTCCAACTCCCTAAAATGAGAAAATTGGCCCATTTGCTGACAACTTTTTTTGTGCAAATGTGGGGTTCCCCTACCCTTATCCACTCCCCATACTCTGCCATTCCCTTTACTTTTCCAAATTTAAATCAATCCTTTTATTAATGTCCCCCTCTTTATACTGTATTTAACAATTTAACTTGTCTTCCCCTGTCACCCTGCCTATCCACAGCATGCCTTCTGTTTTGTCAACAACAAAACTGCTGTCTAAAGGGTAGTCTGTTTTTACCCCTTCAAGATCACGGTATGCGATTCACAATACCTGTTCTGGAATATTCTGTTCCTAATGGCCATTGAGGTTTCTCTCATTGGCCATACCTGCCTGTAATAACTGGGTGCTGATTACATTTGTTTAGTGTTTAATTACTGCTGAATGCTTTCGTAGCGCCCTCTGTGGGTGTCCGTCCTAAAATATTCCAGAAAAGTGCCTGTTCTGGACTACCCCACTACTAACGAGCGATCTAGGAGGGGGCATTGCTGATATTTGTTCTAAAATGCTGGTTTGCCAAGAGCTGTTCTAGGAACCCCAACTGTTGATGTGTGCCCCAGAATATTAATGTATTGATGGCTGCCCTTGAATATTCAGTAGGTGATGAAAGATGCCGAGTTGGTGGCTGTTTTGCAAAATTCCATCCTTGATGTCCGACACTGAATGTTCCCCAGCTGGTGTTTGTCCCAATGTATGCCACTGCTGGTGTCTGTTCTGGAATCCATGTTAAGCGTGTTCTGATGTAGTCCGTACCTGATGCCTGTTGTGGAACATGCCCTTGCTTATCTGCAATGCAGAACACGAGAGTGATGTTGCATAGTGTGTGATATTCCATTGCAGATGATTAAAGCTGAATGCTGCTTCTCGGGTTCCCGTTACACGCTGATACGCCGTTGTTTCTCCTGCATCTCCAGAGCCTGTACTCTTTACCCTGCTGCCCTTTTCAGTTGTCAGGATGGCCGAGCGGTCTAAGGCGCCAGACTCAAGAGCTGATTCTCTTCCCCAGCTGGGTGTTCTGGTCTCCAATTGGAGGCGTGGGTTCAAATCCCACTTCTGACACAACCTTTTTTTTTTCCAGCCGCTTTCGGATCGGGGTGATTCGCGCCACGGTATATAGACGGTCCTTAAACTTGCCAATCCTGACAGATCGCTCTAACTTGTAGGGGTGCGCACGGAGGATGGGGAGAGCTGGGCTGTTGTCTTCGGAAAACACATCATAGGAGGCGGGCTGAACCCTGGCCACTGATTGGTGGTAAATCCCACTAGTTGCGCGTGAAGGACTGGAGCTGAGATGTATTCATTGGGCCATAGAGTACTGTAGGAGAGAGATCTGCGAGAGGACTTAACTTGAGTTTCTTTTGCAGGTGACCTAGGTGTGTAAAATAAAATGTGAACAATATCAGTAAAAGAATGCCGCGCCCAACGTGGGGCTCGAACCCACGACCCTGAGATTAAGAGTCTCATGCTCTACAGACTGAGCTAGCCGGGCTGCTGGTTGCAAAGTCAGCTGGTCACCCTTTTCTCAGCACACCATTCCTAACTGGACAGCCTGTGAAGGGAGAGAGCAACGTGTGCTTGCATGTTTATGTGTGCTGCCTGTATGCCTGCACTCTATGTACGTGCATCTTTACGCAGCCGCTATGTCTCTGTGTTTGTCCATGTCTGCAGATATTTGTGGCGCTTCCCTTAATATGGTTATGTTATTGGTATCTTTCTGTGTAAGTTTATGTATGTCTACACATCTTTACTATGTGTGCAGCTAGCTTCCTCTTCCTACATGTGTCTCTGAAGTAAGTCTCTATGGATTAAGTATACCGTGTGTGTCTGTATCTGTGCGTGTGTGCCTGTGCACAGCCAAGCACACACTCGTTTGCATCATTAAGACATGTACTGACCATAATCTACCCCCTATGCCATTCACAGATATTAGAAATCCAGGACCCCGAGAAACAGGCTAAGAGTGGGTACAAAAAGAGCCCCATGGTCTGCCTGCGATCTCATTCAGGAGCAGCTGTGTTAATAGCAGACTGGAGCAATACAGGGAGCTTTGTCCTGGCGGTGAGCCCTTATTGTAGCAGGCTTTTACTTGCAGATAAGCCCAGGGACGCCGTCAGGCCCTTTCAATCTTTGCAAATTAAAGTGGCCTCAAGTCTTGGGCGGGGGTATGGGGGGCAGCAACTTCCCCCATGTTTGCAGGATTTACAGACGTGTTATCACCTCATTGTCTCCAAACACTTGTTCCTCCACATCAGCCCCTTGCTGACAAAGAAGGGTTTTTTGCTCTTCAGTGGGCAATTCATGTTTAGTATCCCTGCTGGATGGCCGTCTCCTGATAATCAGCGGCTAGTAACCTTACCCTTTTCGCCATTGTAATGTATGCACCCCAGGAGTGCCCCAGACTGTTTTCGCTCTCAGCAGGGGGCCACCAACCATCATGTTGAAATGGGCAACCAAACATCTTCAGCAGGGCCTGGATAGGCCAACACAGGGAACTATGTCCTGTCAGTGAGCTCTTACAGCAGCAAGCTGTTAATGCCAGGTTGGTGCAATATACACAACTATAGCCTGGCTGTGAGATAACACAGATCAGGCTCTTGGTGGCAAACAGGCCCAGTATAGAGAGCTCTGGCTCGGCTGTGAGCTAATACAAGGCAGGCAGTTAACGGAAGACTGAGTTAACGCCGATAGCCACAGTGTCTTGAATCGGTCCTGGAAGGTCTGGGATCGCTGTAGGACGCTATGACGGTCCTGACACTTAACTGTTGGAACATGTCTTAGGGGTCTAGTAGCTCACCAACAGGGCCACCGCCATGTATATCCCGAAGTCAGGGGATTGCATCAGTGCGTTGCAACCCTGCTCAACTGTAAGGTGAGACGCTAGTTTCCCGCTTTCATTCGGCTTTCTGGCCGCTCTGGGTTCCGTTGCTCTAACGGCTCCCTCTTGCTCTTTCTTTCCACCTTTGTGCTGCGCGCTCGGCGCTCATCTCCTGTCTACCTTCCCTTTGCCCGGCCGCTCGGCCACTGCATGCTCTCTTGTCTGTGGCAGTCTCCTGTTGTTCACCCAGTCTCTGGGACTCTCCCATTTCCCGCTTACCTTGTAATAACAGCGAGGTTCCAGTCCGTTTTCATTCCTTTCCTAGGACGTTGCCCCGCTCTTCAGTAAGCATCCCTGCTGTGCATTCTGGACCCTATAGTCCATTCCTCTTACCTGTGACTGGCCATTCAGGTTGAAGTCTTTCTCCGGTGGTCTATCTGCTCGAATACTCTACTCATCCATCACCCGACAGGTGGAACAACTGCTTTAGCAGCCATCCTGTTACCAAACCAAACCTACCTGCACTAGCTAAGGATACCAGGGTATTTCTGCCTGTCGGCTTTTCCCTGGAGTGGGGTTGGCTCCCCGGAGCCCCCACTGCCAGGCTATTTGCATATTAGTCAAAGTGGCCGCTGGGGGAGCCCGCCCTTACCTCTTCCAAAAGAAGGGAAAGAAGAAGACAGCACCTCAGAGGGGACAGAAGTAGATTGCGTCCTCTGACGACTCCTCATAAACACCAGGTGAGGAGTCGGAGGGAGAGGCTTGTATAGTCACCAAAAGTAACCCCATAGATTCTGAGACACGGCCTGGCTGGGCACTCTTACAGGAGCAGGCTGTTATTGGCAGCTCGGCCCAATACAGAGAGCTTTAGCCTGGCTCTCAGATAATACAGACAAGGCTGTTGTGGGCAGAGAGACCCAGTACATAGAGCTCTGGCTCGGCTTTGAGATAATACAAGGCAGGCAGTTAACGGCAGATTTGCCTGACACTGGGAGCCATGGCATGCCTGCGAACTCCTACAGGAAGAGGCAGTTAATGGCAGATTGGTCCAGTAGAGAGGGCGCTTTCCCATCTGTGATCCGGACTGAGCATGCTGTTAATGGCAGATTGGTCCATACTGACAGCCACGTCATAGCCTTGAGATTCTTCGGGAGCACGACTCTGCGTTTTGCACCTTTCCACAGTCCACGGACAGGACCCTGCTTAGCCTTGGAATACCTGCAGAGACTACATGCACCCTATCTCTTCCTGCCCAAAGGCATCCGCACTCTAGTGCATGGCACTGGGCTGGGCTGCATTAGGGCTCTCAGACCCCACCTCTGCGACAGTCCTCTAGTTTAACCATCTTTTGCAGGTCCTTTACAGTCCACCGCAGTATGTCACCGAAGTTCAGATCTACCAAAGTTGTAAACGTTTTTATTGCTGATGTCACTGGCGAATATCTAGTGCTGATCTTTGTTCTAAAAAGTTCCTATGCTAAAGTCTGAACTACAATCGTCTAACTCGAATGGCTGTTGTGACATCACCCAGATATGATGGCTGTCCACAGCCTTGGTTAAGACTTTGGTGGTTTTTAGGTCTTCTCCAACTCCCTAAAATGAGAAAATTGGCCCATTTGCTGACAACTTTTTTGTGCAAATGTGGGGTTCCCCTCCCCTTATCCACTCCCCATACTCTGCCATTCCCTTTACTTTTCCAAATTTAAATCAATCCTTTTATTAATGTCCCCCTCTTTATACTGTATTTAACCTTTTAACTTGTCTTCCCCTGTCACCCTGCCTATCCACAGTATGCCTTCTGTTTTGTCAACAACAAAACTGCTGTCTAAAGGGTAGTCTGTTTTTACCCCTTCAAGATCACGGTATGCGATTCACAATACCTGTTCTGGAATATTCTGTTCCTAATGGCCATTGAGGTTTCTCTCATTGGCCATACCTGCCTGTAATAACTGGGTGCTGATTACATTTGTTTAGTGTTTAATTACTGCTGAATGCTTTCGTAGCGCCCTCTGTGGGTGTCCGTCCTAAAATATTCCAGAAAAGTGTCTGTTCTGGACTACCCCACTACTAACGAGCGATCTAGGAGGGGGCATTGCTGATATTTGTTCTAAAATGCTGCTTTGCCAAGAGCTGTTCTAGGAACCCCAACTGTTGATGTGTGCCCCAGAATATTAATGTATTGATGGCTGCCCTTGAATATTCAGTAGGTGATGAAAGATGCCGAGTTGGTGGCTGTTTTGCAAAATTCCATCCTTGATGTCCGAGACTGAATGTTCCCCAGCTGGTGTTTGTCCCAATGTATGCCACTGCTGGTGTCTGTTCTGGAATCCATGTTAAGCGTGTTCTGATGTAGTCCGTACCTGATGCCTGTTGTGGAACATGCCCTTGCTTATCTGCAATGCAGAACACGAGAGTGATGTTGCATAGTGTGTGATATTCCATTGCAGATGATTAAAGCTGAATGCTGCTTCTCGGGTTCCCGTTACACGCTGATACGCCGTTGTTTCTCCTGCATCTCCAGAGCCTGTACTCTTTACCCTGCTGCACTTTTCAGTTGTCAGGATGGCCGAGCGGTCTAAGGCGCCAGACTCAAGAGCTGATTCTCTTCCCCAGCTGGGTGTTCAGGTCCCCAATTGGAGGCGTGGGTTCAAATCCCACTTCTGACACAACCTTTTTTTTTTCCAGCCGCTTTCGGATCGGGGTGATTCGCGCCACGGTATATAGACGGTCCTTAAACTTGCCAATCCTGACAGATCGCTCTAACTTGTAGGGGTGCGCACGGAGGATGGGGAGAGCTGGGCTGTTGTCTTCGGGAAACACATCATAGGAGGCGGGCTGAACCCTGGCCACTGATTGGTGGTAAATCCCACTAGTTGCGCGTGAAGGACTGGAGCTGAGATGTATTCATTGGGCCATAGAGTACTGTAGGAGAGAGATCTGCGAGAGGACTTAACTTGAGTTTCTTTTGCAGGTGACCTAGGTGTGTAAAATAAAATGTGAAAAATATCAGTAAAAGAATGCCGCGCCCAACGTGGGGCTCGAACCCACGACCCTGAGATTAAGAGTCTCATGCTCTACCGACTGAGCTAGCCGGGCTGCTGGTTGCAATGTCAGCTGGTCACCCTTTTCTCAGCACACCATTCCTAACTGGACAGCCTGTGAAGGGAGAGAGCAATGTGTGCTTGCATGTTCATGTGTGCTGCCTGTATGCCTGCACTCTATGTACGTGCATCTTTACGCAGCCGCTATGTCTCTGTGTTTGTCCATGTCTGCAGATATTTGTGGCGCTTCCCTTAATATGGTTATGTTATTGGTATCTTTCTGTGTAAGTTTATGTATGTCTACACATCTTTACTATGTGTGCAGCTAGCTTCCTCTTCCTACATGTGTCTCTGAAGTAAGTCTCTATGGATTAAGTATACCGTGTGTGTCTGTATCTGTGCGTGTGTGCCTGTGCACAGCCAAGCACACACTCGTTTGCATCATTAAGACATGTACTGACCATAATCTACCCCCTATGCCATTCACAGATATTAGAAATCCAGGACCCCGAGATACAGGCTAAGAGTGGGTACAAAAAGAGCCCCATGGTCTGCCTGCGATCTCATTCAGGAGCAGCTGTGTTAATAGCAGACTGGAGCAATACAGAGAGCTTTGTCCTGGCGGTGAGCCCTTATTGTAGCAGGCTTTTACTTGCAGATAAGCCCAGGGACGCCGTCATGCCCTTTCAATCTTTGCAAATTAAAGTGGCGTCAAGTCTTGGGCGGGGGTATGGGGGGCAGCAACTTCCCCCATGTTTGCAGGATTTACAGACGTGTTATCACCTCATTGTCTCCAAACACTTGTTCCTCCACATCAGCCCCTTGCTGACAAAGAAGGGTTTTTTGCTCTTCAGTGGGCAATTCATGTTTAGTATCCCTGCTGGATGGCTGTCTCCTGATAATCAGCGGCTAGTAACCTTACCCTTTTCGCCATTGTAATGTATGCACCCCAGGAGTGCCCCAGACTGTTTTCGCTCTCAGCAGGGGGCCACCAACCATCATGTTGAAATGGGCAACCAAACATCTTCAGCAGGGCCTGGATAGGCCAACACAGGGAACTATGTCCTGTCAGTGAGCTCTTACAGCAGCAAGCTGTTAATGCCAGGTTGGTGCAATATACACAACTATAGCCTGGCTGTGAGATAACACAGTTCAGGCTCTTGGTGGCAAACAGGCCCAGTATAGAGAGCTCTGGCTCGGCTGTGAACCAATACAAGGCAGACAGTTAACGGAAGACTGAGTTAACGCCGATAGCCACAGTGTCTTGAATCGGTCCTGGAAGGTCTGGGATCGCTGTAGGACGCTATGACGGTCCTGACACTTAACTGTTGGAACATGTCTTAGCGGTCTAGTAGCTCACCAACAGGGCCACCGCCATGTATATCCCGAAGTCAGGGGATTGCATCAGTGCGTTGCAACCCTGCTCAACTGTAAGGTGAGACGCTAGTTTCCCGCTTTCATTCGGCTTTCTGGCCGCTCTGGGTTCCGTTGCTCTAACGGCTCCCTCTTGCTCTTTCTTTCCACCTTTGTGCTGCGCGCTCCGCGCTCATCTCCTGTCTACCTTCTCTTTGCCCGGCCGCTCGGCCACTGCATGCTCTCTTGTCTGTGGCAGTCTCCTGTTGTTCACCCAGTCTCTGGGGACTCTCCCATTTCCCGCTTACCTTGTAATAACAGCGAGGTTCCAGTCCGTTTTCATTCCTTTCCTAGGACGTTACCCCGCTCTTCAGTAAGCATCCCTGCTGTGCATTCTGGACCCTATAGTCCATTCCTCTTACCTGTGACTGGCCATTCAGGTTGAAGTCTTTCTCCGGTGGTCTATCTGCTCGAATACTCTACTCATCCATCACCCGACAGGTGGAACAACTGCTTTAGCAGCCATCCTGTTACCAAACCAAACCTACCTGCACTAGCTAAGGATACCAGGGTATTTCTGCCTGTCGGCTTTTCCCTGGAGTGGGGTTGGCTCCCCGGAGCCCCCACTGCCAGGCTATTTGCATATTAGTCAAAGTGGCCGCTGGGGGAGCCCGCCCTTACCTCTTCCAAAAGAAGGGAAAGAAGAAGACAGCACCTCAGAGGGGACAGAAGTAGATTGCGTCCTCTGATGACTCCTCATAAACACCAGGTGAGGAGTCGGAGGGAGAGGCTTGTATAGTCACCAAAAGTAACCCCATAGATTCTGAGACACGGCCTGGCTGGGCACTCTTACAGGAGCAGGCTGTTATTGGCAGCTCGGCCCAATACAGAGAGCTTTAGCCTGGCTCTCAGATAATACAGACAAGGCTGTTGTGGGCAGACAGACCCAGTACATAGAGCTCTGGCTCGGCTTTGAGATAATACAAGGCAGGCAGTTAACGGCAGATTTGCCTGACACTGGGAGCCATGGCATGCCTGCGAACTCCTACAGGAAGAGGCAGTTAATGGCAGATTGGTCCAGTAGAGAGGGCGCTTTCCCATCTGTGATCCGGACTGAGCATGCTGTTAATGGCAGATTGGTCCATACTGACAGCCACGTCATAGCCTTGAGATTCTTCGCGAGCACGACTCTGCGTTTTGCACCTTTCCACAGTCCACGGACAGGACCCTGCTTAGCCTTGGAATACCTGCAGAGACTACATGCACCCTATCTCTTCCTGCCCAAAGGCATCCGCACTCTAGTGCATGGCACTGGGCTGGGCTGCATTAGGGCTCTCAGACCCCACCTCTGCGACAGTCCTCTAGTTTAACCATCTTTTGCAGGTCCTTTACAGTCCACCGCAGTATGTCACCGAAGTTCAGATCTACCAAAGTTGTAAACGTTTTTATTGCTGATGTCACTGGCGAATATCTAGTGCTGATCTTTGTTCTAAAAAGTTCCTATGCTAAAGTCTGAACTACAATCGTCTAACTCGAATGGCTGTTGTGACATCACCCAGATATGATGGCTGTCCACAGCCTTGCTTAAGACTTTGGTGGTTTTTAGGTCTTCTCCAACTCCCTAAAATGAGAAAATTGGCCCATTTGCTGACAACTTTTTTGTGCAAATGTGGGGTTCCCCTTCCCTTATCCACTCCCCATACTCTGCCATTCCCTTTACTTTTCCAAATTTAAATCAATCCTTTTATTAATGTCCCCCTCTTTATACTGTATTTAACCTTTTAACTTGTCTTCCCCTGTCACCCTGCCTATCCACAGTATGCCTTCTGTTTTGTCAACAACAAAACTGCTGTCTAAAGGGTAGTCTGTTTTTACCCCTTCAAGATCACGGTATGCGATTCACAATACCTGTTCTGGAATATTCTGTTCCTAATGGCCATTGAGGTTTCTCTCATTGGCCATACCTGCCTGTAATAACTGGGTGCTGATTACATTTGTTTAGTGTTTAATTACTGCTGAATGCTTTCGTAGCGCCCTCTGTGGGTGTCCGTCCTAAAATATTCCAGAAAAGTGTCTGTTCTGGACTACCCCACTACTAACGAGCGATCTAGGAGGGGGCATTGCTGATATTTGTTCTAAAATGCTGCTTTGCCAAGAGCTGTTCTAGGAACCCCAACTGTTGATGTGTGCCCCAGAATATTAATGTATTGATGGCTGCCCTTGAATATTCAGTAGGTGATGAAAGATGCCGAGTTGGTGGCTGTTTTGCAAAATTCCATCCTTGATGTCCGACACTGAATGTTCCCCAGCTGGTGTTTGTCCCAATGTATGCCACTGCTGGTGTCTGTTCTGGAATCCATGTTAAGCGTGTTCTGATGTAGTCCGTACCTGATGCCTGTTGTGGAACATGCCCTTGCTTATCTGCAATGCAGAACACGAGAGTGATGTTGCATAGTGTGTGATATTCCATTGCAGATGATTAAAGCTGAATGCTGCTTCTCGGGTTCCCGTTGCACGCTGATACGCCGTTGTTTCTCCTGCATCTCCAGAGCCTGTACTCTTTACCCTGCTGTACTTTTCAGTTGTCAGGATGGCCGAGCGGTCTGAGGCGCCAGACTCAAGAGCTGATTCTTTTCCCCAGCTGGGTGTTCTGTTCTCCAATTGGAGGCGTGGGTTCAAATCCCACTTCTGACACAACTTTTTTTTTTTTCCAGCCGCTTTCGGATCGGGGTGATTCGCACCACGGTATATAGACGGTCCTTAAACTTGCCAATCCTGACAGATCGCTCTAACTTGTAGGGGTGCGCACGGAGGATGGGGAGAGCTGGGCTGTTGTCTTCGGGAAACACATCATAAGAGGCGGGCTGAACCCTGGCCACTGATTGGTGGTAAATCCCACTAGTTGCGCGTGAAGGACTGGAGCTGAGATGTATTCATTGGGCCATAGAGTACTGTAGGAGAGAGATCTGCGAGAGGACGTAACTTGAGTTTATTTTGCAGGTGACCTAGGTGTGTAAAATAAAATGTGAAAAATATCAGTAAAAGAATGCCGCGCCCAACGTGGGGCTCGAACCCACGACCCTGAGATTAAGAGTCTCATGCTCTACCGATTGCTGCTGGTTGCAATGTCAGCTGGTCACCCTTTTCTCAGCACACCATTCCTAACTGGACAGCCTGTGAAGGGAGAGAGCAATGTGTGCTTGCATGTTCATGTGTGCTGCCTCTATGCCTGCACTCTATGTACGTGCATCTTTACGCAGCCGCTATGTCTCTGTGTTTGTCCATGTCTGCAGATATTTGTGGCGCTTCCCTTAATATGGTTATGTTATTGGTATCTTTCTGTGTAAGTTTATGTATGTCTACACATCTTTACTATGTGTGCAGCTAGCTTCCTCTTCCTACATCTGTCTCTGAAGTAAGTCTCTATGGATTAAGTATACCGTGTGTGTCTGTATCTGTGCGTGTGTGCCTGTGCACAGCCAAGCACACACTCGTTTGCATCATTAAGACATGTACTGACCATAATCTACCCCCTATGCCATTCACAGATATTAGAAATCCAGGACCCCGAGATACAGGCTAAGAGTGGGTACAAAAAGAGCCCCATGGTCTGCCTGCGATCTCATTCAGGAGCAGCTGTGTTAATAGCAGACTGGAGCAATACAGAGAGCTTTGTCCTGGCGGTGAGCCCTTATTGTAGCAGGCTTTTACTTGCAGATAAGCCCAGGGACGCCGTCATGCCCTTTCAATCTTTGCAAATTAAAGTGGCGTCAAGTCTTGGGCGGGGGTATGGGGGGCAGCAACTTCCCCCATGTTTGCAGGATTTACAGACGTGTTATCACCTCATTGCCTCCAAACACGTGTTCCTCCACATCAGCCCCTTGCTGACAAAGAAGGGTTTTTTGCTCTTCAGTGGGCAATTCATGTTTAGTATCCCTGCTGGATGGCTGTCTCCTGATAATCAGCGGCTAGTAACCTTACCCTTTTCGCCATTGTAATGTATGCACCCCAGGAGTGCCCCAGACTGTTTTCGCTCTCAGCAGGGGGCCACCAACCATCATGTTGAAATGGGCAACCAAACATCTTCAGCAGGGCCTGGATAGGCCAACACAGGGAACTATGTCCTGTCAGTGAGCTCTTACAGCAGCAAGCTGTTAATGCCAGGTTGGTGCAATATACACAACTATAGCCTGGCTGTGAGATAACACAGTTCAGGCTCTTGGTGGCAAACAGGCCCAGTATAGAGAGCTCTGGCTCGGCTGTGAACCAATACAAGGCAGACAGTTAACGGAAGACTGAGTTAACGCCGATAGCCACAGTGTCTTGAATCGGTCCTGGAAGGTCTGGGATCGCTGTAGGACGCTATGACGGTCCTGACACTTAACTGTTGGAACATGTCTTAGCGGTCTAGTAGCTCACCAACAGGGCCACCGCCATGTATATCCCGAAGTCAGGGGATTGCATCAGTGCGTTGCAACCCTGCTCAACTGTAAGGTGAGACGCTAGTTTCCCGCTTTCATTCGGCTTTCTGGCCGCTCTGGTTCCGTTGCTCTAACGGCTCCCTCTTGCTCTTTCTTTCCACCTTTGTGCTGCGCGCTCCGCGCTCATCTCCTGTCTACCTTCTCTTTGCCCGGCCGCTCGGCCACTGCATGCTCTCTTGTCTATGGCAGTCTCCTGTTGTTCACCCAGTCTCTGGGGACTCTCCCATTTCCCGCTTACCTTGTAATAACAGCGAGGTTCCAGTCCGTTTTCATTCCTTTCCTAGGACGTTACCCCGCTCTTCAGTAAGCATCCCTGCTGTGCATTCTGGACCCTATAGTCCATTCCTCTTACCTGTGACTGGCCATTCAGGTTGAAGTCTTTCTCCGGTGGTCTATCTGCTCGAATACTCTACTCATCCATCACCCGACAGGTGGAACAACTGCTTTAGCAGCCATCCTGTTACCAAACCAAACCTACCTGCACTAGCTAAGGATACCAGGGTATTTCTGCCTGTCGGCTTTTCCCTGGAGTGGGGTTGGCTCCCCGGAGCCCCCACTGCCAGGCTATTTGCATATTAGTCAAAGTGGCCGCTGGGGGAGCCCGCCCTTACCTCTTCCAAAAGAAGGGAAAGAAGAAGACAGCACCTCAGAGGGGACAGAAGTAGATTGCGTCCTCTGACGACTCCTCATAAACACCAGGTGAGGAGTCGGAGGGAGAGGCTTGTATAGTCACCAAAAGTAACCCCATAGATTCTGAGACACGGCCTGGCTGGGCACTCTTACAGGAGCAGGCTGTTATTGGCAGCTCGGCCCAATACAGAGAGCTTTAGCCTGGCTCTCAGATAATACAGACAAGGCTGTTGTGGGCAGACAGACCCAGTACATAGAGCTCTGGCTCGGCTTTGAGATAATACAAGGCAGGCAGTTAACGGCAGATTTGCCTGACACTGGGAGCCATGGCATGCCTGCGAACTCCTACAGGAAGAGGCAGTTAATGGCAGATTGGTCCAGTAGAGAGGGCGCTTTCCCATCTGTGATCCGGACTGAGCATGCTGTTAATGGCAGATTGGTCCATACTGACAGCCACGTCATAGCCTTGAGATTCTTCGGGAGCACGACTCTGCGTTTTGCACCTTTCCACAGTCCACGGACAGGACCCTGCTTAGCCTTGGAATACCTGCAGAGACTACATGCACCCTATCTCTTCCTGCCCAAAGGCATCCGCACTCTAGTGCATGGCGCTGGGCTGGGCTGCATTAGGGCTCTCAGACCCCACCTCTGCGACAGTCCTCTAGTTTAACCATCTTTTGCAGGTCCTTTACAGTCCACCGCAGTATGTCACCGAAGTTCAGATCTACCAAAGTTGTAAACGTTTTTATTGCTGATGTCACTGGCGAATATCTAGTGCTGATCTTTGTTCTAAAAAGTTCCTATGCTAAAGTCTGAACTACAATCGTCTAACTCGAATGGCTGTTGTGACATCACCCAGATATGATGGCTGTCCACAGCCTTGCTTAAGACTTTGGTGGTTTTTAGGTCTTCTCCAACTCCCTAAAATGAGAAAATTGGCCCATTTGCTGACAACTTTTTTGTGCAAATGTGGGGTTCCCCTCCCCTTATCCACTCCCCATACTCTGCCATTCCCTTTACTTTTCCAAATTTAAATCAATCCTTTTATTAATGTCCCCCCCTTTATACTGTATTTAACCTTTTAACTTGTCTTCCCCTGTCACCCTGCCTATCCACAGTATGCCTTCTGTTTTGTAAACAACAAAACTGCTGTCTAAAGGGTAGTCTGTTTTTACCCCTTCAAGATCACGGTATGCGATTCACAATACCTGTTCTGGAATATTCTGTTCCTAATGGCCATTGAGGTTTCTCTCATTGGCCATACCTGCCTGTAATAACTGGGTGCTGATTACATTTGTTTAGTGTTTAATTACTGCTGAATGCTTTCGTAGCGCCCTCTGTGGGTGTCCGTCCTAAAATATTCCAGAAAAGTGTCTGTTCTGGACTACCCCACTACTAACGAGCGATCTAGGAGGGGGCATTGCTGATATTTGTTCTAAAATGCTGCTTTGCCAAGAGCTGTTCTAGGAACCCCAACTGTTGATGTGTGCCCCAGAATATTAATGTATTGATGGCTGCCCTTGAATATTCAGTAGGTGATGAAAGATGCCGAGTTGGTGGCTGTTTTGCAAAATTCCATCCTTGATGTCCGACACTGAATGTTCCCCAGCTGGTGTTTGTCCCAATGTATGCCACTGCTGGTGTCTGTTCTGGAATCCATGTTAAGCGTGTTCTGATGTAGTCCGTACCTGATGCCTGTTGTGGAACATGCCCTTGCTTATCTGCAATGCAGAACACGAGAGTGATGTTGCATAGTGTGTGATATTCCATTGCAGATGATTAAAGCTGAATGCTGCTTCTCGGGTTCCCGTTACACGCTGATACGCCGTTGTTTCTCCTGCATCTCCAGAGCCTGTACTCTTTACCCTGCTGCACTTTTCAGTTGTCAGGATGGCCGAGCGGTCTAAGGCGCCAGACTCAAGAGCTGATTCTCTTCCCCAGCTGGGTGTTCTGGTCTCCAATTGGAGGCGTGGGTTCAAATCCCACTTCTGACACAACCTTTTTTTTTTCCAGCCGCTTTCGGATCGGGGTGATTCGCGCCACGGTATATAGACGGTCCTTAAACTTGCCAATCCTGACAGATCGCTCTAACTTGTAGGGGTGCGCACGGAGGATGGGGAGAGCTGGGCTGTTGTCTTCGGGAAACACATCATAGGAGGCGGGCTGAACCCTGGCCACTGATTGGTGGTAAATCCCACTAGTTGCGCGTGAAGGACTGGAGCTGAGATGTATTCATTGGGCCATAGAGTACTGTAGGAGAGAGATCTGCGAGAGGACTTAACTTGAGTTTCTTTTGCAGGTGACCTAGGTGTGTAAAATAAAATGTGAAAAATATCAGTAAAAGAATGCCGCGCCCAACGTGGGGCTCGAACCCACGACCCTGAGATTAAGAGTCTCATGCTCTACCGACTGAGCTAGCCGGGCTACTGGTTGCAATGTCAGCTGGTCACCCTTTTCTCAGCACACCATTCCTAACTGGACAGCCTGTGAAGGGAGAGAGCAATGTGTGCTTGCATGTTTATGTGTGCTGCCTGTATGCCTGCACTCTATGTACGTGCATCTTTACGCAGCCGCTATGTCTCTGTGTTTGTCCATGTCTGCAGATATTTGTGGCGCTTCCCTTAATATGGTTATGTTATTGGTATCTTTCTGTGTAAGTTTATGTATGTCTACACATCTTTACTATGTGTGCAGCTAGCTTCCTCTTCCTACATGTGTCTCTGAAGTAAGTCTCTATGGATTAAGTATACCGTGTGTGTCTGTATCTGTGCGTGTGTGCCTGTGCACAGCCAAGCACACACTCGTTTGCATCATTAAGACATGTACTGACCATAATCTACCCCCTATGCCATTCACAGATATTAGAAATCCAGGACCCCGAGATACAGGCTAAGAGTGGGTACAAAAAGAGCCCCATGGTCTGCCTGCGATCTCATTCAGGAGCAGCTGTGTTAATAGCAGACTGGAGCAATACAGAGAGCTTTGTCCTGGCGGTGAGCCCTTATTGTAGCAGGCTTTTACTTGCAGATAAGCCCAGGGACGCCGTCAGGCCCTTTCAATCTTTGCAAATTAAAGTGGCCTCAAGTCTTGGGCGGGGGTATGGGGGGCAGCAACTTCCCCCATGTTTGCAGGATTTACAGACGTGTTATCACCTCATTGTCTCCAAACACTTGTTCCTCCACATCAGCCCCTTGCTGACAAAGAAGGGTTTATTGCTCTTCAGTGGGCAATTCATGTTTAGTATCCCTGCTGGATGGCCGTCTCCTGATAATCAGCGGCTAGTAACCTTCCCTTTTCGCCATTGTAATGTATGCACCCCAGGAGTGCCCCAGACTGTTTTCGCTCTCAGCAGGGGGCCACCAACCATCATGTTGAAATGGGCAACCAAACATCTTCAGCAGGGCCTGGATAGGCCAACACAGGGAACTATGTCCTGTCAGTGAGCTCTTACAGCAGCAAGCTGTTAATGCCAGGTTGGTGCAATATACACAACTATAGCCTGGCTGTGAGATAACACAGATCAGGCTCTTGGTGGCAAACAGGCCCAGTATAGAGAGCTCTGGCTCGGCTGTGAACCAATACAAGGCAGACAGTTAACGGAAGACTGAGTTAACGCCGATAGCCACAGTGTCTTGAATCGGTCCTGGAAGGTCTGGGATCGCTGTAGGACGCTATGACGGTCCTGACACTTAACTGTTGGAACATGTCTTAGCGGTCTAGTAGCTCACCAACAGGGCCACCGCCATGTATATCCCGAAGTCAGGGGATTGCATCAGTGCGTTGCAACCCTGCTCAACTGTAAGGTGAGACGCTAGTTTCCCGCTTTCATTCGGCTTTCTGGCCGCTCTGGGTTCCGTTGCTCTAACGGCTCCCTCTTGCTCTTTCTTTCCACCTTTGTGCTGCGCGCTCCGCGCTCATCTCCTGTCTACCTTCTCTTTGCCCGGCCGCTCGGCCACTGCATGCTCTCTTGTCTGTGGCAGTCTCCTGTTGTTCACCCAGTCTCTGGGGACTCTCCCATTTCCCGCTTACCTTGTAATAACAGCGAGGTTCCAGTCCGTTTTCATTCCTTTCCTAGGACGTTACCCTGCTCTTCAGTAAGCATCCCTGCTGTGCATTCTGGACCCTATAGTCCATTCCTCTTACCTGTGACTGGCCATTCAGGTTGAAGTCTTTCTCCGGTGGTCTATCTGCTCGAATACTCTACTCATCCATCACCCGACAGGTGGAACAACTGCTTTAGCAGCCATCCTGTTACCAAACCAAACCTACCTGCACTAGCTAAGGATACCAGGGTATTTCTGCCTGTCGGCTTTTCCCTGGAGTGGGGTTGGCTCCCCGGAGCCCCCACTGCCAGGCTATTTGCATATTAGTCAAAGTGGCCGCTGGGGGAGCCCGCCCTTACCTCTTCCAAAAGAAGGGAAAGAAGAAGACAGCACCTCAGAGGAGACAGAAGTAGATTGCGTCCTCTGACGACTCCTCATAAACACCAGGTGAGGAGTCGGAGGGAGAGGCTTGTATAGTCACCAAAAGTAACCCCATAGATTCTGAGACACGGCCTGGCTGGGCACTCTTACAGGAGCAGGCTGTTATTGGCAGCTCGGCCCAATACAGAGAGCTTTAGCCTGGCTCTCAGATAATACAGACAAGGCTGTTGTGGGCAGACAGACCCAGTACATAGAGCTCTGGCTCGGCTTTGAGATAATACAAGGCAGGCAGTTAACGGCAGATTTGCCTGACACTGGGAGCCATGGCATGCCTGCGAACTCCTACAGGAAGAGGCAGTTAATGGCAGATTGGTCCAGTAGAGAGGGCGCTTTCCCATCTGTGATCCGGACTGAGCATGCTGTTAATGGCAGATTGGTCCATACTGACAGCCACGTCATAGCCTTGAGATCCTTCGGGAGCACGATTCTGCGTTTTGCACCTTTCCACAGTCCACGGACAGGACCCTGCTTAGCCTTGGAATACCTGCAGAGACTACATGCACCCTATCTCTTCCTGCCCAAAGGCATCCGCACTCTAGTGCATGGCGCTGGGCTGGGCTGCATTAGGGCTCTCAGACCCCACCTCTGTGACATTCCTCTAGTTTAACCATCTTTTGCAGGTCCTTTACAGTCCACCGCAGTATGTCACCGAAGTTCAGATCTACCAAAGTTGTAAACGTTTTTATTGCTGATGTCACTGGCGAATATCTAGTGCTGATCTTTGTTCTAAAAAGTTCCTATGCTAAAGTCTGAACTACAATCGTCTAACTCGAATGGCTGTTGTGACATCACCCAGATATGATGGCTGTCCACAGCCTTGCTTAAGACTTTGGTGGTTTTTAGATCTTCTCCAACTCCCTAAAATGAGAAAATTGGCCCATTTGCTGACAACTTTTTTGTGCAAATGTGGGGTTCCCCTCCCCTTATCCACTCCCCATACTCTGCCATTCCCTTTACTTTTCCAAATTTAAATCAATCCTTTTATTAATGTCCCCCCCTTTATACTGTATTTAACCTTTTAACTTGTCTTCCCCTGTCACCCTGCCTATCCACAGTATGCCTTCTGTTTTGTCAACAACAAAACTGCTGTCTAAAGGGTAGTCTGTTTTTACCCCTTCAAGATCACGGTATGCGATTCACAATACCTGTTCTGGAATATTCTGTTCCTAATGGCCATTGAGGTTTCTCTCATTGGCCATACCTGCCTGTAATAACTGGGTGCTGATTACATTTGTTTAGTGTTTAATTACTGCTGAATCCTTTCGTAGCGCCCTCTGTGGGTCTCCGTCCTAAAATATTCCAGAAAAGTGTCTGTTCTGGACTACCCCACTACTAACGAGCGATCTAGGAGGGGGCATTGCTGATATTTGTTCTAAAATGCTGCTTTGCCAAGAGCTGTTCTAGGAACCCCAACTGTTGATGTGTGCCCCAGAATATTAATGTATTGATGGCTGCCCTTGAATATTCAGTAGGTGATGAAAGATGCCGAGTTGGTGGCTGTTTTGCAAAATTCCATCCTTGATGTCCGACACTGAATGTTCCCCAGCTGGTGTTTGTCCCAATGTATGCCACTGCTGGTGTCTGTTCTGGAATCCATGTTAAGCGTGTTCTGATGTAGTCCGTACCTGATGCCTGTTGTGGAACATGCCCTTGCTTATCTGCAATGCAGAACACGAGAGTGATGTTGCATAGTGTGTGATATTCCATTGCAGATGATTAAAGCTGAATGCTGCTTCTCGGGTTCCCGTTACACGCTGATACGCCGTTGTTTCTCCTGCATCTCCAGAGCCTGTACTCTTTACCCTGCTGCACTTTTCAGTTGTCAGGATGGCCGAGCGGTCTAAGGCGCCAGACTCAAGAGCTGATTCTCTTCCCCAGCTGGGTGTTCTGGTCTCCAATTGGAGGCGTGGGTTCAAATCCCACTTCTGACACAACTTTTTTTTTTCCAGCCGCTTTCGGATCGGGGTGATTCGCGCCACGGTATATAGACGGTCCTTAAACTTGCCAATCCTGACAGATCGCTCTAACTTGTAGGGGTGCGCACGGAGGATGGGGAGAGCTGGGCTGTTGTCTTCGGGAAACACATCATAGGAGGCGGGCTGAACCCTGGCCACTGATTGGTGGTAAATCCCACTAGTTGCGCGTGAAGGACTGGAGCTGAGATGTATTCATTGGGCCATAGAGTACTGTAGGAGAGAGATCTGCGAGAGGACTTAACTTGAGTTTCTTTTGCAGGTGACCTAGGTGTGTAAAATAAAATGTGAAAAATATCAGTAAAAGGATGCCGCGCCCAACGTGGGGCTCGAACCCACGACCCTGAGATTAAGAGTCTCATGCTCTACTGACTGGGCTAGCGGGGCTGCTGGTTGCAATGTCAGCTGGTCACCCTTTTCTCAGCACACCATTCCTAACTGGACAGCCTGTGAAGGGAGAGAGCAATGTGCACTTGCATGTTTATGTGTGCTGCCTGTATGCCTGCACTCTATGTACGTGCATCTTTACGCAGCCGCTATGTCTCTGTGTTTGTCCATGTCTGCAGATATTTGTGGCGCTTCCCTTAATATGGTTATGTTATTGGTATCTTTCTGTGTAAGTTTATGTATGTCTACACATCTTTACTATGTGTGCAGCTAGCTTCCTCTTCCTACATGTGTCTCTGAAGTAAGTCTCTATGGATTAAGTATACCGTGTGTGTCTGTATCTGTGCGTGTGTGCCTGTGCACAGCCAAGCACACACTCGTTTGCATCATTAAGACATGTACTGACCATAATCTACCCCCTATGCCATTCACAGATATTAGAAATCCAGGACCCCGAGATACAGGCTAAGAGTGGGTACAAAAAGAGCCCCATGGTCTGCCTGCGATCTCATTCAGGAGCAGCTGTGTTAATAGCAGACTGGAGCAATACAGAGAGCTTTGTCCTGGCGGTGAGCCCTTATTGTAGCAGGCTTTTACTTGCAGATAAGCCCAGGGACGCCGTCAGGCCCTTTCAATCTTTGCAAATTAAAGTGGCCTCAAGTCTTGGGCAGGGGTATGGGGGGCAGCAACTTCCCCCATGTTTGCAGGATTTACAGACGTGTTATCACCTCATTGTCTCCAAACACTTGTTCCTCCACATCAGCCCCTTGCTGACAAAGAAGGGTTTTTTGCTCTTCAGTGGGCAATTCATGTTTAGTATCCCTGCTGGATGGCTGTCTCCTGATAATCAGCGGCTAGTAACCTTCCCTTTTCACCATTGTAATGTATGCACCCCAGGAGTGCCCCAGACTGTTTTCGCTCTCAGCAGGGGGCCACCAACCATCATGTTGAAATGGGCAACCAAACATCTTCAGCAGGGCCTGGATAGGCCAACACAGGGAACTATGTCCTGTCAGTGAGCTCTTACAGCAGCAAGCTGTTAATGCCAAGTTGGTGCAATATACACAACTATAGCCTGGCTGTGAGATAACACAGATCAGGCTCTTGGTGGCAAACAGGCCCAGTATAGAGAGCTCTGGCTCGGCTGTGAGCTAATACAAGGCAGGCAGTTAACGGAAGACTGAGTTAACGCCGATAGCCACAGTGTCTTGAATCGGTCCTGGAAGGTCTGGGATCGCTGTAGGATGCTAAAACGGTCCTGGCACGTAACTGTTGGAACATGTCTTAGCGGTCTAGTAGCTCACCAACAGGGCCACCGCCATGTATATCCCGAAGTCAGGGGATTGCATCAGTGCGTTGCAACCCTGCTCAACTGTAAGGTGAGACGCTAGTTACCCGCTTTCATTCGGCTTTCTGGCCGCTCTGGGTTCCGTTGCTCTAACGGCTCCCTCTTGCTCTTTCTTTCCACCTTTGTGCTGCGCGCTCCGCGCTCATCTCCTGTCTACCTTCTCTTTGCCCGGCCGCTCGGCCACTGCATGCTCTCTTGTCTGTGGCAGTCTCCTGTTGTTCACCCAGTCTCTGGGGACTCTCCCATTTCCCGCTTACCTTGTAATAACAGCGAGGTTCCAGTCCGTTTTCATTCCTTTCCTAGGACGTTACCCTGCTCTTCAGTAAGCATCCCTGCTGTGCATTCTGGACCCTATAGTCCATTCCTCTTACCTGTGACTGGCCATTCAGGTTGAAGTCTTTCTCCGGTGGTCTATCTGCTCGAATACTCTACTCATCCATCACCCGACAGGTGGAACAACTGCTTTAGCAGCCATCCTGTTACCAAACCAAACCTACCTGCACTAGCTAAGGATACCAGGGTATTTCTGCCTGTCGGCTTTTCCCTGGAGTGGGGTTGGCTCCCCGGAGCCCCCACTGCCAGGCTATTTGCATATTAGTCAAAGTGGCCGCTGGGGGAGCCCGCCCTTACCTCTTCCAAAAGAAGGGAAAGAAGAAGACAGCACCTCAGAGGGGACAGAAGTAGATTGCGTTCTCTGACGACTCCTCATAAACACCAGGTGAGGAGTCGGAGGGAGAGGCTTGTATAGTCACCAAAAGTAACCCCATAGATTCTGAGACACGGCCTGGCTGGGCACTCTTACAGGAGCAGGCTGTTATTGGCAGCTCGGCCCAATACAGAGAGCTTTAGCCTGGCTCTCAGATAATACAGACAAGGCTGTTGTGGGCAGACAGACCCAGTACATAGAGCTCTGGCTCGGCTTTGAGATAATACAAGGCAGGCAGTTAACGGCAGATTTGCCTGACACTGGGAGCCATGGCATGCCTGCGAACTCCTACAGGAAGAGGCAGTTAATGGCAGATTGGTCCAGTAGAGAGGGCGCTTTCCCATCTGTGATCCGGACTGAGCATGCTGTTAATGGCAGATTGGTCCATACTGACAGCCACGTCATAGCCTTGAGATCCTTCGGGAGCACGATTCTGCGTTTTGCACCTTTCCACAGTCCACGGACAGGACCCTGCTTAGCCTTGGAATACCTGCAGAGACTACATGCACCCTATCTCTTCCTGCCCAAAGGCATCCGCACTCTAGTGCATGGCGCTGGGCTGGGCTGCATTAGGGCTCTCAGACCCCACCTCTGTGACATTCCTCTAGTTTAACCATCTTTTGCAGGTCCTTTACAGTCCACCGCAGTATGTCACCGAAGTTCAGATCTACCAAAGTTGTAAACGTTTTTATTGCTGATGTCACTGGCGAATATCTAGTGCTGATCTTTGTTCTAAAAAGTTCCTATGCTAAAGTCTGAACTACAATCGTCTAACTCGAATGGCTGTTGTGACATCACCCAGATATGATGGCTGTCCACAGCCTTGCTTAAGACTTTGGTGGTTTTTAGATCTTCTCCAACTCCCTAAAATGAGAAAATTGGCCCATTTGCTGACAACTTTTTTGTGCAAATGTGGGGTTCCCCTCCCCTTATCCACTCCCCATACTCTGCCATTCCCTTTACTTTTCCAAATTTAAATCAATCCTTTTATTAATGTCCCCCCCTTTATACTGTATTTAACCTTTTAACTTGTCTTTCCCTGTCACCCTGCCTATCCACAGTATGCCTTCTGTTTTGTCAACAACAAAACTGCTGTCTAAAGGGTAGTCTGTTTTTACCCCTTCAAGATCACGGTATGCGATTCACAATACCTGTTCTGGAATATTCTGTTCCTAATGGCCATTGAGGTTTCTCTCATTGGCCATACCTGCCTGTAATAACTGGGTGCTGATTACATTTGTTTAGTGTTTAATTACTGCTGAATCCTTTCGTAGCGCCCTCTGTGGGTGTCCGTCCTAAAATATTCCAGAAAAGTGTCTGTTCTGGACTACCCCACTACTAACGAGCGATCTAGGAGGGGGCATTGCTGATATTTGTTCTAAAATGCTGCTTTGCCAAGAGCTGTTCTAGGAACCCCAACTGTTGATGTGTGCCCCAGAATATTAATGTATTGATGGCTGCCCTTGAATATTCAGTAGGTGATGAAAGATGCCGAGTTGGTGGCTGTTTTGCAAAATTCCATCCTTGATGTCCGACACTGAATGTTCCCCAGCTGGTGTTTGTCCCAATGTATGCCACTGCTGGTGTCTGTTCTGGAATCCATGTTAAGCGTGTTCTGATGTAGTCCGTACCTGATGCCTGTTGTGGAACATGCCCTTGCTTATCTGCAATGCAGAACACGAGAGTGATGTTGCATAGTGTGTGATATTCCATTGCAGATGATTAAAGCTGAATGCTGCTTCTCGGGTTCCCGTTACACGCTGATACGCCGTTGTTTCTCCTGCATCTCCAGAGCCTGTACTCTTTACCCTGCTGCACTTTTCAGTTGTCAGGATGGCCGAGCGGTCTAAGGCGCCAGACTCAAGAGCTGATTCTCTTCCCCAGCTGGGTGTTCTGGTCTCCAATTGGAGGCGTGGGTTCAAATCCCACTTCTGACACAACCTTTTTTTTTTTCCAGCCGCTTTCGGATCGGGGTGATTCGCGCCACGGTATATAGACGGTCCTTAAACTTGCCAATCCTGACAGATCGCTCTAACTTGTAGGGGTGCGCACGGAGGATGGGGAGAGCTGGGCTGTTGTCTTCGGGAAACACATCATAGGAGGCGGGCTGAACCCTGGCCACTGATTGGTGGTAAATCCCACTAGTTGCGCGTGAAGGACTGGAGCTGAGATGTATTCATTGGGCCATAGAGTACTGTAGGAGAGAGATCTGCGAGAGGACTTAACTTGAGTTTCTTTTGCAGGTGACCTAGGTGTGTAAAATAAAATGTGAAAAATATCAGTAAAAGAATGCCGCGCCCAACGTGGGGCTCGAACCCACGACCCTGAGATTAAGAGTCTCATGCTCTACCGATTGCTGCTGGTTGCAATGTCAGCTGGTCACCCTTTTCTCAGCACACAATTCCTAACTGGACAGCCTGTGAAGGGAGAGAGCAATGTGTGCTTGCATGTTTATGTGTGCTGCCTGTATGCCTGCACTCTATGTACGTGCATCTTTACGCAGCCGCTATGTCTCTGTGTTTGTCCATGTCTGCAGATATTTGTGGCGCTTCCCTTAATATGGTTATGTTATTGGTATCTTTCTGTGTAAGTTTATGTATGTCTACACATCTTAACTATGTGTGCAGCTAGCTTCCTCTTCCTACATGTGTCTCTGAAGTAAGTCTCTATGGATTAAGTATACCGTGTGTGTCTGTATCTGTGCGTGTGTGCCTGTGCACAGCCAAGCACACACTCGTTTGCATCATTAAGACATGTACTGACCATAATCTACCCCCTATGCCATTCACAGATATTAGAAATCCAGGACCCCGAGATACAGGCTAAGAGTGGGTACAAAAAGAGCCCCATGGTCTGCCTGCGATCTCATTCAGGAGCAGCTGTGTTAATAGCAGACTGGAGCAATACAGAGAGCTTTGTCCTGGCGGTGAGCCCTTATTGTAGCAGGCTTTTACTTGCAGATAAGCCCAGGGACGCCGTCAGGCCCTTTCAATCTTTGCAAATTAAAGTGGCCTCAAGTCTTGGGCAGGGGTATGGGGGGCAGCAACTTCCCCCATGTTTGCAGGATTTACAGACGTGTTATCACCTCATTGTCTCCAAACACTTGTTCCTCCACATCAGCCCCTTGCTGACAAAGAAGGGTTTTTTGCTCTTCAGTGGGCAATTCATGTTTAGTATCCCTGCTGGATGGCTGTCTCCTGATAATCAGCGGCTAGTAACCTTACCCTTTTCGCCATTGTAATGTATGCACCCCAGGAGTGCCCCAGACTGTTTTCGCTCTCAGCAGGGGGCCACCAACCATCATGTTGAAATGGGCAACCAAACATCTTCAGCAGGGCCTGGATAGGTGTTAGGCGATCCTCTGCACACCAGGCCACGACACATCAGAACACTGCCCACATTCCCCCAACACCTCCTCCCAAGCTTCGAGGCTCAAGTGATTCGGTGAACCCACAGAACCGAAAACTCCGTACCAGTGTACGGGCTCGATTGCAACCCTTTCTGCATTGGCAACTGCCTTGGAGAACGTATAGCAGAAAGGGCGGCCTCACGTCCTCACGCCAGTCACGTGATACACTACGGCGTTCCCCATGTGATCTTGGTGGACGTCACATGATCCAGAGAAGTCACGTGACCCAGGGGCGATCAGTATAAAGTACTGAGAGACAGAACGCTCATTGCTTCTCAGCTGGCTTCGGACACTGTTTGGCGTTACAACTTGCTCCTTGTTTACCTTGACCACGGAAATCTATCACGGACTCCCTCGGACACCCCTTGGTACTTTTGCTTGGAACTCTTTACCTGTTGCCGGATATTTGGACTGCACCTCGACTTGTCTTTGGATCATCCCTTGGTACCTTGCTGATCTTCTACGCCTTTTCCCTACTGGGGATTCAAGTCCAGCCCTGACTCCCACAGGTGGCTACTCTTCATCCACGCTGAACCTGCGGTTCTACCATTCCAGGGACCGCCGCATCTAATGAGCCTCGAACCTCCCTACTAGGTCACCTGGGTCTCCATTACACCAGATAGGTAAGACACTTTAGTTACTTGTTTTCCTTATTGTATTGTGCTTGCCTGGTGCTTAACCTCATTCCCTCTTGACAGCAGCATCGGTGTTCCTAGAGGCTCCGTGGATCCGAGAAGACATCTCTCACCTGTGGTCTCAAAGGTCGTACAGCGGGTTTCTATTTAGTTCCCCTGTGCGTCACTTGGGGACGGAGGTCTCATCGGTCTACACGACACTCAAGTCAGAACAGACTGAGAAGCCGTATAGTCGTGTCAGACGATGCAGGGATCCACGGATGAACCCATAGCTGCTTTGGTTCAGGCAATTACAATATTAAGGGCAGATATGGCCGCCGCAAACGCTGTGATCCATCAAAGGTTAGATTCCATACAAAGTGTTCAACATTCCCTTCCTGCAGACCCTGAGTTTGGCGATGCCAGCTCCTCCACTACGCCCTCTCCTGTTATTGCTCCTGTAGTCCCAACTCCGATGATACTTCCAACCCCTTCCCCCCTAGCTGCTCCTGAACGCTATCAAGGGGATCCCAAGAAGTTCAGAACCTTTATTAATCAGTGCAAGTTACATTTCCTATGCAGACCTTTGGCTTTTTCCACCACCACTGCTAAAGCTGCCTTCGCCCTTTCCCATTTGGCCGGAACAGCAGCCGCTTGGGCTAATCCCCTGTTAGAGAACAACAGCCCAGTTCTCTACGACTTTGATTTGCTGGTCCTAGAAATGGCCCGAGTATTCGATACCCGACACAAGGTACAGTCTAGGGATTTGGAGTTGTTGGAATTGACTCAGGGTAAAAGGTCTCTGATAGATTACATCACCCGATTCAATCAGCTAGTTGCGGAAACATCATGGCCAGAAAACAAGAGGGCGGTGGTTTTCTATAGGGGGTTGAGTAACACCATGAAAGATGCACTAGCAGTGATCCCTTCTATGCCTACTCAGTATCAGGAATTGGTTGATCTGGTCTTGCAGGTAGATGCACGACGATCGGAGCGTAGAGCTGAATTGGGGGCCACTTCCTCTCCCACTCTTGTTGGCACTCCTGCTTCCAGTACCGAAGAACCTATGCAAGTGGGAGGGTTACGTAGTCCTATTACAACATCTGAGAGAGAACGTAGAAGGGTGGATAATGCATGCTTTTATTGTGGTACCACTGGACATTTCGTGAAAGAGTGTCCTCGACGGCCCAGGAAGAGTCAGGTTTTTCGGACGGCTCGACCTTAGAACCGGAGAACAGGTCGAGTGTTCCGTCATCTTCTCCGGGTACCTCCCTTGCCTTTACTCGTGTTCAACCCATTTCTGTAAAGGCTACCCTATGTCCCTCTACAGGCCTTCTTCATGCAGTCAATATCATTATTGATTCAGGTGCCACTGGTAATTACATAGATATTGATTTGGCCCATTCCCTCAACCTACCTTTAGTGGTGAAAACACGACCGGAACATGTCCAAGCCGTGGACGGCTCTGCACTGGTTTCTGGTCCTGTCAAACAGCAAACCGCACCCCTCTTGTTAACCATACAAGAAGTACACACCGAAACCCTGAGTTTTGATTTGATCACCACACCCCAATTCGGCATCATCCTAGGGATTCCATGGTTACATGAACATAATCCGTTGATCAATTGGCAGTCAGGTACTGTAGTCTTTGAGTCTGATATCTGTCAGAATTATTGTCTTCCGGTCCATCAAGCCCCTGACACACCTTCCCGGGCCTTGGGGGCCTTAGCCCAACTCGCACTGACTGTCGACGATCCGGAGCGTGTGCATACACATACTGTTGGGGGGTTGGTATCTGGGATTCCGCCAGAATACAGAGAATTCGAGTCAGTGTTCGACCGGGGCTCGTCTGAGGTACTCCCTCCACACAGACCATATGACTGCCCAATCGAACTGCTTCCCGATTCCAATATTCCTTCGGGCAGGATCTATTCTTTGTCCCCTTCGGAGGAACTGGCGTTGAAAGACTATGTACAGAACGCCCTGCGACTAGGACACATCCGCCCCTCCACTTCACCCGCGGCAAGTCCTATCTTCTTTGTACCTAAGAAGGAGGGGGATTTACGCCCTTGTGTAGATTATCGGCGTCTTAACGCTATCACTAAAAAGGATAGGTATCCCATCCCGTTAATCACTCCACTTCTAGACCATTTAACACACGCTTCCGTTTTCACTAAGCTCGACCTACGCGGCGCATACAACTTAGTACGCGTCCGCGAGGGAGACGAGTGGAAGACCGCTTTCTGCACTCGGTATGGCTTGTACGAATATCTGGTCATGCCCTTTGGCCTATGTAACGCCCCGGCCACTTTCCA
Organism: Ambystoma mexicanum; assembly: GCF_040938575.1. Taxonomy (NCBI): domain Eukaryota; kingdom Metazoa; phylum Chordata; class Amphibia; order Caudata; family Ambystomatidae; genus Ambystoma; species Ambystoma mexicanum. The sequence continues at coordinate 702,712,702 of NC_090938.1, read as the reverse complement.
ACGATTCATGAACGACATATTCAGGGATATATTGGATGTATATATGGTTGTGTACTTGGACGATATCCTAATCTTTTCTCGTGACCTTGATGAACACGTGATTCATGTCCGAGAAATATTGACCCGTTTGAGAGAACATTCCTTGTTTGCCAAACCTGAGAAATGTCAGTTCCATAAGACAACTGTCGAGTTTTTGGGTTTTCACATCACCCCTGGGGCGTTATCCATGAATGAATCTAAGGTCAAAGCAGTATTAGATTGGCCAGTACCTCGTACACTCAAATCCTTGCAGGCTTTTTTAGGGTTCGCCAACTTTTACAGACGTTTCATTTCTTCCTTTTCCACAATTGTAGCCCCGCTTACGGCCCTGACTAGTCCTCAGGTATCTTATCAATGGCAGAGAGAACAGCAGGAGGCTTTTGAGGCTTTGAAAACCGCCTTTACTACCGCACCGGTACTCCAACATCCTAATCCTGATCTTCCGTTCATAGTTGAGGCGGATGCCTCTTCCTTTGCCCTCGGTGCGGTATTATCACAAACATGTCCAAATACAGGCAAATTACATCCAGTTGCATATCATTCCCGTAAGTTTTCCAGTACTGAGTCTCATTATACCGTCACGGAGAAAGAACTCTTGGCTGTCATGGATGCTTTCCGTGTCTGGCGTCATCATCTTCTGGGGGCTAGACATCCCGTCACGGTATACTCCGATCATCGGAACCTACAGGATCTGGCTTCTTTGAAATGCATCAATAGCAGACAGGTCCGATGGCATCTTTTCTTTTCCGCCTTTGATTTCCATATCATGCACCGTCCTGGCACTTCACATGGGAAGGCGGATGCCTTGTCACGTTCTCCGGGTGGGGTCCAGTTGCCTACATTCCCCGACACTGTTCTCGGTAAAAGCCATGTGATTTGTCTCTGTACACCCTCATTGTCACTATTAGATTCGGTCCGGTCCTGGACTAGCAATCATTCTGACCAGTTGCGAGAATGGGATCCTGTATATTCTGATGGTCTACCTTTCGTACATGAACGCCTGTTTCTTCCTACACCTGATACACGTAACCTAGCCCTTGAGTGGTCTCATGACGCTCCCTTTAATGCCCATCCCGGACAAGAGCGCACTTTAGATCTTCTCAAGCGTTGGTGTTGGTGGCCTTCTATGAAGCGCGATGTAGAGTGTTATGTCAGATCTTGTGCGGTATGTGCTCAGGCTAAACATCAAAGGGGTCGACCGGTTGGATTGTTGCTTCCACTTCCGGTACCTCCCAGGCCCTGGCATACGTTAACAATGGATTTCGTTACCGATCTCCCCAAGTCCAAAGGCTTTGACACCGTCTGGGTAGTGGTGGACACGTTCACTAAAATGGCCCGTTTTGTTCCTTGTAGGGGTATCCCTTCGGCCCCTGTCTTGGCGGACTTGTTTTTTGAACATGTGTTTATGTTATTCGGCCTCCCTTCGGTCATTGTTTCCGATCGAGGTTCACAGTTCACCTCTCGGTTTTGGAGGTCCTTGACGAAACTGTTGGGCATCGATACGAGGTATTCTTCGGCCTATCATCCGGAGACCGATGGCCAGACCGAAAGGACGAATCAATCGATGGAACAATACCTTCGTTGCCTCATATTGCAACATCAGTCCTCTTGGTTGGCCGTTTTGCGGCTTGCGGAGTTCGCGTATAACAACGCGGCTCATTCAGCTACTGGTTATTCTCCTTTTTACGCCCTCTATGGTCAACATCCCAAGGTTTTGCCGGTCCCTGATGCCTCTGGTTCTTTTAATCCTGCGGCCACGACATGTCTTAGGGATCTTTCGGCTATTCATGCAAGTACAGTGGTTCATCTCACTGAAGCAAAGGCCTCCATGAAGGCCCGTGTGGATGGCAAGCGTCGTGCTGCTCCCCCTCTGGTGGTGGGTTCTAGGGTCTGGTTATCTTCCCGGCATCTTCGACTAGTGGGTTGCCGGAAGTTGCTGCCTCGCTTTGTCGGTCCGTATGTGGTCTCACAGGTTGTTAATCCGGTGGCTTTCCGTTTAGTACTCCCCAGCTCTTGGCGTATCCATCCTGTGTTTCATGTCTCCCTCCTCAAACCCTGTCCCGACTCAGTCCGTCTTCGTACCCCTGTTGCGCCGGTGTCCTTGACCTCTCCTGATGTTTTTGAGGTGTCGGCCATTTTGGGTTCTAGGTGGTTTAGGGGTAGACTCCAGTATCTGGTGGATTGGACGGGTTACGGCCCGGAGGAGCGTTCGTGGGTTTCCGCGTCTGATTTGAACGCCCCGCGGTTGGTTGCCCGCTTCCATAGGGATCATCCGTCCTGCCCACGGGGTCGTGGGCCGTTGGGGGGGGGCTATGTTAGGCGATCCTCTGCACACCAGGCCACGACACATCAGAACACTGCCCACATTCCCCCAACACCTCCTCCCAAGCTTCGAGGCTCAAGTGATTCGGTGAACCCACAGAACCGAAAACTCCGTACCAGTGTACGGGCTCGATTGCAACCCTTTCTGCATTGGCAACTGCCTTGGAGAACGTATAGCAGAAAGGGCGGCCTCACGTCCTCACGCCAGTCACGTGATACACTACGGCGTTCCCCATGTGATCTTGGTGGACGTCACATGATCCAGAGAAGTCACGTGACCCAGGGGCGATCAGTATAAAGTACTGAGAGACAGAACGCTCATTGCTTCTCAGCTGGCTTCGGACACTGTTTGGCGTTACAACTTGCTCCTTGTTTACCTTGACCACGGAAATCTATCACGGACTCCCTCGGACACCCCTTGGTACTTTTGCTTGGAACTCTTTACCTGTTGCCGGATATTTGGACTGCACCTCGACTTGTCTTTGGATCATCCCTTGGTACCTTGCTGATCTTCTACGCCTTTTCCCTACTGGGGATTCAAGTCCAGCCCTGACTCCCACAGGTGGCTACTCTTCATCCACGCTGAACCTGCGGTTCTACCATTCCAGGGACCGCCGCATCTAATGAGCCTCGAACCTCCCTACTAGGTCACCTGGGTCTCCATTACACCAGATAGGTAAGACACTTTAGTTACTTGTTTTCCTTATTGTATTGTGCTTGCCTGGTGCTTAACCTCATTCCCTCTTGACAGCAGCATCGGTGTTCCTAGAGGCTCCGTGGATCCGAGAAGACATCTCTCACCTGTGGTCTCAAAGGTCGTACAGCGGGTTTCTATTTAGTTCCCCTGTGCGTCACTTGGGGACGGAGGTCTCATCGGTCTACACGACACTCAAGTCAGAACAATAGGCCAACACAGGGAACTATGTCCTGTCAGTGAGCTCTTACAGCAGCAAGCTGTTAATGCCAGGTTGGTGCAATATACACAACTATAGCCTGGCTGTGAGATAACACAGATCAGGCTCTTGGTGGCAAACAGGCCCAGTATAGAGAGCTCTGGCTCGGCTGTGAACCAATACAAGGCAGACAGTTAACGGAAGACTGAGTTAACGCCGATAGCCACAGTGTCTTGAATCGGTCCTGGAAGGTCTGGGATCGCTGTAGGACGCTATGACGGTCCTGACACTTAACTGTTGGAACATGTCTTAGCGGTCTAGTAGCTCACCAACAGGGCCACCGCCATGTATATCCCGAAGTCAGGGGATTGCATCAGTGCGTTGCAACCCTGCTCAACTGTAAGGTGAGACGCTAGTTTCCCGCTTTCATTCGGCTTTCTGGCCGCTCTGGGTTCCGTTGCTCTAACGGCTCCCTCTTGCTCTTTCTTTCCACCTTTGTGCTGCGCGCTCCGCGCTCATCTCCTGTCTACCTTCTCTTTGCCCGGCCGCTCGGCCACTGCACGCTCTCTTGTCTGTGGCAGTCTCCTGTTGTTCACCCAGTCTCTGGGGACTCTCCCATTTCCCGCTTACCTTGTAATAACAGCGAGGTTCCAGTCCGTTTTCATTTCTTTCCTAGGACGTTACCCCGCTCTTCAGTAAGCATCCCTGCTGTGCATTCTGGACCCTATAGTCCATTCCTCTTACCTGTGACTGGCCATTCAGGTTGAAGTCTTTCTCCGGTGGTCTATCTGCTCGAATACTCTACTCATCCATCACCCGACAGGTGGAACAACTGCTTTAGCGGCCATCCTGTTACCAAACCAAACCTACCTGCACTAGCTAAGGATACCAGGGTATTTCTGCCTGTCGGCTTTTCCCTGGAGTGGGGTTGGCTCCCCGGAGCCCCCACTGCCAGGCTATTTGCATATTAGTCAAAGTGGCTGCTGGGGGAGCCCGCCCTTACCTCTTCCAAAAGAAGGGAAAGAAGAAGACAGCACCTCAGAGGGGACAGAAGTAGATTGCGTCCTCTGACGACTCCTCATAAACACCAGGTGAGGAGTCGGAGGGAGAGGCTTGTATAGTCACCAAAAGTAACCCCATAGATTCTGAGACACGGCCTGGCTGGGCACTCTTACAGGAGCAGGCTGTTATTGGCAGCTCGGCCCAATACAGAGAGCTTTAGCCTGGCTCTCAGATAATACAGACAAGGCTGTTGTGGGCAGACAGACCCAGTACATAGAGCTCTGGCTCGGCTTTGAGATAATACAAGGCAGGCAGTTAACGGCAGATTTGCCTGACACTGGGAGCCATGGCATGCCTGCGAACTCCTACAGGAAGAGGCAGTTAATGGCAGATTGGTCCAGTAGAGAGGGCGCTTTCCCATCTGTGATCCGGACTGAGCATGCTGTTAATGGCAGATTGGTCCATACTGACAGCCACGTCATAGCCTTGAGATTCTTCGGGAGCACGACTCTGCGTTTTGCACCTTTCCACAGTCCACGGACAGGACCCTGCTTAGCCTTGGAATACCTGCAGAGACTACATGCACCCTATCTCTTCCTGCCCAAAGGCATCCGCACTCTAGTGCATGGCGCTGGGCTGGGCTGCATTAGGGCTCTCAGACCCCACCTCTGCGACAGTCCTCTAGTTTAACCATCTTTTGCAGGTCCTTTACAGTCCACCGCAGTATGTCACCGAAGTTCAGATCTACCAAAGTTGTAAACGTTTTTATTGCTGATGTCACTAGCGAATATCTAGTGCTGATCTTTGTTCTAAAAAGTTCCTATGCTAAAGTCTGAACTACAATCGTCTAACTCGAATGGCTGTTGTGACATCACCCAGATATGATGGCTGTCCACAGCCTTGCTTAAGACTTTGGTGGTTTTTAGGTCTTCTCCAACTCCCTAAAATGAGAAAATTGGCCCATTTGCTGACAACTTTTTTGTGCAAATGTGGGGTTCCCCTACCCTTATCCACTCCCCATACTCTGCCATTCCCTTTACTTTTCCAAATTTAAATCAATCCTTTTATTAATGTCCCCCTCTTTATACTGTATTTAACCTTTTAACTTGTCTTCCCCTGTCACCCTGCCTATCCACAGCATGCCTTCTGTTTTGTCAACAACAAAACTGCTGTCTAAAGGGTAGTCTGTTTTTACCCCTTCAAGATCACGGTATGCGATTCACAATACCTGTTCTGGAATATTCTGTTCCTAATGGCCATTGAGGTTTCTCTCATTGGCCATACCTGCCTGTAATAACTGGGTGCTGATTACATTTGTTTAGTGTTTAATTACTGCTGAATGCTTTCGTAGCGCCCTCTGTGGGTGTCCGTCCTAAAATATTCCAGAAAAGTGTCTGTTCTGGACTACCCCACTACTAACGAGCGATCTAGGAGGGGGCATTGCTGATATTTGTTCTAAAATGCTGGTTTGCCAAGAGCTGTTCTAGGAACCCCAACTGTTGATGTGTGCCCCAGAATATTAATGTATTGATGGCTGCCCTTGAATATTCAGTAGGTGATGAAAGATGCCGAGTTGGTGGCTGTTTTGCAAAATTCCATCCTTGATGTCCGACACTGAATGTTCCCCAGCTGGTGTTTGTCCCAATGTATGCCACTGCTGGTGTCTGTTCTGGAATCCATGTTAAGCGTGTTCTGATGTAGTCCGTACCTGATGCCTGTTGTGGAACATGCCCTTGCTTATCTGCAATGCAGAACACGAGAGTGATGTTGCATAGTGTGTGATATTCCATTGCAGATGATTAAAGCTGAATGCTGCTTCTCGGGTTCCCGTTACACGCTGATACGCCGTTGTTTCTCCTGCATCTCCAGAGCCTGTACTCTTTACCCTGCTGCCCTTTTCAGTTGTCAGGATGGCCGAGCGGTCTAAGGCGCCAGACTCAAGAGCTGATTCTCTTCCCCAGCTGGGTGTTCTGGTCTCCAATTGGAGGCGTGGGTTCAAATCCCACTTCTGACACAACCTTTTTTTTTTCCAGCCGCTTTCGGATCGGGGTGATTCGCGCCATGGTATATAGACGGTCCTTAAACTTGCCAATCCTGACAGATCGCTCTAACTTGTAGGGGTGCGCACGGAGGATGGGGAGAGCTGGGCTGTTGTCTTCGGGAAACACATCATAGGAGGCGGGCTGAACCCTGGCCACTGATTGGTGGTAAATCCCACTAGTTGCGCGTGAAGGACTGGAGCTGAGATGTATTCATTGGGCCATAGAGTACTGTAGGAGAGAGATCTGCGAGAGGACTTAACTTGAGTTTCTTTTGCAGGTGACCTAGGTGTGTAAAATAAAATGTGAAAAATATCAGTAAAAGAATGCCGCGCCCAACGTGGGGCTCGAACCCACGACCCTGAGATTAAGAGTCTCATGCTCTACCGACTGAGCTAGCCGGGCTGCTGGTTGCAATGTCAGCTGGTCACCCTTTTCTCAGCACACCATTCCTAACTGGACAGCCTGTGAAGGGAGAGAGCAACGTGTGCTTGCATGTTTATGTGTGCTGCCTGTATGCCTGCACTCTATGTACGTGCATCTTTACGCAGCCGCTATGTCTCTGTGTTTGTCCATGTCTGCAGATATTTGTGGCGCTTCCCTTAATATGGTTATGTTATTGGTATCTTTCTGTGTAAGTTTATGTATGTCTACACATGTGTGCAGCTAGCTTCCTCTTCCTACATGTGTCTCTGAAGTAAGTCTCTATGGATTAAGTATACCGTGTGTGTCTGTATCTGTGCGTGTGTGCCTGTGCACAGCCAAGCACACACTCGTTTGCATCATTAAGACATGTACTGACCATAATCTACCCCCTATGCCATTCACAGATATTAGAAATCCAGGACCCCGAGATACAGGCTAAGAGTGGGTACAAAAAGAGCCCCATGGTCTGCCTGCGATCTCATTCAGGAGCAGCTGTGTTAATAGCAGACTGGAGCAATACAGAGAGCTTTGTCCTGGCGGTGAGCCCTTATTGTAGCAGGCTTTTACTTGCAGATAAGCCCAGGGACGCCGTCAGGCCCTTTCAATCTTTGCAAATTAAAGTGGCCTCAAGTCTTGGGCGGGGGTATGGGGGGCAGCAACTTCCCCCATGTTTGCAGGATTTACAGACGTGTTATCACCTCATTGTCTCCAAACACTTGTTCCTCCACATCAGCCCCTTGCTGACAAAGAAGGGTTTTTTGCTCTTCAGTGGGCAATTCATGTTTAGTATCCCTGCTGGATAGCTGTCTCCTGATAATCAGCGGCTAGTAACCTTCCCTTTTCGCCATTGTAATGTATGCACCCCAGGAGTGCCCCAGACTGTTTTCGCTCTCAGCAGGGGGCCACCAACCATCATGTTGAAATGGGCAACCAAACATCTTCAGCAGGGCCTGGATAGGCCAACACAGGGAACTATGTCCTGTCAGTGAGCTCTTACAGCAGCAAGCTGTTAATGCCAGGTTGGTGCAATATACAGAACTATAGCCTGGCTGTGAGATAACACAGATCAGGCTCTTGGTGGCAAACAGGCCCAGTATAGAGAGCTCTGGCTCGGCTGTGAACCAATACAAGGCAGACAGTTAACGGAAGACTGAGTTAACGCCGATAGCCACAGTGTCTTGAATCGGTCCTGGAAGGTCTGGGATCGCTGTAGGACGCTATGACGGTCCTGACACTTAACTGTTGGAACATGTCTTAGCGGTCTAGTAGCTCACCAACAGGGCCACCGCCATGTATATCCCGAAGTCAGGTGATTGCATCAGTGCGTTGCAACCCTGCTCAACTGTAAGGTGAGACGCTAGTTTCCCGCTTTCATTCGGCTTTCTGGCCGCTCTGGGTTCCGTTGCTCTAACGGCTCCCTCTTGCTCTTTCTTTCCACCTTTGTGCTGCGCGCTCCGCGCTCATCTCCTGTCTACCTTGTCTTTGCCCGGCCGCTCGGCCACTGCATGCTCTCTTGTCTGTGGCAGTCTCCTGTTGTTCACCCAGTCTCTGGGGACTCTCCCATTTCCCGCTTACCTTGTAATAACAGCGAGGTTCCAGTCCGTTTTCATTCCTTTCCTAGGACGTTGCCCCGCTCTTCAGTAAGCATCCCTGCTGTGCATTCTGGACCCTATAGCCCATTCCTCTTACCTGTGACTGGCCATTCAGGTTGAAGTCTTTCTCCGGTGGTCTATCTGCTCGAATACTCTACTCATCCATCACCCGACAGGTGGAACAACTGCTTTAGCAGCCATCCTGTTACCAAACCAAACCTACCTGCACTAGCTAAGGATACCAGGGTATTTCTGCCTGTCGGCTTTTCCCTGGAGTGGGGTTGGCTCCCCGGAGCCCCCACTGCCAGGCTATTTGCATATTAGTCAAAGTGGCCGCTGGGGGAGCCCGCCCTTACCTCTTCCAAAAGAAGGGAAAGAAGAAGACAGCACCTCAGAGGGGACAGAAGTAGATTGCGTCCTCTGACGACTCCTCATAAACACCAGGTGAGGAGTCGGAGGGAGAGACTTGTATAGTCACCAAAAGTAACCCCATAGATTCTGAGACACGGCCTGGCTGGGCACTCTTACAGGAGCAGGCTGTTATTGGCAGCTCGGCCCAATACAGAGAGCTTTAGCCTGGCTCTCAGATAATACAGACAAGGCTGTTGTGGGCAGAGAGACCCAGTACATAGAGCTCTGGCTCGGCTTTGAGATAATACAAGGCAGGCAGTTAACGGCAGATTTGCCTGACACTGGGAGCCATGGCATGCCTGCGAACTCCTACAGGAAGAGGCAGTTAATGGCAGATTGGTCCAGTAGAGAGGGCGCTTTCCCATCTGTGATCCGGACTGAGCATGGTGTTAATGGCAGATTGGTCCATACTGACAGCCACGTCATAGCCTTGAGATTCTTCGGGAGCACGACTCTGCGTTTTGCACCTTTCCACAGTCCACGGACACGACCCTGCTTAGCCTTGGAATACCTGCAGAGACTACATGCACCCTATCTCTTCCTTCCCAAAGGCATCCGCACTCTAGTGCATGGCGCTGGGCTGGGCTGCATTAGGGCTCTCAAACCCCACCTCTGCGACAGTCCTCTAGTTTAACCATCTTTTGCAGGTCCTTTACAGTCCACCGCAGTATGTCACCGAAGTTCAGATCTACCAAAGTTGTAAACGTTTTTATTGCTGATGTCACTGGCGAAGATCTAGTGCTGATCTTTGTTCTAAAAAGTTCCTATGCTAAAGTCTGAACTACAATCGTCTAACTCGAATGGCTGTTGTGACATCACCCAGATATGATGGCTGTCCACAGCCTTGCTTAAGACTTTGGTGGTTTTTAGGTCTTCTCCAACTCCCTAAAATGAGAAAATTGGCCCATTTGCTGACAACTTTTTTGTGCAAATGTGGGGTTCCCCTCCCCTTATCCACTCCCCATACTCTGCCATTCCCTTTACTTTTCCAAATTTAAATCAATCCTTTTATTAATGTCCCCCTCTTTATACTGTATTTAACCTTTTAACTTGTCTTCCCCTGTCACCCTGCCTATCCACAGTATGCCTTCTGTTTTGTCAACAACAAAACTGCTGTCTAAAGGGTAGTCTGTTTTTACCCCTTCAAGATCACGGTATGCGATTCACAATACCTGTTCTGGAATATTCTGTTCCTAATGGCCATTGAGGTTTCTCTCATTGGCCATACCTGCCTGTAATAACTGGGTGCTGATTACATTTGTTTGGTGTTTAATTACTGCTGAATGCTTTCGTAGCGCCCTCTGTGGGTGTCCGCCCTAAAATATTCCAGAAAAGTGTCTGTTCTGGACTACCCCACTACTAACGAGCGATCTAGGAGGGGGCATTGCTGATATTTGTTCTAAAATGCTGCTTTGCCAAGAGCTGTTCTAGGAACCCCAACTGTTGATGTGTGCCCCAGAATATTAATGTATTGATGGCTGCCCTTGAATATTCAGTAGGTGATGAAAGATGCCGAGTTGGTGGCTGTTTTGCAAAATTCCATCCTTGATGTCCGAGACTGAATGTTCCCCAGCTGGTGTTTGTCCCAATGTATGCCACTGCTGGTGTCTGTTCTGGAATCCATGTTAAGCGTGTTCTGATGTAGTCCGTACCTGATGCCTGTTGTGGAACATGCCCTTGCTTATCTGCAATGCAGAACACGAGAGTGATGTTGCATAGTGTGTGATATTCCATTGCAGATGATTAAAGCTGAATGCTGCTTCTCGGGTTCCCGTTACACGCTGATACGCCGTTGTTTCTCCTGCAGCTCCAGAGCCTGTACTCTTTACCCTGCTGCACCTTCCAGTTGTCAGGATGGCCGAGCGGTCTAAGGCGCCAGACGCAAGAGCTGATTCTTTTCCCCAGCTGGGTGTTCAGGTCCCCAATTGGAGGCGTGGGTTCAAATCCCACTTCTGACACAACCTTTTTTTTTCCAGCCGCTTTCGGATCGGGGTGATTCGCGCCACGGTATATAGACGGTCCTTAAACTTGCCAATCCTGACAGATCGCTCTAACTTGTAGGGGTGCGCACGGAGGATGGGGAGAGCTGGGCTGTTGTCTTCGGGAAACACATCATAGGAGGCGGGCTGAACCCTGGCCACTGATTGGTGGTAAATCCCACTAGTTGCGCGTGAAGGACTGGAGCTGAGATGTATTCATTGGGCCATAGAGTACTGTAGGAGAGAGATCTGCGAGAGGACTTAACTTGAGTTTCTTTTGCAGGTGACCTAGGTGTGTAAAATAAAATGTGAAAAATATCAGTAAAAGAATGCCGCGCCCAACGTGGGGCTCGAACCCACGACCCTGAGATTAAGAGTCTCATGCTCTACCGACTGAGCTAGCCAGGCTGCTGGTTGCAATGTCAGCTGGTCACCCTTTTCTCAGCACACCATTCCTAACTGGACAGCCTGTGAAGGGAGAGAGCAATGTGTGCTTGCATGTTTATGTGTGCTGCCTGTATGCCTGCACTCTATGTACGTGCATCTTTACGCAGCCGCTATGTCTCTGTGTTTGTCCATGTCTGCAGATATTTGTGGCGCTTCCCTTAATATGGTTATGTTATTGGTATCTTTCTGTGTAAGTTTATGTATGTCTACACATCTTTACTATGTGTGCAGCTAGCTTCCTCTTCCTACATGTGTCTCTGAAGTAAGTCTCTATGGATTAAGTATACCGTGTGTGTCTGTATCTGTGCGTGTGTGCCTGTGCACAGCCAAGCACACACTCGTTTGCATCATTAAGACATGTACTGACCATAATCTACCCCCTATGCCATTCACAGATATTAGAAATCCAGGACCCCGAGATACAGGCTAAGAGTGGGTACAAAAAGAGCCCCATGGTCTGCCTGCGATCTCATTCAGGAGCAGCTGTGTTAATAGCAGACTGGAGCAATACAGAGAGCTTTGTCCTGGCGGTGAGCCCTTATTGTAGCAGGCTTTTACTTGCAGATAAGCCCAGGGACGCCGTCAGGCCCTTTCAATCTTTGCAAATTAAAGTGGCCTCAAGTCTTGGGCAGGGGTATGGGGGGCAGCAACTTCCCCCATGTTTGCAGGATTTACAGACGTGTTATCACCTCATTGTCTCCAAACACTTGTTCCTCCACATCAGCCCCTTGCTGACAAAGAAGGGTTTTTTGCTCTTCAGTGGGCAATTCATGTTTAGTATCCCTGCTGGATGGCTGTCTCCTGATAATCAGCGGCTAGTAACCTTACCCTTTTCGCCATTGTAATGTATGCACCCCAGGAGTGCCCCAGACTGTTTTCGCTCTCAGCAGGGGGCCACCAACCATCATGTTGAAATGGGCAACCAAACATCTTCAGCAGGGCCTGGATAGGCCAACACAGGGAACTATGTCCTGTCAGTGAGCTCTTACAGCAGCAAGCTGTTAATGCCAGGTTGGTGCAATATACAGAACTATAGCCTGGCTGTGAGATAACACAGATCAGGCTCTTGGTGGCAAACAGGCCCAGTATAGAGAGCTCTGGCTCGGCTGTGAGCTAATACAAGGCAGGCAGTTAACGGAAGACTGAGTTAACGCCGATAGCCACAGTGTCTTGAATCGGTCCTGGAAGGTCTGGGATCGCTGTAGGACGCTAAGACGGTCCTGGCACGTAACTGTTGGAACATGTCTTAGCGGTCTAGTAGCTCACCAACAGGGCCACCGCCATGTATATCCCGAAGTCAGGGGATTGCATCAGTGCGTTGCAACCCTGCTCAACTGTAAGGTGAGACGCTAGTTTCCCGCTTTCATTCGGCTTTCTGGCCGCTCTGGGTTCCGTTGCTCTAACGGCTCCCTCTTGCTCTTTCTTTCCACCTTTGTGCTGCGCGCTCCGCGCTCTTCTCCTGTCTACCTTCCCTTTGCCCGGCCGCTCGGCCACTGCATGCTCTCTTGTCTGTGGCAGTCTCCTGTTGTTCACCCAGTCTCTGGGGACTCTTCCATTTCCCGCTTACCTTGTAATAACAGCGAGGTTCCAGTCCGTTTTCATTCCTTTCCTAGGACGTTGCCCCGCTCTTCAGTAAGCATCCCTGCTGTGCATTCTGGACCCTATAGTCCATTCCTCTTACCTGTGACTGGCCATTCAGGTTGAAGTCTTTCTCCGGTGGTCTATCTGCTCGAATACTCTACTCATCCATCACCCGACAGGTGGAACAACTGCTTTAGCAGCCATCCTGTTACCAAACCAAACCTACCTGCACTAGCTAAGGATACCAGGGTATTTCTGCCTGTCGGCTTTTCCCTGGAGTGGGGTTGGCTCCCCGGAGCCCCCACTGCCAGGCTATTTGCATATTAGTCAAAGTGGCCGCTGGGGGAGCCCGCCCTTACCTCTTCCAAAAGAAGGGAAAGAAGAAGACAGCACCTCAGAGGGGACAGAAGTAGATTGCGTCCTCTGACGACTCCTCATAAACACCAGGTGAGGAGTCGGAGGGAGAGACTTGTATAGTCACCAAAAGTAACCCCATAGATTCTGAGACACGGCCTGGCTGGGCACTCTTACAGGAGCAGGCTGTTATTGGCAGCTCGGCCCAATACAGAGAGCTTTAGCCTGGCTCTCAGATAATACAGACAAGGCTGTTGTGGGCAGAGAGACCCAGTACAGAGAGCTCTGGCTCGGCTTTGAGATAATACAAGGCAGGCAGTTAACGGCAGATTTGCCTGACACTGGGAGCCATGGCATGCCTGCGAACTCCTACAGGAAGAGGCAGTTAATGGCAGATTGGTCCAGTAGAGAGGGCGCTTTCCCATCTGTGATCCGGACTGAGCATGCTGTTAATGGCAGATTGGTCCATACTGACAGCCACGTCATAGCCTTGAGATTCTTCGGGAGCACGACTCTGCGTTTTGCACCTTTCCACAGTCCACGGACACGACCCTGCTTAGCCTTGGAATACCTGCAGAGACTACATGCACCCTATCTCTTCCTTCCCAAAGGCATCCGCACTCTAGTGCATGGCGCTGGGCTGGGCTGCATTAGGGCTCTCAAACCCCACCTCTGCGACAGTCCTCTAGTTTAACCATCTTTTGCAGGTCCTTTACAGTCCACCGCAGTATGTCACCGAAGTTCAGATCTACCAAAGTTGTAAACGTTTTTATTGCTGATGTCACTGGCGAAGATCTAGTGCTGATCTTTGTTCTAAAAAGTTCCTATGCTAAAGTCTGAACTACAATCGTCTAACTCGAATGGCTGTTGTGACATCACCCAGATATGATGGCTGTCCACAGCCTTGCTTAAGACTTTGGTGGTTTTTAGGTCTTCTCCAACTCCCTAAAATGAGAAAATTGGCCCATTTGCTGACAACTTTTTTGTGCAAATGTGGGGTTCCCCTCCCCTTATCCACTCCCCATACTCTGCCATTCCCTTTACTTTTCCAAATTTAAATCAATCCTTTTATTAATGTCCCCCTCTTTATACTGTATTTAACCTTTTAACTTGTCTTCCCCTGTCACCCTGCCTATCCACAGTATGCCTTCTGTTTTGTCAACAACAAAACTGCTGTCTAAAGGGTAGTCTGTTTTTACCCCTTCAAGATCACGGTATGCGATTCACAATACCTGTTCTGGAATATTCTGTTCCTAATGGCCATTGAGGTTTCTCTCATTGGCCATACCTGCCTGTAATAACTGGGTGCTGATTACATTTGTTTGGTGTTTAATTACTGCTGAATGCTTTCGTAGCGCCCTCTGTGGGTGTCCGCCCTAAAATATTCCAGAAAAGTGTCTGTTCTGGACTACCCCACTACTAACGAGCGATCTAGGAGGGGGCATTGCTGATATTTGTTCTAAAATGCTGCTTTGCCAAGAGCTGTTCTAGGAACCCCAACTGTTGATGTGTGCCCCAGAATATTAATGTATTGATGGCTGCCCTTGAATATTCAGTAGGTGATGAAAGATGCCGAGTTGGTGGCTGTTTTGCAAAATTCCATCCTTGATGTCCGAGACTGAATGTTCCCCAGCTGGTGTTTGTCCCAATGTATGCCACTGCTGGTGTCTGTTCTGGAATCCATGTTAAGCGTGTTCTGATGTAGTCCGTACCTGATGCCTGTTGTGGAACATGCCCTTGCTTATCTGCAATGCAGAACACGAGAGTGATGTTGCATAGTGTGTGATATTCCATTGCAGATGATTAAAGCTGAATGCTGCTTCTCGGGTTCCCGTTACACGCTGATACGCCGTTGTTTCTCCTGCAGCTCCAGAGCCTGTACTCTTTACCCTGCTGCACCTTCCAGTTGTCAGGATGGCCGAGCGGTCTAAGGCGCCAGACGCAAGAGCTGATTCTTTTCCCCAGCTGGGTGTTCAGGTCCCCAATTGGAGGCGTGGGTTCAAATCCCACTTCTGACACAACCTTTTTTTTTCCAGCCGCTTTCGGATCGGGGTGATTCGCGCCACGGTATATAGACGGTCCTTAAACTTGCCAATCCTGACAGATCGCTCTAACTTGTAGGGGTGCGCACGGAGGATGGGGAGAGCTGGGCTGTTGTCTTCGGGAAACACATCATAGGAGGCGGGCTGAACCCTGGCCACTGATTGGTGGTAAATCCCACTAGTTGCGCGTGAAGGACTGGAGCTGAGATGTATTCATTGGGCCATAGAGTACTGTAGGAGAGAGATCTGCGAGAGGACTTAACTTGAGTTTCTTTTGCAGGTGACCTAGGTGTGTAAAATAAAATGTGAAAAATATCAGTAAAAGAATGCCGCGCCCAACGTGGGGCTCGAACCCACGACCCTGAGATTAAGAGTCTCATGCTCTACCGACTGAGCTAGCCAGGCTGCTGGTTGCAATGTCAGCTGGTCACCCTTTTCTCAGCACACCATTCCTAACTGGACAGCCTGTGAAGGGAGAGAGCAATGTGTGCTTGCATGTTTATGTGTGCTGCCTGTATGCCTGCACTCTATGTACGTGCATCTTTACGCAGCCGCTATGTCTCTGTGTTTGTCCATGTCTGCAGATATTTGTGGCGCTTCCCTTAATATGGTTATGTTATTGGTATCTTTCTGTGTAAGTTTATGTATTTCTACACATCTTTACTATGTGTGCAGCTAGCTTCCTCTTCCTACATGTGTCTCTGAAGTAAGTCTCTATGGATTAAGTATACCGTGTGTGTCTGTATCTGTGCGTGTGTGCCTGTGCACAGCCAAGCACACACTCGTTTGCATCATTAAGACATGTACTGACCATAATCTACCCCCTATGCCATTCACAGATATTAGAAATCCAGGACCCCGAGAAACAGGCTAAGAGTGGGTACAAAAAGAGCCCCATGGTCTGCCTGCGATCTCATTCAGGAGCAGCTGTGTTAATAGCAGACTGGAGCAATACAGAGAGCTTTGTCCTGGCGGTGAGCCCTTATTGTAGCAGGCTTTTACTTGCAGATAAGCCCAGGGACGCCGTCAGGCCCTTTCAATCTTTGCAAATTAAAGTGGCCTCAAGTCTTGGGCAGGGGTATGGGGGGCAGCAACTTCCCCCATGTTTGCAGGATTTACAGACGTGTTATCACCTCATTGTCTCCAAACACTTGTTCCTCCACATCAGCCCCTTGCTGACAAAGAAGGGTTTTTTGCTCTTCAGTGGGCAATTCATGTTTAGTATCCCTGCTGGATGGCTGTCTCCTGATAATCAGCGGCTAGTAACCTTCCCTTTTCGCCATTGTAATGTATGCACCCCAAGAGTGCCCCAGACTGTTTTCGCTCTCAGCAGGGGGCCACCAACCATCATGTTGAAATGGGCAACCAAACATCTTCAGCAGGGCCTGGATAGGCCAACACAGGGAACTATGTCCTGTCAGTGAGCTCTTACAGCAGCAAGCTGTTAATGCCAGGTTGGTGCAATATACACAACTATAGCCTGGCTGTGAGATAACACAGATCAGGCTCTTGGTGGCAAACAGGCCCAGTATAGAGAGCTCTGGCTCGGCTGTGAACCAATACAAGGCAGACAGTTAACGGAAGACTGAGTTAACGCCGATAGCCACAGTGTCTTGAATCGGTCCTGGAAGGTCTGGGATCGCTGTAGGACGCTATGACGGTCCTGACACTTAACTGTTGGAACATGTCTTAGCGGTCTAGTAGCTCACCAACAGGGCCACCGCCACGTATATCCCGAAGTCAGGGGATTGCATCAGTGCGTTGCAACCCTGCTCAACTGTAAGGTGAGACGCTAGTTTCCCGCTTTCATTCGGCTTTCTGGCTGCTCTGGGTTCCGTTGCTCTAACGGCTCCCTCTTGCTCTTTCTTTCCACCTTTGTGCTGCGCGCTCCGCGCTCATCTCCTGTCTACCTTCTCTTTGCCCGGCCGCTCGGCCACTGCATGCTCTCTTGTCTGTGGCGGTCTCCTGTTGTTCACCCAGTCTCTGGGGACTCTCCCATTTCCCGCTTACCTTGTAATAACAGCGAGGTTCCAGTCCGTTTTCATTCCTTTCGTAGGACGTTACCCCGCTCTTCAGTAAGCATCCCTGCTCTGCATTCTGGACCCTATAGTCCATTCCTCTTACCTGTGACTGGCCATTCAGGTTGAAGTCTTTCTCCGGTGGTCTATCTGCTTGAATACTCTACTCATCCATCACCCGACAGGTGGAACAACTGCTTTAGCAGCCATCCTGTTACCAAACCAAACCTACCTGCACTAGCTAAGGATACCAGGGTATTTCTGCCTGTCGGCTTTTCCCTGGAGTGGGGTTGGCTCCCCGGAGCCCCCACTGCCAGGCTATTTGCATATTAGTCAAAGTGGCCGCTGGGGGAGCCCGCCCTTACCTCTTCCAAAAGAAGGGAAAGAAGAAGACAGCACCTCAGAGGGGACAGAAGTAGATTGCGTCCTCTGACGACTCCTCATAAACACCAGGTGAGGAGTCGGAGGGAGAGGCTTGTATAGTCACCAAAAGTAACCCCATAGATTCTGAGACACGGCCTGGCTGGGCACTCTTACAGGAGCAGGCTGTTATTGGCAGCTCGGCCCAATACAGAGAGCTTTAGCCTGGCTCTCAGATAATACAGACAAGGCTGTTGTGGGCAGAGAGACCCAGTACATAGAGCTCTGGCTCGGCTTTGAGATAATACAAGGCAGGCAGTTAACGGCAGATTTGCCTGACACTGGGAGCCATGGCATGCCTGCGAACTCCTACAGGAAGAGGCAGTTAATGGCAGATTGGTCCAGTAGAGAGGGCGTTTTCCCATCTGTGATCCGGACTGAGCATGCTGTTAATGGCAGATTGGTCCATACTGACAGCCACGTCATAGCCTTGAGATTCTTCGGGAGCACGACTCTGCGTTTTGCACCTTTCCACAGTCCACGGACAGGACCCTGCTTAGCCTTGGAATACCTGCAGAGACTACATGCACCCTATCTCTTCCTGCCCAAAGGCATCCGCACTCTAGTGCATGGCACTGGGCTGGGCTGCATTAGGGCTCTCAGACCCCACCTCTGCGACAGTCCTCTAGTTTAACCATCTTTTGCAGGTCCTTTACAGTCCACCGCAGTATGTCACCGAAGTTCAGATCTACCAAAGTTGTAAACGTTTTTATTGCTGATGTCACTGGCGAATATCTAGTGCTGATCTTTTTTCTAAAAAGTTCCTATGCTAAAGTCTGAACTACAATCGTCTAACTCGAATGGCTGTTGTGACATCACCCAGATATGATGGCTGTCCACAGCCTTGGTTAAGACTTTGGTGGTTTTTAGGTCTTCTCCAACTCCCTAAAATGAGAAAATTGGCCCATTTGCTGACAACTTTTTTGTGCAAATGTGGGGTTCCCCTCCCCTTATCCACTCCCCATACTCTGCCATTCCCTTTACTTTTCCAAATTTAAATCAATCCTTTTATTAATGTCCCCCTCTTTATACTGTATTTAACCTTTTACCTTGTCTTCCCCTGTCACCCTGCCTATCCACAGTATGCCTTCTGTTTTGTCAACAACAAAACTGCTGTCTAAAGGGTAGTCTGTTTTTACCCCTTCAAGATCACGGTATGCGATTCACAATACCTGTTCTGGAATATTCTGTTCCTAATGGCCATTGAGGTTTCTCTCATTGGCCATACCTGCCTGTAATAACTGGGTGCTGATTACATTTGTTTAGTGTTTAATTACTGCTGAATGCTTTCGTAGCGCCCTCTGTGGGTGTCCGTCCTAAAATATTCCAGAAAAGTGTCTGTTCTGGACTACCCCACTACTAACGAGCGATCTAGAAGGGGGCATTGCTGATATTTGTTCTAAAATGCTGCTTTGCCAAGAGCTGTTCTAGGAACCCCAACTGTTGATGTGTGCCCCAGAATATTAATGTATTGATGGCTGCCCTTGAATATTCAGTAGGTGATGAAAGATGCCGAGTTGGTGGCTGTTTTGCAAAATTCCATCCTTGATGTCCGAGACTGAATGTTCCCCAGCTGGTGTTTGTCCCAATGTATGCCACTGCTGGTGTCTGTTCTGGAATCCATGTTAAGCGTGTTCTGATGTAGTCCGTACCTGATGCCTGTTGTGGAACATGCCCTTGCTTATCTGCAATGCAGAACACGAGAGTGATGTTGCATAGTGTGTGATATTCCATTGCAGATGATTAAAGCTGAATGCTGCTTCTCGGGTTCCCGTTACACGCTGATACGCCGTTGTTTCTCCTGCATCTCCAGAGCCTGTACCCTTTACCCTGCTGCACTTTTCAGTTGTCAGGATGTCCGAGCGGTCTAAGGCGCCAGACTCAAGAGCTGATTCTCTTCCCCAGCTGGGTGTTCAGGTCCCCAATTGGAGGCGTGGGTTCAAATCCCACTTCTGACACAACCTTTTTTTTTTCCAGCCGCTTTCGGATCGGGGTGATTCGCGCCACGGTATATAGACGGTCCTTAAACTTGCCAATCCTGACAGATCGCTCTAACTTGTAGGGGTGCGCAAGGAGGATGGGGAGAGCTGGGCTGTTGTCTTCGGGAAACACATCATAGGAGGCGGGCTGAACCCTGGCCACTGATTGGTGGTAAATCCCACTAGTTGCGCGTGAAGGACTGGAGCTGAGATGTATTCATTGGGCCATAGAGTACTGTAGGAGAGAGATCTGCGAGAGGACTTAACTTGAGTTTCTTTTGCAGGTGACCTAGGTGTGTAAAATAAAATGTGAAAAATATCAGTAAAAGAATGCTGCGCCCAACGTGGGGCTCGAACCCACGACCCTGACATTAAGAGTCTCATGCTCTACTGACTGAGCTAGCCAGGCTGCTGGTTGCAATGTCAGCTGGTCACCCTTTTCTCAGCACACCATTCCTAACTGGACAGCCTGTGAAGGGAGAGAGCAATGTGTGCTTGCATGTTTATGTGTGCTGCCTGTATGCCTGCACTCTATGTACGTGCATCTTTACGCAGCCGCTATGTCTCTGTGTTTGTCCATGTCTGCAGATATTTGTGGCGCTTCCCTTAATATGGTTATGTTATTGGTATCTTTCTGTGTAAGTTTATGTATGTCTACACATCTTTACTATGTGTGCAGCTAGCTTCCTCTTCCTACATGTGTCTCTGAAGTAAGTCTCTATGGATTAAGTATACCGTGTGTGTCTGTATCTGTGCGTGTGTGCCTGTGCACAGCCAAGCACACACTCGTTTGCATCATTAAGACATGTACTGACCATAATCTACCCCCTATGCCATTCACAGATATTAGAAATCCAGGACCCCGAGATACAGGCTAAGAGTGGGTACAAAAAGAGCCCCATGGTCTGCCTGCGATCTCATTCAGGAGCAGCTGTGTTAATAGCAGACTGGAGCAATACAGAGAGCTTTGTCCTGGCGGTGAGCCCTTATTGTAGCAGGCTTTTACTTGCAGATAAGCCCAGGGACGCCGTCAGGCCCTTTCAATCTTTGCAAATTAAAGTGGCCTCAAGTCTTGGGCGGGGGTATGGGGGGCAGCAACTTCCCCCATGTTTGCAGGATTTACAGACGTGTTATCACCTCATTGCCTCCAAACACTTGTTCCTCCACATCAGCCCCTTGCTGACAAAGAAGGGTTTTTTGCTCTTCAGTGGGCAATTCATGTTTAGTATCCCTGCTGGATGGCTGTCTCCTGATAATCAGCGGCTAGTAACCTTCCCTTTTCGCCATTGTAATGTATGCACCCCAAGAGTGCCCCAGACTGTTTTCGCTCTCAGCAGGGGGCCACCAACCATCATGTTGAAATGGGCAACCAAACATCTTCAGCAGGGCCTGGATAGGCCAACACAGGGAACTATGTCCTGTCAGTGAGCTCTTACAGCAGCAAGCTGTTAATGCCAGGTTGGTGCAATATACACAACTATAGCCTGGCTGTGAGATAACACAGATCAGGCTCTTGGTGGCAAACAGGCCCAGTATAGAGAGCTCTGGCTCGGCTGTGAACCAATACAAGGCAGACAGTTAACGGAAGACTGAGTTAACGCCGATAGCCACAGTGTCTTGAATCGGTCCTGGAAGGTCTGGGATCGCTGTAGGACGCTATGACGGTCCTGACACTTAACTGTTGGAACATGTCTTAGCGGTCTAGTAGCTCACCAACAGGGCCACCGCCACGTATATCCCGAAGTCAGGGGATTGCATCAGTGCGTTGCAACCCTGCTCAACTGTAAGGTGAGACGCTAGTTTCCCGCTTTCATTCGGCTTTCTGGCTGCTCTGGGTTCCGTTGCTCTAACGGCTCCCTCTTGCTCTTTCTTTCCACCTTTGTGCTGCGCGCTCCGCGCTCATCTCCTGTCTACCTTCTCTTTGCCCGGCCGCTCGGCCACTGCATGCTCTCTTGTCTGTGGCGGTCTCCTGTTGTTCACCCAGTCTCTGGGGACTCTCCCATTTCCCGCTTACCTTGTAATAACAGCGAGGTTCCAGTCCGTTTTCATTCCTTTCTTAGGACGTTACCCCGCTCTTCAGTAAGCATCCCTGCTGTGCATTCTGGACCCTATAGTCCATTCCTCTTACCTGTGACTGGCCATTCAGGTTGAAGTCTTTCTCCGGTGGTCTATCTGCTTGAATACTCTACTCATCCATCACCCGACAGGTGGAACAACTGCTTTAGCAGCCATCCTGTTACCAAACCAAACCTACCTGCACTAGCTAAGGATACCAGGGTATTTCTGCCTGTCGGCTTTTCCCTGGAGTGGGGTTGGCTCCCCGGAGCCCCCACTGCCAGGCTATTTGCATATTAGTCAAAGTGGCCGCTGGGGGAGCCCGCCCTTACCTCTTCCAAAAGAAGGGAAAGAAGAAGACAGCACCTCAGAGGGGACAGAAGTAGATTGCGTCCTCTGACGACTCCTCATAAACACCAGGTGAGGAGTCGGAGGGAGAGGCTTGTATAGTCACCAAAAGTAACCCCATAGATCCTGAGACACGGCCTGGCTGGGCACTCTTACAGGAGCAGGCTGTTATTGGCAGCTCGGCCCAATACAGAGAGCTTTAGCCTGGCTCTCAGATAATACAGACAAGGCTGTTGTGGGCAGAGAGACCCAGTACATAGAGCTCTGGCTCGGCTTTGAGATAATACAAGGCAGGCAGTTAACGGCAGATTTGCCTGACACTGGGAGCCATGGCATGCCTGCGAACTCCTACAGGAAGAGGCAGTTAATGGCAGATTGGTCCAGTAGAGAGGGCGCTTTCCCATCTGTGATCCGGACTGAGCATGCTGTTAATGGCAGATTGGTCCATACTGACAGCCACGTCATAGCCTTGAGATTCTTCGGGAGCACGACTCTGCGTTTTGCACCTTTCCACAGTCCACGGACAGGACCCTGCTTAGCCTTGGAATACCTGCAGAGATTACATGCACCCTATCTCTTCCTGCCCAAAGGCATCCGCACTCTAGTGCATGGCACTGGGCTGGGCTGCATTAGGGCTCTCAGACCCCACCTCTGCGACAGTCCTCTAGTTTAACCATCTTTTGCAGGTCCTTTACAGTCCACCGCAGTATGTCACCGAAGTTCAGATCTACCAAAGTTGTAAACGTTTTTATTGCTGATGTCACTGGCGAATATCTAGTGCTGATCTTTGTTCTAAAAAGTTCCTATGCTAAAGTCTGAACTACAATCGTCTAACTCGAATGGCTGTTGTGACATCACCCAGATATGATGGCTGTCCACAGCCTTGGTTAAGACTTTGGTGGTTTTTAGGTCTTCTCCAACTCCCTAAAATGAGAAAATTGGCCCATTTGCTGACAACTTTTTTGTGCAAATGTGGGGTTCCCCTCCCCTTATCCACTCCCCATACTCTGCCATTCCCTTTACTTTTCCAAATTTAAATCAATCCTTTTATTAATGTCCCCCTCTTTATACTGTATTTAACCTTTTAACTTGTCTTCCCCTGTCACCCTGCCTATCCACAGTATGCCTTCTGTTTTGTCAACAACAAAACTGCTGTCTAAAGGGTAGTCTGTTTTTACCCCTTCAAGATCACGGTATGCGATTCACAATACCTGTTCTGGAATATTCTGTTCCTAATGGCCATTGAGGTTTCTCTCATTGGCCATACCTGCCTGTAATAACTGGGTGCTGATTACATTTGTTTAGTGTTTAATTACTGCTGAATGCTTTCGTAGCGCCCTCTGTGGGTGTCCGTCCTAAAATATTCCAGAAAAGTGTCTGTTCTGGACTACCCCACTACTAACGAGCGATCTAGGAGGGGGCATTGCTGATATTTGTTCTAAAATGCTGCTTTGCCAAGAGCTGTTCTAGGAACCCCAACTGTTGATGTGTGCCCCAGAATATTAATGTATTGATGGCTGCCCTTGAATATTCAGTAGGTGATGAAAGATGCCGAGTTGGTGGCTGTTTTGCAAAATTCCATCCTTGATGTCCGAGACTGAATGTTCCCCAGCTGGTGTTTGTCCCAATGTATGCCACTGCTGGTGTCTGTTCTGGAATCCATGTTAAGCGTGTTCTGATGTAGTCCGTACCTGATGCCTGTTGTGGAACATGCCCTTGCTTATCTGCAATGCAGAACACGAGAGTGATGTTGCATAGTGTGTGATATTCCATTGCAGATGATTAAAGCTGAATGCTGCTTCTCGGGTTCCCGTTACACGCTGATACGCCGTTGTTTCTCCTGCATCTCCAGAGCCTGTACTCTTTACCCTGCTGCACTTTTCAGTTGTCAGGATGGCCGAGCGGTCTAAGGCGCCAGACTCAAGAGCTGATTCTCTTCCCCAGCTGGGTGTTCAGGTCCCCAATTGGAGGCGTGGGTTCAAATCCCACTTCTGACACAACCTTTTTTTTTTCCAGCCGCTTTCGGATCGGGGTGATTCGCGCCACGGTATATAGACGGTCCTTAAACTTGCCAATCCTGACAGATCGCTCTAACTTGTAGGGGTGCGCACGGAGGATGGGGAGAGCTGGGCTGTTGTCTTCGGGAAACACATCATAGGAGGCGGGCTGAACCCTGGCCACTGATTGGTGGTAAATCCCACTAGTTGCGCGTGAAGGACTGGAGCTGAGATGTATTCATTGGGCCATAGAGTACTG
Organism: Ambystoma mexicanum; assembly: GCF_040938575.1. Lineage (NCBI taxonomy): Eukaryota > Metazoa > Chordata > Amphibia > Caudata > Ambystomatidae > Ambystoma > Ambystoma mexicanum. Next base: position 702,688,499 of record NC_090938.1, on the reverse strand, counting down.
TAGGAGAGAGATCTGCGAGAGGACGTAACTTGAGTTTCTTTTGCAGGTGACCTAGGTGTGTAAAATAAAATGTGAAAAATATCAGTAAAAGAATACCGCGCCCAACGTGGGGCTCGAACCCACGACCGTGAGATTAAGAGTCTCATGCTCTACCGACAGAGCTAGCCGGGCTGCTGGTTGCAATGTCAGCTGGTCACCCTTTTCTCAGCACACCATTCCTAACTGGACAGCCTGTGAAGGGAGAGAGCAATGTGTGCTTGCATGTTTATGTGTGCTGCCTGTATGCCTGCACTCTATGTACGTGCATCTTTACGCAGCCGCTATGTCTCTGTGTTTGTCCATGTCTGCAGATATTTGTGGCGCTTCCCTTAATATGGTTATGTTATTGGTATCTTTCTGTGTAAGTTTATGTATGTCTACACATCTTTACTATGTGTGCAGCTAGCTTCCTCTTCCTACATGTGTCTCTGAAGTAAGTCTCTATGGATTAAGTATACCGTGTGTGTCTGTATCTGTGCGTGTGTGCCTTTGCACAGCCAAGCACACACTCGTTTGCATCATTAAGACATGTACTGACCATAATCTACCCCCTATGCCATTCACAGATATTAGAAATCCAGGACCCCGAGAAACAGGCTAAGAGTGGGTACAAAAAGAGCCCCATGGTCTGCCTGCGATCTCATTCAGGAGCAGCTGTGTTAATAGCAGACTGGAGCAATACAGAGAGCTTTGTCCTGGCGGTGAGCCCTTATTGTAGCAGGCTTTTACTTGCAGATAAGCCCAGGGACGCCGTCAGGCCCTTTCAATCTTTGCAAATTAAAGTGGCCTCAAGTCTTGGGCGGGGGTATGGGGGGCAGCAACTTACCCCATGTTTGCAGGATTTACAGACGTGTTATCACCTCATTGTCTCCAAACACTTGTTCCTCCACATCAGCCCCTTGCTGACAAAGAAGGGTTTTTTGCTCTTCAGTGGGCAATTCATGTTTAGTATCCCTGCTGGATGGCTGTCTCCTGATAATCAGCGGCTAGTAACCTTACCCTTTTCGCCATTGTAATGTATGCACCCCAAGAGTGCCCCAGACTGTTTTCGCTCTCAGCAGGGGGCCACCAACCATCATGTTGAAATGGGCAACCAAACATCTTCAGCAGGGCCTGGATAGGCCAACACAGGGAACTATGTCCTGTCAGTGAGCTCTTACAGCAGCAAGCTGTTAATGCCAGGTTGGTGCAATATACACAACTATAGCCTGGCTGTGAGATAACACAGATCAGGCTCTTGGTGGCAAACAGGCCCAGTATAGAGAGCTCTGGCTCGGCTGTGAACCAATACAAGGCAGACAGTTAACGGAAGACTGAGTTAACGCCGATAGCCACAGTGTCTTGAATCGGTCCTGGAAGGTCTGGGATCGCTGTAGGACGCTATGACGGTCCTGACACTTAACTGTTGGAACATGTCTTAGCGGTCTAGTAGCTCACCAACAGGGCCACCGCCACGTATATCCCGAAGTCAGGGGATTGCATCAGTGCGTTGCAACCCTGCTCAACTGTAAGGTGAGACGCTAGTTTCCCGCTTTCATTCGGCTTTCTGGCTGCTCTGGGTTCCGTTGCTCTAACGGCTCCCTCTTGCTCTTTCTTTCCACCTTTGTGCTGCGCGCTCCGTGCTCATCTCCTGTCTACCTTCTCTTTGCCCGGCCGCTCGGCCACTGCATGCTCTCTTGTCTGTGGCAGTCTCCTGTTGTTCACCCAGTCTCTGGGGACTCTCCCATTTCCCGCTTACCTTGTAATAACAGCGAGGTTCCAGTCCGTTTTCATTCCTTTCTTAGGACGTTACCCCGCTCTTCAGTAAGCATCCCTGCTGTGCATTCTGGACCCTATAGTCCATTCCTCTTACCTGTGACTGGCCATTCAGGTTGAAGTCTTTCTCCGGTGGTCTATCTGCTCGAATACTCTACTCATCCATCACCCGACAGGTGGAACAACTGCTTTAGCAGCCATCCTGTTACCAAACCAAACCTACCTGCACTAGCTAAGGATACCAGGGTATTTCTGCCTGTCGGCTTTTCCCTGGAGTGGGGTTGGCTCCCCGGAGCCCCCACTGCCAGGCTATTTGCATATTAGTCAAAGTGGCCGCTGGGGGAGCCCGCCCTTACCTCTTCCAAAAGAAGGGAAAGAAGAAGACAGCACCTCAGAGGGGACAGAAGTAGATTGCGTCCTCTGACGACTCCTCATAAACACCAGGTGAGGAGTCGGAGGGAGAGGCTTGTATAGTCACCAAAAGTAACCCCATAGATTCTGAGACACGGCCTGGCTGGGCACTCTTACAGGAGCAGGCTGTTATTGGCAGCTCGGCCCAATACAGAGAGCTTTAGCCTGGCTCTCAGATAATACAGACAAGGCTGTTGTGGGCAGAGAGACCCAGTACATAGAGCTCTGGCTCGGCTTTGAGATAATACAAGGCAGGCAGTTAACGGCAGATTTGCCTGACACTGGGAGCCATGGCATGCCTGCGAACTCCTACAGGAAGAGGCAGTTAATGGCAGATTGGTCCAGTAGAGAGGGCGCTTTCCCATCTGTGATCCGGACTGAGCATGCTGTTAATGGCAGATTGGTCCATACTGACAGCCACGTCATAGCCTTGAGATTCTTCGGGAGCACGACTCTGCGTTTTGCACCTTTCCACAGTCCACGGACAGGACCCTGCTTAGCCTTGGAATACCTGCAGAGACTACATGCACCCTATCTCTTCCTGCCCAAAGGTATCCGCACTCTAGTGCATGGCACTGGGCTGGGCTGCATTAGGGCTCTCAGACCCCACCTCTGCGACAGTCCTCTAGTTTAACCATCTTTTGCAGGTCCTTTACAGTCCACCGCAGTATGTCACCGAAGTTCAGATCTACCAAAGTTGTAAACGTTTTTATTGCTGATGTCACTGGCGAATATCTAGTGCTGATCTTTGTTCTAAAAAGTTCCTATGCTAAAGTCTGAACTACAATCGTCTAACTCGAATGGCTGTTGTGACATCACCCAGATATGATGGCTGTCCACAGCCTTGGTTAAGACTTTGGTGGTTTTTAGGTCTTCTCCAACTCCCTAAAATGAGAAAATTGGCCCATTTGCTGACAACTTTTTTGTGCAAATGTGGGGTTCCCCTCCCCTTATCCACTCCCCATACTCTGCCATTCCCTTTACTTTTCCAAATTTAAATCAATCCTTTTATTAATGTCCCCCTCTTTATACTGTATTTAACCTTTTAACTTGTCTTCCCCTGTCACCCTGCCTATCCACAGTATGCCTTCTGTTTTGTCAACAACAAAACTGCTGTCTAAAGGGTAGTCTGTTTTTACCCCTTCAAGATCACGGTATGCGATTCACAATACCTGTTCTGGAATATTCTGTTCCTAATGGCCATTGAGGTTTCTCTCATTGGCCATACCTGCCTGTAATAACTGGGTGCTGATTACATTTGTTTAGTGTTTAATTACTGCTGAATGCTTTCGTAGCGCCCTCTGTGGGTGTCCGTCCTAAAATATTCCAGAAAAGTGTCTGTTCTGGACTACCCCACTACTAACGAGCGATCTAGGAGGGGGCATTGCTGATGTTTGTTCTAAAATGCTGCTTTGCCAAGAGCTGTTCTAGGAACCCCAACTGTTGATGTGTGCCCCAGAATATTAATGTATTGATGGCTGCCCTTGAATATTCAGTAGGTGATGAAAGATGCCGAGTTGGTGGCTGTTTTGCAAAATTCCATCCTTGATGTCCGAGACTGAATGTTCCCCAGCTGGTGTTTGTCCCAATGTATGCCACTGCTGGTGTCTGTTCTGGAATCCATGTTAAGCGTGTTCTGATGTAGTCCCTACCTGATGCCTGTTGTGGAACATGCCCTTGCTTATCTGCAATGCAGAACACGAGAGTGATGTTGCATAGTGTGTGATATTCCATTGCAGATGATTAAAGCTGAATGCTGCTTCTCGGGTTCCCGTTACACGCTGATACGCCGTTGTTTCTCCTGCATCTCCAGAGCCTGTACCCTTTACCCTGCTGCACTTTTCAGTTGTCAGGATGTCCGAGCGGTCTAAGGCGCCAGACTCAAGAGCTGATTCTCTTCCCCAGCTGGGTGTTCAGGTCCCCAATTGGAGGCGTGGGTTCAAATCCCACTTCTGACACAACCTTTTTTTTTTCCAGCCGCTTTCGGATCGGGGTGATTCGCGCCACGGTATATAGACGGTCCTTAAACTTGCCAATCCTGACAGATCGCTCTAACTTGTAGGGGTGCGCACGGAGGGTGGGGAGAGCTGGGCTGTTGTCTTCAGGAAACACGTCACAGGAGGCGGGCAGAGCCCTGGCCACTGATTGGTGGTAAATCCCACTAGTTGCGCGTGAAGGACTGGAGCTGAGATGTATTCATTGGGCCATAGAGTACTGTAGGAGAGAGATCTGCGAGAGGACTTAACTTGAGTTTCTTTTGCAGGTGACCTAGGTGTGTAAAATAAAATGTGAAAAATATCAGTAAAAGAATGCCCCGCCCAACGTGGGGCTCGAACCCACGACCCTGAGATTAAGAGTCTCATGCTCTACCGACTGAGCTAGCCGGGCTGCTGGTTGCAATGTCAGCTGGTCACCCTTTTCTCAGCACACCATTCCTAACTGGACAGCCTGTGAAGGGAGAGAGCAATGTGTGCTTGCATGTTCATGTGTGCTGCCTGTATGCCTGCACTCTATGTACGTGCATCTTTACGCAGCCGCTATGTCTCTGTGTTTGTCCATGTCTGCAGATATTTGTGGCGCTTCCCTTAATATGGTTATGTTATTGGTATCTTTCTGTGTAAGTTTATGTATGTCTACACATCTTTACTATGTGTGCAGCTAGCTTCCTCTTCCTACATGTGTCTCTGAAGTAAGTCTCTATGGATTAAGTATACCGTGTGTGTCTGTATCTGTGCGTGTGTGCCTGTGCACAGCCAAGCACACAATCGTTTGCATCATTAAGACATGTACTGACCATAATCTACCCCCTATGCCATTCACAGATATTAGAAATCCAGGACCCCGAGATACAGGCTAAGAGTGGGTACAAAAAGAGCCCCATGGTCTGCCTGCGATCTCATTCAGGAGCAGCTGTGTTAATAGCAGACTGGAGCAATACAGAGAGCTTTGTCCTGGCGGTGAGCCCTTATTGTAGCAGGCTTTTACTTGCAGATAAGCCCAGGGACGCCGTCATGCCCTTTCAATCTTTGCAAATTAAAGTGGCGTTAAGTCTTGGGCGGGGGTATGGGGGGCAGCAACTTCCCCCATGTTTGCAGGATTTACAGACGTGTTATCACCTCATTGTCTCCAAACACTTGTTCCTCCACATCAGCCCCTTGCTGACAAAGAAGGGTTTTTTGCTCTTCAGTGGGCAATTCATGTTTAGTATCCCTGCTGGATGGCCGTCTCCTGATAATCAGCGGCTAGTAACCTTACCCTTTTCGCCATTGTAATGTATGCACCCCAGGAGTGCCCCAGACTGTTTTCGCTCTCAGCAGGGGGCCACCAACCATCATGTTGAAATGGGCAACCAAACATCTTCAGCAGGGCCTGGATAGGCCAACACAGGGAACTATGTCCTGTCAGTGAGCTCTTACAGCAGCAAGCTGTTAATGCCAGGTTGGTGCAATATACACAACTATAGCCTGGCTGTGAGATAACACAGATCAGGCTCTTGGTGGCAAACAGGCCCAGTATAGAGAGCTCTGGCTCGGCTGTGAACCAATACAAGGCAGACAGTTAACGGAAGACTGAGTTAACGCCGATAGCCACAGTGTCTTGAATCGGTCCTGGAAGGTCTGGGATCGCTGTAGGACGCTATGACGGTCCTGACACTTAACTGTTGGAACATGTCTTAGCGGTCTAGTAGCTCACCAAAAGGGCCACCGCCATGTATATCCCGAAGTCAGGGGATTGCATCAGTGCGTTGCAACCCTGCTCAACTGTAAGGTGAGACGCTAGTTTCCCGCTTTCATTCGGCTTTCTGGCCGCTCTGGGTTCCGTTGCTCTAACGGCTCCCTCTTGCTCTTTCTTTCCACCTTTGTGCTGCGCGCTCCGCGCTCATCTCCTGTCTACCTTCTCTTTGCCCGGCCGCTCGGCCACTGCATGCTCTCTTGTCTGTGGCAGTCTCCTGTTGTTCACCCAGTCTCTGGGGACTCTCCCATTTCCCGCTTACCTTGTAATAACAGCGAGGTTCCAGTCCGTTTTCATTCCTTTCTTAGGACGTTACCCCGCTCTTCAGTAAGCATCCCTGCTGTGCATTCTGGACCCTATAGTCCATTCCTCTTACCTGTGACTGGCCATTCAGGTTGAAGTCTTTCTCCGGTGGTCTATCTGCTCGAATACTCTACTCATCCATCACCCGACAGGTGGAACAACTGCTTTAGCAGCCATCCTGTTACCAAACCAAACCTACCTGCACTAGCTAAGGATACCAGGGTATTTCTGCCTGTCGGCTTTTCCCTGGAGTGGGGTTGGCTCCCCGGAGCCCCCACTGCCAGGCTATTTGCATATTAGTCAAAGTGGCCGCTGGGGGAGCCCGCCCTTACCTCTTCCAAAAGAAGGGAAAGAAGAAGACAGCACCTCAGAGGGGACAGAAGTAGATTGCGTCCTCTGACGACTCCTCATAAACACCAGGTGAGGAGTCGGAGGGAGAGGCTTGTATAGTCACCAAAAGTAACCCCATAGATTCTGAGACACGGCCTGGCTGGGCACTCTTACAGGAGCAGGCTGTTATTGGCAGCTCGGCCCAATACAGAGAGCTTTAGCCTGGCTCTCAGATAATACAGACAAGGCTGTTGTGGGCAGACAGACCCAGTACATAGAGCTCTGGCTCGGCTTTGAGATAATACAAGGCAGGCAGTTAACGGCAGATTTGCCTGACACTGGGAGCCATGGCATGCCTGCGAACTCCTACAGGAAGAGGCAGTTAATGGCAGATTGGTCCAGTAGAGAGGGCGCTTTCCCATCTGTGATCCGGACTGAGCATGCTGTTAATGGCAGATTGGTCCATACTGACAGCCACGTCATAGCCTTGAGATTCTTCGGGAGCACGACTCTGCGTTTTGCACCTTTCCACAGTCCACGGACAGGACCCTGCTTAGCCTTGGAATACCTGCAGAGACTACATGCACCCTATCTCTTCCTGCCCAAAGGCATCCGCACTCTAGTGCATGGCGCTGGGCTGGGCTGCATTAGGGCTCTCGGACCCCACCTCTGCGACAGTCCTCTAGTTTAACCATCTTTTGCAGGTCCTTTACAGTCCACCGCAGTATGTCACCGAAGTTCAGATCTACCAAAGTTGTAAACGTTTTTATTGCTGATGTCACTGGCGAATATCTAGTGCTGATCTTTGTTCTAAAAAGTTCCTATGCTAAAGTCTGAACTACAATCGTCTAACTCGAATGGCTGTTGTGACATCACCCAGATATGATGGCTGTCCACAGCCTTGCTTAAGACTTTGGTGGTTTTTAGGTCTTCTCCAACTCCCTAAAATGAGAAAATTGGCCCATTTGCTGACAACTTTTTTGTGCAAATGTGGGGTTCCCCTCCCCTTATCCACTCCCCATACTCTGCCATTCCCTTTACTTTTCCAAATTTAAATCAATCCTTTTATTAATGTCCCCCTCTTTAAACTGTATTTAACCTTTTAACTTGTCTTCCCCTGTCACCCTGCCTATCCACAGTATGCCTTCTGTTTTGTCAACAACAAAACTGCTGTCTAAAGGGTAGTCTGTTTTTACCCCTTCAAGATCACGGTATGCGATTCACAATACCTGTTCTGGAATATTCTGTTCCTAATGGCCATTGAGGTTTCTCTCATTGGCCATACCTGCCTGTAATAACTGGGTGCTGATTACATTTGTTTAGTGTTTAATTACTGCTGAATGCTTTCGTAGCGCCCTCTGTGGGTGTCCGTCCTAAAATATTCCAGAAAAGTGTCTGTTCTGGACTACCCCACTACTAACGAGCGATCTAGGAGGGGGCATTGCTGATGTTTGTTCTAAAATGCTGCTTTGCCAAGAGCTGTTCTAGGAACCCCAACTGTTGATGTGTGCCCCAGAATATTAATGTATTGATGGCTGCCCTTGAATATTCAGTAGGTGATGAAAGATGCCGAGTTGGTGGCTGTTTTGCAAAATTCCATCCTTGATGTCCGAGACTGAATGTTCCCCAGCTGGTGTTTGTCCCAATGTATGCCACTGCTGGTGTCTGTTCTGGAATCCATGTTAAGCGTGTTCTGATGTAGTCCGTACCTGATGCCTGTTGTGGAACATGCCCTTGCTTATCTGCAATGCAGAACACGAGAGTGATGTTGCATAGTGTGTGATATTCCATTGCAGATGATTAAAGCTGAATGCTGCTTCTCGGGTTCCCGTTACACGCTGATACGCCGTTGTTTCTCCTGCATCTCCAGAGCCTGTACTCTTTACCCTGCTGGACTTTTTAGTTGTCAGGATGGCCGAGCGGTCTAAGGCGCCAGACTCAAGAGCTGATTCTCTTCCCCAGCTGGGTGTTCTGGTCTCCAATTGGAGGCGTGGGTTCAAATCCCACTTCTGACACAACCTTTTTTTTTTCCAGCCGCTTTCGGATCGGGGTGATTCGCTCCACGGTATATAGACGGTCCTTAAACTTGCCAATCCTGACAGATCGCTCTAACTTGTAGGGGTGCGCACGGAGGATGGGGAGAGCTGGGCTGTTGTCTTCGTGAAACACATCATAGGAGGCGGGCTGAACCCTGGCCACTGATTGGTGGTAAATCCCACTAGTTGTGCGTGAAGGACTGGAGCTGAGATGTATTCATTGGGCCATAGAGTACTGTAGGAGAGAGATCTGCGAGAGGACTTAACTTGAGTTTCTTTTGCAGGTGACCTAGGTGTGTAAAATAAAATGTGAAAAATATCAGTAAAAGAATGCCGCGCCCAACGTGGGGCTCGAACCCACGACCCTGAGATTAAGAGTCTCATGCTCTACTGACTGAGCTAGCCGGGCTGCTGGTTGCAATGTCAGCTGGTCACCCTTTTCTCAGCACACCATTCCTAACTGGACAGCCTGTAAAGGGAGAGAGCAATGTGTGCTTGCATGTTTATGTGTGCTGCCTGTATGCCTGCACTCTATGTACGTGCATCTTTACGCAGCCGCTATGTCTCTGTGTTTGTCCATGTCTGCAGATATTTGTGGCGCTTCCCTTAATATGGTTATGTTATTGGTATCTTTCTGTGTAAGTTTATGTATGTCTACACATCTTTACTATGTGTGCAGCTAGCTTCCTCTTCCTACATGTGTCTCTGAAGTAAGTCTCTATGGATTAAGTATACCGTGTGTGTCTGTATCTGTGCGTGTGTGCCTGTGCACAGCCAAGCACACACTCGTTTGCATCATTAAGACATGTACTGACCATAATCTACCCCCTATGCCATTCACAGATATTAGAAATCCAGGACCCCGAGATACAGGCTAAGAGTGGGTACAAAAAGAGCCCCATGGTCTGCCTGCGATCTCATTCAGGAGCAGCTGTGTTAATAGCAGACTGGAGCAATACAGAGAGCTTTGTCCTGGCGGTGAGCCCTTAGTGTAGCAGGCTTTTACTTGCAGATAAGCCCAGGGACGCCGTCAGGCCCTTTCAATCTTTGCAAATTAAAGTGGCCTCAAGTCTTGGGCGGGGGTATGGGGGGCAGCAACTTCCCCCATGTTTGCAGGATTTACAGACGTGTTATCACCTCATTGTCTCCAAACACTTGTTCCTCCACATCAGCCCCTTGCTGACAAAGAAGGGTTTTATGCTCTTCAGTGGGCAATTCATGTTTAGTATCCCTGCTGGATGGCTGTCTCCTGATAATCAGCGGCTAGTAACCTTACCCTTTTTGCCATTGTAATGTATGCACCCCAAGAGTGCCCCAGACTGTTTTCGCTCTCAGCAGGGGGCCACCAACCATCATGTTGAAATGGGCAACCAAACATCTTCAGCAGGGCCTGGATAGGCCAACACAGGGAACTATGTCCTGTCAGTGAGCTCTTACAGCAGCAAGCTGTTAATGCCAGGTTGGTGCAATATACACAACTATAGCCTGGCTGTGAGATAACACAGATCAGGCTCTTGGTGGCAAACAGGCCCAGTATAGAGAGCTCTGGCTTGGCTGTGAACCAATACAAGGCAGACAGTTAACGGAAGACTGAGTTAACGCCGATAGCCACAGTGTCTTGAATCGGTCCTGGAAGGTCTGGGATCGCTGTAGGACGCCATGACGGTCCTGACACTTAACTGTTGGAACATGTCTTAGCGGTCTAGTAGCTCACCAACAGGGCCACCGCCACGTATATCCCGAAGTCAGGGGATTGCATCAGTGCGTTGCAACCCTGCTCAACTGTAAGGTGAGACGCTAGTTTCCCGCTTTCAATCGGCTTTCTGGCTGCTCTGGGTTCCGTTGCTCTAACGGCTCCCTCTTGCTCTTTCTTTCCACCTTTGTGCTGCGCGCTCCGCGCTCATCTCCTGTCTACCTTCTCTTTGCCCGGCCGCTCGGCCACTGCATGCTCTCTTGTCTGTGGCAGTCTCCTGTTGTTCACCTAGTCTCTGGGGACTCTCCCATTTCCCGCTTACCTTGTAATAACAGCGAGGTTCCAGTCCGTTTTCATTCCTTTCTTAGGACGTTACCCCGCTCTTCAGTAAGCATCCCTGCTGTGCATTCTGGACCCTATAGTCCATTCCTCTTACCTGTGACTGGCCATTCAGGTTGAAGTCTTTCTCCGGTGGTCTATCTGCTCGAATACTCTACTCATCCATCACCCGACAGGTGGAACAACTGCTTTAGCAGCCATCCTGTTACCAAACCAAACCTACCTGCACTAGCTAAGGATACCAGGGTATTTCTGCCTGTCGGCTTTTCCCTGGAGTGGGGTTGGCTCCCCGGAGCCCCCACTGCCAGGCTATTTGCATATTAGTCAAAGTGGCCGCTGGGGGAGCCCGCCCTTACCTCTTCCAAAAGAAGGGAAAGAAGAAGACAGCACCTCAGAGGGGACAGAAGTAGATTGCGTCCTCTGACGACTCCTCATAAACACCAGGTGAGGAGTCGGAGGGAGAGGCTTGTATAGTCACCAAAAGTAACCCCATAGATTCTGAGACACGGCCTGGCTGGGCACTCTTACAGGAGCAGGCTGTTATTGGCAGCTCGGCCCAATACAGAGAGCTTTAGCCTGGCTCTCAGATAATACAGACAAGGCTGTTGTGGGCAGACAGACCCAGTACATAGAGCTCTGGCTCGGCTTTGAGATAATACAAGGCAGGCAGTTAACGGCAGATTTGCCTGACACTGGGAGCCATGGCATGCCTGCGAACTCCTACAGGAAGAGGCAGTTAATGGCAGATTGGTCCAGTAGAGAGGGCGCTTTCCCATCTGTGATCCGGACTGAGCATGCTGTTAATGGCAGATTGGTCCATACTGACAGCCACGTCATAGCCTTGAGATTCTTCGGGAGCACGACTCTGCGTTTTGCACCTTTCCACAGTCCACGGACAGGACCCTGCTTAGCCTTGGAATACCTGCAGAGACTACATGCACCCTATCTCTTCCTGCCCAAAGGCATCCGCACTCTAGTGCATGGCGCTGGGCTGGGCTGCATTAGGGCTCTCAGACCCCACCTCTGCGACAGTCCTCTAGTTTAACCATCTTTTGCAGGTCCTTTACAGTCCACCGCAGTATGTCACCGAAGTTCAGATCTACCAAAGTTGTAAACGTTTTTATTGCTGATGTCACTGGCGAATATCTAGTGCTGATCTTTGTTCTAAAAAGTTCCTATGCTAAAGTCTGAACTACAATCGTCTAACTCGAATGGCTGTTGTGACATCACCCAGATATGATGGCTGTCCACAGCCTTGCTTAAGACTTTGGTGGTTTTTAGGTCTTCTCCAACTCCCTAAAATGAGAAAATTGGCCCATTTGCTGACAACTTTTTTGTGCAAATGTGGGGTTCCCCTCCCCTTATCCACTCCCCATACTCTGCCATTCCCTTTACTTTTCCAAATTTAAATCAATCCTTTTATTAATGTCCCCCTCTTTAAACTGTATTTAACCTTTTAACTTGTCTTCCCCTGTCACCCTGCCTATCCACAGTATGCCTTCTGTTTTGTCAACAACAAAACTGCTGTCTAAAGGGTAGTCTGTTTTTACCCCTTCAAGATCACGGTATGCGATTCACAATACCTGTTCTGGAATATTCTGTTCCTAATGGCCATTGAGGTTTCTCTCATTGGCCATACCTGCCTGTAATAACTGGGTGCTGATTACATTTGTTTAGTGTTTAATTACTGCTGAATGCTTTCGTAGCGCCCTCTGTGGGTGTCCGTCCTAAAATATTCCAGAAAAGTGTCTGTTCTGGACTACCCCACTACTAACGAGCGATCTAGGAGGGGGCATTGCTGATGTTTGTTCTAAAATGCTGCTTTGCCAAGAGCTGTTCTAGGAACCCCAACTGTTGATGTGTGCCCCAGAATATTAATGTATTGATGGCTGCCCTTGAATATTCAGTAGGTGATGAAAGATGCCGAGTTGGTGGCTGTTTTGCAAAATTCCATCCTTGATGTCCGAGACTGAATGTTCCCCAGCTGGTGTTTGTCCCAATGTATGCCACTGCTGGTGTCTGTTCTGGAATCCATGTTAAGCGTGTTCTGATGTAGTCCGTACCTGATGCCTGTTGTGGAACATGCCCTTGCTTATCTGCAATGCAGAACACGAGAGTGATGTTGCATAGTGTGTGATATTCCATTGCAGATGATTAAAGCTGAATGCTGCTTCTCGGGTTCCCGTTACACGCTGATACGCCGTTGTTTCTCCTGCATCTCCAGAGCCTGTACTCTTTACCCTGCTGGACTTTTTAGTTGTCAGGATGGCCGAGCGGTCTAAGGCGCCAGACTCAAGAGCTGATTCTCTTCCCCAGCTGGGTGTTCTGGTCTCCAATTGGAGGCGTGGGTTCAAATCCCACTTCTGACACAACCTTTTTTTTTTCCAGCCGCTTTCGGATCGGGGTGATTCGCTCCACGGTATATAGACGGTCCTTAAACTTGCCAATCCTGACAGATCGCTCTAACTTGTAGGGGTGCGCACGGAGGATGGGGAGAGCTGGGCTGTTGTCTTCGGGAAACACATCATAGGAGGCGGGCTGAACCCTGGCCACTGATTGGTGGTAAATCCCACTAGTTGCGCGTGAAGGACTGGAGCTGAGATGTATTCATTGGGCCATAGAGTACTGTAGGAGAGAGATCTGCGAGAGGACTTAACTTGAGTTTCTTTTGCAGGTGACCTAGGTGTGTAAAATAAAATGTGAAAAATATCAGTAAAAGAATGCCACGCCCAACGTGGGGCTCGAACCCACGACTCTGAGATTAAGAGTCTCATGCTCTAGCGACTGAGCTAGCCGGGCTGCTGGTTGCAATGTCAGCTGGTCACCCTTTTCTCAGCACACCATTCCTAACTGGACAGCCTGTGAAGGGAGAGAGCAATGTGTGCTTGCATGTTTATGTGTGCTGCCTGTATGCCTGCACTCTATGTACGTGCATCTTTACGCAGCCGCTATGTCTCTGTGTTTGTCCATGTCTGCAGATATTTGTGGCGCTTCCCTTAATATGGTTATGTTATTGGTATCTTTCTGTGTAAGTTTATGTATGTCTACACATCTTTACTATGTGTGCAGCTAGCTTCCTCTTCCTACATGTGTCTCTGAAGTAAGTCTCTATGGATTAAGTATACCGTGTGTGTCTGTATCTGTGCGTGTGTGCCTGTGCACAGCCAAGCACACACTCGTTTGCATCATTAAGACATGTACTGACCATAATCTACCCCCTATGCCATTCACAGATATTAGAAATCCAGGACCCCGAGAAACAGGCTAAGAGTGGGTACAAAAAGAGCCCCATGGTCTGCCTGCGATCTCATTCAGGAGCAGCTGTGTTAATAGCAGACTGGAGCAATACAGAGAGCTTTGTCCTGGCGGTGAGCCCTTATTGTAGCAGGCTTTTACTTGCAGATAAGCCCAGGGACGCCGTCAGGCCCTTTCAATCTTTGCAAATTAAAGTGGCCTCAAGTCTTGGGCGGGGGTATGGGGGGCAGCAACTTCCCCCATGTTTGCAGGATTTACAGACGTGTTATCACCTCATTGCCTTCAAACACTTGTTCCTCCACATCAGCCCCTTGCTGACAAAGAAGGGTTTTTTGCTCTTCAGTGGGCAATTCATGTTTAGTATCCCTGCTGGATGGCTGTCTCCTGATAATCAGCGGCTAGTAACCTTACCCTTTTCGCCATTGTAATGTATGCACCCCAGGAGTGCCCCAGACTGTTTTCGCTCTCAGCAGGGGGCCACCAACCATCATGTTGAAATGGGCAACCAAACATCTTCAGCAGGGCCTGGATAGGCCAACACAGGGAACTATGTCCTGTCAGTGAGCTCTTACAGCAGCAAGCTGTTAATGCCAAGTTGGTGCAATATACACAACTATAGCCTGGCTGTGAGATAACACAGATCAGGCTCTTGGTGGCAAACAGGCCCAGTATAGAGAGCTCTGGCTCGGCTGTGAACCAATACAAGGCAGACAGTTAACGGAAGACTGAGTTAACGCCGATAGCCACAGTGTCTTGAATCGGTCCTGGAAGGTCTGGGATCGCTGTAGGACGCTATGACGGTCCTGACACTTAACTGTTGGAACATGTCTTAGCGGTCTAGTAGCTCACCAAAAGGGCCACCGCCATGTATATCCCGAAGTCAGGGGATTGCATCAGTGCGTTGCAACCCTGCTCAACTGTAAGGTGAGACGCTAGTTTCCCGCTTTCATTCGGCTTTCTGGCCGCTCTGGGTTCCGTTGCTCTAACGGCTCCCTCTTGCTCTTTCTTTCCACCTTTGTGCTGCGCGCTCCGCGCTCATCTCCTGTCTACCTTCTCTTTGCCCGGCCGCTCGGCCACTGCATGCTCTCTTGTCTGTGGCAGTCTCCTGTTGTTCACCCAGTCTCTGGGGACTCTCCCATTTCCCGCTTACCTTGTAATAACAGCGAGGTTCCAGTCCGTTTTCATTCCTTTCTTAGGACGTTACCCCGCTCTTCAGTAAGCATCCCTGCTGTGCATTCTGGACCCTATAGTCCATTCCTCTTACCTGTGACTGGCCATTCAGGTTGAAGTCTTTCTCCGGTGGTCTATCTGCTTAAATACTATACTCATCCATCACCCGACAGGTGGAACAACTGCTTTAGCAGCCATCCTGTTACCAAACCAAACCTACCTGCACTAGCTAAGGATACCAGGGTATTTCTGCCTGTCGGCTTTTCCCTGGAGTGGGGTTGGCTCCCCGGAGCCCCCACTGCCAGGCTATTTGCATATTAGTCAAAGTGGCCGCTGGGGGAGCCCGCCCTTACCTCTTCCAAAAGAAGGGAAAGAAGAAGACAGCACCTCAGAGGGGACAGAAGTAGATTGCGTCCTCTGACGACTCCTCATAAACACCAGGTGAGGAGTCGGAGGGAGAGGCTTGTATAGTCACCAAAAGTAACCCCATAGATTCTGAGACACGGCCTGGCTGGGCACTCTTACAGGAGCAGGCTGTTATTGGCAGCTCGGCCCAATACAGAGAGCTTTAGCCTGGCTCTCAGATAATACAGACAAGGCTGTTGTGGGCAGACAGACCCAGTACATAGAGCTCTGGCTCGGCTTTGAGATAATACAAGGCAGGCAGTTAACGGCAGATTTGCCTGACACTGGGAGCCATGGCATGCCTGCGAACTCCTACAGGAAGAGGCAGTTAATGGCAGATTGGTCCAGTAGAGAGGGCGCTTTCCCATCTGTGATCCGGACTGAGCATGCTGTTAATGGCAGATTGGTCCATACTGACAGCCACGTCATAGCCTTGAGATTCTTCGGGAGCACGACTCTGCGTTTTGCACCTTTCCACAGTCCACGGACAGGACCCTGCTTAGCCTTGGAATACCTGCAGAGACTACATGCACCCTATCTCTTCCTGCTCAAAGGCATCCGCACTCTAGTGCATGGCGCTGGGCTGGGCTACATTAGGGCTCTCGGACCCCACCTCTGCGACAGTCCTCTAGTTTAACCATCTTTTGCAGGCCCTTTACAGTCCACCGCAGTATGTCACCGAAGTTCAGATCTACCAAAGTTGTAAACGTTTTTATTGCTGATGTCACTGGCGAATATCTAGTGCTGATCTTTGTTCTAAAAAGTTCCTATGCTAAAGTCTGAACTACAATCGTCTAACTCGAATGGCTGTTGTGACATCACCCAGATATGATGGCTGTCCACAGCCTTGCTTAAGACTTTGGTGGTTTTTAGGTCTTCTCCAACTCCCTAAAATGAGAAAATTGGCCCATTTGCTGACAACTTTTTTGTGCAAATGTGGGGTTCCCCTCCCCTTATCCACTCCCCATACTCTGCCATTCCCTTTACTTTTCCAAATTTAAATCAATCCTTTTATTAATGTCCCCCTCTTTAAACTGTATTTAACCTTTTAACTTGTCTTCCCCTGTCACCCTGCCTATCCACAGTATGCCTTCTGTTTTGTCAACAACAAAACTGCTGTCTAAAGGGTAGTCTGTTTTTACCCCTTCAAGATCACGGTATGCGATTCACAATACCTGTTCTGGAATATTCTGTTCCTAATGGCCATTGAGGTTTCTCTCATTGGCCATACCTGCCTGTAATAACTGGGTGCTGATTACATTTGTTTAGTGTTTAATTACTGCTGAATGCTTTCGTAGCGCCCTCTGTGGGTGTCCGTCCTAAAATATTCCAGAAAAGTGTCTGTTCTGGACTACCCCACTACTAACGAGCGATCTAGGAGGGGGCATTGCTGATGTTTGTTCTAAAATGCTGCTTTGCCAAGAGCTGTTCTAGGAACCCCAACTGTTGATGTGTGCCCCAGAATATTAATGTATTGATGGCTGCCCTTGAATATTCAGTAGGTGATGAAAGATGCCGAGTTGGTGGCTGTTTTGCAAAATTCCATCCTTGATGTCCGAGACTGAATGTTCCCCAGCTGGTGTTTGTCCCAATGTATGCCACTGCTGGTGTCTGTTCTGGAATCCATGTTAAGCGTGTTCTGATGTAGTCCGTACCTGATGCCTGTTGTGGAACATGCCCTTGCTTATCTGCAATGCAGAACACGAGAGTGATGTTGCATAGTGTGTGATATTCCATTGCAGATGATTAAAGCTGAATGCTGCTTCTCGGGTTCCCGTTACACGCTGATACGCCGTTGTTTCTCCTGCATCTCCAGAGCCTGTACTCTTTACCCTGCTGGACTTTTTAGTTGTCAGGATGGCCGAGCGGTCTAAGGCGCCAGACTCAAGAGCTGATTCTCTTCCCCAGCTGGGTGTTCTGGTCTCCAATTGGAGGCGTGGGTTCAAATCCCACTTCTGACACAACCTTTTTTTTTTCCAGCCGCTTTCGGATCGGGGTGATTCGCTCCACGGTATATAGACGGTCCTTAAACTTGCCAATCCTGACAGATCGCTCTAACTTGTAGGGGTGCGCACGGAGGATGGGGAGAGCTGGGCTGTTGTCTTCGGGAAACACATCATAGGAGGCGGGCTGAACCCTGGCCACTGATTGGTGGTAAATCCCACTAGTTGCGCGTGAAGGACTGGAGCTGAGATGTATTCATTGGGCCATAGAGTACTGTAGGAGAGAGATCTGCGAGAGGACTTAACTTGAGTTTCTTTTGCAGGTGACCTAGGTGTGTAAAATAAAATGTGAAAAATATCAGTAAAAGAATGCCGCGCCCAACGTGGGGCTCGAACCCACGACCCTGAGATTAAGAGTCTCATGCTCTACCGACCGAGCTAGCCGGGCTGCTGGTTGCAATGTCAGCTGGTCACCCTTTTCTCAGCACACCATTCCTAACTGGACAGCCTGTGAAGGGAGAGAGCAATGTGTGCTTGCATGTTTATGTGTGCTGCCTGTATGCCTGCACTCTATGTACGTGCATCTTTACGCAGCCGCTATGTCTCTGTGTTTGTCCATGTCTGCAGATATTTGTGGCGCTTCCCTTAATATGGTTATGTTATTGGTATCTTTCTGTGTAAGTTTATGTATGTCTACACATCTTTACTATGTGTGCAGCTAGCTTCCTCTTCCTACATGTGTCTCTGAAGTAAGTCTCTATGGATTAAGTAGACCGTGTGTGTCTGTATCTGTGCGTGTGTGCCTGTGCACAGCCAAGCACACACTCGTTTGCATCATTAAGACATGTACTGACCATAATCTACCCCCTATGCCATTCACAGATATTAGAAATCCAGGACCCCGAGAAACAGGCTAAGAGTGGGTACAAAAAGAGCCCCATGGTCTGCCTGCGATCTCATTCAGGAGCAGCTGTGTTAATAGCAGACTGGAGCAATACAGAGAGCTTTGTCCTGGCGGTGAGCCCTTATTGTAGCAGGCTTTTACTTGCAGATAAGCCCAGGGACGCCGTCAGGCCCTTTCAATCTTTGCAAATTAAAGTGGCCTCAAGTCTTGGGCAGGGGTATGGGGGGCAGCAACTTCCCCCATGTTTGCAGGATTTACAGACGTGTTATCACCTCATTGTCTCCAAACACTTGTTCCTCCACATCAGCCCCTTGCTGACAAAGAAGGGTTTTTTGCTCTTCAGTGGGCAATTCATGTTTAGTATCCCTGCTGGATGGCTGTCTCCTGATAATCAGCGGCTAGTAACCTTACCCTTTTCGCCATTGTAATGTATGCACCCCAGGAGTGCCCCAGACTGTTTTCGCTCTCAGCAGGGGGCCACCAACCATCATGTTGAAATGGGCAACCAAACATCTTCAGCAGGGCCTGGGTAGGCCAACACAGGGAACTATGTCCTGTCAGTGAGCTCTTACAGCAGCAAGCTGCTAATGCCAGGTTGGTGCAATATACAGAACTATAGCCTGGCTGTGAGATAACACAGATCAGGCTCTTGGTGGCAAACAGGCCCAGTATAGAGAGCTCTGGCTCGGCTGTGAACCAATACAAGGCAGACAGTTAACGGAAGACTGAGTTAACGCCGATAGCCACAGTGTCTTGAATCGGTCCTGGAAGGTCTGGGATCGCTGTAGGACGCTATGACGGTCCTGACACTTAACTGTTGGAACATGTCTTAGCGGTCTAGTAGCTCACCAAAAGGGCCACCGCCATGTATATCCCGAAGTCAGGGGATTGCATCAGTGCGTTGCAACCCTGCTCAACTGTAAGGTGAGACGCTAGTTTCCCGCTTTCATTCGGCTTTCTGGCCGCTCTGGGTTCCGTTGCTCTAACGGCTCCCTCTTGCTCTTTCTTTCCACCTTTGTGCTGCGCGCTCCGCGCTCATCTCCTGTCTACCTTCTCTTTGCCCGGCCGCTCGGCCACTGCATGCTCTCTTGTCTGTGGCAGTCTCCTGTTGTTCACCCAGTCTCTGGGGACTCTCCCATTTCCCGCTTACCTTGTAATAACAGCGAGGTTCCAGTCCGTTTTCATTCCTTTCTTAGGACGTTACCCCGCTCTTCAGTAAGCATCCCTGCTGTGCATTCTGGACCCTATAGTCCATTCCTCTTACCTGTGACTGGCCATTCAGGTTGAAGTCTTTCTCCGGTGGTCTATCTGCTTAAATACTATACTCATCCATCACCCGACAGGTGGAACAACTGCTTTAGCAGCCATCCTT
This sequence comes from Ambystoma mexicanum, assembly GCF_040938575.1. Lineage (NCBI taxonomy): Eukaryota > Metazoa > Chordata > Amphibia > Caudata > Ambystomatidae > Ambystoma > Ambystoma mexicanum. Next base: position 702,668,812 of record NC_090938.1, on the reverse strand, counting down.
TTACCAAACCAAACCTACCTGCACTAGCTAAGGATACCAGGGTATTTCTGCCTGTCGGCTTTTCCCTGGAGTGGGGTTGGCTCCCCGGAGCCCCCACTGCCAGGCTATTTGCATATTAGTCAAAGTGGCCGCTGGGGGAGCCCGCCCTTACCTCTTCCAAAAGAAGGGAAAGAAGAAGACAGCACCTCAGAGGGGACAGAAGTAGATTGCGTCCTCTGACGACTCCTCATAAACACCAGGTGAGGAGTCGGAGGGAGAGGCTTGTATAGTCACCAAAAGTAACCCCATAGATTCTGAGACACGGCCTGGCTGGGCACTCTTACAGGAGCAGGCTGTTATTGGCAGCTCGGCCCAATACAGAGAGCTTTAGCCTGGCTCTCAGATAATACAGACAAGGCTGTTGTGGGCAGACAGACCCAGTACATAGAGCTCTGGCTCGGCTTTGAGATAATACAAGGCAGGCAGTTAACGGCAGATTTGCCTGACACTGGGAGCCATGGCATGCCTGCGAACTCCTACAGGAAGAGGCAGTTAATGGCAGATTGGTCCAGTAGAGAGGGCGCTTTCCCATCTGTGATCCGGACTGAGCATGCTGTTAATGGCAGATTGGTCCATACTGACAGCCACGTCATAGCCTTGAGATTCTTCGGGAGCACGACTCTGCGTTTTGCACCTTTCCACAGTCCACGGACAGGACCCTGCTTAGCCTTGGAATACCTGCAGAGACTACATGCACCCTATCTCTTCCTGCCCAAAGGCATCCGCACTCTAGTGCATGGCGCTGGGCTGGGCTGCATTAGGGCTCTCAGACCCCACCTCTGCGACAGTCCTCTAGTTTAACCATCTTTTGCAGGTCCTTTACAGTCCACCGCAGTATGTCACCGAAGTTCAGATCTACCAAAGTTGTAAACGTTTTTATTGCTGATGTCACTGGCGAATATCTAGTGCTGATCTTTGTTCTAAAAAGTTCCTATGCTAAAGTCTGAACTACAATCGTCTAACTCGAATGGCTGTTGTGACATCACCCAGATATGATGGCTGTCCACAGCCTTGCTTAAGACTTTGGTGGTTTTTAGGTCTTCTCCAACTCCCTAAAATGAGAAAATTGGCCCATTTGCTGACAACTTTTTTGTGCAAATGTGGGGTTCCCCTCCCCTTATCCACTCCCCATACTCTGCCATTCCCTTTACTTTTCCAAATTTAAATCAATCCTTTTATTAATGTCCCCCTCTTTAAACTGTATTTAACCTTTTAACTTGTCTTCCCCTGTCACCCTGCCTATCCACAGTATGCCTTCTGTTTTGTCAACAACAAAACTGCTGTCTAAAGGGTAGTCTGTTTTTACCCCTTCAAGATCACGGTATGCGATTCACAATACCTGTTCTGGAATATTCTGTTCCTAATGGCCATTGAGGTTTCTCTCATTGGCCATACCTGCCTGTAATAACTGGGTGCTGATTACATTTGTTTAGTGTTTAATTACTGCTGAATGCTTTCGTAGCGCCCTCTGTGGGTGTCCGTCCTAAAATATTCCAGAAAAGTGTCTGTTCTGGACTACCCCACTACTAACGAGCGATCTAGGAGGGGGCATTGCTGATGTTTGTTCTAAAATGCTGCTTTGCCAAGAGCTGTTCTAGGAACCCCAACTGTTGATGTGTGCCCCAGAATATTAATGTATTGATGGCTGCCCTTGAATATTCAGTAGGTGATGAAAGATGCCGAGTTGGTGGCTGTTTTGCAAAATTCCATCCTTGATGTCCGAGACTGAATGTTCCCCAGCTGGTGTTTGTCCCAATGTATGCCACTGCTGGTGTCTGTTCTGGAATCCATGTTAAGCGTGTTCTGATGTAGTCCGTACCTGATGCCTGTTGTGGAACATGCCCTTGCTTATCTGCAATGCAGAACACGAGAGTGATGTTGCATAGTGTGTGATATTCCATTGCAGATGATTAAAGCTGAATGCTGCTTCTCGGGTTCCCGTTACACGCTGATACGCCGTTGTTTCTCCTGCATCTCCAGAGCCTGTACTCTTTACCCTGCTGGACTTTTTAGTTGTCAGGATGGCCGAGCGGTCTAAGGCGCCAGACTCAAGAGCTGATTCTCTTCCCCAGCTGGGTGTTCTGGTCTCCAATTGGAGGCGTGGGTTCAAATCCCACTTCTGACACAACCTTTTTTTTTTCCAGCCGCTTTCGGATCGGGGTGATTCGCTCCACGGTATATAGACGGTCCTTAAACTTGCCAATCCTGACAGATCGCTCTAACTTGTAGGGGTGCGCACGGAGGATGGGGAGAGCTGGGCTGTTGTCTTCGGGAAACACATCATAGGAGGCGGGCTGAACCCTGGCCACTGATTGGTGGTAAATCCCACTAGTTGCGCGTGAAGGACTGGAGCTGAGATGTATTCATTGGGCCATAGAGTACTGTAGGAGAGAGATCTGCGAGAGGACTTAACTTGAGTTTCTTTTGCAGGTGACCTAGGTGTGTAAAATAAAATGTGAAAAATATCAGTAAAAGAATGCCGCGCCCAACGTGGGGCTCGAACCCACGACCCTGAGATTAAGAGTCTCATGCTCTACCGACCGAGCTAGCCGGGCTGCTGGTTGCAATGTCAGCTGGTCACCCTTTTCTCAGCACACCATTCCTAACTGGACAGCCTGTGAAGGGAGAGAGCAATGTGTGCTTGCATGTTTATGTGTGCTGCCTGTATGCCTGCACTCTATGTACGTGCATCTTTACGCAGCCGCTATGTCTCTGTGTTTGTCCATGTCTGCAGATATTTGTGGCGCTTCCCTTAATATGGTTATGTTATTGGTATCTTTCTGTGTAAGTTTATGTATGTCTACACATCTTTACTATGTGTGCAGCTAGCTTCCTCTTCCTACATGTGTCTCTGAAGTAAGTCTCTATGGATTAAGTAGACCGTGTGTGTCTGTATCTGTGCGTGTGTGCCTGTGCACAGCCAAGCACACACTCGTTTGCATCATTAAGACATGTACTGACCATAATCTACCCCCTATGCCATTCACAGATATTAGAAATCCAGGACCCCGAGAAACAGGCTAAGAGTGGGTACAAAAAGAGCCCCATGGTCTGCCTGCGATCTCATTCAGGAGCAGCTGTGTTAATAGCAGACTGGAGCAATACAGAGAGCTTTGTCCTGGCGGTGAGCCCTTATTGTAGCAGGCTTTTACTTGCAGATAAGCCCAGGGACGCCGTCAGGCCCTTTCAATCTTTGCAAATTAAAGTGGCCTCAAGTCTTGGGCAGGGGTATGGGGGGCAGCAACTTCCCCCATGTTTGCAGGATTTACAGACGTGTTATCACCTCATTGTCTCCAAACACTTGTTCCTCCACATCAGCCCCTTGCTGACAAAGAAGGGTTTTTTGCTCTTCAGTGGGCAATTCATGTTTAGTATCCCTGCTGGATGGCTGTCTCCTGATAATCAGCGGCTAGTAACCTTACCCTTTTCGCCATTGTAATGTATGCACCCCAGGAGTGCCCCAGACTGTTTTCGCTCTCAGCAGGGGGCCACCAACCATCATGTTGAAATGGGCAACCAAACATCTTCAGCAGGGCCTGGGTAGGCCAACACAGGGAACTATGTCCTGTCAGTGAGCTCTTACAGCAGCAAGCTGCTAATGCCAGGTTGGTGCAATATACAGAACTATAGCCTGGCTGTGAGATAACACAGATCAGGCTCTTGGTGGCAAACAGGCCCAGTATAGAGAGCTCTGGCTCGGCTGTGAACCAATACAAGGCAGACAGTTAACGGAAGACTGAGTTAACGCCGATAGCCACAGTGTCTTGAATCGGTCCTGGAAGGTCTGGGATCGCTGTAGGACGCTATGACGGTCCTGACACTTAACTGTTGGAACATGTCTTAGCGGTCTAGTAGCTCACCAAAAGGGCCACCGCCATGTATATCCCGAAGTCAGGGGATTGCATCAGTGCGTTGCAACCCTGCTCAACTGTAAGGTGAGACGCTAGTTTCCCGCTTTCATTCGGCTTTCTGGCCGCTCTGGGTTCCGTTGCTCTAACGGCTCCCTCTTGCTCTTTCTTTCCACCTTTGTGCTGCGCGCTCCGCGCTCATCTCCTGTCTACCTTCTCTTTGCCCGGCCGCTCGGCCACTGCATGCTCTCTTGTCTGTGGCAGTCTCCTGTTGTTCACCCAGTCTCTGGGGACTCTCCCATTTCCCGCTTACCTTGTAATAACAGCGAGGTTCCAGTCCGTTTTCATTCCTTTCTTAGGACGTTACCCCGCTCTTCAGTAAGCATCCCTGCTGTGCATTCTGGACCCTATAGTCCATTCCTCTTACCTGTGACTGGCCATTCAGGTTGAAGTCTTTCTCCGGTGGTCTATCTGCTTAAATACTATACTCATCCATCACCCGACAGGTGGAACAACTGCTTTAGCAGCCATCCTTTTACCAAACCAAACCTACCTGCACTAGCTAAGGATACCAGGGTATTTCTGCCTGTCGGCTTTTCCCTGGAGTGGGGTTGGCTCCCCGGAGCCCCCACTGCCAGGCTATTTGCATATTAGTCAAAGTGGCCGCTGGGGGAGCCCGCCCTTACCTCTTCCAAAAGAAGGGAAAGAAGAAGACAGCACCTCAGAGGGGACAGAAGTAGATTGCGTCCTCTGACGACTCCTCATAAACACCAGGTGAGGAGTCGGAGGGAGAGGCTTGTATAGTCACCAAAAGTAACCCCATAGATTCTGAGACACGGCCTGGCTGGGCACTCTTACAGGAGCAGGCTGTTATTGGCAGCTCGGCCCAATACAGAGAGCTTTAGCCTGGCTCTCAGATAATACAGACAAGGCTGTTGTGGGCAGACAGACCCAGTACATAGAGCTCTGGCTCGGCTTTGAGATAATACAAGGCAGGCAGTTAACGGCAGATTTGCCTGACACTGGGAGCCATGGCATGCCTGCGAACTCCTACAGGAAGAGGCAGTTAATGGCAGATTGGTCCAGTAGAGAGGGCGCTTTCCCATCTGTGATCCGGACTGAGCATGCTGTTAATGGCAGATTGGTCCATACTGACAGCCACGTCATAGCCTTGAGATTCTTCGGGAGCACGACTCTGCGTTTTGCACCTTTCCACAGTCCACGGACAGGACCCTGCTTAGCCTTGGAATACCTGCAGAGACTACATGCACCCTATCTCTTCCTGCCCAAAGGCATCCGCACTCTAGTGCATGGCGCTGGGCTGGGCTGCATTAGGGCTCTCAGACCCCACCTCTGCGACAGTCCTCTAGTTTAACCATCTTTTGCAGGTCCTTTACAGTCCACCGCAGTATGTCACCGAAGTTCAGATCTACCAAAGTTGTAAACGTTTTTATTGCTGATGTCACTGGCGAATATCTAGTGCTGATCTTTGTTCTAAAAAGTTCCTATGCTAAAGTCTGAACTACAATCGTCTAACTCGAATGGCTGTTGTGACATCACCCAGATATGATGGCTGTCCACAGCCTTGCTTAAGACTTTGGTGGTTTTTAGGTCTTCTCCAACTCCCTAAAATGAGAAAATTGGCCCATTTGCTGACAACTTTTTTGTGCAAATGTGGGGTTCCCCTCCCCTTATCCACTCCCCATACTCTGCCATTCCCTTTACTTTTCCAAATTTAAATCAATCCTTTTATTAATGTCCCCCTCTTTAAACTGTATTTAACCTTTTAACTTGTCTTCCCCTGTCACCCTGCCTATCCACAGTATGCCTTCTGTTTTGTCAACAACAAAACTGCTGTCTAAAGGGTAGTCTGTTTTTACCCCTTCAAGATCACGGTATGCGATTCACAATACCTGTTCTGGAATATTCTGTTCCTAATGGCCATTGAGGTTTCTCTCATTGGCCATACCTGCCTGTAATAACTGGGTGCTGATTACATTTGTTTAGTGTTTAATTACTGCTGAATGCTTTCGTAGCGCCCTCTGTGGGTGTCCGTCCTAAAATATTCCAGAAAAGTGTCTGTTCTGGACTACCCCACTACTAACGAGCGATCTAGGAGGGGGCATTGCTGATGTTTGTTCTAAAATGCTGCTTTGCCAAGAGCTGTTCTAGGAACCCCAACTGTTGATGTGTGCCCCAGAATATTAATGTATTGATGGCTGCCCTTGAATATTCAGTAGGTGATGAAAGATGCCGAGTTGGTGGCTGTTTTGCAAAATTCCATCCTTGATGTCCGAGACTGAATGTTCCCCAGCTGGTGTTTGTCCCAATGTATGCCACTGCTGGTGTCTGTTCTGGAATCCATGTTAAGCGTGTTCTGATGTAGTCCGTACCTGATGCCTGTTGTGGAACATGCCCTTGCTTATCTGCAATGCAGAACACGAGAGTGATGTTGCATAGTGTGTGATATTCCATTGCAGATGATTAAAGCTGAATGCTGCTTCTCGGGTTCCCGTTACACGCTGATACGCCGTTGTTTCTCCTGCATCTCCAGAGCCTGTACTCTTTACCCTGCTGGACTTTTTAGTTGTCAGGATGGCCGAGCGGTCTAAGGCGCCAGACTCAAGAGCTGATTCTCTTCCCCAGCTGGCTGTTCTGGTCTCCAATTGGAGGCGTGGGTTCAAATCCCACTTCTGACACAACCTTTTTTTTTTCCAGCCGCTTTCGGATCGGGGTGATTCGCTCCACGGTATATAGACGGTCCTTAAACTTGCCAATCCTGACAGATCGCTCTAACTTGTAGGGGTGCGCACGGAGGATGGGGAGAGCTGGGCTGTTGTCTTCGGGAAACACATCATAGGAGGCGGGCTGAACCCTGGCCACTGATTGGTGGTAAATCCCACTAGTTGCGCGTGAAGGACTGGAACTGAGATGTATTCATTGGGCCATAGAGTACTGTAGGAGAGAGATCTGCGAGAGGACTTAACTTGAGTTTCTTTTGCAGGTGACCTAGGTGTGTAAAATAAAATGTGAAAAATATCAGTAAAAGAATGCCACGCCCAACGTGGGGCTCGAACCCACGACCCTGAGATTAAGAGTCTCATGCTCTACCGACTGAGCTAGCCGGGCTGCTGGTTGCAATGTCAGCTGGTCACCCTTTTCTCAGCACACCATTCCTAACTGGACAGCCTGTGAAGGGAGAGAGCAATGTGTGCTTGCATGTTTATGTGTGCTGCCTGTATGCCTGCACTCTATGTACGTGCATCTTTACGCAGCCGCTATGTCTCTGTGTTTGTCCATGTCTGCAGATATTTGTGGCGCTTCCCTTAATATGGTTATGTTATTGGTATCTTTCTGTGTAAGTTTATGTATGTCTACACATCTTTACTATGTGTGCAGCTAGCTTCCTCTTCCTACATGTGTCTCTGAAGTAAGTCTCTATGGATAAGTAGACCGTGTGTGTCTGTATCTGTGCGTGTGTGCCTGTGCACAGCCAAGCACACACTCGTTTGCATCATTAAGACATGTACTGACCATAATCTACCCCCTATGCCATTCACAGATATTAGAAATCCAGGACCCCGAGAAACAGGCTAAGAGTGGGTACAAAAAGAGCCCCATGGTCTGCCTGCGATCTCATACAGGAGCAGCTGTGTTAATAGCAGACTGGAGCAATACAGAGAGCTTTGTCCTGGCGGTGAGCCCTTATTGTAGCAGGCTTTTACTTGCAGATAAGCCCAGGGACGCCGTCAGGCCCTTTCAATCTTTGCAAATTAAAGTGGCCTCAAGTCTTGGGCAGGGGTATGGGGGGCAGCAACTTCCCCCATGTTTGCAGGATTTACAGACGTGTTATCACCTCATTGTCTCCAAACACTTGTTCCTCCACATCAGCCCCTTGCTGACAAAGAAGGGTTTTTTGCTCTTCAGTGGGCAATTCATGTTTAGTATCCCTGCTGGATGGCTGTCTCCTGATAATCAGCGGCTAGTAACCTTACCCTTTTCGCCATTGTAATGTATGCACCCCAGGAGTGCCCCAGACTGTTTTCGCTCTCAGCAGGGGGCCACCAACCATCATGTTGAAATGGGCAACCAAACATCTTCAGCAGGGCCTGGATAGGCCAACACAGGGAACTATGTCCTGTCAGTGAGCTCTTACAGCAGCAAGCTGTTAATGCCAAGTTGGTGCAATATACACAACTATAGCCTGGCTGTGAGATAACACAGATCAGGCTCTTGGTGGCAAACAGGCCCAGTATAGAGAGCTCTGGCTCGGCTGTGAACCAATACAAGGCAGACAGTTAACGGAAGACTGAGTTAACGCCGATAGCCACAGTGTCTTGAATCGGTCCTGGAAGGTCTGGGATCGCTGTAGGACGCTATGACGGTCCTGACACTTAACTGTTGGAACATGTCTTAGCGGTCTAGTAGCTCACCAACAGGGCCGCCGCCATGTATATCCCGAAGTCAGGGGATTGCATCAGTGCGTTGCAACCCTGCTCAACTGTAAGGTGAGACGCTAGTTTCCCGCTTTCATTCGGCTTTCTGGCCGCTCTGGGTTCCGTTGCTCTAACGGCTCCCTCTTGCTCTTTCTTTCCACCTTTGTGCTGCGCGCTCCGCGCTCATCTCCTGTCTACCTTCTCTTTGCCCGGCCGCTCGGCCACTGCATGCTCTCTTGTCTGTGGCAGTCTCCTGTTGTTCACCCAGTCTCTGGGGACTCTCCCATTTCCCGCTTACCTTGTAATAACAGCGAGGTTCCAGTCCGTTTTCATTCCTTTCTTAGGACGTTACCCCGCTCTTCAGTAAGCATCCCTGCTGTGCATTCTGGACCCTATAGTCCATTCCTCTTACCTGTGACTGGCCATTCAGGTTAAAGTCTTTCTCCGGTGGTCTATCTGCTTAAATACTATACTCATCCATCACCCGACAGGTGGAACAACTGCTTTAGCAGCCATCCTGTTACCCAACCAAACCTACCTGCACTAGCTAAGGATACCAGGGTATTTCTGCCTGTCGGCTTTTCCCTGGAGTGGGGTTGGCTCCCCGGAGCCCCCACTGCCAGGCTATTTGCATATTAGTCAAAGTGGCCGCTGGGGGAGCCCGCCCTTACCTCTTCCAAAAGAAGGGAAAGAAGAAGACAGCACCTCAGAGGGGACAGAAGTAGATTGCGTCCTCTGACGACTCCTCATAAACACCAGGTGAGGAGTCGGAGGGAGAGGCTTGTATAGTCACCAAAAGTAACCCCATAGATTCTGAGACACGGCCTGGCTGGGCACTCTTACAGGAGCAGGCTCTTATTGGCAGCTCGGCCCAATACAGAGAGCTTTAGCCTGGCTCTCAGATAATACAGACAAGGCTGTTGTGGGCAGAGAGACCCAGTACATAGAGCTCTGGCTCGGCTTTGAGATAATACAAGGCAGGCAGTTAACGGCAGATTTGCCTGACACTGGGAGCCATGGCATGCCTGCGAACTCCTACAGGAAGAGGCAGTTAATGGCAGATTGGTCCAGTAGAGAGGGCGCTTTCCCATCTGTGATCCGGACTGAGCATGCTGTTAATGGCAGATTGGTCCATACTGACAGCCACGTCATAGCCTTGAGATTCTTCGGGAGCACGACTCTGCGTTTTGCACCTTTCCACAGTCCACGGACAGGACCCTGCTTAGCCTTGGAATACCTGCAGAGACTACATGCACCCTATCTCTTCCTGCTCAAAGGCATCCGCACTCTAGTGCATGGCGCTGGGCTGGGCTACATTAGGGCTCTCGGACCCCACCTCTGCGACAGTCCTCTAGTTTAACCATCTTTTGCAGGTCCTTTACAGTCCACCGCAGTATGTCACCGAAGTTCAGATCTACCAAAGTTGTAAACGTTTTTATTGCTGATGTCACTGGCGAATATCTAGTGCTGATCTTTGTTCTAAAAAGTTCCTATGCTAAAGTCTGAACTACAATCGTCTAACTCGAATGGCTGTTGTGACATCACCCAGATATGATGGCTGTCCACAGCCTTGCTTAAGACTTTGGTGGTTTTTAGGTCTTCTCCAACTCCCTAAAATGAGAAAATTGGCCCATTTGCTGACAACTTTTTTGTGCAAATGTGGGGTTCCCCTCCCCTTATCCACTCCCCATACTCTGCCATTCCCTTTACTTTTCCAAATTTAAATCAATCCTTTTATTAATGTCCCCCTCTTTATACTGTATTTAACCTTTTAACTTGTCTTCCCCTGTCACCCTGCCTATCCACAGTATGCCTTCTGTTTTGTCAACAACAAAACTGCTGTCTAAAGGGTAGTCTGTTTTTACCCCTTCAAGATCACGGTATGCGATTCACAATACCTGTTCTGGAATATTCTGTTCCTAATGGCCATTGAGGTTTCTCTCATTGGCCATACCTGCCTGTAATAACTGGGTGCTGATTACATTTGTTTAGTGTTTAATTACTGCTGAATGCTTTCGTAGCGCCCTCTGTGGGTGTCCGTCCTAAAATATTCCAGAAAAGTGTCTGTTCTGGACTACCCCACTACTAACGAGCGATCTAGGAGGGGGCATTGCTGATATTTGTTCTAAAATGCTGCTTTGCCAAGAGCTGTTCTAGGAACCCCAACTGTTGATGTGTGCCCCAGAATATTAATGTATTGATGGCTGCCCTTGAATATTCAGTAGGTGATGAAAGATGCCGAGTTGGTGGCTGTTTTGCAAAATTCCATCCTTGATGTCCGAGACTGAATGTTCCCCAGCTGGTGTTTGTCCCAATGTATGCCACTGCTGGTGTCTGTTCTGGAATCCATGTTAAGCGTGTTCTGATGTAGTCCGTACCTGATGCCTGTTGTGGAACATGCCCTTGCTTATCTGCAATGCAGAACACGAGAGTGATGTTGCATAGTGTGTGATATTCCATTGCAGATGATTAAAGCTGAATGCTGCTTCTCGGGTTCCCGTTACACGCTGATACGCCGTTGTTTCTCCTGCATCTCCAGAGCCTGTACTCTTTACCCTGCTGCACTTTTCAGTTGTCAGGATGGCCGTGCGGTCTAAGGCGCCAGACTCAATAGCTGATTCTCTTCCCCAGCTGGGTGTTCTGGTCTCCAATTGGAAATCCCACTTCTGACACAACTTTTTTTTTTTCCAGCCGCTTTCGGATCGGGGTGATTCGCGCCACGGTATATAGACGGTCCTTAAACTTGCCAATCCGGACAGATCGCTCTAACTTGTAGGGGTGCGCACGGAGGATGGGGAGAGCTGGGCTGTTGTCTTCGGGAAACACATCATAGGAGGCGGGCTGAACCCTGGCCACTGATTGGTGGTAAATCCCACTAGTTGCGCGTGAAGGACTGGAGCTGAGATGTATTCATTGGGCCATAGAGTACTGTAGGAGAGAGATCTGCGAGAGGACTTAACTTGAGTTTCTTTTGCAGGTGACCTAGGTGTGTAAAATAAAATGTGAAAAATATCAGTAAAAGAATGCCGCGCCCAACGTGGGGCTCGAACCCACGACCCTGAGATTAAGAGTCTCATGCTCTACCGACTGAGCTAGCCGGGCTGCTGGTTGCAATGTCAGCTGGTCACCCTTTTCTCAGCACACCATTCCTAACTGGACAGCCTGTGAAGGGAGAGAGCAATGTGTGCTTGCATGTTTATGTGTGCTGCCTGTATGCCTGCACTCTATGTACGTGCATCTTTACGCAGCCGCTATGTCTCTGTGTTTGTCCATGTCTGCAGATATTTGTGGCGCTTCCCTTAATATGGTTATGTTATTGGTATCTTTCTGTGTAAGTTTATGTATGTCTACACATCTTTACTATGTGTGCAGCTAGCTTCCTCTTCCTACATGTGTCTCTGAAGTAAGTCTCTATGGATTAAGTATACCGTGTGTGTCTGTATCTGTGCGTGTGTGCCTGTGCACAGCCAAGCACACACTCGTTTGCATCATTAAGACATGTACTGACCATAATCTACCCCCTATGCCATTCACAGATATTAGAAATCCAGGACCCCGAGAAACAGGCTAAGAGTGGGTACAAAAAGAGCCCCATGGTCTGCCTGCGATCTCATTCAGGAGCAGCTGTGTTAATAGCAGACTGGAGCAATACAGAGAGCTTTGTCCTGGCGGTGAGCCCTTATTGTAGCAGGCTTTTACTTGCAGATAAGCCCAGGGACGCCGTCAGGCCCTTTCAATCTTTGCAAATTAAAGTGGCCTCAAGTCTTGGGCAGGGGTATGGGGGGCAGCAACTTCCCCCATGTTTGCAGGATTTACAGACGTGTTATCACCTCATTGTCTCCAAACACTTGTTCCTCCACATCAGCCCCTTGCTGACAAAGAAGGGTTTTTTGCTCTTCAGTGGGCAATTCATGTTTAGTATCCCTGCTGGATGGCTGTCTCCTGATAATCAGCGGCTAGTAACCTTCCCTTTTCGCCATTGTAATGTATGCACCCCAGGAGTGCCCCAGACTGTTTTCGCTCTCAGCAGGGGGCCACCAACCATCATGTTGAAATGGGCAACCAAACATCTTCAGCAGGGCCTGGATAGGCCAACACAGGGAACTATGTCCTGTCAGTGAGCTCTTACAGCAGCAAGCTGTTAATGCCAAGTTGGTGCAATATACACAACTATAGCCTGGCTGTGAGATAACACAGATCAGGCTCTTGGTGGCAAACAGGCCCAGTATAGAGAGCTCTGGCTCGGCTGTGAGCTAATACAAGGCAGGCAGTTAACGGAAGACTGAGTTAACGCTGATAGCCACAGTGTCTTGAATCGGTCCTGGAAGGTCTGGGATCGCTGTAGGATGCTAAAACGGTCCTGGCACGTAACTGTTGGAACATGTCTTAGCGGTCTAGTAGCTCACCAACAGGGCCACCGCCATGTATATCCCGAAGTCAGGGGATTGCATCAGTGCGTTGCAACCCTGCTCAACTGTAAGGTGAGACGCTAGTTTCCCGCTTTCATTCGGCTTTCTGGCCGCTCTGGGTTCCGTTGCTCTAACGGCTCCCTCTTGCTCTTTCTTTCCACCTTTGTGCTGCGCGCTCCGCGCTCATCTCCTGTCTACCTTCTCTTTGCCCGGCCGCTCGGCCACTGCATGCTCTCTTGTCTGTGGCAGTCTCCTGTTGTTCACCCAGTCTCTGGGGACTCTCCCATTTCCCGCTTACCTTGTAATAACAGCGAGGTTCCAGTCCGTTTTCATTCCTTTCTTAGGACGTTACCCCGCTCTTCAGTAAGCATCCCTGCTGTGCATTCTGGACCCTATAGTCCATTCCTCTTACCTGTGACTGGCCATTCAGGTTGAAGTCTTTCTCCGGTGGTCTATCTGCTTAAATACTATACTCATCCATCACCCGACAGGTGGAACAACTGCTTTAGCAGCCATCCTGTTACCCAACCAAACCTACCTGCACTAGCTAAGGATACCAGGGTATTTCTGCCTGTCGGCTTTTCCCTGGAGTGGGGTTGGCTCCCCGGAGCCCCCACTGCCAGGCTATTTGCATATTAGTCAAAGTGGCTGCTGGGGGAGCCCGCCCTTACCTCTTCCAAAAGAAGGGAAAGAAGAAGACAGCACCTCAGAGGGGACAGAAGTAGATTGCGTCCTCTGACGACTCCTCATAAACACCAGGTGAGGAGTCGGAGGGAGAGGCTTGTATAGTCACCAAAAGTAACCCCATAGATTCTGAGACACGGCCTGGCTGGGCACTCTTACAGGAGCAGGCTCTTATTGGCAGCTCGGCCCAATACAGAGAGCTTTAGCCTGGCTCTCAGATAATACAGACAAGGCTGTTGTGGGCAGAGAGACCCAGTACATAGAGCTCTGGCTCGGCTTTGAGATAATACAAGGCAGGCAGTTAACGGCAGATTTGCCTGACACTGGGAGCCATGGCATGCCTGCGAACTCCTACAGGAAGAGGCAGTTAATGGCAGATTGGTCCAGTAGAGAGGGCGCTTTCCCATCTGTGATCCAGACTGAGCATGCTGTTAATGGCAGATTGGTCCATACTGACAGCCACGTCATAGCCTTGAGATTCTTCGGGAGCACGACTCTGCGTTTTGCACCTTTCCACAGTCCACGGACAGGACCCTGCTTAGCCTTGGAATACCTGCAGAGACTACATGCACCCTATCTCTTCCTGCTCAAAGGCATCCGCACTCTAGTGCATGGCGCTGGGCTGGGCTACATTAGGGCTCTCGGACCCCACCTCTGCGACAGTCCTCTAGTTTAACCATCTTTTGCAGGTCCTTTACAGTCCACCGCAGTATGTCACCGAAGTTCAGATCTACCAAAGTTGTAAACGTTTTTATTGCTGATGTCACTGGCGAATATCTAGTGCTGATCTTTGTTCTAAAAAGTTCCTATGCTAAAGTCTGAACTACAATCGTCTAACTCGAATGGCTGTTGTGACATCACCCAGATATGATGGCTGTCCACAGCCCTGCTTAAGACTTTGGTGGTTTTTAGGTCTTCTCCAACTCCCTAAAATGAGAAAATTGGCCCATTTGCTGACAACTTTTTTGTGCAAATGTGGGGTTCCCCTCCCCTTATCCACTCCCCATACTCTGCCATTCCCTTTACTTTTCCAAATTTAAATCAATCCTTTTATTAATGTCCCCCTCTTTATACTGTATTTAACCTTTTAACTTGTCTTCCCCTGTCACCCTGCCTATCCACAGTATGCCTTCTGTTTTGTCAACAACAAAACTGCTGTCTAAAGGGTAGTCTGTTTTTACCCCTTCAAGATCACGGTATGCGATTCACAATACCTGTTCTGGAATATTCTGTTCCTAATGGCCATTGAGGTTTCTCTCATTGGCCATACCTGCCTGTAATAACTGGGTGCTGATTACATTTGTTTAGTGTTTAATTACTGCTGAATGCTTTCGTAGCGCCCTCTGTGGGTGTCCGTCCTAAAATATTCCAGAAAAGTGTCTGTTCTGGACTACCCCACTACTAACGAGCGATCTAGGAGGGGGCATTGCTGATGTTTGTTCTAAAATGCTGCTTTGCCAAGAGCTGTTCTAGGAACCCCAACTGTTGATGTGTGCCCCAGAATATTAATGTATTGATGGCTGCCCTTGAATATTCAGTAGGTGATGAAAGATGCCGAGTTGGTGGCTGTTTTGCAAAATTCCATCCTTGATGTCCGAGACTGAATGTTCCCCAGCTGGTGTTTGTCCCAATGTATGCCACTGCTGGTGTCTGTTCTGGAATCCATGTTAAGCGTGTTCTGATGTAGTCCGTACCTGATGCCTGTTGTGGAACATGCCCTTGCTTATCTGCAATGCAGAACACGAGAGTGATGTTGCATAGTGTGTGATATTCCATTGCAGATGATTAAAGCTGAATGCTGCTTCTCGGGTTCCCGTTACACGCTGATACGCCGTTGTTTCTCCTGCATCTCCAGAGCCTGTACTCTTTACCCTGCTGGACTTTTTAGTTGTCAGGATGGCCGAGCGGTCTAAGGCGCCAGACTCAAGAGCTGATTCTCTTCCCCAGCTGGCTGTTCTGGTCTCCAATTGGAGGCGTGGGTTCAAATCCCACTTCTGACACAACCTTTTTTTTTTCCAGCCGCTTTCGGATCGGGGTGATTCGCTCCACGGTATATAGACGGTCCTTAAACTTGCCAATCCTGACAGATCGCTCTAACTTGTAGGGGTGCGCACGGAGGATGGGGAGAGCTGGGCTGTTGTCTTCGGGAAACACATCATAGGAGGCGGGCTGAACCCTGGCCACTGATTGGTGGTAAATCCCACTAGTTGCGCGTGAAGGACTGGAACTGAGATGTATTCATTGGGCCATAGAGTACTGTAGGAGAGAGATCTGCGAGAGGACTTAACTTGAGTTTCTTTTGCAGGTGACCTAGGTGTGTAAAATAAAATGTGAAAAATATCAGTAAAAGAATGCCACGCCCAACGTGGGGCTCGAACCCACGACCCTGAGATTAAGAGTCTCATGCTCTACCGACTGAGCTAGCCGGGCTGCTGGTTGCAATGTCAGCTGGTCACCCTTTTCTCAGCACACCATTCCTAACTGGACAGCCTGTGAAGGGAGAGAGCAATGTGTGCTTGCATGTTTATGTGTGCTGCCTGTATGCCTGCACTCTATGTACGTGCATCTTTACGCAGCCGCTATGTCTCTGTGTTTGTCCATGTCTGCAGATATTTGTGGCGCTTCCCTTAATATGGTTATGTTATTGGTATCTTTCTGTGTAAGTTTATGTATGTCTACACATCTTTACTATGTGTGCAGCTAGCTTCCTCTTCCTACATGTGTCTCTGAAGTAAGTCTCTATGGATAAGTAGACCGTGTGTGTCTGTATCTGTGCGTGTGTGCCTGTGCACAGCCAAGCACACACTCGTTTGCATCATTAAGACATGTACTGACCATAATCTACCCCCTATGCCATTCACAGATATTAGAAATCCAGGACCCCGAGAAACAGGCTAAGAGTGGGTACAAAAAGAGCCCCATGGTCTGCCTGCGATCTCATACAGGAGCAGCTGTGTTAATAGCAGACTGGAGCAATACAGAGAGCTTTGTCCTGGCGGTGAGCCCTTATTGTAGCAGGCTTTTACTTGCAGATAAGCCCAGGGACGCCGTCAGGCCCTTTCAATCTTTGCAAATTAAAGTGGCCTCAAGTCTTGGGCAGGGGTATGGGGGGCAGCAACTTCCCCCATGTTTGCAGGATTTACAGACGTGTTATCACCTCATTGTCTCCAAACACTTGTTCCTCCACATCAGCCCCTTGCTGACAAAGAAGGGTTTTTTGCTCTTCAGTGGGCAATTCATGTTTAGTATCCCTGCTGGATGGCTGTCTCCTGATAATCAGCGGCTAGTAACCTTACCCTTTTCGCCATTGTAATGTATGCACCCCAGGAGTGCCCCAGACTGTTTTCGCTCTCAGCAGGGGGCCACCAACCATCATGTTGAAATGGGCAACCAAACATCTTCAGCAGGGCCTGGATAGGCCAACACAGGGAACTATGTCCTGTCAGTGAGCTCTTACAGCAGCAAGCTGTTAATGCCAAGTTGGTGCAATATACACAACTATAGCCTGGCTGTGAGATAACACAGATCAGGCTCTTGGTGGCAAACAGGCCCAGTATAGAGAGCTCTGGCTCGGCTGTGAACCAATACAAGGCAGACAGTTAACGGAAGACTGAGTTAACGCCGATAGCCACAGTGTCTTGAATCGGTCCTGGAAGGTCTGGGATCGCTGTAGGACGCTATGACGGTCCTGACACTTAACTGTTGGAACATGTCTTAGCGGTCTAGTAGCTCACCAACAGGGCCGCCGCCATGTATATCCCGAAGTCAGGGGATTGCATCAGTGCGTTGCAACCCTGCTCAACTGTAAGGTGAGACGCTAGTTTCCCGCTTTCATTCGGCTTTCTGGCCGCTCTGGGTTCCGTTGCTCTAACGGCTCCCTCTTGCTCTTTCTTTCCACCTTTGTGCTGCGCGCTCCGCGCTCATCTCCTGTCTACCTTCTCTTTGCCCGGCCGCTCGGCCACTGCATGCTCTCTTGTCTGTGGCAGTCTCCTGTTGTTCACCCAGTCTCTGGGGACTCTCCCATTTCCCGCTTACCTTGTAATAACAGCGAGGTTCCAGTCCGTTTTCATTCCTTTCTTAGGACGTTACCCCGCTCTTCAGTAAGCATCCCTGCTGTGCATTCTGGACCCTATAGTCCATTCCTCTTACCTGTGACTGGCCATTCAGGTTAAAGTCTTTCTCCGGTGGTCTATCTGCTTAAATACTATACTCATCCATCACCCGACAGGTGGAACAACTGCTTTAGCAGCCATCCTGTTACCCAACCAAACCTACCTGCACTAGCTAAGGATACCAGGGTATTTCTGCCTGTCGGCTTTTCCCTGGAGTGGGGTTGGCTCCCCGGAGCCCCCACTGCCAGGCTATTTGCATATTAGTCAAAGTGGCCGCTGGGGGAGCCCGCCCTTACCTCTTCCAAAAGAAGGGAAAGAAGAAGACAGCACCTCAGAGGGGACAGAAGTAGATTGCGTCCTCTGACGACTCCTCATAAACACCAGGTGAGGAGTCGGAGGGAGAGGCTTGTATAGTCACCAAAAGTAACCCCATAGATTCTGAGACACGGCCTGGCTGGGCACTCTTACAGGAGCAGGCTCTTATTGGCAGCTCGGCCCAATACAGAGAGCTTTAGCCTGGCTCTCAGATAATACAGACAAGGCTGTTGTGGGCAGAGAGACCCAGTACATAGAGCTCTGGCTCGGCTTTGAGATAATACAAGGCAGGCAGTTAACGGCAGATTTGCCTGACACTGGGAGCCATGGCATGCCTGCGAACTCCTACAGGAAGAGGCAGTTAATGGCAGATTGGTCCAGTAGAGAGGGCGCTTTCCCATCTGTGATCCGGACTGAGCATGCTGTTAATGGCAGATTGGTCCATACTGACAGCCACGTCATAGCCTTGAGATTCTTCGGGAGCACGACTCTGCGTTTTGCACCTTTCCACAGTCCACGGACAGGACCCTGCTTAGCCTTGGAATACCTGCAGAGACTACATGCACCCTATCTCTTCCTGCTCAAAGGCATCCGCACTCTAGTGCATGGCGCTGGGCTGGGCTACATTAGGGCTCTCGGACCCCACCTCTGCGACAGTCCTCTAGTTTAACCATCTTTTGCAGGTCCTTTACAGTCCACCGCAGTATGTCACCGAAGTTCAGATCTACCAAAGTTGTAAACGTTTTTATTGCTGATGTCACTGGCGAATATCTAGTGCTGATCTTTGTTCTAAAAAGTTCCTATGCTAAAGTCTGAACTACAATCGTCTAACTCGAATGGCTGTTGTGACATCACCCAGATATGATGGCTGTCCACAGCCTTGCTTAAGACTTTGGTGGTTTTTAGGTCTTCTCCAACTCCCTAAAATGAGAAAATTGGCCCATTTGCTGACAACTTTTTTGTGCAAATGTGGGGTTCCCCTCCCCTTATCCACTCCCCATACTCTGCCATTCCCTTTACTTTTCCAAATTTAAATCAATCCTTTTATTAATGTCCCCCTCTTTATACTGTATTTAACCTTTTAACTTGTCTTCCCCTGTCACCCTGCCTATCCACAGTATGCCTTCTGTTTTGTCAACAACAAAACTGCTGTCTAAAGGGTAGTCTGTTTTTACCCCTTCAAGATCACGGTATGCGATTCACAATACCTGTTCTGGAATATTCTGTTCCTAATGGCCATTGAGGTTTCTCTCATTGGCCATACCTGCCTGTAATAACTGGGTGCTGATTACATTTGTTTAGTGTTTAATTACTGCTGAATGCTTTCGTAGCGCCCTCTGTGGGTGTCCGTCCTAAAATATTCCAGAAAAGTGTCTGTTCTGGACTACCCCACTACTAACGAGCGATCTAGGAGGGGGCATTGCTGATATTTGTTCTAAAATGCTGCTTTGCCAAGAGCTGTTCTAGGAACCCCAACTGTTGATGTGTGCCCCAGAATATTAATGTATTGATGGCTGCCCTTGAATATTCAGTAGGTGATGAAAGATGCCGAGTTGGTGGCTGTTTTGCAAAATTCCATCCTTGATGTCCGAGACTGAATGTTCCCCAGCTGGTGTTTGTCCCAATGTATGCCACTGCTGGTGTCTGTTCTGGAATCCATGTTAAGCGTGTTCTGATGTAGTCCGTACCTGATGCCTGTTGTGGAACATGCCCTTGCTTATCTGCAATGCAGAACACGAGAGTGATGTTGCATAGTGTGTGATATTCCATTGCAGATGATTAAAGCTGAATGCTGCTTCTCGGGTTCCCGTTACACGCTGATACGCCGTTGTTTCTCCTGCATCTCCAGAGCCTGTACTCTTTACCCTGCTGCACTTTTCAGTTGTCAGGATGGCCGTGCGGTCTAAGGCGCCAGACTCAATAGCTGATTCTCTTCCCCAGCTGGGTGTTCTGGTCTCCAATTGGAAATCCCACTTCTGACACAACTTTTTTTTTTTCCAGCCGCTTTCGGATCGGGGTGATTCGCGCCACGGTATATAGACGGTCCTTAAACTTGCCAATCCGGACAGATCGCTCTAACTTGTAGGGGTGCGCACGGAGGATGGGGAGAGCTGGGCTGTTGTCTTCGGGAAACACATCATAGGAGGCGGGCTGAACCCTGGCCACTGATTGGTGGTAAATCCCACTAGTTGCGCGTGAAGGACTGGAGCTGAGATGTATTCATTGGGCCATAGAGTACTGTAGGAGAGAGATCTGCGAGAGGACTTAACTTGAGTTTCTTTTGCAGGTGACCTAGGTGTGTAAAATAAAATGTGAAAAATATCAGTAAAAGAATGCCGCGCCCAACGTGGGGCTCGAACCCACGACCCTGAGATTAAGAGTCTCATGCTCTACCGACTGAGCTAGCCGGGCTGCTGGTTGCAATGTCAGCTGGTCACCCTTTTCTCAGCACACCATTCCTAACTGGACAGCCTGTGAAGGGAGAGAGCAATGTGTGCTTGCATGTTTATGTGTGCTGCCTGTATGCCTGCACTCTATGTACGTGCATCTTTACGCAGCCGCTATGTCTCTGTGTTTGTCCATGTCTGCAGATATTTGTGGCGCTTCCCTTAATATGGTTATGTTATTGGTATCTTTCTGTGTAAGTTTATGTATGTCTACACATCTTTACTATGTGTGCAGCTAGCTTCCTCTTCCTACATGTGTCTCTGAAGTAAGTCTCTATGGATTAAGTATACCGTGTGTGTCTGTATCTGTGCGTGTGTGCCTGTGCACAGCCAAGCACACACTCGTTTGCATCATTAAGACATGTACTGACCATAATCTACCCCCTATGCCATTCACAGATATTAGAAATCCAGGACCCCGAGAAACAGGCTAAGAGTGGGTACAAAAAGAGCCCCATGGTCTGCCTGCGATCTCATTCAGGAGCAGCTGTGTTAATAGCAGACTGGAGCAATACAGAGAGCTTTGTCCTGGCGGTGAGCCCTTATTGTAGCAGGCTTTTACTTGCAGATAAGCCCAGGGACGCCGTCAGGCCCTTTCAATCTTTGCAAATTAAAGTGGCCTCAAGTCTTGGGCAGGGGTATGGGGGGCAGCAACTTCCCCCATGTTTGCAGGATTTACAGACGTGTTATCACCTCATTGTCTCCAAACACTTGTTCCTCCACATCAGCCCCTTGCTGACAAAGAAGGGTTTTTTGCTCTTCAGTGGGCAATTCATGTTTAGTATCCCTGCTGGATGGCTGTCTCCTGATAATCAGCGGCTAGTAACCTTCCCTTTTCGCCATTGTAATGTATGCACCCCAGGAGTGCCCCAGACTGTTTTCGCTCTCAGCAGGGGGCCACCAACCATCATGTTGAAATGGGCAACCAAACATCTTCAGCAGGGCCTGGATAGGCCAACACAGGGAACTATGTCCTGTCAGTGAGCTCTTACAGCAGCAAGCTGTTAATGCCAAGTTGGTGCAATATACACAACTATAGCCTGGCTGTGAGATAACACAGATCAGGCTCTTGGTGGCAAACAGGCCCAGTATAGAGAGCTCTGGCTCGGCTGTGAGCTAATACAAGGCAGGCAGTTAACGGAAGACTGAGTTAACGCTGATAGCCACAGTGTCTTGAATCGGTCCTGGAAGGTCTGGGATCGCTGTAGGATGCTAAAACGGTCCTGGCACGTAACTGTTGGAACATGTCTTAGCGGTCTAGTAGCTCACCAACAGGGCCACCGCCATGTATATCCCGAAGTCAGGGGATTGCATCAGTGCGTTGCAACCCTGCTCAACTGTAAGGTGAGACGCTAGTTTCCCGCTTTCATTCGGCTTTCTGGCCGCTCTGGGTTCCGTTGCTCTAACGGCTCCCTCTTGCTCTTTCTTTCCACCTTTGTGCTGCGCGCTCCGCGCTCATCTCCTGTCTACCTTCTCTTTGCCCGGCCGCTCGGCCACTGCATGCTCTCTTGTCTGTGGCAGTCTCCTGTTGTTCACCCAGTCTCTGGGGACTCTCCCATTTCCCGCTTACCTTGTAATAACAGCGAGGTTCCAGTCCGTTTTCATTCCTTTCTTAGGACGTTACCCCGCTCTTCAGTAAGCATCCCTGCTGTGCATTCTGGACCCTATAGTCCATTCCTCTTACCTGTGACTGGCCATTCAGGTTGAAGTCTTTCTCCGGTGGTCTATCTGCTTAAATACTATACTCATCCATCACCCGACAGGTGGAACAACTGCTTTAGCAGCCATCCTGTTACCCAACCAAACCTACCTGCACTAGCTAAGGATACCAGGGTATTTCTGCCTGTCGGCTTTTCCCTGGAGTGGGGTTGGCTCCCCGGAGCCCCCACTGCCAGGCTATTTGCATATTAGTCAAAGTGGCTGCTGGGGGAGCCCGCCCTTACCTCTTCCAAAAGAAGGGAAAGAAGAAGACAGCACCTCAGAGGGGACAGAAGTAGATTGCGTCCTCTGACGACTCCTCATAAACACCAGGTGAGGAGTCGGAGGGAGAGGCTTGTATAGTCACCAAAAGTAACCCCATAGATTCTGAGACACGGCCTGGCTGGGCACTCTTACAGGAGCAGGCTCTTATTGGCAGCTCGGCCCAATACAGAGAGCTTTAGCCTGGCTCTCAGATAATACAGACAAGGCTGTTGTGGGCAGAGAGACCCAGTACATAGAGCTCTGGCTCGGCTTTGAGATAATACAAGGCAGGCAGTTAACGGCAGATTTGCCTGACACTGGGAGCCATGGCATGCCTGCGAACTCCTACAGGAAGAGGCAGTTAATGGCAGATTGGTCCAGTAGAGAGGGCGCTTTCCCATCTGTGATCCAGACTGAGCATGCTGTTAATGGCAGATTGGTCCATACTGACAGCCACGTCATAGCCTTGAGATTCTTCGGGAGCACGACTCTGCGTTTTGCACCTTTCCACAGTCCACGGACAGGACCCTGCTTAGCCTTGGAATACCTGCAGAGACTACATGCACCCTATCTCTTCCTGCTCAAAGGCATCCGCACTCTAGTGCATGGCGCTGGGCTGGGCTACATTAGGGCTCTCGGACCCCACCTCTGCGACAGTCCTCTAGTTTAACCATCTTTTGCAGGTCCTTTACAGTCCACCGCAGTATGTCACCGAAGTTCAGATCTACCAAAGTTGTAAACGTTTTTATTGCTGATGTCACTGGCGAATATCTAGTGCTGATCTTTGTTCTAAAAAGTTCCTATGCTAAAGTCTGAACTACAATCGTCTAACTCGAATGGCTGTTGTGACATCACCCAGATATGATGGCTGTCCACAGCCCTGCTTAAGACTTTGGTGGTTTTTAGGTCTTCTCCAACTCCCTAAAATGAGAAAATTGGCCCATTTGCTGACAACTTTTTTGTGCAAATGTGGGGTTCCCCTCCCCTTATCCACTCCCCATACTCTGCCATTCCCTTTACTTTTCCAAATTTAAATCAATCCTTTTATTAATGTCCCCCTCTTTATACTGTATTTAACCTTTTAACTTGTCTTCCCCTGTCACCCTGCCTATCCACAGTATGCCTTCTGTTTTGTCAACAACAAAACTGCTGTCTAAAGGGTAGTCTGTTTTTACCCCTTCAAGATCACGGTATGCGATTCACAATACCTGTTCTGGAATATTCTGTTCCTAATGGCCATTGAGGTTTCTCTCATTGGCCATACCTGCCTGTAATAACTGGGTGCTGATTACATTTGTTTAGTGTTTAATTACTGCTGAATGCTTTCGTAGCGCCCTCTGTGGGTGTCCGTCCTAAAATATTCCAGAAAAGTGTCTGTTCTGGACTACCCCACTACTAACGAGCGATCTAGGAGGGGGCATTGCTGATATTTGTTCTAAAATGCTGCTTTGCCAAGAGCTGTTCTAGGAACCCCAACTGTTGATGTGTGCCCCAGAATATTAATGTATTGATGGCTGCCCTTGAATATTCAGTAGGTGATGAAAGATGCCGAGTTGGTGGCTGTTTTGCAAAATTCCATCCTTGATGTCCGAGACTGAATGTTCCCCAGCTGGTGTTTGTCCCAATGTATGCCACTGCTGGTGTCTGTTCTGGAATCCATGTTAAGCGTGTTCTGATGTAGTCCGTACCTGATGCCTGTTGTGGAACATGCCCTTGCTTATCTGCAATGCAGAACACGAGAGTGATGTTGCATAGTGTGTGATATTCCATTGCAGATGATTAAAGCTGAATGCTGCTTCTCGGGTTCCCGTTACACGCTGATACGCCGTTGTTTCTCCTGCATCTCCAGAGCCTGTACTCTTTACCCTGCTGCACTTTTCAGTTGTCAGGATGGCCGTGCGGTCTAAGGCGCCAGACTCAAGAGCTGATTCTCTTCCCCAGCTGGGTGTTCTGGTCTCCAATTGGAAATCCCACTTCTGACACAACTTTTTTTTTTTCCAGCCGCTTTCGGATCGGGGTGATTCGCGCCACGGTATATAGACGGTCCTTAAACTTGCCAATCCGGACAGATCGCTCTAACTTGTAGGGGTGCGCACGGAGGATGGGGAGAGCTGGGCTGTTGTCTTCGGGAAACACATCATAGGAGGCGGGCTGAACCCTGGCCACTGATTGGTGGTAAATCCCACTAGTTGCGCGTGAAGGACTGGAGCTGAGATGTATTCATTGGGCCATAGAGTACTGTAGGAGAGAGATCTGCGAGAGGACTTAACTTGAGTTTCTTCTGCAGGTGACCTAGGTGTGTAAAATAAAATGTGAAAAATAGTAAAAGAATGCCACGCCCAACGTGGGGCTCGAACCCACGACCCTGAGATTAAGAGTCTCATGCTCTACCGACTGAGCTAGCCGGGCTGCTGGTTGCAATGTCAGCTGGTCACCCTTTTCTTAGCACACCATTCCTAACTGGACAGCCTGTGAAGGGAGAGAGCAATGTGTGCTTGCATGTTTATGTGTGCTGCCTGTATGCCTGCACTCTATGTACGTGCATCTTTACGCAGCCGCTATGTCTCTGTGTTTGTCCATGTCTGCAGATATGTGTGGCTCTTCCCTTAAAATGGTTATGTTATTGGTATCTTTCTGTGTACGTTTATGTATGTCTGCACAACTTTACCATGCGTGCAGCTAGCTTCCTCTTTGTACATGTGTCTCTGAAATAAGTCTCTATTGTTGTATTGGTGGGGGCTCGCCAGGGCCCCCACCCGCACTCACACGCAGCCACGCATGCACCCCGGAGGAACCACACGTGAGACGTGTAGTCTGCTCGGGTCCCCGGTTCCAACTGCCGGATGACTGTCTTTATTGAAACTGCGCATGCGCGAGCCTCGTTGCCGCTCGCGCATGCGTATTAACTGCGTATACACTACGCAACATCCCTCCTTTTCCCCCAAACAAGAAACCATTACAACCAATGCTATGAACAGTAACAATTCAAACTTCGACTAACAGTCTTTCACCTGTTACGAGGCAGGGTCGACAAAGTCTTGGAACCTCTGCGGCGGCTTGCGCCCCACCCGGCTCGGGTACCTGCGTGCCTCTGCTTGGGGCACCTCTGGTGTCCCTGGAGCCTCTGGCGGTCCATCGTCCCTCGGTGAAGATCCTGCGTCATACTCTGGCCCCTGCACGTCGCTCGTTTCCGGGTTTGGCACCACCTCTATGCGCTTGAAGAACGCATTCCTTGTGACTGTTCCTCGGGCATTGGCTGCTGTGACCATGGATCCCTTGACGTGGGTCACCCCCAGCGGCTGCACCTCGTAAGGCAACGGCAACTTTCCTTCCGGCCTTCGATTCTGCACCAGTACGGTGTCCCCCACTGCAATCACCTTCTCCGGTAATCTTTGCCGGATAGTCTCCCGCTCGTTCTGGTCAGCCCTTTCTGCTCGCACCCGGTTGTTATCAATCTCCCCCTGACATCGACCTTCAACTTCGGGCAACAGTCTTCGTGGAGCCCGTTTGAAGAGGGCTTCTGCCGGCGCGACCCCAGTGGACTGATGCGGGGTCATGCGGTATTCACGCAGAAAGTCAAACAGTTTGCGCCGTAGTTCATCCCCTCCATTCAGGGATATGCAGAAAACTTTTTTGAGTGTCCGCATGAAGCGTTCCACCTCCCCATTTACTCTGGGCCAGAGTGGGGTGACTTTCCTATGCTTGATCCCCCTTTCCTCACAGTATTGAGCAAACTGTTGCCCCTGGAACAGCGCTCCGTTATCCGAACATATCTCCAGGGGAAATCCATGGGTGGCAAACATCTTTTCCATGGCCAGGATGGTGTGGTCACTGGCCGTGGACTCAACCAGCTCCACCTCGGGATAGCGCGACCACTGGTCTATCACTGCCAAAAAGTACATTCCCCGGCCCGTGGACCCAAAGTCTGCAGGCACCATCCCCCACGGGCGTTCACACCTCTCCATGGCCTAAATGGGTGGCCCTCTCTCCACTGGACTCGCTGCTTGGCAGGGGATGCAAGCCCTCACAAATTCGTCTACCCGGCTCTCTAGGTCCGGGAACCATACTTTCAACCGGAGGCGTGCCTTCGTCTTTGCTGTCCCCTGGTACCCTTTGTGGGCGGGCTGCAGCACTTTGCCCACCAGTGCACGTGGGTTAACTATTTGGTGCCCCCTCAGCAGTAGAACGTCCTCTGCCACCGACAGCTCGTGGCGTGCCCTCCAGAGAGCTTGCAGGTCCTTTTGTGCACCGTCGTCCCTTCTGGCATTGTTCATGAGCACTTTGCGCCACTCCCCACTGGCCACAGCCTCCTTGATACTCAGGAACACCTCGTCTGCGTTTGATTAATTTGCAATCTCGTGGCGCGCCAGGGCGACGGGTAGCGCCGATTCCACCACCCGGTGCACTGGCTCCACACAATCCGCCACCTCCGCCGAGTCCCTGGCCCGCCCAGCTCCCGGGTGTCGGGACAGATAGTCCGCTGGGTTGTGCGTGCCAGGACGATACAGCAACTTGACCCCGTACTCCATGAGCGAGAGCATCCATCTCTCGATGCGAGGCGGTGGCTTGGACGATGCCCCGGACATTATCGGGATCAGGGGCTTGTGATCCGTCACGACAACTACAGGCTTCCCTACAATGTAAATCCGAAAATGCTTGCAGCCCCATAAGATAGCCAAGGCTTCACGCTCAATTTGCGAATAACGCTTCTCAGTCCCGGTGAGAGCCTTGCTGGTCTAAGCAATGGGCCACATGGTCCCCTGAGGGTCCGCCTGCATGAGGACTGCTCCCAGTCCTACCGGGCTGGCGTCTACCACGATCTCCGACTCCCGGTCCGGATTAAAGTAGGCCATAGTCTCCTGCCCCGACAGGGCGTTCTTGATGGCAGTGAACGTCATCTGTTCGTTCCCGGTCCAGGCCACATCAGTTCTAGTCCGCGCCCGCAAGGGTTCCGACAGGGAGGCCAAATCGCGAATAAATCGTCCACAGTAATTGACCATCCCCAGGAAGCTCCTGAGTTCTCCAGGCGCTTCAGGTGCTCCGCTTCCAACTTTGCAAACACCAGGATGTCGTCCGACATGTTGATTACCCCTTTGAGCCCCGACAGGGCCCCCCTGATGGCATTCTGGAAAACTTCCGCTGCCGACGAGACCCCAAAGCTGAGCCTCTTAAACTGGTATAACCCCTCGTGAGTCGTAAAGGTGGTAATGTATCTTGACTCGGGGTGGAGCTCCAGCTGGTGGTAGGTGGACCTCAGGTCCAGTTTGGAAAATACTCTTGCCCCCTGTAGCTCGCCGACAATGTCAGCTAGGGTGGGCGTGAGGTGACGTTCCCTTTTGATCGCCATGTTTGGCAACCTCATGTCCACGCAGATGCGGACTGCACCTGGCTGTTTGGGCTTTGGGGGCACCACGATCGGAGAGACCCAAGGGGTAGGGCCTTCCACTCTCTCAATAATGTCTAGGTCGACCAGTGTCTAACTCCTTCTCCACCTGTGCCCTCAGGTGGAACGGGATTCGGCGATGCTCGAGTGCTGTTGGTCTCACCGACCCATTGATGTGGAGCCGTATGGGGTCGCCCTTTAGCTTCCCTATCCCTTGGAAGATCACGTCAAAGCGTTGCAGCAGGCGTTCTAGGTCTGTGTGATAGACAGCGAACGTGAAGTGCGCAATGTTCAGCGCTTCGGAGGCGGCACAACTTAGGAGGGAGTGCGGGCTCACGCTTGTAACCAAGAATCTCGCTTTTATCTTGCTCTGTCCATGGGACACAGGCGCTACAAAACCCCTTGGATGGGGAGTGGCGTGTCTCCTCGAAGGCGTATATCCGCGCCTTGGATTCTTCCAATTCGGGTGGGCCTGGGAGTGCTTCATAATGTTCAGTCGCTAGCACACAGACTGACACCCCCGTATCTATGAGGACCGGGGTGGGAACTTCTCCGATGTTTACCGTGCATGTCGGTTGTCAGCTTCCTCTGGGGCCCATGGCAATGCTTGAAATGAAGATTTCCCTTTTCCTCCTCTGCGATGTTGTCATGATGCCTACATCCGGACCAGGCCCATCAGTCCCGGGAGCAGGCATCCAGATGCTCAGAAAAAGCCCAGCAGCCCCGGCGAGGGGCTATCTGGGTACAGTCCTGGCGCCGTAGGCACCAGGCTCATATGCTTACACTTAACTCATGCAGACCATGCTGCTAAGAATCCAAGCCAACGTGAAGCCTGAAGGGAACTACTTTACTTCAGGGACTATTTTCTTACTCGGGTGTGGTCTTGGGGGAACTTCTTACCTGCGACTACTTTGAAGGCTATTTAAACCACGCCCGAAGAGCAGCGCAGGCTTCGCATTATTCTGCATCCAGCAACGTAACGCTCACCGTGGCTGCAAGTCAGCATCCAGCCTTCTGCCATGCCCGCCTTGAGTCTGGAGCTCCTAGAAAGAAGGAGGAAAGATTAGAACAAGAACATTACTTCTATTTCTCACCTGATTCCGGATCCATCGCGCCTTCAAACAAGGAAAGAGACGTTAATTCTATACGCGTCAAATCGCCCGCTGTAGTGCCATGCTATTCTCACCAGCCTTCGCAGCACCTCTATGATCCGCCGCAGTCTCCATCACATCTTCGCCGAACTCCGGCACCTAAGGGGGACAAAAGAACAGCAAGGTGAGCCGAGAGAATAAACAAAGGCAATCTCTGTTACCACCATAGACTTACCTGATTTTACCACCGGAGACATTTTTCATTTCCACGGTCCGGTGAAGTCTCCATCTCATCTTCGCGGAACTCCGGCACCTAAGGGGAACAAAAGAACAGCAAGGTGAGCCGAGAGAATAAACAAAGACAATCTGTTTACCACCATAGACTTACCTGATTTTACCGCCAGAGGCATTATTCATCAAGATGAACTAGTTACTCTTACCTTGTAACGTTCTTTCGATGGGATGTTCCTCCGACGTATTCCTTATCTTAGATAGAAATCCTTCAGCTTTGCTGGCCTCGGAAAATTTTTTCGCCAGAGGGCGCTGCGCGTCGATGATCGCCGAGTCGATGACCCTCGACGGCCTCCGTGCCGACGTCGACGTCATCCTGCCTATAAAGGCCGCGCGCAGCGTCCGTTGCTCAGTTCCGTTTTGTAGTCCCCAGTAATGTTTTTGGATTAGACTAATCACCTTGAAGGAGCATAGGCTGCAAACCCACAGGAAGTCATACTGCGGGGATGGATGGGAGGGTCGATAAGGAATACGTCGGAGGAACATCCCATCGAAAGAACGTTACAAGGTAAGAGTAACTAGTTCTTCGAAGGGATTGTGTCCTCCGACGTATTCCTTATCTTAGATAGACTCCCATAGCAGTGGTATTGTGACTGGAGGCGGGAGTAATAAAAGTTATGTTACCCTTCCAGAATGGACAGAGTGTAACACAGCCTTGCCGAATCTAGTTTCTTGACTAGAGGAGGAATCCAGGCTATAGAATTTGGTAAATGTATGTGCGGACGACCATGTGGCAGCCGCACATATATCTCGAATTGGCACCCCTCTTTGAAGGGCTGAGGATGTTGCGATACCCCTGGTAGAATGAGCCCTTAGATTTTGAGGAGGCTCCTTTCCTGCCAATTTGTAGCACTCCAGAATGGCTAAAATAATCCATCTGGAGATGGTTTGTTTTGTTATTGGAAGGCCCAACTTATGTCCTGCATAACCTACAAAGAGTTGGTCTGCTTGTCTGATCTTAGCCAATCTGCTGATATAGAAGCTCAAGGCTCGCTTAGGGTCCAGCCTGTGCAGTCTCTCTTCCTCCTTCCCCGGATGAGGAGGAGGGTAGAAAGAAGGTAATATAATCTTCTGAGTGATGTGAAACTCCGAGACTACCTTCGGGAGGAAGTTAGGCTTCACCTGAAGAACAACTTTGTCCTTGTAAAAGATTGTATGTGGAGGTTTACACGATAAGGCTTGCAACTCGCTAACCCTTCTAGCAGATGTCAATGCTATTAGCAAAACAGTTTTGAGGGTGAGAAGCTTCAATGAACAAGAGTGTAGTGGTTCAAAAGGGGCACCCTTTAGGAAGTTTAAAATTAGGTTTAAATCCCATAAGGGAACTTGAAAAGGTTTCGGGGGATAAACATTAGTTAATCCTTTTAGGTATTGTATTACCAATGGAATTTTGAAGTATGAAGGCTCCTCTGCAGTGCGCTTAAAGATTGATAGCGCTGCGAGATAGCCCTTAATTGTGCCAACCTGTAGGCCTGAATTAGCCAGGTAAAGTAAGAATGACAACACCATAGGTGTACCACAAGAAAAGGGTTCAATATTCTTTTCTCTGCACCAGCTGCAAAATTTGTTCCAACGGCAGCGGTATAGAGTTTTAGTTGCCGGCCTTCTGGCCGAAAGCAACACCTCCATAACATCATCCGGAAGGTCCCAATCCTTGTACCTCAACCTTTCAGACACCAAGCGTGAAGGTTGAGGGTCTTGATGGCTGGATGGAGAACCTGACCTTCCTTCTGCGAGAGAAGATCCTCTCTGTATGGCAGTCGAATTGGAGGGCAGATGGACATGTCTAGAAGGTCCGGGTACCACGTTCTCCTGGCCCAATCCGGGGCAATTAGGATCATGGTCTTCCGAAACCTTCTCAACCTCCTGATCATTTGAGGAATGACAGGGACCGGAGGGAACGCGTACAGAAGTGGGAACTCCCAGTCCACTACGAACGCATCTCCTAGAGCTCCTCTCGGGGGAAATTCCCTTGAGCAAAATCTGTCGCACTTCCTGTTGATACTGGTGGCGAACAGATCCACTTGAGGGGTTCCCCAAAGGGCGAAGATCTCTTGAAGGACTTCCTGAGCTATCTCCCACTCGTGAGAGACTGTGCTCTGCCTGCTCAGAGCGTCCGCTGTCAAGTTCTTCTCTCCGGCTAGGTGAATTGCCGATAGAGAGATTCCTTCCTGAATTGCCCAAAACCAGAGCTGCATCGCCTCTCTGCACAGTGGTAGTGAGCCTACGCCTCCTCTTTTGTTGAGGTAGTGCATGGCCACTGTATTGTCCGTCATTATTAGGACGTTTCTTCCCCGTACAGACGGCAGAAAAGCCTTCAGCGCTAGTCTGATGGCTCTCAGCTCCAACAGGTTGATATGTAGTCTGGACTCCGATGGAGACCAACGACCGCTGATGGTCAAGTCGTTGGCGTGAGCTCCCCACCCCGTGAGTGAGGCATCCGTGACTACTGTTATCTCCGGCCATGGTTGCCAAAACATTTCTCCTTTCAGGATGTTCTCCCGACAGGCCCACCACTGAAGGTCTCGGGCTACTTTGACCGGGATCCGAAGGAGATCTGTCATCCTTCCTGAGAACTGTGACCACTGAGTTCTCAGTGCCCACTGGAGGGATCTCATTCTCAGGCGAGCCTCCGGCACGAGGAATATGCAGGATGCCATGAGGCCTAGCAACCTCAGAAAGTCGTAGGCTGGGAGATATTGGGCATTCTGAAATCTGATGACCATCTGCAGAATATCTCGAGCCCTCACCTCTGGTGGCAAGGCTTTTCCCAGGGAAGTGTCCAGGACTGCTCCAATGAATTGGAGTCTCTGTGATGGTATCATCTGTGACTTCTTTAAATTGAGGGAGAAGCCCAGCTTGTGAAGGAAGTGGCAAACATAATCTAGTTGTCTCTGAGCCTGTTCCGAAGATACAGCTCTGATCAACCAATCGTCTAGGTAAGGGTAGACATGAATCCCTTCCCTCCTTAGACTTGCAGCCACAACCGACATTAGCTTGGTAAAGACCCTCGGGGCGGAGGTTAGCCCAAATGGCAGAACTCGAAATTGATAATGAGAGCTGCCAATTGCGAACCTCAGGTATCTCCTGTGCCTGGGATGGATCGGCACATGGAAATAAGCGTCCTGGAGGTCTAGAGATACCAACCAGTCCTGAAGCTGGAGGGCCTGAAGGATCTGAGAGAGAGTCACCATCTTGAACTTGTCCTTTCGGAGGAATTTGTTCAATTCCCGTAAGTCTAAGATGGGTCTCAGTCCTCCGTCCTTCTTCGGTATTATGAAGTAGGGGGAGTACCAACCCTTGTTCCTTTCCGCTACAGGTACCAGTTCTATGGCACCTTTCTCTAGCAGGTCTAAAACCTCCTGCAAGAGGAGCGGATCTGGAAGCTTCAAAGGGTTGTTCCCCGGTGGATGACTCTGAGGGATATGTAGGAAGGGCAGGCAGTAACCTTGGGCCACTGTCTCCAGAGCCCAAGCATCTGACGTAATAGCCTGCCATTCCGTCAGATGGTGAGTTAACCTGCCCCCTACTGGTGTTCTGTGAGGGGAGACCTCAGAGTGGTTTTGAAGCGGCTGATGCAGTTGCCGAAGGTAAAGTGGCTCCTGCTCCTGCGGGTGCGGCTTTCTTTCCCCTACCCCGTCCACCACGGGTAAATCTTCCTTGGCCTCTTTGAGCCGGTCGTCCCCTGCCCCTTCCATATGAGGAATAGTAACGAAAGGACCGTCCTCTCCACGATGATCCCGAAGGACGAAAGGTATTCTGACGGATAGCAGCTCCCAATGACTTGGCTGCTGCCTTGGACGTTTGCAGTTTCTCCAAACTGTCATCCGCCTTCTTTCCAAAGAGGGTAGAACCGTCAAAGGGCATATTCAAAAGCCTGGTCTGCACGTCAGAGGCAAAACCAGACTTCCTCAACCACGCATGCCTGCGGATTGTGGTACTTGCCGCCATGGCCCTGCTGATACTGTCAGCAGAATCTAGGCCAGTTTGTAGGGTCTCGCACATCGCATCTTTACCATCCCTGATGATGTTTAAAAATGCGTCCCTTTCCTCTCCTTCTTGGAGGCAGTCAGCCGCTGATGAAGCGCACTCCCAAAGGGTGTGGCTGAACCTAGCGAGCGTACAGGTCGCGTTAATAGACTTTAACGCCATGCTACAGGCAGAAAAAACCTTCTTAGCCATGGCATCATACTTTTTGTCATCCCTATCCTGCGGAGCAGTGGGGTATGCAGATGTGCTGCCTGATGAGGTTGCAGCCTGTACAACCAAGCTCTCAGGAGTAGGGTGTTTTGACAAATATTCAGGGTCAGAACTAGCCACCCTGTATTTTGTTGACAGTTTTTTATTTACTGCCGGGATAATTTCTGGCGTTTCCCAGTTTGTCAAAATCCTTCTCTGTAGAGCAGAGTGAAATGGAACCACAGGATCCTCCTGTGGGCCCTTGTCCAGTATGTCAGTGAGGTCATCCTGCTGAAAGGCAGGAGAAGGTGCAGACCAACCCATAAATTCTATGATTCTAGACATCAGAGCTCTATATGGAGTCTCCGCATGTTCTCCTGGGTCTGGTTTGATAAATTCTGCTTCAGGAGAAGTGTCCAAGCCACTAGCTTCCTGAAGTGCATCCTGAAGATTTTTTAATCTTCCTTCCTCAGAGGCGAAAGTCTCTGGCTCTGGTGATGTGGTCCTCTGTAAATCAATATCTTGGTCTGAATCCTCCCTTTCCTCAAAAATCGAGGTTAAAGGGGGATACATTGGTTTTTGGAATGGTATAAACCCCATTTCCAATGCAGAAGGAGCCATCATCACAGGCCTTGAAAACGTCGATGTCGTCGACACCGACGTGAAAGTACTCGAAGGCGCCGTGAAAAGCGTCGAGAAATGTGTACTAGGCCTCGAAGAACTCGAAAGGATCGGAGTCCTGCTCGAGAACGACGTCGACGTTCTCGGCGTCGAGTCGGAGGTCTTTTGTCTAACCGTTGGCTGTGGAGTAGCCGTGGTTCTTTCCTTCACCGGCGTCGATATCGGCGTCGACGTCGGCGTCGACTCGATCGACTGATGCGCCGATGAATCCTTCGACAACGGCGTCGATGGCGCCGACCTCTGTTTCGAAGGAGTTTTCGACGATGGCGTCGATGATGCTTTATCTCCCGATGGCTCGAGGCGCTTTCGGGTTGACTTTTCCGCCGGGTACTGCGACTCGCGGCGTTTAGATTTTTTGGGTTTTTTACCCGGGGTATCACCCTCAGCTGTCTTCGAGGGGGACGAGGCCGCTTTCTCGAAGACGCTTAGCATCTTTTTCCTGAATTCCTCCCACTCAGCTTGCGAGCTGCGTTTTGTGGGGCAATGAACTCTCTCAGGAGAACTCGACGAAGATGACGAAGGGGATCTCCTACGTCTCTTCTTCGAGTGTCTCGATGTCGACGAGTGGTGGGAGCCACTTCGTGATCTAGATCGAGAGTGTTTTTTATGGTGAGGAGACGAACGTCTCGACTCTACCGAAGAAGCTTTCGAGGAAGTTAAAGTTGACCTACCTCTCTCGAGCTTCCCCCTACGCTCCTTCAAGGCTTTCGCCGTCATGGAAAGGCATTCCTCACACTCCGAACTCTGGTGCGTGATTCCCAGACACCACAAACAGACCCTGTGAGGGTCCGTCAACGACATTTTCTTCCCGCAGTCTCGGCACTTTTTGAAACCGGACCGAGGGGTCGTCGGGTCGGAGGAGGATGCCATCGATATCGAGGTAAATAGTAGTTATTATATACGTTATCTTGACGAGAACTGAGCAACGGTGTTCCGAGGCACAACGAAGCGCGGAAAAACGGAACTGAGCAACGGACGCTGCGCGCGGCCTTTATAGGCAGGATGACGTCGACGTCGGCACGGAGGCCGTCGAGGGTCATCGACTCGGCGATCATCGACGCGCAGCGCCCTCTGGCGAAAAAATTTTCCGAGGCCAGCAAAGCTGAAGGATTTCTATCTAAGATAAGGAATACGTCGGAGGACACAATCCCTTCGAAGTCATAATTTCTCACGCTGCACCTGTAAAAGGAGGGAAAACAACAGATTAAACACAGGTATCTTTTACCGGACAGTGTTGGGTAATACAGACTATTACCTGAACGCTACCAGCTGCCACGAGGCAATCTTCTCTTGGGTCAAGCTGCAAGATAAAAGCAATCGGACAAGAGTGAATATCAGACATTTTGAACTCTTACGAACTATGTACTTACGGTTCCTCGCCAGGGACCTCAGAGTCAATATTGGTCTGGAACTCTCCCAACTCCTTCGGACCAATGAAGTAACTGGTTATCTACGCGCCCATGCATTCCATGCAGGATGGAGAGCTCATCTTTTATAAACATAAGGTGAGACTATGAAAGGAGATATCTGAGGTGATTAGTGGGAAAAACAGTGGGGTGTTATCACTCAAATCCACAGGTGGCTAATTCCCTTTCTCCACTTTCCGGAAAATACTTCTATGGATCAAGCAGACGAAATTAGGCGGGCCAGTCCGATCTGTCATCTCTGCACTACGCGTCACGTTGGTGGAGACCGCTGCTGTCCAGTTCCGATCAACGCCCCTGTGGGAGCCAGGTGAGTGTAACAGATGTTCAGGTCCTGCAGGCCTTGCTCGACAGCTGACACACCCCTCACCCTCCGGGTATTGCTCCCACCAATTCTCGCTGGTCCTCTCGAGGCTGCTACCAGTGCGGATGCCCTGCACACCCTCGCGAAATGTCCTGGTGTGCCACACCAGCCGCAGACCCTCGACTTTGCTGGGCACTCCCCCACGTGCGGCAGGTCATACCCGCAGTAGGGACACGACTGAGCATTACCAGGCGCCGGAGGGCCATCCCCTCTCTTTGCTGTCCATCTCGCCCTCCCTGGAGCAGAGCGTCCAATGGCAAATGCCTCTTCGCCCTTGCCAGAGTGCGTGGCTGCATTCATCTTCGCCCCCCTGGCCTCTGCCAGTTCGTAAGCTCTCCCTGTGTCCAAAATCTGCTGCAGGGTTAACCCAGGCTCTCTCAAAACTTGCCTCCTCAACTTCGCCGAACTGCACCCTTGCAGCAGCTGGTTTCGAACCATCTCCTCCTCATTCACCCACCTGCAGGACTTTGCCAGGTGCCTCAGCCACGCACAGAACTGATCCAGCGATTCTTCTTCTAGCTGTTTTTCAGCACACATGACAAATCTGTCAAAGTCCACGTTTGCCATGGGAAGAAAATGGTCTCGAAGAGCCTGTTTCACGGCATCATAATGTGACCACCGGGATGTTGAGTCATATATTCTGTGGACTTCCGTCCCTGCAGAGTACACCGTGATGGCAATTTTCGCCTCATCATCCACCTCCCCAGAGGCCCTGAAAAACATTTCTAGTTTCTTGACCCACAGGAGCCATTTCGGCCCCAATTTGGATGGCGGGCCCATGGTGTCAAATTCGGGCATGGGGGCCAAGGTGTTGTGCATCCTGCGTGGGACTGGGGCAGAGGCACCCTCCTCACCCATGGCAGTGTCAAGAACCCACAGGTTATTATTGTCCTCCACGGGTGAAGAGATGATCCAGCCCCCGGATGGGAAATTGTGGAAGAGTCTTAGGCACCCCCACCAGGGCTTCCCTTCAATTCTTCGATGCCACAGCCCTGCAGTAGGCTAGGGCTGTGGAAAGTTCCAAAAATTAGCTTAAGGGCTCTGGGGATTGCAGCCGGCGCACGAGCACCCTCCTGGGCCGCAACCGCTGCGATTCACGTGTGAATAAAGATGGCCGCCAGCCGTGCGTGCAAGTCCGTGCCGACACAGAGTAACGGTCTGTGTCTCCGATGCCGTAATAATTACTTTTATTTACAAATTATACGGAGTATGAATTAATACTGGTGTATACAGGTGTAATAGGAACTACTCCTTTGACTTATGTTTGAATTATATGTGGTACTAAAACCATAAATGTGTATCTAACTTTTCATATGTTTGATTACAAAAAAGGATTAAACATATTTTGTGTTTTCTTATGATCGCTTTTTCTTTTCTAATCTTTGAATGTTTTTACAAAGTGGTTTGAGCGCAGTCAGTGAGGCCAGTACTTCCTAGTTCATCATCTATTGTACTTACTCTGTGCTCCACCTCTGTCACTATCTTGCAAACCTTCCACAAATCTGCTCTTACCAAGGAAACCTCTGCCCATTCCTCCTTGAATTTTGCTTTCCAGATACACCCTGGAGGCCTGAATTGCAGTCAAACCTTCCAATGAGACTCCACCAGTCTCCTTAGCGCAGACACTGCCATCCCCTTCCGCTGCCGCCACCTGCTCGCCTTGCTTGGGTTTGGTACCTACATACTGTTGCATTCTCTGCTGTCCTTCACCATAATGTCTCAGCTGTGTTGTATAAATCCATGCAGTGGCCAGAGATGACTACACCGCCCTCCCTTACCAACAAGGCTAATCTCTGCAGCCCAATAGTGGCAAACAGTGCTGTGGCCCTCAGATCTCACTAAATGAGGGCAGGAGTTCCAGAGGAAGGCTGAACACGTATGGCGATCTTATTTAGTATTGATGTAAAAACACGATCGATGGTACAGCTGTATGTGATATCATGAGCTTAATCTTATTGCTGGTGTGATGCTTTAATGTAATCTGTCATATAGGGCACCCTGTAAATGTTTGACATCTAGTTCTGTCATTCCGTAATGTATCTAATGCTTTGCAGTAGGTGCAATTGTCCACTGTTAAAGATACATTAGGTGAATAATTGCTGCTTCAGTGCCTTCATTCGGCAACGCTCCACCATGCACAGCTCACTGGAACCCAGCAGGGCGAGGCTCCACTGCTGTCCAGAGCGCTCAAGCGGCCGCCAGCTTTCGTTCCCGGGTTCATATCCTCTCCGCTGCACCATCCCTCGCAACCGACTCTGGAGCAGCTTGGAGGCAGGGGACTACCAAATCACCACAAGTGTCGCCCTGTCTGGCCCCTTGATTGCCGCCTTGTCTCCTCACCGGAATCCACTGTCTACTGTCCTCACTTGGGCACCGCCACCACGGTCTCAAGGCTTAAGCTCTTCAGATCTGCTCCTACCGTTTTGCTTGGTCGCACTGCTCTGACGGCACTTCTCGACCCTGCAGAGCAACCGCGCCTGGGTACTTTCTCTTTCCAGGCACCTATCCAGTCTCGCCTGGGGACTCCCTGTGCCACTGCAATCCAAAACGAAACCTCCTGAGCCTCCGCCACCAAACCTCACCAGATTCCACTATCACACCTTGATCATGTTGATTTAACCGGTCCTCACACAGGTAAGGGACCTCTGAACAGCAGGAATACTGAGTTCCGAGTACTTAAGAGAGGATTTTACATGGGTGGTCAAGGAGCCCAGAGTCTGCCTCCGACGACTGCTGCCCACACCCCCTATAGAGTTCCATAGTTTAGCTATGAGGATAGAGAAGGCAGTTCCTCTATTTGATTTTCTTATAGAGCCTGGTTTCTATGAGCAGGTTGTTACTTGATCTCAAGGTCTTTCTTGGGTGGTAATGGGTGATTTTGGATTGGAGGAATGCCACTCCCTGTCCATGTAATGCTCTATGAGTGCTAAAGAGCTTTAAAGTGGATTTTTATAGGCAGCAAGTGAAGACTTCTCAGGGCCAGTGTGATGTTTTACCAGCTGTTTAATCTTAGAAGAAATCTTGCTGCTGTGTTTTGGATGCATTGTTTCTTGGCGAGTTAGTCAGGCATTCCCAGGTATAGACTGCTCGCATAATCTACTCTTGACAACACCAGTGCGATTATGATGAGGGTCCGGTGTGAGAAAACGTAGGTATGGAAGGATGCCTCTTATTGAGCGTTGGTCTGGTCCATTATCAACGTTGCTTTTTTATTTAAAATCCTGGACAAACTGGCTTTTAACCAATATCAAAGCTTTGTGGAGCAAAATAATATTCTTGATACCGGTCAGTCTGGGTTCCGTGTGAACCACGGAACCGACATTGCTCTACTGGATCTCAGATCCAACATCGTGGAGATAACTGACAAAGGCGGACAGGCATTATTACTTCTTCTTGACCCATCGGCCGCCTTTTATCTGGTTGCTCATGCCCTCCTGGCTGATGGACTGGTCATGGTTGGTGGCTGTAATGGTTCTGCAGCAAGCTGATTTAGATCGTTTCTTGGCCCACGAAGTGCTTATGTGACAAAGGACAATTATCAAGGTCTCGATGACGAACTTTCAATGAAGTATCACGTATCCAATATCCAGTCGAGCTGTGGACTGATTAATAAACGTATACAATACATCCGACCCTTCATAACAAATGACAACTGGGCTCTGCTGTCCACAGTGCCGACAGCATTCCAGGCTGTATTATTGTAATAGTCTGTTGATCAGCACTACTGCTGCCAACATACAAGCACTTCAAGTCACACAGAACAATGCTGTGCGCACCAGTTTCAAACTATCGCGTCGCACACACATCTCTACATTCAGAAAAACTCTGGCTTCCCGTAAAGCAAAGACTACCGCACAAAGAGCTCACTTTGGCTCATAAATGTGTGGCTCTCACAAGCCCTGTATATCTATCAGAGCGCATTAAGATCAAGCCAAATTATAGGAATCTTTGTTCTACCACGGCCACAGTACTTGTTCAGCCAAGATTCAAACTGTCCCAGTTCGGGGGCAATAGCTTTGACACTCAGGCTCCTACTCTCTGGAACGCGCTCCCGGCGGCTATATGCCAAATACAGAATTACTCTTTTCAAAAAGGCCATAAAGACCTACCTTTTCAACCTTAGCCCGAGAATAACTGGCCTAAGTTTCGGCTCATCTACTCTCCCGCCTGATTTTATGTTTGTGTGTCCTGTCGCTGTTTATGTGCGCCCTGAGACCTGCAGGAATGTGGCGTGTTATAAAAATGAAAATAAGTAAATAAAATAATGCACAATCACAAAAAGCAGCTTTGACATGTGTTGTCCCACAAGGCTCTCGCCTATCACCTCTTATGTTTAATGTTCATATTAAACCACTGTGTGACCAACTATCCTCTCTGGGTGTACTTTTTTTTTGAATTATGCAGATGAAACCCAGATTGTGATTGTGATAGGGCCTTTATAGCAAAGACTTAGAAACAGTAAATAAAGTTTTCGACGCAATCCAATCCTGGATGGCCAGTAATTCCCTGGCCTTGAAGAACAAGAAAATAGAACTGCACATTTTAGGTACTCCCATAAAGCTAAACTATCTTGACTCATCCTATAATATTTTTTACATCACAGGAAACATTATCAAGGTCTCTGACTTTGTAAAAACATTGGGGGTCTACTTTGACTTCCACCTTTCTTATAAAAAAAAACAAAACATGCCTTACATCTCAAGTCTTCCTGTTCCTATTACATACATACTCTGTGGCAAATTCGCCCATACCCCTCTGACACGAATAGGGCTATGATTGCGGCTGCCATAATTAATACCAAATTGGACCACTGCAATAGCCTACTTATTGGATCCTCTCAGGCAAATGTAAAAAGTCTACAGGTGATCCAGAATGAAGTGGTCCAGTCGTTGGACACATGTCAGTGAGGCCCGAAGGAGACTGCACAGGCTACCTGTTAGTCAAAGAATCAGGTTTAAAGACACCATGTTAGTCTTCAAGTGCCTGGCTGGTGAAGCCCCTAATTATCTTTCAGCCAGAGTCTACAGGGTTCCTTTTAGGCAAACCCTTCCCTGCAGCAACCACGAGTCCTCCTGAAAAAGACTGGAGGTTCAGGCTTTAATGTCTGGGCCCCGAGTCTTTGGAATCAGCTCCATTCTCTTCTGAAGGGCCATGCATCAAGATCCCAATTAAAAAAAACAACTAAGAACACATCTCCTTTACCTGGGTACAGGCTAAGCTTTTATGCTTCCAGACTGACTTTTCCCACTGTAACTGGCCATTGCTGTTCTGTGTTGTAATTGTCTTGTGAGCGCCTTGAGGCCCATGGCGCAATTTAAAAATGTAATAGATAAATAGGTGACAAAAGCATTTACGCACTATTGCATTGACCTGTGGTTCTAAAGTGAGTCAACTGTCCGGTTCCATTTGCTTTCATCGTCATTCAATTTTACGACTGCTTTTTAAACAAGTACAAAATTACAAAAAAGGTCATCAAATTGTTTGTTCGGGGCGGGCAGGGTGCCCCCCAAAACACCCCTCCTCCACCTATTTTTAACTATTCCCAACCCCCCTAACCCCTTATCTACCCTTTCCTACCCCCCCAAAAATGCTGATCACCTTTTTCGTAATTTTGCACTTAGTCAGTCGTAAAAAGGACGGACGATGAAACGACATTATACCCACTATCCATGACTATTCTCAATTTTTTGTATTCGTGTATTTTGAATGTGGTTCTGGTTATATTCCCATTCCGTAGGGACAGGCGAGTGATGTCTGCGGTTGGTTGTCGGTTCATGGGGTGATCATTATTTCAGTTGGGTTTTATATTAGGCTGTTATTGGTCATCCAGACATTTCATTGAAGCATTTATTGAAGGAGCTACAGGGATCATTGGTGGTGGTTATCCTGAAGATTGTTTGGTATCGTCTGCATAGTTTTAACATGCAAGTCCATGTGTTTCGATGAGCTTACGGAGGTGGGTTATGTAAATATTGAAGAGAAGTAGTGAGACTTGATCTTTGTGGTACACTGCAGTTTGTGTTCCTTGCTGAGGTGAAGGGAGATATCAAGATTATTTTGCGTCAATCTCTAAGGAATGATTTTAGCCATTGTATTTAACCCATATTTTTGAAAGTTAGGAGTAACAGGTTTTCTCGAGGAGTAACCAAAGTAGTGTTCATTGCAAACTTGGTAATTAGGAGGCTAGTAAAATTACATTTTAACTTTAAAAATCAGTATTATTGTTTGTATGTATACTTTTTTGTGCCCTTTAAATGCTGTAAATGAAAAGATCCTCTTTTATCTTATGCCCCTCTTCAGGTAAGATAAGGCAGCAGTGCAGACACCTGTGGATGTACCTCCATACAGTATTTGCATAATTTACAGTAGTAAAACAGGCAAGTATGCAGTAATCTGTGGGGCTGCAAATAGGATTTGAAGACATTCCACCCCCAAAAAAAACTGTGGTTGCTAGGGCCCCATGGCAGTGGATGAGGAAGAATTCAGTATTCTCGCAGCTCAGAACCGCAATGCCTCCAATCTCTGTGGCAGAGGTACAAACAATGACCCCATGTCATAATCCTACCAGTTGAAGGCCGATTTTGGGCGGCCTTCAATGGGTGCGATTACACCTATTTAGGGGGTTTCACCCCCACGCTGTTGGGATTTGCTTGACATCAGGGAGGGGGGGGTTCACCACTCAAACACCATTTTGTCCCCCGCCACACACACATTGCTCCATGCCCTCACCTAAAAACATACATATGTACCTGGACCCCATACCGGTGACAACAATCTTCCGGGCCGCACCCATCAGCCCCTGCGTGCACTTGTGTTCGGAGTGGGTCTTGGCAGGTTTTGGTATTCAGTCGTTGACTGAATACCCAAATGATAGCACAGTCCAGACTTTAAGCTGGTGCCTCTCTCAAGAGCAGATTAACTACACTGTAAGAGGCAGGTAATGGGAAAGGTAATCCTTTAGGGCCAATCTCTGGCCTGATGAGGATCACTGGGGTTATTATGACAGGTTCCTACTTCCCTGCATGTAAGGATCTTGCTGGCCAGGCAAATGCTATGCAAGCCAGACATTTCATACTGCATTAGTTCTATTCCATTCCCAAGGTAAGCAAGACACGGAAGAGCCAAGTTTCGGGAGAAGGGAAAGAAGAGTACAAGCATGACACTTTGATTATTGGAAGAGCAAATTAACTCTGCAAGTTCCCTCCTGCACCTACAGTACTTTGGGCAAGCTTTAGTCATTGTAGAGCGTTCCCATTGTTATGCCATTGTATTTAAACTGGTCTACCTATTTTAGAATGCCTACTCCAACATTCAAAATGCAGCTAACTGCGAATCGCAGGTTGTACTGGCATGTCAGGAGGCACTGTGTTCACAACAGGGGCTCCTTGGGTCAGACACAGCCTACAGCGGAAATCCAAGAGTAAGGGTCCTGAAGCACAAGGCTAGGGGCCAGAAATTCTCTGAAAGTCATGCCCTTAGGAAGTAGTTTTGGGTTTCCTATGAAATTCTGAAATGAAAAAACACGGCTGAGTAAATTAACTGGAAGGAACAACAAGAATACACATTCACTTTTTAGAGCTACATACATCAGATCACACCTGATTTAGGTCAGATCACACTTTATTTCAGTACAGGGGACAATGTCAGATCACATCCATGTCCTCGGCTGCCTCAACGCAAGGCTGGTTTCATTACAGCCGGGACACAACAGGACCAAACAGCAATCCAGAGGGACTTGCTGCTGCCCCCATGGATAGGGCGATGTAAACCAATAATCAAGGAGCTGTATCGAGATCCACCTTCAACAGTCAGTTTCAATTATTGTTCTTGGAGGGAAGGAAAGAGACATCAATAGATGAGGCGAGGTACTGTGACCACTGGCATTAAATGTCTGGTGCTCCAATTGTGGTTCTTCACTGACCCACAAACCATTGGTTGCTTATTTATCAGTTCACCATCAAGTCAATGGAAAGGCTTAGAAAGGGATTTGAAGCATAACATTTATAAAAAAAATATAAAATAAATTACAGATCAATTGCCAGGAAATGCATTTAAGGGAAGGGATAATCTGGTCGGGGACAGGGTGCTTGTACCGTGCAGAATAGCACCACATTTGCAGCACTGTTATGGAGAGGGTAAGTAGTCCGGGGAGAAAGACCATGGGATAGTAGGGCACAATTTGATCCATTGTTAAATTCTTAATAGGGAGGTGAAGCTCCTGTGGAAAAATAGACATGTCACTAGTACCACTCATCCCTTCACTCTAGGAGATTAGGCAAGGGTACATCAGAGAGAAAATCATCCATATTAGGGATTTCCCCCATGGGAAAGGAGCAGTGTAGCAGCTTAAGGGCTAGATTCCAGCTGGGAGATGTAAGTGAAGAGCATGGCCATGCCAGCAAGATGATGTTGAAAGCACAATCACAATACAGGTGAGAAGGAAAACCATTACAAATGGGAGTTGAGAAGGGCAAGGCAATAGATGCGGGCAGAGCGAATATGGCCAGAGAGCCACGCCGGACATCAGAAATAGCAAACAACTCAAGCGCTGAGAGTCAGAGACATGGAAGGCTGACTAGGCAGGGAAGAATGAGAGAGCAGGAGTGAGGGACAAGAACGACAGAATGGGAGTGGTTGAGAAGCAGGGAAGAGAAAATCAGACTGATAAGCA
Organism: Ambystoma mexicanum; assembly: GCF_040938575.1. Classification (NCBI taxonomy): domain Eukaryota; kingdom Metazoa; phylum Chordata; class Amphibia; order Caudata; family Ambystomatidae; genus Ambystoma; species Ambystoma mexicanum. Next base: position 702,624,476 of record NC_090938.1, on the reverse strand, counting down.
AAGGAGAGAATAAAAGGTGTTAGAGGACTAGGAGGGAAGCAACGTGAGAAAAGGGAAAGGCAGCGTCACTGAAAGAAAAAGCAAGAAAATGGAGAATAAACACGTAAAGAGAAGGAATGCAAAAACTTGGAGAAAGAATTGGTGACAAGTTTATTTCCCCTTTGCTCAGGAAATCCCTCCCCTGTTCAGGATTATTACCCTCTTCCTCCTCAGCAAGACATGTACTTATGTGCATCCTGTAGTGTTGGTTCTCTAGTGTCTTTGGCTGTCAACGTTTTGTTACCCTCAACCATGGTACATGACAGAAGCCAAAACCTTTAGCCACCTTTCTTCCACCTCTAGCCAGCCTGTTCTATGGAAATCCTGGCAGGTAAAGCCTCTCCCCAAAGGTTCCTTCAAGGGGACGCAACTCCTGGGGAAAGCCTACATGCATCAGGTTGGGCTCTGTTTGAGCAGAGGCCAATGGGGTGGCAACCTCGCCTTATTATAGCATTGAATGGGGGTTCCTGCCAGGACCACATCAATTTTGAAGTCTTCCTTGCACGCGAACACTGTGGTAGCAAATCCACTCAGGCTTATACTGTTGTGGCAGCCCTCCTCAAAGGATCACACTGTGGTGGCAGGCATCCTTCCTCACCACCTCACATTATGGTAAGGACACCAATAATTACAGGCTTGCCCTGTGGCGGGTTATACCTTCACAAGCACACACTGAGGTGGGGACATCCCTTAACCCCACAGGATGATTGTGGTGAACATCCCCACCACATAGAATCATACTGTGGTGATGACATACCCTTACAGTCACGGTGGTAGTAACATCTAGTCTTACTGTGGTGATGGCTTTCCTCACAGGGTCAGACTGTGGTGTCCCCAACCCCTCACAGGCTTAAATTGTAGAAGCAGCACCCCAACTCAGGGGCTTCCATGGTGTTGACAGGCCCACTCACATGCTATGCCTATGGTGGCAGTCTCCCTCACAGGCTCACTCTGTGATGGCCATCCTCCTTACAGGCTTACACTGTAGTGTTACATCTCTCACAGAATCGTACTGGGATGGCAGGTCCCCCCCATCACAGACTCACACTGCGGTGGTGCTTAAAGGGGCCTGTTCCATGTCGGTTTCGGTATCCAGAAAGATCAGGATCAGCCTCATCGCTGTTCAGGCTGGTTGCATCAGACATCCCTGCCAGATGCTCAACCGAGTCGAACTTTTGGAGATCTGATGCAATGGTTAGCAAGCTGAGCACTGAAGAGGTGTCTGAGCATGGGCACTCGGCACCCAGTTGGCCCGCTTCCACAGGGTAAATGGCCTCAGCACCTACTGGGGAAGCACGTCGCGAGACGAGTCGTTGCAGGCGCCGCGCGTGGATTTGTTCACTGATCTGCTCCAAATTACGCAAGGCCACTGAATACCTGGTCTTGGCCTGCAAGACCTTCTGCTCCAGTTCAGTTACTCTTGCTTTGTGCTCCTACAGGAAAATAAGAAAAAGGGATATGTTATGCAAGAATGCCCGAGTCGCCCAACTCAAATAACAAAAGCTAAAACACGTGGCATTCTGAAATCAGTATCCTGCCACAAAAGAAAGTCACAAACAGGTCCTGTCGTCCACAGTCCATGCATGCCTCCAAAACCAAATGCCCTACACGGTAAGACTCAGTCGCCTGCCCCTCCACAACGCAAGACTGAATGTCTGAGATCATCCTGCACCAAACGGCCTCTCTCAAACTGATGTAATCAAAAAGTAACAAAACAAGCTTCCTGCACTAAAGGTACTTTAACAAAACACTGTCACCATTCCATGCCCAAGCACATCCACTGTGCTGCGACCCTCACCACAGCATCTTGGCCACCGGGGATGGCTTACTGAAGGATAAGTCCTGCTGGGCCCACTATCCCGTCGGCTTCTTTACAATATGGCTGCCGCTGCCCCAGCCTTGCCTCCTGAAACCTGGGCAGCCCGTGTACTGCCTTTGCAGTCGGCGGATTGGTTGGGCAAGAGCCATATGGAGGATGCTACAGGGAGCTGGGAGGCGAAGTCGGCCCCCATCGAATGTCCACCTCAAAGGGCTGTGTCCCCTGTTCGGGCAGCCCATGTACACAACCCCCACACCCCCCTCGAGCTCGATGGATGACACCCCTGATACCAAACCTACACTATCCTACCACAAAGATCCATGTACCTGGAGTCCAGGTAACCGCGCGCCCCTGCGTCCATCCCTCTAGGTAAGACAATCCGAGATCCTCCCACTCTCCCTGCTGACCATATGGATGACTGGTTCTACCCTTTGCTCTTTCCTATGACACATTCACCAGGGTATTTAGGCGTCCAGTGGGTGGCCTTTGCATAGCAAACCTATGAGAAGCCCAAGATCCTGATGCATGGCTGAGGCCCCCAGCACTGCAGTCTCTCCTCACCACAATCTCACACCCCCCACCACATTCCTGACACCAGCTCTACCAGCACAGCGGTCAGAGACTCCTCTGAATAAGCAGCGTATTGGCTATTACAGCGCCAGATGGAAGAGGTCACCAGTACAATCCAGCATGTTCGTTCCCACAGATACAGCTTATAGCCACTACCTTCTACCCACCCTCTTCCCATTTCTCCCACCAGCAAACACCTGCAAAATCACTAAGTCCACGCCAGGCACTGCCTACTTCGACAAAACGTATTCTATTTGACAGGCTTGTCCCCACCTCCCCTCACTTACTCACTGGGCCTACCCAAACACACCCCCTTCCATCCCAAACTTAATTGCACACCTACATTTTGCTCACTCAGAGCAGTAACTACTAGTGTTACTACCACACCACCAAGATCCTCACTCCTCCCCAGCCCTACAGCATGCCGTCACTGCTCATAAAGTACTCCACCTACATCACAATAGAACTGCAAGCCTATCCCACCCCAGCCTTAGCACTCATCGACTACTCAAATTATGTTCCAGAACCTTCACAGTAATACCATAGTTGTCCAGTTTTACATGCCCCATTGTGGGAGTGGCCAGAGCCACTAGGCTTTCTACGTGCACAAACAGCACAGCCATCAATGCTACCCCTGCCATGCTCAACCTGCCTCCAACCAGCCCTGTCCCTCTTCCACCAGTGAATCAGGCTGTTTAACTCAAATGTGAACTGAGTAATGTACGCAAACTTGGAGCACGCGGTGTATGACATCATTGACCACCACTTACATGCTACCACCAAATCCTGGCTCCAGAGAGCCTCTGGGCTGTCGTTATCGTTTCCGCCAAACTACTTCATCTTCAGGGCTGACCACACTGATACCCCGGGAGGCAGAGGCGCCCTTATTGTCAAATCTTCCAACCTCATTAAAACTACCCTCACGTCTCCCTTGGCAGGCTACAAAACTCAGCTCATAAAACTCACAATCAGCCTGCATATAAATATATATAAAGTATAACCTCCTCCTCCTCTACCGGCAACCCAATTCCATCAGCCCCCCTTGAGTCTGACATACCCCTCCTTATCACTCCCCTGATCAAGCCAGCCAAAAAATGAATTGTTCTAGGTGACTTTCAATTGGGCTCCACCGATCCCACCGACACCAAAGCAGCCTCACTTATCCGTTCACTACATGATATGAACTTCACTCAATTAGTTTCAGCCCCTACACATGCCAAATGTCGCATTCTAGATTGGATTCCTATAACCAATACCACTATCAATATCTCTTCCATCAGCCCGGTGCCCTGGTCGGATCGTTTCTAAATATAATTTGACCTCTCTCATTACTCTTAGTCACCTCTTTCTCGTCCCAATACTGTCAGAAGTAAAATGTGGGGAAATTAAGGGAGCTGCTCTACAGTAGCCTATAAAGGCCGACACCCTCATCACAGCACAACTCTATTCTGGTCTGAAACGCCCATACACCCACGCAGGAGAGCCTAAAGCCCACACTACGGACCTGCCTCTCCCCTGCACTACCAGTAAACAATAGGCCCTAAGATCTAGCAAACCACTACCACCAGAGCCTCCTCCATACCATGGACCAGCATGCCCCCCTAAAATCTAAAACACCTAAACCACTAAAGCACAGTATCAATTGGTCCACAGAAGAGCTTATCACAATTCGCAGAGGCAAGAGAGTGTTAGAACATCTTTGCAGGAAGCACCCTACTCCTGTAAATTGCATAATCCTCTCCAACGCCACCAAGTCATACAAGAAAGTGGTAATCGGTCACAAAGCGAACACATATGATACCAGAATTTTCAATGCAAGTTCAAATGCCAAAGAACTATTCACTATTCTTACAGAATTGGAAAACCCTGTCACTACAAACACTCAAATTAGGTCGGAAAAATCTTGGTGCACAACCATTCAATAAAATGTACCTACTACGCAACAAAATAAGTGCAAAAAAACCACATCTGGCCACTAAATCCTCACCACCAATTACCCTGATGCTTCCTACACCCCTAACTCTGTTGTGCCTCCTCTGTTCTTCTCACAAGTGGCCCAAGTAAAGGTCCTTGATACCATCCAAACTTTGAAACCACCCAACTGTAAGGGAGATACCTGCCAGGTGCAGATTGTCAAGCTCTGTGCTACAACCTTGGCTCCTATTATCACAGATTTCATCAACACTTCTGCCAATGTTGTGCCTACCAGTATTAAATCAGCCTGTGTCACCACGCTCCTCAGAAAACCATCACTTGACCCTGCTCTGACAACAACCTACCACCCATCACCACTTTCCCCTTGTTGCTCAAAATTCTAGACTGCATCGCCTATTCCCAAGCACAACCATTTCTAGAATCCCACCACCTCCGAGGAGCAATTCAGTCAGGTTTCCGACCCAAACACAGTAGCGAAACAGCCATGCATGATCTTAAAACGCAACTTGACGCATTTGTGATTCAGGCAACCTAGCCATTATTCTCCTCCTCAACCTCTTAGCAGCATCTGACCTGGTGGACCATGACACGCTCTGCCAGCAACATGGGATGAATCTTTTCTTAACGAATGCACCTCAAAAGTGCTCATTGGTAACACAGCAGCTGACCCTATCCCAGTCACCCTTGGTGTCCCACAAGGCTCCTGCTTGTCACCCACCCTCTACAACACATACACTAAGCCATTATCCAACATCCTTGACTCACTTGGCATCATCTTCATGAACGTCGCTGATGACACCCAAATCCTCATCCCTATTACAGGCAACCACATCGAAAACACTGTCGCCATTAACAGGGTTTATGGTACCATTCAAAAACTGGATGGCCACTGTGAGAAACCTGATGGTGTCCTCATATCTATTCCCCACGGATCCTCTTCTCAGATGGACAGGGAAAGACCATCGGTTTTGGACCCTGAACCTGGTTGGAAAAGCGAGGGAGGATCACCTGGGTGGAGGGTCCCTGGGGACTGGGACTGATGTCCTCAGGTGAGACAGTATTCTGCATTCCCTCTTTCATGAAGAATCCTCTACCCCAGAGGCAGTTATGGGATATTGTTATACACGTCTCATTGAACAAGAAAATAACAAGAAGATCACCAGTCCAGAAGCATCAGAAAGAGAGGGAAAAGAAAAAGGGTTAAGGGTATGTTAGGCGAGACATGGTATGCCCCCTTTCCCTATTGAAGACCAACCTAACCCTCCTCCGGCCTTTATAGGCTACTGTAGAGCAGCTCCCCTCATTTGCAGTACTGGGACGAGAAAGAGGTGACTAAGTGTAATGAACACTAAAACTCAATTATCACCGCTTTGGTACTGGGACGAGAAAGATGCCTGCAGAGTACTGGGAGGTTCAGGCATGTCCCAATAACTATCGTCAGGCAAGACTAATTATGTATCCACACCTGCAACCAGTCAATAGGCTGCAGGTGTATAAAGGAAGAGCAGTAGAACAGCAGGGAGCAACAAGGAGACCTGGGTGAGAGAAACCAGCAGCCATGGTGGGTCTGTGAGGAAGCCAGGATGCCGGTCGATGCCCAGAAGACCTGGGGAGCCCAAGGTAAGTTGGGCTTTAACAGGTGTAGGAGCCTCCATGTTAGGCAGCATGTAGCTGGACATGCAAAGAAGCAGGAAAGAAGAAGGGATGCCGTCCACGTCCATGCCGATGAAGTAGAGCCACCAGTGTATGCAGGCGAGCAACCGGATTGCGAGCAAAGCTTGCAGAGGACGGTCCACGGGCCGGAGTAGCAGAACGAAGCCAGCAGGAGCTGTCGGAGAGGACGCAGAGGACCGGTGAGTGTCGGGGAAGTCACTCAGTGCCGGGGCGCTTCTTGAGGGCTGCACATAGGTAACGAACTGCCCTATTATGCTTATTGAATGTAGAACAAAATTAAAACCCAAAACAAAGCTAAAATATGCATATTGAATAGCAAACTGAATGAAAACTTGAAACAGAGGCAAGGTATGCATAATGAATACCGAACTGAATAAAACTTTATGGGCAAAGCTAATAACGGATTGAAGCCAAAAGGGAAAGTGCCCATTTGAAAGAAGCCTACAGAAAAGAGCCCAAGTGTGAAACAGTGTAACAGAAAGGTGGGGCATGAACCAGACAACCAGAAATTGAACTTTATGAATGGGCACAGTGCGGCAAGGCCAAAGACTGGCAAGAGATGTGTGACATGTTGTGGCCAAGCCAAGAGGGTAACTAGGAAAAGCCAGGAAAGTGTGGAACTGCCCATAAAGTCAACAAGCTGGCTAAGGAAAACTTAATGATATGATACGATATGGCATTTGTAACGCGCCTATACACAAGTGTTTCAAGGCACAAAGAATGTGAATCTGTACACAGGTGCAAGTATAGAATAACCTGTTTGGGCTGGAGAGCCTAAGTGTCCGGGGTTGCGCGATCTCTTATGGGTGGACCGTGTAGTCTGACAACTGCACCTAGACCAGTGAGCCCTAAATTGTGAAAGTTAAAGACATTGTGAAATAAAACAAGGATAAGCACTGTAAGCAAACTGGTACTACCATCTAGAAGGAGGGCCAGGTCTTATTTATTTATGTGTTCCTAATGTGCCGAAAGCATGCAAGCATCAGGGCGCAGAGACATAAAACAAGGCACAATAGACGAACAACAGGGGTGCTGGAAGAATTTCTGTCTATATGGAGATTTACTTGAAAAGGTGAGTTTTAAGGTGCTTCCTGAAGATTCTGTGATTAGGTTCTAGGCGAATAGCCAGAGGAAGTTTGTTCCACTGCTGAGCCGCCTGAACAGGAAATGATTTCCCGGCACCCGTCACTCGATTAGCCGGCGGCACCTGCAGCCTACCATGTGCCTCCGATCTCAGAGTCCTGTTAGAGGTGTAACTTATGAACTTAGACCTGAGGTACGTCGCAGCCACCCCATACAAGCATCTGTGCACTAGCGTCATGGCTTTGAAAAGGATTCTGTCCTCAATCCTGAGCCAGTGTAGTGCTCTCCTTCCTTCTGTCACATGGTCTCTTCTGTTAATCCCTTTTACCACGCGTACCACGTTGTTCTCCATTATCTGATATTTCTGAATGCATTTCTTCGAGTTGCCATAATCCAGGTGCGACAGAATGATGGCCCTAGCAATAGTGGCTGAGTTCTTTTCATTTAGAAGGGGGCGGATGGCTCTCAAGAGCCGAATGTAGTAGGAATTATTTTTATGAAGGTAATTAGTCTGAGCCTCTGTGCCCAAAGTGGCCTCCATCGTCATCCCAAGAGTTTTCACTTGGGTAACTACCTTAATGCACAAGTCTTTGACAACAAACTCATCATATTCTACCCCTAGCTTGGCTCTCGCTTGTCGTGAGCCAAATATCATCAACTCGTTGTTTTTGCTATTTAGGCACATCCAATTGCCTTCCATCCACTTATCTATTATACCATATAATGCAATGACCTTAGCCTTATCTGTTTGGTAATCACCCACTAACTCCAACACCAGCTGTGTATCATCGGCGTAATTGGTAAAATATACGTCGATGGATTCTAAAAGTACACAGAAGCATTTCATAAAGAGATAGAAGAGGGGATGTACTGGCTCCCTGTGGAACCCCTGCACTTATATGGGCAGGCATCGAGAACTTCTCTTCCCTGTGTACTCTTGCTACTCAATGTGCCAGGAAAGATGCCAGCCAGGCCAGTGCCACCTTGAAGCATCCTGCCGTTTCTCCAAGACCTGCTGTAGTAGTTGATGATCCACAAGATCGAAAGCCCCGCTTAGATCCAATAGCATTACCATCCCTGTCTTGCCCTTATCCACTATGGATAGCATACATGATTGTAAATCGAGCATCGCGGTTTCCGTGCTATGTGCAGCACGGAAGTCCGACTGCTGCTCATGCAATATGTTGTTGGCTTCAACATGAGATTGCAGTTATTACGTCGCTATTTTATCCATAATTTTCAGAATAAAATTGGTGTTGGTTATCGGACACAGGTTGCCAGGGTCCTTAGGATCCAAGCCTGGTTTCTTAATCAGGGGTGTAAGGGTCACCCGATTAATTTGTTTGGGGGGCAATGCCATCATGGAAGGAGGCATTCATTATTTTTGTCAGGACTGGGGCAAACAGTTCCTTGTTCTCTACAATTATTTTGGGAGGAATTAAGTTTTCTGCGCAGGAAGATGGTTTCATCTTTGACAACACTTTAACCATCTCTTCTTCAGAGAGTTGAAGTTCTCTAATTCATAATGCTGCAGTTCTGCGGCATTAGGTGAGTGGACCTCCTTTGAGGCTTCTCTAGCCAGGATAATGGACTCTCTGGCTTTGTGAATTTTATATGCAAATGCCCTTTTCACCAGTTCACAGTGCTCCTCTGTTGGAACATGTGGGGGGGACAGAGCTTTGGGTGTTTCAAACGAGTTGAGAATGTCAAAGAGTTTGCTTGTCGAGTTAGGAGCAGCTTCAATCAGCTCATTATAATGATCGGCTTTGGCCTCTCTAATACCCCTTCTGTATTTAGAGTTGGCGCAATTCCAATGTTCTTTGTTATCCAATGACAGATCCTTTTGCCAATCCTTTCCAATCTTCTTTTCTCAATCTTGAGCTCGCATAGTGTGCTATTGAACCAACTCTGGTGATTGTTGTTCTTCCTAACCATTTTTGATTTGAGGGGAGCATGCTGCTCCACCACGTCAAGTATTTGGTTGGTGTAATACTTCAACATTTGGTCACATGAGTCCCCAATTTGAAAGCTATCGGCTATTTTATGTAGGAATGGTTCATGCTGGTCTGGGCCTAGGCCTTTGAAATTTCTGCTCTGTATCCTAACCAGGTGACCAGGTGTTACATTGAACTTTGAAAGACGGAAACAAATACCAGTTGTTACGCTGTAGTCTTGGGGAAGGAAGCCTGAGACTTTAAAAAAAAAATTAAAATTATGATAATTGTTTTTTTATAACACGCTTAATACCGATGAGGTTTCTAAGCGCGAACCCAGGATTCGAACCTGTGTTGCTGTGTCGTCTTGCTTCCAAGACGAGTGCGTTGCCATTGAGCTATACCACTCGTTCTTGATGAATTACAAATGCTGTCTTGAGGACGGAGCCTCAAGATCCCTTTCTGTTCAACTGTGTTGCTTTGAACTTGGGGAAGGGAACCCCAAGGATTTTGTGGAACTGTATTGCCTTGCACCTGGGGAAAAGAACCCTAAGGATTTGTGGAACTGTTTGAACTTGGAAAAGGTAATCAAGACTTTTGTGGAACTTTCTTGAACTTGGGGGAGGGGAGCTGAAAAGGAAGCTAAGAGCTGGACGAAGCTCAGCACTTTGTGTTGATCACCATTTCTTTCATTATTGACAACCCGATACATTGTTTAGCTTTAGTTGCAAGTACAAGGATAGATTCTGGACACAGACAGACTTTTAAGTTGAACTATTTGACTCAGGCATTCCTTAGTTTTGTTCAGGTAGGGAAATTCCACCTTAACATAGGGCCAGTTAGGCCTTTACCATCCTGACATTTAATTTAATAAACCATTTTGTTTTGAAATTTAAATCTATTGTCTGTGTCTTACTTCATGATGCCTTCACACCACCCACAATCTCTGTCTCAATGACAACAAAACAGAGTTACTCATTGTTGGCTCCCCCACCTCCTCAAAAGCTTTGATGCGGCTTACTCCTCACTTCTCAATGAGAAGGCACTGCAATATCGGTCCTCAAGCAAGTTAGAACCCTGGGGGTCTGTCTGGATGCAGAGCTATACAAGCATATTAATGCCCTCGCATCCTCCACTGCCTATACCTTGTGAGGACGTCCTCACTTCTTTGCCCCAAGGTATCCTCCCCCCCAAGTGGCCATGGAAAGGCCGTCGCTATCGCATCCTGATCCTTGGGGGTGGATATGCGAATGAGGATCACCTGGAGGAGACTTCCTTAGATAAGACATGGCATCCTCTCCCCCCACCCCCTCCCTCTTAAGGTCCCCTCAATTCCCCAGACCTTTGTGGGCTATTCTAGGTCAGATCCCTACATACATAAGCCACTTTAGTAATGGGACGAGGAAGTAGTAACAATAAGAGACAAAAGACTCTAGAACCAACCATGTGTCGTCTAGGGGAGGGAGAAGAGAGAGAGGGGGGGGGAGGGAGAAGAGAGAGAGAGAGAGGGGGGAGGGAGAAAGAGAGAGAGAGGGGGGGGGAGAAGAGAGAGAGAGAGGGGGGGGGAGGGAGAAAGAGAGAGAGAGAGAGGGGGGGAGGGAGAAAGAGAGAGAGAGGGGGGAGGGAGAAAGAGAGAGAGAGAGAGAGAGAGAGAGAGAGAGAGGGGGGGGGAGGGAGAAAGAGAGAAAGAGAGAGAGAGAGAGGGGGAGGGAGAAAGAGAGAAAGAGAGAGAGAGAGAGAGAGAGAGAGAGAGAGAGAGAGAGAGAGAGAGGGGGGAGGGAGAAAGAGAGAAAGAGAAAGAGAGAAAGAGAGAAAGAGAGAAAGAGAGAAAGAGAGAAAGAGAGAAAGAGAGAAAGAGAGAAAGAGAGAGAAAGAGAGAGAAAGAGAGAGAAAGAGAGAGAAAGAGAGAGAAAGAGAGAGAGAGAGAGAGAGAGAGAGAGAGAGAGAGAGAGAGAGAGAGAGAGAGAGAGAGAGAGAGAGAGACTATGGACGTGACCAGACCAAGTATCCCTGGGAAGCCGTGCAGAAGGAAAAGCAAGTACTGGTGCAGTGGATTGAGGAAGCTCACTGAGAGCCGTGACAAGAAAGCAGCAGGCTGCAGGGATGCCGAGAGCAGAGGGGACGCTCTGGGGCGTTTGCAGGTACGGGCAAGCCAGACGAGGCTTACAGGAGCGCTGCGAGAAGTGGCGACACCAGGAGCCGGAGGAAGCAAAAGTAAAACAGACTTCACCGTAGCAGGTGCTACGGTGAACTGCGAGAGAAACCAAAGGCGCCAGTAGAGACTGGCGAGTCCCGTGAAATGGGAAAGGGACACAGCGGCATATAGGAGGCAGCCTGTGTATGGAACTAGCAGGAAGTGAAAAGCTAAAGCAGAGTAAAGATGCAAATGACATTTCACATATAACTAAGCACTTTTTGAATACCGATCTGAATGAAAGTAAGCAGTTTAAATACTGATCTGAATGAAAACAGTTTGGGGGGGGGGACTTATGAATAACCAGGAACTGTGAACTTTGAGAGAACAAGCATTGGCCAGAGCCATTTGAAGGAACTATGTTTTGAAAGAGTAAGCATTGGCCAGTCATATGAACTATACAACAGAAGTGTTTGTTTCAAGAGAAACAAGTATTGGCAAGAGCTACAAGAATATCAGAAAGTGTACCCTTTGCATATTGTTTAACAAGTAAAGGTACAGCATCAAGAGGATCTGAAATGAGCCAGAATTAAATACCACTGTGAAGCTAAAACAGTGGCAGCGTGCATGTGAAGGAGAAATCAGTTAGGTGCATCAGTTGCGTGACCTGTGATGGGTGGATAGTGTGGTCCAACAACTGCGCCTAGACCGAGAACACCCATCAACGGAAAGCCAATTGAAATACCAGAGCTGGTTGGTGAAGCTGAAGGAAACCCAGTGTGAACTGTGATTGAGGATTTGAACTTTGTTAAATTGTTGAGAGACTTGAAGCCTTGGGGAAGGAAATTCCCTTTGTGTTTTGTGAGTTATTTAGAAGCCTTCGAAACCCTTTCTTGGGAGAATATGTGAACTATCTTGAATTGTGGGGAAGGTAGATCCTTTCCTACCCAGAGTTGGAAGATGCTTGGAACTGTTATTTGAACACTTGTTTTGAAGTGGATATCCCTACACAGTGTATACAACTAGATGTGAGGGCAAGTATAGGTTTTGACAGACAGATAAGGAACAAGTTACTTACCCCTGGTAACGTAATTACGACTGGATGTTCCTCCCACGTATTTCTCATCTTTGATATTATCTTTTCCAGCTGCAGCTGCTTCGTAAATGAATTTCGTCAGAGGGCGCTGTGCATCGATTCTGTCGACTCGATGTTCCTTGAGGGCCTCTGTCTCGAGGTCAATGTCATCACCTGTATGTATAGCACGTGCAGCACACGTTGGCTTCAGTTCTGTTTTTCAACATTTTTCTTTGCAGAATTGCACGCTTAGCATCATACTGTATCAGACGCTAAAGGAATGTAAAGTGTAATGCCTGGAAATTCTACCGTGTGGTAGGTTGGGAGGGGCGTTGAGGAATATGTGGGAGGAACATCCAGTCGAAAGAACATTACCAGGGGTAAGTAACTTGTTCTTCGAATGGATTGTGTCCTGCCACGTATTCCTAATCTATGATAAACTCCCAAAGCAGTGTTGGTTTTGGAGGTGGGAGTAAGACATTTCAGAATTCATTTTAGTCATGGACCGAATGAAGGACTGCCTTCCCAAATCCTCCTTTCTGAGGTGAAGACGAGTCTAGACAGTAATGTTTTACAAAAGTATGGATGGTAGACCAAGTGGCTGCCGCACAGATGTCCCTTATTGGCACCCCTCTTTGTAGGACAGAAGATGTTGCCATGCCCCTCGCAGAATGGGCTCTTAGGCCTTCTGGAGGGTCTTACCCAGCTAATCTACAGCATTCTCCAATGCTCAGAATAATCCATCTGGACAGGGTTTGTTTTGTAAGTGCTAGGCCGAATTTATGACCCATGCATCCAATGAAGAGCTGATCATCTTGGCGAATCTTTGCCATTCGTGAAATATGAAAACTTCTTGGGTCAAATCCGTGTAGCCTCTCCTTTCCAGGATGAGGCGGTGGGTAAAAAGTTGGTAAAACAATCTTTTGAGATAAATGGAATTCAGAGACTATTTTATGTAGAAACTAAGGTTTTACCTTAAGAACAACCTTGCCTCTATAAAATAAATTGTAAAAGGGGGTTTGCAAGTGAACACCTGCAACTCAGTCACCCTGCAGGCTGGTGTAAGAGCTACGAGTAAAATGGTCTGAAATGTTAGAAGTCTTAATGGACACGAATCAAGAGGTTCAAAATGAGCACACACAAGACATTTCAAGACAAGATTCCAATCTCAAACAGGGACTTGAAAAGGAGTTGGGGGAAACACATAGGGGAGCCCCTTGAGAAATTGTATGATTAAAGGAATTTTAAAGTACGACTTCCTCAGAAGATTGTTAAAAATTGAAAGCGCTGCCAAATAACCTTTAACGGTTCCAATCTGGAGCCACAGATTGGCTAAATGTAGCAAGAAAGACACCACCATAGGCGTATTACATTGAAATGGATCCACATTCTCATCTCTGCACTAGTCACAGAACCTGTTCCAACTGCAACAGTATACAGATTTGGTTGCTGTCCTTCTGACTGAAAGCATAAACTCCATAACGTTATCCGGGAGGTCCCAATCCTTACATCTCAACCTCTCAGAAATCATGCGTGAAGGTTGAGTGTCTTGACCTCTGGCTGAAGAACCCAACCCTCCTCTTGCAAGAGAAGGTCATCTCTTTGCGGAAGACGCATTGGAAGGCAGATGGACATGTCCAGAAGGTCCGGGTACCAGGTCCACGGGACCAATCCGGAGCAATTAAGATCATGGATTTCCTGAACTTTCTAAACCTACTGATTACGTGAGGAATGACGGGGACTGGAGGAAACGCGTACAGGAGTGGACATTCCCGGTCAACTACGAACGCATCCCCAAGAGGTCCTCTTGGGGAAATTCCCTTGAGCAGAGCAGTTCGCACTTCTGGTTGACACTGGTCGCAAACAGGTCTATTTGAGGGGTTCGCCAAAGGGTTAAGCCCGGCGAAGTGAAGGGCGATAAGGATTCCTGCTGTTTGCCTGGGGCTGGGAGCTTGCCTGCCTGCACTTCTTCCAATACCCTTTGAAAGGCAGAGACGGTGAAGAGGCAGTGAAGAGTCGAAGGAGTCCAAGGAAGTTCGAGGGAGCTTGAGGCCAACTTTTGAACTTGGCTGTGTTACAAGTACTGTGCGGCAATGAAAGATGTCTATCCCACCAAAACACGCGGACAGCGGAGATTGGAAGCGGCGCTGTTAGAAAAACCAGCTACCCCAGTGACCGCAATCCATGCTAACTCCCACGACCCTGCCCACACAGACTTTGCTACCAGCAACGAGCCGGTCCCTCCATCAGCTATCAGAGCACCCCCAGACGATCTTCAAGCAAGTGACTGTATGGAGAGAGTTACTGGGAACTGTATGAATGATTGTGCAGTGGATGACACTAATATGCACATTGCACTGGCACACCCCCATGAATACCTTCCGGAAGCAATTAATGAGGTGACCACGGGCTGTATACCGGTTGTGATGGACCTCATAGGGGGGAGAAGGGGTAATATGGGCGCCGCTGTGGCAATGGTCGACCTCAGCATCAGTAATGCCACAACAACGCCAGATACTTGTCAGGTGGTGACGGAGAGCAACACATCTGATGCACACAACCTTCCCGCGACAGTGAGTGACACGAACCAAATGAATACGGTGTTTGGACGTCTGGGACGGTCTCCAAGTGTGGCGTGCCGTCACGGCAACATTTGTACCCCTCTAAGTCCAACACCAGCATTCATGTCCCGTGGTGAGTTACCTCACAGCCGCCTTTTCAGTGTGGTCTCTTCAATAGGCTCCGTAGGTGAATCCACACTTACAGAGTTTCACTGTGCTTCCAATTGTGGCTTGAATTGTGAAGACGAAGATGTTGTCTTTAAATGCCCAGATGACGATGTGGTAAGAGAGCGAGGAAATCCAGCAGGCGACCTCTGGACGCCATTGACAGGAAAGCACAAATCTACCTTTGCCAATGCCATTGCAGTTGGCATGGATCGTAGAAATTTACTTGAGGTTGTGAACAAACTGCTGGCCGATTTAACAAGCATCGAAAGGCGACACAGGAACAACGACGGATGTCCAGTTGACTATAGATCAGTCTATGAGGCCGCCCTACGAAGAAAGGGCGTCCTCGCCCAACTCTGCGCAACAGAAAATCCATCGAGTCTGCTGCCTAGCTAAACGCAGAAGAATGGATGAAAGTATTTCACCAAGCCTTAGATGTTCACAAAACAAAAAGGCAAAAAGGTCTTATCCCCACTCCTTATTGAATGTAACCTACCCAAGGGAATCTCTGCAACTATAACAAAGTAGGGGCGCAACACAATTGACATTAAGTGAAGACGATCTAGAGCAAGTGTCCTCCAAATCCTCACTTTTGGAGCGGCCGTTTCCGAAGATTAGACGCTGTGTCATTCGCAAAAAAAGAAGTGCGTGCCGTGGAGAGCCTGAGCAGGCAGCACTAGGAATTGTGCAAAACTCCTAAGACCTGCAGGCCCCGATTTTGAATGTGCATGTCCATCGCCCCGTTTCTCAAAATGTACGAGCAACTTAATGACAACTTGAAAGATCTGGCTTCTGTAGTCCATACATTGACAAACAATGTATGTAAGATTGAACAAGAGTCCACCAACCGCAAGGCGGTTTTGCAAGAGATGAACAAGAAGATGGATGCAATGTTTGCAGCCCTGTTAGAGAACGTAAGAAATGCCAACATTGACAAAAAACTTTTGGCGGAGGTCGCAAAAGAAGCCTTGAACAGCTTTCAAAAAGACACAACATCGAATGGACCGTCAGCTGTTGCCAAGTGTCAGAGATGTAATCCTGCAACAGTATTGGACATCTGTGTTTCTTGTTCCAGATTAGAAAATAGCTATCTACCTAACAACCAGGCATGTGTAGCAGAAATGCCAAAGGAAAATTCGGAACCTATGAAAAGTACACTTGGCATACAGGCTTCGTCAGCAGCTCCTCCAGAACCAGTAAGGTCTGTTGACTTAACTGGTATTGACGAGCCTAGTTTGCCCGTCACTATTCTGTCTAGGGATCCTTGCTCCGACACAATAAAGGCACAAATTCATAGCAGTAGAGATTCAAGCGTGACTGACAGCGGGTTTGTGAAGGCTGTAAAAGAGGCTCAAGACGTTGCCAATTTAGCCTTACAAAACCCACAAATGCCTTCGACATCTGCAATTTCCGTGTCTCAGGAACCACCTAAAGTGATGGCGGATCCAGCCGAGAAGCCGGCTGTTATATATGACATCTTCAAGATCTCAACGGACACACATAAGTCGAACAAAACTGACGGACGTATAGTAAGTGGCCCTGGTAAGAAAACTAAACATTTACCATCAAGGAAAGCGAGGAGAGGAGCCATCAATTCACGAACATTTCTACGTAACATCAAAATCGTGAATGTTACGGTTAATGGAGTGCTATCAAAAAGTAAACCCTTGGAAAGAAAGCAGACGGCGCAAGTTTCCAAGGAGACAGCAACAGATTTGGAAGGTACATACACTTGCATCAGTGACGTCTCTGACGGGCTGATGAATGTATCAATTTACGAGGACGAAGAGCCGCGTAGCAATGCCATAATCCCACCGATCTCTCAGGTGCCCAGTCTGCCGGCACCGGCTATATCGGCTCATGAGGTGCCATCTGGAAACTCATCTGAGCATGGCACAACCAAGAATTTTGTCACTGGCCAGATGTGTACACCTAAAGTGGTGTCAGTAGCAGAAACTGTCCTAGACACAGATGCACAGAGACAATTTCAGTTAAGTGTGAATGAGGCGCAAACTAACAATTCCATTGGAACTGTATCTAGATCAACAGATGAGCTTGCAGTCCTACCGGACAAACGGCAAGCTGAAATTCAACAGGAAAGCAGCCATAAATTAGGAGAAATGCTAATGCCGAATCCTACTAAAAATTCAGAATACAATCAGACACAGAACACAAACCAAAACAACTATCATGAGTGCTATCACTGTGAAAAATTCTGACTCGAAGCAGAAAGAAGAAGGATTCTCAATATCGGCAGATATCAGAGCCGAGATTGAAAATTCCATACAAAAATATTTGGAATTACAACAATCAATCAAGAATCCATCTGAGAATCCTTTACCGAGTCGGAACCTTGCTGTTAATTCACAAATGACCTTAACAAGCCCGAACAACGAAGCAAGCATTTTTCCATCGGTGCAAATGCAAACTAACATCAAAACACAGTCTGTATTGTATGACCAAGAAGTGCAAAAATTACAATTAAATCACTTTCTGTCACTCAAAGAACAAACACACAACTTTCAACTCAAACAAATATCTACAAGAAATCAGTCATAACAGGAGATTTTGGATCAGACAGAGTTATTTGAAAACAACAAGAATAGCGATAGAAATTCTCTACAAATTGCAGAAAGAGAAAGCGCATTGCTCCCGACAAGTCAGCAATCAAAATCTGTTGAAATGGAACATCAAATTGCAAGGGGAATTGAAAACTATTTCAAACTTAATATGACTAAGCAAAGCTATCCAATCAAAGAAACAATTCAAGAAAACAAAGAACAATTAACAAATACCCAGCACAGATTTGCTAAACCACAGGAGCAAGATAAAAGAAAAACAAACAGTACAGAAGAAAAACAAACTAAGGCAAATAAAAACACTTTGACAAAAATGGAATACGCATCATAGGCTAATTTTAAAATGCCGTCCAGCGCCATATCCAGACTATGTCCTAAATCGCACAAGCATATTGGCAGTTTGCAAAGAAGTGGATTCGTTACAAGATATATCTTCCATTGACATTGCACAAGTTGAATTCTTCAAAGAGAATGACCATTCCATAGTGCAGGGGTCTCCAGCCTTTACGTTAGCTAGAGCTACTTGTAGTGGAGGCCAACAGTGGAGAGCTACCTGCGTGCAATATCGGGGTGGGGATATTTATAAACCTCTGAATTTTTACCAATATTTTTTTGGCCCAATTATTTCCTCTCTATAAACAGATGGAATAACATATGCCTTCACAATTATATTAAGAACTTCAAAAACCTCTTTGTTGCATTATTATTTATTAGTAGCTGTCTCAAAAAGACAGATATTTGTTGGACTACCACACAAATATCCTGTAATTTGTGTGCCCTTCCTTTGCGTTTTATGGAACAAGTTACTTACCTGTAACTGTTGTTCTCCAGCATGGGTCTGGCATGGATTCACATGCTCATGAATATTCCCCGTCGTCAGGCTGGGAATCCTCGGTAAAGAAAAAACCAGTATCAGTTTCGTTTCTGATCTGTCTTTCGTAGTAATAACCAATCACTGGTCTCTGCGTCATACTGACCACAGCCAATGACTGCCCTCTACCTAAGCACCGCCTCTGGCAGCCATCTTCAGATTTTTACCGCACGTTCATGTGTTGGGATCCTCGTGCTATTGCTCTCGAGCGTTAGTGCTATTTTTCGCGCTTTTTTCACAAAAAACTTCGATTCTTTCGGTCAAAGAGCCTCAAGCTCCACCGATCCTACATCCGATCAACGGGGACCCGTGTCGGATTCATCTGTGCCCCTCAAGGGTGAAGATTTCGTCGAGCTACACTTCGGAGGAATCCAGAAGCTTCTCAGGCCCGGTCTCGGAGATGGCCCAGGAGAAGGGAAGCTCGACGCCCGGAAAGCTGTTCAGGGTCTGCCCTGGATGCCAGCTGCAGAACGTCTTCAAGGAGGACGAACACTCTTTCTGCCTTTACTGCCTTCATGAGGACAAGACGCACGTGGAGAAGGACTGTGCGTTTTGCGGCAACATGTCGGAACGGACCATGAAGTACCGCCATCAACGTCTCGCCAACTGGCTGGAGGGTAAGAGCCCGTCTGGCGAGAAGAAGAAGAAATCCGAGCGGTCTTCTAAGACCTTTGAGGGCGCCCCGGCGACGGGGGCCCAACATAAGGCCAAGCACCGCGAGTCCGCTGGCACCGGGAGCGCCGAACGGTCGGGCTCTACGGGCGCCAGGCAGGGCGCACCCTCCCCGGCACCATCAACCACGAGCCAACGCTCTGGGTCGGGTAAGAGGAAGGCCGAGCACCCGGCGAAGCTCCTGGAGAGGCCCCGGTCGAGCTCTAAGGCAGAGGAGGAGCGTGGCAGTGCCCCCTCCCTCAAGGATAAGGCGGTGAGCGCACCTAAGGTGGTGAAGGCCTTGATCCATCCGACCAAGCCCTCTATCGAAACGGTCGCGGCGGCCCTGGCTCAGCCTGTGGTCGCTGCACCAGTGGTGGCGACCTCAGGGCCCAGAATCTCCCTGCCTCCTCGGAGGGAGTCTTCCTTTGTGCCCATCGATAGGACCCCCGTGAAACCCTCCGTGGGGAAGAAGAAGGGGGGGCAGGGCGTCGTCGGAGATTCGGCCTCAACCTCAGAAGAGGAGCTGATCGAGGTCTTAAGCCACGGCCTAGGCGTGGAAGAAGGCCAGCCCGTCGGAATGGACCCCGACGCAGGTGACGACGACATCGTCGAGGATACCGACGGGGCCCCTGCTCGCCCGTCGGATTCCCCTCTGCCAGCGCCGCAAGACAACTCGGCGGCCATTTTGTTGGCCATACAGTCCTTATGCTCCGAGATAAGGACGAGGCTACCGTTACCGACGGAGGAACCTCTCCCGTCGGGGGATCCAGAACCGGGACCTTCTGGTGTTCCCCCTACCAAGAAAAGAAGGATCCATCCACCACCTCCTTTTCAACCGTCGCGCCCCTTCCAGCCCTCCTCCCCGTCCACCCGAGGGGATGATACGGGGACTGACACGGCAGCGACGGGTACGGACGACGAGGCATACGACGAGGATTTTCCGTCGTCGCCTCCCACCAGGGCTTCTCCGCCCGACGAGATCGGATCTTTCCACTCCATGATCTCCAGGGCTTCCGAGCTTTTCCAACTCTGCCCTGAGGAGAAGAAAAAGGAAGGCTTCCTTTATCAGCGGCGCGAGGCCAAGAGGAAGACGGTCCTCTCAGTGCCTCTGTTGGACGACATTTGGGATGAGGGCCTTTCCCTCCTCAAGAACCCTTCCACGACGCCAGCTAGAAGAGACCGGTACGAGAAAAAGTACCGGGTCCCGGACACGGCCCCCCTGTGCCTCCGGGCGCAGCCTACCCCGGACTCCGTCGTCTCCGCGGCAGCCAGGAAGAAAGCGGGGGGGGGGGTGCGGCCTCCACATCGACTTCCCCGCCGGACGGCGAGGGAAAGAAATTGGATGCTATGGGACGTAGAGTCATCTCGTCGGCAGCGGCGACGATTAAAGCGGCCAACGCCTTGGCTATCGTGGCCCGCTATGACAGGGAGCTCTGGTACAAGATAGCTCCCCTGCTGGATTTTCTGCCGGACGACAAGAGGGCGGAGGCCCTTGAGATCCTGCAGGAAGGTGAGGTGGCCTCGGACCACGCCATCACCGTGGCGACGGACATCGCCGACACCGGGTTCCGCCAGCTGGGCAACGGCGTTTGCCTTCGACGTCGTGGATGGCTCAAAGCTACGGATTTCCGGCAGGACGTCCAGACCAGAGTCCTGGACATGCCCTTCGACGGGAACAACCTGTTTGGGAAGACAGTGGACGATTCCCTTCAGGCCATCAAGGCGGATACTGAGACGGCCCGGGCCCTTGGAGTCCTGCAACGACGGACGCCCTTTCGGAGCGGCGGAGGCAAGGGCGCCTCCAAAGGTTCCGGCGGCGGTTTCGCTTCCTACCGTCAAGCGGCCCGCTCGTCGTCGCAAGAGGCCTACAGAGGACGAGGCAAGTCTAGCGGACCCCGCCGTCGTCGCCAAGGAGGTCAAGGCGGCAAGGCCGCGCCCAAGCAGGATTGAACCGGCCGTGGGGTCGGGCCCCCACCGAAGCACCCCGGTGGGAGGCCGGCTGGCGGGCTTCGTCAGCGTGTGGGAGTCCATCTCCACCGACCGTTGGGTGCTGGACGCCCTGGCCCGGGGCCACGCGCTCGAGTTTCAAAGAAGGTGCCCGCGCGTCCCCCCCGTGGCCAGGAAAGAACTTCACGTCCCTCAACTTCTCCTGGAGGTAAAGGCGATGCTCAGAAAGGGCGCCATCGAACTCGTCCCAAAGAGGCTTCGGGGCTCCGGAGTCTACTCGAGATACTTCCTCGTGAAGAAGAAGACGGGAGGATGGCGCCCCATCCTGGACCTGCGACGTCTGAACAAGTTCATCAAGGCGCAGAAGTTCCGGATGGTCACCCTCCAGCACGTCCTGGGTCAGCTGGAGGAAGGAGACTTCCTATCGTCGTTGGATTTGGAGGATGCCTACTTCCACATTCCCATCCTAAAGGGGCACCGCAAATTCCTCAGATTCGTGGTCCAAGGGCGTCATTACCAGTTCAAAGCCCTTCCCTTCGGACTACGGTCGGCACCCAGGGTATTCACCAAGTGCCTCGCACCGGTGGCGGCGCAGCTGCGCCGCGAGGGGATTCACGTCTACCCCTACCTGGACGACTGGCTCATCCGCGCCAAGACGAGGGAGCTCGCCGTGGTCCACACGGCAAGGACCGTCCAACTCCTCACGGACCTGGGATTCTCCGTGAACTACGCCAAATCCCACCTGGTGCCCGCGCAAGTCGCACTGTTTCTGGGAGCCAGGCTCGACACAGTGTCCCTTCTGGCCTCCCCGTCGGAGGAGAGGACCAGGACCATCTTGGGCAAGGTGCAACGGATGTTGGTGGCCGACGCGGCCAAAGTGAGGTCCATCAAGTCCCTTCTCGGGATGATGTCTTCCTGCATCTACCCCATTCCCATGTGCAGGCTCCGGATGCGCCCGTTGCAAGAATTCCTGGATGCGCGCTGGATCCAGACGACGGGCAGCTTCGAGGAAAGGATCAAGCTCGACGAGAGTTTCCGACGAGCGATACGGTGGTGGGGCACCCGCGCGCATTTGACGGCGGGCATGGACTTCCAGACCCCAGCCCACCAGGAGACCGTGACCACGGATGCCTCCCTGGAAGGGTGGGGAGCGCACACCGAAAATCTGCACGCAAGGGGACTCTGGCTCCCGACGGAGAAGTCCCTGCATATCAACGTCCTGGAGCTCCGTGCAGTGTTTTGGGCCCTCAGGTCCTTCCTTCCGTCCCTCAAGGGCAAGGTGGTGAGGATCTTCACCGACAACACCACCACCATGTTTTACATCAGGAAACAGGGCGGAACCAGGTCCCCAGCGCTGTCCAAGGAGGCGCAGGACCTGTGGCATTGGGCCGTTGCCCAAGGGATTTTTCTGGTGCCGTTTCATCTGGCAGGGATAAAAAACACCATCGCCGACTCACTCAGCAGGGAGCTGCGCTCGTGCCACGAGTGGGAACTACGGCAGGATCTGGTGGATCGCCTCTTCCGACGGTGGGGCACACCCCAGATCGACCTGTTCGCGACGGCGACGAACACCAAGTGCCGGAGGTTCGCCAGCAGGTTTCCCCAGACGAGGAGCATGGGCGATGCTTTCTCGTTCCCCTGGGAGGGCCTGTTCCTCTACGCGTTCCCTCCCTTGCCTCTGCTAATCCGGCTCGTCAACCAGCTCAAGAGGTCACGGTGCAGGATGATCCTCGTCGCACCTGCGTGGCCGAGGCAGATATGGTTCCCGGACCTTCTGGACTTGTCAGCGTCCCCGCCGATCAAGCTGCCGGCGGACGCGGATCTACTCTCCAGGGAAGGAGGCGCCATCCTCCACCACGACCCGAAGTCGCTGAACTTGCAGGCCTGGCTCCTGCAGCGCTAGAGTTTGGAGGATACGACATACCGGCCGATTGCAGAGAGGTTCTTGCAAAGGCCAGGGCGTCCTCGACTCTTAAATGCTACGGACACAAATGGAAGAGGTTCTCTGTCTGGTGCCACGCACAGAAGATTAACCCTCTACGGATTACGGCCCCCCAAGTACTGCCGTACCTGCTGACGCTGGCCAAAGCTGGTCTGGCACACGCGTCCATCAAGATTCATCTTGCTGCGATCTCCCGATACACCAGAACCGCGGGGCGGACGTCCTTGTGGTCTCATCGTCTGGTGAAAGAGTTCATGAAGGGACTGTTCAGATCGTTCCCGCCGGTGAAGGCTCCGGCCCCGGCGTGGGAGCTCAACGTGGTGCTGACCAAGCTCATGGGACCTCCGTTCGAGCCTCTGCACTCGGCCCCGTTGAAGTTTCTATCGTGGAAAACAGCTTTTCTTGTGGCCATCACCTCCGCACGACGAGTGGGAGAGATCCAGGCCCTTTCCTGCAAGGCCCCGTACTTGACTTTCCACGACACGAGGGTAGTGCTCAGGACGCACCCCTCCTTCATGCCCAAGGTACCGTCGGACTTCCATCTCAACGAACCCTTGGTGTTACCTGTGTTCTTCCCGTCGCCTTCATCGCCGGCTGAGAGGACTTTGCACTCGCTGGATGTAGCTAGAGCGCTGAAGTTCTACGTGGACCGCACGAAGGGTTTTCGGAAGACGTCACAACTCTTTGTGAACTTTGGACCTGTCAATCAGGGGAAGGCTCTCTCGAAGGCTTCCATTTCCAGATGGCTCTCCGGCTGTATCATGTACTGTCATCGGTTGGCAAACCGACCGCTGCCTGGCCGTCCGAGAGCCCATTCCACCAGAGCGATCGCAGCTACCACAGCGTTCCTTTCTGGTGTGCCCCTGCTGGACATATGCAGGGCTGCTACGTGGAGGTCGACGCACACCTTCACAAAGTTCTACTGCGTCGATCGGGATTCCAGGGAGGAGTCCAGGGTCGGCCAAGCAGTGCTGCGCAACCTGTTCGCCTGAGGTGAGCCTGGTGAGGAGGTAAGATGCTTAATGTTGAGTTTGATGTAATGCTTAATGTTGAGCCTTTGCCACCTCCCGTGGTTGTGCATGTGTGTACTGCTATGTATTCTTTATTCATGAGCATGTGAATCCATGCCAGACCCCATGCTGGAGAAGGAACAAGTTACTTACCTGTAACTGTTGTTCTCCAGCATGGGTCTGGCATGGATTCACATGCGAACCCTCCCGCCTACCCCTCTGCGGCTCTTCACTTGGTCATACTGCCACTTCACGTGCTTCCAAATCTGAAGATGGCTGCCAGAGGCGGTGCTTAGGTAGAGGGCAGTCATTGGCTGTGGTCAGTATGACGCAGAGACCAGTGATTGATTATTACTACGAAAGACAGATCAGAAACGAAACTGATACTGGTTTTTTCTTTACCGAGGATTCCCAGCCTGACGACGGGGAATATTCATGAGCATGTGAATCCATGCCAGACCCCATGCTGGAGAAGCAGGCTTTCTACATGCTAGGCACACTATTGTTTTCCAAATGTGCATTTCACACTCCCATAAAAAAAACAAAAGTAATTTCCAAATTGTAAAAATGCTGCTTGCGTTCACTAGTTTTCTTTTAAATGTTTTTTTTGTCAGACACCACACATACTCTGTTATTTGTGTGTCTCTCTGTGTTGTAGCACAGGTTATATTTATAAAGATGTTATATGCTTGTCAAACTGGTTAATCACAAATAAATGCTTCTGTTGTGCTGACAGCAGTTTTTAGGAAATGAAACTGTGGGTTCATAGGTGCCAACTTTTGATTTTCACTACAGGGGCAGAAATATCCCCACCTCCATCCTGAATATAAGCAAGCAAGCAACCAGCCCAACCCATACCCTGGCCAAACACATTTTATAGCACTCTTTCTATGATTCCAGTGTTATGCAGACGACACTCAGCTCATTTTCAGGCTACCCTCAGCCACATCTTCTCCCTCCCTCATCTCTGACTGCCACCCAGGAGTGGTGTGCCGCCAATGATCTCTGCCTTAATGCCAGCAAGACCAAGATTCTCCTCATTAGAACACCTGCTCCCTCCTTTCCTGTCACTCTCTGGCCGGCCTCCCTTGGCCCTCCTCCTGCTCCCACCTGTGAGGCTAAAAACCTCAGGGTCATCTTCGACTCCACACTCCCCTTCTCTCCTCACATCTCTGACATCTCTAAGAAGTCACACTACAAGCTGCACCTTCTCAGAGACATTCTTCCTTTCCTCTCCTTCCCCCAGAAGCTCACTGTCTCCAGAGCTCTGGTTCTCTCTAGGCTGGACTATTGCAACAGCCTCTTTCTAAATCTGCCTGCTTCTACTCTCCGCCCTCTGCAACTCATCCAGAACAGGACTGCAAGATTTGTCCTTGGCCTCAAGCCCAGGGATCTCTCCAGGACTGAAATCTCTGCACTGGCTCCCAGTGGTTGCGAGGATTAAGTTCACAACCCTCTGTATGGTCCACAAGGCCTCCTGGGGCCTGGGCCCTCAATACCTTCAGCTCTCTCTTCCAAAATATCTTCCTTCTCAAGCTCTTCTCTCATCCGCCTCCAACTCCCTCAGGGTCAGTCGCTTCTCCAAGCAACAAGTTGGTGGTAGATCTCTTTCCTCGGCTGGGGCCTCCCTCTGGAACAGCCTCCCTGTCTCCCAGAAACTTAAGAAGAATCATCTCTGGTTCCGGAAGCACCTCAAAACCTTTCTCTTTGCTTCTGCCTTTTCTCCTCTTCTCCCCTGCTGACTTCCTGGCCGATACTGAAACTGCACTGGTCACCTACACTGGTCACCTGGCAACCCCCCCTGCTCTCAAGCCCAGCCCCTCCTCCCCTCAGTCACACACCTGCACTGCCTTCCTGGCAACCCCCCGCACTTAGGGACTATTCTGTACCCCAAAAGTTCCACCACTAGCACTTGACACCTGATGTCTGCACTACCCTTGCACTTGCCACCAGCTGGCCGGACGCTATTGATTGTTATTTATTATCCCATGTACTGCACTATCCCCTTCCCCTCGCCCCCGCACTTTCCTCCTTCCCCCTTCCCATGCACGATCTGAATGACACCCGGCCTAGTAGGATCATTGTCTGTCTTCTCTCTTTTCCCCCCTGCCTTGCCTCGTCGCACCTTGAAACACTTATGATATGATATGGTACCGCATTTAGTTTTGCATATATAACATCTCAGCATCGGTCTGTCAACCTGCTGAGCTACCCTGGTAAGCTTCTACTGTACAGCATGTCTATGGTCCGCTTAATGTACTAAAAGTGGGTGTACCTGTGTCATGGAAGTGATTTAAAGTGGAAATGTACAGTGTGGAGTTTGGAAAGAAGCCACATGAAAGAATTTGCACCATTTTTTAAATATTATTTTGAACATTTCCAGAAGAGCAGCAGTGCTACTGTGATATTTTCATTGCATGGTCACAATGATTCTGATCCTGTCCCAACCCCTCTGACATCTCTGGCAAACAAGAGCAGCTTGCTTAAGCAAGACCGTGTCGGGAGCGCACAAGGCCAACTCTGGTACTGCAGGCGGCCTGCAGAAGCAGAATGTGATATTGACATCTGTCAGGGAATTTACAAGCAGCTCCATGAGGCACAGCAGTCAAGCTCCCCGCCTGCAATTGGGACGTCCAGGGTTCGGATCCTAGTTAAGGAAAATAACTGCAAAAACGCAGCATTGAAATATCTAACTTAAAAAAGTGTTTCTTTTTCAGTATTTCCAGCGCAGGCGACTGAAGAGGCTCAGGCGAGCTACTAGTCGCCCGCGATCGACTGTTTGGCGACCCCTGCCATAGTGAGACTCTGGATACAATCTAATCTAACCAGAAATGCCTTATGGCAAGCCCGAATGGAAATATTTGCACTGGGATTTGTTCTGGACAGAGATCCTACGTGTATGGACGCAGAGGGAAACATCGCGATGGAAAAGAAAGCCAATTACCTGGAAAAACAAACATTCGGAAATAATGTCACTCATTCGCATATTGAAGAAAGGGAATTGAT
This sequence comes from Ambystoma mexicanum, assembly GCF_040938575.1. Taxonomy (NCBI): domain Eukaryota; kingdom Metazoa; phylum Chordata; class Amphibia; order Caudata; family Ambystomatidae; genus Ambystoma; species Ambystoma mexicanum. The sequence goes on along the minus strand of NC_090938.1, from coordinate 702,597,475 downwards.
GAACAGATCATAACCAAGCAGAGAACAAAGTTCCATATCCCTAATCAGCTGGAACACCTGTGGTCATATTAATTTATTGGGTCCCAGTGTAGAAGTTCTTGCCCCCACATGACATCATAATGTTACAAGAAACATGGTTAACCAGCAGCCCAACCTGGGAAGACCACACCTTTCTGCTTAATCCAGCAAAGTCTGGTAGATGCGGAAGACCTTCCTCTGGCCTAATGTTAATCACTAAGAATCACAGGAGTTGGCGCCTTTCTCCTTGGCTAACTCCGAATCCATACTTGCAGCTTGTTAGGTTGGAATATCTGGAAGGCACAATGGCCATTTTAAACGTCTATAGAAATCCTAAAGGCATACCGGATGACGTCTTCTTTCTAGATCTAAAACTATTATTGAACACCATAATGGAGTCTGCGGAGATCACGACGGTGATAATGGCAGGTGACATAAATTTACAACTTAAACCAACTCATAACCTAACATTTTATTTAATTTGCTTAAGATGGAAGAGACTAGTAAAAGATCACAGTCTAGTCATGTGCAATGGTTCAATGTTGGGGGACATTACTCCCAACACAACGTGGGGAAGAGGAACAGTAGCCTCAATAATTGATTATGTGTACCTTAACCCTGAGACATTCAACAAAGCCATAAGCTTCGCCGTTCTTCCGCAGACACATAGTGACCATAAAGTCTTAAATCTAAAATGGATTTTGGTGGGTTCGACTACCCAGAGAAATAGTGAACCTTACGAACATCAACTAACAGCAAACAACGCTAGAACGAGATTAAAATGGAATGGGCAGAACCTATCTGAATTTGAAAAAAACAAACAAAAAAATAAAAAAATAATAAAATCGAGCTAAGCATGCAAGACAGTCAAATGTCCTCTACTGACTACACATCATTTCTTCATCTCTACACTAAGATATAAGGATCACAAGTTAGAATACTTCAAACCGAGACATGAATTTGATGCTCTTGTTCAAGCGAAAAAAACAGCCTTAAGAAAAAATAAGAGACTAATTTTGAGCTCAAACTGCTCAGATAAGCTTCAGAGAATAAAAAAACTCAATTGCCAATATAAAAACTGGCTTAGTGCCTATCGAATTAACATGTTTCAAAAAGATGGAGTCCATGCTGAGAAGTAGTCTCAATAAAGACATGAGACAGACATGGGCATTGATTAATGCCAGTACCAATACCACTAAAAAAAAAAACATCCAAATCAATGGGGTGAGCGAACTAGACTGGACATCATACTTTAGCAATATCTACAAGAAGGACAAGTCTGAGTCCAGTCAAGCTCAAACTGAATACTCCAACTATGAAGGACTCAACATTGAAGAAGTAGACGTTTTGTACTTTATAAATAAACTATCAAACTAACGGGCTCCGGGTCCGGACGGCATGAGCAACCTTACGTTCAGACAAAATCCAGCACAATGGGCAAAGATCTTAACTCTCATCTTTAGTCAGGTTATAAAAACAAACAAAATACTGGTAACGTGGAAATCGGCGATTATTATCCCGATTTTCAAAAAAGGAGACAGAAAGTTACCCAAAAATTATACACCGATCTCTTTGCTAGATGCCTCAGACAAGCTCTTCGAGATTTATTCCCAGAGACGTCAATCAATGGACATTACAATCGGGAACAAAGATCCACTACAAACTGGATTTGTAGCTGGAATGGGAACTTGTGTCAACCTATTTACTTTAACATCAGTTATCGAGCATCATAAAACAATTAAACAGCCGCTATATATCATATATATAGACCTACGGGCTGCGTTTGACTGTCTCTCGTGAATTGCTAATAAAAAATTGCCAAGGTTGCCCTAAATATATCATGCATCCAATTGAAGATCTGCATACAGATAGCAGCGTAAAGATTAGATTAACAAATGATAGTAAATTATCACATGCAATCAGGGCATTTAGAGGGCTGAGACAGGGCTGTACGCGCGCGTCAGCGTTGTTCAATTTTTTCATATCTGATGTGGGAGAGACCTTTAACAACATTTGCACGGATCCACCAAAATTTGCATATAAAAGCATACCTTTCTTAATGTATGCAGACGATTTGGTCATATTTTCAAAAACTCCTATGGGCCTACAGAAAGCAATGGACGCAGTCATCACATATACGAATGCTAATCATCTAAGCATTAATCGTGAAAAAACAAAAGTCATGATCTTTAATGTCCCTAGAAAAACACCCAAAAAACCATACAAGTGGAACCTTACAGGGGAGAGTCTCCAAGTAGTGAATCACTACACATACCTAGGAGCTCAAATACTGCCAACTAATCAAACTGCCGTGTTTAAACAACAACAATAAGAGAGGGTAACAACATTCATTCAACAAACCAAGATCATCTTAAGAAAATATGGAAAGTTTACCCTAGTCCCTGCCTTAACATTCTACAACCAAAAAGTAACACCTAAATTGTTGTATTCATCAGAAAGCCAACCCATAATAAAGGAGGACTTTTGGAATAGTCTGGAAGCAAAATATATTGGAGGGAAGTACTTCATCTACCCACATCAACCCCATTACCCATTATTAGATACAAGTTGGGACTGATATGTCTCAACATGAGATATATATGGCTAGTAATAGCATTATTTAGAAAATGCCTACTAGCTTGGAATTCATCTACGGTTTTGGGAACGCTGGCCGCTTATATTCTTACATCCAAAGACTGTTTCATACATAAATGGCGAAACTTAGTCATCAACGCCTTGGCGACAATAGATGCCTCATTGGCAATTCTGCTCCAGAATCCCATGCAGATAAAGACAAGGATTTTTGCAATGGATTGGGACAAAACAAGAGTCAGATGCTCCAATTACTGTGATTATGATTCTTCAATGATCACAGTAAAAAGACATTCCTATCCAGAACGATATTTGATCAGGTCACCATCCATAAAGCATCGAAACGACTTTCTTCGATTTCGTTTGAATTTATGGCCAACAAGACAGGTGATGTCTCGGCGAAAGCTTATTAATACTGAACAAAAATACTGCAGATATTGTAAACAACAAGATAAAATAGAAACTTTGAGACACTTACTTACCGAGTGCGAGACACGCCTAAACCATCGAGTGAAATAATTCAAACAGCTGACAGAACCATTTGGTGTTTCCACACCTGACTCATTGTGGCGAACTATTTACTCCGGTATTTCCACTGTGGTTTCAATAAGAACAATTGCATTTTTGAATGAGTTAAAATTACATGAACTTGACTCTGTAGTATCCTTATAACTTTAACAAGCAGTAACAAAACACAATGGGCCTCATTACAAATCGCCCGGTATGGAAACAACGGTGGCGGTAAACCCGCCGCCACCGTTGTTTCCAATGCCGGGCGATCACAACTCCTGCAGGCGGGAGGTGATGTTCCCGCCAGGTCTGACCTGGCAGGTTTAACACCGCCCGCCTGCAGGCGGACGAGGAAACACCGGCAGCATTACGAGATGCTGCCGGTGTTTCCATGATCCCCATTGAGTCCCATAGGACTCAATGGGAATGGGGATTAACACCATTCCGCCTCCGTGATTCCTGGAAAACCGGGGTTGTAATGCCCCGGTAATTCCGGGAATCACGGAGGCGGAATGGTAATACGAGTCCGGCGGTAACCAGGCGGTTTTACCGCCACGGTTACCGCCGGACTCGTAATGAGGCCCAATGTGTCAAATGGTAAATTCTAATTGGTAGGGGACGTGTTCATTTGTAAAGTGTAAAAGTGATATGTATAAATTTGTATCAAATTTGTAAATTGTTTTTAATATTGAAAAGTTGATTAATATCAGCTATAACAAAACAAAAAAAATATTAAAAAAAGAAGATCTCTTGAAGGACTTCCAGAGCTAGCTCCCACTCTTGGGAGACTGTGCTCTGCCTGCTCAGAGCGTCCACCGCTGTGTTCTCCTCGCCTTCTAGCTGAACTGCTGATAGGGAGATTCTTGCTTGAATTTCCCAGGACCAGACCAACAACCGCGGACTGTCAGATCGTTGGTGTGGACTCCCACTCCATGAGTGAGGCATCTGTAACTACTGTTATCTCCGGCCAGGGTTGCCAAAAAGATTCTCTCTTCAGAATGTTGTCCTCGCAGGGCCACCACAGGAGATCCGGCACAACTCTGCTTGGAACATCAAGAAGGTATGACATCTTGCCTGAGAATTGAGACCACTGAGTCCTGAGAGCTCATTGGAGGGATCTCATTCTCAACAAGCATCTGGCACGAGGAAAATGCAGGATGCCATGAGGCCAAGCAACCTTAGAAAGTTGAAGGCCGGAAGACGCTGGGCAATCTGAAATTTTGTAACCATCTGCAGAATGTGTTGAGCCCTGACCTCGGGAGGCGAGGCTTTCCCCGAGGCTGCATCCAGGACTGTTCCGATGAACTGGAGTCTTTGTGATGGTATCATGTGGGACTTCTTGCAATTGAGGGAGAAGTCCAGTCTGTAGAGAGAGTGGCAGGTGATTCTGAGATGTTCCATGGCTTGTTGGGGAGAACATGCCCTGATCAGCCAATCGTAGGTAGGGGTAGACATGAATCCCCATCTCCTGAGACTCGCTGCCACAACCGCCAATTAACTTGGTAAAAACTCTCAGGGTGGAGGTCAGCCCGAGGGGCAGAATTCGAAACTGATAATGAGAACCGCCAACTGCGAACCTCAGGAACCTTCTGTGCTTGTGATGAATGGGCACATGAATGTAAGCATCCTGAAGTTCCAAAGACACCATCCAATCCTGAAGCTGGAGGGCCTGAAGGATCTGAGAAAGGTTAACCATCTTGAACTTGTCCTTCCTGAGGAACTTATTCAAGTATCTGAAGTCTAAGATGGGTCTCAATCCCCCGTCCTTTTGGGGACTAGAAAGTATGGGGAATACCACCCTGTATTCCATTATGCTACAGGTACTGGTTCTATAGCACCTTTCTCTAGCAGGGTGAACATTTCCTGCACAAGGAACAGATCTGGAGTTTTCAGCAAGTGGTTCCACGGTGGATGATTCGGAGGTCTTTTTATGAATGGGAGACAGTAACCCTGGGCTACTGTTTCTGATGCCTGAACATCTGAAGTAATGCCTCGCCATTCTTGCAGATGATGAGTTAGTCTGCCTCCCACTGTGGTCTAGTGGATTAAGACCTCAGAGATTATGAGGCGGCTGGAACAGTGGCTGATGGTAAAGCAACCACTGTTTGGCAGACTTAGTATCTATGCCTCATCCACCACAAGGGCACCCTCTTTGGCCTCCAACATGCCTGTCCTCTCAGTCTACCAACTGAGGAATCGAAGCGAAAGGACTTACTCCTTCAAGAAGATCCACTGGGGCAAGATTGTTATGCCTGTCTGATTGTGGCGCTAAGTGATTTTGCTGCTGCCTTGGAGATCTGCAGCTTCTCCAGATTTTCGTCAGCTTTGCTCCCAAAGAGGGGAGAGCCATCAAAGGGCATGTTGATTAGTCTGGATGGCACGTTCGGTGCAAATCCCGACTTTCTCAACCAGGCAAATCTGCGTAGTACGGTACTACTCATCATGGATCTGCTAATGCTGTAGAGGAGCAGATGAATGCCTCTACAGGAAATCACGCCCCCAACCTCATATGTTGGAAGTCAGAGACTGTGCCATGCTTGACACCTACAGTTGTGACCATACAACATCGAATATTCGAAAGGAGATACCCTTTGAGAAAACCCTATCAAATGTATCCCTGAAGAGACGACAATCTGAGGGAGGAACTCCCTGATGGAATATGAAAAAGAGTAAAAGAGGAGCTTGTGTCATCACGAGAGACTAGCATGACGCCCCGAGGACTGAAGAGTATGTATGGATCTTATGGAAACTGATGAAGTTAAGAATCAAGTAAACCTTTATGTGTGAAAAGAAGATTGCAAGTGTGTGATACACTGCAGAAAATGCAAGTCGTTTAAAAACTGTACAGATGCTGTAACGCTGGCTATACGTAGTGAATAGATTGCAGGCGAAGACGCCATTGTATAGAAACTGGACATCAGTGTCATGAATTTTAGTAAGACAGGGCCCATGGAGGAGAAAGGTTTTGAGCTGTGTCGCAGAAAGAATTAGCTGAGATCGTGGCCACAAATGGCGAGGCTGTTTGGCCTGGTGTCAAAGCTGAAGCAGCCAAGACTGGTTATCTATTTTTGAAGACAGCAAACGTGAGAAGCCGAATCATCCCTTGTTAAGGTGCAAAGAAAGAACACCAAGCATGCCACGTTTTATTCATTTAAGACATTTAAATGCTGCAAAAGGGACGAAATAGTTGTCTCCTGTTACGTGAACCAACTATGGAAATAGAATTGAGCATGGAGTTCCAGAACTACGATAGTGCGTGCTCGCACTCCCATGTATTCCCACAGACAAGGATACTTTGCAAGGCCAAGTTCAAAGACAATCTTCATGGCAGAAGATGTGGGTGATGAGATGTTGGGCTAATTGGGTGGGGAGGTAAAAAGTCCACCTCCTGGCACCTGGGTATGAGCTTACATGCTGCTAATTGAACCAAATGATCCAGAAGGGCACGAGCGTGCCAACCAATTGTAGAGGGTGGTATAACAAAGGACCTTATAGTTTGAGAGCCAATGATATACCGTGTACTTAATAGTGTTGAAGATGACATGTTGTTAGAGGTGGGCATAAGTTGTCCACCTGACAGTAGATATCCAATCACAATTCCACCCCCTATAGCAAGTATACTTAGATGTTCCCCTTGAACCTATCACAACCCCTCGTAGGTTTTTCACATTTGCCACGTAGTATGACATCACCCATGATGAATTGTTAGTATATAAATGTGTTTTTATGTTAAATGTATTGAGAGCTTGTGCGAATGTCCGTTGATATCCATTGTATCTCACTGTTTTAGACAATTGATAATAAAAAACAGTAAGCTTTGCCATCTTCCTGAGTTAGTTCGATTATTTGGAGTCAAGAGTTATTCTGCATCCGATCTATTGTATGCACGTTACCCAAATGGCTCTAAGCTCACATGGTAGCAAAGCGGATGGTTTAAAGACCCAAACTAGTTTTTCTCCAGAGTTTCAGACGTTCATGCATCCTCGCCATTAGCCGAAGATCGCAGGGTTTCCTGTGGAGAGCGGCCAAATAGAAATACACTTGCAAGAAGAACTGAGACGTTGGGCAGGCCCCACTTTGACAAAATCCCTGCCTGGTTTCCACGGGCGCTCTGCGGACGGAAGGCCAAGTAGTCAGATTGAAGAAGGAGTTGATAACGAAGGACTCGAGTCGATTAACAAACGAGTAGACTAAGGGGAATGGCAAACAAAGGGGATGGGGTTGTGATCATTTTTGAGTAATGGGAAATATTGAGTGAAGAAGAGATAAGCGCCTAGAGTCCTAACTCAAGGGAGTTCAGAAGGAGATGTTTCAAACTCCAATGGGAGTAGAGTGAAAAATATAATGCATGAACAGGTTTACTTAAGGTGACTTCTCAAACTCTGTACAGGGTATAAGAAAAGGCGAGAGAGAGAAAAAGGTGATCACAGTGTTTATTGTGTAAAGTCGACTAGTCTGCCTGGGTTGTTTATTGAGTAAAAATATTGAAGAGCGATAAAAGTTGTGAAGTCATTGAAAAAGGTTGAGGAGCTATAATGACTACCTAGTGAAGTGGTTGGTACCAATCCAAAAGGTAGATCTAACTAATTGAGAAATTAGAGGCTTGAGCAGCGATTGATGGTGCACGCTCATATTTGTCGTTTTAAAAAAGGCATTGAAAAAAGTGGAGATTTAAGCAAAAGTATAAAAGTCATTTCATAAGCCTGGTAAATATTGACAGTCAATTGAGACTTATCATGGGAGACACTCCTCTGATGCACTTATGCAAGACACTGCCAAAGCACATGCCCAAGCTCAAACAGTATAGTGCGGAATGGGGGAAAGGCACGGCAAATAAGATGTTCATGCCGTGGCCAGAAGGGGGATCACTGTCAAAAGTAGTATTGCAACACATGACCACATACTTGCATGCTGCGTACATGGGGAAGAAATCAGAGAAAAGGTTAGCAATTCTAGAGCTCTGGAAAATGTACCAGGAAGAGAGGGAAGATCGTCACCTGAGGAGTGGATGCTTAGTCAGCGTAAGGAGGAAGGTGTTGAGCCCTCAGTTCCCCTTACCTCACACGAAGTAAAAGGCGCTGATACAGAAGAAATAGGGTTGTACGCTTTAAAGGAGGTAAAAGCAGCAACGGGGTACAGTAATCCGATATACAAACCTCCAGCTTATAGCAGTGATGATAGTCCAGAGGAGAATAAGAGAAAAGAAGAGATTTGTAAAGTCATACAACATAAGGAAGAAAAGAGTGGTCGAATCTGTCAGCAGAAAGAGATTAAGAGATGGAAAGGAGAGAAGGATAAAGCTGACGAGATAGCGCTCGTGCAGAACAAATGGATGGGAGGACAGATATTACTTAAAATAGATGGGAAAAGCATTGAGGAAGTTAGGCAAAGAGAAGACAAGGACGAACAAGATAGAAGAGACAATGAACGAGAGAAGACATTGAAATAAAACAAGCACAACAGAAAGTAGGGAGCGACGAGACAGATGTATTAGGAGGAGCAACAGAAAAAAAGAAGAACGGGCAGAAGAACAAAGAAAGTATGACAATAGACAGAGCGATAGAAGATAGGGATAGAAGAGAAAGGAAGAGAGAAGAGGAGGAAGCGCAGAAATTAAGGGACAAAAGAATACAGAGACAAAGGGAAGAAGAGGAAAGAAGGGAAGGAGTAAGGAGAGAAGAACGAAGGCAAGAGAAATACAGAATTAGAGGGGCTGCGAGAAAGCAAAGTGAACAAGATGAAGAAATAGAACGAAGAAGGAGACAGCGTGGTCTTGATACAAGTCTTAGTTGTAGGGAACCAGCAGGGCCAAGCCCAGAGATACGATGGGACAGAACAGAAGAGTTTGTTCCGATAAAGGTAATTATTGTCAGGGCATCTAGAGTTGCGTTGGACGATGAAAGATTGGATGCTGAAACATCAGAGAGAGGATCGATAAGGCCTATCAACAGTTGAAACAAAATAGCGAGCATGAAACTCAAAGGAACAATGATCAATCCCTAATGCCTCGATCACAAAGAGGAGGAAAGCCTGTTCAGTGATGAACGCTGAACATTCTTTTTAAGTAGATTTAATCTGAATAAGGGTGTAGGGGATGACAGTCACGTTAGTTGGGGACAAGACAGACGCGGAAAGAGAATCCAGTCTTGTGTTAGGAGGGAATGCATGCACCCCTGAAGGAAGCCTGCAAATGGATAAAGAATTAAGATGGTCCGATTTAGAACAACCCATGGATAGGACGCAAGAGCCTATAGCATATCCAGGGCGTCCCGAGGACGATCGTATAATGAGAAGAACAAGTTACTTTCTTACCTGGTTATGTTCTTTCGACGGGATGGTCCGACGACGTATTCCATATCTATGACATGTAATCACCACAGCTGTGCTGCTTCGGAAACTTTTTTCGGCGTCTGCGTCCTGCGTCGATGCGCCGTCGTCGAGGACCTCCTCCGACGTCCGACGTCATGCGATGTGATAAGTAGGACGCACGACGCCCGTAGCCTCAGTTGTAGTTTTTTCCCCCAGAACGTGTGACATTAGTCAACTGCCAGTCAGACACAAAGCCTTGCGGAACGTAAGCTGCAATCGCAAAAGAAATTCTGCAGCAGGGAAGGCAGGGCGGGAGCGATATGGAATACGTCGTCGGACCATCCCAAAAGAACGTTACCAGGTAAGAAAGTAACTTGTTCTTCGAAGGGATTGGGTCCTCTGACGTATTCCATATCTATGACAGACTCCCAAAGCAGTACAAGAGCAAGGAGGAGGGAAAGAATTTAGAATCAAAATTTACAATAGCCAACCAAATAGCAGAGCAAAGGACCGCCTTGCCAAAGGCCAGATCCTGTCCTCGGATGGAATCGAGGGAATAGTGACGTACAAATGTATGTACTGAAGCCCAGGTGGCTGCATCACAGATGTTGCGAATAGGAACACCCCTCTGCAGGGCAGTAGATGCAGCCATACCCCTGGTAGAATGGGCCCGCAAGCCAGCCGGTGGGTCCTTACCCGCCAAGCGGTAACACTCCGAGATGGCCAAAATAATCCAGCGAGACAAAGTCTGTTTCGTCACAGCTTGCCCCAAACGCTTTCCAGCATAACCAATAAAGAGTTGATCGTCCACTCTGACCCGGGACATGCGTGAAACATAAAAGCTTAAAGCTCCCCTAGGATCAAGCCTATGGAGCCTCTCCTCTTCCTTCCCAGGATGCGGAGGAGGATGGAATGCCGGAAGAACAGCCTTCTGGGCCAAATGAAATTCCGTCACTACCTTCGGAAGAAAAGAAGGGCGAACTCTAAGGACAACCCTGTCCTTGTGAAATACAGTGAAGGGTGGCTTAACTGAAAGTGCCTGTAACTCACTCACTCTGCGAGCGGAAGTAACTGCAACTAAAAACAGAGTTAACAGCCTCAAAGGGCAAGAATGTAAAGGCTCAAACGGAGCACCCATAAGAAACTTAAGAACAAGGTTTAAATCCCAACTGGGCACCAGGAAAGGTGACGGAAGGAACACATTAGTGAGCCCTTTCAGAAACTGTGAAATTAAAGGGACTTTAAAGTAAGAACACTCTTCAGACGAGCGCTTAAAGATGGACAGCGCCGCCAGGTAACCTTTAATGGTACCCACTTGCAAGCCCCTGTGGGCCAAAGAAAGTAAAAAGGACAGAACCATGGGGATGTCACATGCAAAAGGATCCACATTCTGAACTCTGCACCAGTCGCAGAACTTACGCCAACGGCACAGAGACTTTGTTGCTGGCCATCGGGCCGAAAGCAACACCTCCATCACGTCTTCAGGGAGGTCCCAATCCTTATACCTCAACCTTTCAACCTTTCAGAAGCCAAGCGTGAAGGTAGAGGGATCTGACCTCTGGATGGAGAACCTGACCCCCCTCCCGTGAGAGCAGATCGTCTAGGTAGGGAAGACGACGTGGAGGGCAGATGGACAAGTCGAGAAGGTCCGGGTACCACGTCCTCCGAGCCCACGCCGGAGCAATGAGGATCATCCGGGAACCGAACTTCCGTAACCTCTGCAGCACTTGCGGGATGACAGGGACTGGAGGAAATGCGTACAGCAGCGGGAATGACCACGCCACCACGAACGCGTCTCCTAAGGCTCCTTTTGGAGGAAATTCCCGCGAGCAAAACCTTTAGCACTTTGACACTGGAGGCGAAGAGATCCACTTGAGGGGTCCCCCAAAGGGCGAAGATCTCCAGGAGAATCTCCTGAGCCAACTCCCACTCGTGAGAGATCGCGCTCTGCCTGCTCAGAGCGTCCGCCGTCACGTTTTCGTCTCCGGCCAGATGAACTGCCGAGATCGAAACTTCCTGCTGGATGGCCCAGAACTCGAGCTGCATCGCCTCCCTGCAAAGAGGAAGTGACCCTGCCCCCCCTTTTTGTTGAGGTAGTGCATGGCCACTGTGTTGTCCGTCAGGATCAGGACACTCTTTCCTCGCACAGTCGGCAGAAAAGCCTTCAGGGCTAGCCTGACGGCCCTCACCTCCAACAGATTGATATGGAGTCTGGACTCCGACGGAGACCAACGATCGCTGACTGTCAGCCCGTTGGCATGAGCTCCCCATCCCGTGAGGGATGCATCCATCCGTCACGATCGTCACCTCCGGCCAGGGAAGCCAAAATGGAGCCCCCTTCATCAGGTTGCCTTCGACGGCCCACCACAGAAGGTCCCGGGCGACCGAGGGCGGCACCTGAACCGGGTCCGACATCCTGCCGGAGGACTGCGACCATTGCGTCTTGAGTGCCCACTGCAAAGATCTCATCCGCAGGCGAGCCTCTGGCACCAGAAGAATGCAGGATGCCATGAGGCCGAGCAACCTCAAGAACTCAAACGCTGGGAGCGTCTGGGCATGCTGAAACTTGTGCACCATCTGCTGAATGTGAAGAGCCCTCACCTTGGGAGGAAAACACTGCCCCAGGGAAGTGTCGAGCACTGCTCCGATGTACTGGAGCCGCTGTGTTGGCGTCAAATGGGACTTCTTTAAATTGAGGGAGAAGCCCAGCCTGTGAAGGGAGTGGCAGGTGACGGACAGATGATCCAGGACTTGCTCGGGAGAGCTCCCCCTGATCAACCAATCGTCCAGGTAGGGGTAGACGTGAATCCCCCCTTGCCCGAGATGCGCTGCCACCACCACCATGAGCTTGGTGAAAACCCTCGGGGCGGAGGTCAATCCGAACGGCAGGACCCGAAACTGAAAGTGCGAGTCGCCAACCGCGAACCTCAGGTACTTCTTGTGCTTGGGATGGATCGGCACATGGAAGTAAGCATCCTTGAGGTCGAGTGACACCAACCAGTCCTGAAGCTGAAGGGCCTGGAGGACTTGAGAGAGAGTAACCATCTTGAACTTGTCCTTCCTGAGGAGTTTGTTCAAACCGCGCAAGTCCATGATGGGTCTCAATCCCCCGTCTTTCTTCGAAATCAAAAAATAAGGGGAATACCATCCCTTGTTTCTCTCCGCTACAGGCACCAGTTCTATGGCGCCTTTCTCCAGCAGGGCTTGAATTTCCTGCACAAGGAGCGGATCCGGACTCTGCAAAGAGAGGTTCCCCGGTGGATTGTCGTGAGGCCTGTGCCGAAAGGGAAGACAGTAGCCGTGGTTAGGATCTCCAGAACCCACACATCTGAAGTAATGGCTTGCCACTCTACAAGATGCTGTGCCAGCCTTCCCCCAACCGGCGAACCATGGGACATGGCCTCATGACTGAGTGGGAGCGGCTGCGGCGTTACCTGAGGGCAAAGAGGCAACTGCCCGAGCGGCCTTGGCACCACGGGTACCCTGTCGTCCACCTCTGGTACCCCTGCGTTGGCCTCTTTGACTGCCAGCTCCTCTCGCTTTACTGAAGGATGAGTAATAGCGAAAGGAACCACCCCTCCACTGCTGTCCCCTAGGACGAAAAGGGAGAGGTTGGCGAACTGCAGCGCCCAATGACTTCGCTGCAGCTTTTAAGGTCTGCAACCTCTCAAGGCTCTCGTCAGCCTTGCTGCCAAAAAGGTGTTCACCGTCAAAGGGCATGTTGAGGAGCCGGGACTGCACATCAGGAGCAAACCCCGACTTCCGCAACCACGCAAACCTGCGTATCACGGTGCTCGCCGCCATGGACCTACTGACGCATTCAGCTAAGTCCAAACCCGACTGAACTGACTCACACATGGCATCCTTACCATCCTGGACCATAGCAAGGAAACCATCCCGTTCGTCCCCTTTGGGAATATGTTCAGCCGCTAACGCAACACAGTTCCACAGAGTGTGTGTGAAACGAGACAAGGCACAAATGGAGTTGGCCGCCTGAAGCGCCATACCACCAGAAGAAAACACTTTCTTTGCCCAGCCATCAAAACGTTTGTCGTCCCTATCAGGAGGGATGGTAGGGTACGACGCCTGCTTTGCCGGGGCCGTGGCCGCCTGCACCACCAAACTCTCCGGAGTGGGGTGCCTGGTCAAGTAGCAGGGGTCGCTACTGGCTGGACGGTATTTTCGCGACAAGGATCTGGCCACCGCCGGGAGACTCTCCGGAGCAGTCCAAGCCGCCGCCACCCTTCTCTGTAAAGCCATATGGAACGGCAGTACCGGGTCAGTTGGGGGACCAACATCAAGGATGTCCGTTAGATCATCCTGCACAAACTCCCCTGGGGGAGCAGACCATCCCAAGTACTCAGAAACCCTAGCCATAAGGCGCCGGTACGAGGAATAGGCATGAGAGCCAGGCTCAGGCCTACAAAACTCCACCTCCGGAGAGGTGTCCAGTCCACTGGCATCATGCAGTGACTGCCTCAAATCGTCAAACTGACTATGGCCCGAGACAATTTCATCTGGAACCTGACTAGGAACCAGGCCATCAGAATCCTCATCCGCCTCTGAAATATATTCCAGGTGGCGAAAAGAAGGCACCCGAGAGTGCTTGCTCTTAACCAGAGGCTTCCTAGGGGGTTCCCCCGTGCCACGGGGTACCTCCGACACGAACGGCGTCGATGGCGTCGACACAGCCCTCGAAGCCGGAGCCCCGAGCGTGTCCTTCGACGACCTGAGGGTCGACGGCTTCGACGACTTCCTCGGAGCCGGAGCCTCGAGAAAGCCTGTCGACGCCCTCCACGCCTCAGACGTCGATGTCTTCCTCGAAGACCTCACAGGTGCACACGGTCTCGAACGCGCCGAGGACCGGGACCTGGAACGGGTACGTCGAGAACTAGTTTCCTTGTCCGAACGGGACCTCTCCCGTGACTCGTGCCGACCACTCTTGCGAGCAGTGTCTCGACCTCTCACGACCGACCCCACTCGGGGGCGCGGACGGCTTAGTACCCTGCGACTCAAGAATCGCCAGCATTTTCTTCCCGAAGGAAGCCCATTCCTCCGGCGTCGCACGGCTGGTGGGGTAAGCGACGTGCCGGGCAGAGTCCTCCGAAGAGGACCTGGAAGACGACCGGTGTCGGCGCTTCCGAGAATTCCTCGGAGAGGCTGAGGAGTGGCAAGACCGACTCCTAGAAGGAGACCCACGAGACTTCCGACGATGACCCGGAGAGTCACCCCTCGAATCATCCGTCGAAAGCCCCGCAGACCTCGACTTCCGGGGCTTGGACACCCGACCTACCGACAACAACTTCTTACGTTCGCGTAAGGCTTTGGACGTGAGCGACTGGCAGTCGATACAGTCATCCGTGTCGTGGGCCTCCCCGAGGCACCAGAGGTAGGCGTCGTGCGAGTCCGTCACCGACATCTTGGACCCACACTCCCCGCACTTCTTGAAGCCCGGACACGGGTTCGAAGACGAAGTAGAAGACATCTTCACACGAAGGATTTTCACAAAACTAACAGGTTCGAAGAACCGAGAAGAACAGAACTCCAAAGAGTCGAGGCGTTAACCGAGATTCACGAAGCAACACGTTCACGGCAAAAACGGAACTGAAGCTACGGGCGTCGTGCGTCCTACTTATCACATCGGATGACGTCGGACGTCGTAGGAGGTCCTCGACGACGGCGCATCGACGTCATCGACACAGGACGCAGACGCCGAAAAAAGTTTCCGAAGCAGCACAGCTGTGGTGATTACATGTCATAGATATGGAATACGTCGGAGGACCCAATCCCCTCCAAAGAAGAATCGCTGCCATATGTGAGCAGGTTAAGGTCGCTACCGACAAGGAGACGGACAGGGACAATTGTCCCTGCCATGGAGAGATTAACGATGGTAGCCGACTGTGGGTTGGGATTTACGAAGTTTCCCTTATTGGAAAAAGAGGAAGCAAGACCACACTATATTCCATGGCCGCAGATGGATAAGGATAACTTAAGGTGTAAGCTCCCGAGTTTGACTTCGGGTGCTGGAAAATGGATACGAATTAGAGAAAAATGACAGGAGGAAACACGTTAGCCATAGGGGGCATAAAAGTTCTCTTGGCAGCTATTATTGGGGAGAGAGCCGATGAAATATGGAGGAGAGCAGGATATTCAAGTGTGACAGCACAAAACACAGCGCATGACGGAGTACCGTTTAATAATTGTAGAGCAGACGTTTGGAGAGCCCTCGGGGTACAGTATCCTAACACATCAGAAATGGGTGCAATTATGACACGTAAGATGAAGAAAGATGAAGACACTATTGCTTACATTCAGGACATTCAGGAGAAATGGCAGCTTGAAACTCACGAACAGTGGGAAAAAACAGTGACATTATTTTACCACATTTAATGTCAGGGGTTGCCTGAGCCAGTACACAGGCAGATGAAGAAACACTGGGGGGATGGAAGCAAAATCGTGAGCTGAGATACAGCTGATTATAGTGAATCACTGTCGGCTATTGCAAGAGAAAAATAAGAAGACGAGACTAGGAAAAACTAGGAAGCCAAGCTAGTTCTGAAATATTTTTCAATATTTGCCATAGAAGGCGCGGTATTGACAAGCAGAGAAGGATTGGGAATGCAGGAAGCAATGGGTGCATCGCAGGCAAATAATCAATGCCCAATTAATCAAGGTGGATACGGGTTCGTGCCACGAGGCAGAGGTATGGGCTAGAGAGGAAGAGGAGGTGGATTCCAAAATAATCAAGGTGGGTTTCAGAATATGCAAAATGAGAATCAGGGCACCCAGGGAGGATATAATCAAGGAGGATTTATCAGAAGAGCAACCCCGTATGTTGGACTTGCAGGATGACAGGGCACATTGCACGCATATGTGGGAGTCAAGGGAATGTAAGAATGCCCAATTTTCAAGAGGGGGGTGTCCCTCCAACATACAGCACACAAACGACGGAAGGGTTTGCCCAAGATCACACAGCGTATCAGACGCAAGCACCTTAGGTACTGCAGCTACAGCAACAAGAGCTAGTGCAAAAGAATCCACTGCAAGGGGGCAGTCACATCAATTGTCTATGCGAACACAAGACAAGTGCTGACACCCAGAACAGGCGGTGTCTCTGTGGTAGGAGGAAATTCTTTCACAGGGACGGGATGAGTCTGTACCCACAAAAGGACAGTTCACAGGGTGACTTGTGTTCAGTACTTTCTGTGACACAAGCCCCCTAAGAGGAACCAAGGGTCGACGTAACAATAGGAGGCAACTTGTCTAGTAGACACTGGGACAACTCGTTCATGTATATGAGTGAAAATGTATACGAGAGGGAAAATATTCCATGTCGGGAACTGCCATTAATGCGCAAGGGTTCTCTGGAGCTACGAGTCGAGACTCTTTTACTAATGAATTACTAGTCTCTATAGGAGATTGTGACATGTCTGTTCCTTTGTTAAATTCATGACAGACACCATTTTTAAAAGAGATATGACAAAACTTAACATGACGATTTCATTTACCAATTAAGGAATAGTGTGCTCCACTCCCGTAATACATTATTTAAACGTGGGCAAATTTATACTGGCATTCACAGGGCAAGTGGCTCTGCGAGGCGTTCCAGTAGATCCAGAGATTTTTCTGTATGGAGTGAGCCTTCTGCTGACATGGCTACCTGGTTAGTGGGAAACATTGTGAGGATACCTGATGAGTTTTTGTTCAGACCACAAATACCTATGGACCAAGAGGGAATACCTATGGACGAAAAGGGGGGACAGACGATCCCTATAGAATTTGAAGCAGCCATAATATGAAGGGAAATGGCAATGCTCAAAGGAGTCGAATATGAGGGTAGACCACGGACAACAGTAATCGCTCTCGAGGAAGGGTACAGATTGACTGAGGACGACATGTTCAGGGAAGACCAAACAGATAATGAAGTAGTGTTCTTTATGAGCATCATACACTGGATAAGGATAGAGAAGAGGGAAGTCTCACAGCGAATGGCAATCAATATGGCAGCGTCCAGCATTTTTTCAGGAAGACTTGGAGAAGGTGCCAAGTGTCCTTAGGACCACAGGCCCGTATGACGTAGGTTTATTGAAGGAAATAGGGGAAGTTAAAATCAAGCTGAAGCCAGGAGCGATTTTACCTTGAGCAAATCAGTACCCCATGCCTCGAGAGGCTGATGAAGGTATATTTCAGACCATCTCAGCATTGATGAAGCAAGGGATTCTGGTGCCATCAGAATCGTTGTGTAATACTGTGGTATATCCGATCAAGAAATCGAAGGGAGGGTCGTGGAGATTTATACAAGATATGAGACCGATTAACCAGATTGTAGATGCAGAGTTTCCTTTAGTTCCTAATCTGGCAACGATACTATGTAGTATCCCAGTGGAAGCTTGATATTTCACAGTGATCGATTTGAAAAATGTGTTTTTCTCGATCCCGTTGCACAAAGCCTCACAAGACTTGACTTCCTTAACGTTCTGCCAAACTCAACTGAAACATACTTGTTTGCCCCAGGGGTACTGTGAGTCCCTATCGATCTTTAACAGAGTCCTACAGATGGATCTAGGCAATATTGATCTTAAGAGTGCAGTGATACAATACGTAGATATTTTAATATGTAGCACCAGAGAAGATGAGTGAAGACAAGATTCTATTCAGTTGACTATTCTAGCAGACAAGGGATATAATATATAATACTATATATATAATATAATACTGCGAAGAAGAGGTGTTATACATAGGGCAGTTGATTTCTTATGAAGGAGTCGTTTCTTACCTGTAACTCCATTTCTCCAGCGTTGGTATGTTTCATAAATTCACATGCTGTGAATATTTCCCGTCATCAGGCTGGGAAACCTCAGTAACTAATATAGCTGCTTTCCTATGGAAAACCCTGACACTTTGAGTGTTCTATCGTAGTCTTTATTGGTGCCTTTGGCTGCACCAATAGGACGTCCATTATAAATAGCCCCGCCCCTGCAGCTTCCCTTCAGATTTTAACCTCACCAAAATGGAGGAAACCCCAACATATATTTGCCTGAAGAGGGGAGGGCCGAGGGCGCATGTGAATCCATGAAAGATACCAACGCTGGAGAAATGGAGTTACGGGTAAGAAACTACTCCCTTCTGCAGCATTGGATCCTTCATGGATTCACATGCTGTGAATAGACTACATAGCAGTGAGAGAAGTCGGTGCAGCAGAACAGGCAAAAAATACCCATGCCCCAGGTAATCACAAACCACAATATACAACCAAGCATTTGCAGTGAGCAAGACCAAAAGCCTCAGAAAAAACACAGCCGCGGAAGATGTGAGGCTTACCTTATTGGAACAGGCGTTGGACGACTGCACGCCCCACATGCATGTCCTCCACATGCTGCTGACCCAGACAGTAGTGCCTGGTGAAGGTGTGTGGCACCGCCCATGTTGCTGCCTGGCAAATGTCACTGAGCGGAATTCCTGCCCACAGCCCTGCTGACGATGCCGTGGACCTCGTGGAATGGGCCTTGGGCGTCGACTGCAACGGCCTGCCAGCCTTGTTGGGACAGAAGGAAATTGTGGAAGACACCCAACGGAACAGGCCCTGCTTCGAATTCACTTGCCCCCTATTGGACGGGCCGAAGGCCACAAACAGCTGTCTCGATATCCTGAAGGAGCGCGTCCTGTCCAAATAGAACGTCAATGCCCTCTTGACATCCAAGGAATGTAGCGCTTTCTCCGCTGGAGTGGAAGCCTTAGGAAAAAAGGTGGGCAAGGCTAACATAGCATTTTAATGAAATTCGACAGAATCTTCAAGATAAAGTGAGGATTAGTAGACAGGAGAACCCTGTCCCTCATGAACCGCAGATACAGTTGGTCGATCACCAGAGCCTGCAGTTCGGAGACCTGCCTGGCCGATGTAAGTGGCCACCAAAACAGCAACCTTCCACGTGAGAAACTTCACCGCTGTCATGGACATAGGTTCAAACAGCGGTTTCATGAGGGCCGAAAGTACCAAGTTGAGACTCCAGACTGGAGAAAACATCTTCCTCGGGGGAAACGTCCTGAAAAGGTCCTTAAGAAAATGCTTAATCAATCTGTCACTGAACAGAGGAGTAGAGCTGCGCTGCTTCGTGAATCTGGAGATGGCTGCCAACTGGACCCTGATCGAAGAGAACGCCAGCACCTCCATCACCAGCAGCAGGAGATAAGGTAGAAGTTGCGTGGGGAGAAACTTTCAAGGGCTGCAAATTCGTCCTCTGAGAGCACCAAGCACAGAACCTCCTCCACTTTCGGCTGTAAGAAACATTGGTAGCCGGAGCCCGTGCGGCCGCCAAGATGCGCAGACAGTCCTGTGGAATCTTCAGGTGTCCAAACTCGACGTGGTCATGAGCCATGCTGCAAGGCGGAGGGAGCCGGGTGATGATGCCACACTAGTCCTTCGTTCTGTGAGCGAAGATCCGGCTCCGACCCCAGATGAAGAGGGTCGTCCACAACTAGATGAAGAAGGTCCAAGAACCAGGTCTGTCTGGGGCAGAACGGGGCCACCAGGATCACTCTGCACAGACCCTTGCGCACCATCTGGATCGTTTTCCGGATTAGAGGAAACGGATGGAACGCGTACGCGGACTGGCCCGTCCACAGGAAGGAGAATGCATCCCCCCTCGAGTCCGGCTTGCTGGCGAAGAGAGTGTGCTGCCTGTTCACCGTGCTGGCGAACAGGTCCAGCAAGGGAGTCCCCAATTTTCGGAATATCCTCGCCACCTGGTCTTCCCGCAGCTGCCATACGTGCATTTGAATCACGTCTCTGCTAAGAGCATCCGCCTGCAAGTTCTGCACCCCTGGCAAATAGTAAGCCACCAGCAGAATCTTGAATGCTATGGCCCAGTGCCAAACCGCCTGAGCCTCCCTGAACAGAGGCTGGGAATGTGTGCCCCCCTGTTTGCGGAGATAAAACATAGTTGTGGTGTCTGTCAGAACTCGAAACACCTAGCCCTGAATGAGGGACCGAAAAGACTTCAGTGCCCAGTGCACGAAGTTGACTGCAAATCCCAGATGCTTTAACAGTAGCATAGTTGCATGGAGAGACAGACGCCTGCTGATGCGTTGCTCCCCTCACCAACCAGTTGTCCAGGTACAGGTAAACATGGTGTCCTTCCCTGCGGAGGGCAGCCGCCACCAGAGCCAGGCACTTCGACTTGAGGCCAAAGGGGAGAACCCGAAACTGGAAATGCTTGTCGCCGACTACAAACCACAGGAACCTGCGATATTTGGGGTGCATCGGGATGTGGAAATAAGCATCTTCTAGATCCAACGACGTCAGAAACTCCCCTGGCTGCACTGGTAAGTCTCTCAGTTCTCCACCGAATGGTTGTGGTACAGGCAATACAAACAGTCCGCATGACCGTTCCCCTCAAACTTACTTGAGGTTGCACATCTGGCAAGGCCGGAACAACGACTTTTTCGGACCCAAGGATGACATGATGCACCAACAACAAACCGTAGCAGCGAAGCTGCGTAGAAAATGTAAAGAGCAAAAAACACAAGAGAGAACAGGAGGTGTTCCCAACAGTTTGGAGACAGTTGAAATCTGAAGGGAAGCTGCGGGGGCGGGGCCATTTATACTGGAGGTCCTATTGGTGCAGCCAAAGGCACCAATAAAGACATTGATAGGACACTCAGAGTGTCAGGGGTTTCCATAGGAAAACGGCTATATTTAAGTTACCAAGGTTTCCCAGTCTGATGGGAAATATTCACAGCATATGAATTCATGTAAATATACTGCCTTGCTATTGTATATATTTCCTCTGTAATTTATGTACTACTTGTAACTACGGTTTCCTTTGCAACTAAGATGTCTGTAACAAGCGCCACGATGCTCCTGGGCTGATGTGCGCTCAACAAATTTGAATAAATAAAATAAATAAAAAATAAATAAATCCAATGCTGGAAAAAGAAGGTGGCACCTGAAAGAGCTGAGGCGATTATGAAAACCGCAAAGCCAAATACAGTGAAACAGATTAAACAGTACACGCTGGTCAAGAACTTTGGAAAAGGAGGGGCTAGCACATTGGAAAGGGAAGGGGCTACCTCAGTGCGGACGGCACTCCAGTGCAGCATGCATCCTTATTGGACAGGCTTATCAAAGCACTACAACTCCCAGTGGCCATAGCAATTGATAAATGCGCAGTGCACACTTTATTTCAAGTTTTAATACTTAGAATATTAAGGAGAAAGTAGTTACAGCCATGTCAGTGCAAGAAGGGTTTAATAAATTATCGATCACCCAACTAATGGAGATTCAAGGGAGTGCAATGCAAGAAGAGCAGGAGTTATGGAAACAAAGGGGTTGTTCTTTATCCCCCACAGAAGCATTATGGTGACAAGCCAGCACTGGAAAGCCGGTGATGCCAGTAGAGTTATTAAAGGTTGCGCTGGAACAGCTGCATTACCCCACACATGTAACTAGGGAGAGTCTTGCTGCAACGATTGAGGAAGACTGCTTAATTTCCGAATTTGTTGGAACACATTGCACTCTTTATGATCAACTACGTCGTGTGTCAAAGGTTTACTGCTGGGCATACGCAGAGCACTTTCAGGGCTAATACCTCGACCGAATGGTCTGTTTCAGCATTTACATATTGACTGTCGATATGCTGCAGGTATGTAATGGATATAGATATCTATTAGTGGTGGTATGTCCCTTCTCTAGGTGGATCGAGGTAGGTCGGTGTACACACGATGCCACTTGCGCAGCAACCTTTTTAGTGTGCAAAGTCTTCCAGAGATGGGGTGCGTATGCGGTGCTGAGATCCGACAATGGGCCACATTTTGTTAATGAGCTATTTGAACAGATAGGGCTTCTATTGAACATTAAACATAGGTTTTCTTCTGCTTATCCCCCACAAACGAACGGGATATATGAGAGACTCAACGGCCTCCTTAAAGAAAGGATTGCCAAGATTAAATTGACTTTGAAGAAGGGGTGGCTACATTGCCTACCATTAGCTTTTCCCTTCGGAATCAGCGAGGTTCAGACCATCGCATCACCCTTCACGAGCTAGTGAGAGAAGCTGGCACAGTTGTAGAGAATGAACAGGTACAACAAATACCAAGATGGTGCAAAAGGTGGATGCCAATGTTTTGGTGCATATTATATGCCTGCACGATTTTTCTATTCCTTCTTTTTCACAGTTTCCGTCATACTAGTACTCCCACTGAGGCAGCGGCCTCTATAGTTTTCCCCACTATGGGAACTGCTTTTGATTTGCTTACTTCCAGTGAGGCAGAGGCTTCTATGGCTCCCTTCACTGTGAGAAGGAACACGTTACTTACCTGTAACTGTTGTTCTCCAGCATGGGTCTGGCATGGATTCACATGCTCATGAATATTCCCCATCGTCAGGCCGGGAATGCTCGGTATAGAAAAAATCAGTATCAGTTTAGTTTCTGATCTGTCTTTCTCAGTAGTAACCAATCACTGGTCTCTGGGTCATACTGCCCCCAGCCAATGACTGCCCTCTCCCTAAGCCCCTCCCCTGGCAGCCATCTTCAGATTTGGTAGCACATGAAGTGGCAGTATGACCAAGTGAAGAGCCGCAGAGGGGTAGGCAGGAGGGTTCGCATGTGCATCCATGCCAGACCCATGCTGGAGAACAACAGTTACAGGTAAGTAACTTGTTCCTTCTCCAGCATGGGGTCTGGCATGGATTCACATGCTCATGAATATAAGAATACATAGCAGTATACACATGCACAACCACGGGAGGTGGCACAAGGCTCAGTATCAAGCAATGCAACTACTCAACATTAAGCAACTCTTACCTCCTCACCAGGCTCACCTTAGGCGAACAGGTTGCGCAGCACTGCCTGGCCGACTCTGGACTCCTCCCTGGAATCCCGGTCGACGCAGTAGAATCTCGTGAAGGTGTGCGTCGACCTCCACGTAGCAGCCCTGCAGATGTCGAGCAGGGGCACACCAGACAGGAACGCCGTAGTAGCAGCGATCGCTCTGGTCGAATGGGCTCTCGGACCGCCGGGCAGAGGTCGGTTTGCCATCCGGTGACAGTGCATGATGCAGCCGGAGAGCCATCTGGAAATGGAAGCCTTCGAGAGAGCCTTCCCTTGATTCACAGGTCCAAAGTTCACAAACAGCTGTGATGTCTTCCGGAAACTCTTCGTGCGGTCCACGTAGAACTTCAGCGCTCTAGCCACATCTAGCGAGTGCAGAGTCCTTTCAGCCGGCGACGAAGGCGACGGGAAGAAAACTGGCAACACCAAGGGCTCGTTGAGGTGGAAGTCCGACGGCACCTTGGGCATGAAGGAGGGGTGCGTCCTCAGCACCACCCTCGTGTCGTGAAAAGTCAAGTATGGAGGCTTGCAAGACAGGGCCTGGATCTCTCCCACTCGTCGTGCAGAGGTGATGGCCACGAGGAATGCTGTCTTCCACGACAGAAACTTCAACGGCACTGAATGCATAGGCTCGAATGGGGCCCCCCCATGAGCCTAGTTAGTACCACGTTGAGCTCCCACGCCGGGGCAGGGGCCTTCACCGGCGGGTATGATCAGAACAGTCCTTTCATAAATTCCTTCACCAGACGATGAGACCACAAGGACGCCCGTCCTGTAGTTCTGGTGTAACGTGAGACGGCAGCCAGATGTACCTTGATGGAGGCGTGAGATAGGCCAGCCTTGGCCAAAGACAGTAGGTACGGCAATACCTGAGGGGCCATAATCCGCAGAGGGTTAATCTTCTGTGCTCGGCACCAGACAGAGAACCTCTTCCATTTGTGTCCGTAGCACTTGAGAGTTGAGGATGCCCTGGCCTTTGCAAGAACCTCTCTGCAGTCGGCCGGGATGTCGAATCCTCCAAACTTTAGTGCTGCAGGAGCCAGGCCTGCAAGTTCAGCGACTCTGGTTTGTGATGAAGAATGGCGCCTCCTTCTCTGGAGAGAAGATCCGCGTCCGTCGGTAGCTTGACTTGTGTGGACGCTGACAAGTCCAGAAGGTCCGGGAACCAGATCTGCCTCGGCCACGCCGGTGCGACGAGGATCATCCTGCACCGGGACCTCTTGAGCTGGTTGACGAGCCGGAGTAGCAGCAACGGCGGGAATGCATAAAGGAACAGGCCGTCCCAGGGGAACGAGAAAGCATCACCCATGCTCCTCGTTTGGGGAAACCTGCTGGCGAACCTCCGGCACTTGGAGTTCGCCGCCCGTCGCGAAGAGATCGATCTGGGGTTCGCCCCATCGTCGGAAGAGTCGGTCCACTTGATCCTGGCGCAATTCCCACTCGTGGCACGAGCGCAGCTCCCTGCTGAGTGAGTCGGCGATGGTGTTTTTTATCCCTGCCAGATGAAAGGGTACCAGAAACATCCCTTGTGTAATGGCCCAATGCCACAGATCCTGGGCTTCCTTGGACAGGGCAGGGGATCTGACACCCCGTCT
Organism: Ambystoma mexicanum; assembly: GCF_040938575.1. Classification (NCBI taxonomy): domain Eukaryota; kingdom Metazoa; phylum Chordata; class Amphibia; order Caudata; family Ambystomatidae; genus Ambystoma; species Ambystoma mexicanum. Next base: position 702,572,622 of record NC_090938.1, on the reverse strand, counting down.
GCCTCCGGAGCTCCGAAAGGACGGCCATCGCTGTTGGAGCACCCCCAGTGCATGGGCCGTCTCCGTGTCCGTCTTGATCGCCTGAAGGGATTCATCAACCGCCTTGCCGAAAAGGTTGTTCCCATCGAAGGGCATGTCCAAAACCTTGGTCTGAACGTCCTGGCGGAAATCCGTCACCCTGAGCCATCCTCGTCGTCTCAGGCAAACGCCGTTGCCCAACTGACGGAAACCGGTGTCAGCGATGTCCGTAGCCACCGTAATGGCGTGGTCCGAGGCAATCTCACCTTCCTGCAAGATTTCCAGGGCCTCAGCCCTCTTGGCATCCGGAAGGAAGTCCAACAGAGGGGCGATCTTAAACCACAACTCCCTGTCGTAGCGGGCTACGATGGCCAGGGCGTTGGCCGCCTTGATGGTCGTCGCTGCAGATGAGATGACCCGTCGTCCCATCCCGTCCAGCTTCCTACCCTCGCCGTCTGGAGGAGAGGTTGAAGTCGAGGCCGATGCCCCCCCCCCCTCCGCTTTCTTCTTGGCCGCTGCCGAGATGACCGAGTCCGGGGTAGGTTGCGCTCTAAGGCACAAGGGGGCCGCGTCGGGGACCCGGTACTACTTCTCGTACCGGTCCCTCTTCGCAGGAGCCGTGGCAGGGTTCTTGAGGAGGGCGAGTCCCTCATGCCAGATGTCATCAAGAAGCGGTACGGCGAGGACCGTCGTCCTTTTAGCCTCGCGCCGCTGATAAAGGAACCCCTCCTTCTTTTCCTCGGGGCAGAGCTGGAAGAGCTCGGATGCCCTGGAGATCATTGCATGGAAGGATCCAATCTCGTCGGGCGGGGACGCCCGGGCAGGGGGGGCGGGGGACACGTTCCTTCGTCGCCTCCGTCGTCATCCATACCCGTCGTAGTCGTGTCCATGCCTGTATCATCCCCGTGGGTAGTGGACCGGGGGGAAGGCAGAGAAGGCCGCAGAGGCGGGAGAGGAGGCCTAGGATGCGTCGTCCTCCTCTTAGGCAGTGGGCTCCCCGAAGGTCCTGGCTCCGGATCCTCTGTCGGGTCTGGCTCAGGCTCCTCCGTCGGGGGAAGGGGCAACCTAGTCCTTATCTCCGAGCATAAGGACTGGATGGCTGACAAAATGGCCGCCGAGGTGTCCTGCGGCGCCGGAAACGACGGGCGCGAGGACTCTTGAGGAGCCTCGTCTGCGTCACCGTCGCCCTCGTCGGGATCGCTCGCGATGGGCTGTGTCGCCTCCACGACTTGGATGAGCTCCTCTTCAGAGGTCGTGTCTGTATCCACGACGGCCACCACCCCCTCACCCCCTTTTTCCAACGAGGACTTCGTGGGGGTCTGCTCGATGGGTCTGAAAGACGACTCCCTCCGCGGTGGCAGGGAGACACTGGTACCTGGGGGCGCCTCCACTGGTGTAGCCTCCACAGGCTGAGCCAGGGCCGCGGCGACATCCTCAATCGAGGTCCTAGCAGGGTGAATCACGGCCAACGTCACCTTCTGTACGCCCGGGGCCTTCACCTTCGGGGGAGGGTCCGAGCCTCGCTCCCCCTCTGCCGGAGTCTTCGAGATCGACGGGGGCCTCTCCAGAAGCTTCACTGGGTTCTCGGACTTCCTCTTACCCGAGCTAGAGCGTTGGCTCGTGGTTGATGGCGCCGGGGAGGGTGCGCCCTGCCTGCCAGCCAAGGAGCCCGACAGTTCGGCGCTCCCGGTGCCCGCGGACTCGCGGTGCTTAGCCTTTTGTTGGGCCCCCGTCGCCGGAGCACCCTCACAGGACTTAGAAGACCGCTCAGACTTCTTCTTTTCGCCTGGCGGGCTCTTACCTTCCAGCCAGTTGGTGAGACGGAGGTGAGGATCCTTCATGGTCCACTCCGACATGTTTCCACAAAACGCGCAGTCCTTTTCCTTGTGCGTCTTGTCCTCATGGAGACAGTAGAGGCATAACGAATGCTCGTCCTCCTTGAAAACGTTCTGAAGCTGGCATCCAGGGCAGGTCCTGAATAGCTTCCCGGGCGTCGAGCTCCCTTTATCCTGGGCCATGTCTGGAATCTGACAAAAGAGTAACTCGATGAAATCTTCACCCTTGAGGGGGGTAGAAAACTCTGAAACAGATCCCCGTTGATCAGAAGTAGAAATGGTGGAGCTTGAGGCTCTTTTAATCGAAAAAATGAGAAAAATGAGAAAAATCTCCTGAAAAAAGCGTGAAACGCAGAAAAAGCTCGAGAGCTAAGCACGAGGACTCCCAACACTTGAACGTGCGATAAAAATCTGAAGATGGCTGCCAGGGGAGGGGCTTAGGGAGAGGGCAGTCATTGGCTGGGGGCAGTATGACCCAGAGACCAGTGATTACTACTGAGAAAGACAGATCAGAAACGAAACTGACACTGATTTTTTCTATACCGAGGATTCCCGGCCTGACGACGGGGAATATTCATGAGCATGTGAATCCATGCCAGACCCCATGCTGGAGAACTGTTTTTGATTTGCTTCATAAGTATTGCTCAAACTTTGATTTTGTGAGACATAAGAAATGCAGAGGACGATAAGGAGAGGATAAATACCTATCTAGATACAGCAGCACACTTGGGTAATAACATGTGGTATCAGCACATGAGAAAGGTGGGAGAGAACCTCTAAGGAGAGTTGCTATGTTTGTGCTCTCATACCCTATGCCATGAATACAGTGCAAACTTATTTCCAGAGAAGTTTCACAACACAATCTCAGATGCCTCGTTCATCTTGCAGCATGCAAGATCCAGAGGAAAATTTCAGGGAAGTTGGGCAACTTTGCGATGGAGATCGAAATGGTTGTTTCCGTTCCAGGACGATTATATCAAGACTACACAGATAGAAAAGGAGCCTGAATGGAAGAGCAAGATGCTTGTGTATCCTGCAGCAGGACAGGAAGAGGTGATCATTAAAGAGATGAAGAGAATGAACTGCTCTGATAAAATAGAAGTAGCTGGATGGTCTGGATGTTGGGAACAAACTCCAATCTTAGTCTATGGTCAAGTGAACATCAAGAAAGGATGGGAAGAAGGAATGATGTCCTGTGCAGCTCATCTACTGAAGAAAGCGTATGTGCAAGAGGTACAGAGTAAACAATGGTGTTTGGAGTCATGGGCTAAGCATACCAAACTGCTGACATTGGTAGAAGATGAATCAGGTCCAATGGTTGAGACAACAAATGCTGCAAAACTACAGCTGACGTTTCCAGGATGGGAGCAGTGACAGCTGTTCTGATGGATCGGTATTGGGCTTGTGGGCCGAAGGCCTACATGAAGCGCTCCAAAGATAGGGGAGGAACGTGTTCCTTGGTGCATATCCATGTTCCAACATTAGTGATTCCGCAGAGTGATCTGAACATTGGAGAATTTCCAAAAGTAGATTCCCATTTGAAGAAAAGAAGAATTCCCATTTGAAGAAAAGAAGATTGCTTGAATTTCTCAAATCGGACCAGATGAGAGAATTACTTCTCAGCCAAGTCAATAGAGGCATTTGACGCCATTCCGTATGAGCACAGGTTGTTCAGCAAGACTGCTTCAATATTTACGACTATCTTCATGCCTGGGATCCAGACGATGGTCGTTGCAGATTACCAGATGGGAGCTCCTGCAGACGATCAACACCATCATGAAGGGATTCAATGCTATCAAGGAATAGCTGAGAACCATACAACTGATGACCCTCCAGAACAGATATGTCCTTGACATGATCACAGCGATGGAAGGAGGAGTTTTTGCCAAAATTGGGCCATCATGTTGCACATTCATACCTTCTCACGATGAGGAGAATGGGACCTTGACAGAGGCCATAACGTTGCTTACGAGCCTGCATAACAAGATGGAAGACGAGACAGAGGACATTACGGATGACAGTTTGTTTGCGTCCATGTTCTCATGGACTCCGTAGTAGATGGCAAACATCTTGAAGATCTTGGAGCAATACTGGTGATTGTGATGTTTGGATTCTGTGTGATCAGGATAATAATTGTGGAATGTAGGAAGACAGCTAAGGCAGCAGTAGGCATGAAGTTCATGATCAATGTTGAATAAGGGTTTAGACCCAAGGAGTTGACTGATGAAGATGTCAGAAAATGCATAGAGCAAAGTATCGTAGCACCTGAAGGAACGAAGTGTCTGTATCCAAAGAATCATAAGAAGTATGTAAGACAATGGGTTTATTGTAATCCGAATGGACAGTGCAACTACATGACGTGGAGTGTGGATGAACCCCCCTCAAGAGCCGGCACCTTGAGGGGTTGATGAAGATCTGGACTGCAAAGAAGCACTTCAAGAGAAAACATCAAGATGTGGAGACCATTGAAGAGGTGGTCGATGACTCGACCAGAGGGGGGAATGTAGAGGAGCAGGTGAATGCCTCTAAAGGAAATCCCGCCCCCTACCTTGTATATGTTGAAAGTCGGAGACTGTGCCATGCTTGGCACCAGCAGTTGTGACCATCCCACAGCGAATATTTGAAAGAATATACCCTTTGAGAAAACCCTATCAAATGTATCCCCAAAGAGACGACAATCTGAGGAACTCCTTGAAGGAATATGAAAAAGAATAAAAGAGCTGGTGACGTCACGAAAGACGAGTGTGACGCCCAGAGGATGGTGACTGAAGAGAATGTATGGATCTTACGGAAACTGATGACGAAGTTAAGAATCGAGTAAACTTTTATATGCGAAAAGAAGATTGCACGCGTGCGACGTACTGCAGAAAATGCACGTCGTTTAAAAACTGTACAGATGCTGTAACACAAGTAGATTAAGTGATCTTAGAAGTTGCATATACGTAGTGAATAGATTGCAGGCAAAGCCGCTATTGTATAGAAACTGGACATCGGTGTCATGAATTTCAGTAAGCCAGGACCCATGGAGGAGAAAGGTTGAGAGCTGTATTGCAGCAAGAATCAGCTGAGATCGTGGACACGAATAGTGAGGCTGTTTGGCCTGGTGTTAAAGCTGAAGCAGCCAAGACCGGTTATCTATTCTTGAAGGCGGCAAACGTGAGAAGCTGAATCATCCCTTGTTAAGGTGCAGAGATAGAACACCAAGCGTGCCAAGTTTTGATTTAAGACATTTAAATGCTGCAAAAGGGACCAAATAGTGGTCTCCCGTCACGTGAACTAAGGACGGAAATAGAGTTCACCATGGAGTTCCAGAACTACGATAGTGCGTGCTTGCACTCCCATGTATTCCCACAGACAAGGATACTTTGCAGGACCAAGAAAGACAATCTTCATGGCAGAAAGGAGATGCTGGGCTAATTGGGTGCAGAGGTAAAGTCAAGTCTACTTGAAGATGACATGTTGTTAGAGGTGGGCATAAGTTGTCCACCTGACATTAAATATCCAATCACAATCACACCCCATATAGAAAGCATACTTAGATATTCCCCTTGAACCCATCACAACCCCTCGTAGTATGACATAGTATGACATCACCCATGACACGTTTTTTGTATATAAATGTGTTTTTATATGTAAAATGTATTAAGAGCTTGTGCGAATGTCCGTTGATGTCCGTTTTAACTGCCTGTTTTAGACCATTGATAATAAAACAGTAAACCTTGCCATCTTCCTGAGTTGGTTCGATTATCTGGTGTCAGTTATTCTGCATCCCATCCATTGTATGCACGTTACCCAAAGGGCTCTGAGCTCAATGCTGTCAACAGTACCTAGACCCGACTGTAGAGATTCACACAAAGCCTCTTTCCCGTCACTTAAATGGCCAGGAAGACGTCTCTTTCTTCCCCCTGGGGAATATGCTCAGTTGCAATTCCTATACAATCCCACAGGGTGAACGTGAAATTTGGTAGATTTCAATCCCATGCTTCCCGCAGACAAAATCATTCTGCATCGCCTGCATGCCCTCTCCTTCCCCTGGCCTATTGTGTACTTTCTGTGATTGCTCTCTGTGGTCATTGCATTTTTCTCCTCTAGGTTCCCCTGGTAGTTCTGTTTTTTTAGCATTTTGCTATCTATGGTTATTTGTTTACATCGTACTGCCTGCATCCCTGCTGTTCATTCTTTCTTCTAGATTCCCTGGTCGATTGTACTGTTTTTTGGTGTTTTTGTTCCCCTTGGTTGTTTGCTTACATTGTATTGCCTGCATCCCTGCTTTTCATTCTTTCTTCTAGGTTCCCTGGTCAATTGTACTGTTTTTTGGCGTTTTTGTTTCTCTTTGGTTGTTTGCTTACATTGTATTGCCTGCATCCCTGCTTTTCATTCTTTCTTCTAGGTTCCCTGGTCGATTGTACTGTTTTTTGGCGTTTTTGTTTCTCTTTGGTTGTTGGCTTATACTGTATTGCCTGCATCTCTGCTGTGTCCATTCTTACTTCTAGGTTTCGTCGGTAACTGACTTTCTCTATATATTGCATCTGTGTTTCAGTCATTGTTCTGTCCGCTGTGTGCCCCTCCTCCTTCTGTCCCCTCCTCCTGCCTGCTCCCTAGCCCACCCCCGCAACTCATCTCCACTCTCCCTTCCCCCCTCACTTTGCCCTCTGCACCCTCTATGGTGCTCTCTGTCTCTCCCATCTTCTCTAAGTGCTTCTCTTTCGACTATCCTATCCCTCTAAGTCTGGTAGGAAGAAGTTCAAAAGGGATATCCTGGTCTCCAACCGAGGCCTCCCTATCGCTGATACCTACACCAGTACTTCCTCCAGAAAGACCCCTTACCGACATCCTCTTTGTAGTTCCCTCTCCACGCCTATGGACCCCCCCCATATGGTCTCTGTTCTCTCTCCTTTTTCCTTTTCACCCATTAATGGTGGCACCCGATGGAAGGCCCTCCTGGCCCCCTTCCACTCCTCCAAGACCATCATTAATGTTTACCTAAATAGCACCATCTTGGTCCAAGGCCCTCAGGCGAACCTCCTCCCTTTTGATAGACGCTTCCCACGCCTTATCAACTTCCTTTCTTCTCCTGCTGTCCCTTCTTTCCCCTCTCTGCCTACTCCATCCTCCATCCTCTGCCACCTCTCCGGCCACCCTATTGCCTCCTTCCTCCGCCACCCCTCCACGCAAGTCGTTCTAAGGGGGCAACCTGCTCCACATTGCTCTCAACTCTAGCTCAGATGTCCTCCGAGATCTGCCGTCTCCTGGAAGAACTCGATCTGAATGTTCTCGGTCTAATCGAGACGTTGTTCACTGCCAGCTCTGTCATGAACTTTGACACTTTCCTTCCTGATGGAGTCTCTCTCTCTCTCTCTCTCTCTCTCTCTCTCTCTCTCTCTCTCTCTCTCTCTCTCTCTCTCTCTCTCTCTCTCTCTCTCTCTCTCTCTCTCTCTCTCTCTCTCTCTCTCTCTCTCTCTCTCTCTCTCTCTCTCTCTCTCTCTCTCTCTCTCTCTCTCTCTCTCTCTCTCTCTCTCTCTCTCTCTCTCTCTCTCTCTCTCTCTCTCTCTCTCTCTCTCTCTCTCTCTCTCTCTCTCTCTCTCTCTCTCTCTCTCTCTCTCTCTCTCTCTCTCTCTCTCTCTCTCTCTCTCTCTCTCTCTCTCTCTCTCTCTCTCTCCTCTCTCTCCCTCCCCCCCCCCCCCCCCCCCCCCCCCCCCCCCCCCCCGCCCGGCCAGGTAGCCTCCTTACTCTCCGAGTGAGCGGTCCCCTCCTCCTCCCTCCTAGCCTCTACCTCTCAACTTTTCCCCAGAGATATTAACCACCACTTGGATGCTTCTAGCCGGTCTGCAGGACTCTTTTCGCAACCTCTGCGATTCCCTCTCTCTCTCTCTCTCTATTCACACCCTGAATGTTATGATCCCCTCAGACCCCCCCTCTCCAACCCTCTCACCACTCGCCTCTCCGGAGTGATCCCCTTTTCCTTTCTTCTGACACAGCCCTTTACAACCTTCATCTTTCTATCTCTGACACTCTTGATGTACTTGCCCCCGTCATGAAGATCCATTTGAAGCCCAAATCCAAGCGCAACTCTTGGTAGGACTCCGACCTTGTCACCCTTAAACGCAAGTGCAGGGTGGCGGAGATGAAGTGGAGGGCAATAGGTGCACCCTCTGACAAACTGGCCTGCCGCCTGCTCCAAAGGCAGTACATAGTCTCTGACCTCGCCAAGAACAGAGCTCACAACCAAGCCTGCGTCTCTGCAGCATCTAACAACTCGGCCGAACTCTTCAAAATCTGCAAGGAGTTTGCCAATCCTGCTGCAGTCTCTACCTCGAATGTTCCCTCCCAGGCCCTCTGTACGGCCCTTGTTTCTCATTTCATCACTAAAACTAAGAACATCCTGTCCACCCTTTCTTCTTCTTCTTCCTCCTACTCCTCCACTCCTGGCCTTCGTGTGGCTGCCTCTCCTCCTCCTTTCTCTTCCTTTCCCTGGTTCAAACCTGACGACGTTTCTAGACAAGACCGATCTATGAAATTGTCAAAAACAGGTTCTTCCCTGTTCTTCCAGAACCATCAAGCCCTGAGGAGAAAGGGCGAGCTGTCCCCGTTTGGCTGTGGCGAGTGGACTATAGAGAATTCTACCTTGCCTATGGCACCGAGGTGCGTGTGCTTGTACCTTTAAGGTTTTCAAGTCAGCTGACCTTAAAAGGCTGCCTCTTTCGCCCTTGCGGCGTAAGCCCTGAGGAGAAAGGGCGAGCTGTTCCCGTTTGGCTGTTTGGCGAGTGCGGCGTGTGAAGGTTTCTGGAACAAACTACAGCTGATTGCCAACCATGATAGCTGAACGAGTGCTCGCTGTGATTGCTTCACCACGGACATGTGCACAAACCAAGCGCATTGCAAGGACTGAGGAAAGTGCTGTGGCGTGCTCGCGACAGCTCAAGTAAGTCGATATTACTCCTGCATATCAGATACTGACAACTCATCCATGCTCGAAAAACATGGCAATACATCGCCCTTAGACCCAGATGGAATAACCCCTAATGATATAAATGTAGAAAATGCATATACTATCCATAACGGAGGTGTTGCATTAACCGCAAGCATACATTACGAAATCCAGCGGGGATCAATCGGCGCCACTATTGAATTGCACACACAATGGCCTTACCTCTGTGGTGGGGAGGGGTGGGTCACCTTCCCTTGCAGGGGGTGCCGTGGTGGACCTGAGGGCTGCAGCTGAGGGCCCATTGAGCGGTGGAGTTCCTGGGTCCTTACGTTGCTGGTGCTGTCGGCCTGGAGCGCGCCGTGGGTCCCTCTTCCCTGGTTGCTGGCGGGGGTGGGCGGTGCCCTGCAGCAGGGGAGGCCTGCAGCGTCGATCGCGCGGTGAACGAGCGGCCTGATGCAGAGGGTCTCGCGTCTGCATTGCAAACTGCTGCTTCTGATGGAAATTCGTTGCAATGTGGGGCTGCCCATAATCACACTGAACTGGGTTTGTTGGACTGTATCGTGGCAACTGATGTGTGCGGAAGTGCCTCTCAACACGAAATTCGTACCTCTACCTTGACGGGTGCATTAGCGCCACTATGGTGACCTGTGCGTCTGTTGATCAGGGTGAGTTAGAGATTTACGATGAGGTGTTTGATACAATGCTGTCGTTGGATCTGCATTCCACATCTAATTCCACTGCGCCGCCTACACTGAATAACGATTCTGCAGATTTATGTACTAGCCCCTCACAGGAGTCACTTTTGCCGGGCAAAGTGCGCTCCGGCAGGCGAAATTCATTGGACGTGGTAAACAATGTCCTACAAAACTTGCTCTCCATTAATGAAGCACGCACTTTAAATCACTTTCAAGAGCCAATCTTAGAAAAAAAGTCTCCTGCAAAAACATCTTTAAAAAGAAATAGTACTAAACTTACAGACGCCAATGAGGATATCTGGTTGAACGTTAATTATAAACACGCGAGACTCATCGATGATTTGCCTACTTGTGAATCCACGGGCGAGTGAATTCAGACTATTCAGGTGTCTCCATCAATTTTGTTAAGAGTCCCAGAAAATAAATAACACCAACCTTAACGCTCACCCTAAAAGTTGCCACCGAACCTCAAAAAAAGTACACCAACAGCCTAGCACGGAATCAAACTTAGATGACAGTTCATCTACAGATTCCTCGTTTGTGGATCAGCCGTTTCCAAAAATAAGGAGGTTTAATCGGGCTGGCTTTCGGAGTTCACAACTTATTGAAGATGTAAGGAAAGATAATGGAGATCGAGTTGTCACATGTGAACATGTGCCTATCAATGAGTTACAAGCAGTTTTGATCTCCTCAATGGCAATTTCATTGCTATCATTTACTAAACTTTGAGTCCCTTAATGATACCACAAAGGATTTAACGACTTTCGTAGCTTTAATGAACTCAAAATGATTGCATCTTGAAGAGCTACACAGCATTAACAACAATAGACAGGATGAGGCAACTAAAATGTTGATGGCAGTACTCTCTTCGGCGAATGACCAGAAACGAAATGACACTATTGAGAAAAAGCTATTTGCGGAAGTCGCAAAAGAGGCCTTGGCCCTCTTCCGTTATAACCAGACAGAAGTGCCACTGAGCTTCAAATCTCACCATTCAAAGGTCCCACGCTCAGCGACCTAACGCACGGCCTCAGATGCGAACTATTGAGCTGGGTTCGGACACTGACGCTTTAAAATGCAACTCAGCTTTTCCTGTTAGTAGCAAGGGCTCTAATGCTGACAACACAGCAGAGACAGTGAGTGCGACTCCAATAGCTTTTGTCTCGGAGAACAGATTAGAAACCAACAATTCAAACACTGATCCTTTGCCACCTTTTATAAGTGGTCCTGCATCTGAAAATTCTCTGATGGTAAACGCGGCTTTGATTTCATTTAATACTGCCTTTCATCATGCAAGAAGTACAGATAATATGACACGGCTGAACGAACAAGTCGCGGGCCCTTCTGTACTACAAATCCAGATTCCAGTCTCCAACATCGCCTGTGAAGATGCTTTAGATGGGATTGCCAAAACAGCAGGAGTTTTCTCTATCTTTAATGGCGCAAGTCATACTCCTAAGGAAACTACGAAACAAAAACGACAACACCAGGTCCAAACAAAGAAATACCAAAATCTTCCAGGTCTGAAGAAGACACAGATAAGTGGGGCACGAAAATTTGTGAGAAATATCAAAGTGATACACATAACAGAGAAAGCGGAGATCGAACACACAAGTCCGCAGATATCTATTAATGCGAGTACGAAGCTTTTCCTGTCTTAGTACACGAAGATGAGGTGGTCCTTAGTGACGACGCTGGACATGATACTCCTGATGATTTGTTGGACTTATCGGTGTACGACGACACAATTGGGGAGGAAAGCGCGAGATCTGTACTCGTGCCAGCGAGAACCAATGAACTAAGCCCTTGCAACCAGCCTGAAGTGTGCAGAAATGTTATACCAAAATCTTCTACAGATGGTGTAAGCACGAGCACTGAGAGCAACACGCCCTCGCGCACTATAAATTTGACAAATGGCACTACAGTTGCCAATAGCGGTAGAACATGCTCAATAATTCTCAAGCCGGCTGCTACGTTGCCAAGTGAGCAAGCGCCAAAGAGCCCTGTGTTTATTACGCTACAGGAAAAGAGACTTCATTACAGCAATTTCACAAAGGAACCTTGCAGGCATCTTGAAGACAACTCAAGTGGGAGTACGGGCTGAAGTGGAGAGAGATCTTCCAAGAAGTGCAATGCCATCAACAAAAATCTCAATAAAACGGAATTTGGAAAGTAATTTACCGAAAATAGTCTGTAATACTCCCATAGCACGTAAGGCACCTGTATTGGAAAGACACATTGAACACAACATGGTGCCCAAGATTATGCTGGAGAGAATAGACTTGTGTGATAAGCTGATTTTGAATCGCACTAATGTGATAAAACTATTACATCATATTCCTCGTCTACGTGCTTTGGGTTCATGGGGCATAAAAATTGTCGCGTTCCCTGATGAAAAGTGCAATGATAAGGTGGTTCTGCACTTAGCATCAAATATCATTGCTGGTACCATCTTGGATGCTTCAGATGCTTTACTTTCACTGGGCTTTCAAATATATCAAATCAAGGAAGTCGCGTCAAAGAGAGCTGATGAGCCCATGACAACCTTCACTCCAGTGAAAACGCCTAATGGCACTCAAACTCTTACCCGGGAAGAACCGGTCTATCCACTCCGTCGATCCAATGACGGTAGTAGCCAGTCCAATATTTGACTCTCAGAAACTTAACGAAACTTTGAAGTCTAGATCTGCTAAGGTCTCATCTGTTGATAACCAACCAGCTCTCACGCTTAGTCCTATGGACAAAATCAGCATTACCATAAACTGATGTAATGGTGTTGATACTTACCGATTGATATCCTCAAGCAGTCCCGTTTTTAAAGAACAAAAATGAGACTGGAAATGGCTTGCAAGATCATTAAACAGTAAACCCCGGAGTTAATGCCAGATGAAGGAACCCGTGCAGGTCTGTACCTTCGCGTCATGGAACACACAAGGCTTCTCTCATTTATTTAACTCTAATTGGTTACAAGATATTCATTTGGCTTGCCTACAAGAAACCTGGATGAGTCAGCTACCAGTTGTTTCAGGGTTTGAGTGCGCCCTTATTCCTGCTATTAATTCTGAGAAGGGGCGCCCAATGGCTGGCCTTCTAACGCTGATTAAGCGATCTTCTGGTTACCGCTTATTAAAATCAACAAACCACTCATTTTACATCCAAGTCTCCGAGATCGGTAAGATCGATTCTTCACAGAAAGGTGTGGATCTTATAAAAATAGTAAACCTGTACTGGAATCATGACAGGGCAGGAACTTACTCCTTTATAGATCAAGTATCATCAATTATTGACAGCTTGATAGAATCCACACGAGGTGTAAGTTTGATAGTGTGCAGAGACATAAATATGGATTACTTGAAGCTTTTGCAACCTGAAAAGGCCAGATTATCAAAAGAATGGTTGGAGGTACTAAATGCAAGAGACCTATTGATGTTAAACAGGTGCACCTCAACCTGGCACCGTGGTGATCAAGCATCCACTATTGATTACATCTACATTTCTGATACCCTTCATCCGCGAGTGAAATCTTTGAAGGTTTCACAAATGAGTAATAGCAATCATGAAAGGTTAAAAATGGAGCGCCTAATGGCTGATTTTCAGCCAGGTCCAAAATGGTTAACAAAAGGTGCAGGTTGAACCCAGCCGAATCAGACTGAGGCTGGATGCAACCGAGGTTGCTCATTTATCCACTCAATTTCGGTTTGAAAGTTCAGCCATTGAATATGTATCATTGTTAACGCAATTCAAACCAAAAAACATAGGGCTCAGACAGCTATCTTTCAAAAAGACTCACTGCTTTGATTTAGAGGTGTTGAGGAGGAAGAGATTGATGTGATCGGAGATCCGCAAGAATAAACGACTGCTCAGTCAGGTAAGATCATCTAGAAATCGGGCGTCAAAACAAAACTTTAAAAATTGGTTAAAGGGCATACATATCTGTTGCTACAACATGATGCTGAGGAAATGAGAGATGCCTAAAAAACAAGAACAGTGGAGCGTTCTGGCAAATCATTAATAACATTGAGGCCCCGCAAAGTGCCTTGCAAGCCTGTTTGGTGACCAAGGCTGAGTGGACAACTCATTTTGAGAGCTTATACAGTAAAACCAATGCTATCTCAACACCACCTGCCTTAAATGAATCACTTTGGGAATTGACATTTGCAAAAGATGAGATTACAGAGATAATCATAAAAGCAAAAGGGCTCCGGGACCGGATGGTCTTACAAACTTTACTATCAAACAGCATCCGGAGCTCTGGGCCGATATATGCTTGGAACTATTCGTAAGAATAAATTCACACGCCAGACTCCTACATCGTGGAACTCCGCTATAATCGTGCCCATCTTCAAAAAAGGGAACAGAGCTTGCCCTAAAAACTACCGCCCAGTGGTACTGTTGGACGTTCTGGATAAAATCCACGCAACAGTACTCCAAAGAAAATTGATTGAATGGTCAATAAAAGCGCAATGTGTAGATGAAAGACAAGCTGGTTTTGTTAAAAAACGTTGGATGCTCCTTAAATCTCTTAATTTTGAACTTGTTGAAGATGGAGGCCCTACATTCAAATACAAAAGTCTACCTTGCATTTATCGACTTCTCTTACGCTTTCGATACGAACAAAACGAGAAATCCTCTGGCAAAAGCTGCGATCCTGGGGCTGCCCACTTGGACTGCTAGACGCAATTAAAGAGTTGCACACAGGAACTTCGATCAGAGTCTGTCTAGACCAATCAGGCACCTTGTCAGCAGAGAGTAGGACCCACAAGGGGGTGAAGCAAGGATGCCCCTTAGCTACGGCAATCTTCACCCTCTTTATATCAGACATTGGTGTGGCCATAAACTCTGTGCGATCATTTCCACCTAAGTTACATACGTCGCAAGTTAGTTGGTTGCTATACGCGGATGATTTAATCATACTGGACGTAACACCAATTGGGCTTCAAAGTTGGTCAAAGGTGTTAGGCTTACCAAAGGGCATGCCAACGGCTTGTATAAGATATGAGCTAGCCTTAATATCCTTACATGCCAGAATTAACTGGAATTTGTTGGCTCTGTATCGCAAAACAAGAGCACGGGAGAAAATCCTGCATGGGGCATCCTTGGTCGGTCATAACATCGTTTCAATGTGGGTCATGCGCTGCAAAATGCTGCTGGTGGAATTTGAGATCAATCTGGAAACATTACACGATAACCCGAACACAGCAAAATTAAAAATTTGGCGTGCGGACTGGGAGGTGACATGTGCTGAGAGATCTGCCAATAGTCTGATGGTTATCTCGCCCATGGAAGCAGAGGGCTTTAATGTGCTCCAAAAATACATACAGTTGTTTCCGAACCCCAATGCAAGGCGACATTTTTTGCTGTTTCGCTTAAATGCCTTCAAATCCAAAGAACGGTTCTGCACATGGACATGCAATGCAGCCTTAGATACATCTTGTCGGTTTTGCGCATGTGAAGTTCTGTAGCAAATTGAAAAATGTCAATCGATTCATTTGGTTCTTTGGAGTGAACAACACCCATCCTTGTGTGCCGACGACTGGTGGCAAAGAATGTTCAATGGCACTGATATGAAACTAGTAATTCCATTGACATCTCTGTTAGCAGTGATTGAAACCATTTTATAACCAGTGACATCTTAGTCCTAAGGAATTATTAACAACAAAGGGATCAGGCCTGAGTATGGGCGAGTAAAATCTCGGAGGACTGAATGTGCTACGACGAGACGAGATTAAAGTTCTGTAACATTTTAAAGGGTTGAGCCCTGAGCATGGACTAGTAGGAACATGGAAGATGCAATGTGTTGTGATGTGATTAATGATTTGTAATATTTTAAAGGTTTGTATTGAAACCAATAAAATTAATAAAAAATAAAAATGAAAAAAAACAAGGACCACATCAACACCCTTGTTCCAGCCTTGGCTGGTTTCTGCAATCACTCTTTTGCCACTGGAACCTTCCCCTCCCCCTGAAGCACTCCCTTGTGCACCCCCTCTTCAAGAAGCCCTCTGCCGATCCTTCCTCTCTGGTTAACTATCTCCCGATATCCACCACTCCTATCTTGGGCAAACTCTTTGAAAAGCTGGCCATCTCCCAGCTTAACCTTCACACTGAATCTGTTGGTTGTCTCCATGACCATCAGTCTGGCTTCAGAGCGGCCAGAAGCATGGAAACTTCTCTCCTGAACATCCATGAAGACCTGTTCTCTAACCTTGATTCTAACCTTCCTTCTGTCCTCATCCTCCTCAATCTTACTTCTGCTTTTGACAGTCAACCATGCCAACCTGCTCCAGCGCCTCCGTGATAACCTGGGTATCACTGATCAGGCCCTGGCCTGGCTGACCTCCTTTCTCACCGACAGACCCTCCCAGGTCCAACTGGGGTCCTTCCTCTCTTCTATCTCTCTCTCTCTACCTGTGGTGTTCCCCAGGGGTCTAACCTTTCTCCTTGACTGTTCAACCAATACCCGGCACCTCTTGCCCACCGCATTGGTACTCTCTGCTCCAACTTTCAGCGTTATGCAGATGATACCCAGCTCTCCTTCAAGCTCATCTCGGCCACCTCTACTCCTTTTCTCATTCCAGACTGTCTGTCCACAATTCAGGAGTGGTGTGCTGCCAATGATCTCTGCCTTAATGCCAGCAAGACGGAGATCCTCCTCATCAAAAAAAAACACCATCTTCCTCCTTTCCTCTCTCTCTCTGGCCGCCCATACTGAGCCCTCTTCCTGCTACTACCTGTGAGGCTAAGAATCTTGGGGTCATCTTCGACTCCACCCTCTCCTACTCTCCTCACATTTCTAAGAAGTCGAACTGTCAGCTGCACCTCCTCAGAGGTATTCTTCCTTTCCCCACATTCCCCCAGAAGCTCAATGTCTCGAGTTCTGGTCCTCTCAAGGCTGGACTACTGCAAAAGCCTCTTTCTAAATCTTCCTGGCTCTACTCTCCGTCCTCTACAACTTATTCAGAACAGGACTGCAAGACTTGTCCTTGGCCTCAAGCCCAGGGATCATCTCTCTCCAGCTCTGAAATCTCTTCATTGGCTCCGAGTGGCGGTACGACTCAAGTTCAAGACCTTCTGCATTGTCCACAAGGCTTTCTGGGGCCTGGGACCACACTACCTCCAACTCAATCTTCCTAAGTATCTCCCATCTCGAGCTCTCTGCTCATCCACCACCGACTCTCTGATGGTCAGTCGCTTTTCCAAGCAAAGAGTTGTGGGCAGATCATCTTCTTCGGCTGGGTCCTCCCTCTGCAACAGCCTCCCTGCCTCTCTCAAACTTGAGCAGAACCATCTCTGGTTCTGGAAGCAACTCAAGACCTTCCACTTTGCTTCCACTTTCTCTCTTCCTCTCCCCTGCTGATGACACGTCTGCTCCAAGCACTTGTCACCTTGTCACCTTCTGAAATTGGGTCCAGGTCCCTGCCTGTCCAGTTGCACCTTGCACTGCCTCTTGGCTCCCCTAGCACTTGTGGTCTGTATCTGTAACCCTACAGTCCCCTCTCTCTGCACTTATGAGCCACCCGTTGGCTGCACTTTTGATTCCCTGCACTTCTCCATCCCTACCCCTTTGCACTTCTCCCCTTCCCCTGCCCCTTCCCGACACAAGTCCTAGTAAGATTGTTGTTTTGTCCTCCCTCTGTTTCCCCCTCCTTGTCTTGTCGTGCCTTGAAACACTTGTGTAGCGGCGCATTATAAATGCCATATCATATCAAGCGTCCACTCATTTATCGTCCCGGTCAGGAGGGATAGTGGTATATGTGGCCTGCTTGGACGAGGACGTTGCTGCCTGAAACCACCAAGCTTTCTGCTGTGGGGCGCTTTGCCAAATATTCAGGATCTCGGCTAGATGGCCTATACTTTTTGGTGAGATTCTTGTTCACTGCAGCAATTGTCTCGGGTGTCTCCCAATTTGTCCTAACCCTTTCTGATGGGCAATGGTAAAAGGAAGAATTGACCCTTTTGTGAACCCTGGTCCAGGATATCTGTTTAATCGTCCTGCTCAAATGGGGAAGCAGGCCTGCTCCAACCTAGAAAGTCAACTATCCTGGTCATGAGTTGCCTATAGGAGGCTTCTGCATGGTCTGAAGGTTCTGGTTTTGCAAATTCTAATTCAGGTGATGTATCCACACCACTGGCTGTTTGGAGAGTTTCAACCTGGACTCTTCTGACACCAGGGCCTCTGGCACGTTAGCGGTACCGTACTCCAGGCCCAAGGGTGGAGTGTCTGTATAAGGTCCATTGCTCTTCATAAATTGAAGATAAAGATTTTTTTAAAAATCCTTCCTCAGTATTGGTTTTTAGGCTTTCTCCATCTGCTTTGCTAAAGGCGTAGACGGCTTTGAGCCCGTATTCGACAATTCCTTCGATATCAATGGCATCGACATATTCAACACTGGAGACTTCGAAGACCTCGACATCTATGACCTAGGCACCGATGGTGTCAAAGCCTTTTTTTACAGACCATGCCCTCGAAAGGCAAGACCCTCAACCTGAAGGACTCTTCAACAAAATTACTTCGGATCGAAGCGTCAACGGCTATCGATGGGTCGATGGCCATAGTCCCGGGCCCAAGGGTGCGCAGGATTTACCCTTTGTCTTCACCTTGTCGCCTTTATGCAGCACAACCATAGCATGGCTTCTTCTCCTGGCCCTTCAAGGGGGATGGGGCCTCCTGCAAAAATATTTTCAACATTTCTCTTCGAAACTCTTCCCATTGGGCAGGAGTAGAGGATTTGGTCGGACATTTAAGACTCTCAGGAGAGGAATCACTAGAGGACGATGGAGACCTGTGTTGCCTCTTTGACGAAGAATGGTGGGATCCACTCCTGGAGCGAGATCGTTTTTTGGATGATTTTCTCAGAGCAGGGTCTCTTCTCGACTCATCAGAAGATCGGGTTTTAGATTTGGATGAAGGGGATTTCGAGGGGGTCCTACCCGCTGCTAGTTTCCCTTTATGCTCTTTTAGAGTCTTACCGGTCATCGACTGACAGGAGTCGCAGTCAGCAGTTCGATGCTCTATGGCCAGACACCACAGACAGACTCAATGAGGTTCAGTGATAGAAATGTTGGCACCACAATCGTGGCATTTCTTGAAGCCGGTCTTCGGTGTCGATGGAGCAGACGAAGACATTTTTCTCAAATTGGCGAAGTTTTTATTAAAAAAACAAAGAATGCGGTAATTCTCTCTAAGCGAAAGCTGCGCCGTAAAAATGGAACTGAAGCCAACGGGCGTGCACATGATATATATACTGGTGATGACGTCAACCTCGAGACAGAGGCCCTCGAGGGACATTGAGGCGACGAAAATAGACGCACAGCGCCCGCTGCCAAACATTTTTTCGAAGCAACTGAAGCTGGAAAAGGTCATATCAAAGATGAGGGAGGACACAATCCATTTGAAATTTACTTTGGACAACCTGGCATAGACTATCCTTAGTTTCGTATAGGTAGGGAAATCCCACCTTAGTATAGGGCAAGTACCGCGAAGTACCCGCCAAGTACGGTTTGCTGCCTGCTACTGGCCCTCATTGGATCGCTGAGCCTCGCTGCCTTGCTGCCGTCGCCCCGATTGCTTGGAGCAGCTTCAGTGCTGCATCACAGACTTTTTCTTTAGAGGATGTCTTAGCCGGTGGCACACGCCTGCCTGGCCCTGAAGGGAGGAAGTTGAAGGTGTTCCTGTTTGAGGAGGCTCTGCCCCCCTCAGCCCTGTGACGCCCATCCACTCTCCTTAAATACCCTCATCAAGGCGCATCCGCGCCGCGCACCTTAAAGTACCGCCAAGTACTGTTTGCTGCCTGCTGCTGGCCCTCATTGGATCGCTGAGCCTCGCTGCTGTCCCCCGACTGCTTGGAGCAGCTTCAGTGCCGCATCACAGACTTTTTCTCTGGAGGACGTCTTAGCCGGTGGCACACGCCTGCCTGGCCCTGAAGGTGATTGTGGACTTACTTTGTCGCGCACCGAAGTTGTGTGCCACTGAAGTTGTGCGGCTTGTTGTTGTTAGGTCTTCAACTTTGCAACTTGCGTTTGTAAACATCCCTTTTCTATTTTTTTCTCTCTCTTCTCCTTTCCCCGAAGGTGTTCCTGTTTGAGGAGGCGCCGCCCTCTCAGCCATGTGACGCCCATCCACTCTCCTTAAATACCCTCATCAAGGCGCACACGCGCCACGCGAAGTACCCGCCAAGTACTGTTTGCTGTTCGCGGTGCGCGGCGCGTCGCACCTTAGGGTACCAATCCCCTTGGTTTGCAAGTTTTCTGCTGAAAGCATAGGAGCGAAACGGGCTTTGGTGGTTGGGGGTGAGGGTAAATTTGTGCGCCGGATAGATCTCACAAGCACCCAGTTATTTCCTTAGGAGACTGCGGGCTGCATGCCTTTGATCCTTGGGCTCGTGGTGCTCCTGGGTAACTTCCGGTGTTCTGGACTTGGCAACCCTCAAAGTGATAGTGTCCTGAGAAGATAAGAGTGTTGCATCGGGGTTGGGCTCTACTGGGAACACGAGTACCCACCACCACAAACCTCTGCCATGATATTTGGTATGGGCAATTGTACCCCGTTTACCATCAAATCACAATCCTGCTCATGGTCGAGTCTATAGTTACTCTTCTCGTTTTTTCTCTTACTTCATGCTCTTTGTTGGGATTTTTTTTTTGTCCTGATCCCTTTTGCTTTCTGCTTTTTTTCACAGGCTTTGCTCCCAAGAGCGGGAGGGAGGGGTGTCGTTATCTTCTTGAACAAAGGTACTGGGCTCCAGTTGAGGTTGGCTTATTGTCCCATTCTCATATACAAGATTTCCAGCAGCTTTTGCTTGTTGGTTTCCGCTTCAGGTGTAGACTATGAGCCGTGCTTTGAGAAGCAGCTCTAAGTCTGGAATAATTCCGAAAGTCCCAGGGAAGTCTGGGGGGTCTAAATTGCTGATTAGTACCCCTTCTCTTCTACTTTCCAATAAAAAATCGTTATTATCGATGCCAACCGCGCTTGATGTGGAGGGGGCAGCGCCAGACCAAGAAGAGGCACTTGATGTTCCCAGAATGGAGGATTTAGCCCCGTGTTCGGAGCCTTTGATCACAATCTCCCCTCCGGCGGCGATGCTCCCCACCTTTTCTGTGCAAGAAGCCAATGAAAATGACGAGGTGGTGGCTTGCGATGTTGCTCATGTCCATAGCATCAATTGCACTCCTAGGCCAGATCACGAGGAATTCCCTCATGTTTCAGATACTTCAATGCTAGCTCCGACAATTATGAGTGAATTGGGAAAACGGGTGCGGCTCTCTTTGGGCCCCTCCTCACCTGCCTCTAGGTCTTTTCCCTTTTGAGAACAAGTCCACTTCCATCTTCCTGACGAACTAAGCTGCAGAAAATCCAGCATCTTTGATAGGGATTTGCCTTCCTCTCCGGAGAGGGGAGAGGGAGGTGGTGTGCTCTCTCGCTATAACAATACACACGGTGCTTATATAGACCCACCTGGTAACTTCTTGCCCATGTACTCGATCTCCCGAATCTGGGAAATGATGATGATGTCTGTTCTATTGCATCTAAAGAGGAGGTACAGTCCTCCTCAACCCCAGATGACTCACTTTCTGGTACCTTCCCAAATGATCCTTTCAACTTTCCTGTCATTTCACGAATACTTAACCTCCTGAACAAGGGCCAAAAGCTTACCCATTGTTCCCGGATGGAAATGCAAGGTTCTTTAGCCTTTATGAAAGAAAAGATGGCTAAATTGGAAGGCTTCATTCTTGCGGAGGAGCAATCCAAAGCATTCTACTTTGCACAATTTGAGAAAATGTTGGCTAATGTTGTAGCGTCAACTCCATCTGCTTTTACCTTGCCTCCACTATGGTCGCAAGGTTCTCAGATGGAAAACGTGCATTTGAAAGCTTACTTGCCACAAAGATGGTACTCGCAAGTGTTGCAAGGGCACCACACGGTTGGGTTGGAACATCCTGACGTAGAGGCTATAGATCTGCTGGAAGTAGCCAAACTCCACCATGATCGTCTCCTTCAGGTTGAGCACATATTGTTTAAACTGGCTGCGAAGTCTCAACCCTTGGAAGACCCCGCCTACCCATGTGGAGAAATGGAGCTTGCCAATAGGGCTGAGTCTACACCTGATAGCCCTTCTGCATTGACAGATATCATCGACAGCCAGATCATCCCAGAACCTGTTGTTCCTTCAGGTGCCATGTGAGATAGAGGTGACTCACTCAGAACAAGAGGGAAGGTACTTCCTGTCTCGTAAGGCGAAGAAGTCATTCCTGAGAGCCCAAAAACGCCTAAATCTCGCAAAAGCCACACAGAAGCAAGTGGCAAAGAAAGTTTTCAGTGTTCCGGGCACCCAGATTAGTAAAGCAACTACTTCTGAACTGAGCTCTGGGAACAGCCAGGAGGACCAGGCCTTAGATCTTTGTGATTTGAATGAGGAAAGTAAAAAACACTTCCAGATCAATGCCATAAAATGTGGTAATGTGCAGGTGCCTGTCTCCAATCCCCCCCAAGGACTCCATCTGCCAAGTCTCAATCGCAACTCCACTGCTTTTTTCCCAACATTGAAAGGAAAAAAGTGGTTATGCGGGCCACGGGCGAAACACAATTTGTAACCAATTCAAAATTGGACACTGAGACACCGCCCGTGGTACCAAATCTCGTGGGCCAGCCCTCCGACTCGGTAGGCCAGGAACAGGCCACCCAGGGGTGTCAAGAGGAGGTTGCCATCGCTTTCAGTCTAGAGGACGGGCAGGCCTCCTTGGTCCTGCGACGTATTACGCCCTGTGACGAAGATCTAGCACGAAAGACTCACCTGGGGGAGCCAACTGCTGACACCCTGTCTTTCTCGGAAACCCCCAAGGATATGAAAGTAATACTTGGTTGGGTTAGCAACCCGGATATAAACGGTCTCGCCAGGATTAACGGGTCCTTTTTGATGAATTCATTCTTTCAGATTCCATCGTTAAGAAATCTATCATCAAAGGACCTGGACTGGGTAAAGCTTGCCTCCCATAACAACCACAGAGTGTTGTGTAGAGTCCAATCACAGATAATAACGAAATTGATCTTGGACTTCACCGATGACTTTGAATTATTGGTTCTTACTCCTTGTCTGTTTATGGATATGGAGTGTGCTCAGGCTTTTCTGGACTTTGTCACGCCAGTTCCCATTGTAAGAACAGAGGGTCCCGTAGTGGCCCCCTTTGAGTCCCATGCCAATCAACTAGCTCTGCAACTTGCCTCGCTTACGCAAGCGCTAAGTGGTTCGTCATGGCCCCTGATCAAAGTGGCAGCATCTATGAAACCTCCACCATCGGAATCATAACACCAGGGGATTTCAATCGCATCCTGGAATTGCTGTGGTGTGACTAACCTCAAGACATGGCATCGGCAGGTAGAGACACAGCATAGGATCGATATCTTAATGTTGCAAGAAACGATGGCGCTAGAGGCTCTCATGCTTGATGGGTATATATGCTTTCTGCCCCCGCACGACGTTCCTGCTTTGGACGTCCATCTGGAGGTATTGCCGTACTTATTAACGCCCTCAGGGTGGCCTCACGCATTTTGGGAAAAACGGAATCATGCATTTTGGTGGAGTTGACCTTTGATTATTGTAAAATTCACTCTTTATTCCTGATGTCTATATACTGGAATCCGAGTGCTGTCTCTTTGGACCTGGCCTTAGAGGATCTGAATCGAATCTTGGGCCATGTAGCGCTTCATTGCCCAAACCACGAAATTATAATTGGGGGCGATTTAAACTCGTATTTGGAATTAGAAGGCACCTCTCTGCCTTCCGACTACTCCTCCCCTTATGTACTTCAAGCTTTTTGTATAGGTAATCGATGGGCCAGTTTCTTTGAAGCGTGGGGCATCTATCCCATTCAACTTGCCCCTGATGCCATCAAAATTTCTTGGAAACGTGGGACCTCGTCGTCTCTTATCGACTATGTGTTTGCATCAGCGGCATGCTCTGGTCTGCTCGACCCCATTACAGTCTTGAGTGTGGGACTGAGTGACCATCGGATGTTGACCACTTATCTACACTTGAGGTTTGAAGCATACGAAAATTTGGAATCTGCCGTTATGGTGGAAAGCGACAGGCACATCTTGTCTGTTAGATGGAATCCCACTATCTGCCGCAAAATGGTGTTTTGTGTAAATCGGGATCTTGTTGTGACTCATAACAAGCACTTAGCGCCGTGGCACAGGGAAAGAATCACTGAATTATACCTGAAGATGATTCGCTCACATTTGGCGTGCCTATCTAAAGAATGCAGTGAAATAGCCGTCTAAAAGCTGCACGCCCTCACTTGGCAGAGGTTGCTAAATTAAAAACAAAAAAACAGCGAGTTGCGGAACTTAAGAGGTATCTCTCTGAGCTTAGTAAACTTGAAAAGAGAAAAAAAACTTCATTGTTGCTCGCTTCAAGTCAAAGCTGAAGTTTTTGCGCTACGCTGCTTACAACCTTGCCAATCAACAAATGATTGAACTGCTATGTAAGAAAAACACGAGGGATCAATGGTCTATTCTACAAAACCCTTTGGGTAAGGTGGACAACCGCATGGTGGCTACCATATCGGGCACTGAATGGCGGTCTTTTTTCCTTAAGAAATATAATCTACCGGAAAAACATAGAAGGCTGGAGTCCCTGGATTTACAGTTGAAATTCCCCTCCGTTTGTCCTTGGGAAAACAAGGACATCGTTGGGGCAATCTCATCCCTGAAATTTTCTAAAGCGGCTGGGCCCGATGGGCTGCTGCCCTGCGTAGTTTTGGGCCAGGTATTTGCTCTCTTGGTATCAGTTAATATACCAATCTGGGAAAATTCCTCCCTCCTGGCTTATGGCAATTGTAATCCCAATTCACAAAAAAGGGTGCTCTAAATGTCCCGTCAAACTTTAGGCCAATAGCCTTAATTGACATTTCAGCAAAAATCTTTGCACAGTTGGTCCTGTGTGAATTGGAGTCTTACGTTAACACCGCCAATATTCTTTCAAAAGTCCAGGTCGGTTTCCGCAGAGCTATGGGCGCGCAGCTTAATGCATCAATTCTTGCCCACCTACTGTCAGCATCACGCGTCCAGCCAAATGGGACGATTTACACGGCATCTTTAGATTTATCAGCAGCGTTTGATAGTGTTCTACGAAACCGTCTTTGGCAGAAGATGCTGTCCTATGGCATCCCTTCTGAGCTGGTTGCGATAATAGCGGCTCTTCACCAAAACACTTCTTATAGGGTGCGCATCAACTCAGAGGGCCTGCTGTCTGACAGTATCCCGACAAGAATTGGCGTGAAGCAAGGTTGCAACTTGGCCGCGATAATCTAAATCTGGCCGACATTGAGCAGATATGGGAGGGAACAAACACATTTGCGGTAAACCTAGGCAAGTTGCGTCTCCATTGGTTGGCATTCGCCAATTACATCATTCTATTCAGAACAACTTAACTATCAACTCAGATAAATCTCATATAACAGCTTTTTCACATAAGAAGAAAAACCTGAGATTTAAGTATGCTGTCAATTCCCATCCATTGTGATGAGGGAAGAGATCACGTACCTGGGGTACAATATGTCAAATGGCATGTCTGTCGGCAAGTGGCGACTTGTGTTGGCAACTAAGCTTGACCAGTTGTCTGTACAAATGAGGATTATCTTCTCTAGGTACTGTAGATACTCGTTATTGCCTCTCCTTCACTACTACACCATGAAAGTAGAGCCCATCTTACTTTACACCTTGGACGTTTGCTTGGTAAATCTGGGGCCATTATTAAATCTCCTCCAAGGTAGGATTTGGAAAAGGGTATTAGGCATCCCTGGTTATTTGCCTAATCCAATTCTTATACACGTATTTGGACTATATCCTTTAGCAGACAAACACGACTGGCGTATGTTTAACTCCTTTAGCAAAATGATCTCGCCCCCAGTTAACTCCCTGTATGAGGACTTCAGCTTAATGCTAAATGAAGAACACCCTGCCTCTATGGTTGAATTTAAGTTACATATGCTGGCGATTTTAAGATCTGTGAATATGACGCAACAGGACCTAATTGATTCTCCGTGGAAAGTTAAAGCTAGATTTTTTAGGAATGCATGGGCACGCAATGCAGATTTAATCTCAGGTTATTCATCATTTCACACCTATGCAAAATTCAGGCAGGCTGTCTCGCCCAGTTTGCCATACCTAATGTGTTTTCCTGACCAGCATGCTAGAAGGACATACATGAGATTTCGGATGGATCTTATCCACACAGGTTCTCGCATTGGCAATTGGACAGGATACAAAGAGTTGGGGCAGTGGGAATGTTGTCGGTTTTGCTCTAGGGTTGGGGAATGCAAAACCTTGGAACACTTGTTCATGTATTGTACCCACTTCGATCACTATAGGCTCTGTTGTTTGGGACCTTTTTTTGTTTCGAATTCTAGTAATGACCGTCAGCTGGTTTGGTTGAGTTGTATGTGGGGCCAGTCCAACTCCATCATGCTAGCAACAGTGAGACTTGTGAACATGATTGAGAAAGTTCTTCTGCCATTAAACAAATCAATGTATATTATGAAGGCCACAGACGCCTCACTGGTACATATATAGAACTTACTTACACCAACAAATGTACCACAATTGGCACCAACGAGGGCAATCTTGTCTTGTCTGATGATCCCAATTGACGCACACGGGTGTCACCCTTTTGTAACGCAGATAGGCTTTCTCTCTCATGTTGACGAGTAAACAACATCAAAAGGTAACAAGTATTGTGAGTGGTGCTCTAATTTGTAAGGACCATGAGAAAAAAAAGATTTGGAAATAGACACTGTTTTATTGATCCTATTGTACTATGTGTTTGATGCATTTTAAACTGATTACAAGCTTTGATGGAGCTATAGCTTGTGTTGTATATAATAGTATAGTGATTTTTTTTATGAATGATGTTTATGAATTATGTTATGTATTTAGTGACAACATTTTGTAAATGTGTAAAATTAATGTTTTGCTACCAAAAAATAAATAAAATAATTTTTTTTTAAAAAAAGTATAGGGCAAGTTAGGCCATTTTCCAACTCTCTTTTTGATTTAATAAAAGTACCTAGAGAAAACCTAAATTCAGTTGTCTTTGTCTACTTCATGATGCCTTAACAACGCCTTCATCTCCTTGAGTAGACAAGTCCTTTCACCAAGCAACTGCATCACGCTGGCAAGAGCCATCATCCTGAGCAAACTGAACTATTGTAATGCTCTCCTCATGGGCACGTCAGCCTCAAACCTGGCCGAGCTTCAACTTCTCCAAAATAAAGCTTTGCGTACAGCACTGGGCCTTTGTCGTTCGGACCACATCTCAGCACCAGGGCGAGAAGTCCATTGGCTACCCATTAAAGCCTGCATTAAGTTCTAAACACCGACTATTGCTCACCAATGCATCTATATAGAGGCCCCTCGCTACTTGAATAGCAAAATTTACCAAAATAACATACTGCAGTCACTTTGCTCATCTAACAACATCTCTCCTGTCACCCCATGTTTCAAAAGTGCCAGAGCAAGAGAGGTAAGCAGGAGGGGTAAGCTTCTGTGTCACTGCTCCATCCCTCTGAAACTCCTTACCACCAAACATTTGAAATTAGCACTCCTACCCTATATTTAAGAGACTTGCGAAAACTTGGCTATTCAACAAATATGATTAACTTCACCCTATACTGATTTGCTATACTGTTCTCCTTTGGGTTTGGGCGTTACACAAAGCCATGAATGAATAAAATATAAACTGTAAGGGCAGGAGACTCTCAGAATCCTGCACCTAATGCCACTCAACAATATAACAGAGTAAGGGATAGAGACTACCAGACAGATCCCCCGCACTAAAAAGATTTCACATTGGGAGGATCGAGTTGCTAGAGAGGAAAACGTTGTTTGCCTGAAACTGGTTTTGCACTTAAGAGTTCTCTTCAAGGTGAACTTTCTGGAAATTAATCATGTTCTCCAACTGAAGAATGTGGAAACAGTCTTGAAAGTTTTGTTGAAGCAAAAAAGTCCAAACAGGTTTTCACTCAAGGGCGTTTCTTTAACCAAGATCCATGCATGACACCAACCAGAACACCACAACTGCCAGGGGACTCGGTTCCATCTTCATTTTTTTTACTTTAGAAAACCATATAGTGAAATCAGCTCAAACTAGAATGCTTACCACCAACCCGTGCCTTCTTCACTTCACAGTTAGAAACACATGCACATTTAGGACAGATTTCAAGTGGCAAAACAGTTTAACAGGTAACTATTTTTTGCAGCATGAATTGGGAGCAAGTACTGCATACCTTGGGGAGGTGAGTGAGGTTGAAAGATTACAGATGAAATTCCTAAGCACAAGCATTACTATGCTGCACATTAATGCATGTATCACATACCCATACAATCAGCCGGTCATCCTACCTAAGTTGATACTTTCTAACCCCTTAAATTGAGCTAACATTAACAGGTCTCATTACAGTGCTTGAAAGCGTTATGAACCAGACACGAAGCACTACATAAAAAGCAGATAGTACCAAGCATCACATAGCTGTGCTGCTAGGGAATGTCCGTATGAAGGTTACCATGACAACCGTGCCTCGTTGGCCATGTAGTTTTGGTGAAGCAACCATCTGGTAATACCATATTATGCACTTTATGATTTTTCTCCCCAGGCAGGCCCACTCTGTCTTTCACTGAGGTCATACCTTAAAGCTCTTGTGGAGTGCACTTGTGCCCCGGCGTTCCCTCAACCAGTGATTGCAGTTTTGTAAAGAACAGTGGTAATTTGACAGTCTGATCAACATGAAAGTCAGACCCAATTTTGCACAAATCTTGGGGGGGGTCTTTAAACGACATTACTGTGGAACAGTGCAAATTGTCCACTGACAAAAAAGTCCAGTAGTTCACTAACTTTGTGTGTCGAGGTAACTGAAACTAGGAAAGTCCCCTACGACAATAAGTATTTTATGTCCCATTTGTGCATAGACTCAAGAGACTGCCATATATCCTCAAGAGAGCTACATTGAATTCCTAGGATGCCGCACAATTTAGTGCATCAGGAGTGGAGACAGAAGCAGAGTATAGCATCTCTATCTGCACACAATCACAAAGCTTTACCATTTCATGGCATAGCACTTGCTTGTTGCGGGCAATCTGGTTTCCTTTAGGCTTCCCGTTACACACTGGCAAAGGAAGTTTTCAATACAAACACCTTCAAATGGGTTGTTAGGAATGATAGATGACATTTCTTTTAAAAATATACTCTAGAAGTGTCACTATATGGCATTTCTTTTTGGAAATCGGGACATCATTTTAAATGTTTACAGTTATTTAGGCTTGTCTTCTTCATTTTAGAATGACCGAAATCAGTTTGAGGTTTGCTTGTCTTTTCTCTTGCTCTGTTTCATTGCCCAAGTCTAGTTGGACTTTGATTTACTGGCATGTTTGTGTAGATAAAACATAGGGGGAGGAATGAGCGCATCCCTCCTTATGAAACATGCACCCATTACATTTTCTGCTGAAAATGTTGACAGTATAAACTGGCCCTCCTTTTTAAATTCCATGTGTTATAAAATTGTACAGTCTCCAGCAGAACAGTCTGTTTCCATACTGCAATTCTACGTCACGGTCAACTTTGGCATAGAGTTAAGGAGCCACTTTTGACATATAGCCCACGTGCATCAAACCATTTCTACTTATATGGGGAGTTGGTGGAAGGTTCAGAAAAAAAATATGTTTTTGGGATACAATGCATGTGTGAGGGCCTAACCTCATACTCGAAGGTTAATGGCTATCACCAACATATCCTTGAACTCCTAAAAAGTGTATCAAGTGCATCTTACATGCCACTTTACAAGTAATTGAAGGCCTAAGAAAATACAATGACGCCAACATTGGTAGACAATCTGTTTCTGCCCTTACAGGCAGCCCTACAGATACGTGGCATACCAGCCACTTTTACTCTGTAAAAACAGACAAATGCTGCCAACATAATAAAATAGGGAGCAAACAGCTCCATGGATCTGGTTGGGTCAGGGCTAGCAGCAGAGCAGGTTTACTGAAGGAGCAATACATGTGTACTGACTAATCTGAAGATGAACCTTAAAGGTAAAAATGCTTCTTTTAATGTGCATGATTAGGTGCAACTATGTATTACAACAAAACCACTGTTTGTGACAATCATTTTGTATCCACCTAAAAGTTAGCCCCTCTGGCAAGGAAAGTTTTATTCCTTAAAAAACATAATTTTACTCCCACCTTCAAAAGTAGTTAGTAAAACGCTTGCACCTTAAAATGTCTTTTCTGGAGCCCTGCATCACATTCATAACCTGCTACATAATTGATCAGGTACTGGTGTCTATTTGCAGGCCCATCTGGCAGAAAAACTAAGATCTCATGAAGACAGGACTGCACAAGGCGCCCAACACATTGATAAACACGTAGATCCTAGTCAGGAGTAAAAAGACACTTGCGACTGCATTCTCCACATGCACACTACACACCATGTCTAACTCGACAAGAATCTATTATGACTCTCGCAAAGGACTAGTGAAAAGTTTGAGGCCTGCGAGTTTACCCATCCAGCCTTCAAATCGAGAACTACAATAAAGAGAAGACACACTTTCTCACAATGATGCCAAGGAAAAACCATCTGACCACACTGCAGGTTCACCCCTGCACCTTTACAATCCCCATAGGATCTAAAGACCTATCTCTCCAAGAACATCTCGGTCAACATAGATTAATCTCCTTGCCCCCAGTCAGCCATCCCCAATCCCCTCTGGCACTTGAACCGCACAGAATCACGTGACATCCCCCTGGGAGCCTGCCTCCCAACTACCAGTCCCACCATCCCCCTGGAACTATTAACATACAATTGAAAGAAGTAGAATATGATTGAAGATGCAATATGGACCCAATTAGTGGAGGCTCAAAGTGGCTAAAAAAATATATTGGTCCCGGTCCCCTTGCTCCTTCAATACTATTGCCCATGTGGAGCGTTGTCTTGGTGAGATACTGAAAATGTCACCGTTAGCCTCTGCAAACCCCTCAACAACATTGAAAATTGTAATTGATGAAGACAGCACTAAGTTATCAATAATCGATTTACTGACCAAACTCCAAGTAGACCATCTTGACATTTGGGAAGCACCAAAAAAACTTCTGATCTTAAAAGACTAGCCTTAGTGACCATGGGTTCTTTACTGGGGCCATGGAGTTCCTTTGCCAGTCTCCCCCTACTCCCTACCAGTCTCCCTCTTCCTTCCCATGGTTGATGGCAAGTATTGGAAGCCAAACCCAGTGAACTCTGCTTTGACAACTACAGAATACAGCCTCAATGCATGCTAGCACAAAGCGCTCCCTATACATCCCTTCACTTTCCTAGCACTCTGAAGTAATTTGCTCTACATCCAGCACTTTACAGAACTAAATACATTGAAGAGCTTAATTACCTTGCTCAGCATTGTATGTACCAATATAAAGATAAAACCTACTAATAATGAATGAAACCCATGTGCGCTTTTATGCAGAATTAGGAAAAACAACAGAGAAGTGTTATGTATCAGATGTCCCTGGTGAATTGGGATATTTTGTCAGGGTTGAAATTGAGACAATTACTTTAGCATGCCCATAACAAAATGTCACACCTTCTGCCGAGGGAGAAACACTATGGACAGAACCCAGTCATTGAGAAGCCTATACTCATTAGAATTCCCTCACTTTAGTTCTGTCTTCACAGACCCTATGAAGAAGGAATGAAAACAAAATTTCATAAATTGAATAACATTTTGAAGTCAAACTTATCTAGCCAGTTGCGACTTCCAAATATATATATTAGTTGCCATTATATATAATTCACAGATCTACAACCATTGAAGTACAATGGCTCGATAGGCACCATTAACCACGTATGTCAATAAATTACCACTGCCCCTTCAATGCCAAGGAATTTTGGTCCTACCATCATGCGCATTAGTGACAGTTACAGCCAGTTATTTTTTTGCGTGATCTGCGCATTTAAGGAACATCTTAATTACCTAGATCAAGATTTCTCCCACTAGTTTCTAAAATGAGGCAGGTAGGTTGTTTACAAATTTAAGGAGGATAACTATGATGGAGAATGTGGATTACACCTCAGTAACATTCCCTTCCCCATCATAGAATCATCATTGATATTCATAAACACTGACGAGAACAGTAAGCTCACCCTCCAGAAAGGTGGAGGGGACTTCAGAGATGGGCGAAAGCCATAATCAAGAAGTCGAAATGGATAGGACCCTAGTCAGCAGGTGAGGCAAAAAGACTGGGCAACTTGTGCATCCGAATCTAAGGAGTAATGCCTGGTAATGCATGGCTGGATCGCCAGCTAGCATCTTTACAGAGTTCCGTCGTGGGAACATTCTTTTGAAGAGCAGCAGTAGCCGCTTTTCCTATCTCTGCATGGGTATTTGGTCTACTTGCTAAACACCAATTTACCTTTTGCTTACACAACACAATACAAGCCCACTCCATCGTAAACCCTTGTGAATAATCTCATGACCAATAAACAGCTGTTTTGCAGTTCTTAACTTCTTTGTCCTGGCTAAGAAATGGAGAAGTGTTGTCTTCAGTTCCAAAATGTGCAGAGATCATTCTGCTGCTTGACAGGATAGAAGTTTGGTTCCTCTCTGCCAGCACAAAAGTAAAAATCAAAATCTTTCACTTGAAAGCATAAGAGGCCCCGTCTGAGGGTCTACATGTATATTCAAGTAGCTGCATTGCATGACCCCAGGAGCCATGCCATTAAGTCAGCGTAGGAAGACTGAGACCTAATGTATAAAGGAGATCCCGTCTCCCAGCAGAGATCAGTGTGGCTGGATGGACATGTAGATCAGGTCCAAGTACTCAATTGCTCATGATGGAGCAATTGGGATCATCATTGTTTTTGACTGTCTGAACTTTAGGATTAATTTTGGTAGAAAGGGGAAATGAGGACAATAACATGTTCCCCTTTGATCCTGGTTTGGGATGTCTGGGGGGGCAAAGTCTTCACATCTGACATTTTCATTCATGGCAAAGAGGTCAGGAGACTCTGTTCCCCATCTGGCGGATATTTCTCCAATAACCTCTTAATTTAGAAACTACTTGGGTACGCTTCTAAAGGAACCGATTAGGGTGACTGCCTGCATATTCTTGATCCATGGCAGATTTACTGACGGAAGTCAGTTCCAGATGGTTTGAGCTTCCCTCTACAGGGTCCTCAACCTCATGCCTGCCTGACTCTGCAGGTAATGCAAAGTGATTGCGTTGCCAGTGTCATCAGGATTCCACTTGTAGTAATGGAATGCAGGAACAGCCTTCATTGCCAGGTGAGCTGAAGTAGTCTCAACTCCAAAATGTCTATGTAGTAGCCACTTTCCTTCACAGACGACATACCCAGGGACAGTCCAATTTCGAAAATAGATGTGAAGAATTTTGAGAAATGTGTCCCAAAAGTGTGTTTTTGGGGCCTAAGGAAAGCCAATGCAAAAAATCCTTTAAAATATATTTTCAACATGGAAACCTTCACATTTCACAAAGTTTGACATGTGTTCAGATGTGACCAAACTTAGTTTGCTTTATTTGCTGATCTATTATGGACGAGGTCAAAAGTTAAATTAACACATTTCCAAATTCTATTATGCAGTGTTTAGGTATATATGATATAGACAGACAGACACACAATCTTAAAAAAAGACATGTGTGGCCGAAGACAAAGTTCCTCTAAAAGGTTACAAACTCCAGACTTGCAATATCACTTTTTCATACGGTAGGGGGGGATTTTATTCCTTGTAATACATGGATAAACTGTCATGCCCTCTAATACTCGGTCTCTTGCTTACCCTGATGCAAAATAATGTGTACATATTGACACACATTGTCAATCTAGCCTCTGGGGGTTTGTACAAATACTGCGACTTAGAAATGTCGCCTATTCCAAATAAAATCCCAACCCCCATTACTCCGACTAATGGGAGCAGGGGTGTGCCCCGCTGCAGTTGGTCACAGTAAAGGGGGTCAGGGGTTGCAGGGGTGTCCCCCGCTTCCATTAGATGGTAGTGGCGGGCAATACAGAGAAAAAAAAAAAGGACCCTGCAGCGCCAGTTCAGACCCACGTAAGTGGGACAGAGCTGCCGCCAGAGGGATACAGTTGATATGGCGGCACACTTCTGTATGTGCCGCTGAAAAGGTAAGTGGGTAGGGGGGAGGCAGGTAGGGGATGCAGGGCACAGTGATGTATGTGATCACTGCACTGCAAAATAATGGAAGTCGGATTTTTGAAAGTCGGCACTATGGGTGGCGCAGTGATCACATAGATCCAACTGGTTGGGTAGAAAAAAAAGTGAGAAAAAAAAATATGGAGCTAGTGATAATTTCTTTTTAAATTTGGTTTTTATTAACGTTTTTATAATTATGACATAAATAGAAGAATGATACAAGCATTGAAATGCATGAAAATAAAGTCACAACTCCCCCTCCCCCTCCTGCCGCTCCCTCCCCCTCCCTCTCCCATACCATGGTTCATTGGATGATAACAACAGCAGGGTCAAACACATTATCCTAAAACACATTGCGAGCATAAGGTAGTCCCAAAAAAGAGGGGGCGCTCAAAACTTAAGGTCCAACAGATAAGAGCCACATCTCCTGTTACAACAGATCCCTCCACGCTCTGAAGTGAGTGTCCAGACAATGATGTTCAGATCGGGGGGGGATCGTCTAAGACGTTACTTATGTCTTAAGCTGTTCTCCCATATTTATCAAAGAATAGAAGCCATAGGCCCTCGGTGTTAGACTTGGATTCATCAATCAGGTGAGTTAAGTACTCCATGTCATAGATTGCCCATATTTTCGATACCCAATCCCCCTCCCCTGGGGGTCGAGGTGATTTCCATTTTTGGGCCCAGCAACATCTAGCCGCGACTAACATGACTTGCAACATGTGGTCGTGTTTCACCTTTGGACCCCCCTCTACCTCGATACCAAACACTAGCCAGGGGGACAGGGTTCTTTCCATTCCATCTACCTCTTTTATCCATGACAGGACCTCACTCCAATAAGTTTGTACCACCTGACACTTCCACCACATATGAACATAGTCCCCTTTTTCAATGTGACATTTCCAGCAGTGGGGGTCGTAGCCTTTTCTCATTCTGGCTATCCTCTGTGGAGGGTAGTGCCATCTGTGTATCAGCTTCAGGGCCTGGTGACGGTATTGGGGCGCGGTTGTGGAGGGATTGGCCTGCCTACAGATCTTGGTCCATCTTTTTTCAGTTATGGGAGTGCCTAGGTCTTTTTCCCATTGTACCTGGGAGGATGGGGGGGTCCCGTGGGGCGGAGAACAACAAAAAGCTATAGAGCTGTGATATCACCCCTTTGGTCCCTTTGTGTGTTATAAGGAATTTCTCAAAGTCTGTTAAATCTCTCCTGAGCGTATCTCCCCATCTACTCTCAGTAAGGGCGCTCTTAAGATGCAGGTATCGAAAGGGAGAGAGGTTGGGGAGGCCCAGGGCGTCCTTCAGATCCCCCAGGGATATGAACACCCCCTCCGCCCAGAGCTGTCTGGCCCTACAAAGGCCTGCCTCGTACCATTTTTGGAAGGCTAGTGGTTCGTTGATCCCTTTCCAAAGTGGAGGAGCTCAGATGCAGCTTAGGGTTGAGGGCCATGCTGTGAGCCACCTGAGATATCCCCCCCTTTCCATATGGACCACAGCACCCCCAGTACTGGATGTTTCAAAACCCTTCTCGGGATAGATGCCTTGGGGACCCCTAGCCACTCATCTAATGTGACTGGGGAGAAGAGCGTGTTGTCCAATATTACCCATTGTTCCTTTGGGCCCATCAAGTGGTCAACAAGGATTCGCAAATGTGATGCCTTATAGTATGTGCCTAGATCTGGGAAGTTAACTCCGCCCTCGTCTTTGGGCCCTGTAAGAGTGTCATAAGCGATCCTGTGGGATTTTCCGGCCATGGGTAGCGGAGAAGGGTCCGCTAGACCTCTAGGAGGAATGGTTTCGGTATCTGGGTCGGCAACATTTGAAATAGGTATAAAACTGTAGGGAGGATTACCATTTTAATGGAGTTCAGGCGAGCCATTCATGAGAGGCCGGATTTCGACCAGCGTTCTAGGTCACGTTTGATCGCCCCCCAGAGGGGTGGGTAATTTGCCTTGAAAAGATCTGCTAGATCCAATGGTACCTGGATCCCCAGGTGACAGAGTCCCTCAGTTTGTTTACAGAACGGGAGGTCGTCAATATATTGCCTCCATGTCATTGAGCTGGCCTACTGGAAAAGCAATTGATTTGTCTACATTTACCTTGTAGCCCGCAAGGGACCCATATCGTTCTAAGCTATTCAACACCTCGGGGACTGATTGAGATGGGTTAGAGAGGTACAGGAGGACATCGTCCGCAAACAAAGTTATTTTATAGTCAGTTTCCCCTATTTTAATACCCTGGATCTTGTTGTTTCCCCTGATCGCTATAGCCCAGGGCTCCATCACTAGTGCGTATATGAGGGGAGACAATGGGCACCACTGTCTTGTGCCCCTTTCCAAAGGGAAGGGTTCCGACTCTCCCCCATTCACCACCACTCTTGCAGAAGGGCGAGAGTAGAGGGCCGTCATCCATCCCCACCATTTGGGTCCCATCCCCAAAGAGGATAGAACCCCCTCCATGAAGGCCCAGCTCACCCTGTCGAATGCCTTCTCCACGTCTAGGGACAGGAGAAGAGCACCCTCAGATTTCACTCTTTTTGAGCTCAGTATGTGTAGGGTTTTGCGCATACTGTCTGCCCCCTGTCTGTTCATTACAAAACCTACCTGATCAGGGTGGATCAGTCGGAGGAGACACTTTTCTAAGCGTGTTGCCAGGATCCTGGTGAAGATTTTAGCTTCTGTATTCAGAGGCGAGATGGGCCTATATGAGCTACACTCCACAGGGTCCGTGCCGGGCTTAGGAATTACTGTGATCATGGCCTGCAGGAATGTCGGTGGGATGGTTTCCGAGGTTTTAATTTGGTTAAACATTTTGGTTAGTGGTTGTATTAGCTTCGATTGGAATTGTTTGTAGAAGTCAGCTGTGTATCCGTCTCCCACCGGTGTCTTGCCTACTTTAAGCCTTCTGATGGCCCCCTCCACCTCTTCCTCTGTTATTTCCTTCTCCAGTGTCTCCCTCTCTAGGTCTGTGAGCTTAGATAGGGGGTGGTCCTCGAGATATCTTTGAATGTCATCTAACGATTCATCCTTTTGTTTAGTATAGAGAGCCTTATAGAAGCCCGCAAATGATTTGGCTATGTGCTCAGTTTTTATCTGGATGTTACCCGCCCCGTCCTTGACCTTCTCTATCCGTCTACCCGCCCTGTTTCCCCTCAGCCTGTGTGCCAAGAGAGTTCCGTCCTTGTCCCCCTTCTCGTAGTACCGCTGCTTTGGACATCTAATTTTTTTGACCACTTCCCCAATCAAGATTGTATGCAGGGCTTGTCTCTTATCTCTCATTTCGCTCAGGAGGTTTTCGCGGTCCACATTTCCTTTGGTGAGCTGTGCCCTCATAACTCGCAGGTCTTTCCAGAGTTTGGATTCTATCAGTGCCCTCTCCCGTTTTTTGCTCGAGCCCTCTGCAATAAGGAGACCCCTGAAGGTGGCCTTTGCTGCCTCCCAGATTGTGGCCATTGGGATTAACCCTGTGTCGTTTGATATAAAGAAGGCTTATATTTCTTTCCTTAGGAATTCCCTAAACACCTGGTCCCTCATAAGGGTGTCGTTACAGCGCCACCTGTATGATTTCAGGGTGGCTTGCAATCGCCATTCCATAACGAGAAGTTCATGGTCTGACCAGGTCACTGATTCAACCGTAGGGTTTCCAACCTCCCCTCCTCCTTCATCTGATACCAATAGCAAGTCGATTCTAGTATACGTTTGGTGGGGAAGGTGTAACCCCCAGGGGCTTGCCAGCATTTTCGCCATACATTCACCCAATAATATTCTTGTAGGAGGTCCCTCATGGCAAGGTTATCCTTTGTGGGGGCTTTCGGTCCCGTCCCTCTGGCGGACCACCAATCCAGTCGAGGGTCTGTGATAAGATTGAAATCTCCACCCAGGATCATAGCCCCCTCCGCCCACTCGTCCATGACTTGAGAACTTTATTAATAAACTTGATTTGGCCAGCGTTGGGTGCGTACAGGGTGGCTAGTGTGACACGTGTGCCCTGAGACAACCCCTTGATCCCCAGGAATCTGCTTCCAAAGCCCCTTTTCGTCTCAGCATCGGTGAGATGCAGTGATTTACCAAGAAGGATGGCCACTCCCTTCTTCTTCGAGGATTTGTGTGAGGCCCAGAAATGTCTCCTTTCCTTTTATCGTCGACTCTGCCCCCCTTCTATAGTGCGTTTCTTGTAGGAAGATGGCTAGCAGTTTCTGTTTGCGGAACAAGTTGCTTGTGAGAGATTGCTTGTTTTGTGAGTTTAGGCCCTTAACGTTGAGCGTGCCGATCCGTCCTTCAACCATGATCGTATCTACCCTTGCCCTGTGAAACTTCAGTGAGTACCCCCCTTATCACCCGTAAGCTTGAGCCCCAGAACCATGGCATGGTGTTCCCTTTTCTTTTATCCCTCTCCCCTCCCATCCCATCCCTAGTTCCCCATTTCCCTTACCCATTTTGTTAGGCGTTCCTCTCCATCGCCCCACAAACATCGGGGTTAGTCAACGAACCACCAGGGCCGCTGCCCGGGCCCCGGGAGAGTAATTGGTGCCGATCGTACCCTCCGCATTTTTCATTCAGGAACTTTTCCCCAATTCAGTTGGGATTCAATCTCCCTGCAGGACCTCATTCAACTTTCCCCTCTTTGCCCCCACAGCTTGTATTGTGTCCCGCAGATCTCGGGACCCACCGTGGGTTAGTTTTCAGTGTAAATTGGAGGGGATCTTCAGTCTTGGAGGTTACACTCGGATACCCTCTGAGAAAACAACACCTCTCCGTCTCTCAGACAGGTGGGCCCCAAAACCTTTAAGTATCAATTCAACATAAACCTCGCCAACAGTAGCAACAACCAAAGGCAACAAGCAATTCCCCCCAACCTGGTGGAGCCCACGAGGGTCGTGTGAGCGATTGCATTACAGAAAATAACATCAAATTTCTTTTCTTTCTCCCTCTCCCCTGTGATCATGTGGGTCCACCGCGACCCGCCGGGGGATGTCTGGTTTTCTGAAATTTCCGAGTGCCCTTCACTTTGTGCTTCCCCTGGCTTAAGTCAGGGCCCCGTGCGGCCCGGCTCTGGTCACTGTCAGTTCTGCTCTGTTAGCTTGAGGTTCCTGGGGAGCCCCCAACCAGCTCGTCAATGGCTCTTTGGATGTCTTCTTCCGTCACGAGCTGGTGGTTCTAGCCTTGCCACTCGAAAGATAGGTAGAATGGGTGTCCCCAGCGGTACCGGACCCCCTTCTCCTGTGGCCATCTAGTGACTGGTCCACATTTTTTCCTCATTTGCAGCGTGATCTTGGTAGATTGCCACCCTGGAAATATCGTATTGTACGTCTCTTAGGGTCCTCGCCCTTTCAAGTATTCTTGCTTTGTCTCTATAATAGTGGAATCTCGCCAGCACAGAGCGTGGGCCCCTACCACGTCCACCAGCTCGATGGACCCTGTCGATCAGGATGGTTTCCCCGGAGTCAGTTCCCAAGACAATCCTGATGATCTCCTGCACTTTGCCCTCCAGGCGAGTCGGGGTCTCCCCCTCCACCTCCGTCAGGCCGAAAGAATCTCAGGTTACTTCTCCGTTCACGATTCTCCATGTCGTCAACCTTGAGACGGAGCTCCCCCTCCCGTCGCTGCATCTCCTTGAACCTTGCCTCCATCTGTGTTTCCAGGAGGTCGGTGGACGCCTGAGTGTTCTCCACCCCTTCCATTCTGTCCTCCAGTGTGGCGACTTTGGAGGTAAGGTCGGTCAACTTGGCTCCCATGTCCGTTCTCATCCCCCTGATTTCGTCTAGGATCGTCTGGATGTTATTCTGCATGGTGTTCATGTCCGGGGTCGGCGTGGATGAGGTGCTGGTCTCCATCTCTGGATCTCTGGGTGTGAATTGGTATTTTGATAGGGTTTCTTTCCAACTCATGAGGTGTTTCCGCCCCCTGATCTTTGTGGTTTCTTAATGTTCCCAGTGATCTCTCCAGGGATCCGGGGCTTATTCCC
The DNA here is from genome assembly GCF_040938575.1 of Ambystoma mexicanum. NCBI lineage: Eukaryota > Metazoa > Chordata > Amphibia > Caudata > Ambystomatidae > Ambystoma > Ambystoma mexicanum. Next base: position 702,532,972 of record NC_090938.1, on the reverse strand, counting down.
CTGCCCCCGCCTCAGCTCATGTAAGGTGTTGCGGGATGGCCGAGTCCTAGCGGTTTGATTCGCTTTGTGGGGGGTTCCCACATATCACAGGGTTCAGCTTTGGGGTCGCAGGTTCACCTTGCTCCTTATATCTTTAAGCTTGCCTCTGTGGCCGTGGGGTGATCAGACGCCTCGAGTGTTAATCTGGGGCCTCATGAGACCCTCTAATTGTGTCTCTACGTTCGGTGTCAGGGACTTCTTCTTGTGTTGGCACTCCCCTGTCAATGGCTCTCCAGCATGGTGGTAGGAAGGGCAGTGGCTAGGGTAGGTGGCTCACAACAAGTGACGTGTATTGGGACAAGTACCGAGCCATTCAACACTCCACAATGCATTCATACCGGTTTCGGGCAGGGCTGTGTAAGGCATTGTGTCAACCACCAGATACTAGACACCCACAACATAGAATGCGTATTCGTCACACACTCCATTCACCCAGGTCCCATCCACAAGCGTAGCCACAACATACGGTCGTTGAGAAGGCTCCAGGCAGTCTGGTCAGCACTTCCCCACACTACCATATATGGAACTTCCACCAAACAGCCAGTCAGGGGGAAGGAACAGAGGCAGGGCTTCCCGGGACTTCGGGAAGATCAAGGTAACAGGCGATGGAAGGCAAGAGGCCACGGGGGCCATCTTGTTTCCATCAGGAATCTACCGATTCCAATGACAGGGCATCCCAAAATGGAGGACGCTCAGGGCACCAGTCATTTCAGCACAGAGCTGCCACCAGCCCGTACCCTGCTCTGTGGGTCACACACAGGTGCCCAAAAACATACATTAGGGGCACAGGGTTGCACCCCTACCCATGGGTGCCATAAGGGTATACCATGGGTCTGTTCACCAAACCAAAAGAGAGCTGCACCGCCAGGAGTCCCACATGAACTCCTGCGTGGAAAACACAAAAGAACAAACGATAAAAAGCAGTAAAGGACAAGGATACAGAGGCCCTGTCCCTCCGATGCATTTCCAGCATCACAGAGTGCTTAAAGCATTATAGCGCTTGGATAGCCGGGCTTTGTAGTCAAGGTGCTATGGCACTAGCTGGCGAAGCACAGGGCCGGTAAAGCTTGCTCACTAGGGGTTAATTGGAATGCATATTATTTCAGCTCCTCTCTTCGCCACAGTGGCTCTGCCAGGCTTGGTAAACAAATCCTCTTTCGCATGGGAAGGAATGGTACTGCCGTGTACTCACTGATAAACATTCCTGGGCTTTCGCAGATGGGCTCCAAGGGAGGGAGGAAAGGAGCATCTTGGAGAGTTAGCAAGTTGGGACTTTCCATCAGTGGACATGTTTTTGCACTGAGAACTTTCGGGAATGGTGTGTCACGTTGACTGACAGCACGAGATTACAAAATGCACATGCACCCATGACTCAGGGAGAGATTCATCCGTGGACTGCTATGGAGCAGCATGTGCCCGGAGCATGATAGTCCAGGCGGCACCTAGTGGTGCTGTTATCTACAGAGTTAGCTGAGCAAACAGTTCATTTTAGATGGCCAGGATCTCTCAGCGCTATTTAATAACATCCAAGGGACGCAAGACTGTGTTTCTCTGATGAGCTTTGTGATTTTCTCTAACTTGAATTCCAAATTGCTTCTATATTTACTGTTCTGTTATATTATGCTATATGTCTAATAAATGCTAAATTTATACTGAAGGTGTCATATCTCTAGCATGAGTTCATTGCTTGGCACGAGCGGACCTGTAAGTGGGTGGAATTGGGCAATTTATGCTAATAAGGGCTCGTGCCTGGGGAGCAATACCCCTTTTCAATACAGTAGGCTCCACAGATTCTAATGGAACCCTGATCCAGCAGGCAAAAGGGCCATAAATGCTGCATTGGGCTGTTATTTGCCCTCCTGTCCCCACTACATTTGGCAGCACCTGATCCATGGGTCTTGCATCAGAGTGACAGATCCAATATGGTCAATTTTCTAGAGCTGACATGCATTCGTTCACCAGCCAAACAAAATGGCCCCAACGTTCTCTGACAAGTAGATCTGCGAATATCTGCAGATCTCTTTAGTCAATCAAATTGCAGCTTTTCAGCTTTAAATGCAAATTGCAGCTTTTCAGCTTTAAATGCAGATCAGGGAATTTAATTGCCAAAGTATACACAAGCCAGAATGCTCCAGATCTTTAAAAAAAAAAAAAAGTAAAATATAAAACACGCTGGCTGGACTTTCACGAAACCAAGCAAATTACTCCAGAGGGCTCACTCCTCTTGAAGGTTTGGTACAAATAAGTCTAGCGGTTTCAATGCAATCTGAATGGGAAATGCTACTTTTGGGACCCTCTGGACAGAACTTTACAAACGTATATTGTTTTACAATGTTTTGTGAAGATCTGCCGAACAGTGCCAAAGTTACAAGCACCTACATAAATTAGAATTACTAAAACACCAACTAAACCATAACTGCACTGTCACCGACTAAAATACGTATGCAAGGTCAGAGCCACACCACTCCAGTCCCACGTGTATGACATTTTACATAAGAAAGCAAGAAACTGTTTTCCTCTAACTTGGGACGACACTGTGAAAGTTCACCAAATTTAGCCAGCCCCTGATCTGGTCACATGCAAATAGACATGTGGAAAATGTAGAAAAACAATGTTGAAGACATTTTGTTTGTAACAAGTTTTCCATAAGACATTCAAAAACACGCTTTCAGTTTGCATTTCCTGAAACGCACAGCTCTGTTTTTCAGATTTCCGACATGCCTAAGCCTTACATCAAACTAATAAACCCTGCTAAACATTGGGATCAGCAAAACTCAAGAGAATTATAAAACGTATCTATGCCCTGTGTACCCCCACCCACAAGCCTCTCTTGCTGCTTTTTACATATAACCCTTCCTCTTGCATGTACATCACAGTTTATCCCTGGTGACACTCCACGTATAGTGTCTCAATATCTCCCGAAGCCTCGTTCTTGCCTGATCCCGAAGCAACACCTACTAGTGCCTCCTTCCCGCATCCCCTCAGTGGTCATGGTGAATGACTCACCTCGAGGATCTGGTTGAACTGGGACTTGAGCTCGAAGTAAGGCTTGCTCTTGACAATAAGCCGCTTCAGGGACTTCTGCAGTGATTGCACCTTTGCTTCTGCCTGTTGGCATTGGCGGGTCACATTCTGATGCTCCCGTTCACTGCGCAGCCGCTCCTCCTCTGCCTCATTCACCTTTCAGAGAAGAAACAGCAGGTGTCAAATCTCACTATATGAAACCTTTTGGGTCAATCAATTCCTACCCACTCGCTCCACCCAATCGGTCTTGATAATTGCTTTGAACAAAATCAGCAACTGAATGTAAATTTATTTAAGGTTCAGAGACGGATAGTGCATTTCTAGGAAAAGATAACATATTGTAAAGCACTTTGAACAGAAAAGGTGAAACTTAGGAGAGCAATGTAATAGGTTGTTAATTAGGAGAGTTGAGAAAACATGCATGCAGAATCACAGTTGTTAGGGAGATTTTTGGACTGCCCTCTGCTGATGAATGTAAAACCATCCAACCTAAAAGGCAAGACAGGCTTTCGAACCAAAAAGAAAAGACCAAACTGGATATAATGGTAGATATGACAGAGAAGCATGGCTTAACTGAAGCGAGGGGGTATGCTGGTAGTGAAATACAGTTGTTCTGAATGGTTAGCGAAAATACCACATCGGTATACTGAAAAACACACTATTTTAAAAACATACAAAGAAAATCTATAAGGTCAAATAAGCATAACACATTTTAAGACAGTATATGTACAAACACAGTAAAAGGCCATAGATGGACCCTGCCTACTCCTAAGCTACTGGTATGCAATACATGCAAGATTATGAGGCGAGCAGAAAAAGGGAACCCTAGACAACTGCAACACATTTACAGAGTCCCAATCAGGACCCAAAATATCACACATGAATAGTCTACCAATTCCCCCTTACCTCCAAGGGAACCCCACAGGGTAAATCCTAAGAATAACAGAGCAGCCCAGGACTCAAGGTAGGTACTCCCACAGTGCCAATTTCAGCAAGCATGGCTCAAGAATGACAGACGTTTTTGTAGGGTGAGTTACATGATCTGGTCACCCATACACTCGAAACTCAGATCAAAGACTCGGGCAATAAAAAGAAGAAGAATCAACCTTCCTATGAAGGTGGCCCACTAGCTGGAGCGAAAGAGAGAATGGAGATTACACCCTGAAGGCATAGGAACCAACCAAACCTATCCAGACAGCTCAGAGGGCAAAACGGAACAGCAAGCCAGCAGGGAATGGTCCCACAACAGGGGTAACAGTGGAGATAGTCTATCACTCTCTGTATGGCAGATGTCGATACTTCTCTCAGGCTCACCCAAATGCTTCCCATTCATACCATCTACCTTAACTGTTAATTCCCAAGGTCTATCCTTTGATTTAGTTATTTGACAATTCTATGCTTGGATCTAAATTGAGATTGGATAAGCAGGAGGTAAATGCAGCTTGAGGTCATACTGCACTAACCAGTGACCAGGAGCTACATGAGAAGCTAGTGCAAAGCATTCCATAAATATAGGTTCCACATAAGATGCAACCGTATCATTTGTTTTATTAATCATGGCCCCTTATGCTTTAAATGCCATATAGATGTATCCTAATATTTATTTATAAGTAGTTGCAAATGTACAGAGCTCATTTCCCATAGATGTGTTTGGTTTGCCATCAAGTGGTTTGGGGAGCTCGGTGTCAAGCTAACCAGGCTCTTCTGGGCTAGAAACAGGAGCGTAACCGCTCCCCTCAATCTCGATCCCGGTTAGGCAATCTCTCTTTATCCATAGCTACTTTCCCTGCTGAATTTAAGCATGCTTCCTACTCTCAAAAAACCCTCACTTGACCCTTCTCTGCCCTACAATTTCAACCTATTTATGTTCTTCCTTTGGACACTAAACACCTAGAGCAAATAGTCTTTGTACAAGTGTCTGCTTACTGAAATGGTTTTTCTCTACTGCATGTTGTCAATTTGGTTTTCGGTCTTACCATTCAACTGAGACAGCTCTACTTTATGTCACCACCTTGTTCTTTCTGCATGCTATGCTAAACACAATTATTAGGATATTTATTGAGCGCAGACCTAGCTTCGGGAAGCAACAGCGCAATTTACAATATTAGGGGGAAGAACATCATGAGGGAAACAAATAAATAAAAGGACCGGGGAGCTAACATGGGATGGTGGGCAATTGGCAGCATGGGGTGGGGAGACAGTAGGGAGCAGATCTTTGAGTCTCAGGCAGGGTTGAAAGTGCAGGGTGGGTGGACGTAGGTGTTAAGGAGGGGTCATTCTTCAAAGAGGAAGGTCTTGAGTGCTTTCCTGAACTGTAGAAGAGATGGGGCAAGTCTGATGTTGATGGGGAGCAGATTCCATAGTCTTGGAGTGTAGACAGAGAAGGCCTGTCTTCTGGTTCTTTCCTTCTTGCACTGTTGTGATTCAGACCTGCACTCCTTACTTCTGTTGGATCGAAAGCCTCCGGAGATGCTGAGTTTCTCAGTGAGGTAGCTTGGGGACTTCAGGATGACAGCCTTGTAGATGATGCAACATTTGAAGAGGATATGGGCTTGCAGTAGGAGCCAGTGCAGTCTGATGAGGGTCGGGGTAACGTGGTCGAATATGCAGTCCTTTAATGAGTCTTGCTGCAGCATTCAGGATATGTTTCAGGGGTGCCAGGGTAGTCGTCTGAAGGCCTTTCAAAAGGGCACTGCCACCACCCAGGTGAGAGAGGACCGAGGATTGGACAGCAGATCTGAAGTTATTTTCTGGGATGAAGAGATTGATTTTCTGCAGGAGAGAAAACTGGTATCAGGCTGTTTGTGTCTTCTTTGCTATGTGCTGTTTGAACGTGAGGTGCCAGTCTCCCCTTCTTGTTCTCCTCGATCGGTCCACAGCTTTTGACACGGTCAACCACATTGTTGTTCTTTTTACTTGCTCACTTGGGTTTTCAGAATTGTGTGTTCAACTGGTTTCGTTCATACCTCTCTGACTGCACATACTCTGTCTCTTGGGCTAGTAACAATTGTTACACCATCCCCTTTGCGTCTAAGGTACCCCAAGGCTCCGTTCTTGCCCCCCACACCCTTCCCCTATACACTGTTCCTCTTTCTTCCATCACTGCCTCATTCAGTTTCTCCTACTGTTAGGTGAGATTTCCTAAAGTTCTACTGGCAGTAAGACTTTAGTAAGCTACCCCAGTGGTTTGTAGATCCCCAACTCTTAGTATCAGTCTGTACTAGCTCAGGACCTTGGTAGAGTGGCAGAGCAGTCAGGCTTATCTTAAGAGGAAGATGTGAGCTGTAGGTAAGCACACCGAATCTTAGTTAGACAGGCACAGCAAAGAAGCACTTACACTTATAGTTATATAAAAAGTATATATTCATTATATTTACACCAGAATCTCTATAAAAACTTCAGACATTTATACTAGAGCACTTAGGGATACTTGATAATACACTTCAACGGGCACTTTTGTGTTTGTTTGCGGTTACATTTGTAGCAACGTTAGAAAGGGAAAAGACAATGTTATCGTATTATCGGTTATTGCGCACTCATGCGGTTTTCAGCAGTTTATACAGTAATGCATTTACTCTGCAAACACATATAGTAAAACCACTTAAATGGAGGAAAACATTTAGTTAGTGTAACGTAAGTTTAGTTCAAGGTTCTAGAGACAGGTCCTTCGCCTAGTAAGTCCATTAACTCCAAAAACGCAACACTAGCTAAAGGCAGTTTGGAAAGGGCTTGAAGTCTTGACAAGCAGCGAATTACGAAGAGTTCCTGTGGATTTCTTCCAGTTTCTAGAGTTATTGGAGCAGAAAATTACCAACTAACAAGGGAGACCTTAAAACGGACTTGAGAAGGGGACACAAGCAGCGGCTTGGGTCAGAGGTAAGAGGGGGTGCCCTGGACACCTCTACTTGCACTACAACGCTCTGGAGCGACTTCCTGAAATCAGGTAAGCAATACCTTTTCCCCACAGTACCTTAGGTTAGAAGAACATTTTTGTGCTGAATGCTCCGCGATGTGGCAGCTCTGGACCAGACCTCTGGATTCCTTGGTCTGATGACTGAAGCCAGGACAATGGATGGGATCTCTTTGCAGCAGTCTCGAGGGAGGACCTGTAGCATGCCTTTCAGCAACTCCTGGGGCCACTCTGCGGTTTTGTCACCTTTTCTGCAGCACCAACAAAGGACACGGATCGCCGGGTCAATCTTCTTCGCTTCCTGCAGTCCCACACTCTGTTGAGGGAGAGTTGGATCTGATCTCCGGAGAGTCCTTACGGGTTCAGCAAAGATTTGGACCGATTTGGCCTTTGCACAACGGTGCGCTCGAAATGGGCAGCAGGTCTCCTGGTATTGGGGGTTCCGCAGCTCTGGAAACTCCTACGACCTTGGGAGATGGCTCGTTTCAAAGTTAGTCTTGGAACTGGTTGTTCCCACCACCTAAAGGGGAGGAGGAGTCCTCTTCGGAGCTCCTCTGTCGGACAATATACGGGATCAGGACAAAAGTGGTCGCTTCTCGATGTTGCAAAGGGGCTTCAGCATCTCTGGTCAGTTTCTTCAGCTTCCAGTGGTCGACTTGCTTTTCACTCCAGAAGCCTCACCTTTTATACAGTTCCAGCACGCACTACTCGGCAATCTCTCTCAGCATTTTACAGAAAGGGGCGTTTGGCTGTGCAATCAGGACAGCCAGACCCTCTGTGGGAGCTGCGCCTATTCAGAAACTCTGGCAGACAAAGGAGAGTTGTGTGGAAAACTCCTCCCCCACTTCCTGCTTGCCCAGACACTCTGGAGCCTAGGCGGCGATACCCAAGGGTTCCCGCCAAAGGCCAGGGAGAGGCAGAGGCGCAGACACACACACACACACACCTTCCCCTCCCAGAATGGTAGAAGAAGGGTTAATTGAACAACCACCATGCTAGAAAAGGTGAAAAAAGAAGGGAAGCCCCAAGTTCGTACTTGGGTGCCCCTACTGTGCACTACCAAGGCTATGCACATAGCCTGCTGCATAAAAAAGACATAATAGTTGGTAGAACATGTCCACTGCCACCAGCCACAACTAGGTGATTGTGTATGTGACTAAAAAAAAAAGTCACAGGAGCAGAGAGAAATGGGACACTAGGTATCCCTTTGGCACGCCAGTGAAGGTGGTGTGTGCCAATCTCTCAGAATATAGAGTTTTAGGAGAGATACTAAATAACTGTAGTTACTTGAGGATATAGGAAAATAATCTTAAAGGAGGACCCTAAGGGTCCCCAGCAACACTGCCCATAACAAGCTGTGTGCTGCCGTTGTAAAAACATAGATGCCTTTAAAAGCTATGGAGCAGACATACTCCATAGTACAGGTAGAGTACAAAGAATTGAGTTCCAAAAGACAGAGCCCACAAGAATGAGAGGAAACAGGCTCCACTCATTCAGGATTGAAAGAAAAAGGTCCAGAAGTCCAGCAAAGAGTGCTGTGGGTCTCACTAGGAGAGGGGATGAAGCATAAACATGATAAATCTCCCTAACACTCGTCCCCCCCAGCCTAGGAACAGGAGGATCTAATCCACTCCTGGATTCCTCTCTTGATCCAGTCGGTCATACTTTCTGGAGAGACCATCAGCATTCTTAGGTTGAGTACCAGACCTGTACTTAATAGTGAAGTCAAAGCTTTGTAGGCTTATGGACCACCTGAGCAATTTTGGGGTTTCTCCTTTCATCTGCATCAGCCACCTTAAGGGTTGGTGGTCAGTTTGAATCTTGAGAGTATTTCCATAGAAGTATGGTCTGAATTTCTTCGGGGCCCACACAATAGAAAAACATTCACGTTCATTGGTTGGCCACCATGTTTCCCTATCTTTGAATTTCCTACTAATAAAGCGGGAGGGTAGCTCAGCAGCAACGTGTTCGCCTTGGAAGCAGGACGACACGAAGCTACACAGGTTTGATCCCCGGGTCTGCGCTTAGAAACCTCTGGGTATTTAAGCGCGTTATAAATATGCAACTAAGGAAAAAAAAACAATTACGCAACTAAAAAACAAATCATGTAAACAATTCATGTAAACAATTCATGTAACAGCGCCTCAATGCCCGCGGGCTGTGTGAGCGCTTTTAAATAAAAGCAGATGGGGTGCTCCCTGCCTTTTCTATCAAATTGGCACAAGACTGCCCCTATCCCTGTGTTGGAATTATCAGTTTCGACAAGGAAGGCCAGAGTGTAATTTGTAGGTCTCAGCACTGGAGCTTTAAAGAGGGCATCTTTGAGCCCCCTGGAAGGCTTTTTCACACTCCTAATTCCGCTTGGCCTTTTTAGGGTACTTGGGAGAGGATATGGTATTCAGAGGAGACGTTATAGTTCTCAATTAAGTTCCTGTAATAACCAGTAAGTCCTAGGAAGGCTCTTACTTTAGTTTGAGGGGTTGGAGTGGCCCAGTCTTGTACAGCCTGTACTTTGCTGGGTAAGGGCTTGATCTCCCCCCTCCTACCTCCTGACCAAGGTAGACCACGTTACTCTGACCAACTTGGCACTTACTTGCTTTGATGGTCAGATTGGCCTTGTTGAGGGCCTGCAACACATGTCCCAGGTGGTCAAGATGTTCTTCCCAGGTAGGGCCGGACACTGCTATGTCATCCAAGTATGCCATGCAGAGGTTTTCTAACCCATTCAGAACATGGTTAACCATTCTCTGGAATATGGCAGGTGCATTCTTTAAACCAAAAGGGCATGACCTTAAACTGCAAGCCTTCTGGAGTTGAGAATGCCGCCTTCTCCTTGGACTGGTCAGTCATGGCAATTTGCCAATAACCACTTGTCATGTCAAAAGTATGGAGGATTTTTGCTGAGCCCAGCTTATCCACCAGTTCATCTGTCCTTGGCAAGGGATGGGCATCAGTCTTGGTAACTGCATCTAATGCCCTATAGTCCACACAGAATCAAAGTTCCTTAGTTCCTGCTTTTCCACTAACACAAATGGGCTAGGCCATGGACTTGTGGAATGTTCAATCACTCCGAGGTCAAGAATCTTATTGACTTCTTCTTCTATGTGGTTCCTCACATTATCTGACATCCTGTAGCCCCTGCTTTTAACCGGTACACTATCACCAGTGTCAAAGTCATGCAGGCCCCAAGGGGTCAAGCCTGGTGTAAGTTAAAACAGAGCAGCAAAGTGAGTTAACAAAGCTTTGCACTCCTCCGGTTGCTGTATTGTCAGACTCATCTGAAGGGTGTCACCTTAGAATATCAGAGAAAGACTCACTCTATTCTTCTTGATCAGAAGCTAAGAGCAGAGCTCCTATCTCGCCGTGCCGCAAGTGCAGTTTCGCAGTGGTGCGAGGGCGAATCGATTATAGGGTAAGTCAGTCGAGTTGTTATCATTATTAAACTAACTTACCTTCTATCATTTTGAAATGTTGCAACCTGGCTCATCCACTACAATCCTTGCAGTGGCCCTACTAAACCATCAAGCTGCAGCACCTGTGACCCTCTACTTCAACGGTTAGTCTCTCCCAATGTAATTTAGGTCAAAGCGACCACTCAAGTGAATTGGGGAAAACTACCAACTACTTCCGTATAACAGATAACATCTAGAGGAGCCTTGTGCATAAAAGGGACTTGCTGTCCCAGCCCGCCTCATTGTTTGATATCTCTACACCTGAATCTACAATTCAAAGGAGGTCTGAGAGAAACAAGGTGATCAGTTGTACTGCATAAAATGCGTTACATCATACTCTGTGCAACCCTCTACCTTCTACACAAGACTTTATTCAGTTGCCTCAGTTGGATCATGTTCCCCTTGACACACATTCTACAATGGCTCTCAACTTATTTTTGCAATCCTTTGTAAGACTATACAATATTATAGAGAACATAAGCCTTCAGACGGTTGGCATGAAATACCCTGGGGACCTCCTTGGGGTTGCCCAAGTCAACCAAATAATTGACCTCCGAGTCTGCCCAGTACTCTGGTGGTTTCCTTGAGGAGCTGCAGCTACACTAGGAGGATTGTCCAGTCCTGTTTTTGTTTCTATTTTGAAAACTAACAAACTCATCTCCCGCACGGAGTCCGGCACTGAGTCCCAGTCTGCCCAGTCCACATCGAGCTGCGAGCGAGCCATGGCCGACTCGACAAAGTCTGGCTCCCAAACACGGCATAAAACACTCCAACAGCGCTGCATGCTAAATCCCTGGACGGCCGCCAAACAGCCAGGAGCAAGTCACGGCAAGGTGAGCAAATCAATTGTTACCTTGCCGTTGAATATCTCTGCTGTGACTCTAGATCCACTGGCAGCCGCTGAGTTGCTTTTTCCACACGCGCCGGTGTCAAGTTTGCATGATAATGAGCCTGCGAGCACCAGTATCTCTGTGAATCCCGACGAGACGCTCTAGCAACACAGCGTGCAATCACGTTGCTTTCTTTAACAAATCTTGAACCAGCGCCTAATCCAACGCATGATGCGCGAAAGACAATTGCCAGTGCTGACACTTCTGACCTCTATTTTTCTCCCTTTGACATCACGGATGCAGACTTAATGTCTGTCCCGAAAATTGACCTGCCTAATTCAAGCGAGATAAACACTTGATTATGCAACAGCGGCTCGCCTCTCCCAATTCTTGAGGGGTCTGTTCAAGTTGTCCCTCCAGGGTGTATTAGTGTGGAAAACATAAGAGCGACGGCCATGCCTCACACACCGCTTGACGGAGTTTCTGTCCCCGTACCCACGCCATCCACAGTCCAGATGGCAACGCCTCGGACGCCCCAGATGCCGTTAATCATGCCCCCAAATACTTTTGTGTTGTCAGCTTTGTCACCCTTGACTGACATTCAAACTGGAAACTCTCCCCAAGCTACAAAGGAGGCCAGTGACACAGAACTAATATATCGCTCTAATTCTGCCGAGTCAACCCGGGACGAACATGATGTACCCCTCAAAAAAATCACATCTTTGCCTAAAGAGAGTGCTACTTTTTTTGATCTTTTATCTGTACCACCGATTGATGGTCTTTCATCCCTGAGTTCTCCTGTTTGTACCTTATGTACATCTTCAACGCTGCCTACAAATGCATGTAAATTGTGTCCTCACAAGAAGGGGACACATAATTGTAACGCTCACCTGATTCCCGTAGAGGCGCCGGTCTTGACTGGGCGTATACCGTATCTGCAAAGGTGATGTGTAACACACGGCTGGCTCTTTGGGCTGGACCTCTGTGCACTGTATGTCTGACTTGAAGGGTAAGATGTCTGCAGATAGAAAATATGGGATTAAGGAACTGGGTTATTGAATGTCTCTCTCTTCTTCCCTTTCTCTTCTCCTGTAGAACCCCAAAGGTTAACGCTTTCACCTTAGGTAAGTGAACGCCGTGCTCTCCATCTGCCTCGGGGCAGGGTGCTGTAGCCAGTTTCTTCACTGGATAAGGGGAGCAGGCCTCTTGACTTCAGAGGACTGCTGTCCGTCGTTTACTGCACGAACGGTAAGTTTCGAGTAATTCTAATGTCTTTAAAGTCTTTAGTAATGATGTTTCTTGTTTTGCAGGGTTCCGGCGATGGCGGATGACGGGCTGAAGTGAGTTGAAGATGGAGCCCGTGTGATGAATAGAAGCGCCTGGAAGCACGTAAGTAAGCGCTTGTTGCCTGCTTCACGATGCGCTCTAACTGTCTTTTTATTTTGCAGGTACAAGTTCGGAGCGGCTGCAGGGTGCCGGAATACCCACTGGGTTAGATGTGGAAAGGAGTAATGGCACGTGAGTATTAAAGTTCCCCAATGTCTTTAAACGCACCTTGTTTTGTCTTTCAGATGCGGGATGCAGCGCCGAAGGCCTCCGGAGCGTGCGAAGAGTTGTTAAGCTTTTGTCTTTCAGATGCCGGAATGCAGTGTGAAGACCCCCGGAGCGCACGAAGAGTAGGTAAGCCTTTGTCTTTCAGATGCCGGAATGCAGCGCGAGGCGTTGGTGACAGCCGATGGACCAGGTAAGTGAAGAGCTGTCACTGAAGACCGTAATGCTAACCTGTTCTTTCTTGTCTTTATAGGTGTTGCTGAAGACTGGATTCAGGATGGTAAGCCTTTTTCCTTAGGCCCAGGATCAGATGCAGAAGACACGATGAGCGTTCTGCTGCAGAGGATGCAGAATAACGCAAAGCAAGATTCATCCATCGGGTGTGGTTTAAATAGCCTCCTGTAGTGCTTAGGTGTCTCCTTCCACAGCCACGCCTAGGTAAGAAAAGAGTTCCTGCTTTCCAGAAGAGTTCCAGTGTTCTGAATCTAGGGAGTGGCTCCTGCCCCACCCAACAGGAAAAGTAGTTCCAAACAGAAGAGGATCAGAGGCTCAACTGGCAGGCAAGTAAGCAGCATGGTCTGCTGCAGGTAAGTCCACCCAAGCATTATGAGCCCGGCGCTTCCAGCGCTGGGACTGGGCATATTTATGAGCCTGGTGCCACTGGCGCCAGGACTCGGTCCAAAAGGTCCCAATTGGGACTGGTTGGCACTCGGAACCTGGGTTATGGATCTGCTTCCAAGGGAGTTGGGAAAACCCTGACCTTTTGGAAGCAGAGATCATGACAATAATAGCGTCCCTGCGCAAACCCCTGGATGTTAATAATTCGCATCATGCCTTGGACGCCAATGTTCCTTTGAGGAATTCTGCTTACCATCCGGCAGACTGGGTCCTGCTGTGTTCTTCCGTAGAATTAACTCCTGTCTGTCCAAAGTTCAAAAAAGTGCTGGTGCAAACACCAGCTAGACCGTCCCGGGCGTTATCGCCTTGTAAACTTTCTGATGTTCCAAAGGCTAACACAAGCACGCCGTTGAAGAGTGCCCGCAAAAGCGGCTCTAAAAAATCTGGTTCTTCTTATATGCAAGGACAAATGGCAGGGATACAACCGTCAAATCTTTCTGGTGTAGACGCTGAAAATCCATCTAATGAAACTCCAAGGTCTAACCTATCTGCTGCTGCCTCTACACAAATCCACAACAATGTCTTAGCTGCTGCCTCTTTAGCTATGATTGCATCTGTGAAACTGTACAAATCGCTAAATGAAGCAATTCGTGATCAAGGAGCCATGCTGACAAATCTTACTACCAAAATGGACCAAATTGACAAGTTCAATATTTTTCTCAAACAACAAATTCAAGCTGAAGCTGACTTAACAGCTCAATGGCAGCAATGACTGTGTCCTGGCTGCACGCCGTCATTGCCAAAATGATAGTTTAGCGGAAGGCCTGTTAAATGCAGTCAAATGGATGAGTCATAATACCAAACCCTTGTCAAACACAATTCCAAGCCGGACTGCAAGAAATGTGAATTTAGGTGCCTCCGACACGCCTCTGTGTGCCGCCGATTTAAGCTCAAATATAAACCTGCACGTTTCTGAGATACCTTTAAACGAGGGCCAGACTAACCTTCCTCTTCCTGCGGTTGACGCCATTCTGGCTCCCAGTGTACTACCGAATGTAACCACAGCCATGCAGGTGTCAAAAAGTGGAACAGTAATTAGCTTTCCACCCCAAAATGGAAACAACGATGCCAAACGGGTTGTGGATGTCATCAGTCCTGACAATTAAGCTCAAAAACAGGTTCCAATTGAAATGCCTGAGAAGCATTTTTCGACATTTGGCATTTTTACTGGTGCTGCAAAACCTGTTGCTGCCAATGTGATTGTAAAATCTGCTGTACCTTTAAAGGCTTCTAGGGGCAAGGATGGTGTAAGAAAATCAACCAAGAAAAACGCAACGTCTGGTCGTGCGCATGCCAAGAAATTTATCAGGAATCTAACTACGCCATCCAAACCCAGCTTGTTCAATCGCGGCAGTAGTGTGAAACCTACAATTCCTGTCCCGGTTCCCTACGTTGCCTCAACGCGCCTCACCTGCAAAGGCAAGTCAAAACCTTCACACAAACGCAGACGAATAACTTCTGAGGAGGAATCGGCTGCTTCAACATCCGCTTCTTCGTCAATTAGCTTATGTGACCTGTCCACCTATTCGCTTCAAGATGAACCGTCTGGTGTCAATAATGCATCTGCAGACTCCAGCCTTCATGAGTTAACTCTGCAAATTTTGAATATTCAGATGCCTACCAATGCAACTCAAGACGCCTTGAAGCAGTCATCTGATCCGGCCATTGTAAACAAAGAGGTGTCAGCTGACGGAGACTCTTCCCTGCAAGTTGGTTCAAGATTGAATCCGAAGTAAACTGCAAATCAACGCAACCAGCGTGTACACTTTAAAACGAGGGTGCATATGAACAAAAGTAGTAAAGATCAAATTCACACTTGTAAACTACGTTTGCAAAACATTCAAGGAGATGACAATGACGTCAACTTAAATCGAACAAATGTTGTGAAGTTGTTCAAGTGTGTTCCCTCGCTTCGAACCATTAATTCTGAGGACAAAGATTGTTGAATATGCCACTGAAAAGTCATCCGACCAAGTGCTGCTACATATTGTTTCTGCTGGAGTTCGCAGTACGATACTAAGGGCTGCTGACGATTTACTTTTCTTTGGCTTTGAGATCTTGGTTGAACCAGACTGCGAGAGTTCGAAAGCACGAAATAATAATGAAGTGGCGAAACAAAAGGAATTAGTTCAGGTTAATGCATCGCATCTGCGGAAAACATTGTGCAGCTCTCAAAAGCCTATGCAAGAACAGATAAACCAAGGCAATGCATCATCAAAAAATGCAAACTAACAGTCGATGGGCTCACCATTAACCATGATTGGATGTGCAGGATTGCCAACTCACCAGTTTATCCTGGAACACATGTGGTTTCAAACATTTATTCAATGATTTTGAGGCCTCTCTGGACAATGTTTTTGTAATCTGTCTCCAGGAAACATGGTTGCGTGAAGGCTTTACATCTTTGCTTAACCCAGCGGAAAAAAACACAAATGAAAATCAGCACTAAGAAATTTGTCAATGCCATCACTCAACTAATTGATCAGGCTACTCTAGCCTATAACAACTTATCAGTCATTTGCTGTGGAGATTTAAACTGCTCTTGGTTCCAGTTTGACTATAATTCTCAGTCATATAAGCGAATGCCTGACAATGCAGTTGCTGCCAGAGGACAGATCTGGGCCAGAGCCATGACGGTGCGCGACTGTATGATGTTAAATGGCAACGTCCAAGGTGACGCCCCAGCTCAACCTACGTGGCACTGTGATGCGAGTCATAGTATTCTGGTCTATATCTGGCTTTTGCGAAATGTTGAATCTAAGGTCGTGGATCTCCAAATTCAAACGATTAAGTACAGCGACCATAATCTCTTGAAACTCTGTTGCCTGGTCGAATGGGCCCCTTTTGCCTTAAAACATCAGTTGCCCGTCGAAATTAATACTGGTGGTAATCGGCTCAGAATAAATGCAAACCAGATTCAAAAGCTTGATGCCAGATTTGCAAAATTCTAGTTCTACACACTGAATAAATTATACACCTCTGTTGACCGATTACATTACTCATCCAGATCTGTCTCGGCACAGTGGGTTGTCCCACAAACATACGTACAGCATTGCTATCCATGAGGTGAAAAAAGCTCTGAGAAATGATCTGAGAATCTTAAAAAAAAGATCTGCCGAAGAAAGACGCGTATGAAGCAGTAAAATCTAGAAGTACACGTTATCGCCATTGGGTAAAATCGCATGCCATCATTATTGATCAAGACCGGGCCGAAGTAATGATGAAACTACTTGTGACAAAAAACACACATGAAATTTGGCAGATCTTGAACATGGCACATACAAATTGTGCCTCTGCTCCTGCAAATTCGATTTCTGGTGCTGATTGGGAAACTTATTTCTCAATGGTATTTGCGAAACCCCTTATAGAGCCGGTGGTTGAAATAAATTCGGCCGATATGCCTTGGGCAGTGGAAATGTCACACAAGGACATTGAACGAGCAAATATGGCATTGAAGAATTCACGTGCCGCTGGGCCTGACCTGATCACGAATGTGATGCTTAAAAAACATTCAAGAGAATGGGTTCCTTTTACTGGAAAGCTATTTTCGAAAATTGCAGCCTTAAAACAGCTTCCTGACTCATGGTCTACGGCAATTGTGGTTCCTATTCACAAGAAGTGCAATTGGGACGAACCGACCAACTATAGGCCAATTGCCCTTCTCGACACCCTTGGTAAGATCTTTGGCTCGAATCTGCGACTGAAGCTTGCACAATGGGCTCAAATGTTGCAGATTCCTGATGTATGTCAAACTGGATTTACGAAACTTGTCGGTGTCGAGGTAAATTTGCTGATCCTTACTCGAAGCACTGAAAGCAAAACGGCAAACTTAATCTTGCCTTTATTGACATGAAGCAGGCTTTTGAGTCTAAAGCGGGGAATGCTGTGGTCAAAACTGTCAAACTGGAAATGTCCGGCTGTCATTCTTGAACCCATCATGGCCCTTCATGCTAATACTTCGATTCATGTGAGACTCAACAAAAATGGTGAATTATCTGACTTTATTTCAACGGCCAAAGGAGCCAAACAAGAGTGCCCACTTGCCGCTGAGTTATTTAAATTATTCTTGGCCGATCTGCCTTTACATCTGGATCAGGTCCAGTGTTTTTCACCTAAGATAAATCATGTCCAGGTAAAATGTATCATCTACGCAGATGACCTGGTTCCGATGGACAGAACACAAATCGGACTCCAGCGTTTGCTTAAGAACCTACATGAGTATTTGGCGACCAATGAATTGATGATAAATACATCGAAAAAAAAATTCTGACAATTGGAAATTCGAGCAAAAAAAATGATAAATCCTTCAGGTGGATAGTCGCAGGTGAAATCCTTAGCTCTGTGCCCTCGATAAGGTATCTAGGGAAACAATTTAACAACTCAATCTGCGAATATCACTGGGTTACTGAATTAAAATCTAAGATGATGAAACTTGCTCTTCAAGGAGCAAAGATCAACAAAAACTTTGGCAAATTTTTGATGGCACCCGTTTTGACTTTCTACCTCCACAAAGTGTTGCCTGTAATTGTCTTTGGTGCAGAAGCAGGCTGGAACATCAAAGAACAAATTTGGCATATGTTGGAGGGCTGGTTTTTGCGGTATGTCTTAAAAAAGACATGAATTGTCATTGAATTCACTCCATAGTAAAGTTGTGTGGAAATCCATTAGGGTAATGCGAAAGATGTCTCTGGATTCACCAACTCCTGCTTATCAAATCTTCACCAATGAGGTTGAATCAATGTGTCCAACTTTGCTATAGCTATGGAGTCAGAAGTTATGTGCGTTTCTGACGGCCGCCGACATTATTATACATGAAATACATAAAACGGCCACAATGCGGCAAGAAAAAATTTGAGTCTTGGGCATGGATAGTCAATCAGGAAAAACAAGCCATGATGCACTCTGTAATTTCCTTGGGTTTCGATCAGAAAAAATTAAATATGCAGTCTCGTTATTTGCTCCATTGCCCTTCTCGTTATCATCGAGAACAATTTCTCAGACTTCGAACGAACTCACTGAAAACAAAAGAATTTCTCTGGCAAAGACATGATAAAACCATAAACGACAATCTCTGTCGTTTTTGTCGTATGACCGTTGAATCTTCAAAGCACTTAATAATTGATTGCGAACAAACTCGCAGTCAACGTTCTCTTCATCTTGGGAAGTTTGCACCTTTTTCCTCTGTTTCCTCTCTTTCACGCTGTGGCCGCCGGAGCGGCTGTAGCAGCTCCTTCTCCAGCTGATGCCTTTCCAGTGCACGTGGGTGCACCTCCATTTTCCCATGGCCTGCCCCTGGGCAGCAGCGAGCGGTGCACGTTTGCGCACAACACCGGAATTAAGGTACAATTTTCATGTGAAGAACGTGATCGTCTCGCTGGACTTTTGTCACTTTATGGAGCAAAGATCGCTCCATTGCATTGAACTTTCTTGTGTAAGCTCACTGAAAGCCATTGTGAGCATGCCATTCCAAGATGGCTGTGCCCTCTTGATTCCCACTGGAGTGCTGGGGCTGGCGTGGGTGGGGCCCAGGATTGGCCATGGCCTGCAACATCTTGGCCAATGAGGAGGCCGGCAGGCTTTTGGCCGGCCCTCCTCCAAAGGCCCGATCCTAAGGCCGCCTGTCTACCTCTGTCCACCACGGTACGCAGGATCACGACCCCTGTGAGTGTCTGTGTGCCCCCATGCCCCCCCGTGAGTGTCTGTGCCCCCATGCCCCCCATGCCCCCACCCTGCCTTACCCCCCCTTTTTGGCTCTGTGTACCCCCCTTCTACCCTTCCCCCCCCGAAATTCCCTCTTCTACCATCTTCCTACTCGCCATCCTACTTATTTCTCCCTCCTCTCAGCATTCCCCCTCCTAGCACTTACTCCCATCATCTGTTCCCTTGACTTCTGATAGCAGCTTGTCTGTCTCCCCCTCGCCCCCCCTTGTTCTTTTCCCTCCTTCCCCCACCTCTGCTTTTTAAATTTGTCAATGACAAATTTGCTCAGTAGCATGCCTTGTTCATCTCCTTCTCCCCACTCATATCCCCTCGTCTCCCCTCCCATCACTCTTCTTGTATACCTCCTGCACTACATCAATTGTCGTCAGACATAGTAATGTTACTGTTTGCTTTGTTCTCCTTTTCCATTACCTCTTGCCTTACTTGTTCTATGCACTTGCACTATCAGAAATGTCGACAGGCCTATTACGATAGTTATTTATCACATTCTGTAATGTTTCAAGGACTTTTACTGAATGTAACTGTATTTTCCTATGTTCCCTCCCTCCTTGAAGCGCTTTGAAACACATTTTGTATAGGCGCTATATAAATAAACAATCAATCAAAAAACCTCTTGATGACGACATGGCTGTATGGTGGTCGGTAATCATCGCCGGGAATAACATCAAACTTACTTGTGCAATAGTAGATTATATGGACATGCTTTTGAAGACTGATCCCTAAAGGAATTTATGGTTTGGTTGTTATGACGATTTGGGTAGAACTGAGACTGTAATTGTCCAATCTAGGTAGTCAAGTAGTAAATGAGAGACTTTATCTTTCTGACAAGGGAGACATGAATGAATGAATCGTTTGGAGTATGTTAAAGAAAAATTGAAACAAAAGTTTGAACCTTGTGTTTTAAACTTTAGTGCATTTCAATAAAAAAAAATAATAATAATAATTGACCTCTCCAAGTTTTCCTATAACTTTGAAGGATCCTGACCATTTGTCCTCTAAGACCCTCTGTATTACTGGGGCCACGATGAGAACTTGTTGGTCTGGAGTAAACTCCACCAAGTTTGCCTTCTGGTTGTGCCATTGCTTAACCAGAGCTTGACCAGCTTTCAAATTCTCACTAGCCTCAGTCCACATGAGTGTCATCCTCTGTCTGAGGACAAGCACAAAGTCAGTAATCCTTACTGGCTTGTGGGAAGGAGCACTCTCCAGACCCTCCTAGATCAGGGCCAAAGGGCATTTGACTGGATGACTATAAAGTTATAAAGTAACTCAAAGGGGCTAAAGCCCACTCCAGCTTGGGGGACGTCTCTGTAGGCAAAAAGAAGGTATGGCAGAAGAATGTCCCACTTTCTCCTAAGTGGTTCATTCAAAGCTCCAACCTTGCTCTTCATTATCCTATTAAACCTTTCTACCAACCCATTTGTCTGAGGGTGGAAGGCAGTTGAGAACTTGTAGGTGACCCCACAGGTCTTCCACATGGCCTGCATATAGTGGGACATAAAATGTTATCCACTGTCGGATACACCCTCCTTAGGAAATCCTACTCTGCTAAAAAAATACCAATTAGAACCTCAGACACAGCCTGAGCAGTAACAGTTCACATTGGAATAGCTTCTGGGTACCTGGTGGCATGGTCCACCACAACCAATATAAATCGGTTGCCTGAGATATTGGAGGGTCTAGGGGACCAACCATGTCAATCCCCCCCCCCTCTCAAAAGGGACTCCCACTACTGGCAGGGGCTCCTATAGTGTTTTTCAATTTCTGCACCCATATTGGGCAAGTAAAAGTACAATTAGATCCTCTCCATGGCGCTCTTGAAGCTTAAGTGACCAGCCAGGGGGACTTAATGTGCTAACTGTAGGAGTTTGGGTCTCAATTCCTGGGGTTCTGCAATAGGCTCACTGTAGAGAAGTCCATCCTCCCAGTATATCCTATGCTTCCCAGGGTCTTGCCCTTCACTCTGGGCAGCGGTCAATTGACGCAGACCTTCTAGAGAGGGTTCCTCTCTTTGTCCCCTACTGAAATCTGTCCTTGAGGGTCCACCTTCTGCAAGCAAAGTCTACAGCTCAGGGTGGTCTCTGGGATCCAGATCTTCTAGACAGGGTTGAATCTCCTCCACCTCAGACTCATCAGAAGTGGGTTCATCAGGGGATTCCTTTGGCACCAACTCAGACTCCGCTGGTTGTGGGGTCACAGGGGTGACCTGTAGGTTTTCAACAAGAACCTTTTCCTTGTGGAGGTTTTGGGCTTGGGGTCCTTCTTTCCTGTAGACACTCTAGGTTACCCCTTGAACTCGGTTGGAAGATCTAAGGTTGCTTCTCTGGTTTTGTCAACTCCCTTCTCTTCTTAAATGGGGGTTGGAGGGGTTGGGTTTGCTGGAGACTACAACTAAGGCCTTCAAATATTGCCCAGAAGTACTCTTCCTGCTACTTCTGATTGAACACTAACAGGAATGTTTGCAGTCATCTCATTACACTTAATGATAGCTGGCAATACTGGGCACATTTGGACTGGGCCTCCTGCTAACTTGGTAGGCTGTTTGGGAGCCATAGCAACTTCCTCAGGTTGAAAGAAACTTGCATCTACCACAGTTATACTGGCCCCAGCGTCTCTAATGGCAGGGGTGTCCTGACCATTCACAAGTACACTGTCTTTATAATACTCTTTAGTATGATCAGAAATTGAGTTATAGACCTCAATGTTCTGTTGTTCCCACAGATGCTAAAGAAACTCTAGCCTGGACACCAAGGGGTTCTTCAGCTTGAGGGTGAAAGCCAGCCCCTGGCATTAGAATATCCACATCATGTGTGAATTCTAAGCTGACAGAGGGTATCCCTGAAGGTTTACCCTTACATCTGGGATCTCCTTTTACATGGCCACCAGACCCACAAACCACTCATTTGCCAAATGTCTTTTGGAATGGGGGTTTCTGATAACCTTCCTCTCGTGTGGGCCAATAGGTTTTACTAGCCCTATAAGGTTGTTTATGGGGAATTTACCCTTGTTATGTTTGTGGCCCTCTTTTGGTGAGGACTTTTAGAATTATACTTCTCATCTTTTTATACTTTTCCCCATCCTCTTTCTTGTGAGGGGCCCCAGAATCCTTGTGAGTAACCCCATTGGCCACCCACAAGTCAGCAGCCGCTGTTAGCATTTTGGGGTCCAGTTCCTTAGAGTCAGCAAAGGTGCTGTCTCAGCTCTGGGGAACAGGCATCCAAAATACTTTCCAGCATGAAGAGAAACCTTATGCCTTCATAAGAGCTTACCTTGTAGCCCTTAATCCACCCATCTACGTTTTTCAGGCTTTCACGCACCCAAGTGGCCCACAAGTTACCATTTCTCTTCTTGTGGTCCCTAAACCTTTTTAGCTATTGGGAATGGGTCTTCCCAAACCTGGCTATGAGAGAGGTTTTTACCAACTTGTAATCTATTCTATCAACATCATTCAACTCCATCACAGCCATTCTGGGGTAGCCTGGAGGTTACCCATGGAACAAACTAACTTTCACAAATACCTTGTACTTTACATGTAAATTCAAATGTACTTAGCGAATCATAAATATCAGTTTTCACATCATACAAATTCACCAAATATTTGGGGAGACTGCGCTTCCCGCTTCTGGGAGTGGTCTGGCAAAGAGGACTCCAACAGAGGACAACATTTTCATCTCTAGTTCATGCTGCATCTCCTTTTCCCTGAGTTGCAGTTCCTTTCTCATTTTCTTGTCTCTCATTTCAGACTGAATTGCCAGTTTCCTGAATTCAAGCTGTATTTTCATTTTTTCTAGCTCTAGAACCAGTTCAGCTGACATGTTAGATACAGGTAGGGGTCAGAGGATTGGCAGGTGGGTACATATTTATATTTTCATCCACATAATTTTCTAACTCATTATCTGGAAGTTGAGGGCTAAGAGTTAAACTTTGGCCATCGTTTTTGTCTAGATCTATTCTGGAAACATACGACATACCCTCCTCTACCCCAAAAAGCCCAATTTAAAGTACACAGTGCATATTCCATAGATTATAACAGTCAGTTTAATTAAATTGGGCCAAAATCCCCGTTTTATGGTACATAGCTCTTTTCAGGATGGATAATAGTGCCCAGGCTGTCAATACAGAGTCAGCAGCCAAGAGAAAACATTGCAGGCTTATGGCAGTGAATGTTAGATGACCTAATGACTGGCAATAGAGTAGATTGCCTAACAATTTTGTATGCTGTGCAAAACAATTGGAGGTGATTCAGGTCCTCTCTATCTGCCCCGCACGCCGTGCATCCTGGTGTATCGGGGTACCCAAACCATTTTGCTGTTGTTCCCCTCAGCTGTAGGCAATCAGATCTGGCACGGGTGATCAGCCAACAATCTCCAGAGGAGCGGATCACCGCTTACAGTTTGGTAATCCAACACGTTTTGGATTAACGCAGCTTTTCTTCCTTTTGTACTAAGCCATTTATCTTTACAAATTTCTTTCCGTTTTTCAACAGTAAGAGACATAAGAGCTTCTGCCTTATAGTTTTCCACAGTGGACATAGTTTTAGTACTTCACAGTATAGTGACCTGGAGGATAGATTCTTTGTGTGCAATACAACCAGAAATCAGTGTAATCCAACCTACACAAATCCCACCAGCTGTAACACCAGTTTTGGGGGAGTTTTGCTAAAGTCCTACCGGCAGTAAGACTTTAGTGAGCTACCCCAGTGGTTTGTAGATCCCCAACTCTTAGTATCAGTCTGTACTAGTTCAGGACCTTGGTAGAGTGGCAGAGCAGTCAGGCATACCTTAATAGGAAGATGTGAGCTGTAGGTAAGTACACTGAATCTTAGCTAGACATGTACAGCAAAGAAGCACTTACACATAGTTATATAAAAAGTATATATTTATTATATTTACACCAGAATCTCTTTAAAGGAATAGTGAGCTCAAAAATATTATTGTCCCATGCGTTCGGGCATGTGTTTTTAAGCATACTGTGATCGAACGTACAAACATTACCTATGTACCTTACTGTAGTTTTCCTCACTTTTACACATACAAAATCAGGGTGCAGCCATCTTGTGCTAATCTTATCCATTGCCGCATCGCCCTAAGGTGAACTGCCCTGGCGGCACTAAATCATATCGCCCGCACCTGAAGCGGACATCACTAGACGCGTACGGCCCATTTCACAACGCCAATGCACGTCTCGTGTCAACGGTCTCTGTGCTCCAGCTAATGACGTGCCTCCATGGAAATGGCCGGACGCCACTTTCCTCAATAAGTATAAACAGACTGCTTCTCAAACATCAGATTTGCTTTTCCAATCGTTTCACCGTCTTTTTGTGTATCCTGTGGCTCGTTTCTGCTCTATTCAGCCATCTTCGTTGCTTGTAGCCCGTGCGAACAGATACTAGTACTATAATTACTATCTATTTTAATTTTATCGCATAATGGCAACAATACAGCCCTACCAGTACGAGCCGGAGTATTCCGAGGTGGAATTACTCGAAAGAGAAAGATGCAGAAACGATGGGGCTTCGGACTACAGTTGGGATGACGAATCACCAGATCAAGAGGCTGAGCCTAGTCGCATGGACAACGTCTCCACCTGGTGTACCTGCAATCAGTGCGAGGTAATGCCAACCGAGGAAGAGAACTGCAGCTGCCGTGAAAACTCTGGATGCTTGTCCTACATATCAGAAGACGAGACACGGCCGCAATGCGTTACCGAGCTGCATGACTTCAGGGCAGCCTGCCTCACACGGTCCATGTTGAGGATTATGATGGTGCTTATGCATGCACTTCACGCAACAGTTCACCCTCGCAATCCAAGTAACGAGTAAGTGCACTCTAGATGTGATGTCACTTAGGCCACTAACATTTCATGTTTTTCTCCTATATTGTCTTAACTTTGATCTATCACTGCCAAATGAATGTAGTCTGGCAATTCAATACATCTCTCGTGATTTGGGGAAATCATAGGGGTCATCTTATGTGTGTCATTCATGTACAACCAAGAAACAATATTTCTCTGTGTCCCAAATGTAATGGAACGCATAGTTGTTCACTTTTGTAATGTGTCTACACTTTAAAGCCCAAGTTGATTGATCCATGAAGTAACATTTGTACTGGCAAGAATACCATAGGATACAAGATTGCATTTTCAACTAAGGTTTGATACACTTATCTTGTTCATTTAAAGGCATGGTCTAGTAAAAATGTTTATTGTCCCTACGGGTCGGCCATGTTTTTTTAAGCCTAAGTGGCTCGATTTTAGAAAACTTTCCTATGGACCTTACCCGAGTTTTCGTCCATTAAACGCACACGAAAACAAGCACCAGGGAGCCGCCATTTTCTGATAATCCTATCTTTTCCCCGATCGCCCTGGCTGACCTGCTTTTGCGGCACTAAATCTATTCCCCCGCCCCTTAGCCTGTTATCAGCAGACTCGTACCGCCCATTTCCCAACGACAAAGCACGTCTCGTGTCAACATTCGCTGCGCTTCAGCTAATGACGTGTCGCCATGGAAATGGCAGGACGCCTCTTTCCTCAATAAGTATAAACAGACCGTTTCACAACACACAGCAGCAGATTTTCGATTCCATTCCTCTCTCTGTGTTACTTTGAGTATTCTGTGACTCGTTTCAGTGCTCTGGTCAGCTACCTTTGCCGCTTGTAGCCCGTGTGAACAGATACCAGTACCACCGCTATAAATTATTTTAGTTTAACACACAATGGCTACAATAATGCCCTACATGTACGAGCCCGAGTATACCGAGGAGGAACTACTGGAAAGGGAAGCACGCAAAAACGATGGGGATTCGGACGCCAGTTGGCAGGACGAATCAACAGATGAAGAGCCTGGGCCTAGTCGAATGGACGGCGCCTCCACCTGGTGCACATGCAATCGGTGCGAGCTAATGCCAACTGAGGACGAGAACTGCTGCTGCCGAGAAAACTCGGGATGCCTGGCCTACATTTTGAGCCACGACCGCAATGCATCACCGAGCTGCCAGACTTCAGGGCAGCCTGCCTCACACGGGCCGTGTTGAGAATAATGATGGTGCTTATGCACGAACTTCGCGCAACTGTTAGTCCTCGTAATCCGAGTAACGAGTAAGTATACCCTGCTTGTCATGCCACTCCTATTTCATGTTCTTCTACTATATCCAAAATTACATCTACATATCATTGTAACGCATGTAAGTCGTTCAATAGTGTGCATTGTCTAGATAGCATTTGTCCGTGTAAAATGCCATTAGTTACAAGAATTGTCATTGACAACAAATGATTATTAAACTTATCTTGGTCATTTAAAAACAGTTTGTTTCATTCCTTTTCACAGGTGGTACAGGCTGGTGGCCTATCCTTCCTTTACATGGTGGCTTCACGAGAGGCTTGGACACCGCGTTCGAAGAGTGTTACCCGCTTGTGCCGTTCGTACCATTAGGGAAACGTTCCCGAGTGACAGCGGTCAGTACAGGGGATTTTCTCTCGCTGTGCTGCAACCTGACCTGCATAATCTTTAAAGTCTTGTATTTTTGTGTCATGAAAATAAGATACAAAATAAAACACCACATATATTTTAACAACGGTAGTCTCGATTTTTTAAATGAATCAAGTGTGTCTCCATTCAAGGATGGACGTCAGACATCTGTGCTCCGAATGGGTGAAGGTCTGGTTGGTGTGAAGCAGGGTGGTCACTATCTATCTAAGCTAACATAACATATTCTTCATAATGCATGCACTAAATAACACTTGTTCAAAGTCTTTCAGTAGGTTATGTCTCTATAAAAGTCACACATATCTATACTAACAATTACCATTGGATTATACAGGCCTTAGGGTCTTGACCACTATAATACACCGGTTGAAGTGTGGGTCTGTGCTCACAAGAATCTCCGGTATGTGGCATTTGTTATTGATAAGCAACGATATACTATCATTGATATAAAGGCAATATACTATATATTGATATAAAGGCAGTTCGCGCCAGTGGATGCGCGCTGGCATGGGGGGCTGTCAGGGGCGCGAAAGGCCAAGGTGCCAAACTACATGTACACTTCAAAAGGTATCCCACGCCAAGGGGCCATCGGTCACATGGCCTCCTCAGACCCCGTGTCTCCAGCCAGGCCTCCCCTTGAAGCAGGCCGCCCCCCTGCAATCCACATAAGTGTGTCTCTATTCAGCAGTCTTCCTGTGCCTTATCTGCACGCCCCAGGCCCATCCATCCCACCACCCTGTATCAAAGGCAGTTTGCGCCGGTGGATGCGCGCTGGCATGGGGGGCTGTGACGGGCGCAAACGGCCAAGGTGCCAAACTACATGTACACTTCAAAAGGTGTCCCGCGCCAAGGGGCCATTGTTCACATGTCTCCTCAGACCCTGTGTCTCCAGCCAGGCCTCCCCTTGAAGCAGGCCGCCCCCCTAAAACCACGACATACATACGTCATTCATTCACAAACACACCCCTGTTTCTAATACTTTATAAACCACTTGATATGTCTCATGAGAACATCTTTGTGCTTTGCAAGTCAACTCCTGAACGTGTTACCTGGCAACCACTGAGATCTACGCTACTCTGCTCGTCGTCGTGCTATCCGTGAACTTCTGTGACCGCTTAGAGCAAACCCATCAGTGTGCTACCCGTGGCCACCCACCTATTCTCCTGCAACATACTGCTGTGCTTGCTGAATCCAACTGTTTGTTGGTCAAGGTAAGGCCATGTATCCTAGTCATATTTCGCAGATTTTTAAATTTCTATCTATTTACGAGTTGAGTACACAATAGTGCTAGGTTCATTGGTTTCATTGCTATTGACTTGAGTTTCCATTGCTATGCTATCAATAGATCTATTTATTTTCATCTGTGTCTATTGTCATCGAATTGCACCCTTTGGGGGTCCAGTCTATAATGTAAGCATGTTTCCTTCTCGTGCAATACAGAACATCCAAGGGATGAGTCACATGTTCAGTTTTTAGTCACATCATTTATACATTTCTGCAACTTATGCAAATACTAAGCCGCACATAATGAACTGGTATAGTTCCTGCAACCAAAACAAACCTTGCATTGATCATTGTATGATTCATTTACTTTTGTATCAAATCTTTATTCTTGAAGATTGTATAATAATGTCGATATTTACTTTTCAGATTTATCAACAATGCCTGCCTGTTCGATTAGCGGTTGCCCTTCGAAGACCCATGCGAAATCTGAAGGCACTACAATGCATGTATTCCCGAAAACTGTTGATCGAATAAAAGAAGGGGTCAGACATTGCGGATATCCACTGGATGAGCTGGAAAGTAGAGTCCAACAAGTCTTACAGGACAAGAGGGGTGATCGATACTGCATCTGCAGCCGGCACTTTTCCTTGGACATGTACACAACTTCTTGGGTAACAAAGAAGAATAAACGGCGAACGACACGGAAATTGCGCGAAAACGCTATTCCCACTCTATTCGTCCACATTCCGCCACCGGTGAGTCAAGTGTACGGATTTAGCTTTAGGCCTTGCGGTAGTGTGTAGGTAGCCGAATGGATTAATTGATATTGTAGGTGTTCTATCCCTTGTAATAATTTCGATATTGATATGAGTGTATAGATTTTTGAATAATGACATTTATCAATATATTCTTTTTCGATTTCATAACCCACAAACGCAATGTATATATGGGATACATTACTCACCGTAATCGTATTTCTGATGCTTGTATCTGCTTAGATCACATGCTGTGCATAGGCCGACATCTAGTGGAAGCTGCGGAGTATTACAGTTTGTTTTTCGAAACTCGAAAATGGGCGTCGACACAGGCGTGCCAGTAATACTATCCCTAGTGTGACGTCCACTGTACCCAAGATCCCTCACGCGTCTGGGATCCTCAGATTGTATTTTTTCTGACATGAGGAAGCATGAGGAGTAGCGTGAGTACAGATAATCCAAGCAGATAGACAGAAAGGTAAGACTACAAGCAATCATGCGCCTTCTCTCGGAGGGGAGGAAGGGTGGGTCGCATGTGAATGTAAGCAGATACAAGCATCAGAAATACGATTACGGTGAGTAATGTATCCCTTCTGAGGCTTGTGGAATCTGCTTAGATCACATGCTGTGCATAGATTA
Source organism: Ambystoma mexicanum (assembly GCF_040938575.1). Lineage (NCBI taxonomy): Eukaryota > Metazoa > Chordata > Amphibia > Caudata > Ambystomatidae > Ambystoma > Ambystoma mexicanum. Next base: position 702,503,666 of record NC_090938.1, on the reverse strand, counting down.
GCGAGCAGTACCCGAAGAAGGAGGTGGGATGTGAGAAGGGTCATGAGCAAACAGGTGTCTTAGAACCGCTTGTCCCACTTGTGTATCTGTCTTGGAATGAGTGTCAATGCAGTAATGCTGAGTAAAAGTGTGAATAGAGCTCCAAGTAGCTGCTTTGCAAATGGTGTCGAGGGGAACATTTGCAATGAAAGCCAAAGTGGCCCCAATGCCTCTAGTAGAATGGGCCCTTGGCGTAAAAGGCAGAGTTTTTTCAGAAAGAGAGTAACACAGCTGTATACAGTTGATAATCCACTTCGAGATCGCGCCTTTAGAGACGCGATCCCCCTCTCTGCCTGTAGCTACGGAGACAAACAGTTGATCTGTTTTCCTTAGCGGTCTGGTCTTATTTACATAGTAGAGGACCGCCCTACGCACATCAAGGGTGTGTAGTTTCACCTCAGCCGAGCTTTGCGGGTTCTGGAAGAAAGCCGGAAGCTCGATGGACTGGTTTACATGGAATTTAGATATAAATTTAGGTGAGAACCTAGGGTGTGTGCGTAAAACCAGTTTGTCTTTGTGGATAGTAAAGAAAGGATCCTGCACGGACAGAGCCTGAATTTCACTGACCCTTCTTAATGGCTACTAAGAAGGCCGTTTTATAAGTCAGGTGTTTGAGACTACTTTTATGCATGGGTTCGAAAGGGGGGCCCATGAGCTTAGCTAGCACCACATTGAGGTCCCATCCTGGCGGTGGGTTCGAAATAGGAGGGTGAAGTCTCTTTACTCCTTCCATGAAGGCTTTAACTACTGGTACTTTCCACCACGATACTTTGTTATGGGATGTGGTGTAAGCCGAGAGGGCTGCCAGGTGTACTTTCAGAGAGTTAAAAACCAAACCTGGGTCCAGCAGGTGGAGCATGTATGTTAAAACGTTGGAAGGAGTGCAATCAACTGGGTTGATTTGTTTATTCTGGCACCAAATAACAAATCTCTTCCACTTGTCAAAGTAACAGTGCCTTGTGTTTGGTTTCCTGGATTCTTTTAGGATGTCCATACACCTCTGTGGTAAATTGAGATGCCCAAACTCTATGACCTCAGGAGCCATGCTGCCAGGTTCATTGAGTTGGGTTTCTGGTGCACTGTTTGACCTTGTTGCTGGGACAGTAGGTTGTACCAGGCTGGGAGTTTGATGGGCTCGCACACTGCCATCCTGCGTAGGTGTGGAAACCATGGTTGTCTCGCCCACATGGGAGCAACTAGGATGAGCGTCATCGATTCCTTGTTCATCTTGTACACCACCTTCCTGGAGAGGAGTTGGTGGAAAAGCGTACGCAAACATCCCTGACCAGTTCATCCACAGGGCGTTCCCTTGGGAGTCTGGCTGGGGGAACCTGGATGCAAATCCTGGGCATTGTTTGTTTTCGCTTGTAGCGAATAGGTCTATAGTGGGGAAACCCCACTGAGAGAAGAGATCTTCTACGATATCTCTGTGAAGGACCCATTTGTGTTCTTCTGGGAGGGAGTCTCTGCTTAGGGCATCCGCTAGGGAATTGAGCTCCCCTGGAACATGTTGTGATGACAGGAAGATGTTCCGTCTGAGTGCCCATATCCAGATTTGCTGGGCAAGCTTGGACAGATTTGGCGAACGAGTCCCTCCTTGTTTGTTCAGATAGAACATGGCTGTCGTGCTGTCCGTCCGGATCTGCACCGACAAGTTTAGCAGATGGGGCTCGAACGCCCGAAGCGCTCGGAATACTGCCAGAAGCTCTAGCAGGTTGATGTGGTTCTTGGCTACTGAGTGAGACCAGAGACCCTGAGCTGTGTGGTGGAGATGGTGAGCTCCCCACCCAGTCAGGCATGCATCAGTAGTCACCACTGCCTGTACTTCGGGATCGTAAAAGGGTTTTCCCCTTGCGAGATTCTCTCTTGTCCACCAGTGTAAGCTCTGTACGAGTGTTGGCGAAACGACCACTAGATCGTCCCACTGACCACTTGCCTGAGACCACTGTTTCGCCAACCATTCCTGCATGGGACGCATGCGCAGACGCGCGTGGGGGACCAGGTAAATGCATGACGCCATCATGCCCAGTAACCGCATTGCTTTGCGTACCGTTATTTGTTGACCTGACTGATAATGTGGAATTTGCAGTAGTATATTCCGAATTCTCTCTTCCGAAGGGAAGGTCAACCCTTTTTGAGTATCTAGGATTGCTCCTAGGAACTGTTTTGAGGTGCTTGGCACCAGACTTGACTTCTTCTCGTTGATAGAGAAGCCTAATTCGTGGAGGAGGTCGATAGTCCTCTGAATGTTTGACCTGCAAATTTCTGGGGTCTCCCCCGTTATGAGCCAGTCGTCCAGATAAGGGTACACTGGGATTGCCTCCCTGCGTAGGTGTGCAGCTGCCACCGCCAGTACCTTGGTGAATACCCTTGGTGCTGAAGCTATCCCGAAGGGCAGTACCTTGAATTGGTAGTGGCGACTGTCCACTTTGAAGCGCAAGTATTTTCTGTGCGCTGGGAGCATGGAAATATGAAAATAAGCATCTTTCATATCCAAGGTTGCCATGTAATCCCCCTTTTTTAGGAGGGGGATTACCTCTTGTAGCGTGGTCATACGGAATTTTTGGGGCTTGACATACTTGTTGGCAGGCCGTAAGTCCACTACTGGGCGCATTGTCAAATCTTTCTTTGGCACAAGGAAGTAAGTTGAATAGATACCCTTGTTTACCTGGTGTCCTGGGACGAGTTCTATCGCGTCCTTTTCTAGCAGAATGGCGATCTCCTCGAGAAGGATCTTCTGATGTTCTAAGGAGTGTATTCTTTGTCGTGGAGGGTGGTTCCGGGGACGCTGCAGTAATTCTATACAATATCTGTGGACACTGTTGACAGCACCCATCTGTCTGAAGTGATCCCTTCCCAAGCCTGGGTGAAGTTGGAAATGCGTCCCCCTACTGGGGTTGCGTGAGAAGGGACCCTGAACTGAGCGTCACTGCTTTGGTGGAGGCGTGCCACCTCCCTTGTTGGGGCTGCCTCTGCCTCTTCCACGACCTCTCTTGTTACCCCTGCCGTAACTTTGGGTAGACTGCTGGTTGTTGTTCCATTGTGTACCCTGTCCTTGGGCATAGTTGCCTCTTTGTGAATTTTGGCCGCGTGGGCGACGAAAATTACTGTTCCCCCTCTGGTTAGGGGGTTTGTTGGTAAGTTGGCCAAGGGATTTGAGAGTCTCGTACTCGTCCTTGGCATTTTTAAGTGCGTCTTCGACCGCTTTCCCAAACAATAGATCGGGTTCCACCGGCTTGTCTATTAATGAAGCCTGGGTTTCTGTTTTGAACCCCGACTGCCGTAACCACGCATGTCTCTTGATAACAGTACCTTCTGCTATCAATCTTCCTGCGTTGTCCGCGGCGTCGAAAGTTGCTTTTAATATGCAACCAGACACGGCTCTCCCTTCTGCCGAGATCCGAGCCAACTGGCCCTTTAGCGGTTCAGGAGCAGAGGCTATGAGCGCCGCGACCTCTTCCCATTGATGGCAGTTGTAACTTGCCAACAGGGTGGTGGAGTTTGCAATCCTTGCTTGGTAGGCGGACGTTGAGGCTACCTTCCTACCAAACCCGTACAGTCTTTTGCTCTCCTTGTCGGGAGGAGCTTCTGACGACGATAAGGGTGTCCCAGCCCTCTTCCGAGTGTTGGTAACCACTAGGGAGTCTGGTTTAAGATGTCCTCTTATATAAAGAGGGTCAGACTGGGCTGCCCGAAAAAGTTTTTCGACTCTGGGGTTGACGGCTCTGGTGAGGTTAGGATTCACCAGGGATGGATCTATTCTACGTTGGATGGATTTAAGGATAGGGATGGTCTGAGCGACCGGCCTCCTCTCTCCCACCAACTCTTCTGCGAAGTCCCTTTCCTCCTGTACACCGTGGGTGTCGATGTGAAAATGTTCTGCTGCGCGAGCGAGAACTTCATTAAGGAGGGGCTGGTTATCCACTGGCGAGTCGGTAACTGGGGCTTCGCTCTCTACCGGGGAATCTACTCTGTAAATTTCCTGTTCATCTTCTACCTCCTCCAGGTCCTCATCATCCGCATAGTATTCAGTCCCGGTTTGTTCCTCCATAATTGTAAACTCCTGGTACCCTTCAGGGAAAGGCTGTCCTTGGTATCTGGGGTGTGGAGTAGAGTATGGAGTAGAGTAAGGCTGCACCTCGAAGGGTTCAGGTCTTTCGAACCGGGCCTTTTTACTTAGGGGGATAGGATCAGAGGAGCCTGAGGGTGTGGCCCCTTGAGGGTCATACGAAAGGAAATGTTCTGGGTTTTTGTCATAAAAATCAGCTAAGGAAGACATCCTTGACATGACCCTGTCTATGTCTTCACTGGACCATTCTTTGGAACAGGGTATGATTTTAGTAGGCAACTTAGAGGACTTATCAAGGGTACCCTTGCTGGATGTTGATGTCCCAGTAGATTTATGTTTGTCTGTCTGCTTAGGGTGGAAGGATGGTCTTACAGGAGTGGAAGGCTGTGCTTTCCGCTGTTTCCCCCCCTCCCCGTGCGTGGAAAAATGTTTTCCCTGCCCCTTGGAGGCCCCAGAGACTTTCGACGCCTGGCGTCGAGGGTCTGGAGAGGTATCTTGTTTCGAGCGTGGGGCCTCGCTGGTGTTAACTGCGGCCTCGGTCTCCTGGAGCGCGGCCTGGGGGTGGAAGTCGTCTTCGTCTTCCGACGATCGAACTTCCGTTAATCTAGGGAGCGAGGCACTCTTGGCAAGAGTGGATGATTGCCTTGCGTCATGAGGCGATCTCGATCGAGAGCGCCCAGAGGACACCGAGTCGGACCGTTCTATCTGTGCCTCTTTCCGAGAAGTCGACGTCGTCGAGGTTCGGTTGGACTTAGTGTGCTTAGTGTGTGTAGGGTGTGTAGCGCTTGCGTCGCCGGGGGTCTTCCCCATAGCCGCCCTGCCGGACAACCTTCCGAGGTCGGGGACCTGCGCTCGGCAGTCTTTCGACGCCGTAATGCCCTCGCCGTCCGAAAGTACGGCGTCGCTGCCATCGCTGAAGGCGCCCTCCGCTGCCATGGCCGCCTGCCTGGCGTGGTGGGCCCAACGCTTTGTCGAACGGTCCTTAAGTGTCTTAGGCTTAAACCTACTACACGCTCTGCAGTTCGCTTCGGGGTGGTCCCTCGGCAAGCAGAGATTGCACGTGGCGTGCCTGTCGACCCAAGGGTATTTGCGGTTGCACTTGGGGCAGAATTGGAAAGGGGTACCCTCCATACGCACCTTGAGGCAGCGGGCTGGTAAGTGTAGGAAATATATAAGGTGTACCTATATACCAAGAGTGAAGAGTATGTACCACCCCCCACTCTCCCTACTTGCAGGGCCGAGGCCAGCGGCCTACTAGGCCCGGGCCGAGGCCAGCGGCCTTCCGAGGCCCAGATCCGTCGTGCAGCAGCCGACGGTCGATGTCTTCTCCAGCCGTCGTCGAGTGTCGAGGTTCGACGTTGGGGTGGGGAAGGATGTCAATAAATAATTTTAAACTTCTATAATTAGCAAAAGTATGGCTAAGGCCAGGGGACTCCGCAAGATGCTTCCGACCAGTATGGCGGAAAAAAACAATCTGAGGATCCCAGACGCGTGAGGGATCTTGGGTACAGTGGACGTCACACTAGGGATAGTATTACTGGCACGCCTGTGTCGACGCCCATTTTCGAGTTTCGAAAAACAAACTGTAATACTCCGCAGCTTCCACTAGATGTCGGCCTATGCACAGCATGTGATCTAAGCAGATTCCACAAGCCTCAGAAATATATATATATGGGGACAGGGAACTGTGCTGTATTGAGCATTTTTCAAGTATTCTGTCGGCTTACATGGCTATTTTTAATATTGGCATTTCATTATCAATCATTAATTGACCGTTACAACTTCTGGACTATCCCTTGAATCTGAAGCCAGAACATTCTACATCCTTGACGTGGTCGCAGTTATCAACCACTTCTAGCGGGTATCAGGTAATCTTACTAGGCTAATCCGCTACATACTTGTTTTATGCATGTCAAGTAATAGTTTTATTCTATCGTGTAATTACTTTACCGAATGTTTGGTTACTGCTTTCCAATTGATATACACCTTAGTTATCGTCCACTGGTGTTTGTTTTCAGTTCTAATTAGTGTTATCCATACTAATGCAAGTACGGTCTTTCAGGGAGATGCTGAAGCGTCCGCCACATCTACAACATTTCTAGATGTTCTTCACCAGCAGGTGGTATGGATACTGACAGCTCCATCGAGTGTCATCATCAGAGCTGGAATTCTTGTCGTTTGATTGTTCTACACAATGTTTCATTCGTGGTTAGCCGTTGATATGTAACTGTGCTGTCGACCCCAGGTGTGTGTTATGTTTTCACAATTGTAATCCTCACTAATGCAAGTACTATGTTTCAGGCAGTTGATGGAGCGTCAACCCCTGCACTTGATGCAGAGCCTGACATTCAAGTATACGAATCGGCGCAACAGCTTTCGGAAGTGCGCACTACATTTGCAACATCCATAGATATTCTTCAGCAGCACGAGGTATGGATAATGACAGCTCCATCATGCGTGATCATATAACGTGATTCCATTTGCTATACTTTCTTCCCTTTTAACGCAAGTGCTGTTTTTCAGGGAGACGACGAAGCTTCCACTACAATCACAACATTCAATTTAGATGATGCAGATGTAAATAATTTGTTGAAAAGTCGATGAAATGTGATCATATTTAGATTTTCCTTGATTCTTTTGGACAATGCATCATTTGCGGTTATCTCTTTATATGTACCTGTGCGTTCGACCCCAAGTGTGTGTTATGTTTCCAATATTGAAAACCATACTAATCCAAGTACTGTGTTTCAGGGAGACGACGGAGCTTCCACCACAATCACATCTCATTTAGATGATGCAGATGTAAAGGAATCGTTGAAATAAGTCGATGAAATGTGATCATATTTGGATTTTCCTTGATTCTTTTGGACAATGCATCATTTGTGGTTATCTCTTTATATGTACCTGTGCCGTCGACACCAAGTGTGTGTTGTGTTTCCAATATTGAAAAGCATACTAATGCAGGTACTGTGTTTCAGGGAGATGCGGATGCCTCCTCTACAATACAACCATTCATGGCATTCCATGCAGAGCCAGAGGTATGGATACTGACAGTTCCATCGAAATAGATCATCACTGGTCGAATACTTGTTGTTTGATTGTTGCACACAATGTTTAAATAGTGTTTGGCTATTGAGATGTACCTGTGTGTTCGTCCTCATGTGTGTTTTATGCTAACAATATTTTGATACATAGTAATAAAAGTACTATGTTTCAGGGAGAAGATGGAGCCTCATTCCGTGCTGTCTATGCGGATACAGAAAATATAGTCGTTGCAGCGCAAGAGGAAGGGAGGACATGCGGAAACGAATCGGAGCTACAGCGTGCAGATGTTGAAGGTCGAGTCAAAAAAGTTGCAAAGAAAAAAAAACAAAAAAAAGGTTAGTTACAAACAGTTCATAACTTAAAAAAAATGTTTGTGCTGGGGACTATTTTATGTTTTTTTCCAGTCAATTCTACTACACTCCATCTTGTGTTTAAACTGAACATCCCTTTTCCAATCTCTCCTCCAGTTACCCGTGGGTGTCAGAACTATACACACACAGACAGTGAAGCGAATGAGAGATGTGGCTTGCCAGACCGTGTACACTATGGAGGAACTATTAATTGAGGCGAGGCGTGTTCAGGCTCGAGATGCTCATGTCCAATGGCCAGAACATGAATTAACTGTGTTTGGAGACTACAGCAAAGTTGCATTGGACCATAGCTACAGTGCGACCACACCACCACAAGAATATGTTATTGATGAATGTATTGAAGATAGCTCTGAAGTGGTTGCAGATCAATTTACACAATCTACACCCGCCAAAAATTTGCCACCAAAAAACCTGTCGACATTGTTGTGTTCTCCCATCAATGTTGAAGTAATAGATGTTGAAATGACAGAGAATGAACCAGCCGCAGCATCCATAGACGCATCAGAACTTGATATCAGCGATATTACTTTCCAATGTGTTGAAATCTCCACAACATCAAAGGCCGAAACAATGCTGACGCAGGATGACAGTCTAATGAAAGAGAGCAAATACATTGTATTCAACAGTTGTTTGATGGAAATTATAAGTATGCTGAAATGTGTGCATTCCATTAGAGGGAAAGTATGTGGGAAGGCATTGATTAATGTGACTCGTCAAATAAAAAGCAGTAACGTCAAAATAAATGCTGCCTGTAGATTAAATCATAGGTTCTCATGGTCTGCACAACTGATGCTGGGGAAACTGCCAGCAGGCAATCTACTGTGTGCAGCTGCATCACTTTTTAGTGGCTCCAGTTTTAGAAAGTTAGAGGCTTTCTTTCAGTTTGTGGGACTCCATTTCATTTCTAAAGCGCTGTACTACATATACCAACGTGATTATCTGTTTCCGGCCATTAGTGATGCTTGGAAAATTGAACAATTGTCTCTAGCAAGTACATTCGAAGGCAAACGATTCAGGCTAGCCGGCGATGGACAGTGCGACAGCCCTGGATTTTCTGCCAAGTACTGCACCTACCACTTTCAGGACATGGATAGTAAGAAAATTGTGAGTTCGGTGGTCGTGCAGGTAACACAATGTACATCCTCAGTGGCCATGGAGAAACTAGGTTTTATAAAATCAGTGGAATATCTACAATCGAGGGGAATGCACATCGACCTCATAGCCACGGATAGACACGTTTCAATTGCCAAGACAATGAGAGAGCAGTTCCCACATATTAAACATCAATTTGACGTATGGCATCTTGCTAAATCAATCAATAAGAAAATCTCGGCTGCAGGGAAAAAAAAAGGTTTTGAAAGTATTTTGCAGTGGTCACATTCTATCACCAACCATCTTTGGTGGAGCTCAAAAACTTGTGAGGGGTAAGTGGAAATACTACTTGAAAAATGGCGGTCACTGATGCACCACTGTACCAACGTTCACCGCTGGACAGCAAATGAACATTTCCACCAATGTGAACATGGCCCTTTGTCCCCAGAGGAGGCACGGAAGAAGAAGTGGTTGATTCCATCTTCACCAACACACAAAGCCATTGAGAAGATTGTTTTCGACAAAACTCTATCAAGAGATTTGAGAGGACTGACAGAATTCTGTCACACAGGAGATTTGGAGGTGTTCCACAATATGTGCTTAAAGTACAGGCCAAAGCGTTTGCATTTTAGCTTTCGGGGCAAGAAACATTGCACTCTACTAGCGGTCTTGGCCCATAACAGCAATGTCGGACGTGAACAATCTAGGACTGGGGTAAAGTAAGGATGCCTCGCTACACTGAGGTGTTTTCAAAACGAAGTAAGCAATGGGTGATCAAACCAGTCTACGATGAAATGCAGTTCGACTTTGTGAAAGGCCTTATTGTTGCTGTGTTAGAGAAGCACAGATATGGAATTTTGGACGTTTCTGTGCAGAGCAGTGATCCATTGCCACCGAACATTGCGACTGTGCCATGCCCACCCGAAGCACAGCTGATTGTGAAGTACAAATCCCGGTTTAAATAATTGCAATACGATTGTCTTTTTGTAAATAAATGTTATTGTACAGTGTACCTGTAAACCTAACCCCTACCTTCACCATCATGGGTGGCGAACAAGCTGGGTGTCATCTTTGAATTCTCTCTATTCACCTCACATATGTGTATGTATATATTTTTCTCATGTCTCATCTCATGTAAATGTAAATGCTGCGCACTGTTAACGGAGGGGAGGCTTGCGTATTGCAAATAATAAAACAAACAAACAATAAATCTCACTTTTAACTCAACTCCTGTGGTACTTTATACTTTCCCTGACCTTCCGCCAAAAATTAAACGTCTCAATTTGGGCTGCAAAGCTCGCAGACAACGGGGACAAAATTGGGGCACTTAGAACGCGCCAGCCAAGCGGGCCGTGGCATTTGGGAGAGAAGCCAGTTCGCATTTGCACATTGAGGCGCACTACATAGACGGATTCTAAACTTCAAGTTCTCACAGATGCCTACACTACGTGATGTTGCAAATAAAGAATGCGAAGGACAGCGCCCAGATGAGGCCCACAAGTCGCACTGGAAGTATAAGGGTCTATTGTTTTTTGACCTTGAGACAGGGACCATGCCGAAAGAACTACATTTGAAGGGAGTGCGCAATAACGTAAGAGACAATAAGGCAAAAAATTCAGAAACTAGAACGAGTTTCAGTTTTAGGTCAGTATACGAAAAATCACTGTCAAGAGCACGGTCCGTTTTACAGACTGCATTACGAAGAGACACAATGGAAATTTCAAATATAATGTAAGTAAATCTTTACACGCTTTTATACCGGAATGAAGATTTAATGAATGGATGCATGAATAAATGAATGAATGAAGAGCTAGGAAAAGCAAGTAAAACTGTTCGTAGTGGGCACATGGGCATGCAGGTCCACTGGTCTCACTGATCTCGGTCCTTGGCCCAGCCACCTTTCCCTGCACTACGGGACTGTCTCTGTATCCTTCAGCCCCTTCTCCCGGCATTTACCTTGCACTTGCCACCAGCTGGCCCCATTATTTAATTTGTATTCAACTAACCATGTGCAGCCCTTCCCCATGCGCGATCAGAAAGACACCTGGCCTAGTAGGATCGTTGCCTGTCTGCCCTTGTTCCCCACCTGCCTCGTCATGCCTAGAAACACTTGAGTACAGGCGCGTTACAAATGCCATATCATATATCATATCATTCCTCACGCATGTAGACTAACTGTCGTTTATCATTGTGTGTTGGCCTCGATTCATCTCGTTACTTTTCGCATTGATTTTAGAGACGAACATACTCCATTGAACTATCCATGCAAGCAAATAGTTTCTGATCGGCCGTAATAAATAAAATGAGTAATATTAATGAAGTTCGGCTAGCGAGACTAATTATCATTTTTTTGTTTTCATAACAGGTATTTGATCCCTTTCTGCCACTGCCATCTGTTTGAGACACCGGCGGATGGATTCTTCAGCAGACACCTGCAGCTTCGTGTCAACAACTGGAGCACGATCACCATATTATGGGACGATCGCCAAGGGCCCACATGCCCTTACGCTGTACTAGTGGCTAGAAGCAACATATCAACCTTTAGGCTGGACTAGTGCCTAGTTGATGGAACAGCCTTGCGGTTCACCGTGCTTCCAAAGAGATTCGTTTTACGAAAATGAACACCCTGTGTACCATAAAGGAACAGAGCGTGACTCAAGATGAAACGGAATAGTTATTGCGGATACAGATAAAAGAAAATAAATGGCTTCCGGAGTTCATATGGCAATTGCTGAATATTCTCTAAACATTTAATGTCAAATAAATGTACTTTACCAAATGTACCGTGTTGCTATTTCATTTTAAAGTACAGTTTCATATTCCGAATTGTGGCGCGCTGTGTTGTGAGTTGATCTGTGTTGGTTTCCGGGTTCTGTGTGGAGTCGCGCAGAAGACGACAGGGCGCGTTTGCCTACGCAGCACAGTAACGTCACGGGGAGAGGCGGGGAAAATGAATGTTTTGATAATGTCAGGCTCAGGGGCGGGGGAATTGATTTAGTCCCGCAAAAGCAGGTCAGCCAGGGCGATCGGGGAAAAGATAGGATTATCAGAAAATGGCGGCTCCCTGGTGCTTGGTTTTGCGTGCGTTTAATGGACGGGTAAGGTCCATAGGAAAGTTTTCGAAAATCGAGCCACTTAGGCTTAAAAAAACATGGCCGACCCGTAGGGACAATAAAACATTTTACTAGACCATGCCTTTAAATACAGTTTGTATCTTTCTCTTCCACAGGTGGTACAGGCTGGTGGCCCATCGTGCGTTTACGTGGTGGCTTCATGGGAGGCTTGGACACCGCCTTTGACGAGTAATACCCGGCTGTGTCATTGAAGCCATTAGAGACACATTCCCCAGTGACATCGGTCAGTACAGGGGATTTTCCCACACTCTGCTGCAACCAGAAGTATATAATGTGTAGTACATTTGTATCACCAACATCAGCAACAAAATAAAATACAACTGAACTTTTATGAATGGTTGTTTCAATTTTTAGTGAATCAAGGACACGCTCACTTGTCCTGGCAGGGCTGACTGGGTGGGAACGGCTGAGGTGCCAAACAACATGTACACTTCAAAGGTATCTTCTGCGCAGGGGCCATTGTACACAAGGCCTAGCCAGACCCAGTGTCTCCAGACAGGCTTCCCTGAAGCAGGCCGTGCCCCTGCAATCCACATTAAGTGTATCTCTTCCTTCAGCGGTGTTCCGGGCCTTGTCTGCACGCCTCATGCCCATCCATCCCCCCTCCATTATCAACAACAGTTTGCACCTGTGTGTCCGTGCTCTCCCAAGGGGGCTCTCAGGGTGGGAACAGCCGAGGTGCCAAACACCATGTACACTTCAAAGGTATCTTCTGCGCAGGAGCCATTATCCACATGGCCTAGCCAGACCCATTGTCTCCATGCAGGCTCTCCTGAAGCAGGCCGTGCCCCTGCAATCCACATAAGTTTGTCTCTCCATTTAGCAGTGTTCCGGCCCTTTCCTGCATGCCTCTTGTCCGTCCATCCCCCTACCCTATCAATGGCAGTTCACACCTGTGTCCGTGCCCTCCCAAGGGGGCTCTCAGGGTGGGAACGGCCGAGGTGCCAAACACCATGTACACTTCAAAGGTATCTTCCGCGCAGGGCCATTGTACACATGGCCTCCCCAGACCCAGTGTCTTCAGGCAGGCTCCCCTGAAGCAGGCTACGCCACTGCTAGCCACATAAGACCACGCCATATACACGTCACTCATTCACATATGCACCCACTTTTCTAATTCTTTAAAAACCACTTGATATTTATTGTGAGAACATCTGTGAGCACTGCAAGTCAACTCGTGATCGTGCTACTTGAGAACATTTGTGACCACTGGAAGTCAACTTGTAATTGTGCTACCTTTTCTCCTGCTACTAACTACCCTGCTAGCTGAATCTGTTTGTTGGTCAAGGTAAGGGCAGGTCACCTAATCATCTCTTCTTGATCTCTAAATTTCTATCTATTTCGAACAAATGTACCCAGTGGTGTAATGTTCATTCATCTCATTGCCATTACCATTACCATTGACTTCTGTTTGATTTGTTCTGTTTCGATTTATATAGCAAATGTCATCAATGTCAATTGGGATAGGATTGCATCCTTCACGGACCATGTCTACAAGCATGTTTCCTTTTGATGCATGATAGTACATTCAAGGGATGAGTAACACGTTGCGATTTGCGTCACATCAATCAATTGTGTATGAAAGTTAACCTAGAATACAGTCGGCTACGCTACACAGGTTTTGCTTCTGTGACCAAAACAAACATTGCATAGAAAAATTTATGATATAATTCCATCTTTCTCACGCATTTAAGCAAAATAATTTTTTTACGATGTGGACTTTTTTAAAAAACATATTTTTCAACAATGCCTGCTTGTATGGTAAGAGCCAAAGCAAACCTAAAGGCAGAATAATGCATATATTCCCGATGAATATAGATCTAATAAGAATGGGTCCAATTTTGCGGATTTGCACCGGAAGAGCTTGAAAGTAGAGCCCAGGATGTATTGGGGGACTTGAGGGGTGAACGATTCCGCATCTGCAGCCTGCACTTTGCCACGAATCTGTACGACGAATCGCAGCACACAAAGAAGCATCGACTCAGAACGTCTCGTAAATTGCTTCCAAATGCAATTCCAACTCTATTCATGCACACGCTGCCTCGGGTGAGTCACGGTTCATGATTTAGCTGAAGGCCTAGGGGTACTGAACAGGTAACTACATGGACAGATTGGTGCTTTAGGTGTAAATGTTTCTTACTAAATTTTGCATATTTACCAGATTGTATTGCTCTATAACTATACCCCATTTTGCTAGACATCTGTCCATGGTTTTAGAAGCATCATAGAAAATGATTTATGAACACAGAAAACTACGCTATAGTGCTCTTCGAAATAAGCACAATCTTTTCGTAATCAGTTGCTTCACATGTCAATTTTTATAGGTGAGCATATTCACTGAAGCACAGACTATCGGTAGTGACGACATCACCAACACGTCCAGCATAAAAATGGTGAGCCATACAGACTTCTTGAAGTTCATATTCTTGAGAGTTGGATCTTCCCACATATCCAATGCAAATCTAATTTTCCCTTTACTACTTTGTGACAATGCACTGAAAATGAAGGAGCAAGATTTTGCATCAATTTCTTTCCCGCAGTCAACAACAACTTCGAGCACCTATCAGGTAGTTTTTCTTCGCTATTCGATTACGGAAATGTAATATGTATGGAATTTTAGATAATATGAAATACTTTACGTATCCTGTCGTTTATTTACATAATGTTTCATTTATGGGTTTTTATTGATATGTACCATTGACTACATCCGATTGTGTCTATTCAATTTCACTGTTTTCATCCATACTAAAACAAGTACTGTGTTAAATGGTGATGCAGGGACTTCGACTACAATTACATCATCCTTTGGAGCTGGTCCAGAGCATGAGGTATGCGTACTGACAGTTCCGTTCAAATGAAAGAAACTATATCCTAAATCTGATACTATTAGGCAGTGACATTATTATAAACAATCATCTTTTCAAACTTTTACCATTTCAGTTCAAACGTTACAATTCCTACCCTAATGCCGACTACAGTGCAAAATGCTTGAGTGCAACATTACAGTCGGTTTCGCACAGTGATTTCTAATCAAGTACAATAGCAATCAATCGGGTGAAATTTGAAATGTATATTTTGACTAAATGACGTACACATTTTACGAGGGTATGTATGTAAGCGAGAAAAGAATTTGATTTAAAAACGATTTACTTTTTTTTAAAGAATATTCTATTCAAGGGGTGCATACAAGGTCAGGAATGAGAAGAGGAGGCACATGGATCAGAGGTGGCGGACCAGCTTGCTGGTGCGGTCGTTACAGTGAAGAACACAGTTTCACAGACAATCAAGAAAACAGGGGTAACTGACAATTTCATTACAAAAAGTGGTTTGGGCTGGTGTTGTCTTCATAACATGTTTTTTTTCAAATCTAAAGTGCTATATACTGTATGTTGGATTTACATTGAATATTTATTTACAACCCATCTCCTAGAGGCCCAGAAGAAAACAAAATATGAAGACACAGACAACAAATGAAACCAAAGATGCTGCTTGCCAAACAGATTTCACCATGGAGCAACTACTATTTGAGGCGCGGCGTAGTCCAATCAATAAGCAGACTGGAGATGCTTATGCCCAATGGCCAGGAAATGAATGCAATGTATCTGGCAAAGCAGGCACAGTGTTTTTGGACGATTGCTACAATGTGAGAACTCGACAAGATGAAGAAGAAACTGAATATAAGGAAGGTTACTCAGGGATCACTTCACACAATCTACACCCGCAAAAAAGGGCCACCCAATAAACAGTGGACATTGATGGTTTCTCCAATTAGTGTGCAAATAACACAAGCTGAAATAACAGACGCTGAAGCCTCAACGCAATTGACTGAGGAAAAAGCCAAAGATCTCGACTTCAGTGTGTCCTGTTCGGCTGATATGCCCACCAGTTGAGTCACAAACCACATTCATGCAGGACGGTAGTCTAATAAAGGAACACAAATACATTGTTTTCAACAGCTGCCCGTTACAGATTATACTGATGCTGAAATGTGTCCATCCAATGAGGGGGGAAAGTATGCTGTGAGCCATTGGTGAATGTGACTCGTGTATCACAAGGCACTAACTTGAAAATCCAAGCCACCTGTGCCCTGCTCCACGCTACATTTTCATGGTCAGCTCAAATGATGCTGGCCAAAGTGCCCGTTGGAAATCTACTGTGTGCATCAGCTTTACTTTTCAGTGGCTCTACTTTTAGAAAGTTGTCCAGCTTCTGTCAATTTGTGGGACTTCAGTTTTTTGCTAAAACGCAGCACTATAAATATCAAAGAGAATTTTTATTCCCCGCTATTAGTGAAGCCTGGAAAATGGAACAAATGACAATTGAAAGGACATTCTCTTACAAACGGTTCAGGCTAGCTGGCGATAGACAGTGACACAGACCCCAGATATTCAGCAAAGTACTGCACATACACTTTCAGGACATGGAAACTAAAGAAATTGTGAGTTTGGTGGTCGTGCAGGTGTCCAAATGTAAATCCTCAGTGGCCATGGAGAAGGAACAAGTTACTTACCTGTAACTGTTGTTCTCCAGCATGGGTCTGGCATGGATTCACATGCTCATGAATATTCCCCGTCGTCAGGCTGGGAATCCTCGGTAAAGAAAAAACCAGTATCAGTTTCGTTTCTGATCTGTCTTTCGTAGTAATAACCAATCACTGGTCTCTGCGTCATACTGACCACAGCCAATGACTGCCCTCTACCTAAGCACCGCCTCTGGCAGCCATCTTCAGATTTGGAAGCACGTGAAGTGGCAGTATGACCAAGTGAAGAGCCGCAGAGGGGTAGGCGGGAGGGTTCGCATGTGAATCCATGCCAGACCCATGCTGGAGAACAACAGTTACAGGTAAGTAACTTGTTCCTTCTCCAGCATGGGGTCTGGCATGGATTCACATGCTCATGAATAAAGAATACATAGCAGTACACACATGCACAACCACGGGAGGTGGCAAAGGCTCAACATTAAGCATCACATCAAACTCAACATTAAGCATCTTACCTCCTCACCAGGCTCACCTCAGGCGAACAGGTTGCGCAGCACTGCTTGGCCGACCCTGGACTCCTCCCTGGAATCCCGGTCGACGCAGTAGAATTTCGTGAAGGTGTGCGTCGACCTCCACGTAGCAGCCCTGCATATGTCCAGCAGGGGCACACCAGATAGGAACGCCGTGGTAGCTGCGATCGCTCTGGTGGAATGGGCTCTCGGACGGCCAGGCAGCGGTTGGTTTGCCAACCGGTGACAGTACATGATACAGCCGGAGAGCCATCTGGAAATGGAAGCCTTCGAGAGAGCCTTCCCCTGATTGACAGGTCCAAAGTTCACAAAGAGTTGTGACGTCTTCCGAAAACACTTTGTGCGGTCCACGTAGAACTTCAGCGCTCTAGCCACATCCAGCGAGTGCAAAGTCCTCTCAGCCGGCGACGAAGGCGACGGGAAGAACACAGGTAACACCAAGGGTTCGTTGAGATGGAAGTCCGACGGTACCTTGGGCATGAAGGAGGGGTGCGTCCTGAGCACTACCCTCGTGTCGTGGAAAGTCAAGTACGGGGCCTTGCAGGAAAGGGCCTGGATCTCTCCCACTCGTCGTGCGGAGGTGATGGCCACAAGAAAAGCTGTTTTCCACGATAGAAACTTCAACGGGGCCGAGTGCAGAGGCTCGAACGGAGGTCCCATGAGCTTGGTCAGCACCACGTTGAGCTCCCACGCCGGGGCCGGAGCCTTCACCGGCGGGAACGATCTGAACAGTCCCTTCATGAACTCTTTCACCAGACGATGAGACCACAAGGACGTCCGCCCCGTGGTTCTGGTGTATCGGGAGATCGCAGCAAGATGAATCTTGATGGACGCGTGTGCCAGACCAGCTTTGGCCAGCGTCAGCAGGTACGGCAGTACTTGGGGGGCCGTAATCCGTAGAGGGTTAATCTTCTGTGCGTGGCACCAGACAGAGAACCTCTTCCATTTGTGTCCATAGCATTTAAGAGTCGAGGACGCCCTGGCCTTTGCAAGAACCTCTCTGCAATCGGCCGGTATGTCGTATCCTCCAAACTCTAGCGCTGCAGGAGCCAGGCCTGCAAGTTCAGCGACTTCGGGTCGTGGTGGAGGATGGCGCCTCCTTCCCTGGAGAGTAGATCCGCGTCCGCCGGCAGCTTGATCGGCGGGGACGCTGACAAGTCCAGAAGGTCCGGGAACCATATCTGCCTCGGCCACGCAGGTGCGACGAGGATCATCCTGCACCGTGACCTCTTGAGCTGGTTGACGAGCCGGATTAGCAGAGGCAAGGGAGGGAACGCGTAGAGGAACAGGCCCTCCCAGGGGAACGAGAAAGCATCGCCCATGCTCCTCGTCTGGGGAAACCTGCTGGCGAACCTCCGGCACTTGGTGTTCGTCGCCGTCGCGAACAGGTCGATCTGGGGTGTGCCCCACCGTCGGAAGAGGCGATCCACCAGATCCTGCCGTAGTTCCCACTCGTGGCACGAGCGCAGCTCCCTGCTGAGTGAGTCGGCGATGGTGTTTTTTATCCCTGCCAGATGAAACGGCACCAGAAAAATCCCTTGGGCAACGGCCCAATGCCACAGGTCCTGCGCCTCCTTGGACAGCGCTGGGGACCTGGTTCCGCCCTGTTTCCTGATGTAAAACATGGTGGTGGTGTTGTCGGTGAAGATCCTCACCACCTTGCCCTTGAGGGACGGAAGGAAGGACCTGAGGGCCCAAAACACTGCACGGAGCTCCAGGACGTTGATATGCAGGGACTTCTCCGTCGGGAGCCAGAGTCCCCTTGCGTGCAGATTTTCGGTGTGCGCTCTCCACCCTTCCAGGGAGGCATCCGTGGTCACGGTCTCCTGGTGGGCTGGGGTCTGGAAGTCCATGCCCGCCGTCAAATGCGCGCGGGTGCCCCACCACCGTATCGCTCGTCGGAAACTCTCGTCGAGCTTGATCCTTTCCTCGAAGCTGCCCGTCGTCTGGATCCAGCGCGCATCCAGGAATTCTTGCAACGGGCGCATCCGGAGCCTGCACATGGGAATGAGGTAGATGCAGGAAGACATCATCCCGAGGAGGGACTTGATGGACCTCACTTTGGTCGCGTCGGCCACCAACATCCGTTGCACCTTGCCCAAGATGGTCCTGGTCCTCTCCTCCGACGGGGAGGCCAGAAGGGACACTGTGTCGAGCCTGGCTCCCAGAAACAGTGCGACTTGCGCGGGCACCAGGTGGGATTTGGCGTAGTTCACGGAGAATCCCAGGTCCGTGAGGAGTTGGACGGTCCTTGCCGTGTGGACCACGGCGAGCTCCCTCGTCTTGGCGCGGATGAGCCAGTCGTCCAGGTAGGGGTAGACGTGAATCCCCTCGCGGCGCAGCTGCGCCGCCACCGGTGCGAGGCACTTGGTGAATACCCTGGGTGCCGACCGTAATCCGAAGGGAAGGGCTTTGAACTGGTAATGACGCCCTTGGACCACGAATCTGAGGAATTTGCGGTGCCCCTTTAGGATGGGAATGTGGAAGTAGGCATCCTCCAAATCCAACGACGATAGGAAGTCTCCTTCCTCCAGCTGACCCAGGACGTGCTGGAGGGTGACCATCCGGAACTTCTGCGCCTTGATGAACTTGTTCAGGCGTCGCAGGTCCAGGATGGGGCGCCATCCTCCCGTCTTCTTCTTCACGAGGAAGTATCTCGAGTAGACTCCGGAGCCCCGAAGCCTCTTTGGGACGAGTTCGATGGCGCCCTTTCTGAGCATCGCCTTTACCTCCAGGAGAAGTTGAGGGACGTGAAGTTCTTTCCTGGCCACGGGGGGGACGCGCGGGCACCTTCTTTGAAACTCGAGCGCGTGGCCCCGGGCCAGGGCGTCCAGCACCCAACGGTCGGTGGAGATGGACTCCCACACGCTGACGAAGCCCGCCAGCCGGCCTCCCACCGGGGTGCTTCGGTGGGGGCCCGACCCCACGGCCGGTTCAATCCTGCTTGGGCGCGGCCTTGCCGCCTTGACCTCCTTGGTGACGACGGCGGGGTCCGCTAGACTTGCCTCGTCCTCTGTAGGCCTCTTGCGACGACGAGCGGGCCGCTTGACGGTAGGAAGCGAAACCGCCGCCGGAACCTTTGGAGGCGCCCTTGCCTCCGCCGCTCCGAAAGGGCGTCCGTCGTTGCAGGACTCCAAGGGCCCGGGCCGTCTCAGTATCCGCCTTGATGGCCTGAAGGGAATCGTCCACTGTCTTCCCAAACAGGTTGTTCCCGTCGAAGGGCATGTCCAGGACTCTGGTCTGGACGTCCTGCCGGAAATCCGTAGCTTTGAGCCATCCACGACGTCGAAGGCAAACGCTGTTGCCCAGCTGGCGGAACCCGGTGTCGGCGATGTCCGTCGCCACGGTGATGGCGTGGTCCGAGGCCACCTCACCTTCCTGCAGGATCTCAAGGGCCTCCGCCCTCTTGTCGTCCGGCAGAAAATCCAGCAGGGGAGCTATCTTGTACCAGAGCTCCCTGTCATAGCGGGCCACGATAGCCAAGGCGTTGGCCGCTTTAATCGTCGTCGCTGCCGACGAGATGACTCTACGTCCCATAGCATCCAATTTCTTTCCCTCGCCATCCGGCGGGGAAGTCGATGTGGAGGCCGCACCCCCCCCCGCTTTCTTCTTGGCTGCCGCGGAGACGACGGAGTCCGGGGTAGGCTGCGCCCGGAGGCACAGGGGGGCCGTGTCCGGGACCCGGTACTTTTTCTCATACCGGTCTCTTCTAGCTGGCGTCGTGGAAGGGTTCTTGAGGAGGGAAAGGCCCTCATCCCAAATGTCGTCCAACAGAGGCACTGAGAGGACCGTCTTCCTCTTGGCCTCGCGCCGCTGATAAAGGAAGCCTTCCTTTTTCTTCTCCTCAGGGCAGAGTTGGAAAAGCTCGGAAGCCCTGGAGATCATGGAGTGGAAAGATCCGATCTCGTCGGGCGGAGAAGCCCTGGTGGGAGGCGACGACGGAAAATCCTCGTCGTATGCCTCGTCGTCCGTACCCGTCGCTGCCGTGTCAGTCCCCGTATCATCCCCTCGGGTGGACGGGGAGGAGGGTTGGAAGGGGCGCGACGGTTGAAAAGGAGGTGGTGGATGGATCCTTCTTTTCTTGGTAGGGGGAACACCAGAAGGTCCCGGTTCTGGATCCCCCGACGGGAGAGGTTCCTCCGTCGGTAACGGTAGCCTCGTCCTTATCTCGGAGCATAAGGACTGTATGGCCAACAAAATGGCCGCCGAGTTGTCTTGCGGCGCTGGCAGAGGGGAATCCGACGGGCGAACAGGGGCCCCGTCGGTATCCTCGACGATGTCGTCGTCGTCACCTGCGTCGGGGTCCATTCCGACGGGCTGGCCTTCTTCCACGCCTAGGCCGTGGCTTAAGACCTCGATCAGCTCCTCTTCTGAGGTTGAGGCCGAATCTCCGACGACGCCCTGCCCCCCCTTCTTCTTCCCCACGGAGGGTTTCACGGGGGTCCTATCGATGGGCACAAAGGAAGACTCCCTCCGAGGAGGCAGGGAGATTCTGGGCCCTGAGGTCGCCACCACTGGTGCAGCCACCACAGGCTGAGCCAGGGCCGCCGCGACCGTTTCGATAGAGGGCTTGGTCGGATGGATCAAGGCCTTCACCACCTTAGGTGCGCTCACCGCCTTATCCTTGAGGGAGGGGGCACTGCCACGCTCCTCCTGTGCCTTAGAGCTCGACCGGGGCCTCTCCAGGAGCTTCGCCGGGTGCTCGGCCTTCCTCTTACCCGACCCAGAGCGTTGGCTCGTGGTTGATGGTGCCGGGGAGGGTGCGCCCTGCCTGGCGCCCGTAGAGCCCGACCGTTCGGCGCTCCCAGTGCCAGCGGACTCGCGGTGCTTGGCCTTATGTTGGGCCCCCGTCGCCGGGGCGCCCTCAAAGGTCTTAGAAGACCGCTCGGATTTCTTCTTCTTCTCGCCAGACGGGCTCTTACCCTCCAGCCAGTTGGCGAGACGTTGATGGCGGTCCTTCATGGTCCGTTCCGACATGTTGCCGCAAAACGCACAGTCCTTCTCCACGTGCGTCTTGTCCTCATGAAGGCAGTAAAGGCAGAAAGAGTGTTCGTCCTCCTTGAAGACGTTCTGCAGCTGGCATCCAGGGCAGACCCTGAACAGCTTTCCGGGCGTCGAGCTTCCCTTCTCCTGGGCCATCTCCGAGACCGGGCCTGAGAAGCTTCTGGATTCCTCCGAAGTGTAGCTCGACGAAATCTTCACCCTTGAGGGGCACAGATGAATCCGACACGGGTCCCCGTTGATCGGATGTAGGATCGGTGGAGCTTGAGGCTCTTTGACCGAAAGAATCGAAGTTTTTTTGTGAAAAAAGCGCGAAAAAAGCACTAACGCTCGAGAGCAATAGCACGAGGATCCCAACACATGAACGTGCGGTAAAAATCTGAAGATGGCTGCCGGAGGCGGTGCTTAGGTAGAGGGCAGTCATTGGCTGTGGTCAGTATGACGCAGAGACCAGTGATTGGTTATTACTACGAAAGACAGATCAGAAACGAAACTGATACTGGTTTTTTCTTTACCGAGGATTCCCAGCCTGACGACGGGGAATATTCATGAGCATGTGAATCCATGCCAGACCCCATGCTGGAGAAACATGGTTTTATAAAATCCCTGGAAGATCTCCAATCGAGGGGAATGCAAATAGACCTCATAGCCACCGACAGACATGTTTCAATAGCTAAAGCCATGCGAGAGCAGTTTCCAAACATTCACCATCAATTTGATGTATGGCACGTTGCCAAATCAATCAATAAAGAAATCACAGCTGCTGGAAAAAAAAAAGGTTTGGAACGTATTTTACAGTGGTCCCAGTCTTTAAGAAACCATCTTTGGTGAAGCTCCAACTCTTGTGGTGGGTCTGTGGAAATTCTACTTGAAAAATGGCGCTCATTGATGCACCACTGTTCCAACGTTGACTCATGGACAGAGAACCAACATTTTCACCAATGTGCACATGGACCTTTATCGGAGGAGCAGGAACGCAAGCAGAAGTCGGTTGGTTCCATCTTCATCTTTACACAAAGCTCGGGAGAAGATCGTGTTTGATAAAACTCTATCAAGTGATCTGAAGGGAGTTGTTCCACAATATGTCCCTAAAGTACAGGCCCAAGAGATTGCATTTCGGCATAGACGGGATACAATATCGGACTTTACTAGCAGTCTTCGCACATAACGAGAATGTAGGGAGAGAACAATCGAAGACTGCAGGAAACTTTGGGATGCTTCGTTACACAATGGCCTTTATAAAAAGAAGCAAAAAATGGGTTGTCAAGCCAATATTCCAGGAAATAGAATTCGATTTTGTGAAAGATCTCACTTTGACTGTGTTAGACATACACACTCATGGAATCGCTCCTGATTTTGTTCCTAGGACTCATACATTGCCACAAAACATTGCAAACGTGCCCTTTCCACCGAAAGCAGACCTCGTGGAACAGTTCACTTCCCGGTTCAAATGATTAGCAACTATTTATTTGTTCAACAATGTTTATATAAAATGTCCAAATAAAGCGTCCAATTTGTCTTTTGAAATGTATCCTCTTTGTCAATTTTTTTGCAAGAAGTGCCTTTTGGAGGATGCCATACAGTGTAACGCTGTGCTTTCACACTTACCACTTTCGTCAAGCTCTTGTGGGTCCTTCACTGATCGGGGGGAGGGTCAGATGGATATCAGCATAAAAGCAACTTTGGGGTTCTGCAGTTGCCTTACCATGCACATGTCCAAATAGCTGGATAAATGTGCGTCCCACAAAGGAATGAGACCTAGGCTACATAAGAAACCTGCCACACAAGAACTACAGACTGTAAGCAAAAACGCATCAAAGGGGGTTGTTGGTGAGAAATCGGTGCATTCTGACCTATATTTTTATGGGGGCATGTGTTGGGGGTCGTTGCTAGCGGATGCCTCATCAGAGGGGCCGATCTATGATTTGTGGCCCTCAAAGTCTTACGGTTTAAAACGCAGTGGGGATAGGGGTCAGCGTTACCAAAATATATGACCACTCCTGATTAGGTATATGGGAGGTGAAGTTGAGGTGGTGCGGGGGTGGGGTCTGGGGACCATATGCGTTCAAAGGGAACAGCGGTCATGGGTTCAGGGGACAGCGGCCTGGCAGGAGGGAGTTGGAGATGGCATAAGTCAGTGAGCAGAGACGGATTGTGCACTAGGGTTGGAGCAGGGCATGCTCTGGCATTCTCGTACGAGCACATTTTGTCAGGGCTCGAGACTCGCTACTTGCAAAAATGATTAGCGGATTTGCTTTGAGAACAATAGACGGGCTGAGCTGACAGGTGTTTGGTGCTTGCTGTGCGAGGCGCTGGGAGAGTGAGCTGTTCACCAGAGGGACACTAAAATAAGGCATTGGAAGTAAACTAACTGTTTTCATTAAAAAAAGTAAATCACTAGAAATTTTGCGTGGCATTGGTGGATGCCAGCAAACACATGTTTGTTTTTCAAAAATATTTCAGATGCCACTGTGGTCTGCAAGGATATTCGCTCACATTGTAAGTGACGGTCACAGCGTTTGAATTTTGCTTGTGAGCTGTGCACATCCATGCATCCTACACAGTATAAGGTTCGATTGTTTTTCGTCAATGGAAGAAAGGGAGGATTCCGAATGGAATGAATGAAGGGAGGCGTGTAAAATCGTAAAATATGATCAGGTTCACCATTCCAAAACTGGACAAAGGAACATGAAATTTCATTTTATGAAAATTCGTTGAGCTGAACAGAGTCTCTGCTTTACGCCGAGAGAATGGAAATGCCGAATTTGGCATATGACAATCGCTGGATGTTCTCGGAGCGTTTATTTTGAAATAAAAGCACATTATAAATTGCAGAGTATATATTTTGTATTCAAAATTGGGACGCGCTGTGTTGTGAGAGGATGTGTGTT
The DNA here is from genome assembly GCF_040938575.1 of Ambystoma mexicanum. Lineage (NCBI taxonomy): Eukaryota > Metazoa > Chordata > Amphibia > Caudata > Ambystomatidae > Ambystoma > Ambystoma mexicanum. Next base: position 702,479,014 of record NC_090938.1, on the reverse strand, counting down.
GATATTCCGGGTTCTGCATCAACTGACGTCAACACGTAGGTGATGACTGGGTGCGTTTGGCTACGCTGCCCAGTAACGTCATGGAGATAGACTGAGAATATCACCAGGAATGGTGATTTCAGCCTCCAGGGCGGGGGTATGATTTAGTGCCGCCAGGGCAGTTCACCTTAGGGCGATGCAGCAACGGATAAGATTAGCAGAAGATGGCCGCGCCCTGCTGCCTGATTTCACATGTGTAAAAGTGAGGGAAACTACGGTAAGGTACATAGGTAATGTTTGTACGATCGATCAACATATGCTTAAAAACACATGCCCGAACGCTCGGGACAATAATAGTTTTGAGCGCACTATTCCTTAAAATACTTCCGACGTTTATACTAGAACATTTAGGAATACTTGATAATGCACTTCAAAGAGCACTTTCACTTTTGTGTTTGTTTGCAGTTACATTTGTAGCAACGTTAGAAAGGGAAAAACAATGTTATCGTAGTATCGGTTATTGCACACTCATGCGGTTTATACGGTAATGCATTTACTCTGCAAACAGATATAGTATAGTGACTTAAAAGGTAGGCAAATGGTTAGTGTAACATAAGTTTAGGTCAAGGTTCTAGAGATGGTTTCTTCGCCTAGTAAGTCCTTTAAGTCCAAAAATACAACCCTAGCTAAAGGCAATTCAGAGAGGGCTTGAAGTCTTGACAAGCAGCGAATTATGAAGAGTTCCTGTGGATTTCTTCCATTTTCTAAAGTTGTTGGAGCATAAAATTAACCACCAACATGGGAGACCTTATAACGGACTTGAGAAGGGGACACAAGCATCGGCTTGGGTTTGAGGTAAGGGGGGATTGCCCTGGACACCTCTACTTGCACTACAACACCTGGAGCAACTTCGTGGAATCAGGTAAGCAATACCTTTTTCCCCACAGTACCTTAGGTTAGAATTTGTATTTAGTTTATTTGTATTGCGCAACCTACCCAAGGGCATCAGGGCGCATGTTTGGAAAAGGTAGTTACAGGTAAGTGTTAGATAGATCGATATATATACACATATTTACAGAAGGAGTGGGAACATGAAATAGGAACATTACACGGAAAGACCAAGCGGCTTACGTATACAGTATATACAGTGAGTAGCCAGTTGGCGGGTAGCAGCTGCATGAATACAGAGAGGTGGCCAGGGCATCCTGTTCGTGAAGCCATCACTAAAACTAAACCTACATCGTTTAGTTTTATTTTTGAAGGATTGAATGGATGGAACATTCCTAAAATCGTTGGGTAGGGAGTTCCAAAGCTTAGCCGCAAGGACTGGGAAGCTCGAGCCTCTGGCTTTCTGCAGCTTGAAACTGGGAATGGTTAGTGTGTGCGCCTGTGTAGATCTCAAGGGTCTGGATGCTGTATGTTGAGTGAAGCGTGTGGACAAGTAGGCAGGTGCAGCATCATTCTGTGCCTTGTGGGTTAGAACAAGTGCTTTGAGGGAGATGAGAAGTGTAATGGGTAGCCAGTGTAAGTTGCGCCTGGTAGAGGAGATGTGGGAACGCCTGGGAACGTTAAGAGCAGCCCTAATGGCATTGTTCTGGGTGACCTGAAGTTTATCAAGGTTTCTTTGACTTGTCCCCAAATAAAGGGCGTTGCAATAGTCAATTTTGGACATGAGGGTTCTGGCGAGTATCAGGCAGTTGTCCGTTGTCAAGAAGGGGCGAGAAGCTGTGATGAGTTTACACGTATACGAGGATGCTGAGACTACGGAGTTGGTTTGCCTATTGAGAGAGAGAGTGGAGTCTAGGTAGATTGCCAGTGTTTTGGTGACGTTAGTGACTTTGATAACGTTTCCATCAATAATGAAGGAATCGTATTTGGGGTCAAGTTTCGTGAGTTTGGACTGAGAGCCTAGGATGAGTAGCTCTGTTTTCTCATCATTAAGGCAGAGCCCGTGGTGTGCCATCCAGGCCTGGATGACAGTGTAAACTGCATTAAGTGCTTTGACATCGGGTACATAGTTGCAAGTGATAGGGATGAGTATCTGGGTGTCGTCCGCATAATTAGTGTAGGAGACACCCAGATAGACAAGAATATCAAAGAGCGGTTTAGTAAATACGTTGTAAAGCATGGGCGATACACAGGAGCCTTGTGGGACTCTGCAGGGGACATGTGCTGGGTCAGCGACGGCTAAGGGAGAGAAGACCCTCATGGATCTATTTGCCAGGAAGGAGCTGATCCAGGAAGTAGCTGCGTCGGAGAAGTGAGCTGCAATCTTGAGGTGCTGGCAGAGGATTTGGTGATCGACCAAATCAAATGCAGTTGAGAGGTCGAGGAGGAGCAAGAGCATTTGTTTGCCCTCATCTTTCAGGTCCTCGATTTGGGTTTTCAAATCAATCAGGGCTGTCTCCGTGCCGTGTCTTGGATGGAAGCCAGATTGTCTGAGCCCTAATAGGTTGTTAGTATCAAGGTAATCCTGGATTTGGAGATAAGCTGCACAATCCAGAATTTTGAGTAGGTAATGCACCGTGGTAATGGGCCTGTAGTTGGTGGGATTGCTAGGGTCGAGATTAGGTTTTTTAATTAGAGGGATGACCCACGCATCCTTGAGGTTGTCGGGTACAGTGCCCGATTTGAATGAGGAATTGATTAAGAAGGTAATGAATTGGGCGAGATCATGCGCCGCTTCCTTTACGACCGGCGCAGGGCAGGCGTCACCTTGGCAGTTGGAAGGCTTTAGCTTCATGATGATGTTTTCAACTTCCTTAATGGGAAGGTGTGAAAAGCTGAAAGGTTTGAAGGCGTGCTTAGGAGAGGGGGTATTGTAGGACTGGGGGATACCCGCTGAGTCCGAGAGATGGCTTTTTTTGGTATTGATTTTGGTTTGGAGCAAGGCAATCTTGTTTAATAGTGCTTTTTGTATATTGGAACACCATTCAGCGTCAGGGGTGCACGTATCAAGAGGGGCGACTGGGGACTCTAGTTCCTTAAGGATCTTAAAGAGTTCCTTGGTGTTAGATTGTGCTTGTGTGATCCTATTGTTGTACACTTCTTTTTTTGGCCGCTAGAATAGCTTCTTTGTAAGTGAGGGAGGCAGTAGTAAGGTTATTTCTATTAACTGGAGTAGGTGAACCATGAATTAAGGTGGTTGTAAGGTTTTTGTTTGCGCAGTTTGAGCAGTTTGAGCGGGGCAATAGTGTTGAGAGCTTTTAACATGGCACGGTATGAAAATGTTTGTGCTGGATGCTCCGCGATGTGGCAGCTCTGGACCCGACCTCCGGGTTCCTTGGTCTGAAGACTGAAGGCAGGACAATGGACAGGATCTCTTTGCATCGGTCTCGAGAGAGGGCCTGTAGCACGACTTCAGCAACTTCTGGAGTCACTGTAGTTTTGGGGACTTTTCTGCAGCACTGACAAAGGACACAGATCAATCTTCTTTGCTTCTTGCAGTCCCAGACTCTGTTGAAGGGGTCTGGGTGAGTTGGATCAGATCTCTGGAGTGTCAGCAAAGATTTGGACCGATTCCGCCTTTCCACATGCGATGCATTGTAAATGGGCAGCAGGTCTCCTAGTATTGGGGTTCTGCAGCTCTGGAAACTCCTAGGACCTCGGGAAATGGCTTGTTTCAAAGTTTGTCTTGGGACTGGTTGTTCCACCAGCCAAAGGGGAGGAGGATTCCTCTTCGGAGCTCCTCTGTCACAGAAAACAGGGTCAGGACAGCAGTGGTCGCTTCAAGGTGTTGCAAAGGGTCTGCAGGCGTCTCTGGTTGTCGTCTTCTTTGGTTATTTCAGCTTCCAGTGGTCGACTTGCTTTTCACTCCAGAAGTCTCACCTTTCATACAGTTCCAGCACACACTCCTCTGCAATCTCTCTCAGCATTTTACAGAACGGGGTGGTTGGCTGTCCAATAAGGACAGCCAGACCCCCTATGGGAGCTGGACCTATTCAGGCATTCTGGTAGACAAAGGGCAGGGGGGTAAAAAAACTCCTCCCCCACTTCCTGCTTGCACAGACACTCTGGTTCCCGCCAAAGGCAAACGGCATGGCGCTTGATGAGCATGCCTTCTGCGATGATGTGGCCTGCATTGTCTGCTGCATCAAGATTTTTTTTGAGGATGCAGTTTAATGCCTGTTTGCCCTCTGTGATGGTGCTTAACAATTGCGATTTTAGTGGTTCTGCAACCGCTTCAACCTAATGTTCCAAGTCATAACTAGCCAGGAGTGTAGTGTTATTCGCGATTCTAGCTTGATATACAGCTGGGGAGGCAACTTTCCTTCTGAAAGTGTAGATTTTCTTGTTTTCTTTGTCTGGCAGGGCTTCAGACGATGCCAGAGGAGTGCCAGCATAATTTCTCGATTCTGGGGGTAAGGCGCAAGTAGGGACGGCTGTTTACATCTTTGTACAGACTGTAACAGTGGGATAAACGGAGTGGCAGAATTTCTGTCTCCCAGAATGTCCTTCACAAAGTCCTTGTCTAATTGTGCCTCTTGGGTGTCAATACTAAAGTGTTGGGCAGCCTTCAGCAGCAGTTCATTGTATTGTAGTTGACTGTCTACGGGAGAACCTTCCACAGGCTGGTCTTGGTGGTTAGTCGATTGAATGACGTAGATGTGGTTATCGTTTTAGTATTGGTCCTGACTGGATAGATCCCCTTGCAAGCTGGGATCTTGTGACTCAAGAGATCCACACCATATATGTCATGAGTGGGGTCTTGGTAGGTGGAGGGCGGGAGGCCTAGGGCAGATGTGCTAGGCTGTGGGTCCAGCCGAGGTATTTTGGAAGAGGGTTGCTGTTTTGAAGCCCCTGGCTGTGAGGCATCTCTAAGGGACGTTAGTTCTTCTGGATGCGTGTCTATGAAGTCAAGAAAGCATGACATCCTCTTAATAATTCTGTTAAATTGTGCAGGGGTATAGTCACATGAAGATGGGAAGCATGACATGGTAGAGATGGCTTGGGGGAGTGCCTGGTCCTTGTGATGCATAGTGTCACAGTGAGTCAAGGAACTTCAAGCTAAGTATAAGGAGACTCACCAGGATGGCTTCTGATCTCTGGCGGATGTACTGAGGACTTCACTGCCCCGATGATAGATGCCCTGGGCTCGGAAGGTAAATATCTCTGTTTCAAACAATGACCTTCCCAATGATTCACCTCACCTCACTAGCTACTAAGACTGAAAAGAGGAGTGGATCAATCGGAAGGGCTGAGACTCCACGATAGCAGGAAACACATCAGGCTGGAATTAGAGAGGCAGAGAACAATAATGATCCTTTAGGTATATTACGTATTCCCCCGAGCGTGTTGAACTAACCTGGGTGTGCTGGGATCAGCACTTCCTGGGTGATGGTATTGTGCTTCCTTCTTGACTCCCCCTAGGAAGACGTTGAAAACCGCAATCAGGGAGAGGTTATGTTAAAGGTTCTTATATAGCGCACCGTAACCAACGGAATTGATCCCCAGGCGGATCTGTAAGCAAGAAGGAGGGCGGGAAGGATAGTCGGGTGGAGGGGGAAGTGGTGTGGTGTTGGCGGCTTCAGTTCGGTATACACCGTGTGCTGAGCTTTGGCTTGATTTTTGTATAGCACGCAAAGCCCTTAGGCATCTCGACGCTTAACAAGGTTACAATAATACAATAAGTGCCATAAATGGTTACAGGGAAAGGCATATAGGAAGGAAGCAGTCAAGAAAAATAACAAAAGAAGGCTAGATAAATGAGCAATAGTGTGCATAGACCTTCGCCTGTTGGGTAAAAGGAGCTAGAGACATAAAGGGGGCAGTGTTGAGCAAAATAGGACTTCATATTATAGGAGCAGGTAAAAAAGGGTTGAGTTTGATAACAGACAAGTGCAAGCAAGGGAGCTTGCGCGACTATTAGGGAGCTACAATAAGTACATGTTGGTTCAAATCCGGTAGCAAATGAGTACATAAATGTTAATGTTAAAGGATATTTGTACCGCGCACTATCACCACCGGAGTGGTCCCCTGGCGCTCTGGCGGCTCTGAAAAAGGGAAGAGGGGTGAGTTAGTGGGAATAAGCTGGAAAAGTGCAAGAGAGCAGTGATGTGCTGTTGGTAGCCTCAGCCCGGTGGGTCCGTTGACTGGGCTTGGAGTGTTTTACGGTCGGTAGTCGTCGTGTGCTATTGTGCAAGTCTATGTGTGGTTTGTTTTGTTGTTGCAGTGTAGTGAAGTTTGTGTGGATTGTTGTGGTGTAGGCGTGTGGTTGTGTTTGGTTAGAGTTTGAGAGGTGTATGCAGAGGGGTGAAATTGTTAGTGGATCGGTTAATTGGCATTGCTGTCCTTGCAGTTATGTCTAGGTGTGATGTTTGCTATAATTCACTATTACATCTGAGTGTGGCACTTGCTAATCTTCAATATCCTATCTATATGTGAGACAGGCTAGTGATCACGATTCCCGCCAAGTGTGGACTTGGCAACATTCACAGTTTCATTTAAGTGTGGCGTATGCTAACAATCACATTTCTATCTAGATGCGATGCAGGCTAAAATTAAGAATTCCAGCTAAGTGTCGAGAGTTTGCCTCTTATAGGGAACTTCAGCAAATACATAAGGGTCACATAATGTAGAAAATAAGTACGTAAATATAAAGTTCACCTCTGGGAAGGAATTTCAGCAGAAACATATACAGCAAATCAGGTAGTAAGTACATACATGGAAAGTATGCGAGTATCTGATCGGGCAAGACCTTGTGTGCTGTAGGTGCGGGTTACGTGTTGTTTGTGTGTTGACGCTGTGGGATATACTGACCCAACTCAGCTGTGCATCACAAAGCTGCATTTCAGCAGAAACAGCAAAATAGCTGCGCTGGCTTCTGTGAGCGCCATGGCTTCAAAACTGCATTTTGCAGCAACAAAGATGGCTGCATGGTCTTGCCAAGCACACATTGGGCAGGATGGAACAAGGGGACACACTGAGGGAGCGTGCCAGTGTGTTCTGACATATACAAATGGAATTAAGTGAAAAAGCAGCGTTGCTTTGCTGCCAGCCCAAACTCCTGAGTAAAAAGAAAACTTTTTCACCTTTAAAATAATGCTGCCAATGCCATTTTCATCTGCTCTTCCTTAAACTACTGTTATTAAGGCCCTGCCATGCCCAGTATATCCCATTGTGCTTCAGCAAAACCAAGCATGATTTCTAATCGACAGGCCCTGTCAAAGCAACTCTGTGAAAAATCAACCAAGGAACTTCACGTTTTACCGCACGGGGAAAAGCATTCATTTTCTTCACAAAGTATCAAAGATCAGTAGTTCAAAGGAACTCCAGCTATCTGGGCCATGTCAATTTCAATGCCTCTGTGCTTCAAACCTGGCATACAAGAAAATAACTATGGCTGCAAAACAGTGTGGGAATCTGATGGAGATGCAAAAATGAATTTAAAAAGAAATGCCAGCTTGCACCACACATGTAGATAAATGGGTTTTGCAAACTAAAGGAGAAAAATGCCTGTTTAAAAAGTACAGCTGTTGAATGAAAGCCTGCCATTACCTAGCCATGTGAAGGGGTTGGTTGCTGGTGAAAATACACACATGGGATATTTTATTCCACAGGCTTGTTTTAATTCAGGACCAAATATAAGAAAATAAAGGTTTTAAACCGCCTGGGCTGGGTTTTGCAAGCTCTCAAAAACAGGTTATTTCAGTTGGCAGAGCTAAGGCTTCCCGGCTTCCCCCAAAGAAAGAGAACCACCATAAACTCTCAGCAGATACTAACACTCCAGTGATAATTACTAGGTTGGACATAATCTGGTCTGAACATCTGAGGAGCAGGTGAGTGCGCCCCCATCCGCGACCCCATTCCGCGTGTCTTTTTTGTATTTTTCTCCCCCCCCCCGGCCCCGCGTTGCCCCGTGGTTCCCTGCCTCTCCCTTCCGGCATCCTTCGCCCACCCGCCTCCCAGCCCGCCCCCCACCCCTGATTGGTCACCAAGTTTAGCCTTGCTGGGTCTAGCGACCCGCGCCACTGCACCTACTCCTCTTTCCATCTGAGGAGCAGGTGAGTGCGCCCCCATCCGTGACCCCATTCCGCGTGTCTTTTTTGTATTTCCCCCCCCCGGCCCCGCGTTGCCCCGTGGTTCCCTGCCTCTCCCTTCCGGCATCCTTCGCCCGCCCGCCTCCCAGCCCGCCCCCCACCCCTGATTGGTCACCAAGTTTAGCCTTGCTGGGTCTAGCGACCCGCGCCACTGCACCTACTCCTCTTTCCATCTGAGGAGCAGGCGAGTGCGCCCCCATCCGCGACCCCATTCCGCGTGTCTTTTTTGTATTTTTCTCCCCCCCCGGCCCCGCGTTGCCCCGTGGTTCCCTGCCTCTCCCTTCCGGCATCCTTCGCCCGCCCGCCTCCCAGCCCGCCCCACCACCCCTCCCTAGTCCAGCTCCCACCCCCGACCCGCCCATCCCTCCCTTCATCACTGCTCCGTCCAGGGCAGCCCTTTCCATCTGGACGCATCAAGGTGAATGCAGCACACCCAAGACCCTTCTGGGCCCTCATCCATCCATCCAGCCCCTGTAGAGGCCCCCTGCACCTGTGTGCACCGTAGCTTGTCCCGGCCCTCGCGCTCTCTCTTCCCCTCCCAGCCCGCCCCCTCCCCTGATAGGCCCTGACAAGAAGATCTGCACTCATTACCAGTCCCTCCAGGGCAGCCATCTGCCCGGCAGCCCATCGGCTAAGGACCTGAGGCAAAGGACGGCTCCTACAGAGACGGCTCCAGGTTGTATCTGCAGGTATCAGCAGGAGAAGCAAGAAGACAACATCAAGTAAGTGTGGAAAGGGCGGGGCCAGAAGCAATTACTTCACACCATACTACCCTACCACTCAACTAACAAAGCATCACCACTGTAAATTCATTATATTTGTATTCAGAAACTCTGCCCTATGCATGTGAAAATTGCATTTTAGAAGTGTACCTATAACCTTGATGAGAAAGCTGCATTTGGAAGTTGCACCCAATAGCCTCTCTGAGGAAAAGGTGCATTTAGAAGTGTACCCTTTAGCCTAAGTGTGTATTTAGAAGTTGTGCCCAATAGCCCCTCTAAGGAAAGTTGCATTTAGAAGTGTTCTCAAGTCCATTCAGTAGTGTTCCCAACCGTATTTAATAGTGTTCCCAGTTGCATTTAGGTATTGTGCCCGATAGCCTCTCTGAGGAAAATTGCATTTAGAAGTGTTCCCAGTTGCATTTTGGTGTTGTGCTCGATAGCCTCTCTGAGGAAAATTGCATTTAGAAGTGTTCCCAGTTGCATTTTGGTGTTGTGTCCGATAGCCTCTCTGAGGAAAATTGCATTTAGAAGTGTTCCCAGTTGCATTTCGAGGTTATGCCCAATGGCCTCCCTGAGAAAGTTGCATTTGGAAGTGTGCCCTTAACCTAAGTGTGTATTTAGAAGTTGTGCCCAATGGCCTCCCTGAGAAAGTTGCACTTGAAATCTGCCCAATAGCCTCCCCCTGAATTGCGCCCAATAACCTCTCCGAGGAAAATTGCATTGCATTTAGAAGTGTTCCCAATTGCATTTGATATTGTGCCCATTAGCCTCTCTAAGGAAAAGTACACTAGAAGTGTTCCCAATTACATTTAAGTGTTGTGCCCAATAGCCTCTCTGAGGAAAATTGCATTTAGAAGTGTTCCCAATTGCATTTGATATTGTGCCCATTAGCCTCTCTAAGGAAATTTGCATTTAGAAGTGTTCCCAATTACATTTAAGTGTTGTGCCCAATAGCCCCTCTAAGGAAAGTTGCATTTAGAAGTGTTCTCATGTGCATTCAGTAGTGTTCCCAACCGTATTTAATAGTGTTCCCAATTGCATTTAGGCATTGTGCCCAATAGCCTCTCTGAGAAAAATTGCATTTAGAAGTGTTCCCAATTGCATTTAGGTATTGTGCCCAATAGCCTCTCTGAGGAAAATTCGCATTTAGAAGTGTTCCCAATAGCATTTTGGTGTTGTGCCCAATAGCCTCTCTGAGGAAAATTGCATTTAGAAGTGTTCCCAATTGCATTTAGGTATTGTGCCCAATAGCCTCTCTGAGGAAAATTCGCATTTAGAAGTGTTCCCAATAGCATTTTGGTGTTGTGCCCAATAGCCTCTCTGAAGAAAGTTGCATCTAGAAGTGTTCCCAATTGCATTTAGGTATTGCGCCCATTAGCCTCTCTGAGGAAAGTTGCATTTAGAAGTACTCACAATTGCATCTAGCTGTGTTCCCAACTGCATCCTGAAGCTGCCCCCAATAGCCTCTCGCAGGAAAGTTGCACTTAGAAATGTTCCCAATTGCTTTTAGAATAGCCTCTCACCTAATCCCTATTGCATTTAGTAAGTGATCCCAATTGCATTCTGAAGTTACGCCCATTAGCCTCTCTAATGAAAATTGCATCTAGAAGTGTCCTCAATTACATTTAATAATGTTCCCAATTGCATCTAGGTGTTGTGCCCAATAATCTCTCTGAGGAAAATTGCATTTAGAAGTGTTCCCAATTGCATTCAGGAGTCGTGCCCAATAGCCCCTCGCAGGAAAGTTGCATTTAGAAGTGTTCTCAAGTACATTCAATAGTGTTCCCAACTGCATTTAATAGTGTTCCCAATTGCATTTAGATGTTGGGCCCAATAGCCTCTCCGAGGAAAACTGCATTTGATAGTGTTCCCAATTGCATTTAGTAGTTGCGCCCAATAGCCTCGAGTAGTGCTCCCAATTACATTAAGTATTGTTACCAATTGCACTTAAGTGTTGCGCCCAATAGCCTCTCTCAGGAAAGTTGCATCTAGAAGATCACACAATTCCATTTAGTAGTGTTCCCAACCGCATTTAATAGTGCTCCCAATTGCATTTAGGTGTTGCGCCCAATAGCCTCTCTGAGGAAAGTTGCATTCTAGAAGTGTTCCCATTACCATTTAGTAGTGTTCGCAACTGCATTTAATAGTGCTCCCAATTGCATTTAGGTGTTGCGCCCAATAGCCTCTCTGAGGAAAGTTGCATTCTAGAAGTGTTCCCAATACCATTTAGTAGTGTTCGCAACTGCATTTAATAGTGCTCCCAATTGCATTTAGGTGTTGCGCCCAATAGCCTCTCTGTGGAAAGTTGCATTTTAGAAGTATTCCTAATACCAGCTAATAGTATTCGCAACTGCATTGAAGAGTGCTCCCAATTGCATTTAGGTGTTGCACCCAATAGCCTCCCTGAAGAAAGCTGCATTTAGAAGTGTTCCCAATTGTATTTCTGAAGCTGCCCCCAATAGCCTCTCTAAGAAACTGGCATTTAGAATTGTTCCCCAAAATTACAATTAGAAGCTGCGCCCAATAACCTCTCTGAAAAATCTCATGCTGTTGGAGGGGTCTCCGGTCTGGAATGGGAGGGGGTTGGATTTCACATCTCGTGTTGTGGGAAGGACCTCAGGTTTGAGCAGTTGAACCCTAAAGTGTGCCTAAAAGCGTGTCATCACCGACCTTAGAACTACAATCAGAAAACCCTCCTAAACCAATCTTAAAACTCGCACCAATCATGAGTGCATCCACTCCACCAGAATCAGTCAGAAACACCATCTCCGATCTGTCCTCCGTCCCTTCCCGCCTCTCCCAAACCCCCCCACCCTCTCTCGCACCCCCTGCTTTTCCCCTCTCCAAACACCAAGCAAGGGGGGCACGATGGCGAGCCACCCACCCCAAGACCACTCACCCCCTGAACCCTACCCCCGACCCACCAGCATTACCCATACCCGCTCCCCTCTCTATCATACCTGACACACCCCACCCTGCAATCACCCAACTCCCGCCCTCCCCTTATACCCCTGCCACCATCCCCACTCGACCTCACCCCTTCCCCTCCCTAAAAACTGCACAGCTAGCCCTAGCAAGAACCGAAGCTGCCTCCCAATCACCCTCCGACCCCCCCACTCTCTCCCACACACCAGTCGCAGCAAGGAAACTAAAGAGGAAACGTTCTTGGTCCCCCTCAATCTCACAGCACTCCTCGCCCCCCCTATCCCGACCAATCACATCTATCCTGCAATCCCCCCTCTCCCCCGCGGGGTCCCCCCGCCTGAAACCCCTCTCCCTCGATTTCTCATCAGCTGCAACTGAAACTCCTAACCGTCAACATCCCTCTTTCAAATCCCCCTTCCAAGACCTGACCATCCTATCAAAAGCAGCATCCCAACCCCTCCCGAAGCCTGCCAATCGCTCTGCTCGCCCACTATTCCCATCTATCACCCCCCAACCTACCCCTCCCCCCCAAACTCTCCACCACTGCACCCTCCCCCTCCCCCTCCACCACAAAGATCATCCCCGACTGCCGATGTGAACTGCATCCTATTTAACGCCCGATCAATAGCAAAAAACAGACATTCCATCTTTGACCTCCTCACCTCTGACAAACCAAACCTAGTTTTCATCACCGAAACCTGGTTCTCTGACGACTTCGGCCCAATCGCCAACAAAGCCTTTCCCCCCCCCCAACTACTCCCTCATCCCACAGAACCGTCCGTCCAGGGGAGGAGGGGTAGCACTCGTCTTCAAATCTCTCTTCCGCGCCTCAATCATCGATAACCAACCCTCCATTCCATCCTGCGAATCTCTCCTTGTTAAACTATCCCTCTCACCATCGCTCTCACATAGCTTCCTATTAATCTACAGGCCCCCAGGCTACGATAGACACTTCGCAAATAACCTTTGCGACTCTATTGCCACCCTCCAACTAAACCATCCTAACCTCACCCTTCTTGGAGACTTCAACATATGGCTCGACATCCCCACCAACCCTATGACATACTCCCTGGTTGACGGATTAGATGCAATTAACCTCCAACCCCACATAAACGGACCGACCCACTATAAAGGACACACTCTCGATGCCATCTTTAGCTCCAACAACCTGATTCAGCTAATGCCGCCCACCCCTATCATCTGGTCTGATCACTTCATTCTCTCTTTCACCATCCACTCACCCGAACCCCTCCCCTTACTCATATCCGAACCTCCGAATATAGGCAAATGCTGGAAGAAACTAATAATCACCCCAGACTTAGCCGAGGTTCTCCTCCAGTCTCCACCACCATCCTGCCCTCTCAACAACCATCTCACCCCTGAGGCCCTTGATTCATGGCTTAGCGCACCTCTGATGCGCCTCACCCCCTCCTGCAAACCATCAACCCGCCGTGGCTCTTTCCCCAGATGGTTCACTCCTGAGCTGAAGACCACTAAACGACTATACAAACACCTAGAACGCAAATGGCATAAAGAGAAAACCCATGAGAGCAGGACCACCCTGGCCCGACACCTGTATCGCTACAAAGCCGAAATCCGGAAAACAAAAAAGGCCCACTACAACTCCCGAATCCTAAACTGCAAAAACCCAAATAAAGAACTCCACAAAATTATCTCCGAATTCACCAATCCAGCTTGTAACAAAACCATCCCGACCGCATCGCAATCACTCTGTGACTCACTCTCCCTCCACTTCTACTCCACAGCTATAGAAAGGACAAATACTCTAACCTCCAAACTAGCACTCTTACAGCCACTAGACAATCCTCAGCCCGTACCACCCAACCCATCAGCTGCAACCTCCACGCAACCAACGTTCGACTCCTTCAGTCCATTAACAACAGAACAGTTTCTCAAACTCCTATCTGCCCGCAAACCATCCGGATCACCATTGGATCCATGCCCAGCCACTACCCTTAAAGAAATCTTTGCCTCCACCTGCGCAGGAGAACACGCAAGATCTATCATAAATGCTTCCCTCTCTTCCGGTACCTTTCCAGACGCATTCAAATTGGCGCACGTCAAACCCCTGATTAAAAAACCCTCGCTCGATCCGCTTGACCCCAAAAACTACCGCCCCATATCAAACACCAGATTCCTCGCCAAACTCATTGATCGAACCGCCTACTCTCAACTTAACGCCTTTGTTGAAGCCAACAAACTCCTAGACCCTGCCCAATCAGGCTTCAGAACTTGTCACGGAACTGAAACCACCCTAACCTCTATCTGGGACGACCTTAAAATGACTGCTGACTCCGCGGGATGCGCCGCACTAATCCTTCTCGACCTATCAGCCGCCTTTGACACGATCAATCACTCAATACTCCTTGATCGCCTCCACTCCCTAGGAATACGTGGAACTGCCCTCAAATGGATAGCCTCATTCCTCAAAGACAGGCACCAAATAACGACACTCTCCAACTTTACCTCCCAAGCCCGACCAGTCGACACAGGAGTCCCACAAGGAGCGTGTATCTGCCCTCCTCTTCAATCTCTACCTGACCACCCTCCCACCGATAATTCGTGCACACAACATCCTATGTTACAATTACGCCGATGACACACAACTAATTCTAAAATTCCTGAACACGAATCCTAACTCACGACCAGACCTGGCATCCTGCCTCCTTAACATTGAACGCTGGATGACCCAAAACCACCTCCTGTTAAACCCCTCCAAAACAGAAATCATGGTGTGCGGCAACCCAGATCTTCTCCCGCACCCTCTACTCTGGCCAACCGCCATGGGCAACTCACCGATACCCTCCAACACAGTGAAAAATCTTGGATGCACCCTAGACTCTGACCTAACACTCTCGCGCCAAGTCAACAATGTCTCAAAGTCCTGCCACTACCACCTCAAAAACCTTAGGCGCGTCTTTCCATATCTATCATTTCCTAACAGAGTCTCTGCGGTACAATCAATCGTCATCTCACGGCTGGACTACGGCAACCCCCTATACCTCGGAATCCATGCCTACCAAATGAACAATTTTCAAAGAGCACAAAACGCAGCGGCCAAAGTGTTACTTGCGCTTGGTCCAAGAGACCACGTATCGACAGCCCTCAAGACACTGCACTGGCTTCCAGTAGCCCGTAGGGTAGCTTTCAAAACCTTATGCCTCACCCATCGAGCAGTACATAAAACTGGACCGCAATATCTTCAAGAAAAACTAATAGCTTATCACCCCACTCGCACCCTCAGATCAAGCACAGCCGGCCTCCTAGTAATTCCTAAGACTAACTCAGTCAGGTTAGGCGGAGCATCATTCTCAGCCCTAGCCCCAACCCTGTGGAACTCTCTGCCACCCCACATCAGGCTAACCGAGGAGCTAACAGCTTTCCGCAAACTACTGAAAACCTGGCTCTTTCCCTAAACCAACCGGTTCCGTGCTAGCATCATCAAAATAACACCGACCCAGCGAAGCACCAAAAGCAATACCAAAAGCAAAAAAAAAAAAAAAAAAACGGATTGTATCAAATGTTCACAAAAGAAATTAAAACGAGTAATGTAGATCTAAACAGTGAAGTCAATAACACGAATTGATCACTGGACAAAAGAAAAATAGAGCGTGGACGAGCTTGGAAAGCCGATGAGTGTGGTGAACGGATGAGTGAGAAGGGCGAATGAATAAAGATGATTCTAGACAAGTATAAATGAATGTGGAGGATGAAAGCGGTTGACAAGTGCGTCTGGAAGACGGTTGGGTCTGGAGACCCGATGAATAATACGAGCAAAATCAATGGGGGTGACGGATGAGTGTGTAAACCAATTGACTGTAGAAAGCGGTCCGAGTATGGAGAGCGGCTATGTGTAGAAACTGGAGGAAGATGGAGAATGGAAGAGCATGCAGAGCGAAGGAGCTTGTTGAGCGAAGAGAGCATACAGAGCAGAAGAACGTGGAGAGCAGATGCGCGTAATGAGTAGAGAAAAGTATCAGTGACTGAATGGGGGAGGGACTGGGTGTGGAGAGCGGAAGAATGTGGAAAACGGAGCAATGTGGAGGGTGAGAGGCCGGAAGTGGGAGACCGACTGAGTACCGACGAGTGGAATGCGCGTGGAAGATGAACGCTGCTGACAGATGATTGTGGAGAGCCGATGACTGTGGAAGTCGGATGACTGGAGGGCGGATGACTGTGGAGAGCGAATGACTGTGGAGGGCGGATGACCGCGGAGGGCGGATTACTGCGGAGGGCGGATGACCGTGGAGGGCGGATGACCGTGGAGGGCGGATGACCGTAGAGGGCGGATGACCGTAGAGGGCGGATGACCGTAGAGGGCGGATGACCGTAGAGGGCGGATGACCGTAGAGGGCGGATGACCGTAGAGGGTGTATGCCTGTGGAGGGTGTATGACTGTGGAGGGTGTATGACTGTGGAGGGCGGATGACTGTGGAGGGCGGATGACTGTGGAGGGCGGATGACTGTGGAGGGCGGATGACTGTGGAGGGCGGATGACTGTGGAGGGCGGATGACTGTGGAGGGCGGATGACTGTGGAGGGCGGATGACTGCGGAGGGCGGATGACTGCGGAGGGCGGATGACTGCGGAGGGCGGATGACTGCGGAGGGCGGATGACTGCGGAGGGCGGATGACTGCGGAGGGCGGATGATTGCGGAGGGCGGATGATTGCGGAGGGCGGATGATTGCGGAGGGCGGATGACTGCGGAGGGCGGATGACTGCGGAGGGCGGATGACTGCGGAGGGCGGATGACTGCGGAGGGCGGATGACTGTGGAGGGCGGTGAGCGTACAGAGCGAACGAATCTGAAGAGCCAATAAACGTGGTGGACAGATGAATGTGGGGAACACACGAGTGTAGAATGCGGCTGAATGAATATGCAGAGCACATGAATGTAGAAAACGGTTGAGTGTAATGAGGGGAAGAACATGGACCGCGGAGGAGCTTAGGGAACGGCTGAGTACAGCTATCGGCTGAATCTGACGAGCGACGGAATGTAGCGAGCGGCTGAGTATCGCAAGCAGCTGAGTATGTCGAGCGACCGAGTGCAGTAAGCGGCTGAGTATGGCGAGAGAACGGGTATGCGTCGAACGAACGAGAAATAAGAGCGAGAAAACGAGTGTACACAAAACAGTTAAGTACATTGTACGGAAGAGTGAACGGAGCTGATGAATGCAGAACTGACAAGTGGCAGATGAGCATCTGATGCGAATGAGTGCGTAACAGATGAGCCTGGGGAGCGGGTGAACGCACGAAACAAATGAATGAATGGACCAGAGCGCATGATTATGCTTGATGGAGGAGTACGCTATACGGAAGAATTCGCTGACCCGATGAATAGTGCATAAGAGCAGATGAGAAACAAAACACATCGCACGGACCGGACCGGACCCCCCTGAATTGTGTAATGTGCAGACTCTGATGTGGAACGCAAGGAACCGTTGTAAGAGCATACTTCATTTCACACCCCACGCTTACTCTCTCCTTACACCACCACTCAAGTAGAACACAGAGATACTATGACACCATTCGGTATATCTGTTCTCATATCAACATCCGCCGCTCACTCCCCATCACTCTAAGTAAACATTGCTGGTCCCCCAGCCAAGCGTTCTCGTCAGGCCTAACGCTGCCTTACTCGGACTGGATAACTCCTGCCAGACCGAACACATACTCCTGATTCCTCAACCACCCCACCCATCGCTAGGAAGCAGCTACCACAGAAATTCCGCACCAGCTGCACACATACCTGGTGCGCACACGCACCTTTGACCCTCTCTAATCTCTCCACTGACCCGAACCTCGGTTCCCAAGGGCGTTCAACCTACCAGCGCCTTCAGACCATACCAATGGTATATAAGGCGCTATATAAATGCAAAATAACAATAACAATAACAATAATTACTAGGTTGGACATAATCTGGTCTGAACCCCCTGACAATGGAACTCCCAGGACAAGGAAGTGTGAAGTGGGGAAGGGGCAATAAACCTTCAATCAAGCTGGGAAACCCCCACCTAGCTCTGGAGGAAATGACAGTTGGTGGCAGCTGAAGAGAAAATAAAATGGTCCAGTGAAAGGACTGCCATTTGTTTCCAAAGACTATTGATTAATAAAAATGTAAAGACTTCTCTCTGCAGCAAGACTTTGTAAAAATGTAAACATTTTGCAGTTTAAAAGTGATTTTGTGCGGTATAATTTGAGACATGGTAGAATTCACCGACACCTTGGGTACAGAAATGGCAAAGAATAGGAGATTATAAGAAAAGTATCCATGATCCCATTGCGAATTTTAATACTTACCTCCCTTATGATAATCCACACACATGTATAAAGTTATGGAATTTTAGGCCGAACTTTTCATACTCAAAATTACTAAAAAGCATTAGAAGGGCGAAACAATGTCTCACACATTTCAGAGTTGGAGTGGAATGTTCTATATAAAATATGTAACCTAATTATGCAAGTTGCTCAGAGACTTCAACTGTATAAATGTACCATTTGTGGCAAAATCGGATTTAGATTAAGTAACTGTGGAAGGTTTTTGAACATTGTAAAAAAACTTGCATCATAAATCTGACATGTTATCCTGAAATCCAACCAGTTGAGAGTGAGGCGGAGACTAGCACCCCTGACCAATCCAGTCGGTCCGAAGTGTGCTTAGTTAAGCCTGCCCAGCCATATACTTTGATGATGTCACTATGCATTATAAATAAGAGTCCCCGACAAGACTCTAGACAGACACTCTTCCTGATTTTCCTGCGCCAGCGTTCCTGTTCCATTCATCCTGTCCAGATTCCAACTACAAGGCCAAAGCATTGCTTACCCTTCCAGCAAGGCCTCAATTCTAAAATCCCAAATAACCAAAAGGGAGAAAGTTGTGGTATTCTTTGGGAAGTATCCTGATTCCACTAGTTGCTGCCCACTAACTGCATCTAGCGGTACCTGTGCCATCCAGCTACCAGAATTACCATCCGGTTACCCGACCTTGCCCAGCTGTCTTTTGCCCTGCTGTCCTTTGCCAGGCACGCTGCCGTGTGGCGACCAGAACCTGTTGAAGGTCCAAAAATCCCAAACTAAAAGTGGACTGTAGTATAATCCCTAACCCATAGAAATCCATACTCTATCTTGTCTTGCATTTGTCTGTATCCTACACTCTAAGCCATCCTATCCTTATCCTGATAACTTGTTAAAACTGTCAGAATTAGCCGTGCAACCCTGCCCTTGATTCTAGTGCTGGCGCCATCTCTTTTCATTTTTGTCTGGTGTAAACTGTAAGCCCTCAATTATATTTGGAGTAATCCAACTCATTTCCATATATTTTATTATTGGGGTTGATCACTGGGTGGTAAGGTTGACCTCGCGAATCAACCTTGGAGCTTGCTGTGTTCCTCTTCAACAATATATTCTAGATAATGCATTTCAAGTAACATTTGCCTTTCTTTCAAAACTCAAGTCTTCATTTTGACCGCTTTGTTTTCCGAAAACTGAACCCCATTTCAACATAAAAAATTTCATTCAAAACGGCAGCTAACCCTATTCTTTCCGTTCTGTAACATCCCTGTGATGTACTTCTGTTCCCCTGACTAAAAACCACATCACGAGTTGCAATATTTCACCCGTTTTTTTAAAGAAACCGTTTGAGTACGTTTACACGGAAATTGAAAGGAAATGTAACTTTAACACATGTCATTTCGCTGCAATTTGTTTTGAACTTTCCACTTGTTTTACGAATTGTATGCCCTTGGTAATCCATTGTGTGTGATTGTTAGTATCTATGCATTGTTGCTTTAGTAAGGAATTGTATTGGTTTCAAGGTTTTTAACACATTAATTATTTATTTGTCCATTTCCAAGTGTCATTTTCTAACATTGCAAGGGGTTTAAAATCTTTTTTCCCCGGTTATTTGGGGAGGAAAGGTCGGATTTTGATTCCGTTTCCTGCCTCTTATTCCCGATTACCTGCTGCTTCTTGATATCCAAAATTGATTTGTGGGTTGAGGGAACATTGCAGGGGGAAATCCTAACTTGCGTGCTATCTTTCCTAAATCAAAAAGTGCTCCTATTCCCTGGTGTTTTGTATATGTTCCACTAGAAGGTTAAACCAAGTACATTGCTTACATTCACATTGTAATTATCACCCCATTGGTGAATGCTGCCCCATATTAAAAATTGTATGATTTCTTTTGAATTTTAAAATAAATATATAAATATTGTATTTCACCAACCAGCCTGGTTCATGATCCATTGTGATCTGGAGTATTTGAAAAAGGGGGGTGTGATACGAGTTGTGTACCATCTCAAATTGAATCTGCATAAAATAAGGAGAAACGTATCTCAGTTGTGCGCTACACACTAGGCCGAGACGAAGGTGTGTCACCTAATTGAAATCCTTAACAAATTTAGGGGCTCGTAAGCCGGGATTTGAGTTTGGTTGCCACCCATGGCAGTCTAACTCAGCAGACTAACCTGCAAGGTAGTGATACTTTGTGTGGTTGGAATACTGGGTTACACTGTAAAAGCGCCTCCCAAAAACAAATACTCTAAGTACCAGGCCTGTGTCTAGAAAACTAAAGTTAAATCAATCCTAAAATAGACAGAAAGCAATAGAATACAGGTTACCCTTACATAAATAAGTCAATAAAGAACGAACATGTCCAAAATGACCACAGCAGAAATCAGTATGGCTAGGGAGCACCTTCTGCACAAGCCATTTGTCAGAGGTGAATGGCCAGAACAGGATGAAAAGGTCTGGCTACAAGAAATAACACAACAGGTCACCGCCATGAACCTGGATACGTGGGCAGGACGGTGGCCTATTACATCAAGCATTGAGTGAGCTATATATGACCCCAAATATTTAAGAGGAGGAAATCAAAATTGTTATAATCGCGGCCTACATGTACCTCCACATGGGAGTGATACGGGAAAAGTGTGAAGAAAATATGACTCTTGCACAGAATCAATCTGAATTATTAAATAAAATTCAGACTGATCTAAATTTAGCAGAACAAAAATGACAAAAGATCCAAGAGTCGGAGGTAGAAGCTGGAAATGACATCATAAAATTAAAAGAGGACTTGGCTCTCCAACAGCAGATTAAAGTAGACAGTGGCCTAACTAGAAGCCGTAAAAATAGAGTGTCAGAAAAAGGTTGACTCTCTGGAGGAGGGTCAACTGAAATTAAAACAACAAATAAAGTATAACAGAGCCTGTTCGGAGCAAGTAAATGCTTTACAAAAACATATTGACAAATTGGAAGAGGAGAGTAAGGAATTAATAGATAGAGAGCTTCACCTCTAGACAAACTTCAATCAAGAACACCAAAAACTAAATACCATCAAGAAACAAAGGGATGTCCTGGCTGAACAGAGGGGCTCCCTAAATCAGGAGAAAGACGCCCTAGGCCAGGAAGTAAGCAATTTAAAAACAGAATTAAAGGGAAGTGAGTTAGCCCTCCAGAAACTAAATGAACTCCAAACAGAGTATGGGAGTCTACTGGAGCACGCCAGACCGGTAGAAGGTGCTCGGGAAGAGAACACCCATACCAAAGATGCACAAACTCAGGAGGCGAGTCTCCTGCAACAGAAATTGTCTCATTCCCAAACCATACAGGAAGCGCAGAGAGACAATAAGGCCCTCTGCGAGGAGAAATAGGGGCTCCGCCAGCAGGTGGTAGCTCAAGAGCGGGTCAGAGGCCAGTAAAGCCTTGATATCTGAGCAAAAGGCTAAGGTCTTTGCTTATTATCAAGAGGTAGGGGCTGAGAAGGAGAAACTAACAAGGTTGGAGAAAGAGGGTGCTAGATTTAATCCTAACTGGAGGGACCCTGAACAGGCAGAGAGGGACAGGGCAACCGCTGATCATAGTATAAGGACCTCTGTACTAAGGGACTCAAACCCATTTAACACTTTGTGCACTGCTGACTTCATGGCTGCCGGTTCACATTATCCGGAAACCATGATGCCATCAGAATTTAATAGACCAAGCATGATGGAACAGACAGGTCAGCGCCCCCAAGAAATGGACGGGCGTCCCTATATAGATACCCAAACATTAAGGCTGATGTCTCTGACAAGGAAGTCTCCTATGAGGGGAGAGTCAGGGAATTAGATCCACAGAAATACTACCTTCCAAGGGACCAGTTGGTTCGATTTGATGAAAAACCAAATGAAAGGAGGCCAAAAAAGAGCATCCTGAAGACCTCTACCCAAGTAGGGCAGTGGGGGGAATACTCTGCCAACATTGGGAGCAGGGAGGGGTCAGAAGACTACTCTCCTGTGCACCACAGGAGTGGAGAAACTAGGCCCAACCATTCTACGAGCCCCTCTCAAGCTCACGGAATCAGGGAGCGCCTAGATGATCATGAGGGGACCTCAAGTAGTAGTGCCTCCGAGTCGGAGGGTGAGTGGACTCGGTCGGGTGACTAAGCCAAACAAGGCAAACAAACTCAAGAGAGTGATGACAAAAGACCCCATTGGACAGATTAAGGCCATTACATTAGGAGTTTCATAACCCCATACCATAAAAACGCAAAATATTCTGTTTGGGAACACTTGGAACTCTATGAGCAGATGATGGATACTTTTCACCTTAAAGACAACTAGAACTGCATGTATGTTAAATGGACATTCTCCCCAGAGTACTCCAGCTTCTTTGCTGGACTGGAGGACCAGAACCATTCAAGATGATCCACCTACAGGGCGGCCATCTTGAAACACTTTTACGCCCACAGAAACCCCCCAAGAGGCTCGTAAAGCAGCCTACAATCTGCAGTGCAGGGAAGATCAGGCCCCACGAGAATTTGTGCAGGAGCACAAACGCGCCTTTGCACAAACCACTAGGAGGGTGCGCACGGATAGCAGGGAGTTTGTAACCATCTTCTTTCATGCACTCCCAAAGTATATTATGACCCAGCTGGTGAGGGACTTCCACGATAAAAGATCTCTGGACTGGGTCTTAGAGCAGGCGACCCGCATTTATGAAGTCCAAAAACCTGCAGAAAATAAAAATCTGGCCAAAAACCCCAAGCCAGCCAACATCCCTGCTGCTGCTAAGGTGGCTAAGGTGAAGGTTGCCCCCATTTTAGACCTAGAGATGGGGGAGCCTAAAAATGTACATACACAAAATCAGCAAAATCAGAGACCCAGAAGGCCTTCAGGCCAATCACAAACAGGTGGCAGTCAGGGAGGTAATCCCACTAATGGGACCCCAACTCCCCTGATTATATCAGTCCCCGATACAAGGGCAACCAACCAATCTTGGGGTATGTATGGACTCCCCCAGCCCAAGGGGGGCAATCCAATCAGGTAAGTACTACCCCGGGAAACTCCCCTTCTAACTTTCCCCAGGAGGGCAGTAATCCCCCAAATGCTGGGTTAAGTTTCTTCCCCCGGTACTCACAAAACCCCAACCTGCAGGACAACCCTCCTTTCTTTTCCTGCTTTCAGGAAACGGGACAACCCAATCTGGCTGAGGGGAGGCCAATAGTGGAGGGTTACCAAAATTCACAATATCCAGGGTACTACGGGAGAAGGGATAGCTACCCTTTCCGAGATCCACCTAGATTGGAACAGAGACCCTCGTACCAGCCGGAATGGGTGTCCCCACTGAAGCGGCAGGTCCAGAACCTAACACAGGATCTGGGTCACATGTGGAGGGCTCAACAGAGCCCTCAGATGAACATGGCGGCTCAGAACCCCACAAACCAAGGGTCTGGTACCCCGGAACAATGACGGGGAGAGAACCCTGACAACTCACCGGTTCCAGAGGAGGAGGCGGCACGGGGAGGAAGAGAGGTGTAAAGCCCTAGAGGAAGCTTCCTTCCTTTCTCGTGAAAAGCCCCTGGACACCCAGGAACTGGAACAAAAGTCTCTTGCCCCCAAAAATCTGCAACCCATAGAACAAAGTTGGGTAGGAGAAATAAAGACCTTTAAAAGTCCATTTTGTGGAGGAAGTTGGTGTCCAGGATTCTGGGAAAAAGATCTTCTCCTTCAGGGACGAGGGAACTCCTCCCAAAGAAAAACGGGTCCCAAGAGATCTAAATGAAGACTGGGTGGATGTGGGGACTGATTCAGAATCGCCCATCTTTGAACCCCAGAATGAGCATCAAGCAGACATTAAAAGAGGATTCCTAAACTTCCCAAATCAATTCTGGTGACTGTCTCCAAAAAAGGGGGGGGGGGAGCAGCCCAGAATCAGAAAAGGAGGAGCCCGAAACGCCCCAAATATCATAATGTAAACATTTGTTTTCAAATTCCCAAACTCCAACACAGAATTATGCCCAAACTACCCCTGTGTCGGAGTCCAAAATAAGGAAATCGACCACCCAGCTTGCCCAAAATGCACATTACCTTTGCCCATTGGAGGAGAAAGAGGGTAGATTTTATGCCCCGGTCCAAGTGCAAGGGCAATGTACATTTTCAGCGCTGGTGGACACTGGATCCCAAGCCACTCTGTCAAAAAGGGCCTTTGAGCAGCTAAATTCGGGAAGGGGGGGGGGGGGGGGGGGAGATACCAGATCCCTCTCACCCCTCTTCCTAGACAACTCCAGAACTTTGATGGGAATTAAATTCCTGTCGAGGGGACTGCGGATTTGGAAATAAAAATTGGGCGACACAAAGTGAAACAACCGGTTATAGCCGTGACTCCAGAGGGCACACCCGGTCTACTAGGAAATGACATCCTGCGTAGGTTGTCCCCCCTGATAGACTGTGTGAACAAGGTCCTCTGGACTCAGACTAACAGGCCAATAAAATTGAAACAGAGTGTCAACCATGTTAGTTTAAATGGCACATGCCAAATGGCTGAACAAAAACCTGATCATATTGAGCTTCATTTCCAGAACAATCAATTACATGACGTGACAGTAAATGCTGTAGGACAACAAATGGTGATGGAAATACCTCTCCATTCCTGAAAATCAACCTTCCTTCCAGTTTCAAGTGGCATTCCACACTGGAAGGAAATACTTTGAAATTCGATACCAATTCACCATCTGAAAATCACAATTCTATAGTCAAAAGTGATGAGAAATCAGCTCAAAGTTTAGCTGACACAGTTGTTCATCCCTATTCAGTTACATG
Organism: Ambystoma mexicanum; assembly: GCF_040938575.1. Lineage (NCBI taxonomy): Eukaryota > Metazoa > Chordata > Amphibia > Caudata > Ambystomatidae > Ambystoma > Ambystoma mexicanum. The sequence continues at coordinate 702,454,249 of NC_090938.1, read as the reverse complement.
AGGGGAAGGAGGCTGTTCTCGCCCGAGTGTGTGTGAACAACGGTAAGAGCTTCATCAGCGAAGCCATATTCCGAAAGCTCCCAAAAGATCCAGCCATTCCCACATTTAAATTGATTGATAAGTGGGAAATGAGTCTGGAAACTCCCAATTCAAAACATCTCCTGCCTAGCAGGTGTATGCTCAAAATTTCTATAGGAAACAAAAGCATAGTACATAATTCTTGGGTCGTGCGAGATGTCCCTGCTGCATTCTATTTAGGCAGTGACATTCTCAATTGTTTTGCCATTAACTCGGACCTGATAAATTACAAAGCCTGGTCCAGACTAGGGGGTAATCCCATGGACTTTGATGATTCAGAAAAAGCATTTCGGTCAGCCCAATTGCTGCCTTATGCAGTTGACGTTCAAATTGGGGAGGAGGTCACCATCCCAGGACGGACACGACTATTCCCATTTGAATTAAAAATTAAAAGAGGACAGAAACTGCAAAATCCTGACGCATATGTACACCTCAATGCCCATCTCCAACAGCAGGGGTGGGGTTGAAACCCAACACCATTAGTCAATGTAAAACACAACACCATTTCAATTTTGATGGATAACAGCAACCCTAGGAGTACCACTCTGGGCGCAGGCACCATTATTAAAATGGTGGCTGATGACCGACATTTTTCCATGGATATAGGTAATGAACTGATAGGACCAATCCCCCATGACTGTTTTGACAATGATAGTGACAATGACTTACCACCAGACAGGATCTTCACCCGGCAAGGGGGGAATTTCCTAGTGTATTCTTCCTGCCCTTACAGTGAGGAAGAGGTGACCTGTGACATTAGGAAGGATGAGGTGATCTTCCAGATCCACAATGACAGCCTCTCCTACCTGAAACCCTCTGTCCAGGTCAATACGGTACAATAAAACCATTGTGAGCATTCTAAAAAAGTTTGTGGCGGACTCTGGGCCAAGTCAGGACATCCGATTACCGCTTGTCCTGATGGCCATCAGATCTATACCTTCTTCTGCAACTAAGATGTCTCCATTTGAGCTGATGACTGGACGAAGGATGGTGCTACCTCAGCATCTGCTCTAAAGAAAACAAGAGCCAACACTGATAAACGCCTCCAAAACTCACGAGTATGTTGAGAATCTAAGAAAACATTTTCAACATGCTTTTGCGTACGCTCAGCGGAATCTGGAAAGATCTGCCGAGGGTATGACGACTCAATATGATCTAAAAACAACCAAAAAGGAATACCAAGTAGGAGACAGGGTCTACTTGTACAATTTCCAAAGGAACCAGACCAAAGAGCGTACATTTTTACCAAGCTGCCGAGGACCTTTTGAAATTGTAGATACAATCTCACCTGTCGACTACAGAATCCGCATCCCCAAAGGCGAATTGACAGAAGAAAAATGGGTCCATATTAATCAGTTAAATAGTTGTCACCCTAGGCACCCTTTGCAACAAATTGAGGAGCCCAGAGAAAATCAAGTAGAGGATACATCTGAAACATGAGAATATATCAATTGTCATTAAATGCCTGCGTATCCCACTGCTGTCAACCCGATTGTAGGGCAGTTAGTGTGAAATTGTAGTAACCGGTTTGTGTTTTCTTTCATAGATTTGTACTGGCTGCGCCTTCACTATCAAGGGGACATGGAAAGGAGAAACCGAAGGGAACCTGCGGTTGTCGCTCAACACCATAAAGGAAGATCCAAGAGAAAACTGTGGATGTTGTTCCATGTTCCAACGAGAGGCAGCGAGAGGATCGTGGCGCACCATTCTCTGATGGAAGGACTAATACCTTATGTATCCTGCGTTGCCCCATTGAGGAATCCCACTTGCCCGATTCTCCCTCGACTTGTAATCTCAGAAGGGTCAGGGGGAGGGGGGATATGTGGGATATATTGACCCAACTCAGCTGTGCTTCCCCACATCACAAAGCTGCATTTCAGCAGAAACAGCAAAATAGCTGTGCTGGCTTCTGTGAGCTCCATGGCCTCAAAACTGTGTTTTGCAGCAAAAAAGATGGCTGCACCGGCTTGCCAAGCACACATTGGGCAGGATGGAACAAGGGGACACACTGAGGGAGGGTGCCAGTGTGTTCTGACATATTCAAATGGAATAAAGTGAAAAGGCAGCGTTGCTTTGCTGCCAGCCCAAAATCCTCAGTAAAAAGGAAAAGCGTTGTCACCTTTAAAATAAATCTGCTGATGCTATTTTCATCTGCTCTTCCTTAAACTGCTGTTATTAATAAGACCCTGCCATGCCCAGTATATCCCATTGTGCTTCAGCAAAACCAAGCATGATTTCTAATTGACAGGCCCTGTCAAACCAACTCTGTGAAAAATCAACCAAGGAACTTCACTTTTTACCACACAGGGAACCACGTTCATTTTCTTCACAAAGTATCAAAGATCAGTAGTTCAAAGGAACTCCAGCTATCTGGGCCATGTCAATTTCAATGCCTCTGTGTTTCAAACCAAACTCTGGCATACAATACTATGGCTGCAAAACAGTGTGGGAATCTGATGGAGATGCAAAACTGAATTTAAAAAGAAATGCCAGCTTGCACCACAAATGTAAAACAATGGGTTTTGCAAACTAAAGGAGAAAATGCCAGTTTTAAAAAGTACAACTGTTGAATGAAAGCCTGCCATTACCTAGCCATGTGAAGGGGTTGGTTGCTGGTGAAAATACACACCTGGGCTATTTTATTCCACAGGCTTGTTTTAATTCATGACCAAATATAAGAAAATAAAGGTTTTAAACCGCCTGGGCTGGGTTTTGCAAGCTCTCAAAACATGTTATTCCAGTTGGCAGAGCTAAGGCTTCCCCCAAAGAAAGGGAACCACCATAACCTCTCAGCAGATACTAACACCCCAGTGATAATTACTAGGTTGGACAGAATCTGGTCTGGGCTGAACCCCCTGACAATGGAACTCCCATGACAAGGATGTGTGAAGTGGTGAAGGGGCAATAAACCTTCCATCAAGCTGGGAAACCCCCACCTAGCTCTGGAGGAAATGACAATTGGTGGCAGCTGAAGAGAAAAAAAAATGTCCAGTGACAGACAAAGGACTACCATTTGTTTCCAAAGACCATTGATTAATAAGAATGTAAAGACTTTCATCTCTGCAGCAAGACTTTGTAAAAATGTAAAAATGTTGCAGTTTAAAAGTGATTTTGTGGGGTATATTTTGAGACAATGTAGAATTCACTGACAACTTGGGTACAGAAATGGCAAAGAAAAGGGGATTATAAGAAAAGTATCCATGATCCCATTGCAAATTTTAATACTTACCTCCCTCATGATAATCCACACACATGTATAAAGCTATGGAATTTTAGGCCTTTCATACTCACATTTCAGAGTTGGAGTGGAATGTTCTACATAAAATATGTAACCCGTTTATGTGAGTTGCTCAGAGACTTCAACTGTATAAATTTACCATTTGTGGCAAAATCGGATTTAGATTAAGTAACTGTGGGAGGTTTTTGAACATTGTAAAAAAACTTGCATCATAAATCTGACATGTTATCCTGAAATCCAACCAGTTGAGAGCGAGGCGGAGACTAGCATCCCTGACCAATCCAGTTGGTTAGAGGTGTGCTTAGTTAAGCCTGCCCAGCCATATACTTTGATGATGTCACTATGCATTATAAATAAGAGTCAGTGACAAGACTCTAGACAGACACTCTTCCTGATTCTCCTGCGCCGGCGTTCCTGTTCCATTCATCCTGCTGAGTCCAGATTCCAACTACAAGGCCTAAGCATTGCTGACCCATCCAGCAAGGCCTCAATTCTAAAATCCCAAATAACCAAAGGGAGAAAGCTGTGGTATTCTTTGGGAAGTATCCCAATACCACTAGTTGCTGCCCACTAACTGCATCCAGCGGTACCTGTACCATCCAGCGACTAGAATTACCATCAGGTGACCCGACCTTGCCCAGCTGTCCTTTGCCAGGCACGCTGCTGTGTGGCGACCAGAACCTGTTGACGGTCCAAAAATCCAAAACTAAAAAAGTGGACTGTAGTATAATTCCTAACCCATAGAAATCCAAAGTCTATCTGGTCTTGCATTTGTCCTTATCCCACACTCTAAGCCATCCTATCCTTATAACTTGTTAAAACTGTCAGAATTATCCGTGCAACCCTGCCCTCGATTCTAGTGCTAGCGCCATCTCTCGCTTCATTTTTGTCTGGTGTAAACTGTAAGCCCTCAGTTATATTTCGAGTAATCCAACTAATTTCCATATATTTTATTGTTGGGGTTGCGCACTGGGGTGGTAAGGTTGACATTACGAATCAACCTTGGTGCTTAGTGTGTTCCTCTTCAACTATATAGTCTAGATAATTAATTTCAAGTAACATTTGCCTTTCTTTCAAAACTGAAGTCTTAATTTTGACTGCTTTGTTTTCCGAAAACTGAGCCCCATTTCAACCTGAAAATCTCATTCAAAACTGCAGCTAGCCCCATTCTTTTACTTCTGTAATATCCCTGTGATGTACCTCTGTTCCCCAGACTAAAAACCGCAACACGCTTTGCAATATTTCACCCGTTTTTTAAAGAAACCGTTTGAGTAAATTTACACGGAAATTGAAAGGAAATGCAACTTTTACACGTGTCATTTGGCTGCAATCCGTTTTGAACTTTCTATTTGTTTTTCGAATTGTATGCTCTTTGTAATCCATGGTTTGTGATTGTTAGTATCTTTGCATTGTTGCTTTAGTGAGGAATTGTATTTGTTTCAAGGTTTTTAACACACATAAACAAGTGTTATTGCATAGCAAGAGGTTTAAATTCCTTTTTTTCCCTCTTATTTGAGGATGAAAGGTCAGATTTTGATTCCGTTTCCTGCCTCTTATTCCCGATTATCTGCTGCTTCTTTATATCCACTCAGAATTGATTATTCGTGGGTTGAGGGAACATTGCAGAGGGAAATCCTAACTTGTGTGCTATCTTTCCTAAATCAAAAAGTGCTCCTATTCCCTGGTGTTTTGTATATGTTCCACCAGAAGGTTAAACCAAGCGCATTGTTTGTTTATTTATTTATAATGCGCGCCAGACCCAAGGGTAACCGGGCGCAACAGAAAGGATATGCAAGACTTACAATGTTACAATGTGCAATGTTACAAGAATTTACAGAGCATTGCTTACATTCTCATTGTAATCATCACCCCATTGGTGATTGCTGCCCCATATTAAAAACTATATGATTTCTTTAGAATTTTAAAATAAATAAATAAATATTGTATTTCACCAACCAGCCTGGTTCATGGTCCATTGTCACGCCGTATTTGAAAAGGCGGCGTGATACGAGTTGTGTACCATCTCAAACTGAATCTGCATAAAATAAGGAGAAAAGCATCTCAGTTGTGTGTTACATACTAGGCCGAGACCAAGGTGCGTGTCGCCTGATTGAAATCCTTAACAATGCAGTGAAGTGCATGCAGGTTGCTGGGTGAGAATGGATGTGCGAGTTTTGGGTGGGTTGAGAATGCAGAGATTTGAAAAGTTGGTTTAGTGTGTTCTGTAGCCTGGTTCTAATACTTCTTGTTCCGTTTGAGCTGTATTCCTGTGGGTGGGGTTGTTGCTGATTCCTTATCGGCCGTCTGAGTGTAGTGTGTGATGGTGGGGTGCAGCCCCAGCTGTATCCTAATGAGCATTGTATGGTGCGATAGGTAAGTCCGATTTCTTTCCTTATGGTGTGGGAGCTGGGTTTGGTGCTCCCTATTCCCTTGCTGTCTGTTGCGACATTGGTCTGTTGGACCTTTTTGTGGTTCAGGCTCGGGCTGCTGTTACTGAAACGTTCTAGTACTTCCGTCTTGGTCAGCCTAGGTATTCAGTCTTTAGTGTCCTCCTATCGTGGTTATCTCTCAGTTATTCGTTCGGTATGTCGTGGAGTGTCTACCTTAAAGCTATTGTTTGGTTGTTGCTTGTGTGTGATGGTGCGGCGCGCTCCCAGCTGTATCCTAATGATCTTTGTATAATGTGATCGGGTGCGTCTATTTCTCACCTTCTGGTTTCGGGCTGAGTAATGGGTGTTCCCTATTCCTTTGCTTTATATTGTGACAGGGGTCTGTTGGAGCATGGCTATGGTTTGGGACAGGGTGTTATTGATGATTCGCCCTGGTGCTTCCGTATTGGTCTTGCTATGCGTACGGTCTTTTGGGTTCTATCATGGCTGTCTCTCGGTTAGTCGTTCGGTATGTCGTGGAGTATCTTCCTTAGAATATTTTCCCAGTTCATTGCTTAGTGTGAATCAGGATCGGTCTCTTCATTCCTTGTTGTTTCAGTTGTGTGTGCGTTTGTGTGTCCCTGTGGGCAGTCTTCTAATTATGAAGTTTCCTGAATAGTACGCGGTTTCTTGTGTTGCATATGTATTTTGGTAGGCTGTTCCAAGTTTTCAGTTCCTGGTGAGAGAAAGAGGATCCTCTGATTTTTCTTTTATTGTAGGGTTTCGGCCCAGGCGGATGTTGTTGCTTGATCTGAGTGTACTTGTTGGTTGATGTAGGTGCAGTTTGTCTCTCAGGAACTCAGCGCTTTGTTTGTGTACTGCTCTGTGCGCGATGCACATTGTTTTGAATTTTATTCGTTGTTTCATTGGTAGCCAATGCAGTGTTTTTAGCACAGGTGTGATGTGTTCTCTTCAAGGTAGTTTCAGAAGCAATCTGGCTGCCGCATTTTGTATGCTTTGTAGTTTTTTTTAGAAGGCGTTCAGGCATACCCAAGTATAGGCTATTGGCGTCGTCTACTCTGGACATGATGAGAGAGATGATGATGGTGGTTGTTTTGTTGGCAAATTATAGTAACGGTAGGATCCTCTCTGCCGCTCGCAGAAGAAAGCAGCATTTCTTGAGCAGAGTGTTTACTTGGGACTCTAGCGTGAGATTATTGTCCATCAGGACCCCCAGGTTTTTATAGTCGGCGAAGTTGCTGGGGTAGTCCTGAGTTCCAAAGGGATGAAATGGTTTTCTACTCCATTTTTTGTGACTATCAATATTTCTGTTTTGTCTGGGTTGATTTTGAGGTAGTTAAGAGTTCATCCAGTTGAATACCTCACAAAGGCAGTTTTCTAGCGTTAAGTTTATTTCTGGATTGTCTTGTATTTTGAAGATTGTGCATCGTCGGCATAGTTATAGCAGGTGAGGCCGTGACTTTTGATGATTTTGATTAGTAGAGATAGGTAATGTTGAATAGTAGTGGGGAGAAGGATGATCCTTGTGGTACTCCACATGTTGAGTCTCTCGGGTTGGATTTGAAAGGTTTCATCCATATGGTTTCCGTTCTGTTTGTTAGGAAGGATTTCATCCACAGTAGGGCGGTGTCCGTTATTCGAGTCCTTCTAATCTCGTTATGAGGATGTTGTGATTAACTGTGTCGAATGCTGCGGATAGGTCTAGCAGTATTAAGGCAGTGCTGTTGTCTGAGTCTGCATTTATTTTTAGGCCGTCCCATATTGAGAGGAGAGCAGATTCTGTTCCTCTCATTGGTCTGAAACCAACTTGTGCCTGGTCTAGTGGGCAGTGCTCTTCTATGAATTCTTGGGTCGTTTTGTAGATGTACGTTTCAAGCAGCTTGGCTGTGTACAGGATGTTGGAGATGGGTCTGTAGTTGGAGGTCCTCTACGGTTCCCGCTGTATCTTTGAGTAGTGGCCTATGTACGCTGGTTTGAATGCTTGTGGCACTTTCCCAGTTGTGATTGAGAGGTTGAGGACGTTCCTGTGATATTCCATGGGAGTTCCTCGTTTAAGAATATATGTCTGGGGGCAGGGGTCCTCAGGAGACCCTGAGTTGTTATGATTTACCAGTTTGACGAAAGTCTCCACTGATATTTCGGGAAATCTTTGTAGTTTCTTCGGATGTTCCTCCTGAGGATAGGTGGGGATCGTAGTATGATCGGTTGGTCTGCTTTGTATGGTTCGTTGGATGGTGGTGATTTTGTTTTTGAAGTGGTCTGCTAGGTCATTGCATAGTTTTGTCGAAGGAATCGGTGTGTTGTTGCAGCCCGGTGGATTTTTTATTTCATTTATGATTTTGAAGAGTTATTTTTGGGTGTTTGCTGCTTCGAAGATTCGGTTGTCATAATGTTTCCTCTTTGCTTTTGTATTTCCTTTTTGTATGCGCGGTTATGTTGCAGGACTTTCAGCTTATTCGCAGTGTTTATTCTCCAATCTAGTTCTAGTCTTTGTTTTTTTCTTTTCATGGTGCTGAGTAGCGGAGTGAACCATTTTGCCATTGCTCTTTTATGAGAAGGATTGAAAGGATTTTCTTTGCCGATGTTGTCGAAAGTCGTTCTCATCCAGGTGTGGAGCAGGGCAACTTTTTTGTCCAGGTCAGCTTCTTCCATAAATGTTGGGTGCGGTTTGCTGAGCTCCAGGAGTTCAATTAGGTTGGCCGGGCAGTGACAGGGACATGAGAACCAGCAGGCATGACACATAGCCCCTGAGAGTTTCTCTACAGGGGAGGAAGAATCCATAACCCGAGTGCTTTTGGAGGACGAAGGCGTCAAGGACTTTTCTATGACTTTGGTAGCAGGGACATGTTTTTGAAATAGTTCCTGCATTTTCGGTGTATGTTTAGGGAACGCTGATGCACCTTTTGTCGGCTGTTTTTCAGCACGCAAAAGGAGGGCCTTTTCGTGTGCAGTGTTCAAAACGACTTTGGGTGCCGGTTTCGGAGGCCTGTCGAGAGGCGAAAGCATAAGCAATGGCCCAGAGGACTAGGAAGATCTAGAGGCTTTTTCCACAGACACCACGTGGGCCTCAACGCGCAACGATTTCGTCGAATGTCGGCCATGGGCTATGTGCTTCGTGTGTTGTGTGTTGTGTGTGTGATGGCCGCCGGGTGTCATCTCTGCACAGAGTCGGGGGCCCACACATGGGGTTCCAACGAACCCCGGTCACCTTCAGCGTCACCGAGGAAAACGATACTGCCCTTGCTGGAGTCCTCCGTCACGTCGATGGAGGCTTCGTCTGAACTGTGTGGACGGCCCAGCGCTTTGTGCGTTGATCTTTGAGTTTTCGGATGGAAAGGTTTGCAGGACTTGCAAGGCTTTTCGGGGTGACAGTAATTGCACTCCCTAGGGAGACAGTAATTGCACACGTGCAGTGTATCTTTCCACAGGAATTTTCTTTGGCAGTTCGGGCAAAATGTAAGTGGTGTTTTGTCCATTATAAATGGAAAGGGCAGTTAGGCGAGGAAGACGGAAAAGGGGTAGCAGAATATGCATTCTCGAAAAATAGTCGGTATGGAAGACCTCTCCCCCTCGCTCCCTAATGTAAGGGCCGAAGCCCGAAGAGGCCCATGAAGGCTGCATCTGGTCACTGATTCAGTCAAGTCGTCGACGAAGGAGTGGTCTGTCGATGGCCGTCGAGTAGTTGGATGACGCTGCGGTGAAAGAAAGAAAGAAAGAAAGAAAGAAAGAAAGAAAGAAAGAAAGAAAGAAAGAAAGAAAGAAAGAAAGAAAGAAAGAAAGAAAGAAAGAAAGAAAGAAAGAAAGAAAGAAAGAAAGAAAGAAAGAAAGAAAGAAAGAAAGAAAGAAAGAAAGAAAGAAAGAAAGAAAGAAAGAAAGAAAGAAAGAAAGAAAGAAAGAAAGAAAGAAAGAAAGAAAGAAAGAAAGAAAGAAAGAAAGAAAGAAAGAAAGAAAGAAAGAAAGAAAGTTCTATGAATAAACTTAACTAGTCAAAAGGCATCAACCTGAAAGCAACCTCGCAACTTGCCACCGACCACGATGGCGGAAAGAAAGAATCTGAGGGAACTACGCGCGAGGGACCAAGAGTGTAGTTACATGCAGTGCAAGATAAGATAAAATCCTTCTTTGTTTGGACGGTGTCCCTTGGTGTGAATGAGGTCAGCCGCATGTCTCGTGCAAAAAATAAAAACAGCTAGAAAAGAGAATACAATGGAAAATTACCTAATGCCTTTGGGCACAAGTTTCTCTTATGTGTGGTTTTAAAAGATAAAGAGCGAAAGAATCACTGATGGGTATAGAAAATGAAAAAAATTAAAGTAATACACAACCAGATTGGGGACAAAGAATGTAATGTAAAAATTACTTCTATGAAGAAATGATGGGGAAGCCTTCCAATTACCTAATGTGATCCCGGAGACCGTAGTTCGTGTCAGTGTGCTGGATGAAAGCGACAACTGCAAGACTACAACTGATAAAATGGGGTATCTGTGTCCCTGGTGTGCTCAGGCAATGACTGTTCAATATTCACGCTAATCGCTTGCCATGCAAGTGTGGTTGGCCACAGTCTCAGTGACGCAGAGTAGTACCCCAGACCCTGATCAAAGTTATAGGTTTATAGTGAGTCACTGTGACACCGCGCTTGACCAATGCATTCACAAGAAAAACTGGATTGTACTCATTACCTGTGATGTTTAAATTTGTATTTAATAGTCGTCATCTAGCTAAAACATTACATGTATAACAATGCACCCCAGCATAAGCTTCAAATAAACATCAATCATTTAAAAAAACCATTACAGATGTAATAATGAATCCCAACATGAACTTCAAGTAAACATTAGTCATTACATGGAGAAGGAAGGGGAAACAAGGTTGAGGTGTGCCGTAGTTGTGAGGCGTTGGGATTAACGAAAATTAAAAAAGGGACAAAATCGAAGAAGTGATACCTGGAAGAACAATTGAAAAGAGGATTGCAGTACGTACGAGGGACTAGCAGGTCCCTCAAAACTGCTGGTTAAGTATAAATGCAGACTCAAGAATGTCACCTCTGAGTCGTTGCGCAGCCCTAGTGCAGGTAAACAATGCACATTTAAACTGGGTTTATAACAGATAAACAAGCACAGTGTAACAAGTAGTATAGTACAATAAATTTGTCAGCCAAAATGCTATTAGAAAAAATGTTATGAGTTAGTGCAAAAACAGAACTGCCGACACGTGTTTCGACCCTGGACAACGGGTCTTTTTCAAGGCAAAACGTGTGATGATCGGTCTGAATATATATGCGCAGAGCCCGTTGTGAAAACGTAAGGGCAAATTCTAAGACGGCCTGTTCAGTTCTGGTGGTATATATATGCTCAATAGCTTGTCCGTCATTAATACTCGTGTGTTAATACTCGACGAATTTATTGTACTATACTACTTATTACATGGAGAAGGACCCTTTAAATAATTGAACATAAAGATGGAACAGGTGGTTCCATCGCAGTAATATATAAAGGGGATGTCCAATAGCAAAATGGCCGACATTTACAAAGTTTGAGTGGCCGGCCCCGGTAATCGGGAATTGTAGTCTGTAAAATGAAGCTGGGTATGGTACTTAGTCGTATATGTTAAACATAGAAGTACGGAGGCCTGCACTCCAAATAAATAAGCATGCATGTGCAAATGTACAAAGGAATACAAAAATATGAAAAGGTGCGTTATATCGGTGCTTGTCTGAGGTACAAGTTTCAAGTGTGAAAAAATAAATATAATGCGTATGGATGATGAAATGTAACGTTGGCAATAAGTACACAATATCGCAATATTCAGAATGGCAAAATAATGTTGCTAGCAAATGAATCCCAACTTAAACTCATTCCAAGCGATGAGGAATATCATGATTAATAGGATTTCACATGAAATCGAAAGACGACAGGAACAAGTTTTGTGTAATTCTAAGGAATAGTCATCTATATGTAGAGAGAGAAGAAACTGTTAATGCCATTAAATGCTTTTCTGAATGCAAGCTGAAAGTGTTACACATGACCTCCATCTTCAGATAATGGACTGTTATTGTTCGTTAGGTTTCATGAACCCAGCTAAATTGGACAGCAATTAGGTCTTATTCTTAAATAATGTATTCTTGTGGGGCAATCAATGAATCAATTGTGCTGAAAACATATCTATATCATTAAGGAGTCAAATATTGGTCATACAAATACAGATCATCCTAAGGGTTATTGTAGTATGTCATCAAAGGTCTGAGGTCACACACCATGCAAGTAATAAAGCACACTGTTATTCACATGAAACAGTTTAGATTGAACTCTTTGTTCATCCCTTTCGGTTGTACAGAGTCTAAAAGGTGGATCCGGAACATTTCTCTCTGCATCAGCCTTTTAACTTTGTTCCCTCCTAGTGAAGATGTAAGTACAACTTCTTCAATAATAAACCTGATTTGAGATAGGTTATGTCTACGCTCTTTGTAGTGTCTATCAACTGGGGATTTCGAGTTGTTGGTACGAATATTAGACTTTCAAGCCACCTTTCCCTAGCAGATTAGCTTGTTTGGCCCACATATAATAGACCACAAGGACATTTGATTGCATATATCACTCCAGTGCTATCGCAAGTTGCAAAATCCCTAAATGCAATTTTCTGTTCCTTGTATGGGTGCTGGATGGTGTTGCCCTTGATTATATTGTAACAGTTACTGCAACTTAAACAGAGGAACACGTCTTTCTTTTTGGTTGTTAGAGTTCTTTCTGAGTCAGGGCGTGTTCTTTTTGCTCTTATCAGTCTGTCTCTAAAGTTCTTCCCTCTCCTGTAGGCTAACATAGGTGGTCTTGTAAATAGGCTTTTGAGGGCTGGGTCATGGTGTAAGTATTTCCAGTTGTTGCATATAATTCTACAAAGGTGTATGTTTTGCCTAGAGAATTCGGTAACGTAGAGGAGCAGAATCCCATTTTACCTCAGTGTTGGGTGCAGTAGCTTTTTCTTGTCTTTTGTGTCCACCTTCTGTTTAGCTGCATCTAGGACTTCTGGGGAGTAGCCTCTAGAAATGAATTTTTCTTTCTGGTCTGCAAGTACTTGCTCTAGACATTCTGCATTAGTGATTATTCTCTTGATGCGTAAGAATCGACTATACAGAAGGTTCTGCATCATCTGCCGTGGGTGGAAAATGGTGTAATGTAGGACAGTGTTAACGTATGTGGGTTTGTGGTAGACGTTTCTAGACCTGCATCAGTTCTTCTCAGTTATACATCAAGGAAATGTAAATAGGGATCTCCAATCTCTATTGTGAATTTTATTCGAGGGTGGACGTCATGGAGGTAATTGTGGACTGAATTATTGTCATTTGTTTGTTTTTCTGTGAAATCAATTAATGTAATATGTTGAAATCAAGATAATTTGAATAATTCTGTAATCATATTAGCTGAATTTCAGCTCAAAGGTGTGCATGGGACGGGAGAACCCGACATCTTTGGATACTGTTTTCTGTTCATATTATATTTCCAACCTCGTGTCAAGGTTGTGACACCTCCTCTGCACCCAAAATTATATTTAATTAGTGAGAATTGCTGGTCTAATGTGATTCTGAATTGAAGGTGTGCACTTACAATCAGTTTCACAAGGAATCCATCTATCCCTAATCCCAAGAGGGGTTTCCCTGCCTCAACAAAACTAAGGAACGTTTGTGTCAGGATGTTAAACATAAGAGGGTTGCGATCCAAGATGACCGCCGGCGAGTAGGGACGTGTGATCCCTAGCTCTGACACAGGCCGTGAAGAAAGCAGGCTCATTTACACAATATGTAGGTGGGTTGGGCAATATGGAAGACGGCACAGATAGAGCATATTGTAGGTGACTTTGGTGATGGAGTGGCTCCCCCCTCCTCTTAACTTTGTGCATGATCAGAGCATCGGAGCGGAAGAAACAGCAAGGGCGTTGCCCAGGAATGGACACAGTGGTGGCCCGACCAGAGGGGAAGCTGAGCGAGGTGTGCGAGTTGTACGTTGGAGCGTGGATTGAAAACCGCCTCTTTAAGTGAAACTCCTGCTTCGAGGTTGGGGAGGAAGAAGGATAGTGGCAAGGAACTGTGCGAGAGGGCTACGGAGCATTGGTTGCAGTGTATGGTTGCGTAGGATAGGAGACAATTGGAAGCTGCAAGAGATGGGGGAAGGGGATAGAACTGGCTGCTTCTGGTCCGACCAGAGAGGAAGCACGTAGCAGCATACGCTGCACCGCGTTTAGCGGATTGATTTGCAGCAGCAGAGATAGAAGAATGGGGACGAGGGCCAGTATGAAGCGCCCAAGGTGGATAATTGAATGGGCATAGCATATGGGTGTTGCGAACCATACGGTTGCCGAAATGAGGATGAGACTTGGGCTGCAATGGCGCTAGTGGGCAATTGTGCTGAACTAACAGAGGAAGGGAAGTAAACGCGGCGGAGGACGGCAGACGGAGTGGAATCTCCTCTTAAGAGGTGGGATACTTTGGATCGCTAACGTGCTGGATGCTTTGTGGCAGTGTGGGGAAAGGCGCCCCACTGATGCATGGAGGGTGGATCTCTGACCATGAGGAAAATTGCGGGTAATAAGGTCTGAAGCAAGAGACGGTGCAGAGTACTGTCACTATATTATTTAGGACCGACGTGCTGCCTGGAGGTTGGCACTGCTCGTAACGCTGGATGGGGCCAGATGGAGACTGCTTAAACAACTGATTGGTGATGTTGAAGGGCCCGTGGTCTGAAGACTCAACGATGCAGTAGGTGGACTTGGGGTGACTGTGTGGGACACTGCAAGGGGTGATTGTTGGACGGTTGGAGGAGGTGTTGAAATTTCGGGCCATCCTCATTTTAGAGCATTGGGCCCGCTTATTAATCAAAGATAAGTGTCCTTTAAAGTATCTGGTGCTACTGGAAGCGGTAGCAATATAGCACTGGGGAAGGTTACATTTAGACAAGCTAGAAATGTGACAATGTGCATTTGTCAAGTGTGGGACTGTGACCACTGAATGGAGCAGTGGCCTAAGGACACTTAGATGCTAGTAGCAGAGGTGGATCGAGGAGGTACATAGATCTTTTTTAGCGGCATTGTATGGAGCGGATGAATCCGGGGTTGCTTAAGTGCAAGCCAAACTGGGATGGATTTTATTCCTGAAGGAGGTTCGATATTCTGATAGGAAGAGAAAGGGCGAGGGGTCTGTGGCAGCAACAAACTTGAGGGGCCCGGAACTTTGTATTTTAAGCATCAGGAAGCAGTGGAAACTGGGCTACACTATTTGATTGGAGCAGAAGCAGGTGGTTGTGTCGAGACTTTATATAGATTATAGGGTCAAATATGCTAATCCTGCTGCCTGTTCACCAATACTATAGAATAGGGAAGGTAAACCCAGTGGGATATGAAGGTGAGCTGTGGAACCTAGCAACTACTATTAAGGAACATTTATGTTTATGGGAGGCTGACCTGGTGGAATAGAGGAGTAAGAGTGCCTGATCTATAGCAATAAATTGTTGGTGAGAACTTAAAGTCAACCAGGCCCTAATGTCAAAAGTAAAAGATAAGACTACCCACGCTAAACTGAGGCAACCACTAGTGGAACAAGAGTGGTTGCTTGAGTGGTGTTGGAAACAGGGGGAGACACACAGCCAGACGCCGATAAAAAAAACCAGTGGAGAAGAGGAGAAAAGTGACGTAACGGCAGTTAGTGAAATGGCGTTTAGTAAAGCAGACCTCAAAGAATGTTTTAAGGAGATGGAAGGGAGGTTAACTGATTTCAACAGCAATTTACATCGCTGCAGGAAGAGTGGAGATCCTCCTTGGATGAAGTTAAGGGGAGGTAAAATAGCTGGGTGGTAGAGTCGATACCACAGAACAAAGCTTGTCAGAGACTTCAGAAGAGGTCAGACAAAATAGTGAACTGCTGGAACATTGGCAAGAGTTTCTCACAACCTAGAATTACAAACAGAAGATTTGGAGAATCGATCAAGAAGGGCCAACATTCACATCAGAGGTTTAAGTGAGACGATCACGGGCACAGACATGAAAAATACGGTACAACAATGTTTTGGCAGCTTGCTAACAGAAATGCAACCGGAGGACACAGGGATTGATCGGATCCATCGGGTGGGTCCCAGAAGCAGAGAGAGTGGGACCAAATCTCGGGATGTGTTGGTGGCCATGTCGGCCTACGCTGTAAAGGAGAACATTCTGCGGGCAGCGAGAGCAGCAGGAGAAGTGGTGATCAACAGAATGAAGATTCAATTGTATCAGGACTTGGCGCTAGTGACACTTCAGAAGAGGAGAGCTATGGGCCAAGTAAGAAGGGCGTTGAAAACTAGGCAAATTTTGTATAAGTGGATCTTTCCATTTCAGCTGCTATTTACTTTAGATGGGGTGCAGCATCGTATAACCACGTGCTCCGAAGGTATTGCGCCGCTTAATTTGGAAGAGGAGGGGGGCATGAAGAGAGTTGAACGGGGTCTTCTGTTCTGCAAGGAATGCAGAAATGGGATTGGTCAATGGATAGAGGGAGGAATTTCTTGTATAATTTCTTGTATAAACGACATTCAAAGTATTATCATATAATGTTAGGGGATTGAATTCCCCGATTAAACAGAGAAAGGTAGAGGTGATAAAAGAGAAAATGTAGAAATTATAATATTGCAAGAGATGCATATTAGAAAGAGGGACAAAGAGCGGGGGGAAGAATTTGGGCGTTTTGATAGGGGTTAAAAATTAATTGAAGGCAACGGTGGTGAGGCAGAAAGTGGACCCGGAGGGTAGATATTTGTTCGTACAGCTGCAGATGGAATGCAAATGGTTTACCATATCTACTGTATATGCGCCAAATACGGGGCAGGTAACATATATATGGGATGTTTTGAACAAACTGGAAGAATTTACTAAGGGCGATATAATATTCTCAGGTGATTTTAATATGGTATGGGATGCCAAGCTGGATAGAACCGGATTTGGGGGGGGGGGGTACGATACAACCCTCGCGAGCGTTGGAGAAGCTTTGAGAACCTGGCATTGCAGGATGTGTGGAGGATGAGAAAAGGAGATAACAAGGGATATAATTGTTAGTCACATTTTTACCATGCTTTATCAAGAATAGACTGTGGGCCTCATTAAGAGTTTAACTCGGGTCCGTGGTCCCTGAATGGGGAAATACTGGGCCATTCCGACTGTGGAGGGCCCGGTATTTCCCCATTCAGGGAACCCGGACCATCCCCATTCCCATTTGAGCCCCCATAGAGCTCAATTGGAAAGGGGAGGGAGCCAACAACAGGCCCGTTAATAACGGGCCCGTTGTTAGATCCCTGGTCCCCTCGCGGGACCCGCAAAGGACGTCTGACCAGACGTCCAGAGCGGGCCCCACAAGGGGACCTCGTAATAGGGCGGAATGGGTTTAACGGCACCGGCAGCTCTACCGGAGCCGTTAAACCCATTCCGCCAGTGTCGTAATGAGGCCCTATGTGTGGGTAACAGCAGCATTGGTCAGAGAGGTGAAAGAAATTGAGGTGGGATCGATAGCATTGTCGGATCATGCCCCTCTAATCGTTCGGTTTGGTGAGATAGGTCCGCGGGTGGGGTTATGGGTGTGGACGTTTTCCAGGGATCTTTCGTATGATGAGGTAATAGCCGACAATGTTCGGGCAAAGATAGAGGAATATTTTGCCATAAATACCTCCCAGGAGGTGTCATTAGAGTCCACTTGGGATGCTTTCAAAGCAGTTATCCGGGGAGAGTTTATAGCACTTAAAGTGCAGAGGGAGAAGATGAGGGTCAGAAAGGAAATGGACTTAGAATTTAAAGTACAGGAAACCTAAATGGAAATAGCCAAACAGAGAACGCGGGCACTGGCTAATAAACTGAACATGTTTAATAGTCAGCTTAACTTATTGAGAACCAGAAAGGCTGAGAGGTCTTTGCTGATAACAAAGCAGAGATATTATGTACGGGCCAATAAGACAGACAGACAGACTATTGGCTCGACAGTTGAGGGGTGCTGAAGCTATGAAATTGATACAACGGATAGCTCAGTCAGATGGGTCAGTGGTCACGGGAACAGTGGAGATAACTGAGGCATTTGCTCAATATATGAAACATTGTATAAGTCAGATAACCCGGGGGTGCGGGAGATTCAAAACTATTAAGAGTAGAATACATTTACCTAAAATAACTCCTTGAGATCAGGAG
Source organism: Ambystoma mexicanum (assembly GCF_040938575.1). Classification (NCBI taxonomy): domain Eukaryota; kingdom Metazoa; phylum Chordata; class Amphibia; order Caudata; family Ambystomatidae; genus Ambystoma; species Ambystoma mexicanum. Next base: position 702,436,357 of record NC_090938.1, on the reverse strand, counting down.
GATTTGGATAAGGCAATTACAGAGGAAGAAGTGATGACAGCTATAAAAGCTTTGCCAATAAATAAGGCTCCGGGACCGGATGGATTTCCGGCTGTATTTTATAAGAAATATGCCAAGCAACTAGCCCCGATGCTGAAGGAATTATTTAATACAATACGGGATAGAGGGACAGTGACGCCGACAGTGTTGGAAGCTAAGGTAGTGGTTTTTGGCAAACCTGGGAAAGATCTGACGAGATGTGGGTCCTATAGACCTATAGCTTTGTTGAACATCAATGCAAAGTTGTATACAAGTATTCTGACAGCGAGATTGGCTCTTTGTTTACCTACATTGATACACATGGACCAATCAGGATTTATTAAAGGGAAACAAACTTTGAGTTGCTCATATATTGGAGAAGGTCCAAATTAAACAAATTCCAAAAGTTATTGTCTCCTTAGATGCCGAAAAGGCGTTTGAACGTGTGGAAAGGCCATTTTTATTTGAGGTGATGAGACCAATGGGTATGGGAACTAAATGTGTTCAAATGGTGCAGGCTAAATGTCAATTTCCCTCATTGCGGTTTGCGATTAATAAACAGATTTCACGCAGCATCAGAATTAATAAGGGTACCCTTCAAGGTTTCCCATTTTCACATCTCTTATATGCTATATATTTGGGACCATTTCTTAGTAAAATCAGGGCGAGGGAGGAAATACAAGGTATTAAGTTTGGGAATGGGGTACATAAGATTGCAGCTTTCGCAGATGATGTTATTGATGTTGCAGGACCCTAGCATATCAATACCGGTTCTACTGGACAAACTGGGGGGAATAGAACAGGTGGCAGGGTTGAAGGTTAATATGGGGAAGTTGGAACATTTGGAATTAGGTTCATCTCCAACTCAGAAGGAGGAGTTATCTTCTTATTCACCATCCATAGAGGCGGATAACTATATAAAGTATTTGGGGGTTAAAATAACAAGAATGGTTTCCCAGCTATATGAATGTAATTACCCGCAAGTGTTGCAGCAGGCGAAAAAAGATCTGGGGAGATGGAACCCATTGCAAAATTCGTGGTTGGGAAGGATAGCTACGATTAAGATGGTGACTCTTCCCAGATTATTGTATAGGTTTCAAACACTTCCAGTAATGGTCCGTAGGTCGTATTTTAAAGAACTTAATGAAATTAGGATATATATTTGGCGGAATAAGTCTAAGAATTGCCTTTCATGTTTTAACAGTTTATAGAGAAAAAGGGGGGCTGGGCTTGCCACATTTTGAAAAATACTTTAAGGCAGCACAACTGCGGGTACTTCGAGGATGGTTTAAATGTGACACTAGGAAATTGTGGGTGCAAATGGACCAAGCAGTGGCAGGATGTCCGTTAGAAGGGATGCTATGGTTGAAACGACAAGACAGACCCCCAAATATTAGACTTAGTCATGTAGTATCAGTGGTCATAGAGGTGTGGGACCGTTTGATAGATAAAGGTGCTCTATCCACACACCAGTCACCATTCACGCCTTTATTTGAGAACCCACAATTCCGGCCTGGGATGGTCACGGGATCATTTAAGCCATGGCGAATGGTAGGTTGCATTAAGATGGGGGATATGGTGCAGGGTGAAGTCCCAAGTACATTTGAAGAACGTAAACAAAGTATGGGGCTAGAGGAAAGAGATAGGCTGCAATACTATCAATTACGACTTTGGCTAAGTGGTCCAGAGGTGGGGGAAGCTGCGGGCAAAGAGCTTACGCTATTCGAGAAATTCATTGCCACCCATTTAGGGAACAAGCAAATGGTGTCAAAAATGTACTCGATTATATATTTTTTTTAATAAACGTTTGCCAGTCAAAGGGATCCTCTCTTCCCCTAGATTTCCACTTTATCACAGTTCAAGTTCACCCCAGGAGGATGAATCTTCCCTTGAGTTTCCCTCAAGTACACGGTTCTTCTGTATGTTCACTTTCTCATTTCTGTATCTCTATTAGCTTAACAAGAGGTATGGTGCTTCCCTTTTCCAATCACTGTTCCTCTTTCTGCCCCTGGTGTACTCTCCTGCCAGGGTATTTGCAACTTTCTTTTGATCCTTAAAAGGGGTACGATTCTTCCCTTTTGTATTCGTTTATCACAGTTCTACAATTTCAGATTCACTTCTCTTCTCACTCCTGGTTTACTCTCCATCCAGGATATTACAGCTTTTTATCTTCCTCTCCTGAGTGCAAGTCTGTTCTCCATTCTCACTCTCTTTCATCCACAAAATAATGCTTTTCCAATATTGGGTCACCGACCCTTTCTTAACAAAGTTCGCATTTGCATCAGTTTCTTCAATGGTTTTAATTGGTCTCTCTCAGGCTTGTTAGTGCGATGCAGTATTTACACTCAAGAACCCCAGTAACCTATTCCCTCTCTCTGGGCATACCAGGCGGCATCGGCCCTCCTCAGATCTTCCCTTTCGGTCCGCTGACCACGCATGTGTCCCGTCAGCCGTGTTACTTCTCGCTTTGCCTTCCTCTCCTCCAGGTGGGTCCAGCTGCCAATGGCCATAAAGCGGTAAACTTCCTTCGGTTCGGTCTCCCTGCACGCAGTTCATGTCAGCCTCTGTACTGCTTCTCACAGTCTGCTCGCCTCCAGCGTTCCGACCGGCGTCAGAACAAGTTGCAAACAGCTTTAGTTTCTGCCGCTCTCTCGTATTCTGGTCAGCTGTGGCAATTTTAAACTTCCCGGCATTAGTTAACTTTTTTCAAAGACTAGAACACAGCGTTGGCTTACTGCTTCTGCTCATCTTCATTGCTCCATCCCTCTTCCTCGTCTCAGTACTAAAAAGGGCAGAGGGGGGAGGTAAACTAGGTGGTTGGCTGAGAAAACATGGGAATTCTTTATCTGCACCATTATAATCCATACCGTCATCTTGCAAAGGCATATTGGTGCCATTAGGAATTATGGCTGCAGGATTATTTTGACACAGTATTTTCCTGCCTCTCTGGAGTTGGTCTTCCCCCACGTGGTACTCCCGAAGATAGCCACCCCAGGGTCAGAGTCAGGTAGCTTCAGCCTTTCCCTGGCAACGCAGGGAAGCGTCCCAACAGAGAAATAGTGACAATATTGCTAGATTCGTCACAGTACCCATCTATCCATTTCCTCCATTTACAAACCTGCAGCAGAAGATAATGCTGTCCATACCTTTGACTATCTCTTTACTGTCCATTTCATTTTTCAAATCCTTCCCTTGTTCTATGCTGCCCTTTGGGGTTCCCTCTTCCAAACTCCATTTAAACACATGCAGGACCACCAGATTCCAAGATGGCTGCCGACACAAGGTAGACGTGTCGACGGATGCTCCCTAGCCCACTATCAGTCCTAGGTGGTTCCACCATCTCCCCAATGACTGACGGCGAGGAGAAACTGTGTGGCATACAACCCAGAGAGGAGAGATCATCCCGAGAAGGAGGGATCATAGTGGGGGCACATCCCACGAAGTGGCAGGAGGTGGCGAGAAGCGACCACTGCGTGGCCAGTGAGAGCCAACACAGATTACCAGGAGAGGAAGGGGCGGCAACCACCAAAGACGGAACAGTGGTTATGGGTGAGTCCCCCACCACAGCCTAGCGCTGGTCCAGAGAACCCTGGTGAGACGAAAGGACCCGGTGCCCCAGCCCACAGTGAAACGGGGCAGTGGGAGCCCAGAGACGGGGACACTGGGGGGTGTGCAGCAAAAGGAGTGGTGTCCACGCGGAGCTGCAGAGATCCAGAGAAGGCGACAACAGGGAGTGGGCAGAGCAAGGAACAGGGCCCACGGGACTAGTGAGAGGAACGCTGGAGGCAGAGGTGCGGAAGCCCAAGAGACGGACAACACAGCACAGAGAGACTCCATGGCAGCGGAGAGCATAATTACAGACCAGGCAGGAGAGGAGGAGCGCCGTACTACGCATACCAGAGAGGGCCCAGAGAAGGGACGAGGCGAGCCCCAGCCCCGTGAGGTGAGAAGGAAGAGAGCAGGACAGCGCAGCACAAGAGGAACCGGAGAGGCAGTGCAGCGAGCCACAGCGGGGAACCACGTGGAAGGAACCAGAGCCCCAGCCCCCATGAGTGCAAGGACAGGCACCTGGAGCCACAAGTAAGAGGGTGACTAGGCGCTTTAGAGGAGCGGCAATCCTCAACGGGGAGCACGCAGGCAGAGCCGGGCCCCCATACCAATATTAGTGACATGGGCAGGATAAAGAGGATGCTGAACTGCGGGCCGAAAAGGCGGTGACATAAAATCAAGGGTGCCTAAGCCCCAACGCAAAGGAATACAGAATGGATAGGGATGGGTCCCTAACCTGGGAAAAGATCCAGCCGGGTCAGACCCCTGGAATCAATCCAATGGAAAGGAGATTTGTACCCACTTAGCTGGGAGACAGAAGCAGACGAACTCTGTAGGAAGATTCTATGTTATTCGGGGACTCTTACCGTGCAGGAAGGGGAGGAAAGAAAGGAATACTGCATGCTTCTATCACCCAGGTGTTGTGTCCTTCCTCAGTTGTTTGCGCTCCGCTCCGGTGTGCTTGTTGGGTGGAATGTGGAGTGTTGGTGAGGTGAAGTGGAATGGGAGGCTCGTGAGTATGATTGGTGGTTGAGGTTGGATGGCGGAGGGAGCGCAGGGTCGTTGGTGAGAGGAATAAAGCATAAACCTCACCTCTGGCTCCGACTTTGAATTCTTCAGACACAACACCAGGACTCGACCCGCAAAAGCCCCCTCCCTTTTTAAAACCTTAACCACACACAATAGGAAAATTACAGAAGGCCTGGCTAGATAAAGAGCCCAGTGCCCAGCCGGAGGGAGCAGGGAAGAAAAAGAGGGAAGAGTAAGGCGCCAGGCAGCCCCCAGGAACTAGGGCCTAGGCGGAACCAGCACACAGGGGCGGCAACCCCCAAGCTCACAGGGGAGGTGGAAGAGGACCCACGATCACTAAAGTCACTGGGGGAATCCCCTGATAGGGGGAAAGATGCCCTGGCATCCCCCTGCAACCAGCAAAGAACAAGGGGTCAAGAGCAACTACATCCAAGGCATCAGACAGAGCCCCCGTAAGGCTGGGGAAAGGGAGACCCGCCTATCCGGGGTGCAGGACACGGCAAGACGGACGTGGGGAGGTCTCTGAAAAACGAGGGAAGCTGAGCGAGGCCAAGTGGGGGGAAAGTACACCATGGTTGGCAAAGAAGGGTGTTACAGTGAAGAGAAAGGGCCAGGGAGTCATATAGTGAAGAGGGGAGGAGGCACACACGGTGGAGGAGAGCATTACCTGCCTACAAGGCCAACGGCACAGCCTATAAAGAAACAAACGACAGGATGGGAAGTGCCCACAGTCATCAATGACTTCCAAGGCGAAATGCGGTCCAGCGAAAGCAGGCCCACCCGCAGGAGATACCCCGGGAACCCTCCCCACCATGTGGCCAACCATAGAAGCCAGAGAACAGGGCAAGGGAAGAATTTACCACTTGAGGGAATCGGACGGACCCCAAGGTGGAAGACGACATAGCGACAATGACAAAGCAGGACTTCCGCAAAGAAATGCAATCTCTTCAGGCGACCCTAGCCAAAACCTTTCAGGACCAGTTCCAACTGATGAGGGCCGACCTAAGCTCAGTGCTAGGGGAAATGAGGCACGAGAGGTCAATTAGGGGAACGAAAGGACCAGCTCGAAAGAGGCCTAGAGGAGGAAGACATCGGCGAACAGAGGCCATAGAACGCCTAAAGGTGGCAACACAGAACTTGGAGATACAACTGGAGGACTTAGAGAACAGGTCACAAAGAGTCAACATTAGAATAAAACTGCTGCCGGAATCAGTACTGGTGTAACGCTTACCTCGTCTCAGCAGGAGCGTAAATGGCGTACCCTCGTGATCTGCCAATACTGGATAAAACATATTTCCCCTGTCATCAAAGGAGAAAAAAACAGAAGGGGATTTGGAATTAATCTAATCTGGGTCCCTATACTATGGCTCACCCCTTTCCACCCTGCTTAGTGCCCTTATAATATCTATGTGCCCTGTTCTCCTCCTCACCTGTGTCTTTTTGTTAGGGAGCTCTCCATCCTGCTTTCACGCAGGGGTGGGTTGATGAGGCACAAGAAAACTCCAGGCTGGAAAGCGTTGAAAAGCCGCATAAGATAAGTGGCTTGGTGAAGCTTTTGCTGTAGTCAGTTGGATGTTGTAGTCTTTTTGGGAAAATAATAACTGTGGAGAAAGTTTTCTCTTAATACCAGTCTAAAAACTGTCTTTCTTTTGCAGGTTCGATGAGGAGAGAATCTCGCTTGAAGAAACACGGGCGTCGAAGAAAAAACATGAAGTCTTCTCTTGAGGTAAGCATGCGGGTGTAATTGGAAAAGGCGCGCAATCATACGTGCCTTCGTGGCCAAGCTAACTGTTCTCACTCTGTGAGGCCAGGCTTTGGAATGCTTGGAAAGTTCGTAGGAACTTTGGGTAAGTAAGCGCGCAGTTTTATTTTCACTCAAGACTAATTTAAATGTCTCTTTCTAAAACTGTTGTACCTTGTCTTGAAGGTTAAACGGAGGTCGGAGGATCCACAGTGAAGCTGCGGCTGAGGAAGAAAGTTGCGGGCTGAACCCCAGAAGTTGGAGGAAGATTCCACCTGCTGGAGGACTGCTGCTGGTCTGGATTTTTCTGTTAACTCGATAAGTTCATAACATGGCTTTTTCCACTGTCTTTTCAGGTCTGTGAGCAGAGCGCCGGTAGAGTTACACTGCTGTCAGCGGAACTAACGAGAAGCACCTGTTACTGCGCAGGTGGGCCTTTTATAGTCCTCCATGCCCAAGTACTAGTTCTCGATTGTTACTCAGTCTGCGACCCGCAGGGCAGCCATCTTAAGGGAATTAATTAACCATTAAATCTCTATGGCAGCCCTCTGTAATTGTGATACAGAGAATTGTGAAGAATGCCTGGAACGCCATGCCAACAACCATCCAGCCCCCACAGATCTGCATAAAGAACCGTTTCTGGCCTGAATACCAGGTCCCAAGCCTACAACCATGGAGGTGATCATGACAACTAGACAAAGAACTGAAGGGGGAAATCACAGAACATCAACTCTTGGGAGGGATGGACCCAGAAAACGTGGAATTGGAACGGATCCATAGGGTGGGTTGGCTAAACAAGGGCCCCAATGCCAGACCTCGGGATGTCTTAGTGGCGCTCGCAAGATATGGGCAAAAGGAAGCGGTCCTGAGGGCAGTCAGACAACAAGAGCCGGTGCGCTACAAGGGCCAAGAGATAGCACTATACCAGGACATGGCGAATAGCACATTAACCAAGAGGAGACATACGAGTCCAATAGTGAAGGGACTGATCAAGAAGAACATAAGTGGACCTTCCCGTTTGGTCTGACGTTTGAGTGGGAAGGGGCCCAAAAGCGGGGAAACCTCACTGCAAGAAGCAGCAGACGTTCTGCACCTGGACATGGGCAATGATTTGATGAGAGAGGGAACCCTTGTACCGGAGAACAAATCAAGGCCCAGACCATGGGAATGGTCAACAGCAGGGGGGGGGGGGGGAACGGCGCAGAAGGAGGGCGACATTAAGGGGCCCTCGCCCGAAAGGGGGGGATGCGTCTGACTAAGCAGGGAGCAACGTGGGTTAATATTAATTAAACAACGCCCACAAGAGGAGTGGGACGGTGGACAACCAGGTATAACTAGGGGCAAAGGGAACAGGGGGTATAAAACATGTTGGAACTAGAAAGGGTGGAGGCACCTGGAGGAGGGGGGAGTTAGGTTCATCCCGAAGTTGGGGCTGGGGATGGGGGAGAGACAGGAAGCAGTCAGGAGACACAGAGGGGAAGGAAGGAGGAGCTTCGGGAGGGGGGTGGCTGCCGTCCAAAGAGGGGAGACGAGGAGGAAGATGCAAGGAGTCAGGACCGGGGGCAGGGGGGCAGGAGAGAAAATGCAAGGAGAATGCATATGGATATAATGGGGGGGGCGTGAAGGGCAAAGATCGAAACTTAGCAGGTTCAAGTGGAAGACACACAACGTGAGAGGGCTTAACCCACCTCTCAAAAAGGAAAAAGCTAGAGAGATTCACAAAGGTAACAGGGACGGATGTCCTGGCCCTACAGGAGACCCATCTCCTGAAAAAGGACCAGGGGCGACTCAAGCTTTGGGGCTTCTCCCAGGTGTTCCTCGCATCGGGCCCTACAAAAGCGGGTGGGGTGGCACTGGCCTGCAGGAATAATATAGAGTTCAGAGTATCGGACACACTCTGGAACAACGGGGGACATATAAACTAGTCAAAGGGGAATACATGGGAATAGTTTACACCATAGTATCAGTATACGCACCAAACACAGGCCAAGACCGCTTCTTAAGGGAACTCCTGAAGACAGTGGAAGGGTTTGCAAAGGGATATGGGATCTCAACCTGGCCTGGAACAAGAGCAGAGACAGGACCACTCGGGGTGGCTCTGGAGGGGGAGCAGTAGCATCACCACAACTGAGGGAGTGATTCGAGATCGCAATCTTAAGGGATGTCTGGAGGGCACTGGAGGGACAAAAGGAGAGACACACATTCCTCTTGGGGGTACATAGCACGCAGTCAAGGACTACATGAGGGTATCAGCGAGTATCGTGGGGAGGGTAGAAGGGGTGGAGGTAGGTCTCCTGGGGATAGCAGACCATAAGGTGGTGTCAATGAAGTTGGGCCTGCAGGGACGCCGGCCCGGGGTACGGAAAAATGCAAGCTTCCAGGGGAGCTACTCAAGGACCCAGTGACGCGGGAGGAAATGGGGACAAGATCAAGGCTTTCTTTGAGCGGACACAAAAGTTTGGACACGAGTGAGAGCACACAGTGGGGTAATTCATAGCGCTGAGGGCACAAAGGGAGAAACAGATGAAGGCTTTAGAGACCCAACTTGAGGGAGTCGTGGAGGAGGCATGCCAAAAAGGCAGCGGACACCCCCACAAGGAAAACACTCAGGGCATACAGAAGCGTGGTAGGGCAACTGGACGTTCTCAGAACCAAGAAAGCAGAAGGTGCATTGCTGTTCGTGAGGCAGAAATATTACGCCAAAGCGAACAATGCGGACACCCTACTGGCATGATTTAGGTAAGCACAGGGGCAGAGCACAATTATAGCTATAAATGATGAGACAAGACAGCGTCTCACCCGAACTGAAGAAATTCAGGAATGTCTGGCTAGGTACTACAGCACCCTATATACATCGCAAAACCCGCAGAACCAGTTGCAAATAGACTTTCTAGAGAAGATACAATTACCCAAGATACCCCCTGGGGAGCATGATTTGCTAGGATGGGCAATAACGGAGGAGGAGGTGAGGAGCACAATAGCGAAGCTCCTCCCCGAATAAGGCCCAAGGACCAGATGGCTACTCAGCCTTCTTTTACAAAAACATAGGTCCACATATTATGCCCCCTGTTAACACAACTATTTAATACATTCTAGGCAACGGGACACATCACACCATCCATGGAAGAAGCAAAAATAACCCTTATACCCAAACCCAACAAGGACCCTGCAGCATGTACCTTGTACGGGCCTATTGTACTGAAACATAGATGCAAAAATGTATGCTAAAATACTGGTGAAAAGACTGGAAGGCTATCTCCCCTCACTGATCCACCAAGATCAGGCAGGGTTTGTCCTGGGCAGACAGATTCGTCGCCGCGCAAGGAGGAGAGGGTTGGAGCCTTCTCTCCCCCCCCCCCCCATCTACAGGTCCCCAGGAGAAAGTGGAGACCCCAGCTGCCCCCCCGCTCTGAACGAGCAATGTGGGTTTATCTTCACCCATTGCCTGCTTTTGGCAACATATCTATCAGTATCTGCCCCCGACCTGGCTAAATTGCCCATTTTTTAAACTGGGGCCCAGAATACCCCGGAATTGACCAGCTGCACCACTGGCCGCCATTGATCACAATGTGGTTAATGGCCGCAGCTCAGGATGACATCCAGCACCAGCAAGGAGCCCAGCAGCGTTTGCAGCCTGTGATTGGCTGTATCTGCAATCACCTGCCCTCGAGCTCACCGATAGGCGGTAGTCGAAGGGCAAGCCAAAGGGCCTGTCTGCGCCTGTCCGCGTCGGGCAGTAAGTAGCCGAGTAGCCTGGTCTCTACGTCCTTGTAAGTACTCTTTTGCACTATACTTCAGTGACACAAAACAGCCTGCAATGAGCCCTGCCTCAGACTATTAGTGTACGACCGCCGACACCAACTTCGCATAACCCTGTGATCACTAAGTATGCTAACATACACTTGTTGACTCGTACTGCTCTGTCCATAACTGCCCGCTTCATGTCTGCTCTGTCTTCCCATTCCCAAGGAGGGATTGTAGCGAACTCGCAAACAATATGTTAAGAAATTGCGCATTGCATCACGTTGCCTTAATGCATTTCATGACCACCTTGTCGGCACCTTGTTGTCATTGATATGTAGTACGCAACACATGCCCCAGCCTATTACTTTTGCGCTCATTGTGTTTATCTGCATCAACGGCATCGCCCTGAATTGCCTGCATGCGTATACACCCTAACCTTAACTCAATAGTGCTGCAAATGCTCCTACCTCTCTGCATAGTGCATCTCAGCCTTACTGGGATTATTGAACCTAGATGGACCCTGCTGCTATAATCCTTCTCATCTGTTTATACATTGCATCTTAGCCCATATTGTGTTTTTAAATCTAGATGGACCCTGCTGCTATTAGTGCTCATGCCTCTTGCATAGTGCACTTTAGCCTATACTGGGATTATTGAACCTAGATGGACCCTGCTACTATAATTGTCCTGTCTGTTTGTACATTGCATTCTAGCCAAACCGTGCCTCAAACTTAGGTGCTCATTTGCTGCTATAATCACCTCTGCGAGTTCATGCCAGCTATGCCTATATCATGCCTAGTTTACCACACTCGCGCATTCTACTTAGCCTGTGTGTGCTAATATGTGCCATCTCTTTGCCTGCCCATTGTAATGCGACTACCGTGCCGCACTCTGTTCGCCCACTTTAAAATATAGGCACTAGCCCCTATTTTGAGTTTACTCCTGATATATAGTACCTGTAGCTATAGACACGCTGCACTATCTGCCATAGTTGCCTCGCCTATTTAACATTGTGACCTACTTTGACAAGCTTGCCCATGCTCATCGTCCAGTCCCAGCAACACCAACGTACCATCTGCTTGCGCCTTATTTGCGTCATCACCTGACATAGCTGTCTCTCACCACATTGTAATTATCTTGCCACTTAGGAATTTTCAGAACACCGTGGACATGCTGCCCCCTCCCTTCGGCAAGTACTCTCACATTCATCCTAGCCATCACATGGTCTTTAGCTAGGGCATATTGTGCAACGCCCACCTGCACTATTTGTATTCCTTGCAACATCTCCTGTGCATACTCCACTATAATGTACCATAGCACATCTCCACCACCTAACTCCTTCACATACACACATTCTTCCAACCCGTACTTCATTGAACCTGCCCTGTGGCTCAAACATTTCACAACCAAACCCACTCCGAACCAACCGTGCACACTTCCACTTAGAAATGCTAGACTCAGATCCAGACTGCCTTCCATTCCCTGCGCCCAACGCCAACACACTAACACCCCCCGTGCCGCTACTCAGACCTCACCTCAACCATCCACGGCTGTACCGAAAGAATAGAAAGGAGCTCTTATCAACGCCATATCCCTTACCGCTCATGCTCTCGATATCTCCGACCTCATTACTACCCAGAACCTCGATTTCATTGCTATCACAGAAACATGGCTACACGCTGCTTCTGGCCCGCTCTTGTCCCTCGCTATTCCTGATGGATACTCTATCCTTAGAAATGACCGCCTATCTAACTTGTCCAAAGGTGGCGGCGTTGCCTTCATACATGGGGATAATATCAACATGAGACTGATCCCCAACATTCATTGTAGCTCAGCTGAATCACTATCAGTGAAACTTTCACTCTCACCTACCAATACAGCGTCACTACACCTCATTTACAGACCACCCGGTCCCCTCTCCTCCTTCGCAGAAGACATTACGTCTATCCTATCCAACAATACTAAGCCTATTTCACAGGTGTTGCTGCTAGGGGACCTGAATCTTGGACTGTCTGACCCCAAGGATCTCATGGCCACAGAAGTTGCAAGCATTGTGTCAAACCTAGGCTTCCAACAACGTAACCTCGAACCTACACATAACAAAGGCAGAACGATCGACTGGATGGTAGACTTAAATTGTAATACTACGAAAAGTTCCAACTCAGCCTGTGCTTGGTCCGACCATCATGTTATCTTCCAACCACCATTCCTAGCACCAAACCTACAATAGCCCCCTCTATTCCCACCAGGAATAAAAAGGACATCACCAGGGACAAGCTACTCCCCGCTTATCCTACCCATTTTGAACAACTGTACCACATCTTAAAATGACCCTACGGTCTTGATGGACACTTTCAACCGAACACTGCTCAAAGCTATTGACACTATAGCCCCGCTTAAACATAGGAAAGCTAAACAACGAGCTCACCTGAATTCGTGGTTCACGCCACATCTTAGAGCTCTGCGTAAAGAAAAACGCAAGGCGGAATTACTCTGGAAAAGTTTCCCTTGTGCTTCTAACAAAGACAACCTCTTCATTGAATCCCTCAACTACAAGGAAGCGATTATACAGGCAAAAAAAGAAATTTATAACCTGCGCATCTCGCAAGCTGGATCCAACACGAAGGAACTTTTCAAAATTCTCAGAGAATTAGAATCCCTTCGCCCATACCAGATACCTGCAACAAAGACAGCTCCTGGTGCAATAGCATCCAAATTGCTTCTCCTCTCCAAAATAACCACCTTACAAGCCAAAATCAATGCCAAACAAAACTCTCTCCTCTCCAAACCTCTTGCACCTAAAACATCTACCACTTTCACCCAGCCCCCATTTAGCTTCCTTCCTTTTACCATCGCTGAGGTTGAAAAAATTATCAGCAACCTTAAACCTTCCAACTGCCAAGGGGACTCCTGCCCGGCCACTATCATTAAGGAATCTGCCCATGACCTTGCTCCCTTCATTACCACCTTCATCAATTCCTCATTTCAATCCGGAATCGTTCCCAACAACCTGAAGGATGCTTGTGTCATCACTCTGCTGAAAAAGCCTACACTTGACCCGTCCATACCTACTAATTTCAGACCAATCACCACGGTCCCGTTCCTCCTAAAAATCTTAGATAGAGCGGCCTACCTCCAGATACATAAGTATATGGAGACTAATAACTTACTTGGCTTCAGACCTAGGCATGAGACAGAAACAGCCTTATTAGATCTGAAAACTCAAATAGAGGACTTAAAAGATAATGGCAAACTAGCCCTACTACTACTCTTGGACCTCTCTGCGGCCTTCGATTTGGTCAATCACCAAATTCTATGCCAACACTTGACATCTGCTGCCCACTTTTCCGAAAATGCCACTAACTGGATCAGATCCTTCCTGGACAATAGACTCATGAGAGTATTCTCACCCACTGCATCTGCTGACCCATCCCCGGTCCCATGCGGAGTTCCTCAAGGATCGTGTGTATCTCCTACGCCTTACAATGTTTTCACCAAACCTTTGTTCGATGTGCTTGACTATCTGGGTGTCACCTACACCAACTACGCGGATGACACCCAGATACTCATCCCCATCACTGGTGACTACACTGCAGATGCCAAAGCTTTGAACGACGTATACCAAGTCGTCCAAGCATGGATGGCACATTACGAGCTCTGTCTCAATGATGACAAGACAGCTCCTCATCCTTGGCACCCAAAAAAGACTTCGCAAGCTTGACCCGTCCTTCAGCACCTTCAACATTGATGGTAACTCCATCAAAGTAGCTAAAGAGACCAAAACTTTAGGTATCTACCTTGATTCCACACTGTCCCTTAACCGACAAACGAATGCAGTCGCCGCTGCCTCAGCCTACACTTGTAAATTGATTACAGCCTGCCGCCCATTCCTCTCTTCCCAGAACTGCATTACTCTCGCCAAGACGTTGGTTATGTCTAAGCTTGATTACTACAACGTACTTTATCAAGGCACTAACCAATGTAACCTCAACAAACTACAGATCGTCCAAAACAATGCTATCAGAGCAGCCCTCTCTATTCCTAGGTCGGCGCACATCTCTGACACTAGGAAGAGCTTACATTGGCTTTCTGTTGCCCAAAGAATCTCGCTCAAATCACTGACTCTTACTCACAAATGTGTCAACAACCAGGCCCCTACCTACTTAACTTCCCGCTTCTCTCAATACACTCCATCACGGACTCTAAGATCTGCCCAAGCACAATCGCTTACTATACCGAAATACAACCTGCAGACTGCCGGAGGCATCAGCTTCCCAGTCCTCGCGCCCAAACTCTGGAACTCCTTGCCACTATCCATCAGAACCCTCCCTTCCGCCAAGCTTTTCAAACACAAAGTCAAGCTCTGGCTATCCTCTACACCTCACTTATTACCTGCCTAAGCCACCTGTTCCACGACTCCTGCACTACTGGCACTTTTGCTTGAGAACTTAAAATGTTTTGCCTGTACCTGTATCCATGCCACTTTTGTATTGTTATGCCTTAAAACATGCACCTGTGAATTTAATCTTTGCCTGTAACTGTATCAATGCCATTTTTTTTTACCCTTTGCCTGAAGATATGCGCCTGGTTGCCCTCGGGCCTGGCGCGCTATACAAATAAATAAAATACAAATACAGACAGCAGATAATATCAGAACAGTGGCACATCTGGTGGAGAAAGCCCAGAAAACGGCCACTCCGGTGGTCCTACTGGCGTTGGATGCCGAAAAGGCTTTCGATCGGGTAGAGTGGCAGTTTTTTTTCAGAGTAATAGAGAAAATGGGCCTGAGTGGAGATTTCCTTAAAATAGTTCAAGCCAACTATAAAAACCTGACAACACGTTTGTCAGTGAATGGATCCATGTCACGTCCCGTTGGCCTGGGAAGAGGAACTAAGCAGGGGTGCCCGCTATCCCCACTCCTGTACGCAATATATCTTGAGCCCCTTCTACAGCAAATACAGGAAGCAGAGGAGATTCAGGGCATCCCATTTGGGGGCACACAATATAATGCTGCAGCGTTTGCAGACAATATGCTACCGTCACTCACCAGACCCAAAGAATCAATAGAAGCCTGCAGGAAGTTATTGAGAGGATTCGGGGAGGTGTTGGGCCTGAAGATCAACATGAAGAAATCTGAATTGTTAAACTTGGGACGGACAGGGAGTTGAAAGCAACATCACCATTCCTGTGGAGCACCAGGGGATTAAATATCTGGGGGTTAAAATTACATCCCTGTCGGGATGGTATGCATCGAACTACCCACCCACACTAGATGCAATAAGGATGGACTACCTGAAATGGAGGAATCTCAGGGTCTCATGGATGGGTAGGATGGCAGCGGTTAAAATGGTTATGCACCCACGGGTGCTCTCTATTTCAGACGATTCCACTGACAATGCCTCCGAACTTTTTCAGGGAACTAGGAAAAACAACTAGAGAATTTATTTGGGAGGGGAAGAAGCCACGCATTAACCGCCGTCTGCTGATGACACCCAAGAGGTTGGGTGGATTAGCTCTCCAAAACTTTCAACAATATCACGAGGCAGCACAACTGCGTGTGATATGGGAATGGTTCTCGCGGAATGAAGGGAAACGGTGGACACAGATGGATAGAGCGGTGGCCCAACATGATCTGAGGGAGGTCTTGTGGCTCCCGCAACACCGTAAGCCATAACACCTATACGTGAGCGCCATTACAAAAGGCACTACGGGACACTTGGGACAAAGTGGTGAAAAAGCAGGGGATCACGACATTCCCATCACCGTTTACCCAGAGCTGGAAAAACAAGGATTTCACACTGGGACTGGAGCGGCCTTTGAGAAGTGGAGAGAGGGGGGGCTGCAGGATGATTAGGGATATGTTCCTGGAGAAATTGGTGAAATCCTTCCTAGAGTGCAAACAAGATTTCCGAGTGGGAGAGGGGGTGGGGGAGACACAGGTACTTTCAAATAAGACACTGGGGTAATGAATGGAGAAATTAGAGCAGCGGCTACCCGTCAGGTTACCCCATTCGAGAGGTTCCTATTGACAAATGATGGAACGAAGGGGCTAATTTCAAGTCTATACAGGCTATTGGATGAGGCCTCCCCTCAGCAAAATTGGCTGTACATGGCTCGATGGGATCAGATGCTGGGAAAAAGATTACTAGAGAGGAATGGGAAAGGCTCTGGAGAAGAATACCTAAGGTGGCAAGGGCAGTACAACGCCAGGAATCCTGGTACAAATATTTATTCGGGTGGTATGTTTAACTAGGTTTAAAAAAAAAACAAACAACAAAAAAAGTACCACCACCCCCCACCTCCCATCTCCAACAGACAAGTCTTGGGGTACAGTATTGCAGTTCATACAGTCGGGTGTTCAGCTCAATCTTTCTTGACCATAATAAATGACTCAAAGGACAGACCCGCCAGAAGACATCTGCGGTAGGTGTAGGTTTAGCCTTCAGCTACTATGCCCTTTTACACACTTGCATGCAAAACAAGCTGCAAGTGCGTGATAGGCAAGCATGTTTAACCAAACGTTTGAAGCTCCCAAGACTCCTAGCCATCAAAAAAGGAATAAACTGCACACAATTGAGAATTCCTCCTGCAAAGGTTCAGAAACTTTGCGCATTAACAACTCATCTTTGGAAAGAGGACGTACCAACTCGCAGGAAAGCATTAGCTAGCAAACCATCACTGTACAGTTCACACTCTGGGACGGGACTTTCAACCACACAATATTTTGCATCTAACCTGGTCTTCTGTAATGCCTCTATGAGGGAATACTAGGCTATGTGGCAACTATAAAATGGAATATCTGCCATTTGTACAGCCTTTTGTTGGATGGTTGTCGGGAGACTAGTGAAAGATCAGCGTGTCAGTTGTGGGTTTCCCTACTGGACAGGTCCCAATAACAAGGATCCCTAAATTAAGGAGAATTTGTAACCCGTCAGCCATTTTCATGGTCTCTTGTCGCAGACAGCTATCAAGTGGATGAGAAGATCCGAGTGTTCAGACTGCAGCATTTTAAGACACCTTACGTCGGTTTAAGTGAACCGTAATGAACAGTTAGATTCATAACAGTGCCTCATATTGAGCAACGTTAGATCCATAACAAACTATCAGATGTGGCAGTAACTTTCAAGAAAAATATAATACATCAAAACAGAAAAGCATTTTACACGTGCACTGTGGAACCAGAGGACTCATTTTTATTGCACTTCACTTGTCCCTCTTCTCTCTCTTCATCTCTGCCCTCACTGGTTCATTTAGAAAGGATTCTCCACATTGCTGCTTTTTAGCCCCATTATTTGACAACCCCTAGCATGTGCTGTCTCTTTCAGTTCTTTACAACCTTTATAGCAAGTAAGATGCTTTTCCCACCCAACTTGTCACTGCAATTCACAGTTGGACCCTGGCCCTCATTTCTATCTTTTGCGTATAGCTACCACCTTCCTTAAGGATACTAGTTGAGGTGGATCCTGTCGCCCATTTCTATCCTTTCTGTAGCACTACCACCTCCCGTAAGGATAGAAGTGCATGGGGACTCTGTCCCTCTTTATTTTTCAAAGTGTATGTTTCACTCTTTTTAATAGTGTGTCACGTCACAGGAAGGTAGTAGAGACCCTTTTTACTTATTCAGTAGTGTGTAACTTTATTTTTACCACAAGAGTACCTTTTGGCGACTACAATGGCCAAAATGGCCACCCTTGTTCTTTGAGCCTTACATTTTTCATACAAATGTCTTTGGTGGCCATCTTCCTCCAGCTCAAGGACAGGAAATTGACATATATGGTCATTCATCTTTGCAGGATCTGTCCAGAGCCTAGGAAAGGCAGCTGTGTGCTTGGAACTGGTGAAGACTGAGAGGGTCCAGACATTCTAATTCACATCCTCACCTTAACCAATGTTGCATGTGCCTCTGAGCTAGTCATTCAGGATTGCATATCCACTCAAACGTTTGAATGGTACAGGTTTCCAGATAGGAGGGCTGAGATTACTGGTAGCCCAGCACTTTATATATTGCATTTTACCATCATTATAATCTCAATGCGCTGTTAGGGGGAATGCTCTCTGAGGACTGAAGTCCAGAGCATTGGAGACACTAGAGACTCGCTATGTGCTCAGCGTGCCCACATTTATCTTAGGTCTGCACTGCATTCTGCTATCAGAGGTGTTGAGGCTTAGTCTGACGTAAGTAGGCAGAGAAACTATACGAAAAGCATGACTACATTTGTGTCGTAATCCTTGCTGCATACTGATGCGTGTGGTTAGCCATGCCTGCGGCCCACTCTCCTATTTGGGTAGTTGCGCTTGGAAAGTGGCCAGTTTGTACTGTAATTATGGCGAGGGGCTGCAACTATCTCTCTCCCCTCTCCCCTCTCCATGGTACACTACAGTCTTGTCTCCATTAATATTTGTCAAACTGACAAACTGAAACTGATCATTATGCCTTTTTTTAAATCTTTCTTTTAATGTGCATGTGTTCTCTTATTCTTTTACTTCCTCATTGTTTTTAACTGTTTTTTAAGATGAGCTTTTTGACTGTGCTCTACCGGTTGACACGCTCATACACTTGCAATGCTCCCTACTGCACATCTGCAATTGTAGTTTCTAACCATTATTTGGCATTGCACTCGCACTTTTGTGGGCATCGCCGTTGTCTGAAACGTTTCATCCTGTCCAAACGCAAAGCTAAAGCTCGACATTTGGTGGCTAATAAAACGAAAAAAAGTAAGTCTAGCCTACCCGCTGGTCTTGGTGGCCTTGATGGTAGTACTAATGCCCCTAAATTAAAATCAAAGAGGGCCAAATGTGGCCAGGTGCCCATGGGCCAACCAACCCTAAATAAGTATCTGAAACAAATGGCTGACAAAATAGAAGAGGGTATCCAGCACACAGAAAGGGCTATTGAGGTCACCATTCTCCACTCTAGTGAAGATCGTGAAAATATAATGCCCCTCCTACCATCCCCAAATATCTCACTGCCAAGCCTATCACAGTGTCCTAACAGTAGCCCCAATGTCAGTGCTGCAGAAAGGGACCTTATTGAGGGGGATGGGCTGGTGGGTAGGGAACTTAACCAAGAGGAGGGCGGAATCTCTATAGGTGGTTTGGGAGGAGTGGAACAGAATCCGCCAGCCACTATCTCTGTGAACGACTCTACTGGATGAGGTGCTGGACAATAAATTGGCACCGGTCCTCTCTAGAATTGGGGCCCTTAAAAACTCACTGAGCACCTCACTCTGGATTATAATTGTCAAATTAGAGGCCTAAAAAAAGATATCCTTGCCTCCTTGGTGGGAGTAATTACAGGTCTGCCTCGATTGGATCATGGCACGGTAGAAACCACAACCTCCCTTTAAATAAAACTGCACAGTGGATAAACGTGCGACTTCCAGGGATTAAGGTTAAAACAAGAGGCATCCTGATGGCGAAAAGGGTAGCATGGGTGGAAAAGGAAACTAAATGGGCGGAGGGGGATTGCGTGGTAGTCTCTAGGACTGCCCCGGCCATGCTTATGTGGTTTCCTCCTTAAACCCAGAGTGGCGGTCTTGTAAAAACTCGACCCAAAATAGTGCCTTTTTACACCTCGCTGCTTTACCCCTCCGCAGCCTCCCATGTCTGTGCCACAGTATGGGTCCACGACTCTAAACGCACGAAGGGGTCCCGAGGCCTCGGTGGGAAGGAGTGTAGTTGAATCATGGGATAGTGAGGGCACTGTATGCTTGGCAAATCGTTTTAAGGCCCTCTGGGAAATCGCGGAATTGGACTGACTTGCTGTTGCGAACGAGGCCATCCATTATGTTGGGGGCATTGTAAAGGTTGTGAGGAACAGCAAAACCCTTGTGAACAGGGGGGAGGGGGTGGCCTAGAGCACATGGTGTGAGGCTGTGTTTAGGCTGAGCTCCGGTGTGAATCCTCCACAGATCCTTACAACGGAGCCTTGTTCTGCTGTCAACCTGCAGCCCACTAGCTGAGGTGCTGCCGGAGGGTAGCTGCTGCTGGTGTTTGATTGCTTCCGACGAACCTACACGGGAAGTATCGTGGAAAGCTTGCGGCCTGTGCTACGTAGCATGCGGAGTGAAAATGGCGGCCGATCCGCGCACTTGCTGTGTGCTGTGACTGCACTGCGGGGGTTCGTGGTGTAGGGGCACTGTGGCCAGCTGAAGGAACAACCTCTCCCTCCTGGTGAAACCCACCACACTCGCAGCTTTGGCTGCGGACGGCGCTGGCTGGTATAACAGGGGAGGTATTGTCACAGGTTTCCCCCCTTCTCACCTGTCTATGTTGCCTGATGTCCTCTTTAGGTGGAGTCTTCTTTCGTATGGTTCGGGACTAAGCCAGCTCAGCCGTCCTCGGCTTCCAGATTACGTTCAGCTTTGATGTCCAGTATCACGGGAAACTCTCAGGAGTCTTCAAGAAGGAGTTGGGGGCACGCGGAAGCGGCGCTGGGATTCCGGGAAGTTAGGAAAGAGGGAAGAAGTCGGGAGAAGGGAATCCAGGGGCCAGGGGATAGCAAGTAGCACTAGAGAAGGTTCGGCGCACACGTCCGATCACAGCTAGTAACAGCGTTGAGAAGCGCGGGGCCGCGGGGGTGTGGCTTCTTTATAGAGGACGCTTCGTAGAACGTGAAGACTGGCGAGCAGCATTGAGCTTGCCACCATGTTGGTTGTATTATGGAGTGTAAGGCCCGACGTGTCAGGGACCAGGAGGCCCAGAAGGGGCGAGTTTGATGGTTCATGACAGCATGCCTCCTCCGGAAACTCGTTCCACCGGGTTTGCCCGGGTGTATGAGATGGAACCTTCTGAGTAGCCTGGGGGTATTTAGATTTGTGATAGGTTCCCAAGTGCGTTCACTGGGGGGATATCCTTTCCACTCCACCAGGTACTGGAGTTTGCCACGTCTATATCTAGAATCGCAAATCCTGGAGACCTCATACTCCAGTTGGTCATTGATGAGTACTGGTTTGGGCCGAAGTTTAGTTCGAGAGGTCTGAATATATGGCTTTATTAGGGACGTGTGAAAGACTGGGTGGATTTTCTTCCAGGAGTCTGGAAGCTTTAGTCGGTAGGCCACTGGGTTGATGATTTCCTTTATAAGGAATGGCCCATAATATAGAGGAGCCAATTTATTTGGTCGCAAATGCCGTGGTAGCAGTTTCGAGGACAGCCACACCTTATCCCCTATTGTGTAGGAGGGGCTTGGTCTTCGTTTGGAGTCCGCATACAGTTTGGTCTGGGTCCTGGCCTTTTCTAATTGTTCTTTGGCTTCTCTTTGAACATTAATGAGCATTTCAATCCAGGAATCGACTGTTGGAACTGGTGTAGGATGAGGAAGGATGGAGGATAGAACCGAAGGGTGGAATCCTTGGCTACAGAAAAAAGGACTGGTCTTAATAGCAGAGTGGTCCGAATTATTATAGGCGAATTCTGCCACTGGTATTAAGAGGGACCAATCGTCCTGAACCTTGGTAGCGAAGCAACGGAGGTATTGTTCCAAGGTTTGGTTTACGCGCTCTGTGGCTCCGTTGGTTTGCTGATGATATCCTGAGGAAAGAGCGCGTTGGATTCCTAGTATTTGGCAAAGATGTTTCCAGAACTGAGAAATGTATTGGGGCCCTCTGTCTGATATGATCTTGGAAGGAAGTCCATGCAGTCGGAATGTGTGTTCCAGGAAAATTCCAGCAAGTCTGACGAGGATGACAGTTTAAACAGAGGTGTAAAATGGGCCAAATGGGTGACCGACCAATGGTGACCATGATGGTTGTGTATCCCCTGGAAGGTGGTAATTCCACAATGAAGTCTGTTGCTATGAATTCCCAAGGCCTTGTTGGAAGTGGAGGTTACTGCAATAGATCCGCTGGTTTCTTGTTGTCATGTTTGTTTTGATTACAGACAGAGCATGCCTGGATATACCTTTGTACATCAGCTTTCACTCCAGGCCACCAAAATTGCCTTTGTATTAATCGGAGGGTATTGGTAATACCACGATGCCCGGAGTAAAGAGTATCGTGACAGAGATTTATTATCCTTTGCTGTAGTTTTTGTGTTGGGATGACCAAGGCATTGTCTTTGAACAAGTATCCATCTTTGGTCTTCAATTTCCACTGGTTCTTGTCCGAGATATCTTTCCAGAGTTCCGAAGACTGAGTCTGACTGCAGACTTTACCTAGGGGGCTGGTCGCCTGGGCTACAATTATTGTGTGGGAAACATCTTGGGAAATGTTCGGTCATCAGGAGGTTCATAGTTAGGGCGCCGAGACAAGGCGTCAGCAATTACGTTTTGTGTTCCCGGAACATGGTGAATTTGGAACTGGTATTGAGCAAAGAAGAACGCCCAACGGGCCTGATGGTTGTTCCTGCATTCCAGGGCCTGTAACACTTGGAGATTTCGATGGTCCGTCCGAACCTGGACAGGATGTTTAGCTCCTAGAAGTAAATGACGCCACTTGGTGAAGGCTTGATGATGGCTAGAAGTTCCTTTTCTAAGACTGAGTAATGAGTTTCACTGGAGGTCAATGTCCGTGAAAGATAGGCAATAGGATGTTCCAGCCCGTCATCTAGTTCCTGTTTCAGAACTGCTCCGATGACATAATAAGAGGCATCTGTTTCCACTAGGAATGGTCGATTTATATCAGGTTGAACCAGGATGGGGGCTTGGGTAAATTCTGTTTTCAGGCGTTGGAAGGCCTTCTCCCGGGCTGGGGTCCAATGATAGGGAGTATCTTTCTTCAACAAGGAGATGATCGGTTGAACAATCTCGGAGAAGGATGGTATAAACTTCCTTTAGAAATTGGCCAAGCCCAGGAAAGATTGGATCTGTTTTACAGAGGTTGGAGTTGGCCAGGATAGTATGGCTTTAACCTTGGATTGATCCATGCCTATGCCATCTGGGCTAAGGACAAATCCTAGATAGTGAACAGTGGAAACATGAAAAAGGCATTTCTCGGGTTTTGCTAGAAGCTTGTGTTCACGTAGCCGTTGTAACACTGATTTAACATGTTCTTCATGCTTGAGAGGATCCTTAGAGAATATCAAACTATCGTCCAAGTAGACGATGACGAAAAGAAATAGCATATCCGAAAACACCCGGTCCATGAAGCGTTGGAAGATTGCCGGAGCATTAGAGAGTCCAAAGGGCATGACCAAGCATTCGTAATGACCAAAGGGTGTTTTGAAGGCTGTCTTCCATTCGTCACCTTCTCTAATACGAATCAAGTGATAAGCACCCCTGAGATCCAATTTGGTGAATATATTACGGCTCCTCTTACGGCTTCCAGGATATCCGAGATCAAGGGTAATGGATAATGATCCTTAAGGGTGCACTGATTAAGACGTCGATAATCAAGACAATGTCTGAGTTCCTTGGTGTCTTTTTTAGGAACAAAAAATAATGAAGCTCCAGCCGGAGACTTGGATGGGCGTATGGTGCTGTTTTTTAGGTTAGTATCTAGGTATTCACAAAGGGCCTTTAACTCTGGTTCAGACAGGATGAACATCCTTCCAAAGGGAATCACGGCTAAAGGTTCAGTTTCAATAGTACAGTCCTCAGGCCTATGAGGTGGTAGGGCTTGGACAATAGCAGAAGAGAACACATCGGCGTATTCCTGGTAGGTTTTAGGAACCTGGATGATGTTGGAGACCATAAGAGGATCTTGCTGAGTTGTTGAATGTTCTTCTGATGTTGTCGGTGAAGGATCCTGGAGCAGACAATGGGACATGCAAAATTCGGAACCTAGGAACAGGGAACCAGCTGTCCAATTGATGTATGGGTTGTGTTTTTGTAGCCAGGGCATTCCCAAAACCATTGGGTAATGGGCAGATTTTATGATGTCAAACTTTATCCTTTCTCGGTGATGGTTTATAGCAAGCTCAATTTCCTTAGTCTGAAGGGTTATGGGTCCAGAAGAAAGAGGTCTTCCATCAATTGCTTCTACAGGTTGCAGGACGTTCCGGGATTCGTAAGGAATATGATGTTTAAGGACCCATTCCTTATCTATGAATATTTCCATGGCCCCACAGTCCACTAGTGCCAGAATGGGGTAGGATTACTTCTTAGATGACGATAGAAAAGCCTGTAAGACTACCAGGGAGTTATGTCCAGGAGAGTTCAAGGATGGTACAGATGTGGTGCCTGCATCTCTCTCCCGAAACTGATCTCCAACTAGGATCGGAGCTGGCGTTTCCCGAACGCCGTGGAGGGGCTAAGGGACATTCTCTGACTAAATGCTTGTCCGAGGCACAGTACATGCATAAGCCAGTATGGATCCTTCTCAGCCTTTCTTGGGGGGATATGGGTCCACGGAAGGCCCTAGCTGCATGGGTTCGGGTTAATTTGTAGAACAGGAGAATCTTCGGATTTTGAAGGGCTCACAAGAGGATTTTTTTGGATGGCTGACTTGGTCTTCCTTTTCTCTGCCTTTCTTTCCTGGATGCGGAAATCAATTTGCAGAGCAAGATCCATAAGTGCCTGGTAAGAACTAGGACGTGCTACCCTGGCTAATTAATCCTTAACATCTTCATTTAGCCCTCTTCGAAAGAGGGTGAAGCAAGCTTCAGAAGGCCAACCTGCTTCTTTAGCCAATTGCTTGAATCGAGTTACGTAGGTGAGCATGTCCTGAGAGCCTTGCTGGAAATCGAGTAAACGTTCTTGAGTACTAAAGACCTGTTCTGGGCGGTCAAACAAAGTCTTTAGTGCTTGAATGAATCCATCATAATCATCCAAAAGGGAATCTCCGGTGTTAACTAATGGTGTGGCCCAGGCTAAGGCAATAATAAGGTTTAAAGGTAAAGTGGACCAAACAAGAATACAGGAATCCTCCGAGGGTTTTTGCACAGCCGTCATATTTGTCAACAATGCCGCCCAATAGCACGCTGTCCTTTGAGGCAGAGTCGCGTGAAAGTACCAGTTGTTTCAGCGCGGCATTCTCCGCTTTCAAGTTCTGTACTTCGGTCGATAGTTCTTGCATGCCACGCATAAGATCCTGGATGGCTGCCTCCATGTCTGTATCGACTTCGGTCAGGTGGCGTCTCAATCTGTCACAGGTTTCCCCCCTTCTCACCTGTCTATGTTGCCTGATGTCCTCTTTAGGTGGAGTCTTCTTTCGTATGGTTCGGACTTAAATAAGCCCGCTCGGCCGTCCTCGGCTTCCAGATTACGTTCAGCTTCGATGTCCAGGATCACGGGAAACTCTCAGGAGTATTCAAGAAGGAGTTGGGGGCACACGGAAGCGGCGCAGGGATTCCGGGAAGTTAGGAAAGAGGGAAGAAGTCGGGAGAAGGGAATCCAGGGGCCAGGGGATAGCAAGTAGCACTAGAGCAGGTTCGGAGCACACGTCCATTCACATCTAGTAGCAACGTTGAGACGCACGGGGCTGCGGGGGTGTGGCTTCCTTATAGAGGACGCTGCGTAGAATGTGAAGACTGGCGAGCAGCGTTCTGAGCTTGCTGCCATGTTGGTAGTATTATGAAGTGTAAGGCCCGACGTGTCAGGGACCAGGAGGCCCAGAAGGGGCGAGTTTGATGGTTCATGACAGGTATACTTGAGTGCAGTTCGGGGACTGTCCTAGAGGACGCCCCACCTGCAGGAGTAAGATCCGCAAACATATCGAGGCTAACTGGGAGAGCTGCAGTGCACCAGAAGCTGTGACTGCCTGCACAGTATTCTGCGTCTGAGGCAGCTGTGACAGGAGGAGAGACTGACGTTGCCTCGATCCGAGCATAATACACAGAGGAGCGGACCCACTGAGTGTACGGCCCAAGTCTGGACCTGCGTCCCTGTGGGCGGAGCGATTGAACCCACGCGTCCCGACTCAACTGCGTGGAGCAGGACGCGGCCTGGCTGCCCGGGTGCGGGCCAAGGTCTGAACAGGTTGCCCCCCGCTGCACAGCGTGAAGCCTGGGCCTCCTGCCTAGCATACACCTACGTACCATGCGACATTGACGGAAGCGGCTGGGGGCACGGAAAGCAGATGGCACTGCTCGCCTGACAAATGTCAGGTAGGGCGCCCCCCTTGCCCTCCCCGCATTACTCCACTAAGCATTGTCACTGTTCCGTGAGCCGCTTGGGAAGAGTTCCCAGTACATTGCAGCAGTACAACAACATGCTGGATTGTGCAGGCGTTTGGTGGAAGGAGACACGGGGACAGTGAGATACTCCATATAAGGAGGAGCATTGGTACTGTAGAGGCAAGCGTGAATTAAGCGCAGCAGCAGACCGTGCCCGACTGGGGTGAGTGTGAGCCTGGTCCCCCCTGTAGGGTGGCAGTAGAGCCCGCCTCTGCGCAGTACGGTGTGGAGAGACAGCGCCTGAGACTGTGGACCTCTGCTCCCCAAGGATTGGAGCACATCAAGTTGGGTGAAATACCACAGGGCAGGTGAAACCAGAGGTAAAGAGCCTTGCACGACTAGGCTGACAAGCGTACAGTGTTCAGAAACATTGCTCCTGCAGGAGCCTGTAACTTGGAGGAGGCAGGCTGTAGCTGGGGTGAGGGGCTGCTATACTAAATCACACAGCAGCATTGACCTACCCATTGAGGCGCTCCCAGGTGATCCCACTTGGTATATGGCAGCTGAGTATAGAACAGGGTGCCAGATTGCCACTCAGGGATTGTGGTGTTGCGGTTAGCCTGGAAACGTGTGGTGACGACCCCTGTATCTGGAAGTGTGCTGCAGTCCGGCGGGGGTGATTTCGTCCCGATTGCTTGAGGCGCCTGCGGTGTCATTCGCGGAGTTGGCAGGTGCTGCAGTGTCTTACAGCCCCACTAAGCGGAGATATGCCCAACAATAAGCAAAAGCAGAAAGGCACTATCATGGACTCCTTCGCAGGATGTGGGAAGATGCAGGGTCCGGTTGAGTCGCAAAGTACGGTGGAACCGGTGGATGGTGAGACATCCCTGGAGCAACGCGAAGATAAGGTTCTAGCGGCGATAGCCGCGTTATGGACCTCGTTGGAACATAAGGTTGATGAAGTCAAAATCGACGTTCAACTTTTGCAACATAGTGTGAGATCCCTGGCGGAGAGAGTCACAGAGTCAAAACTGCAGAGGAACAACTGAAGCAGACAAAAGATGTTACCACTGACCTGACCACCAGATTAAAAACCCTGGAAACCCAGAACTGATTTCTGGAGCAGAGAGCCGAGGAGGTGTAGGGACGCTCTCGCCAGAATAATGTTCGAATCCTAGGCGTTCCCGAGGGAGAAGAGGGCAGAGACCCTACAATGTACATTGAAACCTTGTTCCAACAGGAAATTGGTGCAGGCAAACTGACACAAGGATTCTCAGTTGAGAGGGCACACAGGTCCCTCCAGAAGAAACCCCCACCAGGGTCACACCCTCGCCCGATCACAGCTAAGATTCTACATTTTCTGAGACCGAGAGGTGCTGCTACAGTGAGACGGAGGGGTTATTGAATGTGGTGGCTCGAGGGTCTCCATATATCCAGATTATACTCCCCAGGTACAGCAACAGCAGAACCAATTTATTTCCGTTAAAGCCAGGCTCCGCAGGAAGGGCATCAGATATATGCTCATGTATCCCGCAAGGCTTTAGGTGATAAACAGTGGTAGGACAAGGTTCTTCGAGAGTTCCGAAGCTGTGACAATGTGGCTAGAGCATAACAACCTTGATACAGATGCCAGCACGACATCGCAGGGGGCGGAGCCCACAAAGTAGTGGGGCGCAAGACTGGATGCTGCTGGTCCCCTTTGCCGCCCCTTGTGACCTGGACGCTGACGGGGGACGCCGGTGACTGCCCCCTCCTCCTTCTTTGGAGCTCCTGGATTAAGGCTCCGTAACTAAAGTAGATATTACACCGGAGCCTGTGATCCGGCCCATCTGAGAACTGAAGGATCCCACACTAACCAGAATGGAAGGACGACAGGCAGTCCCCGTCGCGACCCTTGGTGGGTGCCAGTCCACTTTGACCGGCACTCTCAGGCCCGAGCAGACCGCATTTGCTGGGCACAGTTGGTACCCCGCATTACCAGGGTTGTTTGTTCTGTATAGTATGTTTTTTTACCCAACCAAAACACAGTTCACAGGGGACAACACCTCACTCCGCTCAGAATGTAAGGAAGTGTGGATGATTGGGTGGTCCGAGGATGGTTTTGCGCGACCCGAGTTGTCACATATATTCATGGGCAAGCGGAGTACTGAGGCATTTTACTCTACACGATATGACACAGGTTAACATCATCACATGGAATGCGAGAGGCCTAGGCACATATGAGGAGAAATAGGGTCAAGTCATATCTCCGGCGGAAGAAGATTACGGTTGCATTACTACAAGAGACACACCTAACGGCTAAAGAGCAAGAGTCGGTGGTGAAGTACTGGGCGGGCGGGGGAGCGATATACGGGGCCACCTAATCCAAATTCGCACGTGGGGTCCTTACATGGATTAGTGGGACGCTCCCATTTCAGTACCTTAGCTGTGACAGTGATGTTGATGGCCGGTATGTTATCCTTAGAGGGTATGTTGAAGGGGTACAGGTGGTCAGAGTCAATTCCTATTTCCCAAATCATGCTACAACATCATATGTCCAGAGTTTAACAGCTCGGCCAGCACCTCACAGGGACGCCTTTTTCAGACAGGGGGGGTCGATATCAATTGTGTACGAGAATATATAAGAGACAGATCTAAGCCACGCAAGTCAGGCAACAACGCAACGGGAACAGCACTTAACACAGCACTGACGGAACTAGCCGTCATAGATGTCTGGCAGGAGATAGACCCAAATCGGACTGAATTCTCCTATTATTCCCCACTGCACAATCTTCATACCCGACTGGATTTTATCTTTGTAGGGGTAGAACAGTTGCTGTGTTTTACTAGTGCGGAGTACATGGGACGAGTGGTCTTTGACCACTCGTCCCTGGTGGTGGTTTGGGATCTTGGCATGCCTCGGACCCCCGTCTCGATGTGGCGCCTGCCCACAGATGCCCTGCAAGACGTGGTAATCCGTGAACAGCTTCGTGAAGTCCTGTCCCTATAGCCAAAGAGGACATTGGAAGTGTGATCAGGTGGGCGCCGGTCTGGGAGACGCTGAAGGTGGTTACTAGGGGGGAGGTTATTGCCAGAGCAGGGGGTTTCCGCAGACAGCTCAAACGGGAGTTAGATGTACTTGAAGATAGGATACAGGAATTAGAAGTCAGGCTACCAGTAGAACAGATGGTAGAACGCCCACTTCGAGAGGCACGGCTAGAGTGTCAGGCCACTTGGGAACAAAAAATGTGATTATGCCACAAAGTCTGCGCGTGCACATGCAGAGTGAGATAGATCAGGGAAGCTCCTGGCGTGGCTATGCCGGAGCGAACATCCCAAAGCGCCGATCACGCTTCTCAAAGATGAATGTGGAGAACCCTGGAGAGCGCAATCCACTATTAATGACATATTTACTACTTATTATACCAAGCTCTATAGTCATGGCACGCATATATCAGCGGCAACGTTAACAGATGTTTTCGCCAAAATCACACTCCCCACTCTTAACTCTTAACAGTGACCAACGCGATCTCCTAGACCAACCGTTTACTGTGCGGGACCTGAAGGAAGCAATGGCTGCAACTGCTGCAGGCAAAACGCCGGGAGGTGATGGTCTCCCGGCCGAGTTTTATAAGACTTATAGAGAGGAATTGGCCCGGACACTCCTGAAGGTCTTTGAGGAAGCCTTTGAAGCTGGGATACTCCTGGACTCTATGCGGGAAACATGGGTAGTTCCAATTCTCAAACCTGGAAAGACAGCAGACTCATGTGACTCGTATAGACCCCTGGCTATGCTAAATGCTGACGTCAAGCTATTGACAACGATTCTGGCGTCTCGTTTTAGAAGTTACATCGCGGCACTGATACACCCAGACCAAACAGGCTATGTGCCTGGTCGTTGCACTACCTTAAACTTGCGCAGACTGCAGCACATTATTGAACAGACGAATGATAGTTCAGGGCAGTATGTAGTGGCCTCACTAGATGCAGTGAAGGCTTTCGATTCAGTTTATTGGGAGTGGATGGAAGCAGCATTGAAGGCCTTTGGATTTGGGGGTAATTTTCGGAGATGGGTCAGAATTCTTTACACCTCTCCTACCGATAGTGTTAAGACAGGGAAACATATCCACGCTGTGGGATATACAGAGGGGGGACACGACAGGGGTGCCCCCTCTCGCTGACGCTATACATCCTAGCACTTGAGCCCATTGCAGTGTACCTCAGGTAGGAGTATCTAGAAGCCGGGATACGTACTGGTGATACTACTCATTTACTTTCATTATACGCAGATGACATATTACTCTATCTTTGCCAACCACAACACAATCTGCCCCTCATACTGGGAATACTAGATCACTTTGCCAGTCTGTCGGGGATCACTAAGTCATGTCTCTTCCCTCTTGCAGAATTAAACAATGTACGACTGACTTCCACGCTAAACTGAGGGTTGGAATGGAAGCATGATTGCTTCAAGTATCTAGGATTACAGGTAGCACACACACACACACCAGAACGGATGCACATGCTGAATAAACTGCAGAAAGTGGAGGGAGTGAAAAGATCCATGGCGTTCTGGTCCCGCCTCCCCCTTACGTATCACGAAAATGATTATACTGCCATGGCTGATATACGGTTTGACTAACGTCACTTATTACATCAAGGTCCCCTTTTTCCGGGAGTTGGAAACAGTAATCAGAGATTTTCTATGGGGCCCCACAAGGCATAGATTACCCGTTAACACACTGTCACTTCCATTCGAACGTGGTGGGGTACAACTGCCTAGGCTAGAATGTTACTATTTAGCGGCACACCTCAGTTTTCTTGCCAAATGGATGGCGGATGATCAGAACTCGGAGCACACCCTACTTGGGCCCTTGATACACCAAGTGTAGTTGCGGGAAACACTCTGGCACCCGCCCGGCACACTATATGCACAGCCTTTGTTACTATCTGTAGGTAGGAAGATCTGGCAGAGGACATGGAAACTCTTGAAGGCTGAAGGCCCATTCACCCCTACTCGCTGCATAGACCCATATTGATTGGTGACAAAGGGTCCCAGGGGAAATGGCGCTGGGAGGAGGTGGGCATTGCAACATGGGGAGACTTGTATGAGAATGGTGCCTACAGAGAGTTTTCTGATCTTATGCAAAAAGAGGGGTTGTCTGGAGGGCAATTCTGGAGATATATGCAAATTTCCAAATACAAAAAACTAACCTGCCCAGATTGGCTGACAGAACCACAGCCAAATGCACTCCTGTCGCTTCTGTATGAGTTAGAAAGTGGCTGGAGGCCTGTGTCCCGGTTGTATGAAGCCCTTATAGATGGCACGCTCACTGAGCATACATGGCTTAAAGCTAGGTGGGAGACCGACATTGGCATAGTTTTCACAGAAACAATGGCAATGGGTGCTTGGTCACGGAGAGAAAGTCTCACGCAATGCAAGGTTTAGGCTCCTGCAGATTAATGTGTTACATCGCACATACTTAACCCTGGCTAGGATTGTTAAATTCAACAAAGAGGCAACATCTAACTGCCCCAGGTGTGGCAGAGCAGATGCTCACATGATGCACATGTTTTGGGAGCGCGAGTCTGTGCAGAGGTTCTGGAGTGCGATCAAGCACACCAGTGTTAAGGCGGGTATTACTAGGTACCAATGGACCCCACAAGAATGCATTCTGGGAATGTATCCCAGGGTTGGTAAACATAAACACACTGTCAAATGTATGGACTTGGCTTGTATTTTGGTTAAAAGATGTATTGCTATGACGTGGAAGTCAAGTAAGGGACCGAAGTACGAGGTGTGGCTGAGTGAAATGCGGCGCTGGAGCGCGGCGGAAACTATTGCTTGGGGCCGAGCCATAGATGTACATGGTGGCGAAGTGGGCCTCCTCTTTGAGGCATGCAAGTCCTTGGTTAATACAGCGTTAAATCCCTCAGATGATAAACCCCTGTGAACCCCAGATACCTGATGCATGGTTTACCTTCTTATTTATTTTGCTGTACGGACAATGTGGACACAAAGACTTGCATCTATATCCGAGTATGAGTTAATACTAGCGGAGGTGGGGAGAACCCGAACTACAGCGGCATAATGGTTGGTTTGTTTGCTAGTTTTTTGTTTTGTTTATCTTTCTTTTACTCAACCGAACGACTTATAGCAATATGATGTGCACAATTGTCTCCTGTTTTTGCTTGTTGTTCTACTTGTTATTGAAAAAATGCCAATAAAAACTTTTTTTTTAAAAAAAACCTTGTGAACACCAATTTGTACAACCACACAAAACTATGTCATTTCTCTGTTGGAACATAGCGGGAGCACCTACACCAAGCTCTCTTAGAACGAGGTAGTGTCAGTCCTTCGGGACTATGACATAATATTCCTTCAGGAGACGTGGGCTCTTTCTCCACTCTCCATGGATGGTTTTGTCTTGAAGGGTGTTGCCACTAAGAAGGGCGGGCGAGGCCGTTGTTATGGCGGTGTGGCAATTTTGCTGAAGTCCTCTCTAACACAGTTCTAACAGTTAGAGAAACTAAAAACGTGAATCTACAGTGCATCAGCTCACGGCCCGTGCAGGGCCGGGCAATGACCCTAGTGCATTTTTATAACAGCCCACATATCCTTAACTAAGGGTGCCCAGGGGCACGGAGGGATTTCATTGATTCAGAGTGTATAGCCGACAGGAGTCAAGACTCGTTACTCATTTTGGGCAGGGACTCTAAAGTTAAAATGGGTACAGGGACCCCATCTGAGATGGTGGAGCCAGGCCAAGATTTCACCTATGGGATACCACCTATCCAAACGGTAGACAAAAGAACGTGCGCGAGGGGCCTTCAGTTCAGTGCGTGGTGCGTGGACTGGGGCATTCGCTCCCTAAATAGCCGAGCTGGCCAGGATCGTCCAGCAAAGCCTACATTCTATGGCACCCAAGGGACATCTACGATAGACCACCTTTGTATTTTTGCAAGTGATTGGCCCTTAATAATCGAGTTCGAGGTGCTAGAAAAACGGTTTAGTGACCACCATCCTCTGAGGCTGGTACTAAGCGTTGTTCAGTCTGTGATCCCACACGTTAGTCTGCCGCAATTGGACCATTGTGAAATCAATCCACAGTGTAAGCGCAGAGTGAAATGGGCCAAACTGGACAGTATGGCTACACAGTAAAGGTGTGTAATGTCAATATGGAACAAATTGCCACCATTCTCTCGAACGGGTCGAACTCAATAGCAATTATCTCGGCATCACAGAAAATATGGACGTCTCTATCAGACTTCTTTCAGCAGGACTTTAGAACAGGGAGACCGAACATCCAGAGCTGGTTTGACCAACAATGTCGTGCAGCCCAGAATAATCTTAAGGGGCTCATACACGCAAAAGATAGTACGAGACGAGAGATAATCAGTGCTCGGGCCCATATAAAACTGTCCTGTCAAGTAGGAAAAGTCACCTAGAAGAACTTGCATGGGAAGAACTCTTACGGGCCGTTGAGGATGTGGACTCCAAATAATTTTGGGAGTTTGTGGCAGATGGGCCTGCTTATACAAGAACTAGAACACACAAAGAGAATAACGTAAGTGCAAAAGCGTGGTCTGATCACTTTAGTTCCCTATATAAAGCAGAAGCCCCTATTAAATGTTTTGAGACCCATAGTACCAATATGCGCCTAACTGTAAACGAGGTACAGACAGCAATAAATAGGCAATTGCATAACCGAGCTCCAGGCCCGGTTGCAATTCCAGCAGACCTCTTCCGTGATGAGGCAGATCTGTGGGCCCCTCTGCTCACTAGATGTTTCAATGCTTTTTTGGAACTTGGGGTTTATCCATCCTCATAGCGGCAGGCAATAAGCTACCCAATCTTTAAAAAAAGCGTCCCAGGCAGCCCACCATTTTATAGACCAATTTCCCTGTTGGACACTTCTTTTAAAAATGTTGGTCAGGCTGTCCTGGAGCACCTGGAATAGTGGATTTCTGACTCGGGGGTACTTGCAAACATACAGTATGGTTTTCGTCCGGGTTTGGGAACCTGAGATCAGGTCCTAAACCTGTACTTGGTGGGAGCAACATCGATTTCTGTTAGGGGCGAACCACTCTACTTAGCATTCATGTACCTGAGCACAGCATTTTAAGGTGGACAGAGCTCTGCTCTGGGATGTGCTCAAGTCCATGGGGTGCCCGGCGAAGCTGGTAAAAGTGCTGCAGCTAATTCATGAAAACACCTCAGCCTGTGTCAGATTTGGAGAACAAGGACAATGCACAGCCTTTTTTGAGACTGTCCTGGGTGTTCGACAGGGTTGCGTGGTGGCTCCGATATTATTTGCCCTCTATATCAATGTAGTGCATCAGGCATTGGTGGAAACTAATGCAGACTATATTAGGGTAGGCGGCCTTCCTCTGCCAGTATTGGGTTATGCGGACGACATGGTTTTAATCGCTCAAACCCCCATACCGCTATAATGCTTGCTAGATGCCTATACTCGGTTTATGTGCAACCTTACGCTAGCAGTGAATTCCAAGAAGTCGGCAGTAATGGCCTGTATGGGCACAGGTGGTAGACCACCAAAGATGCGCAAAATCTGGAGTGGTGGTGAACCAATACCGAGGGTCAGCAAATTCGAATATCTTGGAGTCTCTATTAGTGAAAACTGGCAGAGGCTTAGCCACATAGAAAAACAGTGCCCGAGAATGAGGCAGGCCCTTGGGGGCCTGTCCCGATTTCAAAACACCTGCTCAGGTCAACCAATTAAGATGATACTGGAGGTGTATAGAGCGCAAACAAAAGCTACTACCAATGATGTGGCTGCGTTGTGGGGCATAGAGAAAGTTACCCCCATTGAAAACAGAGAATACTTTCTTGAAAATAACTGCTTGGCCTACCACAGTCAGCACCCAACTATGCCACACACATGGAACTAAGATGCCCCCACGTTGGCGACGAGTGGCAGATGGCCCCTCTGTCACACTAGCTGGCAGTATGGTCGAACCCAAAAGCCACTTTAACACACACGATCATAAGAGCCCTGGTCTCCATCCCAATAAACCCAAAATACCATGGCTCTCATACATCTACAAATGCATTTCCAAGTTAAATGCCGAGAGCTTGCAATGTCCCTCAACCCTTCTGTCATTTTGTACAGCAAATAAATACAAGCAACTGTTCAATGTAATACTTGTGACAAATAGAGAAACTTCTGCGATGGGGATCGCTGTGAACAGAAGGCACATTCTTATATTTATTGCAGAGGGCATTCAGCTGTATTTGCTGCATAGCATAAAGCCCTCTGATCGGAGGGCGTTGACACAGGCAGGCTTTAACTCCCTTTGGCTCAGGACACGAACCAAAAACTGGTCAAGTACTGAACAGTCCACAGCTTGTCCGTGTTGTCACTGGCCCGAGGAGGATTTATCACATTTTGTAATGTTCTGCCCAGCCGACCTGGACTTAAGAAGAAAAACAATTGTACCATTGCTCAAAAATGCAGGTTTTTACCAGCTTAGACCTGCTTTGATCTATTTGTTGTCGGCAGACACTAGCCCAGTAGCATGGGGCTGTGTGGAATACCTAAGAAAAGCTTGGTATCGGCGGAACAAATTCTGTGTAATTTGATTTAACACATGCGCCTATTCTTATGTTTTCATCCGGTCATTACATTGACTTTTTATTGCTGATTTTAATATTTTTATGAATTGTTTTCTAATCATCATTGTACATTGTATTAATCTTGTGCATTTCTGTATTGTGGTTTATGGATATTTTTTCAGAATAAACAAATTTGATGATGATCATTATTAAAAGCTCAATGCGCTGTTAGGGAGAATGCCCTCTGAGGACTGAAGTCCAGAATGTTGGAGGTCCTGAAGCACGATTAAGATGCGTGTGTGCATTTGGACGAAAAAAGGCTTAGCAGGCCCGGCCCGGCTCCAGTAGAAAAACAATCCATGCGGTCAGGCATGTGGTTGGGTGCTGAGAAGAGCAGGGTTGGCATCAGTGCTAGAGACTCGCTATGTGCTCAGGGTGCCCACATTTATCTTAGGTCTGCACTGCATTCTACTGTTGAGGTGTTGAGGCTTAGTCTGGCATAATTAGGCAGAGAAACTATGCGAAAAGCACGACCACATTTGTGTCGTAGTCCTTGCTGCATACTGATGTGTGTGGTTAGCCATGCCCGAGGCCAGTGGAGTGGTGTATTATACAAGCCTTACCGCCATTGGTGGCACTTTATGTCAGGATGCCTGCTCAGGTAATTGGCTTCTTCTGTTGGTTTTGGGGCTGTGATAAAAACGATTGTCAGCTACTACAGTCTATGCTCCAACTAATTGCCACTGGAGGCGCACAGGTGGCGCTTCCAAATTCTTCTAGATGGGTCGGGTGTACGATGGCGGTGGTGGCGGCGTAGGTTCTATCACACCTTTGTGCATCTACTACTATTGTTGGTATTAGCCCGTTTTCTGTACATGCCTGGTGTCATTCATCTATCCTGTCACAATACATATGTCAGTGCTGTGAATCAGCTAGTGGCGCTTGAGTGAAGGCAGGGTCGTAATGGGCGTATGAAAGTGTGTGTGTGGTACCGGCTGGTGAGAAAAGGTCATAGATGCCAGTAAAAGCAGCCAGCCCTGCGCCTGGGGAGACAGTTCATATACTCAGAATTCAAGGGGTTTTCAGGATAGGGCAGTAAAAAGCCAGGTTTTGAGGGCTTTTTTGAAGCATAGGTAGTTTTCAGTGCGGCGGATGTGCAGAGGAAGAGTGTTCCAGATGGTGGGTGCTAGGATCGAGAAAGCCAAGCAGCCAACTCTGGTGGAGTGGTGATGTGGAATAGCCAAGAGGAGAGCTGAGCCCGATCTGAGTTTTCTGGGGAGCAGGTAGTGGATGATTTTGTTCTGAAGAAACTCCAGTCCTATATGATGGAGTGTTCGGTGTGTGATGCACAAGGCTTTGAAGGTTGCTCTTAGGCTAATTGGGAGCCAGTGCGGAATTCTGAGTGAGGGGGTGAAGTGTTCTCTGGGCGAGAGGACAAGGAGCTGTGTTTTGGATACGTTGACATTTCCTTAGATGGCGTGCTGGGACGCAGAGATAGAGGGAGTTTAGCGTAGTACAGGAGGGGGATGATAATGACCAGTATTGCAGAAACTCTTTGAGGGTAAGAGTGTTAAGAAAAGATTAAGTTTAACATGTGCAGGTGGAAGTGGCAGGTTCTGGATACAGAGTTGATGTGCTTGGAGAGGGATGGGCCGAGTCCATGGTGT
The DNA here is from genome assembly GCF_040938575.1 of Ambystoma mexicanum. NCBI lineage: Eukaryota > Metazoa > Chordata > Amphibia > Caudata > Ambystomatidae > Ambystoma > Ambystoma mexicanum. The sequence goes on along the minus strand of NC_090938.1, from coordinate 702,399,060 downwards.
TGATGGAGGTGCAGGAGGCAGGTGGAACTTCAAGGGCAGCCGGTCACAGTAAAGGTTGGGGGATCAGAGCGGTTTTGCCACATATTAGGATCTCCAGTTCGCCCAGGTTGAGGATTAGGTGGTTGCTATTCATTCACTGGTCAATGTCAGAGAGACAAGATGCGAGGTCGGGAGGTGGCAAGGCTTGGATCTAGGGGATTTTGAAAATGATCTGCATATCGTCTGCATAGTTGTAGCAGGTAAGGTTGTGTGAGCAGATGAGAGCTGGCAGTGGGCTTAGGTAGAGGTTGAAGAGGAGTGGGAAAAGGGACGCTCCTTGCAGCACCCCTTTTGTGACTTGGTGGGGGCGGTGGAGAAAGGGGGAAGGGGAACTGTTTGCGAGTGGTAGGAAATAAAGGAAGTGATCCAATTAAGGGCATAGTCTTTGATGCCTAGGGTGTGGAGCCTGTTCCTCAGTATTTTCTGGTTGATGGTATCAAAGGATGCAGAAAGATCCAGGAGGATGAGAGTGGCACACCCTTTTGAGTCAGCAGTTCTTTTTAGGTCGTCCCAGATGGAGATCAGGGAAGATTCCGTTCTACAGAGGGGATGGGTCGAGGAGACTATTGGCTTCTGTGAAGAGGCCAAGTTGCTTACATGCCGCGCGGTCAATTAGTTTGGCAATAAAGTGGGTATTGGAGATTGGGCGATAGCTGATGGAGAGATTGGGTCGAGGGTGGGTTTTTTAAGAAGCGGTTTTACATGAGAGGTTTAGAAGGCCTCTGGGAAGGGGCTTGATGCGAGGCAGTTATTTACAATGGAGCAGGCTACGCTGCAGGTACAGGTGTAGGAGAGGCGGTAGGCAAGGGTCTCCAGTCAAGCCTGAGGTTCGGCTAAGTGCTAGTAGGTTGTTGAAAATCGGCCTGGGAAAGAGGGGTGAAAGAAGTGAGAGTGGGTCGGGAGGGAGAGTAAGGGTTCGGGTTTGTGGAGGGTCCGATAGTTGATAGCAGGATCGGAGCTAGTTTTGTGGTTATGGTGTCTTTCAAGCACAACGTTATGTAAGTGGTTGAAAAGTTAATATCAGAGAACTTAATTCGGGGACAGGAAGGGGGCGTGGGGTTAGGCAGCTTGAGTAATGTAATTCCCCTAGGATTTTGTGGAGTTCCCTGCATGGATTTTTGGAGTTGGAGATTCTGTTTCATTAATGTTTTTTTTTTTTTTTTTGCTTTCTTGATTTCGTACAAGTATGACCTGTTCAGTCTTGCAAGTACCGTTTTGTTAGGAGGAGTGGGGGTGGTCCTCCAGGCATGCTCTAGGCGATGCTTGAGGATTTTGAGCGCTTTGAGTGACGTGAAAAGTGCTAGGACAGGGTTGGATGGAGGCGGGGAAGGCTGAAGGTAGTAGGGTCGGTGTGCAGGAGGTGACCTATGGAGGAGAAAGGGAGAGCAGTGTGTAGTTGGTAGTTTGCTCACAGTCCGGTCTGAGCGGTTTGCGGGGCATAGGGGTGTGCCGGAGGGTAGGTGGGTTTGCAGACAGGGTTGTGTTGGCCAGGGCGGTGGGTGTTGCTCTGAGGTAGGGGGAAGTGCGAGTTAGGTGTCTGTTGTGGTGGGGGGCGGTGAGTTGGAGGTTGAGTGTGTGAAAAGCCAGAAGTTGTTTCACTGACCAAATCCCGGGGATCCTTTGCTCAGGTGGCCAGGGCAAAGCCATCACCTTTGGATCGAGACCCTTGGGGTGGAAAGTGCAGGAGTACCACCAGAGTGGGAGGTCCTTGGGGAGTGGGGCAAAAACACCTGATGGCGATACACTGTATCCCCCTTCTCCCAATTAACCACAATCGCACACTCCCGCTACCGTTTTGGGACATTTCCAAACACACAACATCTCCCCCTCTCCATTCTCATATAATACTGGGAAGAAGAAGAGACAAATGGGTGTAGTAATGATTACCAGTATAAAACTCTGTATGACACAGAGGAAAGTCTACCACCAACTAACCTCATGTTGTCCCACTAATGAGATCAAGCAGGGTCCGGCACTTAATTGTAATCGTCTGCACCTGACCCCTATTACCTCTCCGCACATGGTTAAAAGGAGGAGCACGAGAGCACACTCTGAGCAAGGCGGTGCACAGAAAGGAGCAGCTCTTCCAGAGAAATGGCCGGCCAGGCAAAGGAGAGCAACAGACCAGAGGACTTGTGGATAGCAGCTAAAAGCCAGAAACCCCTTTTGCCAGCAATCGTTAAATCCCAAAAGCCACAGAGGCTACGCCAGCCAGCTAAGCTGGGAAGAACGAGCAATTGTATCCAGTGCGACCTCCCGGGTGAATGGCAGAGTTGGGGAGGCACCAGAACAGCGAGAGTAACGGCCTTGACTTCACATCCAAAGAAGCAACAAGCAGGCAAGCCTCTCATACGCAACCAGTGGGTCAAGTGTCCTTCTGTGATTCGGAGTGCCTGCGACTGTTGCTAAAGGGATGATGAAGGTTATGCATGAGAAGATAAGCCGCAAGAGAAAGTGAGTCTATAGTTCAGAATATTGACTCACAAGTGCTAAGTAGCAGAGTCGTCCGGCATCGTGGGTGTGCTCATTCGAAAGCCTCTGTGAAAGGTTGTGAAGTGACAAAGACGGAAAGAAGTGAAAGAAGTGAATGCATAAAGGCGGATACATTTTAAAGGCATAAATCAGCAGTTTGATACCGGCAGAGGAAAACTGGAGTGCAAAGTGAACTTCGGTGAAATTATGAAATAGAAGTACCAAGATGCATTTCAAGGGAAAAAAAAGGAATGACTGAGAATCCTCCGGTAACATGTCGAAGTAAAGCCAAAGTCCTCATAATTGTGAAGGTCTTCGACAAGGTGTAAAAGGCTCCAACCCGACGAAGGGAAGTCTTAAGAAAGATATGATTAAAGCATGGCAAAGGGAACCCCGGAAAACAAATAAACAAGGAAATCTAGAGCCAGATTTAAGCAGATCTTAAATGGGACTATAACCAGACTAAAAGACAGATATTAAGCTGTGCAAAAAGGGAGATAACCTAGACTTGGGAAAATGAGAAACTCGAGAAGTTCAACCCTCCAATTGTTGAGACAGGCAATTCGAGAACTTAAGAAGGCTCTGGGAGACAGAGCAGACTGCCAAGGTGTTCGCAAGCCAGAGTGTGTCAGAGTGTAAAGTGTTCCTCCTAAAAGCCACGTGTCATAACGTGGGGAAAAGGAGCCATAGTGAGACATTCTTCTCTGCCACTCAGAATTTTCGTTTCACACTGATTTTTCCTTTAAGAATACATTTCCCTGTACACATTTATTATAATAGAGTGAGAGCAGGCATTAGGTTTTCTAGTTTAAATATTATGATTTGGACCAGACTGACCAGGACTGCTTACCTTTTATTTTGATGGTCCAGCGCACTCCCATCTTAGTATCAGGGCGAGGTAGGAGTTGTTCAACCCCTTTCAAGCTAAATAAAGGTTTTCAAAATTGTGAATATTGTGTCAGTGTCCATTGTTTGATATCATGCCTTCCTCACAAGGGGCAGTGCAGCATTTCCATGGGAGGGGCGTTTAGTGGGGGTGGGAGGTTTATAGTGAGAGAAGCACAGTGAGCTGTAAGGATGGGGTTAGGGGTGCTTGTCTGCCAGCGAGCTGCCCTTTTTCTGTGTGGGAGGGTAGGGTGGGCAAGGGCGGTCATTGGTGGGTTGGGACAGGCAGGGAGTGGTAAGGTTAGCAGGACTGGAAGAGTATTAAGGGGCTAGTGGCGAGTGGCGTACCAGTGGGCTGCCCGAGTTGCCTTTATGGTGGAGAAATGCCTGCTGTGGGGCGTGGTTGCTGGGAGGGAGGAGCAGATTGGGGCGAGGACAAGGGGGGGGGGAGAAGAGGGGCTGGGTGTGTTATGTCTTGGGCCTGTGGGGAGGAGAATAGAGTATGGTACTGCACTTTGGCGACAGTAACTGACAACCCACAGAATTGACTTCTGCACAGCAATGGACACACTTTGGTACTATCCTGGTAACACCTGGATTTAACTGCGGCAGAGCGAGGGATGCCTACAGTATAAACACTCAGATTCAATTATTTCAGCAAGAGGGTAAAAGGTCTAGATCCAACCTTGGCAACAGCAACGCAAAAACTCAGAATCGCAATGGATACACTCAGCAATTAACTTTGGTACTGCTGTAGAAACCACCTAGATTTAAGTATGGTAGCGAGAGGTAAAGGCCTAGATCCAACTCCGGCAACAGCAACGCGAACCCTCAGAAATGAATGACTTTTTGCATACTCAGAAATCAACTTTGGTACTACAATTGAAACACCCAGATTTAAGTATGGCAGCGAGAGGGATAGTGGAGAAATGCCTACATTTGATACAGTAGCAAATGGAGAAAACCCCATATATGATAGACAGCAGTAAACGGGAAAACACTCAAATCTGGTACACAGCGGAAAATGTGGAAACACCTAAATCTGACAGAGGAGTAAAATGGAGAAACACCCAGATTTTGTGATACTTGTGCAGTGGGAGAAAATGTTTAAATTTGAGATTCAACAGCAAAGGCAGAAACCCCTAGATTTTAGATACTTTAGCAGTGGGAGAAACCCCTTAATCCGATACACAATTAACATGGGTGTGCTAGGTTATGTATAGTAAGAATGGTAGGGCTTTACTGGAATAAAGTCATTGTTGTACTCCCGAGCCAAAACACTCGTACCTCATCAGTTGCTGCTGGTTGACGGCGCAGGCTTCCTGTCTGAACACAGGCAAACACAGATTGGAGCTGCTTCTTCAGGAGCTGCCCTCTGCCTTTGGGCCCTTATCTGAGGGCTGTCTCAAAGGGGCCTTTAGGCCAATCACAGTGCAGTGGGCGGGAAGAGAGGAGGGGGAGAGAGGGCCAGGAAGCTGGGGAAAAACAAACTCACGGCAAGAAATACAGGAGGGCGTGCGAGTATCAGAACAAACTTAAATATGGCCAAAGTCAGGTAAAATGAGGCTGGGGTCTCAGCTGGGAAACAATCTCACGGGTGCCCTTACTCGCTCTCTTTGGCCCCCGAGACTATATTGTAGCACGCACTGAGGGAGCTATCCCCAAAGTACCAAATATCAATATATTTATTTATTTATTTTGTATTTGTAGAGCGCACTACAGCCCACAGGCAACAAGGCGCTTTAAGGAAATTTTAAGGAGGCTTGCTTGCGGGTTACAATAAGCAGCCCAAGAAGGTATGCTTTAGATACATTCACTTAGATATATCAGGTTACAGATGTTACACATTGAGCGTTACAGTTGATTACTCATACTCTTGTCTAGGTAGCGGATTGCAAAACAGATAAATATCATATACAAGGTGACACAGTAGTAGTGCAGATCTAGTGCTCTTTAGACAAAGAGCTGGGTTTTTAAGGCCTTGCGGAAGGCTGTGTGTGAGTCGATTGATCTAATCTGGGCTGGGAGGTTGTTCCATAAGGTTGCCGCCATAGTGGGGAAGCTGGTGCCTCCTGCACGCACTCTGCGCGTGTGGGGGACCGTGATGCGGTTAGCATAGGCTTCCCTCGAAGGTCTGGTGACTGTTTGGTGATCCTTTGCGTCATTCTTCAATCAAATGCACATAGAGACCTTGAAAGACGCTGAGGCTGCTTCTGAATCAAGATAACTCCCGTAAGATGAAGCTGTGCCTCTCTCGACCAGAGGAAGCCTACCACAAGCATATCCCTGCTTGGAACCAGTAGGTATAACAGGTTATTGGTCACTGTACTTTGTTTGGCACACTTCTGTCTCTCATAGAACCAGCATATATGCTCCAGAATTGAAGGTCGGCAAAATCTGATGGGGAAACCCACCTCACCACCTTGAACCGCACAGCGAGCTGCTGTACCTATGGCTTCCTCTGTTGCGCAACATCACCAAGGGACATCTTCATGGCTCTGTTGCCTCTCGTGGCCTCCAGGCTGAGTTTACCCACCGAACAGAGGTCATTTGCTCCTCCTTAATGTCAGTAGGTCCTTTTGCTGGGTGAAGTCCTGAATACATCTCAAAGCCAGTTACATAGTGTGCCATTCTCTGGCATCATGGTACTTCGAGCAGAGGCCTTCCTTCCTTGGGATCCTAAAGTCCAGCAGGCCCCTTTCATAACCGAGAGCCCAGAGGCAGAAACCACCACCATATGGAGCGACTCCCAACCCTAAAACTCAGATCTGCACCTGCAAACTCTGGGCCTTGCTCACTGCAACAAATGACACAAGTGGTCTTCTGATTTACCTGAAGGGATTTACACAAAAGTGTTTAACAAATATAAAAAGTACAAAGAAGATGTAAAAATCTAATTACATAACTGGACATTAAGAGGAGTAAATGGGTCTTGAGGCGAGGGTGGAACAGGGAATAAGAGGAAAGAGATGAGAGGGAGAGTATTCCCGGAACTGGGGGAAGTTAGAAAGGAAAAAGAACGAAATTCAGATTGGGCACAGGGAGGGTGAAGGACAGTAGAGAACAGGAAGGTACGTAGAAAGAGACCAGGGAGGAATGATAAAGGAGCCATACTGTGGAGGCTTTTGAAGACAAGAGATAGGAAGGGAAACAAGTGAAGCAACAGACAAGATTCAAAGAATAGCCACTGAAGTGATAGAAGAACTTGAGCAATAAAATCACAAGCGGAGAGTCGAAAAAGATGTTGAATGGAAGAGTTTTATTGTATCTGAGCGGTGCAAGTTGATAAACAGGAAGACCAAAAAGAAGTGATTGTTAGGAAAGATTTCACTTAGGTGCAATGTTTCCTCAGAAGGGAAACAAGTGAAGCAACAGACAAGATTCAAAGAATAGCCACCGAAGTGATAGAAGAACTTGAGCAATAAAATCACAAGCGGAGAGTCGAAAAAGATGTTGAATGGAAGAGTTTTATTGTATCTGAGCGGTGCAAGTTGATAAACAGGAAGACCAAAAAGAAGTGATTGTTAGGAAAGATTTCACTTAGGTGCAATGTTTCCTCAATGTATGGACCCCTCGCCCAAACATTTTGCTTTTGATTGGCTAACCTAACCTGAGCTCCTCTGGGCTTTTGCTCATCTGTTATGGGGAAACGTACACGTCCTTCGGGCTGTCAGTACTGGGAATCTATGGTTCCCTTAGTCTTTGACTATGTTACCATGTCTGCGCATAAGAGTCCTTTTTGTTTTATTGCCCTACACACCCTCTAAGGATTTTTTGATGATTGTACAAGTGTGCCTAGGACGAACTGGTGGCAGAAGTTAACTTTTATAGTATTTGTACTTCTTTTTAATGAACCACATCGCGTTTACCGCGTTTGGCTCATGTCTGTGGCCAGTGCCAAAAATGGCCAGGCCACAAAGGCTTTTTGTGTTCTGTCCTTTGGCCATTTTGTCCCTTTGCCTAGCCCCAGGTTGAGCAGACCTGGGAATTCCTTATTTGGGCAGGCAGCCTCCCGTGAAAACCACAACTTTCGTGGGCTCCTGCATGTCACGTGTGCTTGTGCCCAGGAAGAGGATTGGGATTGTCTGGTCCCAATCCACACTACTGGTGCCAGTATGTGTGGTATGCCTGAATAACTGGGACAACCGTGGACCGCAATTGGACCACGTCCTGTGTGCATGCATGAGAGCAGATCTTCGATTGGTATTACTGATTTGTGCACGGAACAAATCTCGGATAAGAGAAGGGGCTCTGCATACATTCCAGGTCAATCACCTGAAGTTCACACCGTACTACAGACGGAGCCAAGTGACGTGCTGGAAGGTTTGGCACCCTAAGCCCGCTGTGTCCCGTCAGACCCCTGTTTTTGCATTGATCAATAAAGGCCTGCAAGGGCGCTTTGACCCTTTGGAGTAGTGGGAACAAATACTATCGGGACCCCCTATTTACCCTCCAATAGAGTGTTCCTGGGTCATCCAGCGAACTGACCAGCTTGAACCCAGGGTATCGCCTAGGAGCGCCACTGTACCGAATTGACACTTAAGGAATCGCCAGCTTGTGGTCCTGGGTCCTCTCTGCCAAATTTTGTAGTCCTAGCTCGTCACAATTTAAGAGAGTGTGCCATACTGCAAGCATCTCCAGTCTCTGTGGCATCCTGCTATGGTGACTGTCGTTGTAGGAGCCTTGCTTACCTGCCCCTCTGTGCCCAGAGATGTGCTGCACAGAAGCTGTCCTCTTTTCTTCATCGAGAGCTGAGAAAAGACTGCTGTCCTGCCACGGATGATCGTCCCGTCCCGCAGCCGCTGAGAGCCGGAGCGGAGCGACGTGTAACTACAGGGCTTGAACCTCCAGGCGACCTGCCCTAGACTGGCAAAGTTTGGCGCAGACGGTGTTGGGGGCCGGTGAATACTTACCGAAGGCACAGCCATTGTTCTTTACACACAGGAATCCCTAAAAAGATACTCACCTTAGCTTGGCTAGCCTGCGCTGCCTAGCTATTCCCAAAACCAAAATGTCGCTCTACCTGCAAGGGTAGACCCTCCTCGAATAGTGGGACACTGTTCTTCATCACCTCAAGCCCTTCCTGAACTGCTACAGCTCCCTGAAGAAGACCTGCTTTCTCTCATTATGCACGACTGTGCGTTTTCAACGCACTACTGTACTTTTGAGCATAAGGCTCTCCACTTCGTAGGGCTGGACTGCTTAAGTTAGGCAGGGTTCAAAATTGAGGGGAACTGGGAGCTATTTAGCTCCTTCTTGTGGTCTAGAGGAGCCTGGTTAGCTTGACCCAAACAGCTACCAGGAGCTACTTTTGACTCCCCAGGCCAAGTGATGCCGGACAAACGCACCTATTTGAATTTAACTCTGTGTATTTGGGACGATCTATAAATAAGCATTAGGACACTTCTATACATCATTTAATACATAAGGGGTTTACAAATAATGGATAAAGAGAGATAGGTTTGCTTCTTACGTGGAAGCTAGATGTACTAGCTCCTCGTTCCCCAGTGGTAGCTCCTGGTCACTGGTTATTGCTCAATACCCAGGAGAAGATTTTAGCTACTGCTTAGTACATCTTAATTTCAATCCCCGAGTTAGGGATCGATTCTGAAGAACTTCCTAATGCTATATTTGTGTTAACCTACCCTTCTGTTGCAGGTTGGGGCTGTGTTTTCCCCTTTACCGCATTAGGTAAAACATGTGTGTATGTATGTATGTATGTATGTATGTATGTATATATATATATATATATATATATATATATATAAAAAATAGTGCAAGGCGTGTGTGTGGGAGCTGTTTTTTATTACTGTGGTTTGTTTGTGTTTAATTATAAGGCCTATGCTAAATGAATATCTATTTTTTATATAAACTTGTCTAAACGTATTCTGTGGAGTTTCACTGTGTGTGCTCACTGTGGACTTCTGATCACTCTCACCCCTCCTGAGACTTAGTCTTGACCACCTGTCAAGCTACCATGATTGGTCTGGCTTGTCCAGAAGGTTCCCCTGTTCGACTAAACTAGGGTGGCCTCCTAAACCTCTTCCCTCCAGGTCAGAGTTTAGAAATCCATCTCAACAGTGATAAACAGTAGAAAAGTCGGGAGAAAGTTAACAAAGAGGCCAGAGTTTTTGTGCCATGGAAAAATCAGAAAAATCTGGTACGCCTGACATTATAGAAGCGATAGCGACAGGAGCAGGCTACAGCAGAAATATAAGAATAGAAAGATATCGTGAGGTTGAGGAGAATTCCAAGATGACAAGCTGAAGATGAGATTGGTAGCGAAGAGGGAGGAAAAACTAAAGAAGGAGAGGGGAGAGGAGGAGAAATGGTAGAAGCAAGGACGAGGACTACAATCTTGAGATGTTAAAAAAAGGGTCCAGACATCCAGGATTGCACAGATGAGAGACAGGCAGTGGGAGTAGTATCAGAGAAGGAAGAGAAAGATCCGAGAGTCACACGCATATTATTATTATGGTATTTATTGAGCGCACGCCTGGCTTCAAGAAGCAATGGAGTGTTTTACAGAGGTATACAACAAAACAAATATATAACAGAGCGCTTTTCAGAGGAAACAACAGGACAGGTATACAGCGGGGGGTGGGGTACAGAGGAGGGGTAAAGATGTACCGGGTGGCAGGGAGGAGAGGGGCGGGAGGCTTGCCGCGAGTCAGGTGACGCAAGGGGCGATGTGATGGCCTTGGCATTGAGGCAGAGAGATTCATTGAAGAGGTGCGCAAGTTCTTTTCTGAATTGTAGGAGCATGGGGGCAAGTCGGATGCTGATGGGGAGGAGGTTCCATAGTCTTGGTGTGTAGGCAGAGGCGGCTTGTTTTCTGGTCCTTTCTTTTTTGCAGCAGGGGATTTCAAGTCTGTGCGTGTCCTGGCTTTTGGTGGTGCGCTGTCCGCCGGAGATGCTGAGTTTCTCTGCAAGTTAGCAGGCTGATGTGAGGAATCTGAGGGCATCCTCACTTCTTTCCCCAATATATCCTCCTCCCAGGTGGCCAGGGAAAGGCTGTCAATTTTGGATCCTGACCCTGAGGGTGGATATGCGAAGGAGGATCATCTGGGTGGAGGAGACTTGGGGAGTGGAGATGGGACACCCTTGGGTGAGAGGCGGTATCGCCCAATTCCCCTTTCTAAGTAGTCAAATGTCACCCAGACTTTTATAGGGTATTACCAATCTCTTACCTATTTTTCTAGAAAACACTCTCCTAATACACATCACTTTGGTACTGAGACAACACAGAGTCAGACATCCTCTCTTTATTAACACAGACATACACAAACACCACTCTGGTACTGGGACGAGGAAGAGGGATGCCGAGTACCAAGACCGTTACTCAGTAAAGGAACATTGACTGCACCTGGGGCCTAGGAGGCATTATGAATGGCCTGCTCAGGTGAGGCAGATTAGCTGGGAGATCGCCTGGGAGACCGCCAGAGAGATTGCATGAGTAACACTTGCAGAGAAGCCAGAGGTGAGACCAGGGAGACTTGTACCTGAAGCGCCCAGCAGCTGCAGTGTCATTGCAGCAGAAGCAGATTGTGTCGGGAGCCTTCGGGAGGTCTCAGAGCAGCGCTGGTCTGCGTTCTTCTAGGAGGCGGAGGGACTCCTCCTCTGTAAAACCGAGGCGGCAGAGATCGTGTGACAGGGGCATGTAGAGCCGGGAACAGCGACAGCCACAGAGAGCCTGCCGATGCAGAGTGCAGTACCCAGAGACAGCATACCCGGTGAGTCAAAGGAGCCTGAATGACTCTGTGATGCTGTAGGGTGAACCTTGTGGTTTCTACAGGTCGGACCGCTGAGGCAGCGTGAATGCTGGTCCAGTATTGAATTAAAGACTTTCAACAGTACGATAAGCAAAAGGCTGAGAAAACTGAATGAAAGGGTTGTTTAGTGAACACCGAATTGTGAATAAGACAAAATTGTAGAGGGCAAGAGAGGGACAAGGAAAAGTGAAGTTTGGAACTTTTGAAAACGCCTGCGAGCAGGGTGCAAATTCCCAGCAGGAGAGTGAACTGGGAATTTGAGGATAATAGATTTAAAGTGACTGAAATTAAATGAGATGAACCCTTGCGTTTTGAATACCAAACCGAAAGAAAGCCGTTGGTGATATTCCCCGATACAAAGAAACAGTGAATTGTGTAAACTGAAAAAAACGAGCATTGGCAAGTGCCATATGAATATAAAGAACTGTGTGTACTGAACGAAAAAGCAGTTGCAAAAGCTTTAAGAACATTTGAAAATATAACAAGTGAATGGTGGCAAACCAAGTATTGAAAAAGCCCCAAGAGGATAAATCCAATACAATTGTGAAGCTGAAACAGTGGCAGTGTAATTGTGAAGAAGCAGCAAGTAAGGTGCGTCTGTTGCATGACCAGTAATGGGTGGACTGTGTGGTCCGACAACAGTGCCTAGAGCGAATAAACTCATCTAAAGGGTAAGCTACTTAACGCATCCATAAGCTCATGTTGGACCGTCAAGGAGAACTTGGGTGAGCTGAAATTAAGAAGCGAACTGTAGGATATTGGTGAAATTGATGAAAGACAACTCAGCCAGAAAGCTGGGAAGTGTCCCAAGGAATTGTGTTGTTTTGGAACATTAAAAGTCTTGGGGAAGGGGGGAAAGCCTTCCTTTTCCAACCAAGAGCTGGAAGAAGCTTTGAACTTTCATTTGAGCACTTTGATGCAGACATCCCTACACATTATATTCAAGTAGTTTTAAGGGCAAGTATAGGTTTTGGACATACAGACATTTGCTTTGGACTTCCTGACACACACTATCATTAGTTTTAGGTATCCCCCTTAGCAGAGGGCAAGTTAGGCCTTTTTCCACCCTTCCCTTTATTTTAATAAAAGTTTGTGACCCAATCTTTACTCAGTTGTCTGTGTCTACTTCCTGATGCCTTCATAGTGACTTGAGGGCAACTTCTTTACAGATCATGCAGCAAGACTTGAAGGGGATTTGTGCGTGTAGTGGGAGCCAGTATAGGTAGGTGAGGGCCGGGGTAATGTGATTGTATCTGCATAGACCCTTAATGAGGTATGCGGCTGTGTCTAGGACACTTCTTAGGAGGCAAAAGGGAGGACGACGGGAGGCATTTGAGGAGTGCATTGCCCCCATCCAGGTGGGATAGGACCGGTGCATCTAAAGCTGTCCGGACGGAGGAAGGGCTTGACTTTTCGCAAGAGGGAGAGCTGATACCAAGCTGTCTTGAGTTTTTTCTTAGCTATGTGCATCTTGAAGGAGAGGGGTTTGTCGATGTGGAGCCCAAGGGACTTAGTGCAGGAGGTGAGCTCAGGTGTGAATCCCTCAGAGTTCATCGTTGATAGCCAGGTCTGTATGTCTGGGTGTTAGTGTTGTTGGTGAGGAGTAGGAATTTGGTCATGCAGGGGTTGGTCTTCAGGTATGGACTGGTCATCCAAGACTGGATCCGCGAGAGCCGGGTTGTGAGCCTATGGATGTCCTTGATGGAGTCGATTTTGAGGTATAGCTATGTGTAGTTGGCCTATTGGTGGATGTGGAGGTTGTGTGTGGCTAGGAGGGCTCTCAACAGCTCCATGAATAGATTGAAGATCACTGGGGGAAGGATGGAACCCTACAGGTAGCATTGGTGATCTAGGAGTCCATCTGAAACAACTGCTGGCGGTTGGCGAGGTAGGACTTGAACCAACGTAGGACAAGGTTGCTGATCCCATGCGCCAATGTAGAGTGTCTGTAAGCACCTAGTGGTCTACTGTGTCTAAAGCGGCTAAGAGGTCGAGTAGAACCAAAAAGCAGGGGTGGCTGTCATCAAGGATGTTGAGGGTGTCGACCACCTATATGGTTGCGGTCACCGTGCTACATCTAGGTCTGAACCCGCATTGGTAGGTTTGAATAAGATTGTTGGTGTCGATGTGTTGCTGCAGTTATGCGGCTACCGCTTTCGCAATGTTCTTACCTAGGAAGGGAAGATGGGCGATGTGGCGATAGACCTAGGTTGTCAGGATCCAGAGTGTGTTTCTTTAGCAGGAGGAGGATTTGTCCTGTTTTTTTAGGGTTGATGGAAAGGTGCCATGTGTTAGGGAGCAGATGATGGTCTCCAGGTAGGGAAGGAGAGCTTCTGCAGGGAGGGTCTTGAGGTTAGATGCTGGGAGGAGGTTGCCTTTATACAATGTAGTTTTGAGGGCAGCCAGGGTTTCTACCAGGTCCTCTGTCAAGAGTGTCTTGAATATTGTCCAGGGTGAGGAGATTTCGTAAGGAGGAAAGTGAGGTGGGTCCTGTGGATGCAGAGCTGGTGTTTATGTGCTGGCAAATCTTGCTGATTTTGTCGATGCAGAAGGTGTCGATGGCGGTGGATTTTTCAATGGAGTGCGCTATGGCTGGGGTGGGTAGCGGGTTGATGCCGCACTTGACTGCTTTGAAGAGGGCTCTGCCTTTGTTGTTGGCTTCTGCTAGGGTGTTCCGATAGTAGGTGTCACGATCCTACTCACCTGCCGCCCAGCACCGCTACATGCGCACATTCAGAGACTCTGGTATACTTGCAAAGCTAAAACCTGCAAACTGCCTATGCATTTACTTACTTGTTTTACCGCTGCAGTTTTGGACCAATCTAATTTCATGTTCCATTCCGGCTTTTGGGTTAAACCAGCAGATGCATTCTGGTACATGTATGCTGTCCAAAAGGCAGAGGGCTGGAGGAGGCATACAAAATATATTTGTTTGCAGCAAGCTACTAAGAGCTGCAGAGGACCTGATTTCATTCAGCTATTCCAAACTACTGCAGGCTAGGCTGCAGAGAGCTGGAGAGCCCTTAATTAGAAACCACTGCTGCAGGCTACTGAAGCCAACACAGCTGCCTGAGACTGCAATCAGCTCCACCCTGTTGGCCTGCTGGCTGGGAGGGCCTTTATAAGCTCACTTTGAACAGATGCAGTTGTCAGTCAACTGCTTCCACTGGGAGGTTGTGCTTGTGCTCCTGTTCACAGTTTTTGACCTTTCCTGAAAATCCTAATTTTGGCTTTTGAATCCGGTTGCTGCTTGCAGCACCCTCTCCAGTCTCTCCAGTCTGCTTTTGCCTTCTGCCCTTCACCTCTGGGCTCCCTGCCTGGCAGCCCTGTCACACTCCTCTGCCTTCTGCCCTGCTCCTCTGGGCTGCCTGCCTTGAAGCCTGCCTGTTATTCAATCTTTCCTTGATTTCGAGCTTTTGACTTCTGATACCTTTTGAGACATTCAGTTCTTAACTCATATCTTTTCTGTCTTTCTGACGTTCTGTAAACACCCTGTTTTCTGTAAGCATTTCTGCTTCACAGACTTGCCCTGTTTCTGCCTTGCTTTCCTCTCTTTCTTTCTGCAAACCCAGCCTTTTGTAGTTTTCCTGTTTGTTCCTTGCCCACAATATTTCCTGACTTCAGTCCATAGTTCTAGTGCCCGTTCTTAAGTACTCTTGTATTCGCTGTGTTGGCAGCGACCAATCTTGCCTTAGTCCTTTGTCTTGTGTATATTGATATTACAGTCTATGCTCTGTACTGTGTTTCTCTAGCCTGTACTGTATCTGGTTATTTCTTTCGAGGCTGCTTTCTAACTGTATTACATATTGGTCCACTGCTGTGCCTCCGCGTTGAATCCGTTTACAGTGTAACCCCTGGGTTGGTCTCCGTTTAGATCAGATATGGGAATGACTTCTGTTGCTTTCGCCTAGTCCCTTGAAGTCTTACCTACCTCAATATATGGTCTCCAGTTTTACCCTTGCAATGAGTACAACAGTTTCTTCGGTACGCCAAACTCATGACGCACTGTATGACTGTTGTTAAGAGTAATCTGCTGGTACTGATCCCAAGGGCTTTCCTTAATCCCTGGAGACCCCTTATCATATTCCAGTACACCCTTTATTCTGATCAATCTGTGTTGCCCAGTGTATTTGCTTGTCTTTGCTTTCTCTCCATCTCTTTATTTACAGCTAGCTTCTGCCCCTGCAGTTCCTATGAATACCTGTTTCAACTCAGATCAGCTTGGTATGTACCCTGTTTCTGTTATCTGCTTGTCAGTGGGTTGCTCGGAGATCCTTGAAGAGCGCCAGGTCGGATGAGATCCTGGAGCGGCGCCAGGTTTTCTCTTGTTTCCTGATAACTTTTACTGAGGTCGAGTTCTTGCGTGTACCAAGGTGCTGACGGTTTCGGTCTGCAGGTGCACAGAAATGGTGCAAGAGGCAAAAGGAAAAGAAAAAAGAAGACAGCGGAATTGTGTACAGAGAGAAGAGAAGTGGGTCTGGGGGACACCATACTGAAGAGGAACAACAACAAATGAAGACAAACCAGCCCAAGAAACAGAATAAGAGCGAGATATGTTGAAACGAAACCATTGGAGAACAGAAACACAAAAGGCCAGTTGAGAAAGTGAGTGAAGAAGTAAGCTACAATGCCAAAACCTGTGTATAAATTGAGTAGAATAAGAAATGAGGATTTTTCAGAATATCGAGCTGACAAGAGGGAATTGCAGACTGAAAGAAGAGCGGGCTCCGAAGATTTAAAAAGAACTGACTCCCGATTGATAAGAGAGGGAGAACAGCAGAATGACATAGGAAGAGACCCGATTATAGACAGCACGCTCCAAGAGTTTTGAGAGAAAGGGGAGACAAGAGATAAGGTGGTATTAGGAAGGTAAGGAGGAGTCAAGGGATGGCTTGTTGAAAATGGGAATTATAGAGGTGTGTTTAAAGGATGAGGGAAAGTTTGAAGAGAACCGAGGACTATTGCAAGGTTTGGGATGATGAAAGAGTAGACTGAGAATTAGAGTAGATGAACTGGATCAGCAGGGGTGGAATTGGGGTAGGCTTTAGATAGAATAGTCGAAGGTTTGTCAGCAAGAAGGGGGTGAAAAGTAGACAAGAGGAAGGGGTTGAAGAGGTGAAGGGGGGGGGATTCAGTATGGACAGAAGAACACCTGGAGGAAATGGGGGAACGAAGATGGGCAACTTCAAAAGAAATGTAATTAGTAAAGTTAGAGAAGGAAGGAAGATGGAGGATGAATAGACGGAACGGATAGGATATGATTGAGAACTTGGAACAGGCAACGTGGATGAGAGGCAGAGGAGTGAGGAGCTCAGTGAAGTATTTTTGTTTGGCCAACAGTAAGAAGGAATCAAAGAAAATGTGAAGGGCAGATAGAGAAGCAAGGTCACACAGCGAGTGCGACTTCTCCAACGTCATTCAGCTTGACGTGAGAGAGTGCAAGACAAACAAACAGAAGGAGTCGTCCAATGTTGTGGTGGTTTGTGAGATTAGAAGAAAGGATGATCAGGATAGAGAGAATCAAGAGGGTCCCAGAATGCCAGAGGATACCAACGAGGTTACATTATCAGCAGATAGGGAGGAGAGAGAATTCAAGGAAAGAACAGAAGAAGTGAAGGTTGAAATGAAACTAGTAGTATCAAATCAGAGAATCATGATGTAGAAATGAAGCAGAAGAAGGGACGGTAAATGGAGCAGAGGAAATCAGAAATGTAAAAGAAAGTACAAGATGGTCAGAAGAGTACATAGGGAGGGGCGGAGATCAAAGAAACGATGGTGAGGTTGAGAAAACTAAAGTCAAGGCATGAACCAGAGACATGAGAGTGAGGGGGAAGGGATCTGGGAAAGATGGTAGGAATCAGGAATAGCACCGAGAGGAGTAGAAGAGTGCGATGAATCAAGATGAAGATAAAAGTCAAGAAAAACCAGAGAAGAAGAAAGAGGTAAAATTAGAGGGAAATAAAAGTGTCAAGGTCATCGCATAAGTACGTCACAGGACCAGGAGGCCGATAGATTATAAGAAAACCAACAGAGTTGGGGTTATGAAAAACAGAGCAATGAAATTCAAAGGATGAAAATACAAGAGGATTGTGAGGGGGAGAAGAAATTAGAAAGGAAAAATGATACAAAATACTGTTCACGTCCCTGCAACCAGTTTGTTGCATCGTGAGTGAGAAGACAAGGAAAAAGTAGCGCAGTGTGCAGCTGGGACGACAAAATTGGAAGAATTACACCACATCTTGGTAATGCATAAGAAATGGACATTAGAGCGTAGGAAGAAGTCAAGGAGTGTGGGCTTTACTGCAAACAGAACAAGCATTCCAAATCACAATGTTTTATAGTTAGTAGTAGTTTGTCATTTATGTAACAGCTTTATCCTATTAGTATGGCCTCAATGCGCTTGTGGGGTGAACGCCCTTGGGGGACAGAAGTACAAGGTATGGGAAAGTTGACAAACTGATTAAAATGCGTGTGTGCATTTGGCCAAAATATCGAGTTGGGTGGGATGGCCGGACCCCAGTAAGCTACCCAGGATGATCAAGCATGTGGATGGGTGTTGAGAGGTGGTCAGGCGAGTGCTCGAGTGTGGGAGACTCGGTATGTGTCCAGCTAGACCGAATTATTTTGTCGTAGGATGTAGCTGCATTATGATGGCAAAGATGTTGTGCCTTGTGCTCTAGTCTGGTCTATGGAGGCAAATATGTGCGGATGGGCGGCCGTGCCTGAGACTGGTGCCCACCGAAGTGGTGCTTAACTGCGTACCTTGAGACTCAGTTGGAGCTTTGCTTTTGATGTAGCCTTGTAATCAGATCGCCATGTCTGCTCTGAAATTATACTTTACCTTGCTCTGGAGAATGTACTGGGGGGGAGCTGGCAGTGTCAGGCAAAGGGGTCATGAAGGTAAGTGTGTAATAGTAAACGTTTGTCAGGTTGCTTGAGGGAAAACCAGGTTTTATGAGCCTTCCTGATGGATAGCTAGCCCTCATCACAGGGGGTCAGGTAGCAGAGGGTTAAGGTAATTACACAAATTTGAATAGGAGACATGATAAGGAGATTTTTGAGATGTTACACGAGTTGGTATATGGAATGGCATGGGAGTAAACGAAAATAGTGAAAGACAAAGAAATGAAAGAGAAAAGAAAGATCTTAGTTAAGCGCCAAATTGCTACAAAAGAGTATGTCCAGGAATGAAAATGGCTAGGGGGCAAACAGTGGGCAGAGTCAGGGGGGCACCAGATGGAAGGCTGTAGGGCTGGCACGGCATTCAGTGAGAGTATATAATAGAGATGAAAGACATAGTAGTAAAGCACACAGATGCAGACCGCCGCAGACAGTGCAGGACTTAACCTGGAAGGGTGGGGCATGGTTAGTGCCGATGGACAAGGCAGGTGGCCCCAGAGAGACAGGAGAGTGCCCAGGACCCAAGGAGCGGCCAGGGCCAGGTGAACAATAGAGCCCAGACCAAATGCCATGGCACAGCAGAGCTCATCAGGTGCTCAAGGGATCAAAGAGCTGGTGGTCCCATGGAGTCCGACTGCACACTCCACACAAGGCACACAACAGGCCTGGTCTGCCACAGACACCAGGGATTTGCCCCAGACAGGGTCTTTAAGGTTTCCGAGTAGCAGGTGGTGGGCAGAGGCGTGGCCAGTGCCGATGAAGGAAATGGCCGTTCCTATGCACAACTTCAGAGCTTGCTTGCATATCCCCTTACTCAGTTTCTCCCACGTGGGCTGCTTAAATCTCCATAGGGCGGGGAATGCTTACCTGCAGCCCTCCCCGTCTTTGGTGGTAGAATCTTGCCTTGCAAATCTACTGTGGGATCCTTTGGACTCCCCAGATTGTTGGGCACTCCCCTTATCCTCTAGAGACATGTTAAATGCACCCTTAACACTGAGAAGCACACATCACTTACATATTGATTTTTCCTCTGTTGGCCAATGGGAACATTTTAGGTAAGAAGGCTTACATGCAAGAGCACCCTTACTATGCCTCCTCATCAGACTTAAGCTGTTGTATCATCATGGTACAAAACTGCATCAATGATGGGTATTCGTTTCTATTGAGTTTTGAGTGACAAAATTATTCTAGCAAATATACTTTGACACCCATAGGGTTATGGAAAGGTCAGTACAGAAGAGAATAAAATGGGGAGAAGGTCAGAAGTAGAAGAATTGGACGGGAGTGGTAGAGAGGGATAGGATGTGCATGGGGAACCCCCTGTCCCCCAATTATATTTATATAAAAATAAGCCCATTCGTCACAATGAGACAACAAATCATCATGCGGACATACAACGGGGCTCTTGTGCTGCTCCATAACTTGGTTATCGTTGGTCTTTCAGTGTTTACCTTGCTTGGATTACATTTCTCTCCACTGGAAGATTCTAGTTTGATGTTTTTTTAGTTTTTACACACAAAATTCTTTCTATCACTACTGCATGGGTAGATTATCATATATGACCAAGTTTAAAGGACACATTCTAGAGCATCCATCCTTACCTTGCAAGTGGCATGATTCAACATCTCCTGCCAAGTTGGGTCAAGCCGATTCTTGTCAGCCATCAATCCCTGCTCGGCCACAAAGACCATTTCGCGGGCGGCGTTGTGCATGCTGACCGCCCGCTCATACCTGAGCGCAGCTTTCTGGGTCTCCAGCTGTGCCTGATCCCGGAAGAAAATAAAAGATAGGTCAAGGCCAAGACCAATTTAAAGTCTGGTAAGAAAGAATATAGCAAACAGAACAAAAACGAAAACATACCAGATGTAAGGAAACACCAGAAAAATAAGTGGTACAGAGACAAAAAGATAAGCCAAGACAGACTGACCCAAAGGGAAGAGAAAGGAGTGAATGATGCAGACAATGGTAGAAACGAAATTCAATGAGAAAATTAAAAATGAAATTAAAAACAAGGTAAAATCAAGACAGAAAGAAGCAAATACAGATTGAGACAAAAAGAGGGAGAAATCCAGTTTAGAAACGATACAAAGAGGAAAAGCCCACTGAAGTACCAAAATAAATAAGGAATAGAAATCCAGTGACTGTTGAGAGAAGGAAAGAAATAGTTAAGGAGAAAGTAGAGGAAGGCACAAGAATACAAGACATTGAGTGGGAAGGGGCGTAAGAGTGAAGAGTGGTGAGGGAAGAGTGTTACAAAGGAAAAGCTTTCAATTAATTTGCCAGGTGGGAGGATCAAGAGAAGAGAAAGGTAGGCAGGAGGCAGTGGTGCAGTGTCCCCATGGGGCAACTTGAGCAAATGTTGAAAACAGCCAGCAAAGAACTGGTGCAAGTGGGATTTCAAGAAAATAAACACAAAAAAAGGAGAAAGAACTTTAGGGCTGCACAGGCCGGGCATGTACACAATATTGAATACTTGGATTACAAGGTCAGTGCATCAGTGTTGGGAGTATTAAAAGATATTCAAGATGAGACTGGGAAGTCATGGGGAAAGGGCATGGGAGCAGCAATGGTCTGAGCCACATCTGCTAGTCAGTCACCCCACTGCCAGGGTAACAGGAGTCAACATATTAAGACCCATTTACTGCCCGCCTCAAGAGTTCAATGTAGCTGCAGCGACGGCAGAGATAATCAAGAGTGAGAAAGTAGAGTATTAGTCAAATAACAAGCTGGGACAGTTGCACTATAGGGCACGGAGAACAACACATGGGCTGCTGACCTGAGAACATCTGGAGAGACTGGATAGCACAGGCCACGGCTGTCTAGAATCCTGGGTGAAAGAGCGCTTGAGGATGTTCCCTAGGTGCAGTCTATCCTACCTTTCTCACAGGTGTTTTTGTTGTCATTTGTTTGTGCTTCACTGCTTCATTCTCGAGAACCTGCAACAGCACACAGTTGTAATTATTGCATTGATCATGCGAAACAATAAGTGAGGCTTAATCTTAGTCTGTAGCTTTGAATGTGGAAACCTAGCTCTGTGAAGTCAATAGCTTATTGTCTGCTTGTCTGATCCTGTCAAATGCAAAACTGGAGACTGGTCCTTTCTGGATATTACAGACAGCTGCATACTAGGGTGGGTGTGTTTCTCAGAGTGCTTGAAGCTGGAGATTAGGGCATGACTGACAAATGCACGGGCTGAACAGCAAGTGGTGTCAGAGTGCCTGGGGATGTTACATTGGTTGCTTGCATAGCACTTGTGAAACCCCACAGGAATATTTGAAGCGCTGGGGAGGGAGCAAAGAAGACAGGGCAGAAGGCAAAAAGGGAATAGAAGAGGCAAGAAGTGAACAGAGAAGCAAGGCAGAATGGAATGGTGGCCCCTGCTGTGCTAGTTACCTCCTTGGCTTGCCGACGGGCCTCATAGTAGGGGCGTGCCTTCTCAATACAGTTGCCCAACTGTGAACCCTGGGCATTCAGCTTCCGGGCCGATTCAGTTAAAATCCTCCGGTAGGTTGTCCTGGCTTCCTGCAGCAGGCAGCAAAGAACACGTTTTCCCCCAAGAAAATGCTTCCCTTCCTAAAATAAGATTACACAACTTCCTAGATTGATAAAGACAGAAAGGCGCACACACACTGGGGAGACTATGTACTGTTGTGGTAGACTGCAGAAGAAATGTAGACAAAGTGGTAATCTAAATCTGCAGATGCACACAAAATTACACAAAACAATGGCCTGCACTCCTATGCCATGCTCCCAACCGCCTTCAATACAGGTATCGACAGCATGTAGTACAGCATTAACGAAAAAGGACATTGCTGGTAATTTTCTGCTGTTCCCAGCAGTTACAATGGTGAAAATGTAGTCCGACTAAAAATCGATATCTGCTCCAAGGACCGGATTATAATTAAGATTCCCAGTTTTCCGCTTTGCTGTTTTTTTTTTTTTACACATAAATACTGATGAAAATCAATGTTTTCTATGTATTTATTTGTAAAAAGGCAGACGAATAAAATAATGGAAAAACAGGTCTTTCTGCTTGGTTCGCCGTGCTGTCAAATCAAGCAACGCAGACCTATTGCACTGTGGACTCGCAGCATGAAGAATGTAAACGTTGTATGAAAAATGGTTTCAATTCTAAGTACTGACAACATAACTTTTAGGTCAGCAGCAATCACATCAGCAACCATTTGCTGTTATGATAAAAATGGAGCAGACATTGATGTGAAACAACTCAGTTCCGTTTGTGTCCTCTGTCTAAGTGTGCACCGATATGTAATTTTTTTCTCATTCAAACAAGTGCAGAATAATACTGGTTTCAAATTATCTTACGAGAAAAAAAGGTGGATAAATATAGAAAGAACTGACAAAATAAATATGGATAAATACAGACAGAAAAAAGAAGGAAAAATAAAATCATAACACCATGAGTCTAAATTATAATGCAGATGCAATACAGCAATAAACAGGTCTTGATTTCTAACAAAGCACACACATCACACCAACGCTTTGCACAGGGATACTGCCAAACCCTTTTCTTAAAAAAAAAAAAGGGCCTGGTGTAAACAATGACCACTTATGAAGTGTATTATAAGTCTGCTACGATTTCAACAGTAGTTATTCATGCTAAACACCTCATTTGCGAATGGGTCCGTCCCAGCAGGGAGGTTTAAGTAGTTGGCACGAATTTTCATTATGCAAAAAGGTAGGAGGAACTGAAGGCTAAACTCCCCCAGAGCTCACACATTGCAATTATGTTCACTAACCATAATACAAACTACAAGCCACCCCCACAAAAATGCAGGTGTAGTACAGTGGTCATACCGCCATCTTCAATCAATATTTTTCTCAAAGCTTATAAAATACGTTAATTGAAAGTGCTCATTCTCCCTTTTTCTGGAAGAGACTGTTACCATCACTGGAAATGTTCCACGTCTCTTAGCATTAGGTTTGCCAGATAGCTCCTCTGAAGGAATCTCACAGATTTCCACACATACCCAAATGCTTTGAGCATAGCTGTGCAGCAGAAACAGAGCCGAGATGCAGCCGGAAGCAACAACAATGTTGAAATAAGCTGGGTGGTCTGCTTAATGGATCCAACGTAAAGGTTGCGTAAACAGAGAAGTGTATACTAACATCTAGCTGGAGCTCCAGCTTGTTGATCTCCTCACTGGCCTGGTTAAGCTGCTCCAGCTCCTCCTGGTGGAAGGAAGAGGGGGAAAAAAGCATCAGGTGCATGGGGTTCACAGACCACCTCGGCAGAAGGCGGCACGCAATAGCAACCAATGCATGGGGAGAGTGTGTAAGACATTTCACGGATTTTCCCTGCAATTTCTGGTAAGATTCTCATACAATAATTATTATGTATATTCAGGGGTAACATTGGCATGTTGCAAACTACTATAAATGTCACTTGCCTCTGGCTTGAATGCCAGTTTTTAACACACACACACACAATTCCTTACTTGCCAAGAGCGAGTTCTCGCTCATCAATAGCTAGGGATGAGTTTACATTTTGTGGCCTGGTGTAATTTTGGTTATATGCTAAAACAACAAATTGTTCGGTGTAACAGATTTGTCAAAATGTGCCTTGTTGACCATTTGTTTTCACAAACTACTAAACCATTCTAGTGACCTCTTTTGTTCTCAAGTACCAACCTCAGTCATTTTTCCTAGTTCTTTTTTGCTGGCCTTTCCGGGACCCCATTCTATTATCATTGGTGTCCAGCAATTCTTAACAAAACATTGTTTTTAAAATGCAGGTTTGTCATTTCAACCAACCACCATATTTTCTGTTCCATCGTCCCCATTTTATCTTTTTTGGTTTTGCAAATTTGCAGGACATTTCCAAGGGCTGATAGTTCTCTGCTTGCAGCACCCATCTACCCCCTAGATTGACCACTTGCAAAACTGTTCTCTTAGCAAATGTGGGAAATTGGTCCACAACGCTCAGTGGAGTGCCAGTTCTTAATTACAACGCATAGTTCTTTAATTCATGTCAGTGTACCTGTTTTTCTCTTTCCATTTATCTCTGGCAAAAGGATTTTAAACCGTAGATATCACTAACTGAACTACTGCCCCGAACCCCATCCAGTGTTAAGGATATTCACCCGTCTCTGGGTTACAGGCCACATCATACCTCCATATTCAGTCAGTCAGCAATTGATTTATTTCGATAAAACCATTAAATGACCATTATAAAATTACATTTCATCAATTGAAAAAAAGAAGGTCTTTAAAAACCTAGCATAAAGATTGTTGAATTTCATAAAATAACAATTCACCTAAACAATAAAAAAGGATCATCATTAAAATGTGTACATTCAAAGTATTATAAATTCCAATAGAATTATTTCCAAATATATCTTTCTGACCCACCATGCTCTCATTAAATATTGCCCCAATGGCCAATACGCAGGGTCTTTTTGTGTATATAAAATGCAGTGGACAGAGTATATAAACTAACTATTGAGGCTTCAATGTGCATCTGGCGAGTCTTCTGAGCAGTACTGCAATTACATTTGGCTAGTAGAGAGCAGTAAATATATTTGATATCCTGTCAAAGCTCTATCTAGAAGCTGCATGCAATGCCCAGCATTGTATTAAGAAAACCACTTTCCTATTAAGTTCAGCCCCAGAAGAAATGTGGCCAAAAACAATAGGTATTGTAGATTATGCAGAAAAAATTAACTGGAATTTATGAAACATATAGTTATTGGTTGTGATTCTATCATAGCTTTGAGAATAAGACATTTTCTGATTCGTCCACATTGACAAGTCACTAGGCAGGGAATCATTTTGTGCCCGTTGTATGTACGGCAAGCAATTGTCTTTGATCCTTGCCCTTTTCTGTTTCTTGAAAGAAATTCATCAAGTATTAGAGAACGGTTTGTCAACTTTCAAATAGGTGCAGTTATTTGATACTTCTACAAATACCAACATCTAAACAGAACATCTTAAAAAGATGCAAGCTAGAGTGTTCTAGTACAACAGTCCATACTTACGGGGTTACTGGATTACTCTCTTGCTTAGTCAATTGCTATTATACCGGAATGGGGAGGCAAGGGTCACATCATTTCCACGTGACAAACTGTATATTACTCTTTAATGGTCAATACTAGTTTGATGCTTAATAAGGCATCACAGTAATTAATTTCATTAATACCACTGACGCTTTGAGGGCCAACTAATTTGATAAATTTAACCTATGATGCACAGGTCACTTTATATGATAGTAATACTGATATGGCCTAATATACGCAAGTCAACAGTTATATTGATTATTTTGTAATCTATACGTGGATATTTCTAGATCAATAGGCTCATATTATATGTACTGTATTAACAGACTTCATGGCGCACAGGTCACTTTATAGTTGGATTACAGTGCCTAAACGTTTATGCTGCTACTGTAATTTAAATGTCCGTTTTACTATATTTATTGCATGCTTTTTTTAGCTCTTTGAATGTTTTCGTTATTTTTTGAGGGAAAGGTTTTGATTTTGAAACCATATTACAATTTAAAAAAAAGGAAATATTAAATTCAGTGTTGTTAAAATGTGTGCGTTTTCCGTCTGCGAGTACTTCTTTGCATACTTCCTACCCTCCTAAACTCCTGTGCAGATCATAGTTATTGTATACTAAGATGGCTCCCTTCTCTCCCATGTCCCTATAATCACTCTTCCTCCCACTCTCCCCATCTGCTTTCAGGTTCCTGCAGCCTAGCAAAGGTGTTTTGAGTATCCTCTAGAAAGCAGTCTGACATTCCTATACTGTGCCCCTGCCCGGGTTGAGGGTTATGCGCTCCTTCATCTCCTTAAAGGTTTGGGGGAAGAGGAGCACTCTATGCAGGGTTGTGTTACAATGCTTTCCTTTCGGTAGTCTGCAACATGCCGTTAAAGACATAACATCTGTGTAAAGTGCCTAGCAATGACTTGTGAAAGAGAAATTCTCTGTGCCTGGAAAAAGAACTGGAATTAGAGTTTATTCTAAAAATAGCCATGTAGTTATGAGGCAGAATTCCATCCCTCACCTGTATCCTGGGGTCCAGCTCTTCCTGCTCCTCCACCAGCTCCTCTTTTTCAGTCTTCACCTTCATGTCCTTTGGGCAGCATTCCCCAGACGTGTCTTCCCTCCCCTCGCCCCCTGGGGTGGGAAGACGCAGCTCCCCAGGTGGGGTCTCTCGGCCATCTCTGGACTCCATGAGCCACAAATTGACTGAGATGATTGTTACAAAAGGATCTCAACGGAGATTGTGAAGGGGATCCATGAATGCGGGTCAAGATTAGCAAGGGAGAACTGGGTGTGGCAGGTCTGAATTCAACGACTCTGGGAGGCGAGGTCGAATGGTGTGGGGGCACGAATGGTGGGTGAGGTCTGCAATTCCAGGAATTGAAAAGACAAGAAAGAGCAAGCTATGTGTAGCAGAACAAGGTGTGAGATATGGGAAGGACCAAACATCTTCAACCCAGCATCCCGAACATAAGGGAGAGGGTCCTCAATTGTGCATGATCTAGACCGAGAACTTGTTAACACTGTCAGCTGGATATGTAAATTCACAATAACTGTTCCCTCAGAAGGACATAAAATGTTGGGGTTTGGATGTCAGGTCACTGATTAAAAAGTAATCAGAAGAACGTAATGTTGCTTGGTGTTCTGGGTGTGTGTAGGCAAAGGAAATCTCAGAGGGGGTGGAGATACCAAAGGTTCAGGCACTGGGAACGAGCAGTGTCTTCCCTCCATCTCCACCCCCTCCTCTCGGAGAATGGTTGGGTTCCTGGGGATTTGGCAATAGCTTTTCCTGCACCTAATTGGATGATCTGTGCAACATCTAGGGTAGTATAAGGATTTGAAAAAGAAAATGAATGCCGAAGGAGGGTTTCTGGGTGATTCAGGTGCCTACATTTCCAAGTGTGTCAGCAGATTTTCTGCAATAGAAAAAGCAAAAGAAAGTTAGATAGAAAAGCAAACTGCCCTCATACCACTTCCAGAGATGGGATATTGGTGTACAACTATCCTGGCGAATAATATAATACTTATGAGCAATGGTTCCAATAACAACAACATGATGTGTTGTACTCAACCACTGGATCTAGTTTCACCCTCACGATCAGGAGAGCCACTTGGGTTCAATATACCATTGTGACAGAAACAAAGATGCCCATTCTTCCTGCCCCACCAAAAGAGGATAAGATAGGACTCCAAACTCTATCCATGCAGAGAAATGTTAATGTGGACTTATTGACCTTAGGGAGGTTTACAGGCCGACAACCTCCTTCAGATCTCTTTATTCTTCAGTAGATAACCTGTGGCCAGCCCTTTTCAGTCTTACCAGAAGCTGAAATGTCACAGACTTCAGTCTGTGCAACCACCCCACACTCACTCCATGATGTGCACCTATAAACTGTGCAGACTAACTGCCTCAACACCCCTTCCCACCCAAAGCCGGGGTCCACACCTCCCCAATCTATACAACTATAAGAAACTCGAGGACCTTGCACGAGACGAAACCTAGGGTCTCCTCAGTTCTGTGCACTTGTAGGCACCTTCCCCGTTTTTACACCCCTATCACTCCTAGTAAGTGTCATGTCATGATATTAGGCTTTTATAATGCACAGGTCACCACTATGGTGGTCTTAAAGTGCTAAAAACATGTCCTCGTCTGAGTTAATTGTAACCCTCCATAGATATAAACCAGACATTGGTCTGTTGAAGAGATGGAAAGGGAAAAGAGAGAGGGGTTTCGGGGAAAGGGAAGGTGGGAAGAACATTGACACAGAACAGCTAGTTTGGCAAACGACCATGAAAGTGCAAACTGATGAAGGGATTCATGGAAGCAATGGCTTGCATGCATGAAATGAGAAGAGTAAGAAAATGTGCAAAGGAAGGGTGTGTAAGGTACGCTAAGGTATTTGAATGGGCCACAGCGTAATGCTGGTGCTGTGGAATGTGAGCATACTATAAATTGTGTGATGGCCATGGGCGGCTGAAGATGTCTCAGACCTGTGAGGGGTATTGGAAGATACTCTCTGTGACTCTGCGCCAAAATATTCGCGCTTAGTTAGATTGAATTGTATAACAGACCCTTGATTTTAAACCTTGGTTAGATTTTATTGCATTTCTAGCCCTTGATAACACGTGTTTCGGCTTCAGAGCCTTTTTCAAATCTGGGCTGATGAAACAAACTGTATTTAACCAATCAAATTGTATCACAATGTTTCTACATTTATCAAATTATCCCCCAATGCATCGGGTGGGTGACAGAGAACCTATCGGAATACTTGGATGAAATTCTCAAACCAAGGGCGAACCCTCTTAGCATTTTACTTACAGGATTCTACTTCTGTCATACGGTTATTACAAACATTTAAATGGCAAGATTCTTTCACCCTCGCCACTTTAGACGTAAAAGCACTGTATATGTCCATTCAACATAAATGGGCAATAGCAACAATAGACCACACTTTCAGGAATGACTCTGCCTCATTCTACCAGCAAGTACAAATGTTGAAAGAAATGTTACAATTGACACTGGATTCGAATATTTTCACTTTTGACAATAAGATATATCAACAGAAGAAAGGGGTCGCAATGGGGACAAAATGTGCACCCGCGTTAGCCAATCTCTTTATGGGCATGTTAGAAGAGGAAGTTGTGTACCAAGAGCCAGACTATGGTACTAGAATTAAATTGTGGAAGAGATATATCGACGATATTTTACTGATTTGGGAAGGATCCAAAGAACTATTTTCTGAATTTACCAACAGATTGAATCAGAATCATTTTGACATTGAATTTATAGGAGAATGCATGAATTTATAGGAGAATGCAACACCAGACAAATTAACTTCCTAGATCTTACAATCAGTGTCACAAATCATCACCTGGAAACTTGGACATACAGAAGACAACTGAAGTTAATTCGGTGTTACACGCCACAAGTTGTCACCAAAGAACCACCATTGAGAACATACCATTGGGGGGAGTATATACGCGCGAGGCGCAACTGCCAAGAACAGAATAGATTTGAACAGGAGTGCAAATTACTGAATACGCATTTTACCAATAGAGGATACTCAATGTCCAGTGTCAGGGAAGCTTTTGAATCAACAGGAGATCTTAAACAGGATGATATCCTTAATAAGAAAAACAAATCACCAAATTCAGAAGTTACAGAAATGAGGTTCATCACCCAATTCAATAAAGATTACAACAAAATCCAAAAGGCGTTACAGAAACATTGGTACTTACTTAAATTGGACGAGCATGTTGATAAATTTGTAGGGGACAAACCACCGTTGATTTACAAAAGAGCGGATACCCTTAAATCATTGATCAGTCCGTCCCTACTACCAGACATCAAAAGCCCAGGTTGCACACCTGGCTAACAAAAGAAGATACAGGGTTCCGGAAATGTGGGTTCTGCTTCATGTGCAAGTTCATCATAGATGGAACTAAATAATTCAAGGATCTGAATGAGCAAACAGTACTAATCAAACAAGGAATAAACTGCAGAACAAAGTATGTTGTGTACGGCATTCGCTGTGTCTGTCAAAAAATCTATATAGGCAGTACGAAAAGAGAACTTCGAACAAGGATCCGTGAGCATTTGAGTAAAATTGGAAGTCAAGATCCTTCTTTGCCTTTGGCAGCACATTGGCAGAGCTTACACCAAATGGATGACAAGTCCGAAATAAAATGTATTGGTCTTCAGCACGTAACCCTGTCCAAAAGAGGCGGGGACAGAGTAAAAGCATTACGAGAAGCGAAAGCAAGACTTATATGTCACTTTAATACTACTGCAATAGGGCTAAACACAGACCATGAGATGGCATTGTTCCTCTGAGTGTGGAACATGATTGGGCAACTATATATGAATGGTGTGCTGCTTAATATAAGTTCATGGAATCTGCGAATGGGTATTGATGACCTCAATTATTGTAATTGCCTTATTGACTTTTATAAGAAAGGTATGGACATCAATTGTGCCATTGTTTGAAACAGTTGATATATAAAACGGGTAATTTATGGAATGATATCTTTGAGTGCAAAGTCTGTCCCTACAACCATGCTAAATCAAAAGGATCCCACAAATCAGCTTCCTTCCCTTACCGCTCCGAGTGAGCTACCCTAGATGTATACATATTTAATCCTTTGCATCTTTTACCCCAAACAAGGGCTCTTAGCCATGCAGTTGTTGAAAAAATATACATATTTTAATATTTATCACAACATATCATCAATTCAAATACACAATGTTAAAACAACACATAAATTTGTTCAAAACACATACTTAACCACATATTATTGTGTGTGCATTTCCACTAGAGGCATAAAAACAAACACGCCAGAAACCTTATTTATGCCTTTCTATGGTGTATTCTCCACAAGGAGCCACCATTCTTGTTTATGCCCTTCCCAATTTATACGGGCAAAAAAGGAATGTGTCAACACTTGATACAACAATGTGTTTCTAGAACCAACATAGAAATATATCTCTTGAAAAATAGGCTAGGCAAGGCAAATATTCCCTATTGCGTATCCAGTTGGTGCTGTCCTCAGGGCACTCGGGCTTAGTTCATGTTCTGGTTTTCACACACTGAATGGTATACCACAATTTGCAATCTCTCTTGTTGAATCTTCAACTGTTATGCACTTATTAAAGTTACTCGTGTATCTGCCATACAGGCGGAGTTGCCTCCCAATTGTGTTCTTTGTCACAGGCCAAAGAAAACCGTCTCCTATTTAGTACACGGTCTTAGTCCATGAGGTTCTCTCCACTATCTTCAAATTTCTTCAATTTATACGAGGAGAACTTCGTCTTTCCTCGCCCTTAGCGTGGCTGTTCTGGGCGTGGTCTTAGAGGTTAAACTGCAACCTTCCGTCCCGCTCGCGGTTGACAACTGCTTCTCAGCAGTGTGGCAACCTACAACCATGCTGTCACGAGTGATGCAAAGAAGGCATTAGGAAATTTGCAAGAGTCACTAATAAAACAAGATAATGACTAGATTTATTGTAGTTAATATATAATAAGATGAGATTTATTGGAGTTAATTGAGAAATCGCAAAAGAAACATTCATATAAGTCACAGAGACTTGTAGAGAGCAACATTAACAGCCGGCACGTCGCATTTGAATGGTACGCCACCGAAAAAGGTGTAGCATGAAATTGATATTCAGTTAAAGCAGTATACCGCAGGGAGAGCAACAATAACAGCCGGCAAGCCGCATTGGAATGGTATGGCACCCCAAAAGATGTAGCATAGAAATTATCTTTATTCATAGCAGAATACCGTAGTAGCCGGCACACAGAGTCGCCATGGAAACCTGATTAACAAAGGCCTCCAAGATGGAGACGGATTTTAGGGAAACAGCATTAGGAATAGGCGAAATCCAATTGGGCTTGAAGTTAATAATTAAGAGCTATTCTGCATAATCGGATTACACTTACATATTAACGTTTAAATTACATTATAACAACTACGGGTAAGACTTAAATGCTCGGAATTGTGTACACATTCATGGATTTTGTATTCCAAGTTAATATGCATTAGGAAAAACGATTTCATTTCAATTTAAGAACGTGTGGTTGCTATAGCAACACAGTAGCAACGGAATTACCAAAATGGTGGATGGCACGCCGTGTCGCCATGGAAACCTTTATAACAAAGGTTTCCAAGATGGCAATGGCGTTCCAGACAACGAGAATAGAGCTAACGCAAGTGACATAGGAGCATTGAGGTAAGGATTACAGACGTCTGTATTGCTTATGAAATAATGTCAGACAAGAGCTTATTTCACATATAAATGCTCACACTGAGTTAGTTGGTAGAGCAATCGAGTAGCATAAGCGTTCAAATTGAGAATATTTACGCGATCGGGCAGATGCATTAACATGAGGTCTAATTAGTGACACAATTGACTGCAAAAATAAAACGTAAATCAATGACCATGGAGACGATGGCAGGCTTAAAATGCACTCATATCCATTCTGGCGTACATTGAGAGGCATTAACTTATTTTTTGTATATAATTGACAGGAAGGAAGTCTGGGATTAAGCCCAAGATAATTATGCACCACCATATTGACTAAATATATCATTAACAATCTGGGTAAGGGACCCATTACTGAACAAAACATAACCAGTATATAAGAGTTAGGACTGAAGATGATTGCTAACAAATGTATTCTCTTTTTTCTCTCTCAATTTGTGTTTATTATATTTGTTCTTTTTTGATTGTTCTTGTTTGTTTCGTTCTCCCTCAATCACCCTCCCTTCCATATTTGCGAATGAACATAAAAAATGCAATTTTTATTTCTCATCACCAGTGCAATCCTCCCCATTACCCATCCTCAATCTCTGTCAAAATTTACTTTTGCATTATTTTTATGCCTCATGAATGATGTATATATTCGTTTCATTACTTGGCAAATATTGGGGAAACATGCATTGGGGACAATTTGATGAATGTAGAAACATTGTGATACAATTTGATTGGTTAAATACAGTTTGTTTCATCAGCCCAGATTTGGAAAAGTCTCTGAAGCCGAAACACGTCAAGGGCTAGAAATGCAATCAAATCTAACCAAGGTTGAAAAATCAAGGGTCTGTTATACAATTCAATCTAACTAAGCGCGAATATTTTGGCGCAGAGTCACAGAGTATCTTCCAATATTCCATTATAACTAACAACGGTTTAGGCTTTGTACCGTTGACTCCGATGAACTGCGACAATTGATGATAACGGCATTATGAATACCAGATTTTGGATTAACTTCAACTAATAGGGAGAATAAGGAGTGGCTCACAGGACCAGCTTTATCAAAAAGCCAAACTCCCATGAGACTTGTGGGGGGGGGGCAATTTCAAAATGTTTGCTTGCCCCCCTTACAAAATAGCTGGAAAAACCAGCCTGAGGCACCTCTGGGATGCACCAATTACAACGGAGAGATAAAGGAATTAAGGGTGGGCACGAGCAGCTGCAGATTATTATAGGATAGGTTTATTGGCTTGGCACAGAACAAAGAAAGGCATCCAGTGCAACACTGAATAACTAAATGTCCACTGAAAAGCTGTTAAGCTCACAGTGCCAGCAAGGTGCTGATGTAGTCAAAACAGGAGCAAAAAGGGCAACAAGATGATAAGAACACAGTGGAATACTTTAAGGCCAGATGAAGGCAACAGCCTGAGGGTGCCAGCATGTGCATGAATGTGATTCCACGTACCACAATTCAAGGGTACCAACCCTGGTTGTAACACTGCTTGCATGCTGTGCATGACCAGGGTATCGAGACCCTTAAATTGTGATACTTGAAATCACATACATGCACATTTTGTTAGGCTCTCCCAGAAACATTAATTCAGAACTCTTTCTCATTGCGATATAATTGTATCTTGAATTGAGACATGTGGATCCGACTGTTTCCTTTGCTAAACAATTACATTTTTCGTTAATTGTTCCAAGTATTGATGAGTTTGTCTGAATAACACAGAACACAGGCACACGAGAACGCCTGCTTTCTTTTATATATTTGCCAGGTGAATCCTGAATGATCTCACATTTCTAGCCTTGAAAAAGACCCGGGTGGGTTGAAACACGTGTTTGCTGGCCTTCGTAATTATATGATTGAAATGTATGCAATCACTTTAATTATTCACAATTAAAATATATGTTGTGTTTTAATATTCTCCACAACAATATGTGACCCTGGCGCTTCTGTTGTATGGGATATGATCAGCTTTAATTCTTTGGTGGATCAGGGCATTATTCCACCCGTTTCCCACACACTAGCAGCTGGGCCTCAATTACATAAGTGAGGGTAGGCGCAGTTGCGGTTTCTTGCTCAAATTCGTTTATGTAAAGACCCCTTTTTGGGAAGGGGTTGTCACCTTCCCCTCCGGAAACTGGAGCGCTCATTTGGAACTGGTGCCTGAAAAATAGACCTGTCATTACAATGGCCACCTCACACTGGTGTCCCGATTACTGGAGAACACTGGATGTAGAAAGACAGGTAGATGGGCAGAATCAGAGTAGCCTGAAGGGGAGTTTCAGTCCACAGAGGTCTCCCTATTCTGGATTTTGCTAGAGCTCCTAAACTTACAGTCCACATCCCCATTTCCTGCAAAAAAGGCACTCCTGAGTCTGATATCGCAAGGCAAAGGACATTTATACAGCAAACTGGAACAGATCCATAACATCAGGCTTGCTATGGACCAATCTGTGGTACCATTTTGTCTATGTAAGGGGAAGAAATCAACCCCTTAGTTTAGACACTGCTTTAAGGCGGTTTCACTGGAACCGAATTGGGAGTACAGACCACTTCCAAATCCTCCGTCAGTGACGAGAATACCAGGAGCTCCAACGAAGAGGAACGTTTTTCTTGCTAATAGTTCAAAGCACCTATTTGTAAGCAAACTTGCTGGACAATGCCTATTGCAACTGAGACACTGCTACCCAGTACCCTGCCCACGGGTGGTGAAAGTACCCTACAAGTGCTCTCTACAAACCTTCCTGGTTGGGAAGAGCAGACAAAAGGACTTGCCTTTCCCCTGAGACCATGTACGGGGTCTTCCAGCATCAAAGGACTGAGGTAGTGCCTCTGGTTCCGCTTGATCTCTGAAATGCCCCAATGCCAATTTGGGCACTTTCGACTCTGCCCAAGGGTCTGCAAGGAAAACAACAGGGTCATCCTCGACTGACTCTGTCTCTCAGAGTTTTGATTGATGATGCCAAAGCATCAACGACTCCACATCTGAGACCCACCGAATCTTCTAGCATCCCCAACTCGACACTGCCTTCCTGGTTACAAGCTTCTTCAATATCTAAGCCATCGCCACAGTACCACAACGCCATGCTGAGCCAGTCGAGCCCGCTTGCCGTCAAAGGCAAGTCTCCGCTCCTCCACATCCAAAGTCAATGAGATTTTGAGCGCTGCAGACCCAACGTCACCTGATGTTTCCCAGTGTCTTTGAACCGCAAGTCGCTGCCGAACCACTCTGCATTACTGGATCTTGTCAAAGCTGCTCTTTTTATTATTATTACAGTATTTATCGAGCTTTGAGAAGCAACAGAGTGCTTTAAAGGAGGTATACAACAGTACAAATGCATAACGAAGTACTTTTCAGAGGTAACAACAGAACAGATGTACAGAGGGGGGTGGGGCACAGAGGGGTACAGCTGTACCCGGTGGCAGGGAGAAGAGCGGGAAGAGTCAGGTGGCATGAGGGACGATGGGATGGCCTAGGTGTTGAGGCGGAGAGATTTGTTGAAGAGGAGGGTCTCGAGTTCTTTTCTGAATTGTAGGAGTGTGGGGGAAGAGTCTGATGCCAACAGGGAGGAGGTTCCATATTCTTGGGGCATAGGCAGAGAAGGCTTGTTTTCTGGTCCTTGGCTTTTTGCAGTGGCGGATTTCAAGTCTGCACGTGTCCTGGCTTCTGGTGGTGCACTGTCCGCCAGAGATGCGGAAGTTTCTCTGCAAGGTAGTTGGGTGACTTGAGGGCGACTGCCTTATAGATGCAGCAAGACTTGAAGGTGATTTTTGCGTGTAATGGGAGCCAGTGAAGGTTGACGAGGGCCGGGGTGATGTGGTTATATCCGTGTAGACCCTTGAGGCGTGCGGCTGCATGTAAGACACTTCTCAGGGGCACAAGGGAGGACAACAGAAGGCCTTCAAGGAGTGCATTGCCCCCATTGACGTGGGATAGGACAAGTAACGGTGGATCTAAAGCTGTCCAGAGGGAGGAAGGGCTTGATTTTTCGCAGGAGGGAGCGCTGATACCAAGCTGTCGGAGTTTGTTTAGCTATGTGCGTCTTGAAGAAGAGGTGTTTGTCGATGTGGAACCCGAGGGACTTGGCGCTGAAGGTGAGCTCAGGTGTGAATCCCTCAAGAGTTCATGGTTGATAGCCAGGTCTGTATGTCTGGGTGTTCGGTGTTGTTGGTGCGGAGCAGAAATTCGGTCTTGGAGGGGTTGAGTTTCAAGTATACACTGGACATCAGCAAGAGGCAGGTTTTGAGCCTATGCTTTGACTCGACTCCAGTTCCAAAGCCAAGGAACTGGTCCAACGCCGAAAAGCCTGTCTCAACACTGTCCAGCCCTGAAAGACAAGAACTAAAAAGGTATTTGAAGTGGTCATGTCCCCCTGGTCTGCCTCGAAGGGCCATAGTGACTTTTAATCCCTCGACTCTTCCTTTGGAAAGACATATTCATCAACTTTGACATTTTGTTGCTCAAATCTTTCCTCAAGTACCCCAGTCTACCAACCCAAAGTTCCCCTTTATTTTAAGGTCTGCTTTCCCTTACAGGTTGCACCAGTAGTATTTTGTATTAGTTGTGTGTATATTTGTTATAAGACCTTGGTTGGACAGTCTGTTATTTGGGTAACCTAGTACTACTGTTGTGTTTCTTTCTGTACCTGCCCACACCCCTCATGAAGAGTATGGCCTGTCTTTGGCTGCGCTAGCCTAAGAGGCAAAGGAAGTAAAACAGTTTGGCTGTGCCTATTTCACCTTTATCATTAGGACCGGTTTAGTAATAGTGTTGTGCTGAGTGGGAGTTTTATTCACTACTCACCCATGTACTCTTGCAGAGCAGTAGTCATTTTGTCACAATGTCTCTCTGTATAGGGTGCAGAGTCTGAGAGAAACGAGGGTCTCTCTTTAACCAACAGGGTCTCGTACATATGGTTTTGTGTTCTGTGCAGAAGAAGGTGAGTGAATTGGGTGAGGCAGGGGTCCCTCTGCAGTAGCCACAGAGATTGAAAGACTAGAGATGGCATGCACACTGGAAGGGGCCCTATGTGCATCTGATTCGTGAAATGAAACAGAGGGATTCCCCGTTTAACGTTTTGAGGCTTCTCTGTCATAATTATTATAATATTCTTATTGATAATACGATCAAAGTAAACACCAAACAAAACAATAAAATACGAAGGTGAAAATAGAAATGCACCCCGAACACACATTTCCCAAATATAGGCCCACAGCCACCCCATACTTTACAAATGAGGGTAACCCATAGAGCACCACATACCCCCTGCAAACGGTTACCAGGTTTAATGCCCCAAGCAACTTTACTTCCAGGATGCACACCTCCAATGGGGCACTGTGTTCAGCACCCCGACCCCCACCACCATCTGCACCCATGCCTGCTGTTAATGACATTACCAGTTCATCCTGCCTGTGACCTCTCAGAATATCAGACTTCAGTTTTGCACCCCACCCACCAACACCGGGCCGTGCCATTCGTATGTGCATCGTATCCTCATAGTCGCTGCACCTAAGCCTATCCCCACCCCAGCACCCCCTCCGAATGTGTGCGCCGCGTGCAGCCGATAAAAACTGTTAATACATTAATAGCGCCCCTTCACGCCTCTGCGTCACCAACCCACCCCGATTATTTTTTGTTCTAGCCACATCCTTACCAGTTTATGACAACCCACTTCTCTACGGTAGAGTCTAGTTCCCATCCGAGGAACGGACCTTAGCAACGCTCCGCCTCTCGTCATCACGTGGGTTGCACGTTCGGGCGTGTCTGGGAAGTTACGTGCCTCAGGTTGCGTACTTCATCAACGTGTCGTCTTTGCAAGGCGTGGCACGAGCGGGAAGGCGGGCGTATCCTCGTGGCGTAGAGCGGAAGGTCTGACATTAAGACAGTTAAAACAACTCCATTCCTCCGCTACCAAGTGTATTTGCTCCACAATAGGTCTTAAAGCGATCTCATACTTGATATTTATTTTAGTGGACGGGGTTGGGGGGATATTTCTGTGTGTTTTGGGGATTCGTTATGTGCAAGAGGTTTTTTTGTGCAATTTGGCTGAGCACAGGTATTCCCCCGTTCCCGGGCGAATTTCTAACTGTAGCATTATACATTAATGCCATAGCTCTCAACTCACCCGCTTTTGGCGGGTGTCACCCGCCTTCAAAGCAGACGAAACCAGGCCCGGATCCAGGAACTTTCATCTGGGTGGGCCAGGGTTGTGACCAGGGGGACCCACATTCCATTGGGTATCGGTGCAGGAGTATCCTAATCGAAGGGCTGATGCTGATCCAGATTTCCCAGATCCGTGATCCAGCAAATATTTTTCCCAGAACTGCAAAAATACATTTGCACCCGACTATACAAAACAGTACATAGCAAAAGAGAAGCAAGGAAAATAGTGTTGCAACATCAATCTACCTATCTTTCCTACTCATCTGCTCTCCCCTTTCTGTTATATCTGATCCTCCTTCACCTGCCCCCGTCCAGTCACTTTCCTTCAGCTGCCCTAACCATGTTCCCATTTACCTCCCCCCCCCACCTATTCACACCAGCACCCAGCACGCCTTTCCTGGCCTGGCTTGGGAGAGTTGAGGGTGATGCCTCCTCCTCTTCCTCTGAGAGGGCTGAGCAGTGAGGCCCCCAGTCTTTGTACAATCTCAGATGGTGTTCGCCCAACAATGCCTTCCTGAACACTGTGGCTACTCCCAGCAGGCCTCGGAGGAGATGCTTGTGCTCCCTCCATCTTGTTGTGAAAGATAGACACCATACCCCCCAACTCCCCTCCCCACAATACTGAACAAGGAATAGGAGATTTTGTTTCCTACAAAAGTGCATTTCTTTCAAACTTCTTTTTATTTCACGAACAGAACATACCATGCCCAATCAATACAGGTAGTCTTGTTGATCTTAACAATATTTAGAGCACAACAACATTTCCTCCAATAACATACACATGTATACAATCCTCCCTTCGCTCACCCATTCCACAACCCCCCTCCTTTCCAACTGAATTCCTACATTAGTCCCATTCTGAATGTCTCCCATCTATGGTTCATGCCCAAAATTACATTTTAAACTCAAAATGTTATTTTTTGTTGCATTTTTGCAGCACATTTTAATTGAGTCGAGAGTGCAAGACGGTGCTAGGGCTGTAAGGGCTGCATCAGGAGGTAGACGGTGCTGGTTGAAGGGTTTCCGGCCTCCTGGTATCGCTCTGGGTGGTGTGTGGCATGAAGGAGAGGGCTATGCTCCCCAGCCATGCCCCTGTACATCATTGTCTGGTACATACTGGTTATAATATGCATCTGTCCACGATAACTCTTTGTTTGATGTGTTTACTTTGATTTGGTATTGAGTGACACAAGTTTGTTCAATAAATGTGGCTCGGATATTTTCGAATTCAGATGTGTGTGGGTGTGTGTCCTAATGCCCGTACTGCCCATCTATTAAACCATGAGTGAGGCTTTTTGGAATAGCTTATAATGCAAACTGAATCACTTCTAGGAGCACCTAATTTTAACAGGTAAGGCATAGTGAAATTAAAAAATATGCTCAGGATCACACACTTTGGTTAAGTGGTAAACCCATAATTTCAGCCTAGCCTGAAATTTAGATACTTGACCACACATCTTCCGAGCTCAAGTTGGTACAAATATGCATTGAAGTTTGGCCTTGAATACCTAAAATAATACTCAATTTTATACAGATTACTTTAAATTGTACAAGTCACATGATAAATCAACCTGACAATGTATATTGTTTTGAATCCTAAACTACATAGAGCAGAATTCTCCTGTTTGCACTTTTTGCAAAAGGGGCCATACATTAATTATCATTGTTTCCACCAAGTAATGGAAAGGTAAAGAGTAAAACACAGGCGAAAATTTCCTTTGCTCTTTACTTCACAACTACGTATCTGGAAAAGTGTAAATCACTTCCACAATTAATAATAATGATTGTGGGAGCCATCCAAAATGGATTTCTTTTGACTCTGCCTACTTTTACCAGGTGTAAAAGTCAGGCAGATCCCGTAGGAATCCATTTGTTTTCCGCGAATGTAAAAATACTTGCTGGTGGAATACCAATCGGATTTGGCAGGGGGACCTTGTTAAGTCTGATCTGCTCTCCAACTTCGCCTGTGTAATCATACAAAATCCTGCAGCTCATAAAAAGTGGAGTCAAATGCATTTAGCGCCTTTTCTTCCACTCCGCTTGACCTCGAAAATAATCCCCTATGACTGTAGCTTTATTTTCCACGTCCTGAATAGAAGCCTAGAAGCTCCAGCATAGCAATTAATGAGAATTTACATAATATCTCATACATACACAAAGTGAAATGAAATGCATGACAAGGTCATTGTTTCACAAGGCTTGTTCTGTATCCCCTTAATTACTAATCACTCAACAATCACACTTAAACAGCTTCTTAAAACTCTATGGGCCTCATTACGAGAATGGAGGTAGGCATGCCCTACTTACCGGCATGGCTACCTCCATTCCGGGTACCGGGTCCAGGTACCTGGAATGGGTAAATACCGGGCCATTCCGACCTTGGAGGGCCCGGTATTTCCCTATTCAGGGAACCCGGACGCGGTACATCCCCATTCCCATTTGAGCCCAATGGGAATGGGGAGGATGCAAATAACGGGCCCGTTAATGACGGATCCATTGTTTGCATCCTGGTCTGCTTGCGGGACCCGCTAAGGAGACCTCGTAATGGGACGGTAGGGGGTTAACAGGGCTGGCAGCTCTACCGTCCCCGTTAACCCCCTACCGCCAGGGTCGTAATGAGGCCCTATATATATTTTTTTAAAGTGTCACAGCAATGATCACTGCCTTGTTACATTTTCTCATCTCTAATGTATTTATTTATTTAATTTATTTCTAAAGCACTAGGACAGTGGCCGAAAGGCATAAGAGCACTGTCATGACATACAATAATAATAAATAGCATTTATATAGCGTTACAAACCCTCAGGTATCTGAGCGCTGCTTTTACCCACAGTGTGCGTTGCTCAATTATCGACCTCGGAAGGATGAAAGGCTGAGTTTGGCCTTGCCGGGATTCGAACCTGTGACGGCAGGCTCTGCACATATGTCAAAGCGAGCACTCGACTTGCTGTGCTATCTGACCGGCTAAACATAAAGCCCAGAGAGGCCTAAGAAGAGAGAAACTAGTGGAGGTTAAGGATACTTTTACTCAAAAGAAGATTTTCAGGACACTTTTTAACCTGGGAAGACTGGCACACAGCCACAAATCAGGTGGAAGAGTATGCCGCAAGTGAGGAATTGCGGCAGGGAAGCATTAATTTTGCACCTGTACCAGTTTGGCCTTTGGGCTGAAAAGCGACCCTGTGTTATTGGATCTTAGATTACGCCTGTTAGACTTCAACTGTGCTGCCATATAAGAAGGGCTTATTCCATACATGAAAGCATGTGCAATGCAAAGGGTACGAAACGTAATTCTCTTTGTAATGGAGAGCCAATGTAATGCTCTGTGTGCTGTTGAGATATCATCTGTTTTACGCATACCCATAATGACCCTCACTGTGTTCTGGAAAACTTGCAGACAATTGAGTTCTCCTTTGCTTACCCCAAGCAGACTGCTGGCACTGTATTCCAGGCGGCTCCCAAGGATCGCCCTGGCTAGGGTGCCACAGCTGGAGGCCTCAAGGAATGGTCTGATTTGTGCCGAAAGTTGAATGTAGTATGTTATAGTTAACTGATACAGGACCTCATTGAGAGCTCTTGGTCAAAAGGGACTCCTAAGGTTTTTACTTTTTTCAAAGTGGGAAGCAGACATTCTACAATTTGAAATAATTAATGGGACTGATCAAGCTGGCGCAACTTGGGGCTGGTGCCATGGATAATAATCTCAGTTTTTGAGTTATTCAGGCTAGGCCATTATACAGAATCCAGAGCTGGATGTAGTTGTATGTGGCATAAATGACCTCAGTGTCTTTGGAGTGGTCATATGATAAAGGGAAAAAAACACTGAATATCATCAGCATAGTTGGCATAGCACTTCCTGCTGTAAATAATCTGCCTCTGAGACACGTTAAAGATACAATCTCAATGGTAGGGCCTGTTCAGCCCTGCTCTTTGTATGTGAAGGGAGAGGGTAGAGTGGGGGGGATTGGCATTGTCCCTTGTCCAAATGTTGAATCCACTTCTTTTTGCACTCTTTAGAAAATATTTAAATACTGTTTTTCAGTTATAAAAGATGTACACCTTTTATACTTTGCCCGCAACATTATAGAAAACACTCTTCTTTTTTGTTATTTTACCAGTGCTCATGTTTCATTTCCAGCACAGCCTAAACAGCCAGCACCCAGTATTTACATCATACTTTCCAAACAAATCCCACAACACGCATGACATATTTTGTTTGCATACAAACTCTGTAAAGCTACTCAAACAGAATGAGGTTATCAAGTCAGTACTTATCAGTTTGAATCATGAAACGTTCTGGCAGAGTAGACTAGGCTTCCAAACAAAGATACACCCTAGTTAGGTCTGAGCCCCACTAGCAAGTATGCATGAGAAGATCTGAAACTGGTCAATACTTGCCAACCTAGCCATATCATTTTCAGGTAGGGCCTTGTTGGACCAGCTCAGTCAGGTGCAGCTTGATACCCTAGGCGTAGCAAGCAAGACACCCACATCTGGGCATATACACATTCACTTAGGGAGACACATGAAAGCCAACATGCAATGGCAAAGCCAACAGCTTGGGCTTTTGATTAGGTATGGATAGGCATTTGCCAGGCACTGCCATAAGGTTACCACATAAGGGTACCACCTGGCCGTAAGATGGGAACAGCTGGAAAATGGTGGCAGTAACTGGGCATATGATGGCATTGCCTGGCACATGTCTGCTAATACCTATACGCAAGCCAAAATTGATGGCATTGTGATTGCTTGCTTTAGACAGGACTTCAGTGCAAGTCACAGAAGCATTGACAAATGAATTGCTTATAAAATCAACTGGCTGAAG
Source organism: Ambystoma mexicanum (assembly GCF_040938575.1). Lineage (NCBI taxonomy): Eukaryota > Metazoa > Chordata > Amphibia > Caudata > Ambystomatidae > Ambystoma > Ambystoma mexicanum. The sequence continues at coordinate 702,356,242 of NC_090938.1, read as the reverse complement.
ACGCACATTAAGCGAATTTTATTACACCAGGAGCTCATTTACAGATGCAATTAAGTAATTGAACGCTCAAAAGAATGCCTATATATAACACTGGCAGGCCTTAATCAGCAACATTTTGGTGTTACTTTGTGATAGAGCTTGCTCAAAGAGTTCTAGAAAGCTTAGGTTTTGGTGGTAAGGCATTAACATAGCCATGGCTAGACATTAGGTGGGTAAATGACCAGACACACCCATAGTATGTGTGTTTCTCCTCACATTTAATCACCATCCTATCTGTGTTCAACTGAATGCGTCCTGGTTGTACCTGATAGGTAAAAAGTCTTGCAATGAATTAGAACCACCGTCATTGCTCTGGTCCGCCTTCCATGCCATTGTTTGCAATCAGCCAGCCCTGTCACTAATATCAGAAGCCAGTCCCAAAGTGCTAGACCACAGGGCCGAAAAATCCACGTGGTTACTTGTGTTCCAGTGCAGATGGAACACGGCCTAGCAATTGAGATTGAACTGCACCTTTTGGTGGTAGCACCAAAAGCCATTTGCTAATGACTTGTCCCCTTCTCTAATGGAACAGACACACTACAGAATGATGGCATGGAATGTTGCGCAGAGCAATGGTAGTGGTAATGTTTAATTCAAAGCCTTGCATCTATCACGTTTTGATTTTACTACACTCTCCTCTCCAGAATTACATTTTTGTTACTACGAACCTTATATTTTCACTTATACTCAAGTAGTTAATGGAGCAGAATATATACTTTGAATGTAATTTGTAAGGACCCCCAGTCAATTGACGCACCTTCTGCAGAAATCTGTGTTCAAGCATCTGTACCTGTCATATATACTGTTTGATATAGTTAACCATTGTATTAAGCATGATGTGAAAAACCACTATGTTCCTACAAAAAATAAACATACTTTAAAATTACAGAAACCAAAATTGTGATTTAGGTTTGAGAAAATAGTTGTAGGCAGACTGCTTGAATACATGTGCTATCTAACCTAGAGGTGTGAATGGCCCTCCCTCTCCCTGGTCATTTGTACTTTCATGGCTACGGGGGGATACATCCCCCTGCAGGGCAAAAAAACGAATCTAGGGCAAGAAAACGAATCCTGGCCGGGACTCCTGCAGTTCAGCCTCTCAGAATGATGTCTCTGAGGTTGCTGATGAATGTTTAGAGTGACATCCAGCCCCCCGCTCCCTTGGTTAACAGTGGTGTATAACACCTCTGACATTGCCTCCTGTCTAGGGGGGCCAGGGGCTGGCTCTGGGGGGGCCTGGCCCCCCTGGCCCCCCTGCTGGAGCCGGGCCTGGACGAAACACCCGCCAAGTCCCTCATACGCCCATTCACTTCAATGGGCCTCTCACCCGCCAAAAAGAAAATCGGGTGTTTTCACCCGCCTAGGTGACAAAAAAGGTTGGGAGCTATGTAATGCCCTTAGTATTTTTTTTGTTTTCTCATGGGGAGGTTTTATATGTCCTGGGTGCTGAAGAGGGGTATTTTGGGTCTGCGCCCTGTGCAACAGAGGAGAGATGTGTTTTGTGCAATGGGATATACTTGACTTCCTGTGCAGAGGGACACATTTGGGTACAATAACAATTTAGAGATAAGTAGATAGTTATTTTTTGGATTTTTTTTTTCTCATGCAGAGGGTAGGGTGACCAGATTTTCAAGATAAAAAACTGTGACGGCCACAAACGTAAACGGACTACCAAGGCAGACACTCAAAATACCCCATTGTGCAGTATTTCTAGGACAGCACTGCTATCCTCCATATAAAATGTGCAGGTTTATAATGTAAGTATATAATTAATAAAGGAGCTTTTGCTGTGATTGCTCCAATTAATATTACAGGCCTTACTTTTCTTTCATTTTTTAACCAGCCTTTGTGGCGCAATCGGCAATGTGTGTGATGGGTACCTGAAAGATTGGGTGTTTGAGCTCACCCTCTGATGTCAGAGAGCTGGTTAATCTGATACGGGAAATTACGTAAAGTATTCTGATGCTTGTTTGACTTATAAGGGCTGCCCACTATCAATATTCAATCATTTCGTGATGGAACTGTTAATATTTCTCATTTTAGCGAGGGGTGGTGGGGCTGAGTCCACCTTCTGAAATAAGTCGGTAGATTGTGTCCACCCGCGTGTACCCTCAACTTGAGCCCTGCATTCGTTTTTTTGATCTCTTACAAGCAGCAGAGAGGATGGGGGTTGGAGGGGTTTGTGCAGCGGGGCATACTTGAGCATTCAGTTTTGCACCTTGTCATCATTACACAAGCGGGAAGGCGGGCCCTAGAGACAGCATTGTGGTCAAGAGTTGATGAACACAGGCATACTTTACAAGCATACATACAGCCCTTATCCTGCACAGAGGGACACATTTGGGTAGTGAAAAATGGCAGACTACTTGAGCTCCAGTATAAAAGAGCAGTTTGTCCTGTGCAGTGTGTATTTAGCCATTTGCAGTGGCAAACATAGGTATCTGTCCTGTACAGAGAGCCAAGAAAGTATGGTATTTGTTGCCTTACACAACAGGGATATTTGCGTGTTTGACCAGGTGACCAGTGTATTTTACAAAAATCTGCGTAGGCTATTTGCTCTATGCAGACTGGGATGAGATTTCGCTGTCCAGAGGCGATATTTAGAGATTGTTTTATGCAGCAGTGTGGGATGGATGTTATTTGCCGTTGTTTATGTTTTTTTTGCAGAGAGGGGAATTTGGCTTCAACTCTCTGCGTGTCAGGTGCTTTTGTAAGCAGCAAGCTGGGAGCAGATACCTACTCGGCTGGCCCCCCTCCATTGGAACAGCCTCCCCCTCCTCTCTGTCTTGAGCCGGATCTCCTCAAATTCCAGAAGCTCGTCAAGACTTTCCTTTTCACCTCCTCTTTCCCCTTCTCACTCTCGTGCTAACACCCCAGGGCCCTTATGTATCCTCCTGGGTCCTGGCCTCCCACACCCAATTGCCTTCAGCCTCCGCCCGCTCCCAGCACTTGCCTTGGCACCCACTGGCATATGCCACCACAGGCCTGCACTTATTTATTTATTGGCAGCTGACCACTCTCACCAAGTCACTTAACAGCTGCTTGCTCCCTAGCATATCTCTCTTTCTCTCTCTCTCTCTCTCTCTCTCTCTCTCTCTCTCTCTCTCCCCCCCCGTACTGAATGCTCACAAAGCCTAGTAGGTCAGCCGCTATCTTTCATTGTTTTATTTGCTTTCTTTCTCATGTTCCCTCCCTGTTGCCCTGTGGGTGCTTTGAAACACAATTTACTTGATGCATAAGCACCTTACAAATGCACAATAAATAAACAAAATGTGTGGACATGCAAGTAGAAGGTGTAGCCCTCCCCCCACACCCCTTACTGGCCAATCCAAGAGTCAGTCAGAGCCAGTTGGTCCATCTTAACGCAGAGCTTGTGAGGTGGGGGGGAGGCGGGCACGCTTATATCTCTCCCCGGGTCCCACGCAAGTGTAAAGTCTCCCATCAAGAGTACAGCTCAAAGGAAGCCACCCTGTCCCGTATTTGGGGCATAAATGGATGCTAACATTCGCGTTGCTATGCCTCTCTGAAGAGTCAGGAACAGGTACCTCCCCTGGCTATCTGGCCTAGAGTCTAGGATCCAGATGTCAGGATCCGAGTGCAGAGCTATCAGCACCCCAGCCACCTTACCCAGGGCATTGGAATGGCAGATATATGGATAATGCCTTAGTTTGAATCTGTGCCTATCTTGTTTCGCTGTTCTCCTGTGTCTTCCTTTGTTGTAACCCCGGCCCCCCTACAACTCCTCGATCTTCGTATCCTGAGTTGTATGCCGCAGGGTGTGTCTCTCGTCCATCAAGCCCTTCTCCTCCCTCCTTCTCACCCTCTATGGTGCTCGCTGTTTCTCCCATCTTCTCTAACTGCTACTCCATCTCCTATCCTATCCCTCTCATTAAGTCTGGAAGGAAGAAACTCAAGAGGGACATCCTGGTTGCCAACCCTGCCCTCCTGATCGCTGGTACCTACCTCAGTGCTTCCTCCAGACAGACCCTTACCGACATCCTCTTTGTTGTTCCCTCTCCAAGCCTATGGACTCCTCGTATGGTCTCTGTTCTCTCCCCTATTTCTGCCTCTCCAATTAGCCCCTTAAGTGCCAAAGACGAGGTATCTAATTCTCGGCACTACGTTTGCAGTGCCAAGGATGAGATACCTCGTCCTTTTCAAAACGTATCTTTGTTCGATTGCTGCAAGTAGCGGTCGCACAAACTCTAAATCCAACGGCTGGGTTACGTGAGGAGGAGGATCCTCCTCACGGCCCGGGGGTTGGATTTCCTTCAGTGTCACGTCAGCGTGCGTAATACGCGTTGACGTGACACTGAATGTAAATTTCACCGCCGCAGCCATTTCTGGATGCAGCAGTGAAATGGAAGAGTTCCTCCATCGATCGCAGGTATTTCTATGCCGTTTTGATCGCGGGAGGTATTGTTGGAAAGGAGAGACTTTCCAACGACACCTCCCTTGAAGCATTCCTGGGCGTGGATCGCTCGATCTGCGCCCAGCAATGACACTAGACCACTATGTAAGCAGCCCCCCCCCCCTCGGCCCCTAAAGCATGGGGCAGTACGTTTTGCCCACCCTGGTGGCAGAGGGGCACAGCCCCTAGGGGAGGGCAAAATAAAATTTCAAAAATGCTTTTTTTGGTGGGGTTGTTGTGGGGGGTGGAGTGCACACTAGACAGACCACCAGGGAACTTTGGAATGGAATGGGGGTGATCCCGCCACCCCACATAGATAGAGGGCATCTCATGTAGCCCTCCCTGGGGGTAGATTGCTATTGCAATCTGCCCCTAGGAAGGGGTACATTGGTGTTTACTGGGGGTGGGGGGTCACTAGACCACCGGGGATTTTTTTTATAGAAGGGGGGAATGGCCCTCTTCCCCCCCCTTCCCCAAATGGATGGATCATGTCATTTAGCCCTCCCTAGGGACAGATTGCTATTCCAATCTGGCAATCTGCCCCTAGGAAGGGGTACATTTGTGTTCACTGCGCGGTGGACCCACATGGAAGACAGCCAGCCAAGGTCAGGGACATAACACCCCCACCCCCCACATTCCTGGATCTCTGGCTGGCCTGCGTTACAGCTTCTCCCTCCGGGAATGGACAGGGACCCCACCGCTGTTCCCTGGAACCGCTGCTGGGCTTGAGGACACCAAAACCACATGGCAGACAGCTGCCCAAGGCAACGGACATTACACCCCACCTTCCTGGAGCTCGGCTGGCCTGTGTTACAGCTTCTATCTGGAAAGGACTGGGACCCTGCCGGGACTCCCTGGGACTGCCGCTGTCCTTGGGGATGGTAGACCCAAATGGGAAACAAATGCCCAAGGCCAGGGACATCTCCCCTAACCGTCCTAGAGTTCTGGCTGTGCTGCGTTACAGCTTTTTCCCACCAGGTAGCCTCGGCATTGTGCCAATCCCTCCGTTGGGCATTTGTTTGCCAAGTGGGTGTACCATCCCCAAGCAAAGCGGCAGTCCCAGGGAGCCCCGGGAGCGTACCCATCCCTTCCCGGAGGGAAATTTTATAATGCAGCCCAGCCGGGGCTCCATGATGGTCAGGGGTGATAACCCTAGCCTTGGGTGTCTGTCTCCCCTGTGGGGTGACCATCCCCAAGCTCAGAAGTGGTATCAGAGAGCCCCGGCAGAGTCCCTGTCCTTTCCCAGAGAGAAAAGCTGTAACACAGGCCAGCCAGAATTCCAGGATGGTCAGAGGGGATATCCCTGGCCTTGGGCATCTATCTCCCATGTGGGTTGACCATCCCCAAGTCCAGTGGAAATTCTCGGGAGCCCCAGCAAGGTCATCATTCGTCTCTGGAGGGAAAGGCTGTAACGCAGCCCAGCCAGAGCTCCAGGCTGGGCTTGGGGATGGTCGACCCACATGGGAGATGGGTGCCCAAGGCCTATGACATCACCCCCGACCATCCTGGAGCTCTGGCTGGGCTGCGTTGCTGAGTTTCCCTCTGGTAATGGATGGGTTCCCTGCCGGGGCTCCCTGGGACTGCCGCTGCACTTGGGGATGGTCAACCCACTTGGGAGACAGGTGCTCAAGGCCAGCGACATCAAACCCAACCATCCTGGAACTCTAGCTTGCCTGCATTACAGCTTCTCCTTCTGGGAAAGGACAGGTACCCTGCCGAGGCTCCCTGGATCTGCTGCTGGGCCTGTGGACGGTCAACCTACATGAGGGACATCACCCTTGACCATCCTGGAGTTCTGGCTGGCCTGCGGTACAGCTTCTCCCTCTGGGAAAAAATGGGGACCCTGCCGTGGCTCCCTGGGACAACCGCTGTGCGTGGAGATGGTAGGCCCACATGGGAGACGGATGCCCAAGGCTGGGGACATCACCTCTCAACGTCCTTGAGTTCTGGTAGGGCTGTGTTACAGCTTTTCCCTCCGGGGAGGTATTGGCACACTGCCGGGGCTCCCTGGTGGGGAAAAGCTTTAACACCGACCTTTCCAGAGGGAGAAGCTGTAATGCAGGCCAGCCAGAGCTCCAGGATGGTATGGGGGTAATGGCATGGGGTTCCCAATTTTCCTTGGTGGCTGCGACACTCCAGGCCCAAATCCGTGGGTTGTCCACAAGACCAAATACAGTAAAAATGTTGTTGTGTTAGTGGTTTAGCCTTTTCCCTTTGCGCCGAGGTCAGTGCAACCACACGTGAGGTTGTGTTTTTGTCGTGACACCTGTAGGAACGTGTGACGGTAGGACATGTGTTGTTGCCCATGTGTTTCGGTGGTCTCCTGGTCGCAAATATGTCAAAATTGAGGTTTTTTTGGACTTTGATGGGCCTTGTGGGAAATAAATCGTCACGCAATTCACGCCACTGAGACCTCTTTGGATTCCCACGGGTGTCTTCTTTTCTGAAATGCATGGGGTTACCTGTTTTCCTTGGTGGCTGTGACACCCCATGTCCAAATCTGTGGGTTGTCCACAAGGCCAAATATAGTAAAAATGTGGTCTGCCCAGTTCGTTTGGTGCACCAGTGTGTGAAAAACCAGAGGGTGTTTCACAACCTAGTCCCCAGGGATCCTGTACTCGGGTGGCCAGGGAAAGGACATCGCTTTTGGATCCCGACCCTGGGGGTGGATAAGCAAGGATGGATCACCTGGGTAGGGGGTCCTTGGGGAGTGGAGGAGAAGCACCCAACGGCAAGACATGGTATCCCCTTTTTTCCGCAACCCATCAAACCCCTATACCTGCTTACTTTATGGGAAACTTCAACTCCCATAATCCCTCCCCACTTTACCTTCATAAAAGTACTGCACCAAGGGAGATGAGGACTGAGGTTGGAAGGATTACCTCCTGCGATTTGCATTGTCCCTGTAATAAGGCCAGGCAGAGTCAGGCACGTAGCTTTAACAAGGTACAGCTGCCACTTACAAGGTGGCGCCCACAGGCTCACTTTAAGCGATCCTGGGTACGAGAAGGAACAGCTCTTCCGAGGCTGATGCAAACTGTCATGCCCGCGCCGCTGGCGCACGCATTGGCAACCATCATGGACTACTTGGTACTCTTTTATCCTCCTAATACTCCTTGAACAACTCCTTTTCACGCCTTGGTCTTTTATTTTCATTTGCTCAACTTTGGTTCTTTCCTATTTTATTCAATTAACTACATTTACCATAATGCACCTCGTCGCAGTCCTCAATTCCTGGCTATTCTCATTCATCGTTATTGGGACTACAATCCCCAGAAGCCCTAGCGGCCAGTGCTGCTTCCACCTGCTCAGGACCAGAGAGGGAGAAGGCAGATTGTCTTCAGGTGTGCTGCTACAGGTGCTGTCAATTAGCCTGCCTCAGAACAGGGCGGGCTGTATATAAGCAGCTGCCTGCAGGAGCACAGTGTCTTGCATCTTGAGTTCTCCCCGCTCCTGTTTGCCTTGACCCTTTACTTTGTATGCTGTTCCTGTTCCTGTTGCTGCATTATCCTGTTTTGTTCCAGTGCCCTTTCCGGGCTCCCTGCCTTGCAGCCGATCACGCTCCGCTGCCTTCTACCTACAGCCCTTGTCCTCTGGGCTTCCTGCCTTGCGCCTATTACAGTCCTCTGCAGCCCTCTACAGTCAGCGGCCCTGCTCCTCTGGGCTCACTCCTTGCTGCCCTGCTCCTCTGGGCTCCTTGCCCTGCAGCCTGCCTCACTCCGGCTGCCTACAGGCTTTGTCCTCTGGGCTCCCGGCCCTGCAGCCTACCTCACTCCGGCTGCCTACAGTCCTAGTCCACTGCAGCCCGCATTGCAGCCTGCCTCACTCCGGCTGCCTACAGTCCTTGTCCTCTGGGCTCCCGGCCCTGCAGCCTACCTCACTCCGGCTGCCTACAGTCCTAGTCCTCTCCAGCCCGCCTTGCAGCCTGCCTCACTCCGGCTGCCTACAATCCTTGTCCTCTAGGCTCCCTGCCCTGCAGCCTGCCTCACTCCGGCTGCCTACCGTCCTTGTCCTCTGGGCTCCCTGCTCTGCAGCCTGCTTCACTCCGGCTGCCTACAGTCCTAGTCCTCTGCTGCCCACCTTGCAGCCTGCCTCACTCTGGCTGCCTACAATCCTTGTCCTCTGGGCTCCCTGCCCTGCAGCCTGCCTCACTCCGGCTGCCTACCGTCCTTGTCCTCTGGGCTCCCTGTCCTGCAGCTTGCAACCTTCTGCTGTCTCCAAGCCCTTGTTCCCTGGGCTCCCTACCTTGCAGCCTGCACCTCTTCGCTGCCTACAGCCCTGCTCCTCTGGGCTCCCTACCTAGCGGCCCTATTCTTTTGGGCTCTCTGTCGCCTACTACTAATCTCTCTCTGTCCTGTTCTTCTGGACTCCCTGCCTTTCAGCCTACTACAGTCCTCCGCAGACCAATACAGTTTGCCTGCACCTAGTGACACTCTTGACTGCAGACCTGCTTCCTACTTTGCAGCCTTCTGTTTTTCTGACTGCTGCTCCTTGTTCTCTTCCTTGCGTCCTCTGTACTCCACCTTAGGTTATCTATTTCAGTCTAACTGCCTTTCCTTCATTTCCTTCTGCTAGATTGCTCATTGACTTCCTTTTCGCTGGATATTTCTGTTCTTGTCTTCTCATGTCTCTTATGTAATCCCTTTGTACAGAGCTTGCATGTTGGTTTCCGGCAGGCAACCTCTGCCCCTTCCTTTGTCACGTTTTCAGTGTTACAGACACCCACTGCTGTTGTTCCCAGCCATGAGCATACAGCGTGGGCCTCTGTTATAGCAATCTGTGCAGAAGGCTGGCGTTTCCTAAGGTTCGTGGAACACTCTTTCCCATTTCAGCATGCACCCCAAGAGGGAATCCAGTTTGTTTGTACCTTTGTATCTTTTGCCCCTTTTGGCTCACAGCTACTGTTTCCTACTCTTCTTTCTTGTTGAACTTCCTGCTGTGTGTGCTTATTTGCGACCTTACCTCAGTACAGCCACCCAAACCCTACTTGGGTACCCTGTGCCACTCTTGACAGAGTGCCATTCCTGACACAAACCAGGCTGTGGAAGGTGGATGGTCAACAGGCTGATCGACAATCGAGAGGACCAAGAGAGAGCTAGGCAAGATTTCTATGCTTTCGGGAGGCTGTGAACATTCAAAAAGCAAAGCCGAGCGAGCAGAGTAAAGAAACCTTCAAGTTGCCAGAAAGTGGCTTGCGACCCTCCCTGGTGAACGACGGAGTTGGGCAGGAGCAAAAGAGGCATTGGTAACGGCCTTGAGCTGCAGGAAAGAAATGAAAGAAATCCAATTAACATAGCCGGTGAGTTATCGAGGGAAACAAAAGTCTGGTTGATGTTAAAGGGAAAGTGACTGTAAAGTGAAAGTTGAAGGTTGCACGTTTTCCGATAAAACGTGAGTGAAGAGAACAATTGTGGAAAGACGAGGATAAAAAGTTGCAGAGTGGTCCTGCGAGATGAAGTCGCACATTCGAAAGTCTCTGTGAAATGTGAAAGATATTACAAGTGGAGATCAAAGGAAACCGCGATAAGGAAAGAAAGGTGAATAAGAGAAAAATGGCATTTGTGAACTGTGAACTATGCCAAGTTGGCAAACGTAAAATATAACAACTTTAGAAAAAGGACAAGTGAAAGAGAATAAGAACTACAAGTAACAAGAGGCATTGGTGCTGCAAGAAAAGATTGTGAATTGAAGGATTGTTAAAAGCGAGTGTGTAAGTGGTCATACAGAGATTTTTGAAAATTCCTTTCAATCTCGAAAGTCTTCGACAGTGAAAAGATATGAGATAAAACGTGTGTAAGGGAACCCCCACAACAGGCTCAAGCCCGGCAGAGGGAAGCCTGTGCAGAACTGTGAGAAATTGAGAATATGTTAACTGAGTATTGCTGGCAAGGAAGTGATTTGAACTATCAGAAATTGAAGGCCTAAGATTGAACTGTTGAATTGTACCAGTAAGTCAAAATGTGGAAGACTGATAGAACTCTGCCATCGACCCATCCTGTGTTTTTTGAGAGATTGTATAGATTCCGTGGGGTCGAACTTGGTGAAGGGAGTTGGTGTTGAAGACATTCTGACATTTCCTTGTGAGACACTATTTTCATTTTTGTATTCCCTTAACACATTTGTAATTCTAAGAAGGAGGACAAGGTTAGGTTTTATTAGTATAGGCCTTTTTATTTTGACCAGACTGACTTGGACATATTTGTTATTGTTTAATGGTCGAGAATACTGCCATTTTAGAGCTAGGGCTAGTTAGGAATTCTACCGTCCCAATCAAAAGTATAAATAAAGGTTTTCAAAACTTGTATCCATTGTGTCTACTGCTCGATACCATGCCTTCCTCACACAGTAGTTTAGCCATTTCCATTTGCACCCAGGTACATGCACCCACACGTTAGATACCGTTTTCATCGGGACACCTGTAGGAACATGGGACGGTAGGACATGTGGTGTTGCCCACATGTTGCGCTGGTTTCCTGGTGCCAAATATGGAAAAATTGTGTTTTTCCCCTACATTTTCTACTTTGCTGGCTTTGTGGGTAATACATTGTAGGGTGATTTGGATTCCTACGGGTGTCTTCTTTTCAGAAAGGCATGGGGTTCCCTGTTTTCCTTGGTGGCTGCGATACCCCAGGCCCATAGCTGGATTGTCCACATAGCCAAATCTAGTCTTCCCCAGGGCGTTTGATGTAATAGTGGTTTAACCTTTTCCCTTTGCACCCAGCTCAGTGCACCCACACATGTGAGGTACCATTTTTATCGGGACATTTGTGGGAAGGTAGGGCATTTGTTGTTTTCTTTTGGTTGTGATAAAGTTTTACATTTCCTACTGTGATTTGTTACGCAACCCTTTCATTTCCCAAATGTGACTTAAATCTAGTTGCTGCTTTAGGCAATGTATGCTTTTGTAACCTGCGCAAGTCACCTACCCTTCAAAAGGTCTGCCTGTGCTCATTCAAAACATTTATGCTTGCCATTCTTCATTACATTCGTTTTTGTTATTTTTCAAATGCTAAGTACATCTGTTTAGGCAGTTAGCGCGACTGCGCTGGGGTGCGGCCGGGGTTCACGCAGTGATTTTGCGCGATTACGCTGGGGTGTAGCTGGGGATTGCGAGGTGTTGTTGAGCGATTTGGCTGTTGTAGGGGCTGGCCTTGCATGGGAGGGCATGCATTTTCTGTGGGGTGCACCCGGGGATCGCAGTGTTTTTGCACGATTATGCTGGGGTGCGGCCGGGAATTGCGAGGTGTGGTCATGTGATTTGGCTGGTGTGGGGGCTGGCCTTTCATGGGAGGACACATGTTTTCTGTGGGGTGTACCTGGGTATCGCGTGGTGTTTTTGCACGATTACACTGGGGAGGGGGGTGTATGCTGGGCCAGGGACGGCGCAGAGGCTTGCGCTGTGTTAGGCATTTCACTTGTTTTTTACTGTGCGTGGAAGCATGTTGGTGCGTTACTCGCGCAGCTTGCTATTACTTACGCGACGGCTACTGATGCCTCTGGGAATCCATGAACATGCGTGCCGCGCAAAGATGTCACTGCCCCACGGCTTGCAGCCCTTGTGCCTTTTATGCCCTCGATTCGATGAATCGGGCTCCTAATATGACTGATTCACAAATTATCACGATTTTGGTGTAAAGTATGCCTGTTGCAACTTATTCCAAAAACTGGTCCAGTTTCGGGATTCCCAAAGAAATCAAGCATGCCTACTGTAAACGTGCAAGTTACACCTGATCTGCAAAAATCCCTTATTTGCACCCAATATTGATGGTTTTGCACAGCATAACCTTTTTTTGCTGAGAGTGAGCTTAGTCAGACAGGAAAATAAAATACAGAATACATTTTCAGACGTGTGTTTCTCCCACTCGAGAATATGTATATACAATACACTCCTTCTGACTCCACACATCTGTCAGAGTAATGTTCACTTTCACACTACTCATGTATTTACTTATAGAACGCCCATGTCTTATGTAACAGAGTTTGCAAATGTGTTCAAGCCACACATGAACATTTGTGAATTGGCATAAAGTTGCACTTTTTGGGGTATATGCCATTATTCCATTGGCACACACACACAGGCACATCGAAAACTCTAGGGCGGTATCTCCCCTTTACTTCACCTCAACACTTACCTCTTCACCATTCACTTTGTCAGATGTACAACGTTGTCACATCGCCAGGATTTTGCGCAAAGAGACTTTTGCTGAATGTTCACGCCCGGAAAACGTATCGAAGAAATATGGGGGAGGGGATATAAGAGGTAGGGAGGTGTGGGGAATAGGGACTAGATAATAGGGAAGGGGCTTGGGGTGAAACCCCCCCCAATTACATTTTATTTTTAGATCTAAGAGCGTAGAACCATGTCAGACATTTCTTTATGCATTTACTTCTTCCTACCTTGGTCGGCCTTTTCACATTGTCACGGTGGCACAGGATACAGTGAGCCTAGCTGTACGGTTAGGGTTGGGGTCAAGGTGGGTTGGGGAATGATATGGGTTAGAAAAGAAGGCGGGTAAAGGAGGTCTGCCCCTGTAATGACGAAGTGAATGTTAGAAATAGTGAAAGACTGAAGAAGTAAAGGTATGAAGAAATAAGTGTTACGAAGTGAATGCTCATAAAAACCCTGTGTACCATGGCTCAGTTTTTGGCTTGTGGTAGTGCTTGTTTTGGGAAACATGAAAAATGTTTGATTTCCTAACTAGAAGAGTCGGGGAAATGAAGCGGTGCATTGCTTTTCTCAATATTTACAGAAGCCATTATCTTACAAGTGCAAACATGTCCAGCATATACTTGTCACTTTGACAATTTATTCCCCAAACTACAGGAATTATAGCTACATAGTTGTTGCCTGACCTGCGCGAAAGTGGGATTTTGTATACTTTTCAGAAATGTATGCCTTTCTGTGTTCCCATTAGGCTTTCCTACCCTCCTGTTCCATTCTGTGTTATGTTATGTTAATTGCACTTAAAACGCGCCAAAGCCCGCAGGCATCCAGGCGCCGAAAGATAGAAGTAGGATAGAAGCAGAGCTGGACTGATTCTATTGATTCTGTGTGATTCTGTGCAAGCATGTCCTATAAAAAAAAGGGAAAATCGTCTACCTCTCTCAAAACTGATGGTAACGTATGAAAAATATTTCTTTTGTTTCCACTCAAACTGTTCTGGAAAGCTTGTGAAATGGTGAATTCATAACTGCAAACCTTTTGTTCCTAGCTCTTAAAAGAAAAAAACACAGGCTACTTTGTACATGATTTTCTTGGCATTTTCGGAAAAAACACAAAATGTGGCCACCCTATGATTGTAAAGTGCTCCTTTGCTTCCCAAAGCTAAGTCTGCCGTGCTCAATAAATACCCTAATTATAATAATAATCCTCCTCTTCCTTATTCTGAACCTCTTCTTGGATATTCCTCACTTCCTTCTCCACCTCTACTGGATATTCCCCACTTCCTTCTCCACCTCTTACTGGATATTCCCCCCTTCCTTACGCTCAACCTCCTCCCGGGTTTTCACCTCCTCCACTCTGGCTTCCTTTCTCCCATCTCTTACCCTCTTTATCTCCAACTCGCTCCTGCATTGCTCCTCTGCTGCTGCTTCTTCCTACTTCTGGCTGACAGATTTAATCCATCATTAGCACCCTGGGCGGGGAAGCCAGCCAATCAGGTGGCTAGGAATGCGGGCTGACGCTACCAGTGAAAGCCTGCCCGCCACCTTCTCCCACCCAACCCTGCTTTTTATTTTTTTAATCCCTATTCCACAATCCCACTTAATTGGTCGCTGGGGTGGTGAGTCCCACCGCCTGAGCTGCTGCTGCTGATATCTTCCCGCTCTGGCCACAATGGATATGGAAGAGGGGCTCCGTACGGAACCTGCCTTCCTATTCCACGGTGGCCATGTTGGTAGAGTATTTTCTCTCCGTGAACGAGACGCCGCGAGGCGTTCCGTGAACGGAAAGAAAACACATTACATTTTTTTAACGTTTTGTTTTGAAAACATTAGCACCTTTTAACATGCTACACAGGTGCTAATGGCAATATGCCCCTCAGTGGCTGGGCCCATTCAGGCCCTTAATGTGGGCGGTGGGCCGTTACCCACAGGGTGGGCCCCAGCAGTGATTATTGGATCCTGAGGCTTGAGCCTCATTACTCCATCCTCTCGGGTTACGTGCGTAGTCGTGGGTTGGATATCTTCATGGTCTGTGTGGACTTGTCACAGTAAGGCTGGTTTCACAGGGTCTTCGCCATGGCCTCTGCTGCCTTCAAATATGTGACTTATATAGGGGCCTGGTCCCACATCCAGGGTCTGCCTTTGCCTTGCTATTCTTATCTGTTCATGATTATGCACGCTAAAGTGGGATTGTTCAAGGCTTGCTACTCGACTGCTTTCGGCCCACTCGTGGGGCTCCGTGCCCTCCTTCAATGCACCATGACCAAAGCCTTCAAAGAGGTAGGCCGCCAATTTGAACACCATTTTGAGCTTATGGCCCTTTAGTAACATGCATGCAATGCATGGGATTGCAGAATAATTCTGAGTCCAAATAATCGAACTGACTCAGGAAGATAGCAGAGTCTGTTTTATTAACGATTATCTAAAACAGGGAGGTTACAAAGTACGTTCGCTCAGGCTCTTGACGATTTTCTCATCAAAACATCCTTATATGCAAAAAATACATCAGACATGACGTCATACTACGTGGCAAATAATAGAAAACCTAAAAAGGAGTTGGGATTGGCTAAGGGAAACATCAAAATATACTTCCTATAGGGACTAGTATTGTGATTGGCTGCCCACTGTCAGGTGGACAACTTATGCCTACCTCTAAAACATGTAATTTATTTATTTATTTATATTTATATAGCGCACAGACAGCCCAGGGCCATTGTGGCGCTGTTACTTGCAGGAACTTAGTTACAGGGGGTACAGGATTGGTAGCAGTCGTTGGCACATTATGATTGCTACAAACAGATTAGTCATTACAGCTCATGCATCTTTGGTTATTACATTACGATAATCTTCAACACTATTAAGTACACAGTTTATCATTGGTTCTCAAACTATAAGGCCCTTCATTATATGGCCCTCTACAATTGGTTGGCATGCTCGTGCCATGTCTGGAACATTCGGTTCAGGAGGTGGACTTGACTTTACCTCCCCATCTAATTAGCCCAACATCTCTCACCACACATGCCTTCTGCCATGGGGATTGTCTTTGAACTTGGCCCTGCAAAGTATCCTTTTCTGTGTGAATATATGGGAGTGCAAGTACTCAATATTATTGTTCTAGGACTCCAAGCTCAACATTATTTCCATCCTTGGCTCACGTGACAGGATACCACAATTTGGCCCATTTTGAAATGTATAAATGTCTTAAATTAATAAAACTTGGCACTCTTTGTGTTCTTTCCTTGCACCTTAACAAGGGTTGATTCATCCTTTGCACATTTACTGCTTAAGAATAGATAACCGATCTTGGCTGCTTCAGTTTTGATACCAGGCCAGACAGCCTCCCCAGGCGCTTCCATGATCTCAGCTTATTCTTGCTGCAACACAATTCTCTGCCTTTCCTCTCCATGGGCTCGGGCTTACTAAATTCATGACACAGATGTCCAGCTCCTATACGATGGCGGCTTCGCCTGCAGTCTATTCACCACATATAGCCAGCTTCTATGATGACTTAGTCTACTTGCGTTTCAGCATCTGTACAATTATTGAACGGTTGATTTTCTGCAGCACTTCGCACACATACAATCTTCTTTTCGCATGTGAAAGTTTACTCGATTCTTAACTTTGTCATCAGTTTCTGTAAGATCCATGCATTCTCTTCTGCCAGTATTCTCGGGGCGTCACATATGTTTCTTGTGACTTTCACTAGCTTCTCTCTTCGCTCCTTTTCATATTCCTTCAGGGAGTTCCTCCCTCAGATTGTCGTCTCTTCGGGGATACATTTAATAGGTTTTCTCAATGGGTACCTTCTTTCTAATATCCGCTGCACTATTGGCACAACTGTTGGTGTCAAACATGGCACAATCTTAAGCCTCCAACAATAGGAGGTAGGGGGGCGGGATTTCCTGTGGGAGTTCCTGCAGAGGCATGTAGCTGCTCCTCTACATTCACCCCCCTGGTCAAGTCCTCGACCACCCCCTCAATTGTCTCCACATATTGATATTTTCTCATGAAGAAGTGCTTCTTTGGAGTCCACATCTACATCACCCCCCTCAGGGTGCCGGCTGATTTAACATGCTTTTCTACACTCCAGGTCATGTAGTTGCATTGTCCATTCGGATTACAGTAGACTGATCGTCCCATGAACTTCAGGTTCTACGATGCTGGCCTCTGTATATTTTCTGTCATCTTTATCCGTCAATTCCTTGGGTTTAAACCCTGATTCGACATCGATCATGATCTTGATTCCTACTGCCTTTTTTGCTGATTTCTTACATTGGGCAATCATTAACCTGATCACACAGAATCGAAACATCACCGATATTGCTCCAAGAATCTTGAATATGTTTGCCAACAACTGAGGAATCCATGATAATATCGAGGCAAACTGTCATCCTCAATGTCCACCTTGTTATGCAGGTTTGTTAACAAGTCCCATTCTCGTCATGAGAAGGTATGAACGTGTTAACATGAAGGCCCAATTTTGGTGCAAACTCCTCCTTCCATCGCTGTGATCATGTCAAGGACATATCTGTTCTGCAGGGTCATTAGTCGTATGGCCCTCACCTCTTCCTTGATAGCATTGAATCCCTTCATGGTGGTATTGATTGTCTGCAGTTGCTCCCATTTCGTCATCTGCAACCTCTTGGCCATCGTTTGAAACCCAGACATGAATATTGTCGTAAATATTAAGGCAGTCTTGCTGAACAATCTGTGTTCATAAGGAATGGAGTCATGCTTCTGTTGATTTGGCTGAGAAGTAATTTCCTCTTCTAGTCCGATTGAGAAGCTCAAGCGATCTTCTTTTTCTTAAATGAGCATCTGCTTTTGGAAATTCTCCAATGTTCAGGTCACTCTGAGGAATCACTAATGCTAGAACATGGATGAGCACCAAGGCGCATTCTCCAGCCCAGTCCTTGTGCAACTTCATGTAGGCTCCAGACCCATAAACCCAGTATCGATCCATGAGGACAGCTGTCCCTTCTCCCATCCTTGAAACCTCAACTGTAGTTTTGCATTCCTTGTTCTCTCCCACATGATTCTTTCTGTGTCTTCAGAAGCCCAATGTCGCATTAGCCCATGTGATTACAACCGGAGGACCTGATTCATCTTCTACCCATGTCAGTAGTTTGGCATATTTAGCCCATGACTTCAAACATCCATTGTTCACCCTTTGCACCTCCTGTACATATTCTGTCTTCAGTAGATGAGCTGCACATGACATCATTCCTTCTTCCCATCCCTTCTTGGATTTCACTCGTCCATAGACTTAGAATTGTGTTCGCTTCCAACATCCAGGTTATCCAGCTATTTCTGTCACATCAAGGCAGTCCAATTTCTTCATCTCTTCAATGACCACCTCATCCTGTCCTGTTGCAGGATACACAAGCATCTTGCTCTTCCATCCAGGTTTCTTTTCCATCTGTGTGGTCTTGATGTAGTCATCCTGGTATCGAAACAACCAATTTCTAATCGAGAACTGACATTCAGGCATAACGCTAATGTTTCAGTGTATTACTAAAAGTTCATAAAAAAATTCCTGGAACTCACTGCAAGTCTTTGCACTTTCTGCTAAAATATCTATAAGGGGTGTCCACTGAATTCCAGTGCAATACAAAATCTGTATTAACCGCTGGCCGCCGCTTTATTGTCCTTCTTCGTCATAGATCGAGTCTGCACACACTGAAATTTTTCTTGTCTTGCTTCTGGATCAGCAGAGGGCGGGTCTCACCTTTTATAGGCCTTTACGTCACTCAAGTGAAGCCAAGCTCATCTCCCGTGGACCTTCACAGCTGAAGGGGTTATATATTCTCAAAACAAAAAGGACCATTGAAACATGGCTTATGCCACCTAATAAAATTCTTAATGAGTACTAGGTCGCCAACATATTATTTATGTCCCGATAATAGTTCAATTTGGTTGGTTGTTGAATTGTCTTCTTCGGTGTTCTGAGACCAACCCCCTTGCGCTTGAGTTGATCTGAATTGAAAGAAATGCTAGAGGTCATGCATGTCAAATAGTGGTGCATTTCATCACCTAAAGTTTTAGCTACACTCTGGGCATCACTTCTGCTCCTAGATGAAGGTTTAAGGGGTGTTCTCATTCGACGCCCTGTCACTAGTTCATGCAGGGTGAGGTGGTGGTCTGATCCTGGCTGATTACGAAGGGCATATAAGGCTAGGCGTAGGCAATACAGCCATGCCTTCTTCAAAGTCAATCTAATTTTGGTGAACCTTTCTTTAAGGAAGCCGTTGAATCTCTCACATATTCTGTTTGCTAGCCGGTGATAAGCAGAAGAAAATGTATGTTTAATACTCACTAGAAGCCCTATCTGTTCGAATAGCTCATTAAAAAAATGGGGCCCATTATCAGATCTCAGCACTTCACACACAAACACACACCCCACCTCGGGAAAACTTTGCGTTCTAAAGATTTCGCTGCACAAGTAGCGTCAGTGTGTGTACACAGACCTGCCTCAAGCCACCTAGAGAAGGGACACACCACCACAAGTAGATACCTATATCCATTACATAGTTGCAGCATAGTTAAATGCTGAAACAGACCATTTGGTCGAGGTATTACCCCTCTGATTGTTCTCAGTGTATGCCCAGCAGCAAACATTTAACACACAATGCAGTTTACCATAAATAGTGCAACATGCTCCAACAAATTAGGAATGAACCATTATTCTGCAATCGTAGTAGTAAGACTCTCCCTAGTTACATGCACTGTCAGCTATTCAAGCGGGACTTTTAATAATGCTACTGTCATCATCAGCTTTCCAGTGCTGTCTTCTTGCCATAATGCTTCAGTGGGGGATAAAGAACAACCCCTTTGATTCGACAATTTCTGCTCTTCCTGTGGTGCATTCCTTTGAATCTCCATTAGTTGGATTATCGACAATTTATTAAACCCTTCTTGCACTAACATGGCTGTGACTACTTTTTCTTTAATACTCTCAGTATCAAAACTCAAAATATCTTGGGAATATGCAAACCTTTGGGCTTCTTTGTCTGCGGCTTCGTTCCTGCAAGAGATACAATCTGTTTGTTTAGTATGCGCTGTGCATTTAACGACCGTTCTGGCCACTTGGAGTTGTAGTGCCTTAATAAGCCTATCCAATAAGGATGCATGTTGCACTGGAGTTCCATCTGCATGGAGGTAACCTCTCCCCTTCCAACGTGCTAACCATGCATGTACAGTTAACGTCCTGTAGGCAGAGTCACTGTACACCGTCTCCTTTCTTCCTGCTCCTTAGCCCCGACGACCCTGCCGGCTCCAGTGCACTCCTGGGGAGTGTCCCTGCATTCTGGGAGCCTCAACCACGCTCCACCTTACCCACCTGTGGTCGGATTGCCTCTGGGAGAGTGGTGAGCATTTTTGTTAGAAAAATCCTTTTTGAAAATTGCATATTTAATTGACTTTGCATGCTTCCTGAATGCGGCATCCTCTGCGCTTTATCTGCTGCTGCTTAGCATTCTGGTGCAGCGTGCATTGGGCCAAATGGGTGTTTGGTCCAAGTAATTGCCCTTGGATGCTGATTGCCTTGTGGCAACTCCAAGATGGCTGCCTGGGAGAAAGCACCCTTGGGGAAGGCTCAGAGCCCTCCTCCATTCTTGCATCTAATTGCCAATTGGCCCGTTTCCCATCCCTATGGGCCTATCGGAGCCCGTCAGACTTTAGCAGGCCCCCGCACCAAAGGCCCACAGGCCCACTCCTAAGGCCCCTGTCTGCTTCAGGTACGCTTTTTTTTTTCATTGTGTTTTATTCAATTTATTGTGTATTAGTCAAAAAACAGAATCTTGACTTTTAACACATTACATAAAAAACCAAAAACAGAAACATTTGTTCACAATAAAATAGAAAGACACAAGAAGATGTATGCAACATTCAACCATATCGTACCCTTACTAAAATAAAATCCAATCTCCCATTTCAATCAAAGACATCCCTTTAAAACAATAGTCAATTTATCCACACATAGGGGAACAAAAAAAGAGGAAAAAAAAAATGCAGAGTTACCACCGAAGCAGGCAAGTAAACAAGAGAAAAACTACATGAATCAAAGCAATATATAAAAAGGGAAACAAATACAATATAATATCTAGCATACACTATTTGGCGATAATACAAATTCATTGTGTCCATTACTCTGTTTTTCTGCTGTCGGAAGCGGCCAGTACTGTCAGCCATAGAGTTAGCTGGTGCGGCTTGACAGCCGGAGAGGGTGCTTTCCTCTAGCTACTGTGGAGCTTTTGTGGAGCGTTCCGGTGCTGTGCTGTGCTTCGTGTCTTCCGCGCTCCAGACTAGGCATTGTGAGCCTGTGATCTGCGGTCTGAGCTGCAGTGACGTCTCGAGCCATAAAGCAGCTTTGCCTCGATTTTGGCAGGTATACTTTAATTTCTCCCCAACGGGAGAGTGAGGCGCTATGGATAAGCTGCGAGGCTGTCAGAAATTCTCGCAAGCTTACAGCTAGCCCACCTATCCTGTCTTCCCCCAAGTCTACAGCCGGCCCCCTAACATCCACTACTGGCTTGCGGCTGACGGGGTGTGTGTGGGCATTGTTTAGGCCGTGGAAAGCGCTCAGTGGGGGCTGGGGAGGAAAAATCCTTACAGCATCAGATAGACTTAAAGTCTTCAGCACACTGATTACACTGACACAAGTCACTGAGAGAGTGTTTACTAACCTTGTGTGGTCTGGAGACCCTGGGAGCAGATTGCCTTTGATCCAGACCGCACTAAGGGGTGCGCAGTGTGTTTCTCGTGTCGAGCCAGGATCATTACAAGTTGCTAGAGGAGCTGCAGTCTGTCTACAGTCTCCATTATTCCCTCTGGAGAGGCCAGACAGCCTTCAAATAGGCATTTTACCACAGAGTGCGCAGTGTGTTTCTCGTGTTCCTCAGGGAGCGAGGAAGGAGCAAGGAAGAAGGAGATTGAACAGATCTGTAAACAGTTACTTTGTACAAATTGCTGTAAATCATTAGGACACGGACAGTATATTACTTTTGACCACTGCTGTTAATTGTTGATTCAAATAGCCGGCCCAGATGGGAAAGGGAAGGGAATCTCGGGAGTGTGACAGTTGTTAACTGCCATAGCCCCTGAACCCGTTGTAGACCTTTGTAAATAGACCCTGGGAGTGTGACAGGTGTACTGCCATAGCCCATGGTCTACCCCAATACCCCGTGCAGGTTTGATTATTGTGTTCAGTGGACATCAAGGGAACTCCAAACACCCCGTTTAAATCCCGCTAATAAAGACACTAAAAATGCAGTGGAAAGCAACAAAGTGTAATAAAACTGCTATAACAAGGGGGAAGAAACCCTATGGCCTACGATCCAACAAAGGGGTGTCTACTGACACGAGCAGCAAGACGTCCTCGGAATGTGGGGGAACAAAAGAATCTAGAGACAAGCCTATGGTCCCTCATAAGGGCCCATTAGATGCCTACTTCCCAAGCAAATCTGTGGAAGGAGAGGCATTGACCGGCCCAAATAAAAGCAATGCCTCACAACTAGAGGGAGAAGGCAGTTACCTCCCCCTAGACCTAGACAACAATTCCCTACTATTGTGCTATGCTTTACAAGAATGTGTGGGAACACACAAGGGGAAACCAGCAGGAGAGGATCCCCCTGTGTACCCAACAACCAGTGACAATGTACCCGATAAATAGGTGAGGAAAGGAGACATTGCACCTACACTGGAGGAACTAGTGGAAATTCCAATACCAGGGGGAAAGGAACTCCCCATCCTTATATCTTCAGCATCCCAAACAGAGGCTGTCCCAATAACCCCCACCCCTTCCTCCACACCCGCACTAGCCTCTAAGGCACCACGCCTATCCGCTAGTCCCAACATGGTGTTTGACTCAGCAAATTTGTCATGTGAACCTGTGCAATCGGAATATAGCACTCATGAAACTTTACAAACTGGAAATGCCACACTTCACTTTGCCATCAAAATATTACTAAAATTGTGTGGAACGATGCATGAGGATTTAAAAGCACAGGGGAGGGTGATCCTTGCCCTACATAAACATCTGAGATCGCCTAATAAAGCATCTATGATCCCCTGCATCGACTTGAGGGAAATACCGGCTACAACCATCCCGCAAAATAGACAGGACAGGGCAAATTTACCACAGACTGTGGATAAGGAGACTACGACCCAGGAGGAGAATAGTACCCCTGGGCAAGTGTGGAGGAACCTGAAACTGGGGGGCACCCATCCAGGAAACAGAGAAGACTGGCAAATAAACATTCGGAGAAAACTAACAACCCTTCTCCTCGGAATTCCACTCCACGACCCCCTGGTTAAAAATACACCCAAGAAGCAACGTAAACGAGCAGCACGAAGGAAAAGATCGGCTCAAACAGTGGGTACCCTGACGAGCTGGCTTATGGATGAACAGCCGGCCCAGACAAGTCAGCAATCTGTTGATCAGTCAGTCTCCTGTGCCCTAACTGGCCCCTTCCCACACCACCCGGAGTCAGTACTTGTGCAGGAGCCTGTGGTCCTGCCTGGCCCAGCCCCCAAATTGTCCATCATGGGGGGAGGCGGGAGAGTGGTGCCGAGTAAGGTTGGCATAAAAAATGTGACCATATCCCCGGTGGAGAATGGTAAACCAGGCACACAATTGAATCGACCCACACTCTTCGCCCTCTTCTCAGAAATACCATCTCTACGAATCCTAAATTCCAGTGATGTTGACTTTGTGGAACCTTCACGAACAAAAGGAGGGAAACTCACAACCATCCACTGTTGTTTGCCCGAAACTGCATCTATGATAAGGGCAAACCGAGCTTCGGTGGAATACTTAGGATATGTGTTGGATGTGCCCATACCGACAGAGTCGAGAGGGGAAAATTGTCAAAAATGTAACTGTGCATGCTCAACTAGCCCTGCTATAACAAAATCAGCAAAAACTGCACAAAGGCTTAGTGACAAGCAGGGATGGGAGTGTCTACAAGGAATGTTTGCACAGTTAAAAAGAGGATGAACCTCGACCATCATTAGTTGGAACACGAGGGGCTTTAGCCACTGGCTGAGTGAGGGGGCCTCACGTGACTTGCTCTTGACTAACGACCTATTACTGTTACAGGAAACTTGGGTAACCTTTGATCTGGAATTTGACAGCTATACAACATATCAAACCATGGCAAAAAGGGGAGAACAGGGAAGACATGAAGGGGGACTCCTAACAAGTGTTAAATCTGCATATAACCCTAAATTGATTTACCAGGATAGCCCGGGGGGTAATATTCTGGTGATGCAGATAAGCCCGCTGGGTGGTTGGCAGGATGTAATGAAGCCCTGATCATTAACATCTATGACCCCCCTGTGGAACGGATCATGGAATCTTTGGGGGATAAACTGGATACATTGTTAACCACCTGGTGTACGGGGGAAGAAGTGACTGCCATTATACTTGGTGGGGATTTGAATGCTAGATGCCTAGATCCTGAGGGATGTGGGAACTACCTCTTTACAGAATCTCTGCAAAATACCTCTACATCAGAGTAATAGTAAAGGGAGATTATGGCTAGTTAACCTCAAGGAATGCAACCTGACCTTACTAAATGGCCGTACAAGAGGGGACATGCCTGGTAAAGAAACTTGGGCAGCAGGAAAACAGTGCTCTGTACTTGACTACATGGCTGTCTCGGAGTGTTTACTGAACCATGTTGTGCATCTAAATGTTATGTTGAACAACTATAGTGACCATGGTACTTTAACACTGATGGAGGTGGGGAAATGGCTGAGAGGGGGTATTTGTAGAGAATTAATACCTAACCATGCTGGAAATAAGATCAGGTGGACCCAGCGAAACATTGACAAAATGATCTCTATAACATTCCCCAATCATACCAACATCAAACAGCTAATGTGGGGAAAGAGCCCAGAGGATATTGAATGTTGGATAACACACTTAACCCACTCACTGTTTAAAGGTAGCCCTGCCCAGGGGCTGAGCTGGAAGAAGGGTGGGAACCCAACCTTTGATTCCAACATAAGAGACCAGAAACGTATTATGCGACAAGCCCTAAGAACTATAAGAGTGCTAAAAACTGCCCAAATAGATGAGGGTGCATTAAAGTTTGAGACTGCAGAGATAAAACTAAATATCAAAGGTAGTTAAGAGGATACCACCAAACATTAAAAAGAAATCAATGGCAGAAGTTTGCTGAAGCTCTATGTAGTAATGATAGTCGCAGAATTTGGTATACACTAGCCCAGGCGGGGGAGAACAGAAGCTGAGGTCCTCAACCCCATTGCGGGGGATAAATGGGTAGAATACATCAAAGAGAACATGATTACCACCAGTAGTTTGGTGGCTGTAATGTCATGGCCCCTCCCCCTTGGCTATAAAATCATAAAACAGGCTATTATGAACATAAAAACGTCCAATGCCCATGGCCCAAATGGCTTAGCCAATGCAGTTTTGAAAAGAGATCCCAATAACTGGGCACAGATATTGTTAACTCTCTACTCCAGAAGATGTAGAACTTGTCAGATACCGTCCTCCTGGAAGAAATCTGTGCTAATTCCAGTCTACAAAAAGGGGGAGCAGACAAAAGCAGCTAATTATCGACAACTCTCAATGCTGGACGTAACTAGCAAAATCTTCAACACATTGGTACTTAAAGAAATAGAAAAGTGGGTCACGGAAAATCATATCCTTAATTCAGCACAAACAGGATTTAGACCAGGGGCAAGCACTACCCATAATATCAGGGTCCTTGACCTATTAATAAATAACACCACGAGTAGCAAAGAAGCTACACTGTACATCGCTTTCGTAGATTTCAGTAGCGCCTTCAACCTGGTGGGGCGGAACATCCTGTGGTCTAAATTAAAGGCTATGGACTGCCCAAAGTGGATCTTAAACATACTAATAGCCTTGCAAAGTAACACCTCCACCTAGGTCTGACTTAATGACCAAGGTGATGTAACTGATAAAATCTACATCAATATGGAGGTAAAGCAGGACTGCGTCACTGCGCCCATGCTCTACAACTTATATATAGCTGACCTGCTGGCTCGTATGTCATCAAAGTCAAACTGCCCCCCAAAGTTGGGCAAGAAGCCCATAACAGGAATGCTCTATGCAGATGACTTGATCCTCTTTGATCGCACAATGTCTGGCATAAAGAACATGTTGAATGAACTATTAGCCTACTCAACACAGCTAGGTCTCGTAATCAATTTGGAAAAAACAAAAATAATGACAATTGCACGAAAGGGACCCTGTCGAACTGGGATAGACACCAATGTGGGAAAAATTGAGGTGGTAGAGCAATATCCCTACTTGGGATTGGACTTTAAAGCACCTACAGATTATGAAGCCATAAAAAGACATAGGATACGGAGAGCAAAATTGCTCACCCTCCAGGCTTGTAAATTTGCAAAGGGCTCAGCAGGATTCAGCATGGCTGGCATATTGAAATTATACCAGCAATGCTTTGTGCTTGCAATCCTGTATGGCCTGGAGGCATTGGCTATGCAAGATCTTACATGGCTAAACATCCTGGAAGGCCACTATTGGCGTATGGTGCTTGGACTGAGGGACTGAGACCCTCGTGCTCGATCCAATATCTTCGTTTGGAACTGGGCCTTATCTCCCTGAGAGGGAGGGCTGCCCGTTTGCGGGGCGACTTCTATTTGAAATCTCGGACAGAGCCCAGCTGTAAACATTTGAGACTGTCAAGGAATAACTATGATATAGAAAAACATCCTCGGGGCCGCACTTACAAAGAGCTGAATGAATCACTATTTAGGGAGATCGATTGGCCCCATGAAAAACTGATGCATTTACCTTATATCCACCAAAAAAAAGCATTTGAGGAAAAACTGAACAAGTGGCATTGTTGTGCGAACTCAGATCACTTGGCCAAGTTGAAAGGATATGAGGCAGTCTTGCATGTTATACATACATATCTAAAACCGCAGCCCTACTTGCTCCTATGCCCGGCTCCTGAAGTAAGACATTTCTTACTGAGACTGAGAACTAATCAGCTACCAGTACTTACCATCATAGGCCCTCGAATGAAGATCCCAAGGGAGGCCAGGCTCTGCCGTATCTGCCAGGGAGTAGGAGTACTGGAAACCACTAGACATGTACTATCACTCTGCCCCAAAATGGGCCCCACATATATGAATGCATATGAAAAATGGGTCCACAACTATGAGGCGATTAAGGAGGAAGAATTCTGGTACGTCTGCTTGAATACTGACTCCCTTGGCCTTCAGCTTGCACTCTTTAGGGTTTGGTCACAAATCATGCCCCTACTCCAGGTATAATA
Source organism: Ambystoma mexicanum (assembly GCF_040938575.1). Lineage (NCBI taxonomy): Eukaryota > Metazoa > Chordata > Amphibia > Caudata > Ambystomatidae > Ambystoma > Ambystoma mexicanum. The sequence continues at coordinate 702,329,329 of NC_090938.1, read as the reverse complement.
ATACCGATAATGTATCTCCTCCCTTGTCCCACTCTAATTACCAAGTCAATATATGTCAAGATCACATGGAGTTTTAGAGTCTATTTATACTTTTGGACTGTATTATTCTCTGTATTTTTATATTTTGTTCATTCTGTTCATATATATATATATTTATGCTTTATGTGTTTGAGAAATGTATGTGTTGGGTAAAATCCTATTTTTGGATTATATCACAATAAAGTATTTATTATTAAAGAATGTTTAGGAGATTGATCAAGGTTTCCCTCTTTTAGTGAGCGTTCTTTCCAATTAGTTTCAACTCATTGAACAATTTAACCACTTCTGCCATGAGAAAAATTTCATTTCCAGAAGCCAATCTTCTATCAGTTTTCTATTACTTTACCGCCCCCCAAGACTGACTCCTAAATTTGAAGAGCAATTTATGGCTAGCATTGGTAATCACACCAGAGCTACCTTCGCGTTTATTATTCTTGGAGATTTTAATCTCTGGGAAAACAATCTATCCGACTCAGTAGCACAGGATCTTAAATTATCACTTGAAACTATCAACTTTAAGCAACTAGTGTCATATGCCACTCATGATGCTGGCAACATACCGGATTGGATCTTGGCAAAAAATCAGGTAATAATAGTCACATCAATCCTAAAATGTGCTTGGTCTGATCATCACTTGATTCATTTCACATGTTGCATACCCACTATTCAGACACCACAACCTGAAAGAAATAAGATCTTAGGCATGTGGCGCAACTGTAAAGGTGTGATCAGTGAGGCTTTTAAGGAGAAGTTTCTTCCACTTCTGCCTTCCCTTCAACAACATTCCTCCCTTGATAATTTCACTCAGTCATTTAGAAATGCAACTAATCGAGCATTTAATATGCTGGCTCTGCTTAAACCAGAAAAAAGTAATAAATCCACCAAACAAAATAAATGGTTTTCCATAGGTATCTTAGAAGCTCGTAGAAGCAAGCGTAAAGCCGAGCGCTCTTGGAGAAAAGACCCATCAGCAGCTTCAGTCGCAATTTACAAACAGGCCGCAAATGCATATAAGTCGTCCATTCTTAATAAAAAAATTCAACAATCAAAATCACAATCCAAAGACAATTTTTCAATCCTTCAAGAATTAAAAACTCCCCCAGCTAGTTATCCTGCACAAGAGAGTAATGCTTAGTGTCAGGCAATACATGATGGCTGTGCTGAAAAAACAAAAAACCTCAAGCCATTGAAGTACAGAAAAACGTACTTTCTGGGATTACAAAAACACCAGACACCGGGCCCACTCTCGAGAACGGTCATCTGGAGTCTTTTGCCTTTGAGAAAGAAGTGCTAGAGATTATTCACAACTTAAAGCCTTCCTCCTGTCAGGGGGACATTTTTCCTACAAAACTGTTTAAGGATTTTGCCGAGACATTAGCACCCTGGGTGGCTCAATTTGTAAACCAGTCTTTTGAGGAGGCATATGTACAAGAGAATCTAAAGGAGGCATGGATTACTCCACTTATCAAAAACGAGAATTTGGATCCGTCAATACCAGGCAATTTTAGGCCGATTACGCACGTGCCCTTCCTGCTCAAAATAATTGACAGGATTGCGTACACTCAATTAAAAAAAATAGTTGAATCCAACAATATATTGGCTAATGAACAATCTGGCTTCCGAGCGAAGCATGGTACAGAGACAGCTCTTTTAGATCTCCAGGCTAATATTGCCAGTATTGTTGAACGAGTGAGCACTGTGTTACTGTTACTGCTTGATCTTTCCTCGGCTTTCGATCTTATAGATCATGACCTTCTGGCCGAGAGGCTGATAACAGTTGGTAGATGCTCCCCACTAGCAGTTAAATGGTTTAAATCCTTCTTGGGTCCAAGGATGGTGGCAGTGGCAAAGGGAAACTTTTTCATCCTCTAAACCTTACTGATTTGTGGCGTACCGCAATGATCATGTTTGTCACCATTACTTTTTAACATCTTCTCTAAACTCCTATGTGATATGTTAAAAACCCTGGGTGTCTGGTTTACCAACTACGCCAAAGACACACAGTTGGTTTTCAAACTATCTGGATCCTACGAAAAGGATGCGCAAAGAGTAAATGAGGTGTTCAGTGCTATCCAAAAATGGATGGCAAATAATTCTATTGCTCTCAGTGAAGGGAAAACCAAACTCTTGGTACTTGGTACCCCCAGAAAATAAAACAACTAAATGCTCAATACAGTAAATTCAAAATCAATAATACCTACATCGAGGTCTTGTAAAAACCCTAGGAATTTTTATGGACTTGCATCTCTCCTTTAGGAGACATGTATCATACCTGAAATCCACCTGTGCTTTCTATTCTAATCTGATCAGGCAAATTCGTCCCTACCTCACCCAGCAAAATCTTGCTCTGATTCCTGGGGCCATAATAAACTCAAAGTTAGACTATTGTAATAGTCTTCTGATGGGCATGTCTCAGATCAACATAAAAAAAACTACAAATCATACAGAACGGAGCAGTCAGAGCTGTTGCTGGACTTTGCCAACGGGATAAAGTCTCAGCAGCCAGGAGGAAGCTCCATTGGCTCCATGTCCAACAAAGGATCAAATTTAAGGGTACCACCATGGTCCACAAATGCTTATCTGGCGATGCTCCAAACTATCCAGCCAACAAACTAAGGAAGGCACCTCTTAGAAGAGAACTTCGCTCTAAAGGTAAACAAGATTTACACCAACCTTGTCAAATTCGCAAACGAGTGGTCAGAACAAATTTCGCCTATTGGGGTCCTATGATCTGGAATTCCCTACCCCAGAAGGTTAAGAATAGTGCATCTCCCACTGTATTTAGAAAACAACCTAAGACCCACCTGTTTGAAGCGGGAGAAAACTAGCTCTGATGATTACATAGCGTAGTGGAAATGCGTTGTTTTGTTTTCTCTTCCTCGTTGTCTTTGTGAGCGCTCTGAGGCCTACGGGCGGTTTAGCGCTATATAAAAACTACTATAGATAGATAGATAGGACACCGAATCTATTGTCCGAACATCATTTACAAATCTTTTGAATCTCGAAGAGTCTTTGGTCCGAGGTCCCTGCACACTCTGAGAATAAATGACAAAGTGATTGTTTTTAATTTCGTTACATTTATCACAGATGTCTGAAGGGAACTTCTCTGTGTCTCTAATATGGAGAATCACTAAGGTAGGAAGAATCTAAACCTCAGAAATTCCATTCTAGAGCATGGACCTAGTGATTTCTTCAAGTAGATCGGAAGAAAGGACCTAGTTTTATCGGTGGGTGTTAATGAGGATGATAATTTTGCTGATCTCATTTTTTTATAGTCTTAATCCAGTCTATAATCTGGGTGGACACTTTTGCTTTTCCAGTATTTTGAACCAGTATGTCGGGTGTACTGTCTGATCTAATTAAGATATCATTGCTCTTTGATTCAAGTGCACGTAGGAAGATATTTTCGGTCTTAGAGCGACGATGGAGGAGGATCAAGAATTAGTCTGTACATACATAGCCATTTCAATTCCATCCACGCTCGGAGTGAGGTGAGGCCCAACTAGTATTTTTTACTAAATGTGTCCTAATCTATCTCAAAGGCATGAACATTTGAGTCCTTACCAAATAAAACAATCAGCACTATCTGAGAACCCAAATATAATATCTTTAGATCTAGAATCTGAAGTAGATGTTTTCTTGTAGGGAAGGCTTTGATCTTTGATCCCAAATATGTGACCTCTTCAGTCACTCAGATTATTTGTTCACCCATATGCCAATTGAACGATTTCAAGAGTCTATTTGTATGCCTCAAAACGACTATTTTTGATTTATTTGGATTGATTTCCAAGTCGTTTTGTAGTGCATAATTGGTTGATGCAGTCAGCAGACACTGTAGGTCAACTTCAGTGTAATCTAGCACTAAGATGTCGTCCGCGTACGCCAACCAATTAATCTTTGTATTGCCAATTATCGGGCCAACTAAGCCAATCCCTTCTAGTCATTGGGACAAGTCAGATATATATAGAATAAAGAGAAATGGAGCCAACAAGCAACCCTGATGGACTCCTCTTTCAATACGAATGGTCTGAGACAAAGTACCCATTTTGTCTGTTCTTACTGAGTGACTTAATTCTGATGTAGCTCTAGGAGGATAGATATAGTAGGATCTCTGGCAGACCCCAATTCTTTAATTTCATCCATAGTCGCTGTCTGTTTATGGTGTCGAAGGCCTGGGATAAATCCACCCGGGCCCCAAACAAAGGTAAATCTCTCTTTATACACAACCCAGAACTGCAGCAACTCAGGATAAGACCATTCAATGAGGTAGATAAACCCCTCCTAAACCCTGTCTGCTGTTTCGGGCTAATTCCTTTGAACTTTGCCCACTTTTCAAGATCACCTAGTACCAGGCCTGCAAAGATTTTACCATCCGCGTCTAACAGGGAGATCGGGCAATAGATGCTGCCAAACGATCCCCTTTTTGATAGATCGGGATGATAATGGAATGTCTCCAAGACTTAGGGATTTTTTTGGTGGCGATTATATTATCAAATAGGATTTTTAGTATCCTTGTCCATAGAATGGGGTTCTTCTTCAAAATTACATTACTAAGAACATTTGGGCCGGACGCTCTTGAGCCTGAAGATTTCTTTATCAAGACTAAGATATCTTCACTCGTAAAGCTTAGTCCCCAATTTGCATTGATCTTTAATTTTGATTCCAGACGATCAACCGCCCCATACACTCTTGAGAAGTTGTCAGAAGGACCCCTAGAAGCCTATGGAGACAGTAGAAGATGCATCATCCTCAACATGTTCAGTGGAATCCAAGATGGCGCCTGCTCAACAACATTACCACCAACTAGTATTGTAGGTCTAGTCTTCCATGCAAGATGGATGACACTCAGATTCAACCCATTTGTCGGGGGGAAATTATCCCGGTGTCGGCTGGGCCGTCCGCGGACCTCTGGGCAGGGAGGCCCCCAACTCCTCCCGTATATCCCAAAAAATTGAGTATGAGACACACACAAGAAGCAAGGTGATTCTGCTGTTTATTAAACAAAACGGCAGGGATGGGTCAAGGATCGTACGCGTCCGTCCTGACACTCTCTCCCAATCGTGGGGCTCGCAGGCCCTTTTTACCTTAGTATGACGCGCTACTTGCGTCACCTGGGAAAGTTAGCAAAAACCTATCGCCACTCTGGATTGGCTCCTTGAGTGGTAGGGTTAGTATAGCATACGTATAGAGAGCGCTATTAGTGGTCGAGGGTTAGTCAGGTGGTATACGTGGGTTGTCCCTTCAATTTGATACATGAAAATTGTTACATGAAGATCCCTGAGGATTGGTCAATGTTAATGGCGTCAGTGATAAGAGCCCCATGTTCTGATTGGTCCACTCGCGAGCCCCCCAGTCTGGGACCATCGTTGTTCCCAGCTCGCGGTGCACCTGTCATTTGCAACAATGTATCACTATGGGTATGTGTAGACAATGTGAGGATTTATTCATATGCTGGAAGGCAGACTACTCCCACCGCCGCAGATGTCCATTGAGTCGCTTAATTGTATCTGCCTGTGTCTTGAAACGAGGGATCCAGGCGCCTCCCACCTCCTGGGCCTGGCACCCTGTCAGGTTCGGTTTGGTCACGTGAGGTGAGACCGTGGTTGAGGCAGAATTCTGCACAATTAATATTGCATTTTCCACTGTGTGCCTGGCTTAATTTGCAGGTGTGACCTTGGCGTCGGCTTGCGGCATGCGAGTTTGCAACATTGTGCCCTTGACTGTCTGCTCTCGCCGGGCTCATTCTGCAGGGTCAGCAACTGTACTCTTGCTCATTCAATGTTCATGGAAGCTCTTGCTTGCGGCCTACTTGGGCCTGGTGCATAGGTGGAACCGTTTGATACACAGCGCTTTAGGTTATGGTATCACATTGCTTTATCCCCAGTATCGTGTCTTCGTTATATTTCTCATTATGATGCATGGCTTTAGGAGAAGCGTAAGCAAGCCTTTTTAGATGAGTTCATTGTGCGTCTTGCGTTTCTGCATTTTGAAAAGCCTATGTGAAAAATAATAAAGATGCGTGTCAGTGGGTGTGTCCGTCACCTACGTCATAGCACTGAGTATGTTCTTCGTGTGGATTGGTGTGGGAGTGTCCAGTGTGCATGTTTGCACGGGTGTGCTGACCGTTGGCTAGGTCGTCATGGCATCTCTAACGATGTGTTGATTTAGTGTTGGATGGTTCAGTCGAGTCCATCCATGCCGCAGGTGTCGGCATGGGCAGGGCAGGCTGGTGGGCACGCGGGTGGGCACATCCGTATGTTCCTGTACCAGGGTATTTGGTCGTCTGGTAGATGGGCAAACTCCTCTCGTGGCGGGTGCCTGGGCCGTGATCCTCTAGGCCAGGGGTGTGAGGGGATTGGTGGGAGCCTTTTGTTCCATTCTCCCACTTCAGTCCCCCCTCTGGTCGACTTGTCGACCACAAACATATCCTTTTCCTTATCTCCTCTCACTCTCCATATTTTAGTTACTCCTCCCAAATGTCCATAGTGGTTGACATGGTCTTCAAATGACCAATACATATATACACAGGTTCCTCCAGGTGTGCAGTATACCCATTTCCCTATGTAGCTCCTTGGGTTTCTTGGGTTTTCGAGCTTCACAGATGGTGGGTCCAGGTGGTTGGTGATGATCTGGTTGCGCAATTTCTCTCTCTCTTTTATTATTGTGCCCGTGTGTTGGCCGTCATCTGCTGGCATCAAGGGGTGCATACCAACCATTTCGATCATTTCGTCTGTGGTGCGTGCCTTCCGGGCCTTCCAAAATCTTATTATGATCAGTGCAGCTCCAGCCAAAATAATACATCCAACTATAATCTTCAATCCGTCCAACAGCCAAGATGGCATCCATGACCATAATAGCGAAAACCAGCTGTCATCCTTTTTCACACCTTTACTTTCATCCATCATTTTGGAGTGCATCTGGGCCAATTGTGATACTGCTTCTGTCAGTGTACCATTGTCAGCATCGTTAGCAGGAATGAATGTGCAGCATGATTGTCCTATCTTTGTGCAAACTCCTCCTTCCATTGCTGTGAGGAGGTCCAGTACATATCTGTTCTGTAGTGCTACCATCCTCACTGCTCGCAGTTCCTCTTTTATTGTGTTGAATCCATTTACTGTAGAATTAATTGTCATCATTAATTCCCATCGAGTTATCTGGAGCCATTTTGCGTTTGCGTAAGCCTGTAGTCCCGGATGTATTATTGAGGAGAAGAACATTGCTGCTCTGCTGAATAGTCTGTGTTCTGGTGGGATTGAAGTGAGTGCTGTTTCCGACCTTCCCCATAGGTAATTTCCTGTCAGAGGTTCTCCTTGTCTTTTCTTTCTATTCAGGACAGTGTCGTTGCCGTTGTTTTGGTTCTCTGGCCCCTTCTGCGATTGTACAGATCTCTTCTTCCTCTTGTTTCCTTCAACCATTTTAGGGAAGTTCGCCACGTTCATATGTTTCTGGGGCACCACTAGTGATGGTACATTAACGTGTACCATCGTGCATATACCATTCCACAGAGGGGGCAGTGTGTGGTATGCCTTGTCTCCGCAGGCCCAGTAATGGTCCATTAATACTGCTGTTCCCGCTCCCCCCTCAGGTAACTCCGTCACGCTTGCACAGTTGGTGTTGTATCCCACGTCCACTTCTCCTCTATGTTGGTAACATACCTTAGGTGCAGACAGCGGCAGTATTGTTATTGGGTCTTCATCCTTCTCTATCCACGTTAGCATGGGTACGTACTTGACCCAAGTCGTCCAACATCTGTTGTTGTGTTCAGCAATAGTTGTAGTATCCTCTCTCGTTACCATGTCGCTGCCAACCACTCCTATGTCCCATTTGTTGTCCAGGTACACCTTCCCTGTTATTATTATCAGTGGTCTTTCCCAACATCCTTGTTTACCAGGGACTTCAGTGGCGTACCAATCACACGGTAGGTATTGTAGTGTTACTTTCTTTGTTTCTCCTTTTTCAGGGCCACTTGTTATGTATCTGAATGCTTGAGCATGCAAACTGGTCTTGTGGTAACTCAAATAAACCTTGAGGAAGTTGTTTTCGTACGGTATGTGTCTCGCGTTTTCCATACCAGGTGCACCGTGTTCCCTTGAAATCTCCCTTTCGTTTGGAACAGTGCCAGGTATATTATACATCGTGCTGTCTTTTCATCTATTTTCGTGGCAACGAAAGTTCGGGAAGCGCTCATGGCGTATGGGATCAATGAGCAGACGTAGCAGCTGTCTTCTGTTGTCTGCTTGCCTATTTGGGTCATGTGTTGGTACCACATGTTTGTTCGAGACGTGTGCTGAATCTTGTATGTAGCTGTCAATACCTTTATTATCTGAGTATGTGCTGAGTTTAACTCTATTTCCCTTGTGTGGAATTTTGCTAGTACCACTTGACGTAACACCTGTTGCAGCCGTGGGTGGGGGTATATTAGGTTTGGGTACAGCCAAAATGTTGATAGCGTAACTGTTCTGCCATACAGAGGCAGCCAAGAACCCGGTGATCATCAAAATCCCTATCATCTTTATTACAGAGGCTAGTCTCACCGGCATTTTGCTCTTACCTTGCTGCAGTCCGGCAGCTAATTCTTGCGACGTTAAAGTTGCCCACCTGAAAATTCTCAATATGCTTGTTATTAGTGTTAGTTGTTGTTTTTCAAGCTCTCCCTATCAAGTAGTCGTTCAGTGCCCAGACGAAGAGCTGTTCCCACGCCAATCTAAGCGATCTATCTCTTAGGACAGGCAAGTATGGGTGAAGGTGGGGCATTGATTGTTCTATGGCCAGGAGAAATGTAGTAGACACGTACCCACCTTCTTTTCAGGTACTTTGGCCTTTTTATGTGATAGACAAATTGGTGTGATAGCTCTTCAGGGTAGTTATCGTCTGAGGGTAGCATCTACTCCTGGGCAGTGAACTTTGTTAGTTATCTGTTTTCTTAGCAGTACAATAATACGCGGTACCTGCATGTGCGAGAGAAAAAAGAGAACATTCAAGTGTTTACATGTGTATATGTGCAAGATAATGTCCTTCAGTTGGGTTATTACTGCAGTGGGTGGGGCGTCGATAGGCAGAGGGTTTGAAGCTCAACTGGCGGAAGTCTCTTTACTCTTTGATCGTGTGACCATGGGGTGGGCGGTATGGGAATTACCCTTCTCTATTTCAGTAGTTGTCTCTGGGGAATCTGGGGGGTGGTAGGGTGGGGAGACACATAGGCCGTTGGCTGTGGTAGAAGTCTCTTCCTCCGTGGGTGACGCTGTTGTTGTTCTTCCAATGGCCCTGTCGGTGAAGCTAGGGCGGGTCTGGAGTTTGCAGATCTTTACGTCGTGTAGGTGATTCCAGGCACGTTTGTCCTGTAGATTTACTGCTCTCGTTGATACTTCCTCTACCAGGTGGGGGCCAGTGAAGCGTGGGCTGTTCCACTTTCTGTTGAAATTGCGGTTTAGTACGTGGTCACCTTTAGCAATTTTGCACAGTTTTTCTTTTTCCAATTTTTTATCCGCGTCTTCTTGTTGATCACTCTTAGACCCGCCCCGCGTGCGCTCGAGCTGTTGAGACACAAACACCACACTAGTAATCAAAGAAGACACATATTGGTACATTTCATCACCAAGAACGGTTGCAGTGTTTTCATAATCAGTGAATGCTCTTGATGTTGGCGTTAGAGGAAGGCGCATTTGACGTCCGGTCACCACCTCGTGAGGGGTGAGGTGGTGATCGGAGCCTGGTCTATTCCTTAGCTCAAATAGGGCTAGCGGAAGGCAATACAACCAACTCTTCTTTGTTGTTTGCTGTATTTTTGCAATTGCCTCCTTCAGTAGGCCATTCAGGCGTTCGCATATACCGTTGGCCTGCGGGTGATATGCACATGCAAATTTATGCTTGATGTTCAGTAAGGATGTGATGTGCTGGAACATTTCATTGGCGAAATGCGGGCCGTTATCTGACCGCAGTACCTCGCACACTCCCCACCTGGGGAAGACCTCCCTCACTAGAAATTTAGCTGCTCTGAATGCATCTGGGTGTGAGCAGGGTCCTGCCTCAATCCACCTGGAGAATGGGCATATTACTACAATCATATACCTATTTCCTTGACATACGTTGTTCATATCAACATAGTCAATATGGATGTGTAGGAAGGGTCCCTCTGGCCGGGGTATAGTACCTTTTATCACCTTCAGCGTGTGACCGGCCGTGAACTGTTGACATGTGAGACAATTGCTGATAAAATTTGTCACATGGGAATTTAACTCGGGGCAGAACCAATCTTGCCTAATTCGTGCTGAAATAACTTCCTTGCCTGTGTGGGTTGGGTGGTGTAGCTGGCTCAGGGCGGTGTTCAATAGTGCCAATGGCATTACCATATTTCCAGTGTTACCCTGGCGCCATAGTGCGTCAGTTGGTGACATTGTACATCCTCCTTTTACCCAAATTTCTTTTTCTGCCATTGGTGCAGCCGCTTGTAGCTCCATTATCTGTGTGGCTGGGAGATGGGTGTACCCTTCCCTTATCAACATCTCCTTAGCTATTCCCCTCCCTCTCCCTCTCTCTGACTCTGGGGGGTTCCATATATCACCAAAATATGCAGCATACTTCGCATGTGCGTCTGCTGCTGCATTCCCTTTTGAGATATGATCTTCTCCATTAGTGTGTGCGGTACATTTGACCAAAGCTAATTCTTGGGGGTCATTTATTGCTTCAATTAGTTCAGCCAACAAGAGAGCATGTTGCACTGGGGTGCCGTCAGCTCTCCTAAACCCTCTTCTCTTCCATTTTGACAACCCTGAGTGGACAGTAGACGTGATATATGCGCTATCAGAATATATAGTCACTCGTTTGTCAAAGCTTTCCTTCAACGCCAAGATCAGTGCAACTAATTCAGCTGCTTGAGCAGAGTAATGCTGTGGTAATTGTACGCATTTCATCGCCACACACACCGGTACCTCTGTCATTTTTACCACTGCTGCCCCAGTTCTCCTTATCCCATCACTTTGGTCTATTGTTGATGATCCATCAATGAACAAGAGCTCACCTCCATCTAGTGCGTTCTCTTCAACCTTTCTAGTACATGAGTACATTTCGGTAGTCTGCGTACAATCGTGTGCATAGTCTCCTTCCTCAATTACTTCTGCTATAAACCTTGCAGGGTTAACCGTGCTGCATCTAACAATTGATAGTTCTGGTCTAGATAAGATGATCTCATAACCTGACGCCCTCTGCGTGGTTAGTGTGGACTTAGGCTTGTTCAATATTGCAAATAGTGCATGTTCCACAAATAGTGTGGTTGGGCACCCCATGGTTATTGCTGATGCTTTCTCTACCGCAAAGGCAGCTGCGGCGAGACCTTGTTCGCAAGGGAAATATCCCAACATCACAGGATCCAAGTGACCACTGTAAAACGCTACTGGTTTGTAGCCCATGCTTGTTTTTTGAGCCAACACTGCTTTCATTACTGCTGAGTCGCAATGTGAAAATATAAAGAATTGTCGTTCATAATCTGGGGTGGCCAGTACCGGAGCAGTTGATATTGCATCTTTCAGTTCATCAAAAGCCTCTTTCATTTCCATTGTCCACCCCAACTTTTTCTCCCCTTTGTTAGCTTCTTTTAACGCCTCAAGTAGGGGTCCTATGTATGAGCTGTAATCAAATACCCAGGCTCTACAGTAGTTGCACAGTCCCAGGAACTGCTGTAGTTCCCTCACTGTTTGGGGCAGCTGCGTTTTTGAAATGACCTGTGCTCTTTGTGGTGCAATCTTTCTTCCGTATTGGGATATGAGCTGACCAATGTAAAGTACCTGTTCCTGACAGTACTGTAACTTTTCCTTGTCTACCTTGTAACCCTTTTCAGCCAATATTGTCAGCATCTTCAATGAGTCCTCTCTGCATCTTCTTTCGTTTGTGCTGCAAATTATTATGTCATCAACATACTGCAAAACTGTGCTTTCCACTTCAATGTTACCCAAGTCCATCTGTATTACTCTGTTGAAGATTGAGGGTGACTCGCAGTACCCTTGTGGCAATCTGGTGTGTTTCCACTTTGTGTTTCTGTACGTGAAGCTTGTCAGATCTTGTGAGTCTGGGTGCAGGGGTATTGAGAAAAAGGCATTTTTGAGGTCTATCACTGTAAATCGTGATGCCTCTGCTGGAATACCGCACAATATTGTGGCCGGGTTTGCTGCTATGGGGTATTCTGCTTCCACTATGTTGTTCAAGGGCCTGAGGTCCTGTATGAAGCGCCAAGACCCCCCTTTAGCCTTGCACACTGGGTATACAGCTGTGTTACATGGTGATTCTGATGGTACCAGTATGCCATTATTTATAAGGGCCGTTATTGTTTCATATATGCCCTCATCTGCCCCTTTTGATAGTGGGTACTGCTTCACTCTGGGGAGTATTGCACCTTTTTTCAACTTTATTCTTACTCCCCCTATACTTTTTATGCATCCCACGTCATAGGGACTAGTAGTCCATAATGATGTGGGTACCTTTGCCATATCCTCCTCAAAGAAGGGAACTGGGGTGGATGTGGGTGCTTCAAGTGCCATTGCAATTTTCTGTGCCACTTGTTTGTACGTCACTCTTAGCCATATTTCTACACTCATCATAAACACCATTTCACCTTCTTCCTTTTCTTCTGAGAAGAGCTCCTCATCTGACACCTGGGTGAGTCTACATCCCTCTGCTAGTGCTATCACTGCCCTCCATGCTCTTCCTTCTCTGTCTTGGGCATGTACTGCAATGTAATCAGCAGTTGCTATAATGCTCTCTATGTTCACTGAAATCACCTTTCCTTCTGGTTCATTGGCTGGTGTTTCTGGTCTAAACAAATAGGCTGCTGGCCTCCTCCAGATCTTTCCTTCTATTCCTTGCATCCATGCAAATGCTATGTCTGTCCCTTACTGGAACAGTTCACCATCTACTGGCTCAGCCCTAATCACTGCCTGTCCACAGTATGCTTGCATAATTTGTCGTGCAGTGAGCATGTTAATTCCTGGAGTGGAGCAAATTATGCCGTCCTCCGTAAAGGAGATCGTCATATTCAACCTGCTCATTATGTCTCTCCCCAGTATATTTACTGGTGAGGCCCTATAATACAAAAGTGGCACTGACATGTCATAATCCCCTATTGATAAGGGAATGTTATCAGTAAAGGGAACCAACCCCCTAGCCCCAGAGAATCCTTGGGTGTTCATGGCTTCACCTGACATCTTAAATCTACCTTCCCTTATGCAAGACCGGGTCGCCCCGGTGTCAACAAGGAATGATAATTTTTTGTCACCTATCGTTACCTCTATGCGTGGTTCCTCCGCACTATTAGGTGTTACCGACAGGATGGGACACACCAAGGCTGTCTGTGGGCTGTCCTATTGAGGGTATAATGATTGGCCACTTCCTGTGTAAGGGTTGTGTCCCAGGACCGTCACCCTTCCCAGTTGTGTTTGCTGTAGTTGTGTATTGGTAGAGGTTATGTTATGGTCTTGGATTTGGGCAGGTTGCTGTACTTGCTGTACTTGGGGTTGTTGTGTTATCGCTACCTGTTATTGTGGCAGTGAATATGTCTGTGGCTGTTGTTGTGTTACTAGTTGTTGCTGCCCATTTCCCTGTTGCAATGTCTGCTGTTGCTTGATGCCCTGCTGTTCCTGTGTGGGCCCTTGTTGTCCCTGTTCACTCCATGATGGTGTGCTTGGTCTCACTCTACACGTGCGTGACATGTGCCCTACTAATCCACAAATCCAACACACCGGTGGTTCCCTGTTCTGCCATGGAAAGCTTCCTGGGTTGTCCTGGTATACTGGTTGCCCGGTGGGGTAGAAATTTCTAAGTCCTCTCCCCTGCTGTTGTGTGTTATATCCATATCCTCTCCCCCTCATCATTCCTTCCCTTCCCCTGTTGTAATTATAATACCCAGCTCCTGGCGTTGAGTATCCTCCTCCCAGGTTAGTCGTGTATGGTTGGAGTGGTGGCAGCTGTTGTGTTATAGTCTGTGATGATTGTATTTGGGAGGGATCTTGTGCAGCCACTACTTGTGTGGGGCTTTGAGTCATTGTTGCAGGTGTAGTTATTAGTGCGCCTTCCATCGTGTATTTAGTAAGTTTTTTCTGTACTAATTTAGCCTCTTCCGTTTTTCTATCCTCTTCTCTTTGTTTCATTTTTTCTTGCCATGTCCTACAATGATGCATTATTGTCAGTTGTATTTCTGGCCATGCTTTTGCTTCCATCCCCACTACTTTCTTCAGGTGTTTCTGAACTGCTTCTGGGAGCCCTTGTACTAGTATATGATAGAATATTGCTGGTGTCTTGTCCCATTGTTCTCTAGTTTCCATGCGCCACTTCTCTTGAATTTACTGGATATAATCAACAGGATCTTCGTTCTCACGCATCTTGCATGAGGTAATTGCTCCTATGTCTGATGTGTCTGGGTACTGTACCCTCAGTGCCTGCCATAATGCATGTCTGCAGTTTGCGAATGGTGCCCCATCGTGTGATGTGTTTGTTATTGTGACCCCGGGGAAGCCTGCTCTCTTCCAGATGTCATCTGCTGCATCCCCTAATATTGATATTAAAAGGCCCTTTACATCCCCCACTGCCAATTTCTGTCCTGCAGTGTGTTTTTCCATTTCATATATCCATTTTCCCGCACCTCCACTTAATGATGGGAGCCTGCACTTTATATTTTCCTTGTCTGCATGCTTCCAGGGGACGTATTGTGGTCTAACCCCTCCCCACTCCAGAAGTGGCATTAGGTTGTGTCCTGGTTGGCCCTTTGGGTCCCACACAATCGAATCCGTACACCCCTCCTCATCTTCCCTGTCTTCTACATCGTCAATGGGGTCCATATTTCCCCTGCTCGTAACTGTTTCTCCTCCATCTCTTCCCTTTCTTTTATCATTTAATGTGGGCGTGTGTATTCGTTCTCCCTGCCTGCGTCCAGGGAGGTCTCTAAGCCTGCCTGCGTAGGGTGTCGGTTCGTGTGGGAAGGGCGCGAGTTTAGATGGGCATGTTGCACGTAATGAGCGTGAGGTAGTGGAGCATGTGGGACGGGATGGTGACGGTGTGGCTGCACGTGTCTGCCTTTCCGCTATTCCTTGCTCTTCCTCCTCACTTCCCTCCAGTTCTTCCTTTCTCCTGCAGATCCATGGTGATTCTCCATTTGTCCGGGTGATGTATAATTTATCTAGGCTTTCCCTTTCACTCTCTCTCCCTTCCTTCTCTATTCCTTCTCCTTCCTCACTCCAAAAGTCCTCCATTAATGGCAGCCCCCAGTCTGTCTTTTTCTCCCTAATCGTTACTGATTTTAAGTCTATTAGGTCCGTTCCTCCCTTGTCTTCCTTGCCAATTGCTCCCCTTTGTGCTGATGTTGTTGCTACTTCTGTGTCTCTGTATACATACCTCCTTACTTCACTCCCCCCTCTCCTTTCTTCTCTTTCTCCTTCATTTTTCTCCGCTATTTCTCTACCAATTTCCTCTCTTTTCTTTTTCAATTCTTCCATTACTTCAATACTCATCTTTTCCATTATCCTTTCTTCTTCTTTCTTCCTTTCCCATTTCGCTCTTTCCCGCTCTAATATACCCTCTATCATCCTTCCTTCTTCGTATTTCGTTGTCGTTTCTGATAGTAATCTCCTTCTCCATAGTTCCATTTCCTTTTCTTTCTCTTCTTCTTCCCTTTTCTTGTCACGCAGTGCGGCTCTGGATACCCTCTCTGCTACTGCCTTCACCCTTTCGGCTTCTCTCTTTTTCTCCTCAGTTCGTTCCCTTATTTTGTCCAACTCATCCTTGCTTTCTTTCCTTTCCCGTGCTCTCTCTCTTTCCTCTCTCTCGAGCTGCTTGATCAGTGTATTCTGCTCATCCCTTAATTCTGCTTATCGTTCTTCCAAAATCTCTTCCTTCTGTCGTAACAACTCCTCCCCCTTTCTTTTCCCCTCTTCCCCTTTCCTTTCACTCTTCCTGGTGTTGTCCTCGTCCATTTTCCTTACTACCTCCTCCTCTTCTTCTGTTAATGAACCTCGTAATTTTAATAATACCTGCGCAGCTACCCACTCATCCTGTCCTATTCCTGCGATCTGCTCTTCGCCAATTCCCCCTTCCCCTGCGGGCATTTTTGTGCGAGCTGATCCCGTCGTGCTACTCTGCTCCCTTCCAGTGTGGCTACCTGTGGCTGTATATGGTGGTGGGCTGTATGCCGGGTTCGAGTACCCCTCAGCCGCCCTTAATTGAACCATGTCTCGTAGTTCTGTTAGAGGATATAACCCCCCTTCCTCCTTTTTTACTACCTTCGCTAGGGGTATATCGTCGCTCTGTTCCTTTTTTACTTCCTTTTCGTTTATGTTGTTACTCTTTTCTCCTCCCTCTTCTCCGTTCCCCGTGTTCTGTGTGCCTTCACTCTCTTTTTCCCCATTCTCTCCTTCCTCCTTAATCTTCTCTTCTTCCGTTGGTTCCCCCATAATAAACATTCCGTTGGTCCTGGTCGGGACCCTTGGAACATCCTCCATAAGTTAAACACCTCCACGTGGTGCATCAAATTCTTCCCCTTGTATGTGTTATGCAGATGGTTTAATAGTGAATGTTGGGTATATGGATCGAAACTGCCATTAGGCGGCCATGGTGTCGTCATTTTGTTGTCCGTCCCCTGTGTCCATTCTATGTTATACTTGATCAGTTTCTCCCTATGGGGTGACAGTGTTTTACATATGTGCTGTAGCGGGGTAGTGAGGGTGTTCCCCCACCCTCCCGATCCTGCCCCGTATGACATAGTAGCGCTTCACTTGTTATCCTTCCCTTATTTGGTAGCGGTTATCTTACTAACAGTTTACACTATACAGCCTTAGATCTTTACCTGGCCCCGTAAGTTTGGGGACTTGCGATAGTCCGCTAAGGAAAATTAGTAAAATATAGCATTTGCACTTGTATATTCTTTTCTTCCTTTACCGAACACCTTTACGGCCCCCTGCGGCCGAGGCGCACGTAGCCCCCTGCGGCTGCGTGCTCCTTGTGACGTTCTTATACAGCCGTCCCACTTTCTCTTACTCCTCCTCCTGGTAGCAGAGGATGGTTTCGATCCGCAGCCACGTCCCCCTTTTCACCTTCCCCCGATCAACTCGTTACCGTTTACCTCCGTTTCCACTCCCTTACCATAATTCTCTTCCCCACCACTCTCAGAAAGAAGGATGCCTTGTGTTCGAGATTATCCTATGAAAAGCCCTACTGGTGACGTCACCGACCTCTTCAAACTACCGGTAAATTCTTCATATGTTTTTAAAAGTTCAAAATACGCTTGCAATCTATCCCCGTTAACTCCACAGCTGTCTTCCTGTCACGCCTGGAACAAGGTAATCAACAATATAATCGGACTGCGCACGCTGCGTCGCCTCGCGTGTGATACGCCCCTCGACAGGAGGGCTTAACCAGCCAATTATCTTCCGTATTAGGCAACCAGCTAGCTACCGCCTACAGGGAAACGTCATCTATCTATCGAGTTTCCTGCTCGATCAATAGGGATCCTCATCTACTCATTGATCAATAATTACCAAATTGTAGGAAACCGCACACACACACACACCCTTACACGTGGTCGCGACCTAGACCAATCAGTGTCTACGAGCGGCCTCACGTGATGTTTTCGTGCTCCGCCCCCTTCTCTTCCGTAACGTAGCCGACTGCTCTCGCACTTGTCCAGCTACCATTCATCGCACCGTCAACACTAATTTATCAAACCTTCGCCGCGCACCTGTGTAACACCTCCCGTATTCAATTCCTCCCCCCTCCCTCACAATTTCACATTGCTTGTTGTGCGTGGCATACTCACCAAGTTCTCTTGATGCGGGGCCGCTCGACTGCGTGCACCCCTCCAAGCGGCTCGCCACCTCCCCTCGTCTGGACCACGTCTGGACACTCGCCAACCGCGGGCGGGATACTTCTCAACCGGCTCCCGAAGGCCAATATCCGGATTGCGCTGTCCGGTCTTCTCGCAGTTCCGCGATGGTCCTGTAGTCCTCAAAAGGGGGCAGCGGCAGAGGGGGCCGCGCCGCCGGGCCTCCTCGCAACGGGAGTACTCGGAAAAATAAAATAAAAGCGGACCTTAAACAGATCTCAGCAGTGCCTCCAACTTGTCGGGGGGAAATTATCCCGGTGTCGGCTGGGCCGTCCGTGGACCTCCGGGCAGGGAGGCCCACAACTCCTCCCGTATATCCCAAAAAATTGAGTATGAGACACACACAAGAAGCAAAGTGATTCTGCTGTTTATTAAACAAAACGGCAGGGATGGGTCAAGGATCGTACACGTCCGTCCTGACACTCTCTCCCAATCGTGGGGCTCGCAGGCCCTTTTTACCTTAGTATGACGCGCTACTTGCGTCACCTGGGAAAGTTAGCAAAAACCTATCGCCACTCTGGATTTGCTCCTCGAGTGGTAGGGTTAGTATAGCATACGTATAGAGAGCGTTATTAGTGGTCGAGGGTTAGTCAGGTGGTATACTTGGGTTGTCCCTTCAATTTGATACATGAAAATTGTTTGTTCCCAGCTCGCGGTGCACCTGTCATTTGCAACAATGTATCACTATGGGTATGTGCAGACAATGTGAGGATTTATTCATATGCTGGAAGGCAGACTACTCCCACCGCCGCAGATGTCCATTGAGTTGCTTAATTGTATCTGCCTGTGTCTTGAAACGAGGGATCCAGGCGCCTCCCTCCTCCTGGGCCTGGCACCCTGTCAGGTTCGGTTTGGTCACGTGAGGTGAGACCGTGGTTGAGGCAGAATTCTGCACAATTAATATTGCATTTTCCACTGTGTGCCTGGCTTAATTTGCAGGTGTGACCTTGGCGTCGGCTTGCGGCATGCGAGTTTGCAACATTGTGCCCTTGACTGTCTGCTCTCGCCGGGCTCATTCTGCAGGGTCAGCAACTGTACTCTTGCTCATTCAATGTTCATGGAAGCTCTTGCTTGCGGCCTACTTGGGCCTGGTGCATAGGTGGAACCGTTTGATACACAGCGCTTTAGGTTATGGTATCACATTGCTTTATCCCCAGTATCGTGTCTTCGTTATATTTCTCATTATGATGCATGGCTTTAGGAGAAGCGTAAGCAAGCCTTTTTAGATGAGTTCATTGTGCGTCTTGCGTTTCTGCATTTTGAAAAGCCTATGTGAAAAATAATAAAGATGCGTGTCAGTGGGTGTGTCCGTCACCTACGTCATAGCACTGAGCATGTTCTTCGTGTGGATTGGTGTGGGAGTGTCCAGTGTGCATGTTTGCACGGGTGTGCTGACCGTTGGCTAGGTCGTCATGGCATCTCTAACAATGTGTTGATTTAGTGTTGGATGGTTCAGTCGAGTCCATCCATGCCGCAGGTGTCGGCATGGGCAGGGCAGGCTGGTGGGCACGCGGGTGGGCACATCCGTATGTTCCTGTACCAGGGTATTTGGTCGTCTGGTAGATGGGCAAACTCCTCTCGTGGCGGGTGCCTGGGCCATGATCCTCTAGGCCAGGGGTGTGAGGGGATTGGTGGGAGCCTTTTGTTCCATTCTCCCACTTCACATTCATTCATACTTAATCACCAGAGATCAGACAGGTAACTGCGTTGCTACTCTGTCTCTACGCTTTATTGCAAAATTCCACTCGATCCTTGCTGGGTTCTTCCCCTTGTACGTTCGTCGGTTTCCCGACTACGTTCTTGTTGCCTTCCTTTCTTTCACTTTCCCTTGTCCGCCTTTATCCTCTTAGGCTTTTGTTTTCTGCCGTTTCTATGGTTTGACTTCTTCCTCCTTTCCACCGTTTCGTAGCTTTCCTTCCCTGTCGGCTTTCCGACTGAATTCTACGTCCGCAACGCTCCTTCCTCTTGGAGACTTGCCCACCTGCGCCGCTCTCTGCTCCCTTTGCTTTCCGGCTCCCTGCCTTCCTGCGCTGCTCTCGGCTCTCATTATTTTCCGGCGCCCTGCCTACCTGCGCCGCTCTCAGCTCTCAGTGCTTCCCGGCGTTCTGCCTGCTTACCTTTTCCTTTTTCTTTTCCGTTCATTCTACTTACCTTTCTGTAGTTTCATTCCTTACTCGTCCTTCTCTGCGAATTCCGCATTTGGACTTTACCCGCTGTTGGCTTCAGTTCCAGTGGAGTCTCCTTCCAGTTACGATCCTACCTTGCTTTGGAAGACCAATTCTCTGCTGGATATTCCACTGACTGATACTTCGCTCCATTGCTCCAATCTGACATTTGGACCACCTCTTCATTGGACTTCCACAACTTCAACAGATTCTGGGTGTTCTTCCCCACGAGGGTTTCCCAGGGGGTGGCCCCCTGGGTTGCACAGAACCCGGTTTTCTGGCCTCTGGACATCTGGGGGGACGCCCCTTACCTCCTCAGAACTAAACTGTATAACCCGAAGACTCGTGAGTACCATCTTATTTGCGAAGGCAAAGACTGTAAGAGAAGTGGTCAATCTAAGCCTGTTCTTGAATAATTGTATTTTGAGAATTGTTAGGCAAAGATTTCACAGAATTTACGATGGTCCAGAAGTTTTGGGAGTTTTTTTTAGAGAAATAGCTGTCAACATTTCCTCCCCGTCCCTCTGTAGCATCAAAGACCTGTGAGATCTGATCCAATTTCTACAGGAATGATCCACTTTCTGAATTTCATCTCAGTATTCCACCACATCGCCCATAGTTTTCTTAAATCTGACCTTTTGTTGTGTTTTCTGTCTCTTCCTTTCTCGAATTTGCATATCAAAATCTCGAATTTGCATATCGAAATCATGTTTGTGAATCACACGCTGCTTTTTGGATTGGTTACCTGGGGGATTCATATCCCATAAGAATTCCACAAAACAGTTAGGTTCACAATATTTGTCCAATTGTTGATCAGACAGGGTCTTAGATACATTATCTAAGTTGTTCACTAAAATTGGCCCCATCTATCGAACTTTACTAATTGTCTTCCTGCATTATTTACTGATAATTGCTGTACATAAAAAGACGTTTTATGGCCATTACCAAAGGAAAAAGTAGATTCCAAGATGGCGTGGTCGTCAGAGTTGCCCTCAGTGATATTAAATTGTACACAACTCTCAAAAAGATTTTCAGAGGCAAAGATATATTCAATTGTCGAATAGGAGACACCCCTCCTCCAAGTCGTAGCTCAGGGAATGTCTCCCTTGACATTACCATTCAACATCCTTAACCTCCTTTCCTTTATGAAATTATGCCACATATGACCATTTCTAGTTTTTTGTTTGCCTTTGCTCATGCCAATAGATCTAATTGGTATGCATTGGGGGTTAAAATCACACAGTATTACAATTTAATCAGAAGGAAATTGGGAGCTGTAATGAATCAGAAGGTCAGATTTTGTAAAAAAATCTATTAGAGGGAACATAGAGGGATTCCAATATATATTAATTATAATCCACTCTAAGTTACATTAATTCCCTCTACTTTAAGATCTGACCATTAAGATACCCGGTATATCAACTGAAAGCAACTCTGAACTTAAAAAAAAACCTCAATCCTACATGCAATGAATAGACCTCCCGAGAGTTGACCCAATCCAGAACCCAGTGCCGGACGACAATAAGGGGAGAAGCCATCCACACCAGAAGAGGAGCTTAACCAAGTTTCCTGAAACACTACTAAATCAAAATTCTGGAATATGTATCGCTTTTTATTGTCCTCACAGAACGAGCTATGACCCCTAGTGTTCCGGGATAACACTCTAACCGCCACAGTTACTAGAGTTTCTGCTCCGGTACCCCCAATTTAAGAAATATCAGAGATCATTTCTGGTACCATTTCCCACACATTAGCAGATGAGGTGGAATAATTTTCAGACCTCCTTTGAGCATGACTGGAGTTCACAGTTGTGTGGTTTGGATGCAATAGTTCCACTGGTTGTGGGAAATCTCTTAATACCTGGATGCTCTTGATTTAAGAGCTAATTTCACAATGTTTGTATTGGGCATATAAGGGAAACTCAAGCAGTCAATGTCTGATGAAGAAAAGAGTTTAGATCAGGTATGGATTTCATCTCTGACAACATTTTTGATCGGTTTAGAGGTGTTCTTTCATTCTTAAGGGGTCTTGTCATTGACATAAAGATTGTCCACCCCGCAGTTTTGATTTCGAACATTTTCCTTTCTCATTAGGTCTAATTTTTTGGTTACCATAATTTGGTCCACTAGATTTCTCCTTCTGAGGTGAGAATTTGCGACTACCTGATGCATTGTTTTATGTGATCACGGCTTGTTGTTGTAGATCAACTTGCAGAGTGTAATTTCTCTCTTCATCCTTTAAGCCGGTAGATAAAATAATCTTCCTCTCCATTTTTTGTTTGGC
This sequence comes from Ambystoma mexicanum, assembly GCF_040938575.1. NCBI lineage: Eukaryota > Metazoa > Chordata > Amphibia > Caudata > Ambystomatidae > Ambystoma > Ambystoma mexicanum. The sequence goes on along the minus strand of NC_090938.1, from coordinate 702,306,985 downwards.
TTTCAAGAAAATCTGCGCAATTTTTCAAGGTGGAGACCTCAATTTCAGTTTTTGTTTATTTATAAGGAAAATAGGGGCAATTATTTGGGGTGGCTGAATCAATTCTGTTTGGATCCCCACTGTGGCCCGTGTTATTTTTGTTGGAGTAGTAGGGGTTTCCACAATTTTCTCCTCGGCTGTATCAGTAATTACTGATTTTTATTTATTTACTTTTGATTTTATTATTATTATTATTTTATTTGGTCCACTTTCGCACCCTTCCTTTTATTTTTCTCTTGCTGTTCCGTATTTGAACCTTTCAGATCTTTAATAAATCGATTTGTATCTAGACTTATAAGGTCTAACGGTGGTTCTTTCCGCCATTGAAGTATTTGTAATACTTATGTTAGAACCCGTTTGACGTTCGGAGTCAAGAGACCTACAATCATCTTCTGGAGCAGTGCCTCTCAGGAAATGGGATTTATACATTTTATTTAACTTGAGTGTGTTTTAGCAACTTCAGCTTAGATGGCCGATACACACTTTTTTTTCCTCAGATTCTCTTTACAAACCTGAGTAGCAAATGATTTTTAGGAGAAAAATATGCAGCAGCTTCTGATGTAAGTGCTGTCATGATCTCAGCTCTCCCTCAAAATGTTCCCAGAAATGTTTTCAAATGAGTGAGAAACATTCCTTTCCACCCGCACATTGACTCTTGGTGCTTCACCCCTTCAACTCTCATGCTGGACTTCCCCTGGATCACGCACTCAGGTTGCCCCTGAATCATGCTGTGCCCATTGTCACCGGGAATCCTTGCCTACATTTCTGTTCCCATGCAAAATTAGGTGTTTTTACCAACCTCTGCAACTGTATTCGCTCTGCACTCTACTTCTATGCTCTCTCCACTGTTTTTATTCTGTTCTCCTCTCCCCCTTCCCTCTCCCTCCACCACCCTCCCTTACATTTTTCTTTGCACTTACTATCATACTAGGTCCAGGGACAGTTCTGATAGAGTAACAAATGTTTTGTTCCCCCCCTTACTTCTTATCCCCCCGCCGCCCTCCAGCACTATCTGAAATGTCGTCAGGCTAGTACGAAAGTCGCTTGTTTTGTTCTTCTCCCCCCTTTCTCTTCCACTCTCCCTCACCTTGTGCAATTCTCCGGCTCTACCAGAAATGTTGTCGGGCCTAGTACGGGAGTCGCCTGTCTGTTCTCATTTCCTTCCTATCTGAAATGTCGTTAGGCCGAGTACGATAGTCAATTTCACATTCTTGTTGTTTCATGGCCTGTAAGAATGTTTTGTATTTTTTTCCCTTGTTCCTGCCCTTGTCGTGTAGCGCTTTGAAACACATTGTGTATAGACACTATATAAATAAACTATCATATCATTTCACTTCCTGTCCTTCATGGACAATGAGCGCTACTAATTCTACTGTTAGTGCTAAAATGTTAGACTGTACCCTTGCACTTGCTACAACTTCAAATTCTCCATTTATTCTATGCCTCACTACTGCAGCGCCTGCATGCCTTTCCCCACGAGTCTGATCAATGTTTGAAGAACCGTGAATAAAGAGAGTTTCCCCTCCTGCTAAAGCATTTTCCTTCACACAAGTTATATCATCATAAGATTCAACATAATTAGCACAGTCATGCACATGATCGCCTTATTGGCTCAGCTATAAACATGGCAGGATTCACTATTTTACATCTTACAATCTTAATCGTTTGGTTAGAAATCATTACCTCATAAGCTGAAGCTCTTTGGGATGTCAATGAGCCCTTCGGTTTCTCTAAAATGGCAAATTGCACATGCTCCATGAAGAGAGTCATGGAGCAGCCCATGACAATACTTGTAGACTTCTCAATTGCGAACGCGGAAGCAGACAAAGATTGTTTGCAAGGAAAGTGTCCTCTCATAAGTGGGTCTACAATCCCACTGTACACTAAAGGTTTGTACCCAAACGTAGTTCTCTGCGTAAGCACTGCTGGGTGAAATAAGTCGAATTTCTTTTTTTTTATTTACATGTTTTTTTGGGTTCCGGAGGTAAAAAAAAGGAAATAAAACAAAACTAAAATTACAAAAAAGGGGGTTGGGGGGATCCCCCCATTTCAAACAGAAAGCAACCAAAAAAAGAAATTCGACATTTATTTTCGACTTTTTTTTTTTAGACATTGTCTTTCAACATAATGTAATTCGAATTATCACTATAAACCGCACTGCTGTCATGACTGTTCCATTTGTGTGCAAAAACAAATAAAATTCCTCAGCGTAATTGGGAATTCCTAAAACAAGCTGTACAAATTGCTTTTTTCAGCTCTTCAAACCCTTCCTCCATCTCTTCAGTCCATGTTATTCTATTTTTATTATCCTCACTAGTGCTTTCTTTAAAGCTTGCAGAAGTGGTCTTGTGTACGTACTCTAATCAAACACCCAGGCCCTATCATAGTTGCATAACACCAAAAACAGTTGCATCGGTTTCACTGTATTTGACCTATGTATAACACCTCTTCTTGACATTATTGTAGCTTCTCATTTTCTACCTTATATCACTTGTCTGCTAGAATAGTCATCAACTGAACAGAATCTTCTCTGCACTCATCTTCTGTGGTGCTACAAATTAAAATGACATCTACATACTGTATCATCGCACTCTTGAGATCAATTTTACCTAAATCCATTTGTAGAGCTCTATTAAAGATTGATGGGGACTTACAGTACCCTTGAGGCAGCCTAGCATGTTTCAGTTGAGTTTGGTGGAATGTAAAAGAAGTCAAGACTTATGAGACCTTGTGCAACGGGATCGAGAAAAATGCATTCTTCAAATCTATCACCATGAAATATCGAGCTTGCACCGGGATACTGCACAGTATTGTCGCTAGATTAGGAACTAATGGACACGCTGCATCTACAATCTGGTTAATCGGTCTCATATCTTGTATAAATCTCCACAACTCTCCTTTAGATTTTATAAGAGGATACACCACAGTATTGCACGATGATTCTGATAGCACTAGAATCCCTTGTTTCATCAGTCCTGAAATGTTCTGAAATAAACCTTCATCAGCTTCTCGAGACATGGGGTACTGTTTTGTTCGAAGTAAAATTTGCTTCTTGCTTAAGCTTTATTTTAACCTCCCCTAGTACCTTTAATAAACCTACGTCATAAGGGCCTGAGGTCCAAAGGACGCTTGGCACCTTTTCCAAGTCTACCTGGAAAAAATGCTGGACGCTGCCACATTATCGCCATTCACTGTGGGACTTCCCTCTTTTCTATCCTTATCCAGTATGTGATGCTCATAAAGAACACCACTTCATCTGTTTGATCTTCCATGAACATGTCGTCATCAGTTATGTCAGTCAATGTCAGTTAATCTGTACCCTGAGAGCCCCCCAAACATCTGCTCTACAATTATTAAACAGCGCTCATCATGTGCTGTATTCTGTGCAGTCAAACTTGAATATCCTGCTCTTCTCCATATGTCGTCAGCCTTCTCTCCAAGAATAGCTGCCAGGAGAACTTTTATGTCCCCTATGGCCAATGTGTTTCCTCCTGTCATTTTTTCTAATTCGTATATCTATTTCCCAGCACCCGAAGTCAAACCCGCAAGCTTACTCCTTATATTATCCTTGTCCATCTGTGGCCATAGGATATATTGTGGTCTTGCTCCCCATTTTTCCAATAAGGGAAACTAAGTGAACCCCCTCCCAGGGTCAGATCCCACCATTGGTCTCTCCGTGGCAGGGGCAATTGTCCCTGTCTTTCTCCTCATGGGTAACAACCTTATCTTGCTCACATATAGTAGCAACTCTCCCTTCTCACTATACAATCGTCCTCAGGGACATTCTGGATATGCAATGGGGTCTGGCGTCCAATCTTTAGGCTGTTCCAGATCTGACCATTTCACTTCTTTATTCATTTGTAGACTTCCTTCAGGTGCGCATGCGCTCCTTCCTTCTACCCCAAGACTCTTTCCTTGTCTGACATATATATTCCCCAACTAGTGTGACTATCATCCCCTTCACCCTTATCCAAATTCAGTCTACTTAAAGACAATGATCTGCATCCGTGACTGGACAGATTTTCTTCTTCGTGCCATAATGGAAATGCTAGGGATTGATCACTCTTCCTCTGAATCCCATACTTGCTACCTTCTTTTAACTGTTGATAGACCTTGTAGATCCTTTCTCCGATGCTTACTGCATCAAATCTTTCTTCGTCCATTGCTACTGTAGATGCCGCTGGCGTTGCTTCCTTGATCGGAAGGAACTCTTCTATTCTAATCCATCGTATTGCTGGGCTTGGCCCTACTGGTTCCTTACAAATTAGACTGGTATCAAGACCTCGTCGTCTCCTTTTTCATTCAATTTCTTCGTCTATTTCTCTTTGCTTTCTCGCATCCCGTCTAATTTTCTCTTCATCTTGCCTTTGTTCTTCCCCTCTCCTTTATTACGCCCCTTCTTTCCTCTTCTTTCCTTCATCTCTGTAATCTTTTGTCCCTTAATCTTTGCTCTTCCTCCTCTTCTCTGTTCCTTTCCCTTCTATCCCTGTCTTCTATTGCTCTGTCTATTATCATATTTTCTTTGTTCTTCTGCCTATTCTCCTCTTTTCTCTTGCTCCTCCTGACAGATCTATTCTCGTTGCTCTTCCTTTTCTGCTCGTCTTCTTTCTATCTCTTCCCTCATTTTTTGTCTTTTCTTTCTTGTTCGTCCTTATCTTCCCTTTGCCTAACTTCCTGAATACTTTTCCCATCTATTTTAAGTAATATCTGTCCTCCCATCCATTTGTTCTGCACGAGCGCTATCCCATCAGCTTTATCCGTCTCTCCTTTCCATCTCTTAATCTCTCTATTTCTGTCAACAGATTCGACCGCTCACTCCTTTTCTTCTTTGTCTTGCATGATCTTATAAATCTCTTCTTTTCTCTTATTCTCCTATGGGTTATCGTCACTACTGTTAGCGGGGGGGACGGAGGGGTGTGTCATAAATCACCAATGTATCAATTGAAAAGATACGGTAACCAAAAAAGGATACAATTGGTAAGGCTCTTCCGGATCCTTTTTCACACGACTTGATTGTAGGTAGGTCAAATTAAACCTTCCAAATGATACAACTCTCTGACTGATAAAACAGGCAGAGAGATGGATCACTGGAAAGGGCGTGGGTATTGTATCATAAGTATGCCTAGGATAGATAAAGTATCATAAGAAACTGTACCAAACTCAAACCACTATGATAGCACAGTATTAGCATTAATTCAAAACACTGACCTTATGGCAAAACTGAAGAATTCAACGAAAGTCTCTTGAAGAAAACCAGGAGTTGAACCAAAGATAAAGGAGGGGAATATTAGTAAGGGAGACTTATCCCGAACGGCACGAGGCTCACGCTAGATACCGGGTTGCTGCACCACAGGATAGCGTCCAAAGTACTGTGCACAATCGCCTTCCAATAGTTCATGAAATACTTCCTTTCCCACGAAGAACAAAAATTAGATTTTCACCTGTTAACTGTCACAGGTACCAAAGGTTCAAAGTAGTTCAGAAAACCACGTGCAGGATTGCACGCGAAAGCATACACGCAGCTAGGCCAGCCGCGCTTGGAGACAGCGTTTCCGCGTGGAGATTTAGCACGCGAACAGGATACACACAGCCCAGGACAGCCGCGCTTGAAAACAGCGTCCGCGTGTAGAGATTTGGTACGCGAACAGGATACACGCAGCTCAGGACAGCCGCGCTTGCAGACAGCGTCCGCGTGTAGAAATTTGGCACGCGAACAGGATACACGCAGCTCAGGACAGCCGTGCTTGCAGACAGCGTCCGCGTGGAGATTTGGCACGCGAACAGGATACACGCAGCTCAGGACAGCCGCGCTTGCAGACAGCGTCCGCGTGGAGATTTGGCACGCAACCAGGATACACGCAGCTCAGGACAGCCGCGCTTGCAGACAGCGTCCGCGTGGAGATTTGGTACGCAACCAGGATACACGCAGCTCAGGACAGCCGCGCTTGCAGACAGTGTCCGCGTGGAGATTTGGTACGCAACCAGGATACACGGCTCCAGGAATTAGCGTGTGGAGGAAAACACACTCCAAAAGGCCAAAGAAGTTGCTGAAGTGAATGCGAGGACGCAGGTCCGGAGTTGAGCTACAAAACGCCAAAAATGAATTAATCAGAAGCAGCGATCGACGTTTCCACGCTGCTTATGTACGAACTGCTGTGATACACGTGACGGAACTAAGTCACGTGAATTTTAACGACGTGAAAAATGCAGACGTCGTTTTCTGGGCAATGCATCGAACAACCTCCATTTCGAATAGAATGGTCTAGTGGTTCTATGGGCGTAACTCATTTTGTATGGAGAGGTCGTTCCTGGTCCAGAGATATGTCCAGCAGGCATGACAGGGTGTCATATGTCATTACTATACTATACCCTGTCGCCACTTTCAATTCCTTTAAAGGATATAACCCTATTTCTTCCGTACTAGCATCTATTACTTCGGGTGTGGTAAGGGGAGCTGGAGGCTCAACACCACAGGTGCGGTAATGGGAGCTGGAGGCTCAACACCTTCCTCCTTTCGCTGACTAAGCATCCACTCTTCAGGTTGCGGATTTTCTCTTTCTTCTTGGTACATCTTCCAGAGCTTTAGAATCGCTAATGTTTTCTCTAATTTCTTCCCTGTGTACAGTGTGCAAGTATGTGGTCATGTGTTGCAATACCGCTTTTGACAGTGATTCCCCCTTGTGGCAATGGCATGAACATTTTATTTGCTGCGCCTTTCATCCATTCCGCACTATACTGTTTGAGCTTGGGCATGTGCTTTTGGTAATGTTTTACATAAGTGCATAAGAGGAATGTCTCTCATAATGACAAGTCTCACTAGGCTGTCAATACTTACCAGACTGTTAAATAACCTTATACTTTTCTTTAAATCACTACTCTTCAACGTTTTAAAACAACAAATATGAGCATGCACCATCAATGGCTGCTCAAGCCTCTAATTTCAACAGTTTGCCTATTTTCTTATTCTATGTATCGATTTCCTTGATTGGCTATATCTATATTCTTGATTGGCGCCAATCACTTCGCTAAACTCAATCACTGTTGCACCTCAACTCAATTTTTTCACAACTTCTATCGCTCTTCGATATTTTTTCTCAACAAACAACATTCAGACTAGTCGACATTACACATTTACAAAACACTGTGATCACCTTATCTTTCTCGCCTCTATTCTATACCCTATACAGGGTTTGAGACGTCACTTTACGTAATCCTGATTACACGTTTTATGTTTCTGCCCTACCCCCGCTGGGATTTGAAACATCTCCTTCTGGAACTCCCTTGAGCCAGGACTCCTAGGCGCTACCTTTTCTCTTCACAATATTTCCTGTTACTCAAAGAATTATCACAATCCAATCCCATCCCATTTATTTGACATTCCCCTTAGTCCACTCACCATTCGTAATCGACTCAAGGTCTTCGGTATCAACTCCTCCTTCAATCCGACCACTTCGCCTTCAGTGTCCATAGTACCCGTGGAAACCGGGCAGGGATTTCATCAAAGGGGGACCTGCACACCGTCTCGGTTCTTCTTGCAAGTTCATTTCTATCGGCCGCTCTCCACAGGAAACGCTGCGATCTTCCGGCTAATGGCGGAGGACGCCCAATCGTCCGAAACTCTGGAGACAAACTAGTTTAGATCTTTATCAACCATCCGCACCACTACCACGTGAGCTTATGGCCCTTTAGTAACATGCATGTAATGGATGGGATGGCAGAGTAATTCTGAGACCAAATAATCAAACCAACTCAGGAAGATGGCAAAGAGTCTGTTTTATTAACTATTATCTAACACAGGGAGGTTACAACGGACATCAACGGATGTTCGCTCAGGCTCTCAATGATTTTCTCATACAAAAATCCTTATTTGCAAACAATATGTCAGTGACGTCATACTACGTGGCAAATAATAGAAAACCTATCAAGGGTTGGGATTGGCTAAGGGACACATCTAAATATACTGTCATCGAGACTAGGATTGTGATTGGCTGCCCACTGTCAGGTGGACAATTTATGCCTACCCCTAAAACATGTAATCTTCAACACTATTAAGTACATAGTTTATCATTGGTTCTCAAACTATAAGGCCCTTCGTTATACAGCCCTCTACAATTGGTTGGCACGCTCGTGCCATGTCTGGAACATTCAGTTCACATAGCAACACGTAAGCTCAGACCCAGGTGCCAGGAGGTGGATTTGACTTTACCTCCCCACCCAATTAGCCCAACATCTCATCACCCATGCCTTCTGCCATGAAGATTGTCTTTGAGCTTGGCCTTGCAAAGTATCCTTGTCTGTGGGAACATATGGGAGTGCAAGCTCTCACTATCGTTGTTCTAGGACTCCAAGCTCAACTCTATTTCCAGCATTGGCTCACATGACAGGAGACGACGATTTGGTCAATTTTGCAGCTTTTAAATGTCTTAAATGAATACAACTTGCCACTCTTGGTGTTCCTTCCTTGCACCTTAACAAGGGATGATTCATCCTTTGCACATTCACTGCTTTCAAAAATAGATGACCAACCTTGGCTGCTTCAGTTTTGATAACAGGCCAGACAGCCTTGCCAGGCGCTTCCACAATTTCAGCTAATTCTTGCTGCAACACAATTCTCGAACTCTCCTCTCCATGGGTCTGGGCTTACTAAATTCATGACACCGATGTCCAGCTCCTATATAATGGTGGCTTTGTCTATTGACTACATAAAGCCAGCTTCTATGATGACTTAGTCTACTTGCGTTTCAGCGTCTGTACAATTATTGAATGTTTGATTTTCTGCAGCACTTTGCACACATGCAATCTTCTTTTCGCATATGAAAGTTTACTCGATTATTAAATTCATCATTTTCTGTAAGATCCCTGCATTCTCTTCAGCTAGTGTTCTTGAGGTGTCACGTGTTTCTTGTGACGTCACTAGCTTCTCTCATTGGCTCCTTTTCATATTCCTTCAGGGAGTTCCTCCCTCAGATTGTCGTCTCTTCGGGGCTATATTAAGTAGGGTTTTCTCAGTGGGTACCGTCTTTTGAATATCCGCTGCAGTATTGGCACAACTGCTGGTGTCAAATATGGCACGATCTCAGGCCTCCAACATATAGGAGGTAGGGGGCGGGATTTCCTGCAGAGGCATGTAGCTGCTCCTTTACAATTTCATGCATGTGGGGGGAGGGCCTGCCGCAGCAGAGCTTAGTGCACTGCGGTTCCGGCACCCAGCACCACCAGATCGCCATTGAGGTTCCATAAATTCCCCTGCATGTGGGATTGTCATTTCTGTCACTGCCATCAGGCTTCTCCGATACCGCCTCTCCTGTGTTAGTGGGACTGGGCGATGCCGCTCCTCTCGAGCAGGCCTGCTGGTCTCATGCCAGATGTTATTGCTGCCCTCCCTGGACCCTGCATAATGGCAGAGGTTCTCACTAATTTGGCAGGAGAATGGCGTTGGCACGATTGAGGTTTAAATAGTTCATTCATATCAGGGGCATGCATTCCTTTAAAGATCACAAAGCTCAAAACATATGGGGATGCCGACCTCTACCCTCTCCCACCGGGCTAATTCTTGAAAAGGAAAAGCACAGGACCAGAGAGGGGCTTAACAATGTGATCTAATTCCTTGTATCAGATCTATAATTTTTCTATAAAAATGTTTTGTCACCGCAGGAATCATGTGTTTCTTTTCCAATCACACTCGGCCTTCATAACTCACCATATCTGTCTGAAAAATGTATTGTGCTCCTGCTAACTATTACATTCAAAAGATCTTTTGTGTACAGTATCTAGCACAACAGGAACACCAATGCATTTCGTACTCTACGAATTCATCCTTTCAACATGTCTTAAAAAAGGTGCAATTGGGTTAGTAAGTACAGACAGTCATTATACAATAAAATATTTAAGACTATTAATCCACACAAGATCAGCTTGTCCAATAATCTAATTCTCCGCCTTGTGAACCACGTTGCATCTACTTATGGAAAACCCTTTTTAACGTCAACTTGGTTGCTGCAGTCACAGAACGAAGGATATGCTTGATTTCAAATCTATAACATTCCCATAAAAACAACATCCGTTGTCGACACTCTGTCCAACGGTGGCTCACATTGCAGAGTATCCAAAATCATGTAAGGGGGCTGCGATGCTGTGATCTCCAAGGTAAGTGCAAAATAAATAAAATTCGGCGATGACAAGTCCTTGTTCGAATAGGTCTGCTGCAGTGGTTAGTGCTCTGTATGTGCCAGTGCTGGGGAGCGGTGTGAGGCATGTCTGATGGCCGCATAGGCTTGCTATTTCTCAGTTGCCTGGCTCTTTCTCTCAGCTGGTTCTTAATTCAGATGACTGTAGGCATTTAGGTTTGGACGCTGGTAGGTTGCAGTCCTGTGGGTGGTCTTTCTTTACACCAGCTGTCTCATTTCTAGTTCTGCAAAAGAATGAGAAAAACTGTCCAGCATTGTGCTCAAGAGACATGAGGTGATGCAAGTTGGTACAGTTCATATATAAGCATGTAAATGGGGAGGGGATAGGAATTGGGGACCTCTCAATTGCCACCATCCCCCTCTAGTGTAGGACTGGCTCTGTCAAGGCCACACCAACCTATATTGGCTGGAGATGCGGTCTGCTTGGTAAGTTAAAACTAAAGCATCTGTACAAATGCAGGCTTCTCCACTTGACCAAACTGGATGATCCTGGGTGTATCGTTTTAAATTCAAAAGATCTAATTTCCCTTAAGTGCTCAAAATGATATCATTTGGAAGTGATGCAGTTCATTTTGCACTATAAAAAATATAAACAACCTGAAACATTTAGCCCTTTAGATGCATTGTGATCAAACCCAAAATCTTCCAGGCCAAATCCCACCCCCTCACTGGCCCAACTCCACGTCCAGGCTACAAAGGCCATTTTATTTATATTCATACCACTCACCACTTCGATCTGCATGATTTCCAGGAGCTGTGGTGGGTTAGGTTAATGGGAAGAGAGGGAAAATGCAAGATAGCTTTGTTGCTATGCCGATGTGTGCAGTTCGTAAGCAACCAGGCACTTTGTTGGCACTACCTTGCATATGATGAGTGTACATGACTTATGAGGCTTAGCATGGCATACAATGGCACTGCCTGCCTATATGAGGCTGCAATTAGAAGAATAGGCCTGGCATGTGAGACTTGAACTGGCATAGGATGGCATGGACTGGCCATATGAGTCTGTAATGTGTCACTGTCTGCTGCCTTATTCTGGGGATCACCAAAGGGTTGACTAAGTGGGATAGGTGCTGGTCAATCTCCCTTGATCCTGTAATTTGCCAGGGGACTGTCATTTTAATTAAAATGCCCCTTCCTAAGTAGTAATACCTGAACACCCTCCCCCTGGAGACTCAGAGCCCCAAAAGTGGTTCCAGGGTGCCCAAGACTTAGAATGTGTTAGTTTTGTGAAACCCCTGGTCCACAAAACTGCTGCTTTGTCTGCAAAGTTCATGGATCAATCCCCTTGCTAAATCCACGGATCCAAAAACACAACCGGCACCCGCAAAGGCCGTGGAAATGTTAGAAAATGGCATACAAAAACACCCCTGACCTACCTGTAGAGAAAAAGGTATCAGGTAATATTTTCGCCAGCAAAAATATCGCCGTACATATGGTCGTCGGGAACGGCCATAGGCGATATTTTTGGTGGCGAAGATATTAGGTGCGGGGGTGTCCCCCGCACATAAAAAAATTATGCAGGGTTTGCGGGGGTGTCCCCCGCAGGGTCCATGTGTTATTTTCGCCACAAAAATATGGCGATATTTTTGCGGTGAAAATATCACATGGAACCGAGAAAAATAGGTTGGTGCTGTCCTTTCCGCACACCGCTCCGGCAAAGCCACATAGGAAATCCAAGATGGGTATTGGGCCTGCTATATGTTTGAACCGGCCCCCTCACCTCAACTAGGACCTAGTGAGGCAGGAATAACGAATCATTCAGAGATGCCCAGTGATTTTGAATCACTTGTGCAGACACCTATCCAATGTCCAGCCTAGGGACGGGGTCCAGAGCATTGTAAAAGCCCCTCAAACATTCAGTCCATGTCACCTGTGGGAGCCTGAGTTTGGAGTTGGTTGGGGACCTGAGCTATCTAGAGCGAGCAGGCAATGGAGATGGTTGGAGCGATAGAGGAATACAGTCAGGTAAGAGGAAAAGCAAAGGAGATGCTTGTTACATTAGATGTTGGTGGAGTTGTTCAGGTAGTGGTTGGAGATGCTTGTTGCATTAGAAGTTGGTGGAGTTGGTGTAGGAGGGCTTGGTAGTTCTAGCCAAAAGGTGTGGGTTTCTATATCAGAGGATGAGAGCACTAGTATTCAGGAGGCAGTTGTTATTCCAATAAGAGATGGTGGTAACAGTAGAAGGGTGGAGGTGATTACATCATAATCTGATAGTGATGTAATGGTGGAGATTATCACATATCACAATACCAGGTGGTGGCGACTGTGTGGAGGCAGAGGCGATTACAGCCACAGATGGTAGTAGTGTGAAGGGGGAAGCAATTACATAGGAGAGGTCTGTCAATATATAGAGATAGAGTTGATTACAGCAGAAGGTGACAAGAGGTGAGAAGGCAAAGGCAACCGCATGAAGAAGTGAGGTTGAGAACGACCCTGAGGACTGGGAGCTGAGCCCCCACGGTGGTTTGCCATAGGAGAAGGAAACAGAAATATTGAGTGAAGGGGTTAAAAGTTAATCAAGGTGTTCATGAAAGAGTCCGTTGAATTGTGAATTGGAGGCTCATGGGCAGGGGGAAGTGTCCTCATCAGGTGTTTAGCATAAGAAAAAGGAGGTGACAACAACAGCGGAGGTGGGAGTTGCGATGCCCATAGTCACCCAGGCAAGGCTGAACATAGGCCCAATATGCAAACAGAAAGGCGCAGGAAGACCCCACGCTCTGGACCAGGGTATTAGTGTACCAAAGTATACTGAAGAATTGTCCAGAGGACGGTTTTATTTTACAAAGTATCAACATTTATTTACTAAGATACAATTATTTTTCACAAAGAATTAATCATAAATAATGCCACACATTAAATTAAATGAATGTTGCAGGAGAGCATAATATACCAAGCCCTAAGAAGGCGAACAATACCATCATTCACCAAAAATCATTCACTCATTTACGACTCACATCAATGACACTCATTCATGCACAGATCATTAAAAAATTGAAACATGCAATTGGTTCAATATTTATGTAGTCAAATTCACTAGTTATCCCTACATAATCTTGCTATTTCATCCACATGAAATGTGTGTGATCACAATAGTTCTAAAAATGTGATCTATTTAACAGGGTGGATCCAATCAACAGAATAAAGCTGATCACATACCCGAATGTTCTTTTCACCGGTTTCGACGTTTTGGAGGAATTGAAACAACATCTTCATCAGGAGAAACAAATAGATGCAATACATGAACTGACCAATTAGGTCATGTGCTCTCAACACACGCAATCGTGGGCGTCACTTGAATTGAATTCAAGAAAAACTCTGAATCTCAAACAGACAGAATTGTTCGAAAATTGAAAAGGGCACTTAAGGCATGCCAGGAAAAAGCTTGATAGTAGTGGACATCCAGCCCAAGATTTTCGAGATTCCAAGTATTTTTCACAGCATTGGTTGTCGTTCCTGTTGTAAACGATGCCATCCACTGTCGTCTGGCATAGGAGGCGAATAGGAAGGACGTGTATTCGCCTCTTAGGGCTTGGTATACTATGCTCTCCTGCAACATTCATGTTCATGTAATGTGTGGAATTATTCATGATTAATTCTTTGTGAAAAATAATTGTATCTTAGTAAATACATTTTGATACTTTGTAAAATAAAATCGTCCTCTGGACAATTCTTCAGTATACTTTGAACATAGGCCCAAGCCACAAAGAAGCCTGTTTGGTGGGAGTAGGAGAGACACGGGTGGAGACTAAAGTTCAGGAACAAGTTGAAGAAAAGGACATGTACCTGAAGGAAGAGGATACAAGTTGGCATGAAGAAGTGGAAGTGGCTAGGCGGTGGAAGGAAGAGTGGTTAAGGAGATTTATTCCACAGCCCTCTAGCGAGGGATTTACAATAATATAACCTAATGGCAAGACAGGGTTTCCAACCAACTGTTAGAACAAACTCTCTAAAGTGGTAGCTATGACAGAGCAGTCAGGCTTCACACAAGGGAAGGAGGTAGGATGGAAGCGAGGTCAGTCAAATAGTTACCCCTAGAGAATACACAACACTGGCATAATAAAAATATACCCTTTATAATAAAATCACACATAGACTCCCTGGATACCTTACCCCCACCTAAGCTAAAAGTATGTCCACTATCTAGTGTTAGGCACATCACATAAAGGCTAAACGGGTTCAGAGAAAAAGTGAAACCTAGACAACAGTAAAACACTTTTACTGAGTCATGTTCAGGACCCAAAATGCCCAGACATGAATGGTCTGAGTAATTCCCCACACCTCTAATACATAGCAGAAGTAGTGATATGATTGTGCACCGTTGTATGGCTGACACCTGGGGGGGAGGGTGTAACAATGCTCAGAGGGCCAACAAAAGTTAGGCTAACTATAGTTTCACAATAAGAGGCCCATAAGGCCTTCTCCATTGTACCCAGAAGTAATACTTAGTACATTTAAGAAAGCAGGAGTGTAATGTAGCAATTTAAGAGTACATAGTAAACTAGGGATATATGCTTAAAAAAACAGTTTCTTGTAGAAACCACCAGGGATTTAAGGGTGGGTGAGAAACCAAAGGGTGTCTCACCCGCTAGTCCTCAGGGGCTTATCATCCAGGTGGCCAGGACACAGCCATCACCTTTGGATCCAGTTCCTGGGGGTGGACCAGTGCGCGAGGATCACCTGGGTGAGGGGTCTTCAGGGAGTGTGGGAGGGGCAGCTGATGGTGAGACGCTGTATTACCCCCTTTTTTGTTTATCTAACCCATTCTATTTTTTAGGATTCTCCGAAGTCCCAACTACCCACCCCCTTTTTTACACAAAGCCTGGGCTGAAGAAGAGGGTGACTGAGAGTAACAGCGCTAACTTTCACACCTCGTACTGGATATGTCCCGCTAATCGGGTCAGGCAAAGTCAGGCACTTGGCTTTAAGTGCATACACCTGACACCAGTTAGCTTTCCTCACTCGACTAAAAGGCAGAACCTAGAGACACACTCTGAGCAAGGCAGATGAGCAAAACTTCCGGGCCGATGGCAAACCTACTGGAGCAGATCGACGGACCAAGGGACGAGAACACCGGGTCGAAAACCCCAAGAGTTGCCTACTGTAGGCCGTTGTTTCAGACAGGCTGCGAAAGACACGTGAAGATGGCCAGATTCCATATCAGAAGGCTGCATTGTGTTTCAAGGATGCCAGCGACCCTCCCGGGTAAATGGCAGAGTTGGGGAGGCGAGGCCAAAACTGTGGTACTAACCTTGACTCGTGAATTGCAAATCGTTAAACCAAGATAGAAACGCATGCAGCCAGTGAGTTGGCAAGTGTCCTGAGAGACTGGTGTGTGTTAAAGTTTGAAGTAGAAACATTATATTGCAAGTAAAGGCTGCACGTGTGTGGATGAGATGCTAAGTAAGGCAGACCTGTGAATGAACTTTTAAGTAAGGACAGCTGTGAAATTAGCGATACTAAGTAACGGATTGGTCCGGCAAAAGGAAGTAGACCACTCAAAAGTCTCTGTGAAAGGTACATTGTTTGAAACGATAAAGCGAATGTACAGCAAAAGCGAACTAAGCAACATTAATTCCTGGAGAAAGGGAGAGTGAAAGTTAAATCTTGAACTTTGAGTCGAAGTGGTCCTGCGGTGTTCTGACATCCGAAAGAGGTCTGAGCCTGACAGAGGGAGACCCGAATGGTAATACGCTTGGGCAAGGGAGCCCCCTTGCAAGTTTTTGTTGAACTTTGCTGTGAAGGGTCTGAGCCCGACAGAGGGGGACCTACGCGAACTTTGTTGTGAGAGGTCTGAGCCCGACAAAGGTGGAGCTACGTGAATTTTTTGTTGAAACATTATTCAGAAGTCTGAAAAGAGAGGCTTTAACGTGGTAGGCCAGGCAGGCATAGATCCATGTTTTTGAACTGTTTATGAAAACCGAGCCAGAGTGTGTCATCCTGCCTACAGGGACCACCTTACTCCGTGAGGTCTAACCTGGCAGGAGAGCTGGTTCAACCACATTTATTCTATTGAACACTGGTTTTTCATTGGCGTACATTTCTCCTTTATACACTTTTTGTACAAGAGATTGGGAAGGCATTGGGTTTTGTTAGCATAGGCCATTTTGATTTGACGGACTCCGCCAGGACTGTTTTGTTTATCGTTTGATGGTCGAGACTACTCCCATCTTAGTTATAGGGCAAAGTAGGAGTTTTTCCAGACCAAACAACTTCAATAAAGGTTTTACAAATTGTACCCATTGTGTCAGTGTCATACTTGTGATACCATGCCTCCTCTACAGGGTGCAAGGATAAATGTCGGTGTTCCGGTAAGTACCTTCTAAAGTCACTTGAGTGGTGTTTAAACGTTGTTGAAAAGTGCCTCATAGGACGTAATGGGACAAATCCAACAAGCAGAGCCGCAGTGTTAGGGTAAAGTCTGGTAAATTCTACCCCAGAGGTGTGTAGTAATCTGGCCCACAGATTAGCTGTGAGTGTGAGGTCATCTGTAGCGGAACGTTTGTGTGGAATGTTTGTGTGGAGGTGTTCTGCTGGTGACGGTTAGAGAGGAGAGTGAAGCTGTGAGCTGAGAAGATGGGTGTGGGGGTGAGCCCGGTGTTTCCCATGTCATCTTGTGTCCCCTACCATCCCTGTGTCTTGTGGAGGAGTTCAGGACATGGACAATAAAGAACCCGAGAATTTACCTTGATGTACTGGCGGTCCATCATTGTTACACTGACGACGAGGATGGGATGGTAGGGGGATTGCTTGCCATCTGCGCTGCTGGGGGGGGTGCAGCTCACCTGGAACACCGCCCCCTGAGGTCCCCCCACACGCAGACCGGTCTGTGTGGCCGCCATGTGGAGTTCCTGGTCCCTCAGATTCACAAAGGTACACCCTGGTGGCATTTGATGCTTTGAGACTGGTTGAGTGTACGGGCTGGCGCTTTCCCCTTCAACAAGGAGCGGAGCCCTGACTCAGCTTTATCTGGTGTCCCCAACTAAGAGCGGGCTTGCTGGGCTGCGCAGCCGGTGTACCCTTGTTGGAGGGCACACCTGCGCCCCCGCGCTCTGGGGCAGCAGGGTTGTGAGCGCGGCGACCGGCAGAAGAAGAAAAAAAAAAGGAACTTGTCCGTCCCAGGAGTGCGCTGTTCTACCAGCACCCGCGGCGTTCCGGATAAGTTGCGTGCCAGCGCTTGTAGGAAGTTGTGCCTCTCCGTGGCGCTCCTTGTGTTCTGCGACATGCTGTTGGTGTGAGGGGACGGTGTTGCTGGCGGTCCTGTGTGGTGCCAGGGACAGCATTAGCGGCCCAGTCTAAGCTGCTGGGTGAACGGCCCTTCGCACCTGGTTTCGGATGTTATTGCAGTCCCTATGTAGGTGGCCGGGACAACCTTCAGCGGCCCTAGTGGCTGGGGTAGCTGCTATTGTACTGGTACTCCTTTTGAGAGTTGCGGTCCAGCGCTGCGCAGTGCCTCCTTGGTGCGGGGGGCGGTCCAAGGGAAGAATGGTGATGTCACGGCAGCACCGACCTCCTTGGTTTGTCACGTGGACGGGACTGTTGGTATTCCACGCTCTGTTCAGCGTAGACTGGTCAGGAGCGAACATTCTCGTGGATTGGAAGACGTGCATTATTTCAAGTCCCGTGATTATAAGGAAACTTTGTAGCTGGCTGTAGTGCAGTTTTTGCAGCCTGTGTCCGTTGGAAAAGATCCTCTCGTGGAAGAGTTTCTATGTACAACAATTTTTTGTTTATGGGTTGTCTTTACGAGGAGATTTTCACGAAACTACAGAGTGTTCTCATGCCAGCCAAGGGACATTTTAACAGGTCAGTGTTTGGGCCGTATGTGTGGGCATGAGTGGTTATATGTTGTGGCCCACTGTTATATGGTAAATAGGTGATTACATCACCTTGTAGAACCTGTGCCACCTCAAGTTCCAGATGACGTTGTCTCGGGCTCGTGTTGCGAGGCAGCGAGACAACGACATCGGAGCCGGGTGGCTGCAGGGGAACTCTCCACAAGAAATAAACCTGCTGAATACTTAATCAAGCGTGTGTTGATATTGTCGTGAGATACTGGGAAACGAACACAACAAGTGGCGACGAGGATGGTGCCGTCGTTCTGTGTGGTGGAGAGTTCCGGTAATAAGGAGTGATTGGAACGACGGACATTAACGTACATCAGGAAGGAAGAGGTACGGCAGCGTATAAACAGTGCTGCAGAACTTACTGTGTTACGGAGGATCCGTGTGAATTGGAATTGAATGTGGGTGGCTGCAGAGTTTGTAAAAGGCGCGTGACACCACTGGTGAAGGCTGCATCATTTGAAGTTGGCGCGCGGCATCACGAGAGACAGTAGTGTTGCCAGGAGCAGCCTAGAAGGGCAATGTGATGACGCGGTCACGTTTTTTTTAGAGTAAAGCACCCGTAACAACGTGCTTTGCGTGCCACCATTTTGTTTAAAAAAAAAAAAAAAAAAAAAAAACGGAAACGAAGATCGCTTATCGTAAAGGCTTCGCAGTGAAGCTATGTACATTATGAAAGGAGCGCCATTGGAGCGTTGACAACTGTGGAATATACAACCCTGGGCACCACCAGTTAACAGTAGATTAAGAATGAAACAGTACAACCACACAAGAAGTTTTAATATGTAATATGCATTCGAATGAACACTAATTGAAACCTTTGGTAATAGGAAGGGGAATGCACGTCAGCATGTAAACAATACCAACAGATACACTAGAGATTAAAGGCAGAGCACGGAGTAGATGATTTAATGCAAGTACACAAGGATAATAAGTGATATAGTAAAAAGGATAAAAGTAATAGACAATGCAAGCTATACCGGCTCCAGAAAAATTTTTGGCTCATCCAGGAAGCCCAGTGTTGTCGTGGGAACAATGGTTGGACAATTTTCAAGTGTATATGAGAGCTATAGGAGGTGCAAAATTCAGTGATGACTTGAAGGAAGCTACATTGTTGAACTGCATAGGTACTGAAGCATTGAGGATTTTTAGGACACTACCTGGGGATGTTGACTCTGGCGGTAGTTCAAGTGATGCGACAACCAGTTCAAGGAAGTATGAGGTGGCATTATCTAAGTTGAGTAGACATTTTGGAAATAAAACTAATGTGGTTCTAGAGAGATACAGATTCTTTACCAGGAAACAACTCAAAAATGAGTCGATTGATATGTATGTGGCAGCATTGAGAGGTCTCATAGCAACGTGTGACTTTTCTGGCATAACTAATGAATACTTAAGAGATCAGATAGTTCTACACGTGGCAGATCCGAAGATACAACAGAGACTTTGGCAGGCGAAGAATCCGACGTTGGAGCAAACATTGGAGATAGCTAGGTCCATTGAATTAGGAGACAAGTGCATGCGGGAAGTGCAAAATAAACAGGAAGTGTTGGATAAAGGTACAATCCAAGCTGTGCAGTCTGAGAGCCCAAACATAAATGAAGAGTCGTTGATTGCCATGGTAAAGAAAATGGTGAGATCTGATAAGAGTACAGGTCAATGGCAACATAGAGAGAATTATGCGAGATATCAAAACAATTGTGACAAGTGCGGCTGGTTTAGACACGCAAATTCGGGAAAAGACTGTCCAGCTGTGGGTGCAGAATGTTTCAAGTGTGGTCAAATGGGACACTATGGAAAGATGTGCAGAAACTTCAGAGGAAGGGGGAGATATTTTGTGCGAGGAAACAACTATCGTAGCAATAGATTCAACAGTAGGAAAGCCACATCTGGAGTGCGAGCTGTAGAGGAGAGTCAACAACCTGATGGAGTAGTTGCCATATCAGAGGAGTTTGAAGAAGCAATGCAAATTTTGGCTCTCTCATCCAGTACCAAAGCTGCGGGTCCGTGGGTACCTATGAAAGTGGATGGTGTAACCATACAAATTATGGTCGATACAGGATCTCCGTACACTATAATTGACAAGGAGACATTTGAAAAAATTTTGAATAAAAAGATGGAGAATCTATGTATGACAAGAGTCAAGGCAACAGGATATGGCAAATCCCCTATTGATATAGTGGGCTTTGTTTGGGTACAATTATCCTTTGAAGGGAGACAAACTTACTGCAAGTTATATGTGGCACTAGAAGGTTTTGCGATAGTTGGTTGGTGGGAGCAAGCTGCGCTAAGGATCAGAATTCATCCAGGAGAAATGAAGCCCATTTTAAGCGTTGTGGATAAATGTTGTGATTCCCCCGATGGTTTGGTTCGAAGATTTCCAGAAGTATTCAATGAGAAGATTGGGATTCTCAAAGGCTTTAAACATCGTATAGTCTTAAAAAGAGGAGCAAAACCTGTGGTGCATAAATTGAGGAACATACCAGTTGGGACACGAGATTCTTTGAAGAAGGAATTAGAGAAATTGTGTTCCCAAGATATCATTGAAGCGATAGAAAGCTCAGAATGGTTGTCGCCCATTGTGATTGTAAGAAAGCAAGGAGGGGATATTAGGATGTGTGTCGATTTACGAGACCTGAACAATAACATATGGATAGATCGACATCCCCTGCCAAATATTGGAGAAATGCTCACCACCATGGAACCGGCCAAATACTTTTCCACACTTGATTTATCATCAGCATACCATCAGGTCGAACTGGATGAGACTTCTAGACATCTAACGTCATTCATAACACCATTAGGAGCGTTTCGTTTTAAAAGGATGCCATTTGGTCTAGCATCGGCTGCTGCTGTATTTCAGAGATTGATGCAACATCTATTTGAAGGGTTACCTGGAGTATACTATTTTCAAGATGACATTTTAATCTCAGCCATGAGCGAGGAGGATCACGATGCAAAGCTTCTTGGAGTTATTCAAATACTACAACAGAAAGGTCTAACATTGAAGATTGAAAAGTGCAAAATAAAAAAAAAAAGAAGTGACTTATTTGGGTCATTGTATTGATGCTGATGGGATTAAACCTAAGGAGGCTTTAGTGGGTACCATACTAAGACTTCCTGAGCCGTCCAACAAAGATCAATTGAGGAGTTTGTTGGGTTTAACTGAGTATTATGCGAAGTTCATTGATCACTATACGGACAAAACCACACATATGAGGAATTTGATGAAGAAGAACGTGAAGTTTGAGTGGTCGAAGGAGTGTGGAGAAGAATTGAAGACAATTAAAGAACTAATTAACAAGGCTCCTGCTCTGAAAATGTTTGATTTCAGTGCCAGAACTGTCTTATCTGTGGATGCCAGCAACTTAGGCTTGGGGGGAGTACTTGAACAGGTTCAAAATGGGGAAATGGTTCCTATAGCCTTTGCGTCTAGGACACTTAAAGAAGCCGAAAGGAATTATTCTACTATAGAAAAGGAAGCTCTGGCTGTCATGTGGATTTTAGAACATTTTAAAGGGTTGATATGGGGTATCCCTGTTGAAGTCAAGACTGATCATAAGCCGCTGATTCATATTCTTAATCCAAGAAACCCGCATTTGACCTCTCCTCGCATAAGGAGGTGGATTCTAGTAATAATGCAGTATAACATTTTAATCAATTATACACCAGGTAAGAGTAATGTGGTTGCAGATTGCTTGTCTCGACTTCCGTGCTCCTCAGGTGATGGGTATGATTGTAAAAATGAAGTGGAAATGGACAGTGTCATTGCACATGTACATCCTGGTTTCAACAAAGAAGATTGGGAGGAAGCTGTCAAAGTTGATGAAGAACAGGAACAATTGAGATTAGCGATAATGAATGGTTGGAAGGAGGTTCCTGAATGCATACTACCATGGGAAGGCAAGAAGGAAGAAATGTCATGTAATGAGGGCTGTATATATCGTGGTGATCGCATTGTGCCACCCACGAGGTTGAGAGAGAAGATAATGCAAATAGCGCATGAAGGTCATATAGGGAGAAATCTCACTAAAAGGAGAGTAAGAGAAGTATATTGGTGGCCCAGGATGTGGGGTGAGTTGGAAAATATGGTGAAGGACTGCTCTGCATGTGCAGTGAGTGACAAGGGAAAAGTTGTCAGATGTACACCCCTGCAACCCATAGAGATACCGGTATCAGTGTGGACGAAGTTGGCCATTGACATATCAGGACCATATGAAATATTGGAGCCACATAAGATTTACATCATGGTGTTGGTTGACTTTACCTCTAAGTGGGTTGAGTGTGGCATTGCAGAAGAATCGATGTCGGCGATAAAAGTTAAAAAGTTTCTGGAAGAGATATTTGACAGGGAAGGAGATCCTCAGGAGTTGGTATCAGATAATGGGGTGCAATTTTTGGCAAATGATGTACAAGAGTTCCTCAAAGAAAGAGCTATTCGACACAGAACCACGTCATTATACCATCCCATGGCTAATGGATTGGTTGAGAGAATGAACAGATTTATCAAAGATACCATTCAATTAGCTGTTGCGAACAACATTTCTTGGAAAGAGACTCTTAAAGAAGCATTGCTCACTTATAAAGTCACGCCACATTCCACAACAGAAGTGGAACCATTCACATTGATGAGGGGAAGAGTGGCTACCAACAGACTAAGACCAGCTTGGTTAACAAGGAGAAATGACAGAGTGGTAGACATGGAAGCTGTGGTACAAAGAGTAAAAGACAAACAAGCTAAATATAAGAGATATTATGACAGACAGAAAAGTGTGAAAGAAAATACCATAAAGGAAGGTGATTGGGTGAGAGTAAAAGAGCCCAGAAAAGTCATGAAGGGAGAATCCAAATATCGTAAACCACAGATGGTAATGAAATGTTCCGGGAAATCGGTGATATTGGAAGATGGAAATAGGTGGTCATGTGATGATGTGGTCAAAACCGATGAGAAGGCAAAGCAAGCTATAGACAATATTAAAAGAGTGGTGTGGAGCGATGGTAACAAAAGTAGAGACGCTGTGACAAATGAACATGCCAATATTACGGAGGAGAGGAAGGACTATACATATATGGCGAGAACCAGAAGCAGAGCGCCATATTTTAAGAAGGACTTCATGTATTATTGATAATTTTGCAACACACCTGTGTCAACCTGAAGGCAAAGATGACATGTATCCTTTTACTGTTATGATTGTAGCCATGTTATGAACTTCCAGTTAGATTTAGTTTGTTTTGTTATTTCTTCTGTCGTTCTTGTTTTTGTTTGTTTTCTTTCTTCTTGGTAATTTGAGAATGTGATAGTTATTTCATCAATTGTAAGGGGGGAAGATGTTATATGGTAAATAGGTGATTACATCACCTTGTAGAACCTGTGCCACCTCAAGTTCCAGATGACGTTGTCTCGGGCTCGTGTTGCGAGGCAGCGAGACAACGACATCGGAGCCGGGTGGCTGCAGGGGAACTCTCCACAAGAAATAAACCTGCTGAATACTTAATCAAGCGTGTGTTGATATTGTCGTGAGATACTGGGAAACGAACACAACACCCACATATTAAGGTTGGGTGGCTGGGATTCCAGTTCCATGCCCCGGGGGTAGTATCAGGGGTATGTTATTAAAGGCCGTTGTCTCGTGCCTGTGTGGTCCTTGTTTTGGCCTTCCGTGGGATAGTGAACCATGTATAGGGGTTTAGTGTTTTTCCCTTGGTAACTCCCAGATATGAGTAAGGGGGCTTTGCAATGTAATTAATACTACAATGCGGAAGACCGAGGCCATGGCTCTGTTTTAGCTGTGGCGGAACGTATTTTCTGGGTCAAGTTAACCCCACATTTGTGGATTGGGGTCTGAAGTATTATGGAGGGGAATATGAATATTCGTTAATGTGACTTTTCACTGAACACTGACTTTCATGCAAGTTGTTATTGAGTGGTGCCCTGGAGCTCAAGCTGGTGGCATTGAGAGATGGGCTGGGGGTCCTCATCATCCAATGTTTTCACATGTGATGTATTGTTTCACCTTTGAACACGTGATGTGTTTTCATGATGTTGCATTCAAATTCCATCCTTGTTATGCAATGTTACCAAACGGCATTTGTGCATGCTTGATGTCGTCAGTGTTGGGGTGTGAATGTGTGTACGGGTGCATGCTGTAGTTTGGCGCTCCTGTAGTCACGTGTTATTACAGCATTGGAATATTTGCGCCTTGTATGAGTGGCGTTGTGGTTGTTGTGTGCAGTCATGGGTTGAGTTGTTTTGCCCGTGTGTTTTGTGTCATGAGTGCATGTGTCAGGAGTGCATGTGTCCTTGTGTAGTGCCTGGTTTAAGCCAGGGTTGGTCGCTATGTTTTGGCACTCAGGGCTGTTGATCTCTTTATCTTGAGTTTCCTTCTGCCTGGTGTGTTCCAGGTTAGGTGGCAGTGATGTTTGTGTTATGGTCTTTAGTGCCTGATGGGTCAGGGTAGGTCGCTATTGGCCCGAGCGTTGCGTTGTTGTTTCTGGTGCCTTAGGTTGCAGGGTTGGTCACCTTGGCGTAGTTGTTCCGTCATTAGTGCCTGTGTTGTCAGGGTTGGTCGCTTTTGGCGTGGGGTTACGTCATCAGTGCCGGATGGCTGTCAGGGTGGTCGCTTTTGGCGTGGGGTTACGTCATCAGTGCCTGATCGCTGTCAGGGTTGGTCGCTTTTGGCGTGGGTTGTGTTGAATTTTAGATTATCCATTGGCTGAGATGGGTTACTATGGTTTGGAGTTTAGCTTTACCAGTGTGTTTCCTGATTCCGTGTGTGGTATGTCAGGTTGTCTCCTGGTGTGTTCAATAACGGTATTTTGTAGGAGGATGGAATGGCTAACGGTTTGTGCAGAGGAGCAGTATTGGGTTGTGGTTCTTCCTTATACTGCGGTTCATGGTTCCTTGTGTGGTTCCTTGGTCATTGTCTGGCTTTTGTTGTTGCTTCCTTTGGGGGCGGTTGGTTAGTGCTCGGAGGGGCAGCTCTGAGACTTCGGGGTGGCAGACCGAAGTGGAAGGTGATTTGTGTTAAGATGGGTATGTTGGTTAGGTTGTAGTTGTGTAAGTGTTGGCTAACAATAGTTTGGCTAGGGGTGGCAGCCATAGGTCCTTGGGGGCAGCTCGGAACAGGCGTAAGTGCTTTGTTATTTTTGAGGCCTCAAAGTGTGGACCGAGGGAGTGGTGAGTTGTTTTTAGGGTGCATGCCGTTGACGTTTTCTTCTTGGTCCGAGGGTGTCCTGCAAATGTTTTCCTTTGTGTGGTTTCCATTATTGGTGTTACCAGGGCTTCTGTAAAGAGGCGGCCGCTGTGTTGCGGAATTTCTGGTAGTGTGTTTTGTTGGGGTGTTAAGGTCTTGTGCTGGTCACATTACCTTGTCATTCTTTTGTTTTCCCATGGAGGGAGTGGTGTAGTAACTGGCTTTGTGTTTCTAAGGGGAGGAGAAGTGTAGTAATCTGGCCCACAGATTTGCTGTGAGTGTGAGGTCATCTGTAGTGGAATGTTTGTGTGGAATGTTTGTGTGGAGGTGTTCTGCTGGTGACGGTTAGAGAGGAGAGTGAAGCTGTGAGCTGAGAAGATGGGTGTGGGGGTGAGCCCGGTGTTTCCCATGTCATCTTGTGTCCCCTACCATCCCTGTGTCTTGTGGAGGAGTTCAGGACATGGACAATAAAGAACCTGAGAACTTACCTTGATGTACTGGCGGTCCATCATTGTTACAAGGTGCAGCGAAAGGTGCAATGAACGACAGAGGAGACCACCTCTGAGAGCTCCAGTTCCACTTAGATCCAGACCCCCCAGCAAAGCAGGATTTAGGCCAATGAAAGTCAATGGCGAACCCCGGTAGAGAGCAACCGCGACCAAACCACTCCCACAGACCTATGAGCTCCCAAAGGGTAAATCTGAAGAATAACCCTCCAGCCCAAGGGTGCCAAGTTCAGAGAATTTGGCAGAGGAATGGTGAAACAATTCAGTGAGTAGACAGTTTCGCTTGGAGGGCTACTTACAGGATCCGGTAACAAAGACTTGCACTCCAGACTAGTTAAGACCTCAGTAACCACAAAATTAAGGAATTGGCCTTTCCAAGAGAGTGACCCACCAGCCAGGAGTGAAATCAGTGACAGGGAGGTCACCAGGCAGACCTAGGAACCCCAACAAATGGATCCGGATGGCTCAGTGGGCAAAATGCAGCAGCAAGCCAGAAGAAATGGTCCCACAACGGGGACAACAATGGAGGAAATCTAAGTTAGACCACATGAAGAGCAAAGGTGGGATATTGATGTCCCACCACCCTTATGGATGACAGCACAGGCATCCTGCGTTGAGGCGCTACAACCAGGAAGATATGTCGGGAAGATGGAGGAAAACATCCCCAAAATAGTCCCAGCATTGGACAACAGCCCATCCAGTGAGCAGGACCAGGGAGGACGAGGGACATTTAAGCAAGGAAGTTCAGCAGCCAAAAAAGTAAATCGGCGCCAAGAGCTAGGACAGAGCATCTACCCAGGGTGGCCAAACCTGGTCTCAGAAATGTATCAGCAAAGCTCTGTGGCAAATCCTCCAGCAATGCAGGTAAGAAACCTATCAACATCCCAGCAGACATTCGCAAAAGCCAGGGTCTCCCCTCTGTATACCCATTCAACTCATGCGCCGGTCTGAGCCAACCCTCCAATCACACAAAGGCAGACACAAGTAGGTATTAGTGGTCAGCCAAACAAGCTGGCTCTGGAAACTGCCTAACACCCAGGTTCACCCACACACATTTTGTATTGGCCTATCAGGGGCACGGGCCAGTCTAAACAGCCCACACCAATAAAGAGGGTGCAGGGCTAGGCTCAGAATGAGTCTATGTTTGCACAACAGTCATTGTAGACTTGCCTCATGGTTTCCCTTAGCACAGGACTTGAAAGAAAACAAAGTCAGTGAGCAGGGCTTAAAAAATGCATTAGTACTTCAAAGATGACCATAAAGATACATTGGGCTACTAATGCAGCAAAATTGGCTGCACCCGTCGCAAAGCCAAAACTGAATTACAGCTGAGATGTCCATTGTAGGGTGAGATAATCACACTATGGCCAAAATGTGGTGCTTATAAAGCACCCATCTCCAAACAGCCATATGGTCTACGACAGGTCAACATGGTACAAAGGGTTACAGTGGCACAAGGATTTTTGACCACAAAAATAAGTCAAAGTTCCTAGAAGACCAAGGGGGGGGGAGCAAAACGTTTAGGGATCCCCCCTGAAATAGACAGAACAGTCAAAATGAAATTCTGCCATAACAAGAACGAGGAGAGATAAAGCAGTTGCAAAGAAGGTATTAGTCAGCTAGCATAGGTGTATCCCAGTGGTCCAGGTCAGGCCATAGGAAGAACCAGAAGGTGGGGAGGAGTCACGAGAATGGGGCAGAGAGGTGGCAAGGGAAGGGTGAAAAGTGGCAGACAATGTGAATGTTCTGTGGTTGCTCTCACTGGTAACCTGTCTGCTGACCGACCTACACCTGGTATAGAGAACCGTTGTAGTATGTGTCACCAAAAACACCTACAGCAAAATTGACTATTATAAAGAAGGATTTGGGAAATGCCTGCCACATAATGGATCACTGTAAAGAAGGGTTTGGGAATCCTGTAGCCCATAATGTCCAGAGAGCCACAAATGGGCTGAGTAGACCACCCTTTAGGACTGACCACGTTGCGATGGCCATAATGATACAGGAAGCATGGGAGGCCTGAGAGCCAGACTATCTTTTGGAGCTTTGTGGGGAGACCCCACACTGCTGAATGGTTCATACAAACAAGGAGAAGCATTCCTCTTGATCACTTGTTCTTTTGCATTTCCCTTTCCTTTGTTATTTTGTCCCATTCCTGTAAGGTAGCCCCTAATATAATTCTTCTGTTAACCAGTATTTCGGTATTGGTGCACTTCTTGGTCTACAGGTACCAGGTACGGTACAACAAGTATTAGAGGACCGTGCTCCTGGCCTATACTGAGTCTGCTCAGTGTACTCCAGGCATATCAAAACTTCTCTCATAGCATATGGAGGCAGCACTACAGTTAATATTGTCACAATGGATCAAGAAACGCTCCCAACGGTCAAGGACGGTCAAAGACAGTTGAAGGGCTTTTATTGAATGCTCAATGGGACCTATGTCCATCTCTCGCTCTCTCGTCTGAAAGAACCTCCCTAACCCTAGCCCCCACTTAGTAGATAGTGATTGTTTCACCCTCGGTACACTAATAGACTAGGTAAGCTGCAATGTCAACCTAAAGACCCTTGGCCTTATTTCACTAAACTTCCTCTGACCTCTTAGCTTTCCCTACTCTAAATTGTTAGTGCTCCAAAGGGGCAGAGGACTGTGCCTTGCAGACACCTCTGCTATCGTGCTCACTCTTTTCTCCCATATTCCTTCCCTCTCTCTGCTCCTCTGCCTCTCTGATGTATCTCGTGCATGCTAGGCCTTGACTCGACCCTTTGATGTTACTCTTACCTCCTCCTTGCTAATACTCCATCTTCCAAACCACTGCTCCCACCTCTACACTACTATTCTGTCTTCCACACCACTACTCGTATGTTTGCTTTAACCATGATGTCCAGTAACACATGCGGTGCCAGAGTCATAAAACGTAACCAGGCTGGGCATGCAGTCCAGTCTAGCCATGTACTAATACATTATCATGCACAATACGTTTTATTACATGGCTAGACTGGAATTCTGGCAAAGCCAGTCTAGCGATTTCTTTGCGCATGGCATTTTTACTGGGCATCAATGATAAAGCAAACCTAAGTGGTATTACTTGTCAGACATGTTTTCTTTTTGTGGCATGGCATTTTTGATGGCAAAGCCAACTGGAATCTGTTATGTGCAGGTACTGGCATATATTTGCAGAGCCAGCTTGGACATGTTTTCTTATAGTATCTTTACTGGCAGTATGCACAAAGCAAACAGTATGATCTTATATGGGAATACTGGCATGTATACATGCACCTGGAATGGAAATGTATGGGCACAGCCAGTGTGATAATGCTTTTTATATTGTCATGTATTGTGGGGAAAGCAATCATGAAAATGCATTGGGAAACGCTCATGTGCACTGTTGGTAACTTGCATGTATTGCATTTTTTAATGCGTTACCCTAAAATACCGATAGGAAACTTGCTGGCTTTTTACCCAATGTTCACCAACGTGTGCTGTACATTGCACCATTTAAAACAATTATTCAAAAAACGTTCTTGGGTGGGGGAGGGGTGGGAGGGTCTTCACTGCCCCAGCCCACCTTATTTGGTTTGGGCTCCCTCGATACACTTGGGCGCTCACGCATATTTGTGGCAAATATTTACGCCCCTACAATAAAAGCAGCCCCTAATTCTCCTAATTCCACCCTCAGGGCCAACATCGACTGGTTCAGGATGATGCCTTGCCCCCTGAGTCACCATCTTGTTGGTCCCCAGAATCAGGCTGGGGACTTCATCACTGTTCCTATGCTGTGCTCTGGTTGGAGACAACACATAATTCATATGTTTTATGTTGAGTTTGGGACTGAATAAATCATTTTTAGGATCGGAGAACACATACCAACTAGGTGCTATGGTTTAGAAAAAGCTTAATGTAGCATGTTTGTATCTGGCTTGAGCAAAAATCGTGCAACCCGCTCCGTCCCTCCAGAGGCTTGTGGTGTAGGCTTCTCCTCTGTGCTCCCTCACTTGCTTGTAGGAGAGCTTAACCTTGAACACAAACCCTTTCCTCTCAGTGGATCAGAGTACGCAGCACATCCGCCAGGATCAGAAAAATGCTGCAGGCGCGGAATCCGATTCTCACGCGGTCCCTCTCTGAGAATCTGGCAGAGCAAAAATCATCCAAAGTGACCGCCAGCACAGGCAGGAGGGATGGCAGGGAGGAGGAGGAGAGAAGAACTTTAAGGGAAAAGGGAGAGAAAGGCAACAGAAAGGCGGCAGACACTGAGAAAGGGAGAACATATAGCGAGTGGGCGTGAAGGAGAAACATTGAACTTCTATAGGGAGGGAGAAAGAAAGGGCAGCTGTAGGAGAAGAGGGAGTAGGGAGACAAGGAAGCTTAGAAATGGGAAGATAGAAATAGGGGGAAAGGAAGGAGTTGAAAGGGAGACTTCCAAATATATACACAAAAGGCAGATGAGATTTTTCGGAGTGGTCTATGAAAGGGGCGAGAGGCGAAAGAAGAACTTGGGGCATGAAGAGCAGAGCTAAGGAAGATGGGAAGGAGAAGAAAGAGAATGGGAAAGTATAATAGGGAGGCAGAGTAGAGGAGGGGGAAAGAAGAAGTAAGGGAAAAGCAGAGGATACGAGTAGAATGGAAGATACTGCGTGAAAGAAGACCAATAAGGTAAATCAGTGGGTGAATAGAGAAGAACCTAGACAAAGGAAACCAGAGAAGGGCAGTAGGAAAGCGGGCAAGAAAGAAATGCATTCATAAAAAAGTTGAGCACATGGAAAAAAGATTAGGGTACACATAGGAAAATTGGAGGAATACAAATTGGAGAGGATTAGCAAAGAAGAAATAGAAGGAATTGGAAAATGGGGGAGGATGGTAATGTGGATAAAGGGTGAGAACAAGAGACAATTATTCAGATTTGCAAGCAGAGGGGGTAGCAGAAGTGATGAGGCAGCAATAGCATAGGAAAGCAAGAATTGGTAAAGTGGATGGGAGAGTGGAATAGGAGAACGAGGAGAGGTGAGCGAGCAGGAAAATTAGGTAGATGAAAGGCAGTGGGGTGAGACAAACATGAGAAAGGAGCTAGCTTGGGGACAATAGACAGAAAAAAGCACAGAAGACAAGTGTTAAAAGTAATGGCAAAATAGAAAAGCAGAGAAGGGTAGGATGGGTGAGGTGGCAGAGTTGCACAACCAAAACATAGTTTCATAGTTCCTTTTTTCTTTTAAGTTCAGGATATTGTTTATTTAGGTATAAAACCATCAAACAAATAATACAACAAAACAAATCAACAATTAAATAGCATCCATAAAAGCAAAATAGATGATTACAAAAATCACAATAGAAACATTAGAGCACGTCGAATGGCTTACAGAAGGGGGCAATAATAGGAGCCTTTCAATCCATTGTATACCCTGAATTCCGTATTTGCCATTTTATAAAATGTTCTCTTTGTCCAGGCACTTCTCATATACCTATCATATTTTCTTTCGATCGATCACTGGATTGTTTACAGAAATGAAATCGTTCCTTATTCCTTCTTGTAAAAGAAGTGGTTTCAACCGGTGGGACCTTGACGCTTTATATAAGGTGCAAAAGAAAAGAAAATGCAGAATAGTTTTGTCGTTGTTTTACAATAGTGGCATTGCGTTGGTTGATTAGCACCCCCATTTGGAAGAAAAGGACCTAACCGACATGATTCCCAGGCACAATTTCAATAATAGGCGGCTCTTAAGGCCCCATCTGTAAGGCTCAAAAGCATTACAATCTTTCAAATGCAGATATTCAATAACAAGACTACACATTGCCATCGAGCTACGGTAACGGTTATATTGGAAATGGAGTCAATCCATATGGAGAAGGCCTTGATTAAGTGCATTTTGGATTGAGGACCATACATTGCAGATGGGACAAGAAATCCAAAAGGTGCAGTTTGGTGAACACGTCTCTCGCATATTTGGCCATGGTAACGTGCCAGCTACCGCGGACTCTAAAAGGTTGATTAAAATCAGCAAATAATCTTTAATGGCATCACTTGTCCAACTTCTTCGCCCAGTATATTAACGACTTCAATTTCACTTTATAGGAGATACCTCTCAAGCCCAGTTCTAGCAGTTTTTGTATTGTTGGTGCACTATATGGCAAAAGAGAGTAACCTCTTAGCAATTTTGTTTTCCCTGTTTTGGATCTTGTTTGCATAGCTGTGACCCTATAACTCAGCTTTTTATGTTGTCGTGAAATTGCTTGCTTTCCTATTGATATCGAGGGCACGGTCTGTCCTCAAATTGCTTGGAGAACTTTATCTTCACATCACCTCTATGGCCCAGTATAATTCTTCCGCTTTTAACTTGTTGTTTCCATGAAAGGGTTGCCACTATCCTAATGCCTAGATAGTCAAAGAACTCCACAGTGTCTCGCTTTTCCCCTTCCAAGTGCCAAATGTAGATGGTTCCTATATCTGGGGAGATGACATTCAAGAATCTTTTTTTGATGTTTTGAGTTTTAGCCCCTTGCTCTAAAGCAGTTTATGAAAGGTTGATAATTGGAGCTGTAATCCCATTGAAGATTTTGATCAAAGGATCATGTCATCAGCGTAGGAGACTGTAGCGATTTTCTGCCCTCCCTTCTGTGGGGCATCCGCCAGTAGCTTCAAAAACATTAATTATTAGGAAATCATTAACATGCTTTCCCTCCCTAAATATATCCCTGCCAGAGTCCTTTGGTCGTCTGGCTCCTACTCTCTGCAGGTCAAAGGTTTCTCCAAGCAGAGAGTGGGAGGTAGATCCCTTTCCTCGGCTGGTTCTTCCCTCTGGAACGGCCTCCCGGCTCCCCTCAGACTTGAGCAGGATCTTCTTAAGTTCCGTCAACTTCTCAAGGCTTTCCTTTTCTCCTCTTCCTTCCCTTTTCCCCTCCCGTGCTAATCTTTCCCTCTGCCGCTGCAACTGGGGCCTGGTCCCTTCAGAGTGACACAGAGACCAGACCACCCCCACCAGTCCCCCCAGCATTCCACACCAGCACTTTCAGGCCCCCTTCCCTGGACTAGACCTAAACCTGGTCCACCCTGTCCACTGCACCCATCCTTCCTTCCCCCTCTCTCTCTCCTGACACTTGCCGTCCTGGCCCCCCAGCTCTTGCCCAACCCCCCCTTTGGGCACCCCATTCCTGCACTTCTCCCTCTACCCCTTCCCCCTTGAACTTACCATGTTGTCTTGCCCTTGCACAGTAGGATTGTCACAAGGCCAATATAACCATTTTTTAATGTTTTACTTTCCTCCTTTGTTCCCCCTCCCGCCTCCCATCCTGTCTTGTGGCGCCCGGAAACACTTGTGTATAGGCGCCATCCAAATTTCCAATAAAATGAATAAACAGCAAGAAAAGCAGGGGCGCTAAAACGCATTCATGACGAACTCCAATACCGATATAAAATATTTCACTGGGGC
The DNA here is from genome assembly GCF_040938575.1 of Ambystoma mexicanum. NCBI lineage: Eukaryota > Metazoa > Chordata > Amphibia > Caudata > Ambystomatidae > Ambystoma > Ambystoma mexicanum. The sequence continues at coordinate 702,273,797 of NC_090938.1, read as the reverse complement.
CCATATGCGTTTTACCCCTAACCCAAGCATAGTTGTTTGAGTAGAATAGCCGGATGAATTTTTATTTTATAAGATCAAGTTTCTCACATATACTTAGGGTTCGCCCCGCTCTCACAAGATTACTTAAGGGGGTTATTACAAATTTGGAAGTCGCAAACGGAATTACCATTACTGGGTGCAGTAACTTGAAGGGACCGCACGATTCAGCCATGCAAATCCTTTAGTTATTCCCCATAGGACTGCATGGAGAAATGGCATAATTATATATATATATTATATTATCTCATCTGTTAACACTTGTGTGTGCTGGTAATTGGTCTTCAGTCCAAGTGCCCTGGTCTACAACAGTACATATTCATGGGAACACTGTGAAGGCACCATATGTGCTGACACACAGTTCCTGTGAGTGGAACCAAGGCCAGGGGACCCTTCTGTAAATGTTGCTGGCGAACAAGGGCCCTCTTGGGTGTCCATTGCTTAGCATCAAGATGATATCTGATTTCTTCCCAGTCTGGATTTTCAGGCTGCAGTCACTTTTCCCATGGTCCCCAGCCAAGGGATGATACAGTCCAGGGAGATAACACCTCTCCTTGCCTCACAACACTTTTGTTTGGTTGGTGTACTAGCTTTACCAGAATCCAGACAATGGCTCTGGGCTACACCCATTCTCTCTCTGGGTCTCTGGACATTTAGTTCTGCCAGTGTCTGGGTCCAGGTTAACAAGGTTCTACAACTCTAATGCATGTGCCCCTCACTTCCCCAAGCTTAGGTCACACTGGTCTATCCATCTGCTTACCTCCTTCAATCCTTCAAAAAGTGGCCCTCTTTGCCTGCCCAGGGCTGGACTCTTAAATCGTGGACCTTTCTGCCCACCTATCTCCAAGCTCTGCCTGCCTCTGATGATCTCCTCCTTCCACTTGGTCTCGCTTTCCATTCTCTGGTTGGATTCTTCTCCTTCCTTCTCTGTCCCTCCTCCAACGCCATCCTTTCCTTGGGCCTTCTCTTTTCTCGTGTCCTTCTATTGTCCTTCTATACCTCCTTCCAATCCCGGCCCTTTCTCTTTCTTCTACCTCCTTGATGGCTCACTTTCTGCACCTCATTGCTGGCCACCACACTCTACTGCACCCTGGATCTTTCTCGGTTCCCTTTTATAAATGGATTCATTTGTGGAAACGGGGCACTGAGGTCACAGATTGACCAATGGCGGGTAGGCACTTCTCCAGACAGAACACTTGGTAATACTGAAAAAGATGTACAAAAAGCTGAGCCCAGTCCTGTAGCAACCATTCCCTGTTGTGGGCCTGAGAGAGAGGAAGCAGAGTTTGCCTGTAGGTGGAGGTAGCTTGGAAGGAGGCCTGATGTAGATTTGATGAAGACCCTTGCTTGTTTCTCTGGTTGAAGATAGGGTGCCAAGCAGGCAATCAGCCACTGCCAACTACACAATCTTAGAGCCAGAAGTGGTGTGGGGAGGTTCCGTGGCTCACCACACCATGCCCTAGCCATTTGATAGGTGCTTGTCACACTAGTTGAACAGTAACCCCCTGAATATAACTAGGCTCACTCACCCACCCGAGAACCTGTAGCCAAGCTGCCCCCAGAGACTTATCTTTAGTTTTAAGGGACCTCTGCCCCTCTCCTGAGGTCTGAAGGCAGATGTCTAATATCAAGCATGCAATAGCAGAGTTGCCAAGAAGGGAAGGGCTAGTCTTTCCAGTTGAATAAGACATATACACACAAGGACACTAGAATGAGAGAAGGGGCTGACGCACGTTAAGCAATTAGTTCCCACACTGCCACCGCAGTCATGAGGAGCCCCCCACTGAGAAACCTGCAATTCCTTCCACCACAAAGCACCGATACAGGCAGAGCTGAACTGTGAAGCTCTGTGGAAAAATTCCACTGCCCACAGTACACCAATGCAGAGTCAAGGTGGAGGCCGGCCTTAATTAAGCCTTGGGCAACCTACCTTCCCGCCCCATACCCGGACCCACTTCAGTTCCTTCTCTGCAATCTCCCCTTCTGAGTTCTCAATGCTTCTCTCCTATAGCCGCCCCTCAGGTTCTCAGGGAGACCCCTGCCCACTGGCACTACTCAAAAACATTGTCTCCTCCACCTGTGCACACACCCTCACCAGATCCATAATCAACCACTCACTAACAGCAGGTATCTTCCCACCTGAAAACAAAACCTCTCGCATCAAGCCACTTCTAAAAAGCCCTCTCATGACCCCTACATCCTCCAGCTATCGCCCCATCTCCAACAACCGACTCATAGCCAAATGATTAGACCACACATACTACTCCCAGCTCAGTCTCTTCACCGAGGCCCACGGCCGTCTTGACCCTGCCAATTTGGCTTCAGACCTCTCCATTGAACCAAATCCTCTGTGCTTTCGAACTGGATGACTTGAAACAAACAGCAGACGCTGAGGGCTGCACTGCTTTCATCCTCCTTTACCTCTCCGCAGCCTTCAACATGATAAACCACTCCATCCTCACAAACAGACTCTTTGAACTTGGCATAAGGGACTCTGCCCTCAGTTTGATCTCCTCTTACCTCTCTTAACGCTCCCAAATCGTCTCTCTCCATCTTTTCTCCTCTGCACCCCCCACCCAGTCCCGCACAGAGTTCCCCAGGGAGCCTCCCTCTCACCCTTCCTTTTCAACCTTTACCTTTCGCCCCTGCCCAAGTTCATCCGTTCCCACAATCTCATCTGTTACAACTATTCTGACAACACCCAGATCATCTCAAGATTCTCAACTGCCTCTCCTCACTCCACCCAGAGCTTGCATCCTGTCTCTCAGACATGGACCTCTGGATGACGAACAATCGCCTTGTCCTTGCAACTCATATAAAAACTGAAATCATAATGTGCAGCAAAACAGCTCTCTTTCCCCAACCTATCCCGAGGCTGCATTCATTAGGACCCGCCCGCCTGTAACCATCTCAGTCAAAAACCTAGGATGAACTTTTAGTTCAGACCTGACCCTCTCCCGTCCCATTAATGCAATCTCCAGATCGTGTATCCCCCACCTCTGTATTCTAAACATATTTCCTCATCTCTCTTACCCCCACAGAGTTTCTGCAATCATGGCCATCATCCTCTTGCGCCTAGACTACTCTAACTCCCTCTACCTAGGCGCACCTACATACCAACTGAGGAAGCTCCTCTGGGTTCAAAACTCTGCAGCAAGGCTCCTCCTCGCACTCTCCCCAGGGAACACATCTCCCCACACTTGGGGCACTCCACTGGCTATCCATCAGCCGATAAGCCTCTTTCAAAGCCATGTGCATTACCCACCGCGCAATCCACAAAAAAGGCTTGAAATTCCTCCAAAACAAGCTCACTCGGTACCACCCCACCAGAATCCTGCTAGTCCCTTCCTTTCAAGTTCTCCAGACTAGCAGGTGCCTGTTTTTCTGTCCTCACACCCACTTTCTGGAACTCCATCCCCCTCGCCCTCCTCTCTTAGATCATCACCTGGACTTCAGGAAAACCCTCAAAACCTGGCTATTCCCCCCGAATTCATGATACCCCTGCCTCAATGTGCCCACTCCCCGCCCATTGCACACATGTTTACATCTAGCAGTCTCCCTTCCCCCGTGGCACCCCTTGCACATTCGCCCCACCTGCCCATCTGTCAGCTACTAGCCTGTTCTTTCCCTTCATATGCCTTGCTCTGGCATTCCACCTTCCTTGCGGGACACCAAGCATGCATGGAGGACTCTGCACTCGATTATGTTTGGCATGGCAGGTAACTCTAAAGCACAGGATGGTGGGCCAGGCCGCCACATGTAATCTTGAAATGGGGTCCTTGTTTTCACGCTAGAAGTAACTAGGGATGGAAATCTCTCACTCCAAGAACTGCACATAGGCTGAGTATTATGCATTCATCAAGCACTTAGATCACCTGTGAAACACAGCACTGCTCTTTGTACTTGGATGAAACTCAGGAAATAGAAATTGTTGTTTTGTACAGCTTACCCATTTCTCCTTTCGCACACAGCACCTTCGCAATTTAGCGGAAGGCACAGTCTCACTCCACACACATACAACACAAACACAATTGCAGATCACCTCTGCCATAAGAATGAAGCTAGGTTTAATGACAGAAGTTTGAACTGTAGCTTCCCACATAAATCTCTGTCTCCTTAAACACAACCCCTCCCCGTTTAGCCCATAGTATTCCTCTACTGCACCCATACAGTCTTCATTTAGACATGGGTGACTACCAGGGTCTTGGCCACCCTCTCATAACTCTAATAGCTGATATGCACAACACATAATAACACCTCCCAAACTCTACCACATTTTTGGACTCTGGTCCGTCCGAGGGTGTTCAACCAAAAGTGTGTTGGGACCATAATTATGGTGAAAGGCGCTATAACAAATGACAAAATGAACGGATGAAGAAGTGCAAGAAAGTCTGCAAATCTGAACAAGACAACCAATTAGAGATGCACTATAACTATAAACTTGAATACAGCTTGTCAGGGGCAATCCCTGGGGACATGGCCAAACAAATAATATAAGCCAAGAGTTGGAATAGAGGGGTGGAGGTGATTAGAAGAGGAGACTGAATGCTGGAAAGAGTTGCTACGGGAGGGAAGTACAGCAGAAAGGTTCACCGAGGGAGAGGTGGCTAGTGGAAGGAAGCAGAGGAGTAAGGTGGAGAATGAAGAGGAGCTGGGGAATAAGGAGGAGACAGAAGATGGTTGGTGGCAAGAGAAAGAATAATGGGAGGAGAGAAGGAGCAGTATATTATTGGAGGAATGGAAGATCCTAAGGAGGAGGTTGCAGATGACATTAGGCAGAATAGAGTGTAGAACATTGACAAGAAAGTTATCCAGTTGAGGGCAGAGCAAGTGTAGTGAAGGGCAGTAGAGAAGAGTGGAGAAAGTAAGGAGGCAATTGGAGAAGTGAAGGAAAAGAGGAAGGTACGCTGTCAGCCTGTGGGACTAGAGTGGAGACGGGGTGGTGATACAAACATATGGCAAGTGAGGCAGAGATACATGCGAAGCAGTGAAGAAGAAAGAACAGGGGTTGCAGGAGAGGTCCTACTTAGTACTGTCACAGGTTTCCCTTTTTCTCACCTGTTTTCTCTGTTTTGCGGAGTCCTTTGTCAGGGTTTTCTTCCGAGCAGTTTGGGTCTTGTACAAGCCCGCTCGGCCGTCTTCGGATTCCAGGATTCGTTCAGCTTCTTCGTCCGGGATCTAGGAAACTCCAGGAAGCTTGGAATGGAGGCAGCACACGGAGGCAGTCTGCGCGGAACGCGGAAGAAACAGGATAAAGGAAGGTAGTAGGAAAGGAGAAGGATGAAGGTCCAAGAACCAGGAAGCAATACAGTTCGAGAGAACAAACTACAGAGCACGTCAGGCCACAGCTATCGGTAGCGTTGAGACGCGCGGAACCGCAGGGGAGTGGCTAATTTATAGAACGTGCTGCATAGGACGTAAAGGATGATAGACCGCGTTCTGTGTGTACGGCCATGTTGGGTGTACTACAGCGAGTAACCCCCGATGTGCCAGGGACCAGGAAGACCAGAAAGGGCGTGATCGACGGATCATGACAGTATGCCCCCTTCTAAAACCCATTCCACCGGGTTTACCTGGATGAATTTGGTGGAACCTTCTGAGCAATCTGGGGGAGTTCAAATTTGAGACAGGTTCCCAGGTACGTTCGCTGGGTGGATAACCTTTCTATTCCACCAGGTATTGAAGTTTGCCTCGTCTATATCAGGAATCACAAATACGAGAAACTTCATATTTCAGCTGGTCATTGACAAGCACAGGACTAGGTCTAACAGTAGTCTGGTTAGTTTGGTTGAAGGGCTTCAACAGGGATTTGTGAAAAACTGGATGCATCTTCTTCCAGGAATCCGGGAGTTGGAGTCGAAAGGCCACAGGATTGATGATCTCTTTTATAGAGAAGTGTCCATAATACCGGGGAGCCAACTTATTCGGTCTGAGATGTCGGGGTAGAATTTTCGAGGATAGCCGTACTTTATCCCCAATGGAGTATGAAGGCCCTGGTCTTCTCCTTGAATCTGCATAGTGTTTGGTTTGGACTCGCGCTCTTTCGAGATGTTCCTTGGCTTCTCTCTGCACATTTATGAGTGTTTCTATCCAGGAATCGACAGTAGGAACAGGTGTAGGGTGTGGGAGAACAGAAGGTAAGACCGAAGGATGAAATCCTTGGCTGCAGAAAAAAGGGCTGGTCTTGACAGCCGAATGGTTTGAATTATTGTAAGCGAATTCGGCTACTGGTACTAAAAGTGACCAATCATCCTGGACTTTGGTAGAGAAACAATGAAGATATTGTTCAAGGGTTTGATTTACTCGTTCTGTGACACAGTTGGTTTGGGGATGATATCCCGAGGAGAGAGCTTGTTGAATCCCTAGTATCCCGCAGAGGTGTTTCCAGAATTGAGATATATACTGGGGTCCTCTGTCCGATATGATGTTGGAGGGAAGTCCATGCAGTCGGAAGACGTGTTCCAGGAAAATACCAGCAAGTTCTGAGGAGGATGGTAATTTATACAGAGGGGTAAAGTGAGCCATATGAGTCAATAGATCAATGGTGTCCATGATATTGGTATAACCGCTAGAAGGCGGTAATTCCACAATGAAGTCTGTAGCAATGATTTCCCAAGGTCTGGTTGGTGTTGTAGGCTGTAATAAGAGTCCTGCTGGTTTCTGGTATCATGTTTGTTCTGATTACAGACGGAACAAGATTGAATATACAGTTGTACATCTGTCTTCATCTTGGGCCACCAAAATTGTCTTTGTATTAAACGAAGGGTGTTGGAAATACCACGATGACCGGAATGAAGAGTATCATGGCAGAGATTTATTATTCTTTGTTGTAATTTTTGAGTAGGAATGACCAAATTGGTATCTTTGAATAAGTATCCGTCCTTGACTCTCAAATTCCATTGATTCCTTTCTGAAATTCCTTTCAAAAGCTCCGAAGTCTGAGTTTGCATACGAATCTCTTCCAGGAGGTTGTTTGCTTGAGCTACGAATATGATATGAGGAAACATCTTGGGATACGTCCGATCCTCCGGAGGTTCATAGTCTGGACGACGAGAAAGTGCATCAGCTATTACATTTTGTGTTCCAGGGACATGGTGAATCTGAAACTGATATTGGGCAAAAAAGAAGGCCCGCCGAGCTTGGCGACTATTCCTACATTCCAGGGCTTGCAATACTTGTAGGTTTCGATGATCCGTGCGGACTTGGACCGGAAATTTGGCTCCTAGAAGTAAATGACGCCATTCTGTGAAGGCTTGACAGATGGCTAGAAGCTCTTTCTCTAGGACGGAGTAATGGGTTTCACTAGGAGTTAATGTCCGAGAAAGGTAGGCGATGGGATGTTCCAAGCTATCCTCTAATTGCTGCTTTAGGACGGCTCCAATGGCGTAATTGGAGGCGTCTGTCTCCACTATGAATGGTCGATTGACATCAGGCTGAGCAAGAATGGGAGCTTGTGTAAATTCAGACTTTAACTGTTGGAAGGCTTTCTCTTGGGCCATGGTCCAATGAAAGGGAACATCTATTTTCATTAAGGCAATTATTGGTTGGACAATCTCGGAAAAGGAAGGTATGAATTTCCTATAGAAATTAGCCAAGCCCAGGAAGGATTGTATCTGTTTCACCGAGGCGGGGCTAGGCCAGGATAAAATAGCCTTGACCTTGGATTGATCCATACCGATACCATCGGGAGTAAGGACAAACCCTAGGTAGTGAACAGTAGAAGTATGGAAGATGCATTTCTCGGGCTTCTCCAGGAGTTTATTTTTCGCGTAAGCATTGTAATACTGCTTTCACATGTTCTTTGTGCTTGAGAGGGTCCTTCGAAAATATTAGAATATCATCCAGATAGACAATCACAAAAAGGAACAGCATGTCCGAAAACACTCGATCCATGAAACGTTGGAACACCGCTGGGGCATTAGCAAGTCCAAAGGGCATGACTAAGTATTCAAAATGCCCAAAGGGTGTTCTAAAGGCTGTCTTCCACTCGTCACCTGCCCTGATACGAATCAAATGATAGGCGCCCCTGAGATCCAGCTTGGTGAACACAACTGTGCCTCTTACTGCCTCCAGGATGTCTGAGATCAAGGGCAACGGATAGCGGTCCTTGAGAGTACATTGATTTAGACCTCGATAATCCAGACACGGTCTGAGTTCTTTAGTGTCTTTTTTAGGAACGAAGAACAGGGAGGCCCCCGATGGAGATTTAGATGGTCGTATGGTGCCATTTGCGAGATTTGTATCCAGGTATTCACGAAGGGCTTTCTTTTCAGGTTCTGATAGGATGAACATCCTTCCAAAAGGAATCACTGCGGAAGGTTCCGTCTCAATAGCACAATCTTCAGGTCTGTGGGGAGGTAAGGCCTGAACAATGGCAGAGGAGAAAACATCGGAATATTCCTGGTAAGCCTCCGGGACCCGGATGATGTTTGAAACTGAGATTGTGTACTGATGAGTTTTAGGAAATTCCTTCGAAGGTGTAGGATCAAGGTCTGGATGTAAGCAGTGGGCCATACAAAACTCAGAACCCAGGAACAAGGATCCCGCTGCCCAATTGATATAGGGGTTGTGTCTTTGAAGCCAGGGCATTCCCAAAACCATGGGGTAATGGACTGACTTGATGATGTCAAATCTTATGCTTTCTCGTTGTTGATTTATAGCAAGCTCGATCTCCTTGGTCTGCAGGGTTATAGGTCCAGAAGAAAGGGGTCTTCCATCAATTGCTTCCACAGGTTGCATGATAGTCTGGGATTCGTAAGGAATATGGTGTTTTAAGACCCATTCATGATCTATGAATACCCCCATAGCTCCACAGTCGACCAGTGCCAGGATGGGGTATATTTCTTTCTTGGATGTTGTCAAGAAGGCCTGTAAGATTACCAAGGAATTTTGTCCAGGAGAGTTCAAGGATAGAATAGAGGTGGAGCAGACATCTCTCTCCCGAACCTGCGCTCCGTTTAGGATCGGGAGCTGGCGTTTCCCAAGCGCCGTGGGGGGGCAATCGGACATTCTCTTACTAAATGTTTGTCGGATGCACAATACATACATAATCCAGTATGAATCCTACGCATCCTCTCTTGTGGTGTAATGGGTCCACGGAAGGCCCCTAATTGCATAGGTTCAGGCTCATTGCTTGGAGTAGAAATGCCTTCTGAGCTCGAAGGGGTTCCAATGGGGTTTTTCTGGGGTGGTAACTTGGTTTTCTTTTTTTCTGCCTTTCTCTCCTAAATGCGAAAGTCAATCTGTAGAGCGAGATCCATTAGCGCTTGAAAGGAACCCGGGTGTGCCACTCTGGCTAGTTCGTCCTTGATCTCTTCGTTTAGCCCTCTTCGAAATAAAGTAAAACAAGCTTCAGAGGACCAATCCGCTTCCTTAGCCAGCTGTTTGAAGCGTGACACATACGTGAGCAAGTCCTGGGTACCCTGATGAAAGTCGCGTAAATGTTCCTGGGCACTGTAAACTTGTTCCGGGCGTTCGAACATGGTCTTGAGGGCCTCTATAAAGCCGTCTTAGTCATCCAGGAGAGCATCACCAGAGTTAACCAATGGGGTGGCCCAGGTCACGGCATTTCCGGAAAGATGCGATATAATAAAGCCCACTTTAGCCCTGGGCGTAGAAAAATAATAAGGCTTAAATGTAAAGTGGACCAAACAAGAATCTAGGAATCCACGAAGGCTCTTTGCTGAACCATCGTACTTATCAACGACGCCGCCTAGAATTATACTCTCCTTCGTGGCGGAATCACGGGATAACACCAATTGTTTTAACAGCGTTTTCCACCTTTAAGTTTTGCATTTCGGTCGTCAGCTCTTGCATGCCACACATAAGATCCTGGACGGCCGCTTCCATGTCTGTATCGAGATCGGTCAGGTGGCGTCTCAATCTGTCACAGGTTTCCCCTTTTCTCACCTGTTTTCTCCGTTTTGCGGAGTGCTTTGTCTGGGTTTTCTTCCAAGCAGTTCGGGTCTTGTACAAGCCCGTTCGGCCGTCTTCGGATTCCAGGATTCGTTCAGCTTCTTCGTCTGGGATCTAGGAAACTCCAGGAAGCTTGGAATGGATGCAGCACACGGAGGCGGTCTGCGCGGAACGCGGAAGAAACAAGATCAAGGAAGGTAGTAGGAAAGGAGAAGGATGAAGGTCCGAGAACCAGGAAGCAACACAGTTCAGGAGAACGAACTACAGAGCATGTCAGGCCACAGCTGTCGGTAGCGTTGAGATGCGCTGAACCGCAGGGGAGTGGCTAATTTATAGAACGTGCTGCATAGGACGTAAAGGGCGATAGACCGTGTTCCGTGTATACGGCCATGTTGGGTGTACTACAGCGAGTAACCCCCGATGTGCCAGGGACCAGGAAGACCAGAAAGGGCGTGATCGACGGATCATGACAAGTACAGAGGTTACAGGAGAGGTCCTCTTTAGTACAAGATCACTGCGGCTTCATGAGGGGGTAGTGAAGGATGGGGTACCAGGGACTATATACCCAGAAGACTAGATCAGGGAATTAGAGAAGTCCAGCAGCCTCCAGCTCTAGAGACGTTTGTCTGACCAGCCTTCGGCTGAAAGTTTGATAGAGCTGGCTGGGAAGCCCTGTTAGCCAACTGCATGGTGGAAGCTCTGGTATTCAAATCGGTGTTATTTAGCCATTATGATGTTAGGAAACGTCACCACCAGCCCCGGGCTTGATAACTGCAAGCGTCTGCGTCATTATGGCAGTGCTGGAAGGGCTTCCAGCCCCAACCAAAATGGCGACCGCTTCTAATGCATCGTTAGAGAAACGCATCGTTGGAGAAACTGGCCATCTCCCAGCTTAAGCTCCATGCTGAATCTGTTGGTAATCTTCATGACCATCAATCTGGCTTCAGAGCTGCCAGAAGCACGGAAACTGCTCTCCTGAACATCCGTGAGGATCTGCTCTCGAACCTTGACCCCAACACTCTGTGTGTTCTCATTCTGCTCGATCTCTCTTCTGCCTTTGATATGGTCAACCATGCCATCCTGCTTAACCGTCTCCGTGATAACCTGGGTATCACTGGTCAGGCTCTGGCGTAGCTGACCTCCCAGGTCCAACTGGTGTCCTTCCTCTCTGACATCTTTTTCTCTACCTGTGGTGTCCCCCAGGGATATAATCTCTCTCCCTGGCTGTTCAACCAGTATATGGCACTCCTTGCCCACCGCATCGCTGCTCTCTGCCCCAACTTTCAGTGCTATGCGGACGATACCCAGCTCATTTTCAGGCTACCCTCGGCCTCCTCCTCTCCTTCCCTCATCTCTGACTGTCTGTCTGCTATCCAGGAATAGTGTGCCGCCAATGACCTCTGCCTTAATGCCAGTAAGACTGAGATTCTACTCATCTGCACACCAACTCCCTCCTTCCCTGCAGCTCTCTGGCCGGCCTCTTGGCCCTCTTCCTGCTCCTACCTGCAAGGCAAAAACCCTCGGGGTCATCTTCGACTCCACACTCTCCTTCTCTCCTCACATATCTGACGTCTCTAAGAAGTCACACTACCAGCTGCACCTCCTCAGAGGTATTCTTCCTTTCCTCTCCTTCCCCCAGAAGCTCACTGTCTTCCGAGCCCTGGTTCTCTCGAAGCTGGACTACTGTAACAGCCTCTATCTAAATCTGCCTTCCTCTACTCTCTGCCCTCTGCAACTCATCCAGAACAGGACTGCGAGACTTGTCCTTGGCCTCAAGCCCAGGGACCGTATCTCTCCAGGATTGAAATCTCTACACTGGCTCCCAGTGGCTGCGAGGATTAAGTTAAAAACCCTCTGCATTGTCCACAAGGCCTTCTGGGGCCCGGGGCCTAAATACCTTCAACTCTCTCTTCCTAAATATCTTCCTCCGTGAGCTCTTCGCTCATCCGTCTCCAACTCCCTCAGGGTCAGCCGCTTCTCCAAGCAACGAGCTGGGGGTAGATCTCTCTCCGCGGCAGGGGCCTCCCTCTGGAACAGCCTTCCTGCCTCCCTGAAACTTGAGGAGAACCATCTCCGGTTCCGGAAGCACCTCAAAACTTTCCTCTTTGCTTCTGCTTTCTCTCCCCCTCTCCCCAGATAAATTCTTGACTGAAACTGCACTGAATCTGCAACTGGGCGACTCTCACCGATCTCGGACCTTGGCCCAGCCACTCTCCACTTGCACTGCCTCCCTGGCAACCCCTGCACTGCGGGACTGTCTCTGTATCCCTACAGCCACCCTTCCCAGCACTTGTCTGCGCTTACCTTGCACTTGCCACCAGCTGGCCCTATTATTTATTTTTTATTCTACTTACCCTGTACTGCACGTTCCCCCCTCCCTTTCCCCTTACACTTTTCCCTTCCCTCTACCCTTGCACTTCCGCGATCTGAATGACACCTGGCCTAGTCGGATCGTTGTCTGTCTTCCCCTTGTTTCCCCCCTCCCGGCCTCGTTGTGCCTTAAAACACTTGTGTATAGGCGTGTTAAAAATGCCATATCTTATCATATATCATAACGCAGTGGTGTCAGAATGTCAAGATGCTGTTGTACATAGGAAGGCAGAAACAACTACAAGAGTCGTCAGAAACCGGTAAGTGTCATGATCTCTGCTTCCAAAAGGTCAGGGTTTTCCCAACTCCCTTGGAAGCAGATCCATAACCCAGGTTCCGAGTGCCAACCAGTCCCTATTGGGACCTTTTGGACCCAGTCCTGGCGCCAGTGGCACCAGGCTCATAAATATGCCCAGTCCCAGCGCTGGAAGCGCCGGGCTCATAATGCTTGGGTGGACTTACCTGCAGCAGACCATGCTGCTTACTTGCCTGCCAGTTGAGTCTCTGATCCTCTTCTGTTTGGAACTACTTTTCCTGTTGGGTGGGGCAGGAGCCACTCCCTAGATTCAGAACACTGGAACTCTTCTGGAAAGCAGGAACTCTTTTCTTACCTAGGTGTGGCTGTGGAAGGAGACACCTAAGCACTACAGGAGGCTATTTAAACCACACCCGCTGGATGAATCTTGCTTTGCGTTATTCTGCATCCTCAGCAGCAGAACGCTCATCGTGTCTTCTGCATCTGATCCTGGGCCTAAGGAAAAAGGCTTACCATTCTGAATCCAGTCTTCAGCAACACCTATAAAGACAAGAAAGAACAGGTTAGCATTACGGTCTTCAGTGACAGCTCTTCAGTTACCTGGTCCATCGGCTGTCACCAACGCCTCGCGCTGCATTCCGGCATCTGAAAGACAAAGGCTTACCTACTCTTCGTGCGCTCCGGAGGTCTTCACTCTGCATTCCGGCATCTGAAAGACAAAAGCTTACCAACTCTTCGCACGCTCCGGAGGCCTTCGGCGCTGCATCCCGCATCTGAAAGACAAAACAAGGTGCGTTTAAAGACATTGGGGAACTTTAATACTCACGTGCCATTACTCCTTTCCACATCTAACCCAGTGGATATTCCGGCACCCTGCAGCTGCCCCGAACTTGCACCTGCAAAATAAAAAGACAGTTAGAGCGCATCGTGAAGCAGGCAGCAAGCGCTTACTTACGTGCTTCCAGGCGCTTCTATTCATCACACGGGCTCCATCTTCAACTCACTTCAGCCCGCCATCTGCCATCGCCGGAACCCGGCAAAACAAGAGACATCATTACTAAAGACTTTAAAGACATTAGAATTACTCGAAACTTACCGTTCGTGCAGTAAACGACGGACAGCAGTCCTCTGAAGTCAAGAGGCCTGCTCCCCTTATCCAGTGAAGAAACTGGTTACAGCACCCTGCCTCGAGGCAGATGGAGAGCACGGCGTTCACTTACCTAAGACATCCTTCGAGCCAGACATACAGTGCACAGAGGTCCAGCCCAAAGAGCCAGCCGTGTGTTACACATCACCTTTGAAGATACGGTATACGCCCAGTCAAGACCGGCGCCTCTACGGGAATCAGGTGAGCGTTACAGTAAGCTCTGCATCACAATACAGTGACTTTCTGTTTTGCATAGTGTTGTTTTCACTTTTTTGCTTTCTCTAGCCCTGGTGCCCTCATGATCTACTGCTTACTTGCTACCTGCTTACTTGCAAACTCCTTCTGTCTGGCTATCTCTCACATTGTTCAGCTCTTCTCTTACTGCTTTCATTGCATCAGCTATCTGAGTGCAGTCAATCCATTTGTGCTCCATTTGGATGCCTGAGACCTCTTGGTCTCTTGTTCAGAACGTTCTCCTGCCCTGGCAGACCTGCTCTCAGTTCCACTACTATTGTAACCTGGCTACCACGTTCCTCGGACTCCCAATTTTCCAGTATTCCCACTACTTTTTCCCAGAATTGTGTTTTTCCTCACTTACTGAGACTTGCCAACTCAGGATACACACCCCTCTCCCCCTAGCCTTTGTCACAAGTCTCTCCCCTTCTCACCTGTTTTTCCTGTTTGCTTGTGACCTTCTTTGATGATTTCTTTCGCACGGTCCGGGATTTGTATAAACCTGTGTGTTGGTCTTCGGGTTCCAGCGTGAGGATAGCAATCCAACTCCAGGAGACGTTCAGATGTCCAGGACGGGAACCAGGAAAGAACAATGTCCGAGTTCGGAGGCACGGAACGCCGTGACCCGAGTGCAGGCGAAGATCCAGGAAGAAGCTCGAAGGTAAGTTCGAGGAAAGGAAAGAAAAGGAGGAGGATTCAAGGAACTGGGAAACAGGATCCAGAAGAAAGCCCCGAGCGAACTCCGGCAACACATGTCCAACTACAGCGAGCAGTAGCGTTGAGACGTGCAGAGCTGCGGGGGCGTGTCTGTTTAGTAGAACATTGAGCGTGGTGCGTTCTGTATCAAGCGGCCATGTTGGGAGGATCAGGGCATTCAGTCCTCTATGGGTCAGGGACCACGAAGTCCAGAATGGACGCAGGCTACGGTTCATGACAGCCTTCCAGTGAACTTTCTAGGCGGCGGGGTGGGTACTTGAGGGGAATGGGGGGGACAGGCATAACTTCTTCGATCCCGAGCCACACAAAGCTTCAACAGTAAGGCCTGTCGCTGACAAATTGCGACGCCAAACACCACAAAAAGAAATGGAACAAATCCAGGAACTGGTAGCGGCTATTTAGGGTTAAAGGAATGGTGCGGTCAGAAATATTATTGTCCCTATGGTTCGGGCATGTGTTTTTAACCATACGTTGATCGATCGTACAAACATTTCCTATGCACCTTACCGTAGTTTTCGTCTTTTGTACACAAGCGAAATCAGGCAGCAGGGTACGGCCATCTTGTGATAATCTTATCAGTTGCTGCATCGCCCAAGGTGGACTGCCTTTGGGGCACTAAATCATATCCCCTGAGCCTGACATCACCAAATCATTGATATTCTCCGCCTTTCTCCCTGACGTTACTGGGCAGCATACCCAAACGTGCCCAGTCGTCACCTACGCGACGACGCAGAACCCGGAAAACAACAAATCGTCTCACAACACAGCACGTCACAATTTGGAATATGAAACTGTACTTTAAAAGGAAACAGCAAGACTGTACAATTTGTAAAGTACATGTATTTCACAGTAAATTCTTCTAGAACATTCGGCGATTGACATATTCAATCAAAATGGAACTTTTTTTCTTTGCTCTCGATCTGCAAATGTTTATCGTGAGTCACGCGCTGTACCTTTTGGGTACACAGGGTGTTTGTTTTGGGTAAAAGAAGCCCCTTGGTCGCACGGTGAATTGCAAGGCTTGTGCATCAACTTCGCACTAGACCACCGTAAAGGTTGTTATGTTGCTCCTAATCGCTGGTACAGCGTAAGGGCATATCGGCCCTTGGCGATCGTCCCAAAAAAGAGTCAAATCCAGTGATTGACATGTAGCTGCAGCTGGCAGTTGAAGAAACCATCGGTTGGGGTCTGGAATCGATGACAATCGCAGAATGGCAGGATGTACCTGTTTGCTAAACATAAAAATAGAAATGTGTCTCAGTAGCCGATCTTTATTACGATTAATCATTTCACTTATTAATTCGGCATCGAGTTACAACTAACGATTAGCACAGACGTGAAACAATGTGAACAGAGAGAACACAACGTGGAAAGTACTCCACTATTTGCTTCCCATGATATTGCAATGGAGTATGTTCAGCTCTAAACGTGATGCGAAAGCTGAGGCAACAATTCGAGGTGCACAATTTAATGATTTATTAGCGTTGAACTAGGGGGAACCGAGTGGTGGTCTACATGCGTCTCGATGCTGGACTGCCCATGTGCCCAGTAAAAAGACCAGTACACAAAGGTTGTACTTGCGTTTCATTGCAATATGCCACACAGAACTAACAAGTACAATGTAACCCAGCAATAACGGTCAGCTGATGATAATTGGACTGGTTCTGGTATAAAATCACCTAAAGTGAAACTTACATTATATTCAGCATTTCCATTCTCTTGGCGTAATGCAGACTGTAACGCAGACTCTGTTCGGGTCAATAATTTTTCATAAACTGAACTTACATGTACCTAAGTCCAGTTTTGGAATGGAGAACATTTATCATATCTTACGTTATTACACCCCTACTTCAATTCAATCCCTTTCGGAATGGTCCCTGTCTCTCAAGGTCAAAAAACGATTGAACCTTATACTGTGTGTGCAACGCGTGGGCTTCCTCAGCTCGCAAGCAAAAATTCAAAACTGGTGACCTTCACTCAGAATGAACATACGTTCTTAGTGTGCAACATCTCGTGTCAACGCATCCATGAGAACTGGAATTGTGAAGCATGGGCACAGGAGGAAAAATTTGGGGGCTGTCACTGCTCACTGTTCGTGGCGCTGCTGAGGGGTAGGGGAAACTTGCCAATGACCGAATGCGCCCTACTCCAAAATTGTAGTCGAGGAAACACAAAAACAGAGTCAAAGTGTGTCTAGCAATAGCCCCAGCTCTGCTTATGTCACAGCCTCCTACCCCATGGCATGTTTTGTTCACAGTCAGTACTTCTTGCGTGCCTAGTATCTTATGTACCCTAGGTCTCATTCCTTTTGTGTGATGAGCAGTTATTCAGTGGCTTGGGTAACTGTATGGTAAGGCAACTGCTGAACCCCAAAGATTCTTACACACTGTTATCCATCTGGCCCTACCGCAATCAATGAAGGTCCCACAGTAGCTCGACGAAACTGTGAAATGTGAAAGGAGAGGGTTACATTGTATGGCAAACTTAAAAACTGTACTATGTGGAAAAAAAGGACAAAGAGGATAGATTTCAAAAGAGAAATTGCATACTTTATTTGAACACTTCATAAAAACATTGTTGGTAAAAATAAAACAGATGGTAATCCTTTGTACCGGGATTTGAACTGTTCAAAGAGCTCTGCCTTAGGTGGACAGGGCACGTTGGAAATGTTTTGTGGCAATGTATGTGTGCTCTGAACAAAATTGCACGCAATTCCATGAGTATGCATCTCCAAGACATTAATAATAAGATATTTCACAAAATCGAATTCCATTTCCTCACAAACTGGCTTGACCACCCATTTTTGCTTCTTTTCGTAAAGGCCATAGTGTAGTGAAGCATCCCCAAGTTTCCTGCAGTCCTAGATTGTTCACGGCCTACATTCTCGTTATGCGCTAATACCGCTAGTAATGTCCTATATTTCATCCCTCCGATGCCGAAATGCAATCTCTTTGGCCTGTACTTTAGGCACATATGGTGGAACACCTCCAAATCTCCTGTGTGACAGAATTCTGTGGGTCCCTTCAGATCTCTTGATAGAGTTTTATCAAACACAATCTTCTCAAGGGCTTTGTGTGGAGGTGAAGATGGAATCAACCACTTCTTCTTCCGTGCCTTCTCTGGGGACAAAGGGCCATGTTCACATTGGTGGAAATGTTGGTTTTCTGTCCAAGAGTGAACGTTGGAACAGTGGTGTATTAGTGACCGCCATTTTTCCAATAGAATTTCCACAGACCCATCACATGTTTTGGAGCTCCACCAAAGATGGTTGCTGAAAGACTGGGACCACTTTGAAATACTTTCAGAACCTTTTTTTCCCCTGCAACTGAGATTTTTTTATTGATTGATTTGGCAACATGCCATACATCAAATTGATGTTTAATATTTGGAAACCTGCACGACCACCGAAATCACAATTTTTTAACTTTCCATGTCCTGAAAGTGGTATGTGCAGTACTTAGCAGAAAATACGGTGCTGTCACACTGTCCATCACCGGCTAGCCTGAACCGTTTGTTGGAGAATGTACTTTGAATAGACAATTGTTCAATTTTCCAAGCTTCACTAATGGCAGGGAATAGAGAATCAGTTTGATATTTGTAGTACTGCATTTTAGAAATGAAATGGAGTCCCACAAATTGAGAGAAACTGGACAACTTCCTAAAACGAGAGCCACTGAAAAGTAAAGCTGCTGCACACAGTAGATTGCCAGCTGGCAGTTTCCCCAGCATCGGTTGAGCAGACCATGAACATTTTTTATGTAACATTTCACAGGTGGCATGTATTTTGAGGTTACTGCCTTGTGTTAGACGAGTCACATTCACCAATGGCTTCCCACATACTTCCCCTCTCACTGAATGCACATATGTCAGCATCTTTATAATCTCCATCAAGATGCTGTCGAATACTATGCATTTGGCCTCCTTTATTAGACTGTCATCCTGCATTAATGTTGTTTCTGACTGAACTGTTGTGGACATATCAGCCAAACTGGACATACTATAGTTGAGGTCTTTGTCTAGTTTGTTGGTCAATTGTGTTGATGCTTCAGTCTCTGTCATTTCAACATCTGTTACTTGACCGTGAATGGGAGAAAACATCAATGTCGACTGCTTTTTGGGTGGCACTTTTTTGGCGGGTGTCGATTGTGTCAATTGGTCTGTGACTAATTCAAAAGTATCTTCAATACATTCAGTTTCATCTTCATCTGGTGGAGCAGTCACATTGTAGCAATGGTCTGAAAATACTTCGCTGGATTCACCGGTCACATTAAATTCATTTTCTGGCCATTGGGCAAAGGCATCTCGAGTCTGAACACGCCACGCCTCAATTAATATTTCCTCCATGTTGAAAACAGTTTGGCAAGCAGCATCTCTCATTTGTGTCGCTGTCTGTGTCTGCATAGTCCGTACACCATCGGGCAACTAGAGGACAGGTTGGAAAAAGAATGTTCAATGTAAATCCAACATACAGTATCAGACAATTTACATTAAAAAAAAGCATATTATGAAGGCCTAAGCACAAAACACTTGCTAAAAATAGAAACTGTTTATAAATTACCTTATCTTTCTTTCTTTTCGTTGAAACCTTCTTTACTCTAACGTCACCAACAGCAAGTTGGTGCCACCGACTCAGATCCAAGTGCCTCCCGTTCTATATCCGGATCTTGTATACATCCCTAGAAAAGAGTATCCATTTAAAATAAGTCATTTGTATTGCAAATCAAATTAGACCGACTTTCATTAGAGGGTACTGTCAGTACGCATACCTCTGGCTCCGGAACGACTACAAGGGATGATGTAATTGTAGAGGACGCTCCAGCAACTCCTGAAACACAGTACTTGCATTAGTATGGATACAAATATTGGAAATTGAACACACACATTGGGACGACGACAAAGGTACATATCAATAGCAAACCACAAATGAAACATTGTGTAAACGAATGACACAATATGTAAATATGATCAGATTCTCTCATTCGATGGAACTGTCAGTACCCATAAATCTGGATCAACTACAAGGGATGTTGTAATTGTAGAGGACGCTCCAGCATCTCCCTGAAACACAGTACTTGCGTTAGTATGGATGAAAATATTGGAAATTGAACACACACATTGGGACGACGACAAAGGTACATATCAATAGCAAACCACAAATGAAACATTGTGTAAACGAATGACACGATACGTAAATATGATCAGATTATCTCAAATTCCATGCATAAAACAAGTCTGCAACAGAATAGCTAAGTTAGACTACCTGATACGCGCTCAAAGTGGTTGATAACTCCAGGCAAGACATGGATGCTGAATCTTGTTCCTTCATATTCAGTGCATAGCCATGGAGTTGTAAAGGGAAAGTATTATTTCTTTTTTATTTGGTTTAGTTGCAATGCAACTTTTCAAATATTTAAACATATATAAACAGTAATCGATCATATATAGATGCAGCAATAGTATAACTAAGAAACAAATATAAAATTGCACTAATATTAATAGTCACACTAGGGCACAGATTCCCTTCATCAATTTCGTAACCCTGGCTAGAGGCATCAACATCAATATACAATTACCGCACAATACCACTACCTCACTCACATAAGCATTTGACATACATAGCTCATAGTTGTACAGATACCAATTAAGCCACTAGCGATGGTCTCAATCTTTGTGCTCCGTGCCCTTAAGATTATCTTTGACTCGAGGTAGTACCATATTTAAGAACTGTACTATTGCTAACTGTACTCTCTCCCTCGGGTTAGAAAACAACATTTGCCATAAATTATCGTTTGTTACCTCAGTGTGGATTACAAACACATTATCAAAGCATCTTGACCGTACATTCTTCAGAGCACAACATTCCACTAACAAATGTTGTAGGGTTTCCCTTTTTTCCATTGATGAACATTATCTGCAATAATTACATTCCATTAGAATCAGTTTTCGCCTACACAGGACATCGCGGGTACCCCATAGATTAAATCTGAACCTTAGGAAGTCAGCCCGCACTTTCTGTAACGGACATTTCACTAAATACGGTGCCATCATTCCATGTCTCTATTCCAAATGTCCAGATATTAAAATATTTATACTGAGTGCACTTTGCTAAATTTCTAGCCCAGTCTGCTTGAAAGAGTTTTGCTTTCGCACGCTTAGGGTTCGAAATCAGCAAGTCGAGGGACACATCAGCCTCAGCCAAATGATGAAACACATTGTTCCACCATGACTTCGGGAATACATTTCTAGATTTTAGAAGGTTATAACCAATTACTACTAGAATAGTTCCACTTTTTACTCCCATCAGGCATTTGCATAAGAAAGCACATTGTCTCCACACCGCCTGAACATGAATGGATAGCAACCCAAATTCATGGCATATTAGGGCAATTGGTACTGCATTGGGTAGAACTAGTTTCTGGTTCCAATACCTTGCTTCCAACACCTCCCAATAATTACATTTGTCAAGCAGCCTGCCCTCCACACCGTATAGCATAATTGGTAAGACCTTCATTTTATAGAAGGACACCACATGCTTCAGGGAGAATTTCACAAATCTGTTTATTAGAATTCTATACTGTGAAATTAAGTGCTGCAATTTATTCCCAACAGAAGCCACCTCAGCAGATTTATATTGCTTATTAATAATGTCAATCCCCAAATATTTGTATTTCGTCACTCTTAATAGTTTAATGTCTTGAAGCGTCCATGACAGAGCACGGACGGAGTTCTTACGGCCCGCAGTAGCTGGGCAATTCAAGATTTGGGATTTAGAGACATTGATCATCAAGTTATTTGCTTTAACATACTCCCTCAACCGCGCCAACATGCGTTGTAGACCTTGTGGCGTTTGTGACAGTAACACTAGGTCATCCGCATATAGCAGATGAGGAATTTGCTGAACACCAATCCTCGGGGCATCGCCCTTACAGTTTCTAAATTCATGGCCCAGATCTAAGATAAAGAAATTAAATAGAAACACTGCCAGTGCATAACCCTGTTTTAGCCCACGATGGGTCTCAATTTCCGGCGATAACATCCCATCGAGGCTAATACGCACTCTCATTGATGTTTTTGAGTGAAACATAATAATTCATGACAAGAGGGAGTGTGGGCAGTCGTGTTCTACCAGTTTTTGGAACAGCCGATCTCGGTCAACTGAGTCGAACGCGGCTCTGAAATCGATAAACCCCATGTACAGGGGTTGCCTGTGTTCCAACTGCTGGGCTTTAATCATTCTCAATGATATTATATTTGGAATGGTACCCAGGCCCTTTACAAAACCTGTTTGCAGGGGGTCTATTAGATTTTTGCTCTTTACCCATTCCTGCAATTTGCCCAATAATAGCCGATCAAACAATTTCCCGGAGACGTCGAGCAGAGAGATGGGCCTATAACTACTCGGCTCTTGTCTATCCCCCTTTTTATATATTGGGATTGTTATCGCCTGCGTCCATGAACTGGGAATCTCTGGGTTGTATTTATTAGCCAAAAGATTTTATATAGTATGGACGCCCATAATTCGGGATGTTTTTTGAGCTCAAAGTTAGACAGGCCATCTGGGCCCCTAGCCTTTGAATTACTGGCTGAGTTGATCAAGGCTCAGATATCGGACGGCTCGAACTCCAAATAAAAGGAGAGCGGGGGAATAACTAGCTCAGATAATATTTTAAGAACCGGGTGAGCATACAGTCGTGTAAAATGGTCTACCGAAACGTGCATTTGAATAGAACTCGCTTGTCGGGCCACTTGAGGGGCCACAACAAAATTGTTTATGGCGACCACATCTTTGCAATATTTTTACCAGCTAGGATCTTTAACATATTGGCTCCATCCTCTTGGAATACTGCAGCTCGGTTGCCCTTTTACCCAATTTCTGTAGGACGTTCTTATCTTAGTTATTAAGAGCTGCCTCAAATGCACAGGTTCTTTTTGGGCAGATCTCAGTTCGGCGCGTAATCGCGCTTTCCTTTCTTTCACCGCTTTATCATACGAGTAGAGATGTGTTGCTATTTGTTTTCCTTTGCCAGTTTGATCTCGAAACACCAAGAGTAGGTCAGCTTGCACATTGCTAACATTCCCACCCCATAAGCCGTACTCCGGTAAACCTAGTCTTAACAGTCGTTCTAGATTAGTTACTTCTTTCTCCGACCATCTATTACCTCCGGCATTCACTACACACACCCCATTAATGGGCTCATGATCCAGTCTATCGCTTGTTGTATCCGCGATCCATTTTGCCTTAAGTATATTATGGTCACTTGCCTCAGATTTAGACACAGAAAAGTTTGTTACTGCTGGCCACAAGGCCTCATTCACATAAATATAATCAATGGTTGATTTACTATCGCCCTTTTGCCAGGTCGGAGCAGGGGAGATGTCTGTTTCAAACGCCCCATTAAGAGCAATCAGCCCTCTCGCTTTCACTAAAGATGACCATCTTCTGAATCTTGTTTTATTTTTATTGCCAAGCTCACACAGGCAATTTAGATTCAGATCACCTGCCACTACTAGTGCTCTTACCTTTTTTTCCAGCACTACCAGGTCCAAGATTGCATTTAGCTCATTAAAGAAGCTATCATCAGATATGGCAATCAGGTTCCAGTAAATATTTAGAATTGCGTATCCGTGATCCCCGACGAATACTTTCACCAAAATCATATATTTATTTGGCATGGCCCATAGTTCAGACGACAGCCCACTGCCCATCTTTATCACTGTTAGGATCCCAGAGCTTGGGCGACCCACCGCAGGTTTAATTGCAGAATTCAAGTACAATTTGTAGTTATCCCAAATGGGGACAGAGGTGAGCCACGTCTCCTGAAGCAATACAATATCACAATTCCTCAAATCACTATGATCGTTATTTATAAGATAGATAAAACCCCTGGTATTCCAACTGACCGGGGATATCTGTTTTTCGCCCACTCCCTCCTCACATTACTTCTGAATTCTCATCCGGTTACTCATACCAACAATGGCACGGGGGGGTGTTTTCTGGGCTTTCATGTTTCCCCCCTCATCACGCATTTGCAAACTCCTTGAATGGCAAGGGGTAGTCGACCTTGATGTGTCGTCTGGCATAATCGAAAGAACAAATCCCAGAGCATATAAATCGTCTTTGGCCTGCCAGATTACATTTTGTACAACACGAGATTTAAACCACATGTTAACCGAATTTAACTGACCCTTCACAGAGAATTCAACCAATACCATGTCAGAGGAGACAACATCATCTAATTGAGTGATCTCAGAAAAAATTGCCAGCACTGCACGCCTGTTTAAATCTTATTGAGCGCACGGGGGCCTCCTACAGGCCAAGACCAGTGCATACGGTGCAGGCCTGCTCCGAACCGTGGGCTTCAAGTATCTTCCCCCGTTATGGGGAATATAAATAGGCGGGGGTAGTGCATCTGCTTGTTGATTATGTCCTTGCATCTTACTCTGGGCGCTCTCAATTAGGCACATGATAGCTCCCGACATATGTGAAAGATCTCCGTTGTTTCCATTTTGCCCACCAGATTCATGGGATTGGCTATGAGTACCACCACTCACAGGAGGGGCTGGCACCAGTTTCATTTTAGGTTCTAAGCACAAATCTCTTACTAGAGCTCTTTTTTGCGGGATGTTCTTACCCGTACCCACAACAACTGACTGATCCAAGCACTCTGGTTGCCCTTCACCAACGGGACTTTGTTGGCTATTTATACTACCAATTGTGCTCTTTTGCGGCAGTGGAATTAGCACAGCTGGGGTCAACCCATCCATATAAGCATCAACCGCTTTCCGAATTTCGGCCTGCTGTGTGGCAAGAATTTAATCCATTACCTCTCGTTCGTGGTTCAATTCCACCCCTACCTTTGGGGTTTGGGTTGCTTCTATGTTTGCTCTTTTACTCGCAAAGGGCTCTTTATTTGCTAACACCTCCATGAGCTCATCCAATGGCGGATATTCCATTGCACGAGCAGGGGTAAACTTCAGGGACACATTTCTTCTCTCAGTCGCAAGCAGTTGATACTTCTGCTTAAATGCCTGCGATATTGTTACGGAAGTGCGTTTTGGAACAGTGATTGCTTTAAAGAAGTGTGTTACTGAAGATTTCCCAATGTTTTTCAGGATTTGTTGGTTCTTTGGGAGTTTTTTATTTGTTATATTATCCCCAGACTTTCCCTTTTTGTTTACTTGACTAGCTGGGGGGGAGCTGTTCTTGCGTTCATATCCTTTACAAGCTCACATTGAACCGCGTCCTTAACCGCAGGCAATGGTTTCAATCCCCCGCCTCCCGCAGGGACCAAACCCAGCTCTCCCCTTGGGGTTTCATAAATTATATCAAAACATGGAATTACAGACTTAACCACATAAGGCTTATTAGTAGCTTAAGGAACATTTCCGGGAATTTGACTAAAGTCTACACGGCTTTCCGTTTGTGATGCTACCGAAATCTTACAAGGCAACAATTCATATGTTGACAATCTCTTATCCCATACTTTCACAGTTTGGCATGAGTTCCTCTCTTGCGATGCCAGAATTTTTTCCAAACATTCACTCTGTATACTTAGTTTCTGTTCACATATACACACGGCTCTAGACATAGATGCCAGCACAAGATTCACTGACTGTAAGGCAATACCCCATACATTATCCGGCTGCTGAATAACCACTGATGTATTCGTACTGTGATTATTAGTTATTAATGTTATCTCTCCTGGGGTTTCATTGACAGAAATCGAGTCACTTATACTGCTCTCAGAGAACATGACTTGAGACGCTGATAAATTTTCAGGCAGCAAGTTATCTGAAAAGACTGTCATTTGCATCCAAATCTGTTACCACAGCATCCCCTCAATCCTCTCCCCGATCGAGGGGCACTGCTGGAACCAGAGGCAGAAGCCCCAACACCGGGACTGATTCAAGTAAAGCAGTTTCTGAAATTGAACACTCCCCCCTCTGGCAACCACCTGGCAGCTCCTTATTAGGTACAGCAGAACTTAAATTAGCAGAAGCAGCATCATAGTTCAATGACTGATGTGATTTTTCCAACCCAGTTGCTCCTGTCGCACTGTTGGATTGGGGGGTGTTCCCAGTTTGGGCTCTGAACGCCGACAGTGAGCCGTTACAAAATTTGCAGATGTCCGCATTTCCCACTGCCCTCTGTTTCAATCCACCACGTCTAGGGGTGGAGCATATGGGCGCTGCCTCAAAGGGCTTTTCTCCTCACCCAGCTTTCACACTCTTTAAAGGGCTGCACGCGGGCATATCTGATTTTAGGGTTAAGCGAGTCATAACCTCAAGACTGCTTGCTATAGAGCAGACTCCAATGGGTTCCCAAGCTGCCCTCCGCAGCCCCGCTGCGGCAAAGCGGGACTTGAGGGGACTTGCTTGGGTGCGCACCGCCTCCAACAGCTGTGCACAGCAAGCCTAAACAGTAGAGAAATATATGTTTTTATATATATACATATATATATATATATATATATATATATAGCACCAATGTGCTAATAACAGTGTCAATGTTGATGGAGTTCACCTTATCGTAACTGAAGTTTTACAAGTCCATATGTCCAGAGTCCAAAAGAAAAGCGTTCTGAGCACAGGAACAGCAGCAGCGTCTCGCAGCAAAGCAGGACTTGAGGGGACTTGCTTGGGTGCTTGCCTTTATTTGATTTAGAAATGCTAATATTAAACATTGGCATGTAAGGAGACTGAATATGAGAACATTATGCTTATTTCAATGCATAATATAGCATAGATATCTGTGCCCATAAATCAAATTTCTATGAGGGTTCTATAACCAAGGACTGATGTTTAGCAAAATGGTCATCATTTAAAAAGCTATACAATCTTATAAATATGGAAAGTATTATAAGTGACATTGGGCCACATTACGACCCAGGCGGTAATTTACCGCCTGGGCCGTGACTTTACCACCATGGCGTAAACTACGTTTACGCCATGGTGGTTGGCGGACTTACCGCCCCATTCCGACCTTGGCGGGGCGGTAAGTCCCCAATCCCCATTTACCCTTCCCCATTCCCATTTTTGCCCCATAGGGCATAATGGGAGTGGGGAAGGCGTTAATTACGCCACCGTAATTTACGGTGGCGTAATTAACTCCATGGTCCCTTAGCGCCATGGATTTTAACACCTGCTAAAAGCAGGTGTTAAATCCGCCATGGCGCTAAGGGACCTCGTACTCAGGCGGTAAGGGTCGGCGCTGTTTACGCTGCCGTAAACCCCTTACCGCCTGGGTCGTAATGAGGCCCATTTACACCTAAAATACCAATCAATCCATTTAGCTAACTGCTCACCACCCCAAGGCCTACAGCTAAATCCGGAAACGTGACTCACCTGAGGCGGCATGTGTACGAACAATCGGAATAGCATTTGGGAGCAATTTTCGAGTCGTTCTGAGTTGATTCTTCTTTGTATACAAGGATGTGTCGTACATATTCGGGGTAAAGTGGAGGCTGCAGATGCGGTATCGATCACCCCTCTTGTCCTCAAAGACTTTTTTGACTCTACTTTCAAGCTCTTCCGGCGCATATCCACAATATCTGACCCATTCTATAATTCGATCTACAGTCTTTGGGAATACCTGCATTGTAGTGCCTTCAGATTTCTCATTGGTATTAGAAGGGCAACGGAAAATCTAACATGCAGGCATTGTTGTAAATTCTGCAAAAAAAAGGTCAACATTATTCGAAAATTACTTTGCCTAAAAACGTGAGAAAGGAGGAATTATACCATACATTCTTCAATGCAAGCTTTGTTTTGGTCACTACAGCAAAACCAGTGTAGCGTGGGCGGCTGTATTATATGATAACTTTCATAAACAGTTCTTTGATGTGACGAAAATAATTTAATGTTACTCGTCCCTTGAATGTGCTATCCTGCATCAAAAGAAAATATGCTTATATTAGAGACAAGGTCCACTAAGGCTGCAATTCGATGCCAATTGACACTGATGAAAATTGATATATCGATAACATAACAAATGAAACTCAAGTCAATGAGACGAATGAACATAACACTACTGAGTACATTAGTTCAAAATAGATAGAAATTTAGAGATGAAGGAGATATGATTAGGATACATACCCTTACCTTGACCAACAAACAGTTGGATTCAGCAAGCATAGTAGTTAGTGGCAGGAGAACAGTGAGATGTTCACAGGTAGCACGACGACAAGCTGACTCACAACGGTCACAGAAATTCGCAGTTTGCACGACGACGAGCAGATTAGCATTGGTCACCGGGGTTCTCAGGTAGCACGTTCACGAGTTGACTTGCAGTGCTCAAAGATGTTCTCATGATACATGTCAAGTGGTTTATAAAGAATTACAAAAAGGGGTGTGTATGTGAATGAATGACGTGTATATGTCGTGGTATTATGTGGATTGCATGGGTGCAGCGTGCTTCAAGGCAAGCCTGCCTGGAGACACAGGGTCTGAGGAGGGCATGTGAACAATGACCCCTGCGTGTAAGATACCTTTAAAGTGTACATGGTGTTTGGCACCTTGCCGTTAACGCCCATGACAGCACTCTTTGGCAGCGCACATCCACTGGCGCCAACTGCCTTTGATAATGGAGGGGGGATGGATGGGCATGGGGCGTGCAGACAAGGCACCGGAACACTGCTGAATGGAGACACACTTATGTGGATTGCAGGGGCGCGGCCTGCTTCAAGGGGAGCCTGCCTGGAGACAGGGGGTCTGAGGAGGGCATGTGAAAAATGACCGCTGCGCGTAAGATACCTTTGAAGTGTACATGGTGTTTGGCACCTTGGCCGTTAACGTCCCTGACTGCACCCCTCGGCAGCGCACATCCACTGGTGCCAACTGCCTTTGATAATGGAGGGGTGATGGAAGGGCCTGGGGCGTGGAGGCAAGACCCGGAACACTGCTGAATGGAGACACACTTGATTCACTAAAAAACTGAAACAACCATTGATAAAAGTTCTGTTGTGTTTTATTTTGTTCCGGTTGCAGCTCAGTGAGAGAAAATCCCCTGTACTGACCGCTGTCACTGGGCAAAGTTTCTCTAATGGCACCAACGACACAGGCGGGTATTACTCGTCGAACAGTGTCCAAGCCTCCATGTAAACAAACGATAGTCTACCAGCCTGTACCAGCTGTGAAAGAGAAAGATAAAAAACTGTTTTTAAATTACCAAGATAAGCGTATTAAACCTTAGTTGTCAATGACAATTCTTGTATCCAATGGCATTTTTGCCAGTACAAATGCTACCTAACACTGTACAATATTGAACGACTATTATACGACTATAACTAGAGAATTGCAAGACTAAATTGGTATGACAATGATATATTGAAGTTACGACAATATAGGAGACAACCATGAAATAGTAGTGGCCTAAGTGACATCACAACCAGAGTATACTTACTTGGATTACGAGGGCGAACTGTTAGGCGAAGTTTGTGCATAAGCACCATCAAAATCCTCAACACGGACCGTGTGAGGCAGGCTGCCCTTAAGTCTGGCAGCTCGGTAACGCATTGCAGCCGTGGCTCGCCTTGCGATATGTAGGACAAGCATCCAGAGTTTTCTCAGCAGCAGCAGTTCTCCACCTCGGTTGGCATTATCGCGCACCGATTGCAGGTACACCAGGTGGAGACGCCGTCCATGCTACTAGGCTCAGGCTCTTGATCTGTTGAATCGTCCTCCCAACTGTTGTCCGAAGCCCCATCGTTTCCGCATCTTTCTCTTTCCAGTAATTCTACCTCAGAATACTCGGGCTCATACTGGTAGGGCATTATTGTTGCCATTGTGGGGTAAACAAACGAAAATAATGTATAGCGATGGTATTGGTATCTGTTCGCACAGGCTACAAGCAACAAAGGTAGCTGATCAGAGCACAGAAACGAGTCACAGAATACTCAAAGAAATACAGTGAGAGGAATGGAATAGAAAATCTGATGTGTGTTGTGAAATAGTCTGTTTATACTTATTGAGGAAAGAGGCATCCTTCCATTTCCATGGCGACACATCATTAGCTGAAGCACAGAGAATGTTGACACGAGACGTGCTTTGGCGTTGTGAAATGGGCGGTACGCGTCTAGTGATGTCAGGCTCAGGGGCGGGAGATATGATTTAGTGCCCCAAAGGCAGTCCACCCTGGGCGATGCGGCAACTGATAAGATTATTACAAGATGGCCGCGCCCTGCTGCCTGATTTAGCTTGTGTACAAAAGACAAAAACTACAGTAAGGTGCATAAAAAATGTTTGTACGATCGATCAACATATGGTTAAGAACACATGCCCACACCATAGGGACAATAATATTTCTGACCGCACCATTCCTTTAACTGTGGAGGTACAGAACCTGAAGGTTGAAAATGCTGTGCTTAGGCAGGCAATGGCTCAGCGGGAGGTAGCCCTAGAGGCCTCTCCATATTGCTCTTCTACAGTGGAAAAATACTACGGAAACCCAAAGGAATTCATTGACAATTGTACAGTGACATTTGATTTCCGACAAGCCTCATTCCCCACATACAGAGCCATGGTAGGGTTTATGATTTCCCACCTGGCTGGTAGTGCCCTAGCCTGGGCGACACCGTTGGTGGTAGCCAACAGTCCTTTAATGGACAACTATCAGGGTTTTTTCACTGCCTTTTCCGTAATATTTGACAGACATGAGCTAACCTATACGAACCAAGACACCTTGGGCCTCATTACAAGTACTCCGGTCCGGAATTAACACTGCTGGTAAAACCATACCGGCACCGTTTCCATGTCTGCCCAATCATGACCCGCGGCCCCGGTAATAGCACCACCCACAACCGCCACCGCGGAAATAGGGGTCCCGTTAAGTCCGTCTGCACGGAAACCCCTCTGTTACCGTCAACACGAAACACTGTGAGCATCACAACTAGCTCGGACACGGAAATACCGGCAAAGAAATGGTGTAAATACCGTGATCACAGTAGCGGAACCGCCGCCACCGCGAACATGGCGTTATACACTGCCTGCTGAACTGAATCAGGGCACAGGTGCACCAAATCAGCCCAGCTGGACCTAGCAGGCCACTGGGAGCCTACAAAAGGGCCACACCCAGCCCAACACAAAACAGAACCATGCAGGCAGCAGGTCTAGTAGCACTGGGACTGGGCCTACTCAACCAACAGGCAGCACTGCACATGGTGGCAGTAATGGCGCAGAGGAGGAGGCGTAGGCGGAGGAGGCGCAGGCGGCATTCAGCCAACCCTGCAGCTATGGCAAACCCCATTGCCCAGCCAGCCCGACCCCGCCGCCAGCCAGCAATACCACGCATCAGGGCCTCACCCTGGAACCTCACCCCAGGACAGATCCACACACTATACCGGCTGGACCGTGCAACAATCCTGCACATCACCGCCATGATTGAGGACAACATCAGCAGCCAAATTGACACCCCCACCGCCATCCCCCCCCTCTTGAAGGTTGTCTCAGTACTGCATTTCCTTGGCACTGGCACCTATCAACATACGGTTGGTGAGCTGCACGGCATATCACAACCCTGTTTCTCAAAAATCCTGGTACAGGTACTGGATGCCCTGTTGTGCCATGTGTCGGAACACATAGCTCTACCCCGCACCCTCCCCGAGGTCATTGCCACCAAGTTGGCCTTCCATGCCATAGCAGGCATGCCAAATTGCATAGGCGCAGTTGACTGCACCCACGTTGAGCTGACAGTACCACGTGCAATTGAGGCGGTGTTCCGCAATAGGAAACAGTATCACTCTTTGAATGTCCAGATGGTTTGTGATGCCATGCAACTGATTACACACTGCTGCGCACGTTTCCCAGGCTCATCACATGACTCAATGGTACTGCGGAATTCCACGTTGCCACGGTACATGGAACGCTATGCCGGACAAAGCACATGGCTATTGGGTGAGTACAGCTGACAATGCTACAACCCTGTCGAAGTGGTGTGTGTGTGTCCAGGCCAATGAGCATTGTGAGTGTGCCGCTGTGACCGCACATGCATCACCCCCCTTCCATCTACCAAATACACAGCGGATGCCAAACATCATGAAGGAAGACATGACAGGGCACCACAATGTGCCCGTGCACACGCTGGCACAGCCAATCCAGTCACTGTCCCATGAACCTTGTGCCACTGCAGACACCCACCCTCAATTGAAACACTGCCTCAAAAGGCACGAGAGGCGTGTAAATGAGACGACGTGTATTTACTACTTCCGTACAGTGGAGTCACTCTGCCATGTGTGGACAGCACTGCACCGTGACATGCACACAATCAAATGTCACCCGCAGGGCACAGTAAACATGCAAGTTAATGTGTAGGCCCATATCCAGTTAGCGACACATCGTGATGCCCAAAACATACCTCCATACACTGCATGGTACATATGCATGAATGAATGATGATACAAGAATGCACAGCAGCAGATGAGGACATGATGCCACAAACACTGACATGTTCCCCCATCTACATCCCATGTAGGTGATGCGGGATATGCACTCACGCCATGGATGATGACACCTGTACGGAGACCAAGGAACAGGCATGAAGAGGCATACAATAGGGCATATATCCACACACGTGGAATGATTGAGAGGACATTTGGACTGCTGAAGGCCCGTTTCCGCTGTCTGAGTAGATCTGGCGGATCACTGCTGTACAGCCCAGTGAAGACGGGTAAAATCACGCTCGTATGTGCCATGCTGCACAATATATGCCTGCGCAGGAACATCCCAATGCCACCAGATGCAGATGAGGAAGATGGGAATGGGGATGGGCATGGAGATGGAGATGGGGATGGGGATGGGGATGGAGATGGGGATGGGGATGGGATGGCACCGCCTCCCCCTGGGGGTCCAAATGATGGCCAGAGAGCACGGGATGCCCTGATTCGCATTTACTTTTGAGTCACAGCACATTCACAGAAATGCACGAACATGGTGACGACAATGAATTAATAGTTGCACTGCAAAATAAATGATCAATGTCCACACATGTATGTCTTGATTCGAAATGGTGATGTATTGATGTAATAACAACAGGGAAGGAGGTGCATTGGTTAGGGAAGCTGAACACCCTGGGCCACCCACCACCCAAACGTGCCCACCCCCACCCAGGCACCATTGTTCAAACCCCCAAAACTACCTACCCCACCACCCAAACGTGGCCATCCCCACCCAGGCCCCATTGTTCAAACCCCCAAAACTACCTACCCCACCACCCAAATGTGCCCACCCCTCTCACACCCTTGTAGTCCACATGTGTCCTGCACTGCCCCACACACATGCCATCACTTCCGTGTGCGCTTCTGTGCCTGTGCAACCTTGCCCGAGGGACCCGTTAGCCTACTCGAGCGCCTCCTTGGACTGGCAGTAGTGGAGCTGGATGGGGTGGTTGTGTTTGATTGCGCAGAATCTGGGATTGAGGGTATCCGTGCCAGATTTGCCTGTTGGCCAACCAACATGGTCTCTACAAGCCTGGAGGTGTGGTCGTTGCCCTCCCGCACATGGCGTGCAAGGGTTACTATAGTGCTTGCAAAGCGTCCGATGGACCTCGACAGGCGACGCACTGAGGCGCTGTAGCTCTCCCTCTGCAGCCTGGATTCCTCTAGCTGCCTCTCCACCAGCTGGGTGAGGGTAGCCTGCTGCTCCTCCATCTGCTGCATGCGGGCATTCAGTTCGGCCATGGATGGGGTGGGCGACCTCATGGGACTCCTCAGTGATGTGGGGCTGAACTCCAGCTCATGGAAGGAGCCCAGGTCTTCCAATGTGGCCATCTC
This sequence comes from Ambystoma mexicanum, assembly GCF_040938575.1. NCBI lineage: Eukaryota > Metazoa > Chordata > Amphibia > Caudata > Ambystomatidae > Ambystoma > Ambystoma mexicanum. The sequence goes on along the minus strand of NC_090938.1, from coordinate 702,240,358 downwards.
CCCCTGTGGCCCTGTTTCCGAGTGCTCTTGCGGGGCACTGTAATCACTGCAGGCCGCCCCCTCTGCAGTGCTGCTGCCTTCGGTGTTGTGTTGGGTGGCCATGATAGGTTCCCGTGGCACCTGTCTAGACTCAGGCAGTGTGGAGACGGTGGGGATGTCGGTGGTGGTGGTGGGCGGCACATCTGTAGTGGCTGATAGTGTGGCCAGAGGTGCAGAACTGCCGGCAGCATCCTCCTGTGTGGTGGCGGTGGCTTGTGTACTTGCCGGTGCAGATTGTCTGGCCTGTTGTGCAGTATCACTGTCACTTGAAACGGCTGTGGGGACACAAAGGGCATGCAATTAGTGTTGTTGTGGTGGCAGATGGGTGCATCACATGCGTCATTAAGATTGTACATTGAATAGTGTTAGTCACATGCATCTGATTGCTGGTGTATGCATTCTGTGATATTGGTTGCCATACGGATCATGATAGGTCCTTTGGCCCACACATGCACTGCCAGGGCGGGGGGGTTGTCAATGGGTCCTTTGGCCCACACATGCACTGCTTGGGGGGGGGTTGTTAATGGGTCCTTTGGCCCACACATGCACTGCCTGGGGGGGGTTGTTAATGGGTCCTTTGGCCCACACATGCACTGCCTGGGTGGGGGATGTTAGTGGGTCCTTTGGCCCACACATGCACTGCCTGGGGGGGTTGTTAATGGGTCCTTTGGCCCACACATGCACTGCCTGGGGGGGGTTGTTAATGGGTCCTTTGGCCCACACATGCACTGCCTGGGGGGGGGTTGTTAATGGGTCCTTTGGCCCACACATGCACTGCCTGGGGGGGGGGTTGTTAATGGGTCCTTTGGCCCAGTACTCACAACTGCATATTTTCATGTGGCATTCATGTTTGGGCACTTACTGGCATCTGCAGGTGGGCTCACTCCTGCCTCAGCCTCCCCGATCCCATGGATTCCCTCAAGGTGGAGGACGCTGCTGCAACGCTCCTCCCATGCTTGCAGCCTCAGTGGGGAAGGGGGTCCTCCGCCTGTCCCACTGCTGCGTTGGCGGTGCGTGGAAATGAGGTTGCGTACCTTCAGCCTCAGGTCGTCCCACCGCTTGTGGCAGTCCTTCACGCTCCTCACTGTCACGCCCACAGCGGTGCACTTGCGTGCAGCTTCGGCCCACACCTCCTTCCTCCGCTGCTGTGTGTCACGCCGTTGGTCGGCGCTGAACAGCATCTCTGCATTGTCCACAATGTGCTCCACCAAGACGGTTAGCTCCGCCTCGCTGAAGCGCTGTTTGCGCTGCCTCTGAGCAGGAATCCTGGCAGACATGCTGGTGGTCCCTTTTGGCTTCTCAGAGTTAGGATTGTGCTTGTGCTGGCTCTGGATGGCAATGGATTGTGCTTTTATATGATGGCCGCCTCTCTGTTTCCTGTTTTGGCTATCATGGTATTTCCGGTTCCGTGTCCGTGGCGGCGGACACGGGTTTTGCGCCACTTGTGGCTGCGTTATTTCCATTTCCGTGGGGTTTTCCGTGACGGCGGTAACAACGTTTCCGAGTCCGTGTGGTGCGCGCGACCGACAGCGTGTAATCGGACGGTTTTTCTGCATCCTTGCGGACACGGAAACGTTTTTACCGCCGTCACGGATTTTGCACGGTCCCGGACTGGCAGGTTGTAATGAGGCCCCTTGTTAGACTTTAATCAAGGAAGCCTAGATATCCTCACCTATGTCACAAAGTTTAAACAATTGGCTCAACAGACGGCTTGGCTCAAAGAAGCCTGCTTCACTCTCTTCCGTAGATGCTTAGCCTATGACCTAAAAGATTAATTGGCCAGAGTACCGAGGGCAACCTCCTTTGACGATCTGGTCAAGTTAGTGTTACAAATGGATTACCACCTGCAGGAACGCAAGGCAGAAAGACTTAAGGCGTGTAGCAGTTTCTCTCGTTCCACATTGGTTCCTCCAGTTTCACCTTTCGATGAGGTAGCCACAAGTAAACACATGGGGATCGATGCTGCAACGGGCCCTCTATCTGAGGACGAAAGACATATGTATTATACTGTAGTGGAACGAAAAGTGCATTTTCGCGGGTGCAGTAGCCTGCTGAGCTAACCATTTCACATATTAGGTCCTTAGAGGGCTGTATTAACAGCTAAAACTAACAGCGTTTTCAAAGTACTTGCTAAATGCTGAAACTGATCATTATAGATTAATTAGAAATGTGTTAGCGCCTACATTAGTAGCATAAGGAGCTACATTGAATGTGCAGGCCTCAAAGGGGTGGAAGGTTACATTGTGCCTAGAAAGGCAGGGCAGAGGCCCAAGTTTAGTAGCTAATAGAGAAATGTATTTGAGTGCTTGAAGCATTATAGCAGCTATATAGCACCTGTCTTGTAGCATTATGATACTAGCTAGCAAAGCCCAGGGCCGGTAAAGCTTGCCCACTAGGGGTTAATGGCCATGCATATTATTGCAAGCTTCTCTTGGAATATTCTTTCCTTACAACCGTGGCGCTGCCAGCCTTGGTAAACAGGCCCTCTTTCGCCTGAGAAGGAATGGTACGGCCTTGCACGCACTGATAACAAACATTCCTGAATTTGCAGATGGGCTTTGGGGGAAGGAGCACTTTGGAGAGAGAGGGCAAGTTGGGTTTTTCCATCAGTGGACATGTTTGTGCACTGAGAACGTTCAAGAATAGTGAGTCATGCTGATTGACAGCACGAAGGTACAAGTATGCGTGCACACATGACTCAGGGGAAATTCATCCGTGGACTGCTGTGGAGCAAGTGCCCGGAGCGTGATGATGCCCCTTGTGGCACTGTCATCTACAGAGCTGGCTGAGGAATGACACCTGGTGATGAGCAGCAGTTCGTTTTAGATGACCTGGGTCCCCCAGCGCTAATAATAATATACAAGGAACGTAAGTGTGAGAAAAAGGCAGACAGACGGTGTAGTAAGAAAAGTAAAATGGTATTTATTTGGCTTACAACAACCAAGAGAAAAATGTTGAAAGTAAAATAAAAATATCTTGAGGCTTCTCCTTTAAGTCTTCTTTTTTTTGTGGTTTCTTTTTCCAGGATTTTTGCAGGGAATGAAGTAAGGACCCCGGGTTTTTCTTCTCTTCTCAGTCCTCATATGCGCATAAGTCTCCTGCAGCTCCGCTCTCCACCTCTGGTTGGTTCTGCAACGAAACGAGGAATGAGAACACCTTCCTTTGACACTGGTTTATATACCCCTGTGTGTATCAGCCAATCAGGAGCGTTTTTACTGCCCACGTTATAAATACCCCTCCAAGCCCCGCCCCCTTCCTCTTGTGTCGTTGTGGTGTAGGCTGCGGTTAGGCCGTGTCCTGTCAAGTGTCCCAGGTAAGAGGGATTTTGTGTGGGTTTCTTTACCTGACTGTCTGCCTAATACAGTTTTAATATTGACTGATTAGCCCGGGTTTCTTGGTCCTTAGTTAGCATTGTTGGTATACTGGGCATGTTCGGCGTGGTTGCCGACAAACCCCGCGTACCAATCTCTTCTGTCTGTGCGGCGGCTGCTTCCTGTGAGCGTGGCTCACTCAGCTGGGCTGCCGTGGCTGGCGCTCGGGACTCCTGCCATGCGGCGGCCACCTCCTGTGAGCGCAGCTCGCTCAGCTGGGTTGCCGCGGCTGGCACTCAGGACTCCTGCCATGCGGCGGCTGCCTCCTGTGAGCGAGGCTTGCTCAACTGGGCTGCCGCCCAAGACTCTCTCTGTGGTTTTCCCATCTCATTGGCTTGTGGCGGCTTCCCCAATGGGGCTACAGGCTCGTGAGCATGTGTTTCAAAAAGGGAGGCTGTGCTTTCCGGTGAGTTTGTCTTATGTGGTGATACTCCTGCTTCATGTGAGCCCCTCTCGTTCTCTGCTGCAATTGAATCTGTAACTCTAGGGACCATGTCTCGACCCCACCAAGTTCCCATGGGCTCTTCAGGTCTAGTTTTGACGCTTGTGATTGGTTTCTCCTGTGTGATGGTTTCCCGTTCTGGTATGGACACAGGAACATGTGTCTCAATGTTAGGGTTTTCATCTAGACTATCACAGTAAGACTTTTTGTGATTTCTTTAACTTGAATTCCATTATTTCCAAATTGCTGCTATATTTACTGTTCTGTTATATTATACTTTATGTCTAATAAATGCTAAATTTATGCTGAAGGTGTGATTTCTCCAAAATTGTGTTCATGGCCGTCGCATGTAGAACCTGTATGGGGGTGTGATAGGGTAATTTATTGCAATAAGGGCTGGTCCCGGCGGTGCAAATACCCTTTTCAATACACCTACCATTGATACTATTGGAATGGAAGATTCAGGAGCAGCAGGAATATTCATGGACAAAGCATGGGCCCAAAAAATGGGCATACCCATAAAGCAGAAAGCACAGGCACTACCAGTAGGAGTGGACGGATTAGCATTAAGCTGTGACCCCATCACCAAGAACACAATAGACACGGTCATGACTATTCAAAATCACAGCAAAGAAATAACTTTTGATTTGATAACCGCTGCACAATATCTAGTGATTTTGAGCATACCATGGCTTGTTTGTCATAACCTGTTCATCAACTTGGCAGCAAGATCGCTGTTTTTGGGTTCGGAAGTGTGTGACCACTTGTCTGGCCAGTTCAGAACATGAAGAAACTACAGTAGATGGGTTATCAAAGACTGGTGCTCACTCCTTACAGATCTCCAACTTGATACCATTAAAGAATATGTGATACCAGGAAGTGTTTGCAGAAGAAGGAGAAAAGATACTACCCCCACATCGAATTAATGATTGTACCGTTGAGCTCACTCCAGGATCCATTGTTTCGTTCAGTCGAATGTTCATTCTGTCCCAGGGAGAGGAAACTGTCTTAAGAAAAGATTTGAATGATAACTTGAAGACCGGCTTGATAACCGAGTCCAAATCCTCTAGAGGTGCTTCCTTGTTTTTCATTCCTAAAAAGGACACCACCGAGTTATGACCATGCACAGACTATAGAGGCTTGAATGAAGTAGCAGTGAAGGATAAATACCCTTTTCTGCTTATTCCCGATATCTTGGAGGCAGTGCAATCAGCCGAAATATTTACAAAACTGGACCTACAAGGCATCTATCATCCGATTAAAGTCCAACTAGTGACAAATGAAAAACGGCCTCCAGGACTCCATTCAGTCACTTTCAAAATCAGGTGATGCCTTTCGGACTCGCAAATGCTCCGGCTGTGTTTCAACACTTCATGAAAGACATTTTTGTAGATCTCTTGTTAAACAGTGTGATAGTGTATTTGGATGACATACTGATATATCCCAAGACTCCTGAAGAACATGATCATCACGTTTGCCAAGTGCTGCAATGTTTGCAGTCCCACAGATTAAAGGCAAACCTGAGAAATGCATTTTTGATGCTGAGTCTGTTCCCTATTTAGGGTATATTATGTCTAAGCATGGAATCACATGGATCACAGAAAAGTCAAAGTGGTCCTGCAGATAAAAGCACCTTGTACTGTGAAAGAGTTACGCTTTCTAGGCATGACACATTTTTATCTGATATTTATTCGAGGTTTTTCAGAGGTGGTACTAGCCTTAACCAGTTTATTAAAGAAAAAATAAAACTTCCATTGGACTACAGAGACAAAAGTGGCTTTCCAGAAATTAGACGAGTTTCACTACGGCTCCTATCCTCGGACAGCCCCAGTACACCAAGCCATTAATCGTAGAATCTGATACCTCAGACTTTGCTGTCAGTGCTGTGCTCTAACGACAAGACGAGACTGAAGAACATCCAGTGGCCCATTTTCCTAAAACCCTATCCACTGCGGAAATGAATTACTCCATACTTTAGAAAGAATGAATGGCAATAAAACTTGCTTGCGGAGATTGGAGGTATTTGCTTCTTGGAACACAGGAACCAGTTGAGATAAACAGATCACTGAAACTTACAATTGTTGCAAAATTATGACTGTTGTGAGGTTGGGATCATGGAAGGAGACACAGACAACAGATTCAAAGTTCAACAAATATTTATTAAAGAAAATGTCAGGATGGAATAAGGCCTAACATGCCCTATACTACGGTGGGGTTTTCCCTACCCAAAGAAAGTAAGGTCAGTCTGTGTCAAAATATTCAACTAAAAAGTCTGTCTGTATCCAAAACCTATGCCTGCCCTCAAAACTAATACAAAACCAAGTGCAGGGATGTCAACTAAAAACTAAGCAGTTATTCCAACATAAAGTTCTGAGCTGATTTTCAGCGCTGGCTTACTCTTCAGCTTCTTTTCCCCAATGTCAATAAGTTCAATACAATATTCAATTCACCTTCGTTCACGAATACAGTTCCACACTTTTGAAAGGTCAAGGTGCCCTTCCCCAAGTTCAACACATTTCCAGGGTAATGAAAATGGGCTCCCTGGGATGACCCCCATGCAGCTATCAACTCTCAGAATGAAGAAACAAAGGTGTCACTCGCTTTTTGGCATCCCGCCGACTGCACCAATGCATCCTACCTATGAGAAACGGTATTCTCTCAGACAGCCATTCAAAGCCATACTCAGTTGACGGTTTTGGGGAGGCAGAGGTCTCATCAATGGACCAGGTCGACTGACAAGAGTCAGGTAATGATTATGTCATTAGTGACATCACGACATAGCCATGTTAGTCATGAAGCAGATCTGCAACCATGCATGGAGCTACACGAACATGCATTAGTTTGTTGCCTATAGACATGAAACACCTGCTTATGACTCCTGTAGGTAGAGGACGAATACATTTACATAATGCTAAGAACCTTCCTTTTCTGTCTCCAAAGCGGAAACTGCAAGATGCCGAACAACGTGGACCAAGCTTGCACATGCTTTATTGCAATTAATCATAAGAAGCCATAAGAGCACATAGGGAACCTACAGGGTGACTGTAGTGTATTAGGTAGAAGGGACAGGCCTCAGACACATAACTGGGGAGACGTGTTTCCTGTAGCATGAAGCGCAGAGCTAGTGTTCACACCAAGGACAAGGGGGTGGATGGAAAGTTCCTGGTTCCCGAAGCAGCCAAGCCACCTGCAGGAATTCACAATAAAATACTCATAATTACAGGCAAAACAGATTCGTTTTGCGGACCCCTAACACTTGACTCAGCCGAGCAGAACAAGGCTCATTCACTCGTGGTGGGAAGAGACGCTGTTCCCAGCAAAACGAGGAGCAAAGTGATACAGATGTTGCCCATCAGAAATACAACCTGCAGGCACTCACTTAGGCTTAGGTGGTCAGACAGTGGTATCAAATACGAGGCACATAGTGCTCCATGTTCCTTCCCATCACCTTGAAAGGTACACTCTGCTCTGAGACCAGACAGCGTCCCAGGCCTTGGAGGAACCGCAATAGCCAATCCTGAAGCTCTATTTGTGAGATTGTATAGAATGTTGCATGGGCCAATGGTCTTCCTGCGACCCTGCAGCATTGTAGTTTGCAACAGTTTAGGGCAGTCTCAGGCAAAACCACCTGACATGGGAGATGAATGGGAAAGGTAATATATATATTTTTGTATAGGTGATTAGTCTAAATAACACCCCGTAGGTTTTTTGGGTGGGACTAACTTTGCGATGGCATATCAGTACAAAACCACGTGATATAGGTTCAGGGGTTGGAGAGTGCTGGAGAACTATGGATTTTCCTGTGTGATCCCTGTCTGTATTTGGATAATAAAAACAGTAAACTTTGCCCCATAGCCGAGTCTTCCGTTCTTGCGGTGGGGAGTCTTTAATGGGCACAAGTACCTCTGCTAAATGTCTGGGTGAGTGCTGCCAAGCCCCATCCGCAAAGCCCCCCACTGGTGCCCTCCTTTAACAGCTGGTAGCAGAGGATGGCTGCTACGTTCGATTGGCAAGAAACTGCCTCATCTCGCCTCGCGCCCAGAGGGCTCTGAGGTGCCCTGCGGAAAACGAGTATCACACGGCAGGTGCACACCGTGAAGAGGTAGCCAGGAGCCGCCTTGGAGAAATTCCTGCCCACTTTCCGTGGGACGCCCAGCAGACCAGAAAGGCTGAGTGGCAGGTTAGGCGAGAGCCGGTGTCCGAGCGACGTCAGCAGACCACAGAGTGTAAGTATAGACTCGGATATATGGCAAAAAGGGGAGGAGGGTGGAATGTGTTGGTTATTTGATGTGTTAGAACTTGTTTGAGTAGTGGGTGTGGAGTTAAACATTTGTTCTTGACGAGGGGGCATTCGGTCTTGGGGCGATCAGTTGTGGCAGTTAGCCTAGTCGATTTGACTTAAGAGTACGGATGACAAAAGATATGTAAATAACAGATTTCCTCTGAAATGAGCGTTTTAGCTTGGGTTATGAATGACGGTCTTCCTGTGTATGGGGGTTAGCAGATGAAGCTGGCTTTTGTCACGGAAGGTGCTCTCCTGGTTAGGTCTTGCAGAGACGTTTTATCTACAAGGCGACGATGTAGGTAGAAGATCACGTGAATTAATGGTTTTCCCTGTTGGGTAGGCAGTCAGTCAGCTGTGTATGTCGTGTATGTTTTGGCAAGTTGTTATTTGAGGACGGGGAATTCATAAGTGGACATATTAAAGGGGCAGGTATCAGCGATTCTTACTTCATTGTAGAGGTGACGTCACCGGTGAGTTTGTTGTATAGGACTTCGGGTGTACGGCAGGTGGAGAGCTTTTAGGTGGAAAAATCTATGTTCGAGTTTTGAAAAAGTGATTGTGTCCTCTGTAGCAGAGCGTGGAAAGCGCATGAGCAGAAGTGTCGGTTGAGCCTTTTGGGGCGGAGCGTGAAAAGCACACGAGCAGAAGAATTGTTGATTGAACCTTTTGGGGTGGAGCGATGCAGAAAGGCGGTGTGCAGACCACACCATTGGTATCGATCGAGAGGCGGAGAGGCTGAGGTTATTGTGGTGAATTACAAATATTTTTTTTTCAAATATGTTTTTATTGCTTTTTATACATGCAAGCTTAACAGTGCATCGTCAAGGAATCCTTTCACAGCAGGCATGCGAGTAAGGTACGAACAGAATATATAAAAAGGCAACAAATCAAACAGGAAACGGGGAAAACATGAAAGCCCAACGATGGGCGAGTCTTTGGGGTTTCAAGAGGGTTTGAGGGGGGAATGTCGATAGCAGGGTAGGGGGGAGCTGATTGTCTTAGATTGACGGGTTGAGGGGCGGAACATTCCATTTGCGTGGTTGCGGGGCTCTGACAAGGTGCAGACTTCCCCGGGTCCCAAGGTGAAGGAGGAGGCTGGGGCGGGCCCGCAGCCGTTTTGCTGGTGGCGGGGCTATGTCCCGTTCTGCCTTCCTTGGCATGTGTGCTTTAGGCCTGTTCCCCATCCAGCAGAGGTTGGGGGGCTGTCTTGCCAGGCCTGGATATTTCCCTGTGTAATCCAGGAAGGGGGACCAGATCTGTTAGAATTTGGAGGTATTGCCGAGTTTTATGGCCGTGATTTATTCCACCGCCACTGTTTCCCAACATTTGGACCACCACATTTGTATGGCTGGACCCTCGGGGTTCCTCCAGAGCCGGGCCAGGGAGATCTTTGCTGACGTCAAAAGTTGGTTGCATAAGTCCGCTATGCGGCCTGTGAGCGGGAACTGGCCTTCGCCCGTTAACTGCCAGGAGGATGATGCCTGGGTCCCAGGGAATTGTGAGGCCCGTTATCCCCTTGATTTGATCCAGGACCTCCCTCCAGAACCGCGTGGACTTCGGGCAGGTCCAGAGCAGGTGGAACAGTGTGCCCAGGTCAGGGCAGCCCCTCCAGCATTGCAGGGGTATGGCCGGGATGAATTTGTTCATCGCCTCTGGGGTACGGTACCATCTGTAACACACCTTGTAGGCGCCCTCTCTATTTGTCGTGCATCTGGAGCTCTTGTGGGCCCGGGACCAGATCCGACTGCATTCCTCCAGCTCGATGGTTCTATCAATGTCTTTTTCCCACTTGAGCATATAAGTTTTTTTTTGGATGGGTCCAGCCTGTCGAGCAGTTTGTAGAAGTTAGACATTCTCCCTTTGGAGGGGTTCGATGTGAGTGTATACTCTAGGGCGATTAGGTCTCTGCCGCCTGGTTTTTTGGCCGCTCTGCTGGATAGCCAGGGCCTGAGCTGGGCGTAACGGAATCTTTCCGTCTCGGGGATCAGGAATTTAGCCTTACATGCCTCGAAGTTTAGCGGGTTCCTGCTCTCGAAGAAATCCGCCATGGCTCTCAGACCGCCCTCATGCCATCTGTCGAAGGTGTTCGGGGCAAGTCCCGGGGAGAAGTCTGGGTTGCCCCAGATTGGGGTGAGCAGGACCATCGGGCTCCTGCATTTCCAGAGGCGCGCCGCTTTCTTCCAGTTTGACACAGTGTTCCACGTTGCCGGTAGCAGGCCCGTATGCCGGGGAATGTTGCGTTCTTTCATGTGGTGTAGTGCTTCAATCGGGGTGGTGCTCCAGTCCATCTGGCCCAGTTGGTGGCTGTTTTCCACACGCAGGCGTGCAAAAGCTGGGCCGCGAGGCAGTATCTGCCCACGTCTGAGACCCCCAGGCCACCCATGGCAGGCCAGCGGAGCATAATGTGTCTCTGGATTTGCGGTTTCTTGCCCTCTCAGACATATTTCAGAATGTCTCTCGACAGTTTTTGCAGGGCTTTCTTGGGGAAGGTTGTGGGGAGCGCCAGGCAGAAGTAGAGCAGTCACAAGAGCAGGTTCATTTTCAGCACTGTGATGCAGCCGAACCAGGAGATTTCCTGCTCGCGCCAGCATCCCAGTTCGTCTCAGAGTTCTCTGATTAGTTGAGGGAAATGTGTTCTGTATATGTTTTTGGACTTAGACGGGGTCTGCAGCCCCAGGTAGCTTATCTGTGCTTTAGCCCTTGCGATCGGAAAGGCGGCTTGCAGTCGCTCTCTGAGGCAGTCCGACACGTTGACTCCCATGGCTGTGGACTTTGGGATGTTTATCGTGAACCCAGAGGCTTCTCTGAATTCCTCCAGCTCTTCCCATAGCGCCTGCATGGACCCCTCTGCTTGAGTGAGTGTAAGCAGTATATCATCCGTGTAGAGGGCTGTCTTGTAGGAGTCTCCCTTAAATTCCAAGCCCTGGATTGCCAGGTTGCTCCGGATTCTGCTGGCTAGTGGTTCCATGGAGAGGGCAAAGATGAGCGGGGAGAATGGGCACCCTTGTGTAACGCTCACCTGATTCCCATGGGGGCGTCGATCGGAACTGGACTGCTAAGATCTCCACCAGCATTATTCGTAGTGCAGAAACGGCTGACTGGACCGGCCTTCCTAGCTTCGTCTGCTTCATTCGTAAAAGTAGTTTCCTAAAAGCAGGAGGAGGGGAATTAGCCACCCAGTGGATGCAAGGAAACACTTGTTTAATTTGTTCCCTCTAAGCACCCCGATATTTCCCTTTTGTTGTCTCACCTTATTGTTTGTAATGAGGAGCTCTCCATCCTGCACCGAGCGCAGGGGCGCACAGAATCCCAGTTGCTTCACTGGTTTGAAGATTTTGGGCGAATTCCAGACGTGTTGGACTCCGTGGTAAATGGCAAGGAGCCGTAATTATAATGTCTATAGAGTTTAATTGTCTGTTATTCACTCGTTTTTATCCCTTTGTATTGCAGCTTAATCCGAGAAGGGTTCACCTGAAGTGCGGCAGGTTGCACGTGGGTAAGAGTCTGTATTACCCAGCGTTGTCCGGTAAAAGCGAAATAAATGTCTTTAACAAGTGTTCTTTCCTCCCACAGGTGCGGCGTTAAAGAGGTGGAACGCCGATGAAAGATGCCCAGGGGAGCGGTAACTCTGGTGAGTATAATATGGTTGCTTTGATTGTCTTTTTTAGCACCCGGCTCACCTTGTTCTCTTTGTCCCTTCCAGGTTCCACGGATGCAGTGATGAAATGATGGCTGCAGCGCTGAACCGTGGAGATGCAGACCGGTAAGTATGGCGCGGCGTGCCTGCTAGCGATGCAATGCTTTTATTTCCGACGTGTCTTTTCCAATGTTGCCCTGCATGTTGCGGCCCAGGATGAACCCCGTTTAATCCGGGTGGATTATTTCTGTGAAGATCGGGGCTAGTCTGTTGGCCAGGATTTTGGCAAACAGTTTGGCATCATTGTTCAGCAGCGTGATGGGTCTGTATGACGCACATTGTGTGCAGTCTTTGCCCAGCTTCAGGATAAGGATCGTGGAGGACTCTTCCATGGATGGTGTGGTGACCCCCGTCGTTAGAAATTAGTTGAACAGGATGGCCAGCTGCGGTGCCAGGATGTGGGCGAACCTCTTATAAAATCGTGTTGTAAGCCAGTCTGGCCCAGAGGACGTGTTTTTCATGGCTCGGATCATGTCGGATACTTCCTCCATCGTGATTGGCTGCTCCAGAGCTTCTAGCGCTGGGAGTAGCGGGGGCTTCTGGGTGGCGGGCCAGAAACTGTCCCGGGCTGGGGCAGCCGTTGGGGGGGCCCTGCCATGATGCTTTCATGGTGCTGCGTTGTTAGTCCGTAAAACCAAATGCCTATCATGGTCTTGCCCCCCTGGGCAATCATGCACCAGTTTTACACAATCTCCTAGGGGGGTGTGGATCACTATACCCCCCACCCCCTGCTTTCGTATCTCAGGGCATATGTGCACTGTGGTACTCCTATCTAACTTCTATGGCACAAAACTCAAGACACAAAGAAAACACATGAATCGATTCAATTATAACAATGGAATACATTTATTTATGCACAGCAAAGCATGATGATTATATATTTCCATTAAACTATGCAAATCTCAACTTTGCACCTTTATACTTTTGGTGCAAATCTACCATGCAATAACTATAAGCCTTTCAGGTTTCTAATGGAAGCCTGTGATGCAAGCCTGTGATTCTAATGCAGTCTAATGCAAGCGTCAAACATCCAGCAATCCTCTCCTTCATGCAGGATCAATCCTCTCCAAGCCACACCATACTTCACGCTCGCTCTCTAAGACAATCTCTGTCTGATCGCCCCTTCTCCCGAACCCAATGCTCTTTGTGTGAGTCTGTTCTAATCAATCAGTCAGTCTAGGCCATAAACCATACTTCCCATTTGCTTCCCTTTGTCTCCAGCTCTGTTTGCCAGGGCCAGGTCTCTCCTCGCCCGCTACTCCGCAACCAGTCAGTCAGTGGCAGGACCCTCAAAATCTGGTCACTCGAACTGCCTCTGCCAAGCTCTCCGATCTCTCTCCCAAAGCCATTGGATTCTGCTGCACCAAGACATCTCTTCCTCATTCTCAGAACTGCATCCAAACGTCTCTCGATCTATCTCTTAGAGAGCAGCTCCATCCAAAACTCCATCTATCACCATCTCCAACAGCAACTACCTCGAACGAACTCCATCAGTATCTAACCCCATCTCCAACAGCAAGTAACTCCCTTCTCTTCACTTCTGCTTATACTAATCCATGACACACTCATTCCCCATGGTTACATTGTTCTCTAAGCTAACAAGGTCTCTTTCTCTGTCAGCATATTCTAAATATGAACGTGCCTGAAAGTCTGTGTTCTGCAATGTTCTGTGTCAAAGTGACATTGGACATCATATCTCTGCCATGGCCTTCTGTGTGCGGTGCCTGCCTCCTATTTCTCCATTCATACCCATTCTCTCCACTGTTGGCTCTGTTGGCATCATGAAATCCTCTTTCTGTGCCTGTGTTCAAAGCCTCTGCTTGCCTATAAAGGCTCTTCTCCCATCTCCCGCGCTCCCTCCCACCTTTGCTGTCTCCGCGGCACACAAGCCATGCTGATTAGCCTCCTTCTACTAAGGCGAAGGCGACCTCTGTGCCTGCCAAGAAACTGTTTACATTCCTTCTTTCACACTAATTCATAGCAATCTCTCCAGTGCCGCGGCGCAAACAACTTCTGTGTGTCTCCATTCAGTGGAATGGCTTAATGCTTTCTCTATTCTCAAATGTAGTGCCTAACACATCCAAACAATACCAAGCACTATCCTCAAAGCATAATGCAAATTCTAAGTGCACACTCAATACATGGTGTCTCTACATGCATACATGTGTACATGTAACTACAAAACATAATGTGTCATTCTAAATGGATCTACATGTCATTTCATGGCATTCAGGCCTCATTCATTCTCTATAGTGCCTAGCATGTTTCTCTCTCAATGGCAAGTGCTATCTAATGCATAATACATCATTCTAAAAGCATCTCTTTCAACATATATGGCAATAACATAACTAAGCAAACCCTTCATATAACATGGCCTATTTCTCTCTTCAAATGCATAATCCAAATGGCTAATGCATACAAGGACTGTGCGTTTTGCAAGAACTTGTCAGAACGGACTATGAGGGATTGTCGGATCCGTCTCGCCAGCTGGCTGGAAAAGGGCCCAGCAGGTGAGAAGAAGAAGAAGTCCGAGCGGTCTTCTAAGTCCTGTGAGGGCACCCCAGCGACGGGGGCCCAACAGAAGGCAAAGCAACGCTAGTCTGCGGGCACCGGGAGCGCCGAAGGGTCGGGCTCCTCGGCTGCCAGGCAGGGTGCACTTTCACCGATGCCATCAACCACGAGCCAATGCTCTAGCTCGCGGAAGAGAAAATCCGAGAACCCGGGTAAGCTTCTGAAGAGGCCCCGGTGGATCTCGAAGGAATCAGCCGAGGGGGAGCAAGGCGGTGACCCTGCCCCCAAAGTGAAGGCCTCAAGCACGCCCAAGGTGGTGAAGGCCTTGATTCACCCGGCTAAGGCCTCTATTGAGGGAGTTGCGGCGGTCCTGGAAAGCCTGTGGAGGTTACCCCAGTGGAGGCGACCTCGGTGCCCATTGTTTCCCTGCCACCGCGGAGGGAATCCTCTTTTCAGCCCATCGATAAGACCCCCGTGAAGACCCCAGTGGAAAAAGGGGGGGGGGCGGTGGCCGTTATGGACACGGATACAGCCTCTGAGGAGGAGCTGGTTGAAGTCGTGAAGGGCCTCACCAAGAGGTTCGGGGAGGTCCGGTCCCACGGGAGGAACCCCGAGGAGGCGGACGAAGAGGAGCGATGGTGGCGCCGACAAGGCTCCCATGGAGGAGGAGCAATCATCGCGCCCTTCGCGGCCAGTGCCAGAGCCTCAGGACAACACAGTGGCCATTTTGATGGCAATCCAAACCTTATGCGCGGAGATAAGGATGAGGTTGCTTCTAACCCCAATGGACGAGCCAGCAGAACCGAGCCAGTCGGGAAGCTCTCCAAACAAGCATAGGAGAGTTCATCCCACCCGCCTTACAAGCCCTTGCGGCCCGCTCAGCCTTCATCTCCTTCCCCTGATCCTAGGGATGACACGGGAACAGATACAGCCACGACGGGGACGGTTGACGACAGTGGTGACGACGGGATGGGCCTTCCCTCACCACTCCCTCGGGCCTCCACGCCCAACGAAATTGGCTCCTTCCACGCCATGATTGCCAGGGCATCCAAGCTTTTCCAGCTCTGCCCCGAAGAACAGAAGAAGGAAGGCTTCCTCTATCAGCGGCGTGAGGCTAAGAGGAAGACGGTTCTCGCGATGCCGTTGATTGACGATATCTGGGACGAGGGACTTCCTCTCCTGAAGAACCCGTCCACGACGCCTGCCAAGAGGGATCGGTACGAGAAGAAGTACCGGGTCCCCGATACCGACCCGGATTCGGTCGTCTCAGCGGCAGCCAAGAAGAAAGCGGCGGGGGCGACGGCTTCAACTTCAACCTCCACACCTGACGACGACGAGTCATCTCATCTGCGGCAACAACAATTAAGGTGGCCAACGCCCTAGCGATTGTGGCCCGCTACGACAGGGAGCTGTGGTACAAGATCGCTCCCCTGCTGGACTTCCTACTGGACGACAAGAGGGCGGAGGCCCTGGAAATCCTGCAGGAAAGTGAGGTGGCGTCAGACCACGCCATAACAGTGGCCACAGACATCACTGACACCGGGTTCCGCCAGTTGGGCAACAGTGTTTGCCTTCGACGGCAGGGATGGCTCAAGGCGACAGACTTCTGCCAGGACGTGCAAACCAGAGTTTTGGACATGCCCTTCGACGGGAACAACATGTTTGGAACAGTGGATGAGTCATTTCAGGACATCAAGACCGACACAGAGACGGCTCGGGCCTTGGGAGTTTTGCAGCAGCGACGGACGCCCTTTCGGAACGCCGGAGGCAGACAGGGTGCCTCCAAGGGATCCGGAGGCAGCTCCTCGACGTACCGCCAAGCGGCCCGCTCCTCGTCGTAGGAGGCCTACAGAGGACGCGGCAAGTCAGGAGGATCTCGTCATCGTCACCTAGGAGGCCAAGGTGGCAAGGCCGCCAAGCAGGACTGAACCGGCCGTAGCGTCGGGCCCCCACCTGAGAACCCCGGTGGGAGGCCGGCTTGCGAAGTTCGTCAGCGTGTGGGTGTCCATCTCCACCGACCATTGGGTGCTGGATGCCTTGGCCCACGGGCACACTCTCAAATTTCTAAAGAAGTGTCCCTGCATTCCTCCCGTGGCATGGAAGGAAAATCACGTCCCTCAACTGCTGTTCGAAGTAAGGGCGATGCTCAAGAAAGGTGCCATTAAGCTTGTCCCGAAGAGGCTCCGGGGCTCCGGAGTATACTCAAGGTACTTCCTCGTCAGAAAGAAGACAGGCGGTTGGCGCCCCATCCTGGACCTGCGCCGGTTAAACAAATACATCAAGGCCCAAAAGTTCAGGATGGTCACCCTCCAGCACGTGCTGGGACAGCTGGAGGAAGGCGACTTCCTATCGTCGCTGGACTTGGAGGATGCTTACTTCCACATCCTCATTCTAAAAGGACACCGTAAGTTTCTCAGATTCGTAGTCCAAAGGCGGCACTACCAATTCAAGGCACTGCCATTCGGATTGAAGTCGGCGCCCAGGGTATTTACCAAGTGCCTAGCACCAGTGGCTGTGCCTGCGGGGGATCCACGTTTACCCCTACCTGGACGATTGGCCCATCCGTGCAAGGAAAAGAGAACTCACCGTCGAACACACAGCAAAGACCGTCCAGCTGCTCACGGATCTGGGATTCTCCATCAACTACTCGAAATCCCGCCTGGCTCCGTCGCAGGTCGCACTGTTTCTGGGAGCCAAGCTCGATACAGTGGCGCAACTGGCTTCTCTGTCGGAGGAGAGGACGAAGGCCATCTTGGGCAAGGTGCAGTGCCTGCTGGCCACGGACGTGGCCAGGGTGAGATCCATCAAGTCCCTGCTCGAAATTATGTCCTCATGCATCTACCTGGTCCGCCTGTGCAGGCTACGGATGCGTCCTCTACAAGAGTTCCTCGACACCCGTTGGATACAAGGGATGGGCAGCTTCGAAGACAGGATCCCGCTCAATGAGGCTTTCCGCCAAGCGATCAATGGTGGGGCACCCGCGTACATCTCGCGGCGGGCAAGGACTTTCAGACCCCGGCACATCAGGAGACGGTGACGACAGACGCCTCCCTGGAGGGATGGGGAGCGCACACCAGAGATCTCCACGGAAGACGCCTTTCGCTCCCAGAGGAGAGGTCACTCCACATCAACATCCTGGAGCTCTGAGCTGTGTTCTGGGCTCTCAGGTCGTTCCTTCCGTCCCTCAAGGGCAAGGTGGGGAGGGTCTTCACCGACAACACCACCACGATGTTCTACATCCGGAAGCAGGGAGGCACCAGATCCCCAGCCCTATCCAAGGATGCCCAGGATCTGTGGCACTGGGCTGTTGCCGAGGGGATGTTTTTGGTGCCCTTCCATCTGGCAGGAATAAAGAACACCATCGCCGACTCACTCAGCAGGGAGCTGCGCTCATGCCATGAGTGGGAGCTGTGTCAGGATCAAGCGGATCTACTCTTCCAAAGATGGGGCAAACCCCAGATCGACCTGTTTGCGACGGCGACAAACTCCAAGTGCCAGAGGTTCGCCAGCAGGTTTCCCCAGCCGAGGAGCATGGGCGATGCTTTCTCGTTCCCCTGGGACGGCCTGTTCCTGTATGCATTCCCCCCGTTGCTGTTGCTGCTGCGGCTCATCAACCAACTCAAGAGATCCCAGTGCAGGATGATCCTCGTCGCACTGGCGTGGCTGAGGCAGATCTGGTTCACGGACCTTCTGGACTTGTCAGCGACCCCCTCAGTCAAGCTGTTGACAGACGTAGATCTTCTTTCCAGGGAAGGAGGCGCCATCCTCCATCACGACCCGGGGTTGCTGAACTTGCAGGCCTGGCTCCTGCAGCACTAGAGTTTGGAGGGTACGATATCCTGGCGGACTGCAAGGAGGTGCTTGCAAAGGCCAGGGCGTCCTCAACTCTCAAGTGCTATGGACACAAATGGAAGAGGTTCTCTGTCTGGTGCTGCACACAGAAGATTAACCCCCTATGGATTACGGCCCCAAGAGTGCTGCCATACCTGCTATAGCTGGCCAAGGTGGGGCTAGCTCATGCCTCCATCAAGATACATCTAGCGGCGATTTCCCGCTATACCAGAACTCCTGGGCGATCATCGCTGTGGTCCCATCGCCTGGTGAAGGAGTTTATGAAAGGACTGTTCCGTTCATTCCCGCCGGGGAAGGCTCCGGCCCCGGCGTGGGAGCTCAACGTGGTGCTGAGCAGGCTCATGGGGCCGCCATTCGAGCCTCTGCATTCGGCCCAGTTGAAGTACCAGTTGAAGAGGGCGTTTCTTGTGGCCATCACCTCCGCACGACGAGTGGGAGAGATCCAGGCCCTTTCCTGAAAGCCTCCGTACTTGACTTTCCACGAGACGAGGGTGGTGCTGAGGACGCACCCCTCCTTCATGCCCAAGGTGCCATCGGACTTCCACCTCAACAAGCCCTTGGTGTTACCAGTTTTCTTCTCATCGCCGGCTGAGAGGACTTTGCACTCGCTGGATGTAGCTAGAGCACTGAAGTTCTATGTGGACCGCACGAAGAGCTTTTGGAAGACATCACAGCTGTTTGTGAACTTTGGACCTGCGAACCAAGGGAAGGCCCTCATGAAGGCTTCCATTTCCAGATGGCTCTCTGGCTGCATCATGCACTGTCACCAGTTGGCGAACCGGGGCGTGGCTACATGGCCACGGAGTAGGCTGCGTTTGTTGGGAGCTCCTGATGATCCGAACATTATCCTGATAAGATGGCGCAGTTGAGACACTCATTTAAGTCCCAAAGAACACCCAAAGGCGTGGGAACGTGTGGAGGAAGCAACAAATGCAGGCTAAATGGAATCCGTGGAGAAACGATGAAGATATGATCAAAAGAAGCTGGATGTGCCTCGGTGCGCAGATGGAAAAGATGCCGTCGCACGAACAAAGGAAAGACTGGAGCTGGATTGCCCGACCGTGAGCAGAATCAGCTGGAGTGGGCTGAGCTGATCCCTGCAGGCGAGCGCTACAACTGCAGAGAGGGTTACAGATGGGACGGACATAATTAGAAAGTACAGTACGGGACGCCCTAAGGAAGTGGATAGGAGCCGGGTCCCCACTGTATGCTGTATGCTGATGAGGTCTGCCCGGCGCACAGTGCCACCGATAGAGGACTACAACGCAGCGGTCCGGAGCTGCACAACTCGCTGAAGCCTGAAACACCCTGCCCGTGAAGCGGAGGGAGGGGAGACGGCCGCGTGCGGGGCTGACTCGCTGGACCAGCTGGAAGAAGAAACATTCGCTCTGCCGAGCATTGGGCTGTGCGCGAGCAGGAGCGCTGAGCGGCCACAGTGTAGCACAGTGTGGCGGCCAGCACTGAACGCCCTCTCAGAGGGGCTACTGTTGTCACAAACGTAGCCGCGCACCCGCTCAGAGCAGACGCGGAGAAGCAGGCAACAGAGAGACCGCATCTAAACTAGCATGCCGCGGATATGCCAACAAGACACTACGGAGAGGGCATGTTTGGGAAGAAACCGTGAGACCAAGCAGTGGATTGCAGACCCCGCGGGATTGCACGCACGGATGGGGTGCCTTTGTCCTGCTGCAGCGAGGAAGCCGGGTGCGCGCCCCAGGGTGGAGGCGAACGGATGCGAACGAAGGCCTACCAAGTAAGAAAACAAAGGCAAAGACAATGGCAGGGTGAAGGCTGGGCCTGGGCGTGATCAGGGCGTACTACATGTAACTGCGATGCAAAAGACCCATAATGGCAGAAGACTATAAGAATAACCCAACCTTCATTGACTTAGAGGACCCGAGCCCACACGGGTGGAGGGTCCAGGGGAGTGCTGCTCCGCACGTGTGCGGCTACGGGACCGTGGCGAGTAAGCGCCCAGCACAAACAGAGACTGTGAGAGAGCCCTGCTCTGCAGGTCCGGTGGCAAGCCTAAAGAGAAGGGGGAAGAAAATGTCTGCGATACAGCGGCGAACGACGTGAATGGAGGGCTAGAAGGGAATTGAATCCCTGGGGCCCCGAGCGAGAACAGCTGTAAAGCGACCGGTTGGCGAACCGACCGTTGCCCGGCTGTCTGAGAGCCCATTCGACCAGAGCGATCGCTGCTACCACAGTGTTCCTATCTGGTGTGCCCCTGCTGGACATCTGCAGGGCTGCTACGTGGAGGTTGACCCACACCTTCACGAGATTCTACTGCGTTGACCGGCATTCCAGGGAGGAGTCCAATGTCGGCCAAGCAGTGCTGCACAGCCTGTTCGCCTGAAAGTGGGCCTGGTGAGGAGGTAAGAGATGCTTAATGTTGAGTTGTTGTAATGCTTAATGTTGAGCCTTGTCACCTCCCGTGGTTGTGCATGTGTGTACTGCTATGTATTCTTTTAATCATGAGCATGTGAATCCATGCGAGACCCCATGCTGGAGAAGGAACAAGTTACTTACCTGTAACTGTTGTTCTCCAGCATGGGTCTGGCATGGATTCACATGCGAACCCTCCCTCCTTCCCCTCTGCGGCTCCTCACTTGGTCCTACTGCCACTTTACGTGCTACCAAATCTGAGGATGGCTGCCAGGGTAGGGGCGCTTAGGGAGAGGGCAGTCTTTGGCTGGGGGCATGTGACCCAGAGACAAGTGATTGGTTACTACTAAGAAAGACTTTTTTTTTCTTTACCGAGGATTCCCAGCCTGACGACGGGAAATATTCATGAGCATGTGAATCCATGCCAGACCCATGCTGGAGAACAACAGTTACAGGTAAGTAACTTGTTCCTTGTGCTTTTATTTGAAGGTCGGTGTGTCAAAATCCTGATTTGAGGTCAAGTAAGTATTAACAAATGTATTCTGGTAAAGGTATGGGGGACACACCCCTACACCACATGTGCAAGTCCCTTCCACGATATAAGGACAGGATACATAAATATAGCGTGGAATGGACTTGCGGGAAAAATGCTAAATCGACAAAACATGGCCTAAATAGGGGAGTTTTTTAAAATGTGTGCAGCAACAATTACATACACACTAACACATAGCCTACAAGGGGAAGAAGATAAGCACGCAAATTCCAGTATTAGAGCCATGGTGAATGTTTGAGGACGAGGAAGGGGACCTGGCACGGCACCAATGGATGCTGAGCCAGCAGGAGGCAGAAGGCGAACTGCACTAAGCACCCCCTCCTCCTCAAATAGAGGGCGAAGGAGCAATGAAGGGAACAAAGGGACTGTATCCCACGAGGGAATTAAGGTCCGTGGCAGATTATACCAATCCCACATGTGCGCCCCCGGTGTACAGTAAGAAGGAGGGGCAAGGCGAGGGAGAACAAATGATTAAGGGAGTGCAGGATGCTGGCGGTGAATGCAATGAGCGTAGCGAGATTCAGGCAAGGCTGAAAGCGAATGACCCGGGGACACTTCTGTCTACAGCACTGATAAACTCCAGACTAGACTATTGTAATAGCCTACTGTCTGGCACTACTGCCGCAAATATTCAATCCTTACAAGTGGCACAGAACAATGCTGTATGGACCATTTTCAATCAATCTCGCCGTTCCCATATCTCCATCTTCAGGAGGAGGCTTCATTGGCTTCCTGTTAAACATCGCATTTCACACAAAATGCTCACTACGACACATAAATGCCTCTCTTTCAGCAGCCCCACCTACCTGTCTGTACGCATTCACACCAAGAGCAATGGAAGAAATCTTCGCTCCTCCTCAGCTACCATCCTTGCTTCCCCCAGATTTAAGACTGCTAAATTTGGTGGCACCACTCTTGACGTTCAGGGGTCTCTACTCTGGAATGCCCTGTTGGCTGGGCTACGACAGATCCAAAATTACCTCCTATTCAAAAAAGCCATAAAAACTCACCTTTTTAACATGGAGTAATCTTTAATAACCCCCCTTTCAGATCCTACTGGCTTCCTTGTTGTCTTGTCCTTGTCTTTTGTGCGCCCTGAGGCCCACGGGCATGCAGCGCATTATAAGAATTAAAATAAATAAAATAAAATAAATAAAAGGGGGAGTTAATGAGGGGCAAGGGCAAACCATCCCGAATTAATGGGTAGGCGGACAGATATTGCTTAAGTTGGACGGGAAGGTTGCAGGAGAAGCACAGTGCACGAGCAAAGAGCTCACAAGCAATTAAGAGTACAGACTAAGCGGGAGAATGGGCAGAGATCATGGAGGAAGTAGAAAGATGGGAAAGTGAAAAGAAGGAAGAGAGCGAAAGGGTGCGCAGAGTGACTCCCTAGGGGGCGCCGGCGCAAAGAAGAGGAAGGGCACTCTTTGAGAGGGGCAGAAGTGGAGGAGGTTTTAGCACATCTAAGGGACAATGCGAAGGAGGAGATGCGGAGAAGGCGAGAGCGAGACCTAAGGGGGAAGGGTAGCAGGATAGTTTCACGCGATAATAGAAACCAGTTTGACCCATTCGTGAGTGGTGAATGCAGAAAAGTCAGCCAAACAGGGGAAAAGCGGCAGGGAGACTAGTATTGAAAAGGCTCAGCTTTCAGGAGGACAGTGAAAGCATTGATGTGGGCACGGGATCCAATGACGATTCTTTGGGGAGTGAGGACAGGGAGGGTAAAAAATCCTCTCGCCGGTCCCGAGCCATGAGCCTAGACAGGGACCCAACATGGGGAGATGATGGAAACCTGGATAGACCAAGGGAAGACACGGGGGAACGACTGTTGCGTTCTAAAAGTTTATCGTGCAGCGCAAGTAATATCACCCTATATGCGCAGAGGATTTGAGACCTGCCAGAGCGAAGGAGAACAGAAATTACCACCACTAAGGACATTGGGAAGTAGAGCAGAGGGAAAGGGCTGACACAGTGCCCACTCCTAGAGAAGGCAGGGGGGCAAGCCCAATACATACCATGGCAACAGATGGACAAAGACAATTCAAATGTAAACTGCCGCCATTGACTACTGGGGTGGTAAAAATGGATTTAGGAACTAGAAAGACTGATAGCAGGGATAACGTTGGCAGTAGGGGACATGGAAAGCTTGCTTTCAGCAATTCTTGGGGGGGTAGATGATAACGTGTAGAAAAGAGCAGGTTATCCAGGAGTGACAGTGCTGAACACGGCACACAATGGTGCACAATTCAATAATTGTCGAACGGCTGTGGGGCATGCTCTAAGGGTACAATACCCAGATACCTCAGACATTAGAGCAATTATAGAACACAAAATGAGGGAGAACGAGGATCGGCTTCAATATATTGAAGCTATTCAAGAGAAATGGATGCTGGAAACATGTGAGCCGTGGTATAAAACAGTGGGATTATTTTATCATATCTTGTGTCAGGGGTTACCTGAACAGGTGCAAAAGCAGCTCAAGAAACTAGTGGAGATGGTGGCCAAGTAGTGGTCAGAAATTCAGTTGACTATTGTACACTATTGTAGGCTAATGAAGGAGAATGCAAGAAAGAAACAGGAGAGGAAACACGAGGAAGCAAAATAAGTGCAGAAGAAATGATCGAAGTACACTTTGGAAGGGGCAGAGTTAGCCAGCGGGGAAGGAGCTGGTGTGCTGCATGCATAGTACAGACCGCCACCTGGGGTAAGGAGACATGCACCAAGGGTTCAGGGCAAGAGGAGGAGCACCATGGGGAAGAGGGTACGGATGTCAGATGCAGCAAGAACTGTAGGGGTGTCAGGGGGTCTATCAGAGACAAATGGGGGACCACCATTGTGTTGGGTATGTGGACAGCTAGGACACATCTCTAGAGCGTGCAGAAGTAGGAGTGGGATGCAACAGAATGGGGGAATACCATACCAACCCACATACCAAACAGAACAGACAATTATGCACAGGACCAGACCCAGCATCAAACAGTCACAAGATGCGCACATGCAATCATATCAGCAAACAGCACATGCACCACAGATGCAGGGACCGCACAGCCATGTCCATATGCACCACATATGCAAGGACCTGGACAGATGTATTGAAACACACCACATGCACCACAGATGCAGAGACCTATACAGCCACCACAAGCAGCACAGCAGGGTACTGGGACACTGTCACTCGCAGACTTCATGGGATCGACTCCCATTCGGAAGCTAGGGGGGACGACTGTTGTGGGGAGCAACCCATTCATAGGAACAGGGATGTCATTATACCCACATTTAGACAGCCCACAAACGGACCTAATGTGTTCAATCCTTTCAGTTGCACCCAACCCGGCTGAGGAACCATGTATAGGGGTTACGATAGGTGACAAGACTTTTTCCTTTCTAGTGGACACAGGGGCAACTAGATCCTAGATCAGGGAAGGAAGGTACCCAATCTCAGGCAATGCAATGAATGCGTAGGGATTCTTTGGGGCGATGGATTTGGTTCCTTTTACTGAAGAAATTGGGAGCATGACTTAGCTGTGTCATTATTATACTCCCGACAGACACCAGTGAACATAATGGGGAGAGATATCATGAGTAAGCGCAGCATGACCATCTCATTCACAGACAAGGGGATAGTGTGTTCGACACTAGGCATTCATTACATGAACGTGGGGGGAAATCATTCAAGCATATTGTGGGCACACGGTACAGAGGGGGGTGCCAGTAGACCTTGAGCTTTTCCAATATGGAGTCGAAGTATTGCTAGCATGGCTTCCAGGGATTCTGGGAAAGCTGTGGCGATTGCCAAATGAATATATTTTTAGGCCAGAGATTCCATCACACAAGCCTGAAGGAAAGGTGTTCCCAATAGAACTCGAAACAGCAATCATGGGAGAACACAGGAAAACATTACATCAGACAGATGACACCGGACAATCATGGAGAGCAGTGATCACAGTGGGAGAGGGGTATTGACTGACACGTGACTGATGAGGAACTGTTTCAGGACGATCTATCAGATCACAAAGTGGCATTGAAATCAGTATTACATATTGGTGAGGATACACTACAGTGAAGTACCACAGAGAATGGCCATGTTGCAGAAAGCACCACCACCATTTCTCGAGGAAGATTTGGGGAAGGTACCCAGTGTCTTCAGGACCAACGGTCCCTATGACGTGGGGCTATTGAAAGGGATAGGGGCAGTAAAGATTAAGCTAAAGCCAGGAGCAATCTTACCAAGGGTAAAACAATATTATTATTATTATTATTATTATTAATATTTACTATCCAGAGAAGCAGATAAGGGCATTTATGACAGAATTGCAGCCTTAGTGAAACAGGGCAATCAAGCACCATCTGAGTCACAGTGCAATACTGCGGTGTACCTGTGAAAAAGACAACGGGGTCATGGCATTTTACCCAGGACTTGCACCCTTTAAACTAGATTGTTGAGACAGAGATTCCTTTAGTTCCAAATCCTGCTACCATCCACACGGAAGCTACCCACTTCACAGTGATAGATTTGAAGAATGCTTTCTTCTCTATACCACTTCATGAAGAGTCACAGGACTGGACTTCCTTTCTATATAGAAATAGGAAGTGGAAATATACTCGTCTTCTACAAGGGTACTGTGAGTGACCTTCTATATTCAATAGGGTCCTCCGGATGGACTTGGGCAACATACAATTGGAAAGCACCGTCATACAATACGTTGACGACATTTTGATCTGCTGCAAATCAGAGGAACAGTGCAGAAATGACTCAGTGCACATGCTGACAGTGTAAGCAGAAAAGGGTTATAAGGTAGATAAGGCCAAATTACAGTACTGCCAGAAGGAAGTGCTATACATTGGACAGAATCACAGGAGGGGTGACGTGTGACGCCACAGAGGGTGGGGCCGATCCTCAGAACGCCAAAACTCAAGACAGTGAGGGGAATGCAAGTTTTTAGGTCTCTTTAATTACTGCAGTACTGCAGGGTGTGGGTATGTAACTACAGCACATATACAAGACCTCTTAAGTGCACTCAAAGAAGCACCGAGAGGGGGAACGCACTTTACAGTGGACAGAAGAAACGACAGAGCCATTTGAGGAGCTGAAGGGAGTAATATACACAGCTCTTGTTTTAGGGATCCCAGATTATCAGGACAAATCTTACCTGTTCTCACACTCCAATGGGGTAGTGATGACTGTAGTACTGACACACAAGACCACCCTAGGACATAAGCCATTGGCATATTACAGTGGGAAACTAGATCCAGTAATGCGTGGACATTACCCTTTGCGACCGAGCATTGGCTGCTGCTGCATTTGCAGTAGAAAGGTAGGTGAGTATCACAATGGAGTGCAGCACCGCACTTTACGTAGAGCATGCTCTCTTTGCAATACTCGAGCGACCCAACAATGCATTGACTACACAGAGGGCTTCGGGATATGAGGTAATATTATCAAACCCTGCCATAAAATCAGTGATATGCAGAATTGTGAACCCACAGCATGTGTGGCCGAACCAGTAGAGGAGGGGGACTATGTACACAATTGCAGCACATACATGGAGCAATATGATGGCCTTCCGAAAGTGGGAGAAAAGCCACTTGAGGGGGGGGAGAAGAGCTTTACATTGACAGGTCTTCGACAATAGAGCAGACCACGGGTGAGAGACACACAGTGATGGCAGTAAAGACAGATGGGACAACAGAAGTAGTAGTTTGCGCGCAATTGCCATCACATTTTTCAGCACAGGCAGTGGAATTAGTGGCTCTTATAGTGGCATTAGAGCAGAGCAAGGACCAGGAAGTAACAGTGCATTCGGACTCTGCCCATGTGGCGTCTAGTACACTCTGTGCGGTCATAATGGCAGAGGAAGGGCTTCGGACATGTTGACAGCACACTTGTACATCATGCGCCCCTATTGAGCAGACTTATAGAAGCGCTTCAACTCCCATCAGCCATAGCGGTAGTCAAGTACTAGGCCCACACGAGGGGGGAGGATCCAGTCTCCAGGGGCAACCAAGCAGCGGACAAGGAAGCGAAGTGCGCAACATATTGTTTTGACATTTTAGACTTCAATACTCCATCTAACACGCGTATTGGTGTGCACACGATAGAGTTACAAGAAGGTTATAACACACTACCAGTGACACAGATAATGGAACTACAGGGGAGCACACCAAAAGAAAGAAAGGAATTATGGGTGAGAAGGGGATGCTCTATATATCTGCAGTACATACTCTGAAGGTAGTGAGAGGAGCCATACCTCGTCCACAAGGCCCTTTCCAACATCTCCATGTTGATTATATTGACAGGATCCAAGTATGTAAGGACTGCCATTATATAATTGTGGTGGTATGCCCATTTTCCCGATAGATTGAGTCCGGTCCTTGTTCACACCCCGATGCTGTAAGAGTTTTTGATTAGGGATGTTTTCCCATGCTGGTGCGTATGTGAGGTCCTGCGGTCTGACAACGGTCCTCATTTCACCAACAAGGTGTTCCACCACGTTACGATACCAGGGATACAGCACACGTACTCCTACGTCCCGTCCCCTTTCCTCCATACTTATGGGACATCTCTCCGTCCTGTGGCACGGGACCGGAGCACTTTTGTAAAAAGCATCCACATTTGTTTCAAAAATGTGTCCCTCCTCTCTTTCCTGCGCGGGGCCCGGCACACGGCCGTAACCCCGCCCACCTTGGCTCCGCCCCGCGCATCCCCCATCAGTCCTTTTCTCCGCACGATCGGGGCCAGACGCACTTGCATCCTCAGAAGATTTTCTTCCGTTTTTCCCTCTCTGGCTCTCGCTAACGTTCGTTTACCAGTCTGTCTGTCTTTTAATCTAGATTTTCCAGACTGTTCATCGTGTCACCATCGCTTTGCGAGGGCAGATCCCCATCCTCTTTGTTTAGAGTGTTTGGGTCCGGGACACCGTTGGGACTCCTGTTTTTACTGTGACTCCCATTCGGTCTGGGCTCTTCAACGTCGGTTGGAGCGGTGGGAGGAGGTGTTCGGACAGACTCCTCCTTCGCATTTTCAGGCGTTCATCGACGAGAAGAAAAAATGCCCGGTAAGTCGGTAAGTTCTTTGATTTTCAAAGCACTCCGGCCGGGGGATACCGAGCCGGGAGGGGCGTTGATCGCTCCGATACCGGGGTTCGACCTGAGGTGCCTGTCGGGCCTAATAATTCTACCAGAGTTTTCCCTGAGGGTCTCCGTAAGGGGCCTGTGATCACCGGAGTACACTCCGAGGCCCCTCCTGTGGGGGCTATGTGTAGACCCAGTTCTACTGAGTCGTGGGGTACCGGAGCTTGCTCTGAGGCCGTTCTTTCGGCTTCCCTCAAAAACAAAACCGGGGTACGCCCCGAGGTCTTGGCTGGGCTTGAGGTTACCGAACGCATGTTCGAGGCCCGTGCCGATAAGGCTTCTACTGGGCCTAGGTCCGAGGTCCCTTGTACAGATTCTAAGGCTACCAACAGTTCTGAGGGGCCGGGCAAGGCCCTGTTGGTGACAGCGCACCGTTCCCGCTCTTGTGGTGACACCAGATCTGTTGAGGGGGCAAAGAAGAAAGTTTCTTCTTTTACCGGCAGTGCCGAGGCTCTTCCTTCGAAGGCTCAGTTGGCGGTTGGTATGTCGCAGAAACATTCCAGGCCTCATAGTACCGGCTCTGCCGAGGTTCCTTACATTAAGGCTAAAATTAATACCCCTGATCCATCGACGGGGACCCCTGCCTCACTTCCTCACGTGCCGCAGTTCCCCTCAGATGAGGACAAAATGGCGCCCGTTCCCGCCACGACCACAGCAGCCATTTTAGGTACTACCCCTACAACTATGCCATCGGCCCCTGGTGTAGGGTTCGGTCCTTCGGGTGAACCTAAGGTCCCTTGTGCGCACCCTTACCGGCCAGTTTATGATTGGAACGCCCGGATGCCTCTTCCGCACAATGTTTCGTTGCCCGCGGGGGCGGCTCCCTTGATTTATGTGGATACGTCGGCGGAGGTGCCTGTGTGGCACCCTTCCCCGTTGCATCCCTGGATTTGTCCACCTCATGAGAGGCCTCCTCAGGTTCCGAAACAATCTCCTGAGGACGCCTTTTTCGGTAAATTTCAAGCGCTTATGCACACCAACCCCATGAGGGAATATTTCAAGGGGCTTTTCAAGGAGATATGTCCACCCGCGCCTCTGGCTCCACCCGCCCCGTCAGTGGTTCGGCCGGCGCCTCCCTTGCCCGTGGTGCTTCAGCCTGTGCCGCCATTGTCCCCAGTGGACAAGGCAATGCCTGACTCGGCTCAGCAGGAGCCGGACCTGTCAGATGACCCTCAGGCGATCAGGACAACGAGGACCTGCCCCGCTCTACCAGAGCTTTCCATGACCGGGTACTGGACATGATGAGCTTCTTAGATGTTCCGGTGCCCGAGGCACCTGCTCTGCAGGAGGGCGTGCTTTCTGGGGCGTTCACCTTGTCTCCTTTGGAGCGTACCGGCCTGTTCTTGCAGAAGGACTTTCTGGCCGAGGTCCGAAGAGTTTGGGAAAAGCCACACTCGGGTCTTTTTGTAAATAAAAAGTTTGACGCGAGGTACAGGCTACATTCCTCAGAAGAAGTGGCCTTGTCATCTTGTCCGCCTCCCTCCTCCACAGTGGTGGCTGCGGCCACGTTGCAATCCAGACCTGCAGCTTCCTCCTCTGCGACGGCGACTCAGGTCTTGGGAAAGGAGGACAAGCTCCTGGACTCCCTAGGGAGGAAAATCTTTGCCAATTCGGCCTTGCAGCTCATGCAGGACAACGCAGAATTGATTTTGGCGGGAGCTAACATGCGGATGTGGAGAGGTCTGTCGGAGTTTGAGGAGCATATCCCAGTCGAGAAGCTGGAGGATTTCAGAGGAGGCCTTTCCGATGCCAGGGTCTTCACGTAGACACCTCGGCTCGGGGTCTGATGTTAGGGGTTGATACCTCGCGGCAAACATGGCTGCATGCCACCAAGTTCTCGAAGGAGGTGCAAGACAAGGTTCTGGACGTTCCATTTGATGGTAAGGAGCTTTTTCACTCTTCTACTAATGTAGAGCCCACCAAAACCAAAGACAGCACTCAGACGGCCAAATCTTTGTCTGTTCTGGTTAAACCTCCCTTCAAGACTCAAAGGCCGTTGTCGCAAGGTTGACCTTCCTCTGGTTTTACGGGCTTCCTCGACCGCAAAAATCGCAGAGTGGATACTCCTGCGGGGAATAACCGCCGTAGACAACAGCGTACGCAGTATTTCTCCCGCTCCTCATCCTCCTCATCAGGTTCAGAGACCCCGGTGGGAGGACGCATTGCGTCTCATTGGGAGGCGTGGCAGACCATCACAGAAGACAGATGGGTCTTGTCAGTCGCTCGAGCAGGCTTCTGCTTACCTTTACCCCCTATCCCACCCCTCAATCCTCCTGTTCAGCAGTCGGGCTCACCCTCCCTCAAGGCCGAGGTTCAGAAACCCCTGGTCCTCAGAGCTGTGGAACTGGTTCCCCTTGGGGAGCAAGGGGAGGGCTTCTACTCCCGGCTGTTTACGGTGCCCAAACCCAACCAGGCTGGCCTGCGCACCATCCTAGAGCTTTCCCAGTTCAATCTTTCCCTACCCCAAGAGAAATTCAAGATGATCACGCCCGGCCAGATTCGCTCCTCTTTGCAGGCGGGCGATTGGCTCAGCGTGGTGGATCTTCGGGATGCGTACATGCATATCCTGATTTGGAACCCACACAGGAGATACCTCTGTTTCCCTCTGGGGGAGGAGCACTTCCATTTTCGTATGCTTCCTTTTGGCCTCAGTTCGGCGCTGCGTGTCTTCACGAAGATGATGTCGGTGATCGCGGCCCATCTTCGTCTCCAGGGTATCCATGTATATCCCTATTTGGACGACTGGCTCCTACGCAGCCCTTGCCCGTTGGCAGCAGCGGGCAACCTCCAGTGTCTCCTTCAGCTCCTGTTCCATCTTGGGCTGTCGTTGAACTGGCGGAAATCCTCCATGACGGTCTCACAGGACCTGACTTTCCTGGGTTTTCGTTGTAACACGATAGACTGCCGAGTGTATCTGACCGGGGACAGAATGGCGGATCTGTTGGCCGCATGTCAGATGTTTACGCAGTCGGAGAGAATGTAGGCCTGGTGGTTCCAGAGGCTTCTGGGCCTCATGGCCTTGTGTGTGCTGGCTCTTCCTCGTCTCAAAATGAGGCGGACCCAGATGGTTCTTCGGAGTTCCTGGCGTCAGGCTGTGGACCCGGATTCCAAACGGATAATGATTTCGGATTCCATGAGAGTGGACCTGGACTGGTGGTCTTCTCTCAGCAACCTGTCAGTGGGTGTCGGGTTCCAGGACCCAAACCCCATCGTGACGATCACAACAGACTCCTCCCTTTTCAGGTGGGGTGCGACGTTAGATCTTGTTCAAGTCTCGGATCTCTGGTCACCTCAGGACAAGCTCCTGCACATAAATCAATTGAAGCTTCTGGCGATTTTTCTGGCGCTCAAGGCGTTCAGACCTCCTATTGTCAACAAGGTGGTCCGCATAAGAACGGACAATGCGGTGTCAATGTACTACATAAACAAGCAAGGGGGAACGAAGTCTCCCCCTCTCGTGGATCTGGCCATTCAGATTTGGGAGTGGGCCGTGCTTCATGGGGTCTGGCTGCTTGCAGTGCACATCCCGAGCAGGCTGAATGTCACCGCGGATGCCCTCAGCTGGCGGACAGTGGTCAGGTACGAGTGGGAGTTGAAGGCAGAGATCCTATCATGGATTTTCTCGCGTTGGGGCACACCGGAGGTGGACCTCTTCGCCACGGCGGTAAACAAGAAGCTTCCTCAGTACGCCTCCAGAGAGGGGCTGGGAGCCTCCTCTCTGGGGGACGCACTCAAGATCCCATGGCACAACATGAGAGCTTACGCCTTCCCGCCTCTTTCTCTGGTTCATCAAGCAATTTTGAAGTTGAAGAGTTCTGTCAACTGTTCTCTTCTACTGATAGCTCCGTGGTGGCCGGCCAGGTTTTGGTTCTCAGAACTTCAACACCTGTCGGTGTGTCCGCCGATCAGGTTACCAGTAATTCCCGATCTTCTTCACCAAGGGGAACAGCAGATTTGGCACCCCTCCCCACAATCGCTCAACTTGGCGGCATGGTGCCCGAGTTCACGGCTCTAGAGCCTTTGGGTTTGTCTGCGGATAACATGCGCATTATCCAGGCAGCCAGGAAACCCTCGACCAGATCCCAATACAAGAGTAAATGGCTCAGGTTCTGTCATTGGTGTTTGAAGAAAGAATTGGACCTGAGGGTGGCGACGATTGACACGGTGCTGTCCTTTGACTCCTCCCTAGCAGAGTCAGGGGTTCATGTCTTGTCGTGCAGGACTTATCTCTCGGCGATTTCCGCCTACCTCTCTACAGAATGGTGTTCTAATTCGTTAACTAACCCGGTGGTGAAGAGACATTTTGCTGGTTTGACACGCATCTACCCTCCGGTTCGTAGTCTGCATCCGCCCTGGGACTTAAACGTAGTCCTGATGGTGCTGTGCCATAAACCTTTTGAGCCAATGGCTACGGTTGATCTCGAGTACGTGTCGTGGAAAGTGTCCTTTCTGGTCCCCGTTACGTCAGCGAGGAGAGTGAGTGAGCTCCAGGCATTGTCGGTGGAGCATCCTTTCTTGGTCTTTCACAAGGACAAGGTAGTCCTTCGGACGAACCCAGCTTTCCCACCAAAGGTAGTGACCGAATTCCATCTGAATCAGTCGATTTCCCTTCCGGTCTTTTTTCCGAACCCTGCCTCGGAGGCGGAAAGGGTTCTACACTGCCTGGATGTCCGAAGAGCTCTTAAGTTCTACCTGGACAGGACTGCTGAGCTTCGGAGCTCTTCCCAACTGTTTGTGACCTTCGATAAACCCCAGGGCAGGCCGACGTCTAAGGCATCCATTTCCAGATGGATTGCTGCCTGTATCACAGAATCTTTCACCGTCCAAAAGCTGAAACCACCTAAGGGTATCCATGCACATCAGGTGCGAGGCAAGGCAGCTGCGGTTGCTTTTCAGAAGTATGTTCCCTGGGAGTCCTTTGCTAGAGCGGCTACCTGGGCCTCCCCATCTGCTTTCTGTAAGCATTACTGCCTCGATATGAGCTCTAGGGCCGACGCTCAGTTCGGCCAGGCTGGGCTGAAGAACCTCTTTCAGTAAGGGGTATTTCCATCCACCCATAGTTCCTGTAAGGAGTGCTTGGGAATCTCCCATAAGTATGGAGGAAAGGGGATGGGACGTAGGAGTATTACCAGGTTACTCACTGTAGTGACCACCTTACTCCTAGTCCATAGTCCCCTTTCCTCCATACGCCCGCCCGCCGTCCCCTCTAATAAGGTTCCTCTGTTATTGCCAATGGGTCTTGGACCCTGCGATAGAAAAGGACTGAAGGGCGATGCGCGGGGCGGAGCCAAGGTGGGCGGGGTTACGGCCGCGTGCCGGGCCCCGCATAGGAAAGAGAGGAGGGACACATTTTTGAAAAAAATGTGGATGCTTTTTACAAAAGTGCTTCAGTCCCGTCCCACAGGACGGAGAGATGTCCCATAAGTATGGAGGAAAGGGGACTATGGACTAGGAGTAAGGTGGTCACTATGGTGAGTAACCTGGTAATTCTCCTGTGCCTATCACCCACAAGTGAATGGAGTGTGTGAACTTCTAAACGGCCTGTTGAAAGAAAATGTAGACAAAATAAAAGCTACCCTAAATAAGAGTTGATGCCATTTTTTGCCACTAGCCTTGTTTGCATTGCGCAATCAGCCTGGGTCCGACCACCATTTAACGCTACATTAGGTGGTAACCAGACAGTGCATGGGGCTACCCCTGGCTCCTCCCATTAGGGCACTAACGGACATCCACTCTGTATCTACTGTTTGTGTAGAAGAGATGAGAGATTATGTGGCTTCTTTGATGGCTAGTGCATCTTTTATTTCTCGCCAGCTCCAGTCCCAGCGGGAGAGTTTGGAGACCAGTGAAGAGGACGACGCAACAGAGAGCCACCTCACACCACTGCTCCTTTACACTGGGGACACTGTGTTACTGAGGAACTTTACTAGAACTTGGCCTAAGCCCAGGCTTACCGTCCTTATGTGGTGGAGGACGCAAATGACAAGAGCAGTAAAGATCCATGGGAAAAAGGCCTGGAATTATCTGAGCGATTTAAAACCCTGTCGACAAGAGACCTCTCCTAGCCGCAACAATGAAGAAGACATTCTGATGCACGAAGTGCAATCCAGACTTACATGCTTTAAAGCAAGAGAGCTAGGGCAAGAACTTTACATACACCTACATTAGGCTCACTGTCTTTTTCATACACATAGCTATTCTTCGTAAATGCTGCGACTGTTATTGTGTGTGTTCCACATTTTACCAGAGGCCCCTCACTTTTCAGGAATATTTTGTCCAGTTTGTTATCCATACGGAATCTGAGAGGAGGGCGCCTCCAGGTCTATTCTTTCATGTGTTCCTGCTATATCTAGTACAAACATATCCACAGCTAAATAGTGGAAACCCATCTATCATAGAGGTTCTCATTGATGATACATTGTATTGTATGGTAGCCCTTGTTCTTCATCGCTCTCGCACAATACTACACCAGTAGAGATTGACCTAACACACACTAACAACATAATCATGCATTTGAGGAATTTCGGGTGGGCCACCTTTGGAGCAACACATAAGTACCGAAGAGGAGTAAGTAATGGGTAAAATAATGAAAGGTGTTATTGTGGCATTTTGTTTTTTCTGCTGTATCTACCTCTGTACACTCATCATTATGCAAAGGTTGTTTTTTTATAGATGCACAATCTGTTGCCTCAACTAGCATAACTCCAACCCAGGTAGGTATGGCAACCATGTCAGGTCAGGTCATAAGCACCGTCAAACCAGTAAAGACAAATAGGTGCAGTGCTGACTTGGATACAAGTCAGGTTGATTCATAGATAACTGATTTGGCCCGGGTATCTAATATCATGTGGTATAAACACATGACCAAAGTAGGTAAAAAAACAAACCACTAGGGAGAGCTGCTACGTCTGGTTTCTCATCCCCTATGCCACGAGTGCCTCCAGAACGTTTGCGGCAAAAGAAATTCCAGCAGCCAGAGCACATTGCCTCATGTATTTATCATTGTGCAGCACAAAAGGATGATTCCAGGGGAAAAGAGCTACCCTAAAATGGATGTCTAAAAAGACTTTTCCACATGAAGACAACTATATAAAGACTCAAGAAATGGATGAATACTGGAAGAAGGACCAAGCCATAGAATGTATCACTCAAGGTGAAACTAGGGTAGTAACCCAAAAGGAGTTAGCATGTCACAAAAGGGGACCAGTAGAGATAGAGCAAAACTCCACGAGCAAGAAGAAACCAGATCTCCAAAAGGCCGTGGTAATGGCTAAAGACTGCCGTAAAGGGGAATTCATGCAGATAGCAATCACAACTGGTGTCGAACTGGACCACGACCCTACCTACACCACACCAAGAAGCAACCATGACAAATACTCTGTCAATGGCCTCATGGAACACCCGAGGCACACGCATCTTACCAACCAAAATAACCAGGACCTGGGGGGGGCACGACATTATATACCTTCAGGAAACCTGGTTATCAGAAAAACCTACTTTGGACGGATACGCGATTGAACTTTCTGCAGCCACAAGGGGCATATTCGGACGCCCTTCCTCAGGCCTCCTTCTCGCAACACGGCTTAGTTCTGGTATAAAGGGTTCCAAAAAACTAATAGAGTCATACGGGATGCTCGCGGTCCTCACCACATGGACGCACCAGGACTCAAGGACCAAAAAAAAATCACATATGTCCCAACTAGCCATCATAAACCTCTACTGGAAACCCCAGAAAACGTCAACTACAATTTTCTGCAACAAAGTAGCTGACGCCATTCACAACATTCGAGTGGATACGAATACAAACAACATAATCATATGCAGAGATCTGAACGCAAAATGTGATCTGGAAAAAAATGACCTGACTAAAGCCAATCAAAAATTCTCAACGGAAGGAAGAGGAACCGCTTGGATGTCCTTGATGAACTCACTGAACTTTCACAACGTGGCAGGGCTAAAACCTTGGGAGAACATCATCCCAACGTGGGAGCGCGAAAACTCCAAGGCAACTCTCAACTATTTTTTCGTATCGCACAGCCTATTGTCCCTCATCGAAACGTTCAAAGTAATCCAGACCAGAGAAAGCGACCACAACCTGCTCTCTATGACGTGGACGTCGGCACATTCAGAGGGCAAATTATTTCTTCCATCACTGGAGGCAAACAACCAGCAAACTAGACTCTGCCTAACCGCTGCTAACATCAAAGCCATCACAGACAAATATGAAAGAAATATGGCAAACAATCCAAAAGAACCAGAACAACCGGATTACCTCCCGCTTTTACTAAAATACAAGGTTGAACCAAAGGAACGTAAGGGAACAGGTAGAAAGCACAACCACGAGTTCGATCGAACTCTGGTAGAAAGAAGAAAGATCCGGGGGAAAGCGAAAAGAAAAGCAAAGATCGAGAATTCTGAATCCTCTTGGCGAGAATGCCAAACCGAAGTGATCAACTACAAATCATGGTTACACAACCACAGATGTTCAATGTATCAAAATGACGCAGAGACCATGTTGAGAAAATTGAGCACCAAAAAATCCAGTGATATTTGGGCACTCATCAAGAATACAGGCAAGATTCAAGAAAATCAACTGGACAATTCGGTCACTGAAGAAAATTGGATCCATTTTTTTTTTTTTTTTTTAAACTCCAACACCAGCACAGATGAGTAGCAGCTCATGGATCAACTTATCCGCAGAAGACATCAGGGATGTCATCAAACATCTAAAATCCTCTAGAGCCCCAAGGCCACATGGTCTTTCCAACATTGATCTCAAACAAAACCTGGAAGATTGGACAAGATTCATCAGCATCCTATTCCAGCACTGCGGTTCATCAAAAGCGATCCCGATTTCTTGGTCCAATTCAGTAATAGTTCCACTGTTCAAACGTGGCAACAGGGAAGAGCCAATGAACTATTCCCCATTAGCGTTGCTGGACATCATTGGTAAAATCTTCGCAACACTACTACTCAAGCATTTCCAATCCTGTGCAAAATCATCACCAGCAAACAACCCATTCCAGATGGGCTTTTTAAAAAACAGTGGAACATCTATAAACATCCTGATGCTGAACTTAATAACATCTAAATTGAAGCAAGGGGCCCAACAATGTATTTGGCCTTCATAGACCTGGCCTTCATAGACCTTTCACATGCCTTTGACAGAGTGGACAGGCGCATTCTCTGGTCTAAATTGGAAAATTGGAAGTGCCCACGAAATAATGGATCCAATCACGGCACTTCATACCGCGACCAAACTCCGGGTGCGATTAAACAACCAATTCCTGCTGTCAAAAGAGATCCCATCAGAGCGTGGGATCAAACAGGATTGCCCGTTATCCCCGGCCCTCTTCCATCAGCTTTCTGGGCGACTTCAAGGACACACAATAATCAATCCGAGCTTTCCCTCCAAAAATAGGAAACATCAATGTGTCCCGTCTACTTTACGCTGATGATCTAATCCTGTTAAACCAGACTAAAATTGGCTTACAGCGACAACTTACAAACTTGGTGCAGCACATGGGCATAAACAATTTAGAAATCAACAAACTTAAAACCAAAATCATGATCCTCGAAAAGGGTTGTTCGAACAACAGACGCAACAGAGGTTGGTACCTGGAAAACACCAAAATCGAAGTGGTTACCCATTTTAAATACTTGGGCACAACGATTGATAGCTCAGCGCAGGAGTCAACAATGCAAAAATCTCTGTCGGGAAAAACCAGGAACCTTGCAGCTCAGATGAGAGCAATTGACAAACAATACGGGAAATTCTCGCTGGTTCCAGTTATCCAATTCTACAAATGTAAAGTTGTCCCAGCCATAACTTATGGTATAGGAGCAACTCTTACCATGCCAAGCACAATCTGGCCCAAATTGGAAGGGTTACTGTGGAGGTCAGTCCTTGGCCTCCCAAACTCAGTCTCCATCGCAAGCATCAGGCGTGACCTGGGCCTGTTGTCCCTATTATCAACAGTTGAACAAAGTGCAATGCAACTCTTCAGAAGAACACTTCTTCCAGACACACTTCCTATTTACAAGCTCATCGGAACAGAGCTCGCCTCTGGACACATCAACATCTTAACAACCTCGGCCAAAAAACAGCAAACAAAACTAGAAGATCTAGCATGCACCGAAGAAGATTTTGTAAAGAACCCCCAGAGAATAAAATATAAAATGGAACTACAGGACTGGATCGACACAGTTGACAAAGCCCAGGCAAACAAATTAACAAAACATCTGCCGCCGAGCTTTAACAAACTCAAAGTCCCACTGCCATACTGCACCAAATTCCAGACAAAAGCCTCATGAAGATCTTTCTGAGAGCATGCTTGAACCTACTTCCTACGCGTGACATTCTCTCCATCAGACTACAGTCCGAGTCCAAGGAATGCAAACTAGGTGCAACACCTGAAGAATCTGAAAATTTAAGACCTGTTGCTACATGGCAAAGCACTAAATCAAGAAAGGGCAGCCTACTTGTCACTGCCTGGGATGGACTGCTCGATCTTAGCAGAAGACGTCTGGTGGAACAGACTATTATCCGGAGAAAATGCCAAATGGACCAACAGTGTAGCATTGCTTTCAAAAAGATCAACTCTCACGCTGAACAAGGGATCTGATGATGATCATCAAGCACATGAAACTCCTTGGCTACAGAGAACCATAACGATCAGTCCCTCCTTGTAAAAATCACAATGTGATTGCACACAAGTAATAAAAAATAAAAAATAAAAAAAAGTTAGGAGTAGAACCAGGATCTGTGTTCTTGCTGGGAAAGAACACAGATGCTGGTGTATGGACAACTATACATATCTGGCGGGTGGTAAGGAGTGGTATGGAGCAAGGCACACATGCTCCTGACAGTTCCAGTTCGAGTAGTGCAAGAAGAAAATGACAAGGGCCTGAAGGAGTGCAAAGCTACTGACATGGATAGAGAACAAAGCAGGGCTCATGCCCATCATACCAATAAAAGGAGCAGCTTTATGCTTTCAGAACAATGGTCCAGTAA
Organism: Ambystoma mexicanum; assembly: GCF_040938575.1. NCBI lineage: Eukaryota > Metazoa > Chordata > Amphibia > Caudata > Ambystomatidae > Ambystoma > Ambystoma mexicanum. Next base: position 702,201,075 of record NC_090938.1, on the reverse strand, counting down.
AGATAGGAGAAAATAAGGTGTGTAAATAAATATCCAAAGTTCCAGGTATGAAGGTCAGAACAGCAGTGCTGATGGACCATTATTGGGCATGTAAATCAAAAGCATATGTGAAATTGCCACCCAACTGGGGAAGGACGTGCTCACTGGTGCATCTGAACACACCAGCGCTAGTAGTATCCCAGAAGGATATAAAGGTAGACGGATTCCCTAAGATGTACTCCAGCAACAGAAAAAAAGAGGTCTTCAGAGCTGACCAGGATATAGAGGGGACACTATGGATCAGCAAAAATGCACGAGTCCCTGGATGCGATAGCGGCAGAGCATAGACTGCTCATCAGGACAGAAATATTCTTTGCATCCATTATTCCAGCAGTACAGGCCAGCACAAACGCAAAATGGCTCCAGATAACGAGGTGGGAGCTTATGCAGACTATAAACTCAACTGTCAAGGGGTTCAACGCAATAAAAGAAGAGCTCCAAGCAGTAAGGTTAATGGCGCTCCAGAACAGATATGTCCTGGTTATCCTAACAGCCATGGAAGGAGGCGTTTGTGCAAAGATTGATCTTCTTGCTGTACATTTGTTCCAGCAAACAAAGAAAATGGGACACTTGCAGAAGCAGTGACCATACTATCAGCGATGCATGCCAAAATGGAGGCAGTGATGAATGCTGCGTGAAAAAATGAAGGTTGGCTATCATACATATTCTCATGGATACCAACATGGATGGCCAATGGGCTGAAGGTACTAGCAGCAGCATAAGTATTAGTATTACTGACTTTCTGTGGTATCCGGATATGCATCGCACAGTGACGGAAGACAACTGAAAAAGGTATAGGGATGAAAGTGCTGGTAGACTTGGAAGCAGAAGAGGACAAGATAATAAAGGCTTGAGACACACTGAGGGCCCAGATAAGATTGTCCTCTGTTTCCAGCTGGAGTATTGCTCGAGTAGCCCTATCACTCCAAGGACTATTGGGGGAAATGGTTCAACCCAGCAGGAGATTGCAGTTACGTGGCATGGAGCCTGGATGATCATGCGAGATATGATGGACACCTAGAGGGAGTAACGAAGATATGGCTCCCGAAGCTGAAGCTGAATAAGGTTGGAGTGGTTGACAGGTCGACCAGAGGAGGGATTGAAGAGAGGATGACCCTCATGACCCCCATGCAGCTATCAACTCGCAGAATGAAGAATCAAAAGGTGTCACTTTTTGGCCTTCCACCGACTACACCAATACGTCCTACGTATGAGAAAAGGTATTCTCTCAGACAGCCATTCAAACCATAACCAGTTGACGGTTTCGAGAAGACAGAGGTCTCATCAATGGACCAGGTCAACTGACAATAGAGTCAGGTAGTGATGACATCATTAGTGACATCAAGACGTAGCCACGTTAGTCAAGAAGCAGATCTGCAGCCATTGTGAGAAACCAGAGGTTGTCTCGCCCGCTAGTCCCCAGGGATCTCTCGTTCTCAGGTGGCCAGGGTACAGCCATCACCTTTTGATCCAGACCCTGGGGGTGGAGCAGTATGGGAGGATCACCTGGGAGAGGGGTCTTCGGTGAGTGGCGGTGAGATAGCTGATGGTGAGATGCAGTAAAATTCCTAATTCTGTTTATCCAACCCATCCTATTTTTTAGGGTGCTACAAGGTCCCAACTCCCCCCCCCTTTTTACACAAACACTGGGCCGAGGAAGATGGCAACTGAGAGTAACCAGACTAACTCTCTCACATCTTCATCACAATGTAGGGCAAGGTACTCTGTTACTGTCTGAAGTGTAACAGACCATCCCATCTCGGGTGATGCACACAAATTCAAATAGTGAGGTAAGAAGGGATGTTTATAAATTCGTAATTTGATTCAGAAATCTATTAAATATGATAAAGGGATACCACTTAATACCGCCCTTTAGACAGAAATTCATAACCACTTAAGAATGTCTGGTGGAGGCGCGGACCAGTAGTGTTGGATTCGGAACCACAAGTTAGCAGCAGGGCTACGGGCGCGGGACCCGGTTCCCTTACTAATGTACTCTGGTATGCCTAAATGGAATGAGATAGCGTTTAAAAAAAAAGAAATTGTAATTTAGTTACTGTCAAGATTAAGGTTTGGGGTAAGGGACAGCCTTTCCTGTACCCAAAAAGACAATAAATAGGAAAAAAAACTACATTTCCCAGCATGCCTGGGGAGTGTGTAGTTAGGAGGTTTTCGCGTGGCACTCCAGCTGGGCTTAATGAGGAGTTGCTTAAAGTCCACCGCCGCCGTGTCTCAGTGCAGGTAATTACAGTTATCAGCACGGGTGGCGGCAGCTGAGGACGCCAGCAGATGAGACCGCGTTGGGATGCCGAAGGACTGTGAAGCTTCTCCCCGGGTCGCAACGGTGATTTACGGCATGATATGCAGGAAGGTGAAGGAGCCGGGGCTGTGGTGGTGAATCAGCTTTACATTTCGAGTTGAGCAACAAACTTCAGGGTCGGGGTGTCCTTGTGAGGCATCCGGACCGCCAGGTAAGTGTATTACTTCGTTTGGCATTGTTTATGAAGTATGTGTTCATTTGGTTGCTTATTTTGTTTCACAAAACTTGCTGAGAGCGTTGGAGAAAACACGCCACTAATCTAAGAACTGACAGACTTTATGCCCCATTCATTATGCAGTTACAAGGAGAGATTCATCTCTAGTTTATTTGATTTTGGGATCATTGCATAGTGTCCCACAGCAAGAGGGCATGTGTGTCATGTACTTTGTTGTGATTCATTGTTTGTCGCTTCACTGTGCCCCGTGGGCCATGAGTCTTGTGTTTTCATACAAGGGACATCCCTTTTGTTTGTGCCATCACGCTTATTTGCAAACTTCTATGTGCTAAGTGGAATATTCCCCATTTGCTTCAGTATTGTGTCATGTCTACGTATTAACACCATGTTCTTTGTCTGGAGAGTGGTGTCTATAACACCAATAATAAGGATATGCTATGCTAGGTACTTTACTGTTATTATCTTGTATGCAGGAGGTTGATTTCAGGTTTTAGGAGGCCAGGTTAGGTGTTCAGGATTGAGAATATCGATATAGGAGTATTGACTTACACAGTATCCATTGTCATGTACTTGCTTGTTATGTTTTCCCCTTCTTTCCTTTGACATTCCACCCCCTTTCCCTAACTGTGTCTTCCCCCCATTGGCTGCCACGTGGTTTCCTGTGTTATTCATTATCAGGTGCCCGTGCCAACCACGGTGGGAGGGTCGATCTATTCGGCTTCTGTGGTTCGGGAGAGGGGGTCGAGTCCCCTATCCTCCCTTTGTGAGTTTGACAGAATTACCTGCCCCCGATTTCGGGGTAATTGAACCTCCCAGGCCAAATGGATACGAATCCTCCTTTAGCAGACGTGCTAAAAGCACTGCAAGATATTCAGTTGGAATTAGTACAGGCTAGACAAGAATCAAGTACGTTGAAAGCCCAGGTACAGGGTTTGGTAGCACAAAGCACCCCTCTGGATGGGGCTGGAACATCTACCGGGGGTCAAACTGGTAGAGTTACTTCTACAGTGATTGTGCAGCCCCCTAGTAGTGTTTATTAACCGGTTCACATTAACATCCTCCATCCTGACCATTACAAGACCATGAATTACAAGCCCATCAGTTAAAAAAACAGCAGTTACCCCCACATACCATTTAGGAGTCTTTTGGCGCCCTTCAAATTTTCAATCACGCCGCATTGCTCTGATCACCGGCTACCGAGGTAGCCCCCTCCACACTCAATCGTCCAGGTCCTCTTCCCTTGCCAGCAGATACACCGTCAATGGTCCCCATATGTCCTTAGGTCTGTTCTGCAGTCCACACAAGGCAGCATAGTCTTTATCAGTTTCATACAGCCCGAGTAAGTCCTTCAACCATATTTTCACCTCCGGGGGGAGGAATGAGTCCATTTCATAAGGATACATCTTCTAGCCACAATCATACAGGATGCCAAAAGCTTACTACTCTTTATGGGTATACCCGGTGACCATCCCAGCATGCCACACAACATCGTACGTGGAACATTCAACCCCAATATATCCATGACAGCCTTGAACACCCCCTCCCAGAAAGGATTGAGAACATGACATTCCCATAGCATATGAATTAAATCCGCTTGGTCCTCCCTACACCTCGGACAGGCAGCAGATTTTGTTGCATCAAACTTATGCGCACTCGCTGGTGAAACATATGCCCTGTGTAGCATCTTAAATTGTATTAACTGCAGCCTAGAACTAAACACCCAGTGAGTGTGATTGCACATATTCTCCCCCACTGCTGATCTTCAAGAGTGCTCCCGCTGTCATGCTCCCATTGCCCCCTACTTGGGGGGGATCTCGGTGCGTACCTGCTACTATCATTTTATATAATGTTGATACCACTCCTCTACACCCCTAGGAATTATGTATATACTGCAGCAAAGGCATTGTTCTAGTGGTCCACGCTTTAAAGGCCGCCCTCATCCGATAGTATTGTAACGTGAGTTGAGGGCCATCACCCAACTTACCCTCCAATACCCCCCCAAGAACATGAACCTCCCCTCAGAGTACATATCCCCCAGTGTTTCAATCCCCACCTCCCCCCATCCTCCTATTATAGATTTGTCACACGTGGGAGCCAGATCCTCAATCTGCCAGAGCCGGATGCCCGGATCAAACGGGCGCTACACCCTTACCCTTTTCAAAACCCACCTCCAAGCATGCACCGTACATGCCACTGGGTCGAACCTGCATCTGTCAACCGCTCCCCCCGCAACCAGGACACCTTGTAATGAATACGGGTGTACCAAACCTCTCTCAATATGCACATGCGGTGGCCCCCACCCCTTCCATACCCAATACCTAGCAAAAGTGGGCTGCCAGAAAGTATGCCTCGATGTCCGAGGCTCCAATTTCACCTCGCTCCCATGGCAGAGTTAAAGTTTCCCAGTTTATCCGCGGGGCTTTGGGATACCAAGACAAGCGAATCAACTGGGACCTCACCTCCCGAAAATACTCCATCCGTGGCCAGACTGGTATATTCGCAAACATATATAAAAGCTTGGGGACGATCACCATCTTTGCAACCGCCACGCAACTCATTAACGAGAGAGGAAGCTTACACCATCTATCTATTTTTACTCTAGGCAATCTTAAGTATTCTTTGTGGTTCATTTCAAGCAGGGACTGTGCAAACCTACTTACTACCACTCCCAAGTATGAAACCGAATCCTGTACCCACTCAAACCCCTCCACACTCGACGGAGGGGTTGGTACCTCATTCAAGGGAAATAGGGAAGACTTAGCCCGGTTCAGTCAAAGACCAGAAAAGTCGCCAAACTCCACAACCTCCTGTGCAAGGGGCTTTAGATTGGTCTTGGCGTTCCGTATAAAGATGATCAGGTCCCTCGGACCGCCCATCCCCAGCCCCCTATCCCCATGAAACCTACGAAGTCTGCCCGCTAATACCACTATAGCCATCGCAAAGGGCAATGGGGATAGAGGGCACCCCTGCCTCGTCCCTCTTCCAAGCCGAAATAGCTCCGACCAAGCCCCACTCACACTTATCTGAGCACTGCAGCCAGAATACAGCAGTTTCACAGCCTTTACAAAATATGGAGGGGTACCCACCCATTCCAACACTTCAAAAAAATACTCCCATTCCACGGAGTCAAACGCCTTCTCCATATCCAATAACGCAGCTACTGCCTGCGCCCTGGGGTCTATTTGTGCCATAATCGCAAACAGGCGCCTAAGATTTAAGGACGTCGACCGCCCCGGAATAAATCCTGATTGGTCCCTGTGCACTATTTGTGAGACATACGGCAGGAGACGATCCGCCAGGACCTTACCAAATATCGTCGTATCTAAATTCTTCAGAGATATCGGCCGATATGACGCACAATCTAGTGGATCTTTGCCCGGCTTTAGGATCAACGTGATAACAGCTTCCCGGAGCATGGGGGGGAAGCAGCCTCCTATCCATCCCCTCTTCCCACACCCCCAACATGTGGCTGGCTACTTCTGGACCCCACTCTTTATAAAATTCAGCTGTAATTCTATCACTGCCAGGCCCTTCGCCGTGGGACGTGCCTTTATCGCACCCTACACATCTTCTGCCGTTATCGGCCTGGCGAGGGACTCTACCGCTCCAGTACCGAATCTGGAAAGCGCTGCTCCCTCAATGTAGTCCCGTAGTACCGGACCCAAAGGCGTACACTCGCGGCATATAAAGATTCGTAAAATGAGCGGAATTCCCCTGCAATCTGGCATGGTTTCACCAGGACCCTTCCCGTCCTAGACCTCACTGCCGTTATGCCCCCAACTCCTCTCTCCCCTTTGATGAAATCCGCTAGATATCTCCCCGACCTCCCCTCCTCGCCATATATACGCGCCCTGGAAGGCCGCGCAAAGAACTGTACCTCTCTGTCTGCCAACGCCTTAAACCTTTCCAGCCCTCCCTTCACCTTGTACAATGACTGCTTTGACCCTGTACACTCCACCTCCTCCTCCCACTTCTTGATCTCCACTTCCTCTGCATTGAGTTCTCTCCGTATCGTCTTCAGCACCCCGAGCTCCACAGATAGACACCCCTCTCTTAACACTACTTTGAGCGCTTCCCGGAGCACTCCTTTGCTCTGCACCGAGCCAGCATTTTCTTGAAAGAAGTGCTTAATCAAGCTGTGTATGTCACTCTTGAAGGCCGAGCAACGCTGCAGGCTTAAACCTCCACCTTGAGCGAGGCCGCGGTTCTCCCAAGTCCACAGACCACAAAACCGGAGAATGATCGGACAATGTCCTAGGTAGCATCTCATACCCCACCGTGCATTTGATAACATAGGGGCAACCCAATATGCAATCTATCCTGGTGGACGTGTTGTACACCGTAGAATGGTGCGAATATCCCGCCATGCCCGGATGCAGCATCCTCCACACAAACCCCAATGCAAGAACATCCATAGCCCCTAGAACCGCCTCTGCTGCTCTTGTACGCCTCTTTCTCCCCCCCCCGTAGAGTCCAACTCTGGGTCCAAAATGACATTAAAATCCCTGACCCACCAAACATATGTATCGCGATATTTCAGACATTTTTCAAGAAGGCCCTCGTAGAAGGTTGGATCGTCCACATTAGGGCCATAAACATTGACCAGCGTCAACATTGACTGCCCCAGACACCCCGAGACAATAACATACCTTCCAGCTGGATCAATCTCAGTCCCGCTGACCCGGAGCCCCAACGATTTATGAATCAAAGTCATAACCCCCGCCGAGTAAGAGGAGTAAGATGTAAAGAACTTGCATTTACCCCACCCGCGGGCAACCCCTTCATTTCCCTGTCCCTTAAGGTGCATTTCCTGCAACAGAATGATCTTGGCGCCATGCCTCTCACAGTACTGCACCACCTTTCTAGCTTTGCGCAGATCATTCAACTACCGCAACGCAACTCAACTCAACACCTTATACACCACGACTCAGGCCAATTCATCTCCTTGCGCCACCATACCATGACCCGAAGGCCCTGCCCAGTAATATATCACGGTCCGATTGATGAAATGTGAACCTTTTCCTTTGACCCCACCCCTGCCAACCGGGCATTTTATAAGCACCCAACTCCCACACTCCCCACCCCCTCCCACGCTGCCCTTCCCCAACATGCAGTGAACATCCCTCCCCCCCAACAATCCCTTTCAAACAAAATCCTGGGCTACTGCCCGGGGGCACCGGATGCCACTCTCCAAGCGGCCGGCTACTCTCCAACAGCAGAGGAGGATCAAACAACAAAGCATAGTAATAAAAGGCATTCACTCAAGCCATTGGACTGACTAGGTACATACTTAGCTATATTCCACCCTGACCCTCCAGGACGGGAGACCCAATTGACCTCCTTCTCTTGATCTCTATTCCATGACGTAAATACGCCTACTTGCACACCTCCTCAGGCACATCCTGACTGACCATCTCACAGTCCCTTATCCTCTCTACGCGGCAAGCTCTCAATAAATTCATGTGCAGCGGGCACATCTGTAAAGAAGTATGCTCTCCCATTATGCTGTACCCTAAGTTTAGACGGGTATTGCATGGAATATTGCAGGCCCCGCTCACGCAGCCTCCTTTTCACAGCCGCAAATGACATACAGGCTTTCTGTACCGCCGGGGTGAAATCGGGATAAAAGGAGACTCTACTATTCTCATACAATGGGGTTCCCGAGCTCCCTGGCCCGTCTCAGTATAGCATCACGGTCACGATAATTAAGTACTTTAGCAATGACCGGCCTCAGACTCTGCCCCAGCTTCGGTACCACCTGCGTTATTCTGTGCGCCTCCTCAACCAAAAATTGTGAGGACAGCGCTGGCCCCCGCAGCACCTCCTTAATGAACTTCTCCATAAACTCTTCCAGGTTCCGCTGGGGGACCGACTCCGGAATTCCAACCACCCATATATTATTCCTACGCGACCTCGCTTCGAGATCCTCGTTTTTAACCCGGATGGCTTGCATTTCTCTTTTCAGCTCTTGCACCACCTGAGCAGTCTCACTTGTAGAGTCTTCCAGCGCACCCACCCTGGTCTCCACCTCCGAGGTTCTGCTACTTTCCTTATCAATTCTCTCTTGCATTCTGTCCACCTTGTAAGTAAGCCCATCCAGCTTGGAGTTAATGGCTGCAAACCTGGATCTCACTTCCGCTAAGATCATGTTCAACTCCGTGGTGGGGGGTTCCTCACCTACAACCTTCGATGCTGCCACTGAATGCTCTGCCTGTGCCATGCCGACCAAACCTCCCCCCACCTCAGACGCCTCCCGGTCTCTTCGGGGGCTATCTCGATGTGTAAATGGCAGACGAGTTTGCTTCTTACCGCCCATCACACATGCCGTTCTCCCATCCGCCGACCGTCATGCAACCCTCAGCAGCCCTAGACCACTGACTGTGACCCCACCCAAGAGGTAAGTGCAGGGGCGGTTCAATATCCAAGCAATTACTCGCACAGGCTTCAGCTCTTCCGCTCTCCTGCCCCCTATTCAGTCGACTGGGACTTCTAGGCCCCAGTCATTCAGCGGAGGCAGCCTCCCCACTGATCCTCGATATCACAGTTCTGCTGCCTTGGGCTGCGAGCCTCCCACACCTCCTCACGCAGCCTTAGTGCAGTCTATCCGCCAGCCTATCTCCGGGCTTCAATGGCTTATCGTAAATCTGTAGTCACCCTCCCCCACCACACATCAGTCCCACCATAACTAGCTCCAGCCCATCCAAATTTGCTGATCTCTTGCTGCATGCTCCAGGGGGTTAGGGGGATAGAGGGATGCCCCCTCCAGAGCGGACCGAACACCAACCTCCACTTGCTCTCCCTCACCCGTCCGGCCCGCTGACCACCACTGCCTCCACGACGCTCCACTGTCACTCCTTTCCTCTATCCCGGCCGTGCATAAGCACTCAGGCCAGATGAGGGCCGAGCTGCGCTGCCAGAGCCAGTCCTTGGGCCGGGCCACCCCTGCCCAGCCACCGCTACAGCTTCCGCGTCCGCTCCACCCCCAGGGCTCAGGCCGTCGGAACTTCCCAAGGTCCACTGTTGAAGATGTCTTTGCAGCGGGAGAACGCACCTGCACCTTATCGACTCAGCGATGCTCCTCCCGCGCCGAGCTCCATTTGCGCCCTTGCCAGCCTCCAGACCCGCTCCACTGGGCTGTCAACCACGGCCACACCGTTCCTTCCGTGCCCCTCCGCTGCTGCTCGGTGTGGCGGGCACCGCTGGTCAGTCAGCGCACTCCGGCCGGGACCCAGCCAAGGCGCACTGCCCGGTCTGGATTCTCTGCCTCACCGCCACTTTACAGCCCTCTCCTCGGCTCCACCGGCTGCTGCCACATCTGCGCCGATACTAAATCCCTTCGTATGAGACTTCAGCAAGCGCAGCCCCCAGTCTCCCACAGCTTCTCCCCTCGATCTGTTGCAATTATAGATCCTGGAGGGTCTGATTTCGCCCTCCTCTGCTGTCGGGTTACCGAGAGCTCACACAGAGACCGCCATCTTGGTTTTGGGCTCTCTAGCACCCCCTAGTATTGTGCCTTTAGCGGCACCAGAAAGGTTTACAGGAGATCCCAGGAAATATATGACCTTTTTGACACAGTGCCGTCTGCATTTTTTGTGTAAACCTACGGCCTTCGAGACCATACAGGCTAGAACAGCATTCGTTATTTCATATTTAACTGGAGATGCAGCCGCTTGGGCAATGCCTTTGGTGCAGAAGGATAATCCTTTACTGTATAATTGGGATGGTTTCTTGGGGGAATTTGGAAGACTATTTGATCACAGGGAAGTTTCCCTGGCTCAAGACAAGGAATTGTTAGCTTTAAGACAAGGAACTCGCAATTTAGGGGCCCATTTGTCAACAGACTCAGCCCATTCAAATGAGGTGTGGGTTCGGGCATATAGAGGAAATTATATTTGATTTGATAGCGGCACCTCAGTTTGGACTCATTTTGGGCATGCCTTGGTTAATTCAACACAATCCCAGAATTGATTGGGTTATGCGGGAGGTGGTCTTTGCAGGATTGGAATGTGAGGGTCACATGGAGGAGGAGATGAGTGTAACGCTCACCTGGTTCCCACGGAGGCGCGGCGTCGAAGGCGCAGAACTCTGAAGATGGACAGGAAGGGCCCCTCTATTCTGGCTTCCCTGGCTCGTTGGATACCCTCCTGTGCGTGAAAAGGGAGTATTACCAACTGTGGAACAATGCTCAAGCCTCCCACTCCCTTCCAACCCTTCACGATACCTCCTCCACGATTCCCTGTGAAGCCTCACCTTAGGGTTTGGAAGGATGAGCTCTCCATCCTGCTTCTGATGCAGGGGCGCGTTGAAACCCAGTTACTTCACTGGATTGAGGATTGATGGGAGTTCAGGTAAGCTTGACTGTTCAGGTAAGGCGCTGCAAAAGTTCTGTTCAAAAGTTCAAGCTTAATAATAATGTTCGTTGTCTAATTGCAGCAAGCGCTAATGCTCATGTCTTTTTCCCCTTAGGGGCCGGGGTTCGGAGTGCCGGAGATATGGCGCCGACCCGAAGTGAAACAGTTCTGGATGAGCGCTCAGGTAATGTCTTTGCATTCGCTCATTCAATGTCTTTGGGCCTCATTACACGGCTATTAGCGCCATGGCTCATGCCGGTAAAATACCGGCACCGCCTTGGCGGAAAGGGGATTTACCGCCCCATTCCAAGGTTGGAGGGGCGGTAAATCCCCTTTCCGCCATTGCCCTTCCCCATTCCCATTTCTGCCCCATAGGGCTCTATGGGACTGGGGAAGGCGCTAATTACGGCACCGCAATTTTGCGGTGCCGTAATTAGCTCCGAGGTCCCTTAGCGGGTTGGATTTTAACGCCTGCAAGAAGCAGGCGTTAAATCCTCCAACCCGCAAAGGGACCTCGTAGTACGGCGGTAAGGGTTAACGGTCACCGTTGCCATTAACGGTGACCGTTAACCCTTACCGCCGTCCGTGTAATGAGGCCCTTTGTCTTTTTTCCCCATAGGGGCCGGGGTCCGGAGATGCCAGGAAGCGGCAGGACCCGAAATGCAGTGGGAATAATCCAACAGGTAAGACTTAAAAGGAAACTGAGCTTTCCGTATTCCTTTTCTCCCTCTCACCTTTGTTCTTGTCTTTTTTCCTCTAGGCGCCGGGGCGTAGCTGAATCCGGAAGATCGCTGCTGAAGATGGAAGCGCCTTGCAAAGGTGAGTAAAATGCAGCGCTGCAGCGATCGAAACAAAATGCCTTTAAAATGATGTCTTCCTTTTCAGGGCCGTTGGAGAAATGAATCTGGGATGCAGATTTAGCAGGTAAGGGCTTTTCTTCTCCTATTCTCTTCCTTTCTCCCCTTGCAGTTGTTCCAGGGTGCTGGCAGGCGTGGCTGAAGTCAGGATGCAGGAGCTGACACGGTGAGCGTCCAGCTGCTAGGTGCAGAACAACGCAAAGCACGTGTGGCTGTTCGGGTGGGGTTTAAATAGCCTTGGAAGAAGTTCCTGGTATGTATCCTTCCACCAATCAGGTATGTATCCTTCCTCGACCACACCCGGGTGGTGAAGTAGTCCTACAGGTAAAGTAGTCCCATTCAGGCCTCAAGAGGGCCTGGATGAAGCAGCAAGGTCTGCATCAGGTAAGTGTGCACCCAAGCACTTAAACACATATCTTCTTCTATGAGCCTGGCGCCTAAGGCGCCAGGACTGGGGTCCGCTATGAGCCTGGCGCCTAAGGCGCCAGGACTGAGTCCAAAGGGCCCCGACTTGGGCCCGCTGAGACTTCCCTGGGGAAAATGATGTCTGCCTCTGGGGTTGCTGGGCCCGGCCTGGCTTCTTGGAGGTAGGCACATTGACAGTACCCCCCCTCAAGGCCCCTCCCAAGGTCTTTTCCTCCGGGGGTTTTGGTTTGTGCGGGAATCTTCGATGGAATCGTTGAATTAATCGTGGTGCGTGAACATAGTTACTGGGTTCCCAAGATCTTTCCTGAGGTCCATATCCTTTCCAATCAACAAGATAGAAGAGTTTCGACTTAACCATCTTGGAATCTAAAATTTCTTTCACTTCGAATTCTAATTCTCCATCAATTTGGACAGGGCCTGGGGGCTCAGACAGTCTGGTTCCAGGTTGTACTGGTTTTAGAAGAGATGCGTGAAAAACGGGATGAATCCGCATGTTGGATGGTAAATCGAGTTTAAAGGCCACTGGGTTGATAATAGCTTTGATGGGGTAAGGCCCAATGAATCTGGGATTAAAAGTTCGCTGACCCTTGAGGGGTAGATGTTTAGTTGCTAGCCATACCTGATCTCCTACTTGGTAAGGAGGAGTTTTACTTCGGTGCAAATCAGCGTTTTCTTTATACTTTTTCTTGGCTTGCTGTAAGTGGGTTGTAGCTTCTTTGAAGGCTTGGGTTATTGTGGAATGTAGGTGATTTACTGCAGGCATCTCCAGGGTCAGAGGTGGATCTAGGTCAGAGGTCCGAGGATGGTGACCATACAGGGTATAAAAAGGAGTCTGTCCGGTTCCAGAATGCACTGAATTGTTGTATGCATATTCTGCAATCCAAAGGATGTCTTTCCAATTTAACTCGGATTGGTGTAACATGCACCGCAGATATTGCTCGAGAGTCTGATTGGTTCTCTCGGTTTGTCGGTCGGTCTGGGGGTGGTGGCTGGTGGATAACCGCACGTCTATTTGTGCTAGTTGGCAACATTTCTTCCAAAAGTGGGAGATAAATTGACTTCCACGGTCTGAGACTAATATGGAAGGGAAACCATGTAACCGCACTATATTTTCCATAAATTCCTTGGCCAAGGTGGAAGCTGACGGCAATCCTTTTAAAGGGATAAAATGGGCCATTTTGGAGAATAGATCCACTATTACGAGAATCGTGTTGTAACCACCACAAGGAGGCAGGTCAGTTATAAAGTCCATTGACAAGGTGTGCCAAGGTGCTGGTGGAATGTCCAAAGGTTGAAGTAGGCCGGCTGGCCTTTTCTTTTGACTCTTATTTTGGGCACAGATTCCGCAAGACAACACAAATGACTTTATGTCTTTTCTCCAAGAAGGCCACCAGAAGTGGCGTTTGATCTTTTCTTCTGTTTTCGCGATACCGGGGTGTGCTTCCATTAATGATTCATGATGGCGGGTAATGACAAGTTCCTGCAATTCTTTACTTGGCAGAAATAACCGCTCTTGGAAGTAGGGTAAATCATCCTTAACGGTGTAGTGAGGACCCTTTTGACTCCATTCCAGTAAGGCAGAAGAGTCAAAAAGCTGTTTTACTTGAGCTTGGATGTCCTCAATGGTTTGCAATGAAGTCAAGCCCAGAATTCTTTGTTCCGGTATGATTGGCACAGGTTCTAAACTCGAATTGGGTTCTTCCATGCCTATCCGGGATAAGGCATCTGCCTTACCATTCTTGCAGCCAGGGCGATAGGTAATTACAAAATCAAATTCCGCAAAGAATAAAGCCCATCGGAGTTGTCGCGAAGATTGAGCTTTGGCCGTCTTTAAATACTGCAAATTTCTGTGGTCCGTAATTACGGTGATGGTGTGTCTTGCCCCGAGAAGATAGTGACGCCAAGCCTTGAAAGCTGATTTAATAGCCAGTAGTTCTTTGTCGGTAATTGCGTAATTGAGTTCAGGTGGAGAGAATTTTCTGGACCAAAAGGCTACAGGGTGTAGTTGGTTAGTTTCTGGGTCTCTTTGCGACAGGACAGCTCCCATGGCCGAACTGGATGCATCGGTTTCCACAATGTAAGGGAGATCTGGGCGCGGGTGCTTCAATACAGGTGCAGAGGTGAATTTGGTTTTCAGGTCCTGAAAGGCTTGTTCAGCCTCAAGAGTCCATTCAAAGCGTTTATTTTTCTTTAGGAGAGCTGTGATGGGTTGAACAGTTCGAGAAAATTCCGGGATGAACCTTCGATAGAAATTGGCAAAGCCAAGCATGCTTTGCACTCCCTTCACAGAGCTAGGAGATGGCCATTTGAGAATGGCGTCCACTTTCCGCGAGTCCATTCGGATTCCTTGAGGTGTCAGGATGAATCCGAGAAACTCCACTTCTGTGGTATGAAAAACGCATTTTTCGAGCTTGGCAAATAATTTGTGCTGGCGCAATTTCTCAAGAACCGCCCTAACATGGTTTCTGTGATCAGATTCTGAGGAGGAATACACCAGGATGTCGTCAATATAAACGATGACACAAACATCGATAAGTTCCCGAAGAACATCATTCATGAAGTACTGAAAGGCGGCAGGTGCGTTGCACAAACCGAAGGGCATTACTTGATATTCGAAGAGCCCAAATTTGGTGCGGAATGCAGTCTTCCACTCGTCGCCCTCTTTTATATGTACCAGGTGGTAAGCTCCTCGGAGATCTAGCTTAGTGTACACACAAGCATCTTTTACTTGATCGATAAGCTCAGGTATCAGGGGCAAAGGGTAACGATTCTTAATCGTTATCTGATTTAGGGCGCGGTAGTCAATACAGGCCCTAAGGTCTCCTTCCTTTTTAGGTACGAAGAACAAAGCGGAAGAAACTGGTGACTTTGATGGGCGAATGAAGCCATTGGCCAGGTATTGATCCAAATACTGGCGCAAATGCAGGTTCTCAGGTTCAGTAAGAGCATAAATCCTACTACAAGGTAGTTGTGCATTGGGTACCAAGTCGATTTGGCAATCGTAAAATCGATGGGGAGGTAAGGTGTTAGCCTGCTCTTTCTGAAAAACGTCTTGGAATTCTTGGTATTCAGATGGTAGCTGTACAGGGGTGGAAGTTACAGAGGCTAGACCCATAGCTGGATTCCTTGGGTAACAGGTTGGTTCACAATCAGGAAAAGTTATCTTCTTTACTCGCCAGTCTATTCTCGGATTATGTGTTTCTAATCAAGGGATACCAAGAAGTACTTGAAATTGTGGGGCCTTGATCACATCAAACACGATTGCTTCCCGATGTCCGTCCTGACCCACCAGAGTGATTTCAACTGTGGAATGCGTTACAGGCCCTGAGGCTATTTCGGTTCCATCAACTGTAGTAATTACACCTTGGGTTACTTTCGGGCGGAGAGGAAGCTTAATCCTGGAAGCCAATTCACGGTCTATGTAATTTCCAATAGCTCCACTGTCTATGTATGCTTTTATAGCATGCCACTGCTGAGGCTGTTTTGGGTTCACAAGCACCATTGGCATGACAAAATGCGAGGTCAAAGAGTTTGTTTTCAAGCTCGGCAAGCGGACCCCTACGCTTGTCGGGCTAGGTCGTTTCCCGAACCAGGTGTCAATAACTCGTTATCAGTGGCTCCAACCACCTTCTTGGGTGGTTTAACTGGACAACTTTGAAGAAAGTGACCGGAAGTTCCGCAATACAAACAAAGTTGCATTTGTCGCCTTCTCTCTCGTTCCTTCTGCGTTAATGGTCCTTTAACACTGCCAATTTGCATAGGTTCGGAAAAGTCAGTACTCTTGGAGTTAACGTGGGTCTTGATAGGTACTCTAGTTTCATACTTGAGCCGATCTGCTTTTCTATTTTGAAGTCTGTGATCAAGTTGAACCACTAAGTCTATGTAGTCTGCGCAGGCCTGGGGTGGATCTACTATCTGAGCTATAACATCTTTAAGCTCTCCGCGCAGGCCTCGATGAAACAATGTGATCCTTTTATTTTCAGGCCATCCGGTTTCCACAACTAGTCTATTAAAGGTGGCGATATAGGACAAAAGATCCTGATTACCTTGTCGTAAGGATAGCAATTCGTTGTCAAGGGCCTGTCCCTGCGAGTGTCGAGCGAACAATCTTTCCATGCTGGCCTGGAAGCCCTGGAAATCCCGGAGAATGGGATCATCCTGATTTACCAATGGAATAGACCAATCGGCAGCACAGCCACTGAGGTAA
The DNA here is from genome assembly GCF_040938575.1 of Ambystoma mexicanum. Classification (NCBI taxonomy): domain Eukaryota; kingdom Metazoa; phylum Chordata; class Amphibia; order Caudata; family Ambystomatidae; genus Ambystoma; species Ambystoma mexicanum. The sequence continues at coordinate 702,184,700 of NC_090938.1, read as the reverse complement.
GATAGTACAAAGGCTACTTTGGTCTGGTCGTTGGGGAAGGCCCCGGGCCTGCATAAAAAGTGTAAACGGCATTGGTTCATAAAAACGGCATATTTCTTGGGATCCCCCGCAAAACGTTCCGGCGGGGCCAAAGGCATGTGTCCAGGTAGATTGATTTGTACCGGGTTATTCGAACCCATTGTTGTAGAAATACCTCTGGAAACAGGTAAAGGAGTGTGCTCTGCCTGGCCCTGCAATAACCGTTTGGCCAGATCATCAGTTCTTTCCTTGGATAGGATTAGTTCCCTTCTGAGAGCATTAGTCTCCTGGCGGGCTGAGTGCACTTCTGCCCGTAATTCCCCTAAAAGATGGGCCAGCTGATCTGTCTCGGAAGTCTCCATAGTGCCCAGGTGGGAGATTGTGGTAAGGCTTCGCGTTCTGTAACGCTCACCTGGTTCCCACGGAGGCGCGGCGTCGAAGGCGCAGAACTCTGAAGATGGACAGGAAGGGCCCCTCTATTCTGGCTTCCCTGGCTCGTTGGATACCCTCCTGTGCGTGAAAAGGGAGTATTACCAACTGTGGAACAATGCTCAAGCCTCCCACGCCCTTCCAACCCTCCACGATACCTCCTCCACGATTCCCCGTGACGCCTCACCTTAGGGTTTGGAAGGATGAGCTCTCCATCCTGCTTCTGATGCAGGGGCGCATTGAAACCCAGTTACTTCACTGGATTGAGGATTGATGGGAGTTCAGGTAAGCTTGACTGTTCAGGTAAGGCGCTGTAAAAGTTCTGTTCAAAAGTTCAAGCTTAATAATAATGTTTGTTGTCTAATTGCAGCAAGCGCTAATGCTTATGTCTTTTTCCCCTTAGGGGCCGGGGTTCGGAGTGCCGGAGATATGGCGCCGACCCGAAGTGAAACAGTTCTGGATGAGCGCTCAGGTAATGTCTTTGCATTCGCTCATTCAATGTCTTTGTCTTTTTTCCCCATAAGGGCCGGGGTCCGGAGATGCCAGGAAGCGGCAGGACCCGAAATGCAGTGGGAATAATCCAACAGGTAAGACTTAAAAGGAAACTGAGCTTTCCGTATTCCTTTTCTCCCTCTCACCTTTGTTCTTGTCTTTTTTCCTCTAGGCGCCGGGGCGTAGCTCAATCCGGAAGATCGCTGCTGAAGATGGAAGCGCCTTGCAAAGGTGAGTAAAATGCAGCGCTGCAGCGATCGAAACAAAATGCCTTTAAAATGATGTCTTCCTTTTCAGGGCCGTTGGAGAAATGACTCCGGGATGCAGATTTAGCAGGTAAGGGCTTTTCTTCTCCTATTCTCTTCCTTTCTCCCCTTGCAGGTGTTCCAGGGTGCTGGCAGGCGTGGCTGAAGTCAGGATGCAGGAGCTGACACGGTGAGCGTCCAGCTGCTAGGTGCAGAACAACGCGAAGCACGTGTGGCTGTTCGGGTGGGGTTTAAATAGCCTTGGAAGAAGTTCCTGGTATGTATCCTTCCACCAATCAGGTATGTATCCTTCCTCGACCACACCCGGGTGGTGAAGTAGTCCTACAGGTAAAGTAGTCCCATTCAGGCCTCAAGAGGGCCTGGATGAAGCAGCAAGGTCTGCATCAGGTAAGTGTGCACCCAAGCACTTAAACACATATCTTCTTCTATGAGCCTGGCGCCTAAGGCGCCAGGACTGGGGTCCGCTATGAGCCTGGCGCCTAAGGCGCCAGGACTGAGACCAAAGGGTCCCGACTTGGGCCCGCTGAGACTTCCCTGGGGAAAATGATGTCTGCCTCTGGGGTTTCTGGGCCCGGCCTGGCTCCTTGGAGGTAGGCATCATGACAATGAGTCCTGCATTATTTCTGGCAGAGCAAAGGGCAGAACCTGAGATAGTGCGAGCAATGGCTGTGAATATTCCAAACCAGTATCAAGATTTGTCTAAGGTCTTTGACAAAGGGGGGAGCTGACAGGTTACCACCTCATAGATCCTATGATTGCGTGATTGATTTGGAACCAGGGGCTAAATTACCTTGCAGTAGAATCTATGCTTTGACTGAAACAGAAAACCAGCATTTACGAGAATACCTGGATGATATGTTGAGTAAGGGTTTTATTCGACATTCAACTTCACCCGTTTCGTCACCATTATTCTTTGTCCCAAAGAAAGAGGGTACTCTTAGGACATGTATTGATTATCGGGCTATGAATAAGGTGACAGTAAAAAACAGGTATCCCTTGCCTTTGATTTCGGTACTATTGGACCAAGTTAAGACAGCAGTAGTTTACACCAAACTAGATTTGAGAGGGGCCCATCATCTGATTCGTGTAAAAGAGGGGGATGAGTGGAAGACAGCCTTCAGGATTAAGTTTGCTTTATTCGAATACCTTGTCATGCCTTTTGGATTATGCAACGCTCCTGCAGTCTTTCAATACTTTATGCAGGAGGTGTTGAGTGAGTTTCTAGATGTGTTTGTTATAGTGTATATTGATGACATTTTGATCTATTCATCTTCTGAAAAGCAAAAATAGGTCATGTTAGGGCCGTGTTGAACAAAATTACAAGATTATCAGTTGTATGTAAAACTAGACAAATTTGCCTTTCATACCACTCAAGTGGAAATCCTTGGTTTTGACTCTCTCTGGTATTGTGATGGACAAGAAAAAGGTTCAAGCAGTTACTGAGTGGCCAGCGCCTCAATGCATAAAGGATATTCATTCTTTTTTGGGTTTTGCTAATTTTTATAGGCGATTTATTTCACATTTTTCACAAATTGTTGCACCCATTACAAAGTTGTTAAGGAAGACCACTAGTTTTTGTTGGAACTCAGAGGCAGAAGAAGCTTTTCAAGAGTTAAAGCATTCACGTCAGTTCCGGTTGTGAAACACCAGAATTCGGAAAAACCTTTCCAAGTGGAAACTGATGATTCCAATTTGGCGGTTGGGGCAGTGTTGTCTCAAAAGGATGAGGAAGGCGTGTGGCATCCAGTAGCTTTCTACTCTCGTAAGCTTACTAGCTGCGAACAAAACTATTCTATTACTGACAAAGAGCTATTGGCCATTAGAGCAGCGTTTTTGGAATGGCGACATTATTTGTTGGGGGCCAAACATCAGGTTATGGTTGTCACTGATCATAAGAACTTGCATTATTTTAAGACAGCTCATACTTTGAGTCCCAGCCAATTACGGTGGTCACAGTACTTTAACGAATTTAATTTTGTGGTCACTTTTAGACCAGGAAAAAAGAATGGAAAAGCTGACGCTCTGTCTAGGCAGCAAAATCTTGAAAGCAGTATGACAGAAGTTAAAACTATCATTCCTGTGGAACAGGTAGTGGGAGCTGTAATGACTCAATGGCTGAGACAGGTGAAGCAAGAAATGAAAAGAACGAAAAGGTGAAATGGGGAATGGAGAATCCTTTAGAAACTTTTCGTAATGGTCTTCCCTATTATGCGGGAAAGTTGTATTTACCGACGCTAGCTTTGCAAAGGAAAGCGATGCATTGGTGTCATGATTCTCCTTTGGCAGGACACTCTGGAAGTAAAAAGACTCAAGGTATGCTGGAGAAGTATTTCTGGTGGCCAGGATTAAGACAAGACGCTATTAAATATATTCAAGAGTGTGAAACATGTGTACAAAGTAAAACAGATCATACCAAAAAGCAGGGTTGCTCCAGCCTCTACCAACTCCGGAGAAGGTTTGGACACATATATCCATGGATTTCATTACTGATTTCCTCCCGATGACCAGTATGATACAATTTGGGCGGTGGTGGATTATCTCTCTAAACAAGCCCATTTTGTGCCTTGTAAAGGTATTCCGGGAGCAGGGGAATTGGCAAAGTTGTTTTTGCAACATGTGGTCAGGTTACATGGTCTACCTCAGAGTATTGCATCTGATAGAGGTCCCCAATTCACTCCCAAATTTTGGCGTGCTTTCTGTCAGATGTTAGGAATTGATTGTACTTAGTCCACCAGTTATCACCCACAAATGGATGGACAAACAGACAGAGTCAATCAAACGCTTAACAATATTTATGTTGTTTTTTAAATGATGGTCGAGAATCTTGGGTACAATCCTTATGGTTGGCTGAGTTCACGTATAACAATACGGAACACGCATCATTGGGTATGGCTCCGAATTAATGTTTGTATGGTCAAGCACAGAATATGCTACCAGAGCATTTACCTGACATGGAGAATATTCCTATGCTTCAGGAACGAAAACAGTTACTTCTCAACATTAGACAGAAGGCATGAGCCAATTTAGAACAGGCTAAGGAACAGTATAAAAAATATGCAGACAAGAGAAGGAGAGTGGCTCCTCAGTACAAGGTGGGAGATAAGGTATGGCTGTCTACTCACAATTTGCCATTGAAAGGACCTTGTAAATTTGCCCCTAAGTTTATTGGACCTTATGAGGTGATGAAATGTATATCTAAGGTGACAGTTAAATTAAGGTTGCCTCAAACATTGAAGATACATCCAGTGTTCCATGTGTCTTTGCTTAAACCTGCAACTCCGGGGACGGGAGTGCAGAGATCGCCAACAATTACTAAGGATGGGCAGTCAGAATATGAGGGGAAGAAAATACTGGACTCAAGACGAAGACAGAAACAATTGTGGTATCTCATTCAATGGGTGGGGTATGGACCAGAGGATTGTTCATGGGAACCGGCTAGTGCGGTTCATGCACTGCGATTGGTGCGCCAGTTTCATTTGGGCCAGCCGGAGAAAGCAAAACTTGGAAAGGGCCCTGAGAGAGGAGGTCCTGTCAGGATTAAGGTTTGGGGTAAGGGAGGGTTGTTTCCTGTACCCAAAAAGACGATAAATAGGAAAAAAACTACATTTCCCAGCATGCCTGGGGAGTGTGTAGTTTGGAGGTTTTCGCGCGGCACTCCAGCTGGGCTAATGAGGAGTTGCTTAAAGTCCGCCGCCGCCCGTGCCTCAGTAGAGGTAATTACAGTTATCAGCACGGGTGGCAGCAGCTGAGGACGCCAGCAGATGAGATCGCGTTGGGACGCCGAAGGACTGTGAAGCTTCTCCCCAGGCCGCAACAGTGATTTATGGCATGATATGCAGGAAGAGAAGGAGCAGGGGCCGCGGCGGTGAATCAGCTTAACATTTCGTGTTGGGCAACAGACTTCAGGGTCCGGGTGTCCTTTGTGAGGCATCCGGACCACCAGTTAAGTGTATTACTTCATTTGGCATTGTTTATGAAGTATGTGTTCATTTGGTTGCTTATTTTGTTTCACAAAACTTGTTGGAGAAAACATGCCACTAATCTAAGAACTGACAGACTCTACGCCTGATTCATTATGCAGTTTCAAGGAGAGATTCATCTCTAGTTTATCTGATTTTGGGATCATTACAGTGTCCCACAGCAAGAGGGCACGTGTGTCATGTACTTTGTTGTGATTCATTGTTTGTCGCTTCACTGTGCCCGTGGGCCATGAGTCTTGTGTTTTCATGCAAGGGACATCCCTTTTGTTTGTGCCATCACGCTTATTTGCAAACTTCTATGTGCTAAGTGGAATATTCCCCATTTGCTTCAGTATTGTGTCATGTTTACGTATTAACACCATGTTCTTTGTCTGGAGAGTGGTGTCTATATGACCAGTAATAAGGATATGCTATGCTAGGTACTCTACTGTTATTATCTTGTATGCAGGAGGTTGATTTCAGGTTTTAGGAGGCCAGGTTAGGTGTTCAGGATTGAGAATATCGGTATAGGAGTATTGACTTACACAGTATCCATTGTCATGTACTTGCTTGTTATGTTTTCCCCTTCTTTCCTTTGTCATTCCACCCCCTTTCCCTAACTGTGTCTTCCCCCCATTGGCTGCCACGTGGTTTCCTGTGTTATTCATTATCAGGTGCTTGTGCAAACCACGGTGGGAGGGTCGATCTATTCGGCTTCTGTGGTTCGGGAGTGGGGGTCGAGTCCCCTATCCTCCCTTTGTGAGTTTGACAGAATTACCTGCCCCTGATTTCAGGGTAATTGAACCTCCCAGGCCAAATGGATACGAATCCTCCTTTAGCAGACGTGCTAAAAGCACTGCAAGATATTCAGTTGGAATTAGTACAGGCTAGATAAGAATCAAGTACGTTGAAAGCCCAGGTACAGGGTTTGGTAGCACAAAGCACCCCTCTGGATGGGGCTGGAACATCTACCGGGGGTCAAACTGGTAGAGTTACTTCTACAGTGATTGTGCAGCCCCCTAGTAGTGTTTATTAACCGGTTCACATTAACACCCCCCATCCTGACCATTACAAGACCATGAATTACAAGCCCATCAGTTAAAAAAAACAGCAGTTACCCCCACATACCATTTAGGAGTATTTTGGCGCCCTCCAAATTTTCAATCACGCCGCATTGCTTCTGATCACCGGCTACCAAGGTAGCCCCCTCCACCACTCAATCGTCCAGAGTCCCCTATCCTCCCTTTGTGAGTTTGACATTTACCATGCACAACCACTCACCCACGTTTTTCTTTTTCCTCTTTTCTTACATTTATTCTGAGAGCTCATGCCATGTCCAAGTCCCAAAAAACGGGCATAAATATTGTGTAAGAATTTTGCCTGGACAAAGCCCAAAAAATTGGCAGAACATAAGCACATGCTGGCTAATTAGTTAATGTTGGGTGTTTGTGATGTTTTCTTTGGTACTTTTGTTAGGTTGATGTAATTGAGTGTTTACGTAATATTTTCTTTGGTATTTACTGCCAGGTTGCTGTCATTTGGTTTATCAGTAGGGCTCTTGAGGTACACTGTACTGTTTAATTATTTGTGTCTGTTTTTGTCAGACTAAATGTGTTTCTTTGTTAGTAGTCATCCAAACATATTTTGATTGAAAATTAAGATTTTAGGAAATACCTGTATCAACAAATATGTATTAGTTTGTGGCCATAGACATGAAACACATGCTTATAACTCCTGTAGGTAGAGGACAAATACATTTACATAATGATAAGAACCTTCCATTTCTATCGCCAAAGCAGAAACTGCAAGATGCCGAACAAACGTGGACCAAGCTTGCACATGCTTTATTACCATTAATCCTAAGAAGTCATAAGAGCACATAGCGAACCTGACTGTAGTATATTAGGTAGAAGGGACAGGCCTCAGCCACATAACAGGGGAGCCATGCTCCCTGCAGTACAAGGAGCAGAGATAGTGTTCACAGCCAAGGGCAAGGGTGAGGATGGAAAGTTCCTAGTTCCCGAGGCAGCCAAGCCACATGCAAGATTCACAATAAAATACTCATAATTTCAGACAACACAGCTTAGTTGTGTAGTCCCCTAACAAGTGACTCAGCCGAACAGGACAAGGTTCATTCACTGTTGGTGGGAAGAGACGCTGTTCCCAGCAAGACGTGGAGCAAACTGACAGATGTTGCCCATCAGAAATACAACCTGCGGGCACTCATTTGAGCTTAGGTTGTCAGACAATGGTAACAATACGCGGCACATAGCTATCCATGTTCCTTCCCATCATCTTGAAAAGGTACACTTTGCACTGAGACCAGACAGGGTCCCAGGCCTGGGAGGACCTGCCATAGCCAATCCTTAAGCTCTATTTGTGAGATGGTATAAAATGCTGCATGAGGCAATGGTCTTCCTGCGACCCTGCAGCAGTGTAGTTTGAAATAATTTAGGGTAGTTTCAGGCAAAGCCACCTGACATGTGAGACCAATGGGAAAGGTAATATATACATATATTTTTGTATAGGTGATTAGTCTAAAATAAACAATAACAACACCCCGTAGGTTTTCTGGTTGGCACTAACTTTGTGATGTCATTTCCGTACAAAACCATGTGGCATAGTTTCATGGGTTGGAGAGTGCTGAAGAACTATCGATTGTCCTGTGTGATCCCTGTCTGTATTTGGATAATAAAGACAGTAAACTTTGCCCCATAGCAGAGTCTTCCGTTCTTTAATGGACCCAAGTGTCTCTGCTAAATATCTGGGTGAGTGCTGCGAAGCCCCATCTGCGAGGACCCCCCGCTGGGACCTTCCTTTAACAGTAACACAGTTCTAAGGCAATGATACTCAGGGTTTTCTTCCCCAAGTCCAATGTTCAAATATAACACAAGAAGGCGTATCTTGAGGCTTTATCTGTAGACTGATTTTTCCAACTCGGGGCTCCCTTCCCCAAGTCTTACAGTCACCATACGTTGCTTTCCTCCTTTTACCACAACACACTTCCTTGTTTTCTTTTGGGGGTTCCCTGGTCTTGGTGCAGTTTTACACTAAACGGTCCACCCATTAGGTTCATGCAACCAGGAACCCATCATCTGCTTTCAATAGTTCTTAATTCACCATATAGTAGTTCTCTAGTCTTGGCGCAGTTTTAGACCACACTGTCCACCCACTACAGGCCACGTAACCAGGAACTACCAGGTTTCTTTCCGACTTCAATAGTGTGTTCAACAAACAGTTTCTTAAGCCATAGCTTCACAACTTGATCACAAGTGTTGTTTCTGAATCTGCATTATTCTTTAGTCAAAGGTTTTGCATTCAGATAAGTAGTGTCTCTTGTATTTTCGCTTTGCCAAAGTTGTTGGTTTCACTTATATCTTTCCCTTAGTAAGTTGCTTTCACTTGTTTCTTTCACTTCAATATTCAATAAGAGTTACTGTTGCTTAAATAAATGCCTCCTTACTTGTTTCATTCAATGCGTTAAATAATAAAGGCACGTGTTCTTGTTGCCTGCATTCATTTGTTCAATAAGGAAAACTATGTATATTTCCTTCAGTTCGGTATTCAATAAAGTTATTGTTGTTTCCTTCATTCATTTATTTAATAAGGAGAGCTTTGTATATTTCATTCATTTCTGTATTCAATCAAGTCATTGTTGTTTCCTTCATTCATTTATTCAATAATTAGAGCTTTGTATATTTCATTCTGTTTGGTATTCAATAAATGTATTGTGTTGATTTAATTCAGTTCGGTATTCAGTAAAGGTAACTTTTATTCATTTTGTTATCCACATGGTGTAAACTCATTAGATTCCATGCCCCGCTACTGTAGTCTAAGGTTTTCCAAGCTCCCCGGTGAACGAAGTGTCCCTGACACTTGCCCAGGCATTGGCGCTCCGCCACACAGCTTCTCTCCTTCTGCAGGAAAGCCTCCTTGCCAGGTGCTTCTCGCAGCACTCTGCTGCAGTTGTGCTGAGCCTCGCCGACACGGTCTAACGGCTCCAGCTCTTTGCCTTTCCCCAGCTGCTTCTCTGACCTGTGCTGTTCCTTCGGCAGGCTCCCCAAGGACTCAGCAGGCGTTGTGATGTCTTGACTTCTTCTGCTCTCTTCTTCCAATGCTCTACCTTCCAACGCGCTCTCTGCAGCTTCAAAGTTCCTCCTTTTATACACCTGTGGTCCCATAATGGGCTGCAGGTGTGTCCCATCAATTAGTGGTACATGCCTGACCTTCATGCATTTTCTTTGTCCCAGTACCAGAATGGTGAGAGGAGGTAATCTCTACGACGCTCAGTGGCTTCTTCATCTCAGTAGTAGAATGTATTTTAAATGGGGGATGAAGTGGAACACTTTGGTAATGGCCAATAAAGGCCAGGGGAGGGCTAGATTGGTTATCATGAGGATAGGGGCGATACCACAATTTATTATAAAGTATCTCCTCCCCACTCCTTCTCTTCTCCCGTTTAATGTGTCTGGTTTGATAAAGTCTTCTACCCTTCTCGGAGACCAGAGAACCATATGAACAATATCCCATGACCACTTCTGGAATAGGGTTTCATTTCTGAAAGGAGGATTGAGAATACTGCGTCTCACTCATGGGTATCTCACTTCCAATCACCAAGGGCCCTCTACCCAGGTGATCCTCCCTCACTTGTCCGCCCCAGGGGCAGGATCCAAAGGCGATGGCCTTTCCCTGGCCACCTGCATAGAGAATGCCAGTGGAGTAGAAGTGAGAAGACCCTTGGGTTTCTCACACTGTCAAAACAGTCGACAAGCTAAGTGGGCCAACTACTTCTCTCCCTATCAGTTCCAGATTAACTACCTCCCAGGCACTAAGAACCGAATAGCTGACACCTTGTCCCAGAATGGATTTTCAGAGACAAACAAGCCAATTTATGGAAGGAAGATGCCGCAGGCCACATTTGTGTGTGCCATCGAAAATTGGATGCAGCAGTAAAGAAGAAGCACACAAGAAAATCCCCCTGAGAGGACACTACAACCCAAGCTGGCATTTAACAATGCATTATACTATCACAATAGAAACATGTTCATACCCACTACCGAATTAAGTCAAAGACTCCTTCAGTTATCACATGATTCTGTCATCGCTGGGCAACGTGGGGTATGGAACACCTTGGAATTACTGCAAAGACCTTTTTGGTGGCCAAAGATGCATGAAAACATAAAACAACATGTTTTGACCTGCACAGTCTGTGCCTAAAACAAGACACCACAAAGGGCTCCAATTAGGAAACTCAATCCAGCCTCCTTACCTGACAAACCATGGCAGAAGATCTCCACTGATTCTATCACGGATCTCCCTAATTCACAATCACATATGGCTATAATGGTGACTGTTGATTCATTCACAAAGTTAGCTCACTTTACGCCTCAAGAAATTACCAAGAGCAAGTGAAATGTGTGAAGTGTTCCTTCCAGACATCTTCAAGTTACATGGACTCCCAGAATCCATTACCTCCGATGGAGGTTCTCAATACACCTCTCTGTTTTGGTCTGCTATCTGCAAGTGCTTAGGCAATGACAGGGCATTGTCCTCTGGGTATCACCTGGAGACCAACGGCCAAACAGAGAGACTAATTCAAACCGTTTAAAAATATTTGCAGTGATACAACAATACCGCACAAGAACCCTCTTACCATTGGGCAAATTTTCTTACAAAACTGCTCAGTATTTGACAACAGGACTTAGTCCGTTTTAGTGCTCCTATGGTTTCCATCCACGCTGGCTGAATGATGTTCCATCCACCGTGACCAAGGTACCAGTAGAAGAAGAACGAATGCAGGAAAATCAAGACATACACCTTCAAACAAAACAGGCACTTAAACAGTCTCAAACAACCTGCAAATTAAATGCAGATCACTGAGGGTCGCTCAATCTTTCGTACAAAAAAGGAGATTGAGTGTGGTTGTCTGCCAATTACTTACCTAGACGGCTGGCACCTGGAAAGTTCTCCGCCAAGTATTTTGGTCCCTTTCCTGTGATGAAGAATGTTAATCCAGTGGCATGCAATCTCTGTTTACCTCAATCCTGGCATTGCATACATCCAGTGTTTCATGCATCTTTATTGAAGCCGTTTCTGGGCACATCAGATAAAGGTTTTTGGGCCGCTGCACACATTGAAGAACCTCAAGAGTATGAAGTGGTACGGATATGCAATTCACATTTCCATCACGGAGTTCCCCACTATATTATTGACTGGAAGTGGTTTTCAGCTGGGGAAAGGTCTTGGGAACCCTACAGTAACGTGCACGCTTTGTTGTTATGGAGATTCTACCAACAATACCCCAGGAAAACGGGTGGATCCCGTCCTGGAAGAGGGCATTGTGTTAGGAAACGTCACAGCCAGGCCTGGGCTTGGCAACTGCAAGCATCCACGTCATTATGGCAATGCTGGAAGGGTTTCCAGCCCCAACCAAAATGAGGACCACATCTACTGCATCGTAATGCAGTGATGTCAGAACGTGAAGGTGCTGTTGTACCGCGAAAGGCAGAAACGACTACAGTAGTCATCAGAACCCGGTAAGATCTGTGTCGCAATACAGTTCCTTTCTCTTCTGCACAGAACTGTTTTCTCTTTCTTGCTTTCCCTAGCCCTGGTGCCCTCATGATCTACTGCCTACCTGCTTACTTGCATACCCCTTCTGTCTGGCTATCACAAACACTGTTCCCTCTTCTCTTACTGCTTTAATTGCATCAGCTATCATAGCACAGTCAATCCCTTTGTGCTCTATTTGGATGCGTGAGACCTCTTGGTCTCTTGTTTAAAACTTTCTCCTGCCTTGGCAGACCTGCTATCATTTCCACTACTATTGTAACCTCGCTACCACGTTCTTTGGACTCCAGGTTTCTGGTGTTCCTACCTACTACAACCGCAAGGTTTTTTCCCAAAATCAGGGTTTTCCTCACTTACTGAGACCTGCCAACTCAGGATAGCACTCCCTAGCCTTCCAGTGCACTCTCAAGATGGAGGGGTGGCTACTTGGGGGTACAGGCCTTCCCTCTTCGATCCCAAGCCGCAAAAAGATTCAGAGGCAAGGCCTGTTGCTGGCATATCATCACAGAGTTTGAAATAAGGATTGGTTGAACAGGAATTAAAAGCAGTTTCTAGGTGTTCGGTTCAACCATTAGGCAGAAGCTACCTCTGGGCAACAAGGCGCTAGCAAAAAGCAAGTTGCAAATCTAACTTCCACATTTTCTTCAGACACATTCCTTACACATAGTGTTAAATGTTCCATAGGTATGTTTGAAAGGCCTCAGTTGGTCTTTGTAGTATAAAGTAGCATCTTATAACCGTTGGCTTCAAACTAACCAGTATCTTGTAGGCTTCACGCCGCAGCTAAATAGCCCCCAGCTCTGGGTAATTATGCCTACTTAAATAGTTTATGCAAATTCATTAACAAACCATCCAAGTGCAAAATACAAATATACAACAGAAACTTTGCATTGCAAGTCACCACATAAACATTTTTTGGAAATATGATTAGTTCAAAACAAACACCCCTGCTCAGAAATGCAGGTTTTAGCCAGGTAAGACCTACCTTGATCTAATTGCTTCAAGCGGAGACGAACCCAGTGGCCCAGGGCTGTGTTGAGTTCCTAAGAAAAGCCTGGTATCAGCGGAACAAATTGACTGTATCTCGATTGAACGCATGCTTTTTTTTCTCCATGTTTTAACATCCTTTTGTATGAATTTTCTTCTTGTAGATGAATTGTCTTTTTAACATTAATTGAGTCTTGCACTGATTGTATTGATTATCTGCAATGTGTGTATCCTGGTTTATGGATTCATTTCCGAATAAACATCTGATGATGATGAACAAACATAATAACATGTAAAATAATCTGTATATTTCATTAACACTAAAAAGCTCCAGTAAGTTAAAGAAGCCTTTAAAATTCAACTCTATAACTAAAAGTAACCAGTATAGAACATGTTCCCGGGGTGTGAGTGGTGGGGGGGAGGTTCTTGAGCTGTATGACCCACAGGTTCAACCAAGGGAAATACTCATGTGATACTACAATACTATCGATTAAGAACAGCCTTTAAAGCCAAGTGGCCCACATTCCCCTCACAGGGCTGCAGGCACATTGTCCTCACATTGAACAGTAAGCTAACAGCAGATACCATCAGAGAGTACCACCCTCCGTGATAAAGGGCTGTCTGACTTGGGTGGGGAGATCAGACGATGAGTAGGTTAGGATGTGTGAACTGACCAAACAGGTTCCCTACAATGCTAAATTTGAGCTGATACAATGTAAGATGCTGTATCGGGTACATTACACTCCTGCACAACTACCGAAATATCAGTGGGAATGTGATGGGATGTGTCCCAGATGTAAAGTGGAGGGAGCCGGATGAATGCATATGATGTGGCAATGCCTGGTCCTGAATGTTTTTGGGGTGGGGGTATGTGAAAAACTGTCAGAGATACCTGAAGTACAAATAACCCCTGCACCCAAACAATGTTTGTTCAGCGTACATGCTGATACTCCCAAGAGTAAGAGGACATTTATGAATTTGTGTCTCTTGTCTGCCAAAAGGTGCATTTTACGCAAGTGGAAGGATACATCCCCACCTACAGGATTATAGCTACAACTATAATACAATTTGCAAAGCGTTTATTGTCATGGTGGCATTCTCACTACCCAAGCAATGAAATCCCATTTTAAAAATCATTGATTTTACAATCATAAGCCATTCCCAATTTAATCCCTACACATGTTTGACTAAATGCCACAAAACACTTCTATGCAATTAAAGCTCTTCAGATTGTAATTCAGTGTAAACCCAACTCTGCATAAATGGGAAGAGTCAGTGCACCCTGGGGGTGATATCAACTTTTATTTAAAAATTACTCTCAGCAATCTCCAGAAATGTCAACATGGGGCCCCATAATTCTGCTCCATCAAGTGTAGGCGACCTAGTATGTGTCTTCTAAATCTCTAACACAGGATAGACAACCAATGTTATCCCGGCTCTGTTTTAATATACTAGTATTCCTGTCATTCTGACCCGAGCAGGAGCCAGTACTACACAAACTAATTCCTAACTAATCAAAATATTCTACTTGACAGATGCATGTGCCATCATAATAAAAAGTGGCCTTTGGGGGTCTAGTCTGACGGGCAGGGATTAGCTACTGTTTTCGCAAAATATTAACCACCAATTTAAAATCATCACAATACCTTTATAAGTTAGCAATTTGACAATTTGTCCTATGGGGGATTTAGATATGACCACATCACCATAATACATTTCTTCCCATTAATATTTGGTGCATCACAATCAAAATCTGATAAACTCTAACCTAATCTATTAATATATAATGGAAACAGCAATGGTGAAAGGGCACAACGCTGCCTCGCTCCTCTCTGCACAGGGAAAGGGCCAGGGCAATCTCTGCTTTTTCCAAACCTGATCCTTGCTGTCATGATCACCTTGAGAGTCAAGGGGCTGGGACCATTTATGCAGGCTAGCAAGGTTTCGCTGTGCAGACATACAGGGACTAGATGGCTATTAGCATGGCGTGCCAGGCATTCTTCACGCTCCTCAGCATCAGATCCACAGTGGACCCTAATAGAGATCTAATGGTTGAAGGTTTCCCTTAAAATGGCTGCCTTGTGGGTCATAGACTGAATAGCACTAGGGAACTAGTGGTTGGGTGTGGAGGATTATATAAGCCCCGCCCGCGCCTTCGCACGTGCTTTGCATTGGTTCCGCTGTCAGCGGTGCAACGCTTTCCGGGGCTCTATTCACAGACCTGTAAGAGCAAGAGAAATGTCATGCTATGAACTATTCAGTTACCAGAAAATCCATAGACTAAAGATCCAACGTACCTGATACAAATTTCCGCAGCAGCTGTCTTCAAGTAGGTGGAGCTCTTCTCCGAGCCGCAGTCCCGCTACGTTCTTCTTCAGCCGCAGCTTGCTACAGCGGAACCTCCGACCTCCGTTTAACCTGTAAAACAAGGTAATTAGTTAAGAGACATTTAATCACAGACCGCGTGTGAAAGCAAAACTACCCGCTACTTTCCGCAAACTCCTAAAAACTTTTCCGGGCATTCCAAGCACTCGGCCACGCATTGAAAACATGCAGCCTGGTCACGAAGCCAAGTAGCACTGCGCGCCGTCCTATTTACGCACACAGCCTTACCTTAGGAGCAAGACTTTGTGGTGTTCTTTGTAGACACCCGTGTTTCCTCACTTGTGATTCTTTTCTCGTCAAACCTGCAAGAGTGAGAAAGAGAGGGAGAGAGAAAGAGAGAGAGAGAGAGAGAGAGAGAGAGAGAGAGAGAGAGAGAGAGAGAGAGAGAGAGAGAGAGAGAGAGAGAGAGAGAGAGAGAGAGAAAGAGAGATGTAGGCATTAACAAAGAGAGGAAATCTCTACAGTCAATATTTTCCCTCAGCACAAATCTGGCTTCAGCAAAAGCTCAGAACATCAAGATACTTACCACCTCGAGGCTCAGCTACTTCAGTCTGGAGAATTCTTTTGCCTCATTACCAACGCACCCCTGCACGACAGAAGGACAGACAGCTCCCTAATCAAAAACTGCATTTGAGTAGGGAAACGGGGCATCCAGGTTATCATAATGGCGCACAGCAGGGTGAAGTAGAGCCATAGAATTGTGACCCACATTAGAATCATTCCATGTTCCTTTTTTTTCTTGTTGACGACAGGTGGAACCCCTTTCCATCCATCATTTGCGGCCCACAGAGTATTCAGGCAATTTACGCTCCTGCGGAGATAAGTTAAGCGTTACACTTGCTGCGTTATTTTTGTAAAGCTATTGAATGGTGTGTATAAGCGGGGCGGTACTTTCAGCTAATCCAATAACTTCTCAAACAAATCACTCTCCACACTGTGAAAGGCAGTTCTAAAACCAATAAATAAAATGTATAAATAGCTTGGCCCTTTCTAACAGTGAATTTGTACAATATAGCACCAAGTTAAAAAGCCTGCCCAATCGTACCCTTTCCTCGCCTAAATCCCCAATTGGAGGTTTAAGAGGATATGTCTTTCATCGGGCCATTTCTCGTCATGGCAACAAAATGTACCATAGCTCTTGCCTGAACTATTAATAAGGGGGAATTTGGCAGCAATTCTCTGGTAAAGCTTTATCACCATTTTTATACAGAGGAACCAGCTATTCCTGTACACCAACTAGATGGAACTATCCCAGCTAAAAAAAACATTAAAAAAGGGATCCAAATCTTTGATTTGTTCTATAAGAAATCTACATGAATATCATCATATCCAGGTGTTTTACCAGCATTTTGTCACCCAAGACTATAGAACACTTCCTGTTCAGTAAATTCTTACTTAGGACTCAATCAAAGGCAACAGCAGTTTACCTTTGAAGACCTTGGCCCGTGGCCTACAAAAGAGCAGCCATTTACATCTTAAAATCAGTTAATCCCCATGAGCAGCTGAATACTTCAAATCCAGAAATGGAGAGTCTGGAGCAGAGAGTGGGTGGGCGTGTGTTCTATGTGTATCCGCGTTTCTGTTTGTGTGCGTTTCTGTGTGTGACACGCTACCTTTGCAGTGCTGGTTCTCCTGGGTTGCATCTACTTGTTTGGGATGCCTAGGAATGGCATGTTTGGCTATATGCCTGCACTGAGCTACATTATCTATGCTATGCTCAGTTTTGAAGTGATACACTTAGTCAGATTTGGTATGTTACACTGTGTTATGTTATGCCATGGCATGCTTTGAGCTGTAGAAATGTTGTGTAATGTCTTGTTCTGCTGGGATCAATGTGTTATTTTCCCAAAGCCAAATGCACATTAACTAGAATGTACCAGAGTGCTACTGTATGTCCTTGTTCCCACCTTTGGGAGGGTGGCTATGAAGTTGGTTTCCTTTTATACTAGCTGTTTATACTAGCTGGATAGGTCATGTTAAATTATGTTGAGGTTTCAATATAATGTTTTGCTTTTAACGTCTAATTCTCCAGTGCCTTTGAAGCTGCCATAAAACAGCAAGTAGCAACCTCCTGAACCTGCAAAAAAAAAGAAGAAAAACCAGAAGGGTAGGCTAGGACATCTAATCTGTGAACTAGATCCTGCACCCCTGTTTTGACCCAACGTTCGCATGATGCCCTCTATTAACAGGACACAGTAACTCCAGCCCAGGGTGAGCAGGTTAGTTGAAGGCAGGACTATGTAAATCAACTCCCATAAGCGCCTAGCCTAAGGATTCCTGCCTCACACACCAATATAACCATCACCTGAAAGCAGGGGCGTAGGACACGCATACAATCTGGAGGCGACAGCAGTGCCCACTACAGTAAACTCACCCTCACTTGCACCACCTTTGCTGTACCCCCTAAACATGCCACTGCTGTGGCTGCCATTCATACTTTTGGATGTGCACAGCCTTCTCAGCATGGCTTTCTAATTTGGAATGTATTAAGTCTGTTTTCGACATGTTGATTGATGTCAGGCACTCAATTTAGCTTTATTACAGCTTTCATTTGCCTACAGAGGTAATCAAAGCACGATTACCTACACATTTCAAGTACTCGATTTGCAGCGGGGCATTTTGAAATAAAATGGAGAACTGCTTAGTTTGAGTACAGTTATCACATTCTCTACAGTACAACCAGCTGCCTTATCACTTAAAAACATTGATGTTCTTAAGGGAAAACAGTGTATTCCTCCTGATACCATATCAAAATATCTTGAAACACAAAAACAGACCACTAATATACCGACTTTTTGTTAGAGTCCAAAATATCAATCTCACTAAAATTAAACACACACACCAAAATGATGACCTCATTCACATAATGGAAAATAGATGCTACTTTTCTACCTTAGGAAAAGTGCCCACGATAATTTGCAAAAAGGGCAGTTAGTTGCGTGCTACACTGTGTGCCTTTGGACCACCTCTCTGCCTCCCACAACTTCATATCCAGAAATACGCTGCAACTAGAAGACATCCCTCCTTTTTAAGAGGCACGTGCTGGCGGCAGCGATAGAAATAGAAAACAGTTTGTGCAAGCTCCTTAAAAAGCAGGGTGGCTTTAACTGCCTGACGCTAAATGTGATGTTGCAAACTGAGTTTAATTAGCATTTTTTACATGAAGTAATATTTTCACATGCAGCATAGCACTGCTTATTATTATAGTTGCTATCAGGTGATTGTGTGCTCATCATGGGAGGAGGAGTTTAAGAAAGGACCAGGAATGCAATACCGAAAAGACACTTCTGCAGATATCTCCTTAAATGAATAGATTTTAAGTCAACCTCAAAGTGTTGAACTATTTGCGCACGGTTTAATTTGATCACTGTTATGGCTAGACTTGTTTCTCCTAAGTGCATTCTTTAGATCTGTGTACCCACTCAGGTGCGACATCATCTGTGTGATGTTAGCTGCCGCCGGTGATGCGGGCCGCAGCAGGGTTATGGAGCGGGCCCTGACAGAGGCCTACCCCAGTGCGCAGCGCAGCGCTGCAAGGAAGACACGACCACTCGCTGAGGTGCATAAACCCGGACTGGCGCGCTGACGCCAGTTCCGGTAATTCCTTTATTTCCTTATCGTGACGTGCCCCGGACTAGTGGGTCACGTGACACCACATTCCTCCCCAACTTGGAGGTGTTCAACCAACTCTTTGACATACGTGATTTTAGTAAGATATTAATAGCTCCATTGTCTTAGAGTCTGTCTTGGCGGGGTTTCCTGTATATTCCGTCTACCACGTATCCTTGAAGACGGGACGACGGTCTGGGTCTTTCTCTTAGAAGGTACCGAGTGCTGCTTCTCTCCGGTGTGTCTGTTCTCGGGGCTGCCGGCATGGCTGAGTCTCCTTGCTGGAGCGGTGTCTCAGAGGTGGGTGTTGTGGCGCGGGCCCTTGACGGTGTGTTGTTCTGGGGCGTGAGTGGTGCCGTCACCTCGCTCCTTGGAGATCCTAGTTGCTCTTCCCACAATTCAGCTGGTACTCTCCTGAAATGCGATACGTTTCTTGTCACGGTCTCGTTTCCTTGTGTGGCGGTGACCATGCTGTGGTCCGTCGCGCTAACTGTCCATGGTTGCGGCTCGAAGTTAAGGGACATCTTCTTGGGTGTTTCTCGGTTTCTGACAATTACTGTATCACCTGGTCTTAGTTCTCTGTGGCGGGCCCGCCGGGCAGTGCTTTCCTGTTCGTTCCGCCTTAGTCGCGTTTCTTCTATGGCTGGGATGTCCGGTTCGGGGGCTACCCATCGAGGGTGTATGGGGAGCTCTGCCTGTATCGGTACCCCGAGCATGAGGGCGGCAGGGCTGACCCCGGTGGATGAATGAGGGGTTTGCCTGTGTGTTCTTAGGAATCGATAGGCAGCTTTCAGCCATGGGTGTCCTTTTCCTTTGGCGATGCGAATGACTTTGTTCAGGGACCCCATAAATCTTTCTGCGTCGCCATTCGCCTGGGGCCATCTGGGGGTGATGCGCTGGTGTCTTACGTTCACTTCCTTGAAGAATTTGCGCAGTTCTTGGCTGGTGAATGATGGGCTGTTGTCACTCTTCACCTTTCTCGGAATTCCGTGTGTCGCGAATATCTTCTCCAGTGTGAGGATCGTGGTCTCCGCGTTAGTGGATGCAACGTGCTCTACCTCAGGGTATCTGCTGAACTCGTCGATCACTACGAGTAGGTATCCCTCGCCTGCGATTGTGCAGTGATCCATGCTGACTGCATCCCACCGCTTGCTGCTTCTCGGAGCGCTGATGATGGGTTCCGGGTTCTCTGGTCTCCTGGATGCTTGGCACGCGGCACATGATTCCACCAGCTCCATTACCCTTTGTTGCATGTTGGGCATCCACATTCTAGATTTGAGGTATGCGGTGGTCTTGACGATGCCTTGGTGGCCGCTGTGGGCTAGCCGTAGGGCTCTCTCTTCCAATGACTCGGGTAACACGATGCGGTGGCCTTTGAGGATCACTCCTTCCGGAGCAACGGAGAGTTTGTGTCGTATCCCGAACAGTGCCCGGAGTTTGGTTTGGGCCGACGTGGTGCGCTGGGCTATGGAAGTGAGGTATGTCTTCCAGTTGCCTGATTGGATGGCGGTTGTAGTGTGTTGCAGAATGGTGTCTGCTTCCGTTTCATCGGCTATTTCCTTTATGGTGAGGGCGCGTGGTCGGGCGCAGGCGACCACGTGGCATACGTGTTCGTCCGTTTCTTTCGAGTGATGTTGTTCTCCCCTGGTGGTAGGTCTGGGGTGGCGGGACAGGTAGTCTGCTGGGTTGTCTGTCCCTGGGCGGTAGTCGACCTCTATGTTATAGGGCTGTAGCTGCAGCATCCATTTCTCAATGCGTGCCGGGGGGTGGGGAGCAGAGCCTCGGAATATCGGGATCAGTGGCTTATGATCGGAGTAGACTTTTGCTTGTTTCCCGAGCAGGTATACCTTGAAATGACGACATCCCCACAGGATGGCCAGGGCTTCCTTCTCAATGTGAGCATAGTTTTGCTCTGGTTTGGTGAGCGCCGACTGGCAAACGAAATAGGGAACACATTACCCTTGTTGTCCGTTTGGTTTAGGACAGCTCCTAGGCCTACTGGGCTGGCATCTACCAGTAGTTCGGTGTGCCCGTTTACTTTGAAGAAGGCCATGGTTGTCGATGCTGATAATGTGTCCTTGATCTGCTGGAAAGCTTGTTGGTGGATCGATGTCCACTCCCATTTCTGGTCTTTTTTGGTCAGTTCACGTAGTGGGCTTGCGATGTTAGCAAGGTCTGGAATGAAACGCGCACAGTATGTCGCCATTCCCATGAAGCTTCTCACCTCCGTGGCTGATTGAGGAGCTTTGGTGTTCTTAATGTCATTTACTTTTGATGGATCAGGGGATACGCCTTTGGCACTGAAAATATATCCAAAGAAGCATAGCTCCTCTTTTGCGAATTCGCATTTCTCTGTATTCAGCTTTAGGCCTGCTGTTTCTAGCCTGCTCAGGACTGCTGCTAGGCGTTTGTGGTGCTCTTTCTCGTCTGAGGCGTACACAAGAATGTCGTCGCTGATATTCGTGGTGCCATCTAGGCCCGTGATGACCTTGCGGATTTCGTGCTGGAAGACCTCGGCCGCCGACGATATTCCAAAATTAATTCGTTTGTACCTCATTAGCCCAAGGTGAGAGAAAAATGTGGCGATGTACCTTGAGTCTCTGGCTAGTTTGAGCTGTTGATAGCCCGATCTCAGGTCTAGTTTGCTGAAGATCGTCGCTCCAGTGAGATCTACAATGAGCTTGTCTATCGTTGGGGTGATGTGGCGTTCTCTTCCGATCGCTGCGTTGGGGAGCCTCATATCTATACAAATTCTCACGGCATTGGGCTGTTTCGGTTTTTGGGCCACTACCATTGGTGACACCCACGGGGTAGGACCTGATGTTTTTTCGATTATTCCCGCTTCTTCGAGTTTAGTTAGTTCTTCTTCTACGGCCTCACGCAGATGGAATGGTATCCGCCGGTGCCGTACTGCTTTCAGCTCAATCATGGGGTCTATGTGGAGTTTGATTGTGCGGCCTTTTAGACATCCGATGCCTTGGAACAGTTTCTTGTGTTGCTGTAGTAGGTCGTCAAGTTCGTTGTGTTGGAGGCTAAATGTAAAATGAATTAGCTTTAGTTTCTCTGCAGTCTTGCAGCTGAGCAGGGTTTCACAGCCAGCATCCACTACATAGATGCGCGCCCTACAGCTAGTGTTATTGTGGGCGAAATCAGACTTGAAAGACCCTTGTACGGGTAGAGGTCTCTTACATCCATACGCGTATAGTCTGACTTTCTTCTTGTGGAGCGTGGGTTTCGGGCAAAGCTTGCTGAATGCAGTCGCTGGCATTACGTTCACTGTTGCGCCAGTGTCGATGACTACTTTCAGTGGTTCGCGTTGGCGATGACGGCACACGATGGTCTCTTTCTTTGTCGTGATCGGTGTGGTTTAACGGCTGATATAAGGTGTACTCGGTGTATCCATTTGCCTCCTTTCTTCCGTCTCTCTTTTCTCTCCGGGGATACACTGTCGTCGCTGTCGCTCGTGTCCGGGGACCTTTGAGGGTGGTCGACAGCTCTGGCTTTTCCTTTTCGGTCTTGTTGGTGTGAATATTCTCTCGGGGCAAACTTTCTCCGTCGTTCGGATGGTGGTCGTGATGCCGTTTCTCTGTCGCTTCGGTTTGGCGGGTTCATGCAGACCGCTGCGTAGTGATTGAGGCGGTTGCATTTCCTGCACGTGGATCCCCATGCCGGGCAGGATTCTCCTTTGTGCCACCGCACCATTTGCAGGATTTATTCCGTTCTTGCGGCATCTGTGTTCTTTGGCCGTGCTTCATGCGAGTCGTTTGATATGTAGACAAAGCTGCTATTTCTTCTGATGGCTTGGGGTTGTCCAACGGGAGCCTTTGTATTGCTGCTTCGATCACCGCTACCTGGTCTTCAGTTTGCTCGCGAAGGCGCGCCATTTCTAGAATGCGGGATAGCCGTATGTTCCTTTCCGAGAGTATTGCTCTTCTCAGCTTTTCAGAGGATATGCCGTTGATTATTTGGAGGCGGATTGCGAACTCTTCGTCCGGGAACTCACAGCCAACTGCCATCTCGCGAAGGCGAGCATGAAATTTGTCCACTGTTTCCTTCTCACGCTGTCTGGCCATGCAAAAATGGAAGCGTTCATAGTCAGGGTTGAGGTCTGGTATGAACATGTTAGTGAGAGTTGCTTTGGCTCCGTCATAGTTGTTGTGGTCTCTGCGATCAGGGGTAGCGTTGAAGAGGCGTAGGGTGGCCGCTCCGACATTGAGTAGGAGAAATGTGCGCTTCTTTCTCGCTATGGTGATGTCCCTGGCGTCAAGGTGCATTTCAAATTGTTGTAGCCAGATTTCCCATCTGATGGCAGCCCCCGTGGTAAACGGGTCAAATGGTGGCATGAGCGTCGTGAGTGCTGGGTCCGGGTGATCTGTGGTGAGGCTCTTTCTGATGGAGGAGCTCGTGTTAGTTCGTACAGGGCTGCTTTCGGAGCTCGACATGTTGTTAGGGCAGTAGACTTCTCACTCAGTAGAATGGGGCCTAGTGGAAGAACGTGTCACCGCGTGGCCTCACTGGATGGGGTGGTTGTTTCACTCACCGGTGTCTGGGTCGTGACGGCTGGGTGGTGAATGTAGGTTCCTGTTGTTCGCGTGGCCACCAGGCAGTCAGGAGTCCTGCACGTGGTGTGCGTGTGAGGCGGGTTTCCTCACTGCTGGTGCGCGTGTTAATATACGCGTACAGGAGGGAGGGGGAGGCGCGGTCTCACGTGGATTCTTTCACGGCCTCATCGCCAGTGTGATGTTGGCTGCCGCCGGTGATGCGGGCAGCAGCAGTGTTATGGAGCGGGCCCTGACAGAGGCCTACCCCAGTGCGCAGCGCAGCGGGGCGCAGCGCTGCAAGGAAGACACGACCACTCGCTGAGGTGCATAAACCCGGACTGGTGCGCTGACGCCAGTTCCGGTGATTCCTTTATTTCCTTATCGTCACGTGCCCCGGACTAACGGGTCACGTGACACCACAATCTGTATTAACAAGCTTCGACTGACATTTACAGCAGTAGGGCATCAACAGGCCTGCATTAAATCCCTTCAGTACTTAGCTTAACAGTTTGCAGAAGGATACGTCTTTTGTAATGACATCCCCAAGTTAACAGGGTATATCCTGGGCACATGATCGTGCGCCCAATCAATAACCTATGCGTTCTGCCTGGACAGGGCTATTTCCGTGAATTCCGTTTCCCATGCTTGTGTGAGCTCAGGCTGGTTCTCGGGGCCTGTGCACTTGTTGCAAGCGTACAGTGTGTAAAGTGACCTTGTCCCAGCCCCCCACCCTTCTCACTTTGGGGGCTCATGCCGGTTTTTTCTCACCTTGCTTTCTTGTACGTGCTCATGCTATTTGAAAGAGATCTGGGTGCACTGATACACCTGATGAACAATAGTGTGAAAAAGACTGAGCACGAGAAGAACCACCGAACTGAAACGAACATCAGAGCATGATGGGAACTGATGTCCAAGTTCCCAGTCACTATTGATAAAGAGACAGAAAGTAGGCGCATTTCCTGCTGGGAGTGGAAGTCTAAATAATCCAGAGGCTACAAAGAGAAAGTAACACAGTGACGCAAACGACTAGGACTTTTGAGCCGGGGATTTAACACATGACTTTTTCAATTTCTCTCGACTTTAGAAACACAGACAAAAAGAATTGATTAATTCAATTTGATTTTTTGGTTTGAAGATTAGCCCTGATCTGAGAAAGGCGCTGTGTTCGCCGAAACATGTGTCATCACATAGGGCCACTTTAAGAATGAAAATGGCCACTCAATAAAAACTTGAGTGGGTTTCACGCAAATTACTGTGTGGCATCTTTACTTTTTTGTGGCACATGAACAAATATGAAACAACATTGCATTACAAAGAGAAAGTAGTTCAAGTGAAAACGATAACTTGCTGGGAATTGAAATTGAAGTTCCCCAGTAAAGATGCTGAAACGAGTTTCATTGCATCCTAGGAGTTGCAAAGTAATCTCCGAGGCTCCAGTGAGAAAGAAATTAAAATGAACAGCAAAGCATGCTGGGAATTGAAGTCCAAGTTCCCAACTAGTTCAGAATAAGTGAGTTACATCCGTATTGGTGGGAGCTCTGTTGCCCTTTAATCCCTTTTAAAGGGCTGGCTGCATTGCAGTTCTGGGCGGTAATGCCCCAACCACCCCAAAATCATATACATTCATACAGTGGGTTAGTAATGCAGGGCCGCACACTGCCCAATAATACCTTCCAATTAACACAGTCTACAGAGCTGGATTGAATGGTTTGCTGCTTATTCTGATGATGACCTCAGAATAAACAGCAAACAATTCAATCCAGCTCTGCAGACTTATTTGGAAGTTATTATTGGGAAGTGTGTGGCCCTGCAGTAATAACCCAGTGTATGAATGTATACAATTTCCCAACTAACCAACAATGATAAGGAGACTGACAACGTTCTCTACTGATTGACCTACTAGAAATCTTGGAGTAATGAGCAGAATTGTAAGACGAGTCTCCCAGAAAACCCTACCAGCCACATGTCCTGAACCAGCATGTTCCCCATCTGCTGCTAATTCTCCTCAATGGCGGTCCAGCCACTTAAACAGCAGCCAGAAATCAGACCAGACACAGCCATAAGTCACCTGCAGCCTATTCGTGTTTAGGAGAGTAACTCCCTTTAAGTGCCAAGGACGAGGTATCTCGTCCTTGGGATTACCTCCCCAGTGCCAAGGACGAGATACCTCGTCCTTGGCACATAAGGGGTTAATGAAGGAGAAAATGTTACAAGGCTTTGCATGGTGAAATACTAAAATCACAAAAAAAGGCCTTGGCACTGGGGTGGGAAGGGGGGCATGGCAGTTATTTATGTATGAGGGGCGTGAAATGCCAATGCATATCCTGCCACCTAATCTTCCCTTTTCTGTGCATCATGCCCCTGGGAGTAAGTACAAGATTGGCAGAATGCTTGAAAGGCACATTAGAGCGTATTTATTATCTGAAGCAGGGGCAAAGATGCCAATCGATAGGGTGTGTTTTATGTCATTAAGAAAGGATCAGCTATAGAGCGACAGCCAATGGTTTGAGTCTCATGCTGGGAGTAAAATGGGGATGAGCGGGTCCGCTGGACCAACATGTAAGCGAATTGATGGGTCTGCAATGTAAGTCAAAAGGGAAAGGTGTTTGTGGCATCAGAACCCATTCCAGAAGTAATATATGTGGGGAACTTGCCTGCGAGCTCTGGGCTGGCATGGCAGCAGGGCACCGCTCTTTGATAGGCTGCACAGTAGTTCATGTCAGTGAGGAGAAGTCAACTGTAGAATGATGGCAGAGGCATTGCGCTAGAAAGGCAAATAGGCCCATATTATTTGGCATATGCAAATATTAAAACTCTATCCTCCCGACCCCAAAAAGTGCAAATAAATCTGACAATATTACTGGATTTATCTCTGGGTGGATATTACAATACGGGACGGTGCAACAACCCACTTGCACAATTGCCTTTATTTGGGAAGACTGAAAAAGAATAATTGACTAGCGAGCTGACTGTCGCCCTACCGTGTAAGATATTATCACAGAAAGCCGCTGCTTTAGTGGCATCTTGACACTGTGGGTTTGTGCGAGTGTAGTCTTCTGGGCACACACACTCCTTTCTTTTTGTAAGCATCACTACTGATGCTTATCCGCAGGACCGCTGAACCAATATTCGGCCTGTTACTGGAAGTTATCGGCTTTACCAACAAACACTTGCACCGGTTCATTTTCACAGAATCTCTGCCAGTCCCGCCTGTCTACCCAGTGCATGCGTGAGCAGAGTGTGTGACTAAATGCAGCTAGAGGGCCACCAGGCCAGTGTGGGCCTCATTCTCTGCATTCTTTGCAGGAAGAAAAGGGGACAACACAACATTACTTGAAATGGGATTTTCCTAGAACAAAAGGAAAACGCATCGAATGGCCAGGCATTCGCACAGTTGCACCGCACGGACCAGCCCTGTCCTCACCTGAAAATGTCAAGCAACAAAATCAATTGCTGCGCACTGCAGCATCTGACTCGAGTGCCGGTGTTGTACGCTATCCTGCGGGCAATGATAGATTGTGGGAGGCAGTGTTCGGCAATCTTCGGAGTCACGCCCACTTGATGGCTACAGCCATACATGCAGCCCAAAATGAAAAGCTAACGTCATAGCCCGCCTACAGCCCGCCCTCCAACATCTCTATTGAGGGATTGGCCAGAGCTACCAGGTGGGCGTTGTTTCAGGGCCTTCACTCTGTCCCGCCCTCCAACATCTCTATTGAGGGATTGGCCAGAGCTACCGTTGTTTCAGGGCCTTCACTCTGTCCCGCCCTCCAACATCTCTATTGAGGGATTGGCCAGAGCTACCAGGTGGGCGTTGTTTCAGGGCCTTCACTCTGTCATGGGAAGCCGAATATCATACAGTATGGTATAATATACAGCTTCCCATGTTGTTGTTTTTTTTTTAATACTGTGCAAAGTCTGGGAGCCTAGCATTCGCTCAGTTGTACATTTGCGCACATGTTATTATTTTAAATGGTATAATCATAAGAAAGGTTGTACTGTTACAGTAGATGGGGCACTTAAACATGTTTTATGGCATAATTAACCTTTCTATATTTAGTTTAGTTTAGTTTAGTTTATTATTTGTAGGGCGCACCAAGCCCTGGAGCATCAGGGCGCACAAGACAAGAATATGCTCAACTTTGTTACAGGTACATCTACATAATCATAGTACATTCAGCAATAAATAAAATATATACAGGTACATGTGCATGGTCATAATGCAGTATACAATAAGCAAGAATGAGCAGGGCTGGAACTAGGTCCAGACAAGAGGTGAACAATGTGGAGGTGATATACAGTGGAATAAGTACAGTAATATACAATGGTGTAAAATACAGAACGTGGTATCAGAGCTGGGGCGTGCAGGTGGATCGCTAGTAGGGACAGTCAGGTCAAGCAGGTCGGATTAGTTAGATGTCATTAGCTCTCAGCCACTTGGTCAAATTCTGCCTGAATTTCGTAAAGGGCTGGGGTTCTCTTATGTCATGTGGTAGGGAGTTCCAAAGCTGTGCTGCTTTGACTGCAAAGCTATGTCCTCCAATAGTGGCACGTTTAAAGCGAGGGACATAGAGGCAATTCGCATTGACCATTCTTGTTGGTCTAGGTGAGGTTCTTAAGTGTAGCCTGTCCATGAGGTAGGGTGGTGCCATGTTATTAAGGCACTTGTGAGTAAGGGAGGCAATTTTAAGTTGGATTTTGTCCTGAGTGGATAGCCATTTATATTCTCTTCTTATAGAGGAGATATGCTCTTTCCTGTTGATCTTAAGCGCGGCTCTCAGGGCATTATTCTGTAGGACCTGGATTTTTTGGATAGTCTGTTTGTTAGCCCCAATGTAGAGACCATTACAGTAGTCCAGTTTGGACAGTATAAGGGCTCTGGCAAGCGTGATGCAGCTGTCTGTAGAGAGGAATTGCTTGCTGGCTCTAATGAGTTTGCAAGTATATGCTGTAGAAGAGGCTAGGGAGTTGACTTGTTTGCCAAAGTTTAAGGTGGCGTCAAGGTAAAAGCCTAGGGTCTTGACTTCCTTTGCTACTTTGATATTGTTCCCATCGATAATGAAGCTGGCATAGTCAGTGTTAAGTTTAGTTATGTATGTCGGGGTGCCTAGAATTATGAGCTCAGTTTTGTCATCGTTCAGGCATAAGCTGTGTGTGGCCATCCATGCCTGAACGATGCTGTAAATTTTATTCACTAAGGCCAGATCCACGACGTAATCTCCTGAAAGCGGAAGGAGGATCTGGGTATCGTCTGCATAGTTGGTGTAGGCGATACCCAGATGATCCATTTCGTCAAAGAGCGGCTTTGTAAATATGTTATAGAGGGTTGGTGATACACAAGATCCCTGGGGTACACCGCACGTTATAAGGATCGGGTCAGCTGAGGCTGATGGAGAGAAGACTCTCATGGTGCGGTTATTCAGGAAGGATTTGATCCATAATATGGCCTCTTTAGAGAAGTGAGCAGCAGAGTCTAGGTGGCTGCATAAGACTGTATGGTCGACTAAATCGAACGCTGCTGAGAGGTCTAGCAAGAGGAGTAAGGCTGCTTGGCCATTGTCCCTACATTGATCTATTTGGGCCTTGAGATCGATAAGGGCAGTCTCTGTTCCATGCTGGGGACGGAATCCAGATTGGCGGGTTCCGAGCAGGTGGTAGGATTCAAGGAAATTTTGTATTTGCATGTATGCCACTTTGTCTAA
Source organism: Ambystoma mexicanum (assembly GCF_040938575.1). Taxonomy (NCBI): domain Eukaryota; kingdom Metazoa; phylum Chordata; class Amphibia; order Caudata; family Ambystomatidae; genus Ambystoma; species Ambystoma mexicanum. Next base: position 702,155,742 of record NC_090938.1, on the reverse strand, counting down.
AATTTTTAGAAGAAAGGGCACAGTCGTGATAGGCCTAAAATTGGTGGGTATGGCAGGGTCGAGGGTTTGCTTCTTTAGGAGTGGCAGGACCCACGACTCTTTAAGATTTTTCGGTACAATGCCGGTAGTGAAGGATGAGTTGATGAGTTTAGTTATGAATGGCGATAGTTCTCTCGCAGCATCCTTGATTAATTGTGCAGGGCATTGGTCACCTTTACAGTTGGAAGGTTTAAGTCCCAGGATCACTTTTTCGACTTCAATGGTAGATACCTTGGAGAAGCAGAAACGTGTTATTTGTTTAGATTTAAGTGGGGGTGCTGGGGTTAGAGCGTCCTGAGGTGTGAGAGATGCTTTTTTGAGGGCGATTTTAGTTTGTAAGTTGACTACTTTGTTGGTGAGGGCAAACTGAATGTCTGAGCACCATTTTTTGTCCTTGGTGCAGTTTTATTGGGGAATGATGGGTGTTTCCAGCTCTTTCAAGATACTGAACAGTTCTCTGACACTTGATTTAGATTGGGATATTCTAGTATTGTATGTTTCCTGTTTGGCTAGTAGGATATCTTTTTTGTATTGGGATGATATCTTTGCAAGGTTTAGTTTGTTTTCTACTGTAGGAGTAAGTCTCCATTTGGATTCTAGTTTTCTTTTGGTTAATCTGAGATTTTTTAGGTGGGGGGTGAACCATGAGTTGAGATGTTTTTTCGGTTTACTAGTCCGTAATTTGAGCGGTGCTATGTGATCAAGGGCTGAGTTCATAGTTTCATTGAATTGATCAACTAGCATATCAGGCTCCGTGTTAGCTGGGAGCGAGTTTAGTTGGGGTAGTATAATTGGCAACAATTTTTCCGTGGTTATTAGCTTTTTGTTCCTCGTGGGTATAGGAAGGGCAGGTGTGGGCTTGGCTGTGGCTAAGTTAGTATCTACTGTAAATAGAAGTAGAAAGTGGTCCGTCCAGATCTGGGGAACAGTGTCTGTAATGGTTACTCCACAGTTGTGATCAGCTATCCAGTCAAGGATGCGACCTTTATTATGAGTGGGACAGGTGACTCTTTCGGCAAAGGCCAGCTCTTTTAGGATCAGAGCAGTAGCTGTGGACTGGGTGTCTTTAATATCATTATAGCCTAGGTTGAAGTCTCCTAGCACTATAGTTTGGGAGGTGTTTTTCAAATTGTTGGACAGGGTCGTGGAGAGGTCCTCAACAAAGGTTCCAATAGGACCAGGAGGTCTGTAGAGCAGGACAATGTTTAATGTTTGGGAGCTGGCGGTGGCTATTTTGACCGAGAGGCATTCACAAGATTTCGTGATGAGGGATGTGGAGACTCTTATGTCGAGACTGATCTTGGCAATAATGGCTAGACCCCCGCCTCGGGAGGTGTGTCTGTCAGCTCGTATGATGGTATAATTGTCGGGAACTGCTAAGGAGAGGGCGGGAACCGCTGCATTGTGAAGCCATGATTCTGATATGGCTAGGAAGTCTAGGTGGTGTCCGAGAATAATCTCTGAGATTTCTGTAGCATGAGCGACTAGGGACCTAGCATTTATGAGTGCACCTTTGAGGTGATGTTTAGTGAGCATGGTGCATGCTATAATGGTAGGTTTGGAGCATTTTTGTGTGGGTCTTTCAGGGATATGAACTTTCCTAGTGTGTTCTGCAGTGTTTTTCGGCTGTATGTTCATTTTTAGGAAGTTGATTTGTTCAAATTGCTTTGCTGGTAGTTCGTACAATTTTGGTAGGCCAGCACGAAGTTTGAGGTTTCTGTCTGTGGTACTACACGCCCTATATGTGGTAGTATCATCTTGATACTGGTTTACTGTAGGTCCCATGGTATGTTGAGAAAAAGGCATGGTCAGGTGGGAGAGTGATAATACCACTAATATGATGAGGGAGGCAGCGTAGAGAGGTAACTTAGCTGTCCTATCTAGTGCAGTGATACTTAGTATGTTTGGTTTAGGAGAGTACATGCTAGCTGACTAAGTCAGGTGCGCAGATAGCAGCACAGTTAGATATAGCTTTCGCTATTAACCTGAAGATAGGGAGTTGCGGCATGCGAATCGGGGCACAGCTAGATTCAGCTTTAAACTAAAGGTATGCAGTTGTAGAATGCAACTAAAAACATAGCTAGATTCTAAGTTCTATTTTAGCGACTAGAAACATATCACTAAATGCAATTTTAGCCTACAATTGAATGGTCTGTAAGCGACCTTAGGGCACAACACAATTGAATGGTCTGTAAGCGACCTTAAGGCACAACACAATTGAATTGTCTGTAAGCGACCTTAAGGCACAACACAATTGAATGGTCTGTAAGCGACCTTAGGGCACAACACAATTGAATGGTCTGTAAGCGACCTTAAGGCACAACACAATTGAATGGTCTGTAAGCGACCTTAAGGCACAACACAATTGAATGGTCTGTAAGCGACCTTAAGGCACAACACAATTGAATGGTCTGTAAGCGACCTTAGGGCACAACACAATTGAATGGTCTGTAAGCGACCTAAGGGCACAACACAATTGAATGGTCTGTAAGCGACCTAAGGGCACAACACAATTAGGGTTACTGCGGCAGGGTCAATTAAGAAATAACCCCAGAGAGGGCCGACCTCCAACATCACACTACAGCCAAAATAAGAAAGGTTGTACTGTGACAGCAGATAGGGCGCACGTGTTATTATTTTAAATGGTATAAAAATAAGAAAGTTTGTACTGTTACAGTAGATGGGGCGCTTAAACATTTTTTATGGCATAATTAACCTTTCTATATTTGATTCCAACATCAAAGCCTGAGGAATCACTGCAGGAGCCTCTCTTAAGGATAAAGGGGGAGGTGGGGCTCAGTCACACTGCTCTGTCATAATGCAGGGGGGTGCACGGTAGGGTCTCCCTTCAGCATGTGTTATTGGGAAGGGAAGTCAACAGTATTTTACGTAATTGGTGTTAAGCTCCCTGTTCACCCGCGGCTTGGTAAACTGTGCACATTATCACACACTGCTGCAAGTGACTGGTATGGGCTGCGCTATGTCATGGATACAACACCACTGGGCTAATGAGGCTCAAGCCCCCTACCTAAAGTTTGGGCTGTTTGTATGGGGATGAAATGCAGACTAGTGAGAGTCTGTGTAATTCCTTTCCTTTTTTCCTCAGCGGTGCTGTTCTTCGGCGTGCATTCAGCCATCACACACTACAATGGGACATTTCCAACCGAAAGATCCCCTTCCACTTACAGCTGCAACTATCAATTCTGTGTCTGCTTCCAAGGCGGATCTATCAGATTACTGTGCCCCAATTACTATGACCCCCAAAATGTTGACTTTTTTATTTCAACCCCATTTTCACCTCATATATATGCTGGGAGAGACACCATCAGCCCCCCTACATGTATTATGGTAATTCAGATCCCCTGTCTCCCTGGGGTTAACTCACAATGACACAAGTCGTCATCCTGTGTAACGTTTGATCTGGTCCCTACCAATTTATCGGCACCACCTACCTCCTCCCTTGACACCCCCATACCTTTTCATTGTTGGGGTGCATGATATCATGGCCTGAACGCAACTATGGTAATTCACAAAACCTGTAATACACATCCTGTTTTATGTTTACTCTGGTCCCAAATGATGTAGAGGCACCACCTATCCCTTCCCTGGATACCTCCATACCCTTTGATTGTGGGGGTGCAAGATATCATGGCCTGAATGCACTTATGGTCATTTTGCATCCCCTGCCTCCCTGGGATTAGCTCACACTAACAAAAGTGGTCATCCTGTTTTATGTTTAATCTGGTCCCAAACGAAGTAGAGGCACCATCTAACTTCGCCCTGGACACCCCCATACCTTTTGATTGTGGGGGGTGCAAGATGTCATGGCCTGAACACACCTATGGTAATTCGCATCCCCTACCTCCATGGGGTTAACTCACACTGACGCAAGTGGTCATCCTGCTGTATGTTTAATCTGGTCCCAACCAATGTAGATGCACCATCTACCCCCTCCCGGAACACCTCCATACCTTTCGATTGTGGGGGGTGCAAGATATCATGGCCTGAACACACCTATGGTAGTTCGCATCCCCTACCTCCCTGGGGTTAACTCACACTAGCGCACGTGGTCATCCTGCTGTATGATTAATCTGGTCCTAACCAATATAGAGGCGTCTCCTAGCCCCTCCCTGGAGACCCCTATGCCTTTTGATTGTGGGGGGTGCAAGATATCATGGCCTGAATGCACCTATGGTAATTTGCATCCCCTATTTCTCTTGGGGCTATTGACGCTAGCGCAAGTGGTCATCCTGGTTTATGTTTACTCTGGTCCTAACCAATGTAGAGGCGTCCTCTAACCCCTCCCGGAACACCCCCATACCTTTCGATTGTGGGGGGTGCAAGATGTCATGGCCTGAATGCACCTATGGTAGTTTGCATCCCCTACCTCCCTGGGGTTAACTCACACTGACGCAAGTGGTCATCCTGTTTTATGTTTAATCTGGTCCCAACCAATGTAGATGCACCATCTAACCCCTCCCTGGAGACCACCATGCCTTTTGATTGTGGGGGGTGCAAGATATCATGGCCTGAATGCACCTATGGTAATTTGCATCCCCTATTTCTCTTGGGGCTATTCACACTAGCGCAAGTGGTCATCCTGTTTTATGTTTAATCTGGTCCCAACAAATGTAGAGGCACCATTTACCCCCTCCCGGAACACCCCCATACTCTTTGATTGTGGGGGGTGCAAGATATCATGGCCTGAATGCACCTATGGTAATTTGCATCCCCTATTTCTCATGGGGCTATTCACAATAGTGCTAGTGGTCATCCTGTTTTATGTTTAATCTGGTCCCAATCAATGTAGATGCACCATCTAACCCCTCCCTGGACACCCCCATACCTTTTGATTGTGGGGGGTGCAAGATGTCATGGCCTGAATGCACCTATGGTAGTTCGCATCCCCTACCTCCCTGGGGTTAACTCACACTAGCGCACGGGGTCATCCAGCTGTATGTTTAATCTGGTCCCAATCAATGTAGAGGCATCACCTAGCCCCTCCCTGGACACCCCCATACCTTTTGATTGTGGGGGGTGCAAGATATCATGGCCTGAATGCACCTATGGTAATTCGCATCCCCTACCTCGCTGGGGTTAACTCACACTGACGCAAGTGGTCATCCTGTTTTATGTTTAATCTGGTCCCAACCAATGTAGAGGCACCATCTACCCCCTCCCGGAACACCCCCATACCTTTTGATTGTGGGGGGAGCAAGATATCATGGCCTGAACACACCTATGGTAATTTGCACCCCCTATTTCTCTTGGGGCTATTCACACTAGTGCAAGTGGTCATCCTGTTTTATGTTTACTCTGGTCCCAATCAATGTAGATGCACCATCTAACCCCTTCCTGGAGACCCCCATGCCTTTTGATTGTGGGGGGTGCAAGATATCATGGCCTGAACACACCTATGGTAATTCGCATCCCCTACCTCCCTGGGGTTAACTCACACTAGCGCACGTGGTCATCCTGCTGTATGATTAATCTGGTCCTAACCAATATAGAGGCGTCTCCTAGCCCCTCCCTGGAGACCCCTATGTCTTTTGATTGTGGGGGGTGCAAGATATCATGGCCTGAATGCACCTATGGTAATTTGCATCCCCTATTTCTCTTGGGGTAATTCACACTAGCGCAAGTGGTCATCCTGTTTTATGTTTACTCTGGTCCTAACCAATATAGAGGCATCCCCCTAGCCCCACCTGGAACACCCCCATACCTTTTGATTGTGGGGGTGCAAGATATCATGGCCTGAACACACCTATGGTAATTTGCATCCCCTACCTCCCTGGGGTAAACTCACACTGACACATGTGGTCATCCTGTTTTATGTTTAATCTGTTCCCAATCAATGTAGATGCACCATCTAACCCCTCCCTGGACACCCGCATACCTTTTGATTGTGGGAGGTGCAAGATGTCATGGCCTGAATGCACCTATGGTAGTTCGCATCCCCTACCTCCCTGGGGTTAACTCACACTAGCGCACGGGGTCATCCGGCTGTATGTTTAATCTGGTCCCAATCAATGTAGAGGCATCACCTAGCCCCTCCCTGGACACCCCCATACCTTTTGATTGTGGGGGGTGCAAGATGTCATGGCCTGAACACACCTATGGTAGTTCGCATCCCCTACCTCCCTGGGGTAAACTCACACTAGCGCATGTAGTCATCCTGTTTTATGTTTAATCTGGTCTCAATCAATGTAGATGCACCATCTAACCCCTCCCTGGAGACCCCCATGCCTTTTGATTGTGGGGGGGTGCAAGATATCATGGCCTGAATGCACCTATGGTAATTTGCACCCCCTATTTCTCTTGGGGCTATTCACACTAGTGCAAGTGGTCATCCTGTTTTATGTTTACTCTGGTCCCAATCAATGTAGATGCACCATCTAACCCCTTCCTGGAGACCCCCATGCCTTTTGATTGTGGGGGGTGCAAGATATCATGGCCTGAACACACCTATGGTAATTCGCATCCCCTACCTCCCTGGGGTTAACTCACACTAGAGCACGTGGTCATCCTACTGTATGATTAATCTGGTCCTAACCAATATAGAGGCGTCTCCTAGCCCCTCCCTGGAGACCCCTATGCCTTTTGATTGTGGGGGGTGCAAGATATCATGGCCTGAATGCACCTATGGTAATTTGCATCCCCTATTTTTCTTGGGGCTATTCACACTAGTGCAAGTGGTCATCCTGTTTTATGTTTAATCTGGTCCCAATCAATGTAGATGCACCATCTAACCCCTCCCTGGATACCCCCATACCTTTTGATTGTGGGGGGTGCAAGATGTCATGGCCTGAATGCACCTATGGTAGTTCGCATCCCCTACCTCCCTGGGGTTAACTCACACTAGCGCACGGGGTCATCCGGCTGTATGTTTAATCTGGTCCCAATCAATGTAGAGGCATCACCTAGCCCCTCCCTGGACACCCCCATACCTTTTGATTGTGGGGGTGCAAGATGTCATGGCCTGAACACACCTATGGTAGTTCGCATCCCCTACCTCCCTGGGGTAAACTCACACTAGCGCATGTGGTCATCCTGTTTTATGTTTAATCTGGTCCCAACAAATGTAGAGGCACCATCTACCCCCTCCCGGAACACCCCGATACCTTTTGATTGTGGGGGGTGCAAGATATCATGGTCTGAATGCACCTATGGTAATTTGCATCCCCTATTTCTCTTGGGGTAATTCACACTAGCACAAGTGGTCATCCTGTTTTATGTTTACTCTGGTCCCAATCAATGTAGATGCACCATCTAACCCCTTCCTGGAGACCCCCATGCCTTTTGATTGTGGGGGGTGCAAGATGTCATGGCCTGAACACACCTATGGTAATTTGCATCCACTACCTCCCTGGGGTTAACTCACACTAGCGCACGTGGTCATCCTGCTGTATGATTAATCTGGTCCTAACCAATATAGAGGTGTCTCCTAGCCCCTCCCTGGAGACCCCTATGCCTTTTGATTGTGGGGGGTGCAAGATATCATGGCCTGAATGCACCTATGGTAATTTGCATCCCCTATTTCTCTTGGGGTAATTCACACTAGCGCAAGTGGTCATCCTGTTTTATGTTTACTCTGGTCCTACCCAATATAGAGGCGTCTCCCTAGCCCCCCCTGGAACACCCCCATACCTTTTGATTGTGGGGGGTGGAGGATATCATGGCCTGAATGCACCTATGGTAATTTGCATCCCCTATTTCTTTTGGGGCTATTCACACTAGTGCAAGTGGTCATCCTGTTTTATGTTTAATCTGGTCCCAATCAATGTAGATGCACCATCTAACCCCTCCCTGGACACCCCCATACCTTTTTATTGTGGGGGGTGCAAGATATCATGGCCTGAATGCACCTATGGTAATTTGCATCCCCTACCTCGCTGGTGTTAACTCACACTGACGCAAGTGGTCATCCTGTTTTATGTTTAATCTGGTCCCAACCAATGTAGAGGCACCATCTACCCCCTCCCGGAACACCCCCATACCTTTTGATTGTGGGGGGTGCAAGATATCATGGCCTGAACACACCTATGGTAATTCGCATCCCCTACCTCCCTGGGGTAAACTCACACTGACACAAGTGGTCATCCTGTTTTATGTTTAATCTATTCCCAATCAATGTAGATGCACAATCTAACCCCTCCCTGGACGCCCGGATATCTTTTGATAGTGGGGGTGCAAGATATCATGGCCCAAACACACCTATTGCAAATTTAATTCTATCCGCCGCTCCCCACAGGAAACCGTGTGATCTTCCGGCTAATGGCGGACGATGCCGGATCGACCGAAACTCTGGAGACAAACTAGTTTGGATCTTTTTCAACCATCCGCACCGCTACCACGTGAGCATATGGCTCTTTAGTAACGTGCATGCAATGGATGGGGTTGCAGAATAATTCTGAGTCCAAATAATGGAACCAACTCGGGAAGATGGCAAAGGTACTGTTTTATTAACAATTATCCAAAACAGGGAGGTTAAAACGGACATCAACGGACGTTCGCTCAGGCTCTTGACGATTTTCTCATAAAAACATCCTTATATGCAAAGAATACGTCAGACGTGATGTCATACTGCATGGCAAATAATAGGAAACCTATCAAAGGCTGTGATAGGCTTAAGGGGAACAACTAAGTATACATTGCATAGGGACTAGGATTGGGATTTGCTGCCCACTGTCAGCTGGAAAACTTATGCCTACCTCTTAAAACTTGTAAAGTACACAGTTTATCATTGGTCTTCAAACTATAAGGCCCTTCACTATATGGCCCTCTACAATTGGTTGGCACGCTCGTGCCATGTCTGGAACATTCGGTTCACTTATCAACACGTAAACTCAAACCCAGGTGCCAGGAGGTGGACTGGACATTACCTCCCCACCCAATTAGCCCAGCATCTCTCATCAACCATGGCTTCTGCCATGAAGATTGTTTTAGAAAGTGGCCTTGCAAAGTATCCTTGTCTGTGGGAATATATGGGAGTGCAGGCTCTCACTATCGTTGTTCTAGGACTCCAAGCTGAACTCTATTTCCATCCTAGGCTCACATGACAGGAGACCATGAATAGGCCCATTTTGCAGCAGCCAACATGACCTCTGACCCTTTCAGTACAACTCACACAAAGGGAACTGATGTATGTGTTATTATTGTGTTACAATGCAATAATACTATTATGTCCGTGGCACTAAATCATAGATATGTACTGTGAATCATTTAAAATTCCAATCCGAAGCATATGTGATTGTGCACTTCTAACAGGCAGGGGATCTGGGTAATTGGCGTGCAGTCCAATGGTGGTATGTGGGTGGGAGCATATCTATTCTCTGTCTTTGCATCAGGTGGTGTGGGTTTTCTTGACTGTGTTTGTGCTTCTTTTTGTCACTTTGGTTGGGTGCATTCTGGTACATGTAGTGATTTTCGTATTGGTGTACGGAATGGATGTTGTTACGCATGCACTGCATCATTTTCTTCAATTGAAACACACCTGTCGAGCCCTTGCACTCACGCATGCTATTACTGTGTTGCACCTTGATTTCCCCCTCTACACTTGCACGTTCAATGCACTCACTAGCAATAGTAGGTTTGTCTCCCCTTACCTTTTTTTATCATTACTTGTTGTACTATTGTAGCAATTATTGATCCTTGCTCTAATTCATGGTCTACCTTCCCCTTTACCCACCCTGTCTGCCCTCTGTGCGCTTTCAGGGTGTTTTGCTAATTGCATGAGCGCAGAATATTTGAACAACAAATAAAGGAATGCATACACTGCGCACAGCCACTGCTGATCGGTGTTATACGTGCCCATAATTCAACAGTGCACATGCCCTTGTAGTTACATTCACCCAGCATCCAGTTACACAGTCCACTGTGACGTGCCATGTACCCAGGCAGCGTGGAGTTGCGCAGCACCGTGGAGTCATGGGTTGAACCAGGACATCTGGCACAGCAGTGGGTGATGAGGTGGCGGGCATCGCACACCATCTGCATGTTCAGTGAGTGATAGTTTTCTGTTCCGGTAGACTGCCTCCACAGCATGCCTGGCCACCAGCTCCACATGTGTTCCGTCCAATACACCTATGATATAGTATGGGATTTATAACGCGCCTATACAAGTGTTTCAAGGCAAGGGAGGGGAAACAAAGGGAAAAGAAAACAAAGACAATGGTCTTACTAGGCCAGGTGACATTGAGATCGCGCAAGTGCAGGGGAGGGGGGAAAGGGAAAAGTGCGGGGGAGGAGGTTGCTGTGCAATACATAGGATCAACAGTAAAAAATAAATTAAATTAAAAAAAAGATAAAAGTGCAGCCAGCTTGTGGCAAGTGCAGGTGTAAGTGCAGACATCAAGTGTCAAGAGCTTGTAGGGGTCTGTAGGGATACAGAAACAGCCACCCAAGTGCATCTGTTGCCTGGGAGGCAGTGCAGGTGTGCAACTGGCGGGGGAGGGTACCTGGGCCCGAGATCAGAGGGTAGCCAGGTGACCAATGCAGTTTCAGTCAGGAGTTCAGCAGGGGAAAGGGGGAGAAAAGAATCAAAGAGGAAGGTCTTGAGGTCCTTCCGGAACCGGAGATCGTTCTCCTCAAGTTTCAGGGAGGCTGTTCCAGAGGGAGGCCCCAGCCGAAGAAAGAGATTTACCACAAACTCGTTGCTTGGAGACGCGACTGACCCTGAGGGAGTTCGAGGCGGGTGAGCGAAGAGCTCGACAAGGAAGATATTTAGGAAGAGAGAGTTGAAGGTATTGAGGCCCCAAGCCTCAGAATGCCTTGTGGACAATGCAGAGGGTTTTCAACTTAATCCTCGCAGCCACTGGGAGCCATTGCAGAGATTTCAGTCCTGGAGAGATACGATCCCTGGGCTTGAGGCCAAAGACAAGTCTTGCAGTCCTGTTCTGGATGAGTTGCAGAGGGCGCAGAGTAGAAGCAGGCAGATTAAGAAAGAGGCAGTAGTGCAGCCTATAGAGAACCAGAGCTCTAGAGACAGTGAACTTCTGGAGGAAGGAGAGGAAAGGAAGAAAACCTCTGAGGAGGTGCAGCTGGTAGTGTGACTTCTTAGAGATGTCAGAGATGTCAGGAGAGAAGGAGAGTGTGGGGTCGAAGATGACCCTGAGGTTTTTAGCCTCACAGGTGGGAGCAGAAAGAGGGCCAAGAGAGGCTGGCCAGAGAGCGACAGTAAAGGAGGGAGCAGGTGTGCCGATGAGGAGAATCTCCGTCTTACTGGCATTAAGGCAGATGTCGTTGGCGACGCACCACACCTGGATAGCGGACAGTCAGAGATGAGAAAGGGAGAAGAGGTGGCAGAAGGGAGCCTGAAATGAGTGTCATCCACATAGCACTGAAAGTTCGGGCAGAGAGCAGCAATGCGGTGGGCAAGAAGTGCCAGGTATTAATTGAACAGCCAGGGAGAGAGGTTAGACCCCTGGGTAACACCGCAGGTAGAGATAGAGGAGAGCAAGGATCCTAGTTAGACCTGGGAGTGTCGATCGGAGAGGAGAGAGGTCAGCCAAGCCAGGGCCTGATCAGTGATCACAGAGATAGTTGAGCAGGATGGCATGGTTGACCATGTCAAAGGCAGAAGAGAGATCCAGTCATGCCTGCAAGGGCATGGAAGGCAATTTTAGTGGCATTGACCTGGTCAGCAGTCCTGAGTAGGATGATGTGGTCTCCAACCTGAAACAGGACACGCGAAAAACAGGGTTGCAATATCCCATGCAGTTCACCCACAGTGTGTTGGTATGTGCCCGTGGCTATGAAGTGTAGCACAGACACTAACTTGAGCAAGTGGGGGGTATGGCTGTACGGATATGTTTATGTTCCTGTTCTTTTTGTTGTTCCAGGAAAGGTTTAAGTGCCTTGCCTTTTTTTTCCTTCATAACTCTTTTTCCTTAATCCCTTCTACCTCATATTCAGTTCTTTTTGACCTTGGAATAGTTGTTTAATGTGGTGAGAATTTCTGTGTTGATTTCTTTCTAAAATGTGAAACTGGTTTAGTCACTGTATGGATTAGCAACGTTGGGTGGCATGGTTGATGTTTGGAGAGGTTTTTTTCTTTTGATCTTTGCTGTCTTTAAAGGTGGGTAAGAGCCAAAGGTGAAATTCTCTATTTCTGTAGTAGACCGTGAACCAATAATAAGATTCTATCCAAAATAAAAAAAGATGCGTATTGGTACAAATTTACAACCATTTGCTTCTTAAATATCCATTGTGAAACATGTTTAAAAGTTATCGAGGGGGGTGTGGCTTAGGAGGCCCACACACGGATGCCTCCTTAACAGTCTCCGGACATCGCCGGGCCTTCAGTGTTAATGGCGCCGTCATAAGTGTCGCCAGAGCCTAGAAATCCTCACTCTGGCTAGGTGAAGCCTCGAGGCATGCAGGGACCGAGTTTCGGCACCCGCAGCCCTCACTGGACAGGGTTGGGAATCCTGGAATCAGCGGAGCGGGGACCGCACCAACTCCAACATGGCGCCTGCAACCCTTGCTCGCCATAAACTGAGCAGCTGACCCTCTTCTCCAGGGTAGAGATGCATGGGTCTGGGACTGTAACTTGCACTAAGCTGTCTGACCCGAGCTTTTCCTTTGGGGTACCTGTTGTTTTTTCTCTGCATCTTTCTCTGCTCTTCCTTTGGGAGCTGCCTTGAATTACATGCTCTCTGCCCAGCTGGTGAGTGCTCTGGCAGTTGGAGGCTTCCCGCGAGGACTTGCCAGATGCCTGCCTCATTGCTTGATGCATACGGAGCATCTCCTTGAGGGCTTTGGTTGGTCCTAGGTGTGTGGTGCCTGGGTGTGCGGTGACTCTTATACATGGGTGATAGTGGTATCTGTTGGAGTCCCTGTGCATGGATTACATGCTGCCTTATCTCTCATCACGAGCATTGTAGTTAAGAGCCCTTAGTCCCTGTGCACAGATCACATACTGCCTGATCTTTCTTTATTGGTGCTGGGGCTACCTGCGGTCCCTGGATTTGTTACCTGGAGGCTGTGATGGCAAAGAGGGGAAATACCCCTACAGATGGTGATATTGCGTGCTTGGTACATGCCTGTGAAGGACCTAAGAAGAATGACAACGCTGTCCTGCTGGTGCAGTGTCCCCAGGAGAGGGGAGAGGACATGGCTCTACCAGCTACCAAACCGGATCTGGCTAACCTGCTGAGGGAACTGAAGCGGGCACTCCAAAACAGTGTTGCTGAGCTCTCCTCTAAAGTTGTGACAAATGACAAACGCGTGACGGAGGCAGAACAGTGTATTAGGGACATTGAGGACTCTTTCTGAGCAAACCTTGGAGTCTTGCAATGCTTCCCAATGCCTTCCGAGGTGTGAGGCCCTGGAACACAAGCAGGAGGACATCAACAATCATTCACGACGTAACAATGTCAGGCTACGCAGCATACCTAGATCTGTAAGTGACTCAGATTTGCTGAATTAGGTCTGCACCCTCTTCCGGTCTCCTCTCTGACTGTCTGAGGATGCCAAGGTGGAACTGAACCATACCCATAGTCTTTGAGGGTCTCTCTGGGATGGATCAAGCCAGCCACCTGATGTTCTCAGTAGAGTCAATTTCCTCACGTTTAAGCAGCGCATCATGGAAGCAGCACCAGCCTTCACTTTTCGGGGTGCCGACCTTCAGATATCCCAGGATCTGGCGACTTTCACAATCCAGAGTCGCAGGATGCTTTGTCCACTTACTGTGTGGCTCAGGGAGGATGGTATTCATTTCAGATGGGGCTTCTCCACTGCTCTGTTCTTCACTTTGGAGGGGAAACATTGGTCAATAACATCACATCAGGATGCTTAGGATTTACTGTCATCATGGCCATCTGGCCCTCATGAGGTTGGGTCCCTAAGCCACAGAGGGGATTGTGGTCAAGAGCTGGTAAGGCGCGAAACCCTGGGGGCCACTCGGGAGTAAAATGAAGGCGATTGGCCCCACGCAGGTGAAGTAGTTCTGGATGTTTTTTTTTTTTTTACTTATCTCTATAGGTTCTGGTTGAAATTGAAATTGATATTTTATTTCTATCGCGCTCATACACAAGTGTTTCAGAGCGCGACAAGGCAAGGGAAGGGGAACAGAGGAGAAACAAAAACAACGATCTTACTAGGCCCAGTGACATTGAGAACGAGCAAGTGCATGGTAGAGGGGGAGAGGGAGAAGTGCATGGAAGGGGAATCAAAAGGAGAGTGCGGAGCAAGGAGGAAAAAAACCATAAATAATAATAAATAAATTAATAAATAAAAAGGCAACAAACAGAGGGCGTGCAGCCAGCAAGTGGCAGTGCTGGGTTTAAGGCAGCAGGCTGGGTAGGTCTGATAAGTGCAGGAAGAACAAAACAAAGGAGTAGGGGCTGTGTGGGTACAGATACAGACCCCAGTGCAAGGGGTGGCTCGGAGGCAGTGCATGCGGGTGGCAAGAGGAGCAGGTACCTGGGCCCGGAGGAAAGAGGGTGGCCAGGTGCATGGTGCCGAGGGAGAGTAGAATCAGCAGAGGAGAGGGGGGGCAAAGGCAGAAGCAAAGAGGAAGGTCTTGAGGTGCTTCCGGAACCGGAGATGGTTCTCCACAAGTTTCCTCAAGATGGTTCTCCTCACTTTAACTGTTTGGACGATCTAGACTCTGTGAGCGGATGGCTTGGCGATGGCATGAATATTCTCTCTATTGATTTGTAACTGTGTTTTGGTCTGGCGACAGCAGGCAATAGCCCCGGTCTGTGATAATAGCTCCTTTTCTGAACCATTTTTATTTTTATACAAGTCTTTCTTGTTGGTGGGTGTGGGATGGGCTTTTTTGGAAGGGTTCTCGTAAATGTTGAGGTAAAATTGGATGCGGGATGGTAAGAGTCATGATCAGTTCGCTACTTGTAGAGTGTGACACCTGCTTAGTTTAAGCTTATCTCTTATTTCCACTTAGCACTGAGGTCGTGTTAGCGGACTCCCCGTTGGGCCAGAGTTAAAGAACTTGCTCTTAATGTGCACGGATTGAACTCCCCCTTAAATCTGTGTTGCAGAGATTGAGGGACCAGGAATGTTCCATAGCCTTGTTACAGGAGAGGCACCTGTGTCACACTGATTTTCGTAGACTGCGCAATAGACACTTTGCTAAACAATATCTTGCCTATTTCAGTACTAATAAAGGTGGAACAGGGATCTTTGTTGAGTTAGGAGAGAAGAATGACCCGGGGGGGTCAGTTTATAGGGGTCAAGGGCTTGTTAGGCGGTCATCTGTTTACTGTCATATCTCTTTATTCCGCCAGTGAGAAGCAGGGTGGATTCCTGGTGGACTTTCTGTCGGAAAGGACTGCTTTTGCAGATGGAGAAGTGATCTTGGTGGTGGGGGTAGGGGGATTATAATGTAGTACCTGACCCCATGATTAATCACACCCACCCTCTGCTACAGACTTTAAACTGGCCCAGTCTTTAATTAAAGTTCTGAGGGAAATGAATCTGGTTTACTTGTGGAGGCTATTGCACAAGGGAGAACTTGACAACACACATTTTACACGCATATAGGACTTTCTCAAGGATCAATCTCTGGCTCATATCTCCCTTTCTCCAGCATGGGGTCTGGCATGGATTCACATGCTCGTGAATATACCCTGTTGTCAGGCCGGGAATCCTCGGTAAAAGAATAAACTGTTTGACTTGCACTTACAAACTGTCTTTCTTCTATACATCAAACACTGAGCTCTGGGTCATACTGTCCCCAGCCAATGACTGCCCTCTCCCTAAGCCCCTCCACTGGCAGCCATCTTCACATTTTTACCGCACGTTCAAGTGTTGGGAGTCCTTGTGTTGTGCTCAGAGAGCTTTTCTACGTTTTTGCGCTTTTTTGATAAAAAGTTTCTATTTTCGTCAAATAGAGCCTGTGTGTTCTTTCGTTCCTTTGACCGGCAAGCAGGGATCTGTTTGTCAGCGCCTTTCAACGCCCCTATAGGGCAAGAATTTCATGAAAGAGTTTCATGGAAGATTCCAGAACGCCAATGGGCCTACATCGCACTCCGGACCATGTCGGAGGAGAAGAAAGAGGGAGGCTCCCTCTTCAAGCTCTGCTCCAGCTGCGGATTGAGGAACTTGTTTGTGGAGGACAAACACTCTCAGTGCCTCTACTGTCTCCATCCGGACCACAGCGAAGCATATTGTGAAATCTGCCTTGGGTTCTCCAAACGAACCATCAAGGACAGTCACAGTAGGTTGGTGGCATGGCTTAACGCCAAGGCCTCTACCCTGTGCGGCAAGCAGGGGCATGCCTTACCCAGGACCGGCCGGTCCAAAGAGCTGGCTTCTAAGTCCTTTGAGGGTGCTCGATCCGCGGGGGCCCAAGACAAGGCCAAGTACCGCAAGTTTGTTTCCGTCTGGGTTTCCGCACAAGTGGGTCCCACGATACGCAGCGCACGTTCATCTTCGCCATCTGCCTCCATCGCCAGTCATCGCTCCAGCTCCTCCTCGAAGAGGAAATCGGTTAACCCAGGGAAGCTGTGGGAAAAGCCGGAGAAGACCAACGCGCAAGGAAAGGTGTCCAACCTGCTCCTGAAGGCCCAGGTGGTCCAGACTAAGTCATCCTTGAGGATCGAGCTGGTGGCGGCCGCCCTCTCGAAGGCAAAAGGGGCTGACCTGGTCCAGCGAGTGGGAAAAGATCTCCACCGACCGACGGGTGCTGGACGCTCCCACCCACGGAAACTCTCTAGAGTTCCAGCAGAAGTGTCCGCAGATACCACTGGTGGCCCGGCAGGAGCAGCACATCCCTCCACTCCTGCGGGAAGTACGGACCATATTAAAAAAGGGGGCTATAGAGCTGGTTCCGATGTGACTGCGGGCTCCGCAGTCTATTGCAGATACTTCTTGGTGAAGAAGACTGGGGGCTGGAGGCCCATTCTAGACTTGTGGCGCCTTAACAAATACCTCAAGTCCCAAAAATTCATGATGGTCATGTTGCAGCACGTGCTTGGCCAACTGGAGAAAGAGGACTTCTTGTCGTCGCTGGATCTGGAGGATGCATACTTCCACATCCCCATTCACGAGAAGCATCAGAAGGTCTTGTGCTTCGTAGTACAGGGAAGGCACTACCAGTTCAAGGCCCTTCCCTTCAGACTGAATTCGGCACCCAGGGTATTCACAAAAGTGCATGGCACCAGTGGCGGCCCATCTGCGCCTACAAGGGATACATGTGTACACGTACCTTGATGACTGACTCATCCGCGCCAAGTCCAGGGAAGTAGCAGTTCAACACACGGAGAGGACCGTCCAGCTGCTGACAGATCTGGGGTTCTCCGTCAACTATCCAAAATCCTGCTTGATACTATCGCAGAACGTGCTATTCTGGGGGCCAGGCTCAACTTGGTCTCCTGCCTGACCGCCCCCTTGGAAGAGAGGATAGTGGCCATGCTGGGCAAGGTGCAATGGCTGTTGACACTGAATACTGCCACGGTGCGGACCATCAAGTCAGATGGGGCATGCTTGTATTCAGTGTTCTCCAAATAAAACTATAAAAATTCTCTTTGGTTATCATCCTCCTGGCCCAGCACAGGCTTTCCTGGAGAAATGAGAATTATTTCTGGCAGACACGGGGAATAAGCATGACAAGCTGTTATGTTTGGGGGACTTCATTATATGGGCTGAGGAGGTGACATCTGGGGATGGGAGAGAATTAAAGGAGACCCTGGAAGCCCATGCTTTGGAACTTCTAGCATCATCCCCCTCACATTGCCAGGACCATTGTCTTGATGTCCTGGTATATCGAGGGAAGATAATTTGTTATGTTGAGACAATCGCAATATCATGGACAGACCACTATGCCATAGTATTTGAACTGAGAATGCATAAGAAAACTCTGGAAGTGCACACGGAAAATTGGATGGGGGAGTTCCGCAAGCTGAAAGATTTATTGAAAATCTCAGGGGAAACTCTGAAACATGCTTTGGCACAGATTGAAGAGGCTCTTCCATGTGAGGAGTTCTTCAATAAAGGCATGTAAATCATGGCTATGCTATGTAATGTACAGGCCCCTCTCCAACAAAACAAAGCCATGTAACCCCTGGTTTTCGCCAGATTTGGCCAAGAAAAGGGTACAGGTGAGATCTTTAGAGAAAAAAATGGAGAAGACATTGTACAGAGAGCATTTTAGAACAGGTCAAGAGCGCCTGAAGAGAATATGGAAAAGCCATTTTTGATGCCAAAGCTAAATTTATAACGGGGAAAATTGACAAAGTCATGAACAGGCCACGGGAATTGTACGCTGCTATTTCCCAGTTAGCAAATCCTGGGTGTGCGTCAGCAGCACCTGAATCATCACAAGCGCAGGCGGATGCTTTTAATAATTACTTTATAAATAAAATAGAGCTAATACAAGGAAAGATTATGGAAATTAAACCATTACATCCCCAAGAGGATCTGGAAGTAACAGAGGAGATTAGCCCAGAATGCATATCTCATGATGAAGACACTGGGGCGGATCAGAAGCTATTTATGTTTACGAAAGTATCTGAGGAAAGGGTCTGTACCTTGCTCTCTGCGTTGAAGGCTACTAATGATGTACTCTTCGTTATTCTATCTTCAGTAGCTAAACTAATAGCTCCAGATATTACCCCATTTATCACAAAATGTGTTAACAAATCTCTTACATCAGGGGTAGTACCGATGATTCTGAAGAAATCTGTGGTCACGCCACTGCTAAAAAAAACTAATTTAGACCCTAAGAATTTCCAGAATTACAGGCCAATGGCAGGATTGTCATGGCCATCGAAAATTCTGGAAAACATTGTGACAGCTCAGCTGCAGGAACATCTGGATCAGGAGAATCTGCAATCCACTGCAATCCGGCTTCCGACCAGGTTTTGGGATGGAGATGGCGTTGCTGACGGTCTGGGACTATCTATTGGAGACGGCGGATCAGGGGGGCGTGTCCCTGTTGGTCATGTTGGACCTGTCTGCCGTCTTTGATACGGTTGTCCATGGGACCCTGCTGAAACGTCTGAGAGAAGTGGGTGGAGTAGGGAAACAAGCTCTTCAATGGTTTGAATCTTTTCTCTCTAGAAGAGAACAAAGAGTAGGATTTGGAGATTTCTTGTTAGATTCAGGATTACAAAGCTGTGGTGTCCCGCAGGGATCGTCCCTTGTCACAGGTTTCCCCCTTTCTCACCTGCTTTCGCTGCTTGATGGAATCCAGAGGAGTTTTCTTCCGTACGGATCGGGTCTTGTACAAGCCTGCTCTGCCGTCTTCGGCTTCCAGTGTTCGTTCAGCTTTAACGTCCGGGAAAAAATGAGGAAACTCCAGGAAGACCAGGAAAGGAGAAGTGCACTCGGAGGCGGGTGCACGGAATCCGGGAAGAAGGCTAAATAGGAGGAGGGAGGATAGAAGGGAAAGCGGAGGGTCCAGGAATCAGGAAACTACAGAATTCCGCAAAGCGAACTTCAGAGCACACGTCTAGCCACAGCAACAGTAGCGTTGAGACGCGCGGGCCGCGGGGGCATGGCCATTTTATAGAACATGCTGCCTCGGACGTAAAGACTGGTAGGCAGCGTTCTATGTGTACGGCCATGTTGGAAGTAGTACAGAGTGTAAGCCCCGACGCGTCAAGGACGAGGAGGTCCAGAAGGGGCATGTCTGATGGTTCATGACATCCCTCTCCCCACTGCTTTTTAATTTATATGTTAAACTACTCATGGACATTCTGAGGAAGCACGGCATACAGTTTCACTCATACGCAGGTGTTCTTGAGGATACAGAATCTAGAGGAGACGTACGAAATAGTTGACCGGTGCCTACAAGAAATACAGGCTTGGATGTGTGTGATCCAGCTACTGCTGAATGCCAGCAAAACAGAAGTGACTCTATTCGCTTCAAAGCACAATCTGCAGAGGGAGCATTTACACTCCCTACGTTTCCTGGGGACACAGCTGAATTTCTCCAAGAAAATAAAAAATGTAGGCTGTGTCTGGGAGGATAACATGGGAAGTGGAGCTCAAGTTAGTGCGAAGGTACAAGCAGCTTTCCACTCACTACGCCTATTGAAACATATCCTACCATTCATTGCGAATGAGGACAGAGCGGTAGTCAATGGCACTCTGGTCAACTCGAGGTTAGACTATGGAAATGTATTGCTGTCGGGTATACCAGCCTATCAGTTGCGAAGACTGCAGGTGGCCCAAAATGCAGCGGTTAGGCTGGCGTATAGGTAAAAAATCAGCTCCAACCTCTAGCTTAAGAAGAGCCCTACATTGGCTGGCAGTAAAGGAGATAATTGAGTTTAAGGTACTCTGCTTGGTTTATAGGTGTGTTAACAAGACAGGAACAAGATATCTATCAGATAAAATCAGGAGACATGTTCCTATCCGACAACTGCGCTCAGCAGATCAAAATCTGCTTCATATACACCACACCAGGTATATGAGCAAAGGGGACCGCAGATTCGGCGTCTACGGTCCAAGAGCATGGAATAAACTACCCAGAGAAATCTGTGAGATTAAAACCTTTCCGGCATTCCAGAAGGCCGTGAAGACCTATCTGTTTTGTTAGAACTCTCCTAGACCTTAACTGGTGTATTTCAATCTCATATGATTAAGTGGATTAAGACATGGGCCTCATTACGAGTATGGAGGTAGCCATGCCGCTTTTAGCGGCATGGCTACCGCCATACCGGGTACCGGATCCGGGTTCCTGGAATGGGGAAATACCGGGCCATTCCGACCTTGGAGGGCCCGGTATTCCCCCATTCCAGGAACCAGGACCCGGTACATCCCCATTCCCATTTGAGCCCCCATAGGGCTCAATGGGAATAGGGAGTATGCTAACCACGGGCCCGTTAATGACGGGCCTGTTGTAAGCATCCTAGTCTGCTAGCGGGTCCCACTAAGGACGCCTGGTTTTACCAGACGTCCTTAGAGCGACTCACGAACAGACCTCGTAATGAGGCGGTAGAGGGTTAACGGCGCCGGCAGCTCTACCAGCGCCGTTAACCTGATCCGGCTCTGCAGGTTGCGGATAGGACCCCTTCAGGAATTCCTGGACGCTTGGTGGATCCAGGTGTCTGGAAGCTTTGCAGACAAGATTGTTCTCGACGAGGAGTTCCGTCGAGCGATAAGGTGGTGGGGCGTGCGCTCCAGCATTGCCGGGGGCACGGATTTCCAGAGCCCCCCACACCAAGAGACAGTCACCACAGACGCGTCCCGGGAGGGCTGGGGAGCCCACACCGGACGTCTCCACGCCAGAGGCCTGTGGCTACCATAGGAGAGGGCTCTCCACATCAATGTCCTGGAGCTGCGGGCAGTGTTCTGGGTCCTCTAGTCGTTCCTTCTGTCACTCAAGGGCAGGGTGGTGAGGGTCTTCATGCACAATACCACCACAATGTTCTACATCAGGAAGCAAGGAGGTACCAGATACCCGGCGCTCTCCAGAGAGGCGCAGGACTTGTGGCACTGGGCCGTCAGCCAAGAGATGTTCCTCATTCCTTTTCACCTGGCTGGAGTCAAGAACACCATCACCGACTCCCTCGCCACGAGTGGGAACTTCGACAAGATCAAGTGAACAGCCTCTTCCTCAAATGAGGCAGACCCCAGATCGATCTGTTTGCGACAGCGATAAATTCCAAATGCCAGAGATTCGCCAGAAGGTTCTACCAGCCGAGGAGCATGGGGGACACGTTTTCCTTTCTGTGGGAAGGCCTGTTCTGCCGGAATTCCCCTTCCCCGTTGCCTCTCCTGCTGCGAGTCATCAATCAACTCAAACGGTGGCGATGCAAGATGATCCTCATCGCCCCGGCGTGGCCGAGTCAGATTTGGTACCCGGATCTTCTCAGCCTGTCAGTGTTACCCCCGGTCAAGCTGCCGGTGGTTTGGATCTGCTCGCCAGAGAAGGAAGAGCAATCCTACATCATGACACAGGATCGCTGAACCTGAAGGCTTGGCTCCTGCAGCCTTAGGGTTTGGAGTGTATGAGCTGCCGGCGGACTGCAGGGAGGTCCTTACCAGGGCCAGAGCATCGTCCACTCTTCATTGCTAAGGGCACAAGTGCAAACATTTTGCAACGTGGTGCCGGACGCAGAAGACCAACCCTCTGAATATCTCAGCTCCGCAGATTCTTCCGTACATGTACTTGGTCAAGGCAGGGCAGACGCACGCCTCTATCAAGGTGCTTCTGGCGGCTATCTCCCGCTACACCAGGTCTCCAGGACGGTCTTCTCTTTGGTCCCACCGTCTAGTCAAGGAGTTCCTCAAATGACTGTTTCGATCATTACCGCTGGAGAAGGCCCCTACCCCGGCGTGTGAACTCAACGTGGTGCTGACGAGGATCATGGGGGCTCCCTTCAAGCATATGCATCAGGCCCCTCTCAAGTTCCTTTCATGGAAGACAGCTTTTCTCATGGCCATCACCTCTGCCAGGAGGGTAGGTGAGATCCAGGTCCTTTCCTGCGAACAGCCTTAGCTGACTTTTCACAACACAACGGTGGTGCTGCGGTTGCACCCCTCCTTCATGCCAAAGGTTCTGTCGGAATTCCACCTCAACAAGCCTTTGGTGTTGCCTGTGTTTTTTCCAAAACCTTTGTCGCCGGCTAAAAGGACTTTGCACTGGCTGGATGTGGCTTGTGCGCTGAAGTTCTATGTGGCACGCACAAAGTGTTTCCGGAAGACATCTCAACCATTCATGAACTTTGGTCCTGTGAACCATGGGAAGGCCTTGTCCAAGGCTTCCATCTCCAGGTGTCTCTCCGGCTGCATCACACACTGTCACTGGTTGTCAAACCAACCGCTGCCCGGCCGTCCGAGAGCCCATTCTACCAGAGCGATCGCTGCGACGACGGTGTTCCTGTCTGGTGTGCCCCTGCTGGACATCTGCAGGGCTGCTACGTGGAGGTCCACGCACACCTTTACAAGATTCTACTGCGTCCACAGGGATTCCAGAGAGGAGTCCAGGGTTGGCCAAGCAGTGCTACGCAACCTGTTCGCTTGAAGGTGAGCTTGTTCCGGAGGGAAGAGTATTTGCTTCTGTTGAGCCTTGCCACCTCCTGTGGTTGTGTAATGTTGTACTGCTATGTATTCTTTATTCATGAGCATGTGAATCCATGCCAGACCCCATGCTGGAGAAGGAACAAGTTGCTTACCTGCAACTATTGTTCTCCAGCATGGGTCTGGCATGGATTCACATGCAAACCCTCCCTCCTTGCCCCTCTGTGGCTCTTCTTGGTCATACTGCCACTTTATGGGCTATTAAATCTGAAGATGGCTGCCAGAGGAGGGGCTTAGGGAGAAGGGCAGTCATTGGCTGGGGGCAGTATGACCCAGAGCTCAGTGATTGGTTTATCGGAGAAAGACAGTTTGTAAGTGAAAGTGAAACTGTTTTTTCTTTTTGATTCCCGGCCTGACGACGGGGAATATTCATGAGCATGTGAATCCATGCCAGACCCATTCTGGAGAACAATAGTTACAGGTAAGTAACTTGTTCCTTCTGATTCCGTTTGTATCAGAGGTACTCATTGCTACCCATGTACTCTCAGATCATGCAGCAGTTGAGTTTACACTTTCAGTTGATAGGTTGTCCCCCGTTAGCAGGCCCCCATGGAAGCTGCACGACCCGGCCCTCTCAGATTTGGTGTTCAAAGGACTCCATAACTAAGGCAATAACTGATTTCTTTAGGGAAAATAGCACTGATAGCATTCCGACTGCCACGGTATGCGACCCTATGAAGGCAGTGATTAGATGGGAACTGATTGCTCACACGACTGCTTGCACTTATAGTAATAGAACCCTAAGGTAGGCACTTTAGAGGGAGATGCGCGCTTCAGAAATGCTTCATAAGCATTTCAATTCTGTCATGGCCAGGAAGGGCCTACGGGTAGCGCGAAATAAACTAGAAGCACACTTAGCAGGACATACGGCCAAATCGATTATTCGTGCTAAGCAATCTTATTATGCCATGGGTAATATGGTGAATACATTTCTGGTTCATAAATTGAAGGCCATACATACAACAAATACTACAGCAGTGCTGGTAGACTCAGACATAAATATTCAGTACAGGGAATCGGCGAAAAGGAAGGTTTCTGAATGATATTTACCCACAGAATCTGCAGCAGGCCCCCCCCCCCATCTCTGCGACTTACGCCAGACTACCAAATCAGGCTCTCGTCTACTGGTCAGGAGACCTTAGACACTCCTGTAACCACGGAAGAGGTGGCAATAGCAATAGTTTCTCTTAAACACAGGACCCCTAGTCCGGATGGTTTCTCAGCATCGTTTATACGATTTTTCAACCACAACTACTCAAACCTTTGACTAACTTATTCAACTTGTTCCCGGAATTTAGGGAGGGTTACTCCTTCGATGGAGTCAACTACAATTTTAATACTTAAGCTGGGGAATCCCACACAGGATTGTCACCCGTACAGGCCAATTTCTTTGAACCTGGATGCCAAGTTGTACTCTAAGGTGTTGGCCTCGAGGTTGGGGACGGTTCTACCCCAACTGATAAATCCGGATCAGGCTGGGTTTATTCCAAAGCGAAGCACACAAGACAACATCAGATGAGTCTTGGATATCCTTGACCTAGCCAGGAGGTGATAGTCTTGCCCTGGGAGTACTCACACTGGATGCTACTAAAGCATTCGACAGAGTGCACTGGTCCTACCTTTGTGAGGTTCTGCTTGCTTTTGGATTTGGCCCGTTGGCTAACTACCATTGACCTTTTACTCGAATAAGGGTTAATTGCCCCTGTCCCTATCGCTCATGGAACTAAGCAGGGTTGTCCACTGTCTCCTTTGATTTTTGCTCTTGTAATGGAGCCATTTGCGTAAAGGATCAGAGACAACTCGGAGATCACAGGGACTGAGGTAGCTTGGGTGCAACACAAAATGCCTCTTTATGCCGATGATGTCCTGCTCATGTTAACTAATATACCAACCTCCCCTGAGGCTGTCATGTCTGAATTAAGATGATTTGAACTGGCTTCTCTGTCAATTACTAGAAATCCTTGCCATAAGTGTGCAATTGCCCAAGCAAGTCATTGCCGCTGCGAGATCCACCTGTCGAATTCTGTGGGCATCTGACACTATTGAGTACCTGGGGGTGAGGATTCCTGTTTCCCCGCAGGATGTTTATTGGGTCAACTAACCAGGGTTGCTTAAGGATCTTGCCGAAGATCTTAAACGTTGGAGTAAGCAGGAAATATCACTGATGGGACGAATCGCTGCAGTAAAAATGAATCTTTTACCCAGATTCTTGTATCTTTGTCAAGCCTTGCTAGTTAAGATACCCAACCTTGAAGTACGTATGCTGCAGCGTAGCGTCCTACAAATTATCTGGGCGGGCAAAAAGCCTAGAGTTCCAAAAGCTGAGGTTTTAAGCGATGCCCGGAGGGGAGCAATGGCGGCTCTGGACCTCCTCAGGTATTATGTGGCTGCTCGGGTTACGCACATTTTGGCTTGGAGGTCCCCTCCCAGATGGGTAGCTCTTGAGAAAGCCAACTCCTCCTGCCGGTTATCTTTCTTACCCTTTATCGACAATACTAAACTCCCCGATCTGACACACACTTGAGCTCGACAAAAATCTTGCTGTGTTACTGGCACGTGGCTTTTATGAAGAAGTGGGTGAATCGGGTTTCAGACCGTGCTCTCCAGTCTTTGGTAATGCAGAATTCTCCCCAGGATTCTTAGGGAATAGTTTTTCAAATTGGCATAATGGGGGTCTGCATAGCCTGCATCAGCTGTACCAGGAGGGCTCTCCTCTCTCGTGTCCGAATGTAAGGCTCAATTCTCACTAACCGAAGGTGAATGATTTAGATATGGTCATATTCGGCACTGGATTTCACAACCGTGAGGAGCCAGGTGACCCGCAAAGGTGAGAGTATTGGAATGTACCCAACAGTATGGCATAGATGGGGGTAGAATCTCATGCTTTTATAAACTTTTGGGAGGCAACTTACTAACCGTCAGATCCTCCTACATTGCCATTTGGAAAGCGGATGTTGGACCTCCTGTCGAGGATTTATGGGACGAGATCTGGACTAGAAACCACGCCTCCTCTAGATGTGTAACCAATAGAGAATGTATGCATAAACTTTGCTACAGATGGTACCGGCCTCTGCTAACTTTACATATGGGAAGCTACTTTCATATGTGGTGGTCCTGTCATGTGATCCACACTTTGTGGGTTGCTGTACTCTCTCACATTAAGGAGAGAACTGCAGTGGACTTACCCCTGGCTCCACTAGTTGGCCTATCGCGGTGCTCAGTGGAAGATGTGTACCCCAAATCGGGTTGCAGAGCACAATCGGCGACACACCAATTTTTAGCAACTAAAATATCAATAGCACGATCGTGGAAGGCTCCTATGGGGCTAGTATTGGCACAATGGTGGATGGAGGTATGGGACATCTTGGTTGACGAAAAAGTTACAGCATGTGTAAAACAATGCGCTGCCTTGGTATCTAGATTTCTGGCTCCCATTTGTTGACTATTACCAGAATTTTCCCTCCCTAACTTTTAAACCGTCTCTACTTTCAAACTATTCCCTGATGTGATGTCCTTGGTGTGGTACTTTGTTATTTTAACAGGGTTATGCATTTTCGCATTAGCGCCTCAGTGGTGGGATGGCTTGTAGGACCCAGGAATGTTGTGCATTATGCATTCAGCCATATTTTACTGTCTATGTATGTCTCGCATCCTTGTTTGAATAAAAGGTTTGGGAAAAAAGTTATAGAATTTTGCTTTTATACTTAACAGATACTTCATTGTTCTGATATTGTGAAATGTGTAGGCTTAATTGAGCTGCAACAAGAATGCTGTGTGACTTGACTAGTTTATATTTGTGTATGATTTTGTATTATCTGGGGAGATGGTTTATATTTATGGCCTGTATTGTTTGTCTAATTGTGCATAGGAGACTTTTAAATATTCATGTTCGTGTGCAAGGTTTGTTGAAAACCAAAGCACAAATGGAAAAATAAATAAAAAAGAATGCTACTCCATGCACTGGGAGAAATTGTTAACCCTGAGGTGCAGGCCCGTTTCTTGGCCCGGGCGAGGCGGGCAGCTGCCCGGGGCGCAACCGCCAGGGGGGTTCGCAATTACCCCGCTACACTGGAGCCTCTGGGGGGGATAAAATTCCCCAATTTGTGGGGCGGCGCATTGCCGTGGGGAAAGTTCTGTGGGTCAGGTACTGGCGCTGCCCCTTCTGACTGTAATGTCACAAGTACTACGTAACATTACAGAAGTCAGAGGCTTCCTCTGACCACTTTTGCGCCACTTGGGGTGGGGGCATAAGCACAACAATTAAAACACTTCAGGTCCCCCTGCAGCTAAAACCAGCTCCTCCCATCACAATGCAGGCAGGAAACTGCTAATGGTGGACCATTAGTCACTGAATGGTTTCGTGCTGACATTGTGTTGGGAGGGGAGGTAGTGTGGGGCGTGGGCGTGCACTGTAGGCAGCTTTGCCTCTCCTAAAATAATAGTTTAAAGCGGCGCTATTTCTTTCCTGCTGCTTCTTTCCCAAACTTGATATCAATTCCACTTTAAACCACTTCCATGGCACTGGTGATGAGTTACTTCATTATGCTGATAATAGTTTTGATCAGTGTTGTGGAGTAAATTTTCTTTAAGCCATGACCTGGTTCATTTATTTATTTATGCAATGTTTGTCGGGTACATGGACACAGATTATTTATTCATGCAATGTTTGTCGGATACCTGTATCCGACAAACATTGCATAAATAAATAGGTACCCGACAAACATTGCATGAATAAATAAATAATCCGGTTCCATGTCTCCTTATAACAAGTCAACAGTCAGACTTTACTGTATCAAAGCATACACTTGATTCCCATTGAAAGAATTTTAAAGTGATTGTTTATTGTGTTCAGGTGTCTCCTTGTCATTGCCCTTTTGGCTTAGGTTGCCTCCAAACCCCCTTCAGCATCTTGTGTTCTTTGATGGTTGCATATACTGCATCCTGTGCCATATTCATGTTCTCTTGGTGTGCCCAGTCCTCATTATCTGCAGCCTAAGTGGGACTAGAGCATACAATTGTCTTGGGCACCAATGGAAAAGTGGGCCACTGTTGCAAATGGCAATTCATTCCTTGTGTAACGGACTGTTTGACTTTGGGTAGGAGTCCCTTAATGGTGTAGTTTGGGAGTGGGGTGTGGTGGGGGCGGTGGGGCTGGCGCGTGGGGTGCGGTGGGGCTGGGGCGCTGGGATGGGATGTGGGGGGGTGTATTCCTAGTGTTTCGCTCTGGGCACCAAATGGATTAGAAACTGCCCTGCTGAAGTGCGTTATAATGGTTTTCAAACAGGCAACATAACTGTGGAAACCATGATGACCATTCTCCGTGATAAAGAGAGTGGAATTAACATGCAAGGAGGATTCATGACAAGTGGGAGTATGGCATCCATCCTGCCACAAGACTGCAGCCTACCTTGTGTTCACTTATTTACAGACACGCCTGATGCAGACAGGTGTGAAACCATTGTTCGCTAAACACTCCTTTTGCTTGGTATAATATTTCTTTACATTAATGTTTTGGCTATAGAACAGTGATAAAACACACAAGTTATGAAATAGTAAAGTTGACATTCATCACACAATGTTGTCCATGCACAAAGCCCCCAAAACAGACCACCTTGAGTTAAGCATTTCCATAAAACATTCAGGTGCTTCGTTTCAACAATATGGTGATTAGCCCTCTCTTAATATGGCATTCTTCCGTGTTGATGTGTCTACGTACATGGGGGAGTAAACAATGTTACATTGGTGTCATGAAACAGAAAAGTCAAAATGTTTTTCATTTATGTGATTTTTATTATTTATTGATCACAGCAATTAAATCACTGTACAGGGCTTTTGTAATCCTCGGTAGCCTTTCAAATACTGTGCTTTCGTTGTGTCGGTGCAGAAGGGTGCCTCCTTTGTTCCTGCTCAGTCCCGTGTGTGCCTCTAGCTCCTGTATTCCCACCACAGCCCCGCAGTGTAGAGCTCGGTTCTACTCCATGCGACTTAATTTCTTCAAACCCCCTCTTTCCCAGTCTCCCCTTCCTCTCTCCACGGCCGCTCAGTGTTGCCAGGTCAGAAGGAAAAAATAAGCTGAATGTTCCTTTAAAACAAGCCCAAAACAAGCTGACTCCCAACCAAATAAGCTGCAAAAACAAGCGCACCTCTAAAATAAGGTGGAAAGGTCTCAGAAGTTGAAAAATAACTATAACGCAAAGAATACATACAGAGAGCTCAAACATATGTTAACAAAAAGCATTTATTAAAATTGTTATTTTCTAACAATTGGTGTCTATTTTAATTTTTTGTATGTGTGCGACTTATAAAAGCAACATTATTGGCTTTTTGGATCCTTGGCTGCTCTGGTCCTTGATTCGTCGCTCACCTCTGGTCCTTGGCTCCATTGCAGGTACCTGCCAAGTAGCCCCTTGTACTTCATGACACTGAGCCAGTCCAGGCATTTCCTATTAAATGCTAGGACTGGTATTTTATTTCTTCCCATTATAAGTATGGGCCTACGAGGACCAGTATGCAAAGGGAAAATCCAGGACTAGCTCATGGCGACAAGCGTGACATGGCCCCCCCACTGTCGTCCTTCTGGTATTGGGAAACCTGGTTGATTGCTGTCATCTGGTCCTTGGTTCATATAGTCCATCACCCCTCTGGTCATTGGCTCCCTCATGACTTACTCCTCTAGTAAATCACTAGCCCACCCATTGACTGTTCATTGCCATGCTAATCCCCAACCCTGTTCTTGCCCCTCCCCGCCCAAAACACCTTCTCATGGGAACTCTTTGAGCTCTCTTTAATCAAGCCTTAACATTAAACTTTGCACTCAATGCTGAATTAATTTGAGCTGTAAATGCTACTGGTGTAATAGAAATGTCTTAACCTGGTCTGCGTTCAGCCAATCAAGTTAAAAGCACTGTGTGTGTCCTTCAGTGAAGTCATGTTAACAGTTTTTGGCTTTTGCAAACTTATCAGGCATTTGCCAGGCACTGCCATTAGATGCCCTGGTACTTGCACCATTTTGCACCTGGTGCCGTTCACACAACTAAAGACAGCAGTGCCTACCAAGGGCCTTTCCCATGCCTACACAAAACCCTAAACTATTGTCATTGTCTATGCTTGTTTCCATCATGACTAAACTACATGTTGCTGTAAATACCCCGTGTTTACCTCTTGGCTAGGTAATGCGTCTTCAAAGGGTCTCTCATATTGAAAGAGCCCATCAATGCAAAAGAAAGGAGTACTTGCAGGTCGTTAAGGGGCTGCAGACAGCCCCGTCCAGGACGCTGCATGGGGCTTCACATCAGGAAGGCAATCAGCCCGAGCCTCACAGCGTGTGCATAACTGCTTATGGCAGGACGGCATGTTCGCCTTTCATATTCATTTTTCTTTTTGTAAATGGGGCCAAGTCAGACAGACTGGCAAACAAGCGGAACAATAAGCACACAATTAAGGAAAAACGCGGACAAAAACCGCGACAAGCAACCTGCTAATATTATAAGCGACTTTTATAAGCGACTTTGGGCAAAAACAAGCCCAAAGTCACTTATAATATAATAAGCGGACATGGCAACACTGCGGCTGCTACAAAAGAAGAAAATATGAGAACTGCTTAAATGATGGACACAGGCACTCTAGGACAGGGGTGGAGCTACGCAGATCACTGGCCAATCCCAGGAACAGAAATGTAGGAGGGCGGGCTATGACATTAGCTTTTCATTTCTGGCTGCATGTATGGCTGTAGCCATCAAGTGGGCGCGACTCCGAAGATTGCCGAACACTGCCTCCCACAAGCTACCATGGGAGGCAGGATAGCATACAACACCGGCCTGAGCACGCATTGCTGCCAGTGTTGCCAGGTCAGAAGGAAAAAATAATCTGAATGCCCTTCCAAAAGAAGCCCAAAACAAGCTGACTCCCATCCAAATAAGTGGAAAAAACAAGCGTGCACCTAAAAAGTTGTGGAAAGGTCTCAAAAGTAAGAAATATAACAAGAAAAACATACATAAACAGAACACTGACATAGTGTGTTAGACCAGCAATATTTTATTGCATGGTGACTAGAAGTCCCAGATTGCAAAATAATACGGCCCTGAAATATTAGTATTTATTGTTTTATATAGCGCCTTAATCCAAGGCGCTATATAATATTGTAACATGGCCAATTGGAAGCTGAAAAGAAACATGGCCTTCCTGAATACATCTTTCTGAGAAAATGTTGTATATAGATTCCAATAATCCTCTAACCCAGTCTTGCAAAAAAAAGTTTTCAAAAAATAAATAAAGGATGTTAGTGGATAATGCGTCAGCACTGGGGATATCACCAGGATAATATTGCTATAAAGTGACGCTTGCTAAACTAAACCAATCCCCTTCTTTACATGTCAGTGTGTCTGCCTGCATGACAAAACGTTTAAAGTGCGCTTTTTTTGCATATGTTTAGGCATTTGGCATTGATGGGCCTCCTGGTGGGAAAGTAACGATCCCATCAGTGCCAAACACTTAAGCATATTCAAAATAGAGGGCGCACCCGAGAGCAAGACAAAGCAGCAATTGCCGTCAAGTGCTGCCAGCAGCCCAGTGCAGGACGCTCTGTGCGACGTGTAATGGGCTTAACAGCAATATAAACAAGCCCAATTACACGTGCACAGACGGTCCAACAAGCGGACAAAAACCGTGACAAGCAACCTCCAAATATTATAAGCGACTTTGGGCAAAAACAAGCCCAAAGTTGCATATAATAAGCGGACCTGGCAACACGGATTGCTGCCTGCCTGCTTCACCTGCTTCATCATCAAGCGGCGTCACTCAGCTCCGCAGACTCGGCACTGGACGCCGCCTCTTCCTGGGGGGAGGGAGCAAGCAGTCACTCAGCTGAGGGCACGAGTGGTTTACTTCACGGCCCCTGTGGTTCCGTGCCCCTCAAAGGTGCGGGCTTGGGAAGAAAAGAAATACCACTGGCAGGCAGTTCTGGCCACAAGCAAAGCCTTCGCTTCAGTTGGAAAAATAACCCCTGCCTTTCCCTCGCCTCTGATTGTGGGGGGGGGGGGGATAAATTACATCATATCCCCGTTTAAAATTGTGCAGGGGATTTATCCCCCCATTTCGTACGCCCATGCCTGAAAATCCTTGCAGGACTCAGGAAAATCCAAGTCGGCCAGACTGGGGCTTCTGCTCCCAGGGAAGCCGTGGTCGAAATCTGTCCCGCAGTTAAATGTGCCCATATTTCCTTCCAGCTTTCCCATCTATAGAACCTGGCTGTTCGTAGACATTTGCGGCTCAGGGGAGTGAACAGAGAGACTTTGTACACTGCGTTTTCTTGAGCATGGTTTTTTATATGCCATGGCTCACCGTGATACTATGGAAGGCTCAGAAGTCTGACCATGGCTAAGCCATAGACATGCTTGCTGTTCTTGAGCACTTTGCAGACACACCTATGGTTTTAGTAACTATCAAATAAAGGAGGAAACCAAAAAATGTGAGTTTTTGTTGCTCGCTCGCCATGGAGCTGTTGCAAAAATGGGCAGATTCTGATTTCTGTCTTAAAACCCCTGCCAAATGTTGTTGGAGGCCCTGGGGAAGTAAGTAGAAGGGCGTTGCTGTCTGTGTTTTCTTGGGCATGGCTTCAATGTGCCCAGTCTCACCATGCTGTGAGTAAATTCCAGACATACCCACTGGCGCAGCTTCTCCAGCCATCTCGCCTTTCGGTGCTACGCCCCATAAAATACAGTTGATTCCCATGATAAATTTGGTCCAATCTTAGACAATGCTCTTCCCCCTTCTCCTTCACATGCCTTCCTGAGCACCTTATCTATCCCTCGCCCTCATCCCAACTATCCACCAGACTTTGCACCTCCTTAAAAGTACTGAATGTTCTATCATACTCCTCCTTTGCCTCTCTGACAGGCAAAAGTGCCTTAATGCCATGAACTATGGCAGCAGGTGCTATACAAATGCAAGATAACATAACATCAAATTAATAATGATTAGGGTCAGAAAAACGAGAAATAAAAACAAGGTTGCCTCGAATTATAAAAGGTAACCTTTGATATGTTGAATCCACTGAATTACTTTATAGGTTGGTTAGTTCCTTCAGGAGTTCCAGTCTTCTGATTGACAACTTTGACCATACAAACTCATTATGCTTTCCAAATCGAACCGTTTAGACCTTAAAAGCGCTTCCACCCCGGTTCACATTTCTCTGTGTATATAAAGTAGACTTGGCTAAGTTACTAGGGTAATCCAGCTGTAGGGACCTTGCTCACTAGTCTTAGAGAGGCACGGCTTCATCCCACTGACGAGGCCCACCCAGGCCGAAACATGTCTCTTGGGTTGCTGTTGGTATTCTTGTTAAGAGAATTGCCTGGCATTTCAGTGCTGGACTTCCCTTGGGCAGGACAAAGACTGATATGTAGTGGAAATGTCTCTTCTGTGAAAGGATGATGAGCTAAAGACTCTGGTTGAGACTCTAACCCGGGATATAGGCCGGTAGAGAGACACTCCCAGGAGCCCCCTTGTTCGTGAGTAAATTCCAGACATACCCACTGGCGCAGCGAACACCTCTTCTCCAGCCATCTCGCCTTCCGGTGCTACGCCCCATAGAATACAGTCAATTCCCACAGTAAATTTGGTCCAATCTTAGACAATGCTCTTCCACCTTCTCGTGCCTTCCTGAGCACCTTATCTATCCCTCGCCCGCATCCCAACTATCCATCATACTTTACACCTCCCTAAATGTGCTGCATCTTCTATCATACTCCTCCTTTGCCTCTATGACGGGCAAAAGTGCTTTGATGCCATGAACTATGGCAGTAGGTTCTATACAAATGCAAGAATGAATAATTATTTGGGTCAGAAAAACTAGAAAGAGAAAGAATGTTGCCCTGAATTATAAAAGGCAACCTCTGACATGTTGAATACACTGAATTACATTCTAGGTTAGTTCCTTCAGGAATTCCATTCTTCTGATTTACAACTTTGACCATACAAACTCATTATGCTTTCCAAATCGAACCGTGTTGTCCTTAAAAGCACTTCCACCCCGGTTCACATCTCTGTGTGCATATACAGTAGACTTCACGGCACCAGAAGTTAGCTTTTGAAAAAATTGAAGTGTAATTCCAAGTGGTAGCACAATTGTTATACTTGACTGCAGCATAGCTGGCAGAAGCGTGGCTCTTTCCCTGTGCTAAGGTTTACACTATCCGATATTGGCACCTTTTACTTTGGCTTACTTAATAGGGCAGAGCTGGCAGCTTTAGGTCTTTTTAGTATGCTAACATCAGTCTGCTATTTTAAAATAATTGAACATAAATCGGACACACTTTTTTTTCAAAAGGATATCAATTTTCTTGGCTATTGCTGGGCAAAACAAGCCAGAATAGCAGGTTGTGATAACCGTCTATCTGTATTACTAATGCTATCCTAGCACATTTATGTGGAACTGTACTAGGCGCTGATGTGTCAAACTGTGGCTCCTCTGAGCCCAATGAAGTCCCCTGGGTTCATTTCAAAGGCTGACTATATGTGTTGGATTACATTTTGTCGCATTCTATCGTAACACAATCACTGGCTTCCATCTTAGGCCACTTGATAGAATCCAAAATCTGTTAGCCAATGGGAAGCCTTCAGCGTCTCAGTTGTATCCCCATCACAGCATAGCCTTGGGTCTCATGAGAAACAAACAAAGACAATTCCTTCGAAACAGAAACAGGAGAAGGCTGTACCTCCACTGCTAATTTAGATGCCCTCCCTCCTTCTTGGTTATGAGAACGGGCAATTTCAAATTAATCAAAAATCTCCCCTTTAACACCTTTATCTCCATTAAATGTGATGCCCTTGTCCTGGGGCTTCAAACTCGTCTTAGTCTCTGCTGGTGCTAAATTTGACAGTTTAGCTCCTGTATCACCACAGGAGGTTGGTGAATGGATATCCTCCAAAAGAGTTTGTTTCTAGAATCAGGGTATAATCCTCATTAAATGGTAAACAAAGAGGTGCCAACCTTCTTGCTCAAAGGCTGGGAGAGTAGCTGTGTGCCAGCTTTCCTCTTGCCCATCATTAATGCTGGGTTAACCAATACATAGCCACCGAACCATGAGGTTGTCAACCTGTGACTTGTAAAAGAAATGTCATTAAGTCAAGTGACAGTGTCTGAAGGACTCCCAACCTCAAAATCTTGATCTTTGAATGTGGCCTATCGGGTGATGCACATGGAACCCAGAGGCCCAGGTGAAGGAGTCATCGCAGGAGCCACGAAAGAGAAGCAGATGATACCTGAAACAGCAGAAAGAAGTGCCAAGATTAAGAGCATGGGCACTTAACCCCAAGCAATGTAAGTGTTTGAGAGTCTTAATCAGGGAAGAAAGGCCCAGAATGACACTTTAATTTAGAGACTGAATAGAAACCCGAGACGTCTTTTTGTTTGTTTTTTGGATTCCAAGCACAGACCGACTTTGTTAAGTTAAGTTTGCCAGCCCTGGTTATGGAACAATGGAGAGGGACTGGAAATAGTGCGACTTATCTGTCGCCACCACTGTATTCCTTTAATAAAAGCCGCATTTATCCATTGTTATTAATCCTTTCTGGTGCAAATCCTATTCAACTTCATGACGTAGCCGAAGTTGCAGACTGTGGCTGAGAACGCTTATGGGGCTGCGGGTGCTCGTGTGTTTAGAGTGCATAGTGCCTGTGCAGGTGTTTGTGTTTTACTGTCTTGCTTGGTACAGTTGAATGTTACTGTTAGTGAGGAGCAGTGGAGGGGCGAGTGCAGCAATAGGTGATTGGGCAATAGGGTGTATGTGCGATTTGACTTTTACTGTCTTATGGGGGGGGTAGCAGAGCTGTCTAAATGGCAAAAGATGAGGGTCCTTTAAGCTTTCCTTTAGTGGTGGAGATCATGTGCAGCGTGGTGCCTTTGCTGTATGGACTCCTCGCTCTGGGCTTTGACTCTTTCCAAATGCGCCATCTCTCTGGTCCGTGAGCACATTCTTGTGCGACTCCCAATGCAAACACGCCTCATGTTAAAATGCAGTCTCACTGGTGTTGCTGAAATGGGAAAGTGTTTCTCCAAACAGCATCCCTCTGAGCTGCTTGTGCAGATCGCTGGTGATGGTGTCGCTTTGCGCCCATTTAGTGACAAAAGTGTGAATTGATTGTTCACAGACATCCTTTAAGCATTTTATGCAGGAAATTAACCGGAGGCCGAAGAGGCTTGTTGAATTGTAATACGGGTCTTGTACAAAACCGTTTTTAAGCCCCTGATGAATTTCTTATTGATGAAGACATTGTAATTGGAAGGAAAGAAACATGTTGGGCACTATGTTTGTATATAAAAAATCTTTTATGTAGCGAGTATGTATTTGGAAAGATGAGAATGGTATGACTGGGTTGAAAGTGGAAGAGTGCTTTCGAATGAGGTATGTCCGGTGCAAATATGCAGAGCACTTTAGTAGCAAGATTCAGCAACAGATTGCTCGAAAAATTAATGTGTTTTGTACAGACCACCTTGGTTCTTTTTTGTGCATAACTGGTTGATGAAATATTGGCTAAAACAGCACGATATATTTTTGATTGAAATTGGGATTATTAACTATTAAAATATGTATTTTTTTTAACTATATTGGCTGATCAACTCGTCATTGATATCTTAATAAGACTGAACTAGTGAATGTCTTCCATGTAAAAAGAACAGCAACAACCACAAGCCTTGTATGTTTGTTGTTTAAAGTGTGTCCCTCTTTCAATGAGGGGTCGCTTGTTGGTTGGAATCTCCCTCTACCTCTCAAATGTGGTTGTGTGGAAGGTTAGGTTCAACATAAAATGCAATAATAGTGAACAATCCTATATACATTTATCCTAGAAACGTTACAAATCTATTTTCTTACAAGCGCCCCCAACTGAGAGATATGCCTCTAGGTGGTGAACTAGAGCATGGGGTAGTGTTCTATTATCCCAGAGCATTAATTTAGTTTACACATTCCTATTTCGTGTCTTTTTAGAACCTTTTTTTACATTCTAAAATAACTAGTTTCGGCTGCCATTGTCGTATTGCTTTTGCCGGCAACCTTCTTAAGGCCATTAAGGTACAGTTCAGGTCTTGCCACTGACATTGCTCGAGTATGATCTCCAAATCAGTCAGAACCCTAAATGGTATTTGTATTTGTCAATGTTATACTTTTTGTGTAAAGGCATGGCTCCCTACGTTTAAAATACATGGGGCCTAATTACGACTAGTGCGGAATGGGTTTAACGGCGCCGGTGCTGTTAAACCCACTCTGCACTATTACGAGGTCCCCTCGCGGGACCCGCCAGAGCGTGTCCCGCGAGGGGACCAGGGAGCTAACAATGGGCCCGTTGTTAGCTCCCTCCCCATTCCCATTGAGCCCTATGGGGACTCGAATGGGGAAGGACCAGGCCCGGTTTCCCTGAAGGAGGAAATACTGGGCCCTCCATACTCGGAATGGCCCGGTATTTCCCCATTCAGGGAACCCAGACACGATTTTGGAGGCAGCCATGCCCTTATTAAGGGCATGGCTACCTCCAAAGTCGTAATGAGGCCCATTGTGTTTCTAGGAGACTCATTTCGTGCTTTGTGAGATGTGAGGAGAAGGGAGTTCTGGGGCCAGGGGAAGTGGGCAATACTACAATGTGACACCAGAAGCGTGGCCAAGCCGAACGGAAAAGAGATGTGACCGCACAGAAAGTGGTCAACCAGCACCTGCTGGAACTGACAAAGAGGTCCTGCCACAAGCCTACGGGAATTACCAACACCAGTAGACTGAGGAGAAGCTGGAGCCGCATCTGCCAAGGAGACTGCCTCCCCTCAGGAACACCACCACAACAGACAAGGCACACACTGTATCCACGGAACTAGGTGAAGGGTGGACAGGTCCGGCTCTACCTCATGAAGGGGTGAGCAGCCGAATAGGCCAGTGGGGGCTGAAGAACCAAAAGCCCAAGCCGGAATGAGAAACCAAACAGCCCAAGAGGGGTTGAGGAAACAAATATCTCAAGATGGGGTGAGAAACAAAAATAGCCCAAGAGGGGCTGTGGAAACCAAGACCCCAGGAAGGTGTAGGAACCAAAGGTGTCCCGAACAGGGCCGGACGAGGTTCAGCTATCCAGAGACATTTGAAAGAACTTTGTTATGTACAGGATTTGAACTGTATAGTGGGCCAGGAGGCCTAGAAACCCCCACTATTCACTTGTACATCAGGCGGGAAGCCCTAGGAGATTTATTGAATATTCTTGCTTGAAATGTAGATCGGTCAAACAGCCCAGAAACATTTGCTCCTGACCACATTGGAGCTGTGCTTTGGGTAAGAAGCCCTTCTCTAATCCGGAGACAGTGCAGTGGGGGCCAGAATCCAGTCAAGAATATATCATTCAGGTAGTAGGGCCTTGGGATATCTCTGTGTTCAAATTAGACTCTTCATTTTTAGCGCTAGGGACAAGAATCAGCTAGGATAAGTATCTAGGCGGCAGACAGACTATTTTGTATGACATCATGACTTGCACCCTTCTGAGCTCTTTCCTTTCTTTCAGCATATGGACCAGAATCGTCGGGTTTGTATAGGGTTTTGGCACTTCAATAAAACAGTCATGTATGTTACAAACCACAATGAGTTGTCCATTTCCTGATTCTTACTTACCACAGTGTATGGTGGGTTTGTCAACACAAATTTGAAAGTAGTAAATGTGGTTATGGCAGGAAAAAACATTTATATACCCCATAGTTGAACATTTTGCCTCGACTTTTCCTAAAATTCTATTGCTAATAACTTTTGACCAGCTGGATGGATTTGGCTGAAAGTTTCCCAAACAATATTTGGCAACAACACTGATATTTTGGACAAACTATGTTAAACACTTCGAAAGTTATGCTTTCGGCCCAAGACCTTTGATTTTCCCATATAGTAAAACGTGCTTCCATTAAACACTAATAGTGCGAAAACCGCTGGATGGATTTGCACCAAATAAGAAACAAGTTGGGCAAAAGGCGTCACAAATAGTCCTTTTATTGGTTTGGTGTAAATCCATTCCGTAGGTTAAATGTGATGGTGGTCAAGTGGCTGCCTCAAAAAACGTTTCTATGGATCTATGCCGTTTCCTCGCAGCAATTTGCTCGAGTCCCATTTGGACACATTTTTTTGAATATTTTACTGCAACAAATGTGGGGGGTGTTTCACATTAGGGTAGAGGTGGGGAGGGGGGGGAAAGTAGACCACATGGGTAGTTTTGAGAGTTTGGGATAGACTGCAGAGCCCGGTTTGAGGCAGATAATTTTCACTTACTGCAGGAATCCCACAAGATGCGCTCAAAATAAAATACGTCTTGCATACCTGCATGGGCGTAATTCTAGGGGGGGACAGGGGTGTTTGTCCCCCCCAACTTTCATGGCACACGATTTTGTCCCCATTCATTTAGCTGGGGCACTTTTTTTCAGAAGTCATGTCCCCCCCCAACATTTTCCGCAAAGTTACTCCACTGCATACGTGCAAGCAGATGGTCAGGGCGGATTTGCACAGTCGGAGTAGTGTGGCAGTGGGGGTGGGGAAGACTTTTAAACTGTTGAGCATTTTCTCATTGCCACGGTAATCATCAAACACTGCATCACCCCAGGAAAGACACAAACAGCTGTATGCTTCTGCTAGTATTTGCAGCGAAACCACTGCACAAACGAAAGTCGTCAGTGGCCCATGCGTTCAACTACTTGTATTGGTGCAAGACGGACAGTGGCCATGTTGCACTAATATAGGGGGGATCTGGTTATTTAGTAGTCATGCGGGGAATGGGGCATGGATGTAGGTCGTGGCAACAAGCCACGTTTCTTTTTGCCACCTGGATAGTGAACACGGCCAAAGGCAGTTACTACTAGCCATGGTCGTTCTTAATAAATGGTGCCAAATGGGTAGTGGCCAGTAGGCCCTGAAAATACAAACAAAATCCTTTAAATGCAGTGAGACCGTTGCGTTAAAACAGAATGAAAAGCCGATTCACCACAAAAAAAACATGAAATTTGGTGGTTGGGAATTGACAACAATCTTAACTGAGTTTCCCTCAATCCGCCAATAAGCACATACAAGAGATCACAGCAGGCATCAATGATGTCATAACAAAAATGACATCATGTATTGTATCTACAGGGAGAGAGGGAGGGAAGGTTCTCGTCCCTTCCCACACCAGCTGAATTTCATATTTTTTTGTTGCAATCAATTCACTCAACTTAACTAAAAATAATTCTGAGAAAATATGTATGGTTGCAAGGATGAGCAAAAAATAAAATACAACCCTGCTAGATCGTAATTTAGAGCGACAATTCAAAGGCAAAGCGGGTACCACGGCACGAATGAGCCACTCACTCACATGGTAGACGAATTGCTCATTGGAGGTGCAGGATCTCTGGGGTGGTTATCTTTCATCTTATTTATTTTATAAAACATTTGCTCACTTACGAGCGAACAGCCTATGCTCCTATTTAGTGTTTAGTTCATTTTGCTTTGTATGCAGAAGTTTTTGTACTTGAACGCGAAACGCCCTGATTACAACTGAACAGCTTGGACTTCAACATCAAAAGGTAAGCGGTTGTCGTATTGCGTTGAGTATTCCTGGAAAGGCTATGAGCAAAAATAAGCGTTACAACTTGAGAAAATCAAAACCTTATGGTAAAAACATGGGATATCAATGCGATGAACGCAATACCCTCAGTAATGGTAAACGCAATACCCTCACTAAAGGTAAACGCAATAAAGACAATGTGACCCCAGTTAAATCCGCCTCACATAATATAAAGTTGCAAGCTACAAAAGTCCTAGGCTAAATCACTGACTTTTTCAAGCCTGGGAATGCAGTGTCAGCAACTGCGGTGAACAAAGAGTGATCAAAGGCGACCGCGGAAATCCATGTAACCAACGCAAATGCCAATATCAGTCGGTTATTT
Organism: Ambystoma mexicanum; assembly: GCF_040938575.1. NCBI lineage: Eukaryota > Metazoa > Chordata > Amphibia > Caudata > Ambystomatidae > Ambystoma > Ambystoma mexicanum. Next base: position 702,114,785 of record NC_090938.1, on the reverse strand, counting down.
GCCAGATCACTGGTGCGATAGATGACAACTCATAAGATCTCTGTTATCGATTATGCGGCTCAAACAGAGCGGCTGCTGAAGCTGAAGGTGCCCGCAATGAACATTCTAACAGAAAACCTGTGTTTGTTAACCAGGAGTTGGATTGCAATCACCCTAGAGTATCTCCTCGCTTATCGAGCACTCCCACTTATTTCCTATGACTTTGCCCATAAGCCAACAATTTACTGCAGCACCACAGGAAAACAAAATGATTGACATCAGTGAGAGAAGTGCAGCTCACACGGCACAAAATGATACAAAATTGAAAGATGGAATCCCTGTTACGAATAGTCTGCTCCCCTCGAGCAGCCTGATGCCCTTTGCATTGAAAATATCGATGAAATGACGTGATCGGATATATTTTCAATCCCAGAAACATAGTGAGATTTTAGAGACACATTATCAACACCATAAGGACTTGCTAACACAAAGTGCTGGTAAGGCAATGGAAGCAGTACCAATGGCCAAAACGATGGAAGCGGCCGCGGCAGATTTGCCCATAGGGAACCATGATGTATCCTAGAACTCATACAACATATCCGAATCTCCACTGTTACCCTACTCACAAACAAGCTAGAAAACAGGCAAAAAACTGAAAACAAATGGAAAAGCCATCCTTACCCATTAGCACTGAAGATGAAGTGCCTGAGCAATGTCAACCTTTACACTCCACAGCAACCTCGATAGGTGTACCGAAAGGTAAATGCAGACGTCTCCGCAAGTGGGAACATCGAAGAAGAAAAAGGCAAATGCAGAAAACAGGCACATTGACCAGTTGGCTGCTACAAGATAGCAAGATAAGTAATACAGAAGTACCTGAGGGGGATGTGGACCAGGAAAATCGAACTGTGAGAGAGACAACAAATAGGCTACTCCCCATGCCAGTCCAGTGATTGCAGCAAAGAATAAAAATGCTGTAATTGAATGTGGACTTGTTGATAAAAACTGGTTAAAGAACGTGTGTGTCCGCAAAACAACAGAGTGGTAACCATAAACGAAAGAACGGATAAGAGAACAAAAACCCATAAATAGATCTGTGTTGGTTGATTTATTCACTAAAATACCTGCACTAGGAATACTGAAGTCTTGTGAATTTTAATTTATACAACCAATGAAACGTGATTTTGGGGCTATAACATTAGTACATTGTGTTCTCCCGGCGACTGACACCCTTATTCGATCTCAGGAAGAATCTCTGAAATTCCTTGTGTATGAACTGGACGAAGAGATTCCAGCTCTTAACCAATCTTCGCAATGTGAACATTGTTGCATATCCAAATCCAAAGTAGTGAGTAAACCTACCACACAAACTGTAAGTGTTAATGACAATCAAGCGGGTTGGAAATGGCTAAAAAAATGTGCGAGTCAAATAGAAATGGCGCAACCCTGAGTGTGCGCGATTGCCTCGTGGAACACGCAAGGACATGTCCATTTTCTTAAACTGGGTGCATGCTGCAAGAGACGTGACTACTAAAGGATTATCATATAGATACCCATGGCATATTTCAATGCAATGCAAAAAAAGGAGCCGTATGGCGGTCTCATAATCAGGGTTTATGCTAGCGAAATAATATCTAAACAAACTAATGAAAATGTGTTAGCAATTCAAGTAAAGGCCAAAAATAGTTTTGTAACCCCAAATATTTTGATTACTAACATTTATGATCTGCCAAGCAGAAAATGCACAAATGGGATATTTGACTCTATCGATTCTATAATCACAGAATGGCTCCTGACAGTGGGTAATAATATGACAATCCTTAGTGGTGACTATAACGCACAGTGTGGGATCGGGTCAATGAATGAATGTTTTGATAATTTAGCATCGACAAATATGATGGTTTAAGCCCAAGAGCAATGAAAAGGGTGTAGTTTGGAGGAATTTTATGGCGGAATGGGAAATACGGATGCTCAATGGGAGAACAAAAAGCGACACCCCAGGGGAACACACATGGTTTTGCAGTAGTAAATATGCCACATTAGACCATATAGGGGGCAATACTCGAGTGCTTGATTGCATAGGTGATTTTAGGGTGATCCATTTGCCTTATAGTGACCACTCCTTGATCTATGCTAAAATGAATATTCCCCTTACGGGCACTAATGAGAGGGGCCCCAAAAATATTATTTTTAACAATAGTGGCACTAAATTAAAATGGAATGCGACAAAAATTAAGAAAATGACTTGAAGAATTTGTTTACTCCTTGATACTTAAAAATTTGATATCAATTTTATGAAAAGGGATGAAATTGAGAATCCGATTTAAAAAACCACTTCAGAAGTTGCACTTATTCGTGGTGCCCCTTTCATTGCTACTGGGAAGGGTTTGAATAGATCATATGATGGTGAGTTGTTAGTAGCGAGGTGTCTCCATCGGAAGTAGCTTTGTAAAATAAAAGAGCAGAATCTAACCATGAATGTCTACCACACAAAAAGGAAAATATTGAATAAATATAGAGGTTGGCGAAAACGTCGAAAAGCAGAGAAGACAAATCTAAAGAGGCAAATGATGGAAGTTTTGAAAGGAAGGGATACTTGTTCTGTGTGGAAAATGCTGAACAAAGTAAGAGGAAATTCCCTGCTGCAACCATTGAATTGGATAGGCGAAGATAAATGGGTAACATATCTTTCGAATATGATGTATGAAGAACTCCCGGTTACCAATATAGGAAATACCCCGAACATATGGCCACTAAAATTCTCAAGGAAAAGCATCAAAGAGATTATTTGTAAGTTTAAAAACTCTAGAGCCCCTGGCCCTAATGGTATAGCGTCAATGGTCATCCAACACAACCCGATTAGCTGGTCCGAGATAATATGCATACTATGCAAAAAGGTATGTTGTGAAAAGCATATAACTTCCTCTTGGAAGACTTCAATTCTAATACCTGTGCACAAGGCTGGCACGAGAACCGCTCCATAAAATGATTGGTTACTTTCTATACTAGATACAACCAGTAAAGTATTTACAGCGATTGTGCTAGATCATCTGCAGTGTTGGACCAATGTTAATCACATCTTACATCCATTGCATTCTGGTTTTAGAGCTGGCACTAGCAATATGTATAATATTCGCCTCTTAGATGCAATCATAACAAGAGCAAAAAAGAGTCCAAATCCATCTTTTGAAGGGATTGTGTCCTCCGACGTATTCCTTATCTTTGATAATACATTTCCACCTCGGAAATTTTTTCTGTAGAGGGCGCTGCGCGTCGACCTCCGCTGAGTCGATGTCCCTCGATGACCACCGTATAGGCGCTGGTGTCATCATGCCCATAAATAGCCACGCGCTGCGTCCGTTGCTCAGTTCCGTTTTTCTGTGCTTCGTGGGGCCTCGGAACGTCGTTGCTCAGTTCAGTCAGGATAACTAACTATATCTACTCGAATATACCTCATCGTTCTCGATGGCTTCTTCATCGGAACCGACGACGCCGCGATCCGGCTTCAAGAAATGTCGAGACTGCGGTATAAAAATGTTGATAACGGATCCACACAGGATCTGCTTGTGGTGCTTGGGATCCGAGCACCATTGTTTGGAGTGTGAGGACTGCATGTCCATGACGGCGAAAGCCTTGAAGGAGCGCAAGGGGAAGCTTGAGAGAGGTAAGTCAGTCAAAACCTCCTCGAAAGTTTCGTCGGCTGAGTCGAGGCATTCGTCTCCTCGCCGTCGAAAACATTCCCATTCTAGATCTCGAAGTAGCTCCCACCATTCGTCGAGATCAAGACACTCAAAAAAGAAACGTCGAAGGTCCCCTTCCTCGTAGTCTTCTGTGTCCCCAGAAAGGGTATCCTGTCCCACTAAACACAGTTCTCAAGCTGAGTGGGAGGAATTCAGAAAGAAAATGTTAAGCGTCTTCGAGAACGCGGCCTCGACCCACTCGAAGACAGCTGAGGGTGATACCCCAGGTGAAAAACCCAAAAAATCAAAACGCGCGAGTCGCAGCACCCGGCGAAACATTCCACCCTAGAGCGCCATGAGCCATCGGGTAAGAAGGCACCATCTTCGACGCCGTCGTCGAAGATTCCTTCGACGCACGGATCGGCGCCATCGACGCCGTTGTCGAAGGGTTCCTCGACGCATCGGTCGATCGACTCGACGCCATCGTCGACGCCGATGAAAGAGAGGACCAAGGCCACTCCACAGCCAACGGTGATTCCTAGGGCCTCCAGCACGACGCCGAGACCGTCGTCGATGCCCTCGAGTAGGATCCCGATCCTCTCAAGTTCTTCGAGACCCCTTCCAGTTTTTTCAACGCCGTTCTCGGCGCCTTCGAAGCCTATTACATCGGCGTCGACAACATCAACGTTTTCTCGCCCAATAACGACGAGTTTGGCTCCTTCTGCCTTAGATATGGGTTTTACACCATTTCAGAGGTCAGAGTACCCTGGACTATCTTCAATTTGTGAAGAAGGGGAAGATTCTGACCAGGAAACTTTCGAGTTACAGAGGACCACACTGCCTATTTCGGAGGATTTCACCTCTGAGGAAAGAAGGCTGAAGGACCTGCAGGAGTCACTGCATGAGGCAAGTGGGACCCAGGGGAACATGCCGAAACACCCTATAGAACCCTGATGGCAAGAATTATTGTATTTATGGGTTGGTCTGCGCCTTCACCTGTTTCTCAACAGGATGACCTAACAGATATATTAGACAAAGGCCCACGACCCACTCGAAGACAGCTGAGGGTGATACCCCATGGTCCCCTTCCATGCAGCCTTACAAAGGAAAATTTCATCTAATTGGGAAACTCCTGCTTACCCTACTGTCCCACAGGATAGAGATGACAAGAGGTACGACTCTATGGCGAAGAAAGTCTTCTCTGCCTGTAGTATGGCGTTGAAGTCCATCAACGCCACCTGTACGCTCGCCAGGTTCAGTCACACACTATGGGAGTGTGCTTCATCAGCGGCTGACTGCATACCCGAAGGAGAGGAAAAGGAAGCTTAACATTATTAAAGATGGCAAAGATGCCATGTGCGAATCACTTCAAACTGGCATCGATTCCGCTGACAGTATCAGCAGGGCCATGGCGGCAAGTACAACAATCCGCAGGCAGGCGTAGTTGCGAAAGTTCCTCAGGAAGGACAAGTTCAAGATGGTAACTCTCCCTCAGATCCTTCAGGCCCTCCAGCTCCAGGACTGGCTGGTATCTCTGGACCTTCAGGATGCTTATTTCCATGTGCCAATCCATCTCAAACACAGGAAATACCTGAAGTTCGCAAATGGCGACTCTCATTATCAATTTCGAGTTCTGCCATTTGGGCTGACCTCCGCCCGAGGGTCTTCACCAAGCTGATGTCGGTAGTGGCGGCGAGTCTGAGGAGGGAAGGGATCCACGTCTACCCCTACCTGGACGATTGGCTGATCAGGGCTGTATCTTCGGAACAGGCCCAGGCCCAGCTAGATTATGTCTGCCACTTCCTTCACAGACTGGGCTTCTCCCTCAATTTAAAGACGTCACAGATGATACCATCACAGAGACTCCAGTTCATTTGAGCGTTCCTGGACACTTCCCTGGGAAAAGCCTCGCCACCAGAGGTGAGGGCTCAAGATATTCTACAGATGGTCACCAAATTTCAAAATGCCCAACGTCTCCCAGCCTTCGACTTTTTGAGGTTGCTAGGCCTCATGGCATCCTGCATCTTCCTTGTGCCAGAGGCTCGCCTGAGAATGATATCTCTTCAGTGGGCATTGAGAAGTCAGTGGTCGCAATTCTCAGGGAGAATGACAGATCTCCGCCGGATTCTGGACAAGGTAGCCCGCGACCTTCAATGGTGGGCCTATCCAGAGAACATCTTGAAAGGAGAACTGTTTTGGCAACCATGGCCGGAGATAACAGTAGTCACAGACGCCTCACTCACGGGGTGGGGAGCCCATGCCATCGACTTGACCATCAGCGGTCGTTGGTCTCCATCGGAGTCCAGACTACACATCAACCTATTAAAGCTGAGAGTGATCAGATTAGCGCTGAAAGCTTTCCTGCCATCAGTACAGGGGAGAAATGTCCTGATAATGACGGACAACACGGTGGTCATGCACTACCTCAACAAAAGAGGAGGCGTAGGATCACTGCCACTGTGCTCTGGTTTTGGGCAATCCAAGAAGGAATCTCTCTATCGGCAGTTCACCTAGCCGGAGAGAAGAACTTGACAGCAGACGCTCTGAGTGGGAGCCAGCTCAGGAAGTCCTTCAAGAGATCTTTGCCCTTTGGGGAACCCCTCAGGTGGATCTGTTCGCCACAAGCACCAACAGGAAGTGCGATCTGTTCTGTTCAAGGGAATTTCCCCCGAGAGGAGCTCTAGGAGATGCGTTCGTAGTGGACTGGGAGTTTCCACTCCTTTACGCGTTCCCACCAGTCCCTGTTATTCCTCAAATGATCAGGAGGTTGAGAAGATTCCGGAAAACCATGATCCTAATTGCCCCGGATTGGGCCAGGAGAACGTGGTACCCGGACCTTCTAGATTTGTTCATCTGTCCTCCAATCCGTCTTCCACTCAAAGAGAATCTTCTCTAGCAGAAGGGAGGTCAGGTTCTCCATCCAGACACCAGAACCCTCGCCCTTCACGCTTGGCTTCTGAAAGGGTGACGTACAAGGATTGGGATCTCCCTGATGACGTCATGGAGGTGTTGCTTTCGGCCAGAAGACCGGCAACAAAGTCTTTATACCGCTGCTGTTGGAACAAATTTTGCAGCTGGTGTAGGGAAGAGAAGATCGACCCTTTTTCATGTGGTACACCAACGGCGTTATCGTTTCTACTCTACTTGGCAAACTCAGGCCTTCAAGTTGGCACTGTAAAAGGCTATCTCGCAGCGCTTTCTATCTTCAAGCGCACTGCGGAAGAACCATCGTATTTCAAACTTCCTCTAGTGGTACAATTTCTCAAGGGACTAACTAATGTTTACCCTCCAAAACCATTCCAGGTTCCCTTATGGGACTTAAATTTAGTCTTAAACTTCCTAATGGGCACTCCATTCGAACCACTTCACTCTTGCGCGCTGAGATTTCTCACACTTAAAACTGTCCTATTGGTAGCACTAACATCTGCTAGGAGGGTGAGCGAGCTACAAGCTCTCTCCTGTAAACCCCCACATAAATCTTCCACAAGGACAAAGTTGTCCTACAGGTGAAGCCTAATTTCCTCCCAAAGGTGGTTTCTGAATTTCATATTACTCAGAAAATTACCTTACCTTCGTTCTACCCTCCTCCCCTTCCGGGGAAAGAGGAGGAAAGGCTACATAGGCTGGACCCAAGGCGAGCTCTCAGCTTTTACATCAGCAGAATGGCTAGGATCAGGCAAGCAGACCAACTGTTTGTAGGATAATCAGGTCACAAGTTGGGACTACCCATAACAAAACAAACCATCTCCAGGTGGATTATTTTGGCCATCCTGGAATGTTAGACTGGCAGGGAAAGAGCCACCCCAAAATTTCAGTGCTCATTCAACCAGGGGTACCTCAGCCTCTTCGGCTCTCCAAAGCGGGGTACCGGTCCGGGACATATGTGCGGCTGCCACATGGCCGTCCGCACATACATTCACAAAATTTTACAATCTGGATTCCTCCACTGCTCAAGAGACCAGATTTGGCAAGGCCGTATTACATTCGGTCCATCCCTAAAGGGATACATAACATTCTCACTCCCACCTCCAATTACATGCCACTGCTATGGGAGTCTATCAAAGATAAGGAATACGTCAGAGGACACAATCCCTTCGAAGAACAAGTTACTTCTTACCTGGTAACGTTCTTTCGACGGGATGTTCCTCCGACGTATTCCTTATCGCCCCTCCCAACCATCCCCGCAGTGATACTTCCCTTGTGGTTGCAGCTTACGCTCCTTCAAGGTCAATAACCAATTCAGGCATGACTTTTCTTATGCTACAAAACGGAACTGAGCAACGGACGCAGCGCGCGGCTATTTATGGGCATGATGACGTCGGCACCGATACGGTGGCCGTCGAGGGACATCGACTCGGCGGACGTTGACGCGCAGCGCCCTCTACAGAAAAAATTTCCGAGGCCAGCAAGCTGGAAACGTATTATCAAAGATAAGGAATACGTCGGAGGAACATCCTGTCAAAAGAACGTTACCAGGTAAGAAGTAACTTGTTCTTCTATGTCACGTTCATAGATTTCAGCTCGGCATTCGATAGCGTCAACCGACAGTAGTTATGGGAGATACTGTCTGAAATGAAGTGTCCGAGATGGTTATTGGAGATTCTAATCAAGCTTTAAATCGAACAACAGTGCCCAAATACGCCTTGATAACAAAGGTCGATTGACAAGACCTATCAAGATTAATAAGGATGTAAAACAAGGCTGCTTGTTGACGGCACACTTATTCAATCTTTATTTCGTGCGCCTAATAAAACGTCTGAAAAAAACGCAAATTGCCCAGTTAAATTTGAATCGACAAGGGTCACAGCATTACTTTATGCTGATTACCTTGTTATTGTTGAGCATACATTCAACGTTATGAAAGCAATATTAGTTAGAAGAGCTTGTGCGATTTACTGTTGAACATTCCTTGAACATTAACCTAATAAAAAACACAGATAATGTTGTTTGCTTCAAAAAAAGTGAATAGGCCCAAAATGGAATTAAGCTGGGGAACCATCGAGTATACCAAATATTTATAACTATCTGGGCATGATTATGGATAGTGGACTAGGATACTGGCCACTTATTGAAAATAAGAAACGTTGAGCTAAACAAATAACAATGCTTGTACGTAGTTTCGTCTCAAATTATTCTGGTTATTCCTTGAAGGGTATTATAATGCTATATATGCAGTGGCTCATACCGGTGATTGCCTATGGGTTAGAGACCCTCACCATCAACTATTTATCTTGGCTAGACAAAATAGAAGGATATTTCTAGTGAACCATACTCGGCCTACCCCCTTCTGGTTCTATTCAATATGTTAGAGTAAAATTTGGAGTACTATCATTGAAAGCCACCATCCTTCAACTAAGAGGTCTCCTTCCTTTGAAGGCAATTTGCCATCCTGAGAGCCATATGCTACGTACCTTAGGGAGATATATAATGCAACTGAAGAAAACCCATTGCTCCAATACATACGATGAATTATGCAGAGAATTGTATACTCAACTAAACTGGTCAACTGACCGAGCTTCTTGTGGCCGGTATAAAGCTGTTAAAAGCGCATTTTAAAAAAACAGGAGAAAATATATTGGAAAATAACTTTACATATATGAGCCGGCTCCATAACTATCACCAATTAGAGGGAATTGCGTATATGTACTTCCGTCCACAAATGTATTTATTACGCTGCCCCGATTCAGATGCCCATAGATTTGGCCTATTAATGAGGACGAACCAACTACCGGTCAGAGCAATACATGATGCCCAAAGGCAATTGGCCAAAAGTCAATGCTATTGCCGTATTTGTAAATTAGTTGAAAATCTCGAAACAGCTAGACATATTTTGACTGGGTATCCAGTATTTGCATCACTATACATGTCCACATATGGGCGGTATGTACATCAATATGATTCAATCCAAACTGAGCACTTTTGGCATTGCTGCCTTAATACGCACACAGAATCCATGCACATTTCACTTTATAGTGTTTGGCTCAAAGCTATGTGTGTTTTTGAATTATAGAAATGAGAAGAAAAATCATAATTATATGATGGAAATGTAATTTTGATGATTTCTCAATATGTGATTGATAGGACTGTCATGTGTTGCAGTAGATAATAATTGCTTATTTGCCCTTGAGGAAGTTTTAATAGAAATGTTTGTATGCTTAGTGTAATATGAGATGTGTTAATAGTTTAAGATAAACTGAATTAATTTTAATATGGTTTCTTTGTATACAAAAGATAATTTTAACAGTTGTAAAGGTTTCTTGGAACTAAAAGACATCTATAACAATACAAATTAAAGAAAAGGGCAGGGCCATTAGCCTGCTGTGGGGCTATGACCCATGAAATATAGCCCAGGCAAGATCTTCTAATTGCCAAACAGAGTGGTTGCTAGTGCGATTATGCCCGTGTTTATTGTTGGGTACTGCTTGCGTGGTGGACTTGGAGGCCAGGTAGCCCCCCCCCCCCGGGCCTGGCACATTGGGGACTCCACACAGCAGTCCCCTTGCTTACCAGAGGACATTGACTGGGCCCATAACCCCTTGCAGAACTCCAAAAGGGCCATACTAAATCTGCCTTGACCCCCACCTTAAATCAACATAGTGGTCCTAAAATGCTGGCAAACCACACATTAAAACCCTTCCCCAGCAGACCTCCACAATAAACTGTTATAACCACTGAAATCTAAATCAAGCTTAGAACTGGCAACCGTTAACCTACAGGCAACTACACAGCCACCTTTACTTCATTCAGAAAACACAACCAGTGTTAGAAAGTAACTTCAGAGAGACCCGACGCCCTGCATACCTAGTTGCCCTCCATTCACCAAAGAATGATGTACGGTGCTACAGTGTACGTGAATATGTCTGATCTCCATGCTCACCGCAGAACAGAGGCATCGCTGGGCTGCAGGGGGCTATAGCCCCGGGTCTTTTGGTTGTAGCCCCGGATAGAAGCTCAGGGGCTACAACCAAAAGCTAGCTAGTCCCGAGTCCCGACATTAGCGTAGCCCCAGATCTTTTCCAGACCTAGCAACACCCCTGCTGCAAAACACAGTAATCATCACTCTATTCTTTCGCATTTACTTCCAGAGTTACATCAAATGACACTCCCTGCATGCAGAGAGCTAAGCCCAGATTGTGTTGCGGAACGCCACTGAGAGAACGATAAACAAAGGGAACGCTTCTTACACACGAAGAATGATTTATAGTGCACTTCTAACACATGCTCGCAGCAGGCTTCCACAGCATAAGTTAAACACGTTTTAGCATCTTAGGTTTTGTGAAGCCATCATGAAGTAAGACACATACAACAGTCTCACTTTTCTGAAATAAAATTGTTTATTTCTCAAATGTCAGGATGGAGTAAAGCCTAACGTGCCTTATGCTAAGGTGGGATTTCCCTACCTAAATAAACTAAGGATTGTCTGCGCCATTAAATTCAGCTTAAAAGTCTGTCTGTGTCCAAAACCTATACTTGCCCTCACAACTAAAGATATACAATGTGTAGAGGTGTCAGCTCCAAAAGAAACAGTGTTCAAAATAAAGTTCCAAGCTTCTTCCAGCTCCTGGCTTGGTTTCAGCTTCCCCTTCCCCAAGTTTAACAGTTCCACAAACAGGCCTTGGGGTTCCCTTCCCCAAGAAGACAGCTCTTCTAGCTTTGTAACCTTTCAGGCTTTATAACAGTTCGCATAGCTTGCTCCTTTCTTTAACACTGGTTAGGCACAACAGCTCCAGTATCTTTTGGTTCTCTCCAAGTAAGGGTTACTCAGTCTATGCGCAGTTGTTGGACCAAGCCGTCCACCCATTAAAGGTCACCCAACCGGTAACCCTTAGCACTTTGTTATGTTCATTTGTTCTCCTTTGGACTTCCTTGCCAGCACAGGCTGCCTTTCTGAACATGTGACATTAGTCCACTTTCACTTCTATTTCTCCTTGGCAGTCTCCTGACTGTCACAACATGACTTTCACACAGTACACTTTGTGGTGTTTATTCCTTGTCACCACCTTGCTTTTACACTATCCAATAGTGCTCATCACTTGCTTTTCACTTGTTCACAAGCTCTCATTAATGGATTTCACTTGGCTCATACTTTTACATTGTCCATCAAGGTTTTTTACTTTCTTTTCACTGTGTTCATAAATGCACATTACTTTGCTTTCACTCGTCTGGTATTTTGCATATACTTTGTATATCTTTTTCTTAGTGCAGTATTCAAAAACTCAAAGTACTTTGCAGTTTGTTCGGGATTCAATAATCTATTTGGTCTCTAGACCCATTCATTACAAGGTTTTCTACGTGCGGCATCTTCCTCTGCCGAAATCCAGCCCCTCGAGTGCCCTGGCATGAGTGCTCCCTCTCTGTCACTCACCAGTCTACGGCCGCTCCCCCGGGTGCCTTTGTTTTCTTCTCTGACTATCTCTCGCCCCCCCTTCACTTGTTGGGAGCTACAGCAGGCAGCACTCACCTCTTCCGAAACCTGCTGCTGTGGTCTGCAACATCCTAGAGTCTTATGTGTTTAACAGCTCCGGCTGTGGACACATGGCGCAAGGCTCTCGACCCTCTCATGGCCCATTATGGCCTCAGCATCTCTCTTGCTCTTCTGCAGTGCTTAGTGTTCTTTTCACCGGCCCCTCTCCGGCCTGCTCTGCGTTGGACTGCCATGTTCTCACTCCCAGGTGGGTTTCCCCTTTCCTCCCGCCTGTCTCTCCTTTTATGCACCTGTAACCACTCAATTGGCTGCAGATGCAAGTCCTTTGCCTGACCACAGTTAGCCTCATTAGTGGGACTTGCATGACCATTGTAGTGGTGCTTCACAGTCCTCTTCCTCGTCTCAGTACCATAGTGGTGTGTACCAATGGAAGTGTGCATTACTCCCAGTTGCCTCTTCCTCGTCTCAGTCTTAAAGGAATATGATTGTGGGACAGTGGGTGTGTGCAAAAGAGGGGCAGACTGATAATCTACAAAGGTAGGTGGAGGGTAGGGTGCATTCTGACATGGGAATACCATGCCTCACCTAAACACATCCTCTCCCCACAGTCCCTCCACCCAGGTGATGCTCCCTCGCATATCCATATCCAGGGTCGGGATCCAAAAGCGATGGCCTTTCCCTGGCCACCTAAGAAGAGGACCCAAGGGGAGTAAATGGAGGATGCCCTCAGGTTCCTCACAGATTGCTATTCTCGAAGTCGAAAACCAACAGCTTAACTGCCAAACCCCTCCATAGGTCACATGATCCTGTGAGTTCCAAGATGGCCCCTCTCGCCTATAAAGCCTTTACTGAACTGATATTGGACTAACAGCATACACCCGAGCTTATTAGGATCACCCAATAACCCTGACAGAGATCAAACACCCTCTCATCTGGGAGGCCTACCCAGGGGAAAAGGAAGGGCAGAACTTCCATGTCAGAATATGAGTTGTTGGAGAGGCAGAAGAAAGACATTTTGAGAGAGTTGAAGAGCAGAAAAAGAAGCAGTGTGGAAGAGGAAACTAGAGGAGTGAACTGTTGTAGTAGAGTGTTGACAAAGTAGAAGGAGAGGCGGAGTTGGAACAGTAAGAACAATTGCAGAGAAAGCCCATGGCGTGGAGGGGATATACCCCAGGAGAGGATGGACAGGAGGGCCCTTGCCCAGACAGCTAGGCAGGAAGACCCAAGCAGTCCATGGAGATAGCTGGCCAGATGATAAACTGAACATGTAGTCATCGAAGGACAGGTGAAGGAGGTTAGAGAGTTTGAGGAATAGGTTGCAGGGACATCAGAGGTGGATTTTAGGAAGCAGACACAGAGTTTAAGGAGGAGATTAGTCATCAAGATGGTGAAGGTGGCATTATGGAAGAGGTCAGAGTTCAAGGAGGTTGGAAAGTTTGAGGAGGTGGTTGAGGGTCATCAGGAGGGGGAAGGTAGTCTTAATGAAGGGGATGGACAGTTTAAGGAGGAGGTGGAAACATTAATGAAGGAGGATGAGAGACATCAGGAGGAAGAGGTTGGAGATGGGGAAAACAGAACAGCTGAATAGAAGGTTGAAGGTGATCTAGTTAAGGTGGGAGAGTGACGTCCAAGGAGGAGTAAAACTAAGGTGTTGGTAATGAAGGAGGAGGATATGGTAACCATCAGGTAGAGGACACTATTGGGCAGAAGTTGGAGGTGAATAGTGAAGATGAGGAGGAGGCTGGCAGAGGGATGACCACCAAGGGTCCACCAAGCGGGAAAGAGAAGTAAAGGGGTGACTATCCTCAAATAACCTGGTCAGTCTATGGATGGGATAGGGGTGAAGGCCTGGTCTGAAGGGGCGGATCCCAAAGTGGGAGGCAGTATGAGCTTGTGGCATGGTAACGGGGAGACAAGACCAATTGTGGTGATATGATGCCGACAAGAGCGTTAGAGAACCAGTGGTTGGTTCCAATAGCCACCCTCTCACCCACTCTGCTGAACAACTCCATGGGCTGGATGGGCAAACCCAGTTCTCTCCCTTATCAGAGGGCAGGTTTTTTACAATCTAAGCTTGAGAAAGCCCCCACATCACTAAGGCCTGCTTCAGCACCTCTCATGCCCATCACACAACCACACACCAAGAGTTTATTCTCTCTCTCATGCTTACCAATAACTAATCACAGCTAAACACGCACCTCAGCTAACACCTTTATCCCTCCTCATCAATTTATGTGTTTCCCCCCCACATATTTGTTTATCTGCTGGCTAATCCCCCATTCCTATCACCTCTTCTCTCCCAACTCTTTTTTTACATCCAGAGATCAAGGTCTGAGGACACCTTCGAGGGGTCACAATGTGCCACCTCTCAGACAAAAACAGGTGCCGTGAGACCACCACTACAGTGGTTATGGGTGAAGTATAAATATTTCATAGTACAGGAATTATTCAGTGCCTTTTAGGAGTAACTAGATAGCTAGATCCAGTTGGGATGCCACAACCAATTCGCAATGCATCCCGAAGGCAGTAGAGAATGGAGAGCAGATTTTTAATAGCAGCTGTCATGTGGTTTTACTGTTACATAACTGTCCCTCCCCCTGATGCACACTGCCTGCACTCTTACAAAGTTTGTGTTGCCTGACTCTGGTGTAGTCTTTCCATTCAGGAACATATAGTTAGTATTTTTAAGAATAGCTGAATTAAATTGGCCATCTTTCATATACGTTTATGGATTAAGTACAAAACCATTAATAAACCACATTTCAAATATCAAATTTCTAATATGAGAATAAAGAAATCCTAAATTCACAACAGGTTTTACTACACTATTCCATTGCTCTGGCCATCTTTTTATTTATTGGAAATTGCAACAAATGTGTGCTCCACTCTGGCAAGATTCATTGCTGTACTGTAAAGGCGCCTCACTCATTAGTGGTTATGGTTTCTGACACTAGGCAATTTAGGTCAGGATCACCATATGAATTTTGCTAATAGTGTTGCTTTTAGTGCTCTGCCCGAGTTTGATTCTCTCAAAGAAGAATAGTAGATCTTGCATGCACCCACAAAATTATGTACAATTAGGACTCTGGCTGGGGGAGCAGCCAATCAGATTCCTTGGATCATGGGCTGAAACTGCTAATCTCAGCCATGTAACCTGAAGTGTGCTTAGCCACCCTGCGCCGCCATCTTCCCCCACACCCTCCCCCTTTTTTTTTCCGTTCCCCCACCCCCTAACCCCACTTACCTCTTTTCCTCAGCGGCAGCCTTCGACACAGCCGCTTCGTGCCACCATGGGAACGGAAGAGAGGCTCCGTAAGGATCCCCGCCTTTCACATCCATGGCGCCATCTTGAGACAGTATTTTCATTCAATTAACGGGACACGAGCAGCGTCCCATACATTGAATGTAAATACAATTTATTTAGCACCACAGTTTTCTGTATTGGAAACGAGGATGCTAATAGCGTTAAGCACCCGCTCCAGGGGCTGGAACGGGTCTTATGTCCTAGGGCACTCGTTAAACACCCTTGCTTCGCTCAGACCTTTAACCCCAGGCCGTTAACACCCATTCCAGCACTTGGAACAGGTATTTAATTCTTAATTACACCCACAGTGTTTACAATGAAGAGTAAAATGGAGAGGCGAGAGTAGCAGGGGAGGCTGGAGAGGCTGCAAGCAAACAGGGCAAGTTGAAAATGACACTCCTAAAATGCACTTGTGATCACATGGAGAGTAAACATAACATGAGAAACTTTAAATAGGCGAACATGGGATTTCGTTCGCTCGCGGTGGGTCTAGCCGAACTAGAACATTCAGGTGAAGCTAGCTACAAGTCCAGATTGAGAGAAATGCTGAGTATTTTGTCCCAGAAAGCATGTATGACCTGGGGACAGCTGGGCCTGCTTTCATATAAAAAAGGGAGCACATGGACTTGGGCGACCTCACGTAAGAAAGGCAAGGAGCACTTAGATGAGAAGCGATGGTGTACAGACTTTGGGAGTAGGCGGTTTTTGAGAAGAGAAAAGTGGCAGAGGAATGCAAAATAGAGACTGCACAAAGAGCGAGGGATGTCTGAAATAGAGCCTCAAGCTTTGATGGGAGTAAGATGAAAACAAAGGCAGACGGAGTAGTCCCATAACTTAGAGATGATATAAACCAGACAACAGAAGGTACCTAACGTGCAAGTGATCCTATGTGGAACTGCATAGTTATTCTAGATTGGGGAAAGGAAAAGAAGTGATGGAGAATGTATAGGAGAAGGCGCTGGAAGGTGGTAACACAGGTCAAATAGGCGGTAATGATGAAACGAAATCTGGCAAATATTATTCAATCCAGGACTAATGTTTTGTTTAGAATAACATCTAAATAAGGCATAGATCTCAAAGCAGTATATCCAACAGAAGTAAATTAATTAACGAAGGCAGCTACTAGAGCATAAGAGGTAAAAGTAGAGTAGAAGATATCAATACGTGCCAAGAAGAGAAGGTAAGTAGTTCTAATTGTATGGAAAAATAATTAAGATCTGGAAAGTAGGTAGCAGGTGTAATTTTTTTCGATGTACCCGAGGATGCAGAAAGAAATATACAGATGCATGCTTTTTTGGCACTCCTGACTGTTAGGAAAGATTTCATTTATGTGCAATTTTCCTTCCATTTATGGACCCCCCCCAAACCTTTTGCTTTTATTTGGCTATCCTAACCTGACATTTTCCAGTGGAGCCCAGCCTTCAGCTGAACTCCGCTAGGCTTTTGCTCACTTGTTATGGGGAAACTGACACGTCCTTCAGACGATCAGTACAGGGAAACTATGTTTCCCTTAGTCTTTAACTATTTTGCAATTTCTTGGTAACTTTTTAACAGTACACAATGTACCTTCCAATACTGTGCGCTAGGGTCCCTTTTTGTTTTATGGCCCTAAACACCCTCAAAAGATTTTTTGGTGACTGTAGAAGTGTGCCTCGGAGGAGCTGGTGGCAGCAGTTACTTTTAATTATGTTTTACTTCTTTTTACTGAGTTAAACCGTGTTAACTGCGTTTGGCTCAAGACTATGGCCAGGTCTGAAAATGGCAGAGCCACAAAGTCTTTTGTTCTGTCCCATGGTCATTTTGTCCCTTGCCTTCACCCAGGTCGAGTAACCCAGGTTTTCCTTATTTGGGCATGCAGCCTCCAGCGAAAACCGATCTCTTTTGTGGGCTTCTGCCCGTCACATATGTGTGCCCAGGAAGAGGGCTGGAACGGTCTAGTTCCAATCCACACTACTGGTGCCAGGATATCTGGAGTGACGGAACGGCAGACCGCTGTGGTTGGTCCACATCTGGGATGCCTGCAAGAGAGCAGATCTTCTATTGGAAGTCCTTGATTTTGGCACAAAGCTAATCTTGTATAAGAGAAGGGGCTCTGCAGCAATTCCAGGTCGATCACCTGTGTTCTCACAGAACTACAGAAGGAGCCAAGTCTCCTAAACAAAGAAACAGACTGGTGAAACCGCTGGAGACACTTTGGAAGGCTTTGGCACCCTTCGCCCTCTGCTGTCCCGTCAGACCCTGCTTTCTTCTTTGATCAAGAAGGCCTGCCAAGGTGCTTTGCCCCTTTGGAGTAGTGGGAACAACTACTCTCGATGCCCCCTGCTTACCCACCGGACGAGCCCCCTCAGAAGTGTTCCAGGGCCATCCAGTGAACTGTCCAGCTCTACCTCAGTGTAATCCACATCTCTGCCGCTGTCTCAAGTGCAGACCTGAGACTTGGGGCACTGCTTGCTTGTGGTCCCATGCATTCTCCCACCAAATTCCGCAAAACTAGCTCTACTGGGTCCCAAATTAGGAGAGTGTGCAACGCTGCCCGCATCCACGATTCCCACGTCACTACCTGGTGGTGACAGTCGCTATAGTATAGATCCCCTGCTGTTCTGCTCTCCTGTGCCATGAAGCCAGCTGCACCAGAATTTTCTTCAAATCTCCTTCGGAAGCTGAGAAAAGGCAACTCTCCCGTCACAGAGGATCGTTCTCCACTGCAGCCGCTGAGAGCCGGAGTACTGCGAAACTGCAGGACTCGAACCTACTAGCGACCTCGAGTAAACTGGTGAAGTTTAGTCCGGACTGTGTAGAGGGTCAGTGAGCACTTGCATAACTTACCGGTGGCCCCCTGGCATAGATAAGTGTTTTTATGCAGGAGTAATCCTTAAAATGTATTCAAAATTGGCTGGGTTAGCCTGTGCCCCTAGCTATTCTTACCACTTGATAGTCTTCCTCTTGGCCTCCCGTCGTTGGTAGAGGAACCCCTCCTACTTCTGTTCTTCGGGGCAGAGCTGGAAGAGCTCCGATGCCCTGGCGATCATGGAGTGGAAGGAGCCAATTTCGTCGGGAGGGGGTGATGGGAGGTCCGTCCCGTCGTCGTCCGTCCCCGTCGTCGCCCTCTCTGTTCCCCTCTCATCCCTCGGTGCAGGGGATGGAGGTGAAGGCTGGAAAGGAGGAGGGGGATGGGTTTGCCTCCGCTTGTTCGGTGGGCTCCCCGATGGTCCAGGCGTCGCTGGGTTGTCCGCTGGGGGTAAGGGCAACCTTGTCCTAATCTCCGTACACAGGGTCTGTATAGCCATCAAGATTGCTCCTGAATTGTCCTGTGGCATGGGCATCGGTTGCAACGGGAGCGAAGGCTGCGGTGCGGGGGTCCTCCGATCCCTCCGTGACCCGTTGCTCCTCGTCGGCCCCACCGTTGCTCTCTTTGTCAGTCTCGTCGGGATCCCTCACATAAGACCTGACTTCCTCGCACTTCTTGACCAGGATCTTTTGGATGCTCGCCAGCTCATCTTCGGAGGTGGTATCTGTGTTCGTTATGCCTACTGTGCCCCCCCAATTCCCTTCCTGGGGCTTCACGGGGGTCTTCTCGATAGGCTGAAAAGATGATTCCCTCTGGGGTGGCAGGGAAACTCTAGGCCCGGCAGTCGCCTCCACAGGCTTCACAAGGGCCGCCACAACTCCTTCGATCGAGGCCTTGGCCGGGTGAATCGGGTCCTTCACGATCTTGGGTGCGCCCGAGGCCTTCACCTTAGGGGGGGGGTCGCTGCCTCGCTCCCCTTCAGCCGTCTACGTCGGCATCGATCGGGCTTCTCCCGAAGCTTACCCGGGTTCTCCGACTTCCTCTTCACCGAGCCAGAGCGCTGGCTCGTGGATGATGGCATCGGTGACATCGCGCCCTGCCTGGCAGCCAAGGAGCCCGAACCATTGGCGCTCCCGGTGCACGCGGACTTGCGGTGCTTTGCCTTTTATTGGGCCCCCGTCGCTGGAACGCCCTCAAAGTTCTTAGAAGACCGCTTGGACGACTTCTTCTCACCTGCTGCTGGGCTCTTCCCCTGCAGCCAGTTGGTGAGTCGAGTACGACAATCCCTCATTGTCTGGTCGGACATGTTCTTACAGAACGCACAGTCCTTCTCCACATGTGATTTGTCGTCGTGAAGGCAGTAGAGGCACTGGGAGTGCTCATCTTCCTTGAAGACATTCTGTAATCCACATCCAGGGCAGCTCCTGAACAGCTTGGATCCTGGCGTTGTGTTCCCTTTGTCCTGGGCCATGACCACGCGGTGTAGGCCTCGAAGATCTTCCGGAATCCTCCAAGAAGTGAGAACTCGATGAAAATTCACCCTTGAGGGGCGTAGAAAAGTTCTTCGAAAAAACGCAAAACGCAGTAAAAGCTCGAGAGCTATAGCACAAGGACTCCCAACACTTGAACGTGTGGTAGAAATCTGAAGATGGCTGCCAGAGGAGTGGCTTAGGTAGAGGGCAGTCATTGCCTGGGGGCAGTATGACCCAGAGACCAGTGATTGGTTACTAGTAGATAGATAGTTCAGAAACTAAACTGATTTTTTCTTTACCGAGGATTCCCAGCCTGACGACGGGGAACATTCATGAGCATGTGAATCCAGGCCAGACCCCATGCTGGAGAAGCAAGTTAATTACCAGGATTCTATGCTAGTTGATATAAGTATTTAAGATGGTGAGGGGGTGGTGAATCAGTGAAGGATTAGGAAAGAAATGGGTTTATTAATATGGCTTCAGCTTTCTGCCAAGAGACAGACATTCTGGGTAGATGGGCACCAAAATGGGTCCATATTGGCTTATGGGAGGGAGAACCAGTCACCCGGAAGCCTGTGGAAGAGGATATCGGGCATGGGAATGGCAGAGGGTGCTTTACAGGCGCATTACACAGGTGAGGGTTAGCAGAGGTAGTAACTTCAATGATTCTTCACCAAAGAGCAGGAATCAGGAATCATGGGTGTTGACGTCCAAAACACCTGGAGGTTCACATAATGGGTAACCAGGTCCGAAAAAAAAAGCGTAAAACAGACTTTAGGACAAAATGGCTATGGTTGTATCGTGCATGCACTCGTATTGAGTGAAAATTAACCTGGGCTGTAATTGTGGAGGTTCAAATGGGTGGCCACAAGAGATGGATAGTTAGGTATCCAATGTGTAGTTAGTAAGCAGCTAAAAGGGCTACAAATGTTTTTAGAAGCGTAGAGTGTAGGTTGCTGGGTATATTGCGCCCACCGTTTTTTTCCCGAAGTTGTTTGGTTTGTCATCTAGGCTTGACTTATCGCACTACAGTTCAAATGTGTTCAATCATATATGGCTGCGATTATAATCTCGGCCTATGCAGTAGTACCAATCAAGTTGAATATAGAAAATATGAAGCACAGGCCGAGCTGAAAATGCTGAAAAGGGATTTTATAGAGAATATTGGAAAGATGCAGAAAGGATTTTTTTGATAGCAAGGAAGAAAGTAACAAATTGCGTTTATAGCATATTGTACGCATCGGTTATAGGTTAAAAAATAAATACATCAAGTAGATATTTCCTGAATTTGTGTCACGTTTAAAGATACTCTCCCGTTCCCTCTCCTCACCTGATTCGTCAGAGGTGTATTTACGCCCTTCTGAAATCTACTTTCTTTGTTCCTTCTTTCTTTCCTTCGACTCCTTCTTCTTGTGTAAATAGGGACAATCTCCCTCGCAGGCCACCTTGTCCTGTTAGTGTGCAGAATCAAGGCGCCCCCCCAAGGAGCAAGCTCCCAAATTCTTCCAGGGGAAAAAGCCTTGCAATGCCAGAAAAAACCCCGGACAAGATGGAGTTTATCCTCGAAGGATTGGAACAGTCCTTTTAGTAGATGTAAGTCCTTCTTGAAAGATGAATAGCTGGTACCAATTCTTCAAGGTTATTCAAGTCCTCTTTCCCAAATAATAAATGGGAATCCTAGCGGAGCAACACAATGGATTGTTGGAGTAATCCATCATAAGAAAGACGGGAGGAGAAAAAAATGACCCGCCAAAGAGAAGGCAGAGGAAGCAGAAAGGGAAAACGAATATACAGCACAGAAAAACAGAAGATCAGCTGTCAACGGAATAATACAGAGAAAGATGCCAACCAGCGCTAGGCAGGTAAGAGGTACAGGTAAGTGATAAATAAAATATTGAAAGAAGTGAAAAAGAGACCCACACGTACCGTAACACCAACCCCAAAAGGGCGGAGTCACGGAACGTTACCGATAATGGCAAGCGGGAGAAAAGATGTCAAGGGAGTAGCGTACCAACATGCAAATAAATAAATAAATGGATAGAATTCAAGTATAAAAGGAAATAAACAAATGAAAAGGCAGAGAGATATAAAAGAACGAGGAAATGGAAAAAAGACAAGCAAGGTAGAGAAAGACAAACGCTAACCAGAGCAGAAAGAGTCCAGGCACAAATCGAACAAACACCGGGGAATAACAAGAAAGTTAGAAATAGAATACAGATGAGGTCTGATGCGGAAACGTAGGAGAGAAAGTCTAAAGAGCGAAAAACACGAAAGAAATGCACAACAGGCAAAATGCGAGCGCAGCCAAGAAATGGCCACAAACGGAGCGGCTTCCAGACGGATACAACGCAAGGAAGTATCCGGAAGCGATTGCCTATAAACATCCGTCGGCCATATTGGAAGGAGACTAGACCGCTAACCACGGTCTAGTGCACAGAACTGTTCAAACTCCATCTCTTTCAAAGCCGCCAAGGGCGGAAAGTAACAGTATACCCCCTTTGTCACCCTCTTCCACCAGGTTTGGCCAGGTAAAGCAGGTGAAAGCGCCGAACAAGGCGGGGAGCACTGAGGTGGTGTACAGGCTCCCATGTCCTTTCTGACTTCGAATAGCCCTTCCAGTGAACTAGATACTGCAAGGAACCACTTTTGTATCTTGAATCCACTAATCAACCCACCTCGTAGACTTCAGGATCAGGTTGATCAGTAGGAGTCACAACTGGGGGAGTTCTTCCAAAAGGTCCTTAATGTATGCCTTAAGGAGGGACGTATGGAATACTGGATGCACTCTCCGAAGCGAATGAGGCAACTTCAACTTGAAGGCTACTGGGTTGATCTTAGAGATGATAGGAAAAGAACCAATAAATTGAGGTACACATTTCCCTTGATGTACCCATTTAGGCAAGAACTTGGTAGACCACCAAACAAGAGAGCCAATCTTCCAGTCCAGGTTGGGATTGCGGTGTCGATCGGCATACCGCTTATTGGTCTGCAGACTTGTCTTCAAGGACTCCAAGGTATCTTTATGTATCTGCTTCAAAGATGTCACCAAGGCATCCACAGATGGAGAATTCATGGTCGGAATGGAATTTAGCGGAATATGTTGAGGATTAAACTCATATGTGCAATAAAAAGGGCTCATCCTTATGGCAGAATGTGTGGCATTATTATAAAAAAATTCTGCCATGGCCAGAAAGTCTGCCCATTCATCTTGGGTTAGAGAGCAATAACAATAGAGGTATTGTTCCAGGGTGGCGTTTACTCTCTGTCTGACCATTGGTTTGTGGATGGTAGCCGGATGAGAGTGCCCTGTTGATACCCATTTGCACACACAATGATGTCCAAAACTTAGAAGTGAATTGTACTCCTCTATCAGAGATGATGGTTTGGGGTACACCATGTAATCGAACAATCTCCTTTAGAAAAATGCTGGCTGTAGTAGGTGCCGAAGGAACACCAGAAGAGGCTGTGAAATGTGCCAATGTGCTGTAAGAATCAATGGTCACCATGATAGCTGAACAATGATTAGAAACAGGCAGATCTACAATAAAATCCATTGAGATCTGTTCCCAAGGTCGAGAAGGCAGTTTGACTTGTTGCAGAAGACCTAATGGCTTCTGTCTAGAGATCCTATTGGAAGCACATATAGGACAGGACATAACATACAATCTAGTGTCCTGGCACATATTAGGCCACCAGAATTGCCTGGACAATAACTCCAATATAGCGTTCTGTCCTCTGTGACCTGACGAGGGAACATCATGGCACCACTGTAGAGCCCGCCGTTGTAAAGCAGTACAAGTAGAAATGGAAAAAGCCCAAAATTAGTTGCTAGGCATAGAAAGCGTAAGGGGGATAGATACGGGGTGGGTTTGTTTGTTTATTTATTTGGTAATGTGCACCAAACCCTTGGGTAGCCGGGCGCAGACAGTACATGAAGTCTTATAGCTTCGTTACATAGCATAAACAGGTGCATAACAGTAAGTACAACAGGTGCATAAATACATATAATACAGAGGTGTAGCCTTGGAGGGCCAAGGAGACATTGTCATGCAGATTTTTATATACATAATCGGCTATGGTACAGTGTGACTAGTCAGATGCGGGGGTCAGGTGCAAGCCAGAGTGGTAGGAGTAAGGTGAATCAGGTTAGGAGTCGTTAGTGCGCAACCATTTAAGTACCTTATGTCTGAATGTGGGATAGGGTTGTTCTAGTCTAAGGTCAAGAGGTAGCTTATTCCAACATTGCGCAGCTTTTACAGGGAAGCTAGTTCCTCCGGCAGTCGAATGTTTAAACCTGAGAATCTCCAGCAGAGATGTGTTAGAAGATCTAGTGGGACGGGTCATTGTTCTCCTGGTGACTTTTTCCACTAGATAAGGAGGTGCTAGTTGTTCAGGCATTTGGAGGTAAGAGAAGTTGTTTTAAGGAGGATTCTATCCGTTATTTTCAGCCAGTTAACCTCTTCTAAATTTGGTGATTTGCTCCCTGTAGGGGACATCCAACACTGCTCTTAGGGCATTATTCTGCAATCTTTGAATTTTATCTGTGATGTATTTGTTGGCTCCCGAGTACAGTGCATTGCAGTAATCAAGTTGTGACATAATAAGAGCATTGGCTAGGGTGATACAGCTAGCGTTGGACAGATACAGTCTAGAGGCACGGATTAGTTTGCAGGTATAGGTTGTAGTGGAGGCTAGGGAGTTGACTTGCTTTTTGAGTGTGAGAGAGGAGTCCAAGTAGAATCCTAGAGTTTTAACCGCAGACATCACCTTGATGGTATTGTTATCAATGTTGAAGGATGTGTAGTTTGGGCCTAGCTTTTTGATGTTAGTTTCCGAGCCTAGGATTAGTAGCTCTGTTTTCTCATCGTTCAGGCAGAGGCCATGTGATGCCATCCATGCCTGAATGATGGAGTAGATTTTGTTCACCAAGGCTGAGTCAGCCTCAAAGTTGCCCGAAAGGCGTATGAGGATCTGGGTGTCATCTGCATAGTTAGTGTAGGTGACAGACAGTCTGTCCAACTTGTCAAACAAAGGCTTGGTGAAGATGTTGTACATGGTCGGGGAGACGCAAGATCCCTGTGGGACACCACAGGTAATTTTGATAGGGTCAGCGGAGGCTGAGGTGGAGAAGACTTTCATGGTGCGGTTGGCTAAGAAGGATTGGATCCAGGCTATAGCCTCTGCAGCGAAGTTGGCGGCAGATTTAAGGTGGTTGCATAAAACAGCATGATCCACCAAGTCAAAGGCTGCCGACAAGTCCAGTAGGAGTAGCAGAGCTGTTTTTCCGTTGTCCTCTAGTTCTTCAATTTGTGTCTTAAGGTCTAGCAAAGCTGTTTCCGTGCCGTGGAGGGGGCGGAAGCCAGATGCTGTGAGCCTAGTAGGTGGTTGACTTCCAGGTAGTCTTGGATTTGTATGTAGGCCGCTCTATCCAAGATTTTAAGTAAGAACGGCACGGTGGTATCGCCATTACAGTTTGAGGGAAAGTATATTTTTTTCTGCGTCAATTATGGAGATGGTCTTGAAATTAAAGGGTGTAGTTGTCCTGATCTCAAGGGGTTGAGTTGGTTGTATATCGGATGGTGGCAGTGTAGCCTTTTTATGAGCAATTTTACATTGGAGAGAAGAGATTTTGTTGGATAGAGCATTTTGTATTTTGGTACACCATACCTTGTCCTTGGGGGCATTATCTACCGGTTGGATTGGGGATTCCAATTCTCAGAGGATGGAGAAGGGTTCTTTGGTATTGGAGTTGGCTTTGGCAATTCTGTCATTGAAGGTATTCTTTTTAGTTTTAGTTATTTCTTTTTTTGTACAGTTTGGCCAGTTCAGTTAGATTGTTTTTGTTGTTTTCAGTAGGGGAGTGACGCCAAATAGACTGGAGCTTTCTTTTTTGTAATCTTAAAGCTTTGAGTTGGGGAGTAAACCAAGCATTTAAGTGTGCTTCTTGCCTAGCTTTGCGCAGTTTGACCGGCACAGTCATGTCAAGTGCCTTGGTCATAGCATTATTGAAAGTGTTTACTAGTATGTCTCGGTTGGTGTTACTTTCCAATCCAGCGATGGCTGGAAGGAGGAGCGGTATAAGTCTGTCAGCAGTAATATCCTTCTTACTTCTAGTCGGAAGAGGGGGTAGCATGTTCATAGTCTTGGGGATGAGAAGGTATAGTGTGGCGGAGAAGGTCATTAGGTAGTGATCTGTCCATGGTTGCGGGACAATATCGGTGATATCAATATTACAGTTTAGTTCAGATACCCAGTCAAGGGTCCTTCCTTTAATGTGAGTTGGAGAGAGGACTTTTTGAGCGAGACCATGATCACTTAACATGGCTGCTATTGTTTCAGCATGTTTGTTATCTGTGTCATTGAAGCCAAGATTAAAGTCTTCCATCAGTAGTGTTTGAGAGTGGTCTTGTGTTGTGGCTAGAAGACTAGTTAGGTCGTCTTTGAAGGTGCCTAGTGGCCCTGGTGGCCTGTATATCAAGTGGATTGTTAGTGTACGGTTGTTGGAGAGAGGCAGTTTGGCTGGGAGTATTTCACAGGAGGAGTAGGGTGCTGACATGGCAAGTCTAATAGGAAGGGTCGTTTTGAAGATGATGGCTAGGCCACCACCTCTGGCATTAGGCCGGTCTGCTCTAAGCATCTGGTAATTATCAGGTACGGCTAACATAAGAGTCGGTCCTGCAGCCTTATGTAACCAAATTTCGGTTATGGCCAATAGGTCCATGTTCTCATTATTTAGGATATCTGCGATTTCGGTGGCATGGGCTACCACTGATCTCGCGTTAATGAGGGACCATGTTAGCGTTTGAGTGCTATTAGCTTTAGGTAGTGGTGAAGGTTTGGGTGAGGTGGTATTCTGGATCATATGAGTCATGATAGGAGTTCTAGCACAAGAGTTGGTGGTTTTCATTGATAGGGGCCGAAGGATCTTGGGCTGGGAGATGGTTTGTCTGTTGGCGTTGTTGGGGTAGTTTCTTTTAGGTTCATAGATACAGGGTAGTCTAGACCTGAGTCTAGAGTTTCCATCCTTGGGGGGGTTAGTTTTAATAGCAACGGCCATGATAGTAAGGATAGCAAGTGTGAATATTAGGGTCTGAGTAGATTTAATGGAGCAGGCCTGGGGCATCTTCAGGTTATGGCAGGAGCGTATTATTGTACTAGTATTTAAGTAATATTTTAGAAGGCAGGCAGAGTATACTTTGCCTAGGAGATGCTACATGCTAACATCTAGATTTGGTTTCATTGCAAGTGGCCAAAACACTTGTGACTAGAGTGTGCTAACATGTGTATACAGTTTAAGAAGAAGGCAGACACAGCTCTATCATGCTAAACATGGGAAGTACAATGTGCTAAGATCTGAATTCAATTTTGGTGCCAGAGGCCAAAAAACACTTGTGACTAGAGTGTGCTAGAGGTTAACATCTAGGTACAGTAGCAGTTTAAGATTCAGGAAGAACTATCATGCTATAATGGGCAATGCTGTATGCTGAAAGTCAAATACAGTTCATGCAGGAGGCAGTGAACAATCTCCTACTATACCTTGGGTATCATATGTGGGCCCCCAAAGGTAGGCTACAGTGGGTATCCGCAGTAAAGATCAAGTACATTTTCACTTCTTTTGGTAATTGCAAAACATTCAGAGAGGGGTGCAGAGTACAATCAGCGAGTAGCAGCACAAAGGAGTTGCTGTATGGTTTCTGTTAGATTACATTTTGTGCGGGGCACTAGATATGCTACCAATGCCTACAGCGTGCAGGCATATGTGGTGGGCAGGACTTATTAACAAAAAGAGGCAGAATATCAGCTGTGTTGCTGATCAGCGTGGAGTACTGTGAGAGGCACATGCAGTGAATCATGGCAAGTCAATGCGGTCGACAAGAGTGTCTCTGGATCGGCAGCACGAAGAAATACGGGTGTGCAGGACCAGTGGGAGTATAATAGTCTCACTGTGCAGTCGTTGAGGATGACAGGTTCAAAGCCAGGCTAAAATGCCATGATGCCGCCCGCAGCACGGCACGCTCGGTCAGCACCGTCAGCAGGGAGACTTCTTTTTAGGGCCTTACTTCGAGGGCCGGCTATCGCCACCCGGCAAAGCGTGATTGGCTTACATAGGCGGTGGTGACCAATCAGCAGGTAGGTGCAGGCAAGGAAGTCAGGCAGGCAATATGGATGGGGTCAGGAGCAGAGAACACTTGAAGCGGCGGCCATTTTAAGGCAATGTATCCCGTATTTTATCAATGGGATCTGCTTCAGAATGCACTCGAGACACAGCATGTATTCAGCTAGTACATCTGAAGCTGAATTAGGTCGATCAAATGCCAAAAATGCCTTTTCTATTCGGATTGCTGGCAAATGGGGAGATAGAACGTGGAGGGGCTTGTAGGCAGCAGGTAATATGCCTACAGCTTACCTTTTCAGCATGGCAGGCTGCAGGTCGGGGTACAGCTCCTGCAGCAGCACGCAGTGATGCTAGGGAGCTCCGCCACCTTTGGAGGTGATACTGACAGTGATCCAGGAGAAGAATTGAAGTCTGACAATTGTGGTTCAAACACTCTAAAGCTCCAGCACATTGGCACTGACAAAGTCAAGCAAACCAGAGAAGAATTCCATTGTCAGAGTTGTGGTTTCAAAGGTCCATAGACAAGTGACCCAAAAACGCATTGCCTATTAAAGCTTTGGTTATACCAATCTAGAGATTTGGCACAGTGGATCTAAGACAGCCATGTGAACCAAAGAAACAGTGTCTATTGAGGGTTGTGATTTTAGGATTCCAAGGACTTGGCTGTGTCTGCGACAATGCCCTAGGAAATCTGCAGAAGCACAGACTAAAGGATGGCGATAATTCCCCCTCACTTAATAAATATAAACAAAACTTATTTATTCATGGAGGGTGTCTATTTGGCAACACACATCTCAAATGAAAAATGTAAAAAATAAAACACTCCATTCTTGTAAACTCTTGCCTTGTAGATTGGAACTAGCTTACCTTCTAAGAAGCTGCGGTAGCCACCTGTTGACCAAAGGTGTTGTTCACAGATTAAATATACCTATATAAAGTATATAAACTATTATTTGCATCATAACAGCCCTGCATTGCACTATTATTAAAATAAAGACCATGCTTTAGGGCCATTAATGGTATCCATCAGTTGGAGGTGTCCCACCTTCCTCCGTCAAGAGCTTAGTTTGGAATCTGAAAATTCACCTTTTTCCTGTGTAACCAGACTATGTGCAAGTCATTTTTTGTCAATGGAATCCATCTTGCCTGTGGAAAGGGGACCGACATATCAACAAACAAGGGTCACAACCATGTCACTTACCAAACATTCCTTGAGGACCAACGCTAAATTCTACCCGCCACTGATCATACAGACATTGATCAGATATAGACACCTAAAAGTTCTAAATAATTTTATGAGGTGGGACAAGGCTTGAAGACCACGCCGTTGCTCTCCCAAAGAGTTCTTTTTCTGAGATTTCAGTTTCCCTCTGAGGTACACCTTTCAATTTCCAAGCTAGCCAAAAAAACAAACTTGCCATCTCAATTCTAGACATACACACAGCGCACCATTTCTTACTCACTGAGAGGCAATTAGCCCTAGCCAATGGCTGGTGCAAGCTTTGAGCCTTGGTTTCAACAATCACTTTTGTTGTTGTGTGGAACACAAAAGCAGGTGTAAGTTCAGGAAACCTTCCAAGACTCCTGGCAATTCACACCCACCGGTCTTAATGCCTTAAGTGCTGAAGGACTTCAATCTAAAATGCGGCAAGGATTAGTAAATTGGATGAAGGCGTGAACTTGTGGATCAGATTGGATTTCATAGAAAAGGCCCAGAATGTGAAATCTTCACATCCGTTGCACTTAGTACTATGATTAGCCTGTTCCTCTTTCTAGAATGCTGAGGTTTGTATAGGGTATGGATTTTCCAGGACCAAATAAGCATAATACATGCATGTGCATTTATCTTCCCTTTAAGAACATTATGGTCACTGCAGTGTGCAGGGAACATATTCTAAACTAGTTTCTGCAAGTAGAGAGAGCAATATCATCGGAGGCAGGCCATGCAACCAAGTATTGAGACAATGCATGCATTGTAGGAAAGAGAAGCCTTCCTCCAACTGTGGAGAAAATCCCATCTAAGTATCACATTTTGCCCAAAGATGGGGCATCTTCTAGTTAATGGTAACTTTCTTTTGAATAACAGAGACATAAGACCCCACCGGAGCAGTGTGTCTGGGGCAAAGTAAAGGATAGATGTAAACTCTCACCCATGCTAAGGCCTCCAGGTCTGTTCCCCATTGATAGAGAAGACATGTTTCTTGGGGACCACCGTAACAGAAGGAACATAAAGTCCAATTTCTCCCTCACCATAGGACAGGGAAGTCCCTTCAAGGCAGGGCCGAGCCTCAGTTTCCATCCTGTCCATATGGCCCTTTGTAAAGTATTGGTCACTGATCTGCCCTGCTGTATGCAGACTATTTTGCCCTCCTCCTATCACTTTCTATCGTTCCACCATAAGCCCTCCTTTTCTAGAGGGAGATTACCACCTGCCAGATAATTGCCTCCCCTCCTCCTTAAGTCTGGTGAAGTACAGCTGTCTTAACTTGGTTCATCTGTCCAATCGCTCAGAGACAGTCAACCGTATTTGATTATAAAGGCTGGAAAAAGACCCATTCCCTCATAGATCAACCTTTTCTACCTCACAAGAATTCAAGGTCAGAGAGCAACCCCAAATGTCTTCTCACCTGTGCCCAAATGTCACTCTCTGTACCCAGGTTCTACCCCATAGTTGCGCTCTCTGCACATGCTTCATATGCCTAATATCACTCAGTGTGCCCATGGTCTTCCCCAAAGTTGCTCTTTATGCCCAGGGTCTGCACCTAATGCCACTCTGTGCCCGGGTTCTACCCCATAGTTGCTCTCTGTAAACATGTTTCATAGGCCCAATGTCACTCACAGTGCCCATGATCTTCCCCAGTTGCTCTTCATGCCCAGGTCCCGCACCTAATGCCACTCTCTGTGCCCAGGTTCTACCTCATAGTTGAGCTCTGTGCACTTGTTTCATATACTCTGTGCCCAGGTTTTTACCTCCAAAGAAACTCTTGGTTATCCCAATATTGTCCCATGCCTCCTGCGCCTCCTCGACCCCCACCCTTAAGCGTCTGCGAGAGCATCACCACAAATGGCCTCCCATGGGCCTGACCTCCAGATCGCCACCTGGTGCCTGCAGAGACAGTGTGTGGTGGGCTTGCAGGGCCCTCGATGGAACGGTCGTGCAGAATGTTCACAGTCAGCATTACTGACAGAGACTCTTTGGGGACTCTTTGAAACTATACACGCTGACAAACAGGGATTTAACCCATGACTATCCAATCTAAGTATTCAACCTATGAATTGTAAACCGAACTGACTAGGGCAATCTTTCGAATCAATGCACAATTAAAAGCTCAAAGCTTACAACTTAGAGAATAAGAGGCAGTGGTTGTCTTTCTTTTTTCTCCTACATGATAAGGGCGCATGATACTAGCTAAAGTAACACAGTTTTTTGCATTGTTGCTTACTGACAGAGACTTATGCATGACCAGCAGTGGCGCCCTAGTCATAATGGAAGGGCGTTGCCCCATTTCCCATTTATCGGCGGTCATCACTTGAAATAGCAAGAGTCACACAGCTGTGCTCGCCAACGTAAGGCCTTGTGCAGAATGCAAGATCACATTTGGAGTCCCAGAAAGAAAGGGTATCCATGTACACAAAGACGGACCGAGAGTAGCTTTACCAAAATATAAATCTATTTTATTAAACACCTTTTTTGTAGAATATCTGAAATGTAAAACAAACAGTGCACATTGCAATAAGCCACTACCCTGGAAGCGAAACAAAGTAATAATACTGTACACTGGTTTTGAAAAACAAATTCTACAATTGGTTCATTAACAAGGTACATTTTTGTGCACCAACATATTTAAATTTGGTAAACCGTTGTGGTCACATTTCCAGTCCATTAACATTGGTAACCCTGGAACAGAAGCATGCGACTGGTTAGTCAAAGAACACATGCACAGAGCCACATATCCCTGGCAGAAGCACCACCACATCAAAGGGTTATCCAGCAGTCTGCTCCCAACCTCTGCTTCCAACCGTTGTTCTATGGATTATTGACACGAGTGGAGCAGTGGGTAACATGATATTAGATGGGGAACAGGCTCTGGGACATTAGCCACAATGTGTTACTGGGCTGATGAAGAACAAAGAAAACATTTCGGCATTAGGACAGTATGGCAAGACACTGGTTTGGCAGCCTGAAGTAGGCATTGGGGCAATGGTTGCATTGTAGAAGCTGCTCATGCATTTAAATGCTCAGACTGAGCTGGGAATTTTTCCCCAAATCGCCGAAAGAGAGAAAATGCCCTGTAATGCTGGATGGAAACCTTTAAAGAGCTGGACTTTCTATGGGCCCTGTGGTGTTCTCTAGAGCAGAGGGTTCGTCAATGAATATCTATGAACTGGGATCAGGCAATGTACTGCAAGAGGAGATCTGATGTGCAGATGTGACCTACTCAGAAAACACAGCGTTTTCACAGAAATCTATGCCATTTTGCCAGCCCCAGCAGAAGCAATAGGCCGAACGTCTGTAGAACCAAACTTTCCTTTTATGCTAGGAGGACAGGTAAACGAAGTTATAACCCCTAGATTTACTGGTCACTACCACTACTCTCATTAAGTCTGCAGCTCTCCCTTTCTGCCTCCACCCTGTTGCCCGCTTCACCCACTCTCGATTTCTCACCTCTTAGATGGCAATTTTTAAAAGCTACATGAAAACCTTAAACTGTGCAATAACCCAAAAAGGAATGTGCTTCAAACCAGTGTTAGAAGTAAACCTTCTCCTACCATCTTGATTTCAATAATCCATTCACATCTGCTGTCATCCACGCCTCAATGTTTAAGGTTAGAGGGGTGGGGGAGGAGGAGTCCGCCTGCACTCCTTTTCCTGGGATTTCACAACTACATCCAAGAGGGACTAGGTGCTGATTCACGATCTACCTACACAAATCAGAATGGAGGCTCCGATAAGAAGTTGCAGGGCTGTGATGCAGTTGGCAGGAGTCCGTGGGGGTGACATCCATCCACACAACGGTGAGCTTAACACACTGGAAGCATAGTCTGAGACGAAAGAAAAACAAATGTGGCATGGAGGTGGTCAGCATCTCAGAACCCTTTGTGTAGTGAGGCCCAGACAGACACACCTAATTACCTTCCACAGGAGTGGACAGGTCTGTACCAAGCTTTAAGGTGGAACACTGCAGGGTGGATGGAGACCCACAGAAGGCCGCGGAATACAGGATTCAGGACTCTTCAGTCCAATACATGCAAACGAGCTGCGTTTAGGCATTATCTGTCAAATGTCACCAAGGTCCCATTGGCTAAAAGCCATTCACAAAAAGGAACAGCAGAAAGAAAAAGGAAGAAGACTAGATATCAACATTTTAGAGGGTTCTCTAAAGCGTGCCAGAGTCATATCCCCAAGGAGTTGATGGTCAGTCCTCTGGAGTAATGCCTCTCATTCTGGAGGCCAGACAAGGATACTGTGTCCAGGCTGGGTTTCATAGCACCATCTGATTCTCTGATTAAGTCTGGATTCAAGCATCTAGATTTGGGAGGTCACATCAGCAGTAGTCTGCCCAGTTTCTGGGGGCACCAACTAGTTTTGGAAGCCACTCCTGAGGTATTGCCCAGCTTTGGAAGCCACCATCAGGAGTTTTGTTTACAGTTGCGGAGGCTAGAACTTGATCCGGATTACTAGAAGTACTGTGGCAGTTCTGGGGGCCACAGAGAGAATAGGGTTCAACTCTGTAGGCTTCTACTCGAGGAGGGTGAAGAGAGATTGCAAGCAGCCTAAAGACAGGCAACAAAATCGTGCATATTGCAAACCGCAAGTTCTGCGATGAGAGACAAGAATTTACATGGAGGTGTGGAGGGGAAGAGCCCACAGACACAGAATGCCCAGACATAGCCGGGTGTTGGCACACCTCCAGTTGTCAATTTCTCCCGAAGCCATAGCAAAAGGTTGAGAAGTGAATGGCCACTTAACTGGTTACGTCTGAAATGAGACTGAGAATGCTGTATTTTATAATTGTGCTCGAGGGTGGCGAGTTTAAGTCGGAGATACAGAATCGGGCAGATAGAGCAAGAGTTCTGTAGATAAACACCTGCCTTAGAAGTCCCCCTGCAGCTGAATTTCTAGTACAAGGCTGTTGTGTTCCTTATAGGCTCCCATCTCAAAAAGTACACTAGCAACTTTAGCGTGCATTGTGTGCGCACAAATGACTTAAGTGAACTGAACCCATGTGTTTGCCATTCTAACCCGCAGCCACCTCCATCCCACAACCAGTGCTGGCATCCGTCTAGACAGGGAAATTAAACCGGTTTCCGCTACTGGGCAAAAGAGGAAGGAGCTGGAGTTTCAAAGTGAAAAAGACCAGGGGTCATCGATCCTGGAGGAGTGGGCAGGGTGGCAGTATACGAAGGCCCTTACACTCCCTCCAACGCCACTCCTGAGTCTCATCTTTTCCCATTGCATCTCCCAGAGCCCCGCTCAGCTTTCTAAACTGCACCATCCCTCATCCCATCATTTTTCTTCTCTGTATGGAAATGAGACAGGCAGGGACATATGTTGGGCTGTTCATCAATCTCCTGACGACAGGAAATGAATCCAGCACATGAAGCAACAAGACTGATAGATGGAGACAGGAGTCAGTGGGCGGAGGGATGGGGCGGACGAGGGAAAGCAGGCATCAAGAGAATAGGAGGGGGAGGGAGGAATGGAGACAGTAGGCAGAGGGAGAAGGAAGCTGGCACTGTGCATTGCAAACCACAGAGTCGGTCATGGCTAACCGTATTCTGCTTTTGATGGGCATTGATGGTCGGAACAGATTAAGGCTTAGACACAACAGACACAGCCCCTTAACTAATGTGTGCAAAGGTGCAGTTTGAAAAAGCCCTTCTGTAATTCCGCTTTTAGGGATAGTCCATGGAAGAAATTGAGGCCGCCAGTGTGGCAGGTACTACGAGACAATTCCTGGGTGGTGAACTAGACAAAAAGGAAGGTCTAGCCCCTCAAGGCCTCAATGAAAATGGTTCTATAAATAAAATGTGACCTCACTTGGTATTGATGATGGTTTAGCACAACCATAAATCACAGAAAGGGTGTTTCCCCTCCCCAGTTGATCACTGTTCAAAGGACATCCCAGACGGACCTATAGGTGTCATCGTGAATGGCCGGCCTGCGGCCCATGGACTGTGTAGCATCTGCACTTCTTCGTCCCTTCTCAAACCATTTCTGCACGTACCAGTCTGGCCTGAACTCTGCCACA
Source organism: Ambystoma mexicanum (assembly GCF_040938575.1). Taxonomy (NCBI): domain Eukaryota; kingdom Metazoa; phylum Chordata; class Amphibia; order Caudata; family Ambystomatidae; genus Ambystoma; species Ambystoma mexicanum. The sequence continues at coordinate 702,079,768 of NC_090938.1, read as the reverse complement.
GGCGGGCCTACAATCTTGATGAACATTAGAGAGGACAGACGGCTGACGGCCATCCTGCTCCGCAGGTGTGTCAGCACCTTGTTCATCACATTGACGATACATTCACATTCAGACATTGATGTGGTCAAAAGCTCTACAACTCGCGTCAGTTGTTTGAGCTTCTCCGGGGTTGGGCCGTCTCGGTTTTGCTTGTACTCTCTGAAAGCACTGATGTATTCATTGGTGTTGGGTATGTGGAACCGGCTGCAGAACGCTTGCACTTCAGCCTCACCGTAGGAGATATCCAATGGTTGCGGCCAGTTATCCGGTTCTAGTAGTTTCATCACAACCTCAAGCTCTTCATACTCCATTGTAGCTGGACTCCTAGTTGTGTTTTCACAAACGCGCAAGGGTGTCGTCATGCTATGCCGAATCCTTTTCGCCAAGCTTGTAAAGAATTGCACCCTGTCAATATATATGCAGCCTTTAGTTGTACTCTGATGCAGCTCAACACCTTCGAACTCCATGACCTTCAGAGCCGCGGCTGCAGCTGAAGAAAAAGGCCCCAAAAACGCAGCCCTTGATTCAAATACATAACTTTGCCTGTAAAGCAACTGGTCAGCCTCGTAGATCGTCATGCCTGGACGGTTCAGCTGTCCAGAAATGTCCACTATTTCAGTCAGTGCATCGTACAACAATCCCAAGTTGGCCACAAACACGGTTGATGTGAAGATCTGGAGTAAACGGGCATACTTCCTTCGCTCGCTGTCACTTCTTGTGGGGTCTGTGGAGGAGTACCAGAAATGTTGGCTCAGAGCGGTGTACCCGTCCCACAAAGCACGCACAGATCTCTCACTGGAGGCCACCCAACTAACATCAACTATTTTCCCTACACCCAGCAGCCTGCCCTCTAGCTCAGCTGCACATTCCCCCAACTCCCAGCGATTTTTGGGGGAGGCATGATAGGTTGTGTATAGTTTGGCAAAAAAAACTGTAAGCTGGTTTACCCCAGTGACCTGTTTAGACACATCTCCCACCAAAAGCTCCAGCTTGTGGTTCGCACAGTGCCATAGAACTAACTGCGGATATTTTTGCTTCAGCAATGTCCCCACCCCCGACTCCTTCCCAATTAGCTGGGAAGTTCCGTCGATAACCAGCTGAATCAAGTGCGCTTTTAAGTAATCTTCTGTAAAACCATACATCCCCAGGCATGATAGCAACTTGTCCAAGACAACTTCTGCCATTGTGCCAGGAAGCTCAACAAGATCCAGGAAAATTGTCAGAGGGGCACAGGACTTTCCAAAGCAAGCTCGCACACAAATAATCAGTGTCTTCAGTTTGCTGTAAGTGTTGCATTCATCCATCAAGATGCATATTTTGGTTTTGCTTTGCAGCATGTGTCGAACTAAACGCTCGCGCATCTCTGTAGAAATGTGATCGATGATGTCAGCACAGCTGTGGTCAGAATGGAGCAACCTGCCCAAATCGCAACCGTTCGTGGTCTGAAGATCAACGTCCAGCGACAGGTCGGTGTAAGGCCGTCCCTGCTTGGCGATATTGTATGCCGTTCGGAACACAGCGCTCACTTGCTTTTTGACGCTGAACTGTGGTGCCGTTTCGTCGTTCCTGGCTCGTAAAATAGCACAGGCCTTCTGATGACCGTTGCTGTTCTTGTGGTGAAACATTTTCTTCCGCAAGGAAACGAGCTGCTGTGCTTTTGTATGGCCGGACGAGCTGACCAAACACATGGCCCATTCCAAAGACACATACATCCCTTTACTTTCTTCGTCAGCGTTTTTGACGGCCCTGCACACTTTACACCCAAGCCGTCCATTGGAAGCAATGAGCCATTTGTATTCCTTGCACTTGTTAAGGTACACGCTGAAGGACCAGCACTTTGGGTACTCAGTGCAATCTTCCTCTTCAAACCCATTGAAATGCCCATTTTCAAAAGGCAGTCGTACACCTTCTGCATCACTGTATGCGTCTGGTAAAACTAGGATCTCAAGATCATCAAAGTCTACTTTTCTTCTTTTTTCTGCTATTCTCGCTGTGTTCCGTCTTAAATTGTGGTCATCCTGCGCACTCTCAATTTCACTCTCAGCAAAGCCCTTGATGATCTCCTTTGCGGGATGATCGTCAGTGTTTCGTTGCTCCAACAACTGCAACATGCTGCACAAAGAAAAACCAATTACTATGCATTATTTCACAATATTACATTAACAAGCGTGAGTTTTACGGAAAGGCTCTATACTGAAGTGACACCCAGCAGAAAGGAGCTGCAAAGGGTTGCATGTAAACAGTTAGATTTGATGTATGTGTGTGTAAACATGCAACATAAAAAAATATATATTTTTTTTAAAACAGCCAATCAAACAAATTAATGGTGCCATGCGTCGGGATGGAGATCAGCGTACAAAACCCAGGTCCCCAACAAAGTAGTGCGATCCTGAGCAAACCTCTTTACCTATTTAACATTCTTCAGTTATTTTTATTGTCACATCACAAAATTTGCATCATAAATGCACCCATTTTGAAATTATTAATGGGATGCCCAGTGATCACCAGATTTTCTGTATGGTAAATATTTTTTTATTTATTTAGCATTTGTAAAGCGCGCCTAACCCGTAGGTATCCGGGCGCTTTAAAGGTGTTACCACAGGCAACAGTGATATACATAAGCAGATACATGTAGCAAGATTAAGCATATTTACAATCGAAAAGTATTTACAGATACAGTGATCTCAAGCATTTACAGGTACAATAATCATAAGTATTTACAAGTACAATATTATTATATAGTGATGATGCTGAAGAGCTGTAGTCACATCATCTGGGATCAGGGATGTAGGTGAGGTAAGAACAGGCTTTTGTGGACTCCTGACATTGTAAACAAATTAAATTCCAGGGTTAAACATGATTTAGGCCATTTGCCCAATTCTTCAGCCAACGGTGGTGATCCACTGCACTCTTTGCAGCCTTTGTTCAAAACAAACTGATTTACAAATAGCTCCCTTCATCTGTTCAGAGGCCCAGGACAGGGCCGTTTACCAAAGAAATTCAAGAGTATAAGAGAATTCTGAGAAGTAGTATTAAAAGGATTTGTCAGGTACCCAATAATACAAGTGGAAAACAACTGTTAATTCGGCAGGCAAAGCAGAGTTATAAAAACAAAATCAAAGCGGTACGATTTATTAAACATCAGAAAGAAGGAGAAGCTATGTTTGCCATGGTTGCAGGTAGTTGAACCCTTCAGTTCAATCGGGAGGACATTGAAATCTTTATAAACAAGGCCTGTAGGTCCCGGGGCCCCAGGGCCAAAAGGTTTGTCTAACATCGGCTTAAAGGGGGCCGCCCCCACCTCCCCAGTGGCCTGAAATGTTATACTCCCCATTTAGAGCAATGCTGGCTGAGCAAAAATCCCCCTTCTTGGAAATAAGCCATTATTGTGCTTGTGCCCATTTTCAAAAAGGGGGATAGAAACGACCCCCGAAACTACAACCAACAGCGCCCTTAGATGCGGATTAAAAAATATTTGCATCCTTGGTTCCGAAGGAGTTAAAGTAATGGGCCATGTCTGGTAGAATCCTGAAAATAAATCAGGTTGGATGTTTTGCTGGTGCGGGTACTACATTGGCAAGTGTTGTCACTGACCATTTACAAAAGTATTCCCGACAGTCTGACTCTCCCTATTTTTCTAGCAAGTCTGGATTTGTCATTAGCCTGTGACACAGTTAATGGTGGAAATTTGTGCAGGAAGGTGGTAACCTTGGACATTCCGCAAAGATTATTAAATCCCCTGATTCTGCTGCACACGGATACTGTGTTAATGGTCAGACTAAATCTACCTGGAGAACTCTCTCGCGCAATACCCTACTTAAGACAGGGTTGCATATTGGCCCGCTCGTTTTTAAAGTGTACTTAGCTGATCTAGGGAAGGTGTTGCAGTGCGCCTCTTTTGTTCCTACAAAGAGGAACGGAAATCCCCCCTTTTGGATGACATACACAGATTACATTGTCCTCCTTGATTGCACACTTGTGGGTCTGCAGCGTTTGTTACTAACTTTTGAAACATACACAAGGGATAATGAGCATGTCTTGAATCCCCAAACGATGAAGGTGCTAAAATGTACAGCAGGCAGACGAAACACCATAAATAGTTGGTGGATCACTTGTCATAAAGTGGAGGTCTCTAAAGAGATAAAATACTTGGGCATGAGAATATATTCTCGACCCAACGAAACAGCTTTAATTGAATATGTGAAAGAGAAGATCCGGTTACTACTCCCGCAAATGAGACGTTTTAACTCTCGATTTGCAAAATGTGGGGTACATCCAGTTTCAAAATGCTATGATGGAAAAACTATCCCGCATTCATATATGGGATGGACCTTTTCCATCAGTTTTGATTTTACAGTATTGGGGGTATGTTTTGGAAGGCAATTTTGTGGTTTACCGAAGTCAATCCCCACGGCAGTAATTAGATATGAATTGGGAATAGTGTCTTTAAATGTGAGGGTGTTATGCAAGAGGATCCGGACTGTAAAAAAATATGTTAAAGCCTCCCGAAGACTCACTGTACGAAATGTTTAAATCAAGGAATTAAGTATTTGAAAGTCATTCTGCCTCATTACAAGTACAGCGGTCTGGAAATAAGGGTGCTGGTAGCAACGTACCGGCAACCTTTCTGGACCGCTGTACTACAGTAATGCCGGTATGTCTCTCACTGAAGCACCGGCACTGTTAGGAACTGTGCCAGTGCATCAGTGTCCTCATTCCCATGGAGACCAATTGGATTCCATGGGAATGAGGATTTACCGTTCCGCCGCCACTTGTGATATCCTGGTGGCACCAGGATATCAGGTGGCGGAGTCAGTGTTACGGGGTTACCGCCAAACTCGTAATAAGGTCCATTGTTTTAAATTCTGTGAAGAGCAATTGAGCCAAAGGGGTTTTGACTTTAATGTGGCTATGACTAATTTACCCACAGTTAAATGGCAATTGTGGAGGTTGGATTGGTGTCAAACCTGTGATTCTGTGGGGGCAATGCAATATGCTGTTAGATCTCATAAATACTCATGGAAAGCTGGTGGTGGTGGTTGCTCTGTATTTAAAGAGGTTCCCTATTGAAGTTTGGCAGGGCTATATTGCACATTCTACCCACAAGGGAGGTCGAGGCTCTTTGGGAGAGGTGAGATATCGAGAGCCCTGTGTCGCCATTGTGGTAAAGAAATCGAAAGCCTAAAACACATAATATACTGTGAATCGTTGCTCAGTAATCGAAAGAAGTATTTTGACCGATTTATAAAAGATCTGAGATTAGCCCTGCAAGAATTTCTATGGAATAGTCTTATGAAGTACACCTCAACTGCACTTAGAAATGCACTTTATCAGTATTAGTTGTAATGACTAGCTGTTATTTTTGATGTTCTTAGAATGATTGGTTTGGGGGCAGGGGGGGATAAGTAATTCATATCCAAGGTTTGAACTTTCTGCAATGAGTTTCTTATGTGGCTTTTATTGTGATTTTAGAATCGTTAAAATCTTAGGAAATGTCTTTGGTTTGACTTGGGAAAGGGGAAAGAATAATGTATATGCATAAAGAAATGAATGCTTGTGTAAAGTTCCTCAGTTCCTTAATCTACCAAGAATGGGAAAGGTGGGTAAAAAGGAAACTGTACTTTCAGTCACTCTTAAAATTTGTATTTACAAAATTATATTTGAAAGAAGAAAGGTGTGTAGGCACACAGAACAAGTGTTGTGGTGTCTTATTTAGGCCTACCACTTCCCCGCGATTTCATTAATGCTTTACCTTATTGTTGTGTTGGATAGCAGGAGAGATTTGATGGCTGCTAAGCTTATGGCTGAGTGTGCCCCTACAGTGGTCCAAGTGAAAGCCAGCAATGACGGTGTGCTTATCTGTGTTAAAAGAGACAATTATTGAGTAAAAAAAACAAATATCACAAATGTAATAACACAAAATAAAATGTAGTTACACTTTATAGGCACTCAACATGGCGAGAAGCATACTGTACATTGAGAGTGTCAGAATGTTACTAGCTCTTCGCCCTTAGCCATATGCCAATTGTAACCTAGGTTGTCAGAATTAGTACGATTACAGAAACATCGGAATTGTTAATTTAGTATTAAAAAAAATCAATGTTTTATTCTCTCCGGAATGGAGGTAGTCACAGCGGGTAGGCACAGCCTACACGTGTTTCGACATTCTGTCTTTGTCAAGGCTAGTATTGCTGTATTTTCAGACCTGTTGTACAGTATGGTCCAAATACGACCTATATAGAGTTAATTGCAAGAAACGACATATGAGTGTCGTCCTGCTAAAGTCTTAATGGTTAGTTGCCAGTGAATAATCTATATTGTCCAATTCCATTTGTTACGAAATTACTAGTTCCATTAACCTATATGTATGTTGTACCTAATCACAGAGGTGTCCTGTAGGGAATCACCCTGGTGGCTCGTGTGCATGTAGCTAGCGTGCACTACCGTTGACAAAGACAGAATGTCGAAACATGTGTAGGCTGCGACTGTCGGTTGTGACTACCTCCATTCAGTAGAGAATTAAACATTGATTTTTGAAAACTAATGTAATCATTCAGCTTTTTCTGTAATCATACTAATTCTGACAACTTAGGTTACAATTGGCATGTGGCTAAGCGAGAAGAGCTAGTAACATTCTGATACTCTCAGCTACATTCACGCAACATTTGAATACCGACATTGTAAATGAAAATTCGATACAAGAAAATCAAAGTGGTCATGCGAGAGTCTGAGAAAAATCCTTTGCACGATCGAAAGTCTTTGCCCGGCTAAGGGAGGCATATTGGGGTTGCGAGTCACAAGAGGGTCCGAGCCCGATTGAGGGAGACCCGTTGTGACATTGTGTAAGAAGAGGGTCCAAGCACGGCTGAGGAGACCCAAAGAGAATGTTATACCTGAAAATGAAGGACAGTGAACCTTTGAGGAGATAGAACTTTAAGTGTTGTTTTGGTAACCCGTGGCATTATGCGAGCAAGAGACTTGTGGAGAATGAGAGACTATCGCAAAAGATCTTATTTGATTTTTTAACTGCATCCTGGTGCTCAAAGAAGCTAGAGTGTGTTCCAAGCTCAAGCGTGATGCCTTGTCCCATGCTGAAACGTGGGGAAGGGGAGCTTATCACTCATTTGTCCTGACACAGTGTTTTTTTAACACTCTATTGCATACATCATTTCCCCACATCATTTGTATTTAGAAGTAAGGATTGGCAATAGGTGTATTAGCATAGGCCCTTTTTATTTTGACAAGACTCCACTAGGACTGTAATATTTTTACTTTAATGTTTGTAGCTTGCTCCCACCCTTAGATTTAGGGATAAATAGGCATTCATCAAACCCATTGAATTTTAATAAACACCCTTGAACTGTGATCACTTGTGTCTGTCTTCACTGTTTGATACCATGCCTTCTTTACATGTGGTGTCAGGAGTGGGATGTGGCTCAATTGAGACAAATTGAGGGACCCTAAAATACCTGAAGATTAGTAACAGAGCCTCAGATCCCTATACCCCAATGAGAGAAACCATAGGCTTTGATATTTGTAGCAGCAGAGAAGCTACTATCCCTCCAGGGAAAAGATGGATTATTCACACAGACTTAGTCATAATACCCCCTGCGGGTTGTTATATAAGTTTGGCCACAAAATCTGGCTTGGAAGTTTGGTCTAGATGTCCTACCAGACGCGGACATCCGAGGAGACAAAGGTTCCATTTGAAATACACTGTGGGGACAAAATTGTACAGGGAATTCTTGAGACGGCTCTATTTCCCCGTTTTAAGGAAGAAAGTGAACCAGAGCAAACTGAGAGGTAACTTAGGCTTTGCAGAGGCTGATTTAACACCCATCACTGAGGTCAAGAGGGAAGAAGAACCTACCATTGTTCCCGATCTAGCCTTTGTCCAGCGAAAAGATCCAGCACCCGCAGAGGTTTTCTTACAAGTGATTCCTGAGGGGTAAGAACTAGAAACGGGGAGCCCCTTTTTCTTCCTGAAACAGGGATTACTATATAGAAAGTAACCCTCCAGAGAATGCCTAAGTAAAACTCAGTTAGTAATCCCCAAAACCCATCGCAAGATTGTGCTAGAGATTGCATATCCTCATTTGACAGGGGGACATTTAGGACAATCTAAAACCCAAGGTCACATCAGTGGGAAATTCTACTGGCCAGTCATCCATGCCGACATAAAGAACTTCATTTAGACATGTGAAATATGCCAGAAAACCAGTGCACAAATGTTCCCTTACCTGACCCTCTAAACCCCTTACCAACAATAGAAGTCCTTTTCTCTCAAATTGGTATGGATATCATTGGCTCGTTGGAAACCTCTAGACTGGGTAATAAATATGTTCTCGTAATCGTTGATTACACTACCCGGTACTCAGAGGCTTTCCCCATGCGGAACAATACAACCCAGCAAATTGTAAAACACCTACTACCATTCTTTTCTAGGGTTGGTTTCTCCAAGGAAATTCAAACGGATCAGTGATCGAATTTTATGAGTAAACTCATGGGTGAAGTCAAGGAATTACTACGTATTACCACCTTAAGAACCTCAGTTTACCACCCCCAAATGAACAGATTGATAGAGAGATTTAACAAAACCCTCTAAATGATTTTGAGAAAATTGGTAGATAAGGATGGGAAGGACTGGGATTGCATGATCCCATGGGCCCGATTTGTAGTAAGAAAGACCCCTCAGGCATCCAATGAATTCTCTCATTTTTAACTGCTTTACGATAGAGAACCAAGAGATGTCTTAGATATGCTCCGGGAAGAGGCCCTATTCCCCTCTCACAAACAGCTACCCGATTGCAAGAGCACATGAAACTCATTCGGAATCTAGTCCACACTTGCATGGAAAAAGCTGAAGCCCAACAGAAGTTCACCTATGACAAGAAGGTGAATTTAATATCTTTTTCAGTAGGACAAAAGGTATTAGTCCTCTTACCTACCTCTGAAAATAAACTTGTCTCAAAGTGGCATGGGCCATATGAGGTACTAGAGCAAACACAGACCTGTACCTATAAAATAGGCCAACCTGATAGGTAGCAAAAGACGCACCTTTACCACGTAAATCTCTTAATAGAGTGCAATGAAAATCCTTCCGCTGCCACCGTGTCATGCCTGCTGGACATATCTCTGGACCAGGAACGATCTCGCCATACAAAATGAGTTACGCCCATAGAACCACTAGACCATTCTACTCAAAATGGAGGTTGTTCGATGCATTGCCTGGAAAACGACGTCTGCATTTTTCACGTCGCTAAATTTCACGTGACTTAGTTCCGTCACGTGTATCACGGCAGTGCGTACATAAGCAGCGTGGAAACTCAGATCGCTGCTTCTGATTAAGTCAATTTTGGCGTTTTGTAGCTGAACTTCAGACCTGCGTTCTCGCATTCTTTTCAGCAACTTCTTTGGCCTAATTTGAGCGTGTTTTCCTCCACACGCTATTTCCTGAGCTGCGTGAATCCTGTTCGCGTGCCAAATCTCCACGCGGACGCTGTCTGCAAGCGCGGCTGTCCTGAGCTGCGTGAATCCTGTTCGCGTGCCAAATCTCCACGCGGACGCTGTCTGCAAGTGCGGCTGTCCTGAGCTGCGTGAATCCTGTTCGTGTGTCAAATCTCCACGCGTACGCTGTCTGCAAGCGCGGTTGTCCTGAGCTGCGTGTATCCTGTTAGCGTGCTAATCTCTACACGCGGACGCTGTCTGCAAGCGCGGCTGTCCTGAGCTGCGTGAATCCTGTTCGCGTGTCAAATCTCCACGTGTATGCTGTCTGCAAGCGCGGTTGTCCTGAGCTGCGTGTATCCTGTTAGCGTGCTAATCTCTACACGTGGAAGCTGTCTGCAAGCGTGGCTGTTCTGGGCTGCATGTATCCAGTTCGCGTGCTAAATTTTCACGCGGAAACGCTGTTTCCAAGCGCGGCTGGCCTGGCTGCGTGTATGCTATCGCGTGCAATCTTGCACGTGGTTTTCTGAACTACTTTGAACCTTTGGTGCCTGTGACAGTCAACAGGTGAAATTCTTATTTTGTTCTTCGTGGGAAAGGAAGTATTTCATGAACTATTGGAAGGTGATTGTGCACAGTACATTGGACGCTATCCTGTGGTGCACCAACACGGTATCTAGCGAGAGCCTCGTGCCGTTCGGGATAAGTCTCCCTTACTAATCTTCCCTTCCTTTGTCGTTTGTTCAACTCCTGGTTTTCTTCAAGAAACTTTTGTGGATTACTTCAGTTTTGCCTTAAGGCCAGTGTCTGAATTAATACTAATTCTGTGTTATCTTAGTATTCGATTGGGACAGTTTCTTATGATACTTTATCTATCCTAGGCATACTTCCTATACAATTCCCACGCCCTTTCCAGTGATCCATCTCTCTGCCTGTTTCATCCAGTCAGAGAGTTGTATCATTTGGAAGGTCTAATGTGACCTGCCTACAATCAAGTCGTGTGAAGATAGGATCCGGAAGAGCCCTACCAAATTGTATCCTTTTTTGGTTACCGTATCCTTTTCAGTTGATACATTGGTGAATTTTGACACACCGCCTCGATTTTGTCTTGTTTGGTACTGAAGGAGATAGACAACTCTGAGCTTATTCCCCAAGAACTATCTAGACAGAAACAAGAAGATTTGAACTACCTTGTTATGGCATTCCCGATGTATTCTGCGAGAAATCAGGGAGAGTCCATAGTACTTTTTATATCAGAACTCCAAAGGGAAAGGTGGTCCATTTGAAATCATATAGACTCCCAGAAGCCCAAAAACAAATAGTGGTTGAGGAAGTGAAAAGAATTGCTGAAGGCAAACATTATCGAACCCTCTTAAAGTCCATGATCCTCCCCTATTGTGTTGGTAACTAAACCCGATCATTTTTGGAGGTTTTGCATAGACTTCAAGCAGGTCAACGCCATCTCCGCCTTCAATGCTTATCCTATGTTGTGCATCGATGAGTTAATAGATACACTTGGAAATGCCACATTCCTATCAACCCTAGATTTAACCAAGGGACATTGGCAGGTCCCAGTACATGGACCCGATAAGGCAAATTCAGCTTTCTCGACAACCCTGGGACTATTACAGTTCAGAGTCCTCCCTTTTGGCCTGCATGGGGCTCCAGCCACTTTCCAACGACTTATGGATAGGATATTACAGCCCTACTGCGATTTCTGTCAGGCCTTTATTAACAACATAGTCTCTTATAGTCAAACTTGGGAAGACCATCTTTTTCATTTTTCTACTATTTTGAGAACCCTCAGAGAAGCCGGCTTAAATGCCAATCCAGCCAAATGTAAGCTTGCTCAAACGGCCGTCAAATACCTCGGCTTCTTTGTAGGGAATGGCAGTGTCGAGCCCCAGAAAGAAAAAGTGAAAGACGTCCTAGATGACCCCACGCCCAAGTCCAAGAGAGAACTCTGGGCATTCCTAGGACTGATTGGTTATTACCGTAGGTTTATCCCAAATTTCTCAGATGGAACAGCCAGGTTTATTTATTTATTGGTCATTTATATAGCGCCTATACACTTAAGCATTTCAAAGCACTCCAATGCAGGGAGGGTGAGAACAAAGATTGACATTCTTAATCAGCATTGGTATATTCAGAATGGGCAAGTGCTATGTGTTTAGTGGTACAACATAGGACAGGAGGAATACAAACTGTTACAACATATGACAGAAAATTTAGCACGTGCCTAACGGCCATTACAATAAGGCAAGAGCTATAAGGAGAGAGGGGAGATGGGGATGTAGGGTAAGAAGAACAGAACAAATAAGTGCAAGCGACACATAGAAGGAGAGGAATGGATGGGAGGGGACAAGGGGGGGGGGGACACTATGCACACCCAAACAAAAAGTGGCAGTGGATGTAAAAACGCCTAAATTCGGTTTTTAAGCAAGTCACACTAAACAAAGGAAAACTATAAGTGGCTGCAGGTGTAAAGTCATGGGGTAGTGAAATTAGGTGAACTGCCTACTCACAAGTAAGTCTGCATGTGTGCCTCGAGTTCAGGTGGGCCAGGCGCGAGGGTCACAGTCAGCCACCAAGTCCAGGTGACCTCAGCAGGATGTGCTGAGGTGGAGGATGAAAAATGGGGGGCGGCCATCCAGTCCAGCCAGGCACAGACAGGCACAGACAGGAGCCTTAGGAATGGGGACTTTGAGAGGGGGGCCGGCGTTCGCCTGCCAGATTCAGGTGTGGCCAGTAAGATGTACTCACAAACCAATCACACTGCAGCATCACGCTGCTTCAGGTAGGGCTGCAGAGAGCAATCTTCCGGGGGGCCCATGTTGTAGAGATGGTGAGGCACACAAAAGAACGGTCAATCATGGTGGAATCAATGCCCCTGAAGCACAAACGCACTGATCGCAAGATGGGGGAAGATCAGGATGCAATATGGCAGTGAGCGCTGCATTAAAAAAACAGATAAAAGCGCCCCACGAGCATCGTGCTCCAGCAAGGCCTACCTGGTGCAAATAGAAGGCTGCAGCCCCCAGTAGAATGCGGAGCCTCGTGGTGATGGGGAGGCTCTGTGAGATGTTTAAGCATCCAGCTTCTGTGCAAGTTCGAAGAGGAAGTCAATTTAACAGACAAATTAAGGAAATGCTGAACCCCAGAAGAATCATTGGACTGATGAGGACGATGCATGTTACAACAACCTAAAACAAACCTTGTGTCAGAACCTAATCCTAAAAGTAGTAGACTTTTTGAAAGAATGGGTTCCAAATCTCTCACAGGGTTAGGAGCAGGTTTATTGCAAATTTGCGATGGATTAGAACACCCCATCCTATTCACTAGTCGTAAACACTTCCCACGTGAGAAGAACTACTCTGTGTTGGAATTAGAGGCCCTTGCCATCAAGTGGGCAATTGTCCATCTAAGATACTATCTTCTAGGAAGGAAGTTCACACTTGTCACCGACCACTCACCTTTAGCATGGATAAATCAGCGAAGGGACTCTACCGCTCGAGTCATGCGATGGTTCTTAGACCTGCAACTCTACTATTTCACTGTGGAACATGGAAAAGGTAAAGACCAGGGCAATGTCGATTTCCTTTCCCGGTTTCCCTGAGAAACAGATGCAGCTACATCACATAGGGGAAGGGTATGTGAGAAACCAGAAGGTGTCTCATCTGCCAGTCTCTGGGGGTCTCTCTCAGGTGGCCAGGGCACGGCCATTGCCTTTAGATCCAGACCCTGGGGGAGGACCAGTGCAGGAGGATCACCTGGCTGACTGGTCCTCGGGGAGTGGGAGACCTTATGGCACGACGAGGTATCCCCCCTATAATCCCTTTGACCCATCCTACCAGGTCGGATATCTGGGGACTGTAACCCCCCCTCCACATACCCTCACAAACACTGCTACACAGACAGCCCACTCTGGGAGAAAACAGACTAGTACCTGAACAATGTACCGGACATGTCCCATTGCCATGGTCAGGCAGAGTCAGGCAATCACTGTTAATGAATCGCACCTGATCTCCATTGAATTTCCCGTGAGAAACCAGAAGGTGTCTCACCTACTAATCCCTGGGGATCTGCCATCCAGGTGGCCTGGACACGGCCATCGCTTTTGGATCCAGTTCCTGGGGGTGGACCAGTGCGGTATCCCCTTCCTTGTAACACTTTTACCCCATCCTACCCGGTAGGATATTTAGGAACTCGGCCCCCCCTTTTACAACATGAACACCTTCTGACTGACAGCCCGCTCTAAGGGAAACAGACTAACACCCGAGCCGTATACCTGACATTTCCCAATACCATGGTCGGGCGAGGTCAGGCAATTATCGACAATCAATCACACCTGACTTCCATTACACTTCCCCACACGGATAAAAGGCAGAGCAGGAGAGCACACCCTGAGCGAGGCAAAACACATGAGGAAACAGCAGTTCCAAGATGGCAGTTTAACGAGAGAAGAAAGACGGCAAAGCAGAAGGGGATCACAAGGAGGGAAGTTCCCTTGACCCTTTCGACAAGGAACCGTTACTTTCATGAGCCCTCGAGATTGGAAAGCATACAGTTGTGTCATCAGGAGGAGAGGGCAGGAGCCTTCTCTCCCTTTCCTGTATCCTACTGAAGCAGCGACGAGTCATCTGCAGCCACAGCGACGATGGGATGTGGGGCCTTACTTATTTTTGCCTACTTCCTCAACTATACTTCTCCATTTACGCAGTATAGTACTGCATCGCTGAAATCGTAAGGTTGCGCAGCTTACAGCCGCAGTAATATCAACCTTTGCATTGAGCCGCCATTACTCGCAATGCGGTCAATGGCCGCATTTCCCTTCGCAAATTTGGAACACAGCCTTGCCCAACAGCAGCCCTAGCCGCAGATTGGCTGAGCGGCACTATACCCGTCCTCTGCCTCCACCGGTAGGTGGAAGCCAGGCCTCATGCAGAAGGGCTGCATAAAAGGGCCTGTCGTTCGTGACAGGCCGGTGGGCGGTTCACCATTTGCCCTGAGTGAGTACTCATTGCCTCCTACTTTCTACATCTATTCTCTGCTTGCCGTACCTTCTCCTTGCCTACGAGTGTGCTACGTCCCGCTCCACCTAAGACTACTAAGGTACACTCGACCATACCTCTACTCTCGATTGCCACATCCTTCATTTGACCCAGGTGTCCTGCTATATCACCAATCTAAAGACTACCTGTACAACCTAGTCGCGGCCGAGCGGCCCCTGCCACATCCTAAGAGCACCCGCTACGCTGCATCTGAGTTTCTCCAAATGTACGTTACTCCTGCTCCTGCCTTTGAACTGTATCTGATCATTCGCCAACAATGGCTTTGCCTGTTGTTGCCATAACTGCCCATCCTGCCCCGCGGCATCCCATCGCCTGCATATAACACCATGCCCATGCCTGTGCCTATTATCCTGCTTACATCTGTACTGTAATTTCAATTGTGTTGTCCTCTGCCTACCTTTACTCCTCGCTACGCCTGCTTATTGTGTATCCGTTAGTTTGAAACTCACCTGCGCAATCAGCGTTATGATTCAACCTATGCCTATTATCCTGCATACACTTGTATTGTAACTTCAATTGTGTTGTCCACTGCATACCTTTAACTGTGGAAGCTTCCCACCTCACGTCTATATGTGACTCCTGCTGCCTTGTTCCCTATTGCACTACCTTGAATTACGCCTTTCAACTATACTGCCTGCTGCTCTTTATCAATCGAATAGCCTTCCGCTTTATTAACAACTGAACTGTTAATGCCACTATACTTCTAACTTGTGCTACCTGCTTGCCTTCATTAGCACAGCCTCCTATTCTGCCATACAGCCATGCTGTCTCTGCCCTACCGCTAATTGTGCTGCGGAGCACTCCGCTTCCAACTGCTTCGCCCACTGCACTGCCTTCTTATTGTTTGGCCCAGTGCCATGTTATCAAGCGGGCAGCCCACTACCCCTTTAATATTCGAGAAGCCCTTTGCCTTACACTGCCCAATGTCATGATATTAATCTCGCTGTTCACTGCTGTGCTATCAACCTTGTAGCTCTCCATTGTGCAACCCAGTGCAACCTGCCTCCACGCTACCTCTGTGCTGCACTGCCCAGTCCTCAATGGCGTTGCCCAATGTTACTTTCTCAATCAGCCCCCGCATACAGCAACCCCAAACGGAGCGCTATGTCAGCTACCTTTATGCTGCCCACTCTCATAATTTTGCTATTAGCAACCAATCAACACCCGAAGAAATCCTATCACCCCACCATCGCTGGCACATATATCTGCCCTGCATCGCTGGCACATATATCCAACTAGGAAAGGGCCTAGCCCGCCTACACTGTACGTGCCACCATCATATGCCCTGCCCCACACCTTTCCTCAATAAAATTGCGTTTTTCCCCTACCACACCTCTTCCTACTATCCAGAATTCGCTTAGCAATGGCCCAACCAAACCACACTCCTAGACCAAGGATCTCTCATCAGCTGTACTGCCCCCCTGACATATCTACCAGATGTCACCATCTCTCTGCGAGAACCAGGCATAGATTTGCCTACAATGCTTCATTCTCTCACTCAAAAAAAACACCTGCCCACAGACCCCTCAGTCACCACTCCACCCCTGCTCTCACATCCGATCACAGGATTAACGAGAGCTCATAGACTTTCCTTGCGCACACTCATACGGCCAAGTATACCACGCACCACCACCAACCTTACGTCATCACGCCCACACACTTCAACATCGCATGGAATCCCGCATGGGACAGGAGCAGTAGTACCAAATATGCCCAGCGTCTAAAACCCTTAACAACAAATTCGAGCAACAGGCACTTAGGGATGTGTGGATGGCGCTGAGAGGGAATGAAGTAGCATATACACACTACTCTCATGTGCACAAGTCGTTCTCTAGAATTGATTACATTTGGGCCTCGACCCCACTAGTAGGCTGTATCTCCGATATTTCTATACATGCCATTACCATCTACGACCATGCCCTGATAACACTCACTCTCGCTCTTCCCAAGATAAGAAAAACACTATGGACCTGGAAATTCCCTGTTGGACTGTTAGAAGATCAGGTCATCTGTGAGAAGCTTGGCCAGAAAATACGAGAATACTTGTCCTCCAACTCCAGTGGGGCAACCAGCCAGGCCATTCTCTTGGACGCCTTTAAGGCAACTATAAGGGGAGACGGCATAGCAGCAGCAGCCCACAGGGGCAAACAAAGGAAAAAGTTAGATGAGGATCTGGAAATGGAGCTGAGAAACATAATGAAACAAATGGAGACAGATACCAGTGAGCAGCTCCAGGGGACATATAGGGATACAAAGGGTAGATTGAACCTCATACACAAGAAACACGCTGAAAAAAGATTGCTCTTCCTTAGGCAGGGATACTATATCAAGGCAAACAAAGCTGATACACTTTTGGCGAGACAACTGAGAGGGAAAAATTCAGCCCAAAGGGCCGAGGGGGACCAAAGTAACAACAACTGACCAAATCACTGCACAATTCTACGCTTTCTACTCAGACCTATATAGATCAGAACACCCAGACCGGCAACTCCAACACGAATACTTACAGGCAACCCCCTTGAAAACTATTCTGACCTAAGAGAGGGACCAGTTAGAAACTGACATCACCCGAGAGGAAGTCCAGAAGGCCATTGTGAACCTCCCCCAAAACAAATCACTGGGTCCAGATGGTTATACTGCATTCTTCTATAAAAAATGTAGCTCCATCTTGGTCCCCAAGCTCACTGATCTCTAACCCATTTGACACCTCGGGCACAGTAACGCCTACTATGGAGAAGGAGATGATAATTCTATTTCCTAAGCAGGGCAAGGCCCCGGCCAAGTGTGGGTCCTACAGGCTAATAGCACTCATGAATTTGGATGCAAAAATATACACCAAGGTCCTGGATAACCACATCGAACATCTGATGCCGACCCTAATTCACGCCAACCAAACGGGATTCATAAAAAAACAACAAACCCACAACAACTTGCGGAGGATTTGCCACCTACTAGAAAAAGCAGACTAGAAAGGAGACCCTACAGTGCTGGTCTCACTGGACGCGGAGAAAGCGTTCGACAGGGTGGAATGGGCGTTCCTCTTCAACACCCTGCAAACAATGGGATTTGGGCCCAAATACATTGTGATGGTGCAAGCCAACTATGCTGATCCCAAAGCCAGACTGCTGATAAACTATCAGTTGCCCCACTTGGTCCCTCTCCAGAGGGGCACGAGACAGGGCTGCCCCCTTCTCTGTGCATTACACCTAGAGCCCCTCTTAACACAGATCTGCTTATCGGTAGCGATCAAGGGTATCCGGTTCAGCGAAGATGTACACACACTAATGGCCTACGCAGATGATATGCTTCTTGCCAACACGGACCGGTTAATTCACTCCCCACAGTACTGTTGGAATTAGAAAGATTCAGCCAGGTCATCTGATTAAAAATGAACGTCCTGAAATCGGAAATTTTAAACTTATCGGTCAACCGAGATGAATTAACCAGAGCCAAGGAAGTAACACAATTGAAGTGGGTCACCAAAAGCATCCGTATCCTAGGGTTGTCTATCACACGCTCATTGGAGGAACTGTACAAGGCGAATTTCCAACCCCTTCTCGCCCAAACAAAAACTCAGCTACAAACATGGACCCCACTCACGATAACTTGGCTAGAAAGAGTCAATTCTATTAAAATGGTTATCCTTCCCAGGGTTCTTTATCTATTTCAGGCACTCCCCATCAAGGTACCATCAACTTTCTTCCGTACCTTGAACACAATGGTATATAAATTCATTTGGAAGAATAAATCCCAGCGAATAGCGCTGAAAAGGCTAATGCTCCGCCCAAGCAGAGGGGGCCTGGGCCTCCCAAACTTCAGATAATACTATTGGGCTGCACAATTACGAGTGATAAAAGACTGGTTTATTGAGAACTCAGACAAAAAGGTGGGGACAAATGGAAAAAGCACTAATAGACCCGCGTATTGGGGAAAAATTGTGGATCAATAGGCCGTATAGAGCACAGAACATTCACTGCTGTGAGATCTTGAAAATAGTGGAGGACACTTGAGACTATGCAATTAGACAATGCGACAACCTTTCCCTCTCCCTTCTCCCTAATATTCGCCTAAAAGTTCACTCCAGGTATGCCGCAGGTGACATTTACAAAGTGGATAAGTGTGGACTGCACCAAATTCTGCGATATGTCCCAGGGAGATGCTATCAAACCCTTTATACAATGCAAAGAAGAATTAAGCCTACAGGAATCATAGCGGTTTCAATATTTTCAGGTGCGCCATTGGCCGATGCCCCCCCCCCACCCCCCCGAACAGACTAGCTGCCACACAACCCTGGACATCATTCAAAAAATGTCAAACTTCTAACCCGGAAGATAAACACTTGATATTCAGCCTGTACACATTTCTCATAGATGAGGCCCCATCCTCCAGACCCCCCTACCAACTCAGATGGGAACAAACACTGGCAGCCCCCCCCCCCCGAGGAAGAAAACTGGACCTTCGCATGGTCCGATATCCCACGGCTCACATAGTCTCTCCAAATCAAATCAGAGAATTTTGGTTTCAAATGATGTTTCAGTGGCACTATACACCCACACGACTACACAAGATATCTCGGTCCGTATCGGAGAAGTGCTGGAGGGGATGCAGGCATACAGTGGATTGGCTACGCATTTGGCGATCCTGCCCGAGAAAACTAGTGTACTGGGGGGGGGGGGGTGGAGGGACGGAGGGACATATGCAACAGATATTTAGCCTCTCTAGCGAGAGACCTCTAGCTGAAACCCTTCTGGGCCGGACAACAGATTGTGGCCGAAATATCATTGGAATGCCTATACTGGGAATTTGTCTTGATGGAATGGGTAATGTAGGCAATCCAAGGGGAACAAAGCAAATTTACAAACGGAATGGACAACTATACTAGACTTTCTCCACAGGGGTTACGCCGAACAGCAATGTCCACACAGATTACGCCTGCTGGGGATATCCTAAACATTTCATAGACTTTCAATCTTCAACTATGTCAACCGTGTACCGTGGGAAGGGGGGATACTGAGGAAGGGAAAGGCAGGATTGTTTTGTTGTATTAAAACTCAATAAACAAACATAAAAAAATAAAAGGGGGGTGGGTATAGGGATTAAATAATAGAGAAGGGGGGAACCACCTAACTATATATACAAAAAGTAAATTTGTTTTTTTGGGCGAACATTTTTCATAAGAAAAACTCACCCCAAAAAATAGTGTGGCAAAAGAACATAGAACCAGTAGCACAGCATGTATATGAACTGCTCTGCTCCAACATGAAGTCTCAAATGAGAAAGCCAAAAGAGCCAGGTCCTTCTGTGTGAATGCACAGAAAAATTCACTGAATGGGGATGTTCTTCCCAGTTCCGTACTGAAACCTGCAATAAACTAGGTCTCTGCACCAATAGGACAAAATGCACAAGCCTGATTTTGCCTGTGATCCCTACTTTTACCCATTAGGCGGGCCACTGTTTACGCGAAGCCTTTAGAAGGCCTCGCAAATTCTTAAAAATCCCCACTAGACCTCATAATGTGTGGCTAGCCCCCCTCGTGCGGCCCAAAGAGTGTATGCGGTTATGGGGGGGGGGGGAAGGGTCTCTCCTAAAAGGGAGTATGGTGACTTCTTTTAATAGAAAATATAAGCAGAGATGGCATTTGGGGGGCCCAGCAACAATGTTTTTTCTCTGGTGGGGGGCTTGGCATTAGAAAGTTTGTATACCACTGCTCTAGCTCCCAATTCCATCTCTCTAATAGATATATTGTACACCATGAGAAACATAACAAGCACCTTAGGGTTGGCAGATGAGGGAAAGGAGCAGTATGCAAACTCGAACATTACCATAACCTGCTTAGGCTTATGGGAGACAAAAACGTAAGGTTCAGTGGAAAGGTAGCTTAAAATTGTAAGCCCGCAGTCACCCATTTCACCTTACTTAGAATAATGACTAGCAGATTGAGAGATGCCTCAAACCTCACACTGACATGCTCAAGCACTATGCTCAGTGAACTGCTGGAACTTTGGACTGTAAAGGCAAAGCAAGGTGCTTATCAGGCTTTGGTCGGGGCAGAGGCCAGAATCCCTGCACCTTTCACCCAGAGGTCTACCCTGCTTTCTCCCACAAGCCCAAACTCTTCTAACACAGTCCAAAATGAAATATCCCCTGTCCCCCGCCACAAACAGCCGCAATTTACCAGGTTTTGACGTGGCACTAGGCATTCAGTGTTAAAGTGATGTTGCAAACTTGCAGGGCATTCTTCACAATGAAATGAGGAGCAGAAAAATAAAAATCAACTAGGGTGGGTGGAGTGTAGAATTTTCAAAAAATGTGCAGCACCTTGGACTAAAATAAGGTGATGAGAGGTGCGACGGCTGCAGGATGACAAACAGTGTGTTGGCAGTGACAGACTATTATTAGACTATACAATTATTCACAACCTGTGCAACAATAGCAATAAATAACAGTTCACAATAAAGTCTACTGTTTGCCCGTGTCCATGGGAATATCCAATCCTCTGGTTAAACCTCTAACAGTTAGATAAATTCCACTCACTAAAAACCCAGCCAACAGTTGTTTCACAAGAGAGTCCTACTTT
This sequence comes from Ambystoma mexicanum, assembly GCF_040938575.1. Classification (NCBI taxonomy): domain Eukaryota; kingdom Metazoa; phylum Chordata; class Amphibia; order Caudata; family Ambystomatidae; genus Ambystoma; species Ambystoma mexicanum. Next base: position 702,058,636 of record NC_090938.1, on the reverse strand, counting down.
TAGGCCTACAGCAAGTGCTTCTTCAGGGCCTCCATTTCTATTCCAAGTACTATTGTAATAGAACATTGTATTTCTGTTTAGGTAATGCTTCCAATGACTTTCTGTTATCTACAACCCTGCGATTCAGTGGTACTTTTTATTCCGTATTTCAATGAAGTAGAACCTGAGCAGTTAGTTTAATTAAATGCATTGGGAGCATTAGTGCATATACATTTTTTGCTCGTTGTAGTGTCTTCTTTTTCAATCTAATGGTGCCAAATGCCTGCTTTTGCGCATTATTGTGTTCTCCCAATCCGGTACCTATTATTCAATCCTTTCTAACACCAGGAGCAACAATTCTAATATCAGGAAAAAAAAACATTATTCGGTTCCTCAGAGTTGACCTGTCCAAATGGCTGGCGAACGCGCCAGCGAAGGTGGCATGGCGGGCGCCGCCCCTTAGTGGGGGTTGCCCAGCCGACCTCCTCCCCCCACTCCTCATACGGGTCAAGGGGGCAGGGATGGGGGAGGAACACGAGAACCCGCCCCCGGAAGTGGACGAGAGCCCGCGAAAAGTGAGGGGCGGGGCAGGAAGCCGAGGGAGGGACCGGCCCCATAAAGGGACAGGTTACAAGTACCAGCACATTCTCCCTCGGTTTCCTGCCTCGCCGGTTCGTGGATTTCGGATTTCGTTTCCCACCCACCCTCCCAAAAAACGAAATGTTTGTAATAATGTGTCTTTTGTTTTCCAGGTCGCCCAGCGGAGTTACATGGCGATCCCTTTAACAAAGCACTGGCAGACCCATAGGGGAATGATCAGCCAACAAGATTAGATTTACGGCGCTCCAGGAGTACTAGGCTCGGGGGAGGCCCTGTGAAAAAGGGGAGGGATGCAGGGGACTTCGGAGCCAATTCCAAGCCCAAAATTGCAAGGGGGCGGGGGGGCAAACGAATAACAAACTCACAAACAAAACCCTCAAGGGAAGTCGGTCGGGGGGGAGCAAGAGGAGAATACGGGGGGCTCAGGTAACAGTGACAAAATAACAGCAAGGGGAAGTCTTCACGGAAGGAGGGGGGCATGAGGGAAGGGAGGTGGGGGATCCAAGATAGGGCGGCAAGGGAATAGAGGGAACAGGGGGGAGGAAGCCAGCCCCAAGGAATAAGGGGGGGGGCAAGGACCAAAAGCTGGAGGACAGGAGACGGGGTATGGAAGAATAGGGCTGGGAAGTCTGCCCCTGGGGGGAAATGGAGCTAGGATAGGGAGGGGCAGAAACGGCAGGGAGGGGAGGCCTGGCGGGACCCGGAAAACGGGGGACCTGGTGAGTGGAGGAGCAAGCGAGGGAAGGAAGGAAGAAGGGAGAGGGTACACGCTGGCAGGGGGGCACCGGGCCAGACTCCACAGGGAGGCCTGGGGGGGAGAGGGAACTGGGAGGATTTAGGGGCTCGGCAAGACGGAAGGGAGACCTGGGGGGCGGCATAGATAGGATAGGGCTTCCGGTACAAGCGGCACTTGGGGGACGGAGGGGGGGAAAGAGTAGAGTAGAAAGGACTCAAACTAGACGGGCATCGCAAAGCGATGACCATATAGGCAGGCAGAAAGTTGTGGGCCGGCACCGGAGGGCGGTGTCGGCCTTAAAGGTACGGATGTGTAGCGTTGGGGCACTTGTGGTGGTGCTGGTATAGGAACCTGAACACTAGCGACGCGACGCACCGCGTGGCTGCCGGTTTTTACCTAGACCCAAAACCGGGACACGGTGAAAGTGTCAGGGGAGGGGGGGGCAGGGGATTCCCAACAAAGACCTAGAGCAAAAGGGGGGCCTGGGGCAAAAAATGTCGGTCATGGGAAATCTACAAACAGCCAGGGGTAGAAAGGGGTGAATAGCAAGGGCCGGGCTCAACCCGAGGCGTTCACCGGACGAGGATGGTAAGGGAGAGGGGGGGGGGGGAGGGCAAGGGATACCTAGGTAGCCGCACACAGAGTAGAATACCTGTGGTGGTGAATTACAGATCGTCTGTAAGATAACTCCAAGACTTTATGCAAAATAAAGCTGCTGAGGCATTTCACTCTTCCAACTTTACAAAGTGTCTGTGTTGTTTCTTTTTCAACATGTAATGTATGACATATGCCGGTTTGCGTGGGGGTGGGGGGAGAGGGGCCATGGGGCCAGGTCATGGAGGAGGGGGGAGGACGAGGCACTGGGGTGCCCACGCTAAGGAGTAAAAAAAAAAAAATGCTACTGTAGATTATGCCCTGCAAAATGCCCCGTTGAACCTTTTGGCGGGGGATGAGGGGGGTATCTATGTGGTCAGAGGAAAGGTGTTGCTCTCAGCTCAAGGGGAAATGTGAACTGTTAGGTTAGGATGTAGATCCAGACGTGTCAATAAAGCAATATTGCGTTGGCATACATACCCACATATTGCAATGCCTGAGAGGGAGATTCTCTCAGAGAAATCGGGAGAATTGAATGCCCCCATTCGATTGCATTCGGGTTCGATTTTTTTTATTCGAGTGGCATAGAAAAACAGCGACTTTTTTTGTAACAAAATCGTGAGGGTTGTCATGTATGCATTCGGTTGTGAGCCGTTGAGTGTGCGTCACAGTTCTGGGGCCTGCAAGGAGCGAGGGCGGGATTTACTTCGAGGCCAGGGATGCAGGCCCCTGCAGCCTAAACGGCCGGGGAGGAGCTAAGGCGCTGGGCGAAGCCTGCTGTCGCCTACAGGGCGGGTTTATAGTGCTGCTGACGTGCTGAGGGGATTGAGGACAGAGCTCGGCCTCCCAGAGAAGCGCTTGACTGCAGTACAGGACGCGCATGCCCCCCTTCCCCTCCCCCCGTAAAAATCCCCCACGATGACTGCCCTTGGCCTAGTACCATCCTGGAGCTCACACACGTATACCATTACCATACCCAAAGCTCTCAAACTGGGCTCTGCCGCCGAGTTGCATTCTCACGCGGTTCCATTACAAACGGAGGACTACAAGTCCCAGAATGCAAAGCGCAAATCACATTTGGGTGGTGCGCTAACGACGCCTGGCAGGGGCCAACTTGAGAGTTCTGCTGCGCGCTAAGGAAGCGACCGTTTATGATTGCATTATGTCTTACTATCGGATCCTCTGCGCCTGCAAGTGTCCCTTCCCCCTCCATGCATCCATCCCCTGCCCTCCCACCCCCTGAGGGGTTTAATCCATACTCACGGTCTCTGCTGAATGGGTATTAAGCGAGTGAGGGTCCCGCTCGGTTGTGTCTAGGGGCGCATGGCTTTAGGTACCATCCCCTTGTTGATTCTGATGGTGCTTCTGCGCTGTTTGTGGGGTTGCAGGGCTTGTTTCAGGGTCTTTTTTGTTGTTGCGGGGATGCAGGTCCTTCTGGGTTGTTTCTCTAATACTGCGCAGGTCCCACCGGGGAGGGGGCTTCTCTTTTGGGGTGCCTGCGCTTCTAGGTTAGTTCAGTTAGGGGGGTGTGCTGATTTTACACGTGGGCTGAAGCCAGCTGTGTTTTGAACAAATGGGGCTACTGCACACTCGCCGACAGGCCATAAACTTCCTAGAGGGGAGGAGTCATCCACCCACAGCCAATTAGAATGATGCCCCAGGTTGGGTGATGGTTGCGAACTGGCGATTGGCCTCGTACAAGTACCAAAAAAAGGATGGATAGTATACAGAAAACGATAGGGAAATTAAAATGAGCGGGACCAGGGCTAAGCAAGACCGGATCCAGACACTCGAGGGATTGGGATAGGAGTATCCCTACACATTTCTTTTGCAGGGCCAGGGACAGTACTAAGCCTTCTGGCGCTCCCTTTGGCCCAGTTGACGTTATGGGAAGTGGCATCGCAGCACACAATCATGTGGATGAAGCACTGCCTCGTCATTTTTTTTATGGTACTTCATTTTCTCCTCCAGAACCAAAAGTTGATGGATAGAATGATTTGGCGCTTTCATAACCACTGTTTTTGCTCTGGACAGCATTACGTATTGCGATAGTTTAGTTAGCGGTCTGTGATCTTACAAAAAGAAATTAACTATGCAGATCAGTCTTAGCCTTGCAAACAATGGCAGTAGTCCAGAGTGAACTGTTGGGCCAAGTCGCATCTGCACAGGAGAAAAAGCAACAATGACATGTTTGGACCTTGTTTTGTCTCATCACTTGGGTGGAGCCAAACTGACCACCCCTCCAGGCACACATGATGTTCAATACGCCTGGAAGTGTTTTAGTGCGGGGGAGGGGTGCGTGTGTGATGGATGAAATTAATGACTACCATAATGATGAGGCCTGACAACCAAATAGAGTGGACAAACTTTGGTCACAAGCTTTATTGTCTCATGAGCTATGTGTAAAGAAAGCCAACAAAAACATAATGAAAAAAACAACACAAATTTTGGGGAACAAAGGATCAGATGAGCGGGGACCCTACTCCCACATGGGGCCAACTCAAGGCTGATCCCTGCCGCCCATCATACTAAAGCTTGCGACTTACTGTGGACCCAGCGTGTGAGCTGTGTCCGGTTTATCTTCCGTTACATGTTTACCCCTTTCAAGTGTCATTTTTCAATTCAATCTTTAATTCTATGTCAAAACGGAGGCGAGCATTATGCTTCATCTTATTATTTATTACTCTGCAGCAGTTTCAACAAAATATAAACATTTTTCAATCCTTCCATTTAAGTAACATTTTTTTTTCTTCAAAAAACTTCATATCCCATCAGTCTTGGGTCCCTGTGCTGCAGTGTCCTGGTCATTTGACCTAGTCCTTCCTCTTCCTGTAACCCTCCTCTTCTTTTCCTGCTCTCCAGAGATAAGTACTCTTTTCACTTAGCTGCGTAATCTGACAGCATTTGAAGTAGGGTTATTGTTGAGGTTAATGTGACATACAGACATTTGACACTAATTCACTGTCGGGTTGATTCTACACTAGAGCGCAGGGACCGCGCAGCGTAGAAAGGATGCTTTAATCTGTAAAGAGAAACATCTGGTGGCCCCGTGCTGCATTTTCAGCACTCTGGGGGCTTGCCAGAGGCCTTTTTCCTCACTCGCGTAAGACGCGAACGAGTGAAGAGCCCCCGGGGCGGAGCGAACTCGTGAGAGGGCGGCTCGCTGAGAGCCACACGCGCAGACCCCACCCTCGTGGGGTGTTAGGAAAGATTTCGTAATTGTAGGTAATTTTCCTTCCATGTGGCAACCCCTAAACTTTTTGCTGTTGTTTTTCACCTTGTTCTTGACTTTGCCAGAGAAGTGCAGCCTTCTGCCACACTCCTCTGGGCTTTCGCTCCTTTCTTACGGGGAAACTGACATGCCCTTAAGACAGTCAGTACCGGGGAACGCTGTTTCCCGTAGTTTCTTTTATCATGTTGCGGCTTTAGTGCAACATGACACAAGAGGGCACTGTAAGCTAAGTTACAGCTCTCTTGGGCCTCTAGCCTTCTACAGGCCCTAGATACTCGTTTAGGATTGTATTTGATCGGTGCAAGTAATTCAGGGACGGGAATGGTGGCAGCAATCGTTTCTTTGTATTTTGAGCTCCTTTTGGCGTTCTAAGCGCGTTTTCTGCACTTAACCCAAAATGGCCAGACCACGAGGCTCCTTTGTCCTGTCCGCTGACCGTCTTGCTCCCTTCACCTTCCCCAGGTCGAGCCGACCCGGGGCCTTCCTTATTTGGGCATGTACTTTCCCGCGAAACACAGATGCTTTCTCGGGCTTCCACATGTCTTGTGTGTGCCTCCAGGGTGTGGGCTGGGATGTCTGGTCCCAATACACATCCTGGGTGCCAGAGAGTCTAGGGTGGTGTGAATGCCTGGGACCACCGTGGTCCGTGATTGGTCCACGAATGGTGTGAGTGTTGATGAGCGGATCTCCCATTGGGTCCCCTCCGTTTTGGCGCGAAGGGAACCGTGGATAAGAGGGGGCTGGAAACACCACTACCATGTCGATCTCCTGAGTTCTCACGAACGAAGGAATACAGGAGCCAAGTATCCTGCAACCAAGAGGCTGGACCGAGGAATCGCTGGTGACCCGCTGAAGGACTCCTCCTCTGCACTGCTGTCGCCTTGTGAAACCCTTTTCACCTTTGATCGAACCAGAAGGCCTGTACTGGTACTTCGACCCTTGGAATAGCGGGAACAGCTATTCTCGGCATCTTCACCATCTCCTGCCAGTAAGCCTTCGGAAGCGTCTCTGGGCCATCCAGTAGACTGACCAGCTTACACGGGAGTCTTGCTCTGTAACCGCTTCCAGGTTGTGTAGTATTTCGAGTCCTTGTCACTCTCACACGCTTCATACACTTGGCGTTCCCAGGTAGGAAGTGAGTAGTGTACATTTGGCTCAGATACACACGGCCGCTCCGTTGCCCTGCTGTGGTGACAAAACTGTGCAGGTTTCTTCGATTGGGACGTCTTTTTACTCAACACGACGACGAGGCGTTCCCTGCTCTTCTGAACCTGCCAGCTGCTGAAACTGACGCGGAGAAGCCTGGGTCTGCTTGCATCGGGGACCGGTGAGTAGTTTAGCTAGGATCTGGTCGCCCTCCTGCAGGAGCCCATTGCTTTTCCCCGCTGTGTAAAAAAGCACCCTTTTGCCGTACTCGCGCTCTGCTTCTGCCCACTCTGGAGGCTGCGCTTGAGTCGCGGAACTTGTTCTCCTTCATTTGTGCACTGAACTGAACTGCCTGATTTCCTTAGAAGAGACTCTCCTTTTGCCCGTTGGCACCAGCGTGTGCAGGTACTTTGAGCACAAGGCTCCACTCTTCGCAGGGCTCGGACTTCCATCTAGTTAGGTGCCTCTGAAGGCGAACTGAGTCTAAAGCATTGTATCGCACTGCCTGTTTTCCTTCCCTTGCAGGTGGACTACACATTTCGTGCATATAACGCTTGCGACTGTCGTATTTGTATATATATTGTGTTGATATGGTATGTGTTGGTTTACTATCGTTATATTGTGATTTTCTCGCTACGGTCATTGTTTTAAAGGCCTTAAAATAAATGTGTATATATTTTTTATATAACACCTGTTTGGAGTAGTTTGTAAGTGATCTTGCTTTGTGTGCTCATTGCGGGCTTTCAGTCACCCTCACCCCTCTTGAGACCTAGTCTTGACCGCCGCGATCGCTACCTTGATTGGTCTGGCTCGTCCAGAGGTTACCCTGTTCCAAGTAATTAGGTTGGCCTTCTGAACTTCTGCGCCACCAGGACAGACAGAGTTCAGAAATCCATCTTAACAAATTGGTGTACAGCGGTGGGATACGACTGAAGGTATCCAGTGTTGCGCACGAACTAAGGCATTTCAGGTTATTCCAACCAGGACACGTAGTGAATTGTTGTAGTATAACTTTAAAAAGGCCATAGTCCTATCTAACAGTATGGAAACAAATACCTTGTTAACTTTAAATGCTTCCAAATCAGAAACACTGAAAAAGATGTGTGCGGAGAGAGGTGTTTCCTCTCAAGGCACGAAATTGGAAATGATCCAAAGAATCGTGGCGTGGCAAGAAGCGCAGCTTGACGCTATAACTTCTGAGGACAGTGCAGAAGGTGGTGGGGCTGCTCTCACTGGTACAACCGACGGTTCTGCCGCTGCACTGATCCATCGCGACCACGAGGACAGGGAGGATGTGATGTCTAATGTTTCCTCTGCCAGTGCTGATGGGGAGGCTATGCTTGAATTCAAGAAGCAAGAGCTGCGGTTTAGGCAGCAGGAGCTTGAATTCAGCATAGCCAAACTAAAAATCGAACAGGCAGAAAAACAAAAAGACAGGGATCACCAGTTGGAACTGGCCAAGCTTCAGTTTGCAAATGGGTCCAAGGGTCCTGGACATGGGTCTGGGGCTTCCTCTCATCCACGGTTTCCGAAAGATCTGCTCAGTGTGTATGAGGAAAGGAATGACATTATGGACTGGCTGAATGCGTTTGAGTATGCATGCAAAGTTCAACAAGTTGACAATGCTGATAAGATTGCATGGTTACTCAGCAGACTGCCCCATTCTGGCTGTAGTGCCATTATGGAAATGTCGAAGGCTGAGCGAGCTGATTTCGCAATGTTAAAGCAAACTCTCATTTTAAAGTTTGGGAAGACTCCGGCCCAATATTTGAAACGTTTCAGAGAGTATAAGAAAAAGGAAGGTGGTACTTGGGTATCTTATGTCGCTGAATCCTTGAAAAACTTAACTGGCTGGGTCGAAGGGTATAAGGTTTCTACCTTCGAAGGCATGATAAATCTTGTCATGCTGGAACACATTTTTGCTTCTTCTTCCCCGGAGCTTAAGCAGCATTTGGCCGATTCGAAGGAGATAGATCCTAAGAAGCTGGCCATTGCAGCAGACTTATGGGTGTCACATCGAGTGTCCCATAAGGACAAAACTCATCCTGGTAAGCAGGAGGAAGGGAAAAAGTCCAAAGATATGGAGGGTGGAGAATCTGCTAAATCTTCTTCCCATAAGGGCCACAAAAAGAAAAATAAGGGTAGGACACAAGAGAACTCACAGGGTAGTGGAGGTCAGCCTCCGAAACAAAACTCTGGTTACAATAAGCCTCCCTATGTAAACAGACCCAATGGATCTTGTTTTGCTTGTGGAGCAACTGACCACGTGAAGGGGGATCCCCGTTGTAAGGTTAGACCTTTGGGGGTCCACTCCGCTAATCTGGCCTTCTCCTCCTACGAGGAAGAAGAGATTACAGGAGCATCCTTCTCCTCAGACTCATTTCCCAGCGGGATAGAGGCTGAGGTAGTTTTAGTGTCCCTGGGTTCCTGGGAGCCTAAAGTCGCAGAGGCTTATGCTAGGATTCCGGATAATACCAAGCACTACTTTAAAGACAGTGTGCTGATCAATGGAGTAGATACTCCAGCTCTTAGGGATAGTGGGTGCAGGTGCACTGTAGTGGATTCTACCTTGGTAGACTCAGAGGAAGTTGCCAGAGCTACTCTGATGCCCACTAAGTTGGCTGACGGCCCCCTCCGTATGTTTCCCGTAATACCTGTAAATCTTACTTTAAATGGTACAGCAGTCAGGATTCCAGTGAGCATTCAGAGAAACGTCCCGGGAAAGGTCTTGTTAGGTAATGATCTCAGAGCTTTAGGGCTCGTAGGAGATACTGCCGAAAGACCCTACACACGGTCTCAAGCACGGGCAGCATTGGCCAAGACCAATACGCTGCCCCAGCCGAAGGGGAAACCCAAGGCGAAAGGAGTCGACAAGTCACGACGAGGGAAAGAGAATATTCCCCCGAGCTCGCCTACCACTGCGGTGGAGGAAGTTGGTCAATCGCCCGGGCCTGACGAGGAGGTGGCGATGCCTGAAGTATTCGACCCCAACGATCATCCTGAACTAAAAGACTTGTTAGTTGAAGGAGGTCCTGATAGGGACGAATTCAGTAAAGGCCAACGTGAGTGCCCATCTCTGGAAGGCCTAAGGAGACAGGCCTGCTCCCAGCTTGAGGGTGAACCTCCTGGGACGCATAGGATTTATTGGGAAGGTGGCCTCCTGTATAGTGAGCCCACAGAGTCTACAGAAGGAGACCATAGGAGGTTGGTGGTTCCCCTTGCTGTTAGGCCCTTCCTCCTGCAGTTGGCGCATGAAGTTCCCCTTGCTGGTCACCTTGGTATGAAGAGGACCAAGCAAAGGTTATCCATGCACTTCTACTGGCCCAAGATGGGGGTGCAAGTAGAAAGTCACTGCAGGAGTTGTACCTCCTGCCAGTTGTCTGGTAAGGTTGGCGCGACAATCCAAGCTCCGTTGGTACCGCTCCCAGTTGTGGGGGTACCATTTGAAAGGGTAGGGATCGACATCGTTGGTCCCCTTGACCCGCAAACATCCTCGGGCAATAGGTTTATCCTGGTGCTGGTCGACCATGCAACCAGGTATCCTGAGGCCATCCCATTGAAAACTGTAACTGCCAAGTCAGTTGCAAAAGCTTTACTCGGCATATTTACTAGGGTTGGCTTCCCTAAAGAAGTTGTGTCGGATCGTGGCAGCAACTTTATGTCGAAGTATATGCAGGCTATGTGGAAAGAATGTGGGGTCACCTACAAGTTCTCTTCTGCATACCACCCCCAGACCAATGGTCTGGTGGAACGTTTCAACAGAACGTTAAAGAGCATGATTGGGGCTCTGGAGGAGCCTCAGAGAAGAAAATGGGATCTTCTTTTACCATGCTTACTGTTTGCCTACCGAGAGGTACCACAGGAGGGTGTTGGCTTCAGCCCCTTCGAACTTCTGTTCGGTCATCCCGTACGGGGACCCTTAGCCATCGTCAAAGAGGGATGGGAGATGCCCACTCCCCCTGTTACTACCAACGTAGTTGATTATGTGCTAGGGCTCAGAAAACGGATGGTACTTCTGATGGGCTTGGCTAGTGATAAATTGAAGGCAGGGCAAGCGCTGGTGAAACATTGGTACGACCAGAAAGCTTCCCTCATCAACTTTACACCTGGTCAGCAAGTCCTGATCATGAATCCCATAAGGCCTTGAGCTTTACAGGACAAATGGTCAGGCCCTTACACAGTGGTGGAGCCCCTGGGTGAGGTTAACTATTTAGTGGACCTTGGAAGGCCTGGACAGGCTCCAAAAGTGTTTCACGTGAATAGGCTGAAGGCTTTCGTACCAAGAGTCGAAATCGCAGCACTGCTACTGGCTTCAGATGTTGAGGAAGAGGAGTCTGAACCTCTCCCCGACCTGTTCCAGAGCGGTCCTTCAGATAGCTCCTTTGAGGGTGTCCGAGTGGCCCCTCACCTGACTTCTGATCAGCAGGCTGAGGTGAAAAGTTTGCTTAGGCAGTTTTCCCCCCTGTTTTCACAGTCGCCTGGTTTGACACCTTGGTGCACACATAACATTGACACAGGAGACAGTGTACCTACCAAAAGTAGGGGATACAGGATGTCAGACAAAGTACGGTCTTATATTAAGACCGAGGTCAACAAGATGTTAGACCTTGGGGTGATTGAACCCTCTAGTAGTCCTTGGTCCAGCCCTGTGGTTTTGGTTCCAAAGGCAGGCACTTCTGAATTGAGGTTCTGCGTGGATTACAGGGCTCTGAATGCTGTCACCAAGACAGATGCACACCCCTTGCCTCGAACAGATGAGCTGGTGGATACTTTGGGTGCCTCCAAGTACCTCAGCACGTTTGACCTCACTGCTGGCTATTGGCAAATAGCTTTAGCAGAGCATGCCAAGGAGAAGACAGCATTTTCTACTCCAGACGGCCTTTACCAATTCCGGGTAATGCCGTTCGGATTGAAGAATGCACCTGCCACTTTCCAGAGGCTTGTGAATCATGTGTTGAATGGGTTGGACGAATTCTGTCTTGCATATCTGGACGATATAGCAGTTTTCAGTGCCACCTGGGAAGACCATGTGAAACACCTCGGGATTGTGCTCCAGGCTCTTCAGAAAGCCCACTTGACCATAAAGGCTAGTAAATGCCAGATTGGACAAGGCTCAGTGGTTTACCTTGGACATGAAGTAGGTGGAGGGAGGATACAGCCTCTACCCAGTAAAGTACAAGCAGTACAAGACTGGCCTACCCCCACTACGCAAACCCAAGTGAGAGCCTTCTTAGGACTCACGGGGTATTACCGCAATTTTGTGGCAGACTATGGCATCATAGCTGCCCCTCTGACTGCCCTCACAACTCCGAAGAAACCCAAGAAGGTAACTTGGACCGACGAGTGTGAGAAGGCCTTCAATGGCTTAAAAGACTCCTTGTGCCAGGCCCCTGTCCTCAGGGCCCCTGATTATCAAAGACCTTTTATCGTGCAGACGGACGCCTCTGACACTGGGATAGGAGCTGTACTATCACAAGTAGATGAGAAGGGTAAGGAACACCCTATCGGTTTTATTAGTCGCCAGTTTAAGGACAGAGAGCTCAGATGGTCCACGGTAGAGAAAGAATGTTTCTCTGTTGTGTGGGCCCTAAGGAAGCTGAGGCCCTACCTCTATGGGACCCACTTCACTGTGCAAACTGACCATAAGCCGTTAAAGTGGCTAATGAACATGAAGGGGGAGAATCCAAAGTTGCTTAGGTGGTCCATAAGTCTACAAGGCTTCGACTTCACTATTGAGCATAGGCCAGGTGTCCAACATAGCAATGCTGATGGGTTGTCCAGAATGTTTAACTGACCTGAACAAGAGACTCATCCAGGGGTGGATTAGTTCCCCCTGTCCATAGTCTGGGAGGGGCGAGTGTTAGGAAAGATTTCGTAATTGTAGGTAATTTTCCTTCCATGTGGCAACCCCTAAACTTTTTGCTGTTGTTTTTCACCTTGTTCTTGACTTTGCCAGAGAAGTGCAGCCTTCTGCCACACTCCTCTGGGCTTTCGCTCCTTTCTTACGGGGAAACTGACATGCCCTTAAGACAGTCAGTACCGGGGAACGCTGTTTTCCGTAGTTTCTTTTATCATGTTGCGGCTTTAGTGCAACATGACACAAGAGGGCACTGTAAGCTAAGTTACAGCTCTCTTGGGCCTCTAGCCTTCTACAGGCCCTAGATACTCGTTTAGGATTGTATTTGATCGGTGCAAGTAATTCAGGGACGGGAATGGTGGCAGCGATCGTTTCTTTGTATTTTGAGCTCCTTTTGGCGTTCTAAGCGCGTTTTCTGCGCTTAACCCAAAATGGTGGCCTGGCTCCCAAAATGGCCAAACCACGAGGCTTCTTTGTCCTGTCCGCTGACCGTCTTGCTCCCTTCACCTTCCCCAGGTCGAGCCGACCCGGGGCCTTCCTTATTTGGGCATGTACTTTCCCGCGAAACACAGATGCTTTCGCAGGCTTCTACTTGTCTTGTGTGTGCCTCCAGGGTGTGGGCTGGGATGTCTGGTCGCAATACACATCCTGGGTGCCAGAGAGTCTAGGGTGGTGTGAATGCCTGGGACCACCGTGGTCCGTGATTGGTCCACGAATGGTGTGAGTGTTGATGAGCGGATCTCCCATTGGGTCCCCTCCGTTTTGGCGCGAAGGGAACCGTGGATAAGAGGGGGCTGGAAACACCACTACCATGTCGATCTCCTGAGTTCTCACGAACGAAGGAATACAGGAGCCAAGTATCCTGCAACCAAGAGGCTGGACCGAGGAATCGCTGGTGACCCGCTGAAGGACTCCTCCTCTGCACTGCTGTCGCCTTGTGAAACCCTTTTTACCTTTGATCGAACCAGAAGGCCTGTACTGGTACTTTGACCCTTGGAATAGCGGGAACAGCTATTCTCGGCATCTTCACCATCTCCTGCCAGTAAGCCTTCGGAAGCGTCTCTGGGCCATCCAGTAGACTGACCAGCTTACACGGGAGTCTTGCTCTGTAACCGCCGCCAGGTTGTGTAGTATTTCGAGTCCTTGTCACTCTCACACGCTTCGTACACTTGGCGTTCCCAGGTCGGAAGTGAGTAGTGTACATTTGGCTCAGATACACACGGCCGCTCCGTTGCCCTGCTGTGGTGACAAAACTGTGCAGGTTTCTTCGATTGGGACGTCTTTTTACTCAACACGACGACGAGGCGTTCCCTGCTCTTCTGAACCTGCCAGCTGCTGAAACTGACGCGGAGAAGCCTGGGTCTGCTTGCATCGGGGACCGGTGAGTAGTTTAGCTAGGATCTGGTCGCCCTCCTGCAGGAGCCCATTGCTTTTCCCCGCTGTGTAAAACAGCACCCTTTTGCCGTACTCGCGCTCTGCTTCTGCCCACTCTGGAGGCTGCGCTTGAGTCGCGGAACTTGTTCTCCTTCATTTGTGCACTGAACTGAACTGCCTGATTTCCTTAGAAGAGACTCTCCTTTTGCCCGTTGGCACCAGCGTGTGCAGGTACTTTGAGCACAAGGCTCCACTCTTCGCAGGGCTCGGACTTCCATCTAGTTAGGTGCCTCTGAAGGCGAACTGAGTCTAAAGCATTGTATCGCACTGCCTGTTTTCCTTCCCTTGCAGGTGGACTACACATTTCGTGCATATAACGCTTGCGACTGTCGTATTTGTATATATATTGTGTTGATATGGTATGTGTTGGTTTACTATCGTTATATTGTGATTTTCTCGCTACGGTCATTGTTTTAAAGGCCTTAAAATAAATGTGTATATATTTTTTATATAACACCTGTTTGGAGTAGTTTGTAAGTGATCTTGCTTTGTGTGCTCATTGCGGGCTTTCAGTCACCCTCACCCCTCTTGAGACCTAGTCTTGACCGCCGCAATCGCTTCCTTGATTGGTCTGGCTCGTCCAGAGGTTACCCTGTTCCAAGTAATTAGGTTGGCCTTCTGAACTTCTGCGCCACCAGGACAGAGTTCAGAAATCCGTCTTAACATGGGGGCGGGGCTTAAACGCTGGAAAAGCCAGCAAGCCGATTGGGAGAGCACGCGGCCCCCTCCCTTGGAGAGGAGGGGCTAAGCGTTTCATGGGCATTGCGCTCCGGTCTCCCTTAAGTGACAGATCGAGGACATTGTTTGAAAAGCCCCAAAGACTCCGGAGAGAATATAAATCCATACTATAAGCACCAGAGCTATTTACAGCTTGATCCTGAGCATATACTAAATACAGTGCAAAGCACTGATTGAGAAAGAAGCTGCCTGGCAGCACAGGTGCAGCCTCAAGTATACAGAGTGAGCAGTGGACGTGCCACTACACCTGAGAGGGTACTACTAGGCACCTACCAGCACACAGTATGGCTGAGTTTAAATGGAGTGAGGAGGAGCAAAAAGCCATGTACCCAGAGGACTTGGCTCATAGCTTCAAAGAAGTGCTGGGAGAATCACTTATAGAGGCAGTGGCTCAAGGGGTCAGACCCCTTCAAGAAAGGCTGGAAACAATTGAGGTATTGCTGAGCCAAAGAGACAGAAGCACCACACCACAAGCAAGCATGTCCACAAGGGCCGTGCCAGAGGGCCCACAGGGGTGTAGGAAGGCCCGGAAGAGCAAGGATTCTTCTGACCCCCCCGGGCCAACCAGAAGGGACAGATCCAAAGGCCCCAGAGGCGACCAACGCTTTTAATAGGCTGAGAGAAGCCTTCATGACTAAGTCGGTGGTGCCGAGTCTCACAACCCCCTACCCAGGGGAAGAGAATATGGGCAACACAGAGGAAGAGGTTTTCCCCGAAGAGGAACCTGCAGAATCCCCAATCTCCTCGCAAGAGGAAGTCGATAAGGAAGGGGATGAAGGAAGCCTGCCTCCACCAAAAAAGAGGCTGAGGAAACTATTGAGGTATTGCTGAGCCAAAGAGACAGAAGCACCACACCACAAGCAAGCATGTCCACAAGGGCCGTGCCAGAGGGCCCACAGGGGTGTAGGAAGGCCCGGAAGAGCAAGGATTCTTCTGACCCCCCCCGGGCCAACCAGAAGGGACAGATCCAAAGGCCCCAGAGGCGACCAACGCTTTTAATAGGCTGAGAGAAGCCTTCATGACTAAGTCGGTGGTGCCGAGTCTCACAACCCCCTACCCAGGGGAAGAGAATATGGGCAACACAGAGGAAGAGGTTTTCCCCGAAGAGGAACCTGCAGAATCCCCAATCTCCTCGCAAGAGGAAGTCGATAAGGAAGGGGATGAAGGAAGCCTGCCTCCACCAAAAAAGAGGCTGAGGAAACTAAACAATCTAGAGGACGAGGAGACCTCAGATATGTTTCATCCAGAAGAGATTCGAAACCCGAAATCCTCAGAATGGGTGCCCTCCCCAAGAGTCGCAAGATACATGACTCAAAGACTGCGCAAGGCGCTAGAGAAGGAGGTGAGGCAAAGGATGAGGGCAGAGTGCCCAAAACCGTAACTACCGGGCAAGATAGCAGAAGCACCGGAGCTGGACCCTAAGATGCTGGCTTTTGACGCCAAATCCAACAGGGACCCCCGCAAAGGGATCGATCGATTGTGGCAGAGTTGTCAGGAGAAAGTCATGGATCTGGCCGGTCCCCTAGCCAAGATCATGGACTTGGCAGAGCGAGCGAGAGACACCGGAGAATAAGTGGACCCAGAGGTACTAGCAAACTGGGCACAGAGAGCGGTGTGCTTGTTGGGGAATGCCAATTGCGCAATATCCTCCGAACGCAGAAGAGGACGACTGCTTAAAATAGACCCCAAGTTAGGGGATCTGTCCTCATACGAAGCGGGCGAAACAGCACAAGGGCTACTGTTCAGTGAGACCTTTGGAAAAGAGATCAGGAGATTCGTAGGGACCTACACCTCCCTGGAAAAGGCACAAGCCTCCATAAAAAAGATCTTCCCGGAAGAGTTTTTGGTGGGACCGGTCGGTATAGAGGCCGAGCGACCGGTCGCTACCAGACGTCCAGGAGGCCTCAATCGAACAGAGCACAATACTGGGAGAATAAGCAGCCAGACACCTTCTTCCCACCCAGAGGTCGCTTCCCCAGAGGAAGGCGAGGCAGAGGCAAGGGAAGAGGACAAAACTTCCCCACGGGTGAGAGCATCCACATACCCACCAGTAGGGGGGAGGACAGCGGAATGCTGGGGAAACTGGCGCGCGTTTTCCAACGACGCTTGGGTACTGCAGACAGCCAAAGGCTTGCATATAGAATTAACCAGACCCCCTCCCAGTACAAAGCCCCCCGACCAATAGTATCAGCGCAAACAGAGAAAGACTTGCTACACGCAGAACTACAGAACCTAGCGGAGAAACGAGCAATCGAACCCTGCAAAGCTCCGAGGTTCATAAGCAATATGTTTCTGGTTCACAGAAAAGACAAAGTGAGACCAGTTATAAATTTAAAAGACATGAACAATTGGGTAGTCTACAATCATTTCAAGATGGAAGGTACCCACCAATTAAGAGACACGCTCAGACAAGGTGCCTGGTTCGCGAGGATAGATCTGAAAGATGCTTATCTTACGATACCAGTACAAAGAGAATACCGTCCCTTTCTAGCTTTCGACTGGGACGGGCAATTGTGGCAATTTGCGACAATGCCATTTGGACTAGCATCAGCGCCCTGGGCATTTACGAAACTGATGAAGCCAGTAGCATCAGGGAGAAAGGGATATGGATCATTGTCTACCTAGACGATATCCTGCTAACGGCAAGCAGCAAAGACATACTACGCTACCAGACCAGCTGGGTAGCGAATCTCCTGGCCTCCCTAGGTTTCCTAGTGAACCGAGAGAAGTCGAGGTGATGCCAGCAAAGAGGATAGAGTTCCTAGGTTTCATCATAGACACCAGGACAGCTACCTTAGAGTTACCGAACAGGAAGATTGGGGACAGAAAAAGAGGAATAAGGAACGGTCTCAGCAGAACAGTCACATCGCTGCGAACGATTGCACGAATAGTTGGCCTGTTAGCAGTGTCAATTCAAGCAATATTTCCAGGGCCCCTGCATTATCGGGCACTGCAGCGGCTGAAGATAAGACATCTTAAGCAGGGCCTCAGCTACCACAAGCTAGTGCCCCTAGACCAAGAGTCCAGAACAGAACTAGAGTGGTGGCTGCAGAACATGGAGGCTTGTAACGGCAGAGCCATTTTTGGCGACGGACCTGACAATGTAATAGAATCAGACGCCAGCAGAGCAGGCTGGGGAGCCCGGTGCGGGGAGCTCCAGACAGGAGGAAGATGGAGCTTGGAGGAACTCAGACTGCACATAAACTTTCTAGAACTATTAGCCGTCTCATTCGTGATCAAAGCTTTCACGAAAGACAGGGTGAATTCATGTATCCTACTGAAGACGGACAACATCTCAGCAGTCAGGTACATAAATCACTTAGGTGGAACGAAGTCTAGATTATTAGCGGAAATAGCCAAGGACTTTTGGCACTCGTGAATGGAGTCAGGAACTTCAGTAATAGCAGAATACCTACCGGGCTCTCTGAATGTAGTAGCAGACTGGACTTCCAGACATCTAGCAGACTCCAGCGACTGGATGTTGGACATAGCAATTTGTTGGCAGATAGAAGACCTCTGGAGCCCAAGTCACACAGATCTGTTTGCGTCCAGACTGAACGCACAGAAGAACAGATTTTTCAGCTGGAGGCTGGACCCAGCGGCAGCAGGGGCAGATGCCTTCCTGCAAGATTGGAGAGAATAGACGCTATACATGCTTCCTCCATTCGTAATGATAAGCAGAGTTTTAACGAAAGTATGCAGAGAAGCAGCAAATCTGATAATAGTAGTTCTGATATGGAAGTCGCAAGTATGGTTTCCAGCGCTCATGGGGCTAATATCCAACTATCCGAGAATGTTGCCTCAAAGAGAAAACCTTCTCACAAACCCAATTGGGTCGTGTGACCCTCTGGGGAATTCCAGTGATTTTACTGAAGGCAAAATTATCGAGGCTGAAATATCCGGAACCAAAGTGCATATATATTAATGTTGGTTCATTTATTTTGAGTGTGGCTCATTACATCTTCCATGCTATGCGGTCATCACACTGCTACTCTACGCACTGTGCATTGATGTCTAGCAAAGTCCCCATGCATGTATTGATACATGTTTGGGGGCCTTTTCCCTAATTTGGAGACTGTGGTGTTACATACTATAATTTTACACCTTGGTCAGTTTTAGTTTATCTCCACTGATCACTGACAATAGCATTTGCAAAGCACTGTGCTCGAATTCTTTAGTTTTAGCATATATACACACTCCCTTCCAACATGGCCGCCCCTGTTCCCTTTTAGTTGGTAGCAGTCGTTGCCATTGACATAGTTGAGGGACTGTTGTTGATGGTGTATTTACCACTGTCCAACCCTCTCCCCCTCACGTGATCAAGCGCTCAGTATAGCGCAAAACGCGTTGTTTGCAGGCTGCTACACCTAGGCGTCCTGTTGTTGTTCTGTCTTCTATGTGCTGCTCTGTGTCGTGCATTTGTTCTCTGCACGATGCTTTTGTTTTTTAATTTGATAAAACATTAAAGACATCAGTAATTCTTATACTGTGTCTGTTGTTTTTTCCGAACCTTTATTGAACCTGGCATCTGTTTTTGTGCCTGCGGGAGTGCGATTCGTTTTTTACTCCCTTTCTGTTATTTTGTCTAACACGGAGCGTTCCGTGTTTGAATCTGCACCGGGACCGTTACGTTGTGCGCGTCCTACTTTCATGCTTCGTGTTCTGAAGAGGATTGCTGCCGCTGGAGGCAGATGATACTGCCGATAGGACTGGGAGCCAATACACGCACAGGAATATTACAACTGAGGCCACCTTGCCGGCTGGCGCTTTCACGTGTGCCGGAGGACGCACAGGAGATCGCTGCAAGGTAAGCGTGTGCTGTCAGTTTGTTTCCATTTCCCTGTTGCTTTACACGCATTCATTGAAGTTGGCTCCTTGCCCAGACCAGTTATTAGGTCTCTCTGGTTACCGTTCTCATCACTAATAGACAGTACTCCGCTCCTTGGGTTCTTGTTTGGACATTTTTTTGATTATATTCCTGATTTTTGCAGCCATAGTATGACGAGCATGCAGGACGCCTGGGTAGCAGCCCGGCTACTCCAAGCCAAGGATTTATTCTGCGAAGAGCAGGAATCTATCTCCACACTACCCACTAGTGGGGTAAATAAAAAAGTCAGCAGCAATGTGAGCAAGGAAGTGTTCCTGCTGAGGGAATACGAGAGACTCCGACAAAGGGAAATATCCAAGTGGTGGGAGGAGCACTCTCTTCAAAATTATTAAGACATTGAGAGAATACCACGAGGCTTACGCATTATGACTACTCCGTCCAAAATCCACTAATGCTCGAGGAATGGGGAGAAGCTAGCAAAGGTTGCTCTGGCAAGTTTCTGACAATCTTAGTAAAGTATGCCAAATTGGATCGTGAACAAGCATTCAAAGAATTAGGTAATGTAGAGGTTGATCTTACCAAAGTCCCCACAACAGAGGAAGGCAAATCTCTACGCAAAAAAATTGATGAAGCTCTAATTATATATGGAGATGAAATTAAACAGCGTAAACACAGGAAATTTCTACGAGACAAAACAGACTATGAGATGGGTCGTGTCTTTACATTTGCTAAACGTTTTGACTCTCTCCGCAAAACCAATGCTACACAGTCAATGTCTGTTCCATCTGGTGATCTAGCCGCGACCACCTCTGAGTCAGATATTTCTGCATCTGAGACTGACGAACCCATTCCTAAAATGAATTTTTTAGATGAAATGATACTTTTATGTCAGGATGGGAAAAATAAAAAAAGAGGCAGAGGTCATGGCAAGCCTAAAGGACGAGGAAGAGGACAAAAATCGCAGGCAAAAAAATCATCCACCAAGGCCGACGTGGGAACAGGTCAAAAGGCGCAGCAACAGGGCAGAGCAACACGCTCTGGGGCCAAAAACTAACTATAGACAATATGAAGATTCACCAAATTATCAACTTGTCGTCTCATGTCCTCACGAAATCCCAGACCTCGTTGTTATCACTGGGTCTTAATTTCTGTCCCACTGTGAACTATGATTACGCCCAAGTACGCATAGACTTTGACAAGTTTATGCGTAAAATCAAGCTAAAAAAATTCTTTGCCAACACTGATGCCCCTATAAAACGTTCTATACCTCGTATGGGTGGCACCGATCTTTTCATTTCGGACATTCCTTCACTCATGGATCTGGCATGCCTTGAAGATGATAAATATGATCCATCAAATATTGACTTTTCTGATTTCGACATCAATCCCAATTGGGATATATACGGACCAAGATAAAAAGTAAATCCAGATTTAACCCTCAATTTCCTGTCGGCGGCTGTATTGAGGCTTTCCATGACTTATGCATTGACGATCTCAGAAAACTTCGTCATAAGGCTGGTACCACCAAACAGAATCTCACTATTGCCCAACGCCAGGCCATGAATGAACTCCAGCTGCTATCTAATATTGTCATCAAGCCAGCCGACAAGGGCTCAAATGTTGTTATCCAGGACAGAACCAAATATGTTATTGAAGCCAATCGACAATTACATGACCGCCAATGTTACACTAAAATGTTGAAGGACCCATCAGAAGAAATCAGGACAGATTTGATTGCTTTGTGCACCAGGTGGATGAATGAAGGTCTACTGGAGGATGAACTGGTCAAATTTCTTACCCCTACACGCTATACTATACCTACCATTTATTTCCTCCCTAAAACGCACAAATGCCTTATCAATCCCCCAGGTAGGCCCATTGTTACTCTATGTGGCTCATTATTGGAACATCTAGCCCAATTCATTGATGAAACATTGATCAAATTTGTCACGGGATTACCTTCCTACCTGAGGGATACTAAGGATTTTCTACAACACGTTACTAACACACCCTGGGAGGAAGGTTTACTTTTGGCTACCTTAGATGTAGTTTCTTTGTACACATCTATTAGTCACACCATTGGTATATCTGCATGTAAACACTTATTGGACACTCGTTCCTTAAACTACCTTGGACACAGCACTATGATCTTGGATATGCTCTCATTCTGTCTACACAACAATGTTTTTCTTTTTGAAGGCCATTTCTATCGGCAAGTAAGGGGGACTGCGATGGGGAGCACCTTTGCAACATCCTATGCTAATCTCACAATGGGGTGGTGGGAGGCTACTTTCCTTTCTGACCTATTACTATCTTTCTTTCCGACACAGATTATTTCTTGGTGGCGGTATATCGACGATGTTTTTATCATTTGGAAGGGCACCGAGAGGGATTGGCTTTCATTTGTCAAAAGTATCAACAATAACCAGGCCAATCTCAGTTTTACTGAATGCCACAGCCGTACTAAAATTGTCTATCTGGATGTGACCGTTATGATGGATGACTCAGGTATCAGTACGGCATTCCATAAGAAATCTACCAATACTGGTTTACCACTCCATGCCAATAGTTGTCATCCTACACCTTGCAAAAAAACCATCCCTTATGGGGAATTTATTCGATATCGTCGCAATTGCTCTAACATCGCCTGTTTTGACTATTATTGTGCACAGGCAGCCATGGATTTTTTGAAGCAAGGTTACCAAAAAAGAACGATTGAAACGGCATATCTTCGAGCTCGTGGCATGTCTAGAGATGCCTTGATTTATGATACTGGTCCCAAAATTGTGTCAAATGATGATCCTAGACTCATCATTACATTTGATACTTCGTCCAATGACATTCGTAAAATCGTGGCAAGGCATTGGCATGTTCTCACCCTTGATGCTGACTTGAAGCCCATTTTGGGCAACCGTCCAACTATGACTTATAAACGTGCTCCTTCTTTAAGGGACAGACTTGTGTCTAGTTTTCTACCTCCCATGGGCAAGATCCAGCGTTCTAATACATGGCTTCCAGCCTCTCATACAGGATTCACTAAGTGCATGTAATGTAAAGCATGTGCCCATGCCACTGTTAAGAAATTTTTCCTGCATCCTATCACACAGATCCAGCAGATGGTACGTCATTCTATTAATTGTGACACCAATTTCGTTGTTTATGTACTTTCGTGCCCTTGTGGGCGTTGGTATGTGGGCAGTACTACCTGTAAACTAAAACTTAGAATTCTGCAACATCTGAGAGCCATTAAGAATTCTGATCCGACATATCCCATGGCTAAACATTTTAAATCTGAACATAACAATGATGCTAACATGTTAACATTTTTTGCTGTGGCACATGTACCCCCTCATCCGAGGGGCGGTGATCGTATTTTGAGGCTGAGACAACTCGAGACCAGATTTATTTTGGATCTTGACACTAAATTCCCCAGAGGTCACAATGTAGACGAGGAATTGTATACCTTTTTGGGTACCTAATCTTGTGCCCACATGTATTTATCATTATTGCTTTTTCCTGCCATTTATGCTCTGTTTTCCATTGTTGGGGTCATCTTGTTTTCCTGGTTTAACACTTTTGTATTTCTGTATTCCTGCTTCACTTTCGTTGGTTTGTTCGCAGGTATTGACTGATCTATTTTTGTTTTCGCACTTATGATTATTATTCTGTCTTACCTGCCTGTCTTAGCTGATTATTTTGCAATAGGGGGAGCGCTCTCTCAACTATGTCTTGTTTATTTTGGGGACCTATATGTAGCTTTTTGTTCTAGTTATTTGTGTCATTACCTTCATTTCCTGACATTGTTTTACTATTCTTCAATGTTTTGAAATTACTGTTCTAGTCTACTGTGTGCTCTGGATCTGTTATGTTGCGTTTCTGCCTTCGGCTTTAGATACTCTGACATCATGGTTTGCACTTGCACTTTGATGAGTTAGCTGCTATTTTTTGCAATTTTGCACAGTCTATCAGGTCGATGCACTTGCACTTTATTACATCCTCCACTTTTGAGGTTGGACAGGCGCACTGTTGCCTTGCTGCTCTATTTTGCGGATTTGCACTGTATAATCGACATCTGATGATTTAGCTGCTATTTTTGCTGTTTGCACAAATTATCTTGCCGGCTGTATTACCTTGCTGCTATTTTTTAACATTTAGGTCCAGTTCTACTGTTTTTAACCTGATTTTATATCTAATCTTGGTTGACTAGTTTTATTGTTATGGTATTGTATTTTCTATTTAAGTGTTGGGAATGACATGTTAGTTCATTAGACTGACTATGTATTTACATGGGGTGATTTTTAATGTTGGTTCATTTATTTTGAGTGTGGCTCATTACATCTTCCATGCTATGCGGTCATCACACTGCTACTCTATGCACTGTGCATTGATGTCTAGCAAAGTCCCCATGCATGTATTGATACATGTTTGGGGGCCTTTTCCCTAATTTGGAGACTGTGGTGTTACATACTATAATTTTACACCTTGGTCAGTTTTAGTTTATCTCCACTGATCACTGACAATAGCATTTGCAAAGCACTGTGCTCTAATTCTTTAGTTTTAGCATATATACACACTCCCTTCCAACATGGCCGCCCCTGTTCCCTTTTAGTTGGTAGCAGTCATTGCCATCGACATAGTTGAGGGACTGTTGTTGATGGTGTATTTACCACTGTCCAACCCTCTCCCCCTCACGTGATCAAGCGCTCAGTATAGCGCGAAAAGCGTTGTTTGCAGGCTGCTACACCTAGGCGTCCTGTTGTTGTTCTGTCTTCTATGTGCTGCTCTGTGTCGTGCATTTGTTCTCTGCACGATGCTTTTGTTTTTTAATTTGATAAAACATTAAAGACATCAGTAATTCTATACTGTTTCTGTTGTTTTTTCCGAAACTTTATTGAACCTGGCATCTGTTTTTGTGCCTGCGGGAGTGCGATTCGTTTTTTCCTCCCTTTCACACACACACACACACGCACGCACGCACGCACGCACGCACACACACACACACACACACACACACTCTCTCTTTCTCTCTTTCACTCTTTCTCTCTTTCTCTCTTTCTCTCTTTCTCTCTTTCTCTCTCTCTTCATCTTCACGCTGGTTCATGCAGCGCCAGTTCCCTTTCACTTCCGTGATTGGGAACTGGCGCTGCAGGCTCCTTTTCTTTTTTACACAGACAGCTGCGGGGGTGTCCCCCCGCAGCTCCCGCTCACTATACCATAAAGTATAGTGAGCGGGGCAATGCGGGGGACACCCACACAGCCCCCGTTAGCTTTTTTTTCTTTTATTTTTACACGGACGGCTACGGGGGTGTCCCCCGCGACCCCTGCTCACTATATACCATAAAGTATAGTGAGCGGGGCAATGCGGGGGACACCCCCACAGCCCCCATTTTTATTAAATGCTACCACCAAAGGATCAAACTTCTGGTGTTCGATCCTTTGGTGGTAGCATTTTTCGAACTTTTGGTCATTTCAACCTTTTATTTTAGATCATTTCAACCTATACCCCCTCTGAGAGTGAAGGGGACACTGCCACTGATGGTGTGCAGGATAGCAGGAGACGCTGGAATCTCCATGGAATTTTGGCAGAAGCTGCGAGCCTCATCGCAGAGTCATGGGCTCCAGCGACTAGAAGGAGCTATGACGCATCATGGAGCAGATGGTCAAGGTGGTGCAAAAGGAGAAGTTTTCATCCCGTTTCTGCCCCTTTAGTAGAGATACTGAATTTCTTAGCAGAGCTCCTACAAGACAGAAAAGCCTACAGAACGATAGGAGTGTATAGATCCGCAATATCAGCAGGCCAAACGCCCATCGAAGGAGTCCCAGTAGGGGAGAATGTGGCAGTAATTAGGCTTCTAAAAGGAATAAGATTTAGGAAGCCACCGCAACCAAAATACGAGTCCTTATGGGACGTAGAAGTCGTGCTGCAACTATTAGCAGACTGGCCCAGCAATAGGTATCTGCCCTTAGACAGACTTTCTGGGAAATTGGCAATGCTGCTATGTATGGTATCATGTATAAGAGTAGCAGATGTAAGAGGAGAACGAAGACAGATTCTTCTACAATAACATACCCATATATGCAAGAACACCCGAAGTGGTGCTTGGCCGCATGCAGAAAAGAATATGTAAATAAGACAGCTGAGCTGAGACCAATGGGAACGACGCAATTGCTGATACCGCGCAGGAAGCCGCATAAAGGCGTAGCGACAGCCACCATAGCGAGATGGGTTAGAGAGATTATGAGCCTAGTAGGATTAGACATGTCAAAATTTGGAGCGCATTCAGTTCGAGGCGCAATGGCATCAAAAGCACTGAGGCAAGGCGCGACTTTGCAAGATATCCTGAAAGCAGTTGATTGGGCGAGTGATACTACATTTAGAATGCTTTATTTTAGACCAATTAACATGCTAGCAGAAGCTATGGTAAGTAGCTTTGAACAAGCATAATGCTCGCCTCCGTCTTGACATAGAATGAAGATTCCCGCTGCTAATAGCGCAGGGAGCTCTTGATTCTATTAAAGACAAGGAGGCAAGCATTACTTTCCCGCCCTAGATACACAGGAGAGCCAAAGTAATAACAGGAAAATGTACTGTAATTATGTATTAGAATGATTCACATGATTTCCTCCCAGAATAGGGTGTGTATCTGCCGCCCTAACATGTACTGTTGTTTCTGTCATTAGGAGATGAGCAGAAGAACGGCTGAAAATGTATGAGAAGTGAACGAGACACATTGACCAAGATCGCAAGTTAGAATCCGAAGGATCGACTCAGCAGAGCGTTAAAGTTCAGAGACTATGCAGAACAAGTTGACAGTTCAGTTGTCGTTTAAGATTGCAATTGGAAGCAGTCAAAGAAGAGGAGGGTTACAGGAAGAGGAAGGACTAGGTCACATGACCAGGACACTGGAGTACAGGGACCTAAGACTCATGGGATATGAAGTTTTTTGAAAAAAATAAATAAATGTTATTTCAATGGAAGGATTGAAAAATTGTAATATTTTGTTGAAACTGCTGGAGACTAATAAATAAGAAGATGAAGCATAATGCTTGCCTCCTTGTCTTTAATAGAATCAAGAGCTCCCAGCGCTATTAGCAGGGGGAATCTTCATTATCAATTGACTCCGTTGATTTAGCCATCCGCTTTCATTATCATCCCAAGTTTGTTTCAATTTGTCTTCCTGCTGAGGCATTTGCCTTTTTCCCGTTTTTATGCTTTTTTTGCCATTTTGAGGCATTATTAGACATCCTTTTGATATCTAATCCTTCACGTTCACCATGACTTTATTATTTATTTGCCTCTTGCGAGGCGTTAGTAGTTAGTAGATACTTTGCGAATGGCTTTCTTCTTCTGATCAGTTCATCTTGTCTTAGTATTTTTCTGCTTTGTGAGGAGTTTGCCTTTTTGGTTATTTTATGCTTTTTCCTCCTTATTTATGGATTAATGGACTTCCCCTTTCACCATAGTCACCTGATGTTCAGCCCTCTGCCTGCGTGATTTGGTTATTTAGTTGCCTCTTGCGAGGCGTATGTTAGCGTCTTGCTTTCTGCATTGCTGTGATTTTCATATTTTGAATTTGTGCCTGCTCTATTTCTCTGCTTTTCTCTGTGTAAGAACACGCTGGACAGCTGGTGTGCCTTAACAAAAGGTAGTCTTTATTGACAACAAAAATAAAAAATAAACTGGTTCAGGGTGTTTCTTTTGCAATTGTCTCTATCTTCACTTTAGGCAGTCTAGCACAGTCTGGGTCTACAGCCCTTCAAAGAGCATGGATGAACTCTGGTCCCAGTCCTCATAGGTACAGCGATGTTCAGCAGCTCTCTCCTCGCCTTCCAGCATGTTCTGAAACAGAACAGAGGAAAATCTGCCAGTACTTTCTCAGTGTCTGCTTCATATAGGGGCTGGAGTGTCAATGCCCAATCAGGAGCCATCATACTTGGAAACCTTGATAAGACCCCAAACCCCCGCCCCTTCTTTCCAAAATGAAGTCAGCCACAATGCCTCCCGGACTGGATGCCGGCTAGACTCGTCGTTCGGTGTCACAGGGCAAAATACTGAGGGTATGTCTGTGTATTTCACACTTGTGCCTAGATGGGTAAAGGGATCAGCAACTATTGGTGTGTTCTCCTCCCATTAACCGAAAGGGTTCTTTCAAGTGGCGTTGCTGCTTTCCGCGTTCTCCTCCCATGAACCGAAAGGGTTCTTTGAAGTGGCGTTGCTGCTTTCAACGTTCATGAGAACGTCTGTGGAAAACGTGTCCCCCGTGTTGGCGTTTTCTATCCAACACGTGTCAACCAGGTTGGCGTTCTCCCTCCCCATGGTATTGAAGGCGTCCCTGTCGCTCGCAGTCGCTGCAAGCGACCCTTCATCTGTGGTCTGGTGATCTGTCCAGGGAGCGCCGCAGCCCCACCATTCACACTCTTCCATTTCACCGTCTTCACCACTGTTCGCCATCGTCAGCTGGCAATGTTCACAGTGCATGGCAGCTTCTACGATCCCGTTAGCCTGGTTGTTCCGACCTGCGTGGCTATGGACCTTACATGCACCCCCGAGGATCCGAGCCGGTCGAGCCGATCCACACTCCTGGAGAGGTAGTCAGGAACAACTTGGAATGATGCAGGCTTGTGAACAGTCCAAAAACAGAAGGCTTGTAGGGTGAGAATCCACCATAAAACCCTCTGGTTGGAATCTTTGTGTACCGCTAGCCACTGTAGTGGAGCGTGATCGGTGAAAACCGTGAACGTACGACCCAACAAATGATACTGAAGGGTTTCTATGGCCCACTTAATGGCCAGGAATTCTTTTTCAAGAGTTGAGTTTGCCAATTCATGGGGTAACAGTTTTTGGCTTATGAATGCCACTGGATACAAATCTTCCCCAAGACCCTGCGACAATACTGCACCTAATCGTGTACCGGAGGCGTCTGTATAAAGAATGGCTTCTTGAAGTCACGGCATTGTAGCACCGGGGGGGCAGAGATGATGTCTTTGAGCTGGTGAAAAGCCCACAAGGTGTTTACATCTTGCAATATATCACCCTTGTAAGAAGACTTGAGGGTGTCTGTTGGAGGACTAGCAATGGCAGAAAATAATGGTATAAACCGTCTGTAGTAGCCCACAAACCCTAAAAAGGCATGTATTTGCTTCCTGTTGCTTGGCATGGGTAAACGTACAATCGCCTCCACTTTGTCTAGTTGCGGTTTTATGACTCCACCACCAACCAAATATCCAAGATAACGGGTCTCCTTTGCTGCCAAGATGGTCTTTTTAGGGTTGATGTTGAGCCGTGCTTTCTCAAGAGCTGATATTACTTGCTGTAGATGTTTTAGGTGTTCCTTCCATGAGCTGCTGAAGACGATGATATCTTCCAGATATGGCGAACTATATTGCCCGTGAGGGGCTAGAACTTTATTCATCAGTGACTGGAAAGTCACCGGAGCCCCATATAGGCCGAAAGGTAGGACGGTAAATTGGTACAGACCGGAAGGTGTTTAAAAAGCAGTTTTAACTTTGTCTTCTTGGTGAAGGGGTATCTGCCAATACCCCTTAGTGAGGTCAATCGTGCTGAGATATTGGGCCGAACCAAGTCGCTCTAGTAGTTCATCAATGCGTGGCATTCGGTACACTTGATATGTGGAAATAGCGTTTAATTTCTTATAGTCCATACAGAATCGGGTGGATCCGTCTGGTTTCAGGACTAAGACAATAGGTGAAGACCAATGGCTAGTGGAGGGCTCAATAACCCATAGCCGTAACATTTCCTCCACCTCCGCTTGGATGACTGATCTTTTAGATTACGGCAGTCTATAGAGGCGTACTCTTGCTGTTTGAGTTGGGTCTGCATCTATTGTGTGCTCCACCAAGGATGTTCTTCTAGGATAAAAGGAAAATACATGTCTGAGGTGGCTGAGATGGGATTCTAATTCTTCCTGTTCTTCTGAGCTGAGCTGTGTTCGCCACTGTACAGCATTGAAAGCGGTCTCAGGATTCCCACTCTTTCCACTCCTTTAAGAGGTTGATATGGTAATTCTGTTTTTTCTCTTTCCTATCTGGTTGTTCCACCAGATAATTTACTGGTCCTAACACGGCTGCAATTTTATAGGGACCTCCCCATTGGGCCAGCATTTTATTTTGAGTCGTGGGTAACAATACGAGTACTTTATCCCCCACTTGAAATGTGTGTTTCTATTGTAGTATTTTTCCTGAGCAGACTGTGATCTTCCTAAATTATCCTGGGCCAGTTCTCTCAATTATGGTAAGTTGTAACCTTAGATCTATCCCATAGTCTGTGTGTTGAGTTTCTTCTTCTTGTCCCTCCCATTCAGTTTTGGCTATGTCCAGGATTGTTTTGGGTTTATGGCTGAATAACAACTGAAATGGTGAAAAACCAGTGGAGGACTGAGGGGTGTCCCTTAATACCTTTAGTACCCATGGCAACACCGCAACACCCTGTCCCAATCCTTGCCTAAAAGGGCTGTGACCTTCTTCAGCATCAGCTTAATTGTTTTGTTATAGCGCTCTTCCAGTCCATCTGTCTGGGGATGATAAATAGAAGTGCATATTTGTTTTATGCATAGTTGTTGACAGACCCTGCGCATCACACCCGAAACAAAGTTCCTTCCTTGGTCAGTTACTATTTCCGCTGATAACCCCATCCTAGCAAAAAATTGAACTAATTGATTGCACACTTGAGTGGAGCTGATACCCTCATTGGAAAAGCCCCAGGGTACCTGGTGGCATAATCTACTATGACCAGTAAATATTGTTGCCCATAGCTGTTGGGTTCAAGTGGACCAACAATGGCCATTTCAGTTCTAAAGAACGGTTCCTTATTAGTGGCATAGGATGCAATGGGGCATGTTGTGGTTTATTAGGGTTGGTCTTTTGGCACGTAGTGCACTCTTCACAGTATTTAGCCACTTCACGATACACGCCTGGCCAGTAAAATCTTTTTAGCAGTTTATCTTGAGTTTTTTCTCGGCCAAGATGTCCCCCATAGGCTTCGTCGTGTGCCAGTTTGAGAACAGTAGGTCGGAAGCTTACTGGTACAAGTAATTGTTCAATTTCTCTTTTTTGCTGGTCTATTGTGACACGATATACAAGTCCGAGGTGTGACTTGAACCATGGAAACCCTGTTCCCTGGTTTGGACTGGGAAGGGCTTGCTCCCGTGCGCTCCTTAAAGAAGGATCCGTTAGAATTTTGTTTCGCAAGGTTGTTTTCCGATCATCCGGTAGCCAGTCTATAAGCCCACTAAATCTATTGGCTTCAGTCCACTTTCTTTTAACTTCTCTCACCTCCCTTCTACTCTTCTTTGGCGTTTTATTGCTTTTTGTGTCAATATCCGACAGAAAAAATGGGGCGTTTCTGAGCCAATCGGTTTCAGCAACACATTCTTGAAAGGTGGGTAGATCTGTCCCTATCAAAACAGGGGCTGGCAAGTGAGGCATTATGGCAGCCTTCATTTTGGAACTCACCCCATTATCTTCCAGGGTAACCTGCTTTGAGGGATATGTTTTTGTGTCCCCATGTACGCACCTTACTGGTATGAGATGTTCCCCAACCATCCCGGCCCCACTTACTTCCGGTCTGATGGCTGTCTGTTTGCTTCCGCTGTCGAGTAGTCCTTGCCTTGGCGTCCCGTCCACCCAGACTTCTACTAGATACGGCTCTCTTCTTCTTCGGAACTCTCTTGATTGTGCATATCCTATTTCCACAGGCTCGGTTTTTTGCTTTTCTTGGGCAAAATCTGGCAATGTGGCCCCACTCTCCACAATCAAAGCATTGGGTTTGTCGATTGATGGTTGGCCACATAGCTCCCTTTAGCTCTGGTCGGACAGGCTTGGACTCCATTGCGGGTGGCCCTCGTGGTTTCGGCTTGGTTGTCTCCAGTGGGCCTGCACATGTAGAGCCTGCCTTTTGAAAGGCAGAAGCTATATCAATTGCTTCAGCCAATGAAGGTCTGTGGTGTTGGCGTACCCAACGTTGCATTGCTGCCAGAAGTGCCTCTATAAACCGTTTCAGTTTAACCTTGTCCATTACTTCCGGCATCGAGCTAGTAGCCGGTTTTAGCCACTTGTCTGTTAAGTCATGGATTCTGTAATAGAGTTGTCGTGGTGTTTCCCCATTACGCAACCTGGTTTCTCTGAGCCTCACTCTGTATTTTTCCTCGTCAACACCCATCCTTTCCAGAATGGTTCTCTTAATGTCGGAATACGATGTGTCACCCGCAGGATTTGCAGCCTGGTAAGCCCCTTGCATGGGTCCCGTCAACAAAGGAGCAATGAAATTACCCAATTTCTTCACAGGCCGTTGAGAGTTACAGGCCACTCTCTCAAAATCGGTGAAAAAATATCCTGGGTCTTCCCCTTGTTGGAACTTCTGCAGGACATTGGTTGGGGCGAGGCTCGCTCCTCTGGAGATCGACATTGCTTCAGTGATCTGTTTGAGCGTGTCCTGATTAGCCACCTGTAATTGGATAGCCTGCTGCAATGTCTGTCTGTCTGCCTGTGCTTGATGGCTTTATACTTGCATCAGTTGTTGCAGCTGCTGTTGCCCATGTGATAAGGCCTTGATTATAGCCTCTGTGACGTGTTCCTGGATCCCACCGCTGCCACCAAAATATGTAAGAACACGCTGGACAGCTGGTGTGCCTTAACAACAGGTAGTCTTTATTGACAAAAAAAATAATAATAAACTGGTTCAGGAAGTTTCCTTTGCAATTGTCTCTATCTAGACTTTAGGCAGTCTAGCGCAGTCTGGGTCTACAGCCCTTCAAAGAGTATGGATGAACTCTGGTACTAGTCCTCGTAGGCCCAGCGATGTTCAGCAGCTCTCTCCTCGCCTTCCAGCCTGTTCTGAAATAGAACGGAGAAAAATCTGTCAGTCCTTTCTCAGTGTCTGCTATATATAAGGGCTGGAGTGTCAATGCCCAATCAGGAGCCATCATACTTGGAAGCCTTGATAAGTCCCCCGAAGCCCTGCCCCCTTCTTTCTGAAATGAAGAAATCCACAATTCCTCCCGGACTGGATGCCGGCTGGACTCGTCGTTCGGTGTCACAGGGCGAAATACTGAGGGTAGGTCTGTGTATTTCACACTTGTGCCTAGATGGGTAAAGGGATCAGCGACTATTGGTGTTCTCCTCCCATAAACCAAAAGGGTTCTTTGAAGTGGCGTTGCTGCTTTCCGCATTCTCCTCCCAGGAACTGAAAGAGTTCTTTGAAGTGGCGTTGCTGCTTTCCGCGTTCTCCTATCCCTTGCACGTAGGTGTAGGGCGGCTGGGAGAAAATGGAGGGATTCCTACTCATCCTCTGACAATCTGGCCTGTCGCCTACTCCAAAGGCAATACCGTCTCTCTGTCCGTACCAAGAAGAGAGTCCACATTCAAGCCTGTGTCTCTGCGCCATCCAGCTCGGCCGAACTTTTTAAAATTTGTAAGGAGCTGGCCAACCCTGCTGCAGTCTCTAGCCTCCCCTTGCCTCTCATTTGCAATGCCCTGGCCTCACACTTTATCTCAAAAACCCAGAACATCCTGTCCACACTCTCCTCCACTCCCTCTCCTCTCCCCTCTCCGTCAGTACTCACTGACCCTCCTCCAGCCACCCCCCCACCCTCCTTCTCTTCCTTTCCTCTCTTCTCCCCTGATGAGGTCGCTAGACAAGTCTGATCTATGAAAGCCTCGTCAAAACAGGTTCATCCCTGTTCCTCTAAAACTCTCAAGGACCACATTGATACCCTCGCTCCGGCCCTTGCTGACTTCTGCAACCACTCCTTTGCCTCAGGATCCTTCCCTTCCCCTCTTAAGCACTCCCTTGTGCATCCTCTCCTCAAGAAACCCACAGCGGATCCCTCTTGCCCGGCCGACTATTGCCCAATTTCCATTACCTCCTTCTTGGGCAAACTCCTTGAAAAGCTGGCCATCTCTCAGCTAAACCGTCATTCTGATTCTGTTGGCTGTCTCCATTACCATCAGTGTGGCTGCAGATCCGGCAGAAGCACAGAAACTGCTCTCCTGAACATCCGTAAAGATCTGCTTTCCAACCTTGACTCTAGCATTCCCTCTGTTCTCATCTTATTCGATCTCTCCTCTGCCTTTGACACGGTCAACCATACCATCCTGCTCAACCGTCTCTGGGATAACCTGGGCATCACTGATCAGGCCCTGGCCTGGCTGACCTCTTTCCTCTCTGATCGACCCTCCCAGGTCCAACTTGGGTCCTTCCTATCATCTATCTTCCTCTCCACCTGTGGTGCTCCCCAGGGGTCTAACCTCTCGCCCGGGCTTTTCAACCAATACCTGCCAACTCTCTCCCGGTGTATTGCCATTTTCTGCTCAAACCTCCAGTGCTGCGCGGACGACACTAAACTCATTTTCAGGCTGCCCTCGGCCACCTCCTCCACCTCTCTCATCACTGATTGCCTAACTGCCATTCAAGATTGGTGTGCCGCCAACGATCTTTGTCTGAATGCCAGCAAGACGGAGATCCTATTCATTGGCACACCATCACCTTCCTTTCCCCTCACTCCCTGGCCGGCCTCCCTTGGCCCTCCTCCTATGCCCACCTGCGAGGCCAAGAACCTTGGTGTCACCTTTGATTCCACACTCTCCTTCTCCGCCCACATTGCTGATGTATCAAAAAAGTCAAACTTCCTACTGTACCTCCTCAGAGGTATTCTTCCTTTCCTCTCATTCCACCAGAAGCTCACTGTCTCCCAAGCTCTGGTTCTCTCCAAGTTGGACTATTACAACAGCCTCTTTCTTAATCTACCTACCTCTACTCTCCGCCCTTTGTAACTTATCCAGAACAGGACTGCGAGACTTGTCCTTGGCCTCAAGCCCTGGGATCGTATCTCTCCAGCTCTGAAATCTCTCCATTGGCTCCCAGTGGATGCAAGGATTAAATTAAAAACCCTCTGCATTGTCCACAAGGCTTTCTGGGGCCTGGGTCCAACATACCTTCAGCTATCCCTCTGCAAATACCTCCCATCTCGATCACTCCGCTCCTCTACCTCTAACTCCCTCAGGGGCAGTCGTTTCTCAAAGTAACCAGCTGGGGGTAGATCTCTGTCTTCGGCTGGGGCCTCCCTCTGGAACAGCCTCCCTGCCACTCTAAAACTTGAGGAGAACCATCTCCGGTTCCGGAAGCACCTCAAGACTTTCCTCTTTGCTTCTGCCTTCTCCCCTCCTCTCCCCTGCTGATTCTACTCTCCCTCGGGACCATGCACCTGGCCACCCCCTGTCCTACGGGCCAAGGTACCTGCTTATCTTGCCACCCTCACTCACTGCCTCCGGGTCACCCATTGCACTGGGGTCTGTATCTGTACCCATACAGCCCTCCCCTTTTCTTCCTGCACTTTCAGACCTACCCAGCCTGCTGCCATAAACCCAGCACTTGCCACTTGCTGGCTGCACGCCCATTGTTTGTTGCCTTTTTATTTATTAATTTATTATTATTTTTGTTTTTTCCTCCTCGCTCCGCACTCTCCTTTTGTTCCCCCTTCCATGCACTTCTCCCCATCCCCCTCTACCCAGCACTTGCACGCTCTCAATGTCACTGGGCCTAGTAAGATCATTATTTTTGTTCTGCCCTGTTCCCCTTCCCTTGCCTTGTCGCGCTCTGAAACACTTGTGTATGAGCGCGATAGAAATAAAATATCAATATCAATATCAATGCACCGAAAGGGTTCTTTGAAGTGGCGTTGCTGCTTTCCGCGTTCATTAGAACGTCCGCGGAAAAACATGTCACCTGGGTTGGTGTTTTCTCTCCAACACATGTCAACCGGGTTGGCGTTCTCCCTCCCCATGGTATTGAAGGCGTCCCTGTAGCCCTCAGTTGCTGAAAGCAACCCTTTATCTGTGGTCTGGTTATCTGTCCAGGGAGCGCCGCAGCCCCACCATTCACCCTCTTCCATTTCACCGACTTCCCCACTGTTCGCCATAGTCAGCTGGCAATGTTCACAGTGTGCTTGCCCTACTTCCATGGCAGCTTCTACGATCCTGTTAGCCTGGTTGTTCCGACCTGTGTGGCTATGGACCTTACACTCTGCTCGGGGATTATGGCTAGGGTTGTTTAAATAGGTACTACATAGGCCTGCTCTACTTAGAGGGAGGGAGGGAGGTTTTTAATTCTTTTTGCCTCTCGCTGAGAGGACCGCAGTGAGCACTGCTCCTGCAATGCTGGGGAGAGGTGAAAGATGAATGGGGGCTACCTTGCACTCCTTAGATAAAGGGCAAAATTGGCCTGAGGGCAGGTAGCCCCCTTTGAAGAATCAAAGGCCCTTTGTCCCCACGTCCGTCCGGATGGGAGGGGGGCCTTTGATGTGGGTGTCAGGGGCAGGGATTACCTGTTTGATACGCGGCTGTCACCTGCCCCTGTCACCTTCTCGCTGGCTGGGGCGACCAGAAGTCTGGGACCATTTTGTCCCAAGAGCCTGGTGGCCCACCCTACTCACCTGGGTGCTAATGGGCAAGCACCTGGTAGGTGCTGCCCATGTCCGCTTTGTGATGCTGGAAATACATCAGAGGGACAGGTCCTCCGTATCCTTGTCCATTACTGCTTTTTATCGTGTGTTCTGTCGTGTTTTCCACACAGCAGTTCATGTGGGACTCCTGGCGGTGCAGCTCTCTCTTTTGGTTTGGTGAACAGACCCATGGGATACCCTTATGGTACCCATGGGTAGGGGTGCAACCCTGTGCCCCTAGTGTATGTTCTTGGGCACCTCTGTGTGACCCACAGAGCAGGGTATGGGCTGGTGGCAGCTCCATGCTGAAATGACTGGTGCCCTGAGCGTCCTCCATTTTGAGATGCCCAGGCCCTGTCCTTGGAATCGGTAGATTCCTGATGGAGACAAAATGGCCCCCATCCTTCCATCACCTGTTACCTTGATCTTCCCGAAGTCCCGGGAAGCCCTGCCTCTGTCCCTTCCCCCTGATTGGCTGTTGGGTGGAAGTTCCATATATGGTAGTGTGGGGAAGTGCCGACCAGACTGGCTGGAGCCTTCTCAACGACCGTATGTCGTGGGTACGCCTGTGGGTGGGACCTGGGTGAATGGAGTGTGTGACGAATACGCATTCTATGTTGTGGATGTCTAGTATCTGGTGTTTGACACAATGGCTGAGACAGCCCTGCCCGAAACCGGTATGAATGCAGTGTGGAGTGTTGAATGGCTCGGTACTTGTCGCAATACACATAACTTGTTGTGAGTATCTGGAGAGAAGTGAATGGCCTGAATGCACTGTGTGCCTGATTGGCTGCCTGCCTGCCTGAATGCCCTTAGTCGTGATTGGATGCTTGAGTGTGACCCAGCGGAATTAATGGGAGATCAACAGTATATCTGGGGACCTCTCACTGTTCAGAAGCTGAAGTCCACTACGACGAGTAACTGGAGTAACTGAAGCTTGACCTTGAAGCCTGCTGGACGAGAAGAAATGCTGTTGCTCTCCTTCACAATCTGAAGCTGCTGTGCCTCCAAGGACTGACCCAGAGAGGACTTGGTAAGGCGCCCTCTTCCCGAGCTACGAGAGACCATCGTGCACCAGCTGATCTTTGCCAAAGCTCCCTGGTAGACAGACCTTCGACAGGCTGCTGACCCAAGATGGGGACTGCTGCGGAACTCCAAGGAGAAGCGCCCGGACTGTTGTCCGCCACTGTCGACGACCGCCGTCGCCGACAGGAGCCGCCGTGCTCCCGTTTTGCCTAAGAACTTTCGAATCCAAGGACGCTCTCGTCCGCATCGTCGCCGCCCTATCCTGCTGGAGAAGGCCTGACCGTCGACGCGCCGAGGAGCCTCCGCCTGTGGGTTTCCTGCCACCCAAAGACCACAGAGACGCCAATGACTCGACGCCCTTGCTGGGCCACAGTTCTTCAAACTCTTTGCGTTCCAGAACTAACGACACTGAGGTGCCCCGCACGCCTCTTCCTTGTAGG
Source organism: Ambystoma mexicanum (assembly GCF_040938575.1). Taxonomy (NCBI): domain Eukaryota; kingdom Metazoa; phylum Chordata; class Amphibia; order Caudata; family Ambystomatidae; genus Ambystoma; species Ambystoma mexicanum. The sequence goes on along the minus strand of NC_090938.1, from coordinate 702,021,569 downwards.
ACGTTTACGTTGCCCCGTCAATGAGTACCGCTAGGAACGAAGCTGTCACTTCACCTTCGTAGCTCACCCTGTTCTCAGTCGGACGTTCGACGACCTGTGACTCCTGCCTTAAAGGGAGGGCACTCAAGAAGGGCCGTCGATTCCCCGACGAGGAACGCTACAACGCCAGGTACTTTGGGGTTGCAGAACTATTGGGAAGGCTGTTGGGTACAATATATGGACTGGGCTTGTATCTTTATTTCTACAGGTTGCCCAGGTGGGGGGATCTCCACACAGAGCTGTGTTTAACGGTAGTGACCACTATTCTGGCAATTGTTCAACCATCTTGCTTTCCTTCCTCTCTCTACTGCTGGTTTCCTCTTTATTTGATCTGTGTGTCATTCTGACCGTATGCACTTTAATGAGATCTGATAATATTTGTGGTACCACTTTAGAACTGTATATATTTACCATTGTTGATTTCGGAGCACAAAGTGAGTTATTGTGATATTGTACGTGACCTTGAATATTAATTATATCAAAACTGTGTTTTAACCGATACAGTGTGTGGACATTCCTTTGTGGGTGCTTGGGGACTACACTGTACTTAAGAACCAGCCTGCATCACCTCCTGAGAAGCTAGGCCTTGATTGCTCGACCACGTACCAATAATAGAGAATCTTGGCTGGGGTCCTCTGTGCCTCTCCTCTACCATATAGAGAGCGGAAGTACAGACCAATCCCCTCCGGCGTCTTTACAATGGTGGCAGCGGTGGGATCCTTATGGTTTTAAGAATCAGTGTATTCGAAGGATATCTGCACTTTGCTAAATTAAGGTTTAGTTGTCTACAAGATAACTGCATTACAAGCAATGGAATCTATTGCAAATGGTAAATTGTCTCAGATGAGCTTAGAGGCTCTCCAGAGTGCTTGTGAAGCCAGGGAGTTAGACTTTGTGGATAAGTCTAGGGCTGAGCTGATAGCTGCGCTCGGGGACTACCAGACTGATTGTGAAGCTCTTGAAGGGGGGGGATGCAACCAATGAGGACTCTGCCGCGAGGGTTGTCGCCAAATCTGATTCTGGGAATGCCACCATTCCTACTGCCTCTGTTCCAAACCCCAGCACTTCCTTGGAGCTTGAGTTATTAAGGATGAAATTGGCCTTTGAATATCGCAAGTTGGAAATAGATGCTGAGCTTAAGAAAGAGGAGATGGCCCAACAAGTGGAACTCAAGAATAGGGATCTTGAACTCAAAGACAAGGACACTGAATGTCAGCGAATCCAGTTAGAGAAAGCTCGAGTGGAGACTTCAGCTAAACCAGTTGAGAGTGTCAGGTCCCCAGAAACCAAGTTTATGAAAGATTTGGTTGGTGTGTATGCAGAGGGTTCTGATATCCTCCAATGGATTGAAGCGTTTGAAATGACTTGTGCAATTCACAATGTTGACAAGAGAGATTGGGCTAAGTGTTTGTTAAGCAGAGTGCCTCAAACTGGATATGACTGTATTCTGAAACTGAGTGTAGAAGAAAGGGGTCAGTATGAGTGCATGAAGTCTGCTTTAATTAGTTTGGCAAGACGCCAACCCAGTATCTTAAACGGTTCAGGGATTTTAAGAAATGAGAGAATGTGTCTTGGATTGACTGAGTGAGTGCTGCACCCATGAACATGATGGGGTGGATTGATGGTTACAAAGTGAAAATGTCTGTTGAATTATCTCACCTCTTGTTTTTTGAGCATTTCTCCGAAGCCTGTTCACCAGAGCTGCGTCAGTATGTTGCTGACCAGAACATTTTGGACCCCTTTAAGCTGGCTAGGTTGGCTGACAAGTGGGTCTCCCACCGGGTGTCCCCTAAGGACTCCAGTGGGAAGGACAAGGACAAAGAAAAGGGGGCCTCTCAGAAAGCTGAGGAGTCCCAAAAGCAGTCACAGTCGGGTAAACCAAAACCTTCCACTCCGAAGACCCAAAAACCTAGTGGGGATAAGTCTGTTGTGGGTGGGAGTAAGAGTAGTAGTCTGCCTGCTGCAAAGCAGGGTCCCAGTGGTTCCAGTACCGTACCCCACACTCCTGGCACTTGATGGGATTGTGGGGCTCCGGACCACTGAAGGGGTGACCCCAAGTATAAGGGTAAGGCACCTGGAGTCCAGGCTGTCAGCCTGACCTATCCCTACTCCGTACCTGAGGTGGAGGCCACTGTCCTCCCCTCCTATACTGGGATCACATTTGGTGCTCCGGTAGAGATTTCCTTAGTGTCCCTTTGGGCCTGGGACCAGTATGCAGAAGTACTGGCGACTATTCCACAGAACACTCGTAGGTTTTTGAGAAGTGTCCTCTTGAATGGCCAGCCTTCTACTGGTTTGAGAGACACTGGGGCAAGCATGACAGTGGTGGACAGGACCCTGCTCAAGCCAGAGGTCTATGTAGGTGCTCCTCTGAGAACCACCAGGTTAGCTGGTGGGCCTCCCAAATTATCGCCTGTAGCCTTAGTCAACATTACGATTGGAGACACGACAGCAAAGCTTTCGGTCCTGGTTCAGGACAACGTGTCTGCGGACATTGTGTTGGGAAGCGATTTGGTCGAGTTAGGGATGATCACGGATGGTCTACACATTGCTGCTGTGGCAGTCACCTGATCGCAGGTCACACAGGGTCCGGCTGCGAATCCTGTACCCTCGCCGACGGGGAAACCCAAGGCGCAAAGGAAGCAGAAAAGTAAGAAGGCCACCTCTGTGGAGGGAGCCCCTGCTCTTCCTGCTGTTCCGACAGCACCCATTGGGATCCATGCTCTGGACGGGCTGGGTCCAGTGGTGAATCCCGTCTCAACTCCTGTGGGAGAAGAGCCAGAAGACTTTCCTGTGGGAGAGGCTCTCAACCCGGAGGATCATCCTAACCTTCAATGCTTGTTAGCTGAAGGGGGACCCTCCTGGGCAGACTTCTGTAAGGGACAGAGAGAGTGCCACTCTCTCGAGGGTCTGAGGAAACAGGCCCTGTCCCCGGCACAAGGAGAAGTGCCTAGGACATTCCGAATCTATTAGGAGGGTGAGCTCCTTGTTAGCGAGCCCATTAAGCCTGAACCTGGTGCCCTCAAGGGGTTGGTGGTACCCCAGGTTTACAGGCCCTTCCTGCTGCAGTTGGCGCATGAGGTGCCCTTAGCTGGCCATCTTGGTACCAAGAAGATGAAGCAGAGGCTCTCTGCCCATTTCTACTGGCCACGGACGGGAGTAGAAGTGGAGTCCCACTGCAGGACCTGCCCAACTTGTCAGTTGTCTGGCAAGACTGGAGGCAGTGTCATTGCCCCACTGCAACCATTGGCAGTGGTGGGCACACCGTTTGAGAGGGTGGGCATTGACATCGTCGGTCCCCTTGACCCTCCCACGTCAGGTGGACATCAGTTAATCCTGGTCTTGGTAGATCATGCCACCAGTTACCCTCAGGCTATACCCCTTCGGACGGTTACAGCCAAGGTGATTGCCAGGGCTCTACTGGGCATTTTTACCCGTGTTGGATTCCCTAAGGAGGTTGTCTCTGATAGAGGATCCAACTTCATGTCGAGTTACATGAAAACCATGTGGAAAGAATGCGGAGTAATCTATAAATTCCCCACCTCTTACCACCCTAGACCAACGGTCTGGTTGAGAGATTTAATAAAACTCTCAAGGGCATGCTAGGCGCTTTGGAAGAGCCCCTAAGGAAGAAGTGGGATCTTCTCCTACCATGCCTGCTGTTTGCTTACAGAGAGGTACCTCAAGAGGGTGTTGGTTTCAGCCCCTTTGAGTTACTCTTTGGACATCCCATGAGGGGGCCCCTTGCCTTGATCAGAGAAGGTTGGGAGGCCACCCCTCCAGGTCCCGCCAAGCAAGTGGGGGACTATGTGTTAGGCCTCAGACGGCAGATGACACAGATGATGGGTCAGGCAACAGCGAATCTTAAGGACAGCCAGGAATTGAATACGTACTGGCATGACCTTAAGGCATCGCAAGTGGATTGGACTCCGGGACAGGAGGTCCTCGTGATGGAGCCTACCAAGCCTCGGGCTTTGGCAGATAAATGGACTGGACCCTTCAGGATAATCTTCAAGATGGCGGGGTCAATTATCTGGTTGACATGGGAGCCTCTGGGGTAGCCACTCAGGTATTCCATGTTAACAGGCTCAAGCCTTTCCACCGGCGAGCCGAAGTCTTATGTCTCTTGCTAGCTTCAGAGCAAGAAGAGGATGAGAGTGAGCCCCTTCCTGATTTGCTGCATAGCAACCCTCAGGATGGCTCAGTGGAGGGAGTACATCTCTCTCCCGATCTGACAGCAGAGCAGCAGAGGGCCTGCAGGGCTTTGCTCCGGCAGTATGCCTCTCTGTTTTCCCTGACACCAGGCCTTACACTATGGTGTAGGCACGAAATTGACACTGGTGACAGTGTGCCTGTCAAAAGCAGGTGCTACCGTATGTCAGATACAGTTAAGAACCATATCCTGGCTGAGGTCGCCAAGATGTTGGATCTGGGTGTTATTGAACCCTCAACCAGTCCATGGTCCAGTCCAGTGGTCCTTGTACCCAAGGCAAGTTCTCAGGCAGGTACCAAGGATTGGAGGTTCTGTGTGGACTACCGAGGAGTTAATACCGTAACCAAAACTGACGCGCACCCATTGCCCCGGGCTGATGAGCTCGTGGACACCATAGGTGCTGCCAAATTTGTGAGCACCTTTGACCTTAGCTTAGGCTATTGGCAAATAGCTCTGACAGACCATGCCAAGGAAAAGACAGCATTCTCAACACCAGGGGGATTCTACCAGTTTAGGGTCATGCCTTTTGGGTTGAAGAATGCCCCTGCCACTTTCCAGAGATTGGTCAACCATGCGCTCAGTGGACTGGAAGCCTTTTGTGTGGCTTACTTAGACGACATTGCCGTCTACAGTTCCATGTGGGAAGAGCATTTGACGCATCTGGATAAAGTGTTGCAGGCCTTAAAAAGGGCTAACCTCACTATCAAGGCCACCAAGTGCCAGATAGCTCAGGGGAAAGTCGCGTATCTTGGTCATGAGGTAGGAGGGTAGGGGGGTGTCAAATCCAACCTCTCCCCAGTAAAGTACAGGATGTACATGACTGGGAGACTCCCACTACTCAAACCCAGGTGAGACCCTTTTTGGGCCTCACTGGGTACTATTGCAATTTCATGGCAGACTATGGAACCATAGCTGCACCACTGACAGCTCTGAATTTGCCCAAACAACCTAGGACGGTTAATTGGCCTGAAGACTGTCAGAGGGCCTTTGATGGCTTGAAAGAAAGTCTGTGCAGGGCACCTGTGTTGTGTGCGCCTGACTACAGCCGACCCTTTATCGTCCAGAAGGATGCCTGCGACACCGGAATTGTCTCAGTTAGATGACAAAGGGAGGGAACATCCTATCATATTCATCAGTAGAGAACTCAAGAGTAGAGAACTTAGGTGGGTTACTGTTGAAAAGGAATGTTTTAGTATAGTTTGGAGCCTTAGGTGTTTTAGGCCCTACCTTACCGGGTCTACCTTCAAGGTCCAAACCGATCATAAACCTGTGAAGTGGCTTATGCAGATGAAGGGTAAAACCCGAAACTGCTCAGGTGGTCCATCAGCCTGCAAGGGCTAGACTTCACCATAGAGCACAGACCAGGGAAGAGTCACGATAATGCAGATGGCCTTTCCAGAAGGTATGTTGACCGTATGGATGAGGGTGTCTATCTCGTGGGAGATTAGGCACCCTAACCACAGTCTGGGGGGGGTGACTGTGATGCTGGAAATGCATCGGAGGGACAGGGCCTCCGTATCCTTGTCCTTTACTGCTTCTTATCATGTGTTCTGTTGTGTTTTCCGCACAGGAGTTCATGTGGGACTCCTGGTGGTGCAGCTCTCTCTTTTGGTTTGGTGAACAGACCCATGGGATACCCTTATGGCACCCATGGGTAGGGGTGCAACCCTGTGCCCCTAGTGTATGTTTTTGGGCACATGTGTGTGGTGGCAGCTCCGTGCTGAAATGACTGGTGCCCTGAGCGTCCTCCATTTTGGGATGCCCAGGTCCTGTCATTGGAATCGGTAGATTCCTGATGGAGACAAAATGGCCCCCATGGCCTCTTGCCTTCCATCACCTGTTACCTTGATCTTCCCGAAGTCCCGGGAAGCCCTGCCTCTGTCCCTTCCCCCTGACTGGCTGTTGGGTGGAAGTCCCATATATGGTAGTGTGGGGAAGTGCCGACCAGACTGGCTGGAGCCTTCTCAACGACCGTATGTCGTGGGTATGCCTGTGGGTGGGACCTGGGTGAATGGAGTGTGTGACGAATACGCATTCTGTGTTGTGGGTGTCAAGTATCTGGTGTTTGACACAATGGCTGAGAAAGCCCTGCCCGAAACCGGTATGAATGCAGTGTGGAGTGTTGAATGGCTTGGTACTTGTCCCAATACACATAACTTGTTGTGTGTGTCTGGAGAGAAGTGAATGGCCTGAATGCACTGTGTGCCTGATTGGCTGCCTGCTTGCCTGAATGCCCTTAGTCGCGATTGGATGCTTGAGTGTGACCCAGCGGAATGAATGGGAGATCAACAGTATATCTGGGGACCTCTCACTGCTAGGAATCGCGTTCCGAAGCCGAAGTCCACTACAACGAGTAACTGGAGTAACTGAAGCTTGACCTTGAAGCCCTGCTGGACGAGAAGAATTGCTGTTGCTCTCCTTCACAATCTGAAAGCTGCTGTGCCTCCAAGGACTGACCCAGAGAGGACCTGGTAAGGCGCCCTCTTCCCGAGCTACGAGGGACCATCGTGCACCAGCTGATCCTTGCCAAAGCTCCCTGGTAGACAGACCTTCGACAGGCTGCCGACCCGAGACGGGGACTGCTGCGGCACTCCAAGGAGAAGCGCCCGGACTGTTGTCCGCCACTGTCGACGACCGCCATCGCTGACCAGAGCCGCTGTGCTCCCGTTTTGCCTAAGAACTTTCGAATCCAAGGACGCTCTTGTTCGCATTGTCGCCGCTGCATCCTGCTGGAGAAAGCCTGACCATCGACACGCCGAGGAGCATCCGCCGGTAGGTTTTCCGCCACTCAAAGACCACAGAGATGCTGACGACTCGACGGCGTTGCTGGGCCACAGTTCTTCAAACTCTTTGCGGTCCAGAACTAACGGCACCGAGGTGCCCCGCACGCCTCTTCCTTGCAGGATGTTTACGCTTCCCCGTCAACGAGCACCTCTATGAACGAAGCTGCCACTTCACTGTCGTAGCTCACCCTGTTCTCTGTCGGACGTTCGACGACCCGTGACTCCTGCCTTAAAGGGAGGGCACTCAAGAAGGGCCGTCGATTCCCCGACGAGGAACGCTACAACCCCAGGTACTTTAGGGTTGCAGAACTATTGGGAAGGCTGTTGAGAACAATATATGGACTGGGCTTGTATCTTTATTTCTACAGGTTGCCCAGGTGAGGGGATCTCCACACAGAGCTGCGTTTAACGGTAGTGACCAGTATTCTGCCAATTGTTCAACCATCTTGCTTTCCTTCCTCTCTCTACTGCTGGTTTCCTCTTTATTTGATCTGTGTGTCATTCTGACCGTATGCACTTTAATGAGATCTGATAATATTTGTGGTACCACTTTAGAACTGTATATATTTACCATTGTTGATTTCGGAGCACAAAGTGAGTTATTGTGATATTGTATGTGACCTTGAATATTAATTATATAAAAACTGTGTTTTAACCCATACAGTGTGTGGACATTCCTTTGTGGGTGCTTGGGGACTACACTGTACTTAAGAACCAGCCTGCATCACCTCCTGAGAAGCTAGGCCTTGATTGCTCGACCATGTACCAATAAAAGAGAATCTTGGCTGGGGTCCTCTGTGCCTCTCCTCTACCATATAGAGTGTGGAAGTGCAGACCAACCCCCTCCGGCGTCTTTACACATGTCCGCTTGCCCTGCAATTCCCACCTCCCATTTTATGCCCCTGGGCCTTCCACCTCCGGGGGCCCATGTAAAGTCAATCTGTGTTACCTACAAAACAGCCACAACCAAAATGTTGCACTACACGGCCAAGAAAAATCCCCATCTCCATAGGCCAATTGCACCACCAGAAGCTACGACATTGTTTGGCTGGAAAATAAAGACCTACACGAGGGGGACAGACATGGCTTTTTTTGCTATGCATCCTCTGTCCGAAACAAGTTGCCAATGCAGACGAGACTCACCACCTCCATTTGACACTTCGGGAAGGACCTGAAGAGCCTACTCTTCAAAGTACACCCTGCCAGTTGCTTATCGTTCCAATCAACCTCATTTCTCCTCTCTAGAGCACCCCATCCCCCGCTCCCACTATCCATCCCAGCTCCTCAACAACTCCTCATCCTTACTTATAACCCTGGGTGCATCTCTTCAAGTACAGCACTCTGTTGCTTTCCATGTAACTCTTGTCTTTCTGAATCCCATACATATATTCTGTAGGTGCAACAAGCAAGGGACCCACATGTATGCATACTCTCAATTGAGGAGACCGACTCAAAGCAAAACGTGATGGATGGAAGGCTTTGAATCAATAATGACCACTGGCGTTGCTGTAGGCATTTTCCCATGCCATTGTATGCAAATCCCTCTTGACCTTTCCAACAATGGTAGAGGTGTGGCACAAACTACTAGATCAAAAGCCCTAAATGTGTTTGGGGTGCATTGCAGAGGGGATGTGGCATAGCAGTTCGGGTGGACTGCTCTTATTGGTGTCAGAGTAAAGACTGATTTGTATGACGGGTCCCCATTTGCTATAGTGCAGGCGACTAAAAAACAATGGTATTGAATACTAAGGGTTAGGATTAAATCAAAGACTTCATTTTTCTTAGTTGAGCTCAATTTTTCTCTACGAAATTCCCTTTCACATGTACAAGTCCATAACGCTAAGGAGATAAACTGGCAGGATGGATAAAAGACGCCTTTGTGTTCTGCACCTGCTTTGCAGAACTGTGCGAGCAGCAGGAAACACCTTTGTAACTTGAATGTATTTATTTACACTTTTAGCACCACCAGCCTTTTGTGGCAGAATAATTTGCAACATAAAAAATGAAATACATTTTAAAAAAGCAAGAGATCTAAAAAAAAAGTATAACAGTTAAGAGAGAAAAATAGCATGGGCTTGAAGCCATTCTGCCTTAATTTAGTGAAAGCAGTCCAGGTTAAAAATGCCCTGCCTCTAAACAGGCCTTGCGGCTTCTTAGCCTTTAAAATCTGTAGACCGATACTATGAGGAATTCAGATTGCCCAAAGGCGAGGTATACAGAACTGTACATTGACCTATTATCAAATAAAATTTGCCACCTATTGATGACAAGACGTGGATAAAAAAAATGGTCTCCTTGTATTATTCTGATGATGCTAATTTACGATCTTGGTGCTTCTTTTCCATGCTTTGGCCATAAAATCGGTGTCCCTTCTCGAAGTACTCTGCTCTAGATCCCCAAAGAGCAGAGTCATCGCCGCCACTCTGTCCTCTAAGAGAAATTCACTCTGCAAGTAAATGTAATGTAATAATATTTATAAAGCGCTAAACTATGGCCCAAAAGCATCTAGGCGCTAGTGACAGCTGGTGAGGAAGGGCCACTCTAACAAACAAAAAACATCAAAATTGAACAAAAAAAGATGTGTCTTCAGGGCTTTCCGGAAGCAAAGGTGGTCACTCACCTCCCATAAGTGGGTCAGGGAGCGAATTCCACATAGCAGGCGCAAGACTAGAAAAAGGTTGACCCTCTGCTCGTGCTCTCCGAAATCTAGGAACTAACAAGAGTTTTTGAGAAGCAGATTGAAGGGCCCCAGATGGAACGCAGGGAATTAGTTTAGCCTGCCTATACTCAGCACCAAAGTGATGAAAAGCACAGTGGGCAATGCAGAGAATCTTTAACTTAATGAGACTGCTCACTGGAAACCAATGAAGTTGCTGAACGAGACCCTTGCGAGTGAGACAACTGATTAGCTCCAAGCGCTAGCCGGGCTGCAGCATTTTGAAGTAGCTGCAGTCGCTGAGTTAAAAAGGCTGGCTGGCCCAAATAGATACCATTGCAGTAATCTATGGACCCAAGGATCGATGCAGCTACCACTTTAGCTTGAGATTCAGGAGGCAAGAATGACAGTGGGGGAGAGAGATGGAGTAATGGGAGTTTCAAGTTGTGAGTTGTATAACAGAGATAGGAAATGAGGACGTCATAGCGTGATTTGAGAAAGTGTAGGGAGAGTAGAGCTGGACGAGCCTGGTGGGGCTCGTGCCGGCCCGAGCCCCACTTATGGCTCTGGCCTGAACCCCCTCTCGGACCAGTGCCTGCTGTGAGGGAGGCATGGTATCACAAGTAGACACTGACACAAGAGCTGCACGTTTCAAAACCTTTATTGACGGTTAAAAGGGGTTGAAAAACTCCAATCTTGCCCTATAACTAAAATGGGAGTATTCTTGACCATCAAACAAAAAGAAAATACAGTCCTAGTCAGTCCTTGGTCAAAATAAAATAGCAAAATGGCCTATACTAATAAACCTAATGCCTACCCTCTTTCTAATACAATATGTGTAAAGGGAATGTGTAATGCAGAAATTAGTGTTCAAAAGAAATGTCAGTATGGCTGAGTAAACTCCCTTCCCCACGTTTTGTAGCACAGGGTAAAGTCGCACACTTGGACCTTGCAACACACTCGGGCTTCAGACACAAGGATGCAGTTTGTTTCGTGGACCAGGGCCCACTTGGCCATCCACAAAAGTCACTAGTTTATCCGCTGGACTTCTCGGCTTTCTCTCACTCCAGCCCAGGTCACCTTTTAGCTTGTAATACAGTTCAACAAAAGTGTGTTTCCTTCTGGTTACCACAATTCAGTATAGGTTTCCCTCCGCCGAGCTCAACATTTCAATCACAATTTGTGGGGTTCCCTTCCCCAAGCTTCCATCACATCTTCATAGGCTTCCCTCTGTCGGGCTCAAGACTTTTTCGAAACGGCGAGGTTTTTGCTCTTAACTTGGCATGCCCACTTCGACCTTCACTTTTTCTCTCCTACACCAAGACCTCTTGGTAAATGTAGTTTCAAGCACAGTGCTTATTTCTAAGTTCAAAGATATCTCTCACATCCAGGTTTCCCTTTGCCAGGATTAAACCTTACAGTTCAAAGACATATCTCACATCCAGGTTTCCCTCTGCCGGAATCAAACCTAACAGTTCAAATCTTGCATCTCAGATTCTTTCTCTTCCTGCTGCTTCTATGGCATCGGACATTTCAGAGTGACTTTCGATTGGGCAATCTTCTGTCGCCAGACTACTTTGTTACTTTGTATCTTTAAGTTAGGGTTCTTTACAATGCTTTGCTTTCTCTCGCGTCTTATCGGCACACGCGCAACCTCCATTCATCGGATACTGTTGCCATCAAGTTTCATTTAACACAGACCAGACTTTCATTGCTTTTATCAACAAGATTGTTTCCTTCTGGTTACCACAATTCAGTATAAGTTTCCCTCCACCAGGCTTAAACCTTTCAATCACAATTCATGGGGTTCCCTTCCCCAAGCTTCTATCACACCTTCATAGGCTTCCCTCTGTCGGGCTTAAGCTTCGTTTCACTTTCCTTCCGCTGTCAAAGACTTTTGAAACTGCAAGGCTTTTGCTCTTACCTTGGCATGACCAGTTCGACCTTCTTTCCTCAAAGGTCACTTTTTCTCTTCTACACGAGGGCCTCGTGGTAAATGTAGTTTCAAGCACAGTACTTATTTCAAAGTTCAAAGATATCTCTCACATCCAGGTTTCCATCTGCCGGGATCAAACCTAACAGTTCAAAGACATCTCTCACATCGAGGTTTCCCTCTACCGGGATCAAACCTAACAACAGTTCAAATCTTGCATCTCAGTTTCTTTCTCTTCCCGCCGCTTGTACGGCATTAGACATTTCACAGAGACTTTGAATTGGGCGATCTTCTTTCGCCGGACCACTCTGTTACTTTGTATGTCTAATTTACAGTTCTTTACAATGCTTTGCTTTCACTCATGTCTTATCGGCACACGTGCAACCTTCATTCGTCAGATACTTTTGCCATCAAGTTTTATTTAACACAGACTAGACTTTCATTGCTTTTATCAACTCACCGGCTGTGTTAATTCTTTTTCGTCTTTCGCAGCTTTGATCCAGAAGTCAAGGCTGATACCACAACTGCTGCTGCACTGCCCCAATTCTGCCCTTCATACGGGAGGGTGGCTGGTATCCTTGGAACACAAAAGAGGTTTGTCTCTTCTCTCTGGTTGGGCTTCCTTGTGCAACCTTCAAGTCCCTTCTGAGGTAATCTCTCGTCGGGGTGTCCAAGGTTTCTCCGTACCTCGGTTCCGTCCCTCGGTCTGTCACGCTGCTCCACCTGGTTCGCTGTACCCCTAGAGGAACTGCTTCTTCTCGTGCATCACCTTGCTCAGAGTGTGTCTCACCATGTGGGGAGAGCTAATAGGTACCAGATGTATGTAATTAAGAGCAAATGCCTGACCCTGCCTGATCTTATCAATGGGACATGTCCAATGTATTGCATGGGTGGTACTCCTTTTGGCCTCAGACCTCCTCGTCCTCGGCTCAGTGTTTGTGTAGGAAGGGGCGGGGGATCTGGGAATTTGGAATATCCTATAAAATAGGATGGGACAGGGGTATTTGGAAAGGGGGATACCATGTCTAGCCATCGGGCATTCCACCCCATTCCCAGAGGACCCGTCAACCAGGTGATCCTCCCGCACTTGTCCAGGGTCTGGATCCAAAGGCGATGGCCATGCCCTGGCCACCTGAGTAAGGGATCCCCAGGGTCTAGGCAATGAAACACCATGCCCAAAGCAGGGGTCTGCCACAAATCTCACTGGGTGCTCAACCAGTCTGATTTAAAAAAGAAAAAAAAGACATGCTCGCGTCTGCCTTTCTTTCAGTCACCTGACTGCCAGCATCAGGTCCCAGGGCTCAACCCTACCCATGAAATCTCTGGCTCCCACTCCTCTAAGGGAGAGGTGAATAGGAGGAGCAGCAGAAGGAGCAGGAGTGAATGCATTATAGGTGAGTTTCACAATGTGGAGAGACAGTACAGTAATTAGGAAGCTTAGGGTACTCACCGGTGTAACTGGGAGAAAAGTAAAGGGTCATAAGTAAAGAGGCTGGTCAACAGCTGGCCTTCATTCACCCTTCACTGTTCCGCCCTTAACTGGGATGCCACTGGCTGGACGCCCTTAGGGAGGTCAGAAGGGATGACACATGCTCATGTCACCTGGTTGCCTTGTCCATCAGTGGTTGGTCTCTCTGATATTGTCCCTGGTGTTAATGGGATAAGGCGATTTCTTCCTGATAGGTGTTCCCAGAGGAGCCTCTTGTGGCCTTCCGCTGGAGATGGGGTTGGTCGAAGATGGCCACAGGAGGTAATGTCTCTGATCCAAAATGGCCACGGGAAGTGATGCCACTGATCTAAGATGGCCATAGGAAGTGATGTTACCAATCCAAAACGGCCGCTGGATGTGATGTGGGAGAAAACTGACGGTATTCTCCCAAGCAAACCTCGAGAATCGAAGGACCGATGCTCTCAGACCCCAGCCCTAAGGGCGGACAAGCAAGAAAGGATCACCTGGATAGGGAAACCGGGGTTGTGCTCGGGGAAATACCCCAGGTGAGACACAGTATTATACTGTGGAAGAAGGGGAGGAGGACGAGATCCCTAAGACCTTTGTAGGATGAACTACATCTGCCTCCCTTCCTCCCATTGAATCTCTCTTGCCCAGATCCAACAACCCCTCTGTATATAACAAATCCCCTAGGATCCCAACCCATGTTGTACCCAAAAACCATCTCTCCCAGAATCCCTGTTTTCCTGTTTCCTACCCAAATACTCCCAATTGCTCTTCTCCACGTCCCTCTGATTATTCTTTCCCGAACATCCATTCTACTTTAACAAAACACTACCGTTCCCACAATCCCCCTGTTCGTTTTACAATAATAATCCCAGTCATTCCCTTTTGTTTCACAAACCATATCAATCTCATCCTTCTGAGTTTACCAACCCCCCCCCTAGTACAAGGGTTGTAATTCCATATTGCACCTTTTCCCCATCCCACCATGTAGGACACTAAGACACGCTAGCCATACCTCCATTCTGACACAAACACTTTCCCTCATCACAAAAGACAACAGACTTACACCAGAGCCATTTACCTGACATGTCCCAACACAAGGGTCAGGCAAAGTCAGGCAATTGACCAGAATCACACACAACCGACGGCCCTTTCCCTTCCCCACAGGGATAAAAGGTGGAGCATGAGAGCACATGACGAGCAAGGCAGACGGCATGAGACAGCTATCCAAACACAGCAGTTCAAGAGGAGGAGAAAGGCGGTGAGAATCGAATGAGTGACAAGGAGAGAAGCGACCTTGCCCTTTCCAACCCAGACCTGCGAATCCTCTGAAAAAGGAATCGTAAGAGTGCAAACTATATCCAAGTGTGTTGCAGTAGATGTCAATGGTACACAGAGCATGCCTACCCTTAAAGTGAAACAGAGAGAGACGTCTGCTAGTGTGGTACCGTCCTTGACTCCAGATACAAGAAAGCCAATCGGTTTAACACGGCCGGTGAATAGAGGGGAGAGCCAATAATAAACCAAACTGTGTTGAACGAAAGTCGCAAAGTGGCAAATTAAGGGAAGTTCAAAGAACTTTTAACATTAAGTTGAAAACCAGCTGCAGAGGGGTCCAGCACCACATGGGTGCTCACTAGAGAGGCTCTGGTTGAACCCGCATTTGTTGAAACTACCAATACCAGAAGGCCTTAGGAGAAGCGCAAGGAAAAGGTCAAAATGGTCATACAGGTGTATAGCAAAATCCTCTGTACAGTCGAAAGTCTTTGACCGACACACCATTGGAAAGCTAAGGGAGATGAATCCTGCTTAGTGAGAAAAGAGAAAGAACTGTGTCGTTGGCAAGGGTGAACCCGACAGAGGGATGCCGACAGGAAGGGGCCAAGCATGATGCCCTAAAGAACATTGCGATGACACGAGTGAACCCGACGGAGGGATGTCCACAGTGTGTTGTTAAGACATTAAGACTTCTGAATGTAACAGGTGAAAGCGTTTTGTGAAAAGCCACAGTGAACCCGCCAGAGGGAGGCAAACATTCGAGAAGGGTCGGAGCCCAGAAGAGGGGGGCTCAGGGGTGAAAAGCCATCACCCACCGACAAAAGCTGTAATGAACCCAACAGATCGAGGTAAATCGTTGAGACGGGTCTGAGCCCGGAAGAGGGGGATCCAGGGGTGAAAGTCCATCGCCCAACAACATGTGAATGCAACAGTTGAGAGCGTTTGGAACAGGCCATAGTGAACCCGACGGAGGGAGGCTGACATTCGAGAGGGGTCTGAGCACGGAAGAGGGGGATCCAGGGGTGAAGAAGCATCACCCTAAGGCAATTAGAAAGGAACATTTGTTTATTATTTTGAACCTATCAGGCCCTCGGAAGCAAGAAACGTAACCACCAAAGGTCCCAATAAACTTTTGTGGACCTGAGCCTGGAAGAGAGGGACCTAGGGGTGAAAAGTCATCACCCAAAGGACATTGGAAAGGAACCGTTTGTTTGTTTTTTTGAATACATCAGATACTCTGAGGCTAGAGATCTTTTGAAGAAAAAAGAGACTTAACCACCAAAGGTCCTGATACCTGAGTATGGAACTGTTGTATCGTGCTGGGAAAGCTCGAGCGTGTGCTATGCTTAGGAGTCCCGCCTTGTCCCGTGCTCAAAACATGGGGAAGGGAGACCCCCGGCTACCGCCTCCTGACTTATCATTTGTGAACACTTCTTTCTTTCTTATGAACACTATCCCACACTCTTTCTGTATTTAGTTGTAAGGATTTGCAATAGTTTTTTTTAATTATTATAGGCCCTTTTATTTGACAAGACGCCACTAGGACTGCCTAATTATTATTTGATGGTCATAGCTTGCTCCCATCTTAGATTTAGGTTTAGATTAGGTGTTTTTTCCAACCTGCACATACAGTTTAATAAACACCCTTGAACTGTGATCACTTGTGTCTGTCTTTACTGTTGCCACCATGAGTTCCTCTCAGATGTCACCAATCCCATTCAACCGCTGGCAGTGAAGTTCCAGACAGAAAGTGAAGTAAAAAACCAGAAGGGATGAAACACGCTCTTGTCACCTGAACTCCTAGTCAATCAGTGGTTGGTCTCCCTGATATTGTCCGTAGTGTTGCTGGTATGAGGAGATGTATTCCTGATTGGTGTTCCCAGAGGAGCCTCTTGTGGCCTTCAGCTGGAGATGGGGTTGATCCAAGATTGATAAATGAAGGATGACCTATACATACATATATGAATTAACTGTTGTAATGCCTGATATGCAGGACGTAAGTCCAGACATAGATTTCAGGGATTTTATTTAGAAGGTCAATGGTAGAACCTTTCACGTGGAGTGGAACTCTAGTCTTTTGAGTTTGAAAGGTTACAACAGTCCTCCTTCACAGTGTCTTTTTGAAACTTTCAACATCCGGTCCCAATTCAGTTTCTCTTGAGATCTTAAACTTCCAGCCCCAGTGTTCAGTTGTTAGTTTTTGAATCCCTTTTTGAATGTTCTCTGCAAACTGGGACCACATGTTCCAGCATGCCACGTTTTGCCTTTTAGTCACGTTCTCAATATGTTAAAGGAACCCTGATTCTCAGTTCCACCCTTTAGCACTTCTCCTTCTGTTCAGTTTTCTAATAGGGTTAAGGAACTTTGACTCCAAGTTCTAGCTTGCCATGATCCCCTGTTACTTACCTTCTCGTTTTTTATTTTCGTTCACTTCTTAATTCTTAAAACATAGGGCCAACAAAATCATAAACCAAAAATAAACAAAATGCAATGGTGCAATAGCTCCATTACTAAACCAATCAGTTATTACTCTTACCTAATACGTGCATGAACATACCCCAAAGAGAATGCACATACCATCCAGATGCTGTCAAAATCAGTTGTTCACAGGGGCATCCCTTCACAAGCCCAGCACACCATTCATTACATAAGGGATCCACGGTTTCCCTCCATTTCTGAGTTACGTGGAGCCAGGCCAAGATAAACACCTTAAAGAAAGTAAGAACATTTGCTACAGATCCCAAAGTGCTTAGGAGATTTTCTGATTACAACATTTCGTCTCTTTTGAAAAATTATTTTTATCGGCTAACCTTTTTGGGAAGGCATTGTCTCTAGAATTGATGCATTCTTCTAAGAGTGTTCGTGCTAATCTAATACCAGCACTTAATCACTCCTTTGCGAAGTCAAGGTTGACTTCGCATTCCTGGATCCCAGATGCAAGAATCTGAGTGTATATAACTCAGCAAATAGATTGAAGTTGTCTCCCTACATAATAATTTAGTTAAACAACGTTTTGAGGGATACCTGGGACAGCTGGGGGAACTCTGAAAAGATCTCTAGTTTTTTCGACTGTGAACTTTAATTAAACAGTAACTGTCTAAATTATTTAGCAGGTAAAATGGATTTGAATCAATGTCCTTTTACAGAGCATCATAAGCACCCGTCTGATATCAAAATAAGGAACAGGAACAGGAAAAGGGAAATGAGAAATGCACTATGAAGGGCGAAGGGTGATAGGGCCATTAAGCACGAAGAGCTATCTGTTATAAACAAGCGGAATAAACAAAAGTATAAAAACTGGCTTAAAATATATAAGAAGCACAACTACATACATTCTAACCAGTGCATGATAAAAATTACTGGTTGAAAAGGATGTCAGAGGAATCTGGGGTTTCTTAAATTCTTACATAACAACAAAGAAGCTCAGTTCCACTTAGCTAATTTCATCACTGAACCTGTGTCGTGTGCACTTTTTCAGAAGCTTTACTTCTGAATTAAGGAAGATTTTCCACATGTTTTACCGGATGCTACCCAATCATAGGGCTGGAATTCTATTTTGATATAGATGATCCACAGACCGCTCGAAGACATTAGAAAAATTCAAGGCCCCCAGTCCAGAAAGAAATCCAAATTTTGTACTAAAAGCAGATCTTCAGCTGTGGTCTAACATCTTGTGGAAATTGTTTGGACAAGTTGTTTTCTTCAGGAATGATCCCTCTGTCGTGGCGGAGAGCCATAATTGTTGATATTTAAAGAAAGGTGATAGAAGCTCGCCTTTGAAATATAGACAATTCTCCTTAATCGACACAACCAGTAAAATCCTTGCTTCTTTTGTTCTAAAGAAACTCCTACAGTGGGCAAAAAAGAAAGACTGAGTGGTTAAGTTTTGTGTTATGTTAACGGAAAGCCTTAAGAACCAATGCACACGCTTTATATACAACCAGACTTGATATGACTGCGGCCTGTGATAAGGTTGACAGAAATAGACTCTGGAGGAAATTATCCACGTGGAATATCCTACCAAACATGTTTTGATTTTTTCA
Organism: Ambystoma mexicanum; assembly: GCF_040938575.1. Lineage (NCBI taxonomy): Eukaryota > Metazoa > Chordata > Amphibia > Caudata > Ambystomatidae > Ambystoma > Ambystoma mexicanum. The sequence goes on along the minus strand of NC_090938.1, from coordinate 702,003,168 downwards.
TCCTGACAAAAGCCTTCTGATCACACTAGATTGTAGAGGACCACTTTCTGTAGAGATTAATGTGAATTTAGGTCTAACACGTGGGTGCGTTTTAGCACTGTGTCTCTCTAATCTTTATGTGCCAGACAATCAGGAAGTACTATCTAAGTTTAATCCTTTTTCTCTGAAAACATGCTCCCTTCCTGTGGGTTGGCTAGCTTATTCAGATGACATAATCTTAATTGATTCCACCCCAAAAGGTCTCCAAAGAAGTTTGAACTATTTCAGCAAAGATGAATAACTTGGAAATAAAACCTAGCAACACTAAAATCATTACTTTTAAGAGGGAGCGCAAACCTACAAATTTTACTTGGTATGTGAACAATGACAAGATTGGGGAAGATGAATAAATCATTCATTTAGGGTTGTAATTCTGAATAAAAAACAGTTAGTTAAAGCGTAATTGGTTGCAAAAATGAGTGCTTTTATAATCGAAATTAAAATGTTATCTGCAATATACTGTTGCTTTTCTCTTCAACCCTTAGTCGAATATTTTAAAATAAACGTTGCCCCAAGCATTACGTCTGGCCATGAATTACTAGTAATAAACAACAGGAACTGGTTAAATGCTTTAGAATGCAAACTTTGGAGATCGGTTTGGGTTTGCCTGCTAAAATCATGATGCTATAAGTTCAAATTGAACATGCTAAATGTATATCTAAAATTAACAGATTGGGAAGGTAATACCCCTTTTTCTTCCTAAGGTGCAGTAGCCAATCAAGGTGGGGATCAAGCCCTCCAGGAGTTTATAACTAAGTTCATAACTAAGTGTGAAGTCGATATCAGGGAATTAAATATCGATCCCAGTGAGTTGAGAGGTAAATCGGGGCACTAAAAGGGAAATTAAGGGATTGGAACAACATAGAACACAGGGAGTATGTAACTAAATTAAAACTCCACAAAGAATATATAAACTGCATTCCTGTATTATGCACACTAATGGTTTATATTCTAAAATTGCCATCTTCCTCTCTTAGGACTTGGTTTTTAAGATTCCGATTTAACTTTTTACACACACTTGAAGTAATTGTCCCCCATCCCAACATTCACCTTGAACTCCCTCTCTGCAGGATTTGTTAAATAAATTACAAAAAGACCATACGCCATTTACCCCTGGATTAGTTTTCTCTCGTCCAACGACGTCTCTTCCACTTTGTGAAATGTATACATTCAGAAATTAGGGGGTTTCTTTGATGCCCTTTGGCTGAGACCAATGAATGGTAGTCAACTGCCTCTTTCTATAGCATTGGTCAGGCAATTGACATTTGCTGCAGAGTTGCTTGAATCATCTGAAAATCTCCCCCTCATATAGTTGAACTAAGATACCAGAAACTGTTATTTCCCCATACCTTCACAAACCCATCGAATAAGATGTCTGCAAATCCACTGTTGTACCAAATAGGTGTATAATAATATGCCAAGGCGATCCGTCCCCTGACTTCTGTCCTCCATTTCTGCATGTAGATCCTAAAGTACATGATGGGCACCTTTAAAAAAATGTAGCGTCCATAATTTTAGCTTGATTAAAAGGGGGTGACCCCCAGGAAAGCAAACATACTCTTAATGTGATTGGTCTGTTCTTTCCAGTTATAGGGCTAAAGGTCAGAGATGAAAACTCAACATTTGAGTATGGATCTTCAATTCAAATTTACGGGACACCGATGCAGCCTTTTTGGTGCCAAATAAAGGAAGTAATCAAGCATTTATATATTTCGTTTGCTTTCTACTATGGCACTATGGAGTAGCCTCCAAATAGATAACACAAATCTAGGCAGAACTATCATCTTCTGCTACTACTCTTTTCTAGGTCGGACTCCTGGGATTAAGACATATCTTTACATTGAGTAATTCCCAGATATGGTGTCTCTCTTCTGCAACCCTAAGGCCAATGGAAAAGGGTGTATAGCATCAATTTGTGATCATTTGAGGAAAAGGTTCAATATACAACACAAAAAGTAAGGGTGACTTGGCACCCTTGACCTTTTACCTCGAGTTATTGAACATTCCTTAAATTGTGCCACTTTGACAATCAGTGAATCGACCAAGTTCTGGTAAGAGATATGTATAAGAGACAATCCAACTGTATACATTGTAGCTCAGTGGAATTTTCTTTGTCGATGAACGTACAGCATAAGCGACGATTATCACACTAGGCCACATCTATAATTGATATATATATATATATATAAACATATACAATCACACTGCACCAATCACCATGAGTTTCATGCATAAGTGCATGTGATTTATTCATATGAGAATCAGCCTGACACGTGTTTCGAGCCTGCGCTCTTCTTCTGAGGCTGAATTAGTATATTACATATATGGATTAGATATATTACAGTGGTGTACCAATATAAGGTCAAAACGGGACAAGCCCAATGTTCAACAAACGGGTGATATAGGCCAAATTGAATTGAGTTAGAGCAATGAGCACCAATATATAAAGGCATTATTCCAATTGCAAATACATCAATGCAATATACAATTATAGCAAATCCAATTCATTAGAACATGATAACACAAGACATACATATAAAAGAGGGATAGAGAAACAATAAAAAGGCACAGTTAGTAATTCGGTAACATTAATGGGAACTAATTATGTAGCTATTTGGGCGGTGTGTTACATCACCTCTGCCTCTTAAGCAATATTGAATATTGTACCTTAAGATGTTCTTTTGTTCTCACAGGAATCTAAATAGAATTGATAGAAGAGATAATAAGCAGGACTCCCTCAATTGGGGTTGAAGTTTATGAGTATTGTGGTCCCACATAGCTAAGCTACGGCACCATGTTCTGACCATTGAGCACACTTATACTTGCTGCTAGCTAAGCACCCACACTTACCAATTGGCTTTGTTGCCGAAATGGTATGTTAAAATTATTCCTGATTCCTGCAGGGAGAAATTACATATAATAGCCTGTCGCCTAAGGATACACGCTATTGATTAGTTCACCCCATTATTGCGAAACCATTAATAATAAAGCAGGTAATTACCTGTATATGCCTTCGCTGTTGCAAATGTACAATTGAATTCCTGTATTCCACTAAATTAACCCATGGGATATCGTTGTCATCTATACACATATTCATGCCCAGCATTGGTAAATCCAGCGGTCATCGTAAGGCAGCCAATGATGGAAGAAAGAAACCGAACAAGGTCACTAAGTTAGTATCGCTGTATTAGCGCTTCAATCTAATTCCATTGTCTTGATATTAGCCCACCAGGGACCGTAGCAAAACAGGATGATTAAGCATAAGACACCCAGCAGCTGCACTTTGTTAGACTAGAAATGGCGGAAGCAGCAGAATACATTCTTACTAGAGATGATGATATAAAAGCACTCTTTGCACCACAGGGGTCTACCCTGAACCCCTTCAAAAGACTTATGGCCTAATTCACAGAAGCCTTTTATAATGGCAAAACCCCATTGGATTTAGGAGAAGACCACATTGAAACATTACCTACAAGAAAAGAAAATACCACAAGGAATCCTAATTCTACCAGATTTTGAGGACCCGCTAGATAGTGATTTGGCCTCAGAATGGGAAGCCAATCTGACAACGAGTTCAAATAATATGATTAAATTACTTGTGGAACATGCTGAACGGGAACACGCTCGCATTGTCACACAAATTGATTCTTTGAAACAAGAAATAGAACTGTTTGATGCACCCAGTGCCACGATTGATAAAACATTTTAAACCATGTATACTATACTGAGGCAACACCAGGATGAAGTGAAAATTAGGAAATCCAGAAAATTCTCACAGGATGATAGGGACTACCGTGACAACCGAGTATATACGTATCAACCAAAATTTGATGAAGTCGCCAGATCTCGGAGCAGCAGTGTGGCCTCTTCACCTGTAAGTTCAGATATTGAGAGTGACTCTGATAAACACAACCCTAGTACCTAAGAAGGAGAAGCGAGCACTGCAAACAATCAAATAATGGAGTCAGAGGGTGGCTCAGCAAGCACACAAGAAACAGCTGCACCCTCGCCTTTTTTAGATCAAATCAGGCGGTTCAAAAAGGGAAACCACCAGGCAGCAACCAAAAAAGTCAGATTCCAACTTCCCACAGGCTCAAATATACCAACTTTAGGCAGAAACCAAGGGGCACAAGGGGTGGGCAATATGGTCGGTGGAGACGCCACAACACCACCACATCGGCTGACGAGAGCCTCTTACCAAAAATCCATGCAGAACCAAAACAGGTAGATTTAGTGTACAATCTGAGTACGTATCCACTCTCCCCAGAAGAACACACAGTTCTTAACAAGGGACTCTCTTTTGCCCCATTGGGTGTCAATAATTACGTACAAATTCAGATTGATCTGTTCAAGTTTGTTCGGAAATTCAAACTTAAAAACTCTTTTTTCGACACATGTGAAAAAATATTCAGCAAAAAAAACAATACCCACGCCATCAGAATTGTCTTTACAAACAATGATGAATACACATGTAATAAGGTCTCTACAAGAAGTAGAGCATGATCAGGAATTTAGTGTATTGGATACGTTGAGAGAATTGGACATACAACAACAAAACTTGAAAATTAAAGAATTTACCAAGAAATCTAAATTCACGCCTGTTTTTCCCAATGATAACATTATCAACACTTTTTATCAAGCAGTGACCAAAGACATTCATCGGTTGGCTGATAATAGTAAAAGACAGAAATGCTGCTATATCCCAAATCTCAACAAATTGGAACAAACAGCCATGCAAAAGTTAGCATCCAATGAAACCCTAATCATTAAGGAAGCTGATAAAGGGGACAATGTTGTAATTATGAATAAGGCAGATTACATCACAATGGGGTTACAACAGCTTAATATCGCAGGATGTTATAAGGCTCTGACTGTCAATCCACTCAGGGATTTGACAGTTAAGGTAACAACTTTGATCCAAAAATGGCATACTATGGGTATCCTGACTGATGTTGAAAAGCTATTTCTATTAGTAGAATGACCAACTATGCAAACTGTTTATTTTCTCCCAAAGATTCACAAAGCATTTGATAATATCCTGGAAGGGAGACCCATAATCAATGGGAGAGAGGGAATCATGGAACCAATATCCATATACATAACTGAATGTTTGCTACCCCTAGTCATTAAACACCAACGTATGTGAGAGATACCATGCACATCTTACAGATACTAGAGAACTTAACATACCATCCGAACTTGTTACTGGCCACTCTTGATGTCAAGGCCCTATACACGTCCATTGACCATGATAAAGCAATTGAGAGTGTACATTTTAGCTTCTGAAAGGATTCAGCGTCTTTTTATAGACACATTAAAATGCTCAAGGAATTACTATTGTGTGCACTACAAAATAATGTATTTTTGTTTGACAACGTCTATTATAGAAAACTAATATTCATAGCCATGGGGCCAAGCTTTGCGTCTGCTTTGGCTAACCTATTTATGCACCAGTTCGAACAACAATATGCATTCACTAATCCACAATTCCTCCCATTTGTACATGTTTGGAAACGTTTTATTGATGTTGTTGTTATGATTTGGGCTGGTACTGTGGATTGTTTGATGGATTTTGTACATTTTTTGAACAACAATGATTGGGGTTTACAGTTTACACACAAATGTAGTGACTCCAACATTGATTTCTTAGATCTAACTATTTCCATTATGGATCAAGGATTCAAGATGAAAACATTTTGTAAACATAAATCTGTTAATGCTGTCCTACACGCACAAAGCTGTCATAAGAAGTCAGTAATTACTAACATTCCCAAAGGGGACTACATTAGGGCAAGGAGAAATTGCTTTGACACTGAGGAGCTCAAATCTGAAAGATTGTAGATCAATGGAAGATTTTGAGCGAGAGGATACAAGAATAAATTATTAGCTAAAGCAGAGCAAGAAGTGTCTAGTATGAAGAGAGTTGATCTACTCACTCCCAAAATACGCTCTACTACTACACAATCTAACAAATTAAGACTCATTACTCGTTATAATGCTGACAGCCAAAATGTATACACAATCATTAAGAGGCATTGGCATTTGCTCCAGCTGGACCAAGATTTAGGGAAATGGCTTGAACCAAATCCTAGCATCATATATAGCAAAGCGCCAACACTTAAGAATATACTCTGCCCTCTTTCATGTCAAACCCAGTTAGTAGCCAAACGTGGTTAATTAAGTGACAGAAGAAAGAGTTCCACAAATGTGTGTGTTGCACTATGTGTGCTCATGCTTTTGAATCCGTATTCATTGACTTTGGAACACTGGGCAAGTACTTCATGAACTCATTCATTAACTGCAACTCGAAATTTGTGGTGCATTTGTGTTACGCTCACCTGGTCTGTGCGGGGGCCTTGGGGCACAGTTGCAGCCCTCCTAGGAAGTGGATCCCCTCTGCCTGCCTTCTTCCTCTGCAAATAGGCTGTGGTGAATTGTAGCACTGCTCCTGCATAGATATGAGAGGACTGAGTTTGCCAGCCTGTGACTGATTTCCCTCTTAAACCCTTCTTCCCATAGCGTGGTTTCCGTGAGCATGCATCGACCCATTAAGGCTCACCTGCTGATTCTTAATGGCGAGCTCTCCGTCCTGCTACTTCTGGCAGGGGCGCTTTTATGATGAGGACCGAGTTCCTTCGCACGTGGTTGTCCAGTCGACTATTCCACGCCTCTCCGGTAAGTGTCTTTCAGTTTTCTCTTTGTCTCCCCTTTCTCGTTACCCTTCGTTTGTCGTGAAGTATTTGTTTTGTTCTTTCCACAACCCTTTGTCCGCTCGTTATTAATGTCTATCTCTGCTTTCTCCTAAATAGGTGTGATTGCGGCCCAGCAGAGCTACGGAGCACGAGGCGGTGCCGGATGAGATGGGAATGCTCCTGCGGTGGTCCGGCAGCAGGTAAGTGGGTGTTTAAGGATGAGCGCATAGAATTTTGCAAGCGCAATCTTAAACTGAATGTTTGTTATGTCTAACCTTGTCTTTTGTCCTTTTAGAGGGTCTGCCTTCGGAGATACAGAATGCGTCGTGCTGCGGTGTCAAGAGCAGGATTCCTGCGTTCCGGAGGATGAAGATTGTTATTGTTATTGTTATTGTTATTTTGCACTTATATAGCGCCTTATATACCATTGGTATGGTCTGAAGGCGCTGGTAGGTTGAACGCCCTTGGGAACCGAAGTTCAGATCAGTAGAGAGAGTAGGGAGAGTCAAAAGGTGCGTGTGTGCACCGGATATGTGTGCAGCTCGTGCGGTACACAAAGTAGTAGCTGATTGAAAGAATGGACGTCAGGTTCAGCGAGTGAAAAATGCAGGTGAATGCTGGTTCCAGGATGCAAGCGCGCAGGGTGGAGACTGGATTCCCAAGGTAAGTCTGCTTTATCCCAGGCGGCGGTGAGCGTTACGCTGCATGCAAATGCAGATTAACGCGTAGCGCTGGCCTTTGTATGGGAGCGGCTTATATAGCTGAATTTGTGAGGCCACGCCCATCAGGCCTGGCTTGCCTGCCACACCTTGCCACTCCCTGAGTTAGCATGTGCACAGTAACTCAGGAAGGCCACACGCGAACAATGTGCACGTGGATGTTACGCTCACCTGGTCTCTGCGGGGACGTAGGGCACGGTTGCAGCCCTCCCTGGAAATGGATCCTCCCTGTCAGGCTTCCTCCCCAGCTCATATGCTTTGGGCTGCAACAATTGTTGACACTTCTCCTGCGTGGATACGAGAGATAGTGAGAATGCTGCTATGTGACTGCTGTCTCTCTCAAACGCTTCTTCCCAAAATGTGGTGAGCATGCGCCGACCCATATAGGCTCACCTGTTGATTAATGACGATGAGCTCTCCGTCCTGCTTCTCACTGCAGGGGCGCTTCTTGATGGACCGAGTTCCTTCACTGGCCCATTGTGCGTGGCAGCCCAGACCGGCTGTGGCTTAAGGTAAGTGTCTTATGGCTTTTGTCTTATGTCTTATGGCTTTAAAATATTGTGATGTTGATTCTTGATTATTGTCTGTATCTTTTAATAATGTCTTTTCTCCGCTTCTCCCAACAGATGAAATACGGCCCATCGTTAGTTGCGCTGCATGGAGCGTTGCCAAATGGGAAAAGAAGGGAGTCCGCGATGTTTCAACAGAAGGTGAGTGTTGGTTTAAGGTTGAGCGCGAGGATTTGTCAAAGCGCGACCTTAAACGTAATGTCTTAGCAAATTCTAACCTTGTCTTTATCTTTTTCTCTTACAGGCACCGTCTTCTGATGGATTGCTCGTAGTGTCACGATGTCGGTCTGGAGCGCTGCTTTCCAGAGGTCTGGAGATGGATGATGAATACCAGAGTCAACGATGATGCTTGCCGAAAACAGATACCGAGGTAAGTGCTACGACTGGTAGCTGGAAACAAGGTAAGATGCGCTCAGGCTGGTAGCTGGAAACAAGGTAAGATGCGCTCAGGCAGCAGTGAGCATTACGATGCCATCAGCAGAATAATGCGAAGCGCTTACATGCAGGCTGGGCGGGCTTATATAGTCTAGCCCTGGCCACGCTCATTACTCTTGGCTCACCGGCCCCACCCTGCTCACCGGATGCTGCACATGCAATCCAACCCTCTCAATATGCCACGCCCGAACAAATGCACGTGGAGGCCCCTGCTGGGAAAAAGAAGTACCTTGCACCAAAGAAAAGTGTGCTAGTGCACACTTATTCATGAGCCTGGCAGCAAAGGCGCCAGGACTGAGTGCAGCTGGGCCATCTATGCTGTTTTGTCTGCAAGGGACAATAAAAGGTTGTGTTACCCCTTGCTCTTATCCCCTGATGGTGCGGGGTGTGTGGTTCTGGGTCAATGGCTATGACAGCACTCCCCCTCAAGGCCCCTCTCACGGGTGTTCTTTCTCCTGGTCCTGGCTTGGTGGGGTTGTTGCGATGCAATTGTCTGATCAGTCGTGAAGCGTGGACGAATTCACTGGGTTCCGATGTACGATCTTGAGGTCCATAACCCTTCCAGTCTATAAGGAAGTACAATTTAGATCACACTATCTTGGAATCCAGAATAGCCTTGACCTCGTATTCCGGTTCTCCTTCTATGATGTCGGGTTCGGGTGGTGCTTCAATCCGAGTATCTGGTTTAATTGGTTTCAGGAGTGAAACATGGAATACCGGATGGATTCGTGTATTAGGTGGTCATTCGAATTTCATGGCAGCAGGGTTTATTACGGCTTTGATGGGATAAGGTCCCAGGTACCTGGGACGGAAGGCTCGTGGTCCTTTCGAAGGAATGATTTTGGATGCTAACCAAACCTTGTCTCCGACCTGATAATGTGGGGCCTCTCATCAGTGTAGGTCCGCAAACTCTTTCTGCTTTTCTTTAGCTCTGGTCAGATGTTCGGTTGCTTCTTTAAGAATCCAAGTGATGGTTTTATGTAAGGTTGTCACTGCTGGCATTTCCAATTCGTCAAGTGAATCAAAAGTGGACGTTCAAGGATGTCGACCATGCACCCTGTAGAATGGGGTCTGTCCGGTGCTAGTATGGATGTAATAGTTGTAGGCGAATTTGGTCAACCAAAGTATGTCTTTCCAGGATTCCTCAGTGTGTTGCAACATACACCTCAGATATTGCTCCAGGGTCTGGTTGGTCCGTTCGGTTTGGCCATCAGTTTGAGGATGATGACTAGTCGATAACCGGAGATCAATTTTGGCTATTTTACAGCACCTCCTCCAGAGTGATGAGACAAACTGAGTTCCACTATCTGATATTAGTACTGATGGGAATCCGTGTAATCTGACAATCTGTTCCAAAAACACAGTGGGGAGAGCGGAAGCAGTGGGGAGTCCTTTTAATTGGATAAAATGGGCCATTTTGGAGAACAAATCCACAACAACTAAGATGGTGTTATATCCATTGCAGGGGGGAAGATCTCTGATAAAGTCCATTGACAACGTGTGCCATGGTGCTGGCGGTACCGTCAATGGACGCAGTAAACCGGCTGGATTTAACTTCTGAGATTTGTGTTGTGCGCAGACACCACAGGTCGCAATGAATTGGGCAATGTCTTTTCTCCAGGTTGGTCCCCAATAGCCTTTTCGTATTTTAGCTTGAGTCTTGGCGATCCCTGGATGTCCCTCCACTAGTGAATCATGATAGTTTGCTATTATTTGGTCCCGTAGTTTCTTGTCCTGAATGTACAGTCTCCCTTGAAAGTACGGTAGATCATTTTCAATGGTGTATTGGTCTCCCCTAGATAGCCACTCCTGTTGTGTTGCTTGGTTCATCTGAGATTGAAGATCGGTTTTCAAGTCATCCAGACAGGTGGTTGCAGTGATTTGGTTCTGGATTTGTTCTTCTGGAATGATGGCCACGTGCTCAGACGTGGTAAAAGTTTCTTTGTCCTCACTCATGCGTGACAGAGCGTCTGCTTTCCCATTGCGTTCTCCGGGTCTGTAGGTGATGATAAAATCATATTCCGCAAAGAAGAGAGCCCAACGAAGTTGGCGTGAGGATTGGGCCTTGGCGGTTTTCAAGTATTGCAGATTGCAGTGATCCATGATGACAGTTATGTCTCGCCCCCAGAAGATAGTGTCTCCATGTTTTAAAGGCTTCCTTAATCGCTAGCAGTTCTTTGTCTGTGATCGCATAGTTCAACTCTAGTGCAGAAAACTTACAGGACCAGAATGCTATGGGATGCAATTGTCCTGTGTCGGGGTCCCTTTGTGATAACACCGCCCCCATGGCTACTTTGGAGGCATCTGTTTCGACCACGTATGGCAGATCCGGTCGAGGGTGTCGAAGAACTGGTGCTGTGGTGAAAGCAAGTTTCAGCTCCTGAAAGGCGTTTTCTGCTTCTGGAGACCAAAGGAATTTCTTGTTTTTTCTCAGCTGGGAGGTAATTGGATGAACTATCTGCGAAAACCTAGGAATAAACCGACGGTAAAAATTGGCGAATCCGAGCACACTTTGTAATCCTTTGTGGATGTCGGTGATGGCCATTGAACGATCGCTTCCACCTTGCGTGTGTCCATGTTTACTCCTCATGGTGTGAGCATAAAGCCCAAGAATTCAACTTCTGTTACATGGCAGAAACACTTTTCTAACTTGGCAAACAGCCGATGCTGTCGAAGGTTTTCCAGTACTGCTCTTACATGGCCGACGTGGTCCTCCTTGGAAGCCGAGTAAATGAGAATGTCATCTATGTAGACAAGTGCGCAAACGTCCAATAATTCATGAAGCACATCGTTCATAAGAAATTGGATCGCCGCCGGGACATTACATAACCCAAGAGGCATAACCTGGTATTCTAAAAGACCATACTTGGTACGGAAGGCCGTCTTCCACTCGTCCCCCTTTTTAACTCTTACAAGGTGATAAGCTCCTTGTAGATCCAGTTTTGTGTAAACTTGAACATTCTTTACCTGATCCAGAAGCTCCAGGATAAGTGGCAGTGGGTATCAGTTTTTTACCGTGATCTGCTTAAGCACTCCACAGTCAATACAAGTCCTTAAGTCGCCCTCTTTTTTAGGTACGAAAAAGAGAGCAGAGGAGGCAGGGGACTTAGACGGGCGGATAAAGCCGTTAGCTAGATACTGATCCAGGTAAGATTTTAGGTGCTGGTTTTCCTGCTCTGTTAGGGTGTAAATTCGACTGCAGGGAATTTGGGCTCCGGGCACCAGATCGATTTGGTAATCGTAAGGCCTGTGTGGAGGCAGGGTGTTCGCTTGCTCCTTCTGAAAAACACCCTGGTAATCCAGATATTCAGGTGGTAATGAACCAGTGAGTCCCAGAATGGTTTTTGTCTTGGGTTTCAGGTTGCCCACATTTTTGTTGTAGCAGGCGTTAGTACACTCTTGAGCAAAGGTCAGAACTCGTTTTCGCCAGTCGATCCTAGGGTTGTGGGTTTCCAGCCAAGGCATTCCTAATATCATCTGGAACTGAGGAGCACCGATGAGATCGAAGGAGATGTCTTCTTGATGACCATCCTGACACATAAGCATGACTTTTTCGGTATGCTGCGTCACTGGCCCGGATGATAACTGAGAACCATCCACTGCTGTGACGTTTTCCGATTTCAGCTTTTGTTGGAGACCAAGGCCTACTCGTGCAGCCAGATCTTGATCAATATAATTTCCCACAGCTCTGCTATCAATATATGCCTCCAAGGCATGTATCTTTGACAGTTGTTTGTGGTTAACCAGAAGTACCGGGATGACTAGATGTGAGGTCTGTACGGATTCCTTCTTTTCGCTTGACAAGTGGACCCCTACGCTTGTCGGGCGTTGGAGTTTCCCGAATCTTGTTCCTTTTCTTCGTTGCCATTGTCCGTTGCTCCAACTAATCTCTTGGGTGGTTTCACCGGGCATTCTCGGAGGAAGTGACCTGCTCTCCCGCAGTATAAGCAGAGCTGTTGTTGCCTCCTTTTCTCCCTTTCAGCCTTGGTAATAGGACTCCGTAATCCACTGATCTGCATTGGCTCAGTTTGTTCGTGGATTTTGGTTTTATTGTCCCGAGTTCGCATGTAGACCGACCTCCCTTCAACTCTTGTGCGATCCATTTTTCGATTCTGCAATCTGTGACCGAGCTGCACAGTCAAGTTGATGTATTCTACACATCCCTTCGGGGGGATTGACCTCTTGGGCTAGAACATCCTTAAGTTCCCCACGCAACCCTCGATAAAAGAGTGTAGTCCTCTTTTCTTCTGGCCAGTTTGTCTGTGCTACGAGACGATTGAAGTTTGCGATGTAAGTCAATAGGTCTTGGGTTTCCTGTCTGAGTGACAATAATTCGTTGTCCAAAGCTTGTCCTTGAGTATGCCTTGCAAACAATTTTTCCATCTCCCGCTGAAATTCCCCAAAGTCTCAGAGTAGCGGATCATTCTGGTGTACTAAGGCTATCGACCAGTCCGCTGCGCTACTTCCTAAAAATGAGAGTACAAAGGCGACTCTGGCTTGATCTTTAGGAAAAGCCCCAGGCCTGCACAAAAAATGGAGGCGACATTGGTTCATGAATATGGCATACTTGTTAGGGTCACCAGTAAAGCGTTTGGGCGGGGCCAGTGGCACTGCACCTGGAAGAACCACTTGAACTGGTGGGGATTGCTGCGGCATGGGAGGTTGGGCAAGTCCAGGTAGTGGGACCTGACCCGCGTGGGTCTGAAGCATTTGTCTTGCCAAGTCGTCCGTTCGTTCTCGGGCTCCAATAAGATCCCTCCTTAAAGCATTGGATTCCTGTCTGGAGATATGGACTTCAGCCCGTAATTCTCCCAGTAGCTGGGCCAACTGGTCTGTTTATGAGGTTTCCATAACGCTCAGGCAGATATTCGTAGAGGCTTTGAGTTCTGTTACGCTCACCTGGTCTCTGCAGGGATGTAGGGGCACGGTTGCAGCCCTCCTTGGAATTGTATCCTCCCTGTCAGGCTTCTTCCCCTGCTCATATGCTGTGGGCTGCGACAATTGTTGACACTGCTCCTGCGTGGATACGAGAGATTGTGAGAATGCTGCTATGTGACGGCTGTCTCTCTCAAACCCTTCTTCCCAAAATGTGGTGAGCATGCACCGACCCATAGAGTCTCACCTGTTGATTAATGAAGATGAGCTCTCCGTCCTGTTTCTCACTGCAGGGGCGCTTCTTGATGGACCGAGTTCCTTCACTGGCCCATTGTGCGTGGCAGCCCAGACCGGCTGTGGCTTAACCACTCCTTAAGGTAAGTGTCTTATGGCTTTAAAATATTGAGATGTTGATTCTTGATTATTGTCCGTATCTTTTAATAATGTCTTTCCTCCGCTTCTCCCAACAGATGAAACGCGGCCCAGTGGTAGTTGCGCTGCATGGAGCGAGGCCAAATGGGAAGAGAAGGGAGTCCATGATGCTCCGACAGAAGGTGAGTGTGGTTTAAGGTTAAACGCGAGGATTTGTCAAAGTGCGACCTTAAACGTAATGTTTTAGCAAATTGTAAGGTAAGATGCGCTCAGGCTGGTAGCTGGAAACAAGGTAAGATGCGCTCAGGCGGTGGTGAGCGTTACGCTGCCATCAGCAGAATAACGTGAAGCGCTTGCAAGCAGGCTGGGCGGGCTTATATAGTCTAGCCCTGGCCACGCCCATTAGTCTTGGCTCACCGGCCCCACCCTGCCACTCCTGAAGGATGCTGCATGTGCAATCCAACCCTCACAATATGCCACGCCCGAACAAATGCACGTGGAGGCCACTGCTGGGAAAAAGAAGTACCTTACACCAAATAAAAGTGTGCTAGTGCACACTTATTCATGATCCTGGCGACAAAGGCGCCAGGACTGAGTCCAGCTGGGCCCTCTATGCTGTTTTGTCCCCAAGGGACAATAAAAGGTTGTGTTACCCCTTGCTCTCGTCCCCTGATGATGCAGGGTCTGTGGTTCCGGGCCAATGACCATGACAGTGGAGCTGGTTCAGCAAAATGAAGCTCCAGAGTAAAAGCATTTTTACACAAAATAAAGTGTTCCTGTTTACTGACTTTCATGAGCCTGGCGTCAAAGGTGCCAGGACTGTGTCCGCCCGGGCCCCCTGTGATTGTGACCCTTTGTCCTCTTCCCCTGATGGCACGATGTCAGTGTCCTTGGGCCCATTGGACCAGTGACCATGACAACTATTAGACCGTTGAAAATTAGAATTAGAGAGCACCTATCTACAATTTCAAATCAAGAAACCAAATACCCATTAGCAATACACTGGCAAAATGTCCACCAAATGGATAATAAGAAAGACATTGAGTTTGCAGGAATGGCTAAGGTTAGCCTACCGCAGAGAGGTGGCAACCTTGAACTAAAACTTAGACAGCTGGAGGCTAGACTTATTTTTCAATATGGGACAGTTTCCAAGGGTTTAAACACCGACCACAAATGTTCTGTCTTCCTTTGAACCCATGTGTATGGCAACTAATTAATTTTGTATTAACAGGAATATCTGACTTACGTGTATATAACATGTATGCACTAACTACTGTCTGTTGCTTCATATGCTCCCTTGTGGTGGCCACTTAGGTCTCAACCCTAACTCTCAGGGAGAACCTAGTACCAAATGTTGTTTCTGTATGCAGGACTGGCACTTTTTGTGATTATGAAATTGTGAATATTATCGTTTTGGGTAACAAAATGCCAGTGCCCTTATGTTTTGTTGTAATTATGTTTTGATTTGGGTAGATTGTAAACTTACCAGTTTGTGTAAGTAATGTTTGTAAAGCCATTTGGGTTGACTGTGTCACATTAAGCATGTACCCAATAATAAAACAATGGCACTACAATAGTTTGTAACTATACTGCAGCGGACTCACAGAGTAACATTTGCTTCAGACATAAGGTTTAGAATATGATAGGGAATGAATGCCACCTGGTATAATGCGGCGGTTTTAGCAAGAGCAGCCTTGGCTACTTTAGGAAATTACCTTGTAATTATTTGCGAGGTCAATAAGAATGCACTTATAATGTGCAACATACTTATACCGCCAAGAGAAATGTGGCGACTTTAGCAAGTGGAGTCGTGTGCCTGTAGAAAATTCTTTTGTAATCAGTCATAATGCCTAATAAGAATGCACTTACAATGTGCAACATACCCAACCAAGATGGTGGACGCAGTAGCACGAGCGACGGTATAGCAGACAGTGTACTTGTCGCCTCAGGGAGCATTAATGCAGGCTGCACTCAGCGACGCGGCTCCCTTGACAACGTGGATTTGTGCTGAAAGGCTGGGTAAGTAGCACCATGTCCTGTTTTGCTATGGTCCCTGGTGGGCTTATATCAAGACAATGGAATTAGATTGAAGCGCTAATGCAGCGATACTAACTTAGTGTCCTCATTCGGTTTCTCTCTTCTATCATTGGCTGCCTTACCATGACCGCTGGATTTACCAATGCTGGGCCTGAATACGTGTATGGATGACAACGATATTTGTAGTGGCCTTAAAGGATGACAGGACGCCTGGAGAGCTTCTAACTGTATTTATTGCGGAGTTACAAAAAAGGGCTGATAACTTGTTGTCCATGCATGGGCAGAAACAGTACTCACAGTTGCAGTCAGGTGCCTCCCAGTTAACTTCACTGGAGGCAGAGTGTGCACTTGGTGGTGTTCTGTAATATTTGGTATCCCATACCGATCCGGTATCCCCTGTCTTCGGCTGTCTTCGTAGATCACAGACCAAAGTAGGAGAGTTCCGAGCCTCGGTAAGTTTTGAGCCTCGGTATGGGATACCAAATGTTGCATAACACCGGCATAACGCCCGAGTTCCATACAGCCACGGTGAAACCTGCTACTTTCCCCTCTCAAAACTCGCTACTTTCCCCTCTTAAAACTCGCTACTTTCCCCTCTCAAATGGAGTGCACGCAATTCCAGGTTGTCTCATCATATCGCATTTTAACACAATAAAAACGTCAGAATCATTACAGATGCAGGGAACTCATCTTTTAGAGCTCTATCCAGGCGCTCTGGGGCAAAATACATCATAGCTCTCAACTCTCACGCTTTTGGCGGGTGTCACCCGCCTTGTAAACAGCTGACTCACCCGCCAAGCCTCCAGCCTTTCAATGGGCGTCTCACCCGCCAAAACTAAAATCGGGTGTTTTCACCCGCCTTCGCGACCCAAATGGTTGAGAGCTATGATACATGCACATCTCCTGATTTGCTTATGGATTGCACCAACATAAATTACTTCACAGAAAGCACATTGCAAGGAGCATCATCAGTCTTTGATACGTGGAGGCACCATGGAAGTGACTTTAGAATAAGTTGTCATAAGTAAGCCAAGAGGCAAATAATTTTGTGAGGCAAAATACCTAAAATGCACTGTTATATATGGAGCAAGTAAGGCTTTTAAAAAAAAAAAAATAGCATCATATATTAACACATAAGCTTTGAAGTGAATCACTTACAGAGCTGCAGATAAGACAGTCTAATTAAATGATCTGCCCAGGATCACACACTGGTTAAAATAGTGAAACCGGGATGTGGACAATTTAAGCAACTGAGCACATCTTTACAGTCATTATTTCATAAAGCATGCAGCATTATGCAAACTTCTCACACCTGATCACTTCCTGCCGTGTACATTTCTAAAGGGACAAAAGTCCCTGCTAATAGTCCCCCCTCCCTCCCATCAGTGCCTAATGGCTCACATTGAAATGTTCTGTTGACACAGAGCAACTTGAGAGCCCCTCTGCTGCTGCCCTGAGCTCCTTGGGACATTGTCCTGCCAGAGGTTTCGGAAAGGGTAAGGTGTCCTGCTGCCAGGACAATTACTGTGCTGAGCAGGAATTACTCAGCACACATTGTCCTGCCAGCGGGACATCTTTCTCATTGGGTACCCTCATTGAGGTGCCAAACGGGACGGGTGGCCCACTGATGAAAGTCCCGGTCAGGCTCTAAAAAGAGCCTGTTGGGTGGCAGCTTGGCCCCCCCACTCCCGCGGCTCAGTACGCCACTGTTACTTGATGAGTCAGCCGAACTGCTTTGAGTTGAATGAAACTTAGTTGGTCATATGGTTATTTGTAGCTTAAAAAATCATAGCTGCCAACACTTAGTGGGTTATATAATTAGTAGCTTAATAAATCACAGCTGCCAACAGTGATGGAAATGACTACACAAACTATGGCTGAAAATTGAAAAAATACTCCAGAATACTACCTCCTTAGGGAAATTGACCCGATAGATGGGTTCACTGTAGAGGGTGTGGCGTAGCGGTGCAGTCATCATGGCAGGCACGTAAAACACATACAAATAATATTTCATTTTACAGGGATGACATGAAATGCAGATAAATCACACAATAAACCAGACCGACAATATATATATATTACACATCTCATAGCATAGTGGGAGTATTTGTGCTGTTTCCCTTTTAAGAACATGTATTGTCCCTCTAAGGATGTGTCATGTCAGCCTCATACCTGACTTTGAAAAAAAGGAGCCTGCGCACGCACGTGCAATACCACGGCGGTAGACTAAATGTAATGGCACTCTGTCTCTGTGTCTCATTGTGTTGGGCCTGCAAGCCTACCCTGTGTGATCACAGGTCTGCGGCCCTGCTAGTCTGGGTGCAGTCTGGGTGCCCCCAGACAAGCATGTGTAACCTGGGTGTCTCCAGGCCACTGGCCCGCTGTGTGATCTCAGAGCAGCTGCTTGTCCGTGAGCCCACAGCAGCTGCGGTCTTGTCGTGTGACCACGGCGATCAGGGTAATCCCTGTCACATTAATTGTGTGTCGGTGCCCCGAGCACCCCTTGGGCTGGCCCAGAGTCACAGTGCACAGAAAGAATTTGTGTACTCCACTACCCAATTCAAGGGATAGTTCAATCAGTATTTTGTTAAATGTTAACCCTCAAAATTAAGGGGATACCAAATATTACAACCCTATATTAGTTGTAATATTTGGTATCCCCTTCAAAAAAAGGATGAGATGGCTTCCAGAAGCTGTCACAGTGTAGGCTTATGATGTACTCCCCTCCCCAATGCAAGGGATAGTTCAAGCAGTGCGTTGTTAAATGTTACCCTTCAACATCAAGGGGATACCAAATATTACAACTCTATATTAGCCATTATATTTGGTATCCCCTTCAGAAAAAGAATGGGATGGCTTCCGAAAGCTGTCATAGTGTAGGCTTATGGTGTACTTCCCTCCCCAATGCAAGGGATAGTTCAAGCAGTGCGTTGTTAAATGTTACCCCTCAAAATCAAGGGGATACCAAATATTACAACCCTATATTAGCTGTAATATTTGGTATCCCCTTCAAAAAAAAAGTGGGATAGCTTCCAGAAGGAGGCATAGTGTAGACAAACAATGTACTCCCCCCTGCAATGCAAGGGATAGTTCAAGCAGCGCTTTGTTAAATGTTACCCCTCAACATCAAGGGGATACCAAATATTACAACCCTATATTAGCTGTAATATTTGGAATCCCCTTCAGAAAAAGGATGGGATAGCTTCCAGAAGCTGTCATAGTGTAGGCTTATGGTGTACTTCGCTCCCCAATTCAAGGGATATTTCAAGCAGTGCGTTGTTAAATGTTACCTCTCAAAATCAAGGGGATACCAAATATTACAACCCTATATTAGCTGTAATATTTGGTATCCCCTTCAGAAAAAGGATGGGATAGCTTCCAGAAGCTGTCATAGTGTAGGCTTATGGTGTACTTCCCTCCCCAATGCAAGGGATATTTCAAGCAGTGCGTTGTTAAATGTTACCTCTCAAAATCAAGGGGATACCAAATATTACAACCCTATATTAGCTGTAATATTTGGTATCCCCTTCAGAAAAAGGATGGGATAGCTTCCAGAAGCTGTCATAGTGTAGGCTTATGATGTACTTGCCTCCCCAATGCAAGGGATAGTTCAAGCAGTGCGTTGTTAAATGTTACTCCTCAAAATCAAGGGGATACCAAATATTGCAACCCTATATTAGCTGTAATATTTGGTATCCCCTTCAGAAAAAGGATGGGATAGCTTCCAGAAGCTGTCATAGTGTAGGCTTATGGTGTACTTCCCTCCCCAATGCAAGGGATAGTTCAAGCAGTGCGTTGTTAAATGTTACCCCTCAAAATCAAGGGGATACCAAATATTACAACCCTATATTAGCTGTAATATTTGGTATCCCCTTCAGAAAAAGGGTGGGATAGCTTCCAGAAGCTGTCATAGTGTAGACTTATGGAGTACTTCCCTCCCCAATGCAAGGGATAGTTCAAGCAGTGCGTTGTTAAATGTTACCCCTCAAAATCAAGGGGATACCAAATATTACAACCCTATATTAGCTGTAATATTTGGTATCCCCTTCAAAAAAAGGATGAGATGGCTTCCAGAAGCTGTCATAGTGTAGGCTTACGGTGTACTTCCCACCCCAATGCAAGGGATAGTTCAAGCAGTGCGTTGTTAAATATTACCCCTCAAAATCAAGGGGATACCAAATATTACAACCCTATATTAGCTGTAATATTTGGTATCCCCTTCAAAAAACAGGTGGGATAGATTCCAGAAGGAGGCATAGTGTAGACAAACAATGTACCCCCCCCCTGCAATGCAAGGGATAGTTCAAGCAGCTCTTTGTTAAATGTTACCCCTCAAAATCGAGAGGATACAGAATATTACAACCCTATATTAGCTGTAATATTTGGTATCCCCTTCAGAAAAAGGATGGTATAGCTTCCAGAAGCTGTCATAGTGTAGGTTTATGATGTACTTCCCTCCCCAATGCAAGGGATAGTTCAAGCAGTGCGTTGTTAAATGTTACCCCTCAAAATCAAGGGGATACCAAATATTGCAACCCTATATTAGCTGTAATATTTGGTAACCCCTTCAGAAAAAGGATGGGATAGCTTCCAGAAGCTGTCATAGTGTAGGCTTATGGTGTACTTCCCTCCCCAATGCAAGGGATAGTTCAAGCAGTGCGTTGTTAAATGTTACCCCTCAAAATCAAGGGGATACCAAATATTACAACCCTATATTAGCTGTAATATTTGGTATCCCCTTCAAAAAAAGGATGAGATGGCTTCCAGAAGCTGTCATAGTGTAGGCTTACGGTGTACTTCCCACCCCAATGCAAGGGATAGTTTAAGCAGTGCGTTGTTAAATGTTACCTCTCAGAATCAAGGGGATACCAAATATTACAACCCTATATTAGCTGTAATATTTGGTATCCCCTTCAAAAAACAGGTGGGATAGCTTCCAGAAGGAGGCATGGTGTAGACAAACAATGTACTCCCCCCTGCAATGCAAGGGATAGTTCAAGCAGCGCTTTGTTAAATGTTACCCCTCAACATTAAGGGGATACCAAATATTACAACCCTATATCAGCTGTAATATTTGGTATCCCCTTCAAAAAAGGATGGGATGGCTTCCAGAAGCTGACACTGTGAAGTCTTATGATGTACTCCCCTCCCCAATGCAAGGGATAGTTCAAGCAGTGAGGTGTTAAATGTTACCCCTCAAAATCAAGGGGATACCAAATATTACAACCCTTTATTAGCTGTAATATTTGGTATCCCCTTCAGAAAAAGGATGGGATAGCTTCCAGAAGCTGTCATAGTGTAGGCTTATGGTGTACTTCCCTCCCCAATGCAAGGGATATTTCAAGCAGTGCATTGTTAAATGTTACCCCTCAACATCAAGGGGATATCAAATATTACAACCCTATATTAGCTGTAATATTTGGTATCCCCTTCAGAAAAAGGATGGGATAGCTTCCAGAAGCTGTCATAGTGTAGGCTTATGGTGTACTTCCCTCCCCAATGCAAGGGATAGTTCAAACAGTGCGTTGTTAAATGTTACCCCTCAAGATCAAGGGGATACCCAATATTACAACACTATATTAGCTGTAATATTTGGTATCCCCTTCATAAAAAGGATGAGATGGCTTCCAGAAGCTATCACAGTGTAGGCTTATGATGTACTCCCCTCCCCAATGCAAGGGATAGTTCAAGCAGTGCTTTGTTAAATGTTACCCCTCAAAATCAAGGGGATACCAAATATTACAACACTATATTAGCTGTAATATTTGGTATCCCCTTCAAAAAAAGGATGAGATGGCTTCCAGAAGCTGTCCAAGTGTAGGCTTATGATGTACTGCCCTCCCCAATGCAAGGGATAGTTTAAGCAGTGCTTTGTTATATGTTGCCCCTCAACATCAAGGGGATACCAAATATTACAACCCTATATTAGCCATTATATTTGGTATCCCCTTCAAAAAAAGAATGGGATGGCTTCCAGAAACTGTCACAGTGTAGGCTTATGATGTACTCCCCTCCCAATGCAAGGGATAGTTTAAGCAGTGCTTTGTTAAATGTTACCCCTCAAAATCAAGGGAATACCAAATATTACAGCACTATATTAGCTGTAATATTTGGTATCCCCTTCAAAAAAAGGATATGATGGCTTCCAGAAGCTGTTGTAGTGTAGGCTTATGATGTACTGCCCTCCCCAATGCAAGGGATAGTTTAAGCAGTGCTTTGTTAAATGTTGCCCCTCAACATCAAGGGGATACCAAATATTACAACCCTATATTAGCCATTACATTTGGTATCCCCTTCAAAAAAGAATGGGATGGCTTCCAGAAGCTGTCACAGTGAAGGTTTATGATGTACTCCCCTCCCCAATGCAAGAGATAGTTCAAGCAGTGTGTTGTTAAATGTTACCCCTCAACATCAAGGGGATACCAAATATTACAACACTATATTAGCTGTAATATTTGGTATCCCCTTCAAAAAAGGATGAGATGGCTTCCAGAAGCTGTTGCAGTGTAGGCTTATGATGTACTCCCCTCCCGAATGCAAGGGATAGTTGAAGCAGTGCTTTGTGAAATGTTACACCTCAACATCAAGGGGATACCAAATATTACAACCATATATTAGCCATTATATTTTGTATCCCCTTCAAAAAAAGGATGGGATGGCTTCCAGAAGCTGTCACATTGAAGGCTTATGATGTGCTCCCCTCCCCAATGCAAGGGATAGTTCAAACAGTCCGTTGTTAAATGTTACCCCTCAAAATCAAGGGATAACAAATATTACAACACTATATTAGCTGTAATATTTAGCATCCCCTTCAAAAAAAGGATGAGATGGCTTCCAGAAGCTGTCCAAGTGTAGGCTTATGATGTAATCCCCTCCCCAATGCAAAGGATAGGTCAAGCAGTGCGTTGTTAAATGTTACTCCTCAAAATCAAGGGGATACCAAATATTACAACACTATATTAGCTGTAATATTTGGTATCCCCTTCAAAAAAGGATGAGATGGCTTCCAGAAGCTGTTGCAGTGTAGGCTTATGATGTACTGCCCTCCCCAATGCAAGGGATAGTTTAAGCAGTGCTTTGTTAAAAGTTACCCCTCAAAATCAAGGGGATACCAAACATTACAACCCTATATTAGCCATTATATTTGGTATCCCTTCAAAAAAAGAATGGGATGGCTTCCAGAAGCTGTCACAGTGAAGGTTTATGATGTGCTCCCCTCCCCAATGCAAGGGATAGTTCAAACAGTGCGTTGTTAAATGTAACCCCTCAAAATCAAGGGGATACCAAATATTACAACACTATATTAGCTGTAATATTTTGTATCCCCTTCATAAAAAGGATGAGATGGCTTCCAGAAGCTGTCACAGTGTAGTCTTATGATGTACTCCCCTCCCCAATTCAAGGGATAGTTCAAGCAGTGCTTTGTTAAATGTTACCCCTCAAACTCAAGGGGATACCAAATATTTCAACACTATATTAGCTGTAATATTTGGTATCCCCTTCATAAAAAGGATGAGATGGCTTCCAGAAGCTGTCACAGTGTAGGCTTATGATGTACTCCCCTCCCCAATGCAAGGGATAGTACAAGCAGTGCTTTGTTAAATGTTACCCCTCAAAATCAAGGGGATACCAACTATTACAACACTATATTAGCTGTAATATTTGGTATCCCCTTCAAAAAAAGGATGCAATGGCTTCCAAAAGCTGTCACAATGTAGGCTTCTGATGTACTCCTCTCCCCAATGCAAGAGATAGTTCAAGCAGTGCGTTGTTAAATGTTACCCCTCAACATCAATGGGATGCCAAATATTACAGCACTATATTAGCTGTAATATTTGGTATCCCCTTCAAAAAAAGGATGAGATGGCTTCCAGAAGCTGTCGCAGTGTAGGCTTATGATGTACTCCCCTCCCGAATGCAAGGGATAGTTGAAGCAGTGCTTTGTGAAATGTTACCCCTCAACATCAAGGGGATACCAAATATTACAACCCTATATTAGCCATTATATTTGGTATCCCCTTCAAAAAAAGGATGGGATGGCTTCCAGAAGCTGTCACATTGAAGGCTTATGATGAGCTCCCCTCCCCAATGCAAGGGATAGTTCAAACAGTGCGTTGTTAAATGTTACCTCTCAAAATCAAGGGGATACCAAATATTACAACACTATATTAGCTGTAATATTTGGTATCCCATTCATAAAAAGGATGAGATGGCTTCCAGAAGCTGTCCAAGTGTAGGCTTATGATGTACTGTCCTCCCCAATGCAGGGGATAGTTCAAGCAGTGCTTTGTTTTATGTTGCCCCTCAACATCAAGGGGATACCAAATATTACAACACTATATTAGCCATTATATTTGGTATCCCCTTCAGAAAAAGAATGGGATGGCTTCCAGAAGCTGTCACAGTGAAGGCTTATGATGTGCTCCCCTCCCCAATGCAAGGGATAGTTCAAACAGTGCTTTGATAAAATGCTACCCCTCAAAATCAAGGGGATACCAAATATTACAACACTATATTAGCTGTAATATTTGGTATCCCCTTCATAAAAAGGATGCGATGGCTTCCAGAAGCTGTCACAGTGTAGGCTTATGATGTACTCTCCTCCCCAATGCAAGGGATAGTTCAAGCAGTGCTTTGTTAAATGTTACCCCTCAAAATCAAGGGGATACCAAATATTACAACACTATATTAGCTGTAATATTTGGTATCCCCTTCAAAAAAAGGATGAGATGGCTTCCAGAAGCTGTCACAGTGTAGGCTTATGATGTACTCCCCTCCCCAATGCAAAGGATAGTTCAAGCAGTGCTTTGTTAAATGTTACCCCTCAAAATCAAGGGGATACCAAATATTACAACACTATATTAGCTGTAATATTTTGTATCCCCTTCAAAATAAGGATGCGATGGCTTCCAAAAGCTGTCACAATGTAGGCTTCTGATGTACTCCTCTCCCCAATGCAAGAGATAGTTCAAGCAGTGCGTTGTTTAATGTTACCCCTCAACATCAACGGGATACCAAATATTACAGCACTATATTAGCTGTAATATTTGGTATCCCCTTCAAAAAAAGGATGAGATGGCTTCCAGAAGCTGTCGCAGTGTAGGCTTATGATGTACTCCCCTCCCGAATGAAAGGGATAGTTGAAGCAGTGCTTTGTGAAATGTTACCCCTCAACATCAAGGGGATACCAAATATTACAACCCTATATTAGCCATTATATTTGGTATCCCCTTCAAAAAAAGGATGGGATGGCTTCCAGAAGCTGTCACATTGAAGGCTTATGATGAGCTCCCCTCCCCAATGCAAGGGATAGTTCAAACAGTGCGTTGTTAAATGTTACCCCTCAAAATCAAGGGGATACCAAATATTACAACACCATATTAGCTGTAATACTTGGTATCCCATTCATAAAAAGGATGAGATGGCTTCCAGAAGCTGTCACAGTGTAGGCTTATGATGTACTCCCATCCCCAATGCAAGGGATAGTTCAAGCAGTGCTTTGTTAAATGTTACCCCTCAAAATCAAGGGGATACCAAATATTACAACACTATATTAGCTGTAATATTTGGTATCCCCTTCAAAAAAAGGATGAGATGGCTTCCAGAAGCTGTCACAGTGTAGGCTTATGATGTACTGCCCTCCCCAATGCAAGGGATAGTTCAAGCAGTGCTTTGTTATATGTTGCCCCTCAACATCAAGGGGATACCAAATATTACAACCCTATATTAGCTGTAATATTTGGTATCCCCTTCAAAAAAAGGATGCAATGGCTTCCAAAAGCTGTCACAATGTAGGCTTCTGATGTACTCCTCTCCCCAATGCAAGAGATAGTTCAAGCAGTGCGTTGTTAAATGCTACCCCTCAACATCAACGGGATACCAAATATTACAGCACTATATTAGCTGTAATATTTGGTATCCCCTTCAAAAAAAGGATGAGATGGCTTCCAGAAGCTGTCGCAGTGTAGGCTTATGATGAGCTCCCCTCCCCAATGCAAGGGATAGTTCAAACAGTGCGTTGTTAAATGTTACCCCTCAAAATCAAGGGGATACCAAATATTACAACATTATATTAGCTGTAATATTTGGTATCCCATTCATAAAAAGAATGAGATGGCTTCCAGAAGCTGTTACAGTGTAGGCTTATGATGTACTCCTCTCCCCAATGCAAGGGATAGTTCAAGCAGTGCTTTGTTAAATGTTACCCCTCAAAATCAAGGGGATACCAAATATTACAACACTATATTAGCTGTAATATTTGGTATCCCCTTCAAAAAAAGGATGAGATGGCTTCCAGAAGCTGTCCAAGTGTAGGCTTATGATATACTGCCCTCCCCAATGCAAGGGATAGTTCAAGCAGTGCTTTGTTATATGTTGCCCCTCAACATCAATGGGATACCAAATATTACAACCCTATATTAGCCATTATATTTGGTATCCCCTTCAAAAAAAGAATGGGATGGCTTCCAGAAGCTGTCACAGTGAAGGCTTATGATGTGCTCCCCTCCCCAATGCAAGGGATAGTTCAAACAGTGCGTTGTTATATGTTACCCCTCAAAATCAAGGGGATACCAAATATTACAACACTATATTAGCTGTAATATTTGGTATCCCCTTCATAAAAAGGATGAGATGGCTTCCAGAAGCTGTCACAGTGTAGGCTTATGATGTACTCCCCTCCCCAATGCAAAGGATAGTTTAAGCAGTGCTTTGTTAAATGTTACCCCTCAAAATCAAGGGGATACCAAATATTACAACACTATATTAGCTGTAATATTTGGTATCCCCTTCATAAAAAGGATGAGATGGCTTCCAGAAGCTGTCACAGTGTAGGCCTATGATGTACTCCCCTCCCCAATGCAAGGGATAGTTCAAGCAGTGCTTCGTTAAATGTTACCCCTCAAAATCAAGGGGATACCAAATATTACAACACTATATTAGCTGTAATATTTGGTATCCCCTTCAAAGAAAGGATGAGATGGCTTCCAGAAGCTGTCACAGTGTAGGCTTATGATGTACTCCCCTCCCCAATGCAAGGGATAGTTCAAGCAGTGCTTTGTTAAATGTTACCCCTCAAAATCAAGGGGATACCAAATATTACAACACTATATTAGCTGTAATATTTGGTATCCCCTTCAAAAAAACGATGCGATGGCTTCCAAAAGCTGTCACAATGTAGGCTTCTGATGTACTCCCCTCCCCAATGCAAGGGATAGTTCAAGCAGTGCTTTGTTAAATGTTACCCCTCAAAATCAAGGGGATGCCAAATATTACAACACTATATTAGCTGTAATATTTGGTATCCCCTTCAAAAAAAGGATGAGATGGCTTCCAGAAGCTGTCGCAGTGTAGGCTTATGATGTACACCCCTCCCGAATGCAAGGGATAGTTGAAGCAGTGCTTTGTGAAATCTTACCCCTCAACATCAAGGGGATACCAAATATTACAACCCTATATTAGCCATTATATTTGGTATCCCCTTCAAAAAAAGGATGGGATGGCTTCCAGAAGCTGTCACATTGAAGGCTTATGATGAGCTCCCCTCCCCAATGCAAGGGATAGTTCAAACAGTGCGTTGTTAAATGTTACCCCTCAAAATCAAGGGGATACCAAATATTACAACACTATATTAGCTGTAATATTTGGTATCCCATTCATAAAAAGGATGAGATGGCTTCCAGAAGCTGTCACAGTGTAGGCTTATGATGTACTCCCCTCCCCAATGCAAGGGATAGTTCAAGCAGTGCTTTGTTAAATGTTACCCCTCAAAATCAAGGGGATACCAAATATTACAACACTATAGTAGCTGTAATATTTGGTATCCCCTTCAAAAAAAGGATGAGATGGCTTCCAGAAGCTGTCCAGGTGTAGGCTTATGATGTACTGCCCTCCCCAATGCAAGGGATAGTTCAAGCAGTGCTTTGTTATATGTTGCCCCTCAACATCAAGGGGATACAAAATATTACAACCCTATATTAGGCATTATATTTGGTATCCCCTTCAAAAAAAGAATGGGATGGCTTCCAGAAGCTGTCACAGTGAAGGCTTATGATGTGCTCCCCTCCCCAATGCAAGGGATAGTTCAAACAGTGCTTTGGTAAATGTTACCCCTCAAAATCAAGGGGATACCAAATATTACAACACTATATTAGCTGTAATATTTGGTATCCCCTTCATAAAAAGGATGAGATGGCTTCCAGAATCTGTCACAGTGTAGGCTTATGATGTACTCCCCTCCCCAATGCAAGGGATAGTTCAAGCAGTACTTTGTTAAATGTTACCCCTCAAAATCAAGGGGATACCAAATATTACAACACTATATTAGCTGTAATATTTGGTATCCCCTTTATAAAAAGGATCAGATGGCTTCCAGAAGCTGTCACAGTGTAGGCTTATGATGTACTCCCCTCCCCAATTCAAGGGATAGTTCAAGCAGTGCTTTGTTAAATGTTACCTCTCAAAATCAAGGGGATACCAAATATTACAACACTATATTAGCTGTACTATTTGGTATCCCCTTCAAAAAAAGGATGAGATTGCTTTCAAAAGTCATTGCCTTCATTTGGCAGTGCTTCCATCTCCTGTTGTGGGAGCTCAGGTGGTGCTCTCTCTGGTTGTGGGCGACTCCTGTCGATGTCTTGCCTCCGATTCGGCCTCCAGGCACCCTCTAGGTTTCTTTCCACCCAGCTCCACGCTTCTCTGGGATCGGTGAAATGCAATGTCGTACGGTTGTGGTACATTTTCAGTTGTGCTGGGAATAGAAGTCTGTATTTTATGTGAAGAGCTTGAAGGCGTTTCTTGAGTGGGTCGAAGGACTGCCTCGCTTTCTGAACCTCCCTGGTGAAGTCTGGGTAAAAGGCGATTCTGGGGCCATTAAATGTTATGGAGCCCTTAGTTCTGGCCATCTGCAGTATGGCGTCCCGATCCCTATAGTTCAGGAGATTTGCTATTACCGTACGTGGGGGAGCTCTGGGTATTTGTCTGCCCGTTGGTGAGCACGTTCAACTGAGAAGAATTTTGATAGACTCTTGGGAGTGAATAGATCCGCAAGCCATTGCTCTAGGAATAGCTCCATGCTCAGGCCTTCAGAGTTTTCAGGCAATCCAAGGATCCAGATGTTGTTCCGTCTTGCTCTGCCCTCACTCTCTTCCACTCATTCTTCCAGTGCCTTGAGGCGTGCCAATGCTCCGGTCATTTGGTGATTTACAGTCCTCAGCCTGTCCTCTTTTTCCGACATGCGGCCCTCTGCTTCCCCGGTACGAGCCGTGAATTTTTGCAGCTCATTGCGCAATAGCGACACCTCAGTATTTATGCCATCCATCTTTTTTTCCATGGAGGTCCTTGAGTTGGTGATAGCATTCATGATGTCTTTAAGGGACAAATTGTCATCCTTCGGTCCCAATGCATCGCCATGGTGCCCTGCTCCTGCGGGGGCACTGTGGTAGTGATTGTGTACTGCTCCATTTTGCTCTGCGTTGCCATGTTTTGGCCCTGTCTTTCCCCATGGTGGTCAAGCCAGTGTTGAGTTGCAGTTGCTCCCTTCCCTCTCAGCCTATGTTTGTGTAGCTGTTTAGGTCAGTGGGGTGCTCGCTTCGGGCGCAACGATTCGGCAAGGCACCATCCAGTTGTTGCTGTTGGTTCAGGATCTTTTGGATACTGGTCAAGTGGTTCACAAGAGACACTTGTTCCGCCTTTGCAGGTGCACTGTCCAGCGTTTATTACCAAATGGTGCTGTCCGTGACCACCCGGCTGCGGTACTCCGAAGACGGCAGAGCCACAAGCCTTGGCTTCTATCTCGCTAGGGAGGTGCTGTTGTAATCTCTAACACCTCTTCCCTCCTTTTGGTTTCTCTTACTGTTTATATGCACTGTCCACTTCGTGGTTTTCTTCCCAGAAGTCCGCTGCGTAATCACCTATGCCCTCTCCCTCCTTTGTTTTGTTGGCCTGAGGATTGGCTTGGTCGGCACCCTATCTTTCGGGAAGGAGGTGTTTCCATTAGTCTCAGTTCAAACGTGTGTCTTAGACTCATACAGTGCAGGATTAGGGGCCCTGTTGCCGCTTCACGCCACGGACAAGCAGGCCAGTACTCCAGTTGCCTCCTTTCCTGGGAGATGTGCTTGTTTCAGTTGTCCTCAGTAGTAGTCTTTGATCGGGGCCCGTGATATCAGAATGTTGTTTTGCTCTCTCAAATCCCTTCAGCTTCTGAAGTGCGTGCTGCCACTCAGGTCGGCGCACCGGTTGTGTACAAGCTCGCCTCCCAGCAGGTGGTCGCTTTTGATAACGGTCTTGGCTCACAAGCGATTTTAAGTGTGTAAACCACGTTTATTGCTGCGTGTTATGGCGGTTAGGAGATGTATTCACAAGATATTAGTCTTATTGGGCTCACCTTGGACACTCAGCGCTCAGCCACATCACTACTTTATTGGGAGCTTGGAGCGTTGTAGATTCAGTGCGCAGTTCTCATTCACCTTATAACAGCCATACCCTCAGCGTAGGCAGCTTACCTTCCATTCTCGGTTGCTTTGTGGAACGTGTGTTGGAATCCACGAGTCGCGTTCCACTTTCAGGGTCCCACTGTGAGCGGTTGGGGTCCAGGGATAATTCTGCTGCGTATCGTTGTTGGTAGGCAGTTTAGCTTTTTCGCACCGTTTCTGGGTAGGAGACGTGTTTGATTTGGTTGCCCCCGCTCACTCCTTGTCGCAGGCGCTGCTCGCTTTGCTGTCGGCCTGGCTCTCCTGCAACCGAGCGCCTTCAGGCAGCCTTCCTCGGTTTGCCTGCTAGCTCGGGTCGCGTCGTTACCAAGGGCCCACAGCAGCTTCTCGCAGCCTCAGATGTGACCGCCCCATCGACCGCCGGGGCAGCAGGTAGGAGCCGAGCCTCGCTGGCACTTGGAGATCCCATCAGGGGGAGGACCCATAGCGCAGTTCACCTTGTTGCTGCAGTGATCAGGATCGTAACGTCGGCTGGTCCTCTCTGTCGTCCTCAAGCAGGGTTGCTCCACCTCGTATCGGAGCAGGGGATGCTTTCATGGGCGAGCTCGCCGCCGACTCGCAGTGTTGTTTGGGGTCGGGATCACTGTTTAGACTTCCTGATTTCGGCCTCAGCGATGTGATGGTAGTTGCTGTCGCGGGGCGCTTGGTTCAGTGGAGCCTTTAACGTAATGCGCACCTTCGCAGTCCCGGCGGCCATCTTGTCTGGCATACGCAGTCAGCCGCTTCTGGATTCCCCAGCGCGTATCTCCGGAACCACACGTCGGTTCAGGTCCATAGTGCAGCGACCCGTTGCAGAAGGGTTCCGCTTTTGGAAGCTATTTTTGTGAGTTTAACGACATGAACTGTTAGGATAAAGACAGGATCTAGCTGGCGGACTGGGAGCAGTGAGGAATCACGCCCTCTTTGCCCGCTTGCTGGCCACACCCCCCTCCAACCTTGGTCATTATTGAAGGTAAGGTTACCCGGTATATTGGGTGCTTTGCATCCGTTTACCATGCGCAGCCCCTATTCGATGAGCCATAAACACATTTGGAGACCATTTGCACACACTCGTCCATATTTCATTGTGGGCAAGGGGATGTTCAGTGACCAGTCCTCCAGCGGATCTGACAGATCCTTTGGCAGATCTACACCCATTTTGAGGTTAAAATCTCCTCCCCATATGCATTGCTCATTACGATTCCTCCTGTTTAGAAATAACTCATCAATAAACGCCTTCACTTTGGCTAACCTGTCTGCCTCAGCCTTATGGGGGTTGTTATAGAGGTTCAAAATGATTAACGTGTCCCCCTGAGAGGGTAAAATACAGAGCACCTGTAGGTAGTCCATGTTAGTCTCCACTACCCTAAACCTACAGGTTAGGGAGGCTTCAATCAAAATCGCCAGACCCCCATAACATCTTACTCTAGCATTTTTTTTGCTGAGATCCCCTACGATGTGTAGCCATCTAACAGTGTGGTCTCCAAGGCTCAGGTCTCTTGCAGGAGAATGACATTGTGTTTTTTTAAATTTTATTTATTTTTATTGGTTTTATGAAACAACAGAGAACCTTCGGAGCAAACATGAAAGGGACTTTTGTCCCTATAAACCTTATCCAAAAAAAAATTAGATAATTCCCCTCCCTCCTCCCCCCAACCCGCTTTCAAGGCACAGTCTCTGATCGCTGCTTTCACTTATACTGTTCAATCCATTGTCGGCAGTCCCGACCGGGCACTAGATCGTCGGAAATGGGCCGATTCCTCTGAATTAAAGTCTGTGTTTTCCAAGTTAACTATTTGGTGGGGCCGAGTCACTGTTCTGTGGGAATTTCAACCAGTACTTTCCATGTTACTAAAAGCACTAAAGAACCCGAGCCATTCAGTCTCTATCAGAACGCTGGATCCCTGTATAGCTTCTGTGATCATTTCCATAAGATAAATATCCCTGGCCACTGCCATCCATTCTTTCTTCATGGGGAGGCAGGTCCTTTTCCAAGTTCTAGCTCGACAGGCTCTGGCCGCTAAAAGTAAACAATGTGACAGGTGTGGAAGATTGTCCAACCGCTCATCCCTTCTTTCAAGTCCAAATAATACTAAGATTGGGTCTAGTGGGTGGGATCCTCCGTCCGCCTCTTTGATCCAGCTCAACACTTCTGTCCAATATGTGCGCACTTTGTGACATGTCCACCACATATGCCAATAATTGGCTTTTTCCCTGCATCCATGCCAGCAACGGGGAATCACCGCTGGAAACATCTTGGAGAGTACTACCCGGTCATATTTCCACCTGTGAAGCAGTTTTATGGTGTGCATCTTATATTGACACGAAATTGAGGTCTTAAATGGCCTACTACAGAGTCGCACCCATAAACCGTCCCCAATTTCACAGCCCAAGTCCCTCTCCCATCTCGTCTTAGACCCCTGATTGCTCCTTCACGGTGGGACAAAAGCGCCGTATACAGGAGGGAGATGAGACCTTTCATATCTACATGCGTGTGCAAGACCTTCTCTACTGGGGCGAGTGGCCTCTGTATATGCTGCTTCCATTTCCCTGCCATGAATACCCCTTCAATCTTAGATAGAGGAGTGGGGACAGCCTGACAATGCCCAATGCTTCCTCCAGTTCCTGGATGCTTATGAATGTATTTTCTTTCACCAACTGACCCACCCTGCAAAGCCCCGCTTCAAACCAGGACTGATAATGTTTGTGGCCAGGAATCGCGTCCCTCACTGGTCGGGACCAAATGTGCCCACATTCACCTTCAATCCTGAAAAATGCCCGAAATCCTCTATCACCCGCTAGGCTGCTAGGACAGATTGGGCTGGCTGCCTCACATGGAGCATTATATCATCTGCATAGAAACCGAGTTTAAAGGTTATGTCTCCCACATCTATACATATCTCATCAGGGGACCCCCTCAGATATTGTCATTGCAAAAAATAGGGGCGAGAGGGGGCAGCCCTGTCGGGTCCCTCGCTGAAGATTAAATCTACATGATAGCCACCCATTTACCGTAACTCTGGCTAACGGTTCTGCGTACAGAGCCTTGATCGCTCGTCGGGCACCTTCACCGAAATCAAATTTCTCTAGTACCCCATGTAGAAACTCCCAGTTGACTCAGTGAAAGGCCTTTTCGGCATCTATGGCCACCAAGACTGGCTTGCCCCCCCTGGGTGCTGCCTCCCTCATAAAATGGAGAGTCTTCTTGAGGGTGTCTGCTCCCTGCCTCCCCTGTATGAAGCCCACCTCATAAGAATGGATGAGCTCCGGAAGGAGGTCCTCTAGTCTTGTTGCAATTATTCTGGTGAACAACTTTGCATCCACGTTCAGGAGGGAGATTGGTCTATAAGATTAGCAGTCTGCAGGGTCTTTTCCTTCTTTGGGGATGACCGTGATGAATGCTTTCCCAAACGACAGAGGGGCCCTCCCTGTGGACATAATATTCGTGAACAGATCCGCCAGGAATCCGCCAGTTGGCCTGCAAATGCCTTATAGAAGCCTGCCGTGAACCCGTCCTCTCCCGGGGCCTTCCCCAGCTTCAAACCTGATATTGCCCGGAGGACTTCCTCATCTTTTATTGGGGCCACTAGGGTGAAGACTTCTCCAGGTCTAAAGGTCGGGAGGGTCACTCCCTGCAAATAGGATTCTAATGTTTCCCCTCCTATAACTCCTTCCTTCTCGTACAATATCTCATAGAAACTGGCAAATTCTCCCGCTATCGCCTCTGGGTCCAATCTTTCCCCCTCTTTCCCATTCTTGATCTTTTCCACCCATCTATCTGGCCGCTGGGCACGGAGCTTCGCCACCAGCCTAGCACCCGCCTTATCCCCTTTTTTGTAATATTTCTGTCTCAGGTGTTGGAGGCCTGCTACAATTTTACCCATCTCCATTTCTCTAAGTTCCTGTCTCTTGGTTTTGGTGATCCCCAGGTCTCTCTCCTTCTCTTCCTCTTCCTTCCCCTCGACTCTCTCCAATAGGCGTATCTCAGATCTTAGTTTGTGGGCCAAGAGCGTTCTAGTTCTCTTCTGGGCCACCCCTTCACTAATCAATCTACCCCGCCATGTAGCTTTAGCCACCTCCCATACCGTCTCCAGGTGAACCTCACCAGTGTTGTTTAACTCAAAGTACTCTCTAATGGCTGAAAACATCATCTGCTCTCTAAAAACCACATCCCTCAATAGGAGGTTGTTGCACCTCCACAACGATTCCCTCGGTTTTAAACCCGATATAATAATGCCTGCCCAAACCAGGTCATGATCTGACCAGCTAACCCGGTGATGGTTACAAGCATCAGTTCTGCTCATATGCTGGTGTTCCAGAAATATATAATCAATCCTGGTTCTGGAGCCATGGACTGCGGATTAAAATGTATAGCCTTTCATAATTGGGTGAGTCTCCCTCCAAAGATCTACCAACCTGTGGTTCCCCATTAAGTCCAAGAACCCTCTGTATGGCTGCCCCCCCCTACTACCTGTGGGGAACGGCTTCCCACTATGATCCAATCCCCGGTCCACCCACATGTTAAAATCGCCTTCCAAGCGGATGAGCCCTTCAGCCCTATCCAATACCTCCCTCAGTACCTCCTTGATGAATTGCATCTGACCCATATTTGGGCCATACATGGCTGCTATGGTAATTCTGGAGTTTTCCAGGTTTCCCGAGACCACCACCGCTCTTCCACCTGCTCTGCCCCAAACTGACGACTCTAGCCTAAGGTTTCTGCGGAGTAGGATCCCAACACCTCCCTTTTTGGTGGGGCCTGATGCCCAGAATATCTGGCCCACATGTGAACCTGGAATGCGCCTTTCTTCCCCTTTCACTGTTCTAGTTTCTTGTACTAGGAGTACACCCAGACCTGCATTCTTCGTTTCCCTCCCCAGGAGTGAGCGCTTTGTTGGTTAGTTAAGGCACTTTACATTAAGCGATCCTAGACTTAAAGTTTTGACCCGGCCCCTTTTCTCATTGTCTGTCATCGAATGACATTTTTGGATTCACACCTCTTCCGGCCATATGGAAGCCGCTCAGCTCACTTCTTGAGTCCGATCTATGTTGTGCCTGACCCCATACATTCCCAACCCTTTCCCTCCCCTCGACCCCCCTCCCATCCTTGTCTGCAACGCTTGCCAGTTGGCAAGCCACTCCGGGAAGAGGTCCGTCTGTCCCTCGCTGTCCTTATCTCCTGGCCACCCCCGGCTGGGGTCCTTTAACTTTTCCCGACTCCTGCACCTCTGATGCAGCCCCAATCTTTTAATCCTCCTCTAGATCATGCGTCGGGGTGTTGTTTTTTTAAATATTTTCTCTTGCCCTTCATCTTCTTCTTTTTGGCCCAGGGGCCCTGTAGTTCTCGTCTATGCTCCTGGGGTGTCAGGGTCCCTTCGTAATGCCTCCTTCCCCCGTGACTTGATAATCCACTCCATCCCATTCAAATTCGAGGGCAAATGGGTAGGACCATCTATATCGTATATCCTGTTAGTGAGCCATTGTGTGAGGGGACGGCATTCCCTTCTGCAGGTAAGTGTGAGGGCGGAGAGATCTTGATAAATCCTGATTGTGTCCCCCTCAAAGGAGAAGCACCCCAGTCTCTTTGCCTTTTCTAGGACCTCCATCTTTTCTCTGTAGCGGAGGAAACGCACCACGATGGATCTTGGGCCTTTCCCTCTGCCTCCACCACCCCTATGAGCTCTTTCCAGCTGGACTTCCTTGCCCAACTCCAGGGTGCAGAGTTACTTTATTAAGCCTAGGACTATCCTCCCAACGTCCGCCGCTGTCTTCCCCCTTTTGTTGGGTCACCCCTAGAATACGCAGGTTATATCGTAGTTCCTTTTTTCAAGGTCGTCCATCTTCAAAAGCATGTCCTCTTCTCTCATTTCCAGGTTTGTCAGCCTCGCTTCATATTTCATGTCCAGCAGATCAGTCTGGAGGTGGTTATTCTCCATACCTTCCATTTCCTCTTCAAGAGTGTCAACTCTCCCTTTAAGAGCCACTATCGAGGCCTGTGTATCTGTCCTTATAGCCTTGATTTCCATGTCTTTAAGATCATCCCTGGTAAGTGGTGCGGGGGGGGGACACTTCCGCTGGAGGGATAGGATTGCGTGGGTAAGTGCTTGTTGCTCAGGGATGCCTATCAATGGTTGCTCCAGGTTTCCGGTCCCCTGGGTTCCAATAGTTTGGTGCAGACTTCCAGGCTTCCCTCTCTGTACCCCTGGGACCTCGTTCCAGACTCCTTTGTTTTGTTTTGCCCTGGAGGGGCCACACTGCAAGCCCAGAGTTCTTAAGCGATTCCCCAGATGAGGTCTGGGGCCCAGTTTCTGGTGGGGCCTCCCGTGTTGAGCCTTCTGCTTCTGGCCTTAGGCTCCCTCCGTGTTCTCTGTCTCTCCCTGGCATGGGTGGGCTGGATTGCGTGGCTCGGAGCTCCACCGAGGACTGGGATGGCGGGGCACCTGCTGCCTGCTTATTTTGTGCGCCTGCTTCAGTCCCCAGAGGGGTTCCCGGGCTCTGCGCTGAAATGGGTCGGGGTCCCTTTTATTGGCACCCCGGGATTCGATGTGGAAGCCTCAGAGGGCCGCTATTTTATCCCCCTCCATGCCTCCGGAGTCCACGAGCTGCCCTCCCCTCCAACGTTGGGACCCATGCACACCGATAAAGAGGGTCTGAGAGAGTTCTCAGGCCCCCGCTCCCTCCAGCGTGTCTCAGAGCGTTTATATATGCCAGGTGTGGGGGGGGGGGGAGCCTGGCTCGTGATTTGGCTTCCTCTGGGCCTCCTCATTCCCCTGCGACCTCCTCACCTCTTCTTC
Organism: Ambystoma mexicanum; assembly: GCF_040938575.1. Classification (NCBI taxonomy): domain Eukaryota; kingdom Metazoa; phylum Chordata; class Amphibia; order Caudata; family Ambystomatidae; genus Ambystoma; species Ambystoma mexicanum. The sequence continues at coordinate 701,966,165 of NC_090938.1, read as the reverse complement.
TGGATCCTTGCGAGGCGAGGTGGCATTGGGCCGTGTGCTGCGAGGCCCCTGTGTGCTTTGAGGCCCCCCAGCCACCGCCCGTCGTCTGCCTCCCCACTCCGCAACAAGATGGTTTCAAACCCTCTCTCTGCCCCACGGCACCGAGGGGTCCCCCAGAAAGGCCTCTCTCACCAACGAAGCATGGGGGGCACCTCCTTTGCCTCTGTTCAGGGGGAACTCTCTTTCTCCTGTAGTCGGGTCTCGCTCTCGTGGTTTACTTTTCCAGGCACCGGGCTACGTGCGCCTCCGATGGGTCAGCGGAAGGCCTCTGGGCTACGATGGAGCCCGCGGGGTACCCTGTTCCACTCTTGGGTCTTCTAGCTGTGGGTTTTTTAAATCTCCACAGTGACTTCCCCTTTGAATTTTCCCCTGGCCTGGCTATATTCCAGGATAACAAGCTAGCTACCAAAGGGGCTGCTTTAGATAACATGTGTACCCCCTAATCTCAGGACCCGCCCCCCTCACAAAGCTCCCAGTCGACTGGGCTGGGCTGGTCAGCCGTACGTCAGTCCAGATCTTCACAGGAGGTTAGGGCCTCATACCGATTAGCTAGCTCAACCCCAATAGTATGCGCCTCTCCCTTCTGTGGGGCCAATATTTCTAAATTAGGGTTGGACCTCCAACCCAAGGGTAATCTGTGGCCAAGAGGTGGATACAAAGGCCCCTGTGCGTGGGGTAACTCCGTGCTTCCCTCCTCCTAACAAATTTGCTCAAGCGGTTCCCTGAATCAGCCACCCTCCCTGTACAACCGTAAAACAAATCCTGAGAGACAGGCCTACTATGGAGACTGTAGCTGTTTGGTTTTAGGCCTCTGGATAAATTAGAGTTGACCAAATAACAAACCATCGTTGCATCCGAGAAGGAAACCGATATGCAGTGCCCCTTCATACATTTGGGTTTTTGGCCTACCCTTCCTACCCTTCTTGCCATTAATATAAGGCTTGGGTCAATGCTCGGTCCATTCAGGTTGGTGTTGATCCAATAGGTCGTTTTATTCATTAGTGAAATAGTTAATTCAAATCCACACTTAGGGAGCCCCGGTACACCCATGATAGAGGGGCTGCTGCAGGCAGTAAATTCAAAATGCTCTTCTATAGCCCTTCTATATGCATGTTAGCCCCAGTGTCCCCTATGAAAGTCCTAAAGCTTAAGTCGGACCTCCCAGTACCCGTAAAATTTGAATTAACAGTTACCGAGCTTAACTGTGTGGTTACTGCCTTATCCTTTGCCGGCAACACCAGCCCGCCAACCTCAGTGACCGGGCCAGGACGGTCACCCCTCAACCCCCCGATCCCCGATAGTATCTTACCGACTTTGCCCCAACCCCAACCGTACTTATTTCTGCCACTCTTTTTGTTAGAACTCTGAGTCATCCAGGATAGCCAGTGTGTTCATTACCCTAGACTTAAACATCTGCAATGACTCTAGGATGGTCTAAAGGGGCTTGAGCTTTACATCTAGAAGTGTTTCCAGCCAAAGCTTATCCTCCTGCCCCCTGTAGGAGGAATTTAGATCCTGTCTCAGTTCCCTCTCCGGGCTCCCACCCATATGGCTATTCACCAATTGATACGTTACTACACACCCTCACTGTTAAGACACGTAATGATGGGTCCACACTGTGCAAAAGTTATAATTAACTCTTTATTGAGTTAGTAACAGCAACGACCCCCAGCCAGGGGAAATCTTCGCAACTGACCTAGTGGAATGTGGAGTCCCTCAGATCCTGAGACTCCACATTCCAGGAGGTGATGTCAGTGAACATATTATGACAACAGTAACCAAGTTATGGATGAGATGTATTGCACACACAAGCCCATCAATACATAGACATTTAAATATAATAACTTCTAATATGACAAACTGTAACCTCTTACACTCACCATCCGGTGCCCCATTCCTAGTCTCACCCCCTCCCCTTCCACTTCTACTTTCTTATCTGCCTCCATACCAGGGTGCAGAGGATTCTGAGGTATACACACCCCAAATAACTGCTCCTGTAGAGCCATTGCCTGAACCACTGTGCCCCCTAAGGCCCCCATCCCCTCAATACAACTATTTTTTCAGTGGTGCAACCTTTGGGATTCCCTCCTGAACCTGAAATGGCATCCCATGTTGCTTTTCCAGTAACAGTAACGCAATTCACTATTTTGCTGGCCATGTCTTCCAAATACGAATCAAGGGAGTGTTTCAAAAGATGGGGCTTAACCTTGGCAAGCTCCTGGGCCGTTTTAATTTGTTTCGTTTTTTTGCCCTTTCTGTCAGTGCCCCCGGTCTCTGATCATCCCTTGCTTATGGTGGAAATGCACCTAAGAACAGTAAAATTGAGCCATTATAAAATTGGTTAAAAAGAGTAAACAGACCGCTAAAACGTCAATGTCTAAATGGTGACTATGCAGTGGGACCTTCTGGCATGCACCAGAGCATAAGAAACAAATGGTAATGGGTTGTTGGCCACAGAGGACCACAACCATCTGCGGGACAAATACAGCCACCCGCCACCCTGGATTGATAGCTTAGTAAGGACTGTTCGGCTCCAAAGGCATCCACAACACCCACGGTCACAGATGGCCACCGGCATCCAGTCCTCAGGAAAAACCTCCAGACCCAGAGAGGGGGGACAGGGAACGCCCGATGGCTCAAGGAGCAGCCTTAGTCTGTCTGTATCCCCCTAACCCCACTCTCATAAACACAAAACTTGAAACAGTCAGAGGCATTGGTGAGCGATAGATTTCAGAGGCAAATCAATAGTCAACCAGTAGCACGGGAGGGATTCTAGCTTGGCACACTCCTCCTTATCCAATTGCCGGAATAAGTAAATAGCCACTCAGTTGTCTGGACGTAGAGTAGCAGGGAAAAGTGGAGGGCAGTACAAATATATTCACGTACAGTTTTTCAACAGTCTAGCTTTCACTTTCCCACTTTCGGGTTACAGGTTTTCCGCACTCCACTATCATGCGGAAGTACCAAAGTGCAGAGGGGTGAGGAAACCTGGGTTACCAACGGAGGTCGGCCAATGACTTACTTGCAGACCTTAGTGACTGGAGTAACCCCCTCCATGCCGCTCCACCACGAACCATGAACAACCACTTGTGCCTCCACTTCACCTCTGTGCAGCACTCCGCACTCGTGTTAGGGTTAAATGCTCCTCCTCCACCTCACATGAGCAGAGGCAGCAAAAACAGACTGGAAAGGCTGGCAGTCCCCCGCCAATAATCACTTGTTCCTTGACTTGACTTCACCTCCGCGCCACGCTCCGCACTTGTGTTAGGGTTAAATGCTCCTCCTCCTCCACCTCACGTGAGCATAGGCAGCAAAAACAGCAGTAAATGTGCTAATCATCTTCATACCCAAGGCTGGTGATTTCAACACTATTTTAAGCACCTCTCTAGGTAGATCCAGCAGAGTTGCTAGAGCTCTTTCATTCTCTGCACAGGAAATTCACAAGGGCATGTATGATTTTGAGCTTTTAGACCTGTGGAGGACACTCCATCCAAGTGATAGGGAATATTCATATTACTCTTCAGTCCATGAAATGCAGTCACGGATTGAATGTATCTTAATCGGGACGGGGCTGTTACATAGGTCTTGAGAGTGCATTCTGCTCCTCAGGACTCTATCAGAACACCCCCGCTTATTGTGGGCATTTCTTCTTGAGGAGAATGCGATTGAGCAACGTCTCTGGCATTTTAAATTGCATGCACTGTCAGATGTAGCATTTAAAAGTGACATCAACGTGGTCATTAACACCTTTTTTTAAACTAATATCGGCTTGGTCCCCCTGAATATTTACTATCTGGGACACAGTAAAGGTTTATCTTCATGCTGCATAGGCATAGAGAATGGAGTCCATAAGGCCATAAGGAAGAGTTTGACGGAACTCGAGGTAGAGATCAGACAACTTGAGATTGAAATGGATCAGGTCCAGCAATACAATCCTGCTTCCATCCATAGAAGTTCAACTGGACCAATTCCGCTCACTGGCAGATCAGGAGGTGAAATTAGTTTCTGCCCAGACACAGACCCGAAATATGGAGAGGACGGAAGACCTGCCGCTTACTAGCCTTACTGTTGTGTTCTGAAAGAGCCATCACCTCTTTTATTTTGCTGTAGTCGCCCCGAGTGGGACGGGTATGCCCAGACATGGGTCCCATGACTGCTGGGCCGAGAGACCCAAGCTAATCCTCACTGATGAGGCCTAACAAGACCAAAACATGTTTGTGGATGCTTGTGGTCCCGTGCAGAAGGGATGTGACCTAGTAGTTCAGGCTAGACTGCCCCTTTTGGGGTAGGACCAAGCCTGATTTGCATATGGCCTTTCCCCTTTTGTAATGGCTTGGCAGGCAAAGAACAATGGCCTGGAGGGTTGCCTTGGCAATACCAGTAGTTAAGATTAATTCTAAACCTTCCAGCCATCACCCCTTTTGTTTTGCATTCTGAACGGGGGCCTACCAACATAGCGACCATATTGAACGATGAAGGGACACTTATGTCAGAACTGAGTGATAGTGTATATGTTTCATACTTCTAGCAAGATACTGTATGCTAGGAAGCATACACAATTCCCTATGGAACTCAAAGCAAACCTATGCGATATGCCAATGCGTAAGTTAAATCAGAGCACCCTATACTCTTAAATGCCCCAATCACGGAAAAGGATATAATGAATGCCATTGCAGCGCTACCCACCTCAAAAGTCCTGGTGTCGGATAGTTTAAAGGCTGTATTTTTTTAACAAATTTAGTCCTAAAGTGTCCATGCACTTGTTGAAAGTCTGGCAAGAAGCTTTCCAGCAAGGCTCCCTCCCTCCTTCTATGGTGAAGCCATGATTACGCTAATCCTGAAGCCCAGGAAAGACCCTACTAATTGTACCTCCTATAGACCCAAAGCACTACGTGTAGTGGCATATATCTAGTTGGCAGATATGAACTCTTGTCAGGAAGTTCTGTGGATGAGGGGGCAGATAGAAAAAGGGGGATGGCGGTGTAAGGAACTCCTGGTGGCAACAGTAAAGACAGACACAAGTGATCACAGTTCAAGGGTGTTTATAAGACTGTATGCAGGTTGGAAAAACGCCTAATCTAAACCTAAATCTAAGATAGGAGCAAGCGTCGACCATCAAACGAAAATAAGGCAGTCCTAGTGGCATTGTGTCAAATGAAAAAGGGCCTATACTAAGAAACCTATTGCCAAGCCTTCCAACTAATCGAAAAAGGATGTGGGATAGTTTTCAAAAAAAGAAAGAAGTGTTCACAAATAATATGTCAGGATATGGTAGCCTGGGTCTTCCTTGCCCACGTCTTGAGCACGGGTTAAGGTGGGGTCTTGGAGCACAGCACAGTCTCGAGCTCTCCCAGCATGAGACGACAGTTCTGTTTTAGCTTATCAGGAGCCTCGATGGCCAAGTCTCTTTTATCTTCAAAAAGTCTCTTGCCTTCTAGGGTGAGTAAAATAACAAACACAAAGTTCCTTTTCAGGTACCAATCGCATTCCACAAATCATATATACAGTCCCCTTTCAGTGGGTCTTGGGTGATGACTTCCACCCCGGAAACCCCCTCTTCTGGGCTTGGATCCTAAAACAGTTCCTATCGATATCAAGGCCTTCAGTGGTTGAGTCTCCTGTTTCCGAGGGCCTGATAGGTTTACAAAAATGACCAACAAACGCAAAGTTCTGTTCTACGTATTCCTCAGGGGATGGCTTCACCCCTGGGTCCCCCTCTTCCGGGCGCAGACCCCTCGTTGCTTTCCGTCTCCCTCCACTGGGTTCACTATGGCTTATTTTTCGGGTGATGGCTTCACCCCTGGGTCCCGCTCTTCAGGGCGCAGACCTCTCTTTGCTTTCAGCCTCCCTCCACCGGGTTCACTATGGCTTTCTCTTGGTTCCCAAATCTTAATGTCTTTTCTAACAGTTCATAGTGGACATCTCTCTACCAGGTTCACGTTTGTCAAAGCACTGTTTTTTGGGACTTTAGACTTTGTCCCCTCTTAGTCAGCATCACTCTTCCAGGTTCACTCTGTCCAACTTCACATTCACATTTACTTTCAATGTTTGCAGGATTTCCCCAGCATGGATTCACATGCTCATGAATATTCCCCGTTGTCAGGCTGGAAATCCTCGGTAAAGAAAAAATCAGTTTCAGTTTCGTTTCTGAACTGTCTTTCTACTAGTAACCAATCACTGGTCTCTGGGTCATACTGCCCCCAACCAATGACCGCCCTCTACCTAAGCCCCTCCTCTGGCAGCCATCTTCAGATTTTTACCGCACCTTCAAGAGTCCTCGTGCTATAGCTCTCGAGCTTTTACTGCATTTTGCGATTTTTCAAAGAGTTTACTTCCGATCAACGGGGACCCGTTTCGGAATTTTCTACACCCCTCAAGGGCGAATTTTCACTTCTCGGAGGATTCCGGAAGACCTTTGAGGCCTACGCCGCGTGGTCATGGCCCAGGACAAGGGAAACACGACTCCAGGACCCAAGCTGTTCAGAAGCTGCCCTGGATGCGGACTACAGAATGTCTTCAAGGAAGATGAGCACTCCCGGTGCGTCTACTGCCTTCACAACCACAAATCGCACGTGGAGAAGGACTGTGCGTTTTGTAAGAACATGTCGGAACGGACAATGAGGGATCGTCGTACCCGACTTGCCAACTGGCTGGAGGGGAAAGCCCCAGTCGAACCAGACGGCGACAGCCGAGGGGGAGCGAGGCAGTGATCCTCCCCACAAGGTGAAGGCCTCGGGCGCTTCCAAAGTCACGAAGGCCCTGATTCACCCGGCTAAGGCCTCGATCGAAGGAGTCGTGGCGACCCTGGCGAAGCCTGTGGAGGCTAACCCAGTAGAGACGACATCCAGGCCTAGAGTTTCCCTGCCACCCCGGAGGGAATCCTCTTTTCAGCCTATCAATAAGACCCCCGTGAAACCCCGGGTGGAGAAAGAGGGGGGGGCACGGTAGCCATAACGGACACAGATACCACCTCTGAAGATGAACTGGCTGGCATCGCAAAGATCCTGGACAAGAGGTTCGAGGAAGTCCAGTCCTACGGGAGGGATCCCGACGAGGCAGACGTAGAAAGCGACGGTGGAGCCGACGACGAGCCGCGGACTGTGGAGAAGACGGAGGACCCTACTCCCCAGCCGTCGCTTCCATTGCAACTGGTGCCTATGCCACAGGACAACTCAGGAGCAATCTTGATGGCTATCCAGGCCCTGTGTACGGAGATAAGGACAAGATTGCCCTTAACCCCAGCGGATGATCCAGCAGCACCTGGACCGTCGGGAAGCCCACTGAACAAGCAGAGGTGAATCCATCCTCCCCCTCCTTTCCAGCCTTTACCTCCTTCCCCTCCACCGAGGGATGAGACTGTAACGGAGACAGTGACGACGGGGACGGACGACGATGGTGGTGACGACGGGATGGATCTCCCATCACCTCCTGCCCGGGCCTCCCCTCCCGACGAAATTGGCTCTTTCCACGCCATGATCGCCAGGCCTTCGGAGCTCTTCCAACTTTGTACCGAAGAACAGAAGAAGGAGGGCTTCCTCTTCCAGCGACGGGAGGCCAAGAGGAAGACCGTCCTCTCAGTACCATTACTAGATGACATCTGGGACGAAGGACTTTCGCTACTCAAGAACCCGTCCACCGCTCCTGCGAAGAGGGACAGTTATGAGAAGAAGTACCGGGTCCCAGATTTCACCCGATGTGCCTCAGACCTCAGCCGTCCCAGTATTCCGTGGTCTGCGCAGCGGAAAAGAAGAAATCGGCAGGGGCGACGGGATCAGCTTCCACTTCCCCACCGGACGGCGAGGGGAAGAAGCTGGACGCCATGGGGCGACGAGTCATCTCGTCGGCGACGACGACCATCAAAGTGGCCAACGCCCTCGCGATCGCGGTGCGCTACAACAGGGAGCTGTGGTTCAAGATCGCTTCCCTCCTGAACTTCCTCCCAGACGACAAGAGGGCAGAAGCCCTTGAACTCCTGCAGAAAGGTGAGGTGGCTTCGGACAACGGCATCCCGGTGGCCACGGACATCACCGACACTGGCTTTCGCCAGATGGGCAACAGCGTTTGCCTTCGTCTGCGCGGTTGGCTTAAGGCCACCGATTTCCATCAGAACATGCAGACCAGGGTACTGGACATGGCCTTCGACGGGAACAACCTGTTCGGCAAGGCAGTGGACGAGTCACTGCAGGCCATCAAGACGGACACCGAGACGGCCCGGGCCTTGGGTTCTCTCCAACAACGACGGCCACCCTTTCGGACCTCCTGAGGCAAGTCTCAAGGTGCCTCCAAAGGATTTGGTGGCGGTTCCTCGTCGTACCGCCAAGCGGCCCATTCATCGTCACAGGAGGCCTACAGAGGCCGTGGCAAGGCCGGAGGACGTCGTCGTCGCCAGGGAGGCCAAGACGCCAAGGCCTTGGCGAAGCAGGATTGAACCGGCCACGGCATCGGGCCCCCACCGGAGCACCCCGGTGGGAGGCCGGCTGGTGAAATTCATCAGCGTGTGGGAGTCCATCTCCACTGACCGTTGGGTGCTGGACGCGCTGGGCCGCGGGCACACTCTGGAATTCCAAAGAAAGTGTCCCCGTCTACCACCTGTGGCCAGGAAGGAAAACCACGTCCCACAGCTACTTCGGAGATACAAGCAATGCTGAAAAAGGGCGCGATAGAACTTGTCCCGAAGAGGCTCCAGGGGCTCCGGAGTGTACTTGCGGTACTTCCTCGCCCGAAAGAAGACCAGCGGTTGGCGAACCCTCCTGGACCTTCGTCGTCTAAACAAATGCATGAAGTCCAAGAAATTCCGGATGGTCACCCTCCAGCACGTGTTGGGACAGCTGGAGGAAGGCGACTTGGAGGATGCCTACTTTCACATCCCCATTCTCAAAGGACATCGAAAGTTCCTACGATTCGTGGTCTAAGGACGACACTATCAGTGCAAGGCCCTTCCCTTCGGATTGAAGTCAGCACCCAGGGTCTTCACCAAGTGCCTGGCACCGGTGGTGGTGGCGCGGCTGCGCCTGCAGGGGATCCACATTTACCCCTACCTGGACGATTGGCTCATCCGAAGCAAAGTCAAGGAAACTCACCGTCGATCACACAGCGAAGACCGTCCAACTGCTCACGGATCTGGAATTCTCGATCAACTTTGCAAAACCACACTTGTTACTGTCGCAAGACGCCCTGTTCCTGGGAGCCAGACTCGACACAGTGGCACGATTGGCTTTGCGGTCGGAGGAAAGGATGAAGGCCATCTTCGGCAAGGTACAACGGCTGTTGACCATGGACGTGGCTAGGGTGAGGTCCATCAAGTCCTTACTCGGCATGATGTCATCGTGCATTTACTGCATGCGCCTATGCAGGTTGCTGATGCGACCACTGCAGGAGTTCCTCGACGCCTTTTGGATGCAAGTGGCAGGCAGCTTCAAAGACAGGATCTCACTCAGTGAGACTTTCCGCCAAGCGATCCGGTGGTGGGGCACCTGCGCGCATCTAGCGGCGGGCATGGACTTCCAGACCCAGCACATCAGGAAACGGTGACGACATACGCCGCCCTGGAAGGATGGGGAGCGCACACCGGAGATCTCCACGCAAGAGGCCTTTGGCTCCCGGAGGAGAGGTCACTACAAATCAACGTCCTGGAGCTCCAAGCCATGTTCTGGGCCCTCAGGTTGTTCCTTCCGTCCCTCAAGGGCAAGGTGGTAAGGGTCTTCACCGACAACACCACCACAATGTTCTACATCAGGAAGCAGGATCTGTAGCACTGGTCCATTGCCCAAGGAATGCTCCTGGTACCTTTCCATCTGGCAGTTATAAAGAAAACCATTGCCGACTCACTCAGCAGGGAGCTGCGCTCGTGCCACTAGTGGGAGCTTCGGCCGGATCAAGTGGATCTCCTATTCCGACGATGGGGCAATCCCCAGATCGACCTATTCGCAACGGTGACGAATGCCAAGTGCCAGAGGTTCGCCAGCAGGTTTCCCCAGCCGGGGAGCATGGGCGATGCCTTCTCATTCCCCTGGGACGGCCTGTTCCTGTATGCGTTCCCTCCGTTGCCGTTGCTGCTGCGACTCAGTCAACTCAGATGGTCCCGGTGCAGGATGATCCTCGTCGCACCGGCGTGGCCGAGGCAGATCTGGTTCCCGGATTTTCTGGACATGTCAGCGTCCCCCTGGTCAAACTTCCGGCGGACGCGGATCTTCTCGCCAGGGAAGGAGGCGCCATCCTCCATCACGACCCAGGATCGCTGAACCTGCAGGCCTGGCTCCTGCAGCACTGGAGTTCGGAGGGTACAATAACCCGGCGGACTGCAAGGAGGTGCTTGCTTGCAAAGGCCAGGGCGTCCTCGACTCTCAAGTGCTATGGACACAAATGGAAGAGGTTCTCTGTCTGGTGCCGTGCACAGAAGCTTAACCCTCTGCGGATTACGGCCCCTCAAGTGCTGCCGTACCTACTATCGCTGGCCAAGGCGGGGCTGGCACATGCCTCCATCAAGATCCATCTGGCGGCTATCTCCCGCTACACCAGAACTTCGGGCGGTCATCTCTGTGGTCTCATCGCCTGGTGAAGGAGTTCATGAAAGGACTGTTCCGGTCGTTCCTGCCGGTGAGGCCCCGGCCCCGCCCCCGGCGTGGGAGCTCAACGTGGTGCTGACCAGGCTCATGGGGCCGCCATTTGAGCCTCTGGATTTGGCACCGTTGAAGTTCCTGTTGTGGAAGACAGTGTTTCTTGTGACCATCACCTCTGCACGACCAGTGGGAGAGATCCAGGCCCTCTCCTGTAAACCTCCATACCTGACATTCCACGAGATGAGGGTAGTGCTGAGGATGCACCCCTCCTTCATGCCCAAGGTGCCGTCGGACTTCCATCTCAACGAGCCTTTGGTGTTACCTGTTTTCTTCCCATTGCCTTTGTCGCCGGCTGAGAGGACTTTGCACTCGCTGGATGTGGCTAGAGTGCTGAAGTTCTACGTGGACCGCATGAAGATTCTTTGGAAGACATCACAGCTGTTTGTGAACTTGGGACCTATGAACCAAGGGAAGGCTCTCTCGAAGGCTTCCATTTCCAGATGGCTCTCCGGCTGCATCATGCACTGCATCATGCTCTGTCACCGGTTGGCAAACCGACCGTTACCTGGCTGTCCGAGAGCCCATTCAACCAGAGCGATTGTTGCTACCATGGCGTTCCTGTCTGGTGTGTCCCTGCTGGACATCTGCAGGGCTGCTACGTAGAGGTTGACGCACACCTTCACAAGATTCTACTGCGTCGACCGGGATTCCAGGGAGGAGTCCAGAGTCGGCCAGGCAGTGCTGTGCAACCTGTTCGCCTGAAGGTGAGCCTGGTGAGGAGGTAAGAGATGCTTAATGTTTCGTTGTTGAAATGCTTAATGTTGAGCCTTGCCACCTCCCGTGGTTCTGCATGTGTGTACTGCTATGTATTCTTGTATTCATGAGCATGTGAATCCATGCCAGACCACATGCTGGAGAAGGAACAAGTTACTTACCTGTAACTGGTGTTCTCCATCATGGTTCTGGCATGGATTCACATGTGAACCCTCCCTCAAACCCCTCTGCGACTCTTCTCTTGGTCATACTGCCACTTTACGTGCTACCAATTCTGAAGATGGCTGCCAGAGGAGGGGCTTAGGTAGAGGGCAGTCATTGGTTGGGGGCAGTATGACCCAGAGACCAGTCATTGGTTACTAGTAGAAAGACAGCTCAGAAACAAAACTGAAACTGATTTTTTCTTTACCAATGATTCCCAGCGAATCCATCCCAGACCCATGCTGGAGAACAACAGTTACAGGTAAGTAACTTGTTCCTTACTTCCCTTGCTTTCTTATAGTTCTTAGGTCAAAGGCTTTCGACTGTACAGGGATTTTGCTTGACCTCCTGTATGACCACTTTGAGCTATCTCGACGGCTCTCCTACGGCCTTCTGGTATCTGTAGTTTCACTCAGGGATCAATCAGAGTCGACCAGAGTTTCTCGAAGCAGCACCCACGTGGTGCTGGTCCCCTTCTCCAGCTGGTCTCCCCTTTACAATTTTTCTTTGAACTTCTTTTACTTTCATTCCTCACAGCCCGGTTCTTATCAGTTTTTCCTTCGACTCACTGGCTGTGATGAACCGCTTGGTTTTCTTCACAACTGGAGTCAAGGCCGGTACCATGGTAGCAGGAGTCTCCCTCGATCCAGTTTATCAGCGTCAATACGCTCGGTGTACCTTTGACATCTGCTGCAGGACACTTGGTCTATTGTCTTCGGTCTTACGATTCCTTTTGCAGAGGTTTCGCTGGGTTTTCTCAAGAAGGGCAAGGTTGTGTCGCTCCTTGTCTGCCTCTCGATGTTTGTCGCCTTTCTCCTCCTCCTGAACTGCCTGGTCTTGATAGCTGTCTCATTGTGCAGTCTGCCTCGCTCATGCTGTGCTCTCTATGCTCTCTTGCTCCCCTTTTTATCCCTCTGGGGAAGGGAAAGGGCCGTCAGGTGTGTGTGATTCTGATAAATTGCCTGACTTTTGCCTGACCCTGGTATTGGGACAAGTCAGGTAAACGGCTCTGGTGTTAGTCCATTGTCTTTCATGTTGTGCGAAAGTGTTTGTGTCGGAAAAGGGGGGGGCAGTGTTTTTGAATGTCCTACGGAAGAGGATGGTGAAATGGTGTTGAAGGAAGGGGGATACCACGTCTCACCCGTCAGTGTCCCACTCACACTCCCCGAGGACACCCCATCCAGGTGATCCTCCCTCACTAGTCCACCCACAGGATCCAATAGCGATGGCCATGTCCTGGCCACCTGGACGACAGATCTCTGGGATTTAGCCAGGGTGACACCTTCAGGTTTCTCACAGCGGTTAAACAGGCATAGAGTGCAAGCTTTAATCGGCCACTGAGTGACTACTGTATGTTTTTTATGTTGAAGGGAAAGTGTGAAAGGGAATTGTATCTGGGCAATCACAAACAATGGGGGCTCTGCCAAAACTAGGGTGAGTTGGCAGTTAGTTGACAAGTTGTCCCACTGAGCTTGATCATAACCCTGGGGAGTGGCTTCCTCTGAGGGTTTGACAACTGAGAACTAGGCCTGCCTCCCATCACAGTCTTCAGCTACAACCCACACAGACTCGTTTTTGGGACACTGAGAATGCTAGGATCCCTCACTGATTGTTCCAATGTGTCCCTCCTCAGCACACGAGGGAAGCGGCTACATCCCCCATGCACAGCCCCCACCCACTCACACAAATACTAGAGCAGCGTCTTCTGATTCTAGAATGGGAATCTGAAGTACAGGCAAGTCCCTGTTCGATCCAGAACCTTTCTACGACCCACCTCAGCAAGCTCTACCCCATGAGGCAGACGGGCGGCTGTAAGCCCGGTCTGCCGCAGGGTGTCCCTCTGTATCTGGTGGGTGACAGGGCACCGCTGCCACACTAGCTCAGGGAAGCCTTTCAGAAGCTACCCTGTACTGGTGTAGCAGCAACGTCCTATTTAAATGAAAAGCTCCAAGCTGATGTGTACGAGCGGAGAGCTTATCACTTAAATAGTGCGCCGCTGCCACACCAGCATGGGCAGTTTTTCAAAGGCTGTCCCATTCTGGTGTAGCAGCAGTGCCCTATTGAAATGAAAAAAGTCCTGCTCCCGTGCTGGAGCACCCAGAAGAAGGGACATTTGTTTTTATGAGGAGCAAATGTAATATATTTTTCTGTTTTTCAGGGGTGGGCTGCAGGGGCTACAGTTCTTCCATTGTTTGGAATGGTAGGTATGTGCAGTGCATATAACAGACAAATCAGAGCAGGCATATTACCCTTTGTGCAATCTAACTGGGAATGGGAAATTCGGACCCGTAGGATACACGTATATGTAACAGAGACATTAACACCCCTGGCTATATTACAGGGAGTCAAACTTACTTTTATCTCTTATTTGATTCATTTTTTATTTGACTTTTTATTTTAGTAGAATTATTTGAGTACTGATTACATTTGAATTTATAAGTTTTGGCTCCATCAGGTGGTGGTTTAGTTCCCCTCTGCATGTGAGCCAAAATTAATGCCCTAAATGATGACTAGGAGATAAGGCGTCAGGTTCAGACCTTACCTCTTTGCTTCTGGACTCCTTTGCTGGGAAGAGGTAAGGCCTGTCCTTTCAGGTAGCCACCATTGCAACCCGATTACAGGATAACAGGTAAGCCCTACGGCTACCCCAGGAGCAAGGTCCCAGGGGGGAAAAAAACTTTGAGGGGGAAAAAAAATCAGGTGCTGAGAAGACGTTCCAGGTACAATTGTTATTCTGGGAATTTGTCTTTACAGGAACCAGGAACAAGTAGAAAACACGAGGTTGCAAGGCAAACTAGCGTTCCACAATACAAAACTATTGCAATGCGAGAAGCCCTCGGAAAACCTCTATTTATTTCCGGGTATCAGATGTTGCCGAGCACGTGAACGCGATGATGTCACCGAGCGTCTGGGAGCAATCTTGGATCGGGACGCAATTTGAAAGCGTTTCCAAAATGAAACCTGATCAGATAAGCGCCAAGTAGGCGAAAGCATGACATAAGGGTTGGCAGAGACAGATACAGAGTCTGGATTTTGTTTGGCTGAACTCTCTTTAGTCTTGGTTATCTGCAGTTAAAAGGTTTTGCATTTTGCATTATTCATATTACCAAACGTTTTTTAGGATCAGACAGCAGGCGACCATTGCCAAACACAGTTGGCCATTGCTGACATTTGCCAGCGTCCAAACCAACCACAGTTGCCTATCCCCAAGTCAATCATTGCCAACCATGGCCCACCATCCCCAATCATAGCTAACCATTGCCAAGCATCGCCAATAATGGTCAAGTCTTGCCGATCATGGACAGAGATTATGGACCATGGCCGACTATAGCCATCTGTTGAGCCAGTAAGGTTGCTCTGTGGGTTGAGTCCCCACCACAGAGATCTGAGGAACACCTCTAGACTGCACCTTTTATACTTTCAGGGTCTATCAAAGACCTTGAAAATATATGAGGTTAATGGTCAAGGTGTATTATTGCAGTGGCAAGAGTGCATTTAGTTTATGGAGGGTGTTTTGTCAAAGATTGTGTGAGAGAGACAGGTAGAGAGAGATAAAGACAAACACTTATGATGATGGTGATGATAGTTTATTTATATAGCGCCTATACACAATGTGTTTCAAAGCGCTTCAAGGCAAGGGAGGGAACAAGGGAAAATACAATGACATTCGTACAGGCCATGAACAGCAAGGATGTGAAATGAACTATCGTACTCGGCCTGACGACATTTCAGATAGTGCAAGAGCTAAGACATAGATAAGGAAGGGAGGGGGAGAATGGGAAGGAAATGTAAACAGACAGGCGACTACCGTACTGTTCTGACTTGAGTGTTGTGTAGACCGATGAGACCTCCGTCCCCAAGTGCCGCACAGGGGGACTAAAGAAACCCGCTGTGCAACCTTTGAGGTCACAGGTGGGAGATGACTTCCCAGATCCACGGAACCTCTGGTACACCGATGCTGCTGTCAGAAAGGAACGAGGTTAAGCACCAGGCAATAACAATACTATTCAGTTAAACAAAGGTTCAAAAAGGTCTTACCTATCGGGTGTTCGGAAAACCCAGGGAACCTAGTAGAGGTTCGAGACTCAGATGATGTGGCAGTCCCCGAAATAGTAGGACCGTTAGAGATCGTGGATGTAGGCTCAGCCACCTGTAGGAGTGAGGGCGTGACTTGGATCCCTAGACGGGAAATAGCGTAGCAGTTCAGTGAAGTACCAAGGGATGATCCAAAAGGCAATCCAGAAAGTAGTCCAAAGTCCGGCAACAAGTAAACAGTTCCAAGCAAAGGTACAAAGGGTGTCCGAAGGAGTCCAAGGTAGAGTTCCGTGATCAAGGCAACAGTAGAGCAGTAGGTAACGCCAAACAGGGTCTGAAGACAGCTGAGAAGCAATGAGTGTTCTGTCTCTCAGACCTTTATACTGTGCGTTTCTGAGTCACGTGACGTCTCTGGGTCATGTGACGTCCACCAAGGTCACGTGAGAAACGCCGCTCTGGATCACGTGATTGACGTGGAGACGTAACACCGCCCCTTCTGCTATACGCTCTCCAAGGCAGTTGCCAATGCAGAAAGGGTTGCAATCGGGACCGTACCCCATAGCTGGTACGGAGCTTCCGGTCCTTTGGGTTCCCCGAATCACCTGAGCCTCGAACCATGGGAGGGGGTATTGGGGAAATGTGAGCAGTGTTTTGGTGTGTAGCGGACTGGTGTGCAGAGGATCGCCTAACATAGCCCCTCCCCAAAGGCCCACGACCCCGTGGGCAGGACGGATGATCCCTATGGAAGCGGGCCATCAACCGAGGGGCGTCTACATCCAAGGAGGAAACCCAAGAACGCTCCTCCGGACCGTAGCCCTTCCAATCCACTAGATACTGGAGCCTACCCCTAAACCATCGGGACCCCAAAATGGCCGATACCTCAAATACATCAGGAGAAGCCAGGGATACCGGCGCAACAGGGGTTTTAAGCCGAACAGAGTCGGGACATGGCTTGAGGAGGGAGACATGGAACACAGGATGGATATGCCAGGAACTAGGAAGCACCAGACGAAACGCCACCGGGTTAACAACCTGAGAGATTACATACGGGCCGACAAAACGAGGCATCAATTTCCGGCAACCCACTAGGCGAAGGCGACGTGAAGATAACCAGACCTTAGAACCCACCACCAAAGGAGGAGCAGCTAGCCGTTTGCTATCCACACGAGCCTTCATAGACGCCTTTGCTTCAGTGAGATGGAGCACAGTACTAGCATGTATCGCAGACAGATCCCTAAGACATGTTGTGGCTGCTGGATTTGACGAAATTGAAGCATCAGGAACCGGCAAGACCTTGGGATGTTGGCCATAGAGGGCGTAGAAAGGCGAACAACCTGTAGCTGAATGAGCCGCGTTATTGTATGCGAACTCAGCAAGCCGTATAACAGCCAACCAGGAGGACTGGTGTTGCAACATAAGGCAGCGAAGATACTGCTCCATGGATTGATTAGTCCTTTCAGTCTGCCCATCGGTTTCAGGATGATAGGCCGAAGAATACCTGGTATCGATGCCCAACAATTTAGTCAATGATCTCCAAAAACGAGAGGTGAACTGTGATCCTCGATCGGATACAATGACCGAAGGGAGCCCAAACAACATGAACACGTGTTCAAAGAACAAGTCCGCTAAGACCGGAGCCGAAGGAATACCCTTACACGGAACAAAACGGGCCATTTTAGTGAACGTGTCCACCACTACCCAGATCGAGTCAAAACCTTGTGACTTGGGGAGATCGGTCACGAAATCCATAGTCAGTGTATGCCATGGTCTGGGAGGTACCGGAAGTGGAAGTAATAACCCAACCGGTCGGCCTCTCCGATGTTTAGCCTGAGCACACACCGCACACGAATTAACGTAACACTCCACATCGCGTTTCATAGAAGGCCACCAACACCAGCGCTTGAGGAGATCTAAAGTGCGCTCCTGACCGGGATGGGCATTAAAAGGAGCATCATGAGACCACTCAAGGGCCAGATTACGAGTGTCAGGTGTGGGAAGAAACAGGCGGTCATGCACGTAAGGCAAACCATTAGAGTAAACGGGGTCCCATTCTCGCAACTGGTCGGAATGAGCCTTAGTCCAAGTTCGGACCGAGTCTAATAGTGGCAATGAGGGAGTACAGAGACAAATTACATGACTCTTTCCAAGAACAGTGTCAGGGAAGGTTGGCAACTCGACCCCACCCGGGGAACGTGACAAGGCGTCTGCTTTACCATGTGAAGTTCCAGGACGATGCATAATACGGAAATCAAAAGAGGAAAAGAAAAGATGCCACTGAACCTGTCTGCTATTAATGCACTTCAACGAAGCCAGGTCCTGTAAATTCCGATGATCTGAGTAGACCGTGATCGGATGTTTCGCCCCCAAAAGATGATGGCGCCAGACACGAAAGGCGTCCATGACAGCCAGGAGTTCCTTTTCTGTAACGGTGTAGTGCGTCTCAGTACTGGAGAACTTACGGGAATGGTATGCCACTGGGTGCAATTTGCCTGTTGTAGGACATGATTGGGACAATACCGCACCAAGGGCAAAGGAAGAGGCATCCGCCTCAACTATGAATGGGAGGTCAGGATTGGGGTGCTGGAGCACTGGTGCGGTAGTGAAAGCGGTTTTCAAAGCCTCAAAAGCCTCCTGATGTTCCTTTTGCCAACGATAGGGTACCTGAGGACTAGTCATGGCCGTGAGCGGGGCAACGATTGTGGAAAAGGAGGAAATGAAACGCCTATAAAAATTGGCGAAGCCCAGAAAGGATTGCAAGGACTTGAGTGTTTGAGGTACTGGCCATTCTAAGACTGCTCTGACCTTGGAATCGTTCATGGATAACGCTCCCGGGGTAATGTGGAATCCCAGGAACTCAACAGATGTTTCATGAAACTGACATTTCTCAGGTTTGGCGAATAAGGAATGTTTTCTGAGACGGGATAGTACTTCACGGACATGTTTTACATGGTCATCAAGATTACATGAAAAGATCAAGATGTCGTCCAAGTATACAACCATGTAAACATCCAGTATATCCCTGAAGATGTCATTCATAAAGCGTTGGAATGTGGCCGGGGCATTACAAAGACCGAAGGGCATGACTAGGTATTCATACAACCCGTAACGGGTACAGAAAGCCGTCTTCCACTCATCGCCCTCGCGAACGCGTACTAGATTGTATGCGCCGCGTAAATCAAGCTTGGTAAAAATAGAAGCATGTGATAAATGATCCAGAAGGGGCGTGATCAAGGGAATGGGATACCTATCCTTCTTTGTGATGGCATTAAGACGTCGATAATCCACACAAGGACGTAAATCCCCCTCTTTCTTTGGCACAAAGAATATAGGGCTTGCAGCAGGTGAAGTAGAGGGGCGGATGTGTCCTAAACTAAGGGCGTTCTGTACATACTCTTTCAATGCTAGTTCCTCCGAGGGAGACAAAGAGTAAATCCTGCCCGAAGGAATAGCGGAATCAGGGATTAATTCGATGGGGCAATCATATGGTCTATGTGGAGGTAATACTTCAGAAGAGCCGCAATCAAAAACTGATTCGAAGGCTTTGTACTCCGCTGGAATCCCAGAAATCAACCCCCCAACGGTATGAGGAGACACCACCTCGGACCCCTCAACATCCAGAGTGAGTTGGGCTAGAGCTCCCAAAGCCCGAGAAGGGGTGTCAATTGTTTGATGGGTCGGGAGACAATAGTTTTGACAGATCTCGGATTCGAAGAGTACAGTGCCTGATTGCCAATTGATCAGCGGATTGTGTTCACGTAACCATGGTATCCCTAATATGACACCAAATTGAGGTGTGGTAATTAAGTCAAAGCTTAAGGTCTCTGTGTGAATGTCCTGTATGGTCAACAAGAGAGGTGCAGTTTGGTGTCTAACAGGACCAGAAATTAACGCAGAGCCATCTACGGCTTGAACAGGTTCAGGTTGGGTTTTTACCACTAGAGGTAGATTGAGGGAATGGGCTAAAGCAATGTCTATGTAGTTTCCAGTAGCACCTGAATCAATGATGATTGTGACAGTATGCAGAAGGCCTGTAGATGGGCATAGGGTAGCGTTTACAGAGACGGGTTGAACACGAGCAAAGGCCAGAGGGGTACCCGGAGATGGAGACTGACTACTCGACCTATTCTCCGGGTCTAAGGTCGAGCTGTCCGAAAAACCGGACTCTTTTTGGGACGTCGAGGACACTCTTTCACGAAATGTCCCGTGATGCCACAATAGAAGCATGCATTATCCACTCTTCTACGTTCCCTCTCAGATGTTGTAATGGGGCTACGTAAACCACCCACTTGCATAGGTTCTTCCGCACTGGAAGCAGGAGTACTGGTAGATGTAGGATGGGAAGAAACCCCCAACTCAGATCTACGTTCCGATCGCCGTGCATCTACTTGCAGTGCAAGATCAACTAGTTACGTATACTGAGTGGGCATAGAAGGGATTACTGCCAATGCATCTTTCATTGTGTTACTCAACCCTCTATAAAAGACAACTGCCCGCTTGATTTCTGGCCATGATGTTTCTGCAACTAATTGATTGAACCGGGTGATGTAGTCTATCAAAGTCCTTCTACCCTGAGTTAGTTCTAACAACTCCAAATCCCTAGACTGTGCCTTATGTCGGGTATCAAAAACTCGAGACATTTCCAGAACCAACAGATCGAAATCATAAATGACTGGGTTATTATTCTCCAACAAGGGATTAGCCCAAGCTGCAGCTGTCCCGGCTAAATAGGAAAGGGCAAAGGCAGCTTTAGCAGTGGAAGTAGGAAAGGCCAAAGGTCTGCACAAGAAATGTAACTTGCACTGATTAATGAAGGTCCTGAATTTCTTGGGGTCACCCTGAAAACGTTCAGGAGCAGCCAGGGGGGTAGGGGTTGGGAGTATAACCGGGGTTGGGACCGTGGTGCTAGCCAAGGGAGGAGGTGTGGTTGAGGCACTAGTATCTCCGAACTCAGGGTCTGCAGGAAGGGAATGCTGAACACTCTGTATGGAGTCTAATCTTTGGTGGATCACCGTATTTGCGGCGGCCATATCTGCCCTTAATACTGTAATTGCCTGGACTAAAGCAGCTATGGGTTCTTCCG
The DNA here is from genome assembly GCF_040938575.1 of Ambystoma mexicanum. Classification (NCBI taxonomy): domain Eukaryota; kingdom Metazoa; phylum Chordata; class Amphibia; order Caudata; family Ambystomatidae; genus Ambystoma; species Ambystoma mexicanum. Next base: position 701,945,477 of record NC_090938.1, on the reverse strand, counting down.
TGGATCCCTGCATGGTCTAACACGACTATACGGCTTCTCAGTCTGTTCTGACTTGAGTGTCGTGTAGACCGATGAGACCTCCGTCCCCAAGTGCCGCACAGGGGGACTAAAGAAACCCGCTGTGCAACCTTTGAGGTCACAGGTGGGAGATGACTTCCCAGATCCACGGAACCTCTGGAACACCGATGCTGCTGTCAGAAAGGAACGAGGTTAAGCACCAGGCAATAACAATACTATTCAGTTAAACAAAGGTTCAAAAAGGTCTTACCTATCGGGTGTTCGGAAAACCCAGGGAACCTAGTAGAGGTTCGAGACTCAGATGATGTGGCAGTCCCCGAAATAGTAGGACCGTTAGAGATCGTGGATGTAGGCTCAGCCACCTGTAGGAGTGAGGGCGTGACTTGGATCCCTAGACGGGAAATAGCGTAGCAGTTCAGTGAAGTACCAAGGGATGATCCAAAAGGCAATCCAGAAAGTAGTCCAAAGTCCGGCAACAGGTAAACAGTTCCAAGCAAAGATACAAAGGGTGTCCGAAGGAGTCCAAGGTAAAGTTCCGTGATCAAGGCAACAGTAGAGCAGTAGGTAACGCCAAACAGGGTCTGAAGACAGCTGAGAAGCAATGAGTGTTCTGTCTCTCAGACCTTTATACTGTGCGTTTCTGAGTCACGTGACATCTCTGGGTCATGTGACGTCCACCAAGGTCACGTGAGAAACGCCGCTCTGGATCACGTGATTGACGTGGAGACGTAACACCGCCCCTTCTGCTATACGCTCTCCAAGGCAGTTGCCAATGCAGAAAGGGTTGCAATCGGGACCGTACCCCATAGCTGGTACGGAGCTTCCGGTCCTTTGGGTTCCCCGAATCACCTGAGCCTCGAACCATGGGAGGGGGTGTTGGGGAAATGTGAGCTGTGTTTTGGTGTGTAGCGGACTGGTGTGCAGAGGATCGCCTAACACGTACTAGGCCTGACGACATTTCTGGTAGAGCTGGAGAAGAACAAAAGGTGAGGGAGAGGGGTGCAGAAAGGGAGGGGAGGAACAAAACAAGCGACTATCATACTAGGCCTGACGACATTTCAGATAGTGCTGGAGGTGGAGTGGGGAGGAAAAAACAGTAATGGAAGTGTGGAGGAAACAGACGAGGTTGCTATCATATTAGGTCCAGGGACAATTCTGATAGAGTAAGTGCATAGAAGAAAGTAAGGGGAGGAGATATGAAAAGGAAGGGAAAAGAGGAGAGAACAGAGAGTAAGCAGCCAAAAAGAGTGGAGAAGCAAGAGTGGAGAGCGAATAGAATTGCAGAAGTCAGTAGTAACGCATAATGTTGCAAGCCAGAATACAAGATGAAGATGGGAACAGCATGATTCAGGGCCACCATGAGTACAAGATGCAAAGGAAATCCAGCATGAGAGTTGAGAAAGAGTGATGCACCGTGAATAAATGAAGTCCATAAAAGTCAAATCCAGCATTGTCCACAAGACGGTGATGGTGAAACCAGAATTTATCAGGACAGACTCCTGTAGAAGTAGCCTGGAAGGGGGTAGAGGGAGCAGGGTAGAAGAATCAAGCAAACCAGGCAACACCTGTGTGCGAGAAGGGTTGGGGCACAAGGGAACATCACAGGGGGACCAGAGAGGGTGGGGATGGCCTGTGGGGACAGAGGGGGTAACACGTGTTGGTGCATGCGTACCTGCTGTCTGAGCAGGGTGTCGGGCACTGGTCCTCCTGGTCTGAGAAGGCCCAAACAGGAATTGCCCTTTTCTTCGTCTGCCCTTCGCTTAGGACGCCCAGGCGAGAGACGCCCTTGATCTAATAGTTAAGAGCAGGAAAGAAGAGGCAGGGCTAAGAAGGTGGGTGGTGCTTAGGCCAGGTGACCTAGATCCACTTGCACCTGCTCCCCATCTGCAAAGGAAAAGAGGCTGGAGGGCTCCTTAAGTAGGGAAATAGAGCGGCAAGCAGGAAGGCACCAGGTGGGCGGGGCTTGCTAATTGGTGAAAAAGAGCAGCAGGCAGGAAGGCACCAGGTGGGCGGAGCTTAGGCCAGGTGACCGAGATCCACTTGCACCTGCTCCCCACTTACCATTTCAGCACCCAATATGGCATCCAGAAAATCATCATGGAAGGGATAAACACATGTTATAAATATAATCCCCACCTGTGGAACACCACCAATCACTGGGGCACCCTTGAACGGCATTAATAAGCATGCCAATTAATCTGTTTTTACATACTGCCTGCGCCTGCTGTATGCATCTCTTGCTTAACAAATGTATGATATACACAGCCTATAAAATAGCTAGACTGGTAATATTGCTGTGGAGAAGATTAATACACTTGCTACCGTGATCTCCATGTGAGCAGGAGTAGGTACAATTTTTATTTTATTTATTTAATATATTTTCATGGTGAAACATATTCTAATGAGGCCTCACAGCGTTGACAACATTGGCAGCTTCCACTGCCGCAAGGTTGATGAAATAGGAACAGTTCCACTTTCTAAGAGTATCGTCTGGTATGGCAGACTTTGCTAAACCAGGGGATTACACCAAGAACTGCACTAGAAGCAGCGAACATGCTATAACAAGCTTGTGGCAGTGGGGTTTGAAAGGGAAGGCTGTATCAATCCTACTCACTGACAAATAATCCGGCAGGGCTTCTGTATTGATCTGCACAAAAGAGGAATACATCAGTACAGTACTCCACTCATGCACATCTTCTGAACTAAGGACGTGAGACCAAAGGAAATCAGGAGAGAAGAGGTGGCACTTTGCAACAGCACAACATCTCACTTATCTCCTGACTCAGGGTCTGAGCCCAGGCCATTGTAAAAGGGAGGCAACATAATGCGTGCCTGCTGCACCCATGACCCAAAGCAGTATCCCACTTGTGTTCGGAATTGAGGGCTTCTTACCTGCAGATGCTGTAAGGGGTGAGAAGCACAACATGTATGCCTACTGTGTTGATGTTTCTGCACAGCATACTGTGTTGCTCGCATCGCTCTGACCCACGCCACAAGGGCACGCCGCTCGTGGTCGAGGAGGCGTGTGGGGGTGTTGCAGGGCGCTGCACAGAAAAGCACAGAGCAGCAGGCGAGAGGTTGCTCCCATGGGGTTCTCCTGCTTGTGGAATGAACTACACTATGCACACCAGCCGGGTGTGATAGCAGCATAGGTACTTTATGAAGAATAATACTGTATCTTGTTAACAATAACAAGACTATGGGCCTCATTACGGGTCTGGCGGTAACCCTGCCGGTAAAACCAGTGGGTTGCCGCCAGACCCGACAAAAATTGCCAGCACCTGATTTCCCAGTAACACCAACCCCGGTGGCCGGGAAGTCAGACGCCGGTAATTCTGTTCGTCCCCATTCCCATTGAGTCCAATAGGACTCAATGGGAATGGGGACCAAGGAAGCAACGTGACCGTTAATAACGGTTTTGGTGCTTCCATGAAACTCTGCGGGCGGGACGGCACCTGCCCGCAGAGTCATACTGTGCCGGTCAGGTAACAACAGTGCCGGCACAGTCGTAAGTCAACTTTATGTGTAGAAATACTAATTTCTACACATATCTCTCAGGCATATTACCTCCATGTCCCTCTTCCTTGTCCCAGTACCTACTTTTAAGGTATCAGCCTCTTTGACAGAAACCCTTCAGGTGGCGGCATATGAGGAGGATCACACAGCTTGCAGACTTAATTGCTGCTGTAAACACGCTACTGGTGCAATAAAAATGCTGAAGCCAGGTCTGCAGTCAGCCACTTAATTTATAAGCACTCTGTGTTGATTTCAGTGAAGTGCTGTTAAGCACAAGCATTGGCAAAGCCAACAGTGTTGGCTTGTGTATAATATTAGGAACTTGCCGGGCACTGCTTAGATGCCCAGATACTGCCACATTTTGCACCTGCAACTACCAATGGGCAGTTAATACCAATACGACTGTGCCTGACAAGTGCCTTTGCCATGCCTACAAAAAAGCCCAAACTGTTCGCATTGCTAATGCTTGTTGTATCAGTGTGCTCCGTCTTGTCGATGTTCCTGTTGCTGTCTGTCACAAACACACCTTGTACCCACCGACTTTCCTTATGTATTGCTGTTTGTGGTTGTTTTTATTAGTGCCTCTTTGATGGAAAATTGTATTTGAAAGGTTGCATTTCTTGATTTATGTAAGGAATCTGTGGCGGTATATGATGAGGATGTATCACTTTGTTGAAATTACTGTTCACGCTCTTTCTTGAATATAACATTTTGACAAAAAAAGTGTAGAACCTAATGGAGGAAGACTTATGTGGTGTGTTGAAGCCCTTCAATCCGTAGGATGGGTGAAATGCACAAGGGTGGTTCATAAACTCATAGATGTGGCACCAGGGACTGTAAAGCTTCATATCTTGATCGGCTGGAGAACACCTGGACACAGTGGCGTACCGAGCGGGGGCTGAGGGAGGGCACACTGCCACCCCACATGCTCTTTTGAGAGCCTGACTGGGACTTTCGTCTGTGGGCCACCTCTCCTGTTCGGCACCTCAATGAAGGTGCCCAAACGGGAAAGGTGTCCCCCTGGCAGGACAATGTGTGCTGAGTAATTCCTGCTCAGCACAGTAATTGTCCTGGCAGCAGGACACCTTACTCTTTCCGAAGCCTCTTCCAGGATAATGTCCCAAGGAGCTCCAGGCAGCAGCAGAGGGGCTCGCAAGTTGCTCTGTGTCAAGAGCATTTCAATGTGAACCATTAGGCACTGATGGAAGGGAGGGTGGACTATTAGCAGGAACATTTGTCCATTTAGAAATGTGCATGGGAGGGAGTGATCAGGTGTGAGACGGTTGCATATTGCTGCAGGCTTTATGAAATAATGAGTATGGCTTTACCCAAGGGGGGTTTGTTAGGCTCACATTAATCTGCATGATGCTATTGTGACTTTGCATGCAGAATGGGGACAATAAAACTAAATCCATCCTCTTATTCCTCAACATATTTCTATAATGATGTATAGTTAAAGTTAATAATGAAAGGGTAGTTTCTTATGTAATGTGCTTTGCTTCCAAGGCATTGCTATAAAGTATTATGTAATGTGTGCAGGTTTACTAGGAAAACAACATCATTCCAAATTGAAGGAAAGGAATGGAAGATCAAACATTTCTCAAATTGTAAAACTACAAATGTGGTCTACATCATTGAATGTCCTTGCGGACTCAGATATGTTGGCCAGACCCAGAGGCAAGTCAACAAAGAATTGGTGAACATCGCTCTAGGATTCGATGTCGAGTCCACACAGCACCACTAGCCTCGCACTTCATGGAGTATCAACATAGTGCGGATGATATATACTGGTGGATTGCAGATACAGTAGCCAACACCACCAATGCATCCAATGCGTTGAACAATAAGGAATCATGGTGGATTTTTAAACTTAAGGCTACTACTAAGGGTCTCAACGAGGCCATGCCAAATACCTTCAGATGACCGGTTAGTCCCTACCCCTTTCACTAAACTCGTGAGGGGACCCACCACTTCTTTTCCTTCACACAAATAGGACAGTCCACTATGTGGCTGTACTCGAGCAATATGCCAGGTGTGCTATCAACGCCTGACCGCACAAGTACACATCATGTCCTCGTATTGTTAGGTGCTTTACATTTTCTATAAAGTGGAGCACTAACTAGCAATGTGCTTCCTTATGTACCATTCGTGAAAATGTACACGCAATCATTTCATGCAAAGCAATTAATGTTATGCACAATAAGAGTTTATTTGCTAATGGGTTTCATCCTGTGCCAACCTTGTCTTTCCTGCATATGCCATGGTTCACTCCTATTTGGTATCACTTGTGTATATATATATATATATATATATATATATATATATATATATATATATATATATATATATATATATATATATATATACTGTATCATCATACGCACACCAATTGATGCTGAGCATATTTACTTTGAGTTTTGAAATGCTTGTGTCACTGTCTATTTTGTAAACAACACGCAGCCTACAATCATCGCGGCAACAAACTGCCTTACTATTCAATCCATAAGAATCTACCAGTATATGGGGGATGTACATCTGTGCCCTCCGTAATCGCAACCAACATCTTCCCTATTCAATATTCCCATTCACAGCCCACACGATAGAAGCTCTGATTCCACCCCACTCCTTTAACGCCATATTACGCTTCGCATAAACTGTTCGGTTACCATGCCAACCCTTGGACCGACATGGTTCGCGCATGTGCAGGGGAACAGACACTTCTTGCCTGCGCTGAGCGTACTTGCGACGCAGCTCTGACTGTCTCTGTTCCGACGCCGGCTCTCATAGCCGACCTCCACAGCCCAAGAAAGCGATCGACTCACTTTTCGGACACATAGGTAAGAGCGCCCTGCAGGGCTTGCCACGAAGGAGCCGGGGGTTTACCGTCCCCGCCACAGAAGCTACCCGTGTCCTAAGCTCCTGTCTTCTCACAACGGCACGATCCAACCCAACACGGGCGGGCGCCTTCCGCCCCTTGCTTTCAGAAGTCTCATAGCATCAGATTTTCTGAATCTCTTTAGAGCGTCTTCTTGATAAACTGTACCCTGGTTTCTCATTTCCAGGGTCCTGCAGCCACATTAAGGCGCGGCAAAATTCACACCCCATAATCCTGGGAGCCCCACCAATATGTGGACCACCGCCTGATTGCCTTTTACAAGCATCAGTCATAAGGTCCTCGCACAACCGAACACAGCCAAGAATCTCCAAACGGCTGCAGGACTGTGCCAACAGGTACTTGTATGTCAACTGTTTTAGTCAAGCATTCCACTACACATTAGTGACTACGATTTATTTACTCATACATATATGCTTTCTGTGTTTTTTAAATATTTTTCCCAATACCCAAGTGCATCCAGCACACCAGTTACCTAGCGGCAGAAATCCCCTCCTACTGCTTGAAGAGGTCCGCCACTCATTTTTCCTAGTCCCCTGGTACCACCAACTGGAAGAAAACACCACTTTCTGATTACTGTCCAGGTCAGTAACCAAGTGCCAGCAAGCCAGTGGACAATGACATATTGTTCACTCACATGGTCTCAATTAGATTTTATTGCATGCCAGTATAACTAGCATCAGATTTGAACCTCCTAGACGAGCTCTACAATATTTTCTGAGCCCATTTCCCTCTTTTTCTTTTCTTTCCTTTGTTTTCCATATAGGGGAGACCAAGTCAAGGCAAATGAAGAAGGCTTTCCGCCAAAACTTCACAGGACTACATCATTTTGAGGGCTTTATTCCCCCATTCCCGCTTCACAACTCGATCCGTTTTTAGTCGTTGACCAACGACTAGGTCCCTTTCCTTTAGGAGCCAGTAACAAATCTACCCAGTCTCAGAAAGAAAAAGTCTTTTCTCTGACAGATGGTCTAGACTCCACACATCCCACATAGGTGTTTGCCTTGTGTTTAAATAATACAACATGTTTCGCTGCATCCATTGCACATCTAGGCAAATCATCGATTGTGCATTCATTTGCCTTGTTTGTTAATTTCCCTTAAGCTTTTGCTGTCTTTTCTTTGTTGCATTTGTTTAATAAGATGACTGTAATTTGATCCTTATGTACACCAGAAAACGAATTAGTTTCATGTTAGACTTAAATGCGGGAAAAAAATTCCCCCTGCATTCACTGACAATGGCTAAATAAAAAGCTACAGTGCACCTTTGAAGGGCTCCAAAGCTCATCTTTTTTTGTATATGTATGACAGTTAGCTTAATGAAATAGCTTTTGCCATACTAAGCATGCTGAATAACTTAGCCTTGACCAAAATGTTTAGGTCAAGAGACTAAAAGTAAGTGGCAGGGCGCCATCCCTTTCGTTTCAAGTATCATTAGCTCTTAAGTCCTTCCACTTGTTCATGAGCTGACCCTCCAGTTACATAGATAAAGTATTATTTAAGCAGATGAAATGCAAAGGGAAACAATAATAAAAATCTATATAAACTAAAACTGTGAAGAAGTGCTCAGTTGCTTAAATTGTCCACATCCCAGTTTCACCATTTAACCAAAGTGTGTGATCCTGGGCAGACCATGTAATCAGACTGTGTCTTATCTGCAGCTCTGTAAGTGATTCACTTCAAAGCTTTAATATATCATGCTGTTATTATTTTTTAAAAGCCTGACTTGCTCCATATATAACAATGCAATTTAGGTATTTTGCACCAGAAAATTATTTGCCACTTGGCTTACTTATGACAACGTATTCTAAAGTCAGTTGCATGGCGCCTCCAAGTATCAAAGACTGTTGATGCTCCTTGCGATTTGCTTTCTGTGAAGTAATTTCTGTTGGTGCAATCCATATGCAAATGAGTTGATGTGTATGTATTTTGCCCCACAGCGACTGGACAGAGCTCTAATAGATGAGTTCCCTGCATCTGTAATGATTCTGCCCTTTTTCATTTTTGTTGTGTTAAAATGCGAGATGCCACTAGTAATGTTACCAAAAAAATAGATTGGGGCAGGGGTGGCCGGTTTGTGGGCGCGAATGAGACAACCTGGAATTGCGTGCACTGCATTTGAGGGGAAAGTAGCAGGCGTTTCACGTGGCTGTTCCCCTCACCACATCTTGCAATGCTGAATATTCCACTTACAGGATAATATAGGGAGGCTTTTCATAAGATGTAACTGTCTTTTTTTTTTTAACCTTTATTTTATTTTCCTTGACACTGCATAGAGGGGTGCGTAGGGGGTACATACATCAACTTTTACAAAGATCATACAAAAAACCATGTACTTGCAGTAATATACATCTTCATGACAAAATCATATCGCTGAGATGTAACTGTCTTGTTATTATCACAAAGCGCAGCTCGACATTTCATGAACTGTAACGAGTCGTTAATGGCTTCAGTCGAAGCCTCCTATTTTAATGACAAGTTAAAGTTTATGCAATGCCGAGCTTCGTTCCGTTGTGGGTATAGATTAATGACTGTTTATTATTCTGAGAGAAAGCTTTACATCAGCAGCTTCCTCAGGGGCAGCCTTGCGTTTTAATGCAAAGCTTTGTCTCAGAATGAACAGTGTTTTTATCTATTACAGCAACGTGCTGCGCGGTGCTCTGCTGCTTATGTCTGTGACAGCTCGGAAGAAGGGCCACTGCTCAGGCGTAATACAGCCAATCAGCGATCAGCCGAAGGCAGCCGAAGACCAGGGGATACCGGATCGGTATGGGATACCAAATATTACAGAACAGTGGCACTCAGAAGGCTTCCAGGGCACCCATGAGGCCTCCTGTGGCATTGTAGTTACGCTCCTGGAAGCCACGGTCCATAGCTCCTTGTGGCTTGTAGTTTAGGATTCTCCTCATAAGGAGCAGCCCTCGAGGTAGACTGCTCTCTAGCACTCCGCCAACGTTCTCCTAGCGGACGCGCGTCCTCGCGGTCACATGGGCCGTGAGATCTCGCGAGATCGCGCTCCTGTGATGTCTCCACAATATCCCATGGGGTACTTTATTGGAATACAGGAACTCAATTGTGCAGTCGCAACAGCGAAGGCATATACAGGTAAACCTGCTTTATTATTAATGGTTTCGCAATAATGGGGTGAACTAATCAATAGCATGTATCCTTAGGTGACGGACTATTATATCTAATTTCTCCCTGCAGGAATCGAGAATAATTTTAACATACCATTACGGCAACAAAGCCAGTTGGTAAGTGTGAGTGCTTAGCTAGCAGCAAGTATAATTGTGCTCAAAGGTCTGAAGGTGGTGCCGTAGCTAAGCTATGTGGGACCACAATACTCACAAACTTCAACCCCAATTTAGGGAGCCCTGCTTATTATCTCTTCTATCATTTATATTTAGATACCTGTGAGAACAGAAGAACATCTTAAGGTACAATATTTAATATTGCTTAAGAGGCAGAGGTGATGTGACACACCACGCATTTAGCTACATAATTCGTTCCCATTAATGTTACCAAATTACTAACTGTGCCTTTTTATTGTTTCTCTATCCCTCTCTTATATGTATGTCTTGTGTTATCATGTTCTAATGAATTGGATTTGCTATAGTTGTATATTGCATTGATGTATTTGCAATTGGAATAATGCGTTTATATATCGGTGCTCATTGCTCTAACTCAATTCAATTTGGCCTATACCACCCTTTTGTTGAACATTGGGCTTGTGCCGTTTTGACCTTATATTGGCACACCACTGTAATATACCCAATCCATATACATAATGTACTCATTCAACCTCAGAAGAAGAGCGTAGGCTCGAAACACGTGTCAGGCTGATTCTCATATGAATAAATCACATGCACCTATGCATGAAACTCATGGCGATTGGTGCAGTGGGTATGTATATGTTTATATATATAATGCTTTTTCCTGTGGCGTATTAGGGAAAATACCCACGACATACACTCACCCGCGGCCATCCAAGCAGCACTTGGGTCTCTTTGTCTTTTGTGCCACTTTTTCCTCTCAGATCTATAATTGCACATGCCAGGATTTTACTCTCCACAGTTCATCTCCCAGGGACAAACCCATGTTGCTCAGGGCCAACTGATATTTCAATAATGCCTGACAACCTATTATCTATACATTTAGAGAAAACATCATTTTCGGCATTCAATAATTAGGTAGGTTGATATGATTTGACTATCTTTGCATCTTTCCATTTCTTAAGAAGGGGAACAATGTTTGCCTTGGAAGGAATAGCTCACCTTCTCAATACACACCAGGAACTCAGATTAAGTGTTCCAGCATGCATAATTTCTGCTTGTGCTCTCATTCCCAATATTAATTCCCAATATACTCAAGTGAACTTGACACCAAGTTCCAACATGCAGAGTTTCTCATTGTGTTAGCTTTCTCAATGTGCTTTAGGAACTCTTACCTCAAATTGCAGCATGCAGCTGTGCCTGTTTTCAACACATGTTGATATTTTTAATGGTTTGCTTGGTCCGGGTTTGGCACTGGATGCTCTTCCTTCATTATGTGCTTTTCATCCTGGATTTTCGCTCTCGCCACAGGCATCAGTCCATGAACCCTTGTTCCTGTCTCTGCATCCATTAAGAACCCACTTGCATTTTTATCTCCCTTGCCCATCTTCCACCAGGACACCCAGCATCAGGAGTTACTCTTTCCACTCTTGCTTTCACCTCTTCTTGCAATGAGCGCATGGAGACCATGAAAATGGCAGCGGTGCGTGGTATAAATAAACATAACGTAATCCTGATTCGCATGGTGCCTGGTTAAGGTTCTTCTCTTGACCTCCCTGCTTCTGGGAGGCTATGTGTCTGGCATCAACCAACTCTCACTAGCTAGGCCTGCCCTCCATGGTCTTGTTGCTCAGATCTGCACCATAGCGTACTTCAGACTCTCGCACCACTTGCCGGTGGTGCCCCCTTCCTTTTCGCTCTGATGGCGGGCCATGTCACCTGATCATAGGAACTGGGGGGAAAAAATCTGATTTTGTGATCTTCCTAATTTTAGGAAGGGCATGTTATTGCAATATACAAGAACAAATGATCTTAGAGAGAAATGTATTCACTGTAAATCTATTAAAAGCATAGACAAATATATGTAATAAAGCAGCCGGGTTAACAACATTTGAAGCTGGGAGACCACATTTTAGTGTTGTTGCCAACCAGAGAAAGGTTTAAGTTACTTACCTGTAAATATTGTTCTACAGCATGGGTCTGGCATGGATTCACATGCTCATGAATATTCCCCTTCGTCAGGCTGGGAATCCTCAGTAAAAAGAAAAAACGTTTTCACTTTCACTTCAAAACTGTATTTCTCCTCTAAACCAATCACTGTCCTCTGGGTCATACTGCGTGATCCAATGACAGTCCTCTCCCTAAGCCTCGCCTCTGGCAGCCATCTTCAGATTTGGTAAGCACGTAAAGTGGCAGTATGACCAAGAAGAGGCATAGAGGGGTCTGAGGGAGGGTTCGCATGTGAATCTATGCCAGACCTATGCTGGAGAACAATAGTTACAGGTAAGTAACAAACCTTCTCCAACATGGGGTCTGGCATGGATTCATATGCTCATGAATAACGAATAGACAGCAGTACAACATTACACAACCACGGAAGGTGGCAAGTCTCCACAGAAGCTATTAACTCTTACCTCTGGAACAGACTCACCGCAAGTGAACAGGTTGCGTAGCACTGCTTTGCCGACTCTGGAATCCTCCCTGGAATTCCTGTTGACGCAGTAAAACTTTGTGAAGGTGTGCGTGGACCTCCATGTAGAGGCCTTGCAGGGGCACACCAGACAGGAACGCCGTCGTTGTAGCCATCACTCTGGTGGAGTGCGCTCTCGGACAAGCCGACAGCGGTCAGTTCGCCAACCGACAGCCGTGCATGATGCAGCTGGAGAGCCATCTTGAAATGGAAGTCTTGGACAAGGCCTTCCCATGGTTCACAGGACCAAAGTTCACAAACAGTTGTGAAGTCTTCCGAAACTCTTTGTGCGCATCATGTAGAACTTCAAGGCATGAGCAACGTCCAACGAGTGCAAGGCCCTCTCCACAGACGACAAAGGTTTCGGGAAGAAAACAGGTATTACCAAAGGCTCATTGAGGTGGAATTCCGACAGAAGCTTCGGCATGAAAGAGGGGATGTGTATGCAGTACCACCCTTGATTCGTGGAAAGTCAGGTACGGTTGCTTGCAGGATAGGGCCTGGTTCTCACCTACACGTCTGGCAGAGGCGATGGCCACAAGAAAAGCCATCTTCCTTGAGAGAAACTTGAGTGAGGCGTGATGCATCACTCGAAGGGAGCCCCCATGAACCCGGTCAGAACCACTTTGAGTTCCCACACTGGGGCAGGAGCCTTCACAATGGCGGGAAGGATCGGAAAAGGTCTTGGAAAAACTCCTTGACGAGTCTGTGGGACCACAGCAAGGATCTCCCTGGGGACATGGTGTAGCGATATATGCCGCCAGATTGTTAGACGTAGCGTCTAAATACAGAATTTAGCGGCAGTCTTTGACACGTCGTGAAGTTATTTAGTCTTCCTGACAATATACCCCTCAAGAGTACGAAAGGACACGTTGAGGTGAGTATTGCCCGAAAATGAGTTACGCCCTGGTACACCGCTGGCTGCAAAGAAAATAACAAGAATTAGCCAAGAACACACACCAGAGTATACAAGAATAGTAACAGTAGTAATACTCACTAATCAGAGTTTGGGTGTCTGCTTAAGGATATTTGTTAAGGTATATGGCAGGCGTAACCCTGGAAGTATAACCAAAATCATAAACTAGTACAACACTGTGAGGCAGTAAAAAATGCACTAGAGTTCAGAACCAATCTTATCAGTGTCTTCCTTTGGCAAGTGGTAATTCCTGGAGAATGTACAAGTGTCCTTCTTCTGTAGTGTGGAGGTGAATCCAAATAACAAAAAGTCCCGTAACAGACTATCCCCGATGGAACGAGGACGCCTACACAAGTCCTGGATACCACCTAACACTGACGAAACAAGGACGCCTGTAAACAAGTCCTTAATCCAAGCAAGGTTCAAAAGAAAATCTGTGAAAAAGTTACGAGATACAAGGTAACAGTTCTAGGATGATGCAAAGGCAATCAGATGGGAAATTCTGAGGTCGTAGTCCGAGAGCAACAATGACAAAGTAGCAGGCGAAGAAGTCCCTTGAACGTTCCTGGTTGAGATCCATCGTTGTAGATGAGCCAAGGACACAGAAAAGCAATCCAGATGCAAAAAACAAGGTCGAGGTAAACAAGAGCAAAGAGTAACAATGAAAACACCACTGGTAACGAGATTCAGAAGCAACATCATGAATTCTGTGTGGTGTCTTTAAGGCATCAGCTGACTTTACGCATGGCATCACGCCATGCACGAACCAATGGGAGTCTATGGACAGGCTGCCAGGCGTTTCCAAGACAACCCCCAGCATTCCTGGAAGGAGACGCGGCACGTAGGGGTTTTACCTTTGCGAGACGGATTCCGATGTTGTGTGCTTGAAGCATTATTTGGTTGGCACAGAGGATTGGAGGAAGTGGGCGAGTACGTGACTTGCAAAGGTGAGCTGTTTGCATGACAGCGTGAGCATGGTGTTATCCTGACACAGATGTACCTTAATGGATGTGTGAGCCAGTCCAGCCTTTGCCAAGTACAGCAATAATGGAAGAATCTGAGCAGCTGTGACCCTCACAGGGGTGATTTTCTCTGACTGGCACCACGTAGCAAAACACTTCCACTTATGGCCGTAGCACTTCAAAGTCGACGACACCCTGGCCTTGACGAGGACCTTGCTTCAGTCTGCTTGCAACTCATAACCTCCAAACTGTAGGGCTGCAGAAGCCAAGCCTTCAGGTTCAGTGATCCTGGGTCGTGATGAAGGATTGCACCTCCCTCTCTGGTGAGAAGATCTGTAACCACTGGCAACTTAATTGGGGGCGCCGCTGATAGGCTGAGAAGGTCCGGATACCAAATACGGATACAAAAATGTCCCATTTGTTGGAAAGTTTTTATACCATATTCTATTTTACTTTGAGGAAGACCAAAAAAACACTAACTATGAGCTGTAAACGAATCAAAGGTATTAGTGTCTAACCTCTACTTTTTTAGAGAACTATTTTCTTTCACACAAAAGGTACACACTTCATGAAGGGTGAATAAAATCACGGCATAGCTCAGACAAAGAAATATTCCCACGTGAAATGTCCAGAATGCGAATGGCTATGGCACTGGATCCCAGCTATTTTGAGCTCATCTTTAATAGACTCATTGTAGTGGTAGGGATAGCTTCTCTTTAATCTATCCTATTAGATAGGCGGTGCTCCACCTCATAGGTATAGGGTGTGCTTCTAGTTAGGGAAAGCATGTAGCGGATACATTAATTGGCTAACTCAATAATAAAATAGGGATGTATACCTATCTCTTTTTTGTGTGATATTATAGCTAATACGTAACAGGAAGGTCTATACCCTGCATAGTGTAGAATTTCCCTGTAGTGGCCTGAGTGCTGGCCCTGCACCATGAAGCGTAGACATTTCCGATGTTTACTGTAAATGGGAGCATGGAAATAGGAGTCCTCCAGGCCCAACGACGGCAAGAAATCCCCCCTTTTCCAGTAGGCCGAGCACGTGCTGCAAGGTGACCATCTTGAATTTTGGGACTTTAAGTATTTGTTCAGAACTTGTACGTCCAGGATGGGCCTCCAGCCCCCTGTCTTCTTTCTGACTAGAAAGTATCTGTAATAGACTCTGGAGCCCCGGGGCCCCTGCGGAACTACCTCTATGGCCCCTTTCTGTAGCATGGCTCGTACCTCTTCCAGAAGCTGAGGGATGTGCTGCTCCTGATGCAGAACCGGTGGAATACAAGGACACCCGCGTTGCAACTCCAAAGTTTGTCCCTGAGCGAGAGTGTCCAGCACCCATTTGTCGGTGGTGATCTTTCTCCACTTACGTCGAACCTCGTCATCCGGCCTTCCACTGGAGTGCACGAGTGGGGGCCCGACGTCTTGGCCGGTTCAGGCTTCCTTGGGCGCCGGCGTCCGGCCCTGTGGGCTTCGACTACCAGTCCTCCGCTAGCATAGGCCTGGGAGCGGCCTCTGTAGTCTTCTTGCATTGAGGACCGGGAAGGCTGTCTGTATGACGTGGACAAACCTTTTGATGACCTGCTCGATTTTCCTCTGGAGGAGCGAAAAGAAGACGAGCGGTGCTGCTCGAGAGTGCAGAGGGAACGGGCCATCTCTGTATCTGTCTTGATGGCCTGGAGTGACTCGTTGACGGCCTTCTCAAACATATTCTCCCCATCAAAGGGCATATCCAGTACCTTCGCCTGGACCTCCTGGCAAAAGTAAGTGCCCTTCACCCATCCCTGCCAACGAAGGTAGACACCGTTCCCCATCTGTCAGAACCCTGTGTCGGCGACATCCACTGCCACCATGATGGCATAGTCCGATGGCACTTCCCCTTCCTGGAAGAGAGCGAGGGCTTCCATCTTATCGTCGGGGAGGAACTCCAGAATTGCTCCTAGCTTGTACCACAATTCCCTGTCGTACCTGGCTAGGATCGCCAGGTCGTTGGCCCCCTTGATTGTGGATGCCGCTGTGTAAATCACTTTTTTGCCCATGGCGACCATCCTTTTCCCCACGCTGTCCGAAAGGACTGACAACGATGAAGACGGGTTAACCGGCCGTTTGCTTGTGGCAGCCGACTCCACCAAGTCCGGTGATGATTGTGATCTCAGGCACTTGGTTGCAGAGTTCGGCACCCCGTATGTCTTCTCCAGCCTATCCCATTTGACTGGAGCCGTGCAAGGGTTCTTCATGAGGGCCAGGCCCTCTTCCCAAATATCATCCACGAAGGGCATCACCATGATGGTCTTCCTTTTGGCCTCTCGCCTTCGATACAAGAAGCCCTCCTTCTTGGTTTCCTCGGGCACCAGCTGGAATAGCTCGGAGGCCCTGGTGATCATGGAGTGGAACAAACCCACCTTGTCCGGTGGGGAGACCCTATGCAGAGCATCCAAATGTAGCGATTCATTGTCCGCTGGGACGAAGTCTTCATCTTCATCCGTAATCGTGGCCGAATCTGTCCCTGTACCTGTGTCTGGGTCCGCTGGGGCCCGACATGGTGGAGGAGGTTGATATGGAGAAATCAGATGATGCTTCCTCTTTCTCATCAACGGCTGATTGGGGACATGTGACCCTACAGGTACTGGTGCCGGGGGCACCTCATCTGGATCTCTGACACCAAGTGGTTGAGATTCGATAGGATGTTCAAGGAGATGTCCATCGGCTGAGAAGGCAGAGAAGGAAAATTAGGCCCTGGGCCGTCGTCATCCTCGTGGACTGTATGCATGGACTCTTGAACCTCGTCATCCGTGGACAAGACCTCTATAGTTTGAGCAGCGACCTGGGAGGACTGTTTCGGAGCCTACTCGCAACCCCACCCTTTTTTATCCCTGTGACCTGGGCCGGTGCCATAACGCCTTCTGGGGTGCCTGCAGCCTTTACCAGGGCCTCTGTGGCGGTGTCGCGCCGTGGGGACAGGGACACTTTCTGCGCCATGGGAGGTACCCTTGTAGGATCAGCGCCCGCATCTGCCATGGTAGTGGTAGCTGTCGACAAAGCTGCTCACAAAGACTTTGACTGTGCTGGTTGAGCCTGCTTGGGCTGCGCTGCCTTCTGCTCCTCCACCCTTGGCTTATCAGATTTCTCCCGTAGCTTTGCCGGGGTGGATGACTTCATCTTCAAAGAGGAGCTCGATGGTAGGCTGGCTATGGAGGCAGAGGGTGATGTTGATCACGCCTTATCCACTTGGGAGCCGCATCAGCGGCGAACCCGGTAGACTCGGACTTGCGGATCTTGGCCTTATCTTGGACCCCCATGGATGGGGCGACCTGAAAGGACTTAGAAGACCGCTCCTCGACCGGCCGGTCTTGGACGAGGCATGACCCTGCTTAGAGCACGGGTCAAAGGCCTTGTTCGAGTTAAGTCATGCCGCCAGCCTACTACTCCTGTCTTTCATTGACTTCTGAGAAACCTGGGCATATCTCACACTCCACTTCCTTATGGTCCGGGTGTAGGCAGTAGAGGCACTGGAGGTGCTTCTCTTCTACAAACACATTCCGTAGCCCGCACTTGGCGCAGTGCCTGAAGAGGGATCTTCCTTCCTTCTCCTCCGTCATGGTCACAGGGCGCAAAGTAGGCCCAAGATGGCCTTATAGAATCTTCACCCTTAAGGGGCACGGAACTTCACCAACAACGGATCCCTGCTGTCGGTAGATGAGGAAAAAGAGCACAAAGGCTCTTTGGAACAAAAATTCAACTTTAGTCTTCGAAAAACTCGAAAAATCATACAAATAGCTCAGAGAGCAACTCGAGGACTCGCAACACTGAATTGTGCAGTAAGAATCTGAAGATTGCTGCCAGAGGCGAGGTTTAGGGAGAGGACTGTCATTAGATGGGGGAACAATGAACCAGAGGACAAGGATTGGTTTAAGGAAAAATGCAGTTTTGAAGTGAAAGTGAAACAGTTTTTTCTTTTTACGGAGGATTCCCAGCTTGACGACGGGGAATATTCGTGAGCATGTGAATCCATGCCAGACCCCATGCTGGAGAATTACGTTTTTGGGGAATCTGGACTATCAAATCAGCCAACTAGACCATCAGAAGTAAACAAAGATTATCACGTCAATTGGCTAAAGTGATCAACTTTTCCCTCGAAAATCTGCTCAAAACGGGCAATACACGTTTCGGGGGCGATCTTAGCTTCAATATTTGTGTTAGAACGTATTGTGTTCCGGGCGAATAAGGAGTTGGAGTAGCAATCCCACATTTTTTAAACCTAGAGAAAGAGACTGAATGAAATAAAGGATACTTTGCAAGCTGGTAGCTGGAGTACAAATCCCACAGAGTTTATCATTAAAAGAAGGAGACTGTGTGAAGTAAGTGACATGCTGGGAGTTGTGGTAAGGATCCCACAGCTTTCACAGCCAAGGGAAAGAGATTGTGTAAACCATGGGAAGTGCTACATACAAGGATCTGCAGCAAAAAACCCAAATCGTGCAAAATCAAAAGAAAGAAGTAGAATGCAGAAAACAGGGGAAGATGCATTTTGGGCAATGTAGTCACAATACAATTACACTACTGAGAAATCAAAGTTGAAAGGAGTGAGACAGCCAGAATTTTGACCCGGAAAAATGCCTAAGCTTTGGTGGGAAAAGAAATGGATCATACAGTCATGATGATGAATGGGAAATGATCTACCAAAGCTTTAGAATTACATTTTATTTTCCTGCAATTTCTTTGTGACAAAGAGCTACATTTCTATTGCAGTGATTAAGGACATGGATTGAAAAAAGTGGGCCGGATCGAGCCACATGCCTATTTTCTCTGATCCAGGCCTTCTTCACCAGGATTCTCCTGATGTAGCGGCACAGAGCGGGAAGTATGCTCCGCGTGTTTCCCCACTCATTGACGGATAACCAACAGCATTTCTGCCAGGATCTCATTTTTTTTTGGGCAGAGAGGCTTGAATGCCCAAGGATTCCTGCTTTTTTTTTATACCAGAAAAAATCAGGCAGAGTCCCGTCCACAGAAATTCACAGAAATGGCAGACACCATTATCAAGTATTTCCTGTTCAGATCAGTAAAAGGCAAAGGAACTCAGGAACCGCTTGGATACCTAGTCCTTTTTACTTCTGGACAGATTTAAGATGAAACCGAGCGTACAGTGGACGCACCGTGCACCGCGCATGCGCAGTCTGCTCCAGTGGCAAAAGCAGCTCACTGGAATTAGTAGGTGTAAATATAATTGTGTAGTCCCTGCCACGCCTTCCTATGCAGCTTGCAATGATTGCCCTAGCAGCCGCTACATGTGCATGGCTTCCGAGGTTAATGAAGATTACCCCTGCTATCTGCGCAGGGAGTATTAATTCTATTAAAGACTAGGAGGCGAGCATTATGCTTCATCTTCCTTTATTTCTACTCTTCAGCAGTTCAACAAACATATACAACAAAATCATGAAAAGTGTCTTAAAACTAGCAACTTTTCTCTTGTCCAAAACTACAAAATCCATGAGCCTCTGTAGTCCATGCTCACTCCACCAGTCACAATCCACTTCCTGTGCCTGGACTCCTCCTCTGCTTTTACTCGCTCTGAAAGTCTCTAACTGATCCTCGACAACTGTGCGAAGACTCTCTTGGACTTTTAACTTAATTGCTGCAAAGGCTCTGGGCTCCTGACCCTCTCTGCTCTGTCCTCACCATCAGTTATTCTTCTGATCCTCTCCTATGAAAAGAGCAACAAAAGATTATGTTAGGGTGGTGCAAACGTCTCGTACTGATACATAATAAAGCATTGCCATCGTATACACAGTACCAGACCCGGGTGGGAATTTAATGCTCGCCTCCTAGTCTTTAATAGAATTAATACTCCCTGCGCAGATAGCAGCGGTAATCTTCATTCTATGACAAGACTGGAGGCGAGCATTATGCTTGTTCAAAGCTTACCCAACACCGTACTTGCTAAACTCTCCGCTGGCTTAAAGTAAAATTCTTTAAAAATCCTATCGCTTGACCAGTCTGCTGCCAGCATTATCTCATTCAAAGGCACTCCTGCTCTCACGGCGGACGAGGCCATGGCCCCCCTCACCGAATGAGCTCCATATGTGCTCCCATTCAGACCTGCTGCATGCATAACTTCCTTGACCCATCTTGCGATGGTAGCTGATGCAACTGCGTGATAGGGCTTCCTGCGCGCTATTAATAACTGAGTAGTACTTGCTGCTCTATACTCTGCAGTTCTATTCTCGTACTCCTTAATGCATCGTGCTACGCACCATTTTGAATTACTCGGGAAATACGGATAATGTACCGTAGACGTCCCTGTCTTGGTCCTTCTGACTATGGAGAATGTAACTCCCTCCGGACTGAAGGATCGTCTGTTAACATCTAGTGCTCTTACGTCCGATACTCTCTTGCAGGAGATCAAGCATAGCAACATCGCTAGCTTTCCAGATAATTGCTTAAGCGAGAGATATTTATTGGTCGGCCAACTCGCTAGCAGGCGCAGCACTGTAGTCACCTCCCATGTCGTGGTATACCTGGGTTCCGGCGGCGCTTTAAATCTAGCTCCTCTGATGAGCCTCACCACCGCAGGATGTTCTCCTGCCGGGACGCCCTCTAATGGCGTGTGACCCGCAGAAATCGCCGATCTGTACACTCCTATAGTACGGAAAGCTCTCCCGCTCTGTAATAAGTTCGCTAGAAAGTTCAGAATTTCCACTACAGGTGCAGAAACGGGATGAACACCTCTGTCCTTGCACCAGCTTGTCCATTTTGCCCAAGCTGCGTCATAGCTCCTCCTAGTGGATGGAGCCCAGGATTCGGCGATAAGCTGAGCAGCCTGCGGCGAAATTCCTGGCAAGGCCCACCGTTTCCGGATATCCTGCACGCGACTAGCGGGAGTGTCCCTCTCACTCTCAGAGGATGACACGACCCAGCTGGGTCCGTGAGTAGTCGCTCCTCGTCGGGGAGGATTCTGGGAATGTCCGACACTAGTTCCATTAGGGTGGGGAACCACACCTGAGACTTCCATAATGGTGCTACTAATACCAATTCTGCTTTCTCCCTCCGGCATTTCGCCAATACTCTGCTCAACATCACGAAGGGGGGAAAAGCGTAATGCGGACCTCCTATCCACTCTTGCAGAAACGCGTCTGTTCCTAGCGCTCCCGGATCCAGCCTCCAGCTGAAATAGATGCTCCTCTGCGTATTGAGCCGGGAAGCAAACAGGTCTACTTGCAATGGTCCCCATCTCGTGTCCAGGCTCTGAAACACTGCTGGATCCAGCCTCCAATCGCTGGAATCCGTCAGGTACCGTGAGTTCCAATCTGCTACTACGTTCAGTGTCCCTGGCAGGTACTCTGCTGTCACCGACGTCCCTGATCGTAGGCAGAAATGCCACAGGTCCTTCGCTAACTCTGCGAGCATCTTGGATCTCGTACCACCCAAATGGTTGATGTAGCGCACTGCTGATATGTTGTCCATCTTCAGCAGGACACAAGATTTCACTCTCTCTTTCGTAAAGGCTTTGATCGCGAATGATCCTGCTAGGAGCTCTAGGCAGTTTATGTGTAGACGAAGCTCCTCTTCGCTCCACTTGCCTCCGGTCTGTAAAGACCCACATCTGGCTCCCCAGCCTATCCGACTGGCATCCGACTCTATTATCAAATCGGGTTTGTCTCCGAATATGGCTCGCCCATTCCAAGCGTCCATATTCTTTAACCACCATTCTAGCTCTGTAATCGAGTCCTGATCCAGCGGCACTTGTTGATGGTACTTCAGACCTAGCTGCAGATGCTTTATTTTCAATCTCTGCAGTGCACGGTAGTGCAGTGGCCCCGGAAAAATGGCCTGGATAGATGCTGCTAGAAGCCCAACTATTCTCGCTAATGTCCTGAGAGATACTTGTTGCTTCTCTAAGCATACTCTGATCTCTCTCTTATTGTCTCTCATCTTCCGAGCTGGAAGTTCTAAGGTTGCCTTCTTGGTGTCTAGAATGAATCCCAGGAAGTCTAACCTTTGCGCTGGTATGGTATCTGATTTTTCTGTGTTCACTAGAAATCCTAGTGAGGTCAGAAGGTCCTGCACCCATCTCGTTTGGTATACTAATACCTCCCGATCTTCTGCAAGAAGCAGGAGATCGTCCAGGTAAATAATAAGCCTTACTCCTTTCTCCCTGATTGCTGCCGATACCGGCTTCATTGGCTTTGTGAATGCCCATGGTGCCGAAGCAAGACCGAATGGCATCGACTTGAATTGCCAGAATCGACTTCGCCAGCGAAAAGCTAGAAATGGTCTGTACTCCTCGAGAACAGGTACTGTGAGGTAAGCGTCCTTTAGATCTAGACGCGTCAACCAATCTCCTTCTCTTAAGGAGTCTCTGAGCTGATGGACGCCCTCCATCTTGAAGTGCCGATATATGATCCAGCCATTCAGCTCTTTGAGATTTATCACCGGGCGTACCTTCTCCTTCCTGTGCACTAGGAACATATTGCTCACAAACTTCGGGGCTGTCTCGCATTTCTCTATCGCCTGCTTGGTGACTAGCTGCGCTATCTCGCTGTCTAGCCATGCTTGTTCCGCTTGCGCTAATCTCTGACCCCGCGGCTCGTATCGCTGCACTGGGGTTTCTATGAAATCTAGTTGCAGACCGCTGACGGTCTGCAGTATCCAGGAATCGCTTGAAAGCTTGCGCCAATTCTCTAAATATCTGCGCGTCCTCCCCCCTACTGGGGGATACATAATCGCTCTCACCTGGCGTAAATCCTTGACCTCTTCCCGATCCTCTGGGCCTTCGGCCTCTTGGGAATCTCCCCCTGGATGGGAAAAAGGTGTCTTGGCTCTTGTTCTCCCAGTATTGTGCCCTGGTGTTCTGAGGTCTTCTCCCTCCTTGGTAGCGACCGGCTGCGCGACCTCTGTAGCGGCCGGTCCCTCCAAAAACTCTGCTGGGGAATATCTTGCGAATAGATGCTTGGGCCTTCTCTAGCGACGCGAATGTGCCTACGAACCGGCCCATCTCCTTCCCAAAGGTCTCTCCGAACAGGAGGCCTTGTGCGCCTTCCCCTGCTTCATATGACGACAAATCGCTCAATTTAGAGTCTATCTTGAGCAATAGGCCCTTCCTTCTCTCTGACGCGATGGCACAATTCGCGTTTCCAAGCAGGCAGACGGCTCTCTGAGCCCACCCTGCGAGGGCTTCCGGATCGACCTCTTCACCCGTGTCCTTCGCCCTCTCTGCGAGGTCCATAATTTTTGCGAGCGGACCTGCTAAATCTAGTAACTTCTCCTGACAGGATTTCCAGGATCTATCAATCCCCTTCCGGGGGTCCTTGCTCGTCTTGGCTACAAAGGTCAGCATTTTTGGGTCGAGCTCCGGTGCTTCCGCCACCTTTCCTGGCAAATCTGGGCGCGGGCACTCTGCCCGTAGGCGCTGTCTCACCTCCTTGTCTAGTGGCTTGCGTAATCTTGCCGCCATATACTGAGTTACTCGGGGGGATGGTTGCCACTCGGTGGACCTCGGATTACGTATGCTGTCTGGATCGAACATATCCTCCTCGTTCTCTACGAGGTGTTTCTCCTTCCTCGCTTTCTTGCCCCCACTGCGTCTAGTCCAGTCATCTTCCTCAGCTTCTTCATCCCCTAAAGAGCCTTGCTCATCTACTAGCTCTTCCTCCGAGCCAAGGTCCTCTCCAATATTGTCCTCCCCTGGAGCGGGGGTCGTGAGGTTCGGCACTGCCTGCTTTTGTAGGTACGCTTCCTTAAGCTTAGCAAAAGCGTCAGGCACCTCCGAGGCCTTTTCTATCGCCTCCTCTAATGAGCCCCGGGGGTCGTCAGAGGATTTCCTCTTTAGGGCTTGCTTACTCCCCTTATGCCCCTCATTCAAGGGTTCTGTGGGCGTGCGCTTATCCACTTTGGTGCTGGTCTTTGGCTGCGAGAGTAAAGCTTCTAACGTCTCCAGCCTCTCTTGCAGGGGTCTCACCCCTTCTGCCACTGCATCCATAAGAGAGCTACCCAGCACTTGCTTGAAGCTGGCAGCGAGGTCCTGGGATTGCTCCTCCTCACTCCACTCAAAGTCTGACATATTCCTCTGTGCTGTGTGCCTAAAATACCTGGAACAGGTGTCTTAGCACGCCCACTACTCTCTTATGATGTTAATTGTCTTTTTTTTTTTTTTTTATGTGGCTGCACCTTTGTCCTTTTCTAGCCTTCCGGCCTCCAATCAGCTATCTAACTGCTTAACGGCAGTGTAGGGCTCCCAGACCCGAGTCTCCCAGCTCCTGCGTCTAGGAGCAGTGCTGAGGTTAGTGTTCCAGCTGATCGTGCTGCGCGCGATCGTATGATCGCTAAATTCCGCTTCCAAACTAGTTGGGGTCGAGAAACTCTGCGTCTACGAACGCTGGCGAAGGTAATTAGCAAACGCCGCTTCGCGATGACGCTACGCGACTTCGCGCGTGTAGGCTCCGCCCACCCGCGGGTGGGGGCTATGATGTTGGAGCGAGACGCTCCGCGCTTCGCGCGCTAGCTCCGCCCACCCGCGGGTGGGGGCTATGCTGTTGAGGCGATCCGCCCCGCGTCCTGGCGCTCGTGAGGCTGACCGAACCCCTGATGTGCCGGGTATACGGCACGGGGCCGTCAGCCTCACGGCCGTCCCTATAGATCAAGGGAATTTCCCTGGGGCCCCGCAGAGACCCACGCGGCGAGTGCGCCTGTAATAGGGAAAAAACACCAAGCTTAGCACGCGTGCGCGTAGTGTGACATTTGCGGTAAAAAACTTCTGCCAAACAAATTCTCTCACGTTCCCCTTGCCAGTCACACTCTCTGAACATATGTCCTATCTTTAATCTACACTTCCCCTCTTCAGTCAGCCAATTCGTCTACAGGCATCAGGAGAGGAAAGAAATAGTACTTATCTGCTTGAAGAGCAGTAAAAGAAGAGGAGGAGTCCAGGCACAGGAAGTGGATTGTGACTGGTGGAGTGAGCATGGACTACAGAGGCTCATGGATTTTGTAGTTTTGGACAAGAGAAAAGTTGCTAGTTTTAAGACACTTTTCATGATTTTGTTGTATATGTTTGTTGAACTGCTGAAGAGTAGAAATAAAGGAAGATGAAGCATAATGCTCGCCTCCAGTCTTGTCATAGAATTGCCGGCAATTGGATGGTGGAGTCCCTTCAGTCATTTCTGTAGCTGGCTCAATGTATCACCTTAAGTCGTTGGACTTCCAATGCGCCAGTTTTCATAATTAACTCTCTTGGCAACCCGGTTCCGTTGCAGCAGGAGCCCCAGTGCGAAGCTAATAGGTCTTGACCTGCTTGCAATCAAGGCCCAGCCCATAGACACAGTGTCGGTTAGCTAGCCAGGGACAGAGCCAGCTGCAACATTTTGGGAAGTTTGTGCACTCTGGCCTCAGTATCTCTCTCTATATATTTGGTGTCTCCCTGCTCCGAAATGGCCTGAAAATGATTGAAGATCAAATCTGAAGTATAGGAGTTAGTGGTGTGTGCCAAAGGCCCCTCCTTGTCCCTCAGGGTAGAGGTCCAAGTGCTACGCGATGTTGGACAAGGGGGTGGGAGGAACCCTTGGTTCACCTCCCATGCCCGGGCTTTGTGGCAGGGGCTTGTCACATTGGACTACCACATGCCCCTACCCTCTTTAAGGAGACCCCAACAATAGGACGCTTGGCCACCCCTCAACCCCTGTAACCATGCGCTCATTTTGACCTCAGACTACTGCCTTCTATGGTTCCCCCACCTCCTATGGAGCAGGATAGGGTACAAGCGGAAGGTTATATTTTCAGGGCTGCCAACCAAGAAAGGCTTACTGTTGTCAAATCGTAGAGAAACTGCCACAAGAATGTTGAAGTCAAAGAAATACCTGGTGCAAGTTAAACAGAGAGCTTCCCGCAGGATTACATTGTGCGTCGGGATCCCATGTCTTCACCCTCGGGAATCTGCTGGAGACACATTGGGTCACATTCCCTCATTCAGGGGTCACATTCCCTCATTCAGGGGTCACATTCCCTCACATCTCTTTCTCTACCACAGCTATTCCCTCACACTTGTGGTCGTATAAAAAGACTGCAGGCCTAGCTACATCAAAACGGGGGAATACAGAGACTTCCTGCAGTTCTTATCAAACCCAGAATAGAAAACCGTAATATCGTCCCAATGCAAAATGGCGTAAACAAATTCTTATGCAAATATCGGTGTTGCGAGGGCAGGCAGGCCACTAGCAACTAGCGCCGCCTAGTTGTAATTAAAAAAAAAAAACGGTTGTGTGATACTGCACACAATTCTCACAAGGCACCTGTCCACCCTTTAATTATATTAAACAGGTCTGCTTTTTTTAATCTTCTGAGAAAAAGTTATATCATTTTGTAATGAATATTTCAAACGTATTCAAGAATGTTTAATTCATTTTAATCTATAATTCATAGATTTACAAAAGTCAGTTAATTACGAAGTTTAGTGACAGAATGTTCACAAAAATTCCTTTTCATCACGGGTTCGTGTATCATAAAACAACAACAAAAATCGTTTGATGTTAATTCAAAAATATTCTTCATGGTATGATAGTTAAAGTAATTGGCCCTCATTACGACCCTGGCGGAAATCGAAAAACGATGGCGGAAATGCAATACCGCCATCGAATAGCGCTCGGTGCGACTATGACCCGTCACCGCAAAGTACGAAGCCATTAGCGACACCGTAGTGAACGCCAACGCTAACTGCACCAAGCACGCGCGCGCGCGCCATGCCAAACCGCAAACACCACCATGGTGCAACGGTACGCCAATTCCGACCCTAGCGGACATGTACCTAACGCCATCAGGCACGGCGTAATGTACCATTCCGCCATGGCGAGAAGTACGGCATCGCGAATCAACCGTAAACGGCCCCACTGAGTGCCTGTACACCGCTCCCTGCCCACAAAGTACAACTCCCCGTAGGTGCAATGAAGCCACAATGCAACCATAGAAATGTACAAGTCACCCATGCATGCCAACGAACAAAAGAAACACAAGAGAGGCCAATGGGAGCTGCAGGGCACAGATGGCACGAATACAGAAGCCATCCCAATGGACATGACCACAGTCCCCCACCAAGAAACGCACGCAAACACAGGCACCTGTGACCAGCAATATTCCGAAAACCACATCATTCCACCAGTCCACCTGGCTGACCGGCATCTGTTACACAAAACCCAATCCCCCGCCCCTGAGCATGACAACATTCAAACTGGCATATTGGCAGCCCCCATCCCTGACCTCACTGGGCTTCGTAGGCAAACGCGCACAGCACAGTACCACGCAACTAAACCCCGAAGCTGGAACCCAATGCAGATCTCCTCACAATACATCGCCCCCCAAATAGGCATATGCCACATCACTTGCAAAGAAAAACGCAACACGGGCCAAATCAGAATAGAAATTTTATGCACATCAAAATCACCAAGCCCATACAGCCATCAGGCCATGAACTCCAAAACACTAATCACCATTGTGGGCTGCTTCCGCAAGAAATGACCAGCCACTACCTGTGTGTCGCCCTGTTCCCCCATGGTACACAGAGCCACATTCACGTACGAAAAGGCAACATGGAAGCGCACAGAACCGCAGGGCCGTCCCAATGGGGAGGCACTAGTCCAGCTGAAAGGCCGAAATGTTGCTCCGAGCCACCAGTACTGCGTAAGGGCATGTGGCCCATTGGCGATCGTCCCATAAGATCGTAATGCTGCTCCACTGATTAACACGAAGCAGCAGGTGTCGGGAGTAAAATCCATCTGCAGGAGTGGCATACAGATGGCAGTGGCAAAAGGGGAGGAGATACCTGTCAACCAAAAGAAAAGAAAAAGAACAGAATGGCCATCAGAACTACATACCAACAACTCACTTCAATGATCACACGAAATCCACAGCCATATGCATGCTAGCCCACTCCAAAGGAACATCACCACCCCAAAACCACTTGCGACTCATAACCATCTATATCGAGGTGCAAACACCATCACAAACGAGTGTCTGAGGGCGCCTCGAGACAGGGAGGGCTCAACAAGGCCAGATGGACGATGGTCCCACTATGGCAGCCCTGCATCACATAGCGTAGGGGAGGCGGATAGATCCCAAGAAGCCCTGTACATGGCAAACTCTGTATCAAATCACCTGCCCATGCATCCATCCATCATTCCCTCATCCCGGGATCAAAATGCCTGAATAATTACTCACATAACATTAGAAACATCCATTGAGTCTGTGCGTTATGCAGCCTGCTAAATCCACAGTGCCCCAGCCCGTAATTCCAGTGTTGTGAAGTAACATGTATTTGGGAACGGACGGCCTCATCGCCCACGTAGCTATTGCGCATCCCAAACTATTCATATCAATCATTGCTCCCTCGCCATGGGCCCTGTCTCAAGGACATAGAACAATAGAACGTTACATTTGCAGTCAGACCTGTGGGCATCTCCTCGCCGCTAGCTGGAAACCGAAAGCGCCGCCCTTCGAATTCCTCATTTGCAACATCACGTCGAAAAGGCATCTGTGGCCGTTTGAAATCACTAATTATTCCATCGAGTGCGGCTGTGTGTGAAAATGGCAACTGCCTTCACCCACGAATGGGACGCCCCGCCCGTCGTTGCAACTCGGTACAGTGATGCATGAGGGCCCACCGTTACTCGAGTACTACGTCCCACTGACCCCTCACAAGTCTGTTCGCGACTGCACAGATAGTATGTGAAACAATGGGACCACAGCAGAATGAACATATCAACCAATCTTACACGGCCATCGGGTACAAATACATGATTGCAATAGCAAGATACAATTCCCCGATTTGCAGCGTTGTGCGCGGGACGTGCTCGGCCAAAGGGGAGAGCAGTTTGCACAGGTGGAATCAATCACCACAGGTGGAGGCCATACAGCCTGAAAACACATAAATTGCACAGCCAGTCTCCTCCCACAACCACACCGAAATGCTACCGGCAGGACTCGCGATGTTGGCCCTGGGGGACCTGATAGCACTGCAAGTGCTCCGACTCCAAGAAGTAGACGAACACCAACTACAACCAGCCGCACGGAGGAGACGCAGGAGGAGGAGGAGGCTAAGGCAGGGCCAGCAAGGCCCACCAGCACAGCCACTACCACCACGCAGGCAGCCCGCAATTCCACGCCTCCGAGCACATCCGTTCAACCTCACTGATGAGCAGATCCACACCCTCTACCGTCTGGACCGGGACACCATAGCCGCCATTGTGGATATGACACAGGCTGACCTTGTCAGCATGATAGATAGCCCAACCGCCATCCCACCCCTACTGAAGGTGGTGTCTGTACTCCACTTCCTGGCCACAGGCACCTACCAGCACACAGTCGGACAGTTGCATGGCATTTCTCAGCCACTGTTCTCACGGACACTATTGCAAGTGCTCGATGCTCTCCTGAAGCACGCAGACGACTACATCTCTCTACCACGCTCGGAGCAGGAAATAACCAACACAAAAGTGGGATTCCATGCACTTGCCGGCATACCGGGTTGCATTGGTGCCATCGACTGCACCCATGTTGAATTGGTCGTCCCACATGCCATGGAGGCCCAGTACCGCAACCGAAAACAATTTCATTCCCTGAATGTACAGATGGTGTGTGACTCCAACAGGATCATTACACATTGTTGTGCCCGATTCCCTGGATCAACCCATGATTCTATGGTCTTGAGGAACTCTACAATACCACGCTACATGGAGCGACACGCAGGGAACAGATCCTGGCTACTCGGTGAGTCTCATTACATGCATGATGATGTGGGGTATGTGAATTGGCAATGACCTGCCAGGAAGGGGGGGGGGGTGTGCGTACGTATCAATGGCATTCCACATCATACGTTTCTCGTCCACATACAGGTGATGCTGGATATCCACTGAAGAGATGGCTCCTCACACCAGTCCGGAACCCACGGGACCAGCATGAGGAGGACTACAACCATGCCCACTCACGTACCCGTGTAGTCATTGAACAGGCATTCGGCCTACTGAAGACCCGTTTCCGCTGCCTCAGCAGGTCTGGCGGGGCACTCCTGTACCGCCATGAGAAGGTTGCAAAGATGGTGATGGCATGTGTCATGCTCCACAACATGTGCGTACGTAGAAATGTGCCCATGCCCCCTGACGCTGAACTGCAAGCACCTGATGATGGTCATGATGAGGGTGGGGATGTGGCAGCACCTCATGGAGTCTGCGAGGCACCGGAGGCCCGTGACATTCGTCAGCATCTCATTGACGTATGCTTCTAGCACTCACGCCTGGTGGCTGATACATGGACACGGGACTCGTGGCACTGCGTGTGTCTGGGACATGCACAATATGGACTGTACGCCTATGATGGCCTAGTACACAAAGATCAATGTCCACACTTCTCATTGGTTGATCGTGCACTTTTTATGGCATATGTGATATCATGTTGAACACCCTATCGACCCGCCACCCAAGTGAGCCCAACACACCCCCTCCACCCTCCTACCTCCCCCCCGAACACCAGTGTCCAAAGATGCTCATTGTCAGTGGGCTGTCGCTATTGCATGCCCCCTCTGCGGGTATCAGGGGCACCCCTGCCTGTGGAGCGCAGGTTCCTTCCAGATCTACGTTGGGGGCTGCCCTGGACGGAACTTGCAACGGATGATGTGTCTGCCTGCTCACGTCCATGCATGTCCCTAAGGGTTTGCGAGAGCTCAGTGAGCACACGGCGCACTGCAGCAAGTTCGGCACATACGTCTTTGGACGTCGCATGCAGTTCCCCCCTCAGGCTCTCGGTGCTTCTCTCAATTTGTGCCCTTAGCGTCTCTGTACCTCTCTCCATTTCTGCCCTAAGTGTCTCAGTTGATGTTTCTATGTCTGCCTTAGTGCCCCCACATTCATCGGCATGGTCCTTGAGGAGTGTGGCCAGTTGCTGCTGTTGTTCGATCAACTGGTCGAGGGACTGTTGCCTCTGCTGGGCCATGGCCATTTGCGGGGGTGTCACAGAGGGGCTGTTGTCCTCATGTTGCCTTGCCACAGGGCTTGTGGGGGATGGCCAGTCGTCGTCTTGTGGGTGCCCCTGCGTGGTATCCTCATGTTGTACGGGATGGGACAGACAGGGGGATTGGGACAGGTCATGGATGGATCTGACTTCGGCATCCCCGTTTTCTGTGTCCGAGCATGCTGCCATCAATGGGGTGTCACCTATGGTGCTGCTGCCACCAGAGGCAGTGCCTTCTGTGGCATCCATTGGGGGGACCTGTGGTGGTGGTGTTGTGGGCATGCTGGCTGCTGGGGTGCCTGTTGATGTTCCCTCCTCTGTGCTGCCACCTGATTTGTGCTGCTGCCGTGTCTTGATGCGTGCAGCTGAGGTGGAGGGTCTCTGGCCGTTGGTCTTGGCCCTCTTTGCAGGTGTGCTGGTAGGGGTGTCCTGTAGCTCGTCGTTTGGATCGGACCCTGTGGTGGAGTAAAGGAGGGCGAGGGTTATTGATGGGTCAGTGGGAATTGGAATGGCATTGTATCACATGCATTGGGGTGGTACCTGAGGGTGATTTGGGTCGGGGTCTTGGAGGTGCTTTGATTTGTGTGTGGAGTGAGGGTGCAGTTGTTTGGCAGCCTGCAGTTAGGGTGTGCCTGCTGCACGTGTAGTGCGTGTATTAGGGGTTTTTAATTATTTATGTATTTATTGTGGGTTTTGACGTGCGCTTTCAGGCCGATGTGTGTGGACGTTCTCCTGGACATGTGTTTCTGTTGCACTATGTGGACGCATGGTACTTCACATGGATGGACTGTGTGGATTTGGCATTGTTTTATCTGGCCCACCTACCTGAATCTTCGGATGTCTGCACTCCTTTCTCCATCCCTCCGACTCCCTCTATGCTCTCCATTCCGATGGTGGAGGCACAGATTTCTTCCCAGGGGGTCAACTTGATGGGTGATTCAGGACCTCCCCCGGTGGCTGTGGCAATGTTGCGGTTGGCAGAGAGTATGCTGCGGACGCGTATCCGCAGGTCGTCCCATCGCTTGCGGCATTGCTGTGGGGTGCGGGGTGCGGTCCCCACCGCACTTACCCGCTGTGCCACAAGAGCCCATATGGTCTTCTTGTTTGCAAGTGCCGTTCTGGTCATTTGCGTGGAGAAGACGACGCCAGCATTCTCCTGGAGGGTCTCTGTTAGCACGGTGAGTTCCTCACGGGAGAAGTGGACCTGCCGCTTGCGGTCGCACGCTTTCTTCGCTACTTTTCCCATTTTTCTTGGTTTCGCTAGGGTGGTTGACGGGTTGGGGTGTGTTTCAGGGTAGTGATTTTAGTGGTTGTGTGGTTTTAGTGTTTTTATAGGTGTACGCCGGGATGTTTCCCGTTCCGGGCCCATGTTTTAACTTCCGTTTCCGTATATTTCCGGGCACCGTACTTTCCGGTAGGCGCACACTGCGGTGACCGCTAAGAGGGGTGGCGGTATTGCACCTAGGGCGCCGTACGGCGGCGGTGTGGGCCGTTTTGGGGTCATTTCCGCCATCGCGGACTTTGCACTTCCGCCGTGGCGTGGTGCTCGTGCCCGATGGGTCGGAATGGGCCGCACTTTGCTCCTTCGTACAATGGCGGAAACGCTATTTACGCTGTGGCGCTCCGGTCAGTCGCTTTCCGCCAGGGTCGTAATGAGGGCCATTGTACTATCATTACGATGACACGCTATGCCCTATTTCTCAATGTGTTTCAAGTCTTAATATGACCCTTTATCAGAGGTACGAACTTCCTGTCTTCCTACATGAAATAAATAAAATAAAAACTACAACACGATCTTTCAAAATATGTAGAAGTATGATTAATTAAGTCATAGTGTTCAGCTGACTTAAACAGTAGGCAAATGAGTTACAAATGCTATAAATCACGATATATGTCCCAGGATATAGCAGCTATATTATTATTATTTATTTGTGTTAGTTCACTAGGAACTTTTACAAATATTCAATTTTATTTATTTTTGCTCTGAATTGGAATAAAACCCGCTGAATAGAACCATCTCATCAATGTATTGTCACAGCACAATCCCCTTCACATTGCTAGATAAGGGCAGTGTCAGGATGCCCAGGTCCAAGGCGCAGGAGCGACGCAGTACCAACCACCCCCTCAATGGTCTCAGTGCCTGCAAGTCAAAGCTTACACAGACCCCTTTAACCAGAGCGGGGAAGGAGGGTTAGGATCTTGATGAGTGGATAGGTAGAGGGATTTTAGGATAACCGGATTGAGGGTTAGGGAGAGGTTATGGATGGGACTGGGGTTTTTTAGGGTAAACAATGTCTGCACACTTTCCTCAAACTGGCTGATGGAACTGCCTTGACACCTTTACATGTAAAGGTGTTTTCACTTCACATTACCCTTCAGAACGAACATGTAGGTGCTCCCATGAACACGAAGGTAAGCATACTAGGATTGACAACAAACAATTGTTGGCATGAGCCCATTTACATTTTCATGAGCACAGTCACATGCATTAGCACAATTAGCTTTTGCTTCAGTCTTTGAAGTCCTGTCCTGCAAAGGCTGTCGAGTCCTGTGCCACGTCCTTGCAGTCTAAGGTTCAGGTTCAAATCAGGTTCAAACTAAAAGAAAACAAAGGACAAGCATTAGCGTATGCCTTTTAGTTCTGTCGGTCTCTCACTCTCACAGAATCACTCAACACGCATTCAGCGCTTAGTGTATTCCACGAATCTCAAGTTGCAATGGGTGCGCTGCCGCACGTGGCTTATTAACCCCCAAGTTTTACAGTTTTGCCAAAACACAGTTTTTCCTTAGACCGGGTGCTGTAACTTAATGCTCTTCCATCTCATGCACCTTTCTGGCGTGTTCTCCACGAGACGAATGCACGTGAAACCATAAACACTTCCTTCCTTCACATTCACACATTCACTGAAGCGATACCAAAACTATAACTTTCCCATGAACCCGCCCACTTAGCTTCTACGTGATGCGCAGGGGCTCTGGGGGGATCTGGCAATGCCCCCTGTGCTTCCCCTAAGGATCCCAGGAACTGCTTGGGCTGAGCGGCACTTATCTTTTATCAGCGAGGGGCCGGATCGTTGTTCAAGTTGCTCTGGGCCCCTCGCGTATGGATTCCAGGGAGCTGCTGGGCTCACGTCCTCTCTCCTCGGTGTCTCGAGCACAAGCCCCGTGCCTTGTGGCTTGCGCATGCGCATTCGCGTGCCACACCCAGCGCGGCTTTCCATTGGCTCGCGAGCCCGCGAAGCATGCTGGGAATTGTAGTCCTGGTGAGCCAAACGCTGGGATTTGTAGTTTGTAGCCGCATTTTGTCTACAGAAAGGGCATAACAGCCCTTTAAAGTACAGTACCCTTCTGGATATGGGTTTCTTCATGGTCCCTGGCCCCACAGCTCCAACAGTACTTGGCTTAAGGCCAGCCCTACTCCTGACAGCCAGGGCCTAATCCAACATGCCCTTTTAAAACAGATATTTTCCTTTATTTTGCAAAAGTACATTTCACATGTGGTGACTGAAAGTTGCATTTTTCTTGCAAATCTGTTTTTTTCTAGATTCCCACATTGTTTTGCAGCCATCGTTAGTTTCTTGTACACAACAGTCTGTACAAACCAAAGGTCTCCTGGAATTGACAAGTGCACAGAAAGCTCTGACTTTCTTTTTAAGCTGTGATTTTTGACATTTTGTATCACAATTTAAGCGTTTCCCGTGTAGCTGAAGGAAAGCTTTTGTTGATTTTCTCAGGTTTGGCTGGCTAGCCTGTCATTCAGGAATAATGCTCTTTTCTGATGGAGCACAATGTGAATATGGCTGGGCGTGACAGGGTCTTTTTGATAAAAGCAGTTTGGTGAAAACAGGGAAAAATAGCATCAGAGTGGCATCATTTTAGAGGTGACATATTCCCTTTTTCAATGGGAATTTTGGGCTTGCAGCAAAGCAGCGCTGCTTTTTCACTCCATTTCTTTAAGACAAACAAGAACACACCCTAGTAGCCTTTCTCAGGGTGCTTCCTGTTCCATCTTGTCCTATGGCGCTTGGCAAAACAGTGCAGCCATCTTTTTGTTGCTACAAAATGCAGTTTTGGTGCAATGGTGCTCACAGGAGCTAGCGCAGCCATTTTGCTGTTTCTGCTGAAGCGCAGCTTAGTTATGGAGAAATTCTGTTCAGTGGGTCAATGTAGCCCACACCAGCACATTGTCTAGTCGGCAACCACAGCAATCAGGCTCACCTGGGGAAATGCAGCTCTTCTGCGCACCTTCTGCTGCTCAGCCTCTGCACTTCGGAGTTTGGAGGACCCCTCTCAGAGCAAGCAGGTAAAATTTGCTATCTCCACCTTCCGGCGTTCCTCTTGTTCTCCCACTTCTGCTTGTTTTTCCAGCCTTGTGCATTCTTCCTTCTGCTACTATTGCTACAACTCGCATTCCAGTCACAGTTCCAGCTCCTTTCAATTGCCTGCACCTGAGGGGGCCTTTTGTGCTTCCCATTTTCCTTCAGGTGTGGGCTGTTAGGCTTAATTGCTTGACTACTACTACACCATGCCTCTTAAGCCCTCTTCATCGTCAGAGTACTTATGGGTTTATGGGACTTGTAGTCCCCTTCAACAAAGGTAGTCCTTTCAACAATTGAGTTAAATTTAAGGATTGGTTTTCTTCCCTTAAACTCATTAAAAGATGGACTGACAGAATTGATTGTTACAGAGGAAGACATTTGATTTAAGGCGCTTTTTTTGGATCCTTTTACATCATACCTTAGGGAGTAAGGAGGGTATTTATTCTTAAAAGATATTTCTGTTGACAAGTCCTGCTCAGACCTAATAGAGCTTGTACCCCAGGTCACAGATTTTATATGTTGGTCAGGTGCAGTATTATGACAATATGCCATTACCTGTTTTGGCAACTGTGAAAAACCTCAGGGTTTTTCCCTTCCCACTACCGGGGGATCCTCCAAACAGGTGGCATGGGAAGGGCCATTGCTTTTGGATCCCGACCCTGGGGAGCAGACTAGCGAGGGAGGATCACCTGGGTGGAGGATCCTCTGGGATTGGGGAGGGATTACCCAAAGCTAGAGATAGTATGCGCCTTTCCGCAACACCCCCCCTACCTGTAATTCCCTCAGCCTATATGGCATATTGTGTGCTAGACACCCATTTTCCCATGTATTCTTCTAGTTCAAAACAGCACAGCACCAACAGAACAGTGAAAATACATTCATAAGCACTCTACTATTTTCATGAATGTCCCGTTAACAAGGACAGGCGAAGTCAGGCACTGAACAGAATAGCAAAACACCTGAAGCCTGCTAATGCTCCTCAGGTGTATAAAAGGAGTAACCACAGGAGACAAGACAAACGGGTTGGATCCCGAGAAGGAACCTGAGTCAGAGACTGAGTGAGCAGGCAGCTGGGAAAGCCTGAGCACCCCAAGTTCTATGGTCGGAGAACAGAGCACTGAGACGGTGAGAGCCTGTGGTTGGATAAGGCTAACAAAAGCATGGCGATGGAGCTGTTTCTCCAAGAAGCCAGAAGGGGAGTGCGTGTTAAGCTGATCTCTAAGGAGCAGTCCTTGAAAGGTGCTCGTTCCCCTGGGCCAGCATCGCCGCCCAGAAGAGTTGGAGGGGCGAGTGAGGAGTCCCTGACCTTGACACAATGAGACTTCAACAGCTATGCTGATCGCAACCGGTGAGTTCAGAGGCAGAAGGGAGCTCGGTTGGTGAAAGACACGAAGCATGAAAGATAATTTGTTGCAAGGGAAGGACAAGCGTAGGATGAAAAGACGCGCTGAAGATAAAGCTTCAATTATCCATTGTGAACTGTAATATGCAAACTACAGAATGAAAGTGAAGGAAACAAAGTAACGGAGTGGTCGCGAGTACGTTTACACGCTGTCGAAAGACTCTGTTAAAGTGAAACTAACTCTCCGAAAGTGCATGGGAGCTGTGCGAAGCTCAAAGTAGGAGCTAATGGAAAGCATGAGAGGGGTGCTGTGCGAGACAGGAAGAGTGAGCTGAAACCCCGAAATAGCAAGGAAGCTATAGTGTTAAAGAGTGCCTGCAGCACAACCGTATTGATGAACTGTGATAAGAGTGTCAAAGAGTGCCGGGGGCTCGACCCCAGCAAGGCCAAGGTGTTGGAGTGATCACACAGAGCTAGGTAAAGGGTGCACATTCGAAAGTCTCTGATACAACGAATTGCCAAAGTGTTAAAGTTGTAGAATTGTTGGGGAAGTGAACCCCCGTTGAATCAAGAGCAAGAGAATCTTGTAAAACCTACAAAGTGAACATTGTGAACGTTAGGGAAAGAAAACCCTGTGGAAAGTGAAACCTGTTTTGTGAACTGAACTTTATGAGACTAAGAATATTTGACCAGTGGAAGGCTTTGTCTGGGAAAGGGAACCTGGAAAAGCCCTACTAAAGGATTACAACTCTTTTGATCTTTGCAGAATTTTGTTGATTCCAAGTCGTTCAAGCTTGGGAAAGGGAGCTGTGGGACAGCTCCAATATCATTTGATGAACATTGTGAAGAAATATGTAGAACACGTGCAGCGCTATCCTGATATTATTTGCTACACCCTTTATTATGTTGTCCAAACCCCTACACAGTATATTTTGAGACAGTGAGGGCGAACATAGGTTAGACATAGATATTCTTTTGATTTTGACTGACAGACTTTGGACTATTATTCTTTTTCTTTTATAATCAAGACTACTCCCGTATAGAATAGAGCAAGTTAGGCATTCATCCCATCCCCTTTTCTTGAATAATGGTTTTGGAAATTGATTTCATGTGTCTGTGTCTATCTCTCGTCACCATGCCAATCGCACACAACCCCAAAAGGTGGTTCCTTTCAGAGGATAAATACTGTGTCTCATCCCACGAGTTCTCCTCACCACCCTGGGCCCTGTCTCCTCCCAGGTGATCCTCCCGCAGTACACCACCCCCAAGGTCAGGATCAGGAAGCGCCTGCCCTTCCCATGCCACCTGGGAGGAGACAGTTAGCATTGCATATGCCCGTTTGAGGCCTTCAGGCACTTTGTTGGTATACTAGTGTATGACGAGTGCAGTCACGTGCCCTGCCGATCGTCTATATTAAA
The DNA here is from genome assembly GCF_040938575.1 of Ambystoma mexicanum. Taxonomy (NCBI): domain Eukaryota; kingdom Metazoa; phylum Chordata; class Amphibia; order Caudata; family Ambystomatidae; genus Ambystoma; species Ambystoma mexicanum. Next base: position 701,907,364 of record NC_090938.1, on the reverse strand, counting down.
GTAAAGAGGCAGATCCTGCCACTGGAAGAGTCTTCAGATAGTCCAGAACAAGGCCCTGCGGATATTGGCTGGAGCTCCAATCCTCACAAGAATAGCCGACCTTCACAGAGAACTGGACATCGAGATCTTGGACGAACATCTAGCGAAGCTGAATAAGAACTTCTGCCAAGGACTGGATCAGAAACCGAACCCTCTGATCAGAAGGCTCACTGCCACCACTGCCAACTCTTTCGATCGCTACCTGTGGCCCATCACAGAGAAGACTCTGTTAAACCAGCCGTACTGTGGCTAGTCCACACAGACCAAGAAGAATCCTAACCCACGACTACATACTCAACCTGAGAAGATGGAGTAATGAGCCTCAAGCCTCGGTATCCAAAAATCCCAGCTGATGGATACAATCTACCAGCAAGAAGAAGACAGACAGCTCCCGCCATTCTCTCTCGTACTTTGCTGCAGCAGGAACGTGAGCGGCAGCGATAGGTAAGAATGGTATTGACTGAATGTGTTTTTGCTGAGTGTTAGGTCCTACAAGTGACAGTAGTTTGTCAATTTCTTACAGCATGCTGGCATTTCGGGACATTTTTTGGGTGTATTTGCACTGTGATCCTTTACAGTGTGAGTGAAGCAGGCTTTCCGTGCTATAGAGAGGATTTTACATAAACAGACATTTCTGTCTGTTTCGAGAGGCATAACTACACAATTACACTAACTGAGCCAGGTGAGATCTGTGGTACTTGCTATAGCTTATTAAGTCGCTTGTTTGAGACAGATGGTGCTAACTGATTTCGCTCTTTTCTTCTGTCCTCCTTTTTCACTAGCATTGGTATTATTGCTGGAATGATTGTATGATTATGCCATTTGGTTACTCTGATGGCCTCATTATGGTACTGACACGTTACACTTGTGACTCTCCGGATTTGGGATAATACTGTCTGAATTGCAACACATTTGTTATATATGCATTGTTGTAACCTCTGTGATTATGACCTGGTATAAAATATGATATTTTTTATATATATATATATGTATGCCTGGGCACCTTTGCTGATTTGTAACCATTGCATGATGCAACAACCACGCACACATGTATGCTTTGTTTCCTTTGTACAATTGATTCTTATGAGGAACACATCTTATCTTCATCACGTGATGACATATGTTGTGTACCCTATGGTATCCCAAATTAGATGTGCAAACATTTCCCCTGACAAAGGACATGTCCGAAATGCATAGGCACCTCCGTACACTGGCACAGGCCACATTCAGGGGTTGCATTTTTGTATTGTAAATACAAACTGCCTCATCACGAGTATGGCGGTAACCCTTAAATGCGGCATTAACGCTATTACCGTCGCATTTAAGGGTCGGCCAAATCACGGGTTTGGCAGGATTTACCTCCAGCTCTGAGAATACAATAAACTTCAAGAAAGGCACTCCTATCTTCCATTTGAATGTTTAACTAGCGTCTCTGCTAGCAAAAGGATGTGCAACCCTCACCGCAGGCTTTTCTAGCCTAGGTCCACACCTTTGCTATTTTTTTCAATTCCCTGTGCCGAGGCATTTTCTTTAGGGTATGCACCCCAAGTTTGAACTTCTAATTGTCAACACTTCTATTACTTTCATCAACCAAATTTCAGCCAGCAGTGCCCACTCACACTCGAAACCAGTGACTTTGGACAAGGCCACTGGCTGTGAGAGCCTAGGTGAGCCACTGCAAGAACCTCGAAAGGGAAAGGGACCTGTGATGAATCAGAGATGATTCCTCCAGAAAACCTAGCCTGGACCCTTCTCATGTGGCCAGGGAAAGGCAGACGCTTCCTGATGCTGAATCTGGGGGTGGTGTTCTGCCGCCAGTGCCAGGATCAGGAAATGAAACGAAGCAGAAGGTACTGTGGCAGTGGAGCGAGCAGACGCATATGCAGCAAACAGTAAGTTCACTACTATTGTGTAACCCTGGAATGCTCCGTAATCGCCCGCTGGCCATTAATCATAACTTAGAATACCAAACTGACACAAAGAAGTTATAGTGCCGGAATAAGAACTTTGGGAACAGACAAGAAGGTTATAATTATACTTACAAAGATCGAACTAATTGGCAAAGCCAAAAGAGGGCAATATTAAAAGAAGTTAACAAGAACTATTATTGCCATAACCATGAGAGAGCAATACTAAAGCAAGTTGACAAGAACCATCATTGCCAAAGTCAATAGAGGGCAATTCAGAAGCAAGCTAAGTCTAACCCATATTGCCAAAGAGAAAACGAGGCAATAATTGGAAAAGACCTAAACACGCATTGTCTAAGCCAAAGAATAGCAAGTGTGATAGAAAAACCATTATCAGTATTTGGTTGTTATAAGAGTGGGAAAACAAGAGTGACAGGAGATCAGCCCTCCTGATAGAAAGTATTCAAGAGGAGAGGAGCATAACCTGCGGTGCATGTGACAATCACAAGTGTGGAACAAACATCACCAATGGGTCCCATGTCTTCCCAGAAGAAGTAGTCAATACTGATGTTGTTAAAAGGTAAAAGACTTTGGCAAGTTGTTTGAAGTAAACTTTACCACAGAAGTACTTGTATTAGTGTTAGGAGCTTTTAGTCCTGGCAGGCGGGTGTACAAGGGCAGGGACTTTGAAGTGGTAGTGTTACACTCCACCGGCCCTCCCAATCCCGCGGTTGCGGATCGGGAGGTTGCAGGCTATATCCACGTTGGCGGCTGCCTACGCAGCTCTGCACTTAACTGGGAGCGCCCAGCTTCCACTCTGCTGTTCCCTGGCATGCTGCAGTGACTTTGGCCCTCTCGGTTGTGGTCACCCGGAATAGCTGGGTACCGCTATGTATTTCGTTACGAACATCACATAATCCGTTTTGTGACCATGCATGCCAGTTTAGGCATTACTAGGCAACCAGACCCTAACAACCTTGTTATGGCGCTGAGGCATAAAAGAACAGGAAGCGTCTATCTTGGCACGTCTCAACACTCTTGTTGGCTACGCTCACTCGTTTTCCTCTGCTCTCCGTAGACCCGCTCTGTGGTGCTCTCTTGCCCTGATTATTTCTCTACCTTGCCTTGCTTCCTCCTGACTGCCTTGGCTATTGCCCTCTTGTTGGGTTCTGCTCTTTCCTGCTGACTACTCTCCATTCCATGGTGGTGCCCCAGTCCAGTGTCTTGCACTGTTCCTGCACCATGTTAATCTGGGGCATCCTCTCGTAGCGCAGGAAGATCTACCTTGCATCTAGCCTCCGATACATTGCTACAGTCGGTTGGTTATTTTTGTTGGTACAGCCTTTTCTTCACCAAGACTGCGACAGACAACGTGGCAACCCCAGCTCAACAATCTGCACGCTCAGGTACGTGCCAGTGCTCAGTACTTCTTGACAGATTGAGACGCCTCACTCCAGATACTGCCAACATGGAGGCAATTCAGGCGTTAAGGAATGAAGTGGTTGTGCTTCACCATGAAATGGCAGCCCTTAAACAAGAGAACTAGCTGTTAAAAGACACTATTGCACAACATACTGTGGCACCTCTTGCGGAAAGCACTATGGCCACCTCTGGATTTATCAAATATGACGGAGACCCCAGGACCCTTACTGAATTCTGTAACCATTGCTGAGTGAGTACGGTTTCTATTTTGTCCTGTGCATTCGTGAGTGACGGCAAGATAGGATATATCCTAAACAATTTAACAGGGAATGCCCTGGCTTGGGCAACACCTAACATATCGCCTAGGATCCCTATTCTGGATTCTTTCGCAGACTTTGAGAATGCTTTTCTTGCGGCATTCCAGTCGTCTAACACAGCAGCCATAGCCCAAAACCATCTTCTAGTTATCAAACAAGGATCACAGAATATTATCTTTCACGTTTCACCAGTTGGCTAATGATAATGATGTGTTATTTATATAGCGCCTTTATCCAAAGCGCTTTACAGAGCCCATATTTACATACAATATCACCCAACCGAAATTGGTACTCATTTATCAACCTCGGAAGGATGAAAGGCGGAGTTGGCCTTGCCGGGTTTTGAACCTGCGACCTGCAGATCACGCTCAGATTGCAGCAGCAAGCGCTCAACCCGCTGAGCTATCTTACCAGCTTGTGAAACTCTAGTGACAGAAGAGACACACAAGACCTTGTTTCCGCAGTGGACTGAGAGAAGAATATACAGAAGAGTTGGTCCATGCACCAGAACCTGCAATGATTCAGGCCTTGATAGATCAAGTGATCAAGCTAGACCATCGCCTGACAAAAAGACGTACATAACTCTGACAAAGTGACTTTAATAGGCCTGTTCCACACACGACTCAGGCTCTGAGAGGTCCCCCTCCTTCTGGGGATGTTCGGGTAGAACCTATGCAGCTGGGAGCTGTACAGGATCCCCTATCCGAGACAGAGAGGAGGAGACGACAAAATACCAACTTGTGTCTTTATAGTGGCAATGGGAGTAATTCTCTGAGCAACTGCCTCATTCGACCCGCTAAACCAGGGGGAAACTAACAGGCTTGTTGTCAGTCAGTCAGGAATCAACAAGCCCAGTTATTCAATCCTGCCTTCCTACAGGTGGTTCAGTGCATGTATGCCACCTCGTGCATTATTTGTTTTGCAAGTTACAATGGCATTGGTGGTTTTGGGAGCCTCAGGCAACTATTTGGATGAATAATTCCGTGAACAGCAAGGGATAAGGCCCCATCCGAAGGTGCACACAGCGGTGGTAGAGGGGATTGATAGGACATCTCTGGCCTCGGGTCGAATCCGAGCCTGTTGTGTGAACCGTTAACTAACATCATGAGCTTTCTACCTCATTCAGTCCCCCTCCTATCCATTGGTGCTTGGCCTGCCATGGCTAGTCTTCCACAACCCCTACATTCATTGAGCTACTCAGACCATGATCTTTTGTTTGGATTATTGCACTAGAAGGTGTTGCTCTGTCTCTCTGCCTTCTTCTATCCAGTTTTCCCTTACCAATATGAGTCCTGTTCAGAATATGCTGTTTTTGACAAGGTTTTTCCTCTGCTGGAAGACATACCTTTGCCCCCATCACGCCCCTACGATTATGAAATACAATTGCGTCCTGATCAATCAATCCCTCATGGTTGTGTATATTCACTCACTGCACAAGAACGAGAAGAACTACAGCGCTCCATCACAGAGTGTCTTGAGAAAGGCTATATTCAACCATCACAATCTCCAGCAGGAGCACCTTTATTCTTTGTGCCCAAAAAGGAAGGAACCCTTCAATCTTGTGTTGATTACCGTCTGCTAAATGACATAACGATTAAAGACAGATACCCATTGCCTCTTATTTGAGACATATTGGAGTCCTTACATAATGCCTGTGTGTTCACGAGGATCGACTGGAGCGTTGCTTACCATTTGGTGAGAATTAAACTTTTTTTTCTTTTTTATCTTTTTATTCTTTTTTGATTCTCTTTTTAAAGGCTTGTCCTCTATTTCTGTGGAATTGGTCATAAGAAAACTGTACTTCTATTGTGGTAAATTGGCATAATGTTGTTTTTTATATTTGTAAAGATCTACTTGATCAAAGAAAATAAAAAATAAAAATAAATAAAAATAAAATAAATGGGGATGAATGGAAGACCGCTTTTAAATCTCCCCTGGGGCATTTCGAATAGCGCAATGCCTTTCCGTCTGTGCAATGCACCTGCCGTTTTTCCGCGGTTCATGGATTCTATTTTTTCTGATTTGCTCGGTCTGACCACTTGGGTATACCCTGACGACATCCTAATTATTTCGAAATCCCTCGATGACCATGTGAGACATGTGTCCGAGGTCTTGCAAAGGTTATAGAACAATAATGTATGCACCAACGAAGAAAAATGTGCTTTTCATCAATCACAGGTATAATTTCTGGGATACGCGATCAACTCCAGTGGTACCCAGATGGATCCCAAGGAGATCAAGGCCATTAAGGACTGGTCCAGTTCATGTGATGTCAAGGCAGCCAGTGTTTCTTGGGGTTTGCCAACTTCTTTAGGTGTTTTATACCAGACTTTGCCCAGAAGTCAACCCAAATCACACAGTTATTACGGAAAGGTGTCATTTTCTGTTGGGATGAACGACCAGAACAAGCGTTTTAAGACATCAAAGCAGAATTCACAAAGGCACCCATCTTGCAACACCCGAATGAGGCACTTCCGGTCACAGTCTGAACAGATGCATCTACTTGTGCTGTTGTCTCTATTCTTCTGCAATGGAATCCCGAGACCAATCTTGATAATCTCATAGCATACTTTCTTTCGACAGCTGACACCCACTGAACGGAACTATGCTATCATAGAAAAATAACTTTTGGCAATTAAAGACAGTTTTACAGATTGGAGGCACCATCTCCTCGGTGGCAAGTACCCAGTGGAGGTCCGGACTGATCTTGAAAACCTATAGTACCTACAATCTTTGTCCTGCATCAACAGCCGTCAAGCTTGTTGGGCATTGTTTTTTCACACAGTTCACGTTTACCATTTCTCATATGCCTGGTACACAAAGTATTAAGGCAGATGCCTTATCTCAAAACTTTGAAACTGATGCGATACCCCTTACTGAACCAACCACAATTCTATCTGCTCGGCACTTCATATCCGCAGTCCAGACTTTCTTGGATATGGTGAAGGCGGCCCAAACCGTGGATCCCAAAATGGATACCTCGAAGTCTTTATTCTTCAGCATTCGAGACGGCCTTGGATTCTACTGTGGTGGCTTATATCTCCTCACCACTGAATTGCAACATTTGATCTTGCAGAGCTTGCATGATTCCAAAGCATCAGGGGCAATCTTTTCTAATATCCTGTCAATATTGGTGCACCAATATGGAAAAAAAGATCCATTCCTTTGTATCCAACTGCCCCACATGTGCCATGCAAAAGTTGCCTTGGCGTAAACCTGTGGGTTTACTACATTCCACCGAAATTCCAATCTATCCCTGGCACACCATCGCAATGGATTTTATTGATGACCTGCCCTCAACGCAGGGTTATACTTGTATATTGGTGGTGGGAGACTGTTTCATCAAACTGGCTCATTTTGTTCCCTTTTCTGCCCTGCCTACGGCGTATCAGACCGTAAAAAGCTTTTCTTCATGAGATCTACCATCTGCACAGGCTACCAGAGAAAATAATCACTGATCGAGGACAGCAGTTTGTGTCACATTTCTGGACCGCCCTCTATCCAGCACCGGGCATACATAAGGCCCTTAGCTCTGGTTATCACCCGCAGACTAATGGGCCGACAGAAAGAACAAATCAAAAATTGGAGGCATATCTGCATTTCTACACCTGTTCAATTCAAACTGATTGGGCTGCTGTTCTGGACATGGCAGAGGTGGCTTATAATAACGCCAGTCACACAGCCCTACGCTGTAGCCCGTTCTTGTGGACGGTATCCAAAGATCCTACCAATGCCTACCATGTCTGTGTCACGGTTCGACCGTGGAAATTCTGGTGCAAATGGCGGCTTCATTAGGCCGCCGCCGGATCGGTAGCAGCGCTCTAGCTGTTTCCATGGTCAGGTATATAAGGCGGCCACGCCCCCTTTCCGACGCGCTGCAACTTTTTGTGTCTGTTCGCGTCGGACCATCCTGTGCATTGTTGTGCCATCTAGTCTCTGCCTGAGACCAGCCTTGAACCTTCCAGTTCTGCCGCTGTCTTATTTTTCGCTTTTGTTCCTTTCCTGTCTGCTTTCTGTTGTTGCACGCTCTGCGTTTTCCGTTCCATCTCTTGCGTCCACTTGCTACAATACTTGTTTCTGCCCTGCTTTCCTGGCTTACTCCTCCCCTTTCTCGTTTAGGACCTTTTGTCAAGGAGTTCCCCCCTTCTCACCTGAATCCGGTCTTTACCGGTGTTCTTGGAGGCTGCCTTCTTTCGGATGGATCGGGTTTTGAAGGAGGCGGCCCGTGTCTCTGCCGAATCCAGAATGCGTTCAGTTTTCCAGGAGGTCGAATCCAGGAATCCAAGAGGCAAAGTAAGTTCGCTAGAACTAGAATCCAGGAGGATAGAGAAGGGGGGGTTTGAGGAAGGGATAGCGGAGTGGAAAGAAGAAAAACCGCGAGCTACGGAGCACACGTCTGGTCGCTAATCGCTATAGCATTGAGCCGCGCGGAGCCGCGGAAGCCGTGGTCTAGAAATAGAGAAGGTTACATCCAACGCATGGAGCGAGAAGGGAATGCGTTGGATGGCCATATTGGAGGTATTAGTTAGTTTAAGTCAGTTGTGACAAGGACCATGAGGCCCAAAAGGGGCGCACCTTGCGATTCATGTCAGCATGCCTCCTCCGAAGACCATTCCCTCCTGGTTTGCCCGGGTGGATGAGGTGGAACCTTCAGCAGCCGTGGGGCCTTGATGTTTGAGAGAGGTTCCCAGGTTCTTTCACTAGGAGGATATCCTTTCTATTCAACCAGGTATTGAAGCTGGCCCCTTCTATACCTGGAATCACAAATCTGAGATACCTCATATTCCAATTGGTCATCGACCAGTACAGGAGGTGGTCTGGAGGGTTTTTGGGAGGATGGATAGTAGGGTTTCAATAAGGATGTGTGAAACACTGGGTGTATCTTCTTCCAGGATTCAGGCAACTCGATCCGATAAGAAACAGGATTTATAATTTCTTTAATGGAAAATGGACCATAGTACCGAGGGGTCAGTTTACTAGGCCGTAGATGTCGGGGTAGTAATTTGGAGGACAACCAGATCTGATCACCGACTGCATAAGAAGGGCCAGGTCTTCTTCTGGAATCTGCATATTCTTGGTCTGTTTCCTGGCCTTCTCCAAAAATTCTTTGGCTTCTTTATGTATGTTGACAAAGGTTTCGATCCAGGAGTCAACTGTAGGTACTGGTGTAGATTGGGGAAGAACAGAAGGTAGGACCGACGGATGAAATCCTTGACTGCAATAAAATGTCTCGCTGGTTTCTTGTTATTGTGTTTATTTTGACTTCAGACAACACAGGATTGAATGTACTGCTGTACGTCGGGTCCCATCCTAGGCCACCAGAATTGCCTTTGTATCAGACGGAGGGTATTGGTGACACCACGATGTCCGGAGTGTAGGGTATCTTGGCAGTGATTAATTATTCTTTGTTGTAGTCTTTTTGTAGGGATGACCAAGAGATTGTCTTTGAACAAATAACCTTCCCGGACCTTTACATTCCAAGGATTTCTTTTGGATTTGTCCTTCCACAGATCAGAGGATTGGGTTTGGGCTTGGATTTCTTCGAGGAGGTTGACTGCCTGGGCCACAAAGATCTTGAGGGAAAACATCTGAGGATATGCCTTGTCTTCAGTGGGCTCGTAGTCTGGTCTTCGAGATAAGGCGTCGGCAATCAGGTTTTGTGATCCAGGAACGTGAGTGATATGGAACTGGTACTGGGCAAAGAAGTATGACCAACGTGCCTGATGACTGTTCCTACACTCCAAAGACTGTAGACTCTGGAGGTTTCGGTGGTCAGTACGGACCTGAACTGGATGTTTAGCTCCCAAAAGTAAATGTCGCCATTCAGTGAAGGCTTGGCGGATGGCTAACAATTCTTTTTCCAGGACTGAATAATGTGTTTCACTAGGAGTCAGAGTTCGTGAGAGTTAAGCAATTGGGTGTTCCAGTTTATCTCCTAATTCTTGTTTCAGAACTGCGCCAATGGCATAATTTGAAGCGTCTGTTTCTACCAGAAAAGGACGGCTAGTATCGGGTTGAGCCAAGATAGGAGCTTGTGTAAACTCTGTCTTTAAACGCTGGAACGCCATATCTTGTGGTGTTGACCAGAGGAAGGGAGTGTCTTTCTTCAGGAGAGCAACAATCGGTTGAACTATCTCAGAGAAATTAGATATGAATTTCCGGTAGAAATTGGCGAGTCCCAGGAAAGATTGAATTTGTTTCACGGAAGTAGGAGCAGGCCAGGTCAATATGGCTTTTACCTTTGAAGGGTCCATACCGATTCCTTCTGGGGTAAGAATAAACCCAAGGTAGTGGACGGAGGTCACATGAAACAAATATTTTTCAGGTTTGACCAGGAGTTTATGATCTCGGAGTCTCTGCAACACTGTCTTCACGTGCTCTTCATGTTGTTTAGGATCCTTGGAAAAGATCAATATGTCATCCAGATATACAATAACAAAGAGAAACAGCAAGTCAGAGAACACTCTATCCATAAAACGTTGGAAAATTGCTGGGGCGTTAGCCAATCCGAATGGCATGACTAGGTACTCAAAATGGCCAAAGGGTGTTCTGAAGGCAGTCTTCCATTTGTCTCCTTCCCTGACACGGATCAAATGATAGGCGCCCATGAGATCCAACTTGGTGAATATCACTGCGCCTCTCATGGCTTCCAGGATATCTGAAATCAGGGGTAACGGGTACCGATCCTTGAGGGTACATTGATTTAGCCTGCGATAATCAAGGCAGGGTCTAAGTTCCTTGGTATCCTTCTTGGGAACAAAGAATAGAGAAGCACCAGCAGGGGATTTCGAAGGTTTTATGGTGCCATTTTGAAGGTTGGTATCCAGGTATTCTCTTAGGGCCTTCTTCTCGGGTTCGGAAAGAATGAACATCCTGCCGAAGGGAATCACTGCAGAGGGATCCGTATCTATTGCGCAGTCTTCAGGTCTGTGCGGGGGTAAGGCCTGGACAATGGCAGTCGAAAACACATCAGCATAAGTTTGGTAGACTTCAGGAACTTGCATGACATTGGATACCGTTAGTAGTGTCTGTTGTTCCTTTGTTGGTTCCTTTGGGTGTGTTAATGGAGGTTCTAGGGATAGACAATGAGACATGCAAATCTCTGAGCCTAGGAATAGGGAACCCGCAGACCAATTGATATATGGATTGTGTTTCTGTAGCCAGGGCATGCCCAATACCAAGGGGTAATGAGCTGACTTAATAATGTCAAACCTGATCAGTTCTCGATGGTGATTTATTGAAAGCTGGATCTCCTTGGTCTGAAAGCTTATGGGTCCTGATGTGAGGGGTCTTCCGTCGATAGCCTCAACAGGCTGCATGGTGCTTTGTGACTCGTAGGGAATCTGATGTTTATCAACCCACTCATGATCGATGAAATTCCCATAGCTTGCAGTCTACCAGGGCCAAAATGGAATAGTTCGTATTCTTGGATGGTGATAAAAAGGCCTGTAGTACCACCAAATTGTTTTGTCCAGGGGTGTTCAAGGATGGAATGGATGTGGAGCAAACATCTCTCTCCCGAAGCTCTGCTCCATCTAGGTTCGGGAGCTGGCGTTTCCCGAACGCCGAGGGGGTGCTAAAGGACACTCTCTAACCAAATGCTTATCTGAGGCGCAGTACATGCACAAGCCTGTATGAATTCTCCTCATTCTCTCTTGTGGAGATATGGGTCCACGAAAGGCCCCAATCTGCACGGGCTCGGATTCTGAAACTGGGCTTGGGTTGATTTCCGGTCTGGGGGTACCCTCAAATGATACCTTGGAAGGAGTTCCCTTGGATTTCTTCTTTTCTGACTTCCTTTCCTAGATACGGAAGTCAATCTGCATGGCAAGATCCATTAGTGCCTGGAATGAGCTTGGTCGTGTCACTCTGGCCAGCTCATCCTTAATTTCTTCATTCAATCCTCTCCTGAACAGGGTAAAACTCGCCTCAGTGGATCAGTCGGCTTCCTTTGCCAGTTGTTTAAATCAGGTAACAAACGTGAGCATATCCTGGGCCCCTTGCTGAAAGTCTAACAAGCGTTCTTGTGCGCTATAGACCTGCCCAGGGCGGTCAAACATGTCTTTTAGGGCACGTATAAACTCATCATAACCGTCCAGGAGGGCATCGCTGGAGTTAACAAGGGGAGTGGCCCAAGTTAAGGCATTCCCGGAAAGGTGAGATATTATAAAACCCACCTTGGCCCTGGGGGTCGCAAAATAGTAAGGCTTGAAGGTAAAATGAACCAAGAACGAATCCAGGAATGCACGAAGGGTCTTTGCGGAGCCGTCGTATTTATCCACGACTCCGCCCAGTATAACACTCTCTTTTGTAGCAGAATCCTGGGATAGCACCAATTGTTTGAGAGCGGCGTTCTCCACTTTCAGATTCTGTACCTCGGTTGATAGTTCCTGCATACCACGCATCAAGTCCTGCACGGCAGCCTCCATGTCGATATCACTTTCGATTAGGTGGCGTCTCAAACTGTCAAGGAGTTCCCCCCTTCTCACCTGAATCCGTTCTTTACCGGTGTTCTTGGAGGCTGCCTTCTTTCGGATGGATCGGGTTTTGAAGAAGGCGGCCCGTGTCTCTGCCGAATCCAGAATGCGTTCAGTTTTCCAAGAGGTCGAATCCAGGAATCCAGGAGGCAAGGTAAGTTCGCTAGAACTAGAATCCAGGAGGATAGAGAAGGGGGGGAGTTCCAGGAAGGGATAGCGGAGTGGAAAGAAGAAGAACCGCGAGCTACGGAGCACACGTCTGGTCGCTAATCGCTATAGCATTGAGATGCGCGGAGCCGCGGAAGGCGTGGTCTAGAAATAGAGAAGGTTACGTCCAACGCATGGAGCGAGAAGGGAATGCGTTGGACGGCCATATTGGAGGTATTAGTTAGTTTAAGTCTGTTGTGACAAGGACCATGAGGCCCAAAAGGGGCGCACACTGCGATTCATGACACCTTTTGTTACTTATTTCCCTTTTTCAGCCTTTTCTACTTTCCTTTTGCTTACCTGCTTTCCTTCTTGACAGTTCTTACCCATTTCGCTTTCTTACCTACTTCCTTGTCCCTTCTTTCCTGCTCCGCTTACCTTCTTCCCTCGTCACTCCTCTTCCTGGATCCCCTATCGCCGTTACCTCACAGTCCATCTTTGGGAATCCGCTGCCTTCCTTGGTCCACATCCGTTGCCTTCCTTGGTCCAACGGCTTCTTCAGAACCAAGTACTGGAAACAAGCATAGTAATCGGCTTACTGATCCCGCATAAGACTCATCAGGGTTTTTTGTGCCTTTTAAGGCTTTTTCCCTGGATTTGGGGCAAGCTCCCTTGGGTCCGCCTGACGGTTATAGATCACAGTCAAGGTGGCCTCAGGTGGAGAGCGTCCTTTTCTCTAAGAAAGAAAGAATGGGAAAAAGCCAGAGAAGACTGAAGAGGATCCTAAACTTCGCAAGAAGGGAAGGAGGAGAGATAGAGAACCAACCAAGACTCACACACCGGAAACTTCAGGTGAGGAGACACAGGGGGAGGTACTTGCAGATCTTGACAGCTTGCAGTGCCAACAAAAACCCATGGCGTCTCTTGAACAATTCCAAGAATTGGTCAACGGCATCCAAGCTCTTCAAGCAGAAGTCCAGAATCTTCATGCCGAGAACCAAAACCTAAAACAACAAATAACTGCCAGAGAAGAAACTCGTGGAGATTTACCCCCCTAGTGTTTTCCTTTGGCAAGTATGAGGGGAATCCTAAGACTTTAAAGGAGTTCCTGGGCGCTTGCACAGTATATTTCACCTTCCGCCCCAAGGCATATGAATCTGTAGTATTTACCATCTGACAGAAGCTGCCTGATCTGTATGAGACATGCCTGATCATGGTATGGTGAGTAGCATTAGAACACTTGGAACGCAGGTGTTAATAGAGTTCTGGAAGGAAGCACGAAATTGAAATGATAACTGTCCAGCTCCCGATAGTATAGGTTGTCTCCCTCCTCCATTCCTTATATATATTACTATACTTATGTTATTATATCATTTGACCCAATAAATATATTTAACTGTATAATTGCCTCATGTATTCATGATATATTACTCGGACACTTCAAGTGGCGACGAGGATGGGATGCGTTGAATTTACGCGGCGTCGAAGTACACGGAGCTGCTCCGCTCATGCCCGAGCGTAGAAGCGGCCCCGTTTCAACGTTCCTGAAGGTAACGTTTGGCAGCTCCAGTGCGGCACATGAAGATTAGGATGTTCCGTGATATGATCACTAAGCCGCTGCAGTATTTAGTGTAAACCAATCTGTTTACATTGACTGCGGAGTTCGCGCATGCGCACAACGCGCTTGTACAGGAGAACTGCCTTAAAGGTGCAGTACACATGATTTTTCCGACGTAATGCTACAATTTAGGCACTTCGACAGTGCTGAGTAAGTATTGTCAGAGGAAGTGTTTGTAATAACATTATATGAGTGATCTCTTCTACTGACTAAGGTTATACTTATCTATCCAACCTCAGAAGGTGCATTGGGAACAAGTTTTGATTGAAAATATACTTGCACAATGGCAGGGATTGTGTAGGAAGTGCCCATATACCTAAACACAACCTGATATAGTGCAAGTTGGATCCTAAGGAGCAGCAAAATATATACAGTTTTTTTTGTTGTGGTTTACATAACATAATCTGTCATGGCATTCAGCAGTGTGCCTCCACCTGCTTTCTTCATGCCCAGCACTGACGAACCAGCTTTACCTTGGAAAAGGTGGATAAAATCGTTTGAACATTATGCTGGTGTCATATGTGGTACTAATTGCAGTGCAGAAAAAAGGAAATCATTACTCTTGCACTGTTTGGGTCCTGTTGGACAAGAAAAATATGAAACACTTCCAGAATTACCAGAAGATGAGAGTGTGGATCTGAATGAATACCAGTTAGCGGTAAAGAAAATTGATAAACATTTTGAAAAAAAAGTGAGCATAATTCTAGAGCGTTATAAGTTTGGCAAACGCACACAGGAGGAGGGAGAGAGTGTGGAAAAGTTTGTCACTGCATTAAGGAAACTGGCAAAATCATGCAATTTCAATGAGCAATTGGACGAGAGACTCAGAGACCAATTTATGTTGGAGTGTCGCAGTAGCAAAGTAAGGGAAAGGTTGTGGTCAGAAAGTGATCCTTCCCTTGACACTGTTCTTAGAGTAGCAAAAGAAGTAGAGCACACTGAGGAGTGTGTTAAAGAATTGGAGAACAAGATGAAACAAGTAAAAATAGGAAACAGTAATAGTAAAATACATGACACACATGATGAGGAGTCGATTTCAATGATCAATAATGACACCGCTAAGAGGAGATCTGTCACTAAACAATATAATTCAACGAGAGCGGATAGAAGATCAAGCAAATATGGTCAGAAGGGTCCATCATATGAAGTTTCTAAGAAAAACCATAAAGAGAATCAATTAAGGAAAATGGAAAAAAAACGTCAAGGAAAGTGTTACAGATGTGGCAATGTGAATCACTGGGCTGATGACCCAGACTGTCCAGCATTAAAGATCATTTGTAACAGATGCAAAGGAAAAGGTCATTTCTCAAAATGTTGCAGATTTAGCGACAGTGCCATGAATTGGATAGGAGATAACTCTGATAGTGATCGTAGTGAAATGGAAATTCAAGATGATTGTGTATGCACTATAACTGACGATGATGATGAAGAAGTATTGGAAAGTCCCAGGGCAACGGTGTCGATTGATGGCAATGAAGTATGCATGATGATTGATACGGGTGCAAAGTATACGCTCCTGCCGAAGCAATTTTGGAACAGGAATAAACATGAATATTTGCATGAGACAGACATCAATCCAAGGGCATATGGAGGTGTGAGAATTAATGTCATTGGTTGGCATTGGGGAAGGTTGAAATTTAAGAACAGAAGTGCAAAAGGAAAAATATATATTACAAGCGAAGGGAAGACTGCCCTACTCAGCTGGACTCACCAGAGTAAATTACAAGTGAAAGTGGACTCAACCAGTGAGGAATCAGTCTTGGCTATAAACAGTGGAAGTACTGAATCGATTAATGGTGGTGATATTATACGTAAGGCTGGGCTGCTAAAGGTCTTCCGAGATAATATAGGGTGTCTTAAAGGCTATACTCATCAAATATTGCTAAAGCCAAATAAAAAACCCATAGCTCAAAGGTTGAGAAGCATTCCTTTAGCGTTACGAGAAGAAGTCAGCAAGGAGATAAAGAAGTTAGAAGAAGATGGAATCATAGAAAGTATTGATGCCAGTGAGTGGGTTTCTCCACTTGTAGTAATAAGAAAAAAGTCAGGAAAACTTAGGATTTGTGTTGATTTACGTGAATTGAACAAATGTGTCATACCTGATCGTCATCCGTTACCAAATATACAAGAAGTTGTTTCTACCATTGGGCCTTCTAAAATATTTTCGACGTTAGATTTGTCATCTGCTTATCATCAGATTAAATTGCATAGAGATTCGAGGAAACTGACTGCGTTCATAACTCATGATGGTTTGTATCAATTTAAAAGAATGCCTTTTGGATTAGTGTCAGCCGCATCAGTCTTCCAGAAGGTTATGTATGGTATGTTCAAGGATATCAATGGAGTGGTTTGTTTTCAAGATGACATATTAATTCATGCTGCCACTCAAGAATTGCATGACAAGAAATTATTACATGTATGCAGAAAGTTGTATGATGCTGGCATGACTTTGAGCAAAGACAAGTGCAAGATAAATTGCAAAGAGATCGAATATTTGGGACATAAAATTACGGCAGAAGGAATTTTTCCAAAGCCTCAATTGGTCAACACTATTGTGGGAATGCCAAGCCCAAGCAATAAGGATGAGATTCGGACATTTATTGGCATGGCTGAATGTTACTCAAAATTTGTCAAGGATTTTGCCATACACACTGTTCCATTAAGAGAGGCACTCAAGAGGAAAGTGTTCGAGTGGAATGTGGAATGTGAAAGTGAATTCAAATTCATAAAGGATGCAATAAATTCTGCTCCTGCATTAAAGAACTTTTGTACTAATGACAAAATTGTAATCACTACAGATGCTAGCAATATAGGATTGGGAGCTGTATTGTCACAGGAGAAGAATGGACAGGAAGCAGTAATTGCTTTCGCATCGAGATTGCTCAAGGGAGCAGAGATTTCATATGCCACTATAGAAAAGGAGGCTTTAGCTATCAAGTGGGCAGCTGACAAATTTAGAAGCTTTATATGGGGCAACCAAGTTGAGTTTCGAACTGATCACAAGCCTCTAACTTATGTGTTCATGTCAAAAGGTCTCAATAAAGTATCCAACAGAATGAGAAGATGGGTCATGATGCTGCAAGAGTTCAATTATACTGTGACATACGTTCCAGGAATAAAGAATGTGTCTGCTGATTGTTTATCTCGATTAACCAACATTTCTGAGATTGTTGATGAGGATGAAGACATGGAGGTGGTATTTTGTGTGGAAAATTCTTCTATATCCAAAGATGTTTGGGATCAGGCTGAATGTAATGATAATAACATCAAGAAATTGAAAGAATTGATTCAAAGTCATGATTCCATGAAGAAATCTAAATTTGAGGGGGCTGATCTTAGTCCTTTCTGGACGGTTGCAGATGAACTACATGTACATGGAAAATTTGTAATGAGAGGAGATAAAGTCATTCCGCCGACGGATCTGCGGTTGAAGATTATAGAACTGGGTCATGAGGGTCATCAAGGAGTGATAAAGACTAAGCAAAGAATTAGGAATGACTATTGGTGGCCTGGTTGTGACCTGCAAATTGAACGTTATATTAGGGAATGTATCCTTTGTTGTGATGATGAAAAAAAATGTGTGGGTTCCAGACAACCAATGGTTACTACTGATATTCCTAATAGTGTGTGGAGGGATATAAGCATGGATATTGTAGGTCCCGTATGTTGTAAAGGTGTACAAAAGTATTGCTTGGTAGTCATAGATCTTCTCACCAGGTGGGCAGAGATTTTAATTACTCCTAGTGTTACGGGTAAAACTGTGGTGGAATTTTTATCAAATATATGTGAGAGGGAAGGTTATCCGGGAAGCATCCTCTCTGATAACGGTACTCAATTTATTTCTAAGGAAGTGGCTGATTTTTGTAAAAAATTTGCCATTGAGCACAAAACTAGCTCAATTTATCATCCACAAACTAATGGAACAGTGGAACGATTTAATAAGATCCTGAAAGAAACCATCAGAATGGCGTGGGCCAATGGGTTAGATTGGGAGGATGCTCTTAAGGAGAAAGTAATTGCTCATCGCTTCACCCCACATACCAGTACAGGAGTCTCTCCTTTTGAGCATAGCAGAGGAAGAAAGGCAAACACCAAATTGGCTCCCATTTGGCTTATTAAAGGTAGTAAAGAAATAGAAAAGAAGTTAGTTAGTGCTAGAAAGAAAATCAGGGAAACACAAAAGAGAAACAAGGTTAATTACGATAAGAAAGTACGTAACAACAAGTATGATATGCGTAAGGCTGTTGGTAAGTTTGTTAAAGTGTTACTGCCTCTTGCTCTAAGAAATGGACCATGCAAATGGTCCAATCCTATTAGGGTGATAGAGGCGTTTCGCAATGCTGTCAGAACAGAAGACAATAGGATATGGAATGTAGAAAGAATTTGGATGTGTGAAAGTGATGAGGGTAACAGGAAAAAAGTGAAAGATATAGACCAGAATACAGTTAAAAATGCTAAGGTGTCTAGAAATTCAAGCAGTAGTGCTAAAAGTAAAGTAAGTAGTACTGTTGAGAGGAGAGATAATGGCAAATCTGAGCAGTTCAATCTTTCCTTGCCAAGCACCTCCAGACATGGAGCATGTATGTCCCGATCTGGCAGATCATATCGACTACCGAAGAAGATGGAGGACTATGTGGAGTTCAAATGAACCAGCTGGAATGAGTGCCACAGCAGTTGTACATAGCTTGTGAATAGTGCAAAGGGAAAACGTGTGTTCCATAGCAATTGTACATAGTTGGGAATAGTGTAAATGGAAATTGTTTTGTTAGTACAATATAAAAGGAGGGAGATGTGTAGTATTTACCATCTGACAGAAGCTGCCTGATCTGTATGAGACATGCCTGATCATGGTATGGTGAGTAGCATTAGAACACTTGGAACGCAGGTGTTAATAGAGTTCTGGAAGGAAGCACGAAATTGAAATGATAACTGTCCAGCTCCCGATAGTATAGGTTGTCTCCCTCCTCCATTCCTTATATATATTACTATACTTATGTTATTATATCATTTGACCCAATAAATATATTTAACTGTATAATTGCCTCATGTATTCATGATATATTACTCGGACACTTCAGAATCTGATCGAGCCAAGGTGGGGTCTGTGGTAACAAACTTGACGGGAAACACCTTGGCTTGGGCACCCCCTTTGATTCTCAAGATGATCCAGCCATTAACGATTACCCTCAGTTCACTCAACTTCTGAAGACCAGATTCGGACGTGCAGAGGTCCAGTACTCTGTCTATGAGGCTTTACTTGACATCCGACAGGGGTCACAGGATGCCCAAACTTACGCCTCCTCTTTTAGCAGATTGGCTACCGAAGTGGCCTGGCCCGACTCTGCCCACCAGACCCTCTTTCGCCGCGGGCTACATGAAGATTTAAAGGACGAACTAGCGAGAGTAGCCCGACCTGATTCATTCAGAGACCTAGTCACGCTTACCCTCCAGCTGGAATATCATCTGCAAGAAAGAAGACAGGAGAGACGAAGGACCAAGATCCCTCTCTCTTCCGGAATGCTAGCCACGAGTCCTCCTAGAAATGCTCAATCTGAAGAACCTATGCAAATAGGAACCTCCCGAGGTCCCTTAACACCGGAAGAACGAACGTATCGCAAGGACCAGGGACTCTGCATGTACTGCGGATCTTCTAAGCACCTGCTTCGGAACTGTCCCGAAGTCCCACCCAGACGGTCGGGAAACGCATCTCCCCGGTCCTGAGCAGGGATAGGATCCGGGCAGAGAAGGCGAGTCCCTGCAATATGAATCAACATGAGATCCCTTCTGACAACCATCGCCTTATGGTTTTTTCAATGACTTTGATCTTCGGAACAGGCCCTCCGATTGAAACCCTCACCATGTTAGACTGCGGAGCCGCGGGTAACTTTATAGACACTCATTGGGCTCAAGAACACCAAATCCCTCTTATGCAAAAGGAAAGCCCCACCCCAGTTGAAGGGGTTGATGGCTCCCCATTGTCTTCTGGACCCATCACCCAAGAAACCGGTATAGGCAAGATGTCTCTACTACAACATCAAGAACAACTCTCATTTGACATCATCAGGGCGGCCCATTTTCCGGTGATATTGGGAATCCCGTGGTTACGCTGCCATAATCCTCAGATCTGCCATAATCCTCAGATAGACTGGACTGCAAATATCATCCTCTTCGATTCCTCCTATTATACGCAGCATTGCCTCCCTCTGGCTCACCCCACTTCCACAGCTAGTCTTTCAGTTCCTGTATCCACTTCAGTGGTACAGTCGATTCCCCCATACTGTCAACAATATGCAGACATCTTTGAAGACAAGCTACCTTGATCTTTGCCTCCTCATCGGGCTGAAGACTGCAGCATTGATTTGAAGCCGGGAGCTTCAGTACCGTTTGGCCGTATGTATCCCATGTCTCTCCCTGAAAGAAGGGTGCTCAAGGAGTATCTAGAAGCCAATTTGCAGAACGGGCTGATACGGGAATGTCACTCCTCAGCGGGGGCCTCTATGTTTTTCATTCCTAAGAAGGGTACTATCGAGTTGAGGCCTTGTATTGACTATCGTGGGCTCAATAGCCAGACCATTCGAGACCGATATCCGATGCCCTTAATAAAGGAGGTCCTGAAGGCGGTTGAGGGAGCCTAGATCTTCACAAAGCTGGATTTGCGTGGGGCATATCATTTGTTGAAAATCCGAGAGGGCGATGAATGGAAAACGGCCTTCCGCACTCCTTTAGGACATTTTGAGTATAGAATGATGCCATTTGGCCTGGTCAATGCCCCAGCAATATTTCAACGTTTTGTCGACAAGATATTTTCAGACTTAGTCATCAGTTCGCAGATCACAAAATTCCAATTGTAAAGTCCATGAAGCTTAATACAGAAATAGGCTCAAAATCCAATTTATTGTTCTCTAAACAGCCGACACGTGTTTCGACCTGTTCAGGTCGTTCTCAAGGCTGTACATTTGTACACAAAATAAAAGTAAGCATGTATAAAGATAATCAAACCACAAAGATTCAAACATGATGACACAAATAGAAAAAGAAATTGACATACCAGTGTTTCAATGTATGGATGTAGCCAATGTAAACAAAAGAATGCCCCAAGGTAAAATAAAAGAAAACAAAAATTAGGGCATGCTAATTGAGCGTGAGAAAAAAACATAAATCATTGCAGTACACAATATGTATGTGGGAAGTTGCAACATACCGTGATTCCAATGAAATATTGTTCAGGGTAATGTGTTGAACAGCACAATTGCTACCTATAATAATAATAAGGTAACCAATTAAGAGATAAGCCTCTGCTGTCTGTAAACTAAAGATGAGCGAATATACAAATTAATCAATAAAAGAAAAAAAAAAAAGGGTAACTTACCCTCAATGGGTATATGACTCAGTGCAAGAAACGATATATCTACAATATAAAGAAATTGTGTAAAATCTCTGCAGAGTATTTGGAAACAATTAATAACAAACCAATATCCAAAGAGTTGCCTATAACTATACCTGATGCTGGTAGCTCAATGTAGTAACGGGGTCAAATCCCCCTCTCCAGAACTTTAATAGAAGTATTCGCACTGGCACCAACCTTAACAAGTGATAACTTCATTGATACTTTTCATAAAGCTATGACTAAAGATATATATCTCCTTCTGGACAAACCATCAAAAAAGAACAAATATCATAATTTGGATACACAGGAGCTATCAGCTTTAAAACAACTAGAGGACAATCCCGCTATTACCATCAAGGAAGCCGATAAAGGTGGCAACATTTTGTTACTTAACACACATGACTATATTCAGATGGGACTAAAGCACTTACAAACGCCAGGCTGCTATATCAAACTTAGTAAAAATCCTACCAAACAAATTGTATCAGATCTCCAAACCTTGATCGAACAATGGTACACATTAGGATTCCTGACTGATGACGAAAAGACATTTCTTACCATTACTGACCCAACTATGCCAATTCTGTATTTTTTGCCCAAAATACACAAGCATTTTGATACTCTGCCAGAAGTGAGGCCGATTATGAGCGGCATAGGGTCGGTTACGGAAGCAATTTCACAGTATCTAGATGAAATATTTCAGCCTTTTGTTGTGAAAATGAGTACCTACATTAGGGACAGCATTCAAATTTTACAATATTTGCAAACTGTTAAATGGCAACCCACCTTTCGTCTGGCTACCCTTGATGTTTCAGCATTATATTCCAATATCAAACATGACTTAGCTGTTCAGTCAATTGAATACGTTTTTCGCAATTCATCTGCATCCTAATATAGCCACATACAAATGGTTATAGCATTCTTGCAATTTGTGCTTACCAATAATGTGTGTATCTTTAACAATGTGTACTATTTACAGTCAAAAGGAGTTGCCATGGGCGCCAAATTTGCACCATCTCTGGCCATTTTGTTTATGTCCTTCTATGAAGAAACCCATGTTCTGAACAAACTAGAATATGACAATGTACTGGTGTGTTGGAAAAGGTACATAGATGATGTTTTTATAATTTGGCAAGGCATCACTGACTCTTTTGATGATTTTGTTACTCATGTTAATGCCAATAATTTTGGAATTACTCTGTCTGGTCACTCAAGTCCCACTAACATTACTTTTCTTGACTTAGAAATCTTTATTGAAAACAACACAGTGCATACTAGAACATTTCGTAAACCTACCTCTGTTAATGCCATATTGCATGCTAAAAGCTGTCATCAGAGAACTACCATACATAATATTCCTTGTGGTGAGTTCTATAGGGCGAGAAGAAACTGTTCTAAAGATATAGATTTTCAAACAGAATGTACACAGCTTAACTATTGCTTCAAGCAACGAGGTTATCCTGCTTCAGCAATATCTAAAGCATCACATAAATATCAATCTGTCAAACAGGCGGACTTGTTAAGCACTAAAAATCATACAGATAGTCAGCAGAGACCTGTTCCTTTAATCACGCAGTACACTAACGATTCTTCAACTTTATACAAGTTAGCTTCCAAGCATTGGCATTTGCTTAAACTGGACACAGATCTTACACCATATGTCTCAGACAGACCTAATTTTGTTTTCACTAAGGCTAATACTCTGCGCAATAAACTTAGTCCTTCATTACTGGATTTACCTGATACTGACAAACAACCTGGTTGCAGAACAAAAAAGGTTTTTACAAATGCAGCAATTGTAATCAGTGTCAATATGCATACCAAAGTTGTCAGACATTTGTAGATTGCAATGATATTCAAATTACAATTAGAGATTTTATCAATTGTAAGACCAGATTTGTAGTCTATGCAATCATTTGTATTTGTAACAAATTATATATAGGAAGCACGATCAGACAATTGAGAATACGCATAAGGGAACATCTGTCAAGTCTTAACAAAACCGGTGCTAACCTGCCTTTAGCCTTACATTGGCAAACAGAACACCAGTTAGCCAAAAAAACAGACATACGGTTTTTGGGTCTGGCCAGAGCATCTACTGGTAAACGTGGTGGTGATCTTTGTGTGAAATTAAGGAGACTAGAATGTAAACTCATTTGTCATTTTAGATGTACTTCACTTGGACTCAACTCAGACCATGAAATGCATGTTTTCCTATAATGTTTTATTTTCTCTATTTACATTATGCTTGCCTTGCCAATGGATGCCTTTACTCTAATTGCCACTAATTTTTGGTCATTTAATATCCTTACTATTGTTCCACACTTTGTCATTTTGTTGCAGCTTTAACGTACTATTGCACATTTGGCTTGAAACCATATATAATGTATGTGATTGAACTGTGACCATTTTGAATTGCGTAAATGCTCAATTGTATACTTTACTACTTGCTTATCCCTGCTTACCCTGCGGGCAATCAACTCTAAATATTGTCTTTGTGGACACAGATGCGATATGTTGTGGGAACTTGTACACTGCCTTTCGGAAAGCTTACATTCACCTTCATTACTTATGTATTCAATTACAGCAACATACCACTACTATAATCAGCCGCATCTGAAACGCATCAATGAGGCGGATTGACGCTTTTGCGGCATGTACACGTATTACGTCGCACGCAAAACGGGCGCATGATGACACGCACATGGCCCTACTCTTACTTTGTATTGCCATTCAGACTGAGTCTGGCGCTCGGCGCCAATGTTAATATACTTGATAGGGTTTTGACCCTGTTATTACTGATTAGCTTTCGGTATTGGGTGCAGTTTACTCTTTGAACCGCAATAATTACGCAGGATGATGTCACTACGGTGCATGTGCGCGTGACGTCACTCGCAAAACGTGCGCGTGACGTCACGCACGCAGCCTCATTTTCACTTTGCTAGATCTACTTACACGGAGCTTGCGGCACGCCGCCAGTGCGAATACTTCTATTAAAGTTCTGGAGAGTGGGATTTGACCCCGTTACTACATTGAGCTACCAGCATCAGGTATAGTTATAGGCATCTCTTTGGATATTGGTTTGTTATTCATTGTTTTCAAATACTCTGCAGAGATTTTACACAATTTCTTTATATTGTAGATATATCGTTTCTTGGACTGAGTCATATACCCATTGAGGGTAAATGACCCTTTTTTTTTTTTGTTATTGATTAATTCGTATATTCGCTCATCATTAGTTTACAGACAGTAGAGACTTATCTCTTAATTGGTTACCTTATTATTATTATAGGTAGCAATTGTGTTCTTCAACACATTACCCTGAACAATATTTCATTGGAATCACGGTATGTTGCAACTTCCCACACACATATTGTGTACTGCAATGATTTATGCTTTTTTCTCACGCTCAATTAGCATACCCTAATTTTTGTTTTCTTTTATTTTACCTTGGGGAATTCTTTTGTTCACATTGGCTACATCCATACATTGAAACACTGGTATGTCAATTTATTTTTCTATTTGTGTCATCATGTTTGAATCTTTGTGGTTTGATTATCTTTATACATGCTTACTTTTATTTTGTGTACAAATGTACAGCCTTGAGAACGATCTGAACAGGTCGAAACACGTGTCGGCTGTTTAGTGAACAATAAATTGGATTTTGAGCCTATTTCTGTATTAAGCTTTATGGACTTTACAATTGGAATTTTGGGATCTGCGCACTGATGACTTCTTCCGTATTTAATCCTATGTTTAACTGTACTGGTGTTTACTAGGTGACATCAGTGGAAGGTTATCAGAGCAGCAGGCCATCTAACTTTCTCTAATTTTGGTATCAACCAGCGCACTGGCTATTTACGACCCCCAGTCTGTCTCACATCTATTTTCAGACTTACTGTACTCATCGTTGGTGGTATATCTAGACGATATATTGGTCTTCTCCACTACACCTTCTGAACACCGAAGACATGTCACAGAGGTGCTCCAAAGACCGAGAGACCATGAATTGCTAGTGAAGCCCGAGAAGTGTGACTTTGAGGTGTCTTCCATTCGTATCTGGGCTTTATCCTCTCTCAGGAAGGGATTCAGATGGATCCAGAGAAGTTAAGGCCGTGTTGCAATGGCGCATTCCAAGGAACGTGAAGGACATCCAACGGTTCCTTGGTCTTGCTAACTTCTATAGAAGATTCATCCCAAACTTTTCTGAAACCGTATTACCCATTACTCAGCTGTTAAAGAAAGGAAGACGATTTGAATGAGATCAGGCAGCAGATCAAGCATTTCTGCAACTCAAGAAATCCTTTACCACAGCTCCAATTTTAATCCAACCTAACCAATCCTTACCTTTTATAGTTGAGACAGATGCCTCCGGGGGAGCGATAGGGGCGGTACTGTTACAGAAAAGGGAGGACGGCGAGGAACATCCAGTGGCTTACTACTCCAGGACACTCACTCCCAGTGAAATAAACTATTCTGTTCTAGAAAAGGAGCTTTTGGCCATTCGCCAAGCTTGCATAGAATGGAGACACTTGCTACAAGGATCGGCCCATCCATTTTTAGTACAAACGGACCATCGCAATTTAAGAGTGTTACAGCAAATGGAATACCGCAATTCCAGGCATGCCCATTGGGCATACTTTTTTCCCAATATGATTTCGAGATCTCCTACAGTCCAGGGAAAGAGAATGTATTGGCTGATGCGTTATCCCGAAGCCTAGAAGAAGAAGACAAGGTTAAGGTCCCTCCGAAGGAAGACTATATCCTATCAGGGAAAAGGTTTGTCAGAGTCATTAATTCTTTCCTGCAGGCGGTGGAACAGGCCTCTAAGGTGACATCAGATCCGTCTTTGCTATGAACCGACTTGGAAAGGAGGGGACCATTCTACTTCTACCAAGGAAGATTGTACCTACCTGCTAAGGACCTACAGATAAAAGCAATGTCTTAGTGTCACGATCTCCCATCAGCCGGGCATAAGGGCCGTGCCACTACGTTACACCTGTTGTCTAGGCAATTCTGGTGGCCTAACATGCATCAGGATGCCAAGGAGTGTGTGGCTAGTTGTCCTGTATTTGCTTCTAATAAATACTCAGTATCCAAGCCCTTGGGTCTCCTACACCATGAACGTTTACTGTCTCAACCCTGGGAACTAATCTCGACAGATTGTATAGTCGACCTACCGGCCTCGATGGGCTGTACCACAATTATGGTCACAGTGGACTCCCTGAGTAAACGGGCACACTTTCTCCGCTCCCAAGTCTTCCTTCTGCTCCTGAAGCAGCTGCAGTGTTCCTGAGAGACGTAGTCAGACTTCACGGTATACCCCGGAGTATCATATCTGACAGGGGTACTCAGTTTACATCAGAAATTTGGTCTGCTATGTGTAAATCCCTGGGCATCAAGCGCTCCCTCTCCTCGGGCTACCATCCTTAAAGCAACGGACTCACGGAACAACTTAATGCCACCCTTGAACAGTACCTCTGTTGCTTTTGTAGCCAAGAACAAGAGAGATGGGCTTCATTTCTATCCATGGCTGAGTTCACGTATAATAACTCAAGACATTCCGCGACTGGGGTTAGCCCCTTCCTATTTACATATGGGTACCATCCCAGACACATTCCCTTCTTCAGATTACCAACTACCACCGTCCCATCAGTGGATAAACATTTAGAAGATCTAAGATGCTTACAGAGAGATGCCAAATTAAAGTTGGAGGCTAGCAGAACTCAATACAAGAAGCAAGCAGATAGCAAAAGGCTGCCTAATCCCTACTGGTCACCAGGTACAAGGGTGTGGTTGTTCACTAAATTTCTTCCCCGATGGTCACATGCTGGGAAATTCACTGCCCGGTACATAGGTCCTTACCTCATCGAATCACAAGTCAATCCTGTGGCCTTTCGCTTGAAACTACCACCCAGTCTGAAGAGGATCCACCCGGTATTTCATACCTCATTGCTGAAGGCATATATACCAGACTCCTATGGTTGCAAGAAAGTCCGACCAATGACTTATAAGAACCCGCCACCAGAGGAGTTTGAGGTGGAAAGATTGGTGGACTCCCGGTATCCGCATGGTACCCTCCAGTATCTGGTTCATGGAAAGGGTATCCAGAAGAAGAACGCACCTGGGAACCAAGAAACCATATCCATGCCCGAAGACTGCTCAGGCGTTTTCATCGCCTCCACCCGGGTAAACCTGGTGGAGGCCCGCTGAGGAGGGGGCATACTGTCACGGTTCGACCATGGAAACTCTGGTGCAAATGGCGGCTTCATTAGGCCGCCGCGGGATCGGTAGCAGTGCTCTAGCTGTTTCCCTGCTCAGGTATATAAAGCGACCACGCCCCCTTTCCGACATGCTGCAACTTTTTGTGTCTGTTCGCGTCGGTCCGTCCTGTGCGTTGTTGTGCCATTTAGTCTCTGCCCGAGACCAGCCTTGAACATTCCAGTTCTGCCGCTGCCTTATTTTCTGCTTTTGTTCCTTTCCTGTCTGCTTTCTGTTGTCGCGCGCTCCGGGCTTTCCGTTCCATCTCTTGCGTCCACTTGCTACAATACTTGTTTCTGCCCTGCTTTCCCAGCTTACTCCTCCCCTTTCTCGTTTAGGACCTTTTGTTACTTATTTCCCTTTTTCAGCCTTTTCTACTTTCCTTTTGCTTACCTGCTTTCCTTCTTGACAGTTCTTACCCATTTCAGTTTTTTTCCTTCTTCCTTGTCCCTTCTTCCCTGCTCCGCTTACCTTCTTCCCTCGTCACTCCTCTTCCTGGATCCCCTATCGCCGTTACCTCACAGTCCATATTTGGGAATCCGCAGCCTTCCATGGTCCCCATCCGTTGCCTTCCTTGGTCCAACAGCTTCTTCAGTACCAAGGAGCTGGAAACAAGCATAGTAATCTGCATACTGATCACGCATAAGACTCATCAGGGTTTTTTGTGCCTTTTAAGGCTTTTTCCCTGGATTTGGGGCGAGCTCCCTTGGGTCCGCCTGACGGTTATAGATCACAGTCAAGGTGGCCTCAGGTGGAGAGCGTCCTTTTCTCTACGAAAGAAAGAAGGGGAAAAAGCCAGAGAAGACTGAAGAGGATCCTAAACTTCACAAGAAGGGAAGGAGGAGAGATAGAGAACTAACCAAGACTCACACACCGGAAACTGCAGGTGAGGAGACACAGGGGGAGGTACTTGCAGATCTTGACAGTCTGCTACGTCTTTGCCGTCAGTGGACATCCTGATCAAGAAACTGCAAGATACACATAAGAATGTATTTGACATCTTAGTGCAAACCAAGGCACGGCAGGAACATTTCGCCAGCAGACGCAGGACACCTGAATCATCCTACACCGTTGGGGACAAGGTCTGGCTCAGTACTCACAATTTGCCCCTATGTAATTGTCCCCAGGAATTCGCACCTCGTTTTATGAGTCCTTTTGATATCTTCAAGAAGGTGCCTCCTGTGGCTAGAGTTGAAACGTGGGGGTGAGTAGGTCATTGTGTGTCTATAGATTAGAAGTACACATGTGACATTACTAGTCACTGACACTAAGAAATAGGGATGACACTATATCCTGATGGTTTTTATGTATGTTTTTTAGATTGAAAATTGGCCTATACGTTTCTGAAAAGGACGGATCTACTACTCCTTGCCCTACATCCTGAAGAAGGTCTTTTTGACCGAAACACGTGTCGACGATTCTGTGAACAATCTGGAAAAATAAAATACCAGACGAGATACGACACCTGATACTATGGACTGGGTCATGGGTCATTAACAATTGTTACAACTGAAGGAAATTCTGTGTAGTATTATTAGTACACAATGCATTAGATGCCAAATTGGTTTTATATAGGAATGTACGAATTAGTAAGTATGGGATTGTGAATGAATGTTTGAGATATGAAAGGTATAATGATGGAATTAATTAATTGTTTTATACTATACATACAATTATTTTGTCATATGTTTATTGATTAAAATTTATAATTACTGAATAATCTATGTGTCATCCCGTTCTACTGGTTCACCTTTTGCTTTAATTTCCTGTGGCTTTTCGACTTCATCTTCCATCCACCTGTCATAATTGAAATTGAGTACTGTGAAGAAGATGATCATGGAGAGTCATACCATCATTCGGAAGAAGCAGAGTGAGCGGTCTAGCTTTTCTCGAGATGCCATTTGCCCGAATTAATACAGCTTGTCGGTGGGAGATCAAAAGGAACTCGGCTGTGAGATGGCATGTGAATGATCCGCTGAGGAGGAACTGCAGGACTCCTGCACCGGGCGGGCTGAGAGAAGCGAAAGGGGAAGAAGCCACAAAGCAAGGAGAATCCAAATGCCGTCCAAGCAGGAGAGACCGTACGAGTTGCTGCCGAGACGTACCTCGGGGCACCACAGGCTCTGGTGAACCGCTTGCAAGGCAGGACATGCAGCCGGGCAGAGAGAGACGCCTCTGGAAACCGCTGCAGTCCCTGCCATTCACCAGGGAGCTGCTGGGGCCTCGAAGAGCAGCACAGCGGCTGAGACAATGCTGGTACCTATAAAGGGTAAGGAAACAGGTACACAGGTTTTGCAGGAGGCGTTGGAGGTTCTGAAGAACTAGAGAGTGACTA
The DNA here is from genome assembly GCF_040938575.1 of Ambystoma mexicanum. Lineage (NCBI taxonomy): Eukaryota > Metazoa > Chordata > Amphibia > Caudata > Ambystomatidae > Ambystoma > Ambystoma mexicanum. The sequence goes on along the minus strand of NC_090938.1, from coordinate 701,877,454 downwards.
TAAACATTGTAGAAAGAGGGTCTGGGAAACTGAAGGAACATTGCGAGTCTGGGACCCGCACCCATAAGGAAATGAAAGTATAAGACGGTTGGGGACCCTGAGAATCCCCAAGAGAAGATAATCATATGTTTGGCAGGAGAGTGAACCAAACGTATATCATAACGATTTGCGAGTCTGGGACCTGCACTCCTATAACAATCTGGGAGCAAACAAGATAACGGGATTATGTGTTTGGCAGGAGAGTGAACCAAACACCTACGATAACACAGGAAAAGGTAAAACGGAGGAGTCATATGTTTGGCAGGAGAGTGAACCAAACTTATATCATAACGAATTGCGAGTTTGGGACACGCACCCTTATGAAATACAAGCACCTAGTGAAAGGAAGGAAAAGATGGTCTGAGACCCACGTGAAGGCGAGCCAGTCTAGGAGAGGACACTAGCTTGGCAGGAAACTGAACCAAGCTATATTGCAAGTCTGGGACTCGCACACATGTGAGAGACTTGAAGGGTCAAACAACCTGGAGTTGGGAAAACAGAATCCTACATTCTATAACAAACTGTAATAAGTTGACAAGCCGAAGGATTGTGAAGCTAAACAACATATCCTTGGGGATTGTCCACTGACATTTGTCTCAGAATATAAAGGGGCTCAAGAGCCCAAAAGGAGGAAAACTGAGAAGAACTCTAGGGGAAAGGAGCACAACCTTAGCATGGGAATCTTGCATTTTTTAACTTTTCTGTTGACTGAAAACACAAAAAAGACTTGTTACTTTAAGAAGAGACCATCCTTGCACGGTTACATTAGATGATCACTTTTAGGGACAGAAGCAGGGTTTTGGACACAACAGTGCCAGACTCTTTATTTTCGGACTTCCTGATAATGTCCCTAGTTTCCTTTGAGGCAGGGAAACCCCACTTAGCTTCAGGCATAGCGAGGCATTTTTCCAACTTTTTCTTATGTAATGAAAGTGTATATCCAGAAACATGCCATCATTGTGTCCAAGCCTTACTTCTGAACCCTTATATATGGTGTCAGAGTGGGATCTGACCTGGTTGATACCAACTGGGGGACCCCAAGAATTTCTAAACCGATAAGCCTAATTCCAGTCCCATAAGATATACACATGGGTAAAGGTCTGCACAATTCATATGGTCTACTAGTGGGCTGGAGCCTATAAAGAGGGCAAAAGAGTGGGGGGTCAGGTATTTCCCCTTGATTTCACAAGCTATTTTACCCACTAGGAAAAATGGGGAGGGGAATACTGATAAACCTTTCTTTCCCCATGAGTGCCAAATTCCCACTAGGGACAACATTATCATCTCCCTAGCCCTTAGGGTACATTTTCCTACCAACTCACTTATGTATGTCACACCTCTAGGTGAAGTTAGGCGGAAAGGGAGATAAAGTGTGCTGCCTCTCTTATCCAGAAGAGAGGAGATACAAATTGCCCTCTTAAATTCATCCTATAGTCTGATACAGATTAAGAGGGATGAGGTGGTAGAGCTGTTGGTGTATGAAAATCTCTGGGAACTTCAGTCCCAACCGAATTTTAGGAAGAGAGATGGAGAGAACCCAAAGAAACAACCCAGTAGGAGGTGCCACCAAGACATCTTTCTGTGGGAATCGAAACTGGACATGGAGTCAAACTCTGACTCTAGTTACGATTCGTCCGAGTCAAGATTACCAGGGGAAGAAATGAAATCACCCAATACTCCAATACCATGGAGGTCCCTCTCCCATTGAGAATGAAAGATTGTGACGCTCTGGAAACTATGGTCACTCCATTATCATCCCCAGATAAGGGCCCAATGAAACCCGAAAGAAAGGGAAAATCAGTTAACAATGAGCTAGTGTCTGAATTTGAACCTGATTTGTCCGACGGAGAATGCTCGTGGGAAAGCCTCAACCTCCCCAATACCCTGTAAGGTTTGTTCCCTTAGAAACAGAAAATCTTGAAATTCCGCAGGCTGTTGCCTCAATGTCCTCCCACCGGGGTGATACCATGAGACTTACAGGAGATGAAAGAACCTCTGAATTATCTGAGAAGGTTAGAACATCAAAACAGCTAGTAGGGTTATCCCAGCCAACTTTATGAAATGTCCTGCATGGTAAAGACCGAAGACTGTGAGCCTTCTAAGAACGCAGACATCCTATCACCCACCCGGGATGTTCGTCCCATACATACAAAGGAGAGAAAGAGAAAAATAATTATACAGAGGGAGAAACGTGTATACCAACTTTACTGGCACCCTTCTTCATTAAGGGGCTTTGACACACTTTGGAGGGATGTGTGACTCACTCGGGAAGGGGTGGTCCCCTCAATATAAGATCTCTTCTCAATTGTCATGCATGCTGGACGCTACGCTCGTAGAACAGCTAGACCGTTCTACTCCAAATGGAGGCTATTCGATACGTTACCGGGAAAACGACGTTTACACTTTTCACGTCGCTAACTTCACGTGACTTTTGCTTCGTCACGTGAACTACGGTATCACGTATTTAAGCAGCGTAGAAACTTCACTCGCTGCTTCTGATCGTCTCTATTGGCGTCGTGTAGCTGAACCTCTGATCTACATCCTGGTATATTCCTACAGCTACTTTTGGGCCTTCGATAGCGTGTGTTCCGCCACACGCTGATTCCTGGAGCTACCCCTTCGCGTGATATCCATACGCGCTCTTTGTCTTCATACGCGGCTGGCCAAGGCTGCGTAAATCCTGGCCGCGTGTAACATCCACACGCGCTCTTCGTCTTCAAGTGCGGCCGGCCCAGGCTGCGTGAATCCTGCCCGCGTGTAAAGTCCACACGCGCTCTTTGTCTTCATACGCGGCTGGCCAAGGCTGCGTAAATCCTGCCCGCGTGTAACATCCACACGCGCTCTTCGTCTTCAAGTGCGGCTGGCCCAGGCTGCGTGAATCCTGCCCGCGTGTAAAATCCACACGCGCTCTTCGTCTTCAAGTGCGGCTGGCCAAGGCTGCGCGAACCCTGCCCGCGTGTAAATCCACACGCGCACGTTGTCTTCACACGCGGCTGGCCCAGGCTGCGCGATTCCTGCCCGCGTGTAAATCCACACGCTCACGTTGTCTTCAAACACTATTTTCTTCTAACTCCTGCATCTGTGGAACTAACAGAAGGATTGATCCCTAAGTGGGAAGGAAGCCTTTCAAGGATTATTGGAAGTGACTTTGAACTGAACTTTGGACGCTATCCTGTGGTGAATTCAACCCGTATCTAGCGTGAGCCTCGTTCCGTCCGGGATAAGTCTCCCTTACTAATTTTCCCTTCCCTGTCGTTTTGTTCTTCATTTCAAATCCCTCAAGAGACTTCTGGATTGTTCTACCCAGAGATACAGGTCAGTGTGATCATTCCTGCCATTATCTAACTCATCATACTCAGGTTGGAGCAGTTATTCATGATACTTTAATTTGTCCTAGGCTGGATTACTATACCTTACCCACGCCCTTTCCAGTGATCCATCGCTCTGCCTGTTTTATCAGCCAGAGGGTTGTATCATTTGGAAGGTCTTTGTTGACTTCACGACTATCAAGTCGGGTGAACAGGGATCCGGAAGACCCTACCTCCTGTATCCTTTTGAATATTGTATCCTTTTCGGTTGATACTTTGGTGCATTCTGACAGAATCAGAAGCCATGGAGGGTACGGATCCTTTAACTGTTTTGACACAGTTGATCCACGATTTGAGAAACGAAATGGTTACTGCACAGGACATGTTACGGCACCGTATGGACGTTATGCAAGACGCCCTACATGGTAGTCCTCAGGGAACACAAGCGCCGATGGCTACCGCATCCGGATCTGGGACTACGGCACCCCCACAGGAGACTATTAACGTGGTTATGCCCACTCAGTTTCCCTTGGCCCCTCCAGAAAGGTTCACGGGTGATCCCAAAACCTACAGAACCTTTGTAAACCAGTGCCGACTCCATTTCCTTTGCCGTCCTACATCTTTTCCTGACCTAACCACAAAAGCAGCCTTCGTGCTTTCCCATTTAGGGGGCACGGCTGCTGCTTGGGCTAACCCTTTGTTGGAAACTAATAGCCCTTTGTTGTACGATTGTGACGATCTCTTGACTGCTATGAGTAAAGTCTTTGACATGCGTTACTCTACTCAAGCCACAGATTTGGAGTTGCTTAACCTACAACAAGGCAGCCAACCCCTTATGTCTTACGTCGCCCGGTTCAATCAACTGACGGCGGAAACCCAATGGCCTGACAGCAAGAAAACGGCTGTTTTTTACAAGGGTCTTTCTGAAGAACTGAAAGACGCCTTATCTACTGTTCCTGTGGTTCCTACGGGTTTCCCAGAGCTGCTTGATTTGGTTCTACAAATCGACGCCCGAAGGAATGCTCGAAAGGGAGAGAAAAAGCCCTTCATGCCAGTCTCGGGGCGGTCAGAGACACCAGCAGTCATCTCTAACGACCCTGAACCCATGCAAATAGGCGCCGTGAGAGGCCGATTGTCCAATACAGAACGGGAGAACCGAAGAAAAAACCACTTATGTATGTATTGTGGTTCTTCCGAGCATTTATTGGCAACATGCCCTAAAAAACCCGTCAAGCGTGCGGGAAACGCCAAAACTCGACATTAGCAGGAGTCCCTATGTCGAGTGTTTCATCGGACTCCAGTACCATTCCTAAACATGCACCTGTAATAGTTCAGGTGACGTTACATTGTGATGAGCGAGAAGTGGTTTCCAAGGCCATGGTTGATTCTGGCGCCACCAGCAATTATATAGACATCACCTATGCTAAGAACCGCTCCTTACCCCTAGTAAACAAAAAAAAACCCGAAACGGTGAATACCGTGGACGGATCTGTGTTAACTTCTGGTATGGTAACCCAGGAGACGGTACCTGTTCGGATGACGCTATCAAATAACCATTCAGAAGAAATCGTCTTCGATGTTATTGCTGCTCCGCAGTACGAGATCATACTTGGTCTTGCATGGTTAACCCTTCACAATCCTACTGTTGACTGGGTTTCGGGATCGCTCCAATATCCTTCGACTCATTGCAACGAACATTGCTTTACCAGTCAGGAGGTGTCAAATAAACAACACTTATTGGCCTCTGTGGTGGAGGATTCTGCTATCAGCGTTGTACATCAATGCGACAATATCATACCATGCGAATACGCTGATTATGCTGATGTCTTTGATAAAGGCCAGGCAGAACAATTACCTCCTCATCGACAGTACGACTGTCCTATTGAACTGATTCCGGGTGCCAAAATTCCTACAGGCCGTGTTTATTCTTTAACACCTAAAGAAGATGTCGTGTTAAAGGAATACATTGACAAGGCGCTAGCCATGGGCTTTATACGAACCTCGCAATCTCCTGCTGCATCTCCTCTATTCTTTGTTCCTAAGAAAGAGGGAGACCTCAGACCCTGCATTGATTACAGGGCACTTAATGATATCACCATCAAAAACCAATACCCCTTACCGCTAATAAACGTGCTGTTGGATCAGTTAGGCACTTCCAGCTACTTCACCAAACTGGACTTGCGAGGTGCATACAATTTGGTTCGCATTCGTGAAGGCGACGAATGGAAGACCGCTTTTAAGACACGGTATGGTCTTTACGAATATTTGGTGATGCCTTTTGGTCTGTGCAATGCTCCCGCCACATTTCAATTCTTCATGAATGATATATTCAGAGACATCATGGACCGATTTGTGGTTGTCTATCTGGACGACATTTTGATTTACTCCTCATCTCTATCGGAACACGTCAGACATGTTTCTACAGTCCTACAAAGACTTAGGGAGAACCACCTTTATGTGAAAGCCGAAAAATGTGTCTTTCATTCGCAGGAAGTGGAGTTCCTTGGTTACGACATTACCAATCTAGGTGCTCGAATGAGTCGTTCCAAGGTAAAGGCAGTCTTGAATTGGCCAATTCCACATAACGTCAAGTCGCTACAGTCTTTCTTGGGCTTTGCGAATTTCTATCGCAGATTCATCCATTCCTTTTCCAAAACAGTAGCTCCTTTGACGGCTTTAACTAGTTCCAAAGTACCTTTCTGTTGGAACCAACATGCCCAAGCAGCATTCGAAAAACTGAAGGAAGCATTTACCACTGCACCCGTGCTTCAACATCCGGATCCTGATCGCCAGTTTGTCGTTGAAGCGGATGCATCCAGTGTCGCTATTGGCGCAGTGCTCTCACAAGTCTGCACAGAAACCAAGGAGGAACACCCAGTGGCTTTCTTCTCTCGTAAACTCACCTCATATGAACGGAACTACACCGTTACTGAGCGGGAACTACTGGCTATCAAAGATGCCTTCCGAGAATGGCGTCATCATCTTCTTGGGGCCAAACAACAGGTGTTGGTGTACTCTGACCATAGAAATCTCCAAGCATTCAAATCCATGAAATGCCTTACGGCCCGTCAGGCCAGATGGCATGTCTTTTTTGCCCAATACGATTTCCAGGTCACCTATCGTCCTGCCCGAGAACATGTTAAGTCGGACGCTTTGTCCCGTATGAGTAAAGAGGCGCAGGAAGAAAAACAAGTACAGATCCAGCTGTTGGCAGATCATGTGATTTGTGGTTGTTCGGTTCAACCATCCTTAAAAACCGAAATACAAGAGTGGGTAAAAAATAATCCACAAGTAGTCCAGGATATGAATCTAGACGTGCATAACGGTTTACCATTCACACAGGGGGTGCTTTATCTATCAACTCCTTCAATGCGGGATAAAGCCCTCAAATGGAATCATGATTCCTTGATTGCAGCCCATCCTGGACAGAAGAAAACACTGGACCTGCTCAAAAGGTGGTGCTGGTGGCCATCCATGGCAAAAGACGTTATAAACTACGTATCTTCTTGTTCCGTATGTATCCAATGTAAAAATACTCCTGGTAAACCAGTGGGCTTACTCCAATCCCTGCCTGTCCCTACCAAACCATGGGACATGATATCTATGGACTTTGTGGTGGAACTCCCCCCAAATCAAGGATACGATACCCTATGGGTCGTAGTGGATTATTTCACTAAATTGGCCCTATTTATTCCTTGTATTGGTTTACCAACTGCTACTGTTCTGGCTGATCTATTCATCCAACATATATTCCGTTTCTTTGGTCTACCATCAGTAATCATTACTGACAGGGGCTCGCAGTTTGCGTCACGCTTCTGGAGAGCCTTAACATCTGCATTACTAATTGATGATAGAATGTCCAGCGCTTATCATCCTCAAACCGACGGACAGACTGAAAGGGTCAATTGTACTATGGAACAATATCTGCGGTGTCTGTGTTTGCAATACCAATCGGATTGGCTCACGGTACTGCCGGCGGCTGAATTCGCCTATAACAACTCTTATCATAGTGCCATAGGCACTTCACCGTTCTATGCTCTCTATGGACAACATCCCCGATCAATACCTCTAGATTCCGGTCTATCCCTGGACACGCCTGCCGCAGGCCGTACGCTTCGTGATCTGAAGAGATTACAAAGAAAGGTGAAGCAGCAATTGGAGCAGGCCAAACGACGTGACAAGTTCTATGCCGACGCTCATAGGGTGTCCGCACCTGTCTATAAGGCTGGGATGAAAGTCTGGCTATCCACTAAGAACTTAAGAATTCCGGGCAAAAAGAAATTGTTGCCTAGATTCATCGGTCCGTATGTTGTGCTCCATGTTCTTAATCCTGCTGCTGTACGTCTGGCTTTGCCACAACGATGGCGGGTGCATCCTGTATTCCACGTCTCGCTCATCAAGCCTTTCTCTGACACTACTAGACTGCCGGTACGGCCTGTTGCTATTTCTGTGCGGGGGTCTGATGAATACGAGGTACAAGACATACTGGATATGAAACTCCGTTCTGGTAGACCGTATTATCTGGTGGACTGGAAGGGCTATGGACCCGAAGATAGGTCCTGGGAACCTCTTTCCAACATTCATGCTCCTGCTTTATTGAAGCGCTTCCACACAAAAAGGGGAGAGGTTGTCCCTTTGGGGGATGGCACTGTCATGCATGCTGGACGCTACGCTCGTAGAACAGCTAGACCGTTCTACTCCAAATGGAGGCTATTCGATACGTTACCGGGAAAACGACGTTTACACTTTTCACGTCGCTAACTTCACGTGACTTTTGCTTCGTCACGTGAACTACGGTATCACGTATTTAAGCAGCGTAGAAACTTCACTCGCTGCTTCTGATCGTCTCTATTGGCGTCGTGTAGCTGAACCTCTGATCTACATCCTGGTATATTCCTACAGCTACTTTTGGGCCTTCGATAGCGTGTGTTCCGCCACACGCTGATTCCTGGAGCTACCCCTTCGCGTGATATCCATACGCGCTCTTTGTCTTCATACGCGGCTGGCCAAGGCTGCGTAAATCCTGGCCGCGTGTAACATCCACACGCGCTCTTCGTCTTCAAGTGCGGCCGGCCCAGGCTGCGTGAATCCTGCCCGCGTGTAAAGTCCACACGCGCTCTTTGTCTTCATACGCGGCTGGCCAAGGCTGCGTAAATCCTGCCCGCGTGTAACATCCACACGCGCTCTTCGTCTTCAAGTGCGGCTGGCCCAGGCTGCGTGAATCCTGCCCGCGTGTAAAATCCACACGCGCTCTTCGTCTTCAAGTGCGGCTGGCCAAGGCTGCGCGAACCCTGCCCGCGTGTAAATCCACACGCGCACGTTGTCTTCACACGCGGCTGGCCCAGGCTGCGCGATTCCTGCCCGCGTGTAAATCCACACGCTCACGTTGTCTTCAAACACTATTTTCTTCTAACTCCTGCATCTGTGGAACTAACAGAAGGATTGATCCCTAAGTGGGAAGGAAGCCTTTCAAGGATTATTGGAAGTGACTTTGAACTGAACTTTGGACGCTATCCTGTGGTGAATTCAACCCGTATCTAGCGTGAGCCTCGTTCCGTCCGGGATAAGTCTCCCTTACTAATTTTCCCTTCCCTGTCGTTTTGTTCTTCATTTCAAATCCATCAAGAGACTTCTGGATTGTTCTACCCAGAGATACAGGTCAGTGTGATCATTCCTGCCATTATCTAACTCATCATACTCAGGTTGGAGCAGTTATTCATGATACTTTAATTTGTCCTAGGCTGGATTACTATACCTTACCCACGCCCTTTCCAGTGATCCATCGCTCTGCCTGTTTTATCAGCCAGAGGGTTGTATCATTTGGAAGGTCTTTGTTGACTTCACGACTATCAAGTCGGGTGAACAGGGATCCGGAAGACCCTACCTCCTGTATCCTTTTGAATATTGTATCCTTTTCGGTTGATACTTTGGTGCATTCTGACACAATCTACCAGTTAAGCCAAACCCCACAAAGAGCAGAGAAGCCAGAGAAAGAAAATCTGCTCAACACTATGCCGATATTCCCTAAACCCAAACCGTAAAGGTTAAAGCCATTCAAGAGACACCTATCCCCAAAATAAAATGGGTTCTAAGAGCCTTTCCTGGGTTGGTAGGGTATTACAGGAGATTTATACCAAACTATTCTTCCATCACCTCCTGTCATACCGATAAACTAAGAAATGCAGAACTGCAAAAACTCAAATGGGATAAAGCCGATCAGGCCTGTTTTACCACTTTAAAGTCAATCCCTTGTAGTGCTCCTGTACTGAAAGTCCCCTTCTCCAGCATGGGTTCTGGGATGGATTCATATGCTCAGAGATCCAGATGACGATGCCTCTGGCTGCAGTACCTGTGGTCACCCAGGTCCCCGATTAGCCTCTGGCAAAAAAGAGTAAGTGTCATCCGATGCCCCCATTTCAACCTCCACCATTACATCAGGTCCCTTCTCCCCCAGCATACCCAGACGGATACGGCCACGACAACGGACGAGGATATCGTCGCATTGGACAGTGAATCTCCACATTTGGATGCTCCACATAGGGTGTCCCCACCGGATGAGGTGGGATCGTTCCACTCCATGATATGCAGAGCCTCCGAGCTATTCCAGCTGGTGTCTGTGGAAACCAAGAAGGAGGGCTTCTTGTAGCAGATGCGCAAGGCCAAGAGGAAGACAATCATGGTGGTGCCCCTTCTGGACGATGTTTGGGAGGAGGGCCTGGCCCTCATGAAGAACCATTGCATGGCTCCAGCCAAACGGGATAGGCTGGAGAAGAAATATAGGGTGCCGGACTCTGCACCCAAGTGTCTGAGGTTACAGCCATCGCCAGATTCAGTTGTGTCGGCGGCCGTGAGGAAACGGTGGCCCAACCCATCCTTGTCATCTTTGGTCCCTCTCGACAGCGAGGGGAAGAGGATGGATGCCATGGGAAACAAGTTGATTTACACCAGTGCATCAACTATCAAGGCGGCCAACGCATGGGTGATCCTGGCCTGGTACGACAGGGAATTGTGTTACAAGCACAGGGCCTATTCTGGAGTTCCTCCCTGACGATAAGAAGATGGAGGCAATAGCTCTCTTCCAGGAAGGGGAAGTCCCGTCGGATACGCCATCACAGTGGCATTGGACGTCGCCGACACAAGGTTTTCCATCAAATGAGGAACAGTGTCTGCCTTCGTCGTCAAGGCTGAATGAAAGCCACAAGTTTCCATCAGGAAGTCCAGGCGAAAGTGCGGGACATGCCCTTTGACGGAGAGAACCTATTTGGGAAGGTCGTCGGCGAGCCTCTCCAGGCCATCAAAGCAGATACAGTGATGGCCCGTTCCCTGGGCACTCTTCAGCAGCGCCGCTCTTCTTTTTGCTCCTCCAGGGGAAAGTCAAGCAGGTCTTCAAAAGCTTTCTCCACATCGTACCGTCAACCTTCCAGATCCACAACTCAGGAAGCCTACAGAGGCCATTCCATGGCCTACGGTAGCGGCGGACAGCGTCACTGTCGCCCGGAGGGCCGGATGCCGGTGTCGAAGCAAGCCTGAACCGACTGGGACAATGGCCCCCACCCGCGCACCCTGGTGGGATGCCGGCTGACGAAGTGGAGAAAAATCACCACCGACAGATGGGTGCTGGACAGTCTCGCCCAAGGACACACCCTGGAGTTTCAACGCAGGTGTCCGCGGATCCCACCGGTTGCCCGGCAGGAGCAGCATGTCCCTCAGCTCCTGAAAGAAGTACGGGCCATGCTGCGAAAAGGGGCGATAGAACTAGTTCCCCAACGGCTCCGGGCCTCAGCGTCTATTCCAGATACTTTCTGGTCAGAAAGATGACAGGGGGCCAGAAGCCCATCCTAGACCTACCACTAGTAATTTGTTTAGAGGAGAAATACAGTTTGTAAGTGAAAGTGAAATGGTTTTTTCTTTTACTGAGGATACCCAGCCTGACGACGAAGGATATTCATGAGCATGTGAATCCATGCGAGACCCATGCTGGAGAACAATAGTTACAGGTGTAAGAAACTCATGGTGGCAACAGTAAAGACAGACACAAGTGATCACAGTTCAAGGGTGTTTATAAAACTGTATATGCAGGTTGGAAAAACGCCTAATCTAAACCTAAATCTAAGATGGGAGCAAGCTTAAACCATCAAATAATAATAAGGCAGTCCTAGTGGCATTGTGTCAAAATAAAAGGGCCTATACTAAGAAAAACCTATTGCCAATCCTTATGCTAAATACAAACAAAAAGTGTGGGATAAGGATCACAAGAAAGAAGAAGTGTTAAATGATAAGTCAGGATGTTATAGCCAGGGGTCTCCCTTTCCCACGTTTTGAGCATGGGACAAGGTGGGACTCCTGAGCACAGCACACACTCAAGCTTTCCCAGCGCAAGCCCACAGTTCCGCTCTCAGCTATCAGAGCCTTTGGTGGTTAAGTCTCTTTTGTACAAAACATCTCTTTCCTCCAAGGACATGATGTGTTCCAAATAATAAACAAAAGAGTTCCTTTCTGTAGGCATATTGGGTGATGACCTTTCACCCCTGGATCCCCTTCTTCCAGGCTCAGATTCACCAAAAAGTTCTTTGCAATATCAGGACCTTCGGTAGTTACATTTCTTGCTTCCGAGGGTCTGATGGGTTCAGAATAATAAACAAAAGTTCCTTTCTGATTGTACTTGAGGTGATATTTCTTCACCCCTGGTTCCCCCCCTTCCGGGGTCAGACCCCTCTCGAATATCAGCCTCCCCCCGTCGGGTTCACCCTGGCTTGTATTCAAAAGATTTCTTTGTTGCATTCACGTGTCGGTGGGGTGATGGCTTCGCACGCCTGGATACCCTCTTCCAGGCTCAGACCCTTCTCGAATGCTTGCCTTCCCTCCGTCGGGTTGACTATGGCCTTTTCAACACATCTCATTGGTAACATTCACAAATCTTAATGTCTTTTTATACATTTATAAAACCTGCCTTGCTCCTTCTCCTGGATCTGTCGGCAGCCTTTGATCTTGTAGACCACGACATCCTCTGCCACCACCTCTCCTCCACAGCCAACTTCTCTCAAGAAGCCATTACATGGATCGCCTCCTTCCTCCAAGGCAGGACCATGCAGGTCTTCTCCGACCTAGCCACTGCATCACCCTCTATCATGCTATGTGGGGTGCCCCAAGGCTCCTGCCTCTCCCCCACCCTCTACAACATCTTCACCCGCCCCCTCTTCCTCATCCTTGACGCCATGGGCATCTCTTACACCAATTACGCCGACGACACACAGATCCTTCTCACTCTGACAGGCAACTATGACACGGACTCTGCTACCCTCAACAACATCTACAACACAATTCAAATGTGGATGGCTATCAATGGCCTCTGCCTTAACTCCGACAAAACTGAGCTCCTACTCGTAGGCTCCCCTGACACCATCAAGAAACTTGATGCTCAGTTCAGCCATTTCACCATTGACTCAATCACGATCCCAGTACTTGACACGGTAAAAACACTAGGCGTCTACTTAGACTCCAATCTATCCATGACCAGACAAGTAAACGCCATTGCCTCCTCTGCCGCTTACCATGCAAAACTCCTTAACGCAATCAGACCTTATCTGTCAAAAGACACCTGCACTAACATAGCCAGGGCCATAACCGGCTCGCGACTTGATTACTGCAATATTCTTTTCCTTGGGACCTCCAACAAAAATCTTGAGAAGCTCCAAGTAATACAGAACAGTGCCCTACGCGCTGCACAAGGCATTGCCAAGAGAGAGCACATCACCGCTGCCAGAAAAGCTTCCCACTGGCTCCCCATAAAGGAGAGGATCCTATTCAAGGCTCTAAGCATCACCCACAAATGTGTCCATCTTGCCGCCCCAATGTACCTTTCGCAGAGGATCCACCTGGTCTCCTCCACAAGACCCACTAGATCACCCTATGCCAGCATGCTCTCAGTACCCAGGGTAAAAAAGACCAGAGCAGGGGGCTCCAGTTTCCCGTACCTCGCTGCCGTACACTGGAACACCCTCCCTAGCTCCCTGCGCTCTGAACCCTCACTGACCGCCTTTCGGAAAACCCTGAAAACGACCCTGTTCATCTAACAATTACATGGCCTAGCCCTCATAATTGTATTGTATGATGTATTATGTGATATATCTGATCACAGGTCACTGCCTTAATGTAACCAAAGGCACAACCTGCTCACATTGTAACTAAGTCTTCCTGCAAGTAACAGTGCCACAATGCCCCTGGGCTGCCTGCGCGCTATATAAATTTAATAAATAAAATTTAATAAATAAAATTTACTGTGGACATCCCTCTGTCGGATTCACTCTTGTCAACACACTGTTTATGGGGACTTTTGGCTTCGCCCCCTCTTTATCAGCATCCTTCCATCAGGTTCACTCTTGCCAATTTTGTCATTCACACAGTTTCTTGAACAGTTCTTACGATGCAGGATTCACTTCCCTTAGCTTCACAATCATCTGTTGGTAAAAGACTTTCGACTGTACAGAGGATTTTACTAGATGCCTGTATGACTACTTTGACCCCTTTTTTGCCTTTCCCAAGACATCCTGTTAACGGTAGTTTCAACAATAGGGTAGTCGCCCAGAGTTTCCCGAGTGAGCACCCACGTGGTGCCAGACTCATCTGTAGCTGGTTTTCTCCTCTCGTATTAACAGTTCTTTGTACTGTCTTCAATTAGCCGTTTGCTACTTTTGTTCAACACAGTTCGGTTTCTTATCTACTCTCCCCTCGACTCACCGGTTGTGATGAACCGCTTGGCTTTGGTTGTCCATGGAGTCAAGGTCAATACCACGGTGGCAAGCGTCTCTCCCCGGCTTGGTTATCAGCGCAGGAGGGCCCCATGTACCGTTGACATCTGCTGCAACACATGCTGGCTATTGTTTGCGGTCTTACGATTCCTTCAGTGGAGGTTTCATGGGCCTGGCTCGGAAAGGGCAAGGTTGCTTCTCCCCTTGTCACCCTCTCGGTTCACGCCGTCTTTCTCCTGCTCTTGAACTGCCATGCTGAGTTAGCTCTCTCGTCGTGCGGTCTGCCTTGCTCGTATTGTGCTCTCATGCTCCACGTTTTATCCCTGTGGGCAAGGGAAAGGGCTGTTAGGTGTGTGTGATTCTGGTCAATTGACTGACTTTGCCTGACCCTTGTGGTGGGCCATGTCAGGTAAACGGCTCTGGTGTTTGTCCGTCGTCTTTCGTGGTGTGCGAAAGTGTTTGTGTCAGAAAAGGGGTGGGGGGTAGAGTGTTTGAGTATCCTACGGGGTAGGATGGGGAAACAGTATTATAAGAAGGGGGATACTGCGTCTCACCCATTGGTGTCCCACTTCCACTCTCCATGGAGCCCCCCATCCAGGTGATCCTCCTGCGCTGGTCCACCCCCAGGAACTGGATCCAATAGCGATGGCCATGTCCTGGCCACCTGGATAACAGATCCCCGGAGACTAGTAAGTGAGACACCTTCAAGTTTCTCACACAGGCAAGTAACTTAAACCAGTTTCACCAAAGAATTTGTTCTTCAAACAGACGCTTCACAGGTTGGCCTAGGAGCTGTGTTATCCCAGGAGTACGGGGGAATAGAGCACCCAGTATTATATATTAGCCAAAAGCTCTTTCCAAGAGAGAAAAACTATGCAACAATCGAACTAGAGGCTCTAGCCATAAAGTGGGCTGTGGGGTACTTGAGATGTTATTTAATCGGTAGAAAGTTTCAGCTAGTTACCGACCACTCACCCCTTATGTGGATGAGCCTCCATAAAGACGCAAACCCCACGATTATGTGCTGGTTTCTTGATCTCCAACTGTATTGCTTTCGTGTGGAACACCGGAAATGTAAAGGGCAGGGCAATGTAGACTTGTCATGTTTTCCACTTGGAGATCAGGAAACCAGCAGCATAAGGGGAAAGGTATGTGACGAATCTGAGGATGTTGTCCCTTCTCTGCTGGGGGAGGCCTTTTCCATGGGGCCAGGGTGGTGCATTCCCAGTACAATAGTCCCCCTGGGGGTGGTGCACCGGGGGAGGATCACATGGGGAGGGAAGCCCCCTATGGGATGGGGGACGACTGTTCTCAGGGAACGTGGTATTTCCCCACCTTAATGCATGCAATCCCTTCTCAAATACCAAATCCTCCTCCGCCCCCTATAGGTAAAGCAAATGTACTCTGCTGCAAGGTCAGTCACTTTAATATACTTGGCAAACCTAAAATGTAAGAGAATACTAAGTATCTTTCATCTGAATTGAAAATGAGTACTGTGATGAGAGGCCACCAGGGGGCACGTTGATGTCGTAGCCCGGCATGTCACTCCTGAGCCCCCAGGCCTTTGAGGGTCCAGAGCCCCTGGCGATAGCCCAGGCTGGTGCTGGCGCTTAGCTTTCCTTGTTCTTCAGACCCCCGACCGCCCTAACAAAGTTTTGGGATGTTAGGCCCGAGATTTCCTGTGATACCGCTGAAGAAGTAGCAGCTGTGGGATCACCCAGAGCTAACCCCGACACAGATCCACGCTCTCTGCAATTTTGAGCGGTGTGCTGCAGTGTTCCGCAGTAGGCGGGAGAGAGGGCTTTGCTGGCTGCTCGTGCTGGAGAGGGATGTGGAGTCTCCTTTGGCTGGCCGGGTGTGAGTGGGGGGCCCTCTTATACAGAGCTTCGGCATAGGGCTCCTGGAGGTAGAGTGCTGGAGTTGCGGGCATTTGGACATGAGGCCCCCCTCCCATAAGACGGTCTCGGGAGCGGCCTGGGGAGCAACGTCCCCACACCGCCTCATGCCTCTGGCACACAACGGAGGGAGCATTGGAGAACCAAGCACAGCGTTCCCAGTGGCCTCCCCAGACCTGAGGAGGACTGTGCATATGGCCTGCAGCAGAGCCAGTTAATGGAGAGTGTGCTGTGTGTGGCCACAGGGGGAGCCCTAATCCATGCTGCAGTATGAATGGGGGAAGCCCCCGGGGGAACGCAGAGGCAGCTCTGGAAGCTGTATGCAGGCAGACACACTCCTGCAGGGATTGACGAGACGGGGTGCTGGAGGACACGGACACCCTCAGCTGGGGTGAAGGGTGAGGGGGCCCGCGGAATGTGGCTGGGCTAAGCCTTGCTGGGGTGGCCCAACCACCCAAGCTTAACAAAAGACAGGAGAGACCTCCACTGATCAACACGATTCCTATGCCCTCCGTGGACCAGAGGGGCTTGTGACCTACCTTGAGGCAGGTTCTCCCCCCCCATCTACTGGCTCATGTGCTGCTGTACCCCACGTGGATAGCGTGCAGTGTCTGAAGGCAGAGGAGGACAGGCGGAATATGGTGGGCAGGACTACAAATTGGTGATGGAGGAGGACATCCAAGGAGCAAAAGCGTATTTGTTGGATGGGCCCGGTGAGGGTCCCGCCTTCGAAGAATGCGCAAAGACGGACCCAAAGAGAGCGGACAGGAGAGACCGGAGATGTATGCCGGGGTCCAAAAAATTAAATTCTCCCTGCCTTCTTCACTGTTGAGGGGTTATTAGCATAGTGGGAATGTTCGCTGGGTTGTTCTTTAGCTCACCCTGGCGTGGGGGTGGGGAGGCCTTAGGGAGGTTCATTGGAGGGCCGTTAATGGGAAGAAGTTAGCGGTGGTGGGATATGGGATCCCAGCATGATTTTGGGGTAGTCTGAGGGAGACTTGGATGGTTGCTGATGTAGTTGTAATGGTTGGAGATTGTGGGGGGGGGGTCTCGGGAAGTTGTGTAATAGGATTGGGAAGTCTGGGGGCTCAGGTCTTGATGGTTGTTCAGTTGCGATCTGACTCTGGTAGTGCTTCCTTGCTGGACGCTGGGGTAGGGGGGAGGGAGGAAAAGCGTACAGGGGGTTGGGGAGGGTGGGTGGCAGTTTGTTCGTGATTTTTTTGCAATTTGCGGGGCAAGAGGTTGCTGTTGTTAAATCACAGTTGCACAGACTGGATGTGTTTGGGTTATATACAGGGGAAGATGGGTTCTGAGGGAGGGTGTGAGATGGGCGCTATGGATTCTGGAGTTAACTTACCTGTGGACTCCCTCAACGCTAGAGGAGTGAACTCTCCGACCAAACGGTCTCTACTACTGAGGGAGTTTCAAAGTGTGAAATTGGATGTACTTATAGTACAGGAAACACATTGGGCCTCGGGTAGGGAGCCATCAGTGCGGGCAAACACATTAGGTGGCCTATATAGAGCCTCAACAGCAACGGAAAAAAAGTGGGGTGGCTATCCTTCTTTCTAGCTGCTTATGTTTTGTGGTAGAGGCCGAGATGGCAGATCCCAATGGCAGATATGTCTTCATTAAAGGAAAGTTGCAGGAAAGCCCTCCTGACGCTGGGTAGAGTTTGCTGCCCCAATGTGGGTCAATTGCCCTTTTGGGGGAGTGAAGTTCAAGTTGTGGCTATTCAGGGAGGGTCCCTTGATAGTAGGCGGGGGATTTAAAATAGTGCTAGACCCGGTAAAGTATCGCAGGAAGGTAGGAGGCGGACTGGGGGCTTCAATGAAGGATGATGTTTCTACACATTTCCATTGGGTGAACAGGGAGCTGGGCATCTCAGATTCCTTAATTGACCGCCCTACGGGGGACAGGCTCTTTACTTACTTTTCCCAGGTCAATGATTCTTTCTTGAGAATCAACCTAATATTGGTGGTTGACGTGCTAAGGGGGCAGTTCCTGGAGTCTCGGGTAAATCCGGTTCCATGGTCACACCACAACTAGGTGAGGATTGTAGTGGGGAATTGGGCAGCCAGGGCTCCGAAAGGCTGATGGATATGCAACAATGGTCTCCAGCTCAGGCCATTCTCACTGATATTACAGAGTATTTTGAACACAATGATAATGGCGAGGTGGGAGTTCAAACACTGTGGGATGGATTTAAGGCCACTATTAGAGGAGTCCGGACGAAGAGAGAATGGGCTCAACAGGACAAGGGGTTGAGGGACAAGATAGCAGCACTACAACCAGGAGGCCTATCAGGCTCCTCCCTTTCCCCTGCAGCAGCTAGCCACCTCCAACGGTAAAAGACCCAACTCAAGGCTTTGCTGGTTCAAGATACTGAGAAGAAACTGCTTTTCCTCAGGCAGAAGTATCACAAAAAAGGGGAAACTAGCAGATAAAATCTTAGCCTGGAAGTTAAGGGAGGAGAGGAAAAGGAAAATGGTGATTAGCGTACAGGCGTCAGGGGGTTCCAGTGTGTATGACACAGCATTGGGGAGAAATTTAAACGATTCTAGCAGTACCTCGATACCACAGATTATTTGGGAGACGGGTCCGATATTTCAGAATACCTTGACCTGTTGCAGAACCCCGGCATCTCTTGGGAAACTGCCTGGGAGTTAGAGTGGCCAGTGGAGCTGGAAGAAGTCTTACGCACCATTAAGGGCATGAAGGCACGCACTGCCGCGGGTAGGGATTGATTCTCTGTGAAACATTATAAGCAGTATAGGTCTGCGTTGGTGCCCTACCTGGTGAGAGTCTTTAATGCGGTCTTTGCGGGGGAAGAGCCTCACAGAGACGATGATGGGGGCAATTATTGTGGTGCTTCAAAGAGAGGGCAAGGGTCCATCAGTTTGCTCTTCCTACAGGCGTGATCTTGTCACTTAATGTTGATGTTAAGGTTTTGGCCAAAATATTGGTTAACAGGATTGAGGTGGTTCTAGGGCCCCTAGTTCATGGGGAACAGGTAGGATTTATAAGGGGGCAGCAGGGCTCTGATAATATCCGGAAGACCATTGTTCTGATCTACAGGGCCAGAGCGGCAGGTATGCCTTTTGTCAATCGATTCGGAAAAGGCCTTTGATAGGGTCGAAGGGCTCTATATGGTGAGGGTCTTGGAAAAAATTGGGTTTGGGGACAATATTCAGAAGAGGGTCACAGCAATGTACAGAGCTCCAACTGCACGTATATAAGTGAACGGGATGCTCACCGGCTCTTTCGGTTTATCAAAGGGGACACGGCAGGGGTGTCCCCTACCCCCCCTGTTGTACGCTCTGGTAATGGAGCCATTGGCTAGCTCCATCCAGTCCAGCCCACATATAAAAGGAATCCACTGTGGCGGAATTGACTTTAAGCGCTCTTTCTTTGCAGATGATATACCAGCCTATGTGACAGACATAAGATCGTCGCTACCCGAGTTGCTCTCTCAGATTTCTAGGTATGGGTCCTTTTTGGGCATAAATAATTATGCTGGGGAATCCTGCATCATGCCATTAATGGAGGGGAACCTCAGTCTAAGACTCAGAGGGGAGGATTTTGGGAATGAAAATCGAAAGACCTCAATGAACTACACCGGGGTACGCCTTACAAGAGACACATCCGAGCTAGCGAAAGCTCATTTTGACCGATGCTGGTGAGAATTCGGTTGGATTTCCAGAGGTGGACCCGGTTGTATTGTCGTGGTATGGTTGCATGACTTTGATAAAAATTAATGTGTTGCCTGAATGTGTTGCCTGGTTAATCTTTTTACGGCCCTCTCAACGATCCACCCGCAGACTTATTTTAATGAGCTGAATAGGCTGGTGTCCCGATTCATTTGGTGGAACAAAAGGCTGATGCTCAAGAAGGTGACCCTGATGCTTCCGAGGGAGTACAGAGGCTTTGGTCTTCTGACTTTTATAGCTACTACTGTGAGAATCTCATGGTGACACAAGTAAGACAGACACAAATTATCACAGTGCAAGGGTCTTTATTGAACAATAAAAATGGTATGCAGGTTTGAAAAACGCCTAATCTAAACCTAAATCTAAGATGGGGACAGGCATCGACCATCAAATGAAAAATAAGGCAGTCCTAGTGGCGTTGTGTCAAAATAAAAAGGCCTATAGTAAGAAACCTATTTCCAAACCTTACAGCTATTACAAAAAGGGGTGTGGGATAGTTTTTAAGGAAAGAAAGAAGTGTTCTAAAAAATAAGATAGGTCAGGATGTAGTGGCTTGGGTCTCCCTTCCCAACGTTTTTAGCAAGGGGTAGGATGGGAGCTTGGAGCACAGTGCTATCTTGGGCTTCTCCAGCACGAGACGACAGTTCCAATGGCAGTTCTCAGGACCGTTGATGGCCAAGTCTCATTTCCTCAAAGTCTCTTGCCTTCGGGCCTGATGCATTTCAATAACAAAAACAAAAGTTCCTGTAACAATTGAAAGTTCTCTAGAGTGATAACGAGTCACCCCTAAGTCTCCCTCTTCTGGGCCGACCCTTCTCAATCGTACTCCTCAGTTTAAATAGGATGATGGCCTCACCCCTGGGTCCCCCTCTTCTGGGCTGACTCTTCTCAATTGTAATCCACAAATCGTTACGTCTTTGTAATCAGTCCCAAAACACACTTGTTTCTTGGGACTCTAAACTCTGCCCCTTCCTGGGATTCAATACCCAGATTTACTTCCCTTTCTCTCAGCCAAGCTTCGGATCAAACTCTTTCGATTGTACAGAGCTTTTGCTCGATCCTCACGTATGACCATTTTGAGTTCCTTTGGCGGCCTTCCCATGGCCTTCTGGTTTCTGTAGTTTCTCAATATGGGGCTCGACCAGAGTCTCTCGAGTTAGCACCTAGGTGGTGGCGTTTTCCCTCTGCAGCTCGTCTCCCCCTCACACTTCTAACAGTTCTTTTAAAGTTCCTTAGCCTTGGTTCAAAACTTGCCACTTTGCGATTCTCACTCACTCGAGCCCGATGCTTATCGATTCTCCCCTCGATTCACCGGCTGTGATGAACTGCTTGGCTTTCGGCTTCTTTGGAGTCAAGGCCGGTACCACGGGTGCAGGAGTCTCTCCTGCTCCGCCTTATCTGCATAGGCTTGCCCTGTGTACGGTTGACATCTGCAGCAGGACACTTGTGCTATTGTTCGAGTTCTTAAATTCTCTTCCAGGAAGGTTCAGCGGGCCTGGGATGAAAAGGGCAAGGTCACTTCTCTCCTCGCCTCCCGCTCGCTTCCCGCTGCCTTTCTCCTTCTCCTGAACTGCCGTCTTGTAGCCGTCTCAATGTGCTGTCTGTCGTGTTCGCCTTTCACATACTGTGCTCTCTGGCTCCACGTTTTATCCCTGTGGAGAAGGCAAAGGGCCGTCAGGTGTGTGTGATTCTGATCAATTGCATGACCCTGGTATTTGGACATGTCAGGTAAACAGCTCTTGTGTTAGTCCGTTGTCCATTGTGTTGTGCGAAGTGTTCGCGGTGGGAAAGGGGAGGCAGTGATTTGGAATGTCCTACGTGAGAGGATTGGGAAAAGTGTTAAATGAAGGGGTATACCGTGTCTCAACCGTTGCATGTCCCACTCCCAGTCCCACAGGACCCCCCCCCCCCATCCAGGTGATCCTCCCTCACTGGTCCACCCCCAGGAACTGGATCCAATAGCGATGCCGTGTCCTGGCTGGATGACAGATCCCTGGGAACTAGCTAGGGAGACACCTTCGGGTTTCTCACACTACCGGGCCTCTCAATGGCGGGTGATGCTAGAGCACATTAGGGAGGACCTTAGAACGTACTGGTCCTAACTTGAAGATCAAGAGACCCACCCCAGGAAGGTCAGAGACCTTTTGTGGGCTCCCTGTAAGGAGGTTCCACTGGGATTGAGGGAGAACCCGACCCTGAGGGGTACTGTGAATGGTCTGGAAAAAGAGTAAAGCGAACAGCAAGCTGTCCCTGTGGCCCTCAGTGTGGGGGGCTCCAGATTGACTTGGTGGGTGGAACTTCCAGCACTTCTAGCAGTGGTCTGAAATGGGCGTGGGGAGGACGGAACAATTATCCACAAGGATGAGTTTCTTGATGCTCGAGAAACTGTGGGCTGCGCTGCCACAGGCTATGATTTCCATCTTCAATTATATCAGACTTAAAGGGATCTTCATAGCCAAGAATTGGTGTGATGATCTTTCCCGGGACCTCACGCCTTCGAGAAGGCCCTAGACACAGCAACAAACAAGAAGGGTATCATTTCACGGTTGTATGAAGTGCTGATAACATCTGATTTGATGGGGAGGCAAACATTTAAGAGAATTTGGGAGGCCCTGGTGGATGGGGAAATTCTCAACCAGGATTGGGATAGAATGTATAAGATTGCGTTGCATGGGAATTTGTTTGCCTCCATTATGGAGCATAACTTTCTTTAAGGTACTCCAAGGCTGCCTCTGTGACCCCCGGAGGCTGTCCAAACTGTTTCCTGGTGTCTTGCCCTTCAGCCCACGAGGGTGTGATCGGGTGGGTTTCTTGGCGCACATGTGGTGGAGATGCCCCTAGGTGCAGATATTTTGGGAGGAGGTCTTGAGCTGCATTAAGGACATTACCGGGGAACAGCTATCTCTCGATCCCCTCCAGATATTGTTGGGCTTGCCCACGAGAGAATGGGAGATCTATGGGCTTCCTAGGATGTGGGATGCAATTTTGAGAGCGGGTAGGAAAGCCATTGCACAAAAATGGAAGTGCAGTAGTCTTCTGTCGATAGCGGAATGGGAGAAGAAATCAAATGACATAATGATAATGGAGAAATTGACAGCTGTAGTGAATGACTACCTGGGCTCCTACCATGAGGCATTGGGGGGTCTTGATCGCAAAACGGGAGGAGGGTAGGCAAACATGATTCTAAGTGATCCGGCCGCGGCTGATGTTGCCGCGGCCGGAATGTTCGCATGAGAAAGGGACGAACTACCAAAAGTTTGCACCTTTCTCATGTGAACACACTTACATGCTACGGGGGCTGCAGGGGTTTCCCCCGCAACCCCCGCTCACTATACTGTAAGTTACTATAAAGTATAGTGAGCGGGGAGTTGCGGGGGACACCCCTGCAGCCCCCGTTTTTTTTTTCTTTTTTTGCGGGGGTACTGCGGGGGTGTCCCCCGCAACACTCCGCTCACTATGCCACACAGTATAGTGAGTGGGGTGTTGCGGGGGACACCCCCGCAGCCCTGCAGTCTTTTTTAAACATTTTTACTTACTTGCAATGCTACCACCAAAGGTTCGAACTTTTGGTGTTCGAACCTTTGGTGGTAGCTTTTTTTGGTCGTTTTGTACAGTCGGACCTTTTTTTCGGTCCAATCGTACAAAACCGGCAAACATGAGCATAAGGAATGGGGAGGTCCTGGAGCCAGGGGAATGTGTGATCTGAGGATTTGGGAGGGGATTCAAGGGTAGCAGGGGAGGGAGGGTGTAACGCGCAGCGTTTGAGGTATTGGGGGGAAACCTTGTGCAGACCAGGTGGACATATGGGAATGACTGGTCATCCTTTAGGGTCATCTGAATGGGGGTGGGAGGCCTAACACAGTGCAAAGTTTTGGCGGTCAGCTATCCTTCAGTGGACCCATGTTTTCTCTTCCCAGGCTGTGTATTTTTGTTGGCACTTATTTTAGCTACTGGAACGCCTGTGGTGCAAATATTGGGGAATGGGAAGGATGCAGGGTTTGAGGTGGTGTTAATGTGGTGGTTGTCTTTTGTTTAAAAACGCGAATAAAATTGAAGTTAAAAAAAAGAAAATGAGTATTGTGAAGAAGAGGATCTCTCGGAAGAAGCAGAGTGAGCAGTCTAGCTTTTCTCGAGATATCATTTGCTCAAACGAATACAGCTGCCGGCGCAGGAGTTCAAAAGGATCTCACATATGAGACGGTGTGTAAATGATCCTCTGAGGAGGAACTGTGTGACTCCTGCACCGGGCGGGCTGATAGAAGCCAAAGGGGAAGAAGCAGCAAAGCGAGGAGAAGGAGAACCTAAACGCGGTCCAAGCCGGAGGGACCGTTCGGGTTGCTGCCGAGACGTACCTAAGGGCACCACAGGCTCTGCTGAACAGCTTGCAAGGCAGGACGTGCAACTGGGCAGAGAGAGACATCTGCAAAATAGCTGCAGACCCTGCCATTCACCGGGGAGCTGCCAGGGCCTCAAAGAGCAATGCAGAGGCTGGGGAAATGCCGGTACCTATGAAGAGAAAGGAAACGGGTACACATTCCAGGAGGCGTTGGAGGTCTGGAGGAGCTAGACTGTGAATATAAACATTGGAGAAATAGGGTCTGGGACCCTGAAGGGACATTGCAAGTCTGGGACTCGCAGCCACAAGGAAATGAAAGTATAAGAGGGGTGGGGACCCTGAGAAACCCCAAGAGAAGAGAATCATATGTTTAGCAGGCAGTGGCGGCTGGTGAGTTTGAAAGCTGGTGGGGCGTAAATTTCCCAGGGCGAATATAGTAGCGAGCGCGCGCAGCGCGCGAGCCCCCCCCCCAAGGGGGCTGCGGGGGGGTTCTCCCCCCGCGAAAATTTTGGAAAAATGGCCTACAAAATGTGCAATTTACTGTCCAAAAAACCCACCGAAATATGAAAAAAGCATTCGGTTTTACATATTAATGGTGGTACACTATTCTTACGTGTGCAAGTGTGATGGTGTATTTTACAGCAGCTTGTACTGGGAATAGCTGGTACTATGGTGTATGCATAAATAAATTCATTATATAGTCAGTAATGATGGAAACATGTTTGTCATGCTGTTACTGGCATTCACATGCGTTCATCCTCTTACTAAGGTGGGATTTGAGGCATTTTCTGAAAGGGGGAAACTAAGCTAAAATATGACTTTAGTTTTTAACCACTTAATTAATGCGACATATTTGTCCTACCTCTAATGGCTGTCTGCCTCGCTGAGTTGCCATTGCTTCAGTTGCTCAAAGTTGCAACACGTGGAATGCACAGGTCTCAGAAATGGCACATACATATTGCATGGAGAAAAATGCAACAGAAATAGTTTACTATGTTGAATGCTTTATTATCAACCAACAACCATAACATCAAAACATACTTCACATTTCTCACTGTTCTGTCAAATAGATCACTGCAACCTTAAACAAAATCCTAACATATATAAGGCCATTGAAACAAAGAATTCAAGGTAACCCACAAAATAACTGCAAATAGCTCGTTTGTAACAGAACATTCACTGGTCAATCATTTTGAAAGTTTGTACACAAATTGTGCACGTCTATTTTTCAGAGAGGCAAATTTATCAATAGTCCGTGTATTGAAGTCAGGGATCTCTTGAATTAGTTGTTTTTCCATGGACAGCATGGCCAAAGCATTCAGACGATCCTCAGTCATTGTGTTTCTCAAGAATGTTTTAATTCGCTTCAGGGTGGAGAAACAGCGCTCAGACTCAGCTGTTGTCATGGGTGTAGTAATCAGAATTTTTAATAACTGCATTGTCTCACTAAATGCTTCTTCGAGATTGTTTTCAACGACAATTTTAATAAAGAAATTGCCCCACTTGAACTACAGAATTCTGGTCTCTCATAAACAATTGAAAGCTCAGTGCGCAGTCTTTCCTTGTTTAACATGGGGTACGCTTGGACAGTTGCATTCAGTACATCATTGGGAAAAGACTGTCCATGTGTTTGAAATAGGTCACTCTGCAACAATTTGGCCCCCTCTAAGTGGTTAGTAAATGCAAAGCGTTCTTGGGCTTGTGTAACTATAATATCACATACTTCTTTAGCCAAACGATTCAAAGTGTTCATATTTGCATTGCGACCTGAAAAAGTTGCCTCTGATGGAAATTTAGCTTCCAGATTGTCAGTGCTTTCACGCACTCTGCCAATGCGCTTGATAAAAGTTTCAGTAGCTTTCTGCACATACACAGAGTCAATGTCTCGCTTCTGAAGCTGGTTATATAAAATGTCGACATGGGGCATTATGTCATTGAACAAAAAAAGGAAGAAAAGGAACTCCTTCTCTTTCAGAGTTCGGATGAATCCCTGGGCCTCATGCACAGTAACCCCCTCAAAATCAGTCTGTCTTTCAATAATTTTCTCAAAGCATGTACGGAGTGCTTCCCTGTGCCGATATATGGCTTCCACTACCCGAAAATGGTAGCTCCAGCGAGTGCGAGATGGTTTTGGAAGTCTGGAATCTGACACCTCATCTAGAACTGTGGTTCTTTTTGGAGAACGAGAAAAAAATGTACAGAAGCCAGAGATATCCAAAAAGAAAACTCGAGCTTGTGAGATATTTGAAACAGCCTGTTCAATGATGAGGTTAAGCTGGTGTGCATAGCAATGTACATAATGTGCATTTGGGTACACTTCAGCTACTTTCTTTTGGACTCCACCAGACACCCCCCTCATTACACTCGCACCATCATATATTTGCGCAATTACTTTTTTTTGTGGCAATCTTCAGGGAATACTTTGTCCAATTTTTCCATTATGGCAGTAGCAATGGTCTGCGCGCTAGAGTCTTTCAGATCAGAGAATCCATAAAACCTTTCAACAATTCTGTATCGTTCATCAATGTAGAGATAGACTAGCACAGACTGAGTCTTAGTGGAAATATCAGTTGTATCGTCTGCCTGAATAGCCACATAATCAGTGCATTTTAACTGCTCTACAATGATCTCTCTGGTGACCGTGAGCATGCAGTCCAGCAGTTCATTCTGAATTGTTTTTGAAGTGCCCTTGAATACTGTTGCATTTTTTAAGTGTAGTTCCATTGCACTGTCTATGCTGGATACAAAATCCACCAGGCCTCTAAACACACCAGGATTTAAAGAGTCTTCAGTTTCATCATGGCCACGTAAAGCCAATTCAAACGCACCACAAAAACGCACACAGTCTATTAACTTTGACAAGATGTATCGGTTTTTATCCACATCCTCATTATGCCTCATCACGCTCCGGCGATAGGCATCATCCAACTGTGTTGCAATGTTCACACTTCCCAACATGCTCAGCTGTAATATATTCTCAATATGAGATTTGCACGATTCATGTCTCTTGGTTTTTTCTGACAAATGCTTTAAGTCAGTGACTCCGGTTTTTGTCCAGGCCGTTTCACCTCCAAACAGCAGGCAAGGGAAGCAGAACAAAGACCGCTTAGCAATGCTACCAGTGAGCCATGTCTTCTTTTCATACCACACCATGGAAAATGTGCGTGTGTAAGCCTTTCCCCTATCTTTTGCGGACTGTTCAATTTTTACATCTGGCCGATCAGGCCCTAGTCTTTTCACCTCCAGTTTTTCACTGTGTGCGAGTCCGGAAAATGGTTTTGAGAGTAATTGGTCCACTGAATTCATTTTCAGCAACAGTGACACCTGTTAATAAGCAAAATGATTATGTACATGTATATGTAGATGGGATCATGTAGTCATTGTTAGGTATGCTCTTCAATAACACAAGTATAATTAGTCGGTACTAGACACAGATAGCGTCTGCAATTATACACAACTCTGCTGTACTTATCATCGACCAGTACAGTTGAGTATAATTGCTGATGTTATCTATGCATGCGTTAACACACATGCCCATTAGCAAATGTGACACCAGCCACACAGTACATATTGCAGCTTGTTTGGCAAATGAGTACTTATGGAAGAAATGAGGCAAGTTTGTTCTGTTAATACTGTTCTAAAAAAAACATTGTTTAGAATGTAGGGAGATTTTTCTGACTGCATGACACAACCCCAACCCCTCCCAAGCACTTTGGGAGCAATGGTGAAGATTAGAAAGAAGGTATTCTGATGTTTGAAAGACTGTGGGATTTTACAGCAGTAAAACAAATTACTGAATACCATTCAACTGGATGATACCAGGACATCATGAGGTAAGTGGGAACCACCACCCAATCCTATCCTTCGAAAAACAGTTTCCAAATGGACAGGTTTGCTTCCGTTGAACCATAAGCAGGCCTTTTTGCATTATATGTATGACTTTCGATTTTCACATGCCACCCTCTCAGCTAGTCATAGATGCCATTCTGTAGTCTGTACTGTTCATCAGATTTTCCCCCACCTCATTGATCCCCACAAGCATGGGCTTCTTTTCAAAAAGAATTTAAACAAGATAGCTGTGTGCCTTCTTTACTACAGATGAACACAAACAGAGTTGGAGTGCCCTGAGCACCAAACCCTACACAAGACTTATGCTAGCTCACCTCGTTCTGGAGAATGGTCACTGCAATGAACTCCTTCGCAGGCTATGGGAAATCCAAATCCCGGAAGGTGCACTGTGGAGGTTGAAGTCTGATGTTTTTAGTTGCACAATTGCCCTGAACTGATTTGTTCACGTAAGGTGTTGCTGATGGTCTGTAAAGAGAAAGCGAGAGACTGATCTGAGAAAGGGCAACATAGGCTTATAGCAGTATTAAAATGGTTTTCACACATGAATGAGAGAGAGTTAACTGCTTGTAACATTGAAGCGGCACCAGATTAATCATTAGTACAATGTGTAAAGAAAGTACCAGTAACTACCACCATGTGCCAGTCATCAGTTGTATAACGCTGCAATATATACATTTTTGTAATGTTTTCGTTCTAGGGATTTAAAAGTGCGCTTTGCGGAGCTCACATTATTACAAAATTAATTTGCTGTAGCCCTTCAGGCACCCGATTTATAAGCACTCTGCGTGTCCTTCGCTGAAGTCCTGTTAAAAACAGCATTGGCAAAGCCACTGAGATCCTGTTCAAACACAAGCATTGACAAAGCCAACATTTTGGCCTTGTGCATACGGTGTAAGCTTCTGCCAGGCACTGCTATTAGATCATGATGCCCAGGATCTTGCACCATGTTTCTTGCTTCTACAACAACGGGTAGTTAATTCTGCTACAGCTGTGCCTGGCAAGTGTAGCTGTGCTACAGCTGTGCCTGGCCACAACAAGGGATGAAGGGGTGAAGGTAGACAAATGAAGCACAACACAAGGCAGTGAGCCGAGGTCAAAGGGGAAGGTGGGTAAACAGCAAGACAGCTGGGTCAAGTACCAAGAAGGTGGGTAAACAGACTGTGCACACGGACATGACAGGCCTTTAAAGTGTCCAGCCGCAGTCTCC
The DNA here is from genome assembly GCF_040938575.1 of Ambystoma mexicanum. Taxonomy (NCBI): domain Eukaryota; kingdom Metazoa; phylum Chordata; class Amphibia; order Caudata; family Ambystomatidae; genus Ambystoma; species Ambystoma mexicanum. The sequence goes on along the minus strand of NC_090938.1, from coordinate 701,848,362 downwards.
CGGAGCGGTCGCGTGTCTGCCCATCATCCAATATAATAGGCAAACACTCTGGAAAGCGGGGCTCCTGTTATTGGGGTCTCTGGAATGCATCGGAGCTTAACTAGATTAGGGTGCGCGGTTTGATAAACTCCACTGTCCTGCACAATGGCACACTGCCTTATCACAAACCCAGAGTCAGCCCACGGGAAACCGACTGACACAACAGGATGTACGTGTTGTCATTTCTGCCCTGCAAATGCTTATCGACTGGGACACCGCACTTGGCCTTTTAATTGTGTTTTTATAAAATGCATTTCCCACCACAACACGTTTAGGGGAATCCCTCGGCCTACAAACCGCGCATGTGCACAGGAGGCAGCCAGGCACAGTGCGGGATTCGGAAGAGGGTTTTAGCTTTTGGAACTCCCCCACCACCTGATCCTCCATTTGCAAACTGCAAAGGTATTTTGTTCAACATGATGTTTCAGCGTCCCCTGTCTACAGCTGAGACAAATTGCCTGAGGCATTCTGGGGTGCTTAGATTATACTGGAGACAGAGAGAAAGTGGTTGGGTGTTAAGAGATGCTCACTATCCCTGGACAGGCAGCCACGGGGAGCTGAAACACTGAATGACCACTGAAAAGCTATTTAGCACTTTGGTGACAAAACCGGAGTGAAAAGGCTGAGGTGGCAGCCTGAGGGCACCAGCAAAGGCAGCCTGGAACATGTGTGCTGTAAAGCGTGCATTTCATGTCCTGATTTAAAGAAGATGCCGAGGTCTCACAGCACTGCCAACACGGGGGCAGCTGCTCAGGGGCCCCACTGAGGCTCAGAGCCCATTTCAAATGAAAAGGTTGCAATGACCTGATGCTGTCCATCTCCCCCGCCCACCATGTGCTTGATCTTGTACAGTGCCCAGCAGCTTTCTAGCCAAGTCCACACTCCATAAATACATTACAGGACATACAGATGAACAACAGGGTCTTTGGATGGACTTGGAATATGGGAGCCGGGAGAGGCAGGGGGTCTGCAGGTGCAGGGCCAGCATCGTCTGATGGCACCTCCCAGATAAAAGCCCCAAATACCCCCCAAACAGGTAATCATGGTGCCTTTCAAGCAGAGTCCACTCCCCCGCCCTCGATCCCTGTCTGTTCTTATCTTCAAATCTGTTTCAACCCCACAGAAAACGTTGCAGTTTTCACTGTTGTTTTGCATGGGATTCGTATAGTGCCCCTCTGCCATTCACCCAGTCTCATGGCACTGTCTCCAGGGACAGGCTGCTCAAATATCCAACAATAGGCTTTTTTTTCCTATTCCTTTATCTGTGTATTCTTGTAAAAGGCTCGTGCCATGGTGGATCACTTTTGAGTGACAGCTGTGAAGGGAGTAGTTGGTTCGACAGACAGGATCCATTTGCCGGGTGTATACAGTTTGTGTTTTCCGCCCTTGTGAACTTTAAGATATCCAGTTCCAGGCAGATGTGCAGCAGTAGGAAAGTCCACAAGAACACTGCACCCTTTTTTCCATACACGCAGCCACTGATCCTCCTAAGAAACTATTTGTGTTCCCTGAGGAAGGCCCAGAAGCTAGCATAGAGCTGAAACATGTAGAGAAAGCAGCCGCTGAAAAGTACTAGGGAGACAGCATCTATGTATTAAAAAAATGAATAACACTCACTATTTTTCATGATATTAGAAACTAGGACATGGTTTTGGGGTGGCTCTATTTTGAAATACATGCTTAATGTGCACATCATTGTAATACTGCTAGAATTGTTTATATGTGTGCATTTTTGTTTTTTTAGAAAGGGTGAGCTAGCATGCAAAATGAAGATATTGATGTAACATGAAAAAACACATCTGAATATACACTAACAGTGCAGTACATGTGTTAATAAAGAAACACATGAAAGGTCAGGGTGTCAGAGGCCAGAGGCACTTTGAAGTGTGGTGTTGTGTTTACAATCCGGTAGGTCTTGAGTCTCTTAAGAATATCTGGACCCCTCTTGCAGTTTGCATATACGAGAAGCAATACTGAAGAAAAAAAAATTCAACCGGAAAAGTCATACTCATCTGAATATTTATGAAACTAAATAAATATCTAATCAAAAGTGATGTGCTTGGATAAAAGGAAAATATTGAACCTTAAAATGACTGGACCAAATGAAAGTTAGTTTACCAGGAAATTCTCATCAGAATTCATGTGACAGAATAGGTGCATCTGATTTGCTGGCTCGCAAAGCATGCCAATGGCAATCCATGTGCATTAGCTGGCCATCAGTATTGCAGTGACCAGATCACAGCAGACTGACACCACTTACTGATGATGGAATATTAAACGGCGGAGCCCAGAAGCCCCTTAGAAATGGCTGTCATCGCCTCCACCCACCCGCGCCTTCAGGCGTGACAAAATGTAAACTATGGAAAGGCCTGTTTAGGGCTCACAGAGAAAAAAACATTCCTTTACATTATATATGGCGTTATTTCGCTTTCAAAGTTCATGCTGAGGGTGCAGTGATCTGTCTTTAAAATAACGGCACCTCTCCTGCGACGCACTGTTAAAAGTTCAGTAATAAGTCGGCGGTGCTGCAGACTACAGTGTTGCATGGGAAAGTTCTCAGCAGTGTTGGCTGAAAAACAGAAGGTGCAGAGTTCTATACAGTTCTATACAGAATAGAGATTCTACAAAAAGGTTGTAGCGATACCCCCCCCACCTCCAGCCACCGGTGTTGGGGGCGTGCATGTGCATGGCCAGCCCCTCAAAGAGGGTTCAGGGATGGTAGTGGTGATTAAGGTCTGACCTGCTGGGTACAACGGCCCTGGTAGGCAGACTTGTCACATGAGCACTGGCAATATTAGCAACGTTGCCAGTGCTTCCTTGTCCCCTTTCCCATGGAGTCCTACGGGACTCCATGAGAATGGGGACTTACACTTTCCCACGCCTGATATCCCAGGCCACGAGACTTGTAATGTCTTGGTGGCACCAGGATATCAGGCAGCGGAAACAGTGTTACGAGTTCGGCGGCAACCCGTCTGTAGCGCCGGTGGGTTACCGCCGATAATGAGGCCCCAAGACAGCTACTGCCATAGTATTCCTTTTCTATTTCTATGAGGACGAAGGTGAAGCGGAAAGCTCGGGTCCAGCAGTTAAGTGGGTAGGGATGGTAGGAAGCGTAGGGGTGGGAGAAGGGGTGCGTGATGACTTTGGGGTGGGGGTTGGGGAAGGTATGTGAGGGTGAGGGGAGGTAGATGGAGGCAACAGGTAGGGGATAGGGAGGGATCTGGTAAATCAAAATGGCGGCACCCGGGAAGGGCTTAGGGTGGCTGGGAAAATGTGGGTGTATACTGGCACTTCACACACTTGTTTCATACTACCTGATTGGCTGAGTGTCCTTCTCTGGTTGCAAATATATAATGAGCGCCTTTTCATTATTGAGCAAATGTCTGCTGTTTGTTGTCAAACTAGTGGGAGCGCAAAATCTACTAATGCTAGAATCTTACAGATCTAAAGAACTGACATGTGCAGGGAAAATAAATAGATCAGACTGTTGCTTTCCATCTTTAATTTATTAAAAGTGTATGTAATGTAGCGTGAAGCACCGGGGTGGGAGGTGGCCTTTAACGCTAATTGTCCATTAACCTGAGCCACAGTGGCCCAGAGCGAAACATTTGTGGGGTGCGCAGGGCAAACGCGGCACAGCCACGTCGCGGGGAAGAGCACAGAAGAAAAGTAAATGGCAGAGTTGGGAGATGAGACGGCACCCCATAGTGGAAGGCTGGCTTATACCTGCCAATCAAGATCGCATTCCAGCCAATGGGATTGTGTGGCGCCTCCCTCCAGGGTGATAATTAGAAATAGTCGCACAACCCTGAACATACACATTTCTCATGAAATATGTTTTCTTCATGAGAGGGATCATCATACAACTACTTCCAGTTGCATTTCCTCCAGTGAACAAAAATGTCTGCCTTACTTGCACTGCAGATCAAAGAGTTATTTGTACATGTTCAGGACGGGGGCCCAGAGCCTAGAAATACTGAACTGGTAAACTCTGGGACTCTGAACTTGAAAAGTGGCTCATTTGTGAGCTAGTGGTCCCCTAATGTGCTCAGATGTACCAATAGTATATTGGTCGCATTCAGAGAAGGAATAATACAGCATGAACTTGCCACTGCCTTGGTTTCTGGGTGATTAGCAGCAGGTGGGATATTCTGCCTCTATAGGCATGTAATAGACACGCATTACATTAGGACCAGCCATGGCCTAATATGAGCATTATTAGCTGTAAAGGAGGACAGTGCCAGCATTAGAGAGGAAGATGTGCCACCTCCCCCCCCCCCCCCGCCAACCTCCCCCCCTCCATACAGCCACTTCTTCCAGTGGGGTGCACTTCAATTACAGGCTTACTTCACCTTCACTTGAAAAAACAACCCACCCGTGCTAAAGATAATACCAGTATCACCATTAAAACTGTTTTCTGCTGATGTTAATTCATTTTCTCTATAGAAACGGCATGCGAAAGAAACTGAAAAGAGATGCGAGGGTAGGATGGAAAAGGGACGTATTTCTCTTCCCAGAGCACCAGGCCTCGTTCTTCGAGCATAGTTTGTGCAGGTCTATAATTCCTCTAAGTTCATCCAGGAGGGAAGGCTCTACAACCCACAGACCAGGATATTTGCATACCGACAATGCCCTTCAGACAACACATATACTTTAATTCTTACACCTACACAATGGGGACTTTGACTGAAAGAGTTTGGAACTTGTAGAGCGCAGCTTCGACACGAGGGTATCGTGGCCAGCCGCGGCCCGCGACCACGTATCTGCTATTTGTGCCTTTTTATATTTTCAGCATTTATTTTCGGAAAATGCCGAAAATATAAAACGGCACAATTAGCAGATGCATGGTCGCAGGCCGCGGCTGCCTGAGTGGGCAGCAGCAGCGCACAGCCAGTGCCTGCCCTGGGCCTTGCGCACCGGTCCGGCATGGGGCACGGACCGGGGTTAAAACAAATAGGCCCAGGGCAGCAGCCCTCGCCTTGGTGGTAGCGGGCCGGGCGGCCCGCTACCACCAAGGCTCGCTGCAAAAAAGCAACACTGAACGACGTGTAGGCCAAGGCCTACACGTCGTTCAGTGTTGACTGGGCCTGGGGCCGTGGTGGACCACATAGTTTGGGCCCGGGGAGGGGAGTGTAAGTAACACTCCCGAGTCCCCGGTCCCAAACAGAAAGAAAAAGTAAAACAAACATGGGGATGGCCCGGATCATGGTACTTACCGCGGCGCCGCTGCAGCAGCACTCGTGTTTGATGTGCACCGTGAAGAAAAGAAAGAGAAACAGACGTGTGAAGGCGGCGCAGGCGCACGTATACACCCTGCGCCGCCAGTGAGTCATCATAGATACAGTAATGTCATTGGCTGTTTGCCAGCCAATGGCATTACTGTATCCATGGCAGGGGAGGGAATCTGAATTTAAGTGCGCTGTTTACGCACATTTTATACTGGCGGGGCCAGCCCTGAAGCGCCCCGCCAGGCTTCCAATTAAAGGGGCTACGTAGAGTACGTGGGGCTAGGAGCTCCACGCACTCTACTATGGAAAAAAATAAACTAAACTGGGACGCGCCCCGCTGTTAAAGCCGGGCCCGGCCCTGATACATGATTACCTTGCCACAGCGCCCCCGCGCTGTTGGCAAAGGAAATGCAGGCATTTTCTAAGCTAAAAGAGATTCAATCGGAGAAGTTCTCTGATTGAATCTCTTTTAGCTTCCTCTTTCTTTTCTGGGGGGGCGGCGCCCGGCCGCCCCATGATAGCAGCCGCCACTGTTAGCAGGAGAGTTAACTGAACAGATATTGAACTAGACCTAGGGCCCTTTAAAACGAGGCAGCAATACTTAGCGGTGGATGGGGATGCAGAAGTTACTCAAACATCAATAATCAAAACGACTCAGGAAGTTGGCAAAACTTTGTTCTGTTTTAATATCAATTATCTAAAACAGGGATTACAACAGACATCATCCGACGTCGCACAGCACTATCTCAATACATTTTATAAAAAACAAACTTTTATAGTCAAAATTCGTCATCACTGACGTCACACTACGTGGCAAACTACAAAAACCTACGGGGAATCCTGGTTGGTTTACAAGGAACATCTAGCTATATATTCCATATTGACGGGGGTTGTGATTGGTTCTCTAAATCAGGTGGGCACCTAAGCCCATCCCAAGTGACAAGTCATCTTCATCGTCACAAAATACACGACGATTGATTGGTTACATAAACTATAGAGCTCCATCATACGTGGCCTTCTACAATTGATTGGCACGCTTGTACCCTTCTGGAATTTTCCACATGCTAGCAGCACGCAGGCTAGCATCCCAGGTGCATGGATGGCTCCACGTCTATCATCACTCCTACAGTCTGCCAGTCAATTAAGGCTTTGAACTTGCCCTTGCAGAAGCTTTCTGTGCCTGAGAATTAAAGGGAGTGTAGCATTGCCTTGTCTTCTGGTTTCAGTGTAGCTTGACCCAAAGCTGTTTTGATCTTGAACATGTGACTGGAGACCACTCTTTCGAGCCTTTTGCTGTATATAATAGTATTAAATGATGAACTCTCGACACCTTTAGTGTTCTTTCATACCACTTCAAACAGAAGTTTGTTTCTTTCTCACGTTCATTGTAGCCTTTTGACAGGCATCTAGGCTCACTGTGGCCTCGACTCTTGGTTCTTGGCCAGCCAAGCCTTTCCTGAATTTCTCTTTCGCGATCAGCTTATTTCCAACTGCGCCACACTGAAATCATTTTCAATCATGGGGTTTCAAGCCTTGCTAAAGTGCATCGTGGAATATCCAGGTTCTATACATTCCTATATGTATACATTGGCGCATCGCTGCAATATATTCACGACTTAGCCAGCCTTAAGAATACTTTGTCTGCTTGTGTTACTGCGTCTGTACAAGTGTAAAATGACTTTGCATTTTCTTCCGTGCTTTTTTACACAAGCATGATATGACATGATATGATATGGCATTTATAATGCGCCTATACACAAGTGTTTCAGGGCGCAACGAGGCAACGGAGGGGAAACAGTGGGAAACAGACAGCGATCCTACTAGGCCAGGTGTCATTCAGATCATGCAAGTGCATGGGTAGGGAGAAAGGGCAAGTGCCTGGGGGAAGGGAGAGGGGAAAAGTGCAGTGCAAGGGATAGAAGAATAAATAAGATAAATAAAAGCAGCCAGATGGTGGCAAGTGCAGGATAAGAGCAGAATAAGTGCTGATAGAGGACTGTAGGGATACAGAAAACAGTCCCCAGGTGCGATAGGTTGCCAGGGGGGCAGGGCAGGTGTGCAAAAGCGGGGCCTGGCCTGGACCCAAGATCAGAAAGGGTGGCTAGGTAACCAGTGCAGTTTCTGCCAGGAATTTCAGCAGGGGAGAGAGGCAGAGAAAGCAGAAGCAAAGAGGAAGGTGTTGAGGTGTTTCCGGAAACCGGAGATGGTTCCCCTCAAGTTTCAGGGAGGCAGGAAGGCTGTTCCACTGACCCTGAGGGAGTTTGAGGCAGATGATCGAAGAGCCTGAGAAGGAAGTTATTTGGGAAGAGAGAGTTGAAGGTATTGCGGCTCCAGGCCACAGAAGGCCTTTTGGACAATGCAGAGGGTTTTGAACTTAATCCTTGCAGCCACTGGGAGCCAGTGCAGAGATTTCAGTCCTGGAGAGATACGATTCCCCGGGCTGGAGGCCAAGGACAAGTCGTGCAGTCATGTTTTGGATAAGTTGCAGAGGGCGGAGGATAGAGGCAGGCAGATTAAGATAGAGACTGTTGCAATAGTCCAGCTTAGAGAGAACCAGGGCTCTGGAGACGGTGAGCTTCTGGGGGAAGGAGAGGAAAGGAAGAATACCTCTGAGGAGGTGCAGCTGGTAGTGGGATTTCTTAGAGACGTCTGAGATGTGAGGAGAGAAGGAGTGTGTGGAGTCAAAGATGACCCCAAGGTTTTTAGCCTTGCAGGTGGGAGCAGGAAGAGGGCCAAGAGAGGCCGGACACAGAGCTGCAGGGAAGGAGGGAGTGGGTGTGCCGATGAGCAGGATCTCAGTCTTACTGGCATTAAGGCAGAGGCCATTGGCGGGACACCACTCCTGGATAACAGACAGACAGTCAGAGATGAGGGAAGGAGAAGAGGAGACCGAGGATAGCCTGAAAATGAGCTGGGTATCATCCGTATAGCACTGAAAGTTGGGGCAGAGAGCGGCGATGCGATGGGCAAGGAGTGCCAAGTATTGGTTGAACAGCCAGGGAGAGAGGTTAGACCCCTGGGGGACACCACATGTAGAGTAAAAGATATCGGAGAGGAATGACCCGAGTTGGACCTGGGAAGGTCGGGAGAGGAAAGAAGTCAGCCATGCCAGAGCCTGTCCAGTGATACCCAGGTTGTCACGGAGACGGTTGAGCAGGATGGCATGATTGACAGTGTCAAAGGCAGAAGAAAGATCAAGCAAGATGAGGACACACAGGGTGTTGGAGTCAAGGTTGGAGAGCAGGTCTTCACGGATGTTCAGGAGAGCAGTTTCCGTGCTTCTGGCAGCCCGGAAGCCAGACTGATGGTCATGAAGACAACCAACAGATTTGGTGTGGAGATTAAGCTGGGAGATGGCCAGTTTCTCCAGGAGCTTGCCCAGGAAGGGAGTGATGGAGATTGGGTGATAGTTAGCTGGGCAGGAGAGGTCAGCAGAGAGTTTCCTAAGAAGAGGGTGCACAAGTGAGTGCTTCAGGCGGGATGGGAAGACTCCGATGGCAAAGGAGTGATTGCAGAAATCAGCCTGTGCAGGAGCCAGGGAGTCAATGTGTTCCTTGATAGTTTTGGAGGAACAGGGGTTTACCTGTTTCGACAAGACTTTCATAGCTCGGACTTGTCGAAAAACCTCGTCGGCAGAGAAAAGGGGAAAGGCAGAGAAAGAGGGAGGGGTGGATGCAGAAGGATCAGAGGAAGAGCAGGGAGTAGAGGGAGGGAGGCGATAGGAGGAGAGTGAGGACAGGATGTCCTGAGTTTTTGAAATGAAGTGAGAAGCCAGTGCCGTGCAGAGGGCCTGGGAGGGGACAGGAGAGGTAGAGACTGCGGCAGGATTGGCCAGTTCCTTGCGGATTTTAAAGAGTTCAGCCGAGTTGTTAGATGCTGCAGAGATTCAGGCTTGAATATGAGCTCTCTTCTTGTTGAGAACGGATAGCCGGTATTGCCTTTGCAGCAGGCGGCAGGCCAGTTTGTCAGAGGATGAACATGAAGCACGCCATTTCCTCTCGGCCACCATGCACTTGCGTTTTAGGGTGACGAGATCTGAGTCATACCAGGAGTTACACTTGACTTTGGGCTTCAGGCGGATTCTAATGACAGGGGCAAGGATATCAAGAGTATCAGATATAGCAGAGTGGAGCATGGATAGGGCTGCGTCAGGGTGAGAGTCAGCCAAAGGGGGAGGGGGGATGAGAAGGTGGCAGCGAAAGCCTCAACTGACACGCGCTTCATGGGTCGGATGACCGAGAAGGAGGGTGGCAGTGATGAAGGTGGCTTGGCCTGATCGGTAGGGAGGGTGAGGTGGGAGGAAAGGAGAAAGTGATCACTCCAGGAGACAGGAGTGGAGAGAGGGACAGAGAGGGGAAGGTCAGAGGAGATCAGAGCATCGAGAGTGTGCCCTGCAGAATGAGTCGGGCCTGAGGGGAGAATGGAGAATGAGAGAGAGTCGCAGAGGTCACGAAAGTGACCGGAGGGGGGATAGGAGGCATCCAGGTGGATGTTGAAGTCTCCAAGAAAGAGGAGTTGAGTGGTTGAGGCCAAGAGTGAGGAGGAGAGGTCCGCCCACTTGGAGAGGAAGGAAGAGATCTGACCAGGTGGCCGATCGATAGTAGCCACAGTAAGGGAATGGCTAGGAGAGGGAGAGAGCCGGCAGACAAGGCATTCAAAAGAAGAGTAGGTCTGCGTAGGAGTGACGGATGCAGGAATCCACTCAGGAAAGATAAGGGCCACACCCCCACCAGGGTGGTTGGGCCTGGGCAAGGAGAGTATCTTGTAGCCGTCAGGTAGGAGCATATCAAAGCTGGTGACAGAGCTGGTTGTGAACCATGTCTCAGTGAGACCGAGGACACCGAGGTCAAGTTCCTCAAGAAGGTGGCAGATATCAGATGAATGTTTGACAGCAGAGCGAGAGTTAAGAGTGGCAATGTGGAGAACGTTGCCATCCTTGAAGGACTTCCGGGGAGGACAGATCAGAGGTACGCCCTGCGGAGGTGTAGAAGGAGCCCGAGAGGGGGCAGAGAGGGAGGGGGAAGGCAAGGTAGCCGAGGAAAGGAGAGGGGGGACAGCAGGAGAAGAAAGAAAGTTGATGAGGTGCGGGAAGCGTCTATTAAAGAGGTGAAGGTTGGCCTGAGGGCCTTGGACCAAGACGGTCCCATTAGAGTAAACATTTATGATGCCCTTAGAGGAGTGGAAGGAGGCCAAGAGGACATCCCAACGGGTGCCACCATTAATGGGAGAAGAGGAGAAAGGCGCAAGCACAGAGACCATGTGAATGGTCCATAAATCAGGTGAGACAAGGAGGATGTCAGTGAGAGTTTCCTTGGAGGAGGCACTGGTATATGCAGGGCAGGTGGGCTGCACAGGAGGGTCAGTTTAAACCAGAAATGCACCCAATAGGAGGGGAGGAGGGGGAGGGGGTGTGGGTGGGTAGGTAGGCGGGAGGGAGTGGAAGACCAGGAAGTGGCTGCAGGGGGAGGGGGGAGGGGGAGAAACAACGCGCTCGGAGCACGGAACAGGAAAAAAAAAATCGCAATCACTCACTGGAGGCCCCGGGGACCGTGCTGGGCTTTAACCAGCAATCTGGGCAAGCTGGGCTACCAGCGACTGCTCACACCCGCTCCGCTCTGTAAATAAGCGAGCGGGGAGAGCAGCCGTCAAGTAGTCCAGGAGGGACACCAGAAGGCACCAATCAGAGGGTGGTTTGGGCGGGCAGGGAGGCGGGAGGGAGTGGAGGACCAGGAAGTGGCTGCAGAGGGATGGGGGAGGGGGAGAAACAATGCGCTCGGAGCGCGGAAGAGGAAAAAAAAAATATGCAATCACTCACTGGAGGCCCCGGGGACCGTGCTGGGCTTTAACCAGCAATCTGGGCAATCTGGGCTACCGGCGACTGCTCACACCCGCTCCGTTCTGCAAATAAGCGAGCGGGGAGAGCATCCGTTGAGTAGTCCAGGAGGGACACCAGAAGGCACCAATCAGAGGGGGCGGTGGGCAGGCGGATAGGTGGGAGGGAGTGGAGGACCAGGAAGTGGCTGCAGGGGGAGGGGGTGAAACAAAGTGCTCGGAGCACGGAACAGGAAAAAAAAAATGAAATCACCCACTGAAGGCCCCGGGGACCGTGCTCGGGTTTAACCAGCAATCTGGGCAATCTGGGCTACCAGCGACTGCTCACACCCGCTCCGCTCTTCATTTTGATCCCAAAATGGTGCTTAACTCCAATATTTTATCTTCAGTTTCTATAGAATGTTTATATCTTCTTGTCTTGCATGTCTTTTCAGGGTGCGTCAGTTCTGCTTCGCATGACGTCACCAGACTTCTTTCTCGTTTATATGCACACTTCTTCCGGAACCCTATCCAGAAGAGCACTGTTTCTTCATGCATGCATGTAGGTTTTTCTCAATGGGTACCTTGTCTCAAGATTTCTTTGCGGTATAGGCATTCTCACTGGAACTGCACGTGTCGCCATTTCCAGTTCTCAACATATAGGAAACATGGGGGTGGAGCTTTTGGTGGGGGTACTTGACTCCTCCTCTACACGCCCCCCTCTGGGCAATTCATCGACCACTCTCTCATCAATCTTCACATCAAGACATCTTCGTATGAAGAAATGCTTCTTTGGAACCCATATCCTTATGACTCCTTTCAGGCATCCGGCTGATTTCACATGTTCATCAACACTCCAGGTCATAAGACTGCATTGTCCATTGGGACTACAGAAAATCCATCTTCCCACATACTTCTTGTGGTTCTTCAGATACAGGAACTTCATTCCCATCGGGTGCATGAATACTGGCCTTCACGTAGTCTCTGATTTCTTCATCTGTCAGCTCTTTGGGCTCAACTCCTGATTCAACATCGATCACAATCTTCATTCCTACTGCTTTCTTCACAGTTTTCTTGCATTGTGTGATTATTATACTGATCACACAGAATCCAAACAAGATAATCACCAGCAGGGCTCTAAGGAATATGAAAATGTTCACCATCCATTGTGAAACCCATGAGAAGATCGAACCAAATCAGCATCAGCATTGCCTTCCACTTCGTCTACCATTTTGACATGCAGGTTCGTCAACATCATTATGGCCTCTGTCAAGGTGCCATTCTCGTCGTTGTGAGAAGGTATGAATGTGCAACATGATTCTCCAATTTTGGCACAAACACCTTCATCCATAGCTGTGATCATATCAAGGACATATCTGTTCTGCAGAGTCATCAGTCGTATGACTCTCAGCTCTTCCTTGATAACAATTAATCCCTTTATGGTAGTGTTAATCGTCTGCAGGAGCTCCCAACTGGTTATCTGTAACCATTTGGTATTAGCCATCATCTGGACTCCAGGCATAAAGATGACAGAAAAAACTGCTGAAGTCTGACTGAATAATCTGTGTTCATATTGAATAGCATCAAATGCTTCTATTGACTTGGCTGAGAAATGATTTTCACTCTTCATTCGATTCAAAAGTTCAGTGGATCTCTTCTTCCTCAGGTGAGCATCTGCTTTTGGAAACTCACCAATGTTCAGATCACTCCTTGGAATTACCAATGCTGGACAATCACTAAAGAACATAGTCCTCCCCAATCTCTGGGCAGCTTCACATAAGCTCTGGATCCACAGGCCCAGTAGTGATCCATTATCACTGCTGTCCCACCCTTCATTCCTGGCCCATAAAAGATTCAACCACAATTTTGTTTCTCTCCAACATTTCTCGTGCCATTGTTCCTGAAGGACAGCTTTGTCTTCGACCCATGTCAGCAGCTTTGCAAGTTTCGGCAATAAAGGTTTGTATCCATTTTCCACTATGTTGATAGTCGGCTTGTGATGACCAATTACTACCCAAGCTCTCCATATGACCACACCTTCCTCCCAGCCGTCTGGAGAAAGCACTGTTCCCCAGATCTGCATCTGGCCTCTTTTCTTGCAGATCAAAATTTCTTCTGCAGTCTTTCCTTGGCAATCGAGTCTATTATTTACTGCCCATCTGATCCCAGCTCCTTTCACTCCAGGCTGGTAATATCTTATCACATGCATCCTGGTAAATGTCCTTGCTCTTGTCTTCAAGTATTGAACATAATCATCTTTATCTGGAGCTGACCATTCTGTCGCTCATACCAAGGATGCCGTTCAGCCCATGAACTGACTTGCCAGGCAGAGTGCGATGTGAGATAGGCAATGTGCTGTTTGGACATCTATTTCAATAGCTATGAATACCTTAGACTTTCCAATAGCAAAAGGCAGGAGTGCACATACATAGTAATCCTCCTCTGAAGTTATCTTGCCCACCTCTTTCATGAGCTGATACCACAAGTTGTTCCCCAAATGTGCTGTTCTGTTTAGATAATAATTTAATTCATAATCATTCTCCCTTGTACTTTTCTTAGGTCTTGTTCTTGCCAAATGAGCTTGTATAAGCAACTTATGAAATATATCAGAATACATTCTTCTTACGGGAGGAATCATAGGAACACTTATCAAAGATATTGGTGCCTTCTCATGCACCACTGGAGTAGGGACAATCACATATGGCCTAGGTTTTCTTTCAATACCTGGCTCTACATAAGTCATCGAAGTAGTAAGAATTAGAGGGACCACTGTTTTCTTTGGACCAATAAAATACACAGTGTGAATCAGAAAAATCAGGAAAACAACAATAAACACAGAGAAGGCATAAATTATGCACCAGTACATTATGCCCCACCATCGATGTCTCTCCGCTTGTCTCTGACCTTGCTCACTTTCTGGAATTGCAAGGTAGTTTATGGACCACATGATTGCCTGCGATTACTTTTAAGGAAGGAAAAAATATTTTTATTCAGGCAACCTCATTAAATGCTCCGGTAATCATTGAATTTCCTCAACAATCTCCTTAAGTAATTGACTGATTGCAGGACGATTTATAGGATCTCGCATAAACACAAAAGCATTAGTTTCTGCCAAACAAGAAAAGGATGAGCTTGGGTCAAATAATAGAATATCCTGCCAAGTGGTTTGTGGGTGTCATCATCAGATAGAATCATTCATGCGCTCAATGAAATGTTCAGGTAATAGTCTAATTTGGTCTAGAATTGCTGCCAGTAGACGTCTAATCGTTTGGCCATTTTTAGGATCTTGGAAGAAAGTACGTATATCAGTGCTCCTCCCAACAAGAGCGGGGTAAGCTCGGAGTATAAAAATTAAGATAGCAAGAAGTAGTCTGTGTATATCAACTTCTGTGAGCACTGTATGGCCCACCAAAGTGAAAGTCAGTGAGGAATGACTCGGGAACTGCTCTCTCTTCCAGTCATCAAACAGAAAGTCTAGATCCAGCATTTTCCCATTTACTTCCACACTCCAAAGTCCAATGTCAACACACTCCTGTGGCTCAAGAACAGTATCTGTCTCACTCCTTGCTGTAGCAATTTACAAAGAGTGTTTCAAGGGAGCCACAGTCCAATATACTCTATTATCTATCTACTGGACAGTCTCTGCGTCCTTCTTCCTCGTCATCGATCTAGTCTGCACGTGCTGAACTTCTTCTCCTGCACTTGCTTCCGAATGGGTTGGGGGTATGTCGGCCTCTCCAGCGGAGACTTTCACGTATCCTTGGTGTATCCAAGCTCGTCTTCCTTGGACTTTGACTGCTGATGGCGTGATATCCTCCACAATGAAAGGGCCACTAAATCGGGGCTCCTGCCACTTTCTTGTGAAGTTCCCGATTAGTACCTTATCTCCAGGAAAAAGTCTAGGTACAGGTAATTCTTGAACTCTGGTTGCTGTATGGTCTTCTTCTGTGTTCTGAGACTGACACCCCATCCGCTTGACTTGACAGAGATACTAGCCGTCATACATGTCAAGTACGCACGTAGCTCATCGCCTAACAATTCTGCAGTTGTCTGGGCATCACTCCTAGTCCTCAATGGAGGAGTTAGAGGCATTCTCATTCGCTTCCCTGTGACTAGTTTGTGGGGTATGAGGTGGTGGTCTGAGCCAGGCTGATTTCTTAATGCATATAATGCAAGGTGCAGGCAATGCAGCCACCCCATTTTCAGTGTCAGTTTCAATTTGGCTATTCTCTTTTTGAGCAGACGGTTGAGTCTCTCACATATCCTGTTCGCTTGAGGGTGATAAGCAGAGGAAAACCTGTGCTTAGTACTCAATAATAAGCTTATCTGCTCTAAAACCTCATTCCCAAAATGTGGCCCATTATCTGATCTCAGCACCTCAAATATTCCCCAAATAGGAAATACTTCTCAGACAAAATATTTCACACCGCAAGTGGCATCGGGGTGTGTGCATAGACCAGCCTCAATCCACCTTGAGAAAGGGCAGAGTACCACTATCATAAACCTGTATCCACTACAGACCTGCAGAATGTCAACATAGTCGATATGTAAATGCTGAAAAGGACCATTAGGTCGAGGAATTACTTCTCTGACTGTTCGCAATGTGTGCCCAGCAGTAAACATTTGACATACAATGCAATTTACTACATAAAAAGCAACAGGTTCTAACAGGTTTGGTACGAACCAGTCCTCCGCAATGGTTGCTGCAAGGCTTTCCCTAGTGACATGCGCAGGGTAGTGTAGCTGTTCTAATGCCACCTTCAATAAGGATACAGGCATCACCGGTTTACCAGTGCTGTCGGAAGGGGATAAAGAAACCCCCTCCTTGTCCACTAGTCTTTTTCTTCTTGAGGTGCTCCACTTTGAACTTCTATTAATTGCGTTCGTGACAAATGATTAAAGCTTTCATTCACAACCATCATCACAACCACTTTCTCTTTCACATCAGGAGTGTCAAAACTCATTATATAGGGTGAATATGCAACCCTTTTTGCCTCTTCGTTTGCAGCTTTGCTTCCACGTGAAATAAAGTCAGTTATCTTAGTATGCGCTGTGTATTTAACTATTGCTATGGCTACTGGGAGTTGCAGTGCTCTAATAAGCCTATCCAATAATGCAGCGTGTTATACTGGAGTGCCGTCCGCTCGGAGGTAGTCCCCTCTTTTCCAACATGCTAACGCTGCGTGCACGGTTCACGTCACATAGGCGGAGTCACTATACACTGCCTCGCAAAGCTATTTGCCCTGTAAATGCCATGATGAATTCACTTACATTTAAATAATGTATTCCTGGTGTCGAACACACTATGCCTTCATCGGTGAAGGAAAGCATCATATTTAGTTTTGTCATTAAATCTCGACCCAGTATGTTAACCAGAGTCTGTCTCGAATACAATAATGAGACAGATATATCACATTCTCCTATAGAGACTGGTAATTTCTCTGTAAAAGGAACTCTACTTGTAGCTCCAGAGAACCCTTGAGCATTCATGGCATTTCCCGACAGTGAATGTTTTTCCTCTCGTATACATGAGCGATTGGCCCCAGTATCTACTAAAAAAGAAAAGGATTTGCCTCCATTCTAATGTTAACCCTTGGTTCCTCTTAAGGATTTGGCGGCACAGATAGTACTGAACACATCAAGTCACCCTGTGAGCTGTCCTATTGTGGGTACATACTTATTCCTGTATCTGTGAAAGGATTCCCACCCTCGATGGTGACACCTCCTATTCTAGGATTCAATAACTGCCCTGTGTTTGCACTCTGCTGTATCTGCATGGGTGCATGCTGTGACTGCCCTTGTGGTAGATTCAATGGTTCTTGCTGCTGCTGCAAAGTCTGCTGCATTTGTGGTGCTTGTGTCTGATACACTGTCTGATCTTGGGCAACCCCATCCCTACTTTGTGGGCTGTATGCTAGAGGATAAGCTATCCCCCTCTTGAGAATTGCCCATTCTGTACATACCCTTGGCTTCCACATGTTAGTGCTATATGTCCTATCATTCCACATGCACAACATACAGGAGGGAATCTCCTAACGTGTCCTCACTGCATGCCTTGGTTATCATTCTGTACATTTTGAAAACCACCTTGTTTATTTTGAAAGCCTCTGTGATTATTCTGGAAGCATCCTCTTCCTCTGAAACCTGTTCCTCTGCCTCTCGGCACGAACCCGTTTCCTCCTTGATCCGACTGCCATTGGTTATTCACCTGTGGCATACCTGCTGTCTGTTGTGATCCTGGCCCTTCTCCACTAGTCAGCATCAACCCTTCTATAGCATACTTGGACAGCTTCTTTTGTACTAATTTAGCTTCCTCAAGCTTCCTAGTATCCTCTTTCTTCTGATTTTTCTATTGCAACAATCGTCAATGGTGCACAATGGTAAGCTGCATCTCTGGCCATGGCTTCGCTTCCATACCCACTAGCTTTTTAAGCTGTCTCTGTACCTGTTCTGGCAATCCCTGACATAGAATATGATAGAATACCAGTATCGATTTTCCCCACGGTTCTTGAGTTTCCAAGGACCACAGCTCTTGAAATGTTTTAATGTAAGCAAGCGGATCTTCGCCATCCTGCATTTTGCGTGCCATAATTGCTCCCATATGTGATGTATCAGGATATTGTACTCTAAGCGCTTTCCAGACTGCCGCTCTACAATTATCAAACGGCGCGGCATTGTGTGCTGTGTTCTGTTTGTGACACTCGAGTATACCGCTCTCGTCAAAATGTTGTTAGCCCTTTTGCCAAGGATAGCTGCTATTAGACCCTTAATGTCCCCTATGGCTAGAGTATTCCCTCTGGTCATCTTCTCTAACTTATATATCAATTTTCCCACATCCGACGTTAAACTAGGTAACTTACATCTTTTTTAAAAAACTTTATTTATTATGCTTGACATTACAACAAGAAAACGAGCAGCATACAGATAGTTGACAAGTATACGTTCAACATACACACCGCCTCATTATACAGTAGGCGGTAAGGGTTTACCGGTACCGGTAAGGGCACCGGTACCGGTAAACCCTTACCGCCTTACTATGAGTTCCCTTTGCTGGACCCGACCTTAAAGGCTGGTTTTACCAGCCATTAAAGTAGGGTGCCGCAAAGGGACCTCGGTGCTAATTATGGTACCGCAATTTTCGGTACCGTAATTAGCGCCTTCCCCATTCCCATTATGCCCTTTGGGGCAAAAAAAGGAATGGGGAAGGGCCTTAGTGAATGGGGAATTACCGCCCCCGCTCACCTTGGAGTAGGGCGGTAATTCCGCCATCCACCAAGGCAGACACAGTAAAATACAGGCGGCAACCATGGCGCTAATAGCGCCATGGTTACTGCCTACCGAGTAATGAGGCCCATAGACTGATGGGAGGCTGTACAGGGCAGTAATGAGCCAGTTAGTGGCACAGTAAATAGAAATGCACATATCACAGTGGTAGTTAAGGTACATGAATTAAACGGTTGTTGGAACTGGGGAAGGTAGGTCGCCAGCATCATAATTGGTGTCAACAGACAAGAAAGAAATATAGGAGCGAAATGGAGTCCAAATGTTCCTGGGTCTAGACACTAGTGGTTGCTGGCCCGCCCAGGACTCCTCTGCATCTGAGGCCCAGGTGACAGCCCAAAGCCACTGAGTGTGTGTGGGGGCCCCAGGGCAAAGCCAGAACAGTAGAATACACTGGGTTGCTAGCATCATACATAGCACAGCCAGTTTCCTGGAATCATGCCTGAGCCGGGGGAGTTCATGAAAGAGACATGTCCGTGGGGATGGCAATCTAGGATTCCAGACGTGGTAGTGCATGCTTCCTCCCAGAACTGGGAGAGGTGTGGACAGGACCACATCATATATATATAGGCTGCATCATCTGAACCACATCTAGGGCACATGCGGGGATGGTCCTTTGTCATACAATGTAATCTGATCAGGTGTAGTGGAATCTGTGGAGTACTTTAAATTGGATCAGTTTGAATTGGGAATTGAACGACATTTCATGGATACGGGCACACATGCGATCCCAGCGTTGGTCTGTTATTTCAATACCCAGATCCTCCTCACAGTTGTGCCTAAGCTTATCAAAAGGGGAGATGACCTTGGTCTGAAGAAGGGTGAACAATCTGGAGACTTTCCCTTTGAAGGACATGGTGTTTAGGATTTCGGATAGTATCGGATCATCTAAAGGGATTCCGGGGAAGTCCGGGCACCTGTGTTTAAGAGAGCGGCAGAGACCTGCATATTGTAGCCAATGGGTTGGCTTACCCCATAGGGTCTCCTGTATATCTGGACATTGGAGAAAGATACCCTGGTCAAAGACGTCTCAGACAACATCGAGACCTGCACTAGCCCAGAAACGTGTTGTTGCAGGGTCTACACAGGGAGATTCCGGGAGGAAGTTCCAAAGGGCAAAGTCACCATGAACGGGATGTGAGGTATTAGCCTGTTTCCACAGCTTATTCAAGGCCAGCGCTGTGGAGCCAACAGGCTTGAGGGTTTCAAATTTGACACAGTGAGTTGGGAGACCTAAAGAGGGGATATTGCAGCCCTCTACGGCCAGGCGTTCGAGCTTAGTATGTAGTGGGCGGTCTGTGGATACAAACCAGTGTGTAGCATAGTGTGCTTGAGAGGCTATCCAATACCTCTCAAAGTTAGGGGCGCCAAAGCCACCCACGGACATTGGGGTGGACAGTGTTTCTAGTTTCAGACGGACCGCCCCGGACTGCCATAGAAAAGTGTTAATGATTTGGGTCAGTGTTTTGAAAAATTTGCAGCCTGGCAATAGAGGGACATTCAGGAACCTATATAAGAGTTGGGGCAGTACAATCATTGTAAGGATGCCGATCCTGCCTTCTAGGGCGATTGGTAATTTAGTCCAGCCTGTACATTTTCGGCCAAGGGTGATCAAGTACTTCCCAAAGTTGGACTCATATAAGGGATTCTGCTGGTGTGTGACCACCACTCCAAGATAGGTGATCTCGGCTTGTGACCATGTGAAGCCCAGACGGTGGTGACTTTGGTTAACGGAAATAGTATAGATTTAGAGCAGTTCACCCGGAGACCCGATATCTCCCCAAAGAGAATGACAACCTCTAAAACAGGGGCTAGCTTTTGTTCAGGGGAGCAAATGAAAAGGAGAGCATCATTGGCATATAGGGAGATGATCTCATGGGGTCCGGACAGTCTCAAGCGTCTATGTGCATGCATTTGGCATATCCTGTCGGCCAAGGGCTCGATGGTTATAGCAAATATTAATAGCGAGAAGGGGCTCACCTGCCTCGTGCCTCTGGCTATTTGGATTAGGGCCGAACACCGGTCCCCAGTGCGGACCGTGGCAATGGGAGAAGAGTACATGAGTCCAACCCAGGACTGAAAACGGGGTCCAAAGTTACTTCTCTCGAGAACCCGCCAGAGATAGCTCCAGGAAACAGAGTCGAATGCTTTCTGCATATCAAGAGTGGCCGCTACTGTCTGTGTGCTCGGGTCAATCCAGGCAAGAATGTTAAACAGGCGACGCAAATCAAGATAAGTGGAGCGCCCCGGAATAAACTCCGACTGGTCTGGGTGTATAATGTATGACCTATACGGAGCCAGTCTCAAGGCCAGCACCTTGGTGTAGATTTCGACGTCGCAATTGATAAGAGAAAGTGGGTGGTATGAGCCACATTGTATGGGAGGCTTGCCTGGCTTGAGCAATACTGATATTATAGTTTCTCGAAGGGAGGGGGGAGAACGCCCGACTCACAGGATTCTTCCCATAAAGCATACAGTTGGGGGACCAGGCGGGCCTTGTAGCGCTTGTAGAATTCGACAGGGAGGCCGTCAGATCCAAGGGTCCTTCCAGAGGCCAGAGTGTCGATAGCCTTGGATATCTCCTCGGATGTAATAGGATTGTCTAGGGTATCCGTGGTCTTGAAAGAGAGGACAGAGAGCGGGAGGCTATCCAAGTATGTCTCAACGTCGGCCGCGGGAACATTGTCCGCGTTGGAATAGAGTGTTTCATAAAAAGAATCGAATTCTGCATTAATATCTCGCGATGAGGGATCAAGGGTGCCATCGGCCCTCTCAATAGCCAGAATATGGGGTGAACCAGTCTCCTGACGGAGCAGCCTAGCCAGGACACAGCCAGGGTGCTCACCTTCCCCGTATGTGCAAGCAGATTGGGGATCATCATAGGAACCTCCATTCTCGTTCGGCATGGTCTCAGAATGTATCTAATTTCATGCCTATATCAGAAAGGGTGCTGGGAGACTGAGAGGAAGCTTACTAGGTCTCGAGGGAGGAGAGTCGAGATTCGCTCTCCATGATTTTCCTCAGAATCACCTTGAGAATCCCTGCCTCTTCGGAAATGGCCATGCCTCTAATGTAAACTTTGAATGACTCCCAGAGGGTAGCTTGTGATTCGACTGAACCAGTATTTAGTTCAAAGAAGTCATCGATAGCGGTCCCCAGCTCAATTTCGAAGGCAATGGGGGTCATTACCACCCAGGCGGTAAGTACGCCAACTTTACCACCATGGTGCAAACTATGTTTACACCATGGTGGATGGTGGATTTACCGCCCCATTCCAAGGTGAGTGGGGCGGTAAATCCCCATTTCCCATTTACCCTTCCCCATTCCCATTTTTGCCCCATAGGGAATAATGGGAGTGGGGAAGGCGCTAATTACGGCACCGTAAATTACGGTGCCGTAATTAGCACCAAGGTGGGTTAGCACCATGGGTTTTAACGGCTGCTAATAGCAGCCGTTAAAATTGGAATCAGGTGTTAAGGGTTAACGACGGCGTTAACCCTTAACGCCTGAGTTGTAATGAGGCCCAATGTCTATTAAAGAATGTGGTTTCAACCTCCACGAGCGAGCCCCTGGGTTGTCCGCACTCCAGCTCAGGGAATTGTCACCGGGGAGTGGTCAGAGAATGTTCTGGGAAGGATCAACATTTGTGTAATGGTTCTGATTAGTATATCCGAGACGAGCCATCTGTCAATACGTGAGTGTGAATCATGTACTGAGGAGTAAAAGGAGTAAGATCGAGAACCAGGATGAACCAGTCTCCATGCGTCTGACACCACTAACTGGGCCTGCACCTCTATGATGGTTCTGGCTGCCCTAGAAAGTTGGCGGGGTCAGGGGCCTAATCTATCAAGGTCTGAATCTAAAATTGTGTTGAAGTCCCCGCCCCAGAGGATAGGGACAAGAGGGAACCCTGACAGCAGGGATGAGATATGTGTATAAAAGTCAGGGTCATCAATGTTGGGACCATATAAGTTAAGCAGCACAACCTTTCTGTCCAGTAGATTCCCGAACAGTAAGACCTAGCGTCCCAAGGCATCGACATGAAGTACTTTATGCTGAAATGTAAGGCTCTTATGTATCAAGATCATGGCTCCATGGTTTTGGGTGGAATAGTCGGTGTAATAGAGTTGGGGGCCCCATGCTCTAACAAACCTCTCACATCCGCTAGCACAAGCGTGTGTTTCTTGTGTTCTTTGTGTCGTTCAATATATAACTGTAATTTACACATTTTGGCGTGATTACCCAGCCCTCTGACATTCCAGCTCATGCAAACAAAGCTATCTTCAGCCATTAGGGTAGGTAGCTAGCAACAATAGGCAGCGGTCTGAACCAGAGGATAGATTGCAGGGCCCAGCACAGATGTGCATAGGCCCTGATCTAATGGTGCCAATGTGAATATGTTTAGGTACTCTAATTCCCTGTCGCATGTCAAGCATTTTTTTAACAAAACACCCCTCCCAGCCCACTCCCACCACCACTCCTCCCCCAATCAGAGAGGTGAAAACCCAAACAACTTCTAACGTTGCTACGATCAGCAGCAGCATCGCCTGGTGGGCCGTGTGCTGGCCATGAGCAGCAATGCTTGCGAAGTGGGGCATTGACTAGGCAGTATGTGGTGCATAACGTAAGAACAATACATAAGAGATGAAGGAGCCAAACTTGCGTGTCAGAACTAGATATCAGTTGATCTGGTGAAACCATTGGACTGCAGGCGCTATAAGTGACAAGATATAGTTCTGCACTTGGTATTGTTGCGCAATCATCAGGGGACAAGTTGACATGTATACAGTAACAAGGTCATAGTTGATCAACCCGGGAAATGTTCACCAATACATTTAGAAGACTCCTCAGGGATAGTGAAAAAAGACTTGATTCAAGTGTTCAATCCTGAGTTTAGCAGGGTAAAGCATCGAGTATTTAACTCCTAGGTCTCGCAGCCTCTTTTTGGCGGCCAGAAAGGTCTTTTGCTCTTGTTGAACAGTCACAGAGAAGTCAGGGTAAAGGTGGATCCTGGAGAAGCCGAGGAAAAGGTCACCCTTTGCTCTCGCCGCTTACAAGAAGGGAATCTCTATTCCGGTAGTTTAGCACTCTTGCTATGATGGACGAGGAGGAGCACCTGCCCTGGGTTTCGCTGTCAGGGCACGGTGGGCTCTCTCTATTGCGAATTGCGGGAAGAGTTTTGTGGAATCCAGAAGTGTATGTAGGTTGCGTTCAATGTAGTCTTCCATGGGACCATCAAACTTATCCTCAGGGACCCTGATAATGCAGAGGTTGTTGCGCCTGGAGCGTGATTCAAGGTCTTAATTCTTCTTGCTAACATCTAGAACCTGCCTGGACAGGGCAGTCACTTCTGCTCGTGGGGCGACAATATCGTCTTCAGCTACCCCGACCCTAGTCTCCACCTTTGTTACCCGAGAATCAGTCTTCTCCATATGGGCTTTGATCGAGCATATGGTTCCACTCATATCATCTAGTTTGGAATGTAAAGCAGTAAACCCCTCTCGCATGTATTCCATCATTTTTTTGATTTCGGTAGACTAAGGTGGTACCGACATGGAGGCATCCAGTTCTGACAGGGACTCTCCTAGCTTCGGTGTCGCTTTTGTAAAAAAGTTGATAGAGCTCTTCCTTTTGTTAGCTCCTTTGGTCATGATCCCGCCAGCCCACAAAGGGGACAGATTGCACAGCGCACAAGGAACAGTGCAGACCAGTCCGGTCCGGGAGTGTCAGCTCAGTGAGTGGTAATGGACGTTGAGGGCGCCCAATGTATTCTTCAGGGGAGTGGTAGGGTACAGTAACACATACCTTCGAGTAATACAAGGCAAGGTAGGTTGTCTTGGAGGTACGGCAGCGGTTGATCACAGTAGCTGTGAAATGATGAAGATGGGACTCAGCAGTCCAGCATGAGTTGGGAAGAACCTTTGAGTCAGACACCAGGAGAGGGACCAAAAGGGATCGTGGTCCATTTATCAGTGCAGAGCAGGGTCATCCGTGCAAACAGTCATGAGCAGCAGGGTCACCCCAGGCCGTGTCCGAATGGATTATTACTCCCCACGTACAGTAGAGAGACAGATGGTGATGAAAGCTGTTACGGTACCATTGGGCGGCCGAATGTGGGTCTGGTCTGCAACCCCGCTGGCAGCCGCTGCACCGCCTCATTTGTGCTTTAGGCTATGAAACGGTGCAGGATCAGTGGGTGAGCAAGGGGAGTAGCATGGAGTGTGCTCCTCAGACAGAGGCGGTATTCAGGGCACCCTCAGCATAGCAGGCCAAGCGACCCGACTTCCGCCCGCAGGGCACCAGTGTAGTAGTGTCTGAGGTGCCAGGTGTGGACCTGGCACAGAGAGAATAAACCTGTGTGCAGTGGGCTGGCAGGGGTCACTGTGGCCAAATGGTGCCGGTTGTATCAGGGTCTGAGTGGTTTAGTAAAAGCGCACTGGAGCGAAACCAGTCTGGTGGCGCCCTATGGCGCGGGAGATATGACCCAGTTCCTGCGCTCTCTTGGAGTCCACATTGCAGCAGTGGGAACGGATGGTGGGTGCGCCGGCTCAATTCGAGTTACCGTGAGCTGGGGGGGTCTCGTACCTTGATCAGTGGTGAGGAGATGGTGCAGCACCCCTCCGTACAGTTCCATTGGGAAGCAGATGATCATTAGCAGCACTCTACATATGCAGGATTCAGTGCTGCGCGCAACACAAATTGCTGGCTGGTGGATCAAGTGAGGATAAGCCTGTGGGCAGTGGGTATGCTCCAGCACTTAAATCCGAATGGGCTTATCTGGGAGGCTGCGGGGCGTGGTGCATCAATGGCCGGGTCACTGATGCAATCCTAGGCGCAACAGGGCTCGACACGGAAGTGCCAGTCTGTGGAGCGGGATTGTGCCTCTCGTCTGGCACCAGGGTAAGCTGCGCTGCGGTGGGGTCGGGTGAATGTTACACGAGTGATTCAGGTAACAGGGTGCTCAAGGAGCCTGCGTACCTTGGGCTCTGATGCGTAGGTGGCATCATGCACTGCGGCCCCGTTCCAGTGGTGTTGTAAGTCCGATGGTAAACTCAGCAGGGAGGCAATGGTAATGCTGCAGATCCCGGTCAGTGGCGTGAAGTGATCAGGAGCCCTCACCAGGAAGCCGACGGGGCTTGGAAAGCGACCGCTACACGCCGCTGGGCTCCGGACCAGAGGCGGCGAGCCGCGAGCGGGAACTTTGGTAAAAGCTGGGCTCGGTAAAGGTTGCTGCTGGTCTCAGAGTGACGACCCCGTCGGGATGGGTAAAGCGATCAGTAATGCAGCCAGTTGTCTGGGGGCCCCGCAGTATAGAGTAGGATGCCTCAACTAGTGGGTGCCCTTCCCCCAATCGGACCCAGCAGCCCCGCTGCTCAAGTCAGAGAGTGGCCGTGCACTACGGATGTATGGCACGGGACGCCGTTGAGTGTTCGAGCCGCAGCTCTAAAGATGGCAACAGTTCAGTAACGGCTCATCTCGAGACATAAAAGTCAGGCTGGGCACGCCGCGACTCAGGAGGCATCAGCTTATAACATCGCAGAAAGAAACGCTGCACCAGTGCGGAGAGATTGGTGTGAAGGATTCTCTCCATCACGGAGCTGCACGTTCAGGCGGCCATATTCATGCTAGCGAAACAGCGCCCTCTAGTAACTTACATCTTAAATTGTCTTTATCCATCTGAGAACAGGGTATATACTGCGGTCTGGCCCCTCCTTTCTCTAACAAAGGGAATTGGTAAATCCCAAAATCACAATCAGCTCCCATCGTCTGCCTATCCATAGTAGGGACAATAGTTTTTGATCGCCTTCTTCCTGGCAATGACCTTAATCTGCTCACACACAGTGGCGATTCCCACCTCTCACTATGGGATCGCCCGTTAGATCGTTTTATGCACACCATAGGCTCTGGCATTCTTTCTTTTGGTAGGTCCAGATCCGACTATCTAACTTCCTTGTCTGTTTGGAAACATCCCTCGGGACCGCATGCACCAGCTCTCTCCTCCCCACGGAAGGTTTCCCTGTCTTCATCTGACATGTCTTGTCCCCAACTCGTATGGCTGTCCTCTTTCTCATCCCTGTCCAGAGTCAGCCTGTCCAAAGACAAAGCTCGATGCTCTAGACTAAAACGGACTTCCCTCCTTACCCGGCGACTGGGACATTTTTCCCTTTATTTTTCAATTCACTTTTTGTTCTCATCTCTTGATAAACTTTGTCCATTTTATCTCATATATCTCCTATCTCAAAATTCTCCTCTAGGTTTACCCTGTAGGCCCTGGCATTGGTTCTTGTGATGGAAAGAACTCCTCTATGTCCTCCCATGCTACTACTGGATTTGGTTCCATTTGCTCTTTCTCAATGTGATCAATGTTGCATGCTCTCTGTCTTCTCTTTCGTTCCATCTCCTCATCAAATGCCCTTTGGTTTTTTGCTTCTTCTTTAACCCTCTCTTCCTCCTGTCTCTTCGCTTCTCTCCTCTCATTTGCCCTACGGACCTCTCCATCTTTGCGTCTTTGCATTCTTTTCTCTCTTAATTTCTGCCCTTCCTCTTCTTTTCTAGCCTGTCTTGTGCTTCGATTGCTCTCTGCCTATAGTCCTATTTTTTTGCTCCTCTGGTCTTTCTTCCTTTCTTAACTGCTCTTCCTTATACAGTTGTTCTCGTCTCTGTCTATTCTTTTTTTTGACTCATCTTCTTTCAGTTGTTTCTCTCGTTCCCTCTCTTTTTTTATCTTGTTCGTCTTCATCTTCCCTTTGCCTTACTTCCTCAATGCTCTTTCCATCAATTTAGGCAATATCTGACCGCCCATCCACTCATTTTGTAAGAGCACCATCTCGTAAGTTTTGTCTTTCTCCCCTTTCCATCTCTTAATTTCTCTTTCTACATCTAGGGTCACACCTGGTCGTTCACTTTTATCTTTGTCCCGTGGGACCTTAGAGACCACATCTTTTTTGGAGCTCTCTCTGGGCTCTCATCACTGCTATAAGCAGGCGGTTCATACGCTAGGTTACTATACCCTGCTGCTGCTTTAAGCTCTCTTAGCGAATATACTCCTTCGTCTTTTGTATTATCGCCATTTACTTCAGGCACGGTAGAGGGAGCAGAAAGCTCAAAACCCCCCTCTTTATACTGGTTAAGCATCCAGTTTTCAGGAGGCGGGTCTTCCCTTTCCTCCTGGTACATTTTCCAAGGCTCTAAGCTAGCTAGCCTCTTTTCCAATTTCTTTCCAGTGTACGCAGCGTGCAAATAAGTGGTCATGTGTTGTAAAACTGCTTTTGACAGCGATCCCCCTTGTGGCCATGGCATGAACATTTTATCTGCCGTGCCCTTATCCCATTCTGCACTGTACTGCTTAAGCTTAGGTGCGTGTTTTGGCAACTGTTTGCACAAGTGTATGAGTGGAGTAACATCCTCCATCGTGACAAGTCTTAATCGACTGTCAATACTTACCGTTCTTTACACAGAAAATAATTTTCAGAAAAATAATACAATATGAGCGTGCACCAATCGTCGCCGCTCCAAACCTCTATGTCTCACTTTACTTCAATGTACCTACTCAGTCAATACTCTCAATGACTAAATAAATACATAAATAATTTGAACTCTCACCTTTTAAACACAATCTATTATTGGTCGCTCTTCAACATCTCATAATTTCCTCAATACATATAACACATACAATACACAGACAGACTTGGCCAGCCCCACATATATCTCTTGCAAATGCTCCTCGTGGCTACTCTTGCCCCTAAAAATGACTTCTGATAGGGAGATTGAATTGTTTTCTTTAACAGATTTATCTGTTTGTAGCCTATATATCCTCTTGGATTTTAAAACAACTCCTTCTAGAAATCCTTGACGTAGGATTCTGGGCTTATCTTATGGATCACTCCTCATCAATATACTTTACTTGACACTCTTTGTCATTAACCTAATACCCAACCAACCCTCCATTAATTTTTCCCGCTATCACTTTCCCCATGCAATAGTCTTTGGCCACATTTCTCAATCTACTCTGTTAGGGTTATCCCGGGGGTCGGCAGAGCCACACCTGGGGTCCGCGGACCTCCGATTCACTGAAGGCCCTAACTCCTTCCCTTGTCTCAAAGATGTCGAGGTCCACACAAGGAGCAAGCATTACTGCCATTTATTAAACGGACAGGGATCATATACATGGAGCAATCCAGATATTCTGGCTCGCAGGCCAGTTTTGTAGACAAGTGACGTCACTATCTGCGTCACTCAGCAAGTTCCATCCCCAAACTGAACACCACACAGGATTGTCTCCCTGAGTGGTAGGTCCATCATGGGAACGCATAGCGTGCACTATTAGTGGAGGCTGCTGGGTCAGGTGGTATGCTCAGATCATTCCTAAAAACTGCTACTCCAAAAATGTTACATTGGCGAACCCTGTGATTGGCTGGCAATTCCCGCCACCTGCCCCTATACCCCAGGGTCCTGATTGGTCAGGCCACGGGCCCCGAAGCCTGGGACCAACTCTGTTCCCAGCCCGCAAGACACCTGGCCATGTTTAATGTGTATCAACAATGTGTGACTATGTAACAGTGAGAAACAATGGTGTGTGTATACTACTGCCATGAGAGCGTTCCTTTCCCAGCGTATAACGTTTCTGATATGTTGCGATTTGTTGCAAGCTCGGTCTTAGGTGTGAGGCTGCTGTGCTTTCCCAGCCTGTAGGTCTTGGCATCACATCATCTTCGGCCGGGTCACGTATGAAGCGACAGTGTGTGAGGCTGAATTACTTCGATTTGCTTTGTATTTTGCATGGACAAGTCCCTGCTGGGGCCGGTATCACCTTGGCTCGGTGTGTGTGGAATGTCGTTTGCAACAGCGTGGCCTTGGCTGCCATTGCTTCTGCCATGGCTTTTCTGCTTGCACAGCATCTCACTGCTTGAGGTTTCTGTGAGACGATCCTGGCTTGCTGGATTTTCCTACGGCCTACTCTGGCTCTGAATATGTGTTCTGCATCGTGCCCATAGGTTAAGATGTGTCATGGTCGGTCAGGTCCCTTGAGTGCTCCTGTCCTTCCATAGGGTTAGTAGCAAGCAGCATCTGCAAGCATGTACACAAGCTCTTCTGGTGTCGTGCGTTTCTGATGTGCTATAGAAATCTAAGTGACAAAATAACAAATGTGCAGACAGTATGTATATATTATGGTCCTCTAGCTTATAGAACTGTATGCAAGTATTCTTCGTGCAGGTTGATGTGTGAATGTCCTGAATGTGCGGAGTTCACCTGTGCTTCCTGTCTAACGTATCTATGTCGTCATGATGTCTCTAACGACTTGCAGCATGGCTTTGTGGGGTTGTTAGTCGATTCGGTCCATGTGATCATCTCCAGCTCGGTCTTGTCTCTTCTTGCTTGCTTTGGTTAGGGTTCGTAGCACTACAGGGTTGTATGGGCGGCTGGCCAGTTATCTTTCGTGGTGCGTACCGATGGTGGGAGCAGTGGGGATCGGTGCAAATTCATACGGTCGGTGGTCGTTTTGTCGTGGATACTTCTTGCGGTTGGGGGTCCATCGGGAGGGAAGGTATATTGAGATTTTCCCTCTTCAGTCCCCCCTCTGGTCGACTTGTCGACCACAAAATTATTATTCCTCTTGTCATCTCTCAAGTGCCACATCTTAGTGATCCCAGATAAGTGTCCGTAGTGGATGACATGATCTTTAAATGACTAGTACATATATACACACCCTCCTCCGGACTTACAGTAGACCCACTTCCCGACATACTTCTATGGATTCTTTGGATTTTCTAATTTCATTGAAGGCGGTACAGGTCTGATTCTGTTAGCTGTTGACGCAGTCTCTCTCGTTCCCTAAGTATGATGTCTGTCTGCTTTTCATCTTCCATGGGCAAGAGTATGTTCATTCCGATTACCTCCTCCTCTGCTGTTGTCTTGTATTTCGCCATGCATGCTTTCACCCCGAACAATGAGGCTGTCCCCAGGATCAGTGCACCTGCCAGTATCTTCAGGCCATCCGACAGCCAGGACGACATCCAGGACCAGAGGTACGAGAACCAGCTTCCGTCCTTCTTTGTGTCTTTAGATTTGTCTTCCATTTTAGCATGCATCTTAGACAATTGCACTACTGCTTCTGACAGCATCCCATTGTCTTCGTTGTCTGCTGGTATGAATGTGCAACAGGAACTTCCAATTTTGGCACAAACTCCTCCTTGCATTGCTGTGAGGAGGTCCAAGACATATCTATTTTGTAGTGCCACCAGTCCTATTGCTCTGAGCTCTTCTTTTATTGCATTGAATCCGTTCACTGTTGAGTTTATTGTCATCATTAGTTCCCATCAGGTAATTTGAAGCCATTTGGCATTGGCGTTTGTTTGAAATCCTGGATGTATCAGTGCTGAGAAAAACATGGCAGTTCTGCTGAACAGCCTGTGTGATGGTGCTACTTCGTCGAGAGCCGTTTCAGACTTGCCCCAAAAGTAATTTCCTTGTCATTTTACTCTCCTTAGTTTTCCATCCTTGGCAGTGATGTTACTTGGGAGACGCTTTGCTGGAGATATCGATCTCTTCCTTCTACTGTTGACTTCATCCATTTTTGGAAAATCATCTATTTTTATGTTTCTTTGGTACTACCAGTGAAGGTACATTGACATGTGCCAGGGAGCATATTCCTCCCCAATTTGGTGGTAGTTTGTTGTATGCTTTTGAACCACAGGCCCAATAGTGGTCCATGAGCACCGCTGTACCTGTCCCCAATCTCAGCAAGTTTCTCAGTCCTTTTGCACCCCTCATTGTTCCCCACTTGAACAAACCCGTCGTGTTGGTAGCACAAGGCTGGTGTGGTCAGGGGAATTATTGTTAGTGGTCCATCTTCTTTATCCAACCATGTCAGCAAGTTTGCGCTCCTGGACCATCATTCTTTAAGGCACTTGTCATTTTCTTCCTGAACTTTGTTGACTGCAGCTTTTTGCCAAGTCAGTGGCTTGCTCCCCACCACTCCATCTACCCATCTATCTTTGGTGTATACTTTTCCATATAGCAATATCTGTGGTCGTTCCCAGCAGCCGGGTTCTCCACCTGTCTCTTTTACGTTCCATTTGCAAGGTAAGCAGTCTAATGTTACTTCTTTTGTTTTGCCCTTTTCTGGTCCGTCAGTTATGTATCGTAGTGCTTCAGTATGTTGCCAGTAATTGTCGAACATGGGTTTGATCTCCATCTGAGTTTTGCTGTTCTTCCTTGATATCTTCCTCGCATTTGGACACTGCGAGGTACAGGAGGCACTGCGCTGTCGTCGCTGGTACCTCTGTTGCTACGAAGGTACTGGAGGCGCTGATGGCATATGGGATCAATGAGCAGACAAAGCAGCTGTCCCTTGTTGTGTTCTTACCTATTTTTGACATATGTTTATACCACATGTTGTTTGTTATGTGTGCCGTGCCAGTAAGGTGTGTGTCAACTCCATTAACATCTGTGCCAACACTAAGCTTACCTCTCCTTACCTTTTCAGCAGTGTTGTCTGTACCACCTGACACAGTGCTCCTTGCAGCTTGGGTAGGGGAAATATTAGTATTGGGTGTTGCAGAGACATGCAAAGCCGTGTAAAGCTGCCAAAAGGCAGCAGCTAGCAGTCAGGTCGTCAAGATAAACCACACAGTTTTCAAAACGAGTTTTATTATTACAACCATTACTTTATTACTTACATCGCCGTCCAGTGGTTGATGAGACGATAAAGTTGCCTGCCTGAAAATCGTGATAAAAAGCGTTATTGAGTTAGTATTTGTAAGTACTTTAAGCCCCGTGAACTAAGTAATCATTTACTGCCCAAACAAACATCTCCTCCCATATTTTTCGTATGGACCGTTTTCTAAGTGTGGGCAGGACGTGGTGAAGTTGTGGGTACGTTTGAGCTATGTACTGAAGAAATACGTAATCGTAAATGCTTGGTTTCCTTGGTCTGGAATGTATGGGCCTTCGTATAGCATGGATGTATTGATGAGACAATGCTTCAGGGTAGTCAGTAGAGGGCAACATCTAAGTGAAATACCACAGCCTACTTCTAACATTTATACATATACAGTCATCAGATGCAGAATCCTGCATGTGCGAATAAAAAGAATGTTAAGACAGTGTTTACATACTATAATGACCATTAGGACCTCATATTTCATTGGGTAAGTTGGCCGGGGGTCTAATACATTTTGCTATTTTTAGTTTGGTACAGTGGTGGAACGATTGTACAGGATAACCGTAGTATTGCTTCAGGAGCTAATGTTCAGGGAACTGATTCATGTTCAAGGAAATGATGACGATAGTTCCATCACTCATCAATTTGCACCAGTGGGGATTTTTTGGGAGCGTCTGACCATCGGATGGCCAGTACCTTCTTGGTCACTTTGACAGGGGGAGGAAGTGTCAAGTTCCCTAGCTATTGATTTTGGGGATGTATTGTCTGGTTGTACGATGTTCGTCGCTGCAGCGTTTGTTCTGTTGATCTCTGTGGTGTTGCGGTGCTTTGTAAGGCTTTCCATCGTGGGAGTGGTTCCAGACGGGTTTACCTACTACTTTCACAGTTCTGTCTGTAACTGCCTCAACTACATGAGGCCCTGTGAATCGAGGCGCATTCCAGCGGCTCGTTAAGTTCCTGAGGAGAACTGTGTCTCCTATTTTAACTGGGGATTCTGGTTCTTTAGTTACTTCAGGGGTGTTGTATTCTTCTGCACCATCTTCTGATCACCCCTTTGTTCGTTGTATCTGTCGAGAGATAAAAGATGCACAAGAACATTTGCTGTTGATTCACAATCCGTCACAGTCCTTGTGTGTGGAGCCAAAGGGAGGTGCATGCGTCGTCCAATTACCACCTTGTGGGGTGTTAAATGGTGGTCAGACCCAGGCTTATTTCTTAGTTAGAACAGGGCCAGGGGTAGGCAATGAAGCCAATTCCTTTTGGTGCTCTGCTGGGTTTTTGCTATGCTCTCTTTCAGGAGGCCATTGAGGCGTTCACAGACGCCATTTGCTTGCGGGTGACATGCTCATGCAAACTTGTGCTTGATCCCTAACAGGGCTATTACATGCTGAAACAGTTAATTTGTGAAGTGAGGTCCATTGTCAGACCGCAGGACCTCACAGACGCCCCATCTTGGGAATACTTCTCATACCGGGAATTTTGCTTCTCTGAGGGCGTTGGCATGGGAGCATGGCCCGCCTTCACCCATCTTGAAAAGGGGCACACCACCACAATCATGTATTGGTAGCCTTGACATACATTGATCATGACTACATAGTCAATATAGAGGTGTACAAATCCTCCTTCTGGTTTGGGGATTGTTCCCTGTATTATCCTTAGTGTGTGCCCAGCAGTGAACTGCTGGCACACCAGGCAATTGCTGATAAAGTTTGTGACGTGTGCATTTAGGTCAGGGCAGAACCATGATTCTCCAATGCGTGCTGCAATGACCTCCTTCCCTATGTGTGTGGGATAATGTAATTGTGCTAGTGCTATTTTCAATAGTGCTAGTGGCAAGACTACTTTTCCAGTGTTGTTTTGTCACCATAGGGCATCAGTGGGGGACATTGAACACCCTCTTTTCACCCATAGTGCTTTCTCACCCATTGGTGCTGTTGCCTGCAGTTCCATAATCTGAGTTTCTAGTAGGTGGTTGTATCCTTCCATCATCAAAATCTGTCTCACCCCTCCCCTTTATTTTTGTTTTTCTTTGAAGTCCCACATTTCCCCAAAATATGAGGCATGTTTTGCATGGCAACCTGCGGCTTAGTTCCCCTTCGAGATTGGATCGTCTCCATTAGTATGTGCTTGGCACTTTACTAAAGCAAGTTCCGCTGGGTACATTACTGCTTCTATTAACTCTCCCAACAGGAGGGCATGTTGTACAGGGGTCCCATCCGCTATTCTGAACCCCCTTCTTAACCATCTTTCTAAGCTGGAGCGTACTGTTGATGTTACGTAGGTGCTGTCAGAGTATATTGTAACCCGTTTTCCTTCACATTTCCTTATAGCCAATATCAGAGCCACTAGTTCTGCTGCCTGTGCTGAATATTGGAGGGGTAGTCAAACACTTCTTACTACCTCGCTCGTCCAATCCTCTCTTAACCTTACCACTGCCGCACCTGTTCTCCTAATTCCATCGCCTTGATCAATTGTCGATGAGCCGTCAATGAATAGCACCTCTCCCCCCTCAAGTGCATCCTCCTCTACCTTCTGTGTTGCTGTGTATACTACAATAGCATTTGTGCAATCATGGGCATATTCTCCTTTTTCATGCTCTTCTGCCAAGAAGTGTACTGGGTTTACATTTTTGCACCTTATTATTTTCAATTCGGGTTGTGACACTATTATTGCATAACCTGTTGCTCTTTGTGTTGTCAGTGTGCTTTTTGGCTTGTGCAGGATTGCGAAGAGGGCATGTTCCACGTAAAGTGTGGTGGAGCATCCCATAGTAATTGATGATGCTTTTTCTACAGCGAAGGTTGCAGCAGCCAAATGTTGTTCACAAGGGAAGTGTCCTGTCATTACTGGATCCAACTGTCCACTGTAGTATGCAACTGGTTTGTGGCCCATGCTCGTGTTTTGCGTGAGAACTGCCTTCATGACCACCCCATCAGAGTGTGAGAATATAACAAAATCCTTTTTGTAATTTGGGTTTCCTAAAACCGGGGCTGTAGATATTGCCTCCTTCAGCTCATGGAATGCATCTGTCATTTCCCTTCTCCACCCCAGCTGTGTCTGTCCTCTTTGTGCTTCTTTTAGGGCGGTAAGCAGAGGACACGTGTAGGTACTGTAATCAAAGACCCATGCCCATTATAAGCTCTCTGTAACCTCGCCGTGATACCCAAGGGTCTGGGCGTGTAACAAATTTAATAAATACATTTTTAAAAAATTAATAGAAAATGCCCTACAATAGTTGCATAGGCTGAGGAATTGCTGTAGTTCCCGTACCGGTTTTGGTTGGGGTGTGTCAAGTATTGCCTGTGCTCTCTTTGGTGCTATGTGCCTGCCGCTTTGAGATATCAGCTGACCTATGTACAGTACCTCTTTCTGACAATATTTTAATTTTGCCTTATCCACTTTGTATCCCTTTTCTGCTAATACAGTGAGCATGTGTACTGAGTCCTTCCGGCACTCTTCCTCTGTGGTGCTGCAAATGAGAATGTCATCTACGTACTGTAGGATCGTGCTATCTGTTTGGATATTGCCTAAATCCATCTGAATCACTCTGTTAAAGATGGATGGTGATTCACAATATCCTTGGGGCAATCTAGTGTGTTTCCATTTTTGATTGCGGTACATGAAGCTGGTCAAATCCTGGGAGTCTGGGTGTAAGGGTATTGAGAAAAAGGCGTTCTTGAGATTGATAACAGTGAAACATGTAGCCTCGGCTGGGATGCCACAGAGTATTGTGGCAGGGTTAGCCTGCTACAGGGTATTCTGCCCCTACAATGTGTTTGAGTGGTTGTAAATCCTGGATAAAATGCCACGACTCCCCATTTGCCTTGCGACGGGGTACACAGCAGTGTTACATGGGGATTCTGATGGCACTAGGATACCTCTGTCTATGAGGGTACTGATTGTCTCATAAATACCTTCATCTGCTTCTTTTGTCAGGGGTTATTGTCTGACTCTTGGCAAAATCACCCCTTTTTTCAGCTTCATTTTCAGTCCCTAGATGCTTTTTATGCATCCTACGTCATAGGGACTTGTTGTCAATAGTCTGCTGGGTACCTTTGCTAAATCCTCCTCACAGAAGGGAGGTGGTGCTGGAAGGGATGCATCTAGCGCCGTTGCTATTTTCTTTTCGCCGACCTCTCTGTATGTTATGCACAACCAAAAGTAAACCCTCATTCCCATCATCATCTCACTCTCTCCTTTCTATGGTGAAAATAGTTCCTCATCTGACACCTGAGTTACTCAACACCCTTCTGCAATTAACGCCCTCCATGCCTTACTCTCATCATCTAGGGCATGTACTGCAACCTAGTCCTCCCTTGCCACAATTCCCTCTATATCAATTGATATGAATGCTCCCTCCTTCTCATCTGCTTGTGTCTCTGGCCTGGCCTTCTCCAAACCTTCCCTGCTATTCCTGGTAGCCATGCAAGTGCCATGTCTGTCCCGTATTGGAACATTTCAGGATCGACCGGCTTCCCCCTCTGTACACTTTTCCCGCAATACGTCTGGAGTATTTGTCTAGCCGTGAGCATGTGAATGCCTGGTGTGGAGCACACTATGCCTTGGTCTGTGAAGGATATTGTCATGTTCAGTCTGCTCATTATGTCGCGACCCAGTATGTTTACAGGTGCTTGCTTAGAGTAAAGTAAAGGCAGAGATAAGCCATGATCTCCTATTGATAAGGAGATGTTATCAGTAAAGGGAACCAGTTCTCGAGCCCCAGAAAATCCTTCAGTGTTCATGGCATCGCCTGATAATGTGTACCTTCCTTCCCGTATGCATGACCTAGTGGCCCCAGTGGCAACAAGAAAGGAAAAGGTTTTGTCACCTATCGCCACCTTTATGCGAGGTTCCTCCGCAGGGTTAGGGGTTACTGATAGGTTGGGACACAACAGGTTTGTGGGTATAGTGATTGTCCATTTCCTGTGTAAGGGTTATGCCCCACTATAGTTACCCCTCCCATCCTAGTTGTTGGTACCACTGCCATTGTGTCCATGGGTTGTGATGAGTTTTCCTGTAGTTGTGTCAGTTGCTGTGCTGTTTGTGTATGTTGGGCCACTGGTGCAGCCATTTGTTGTTGGGGTGCTGGTTGTGTTTGTATTTGTTGTGTTACTGGCATAGTTTGGTGTTGCATCTGTGGCTGATGTATGCTTTGTTGTGGCAGAATTTGTTGTTGGCCTGTCTGTAGCGGGTCTTGCGTATAGTATCCATTGTGTCCGCCCTGGTAACCTTGTTACCTTTGTTCACTCCACCCTTGTTGTATGCCTCTACGCCTACATGTGCCGGACACGTGACCTAGTTGCCCGCACGTCCAGCACTGGGGCAGCTCTCATGCTTGCCATGGGAATCCTCCTCCTCCCTCACCCTGTCCCTGTTGCCCTTGCTGTTGGTATACCCTAAACCCTCCTCCCTGGTAGTGTGATTGTGGTCCAAAATCCCAACCTCTCTGCAACCCTCCTCTTCCTCTGTAATTGTTCTGATACCCACCCATGGCCATGTATCCTCCTCCCATTTGTGGTGCGTATTATTATGCTATATTGTACTGCTGCTGCCGTTGGAGTTGAGGTTGGGGTTGTGATACTGCTGTCTGTGTTTGTGGGGCTGGGCTCATTATCAGTGCTCCTTCTAGAGCGTATTTGGATAGTTTCTTTTGGACCAATTTTGCTTCATCTGCTTTTCTATCCTATGCCTTTTGCTTCATCTTTTCCTGCTACACCCTGCAATGGTGTACTATTGTGAGTTGTATTTCCGACCATGCCTTTGCTCCCATCCCCACCATGTTTTCAGCTGACTCTGCACCTGCGCCGGTGTCATGGTCATGAAGTCAGGGGCACAGGAATGCAGGGCTCGCATGCACAGGAGACCTGGGTGGACACTGTCCTGGCGCTTTTGGCGCCAGGCTCATGAACAAAAGTAAACAAGAACATCCATTTAACACCAAAAAGCTTTTATTATGGACATAGCACTTCAGATGCATTAACCTTGAACATTCCATCCATTAAGCAGGATGCATTAACCTTGAACATTCCATCCATTAAGCAGCCCCAAGTGCATTCTTGGGTGTGGCAGCTAATGGATTGCCTTTGCACGTGCTCACTCTTTAGGAGTGGCAGGGTGTGGCTGGTAAGCCAGCCCTAATGGGCGTGCCCATGATCTCAGCTATATAAGCTGTCCCAATCCTCAAGACAGATGCTTCGCATTATCCTGCACTTGCAAGCAGCGTAACGCTCACCGTCGTCTGAGGTCAGACTTACCTTTGAAGATCCTGCTTCCTGGACATCCTGCTTCCTGCCAGCATACATACCAACTGGGGGAAGCTGTTCTTACCTGTACATCTCTTCATCTTTACACTTTCTGGAACGCCGAAATCTTCATCTTGGCACCGTAGCACGACACGCTCCATTGTCGATAGCAGTGCCTGCAAGGAAAAACAGAAGACAAGGTTAGACATTGAAAAAACAGTCAGTTTAAGGTTGCGCTTTGCCATACTTTGCGCTTTTCCTTAAACCATCACTTACCTGCTGTCGAACATTGCGGTAGCATCCATCTTCCATCCGGCCGCATCTCGCGTCTCACAGCTGCATTGAGGACGCATTTCCAGCTAAGGGAAGAAAACAGAAGAGAGACATTATTGCTGGCATAAATAGGAGCAACATATAAAGACATTAAACAGAACGAACAGCATCACAAGAGTTCAAGAAAGACTTACCAATCATAAGGAGAAGCATAGTCGCAGCTGGACTGGACTAATCCTTATCAGGGATCAGTGAAGGAACTAGATCCCATTCAACGCGCCCCTGACAGAAGTAGCAGGACGGAGAGCTTAGCTTCCATAATTCAGGGGTGAGCTTTATGGGCCGGCGTATGGTCACAGAAACTGTACTTTGGGGTGAAGGGTTCGAGAGGTACAACAATCACAGATTGACGCACTCACACACTCTTATCTATACGCAGGAGCAGTATCACCACGTACCACCGCTCACAGCTTTTCTACTGAGGGAGAGGCCTGAAGGGTGTGCTTCAAGTTCAGGGAGGGCTGCAACCACGCCCCAACGCCTCTGCAGAGACCAGGTGAGCGTAACAGCCGGTAACCCTTGTATCAAGATGTGATAGAAGAAAGCTATCTTTTTATCCGATGGCTCCCTCATCTCGAGGCACCAAAGTTCTTGTATTTCTTGGATATAACTAACAGGGTCTTCATCATCAGGTATCTTGAGTGACGTAATGGCCCCTATATCTGAGGTGTCGGAATATTGCGTCCGCAGTGCCTGACACTCTGCATGTCTGCAGTTTGCAAATGGGGATCCGTCATGTGTTGTGTTCTGGGTAGTCACTCCCGGGAATCCTGCCCTTTTCCAAATGTCATCCGCTGCATCACCCAGTATGGAGACCACCCAGCCCTTGACATCACCCTACCGCCAACCTGTGTCCTACCGTCAATTTCTCCATTTCATATATCCATTTCCCCGCTCCCCCACTTAAAGATGGTAACCTATACTTTATGTTTTCCTTATCTGTGTGTTTCCAAGGTACATACTGTGGTCTTGTCCCTCCCCTTTCCAAAAGAGGCATCTGTGAGTACGCCCTCTCTTCAGGTGTGCACCTATATTGTTGTATCTGGATAGGCTCCCTCTCAACCTCCGCGTCTGCACCTACATCTGCCATGTCTATAGTGTGTGATCGTTGAGGGGTGTCCCGTGACCCAATGTGTCCACCCCGTGTGCATAAGTGCCCTCTATTGTTTATTTTTGCTGCCCCATCTCTCCTGCGCCCTGGGAGGTCCCGGAGCCTGTTAGTGTAGGGTGTTTGCGGGGCCGCCTATGCTGTTGCGTCCTGAGTTATGTTGTCAATGTGCTGCCCCCCGCCCCTCTCATCTTGTGTTTTACATTCCGATAACATTCCTGTGCCTTTTTGTGTTATATAAAGCTTAGTTGGCCCCTCTCTTTCTACATCGCTATCCTTGCCGTCTCCATCTGCCTCTTCCTCATCGCTACAGAATCCGTCCGTCCGAGAATGTCAATTTGCGCAGGAGTGGATAGCGTACTGTTACTGTCTCAAGATCGATGTTCGCGAAACCACGCGCGTTCTCCTCTTCCCGACCCCTAAGCCTTGGACATCGGTCCCGGTCATATGCACCGTAGACGTACTTGCGCTATCCACTGTGCATCCGTTAGGGACCTGGCTGCTCTGTTGTCTTTCCCGGTGCTCCTCGCCCCATCTGTTCCTGTCCAGCTCCTCCCTTACTGCTTCGCTCACTCGTTGGAGTGCTCTCTCATCTTCATCCCTCTGAGTTTGCGCTCTCCCTACCCTAGCCAGTTCCAACTCCTTCAATCTTCCCTCTTCGTACTTACGTGTTTGGTCTAGGAATAGCTTCCTCCTCCAAAATGCCATTTCCCTTTCAGCCTCTTCTATTCTTGTTTTCCTTGTCTCCGCCTGCACCTTGCTCCCTTCATCTGTCGTATTCCTCTCTATTTCCTCTCTCTGCTCCTTCTCCGCCAATGCCAACTGTTCCTTTCTTTCCCACTCCTTTAACTCTAGCTGTCTCACTAGCACATTCCTTTTTTCCTTCAGTTCCGCTATTTTTGCTTCTAACTCCGCTTCCTCTTCTTCCCGTAACTGCCCTTCAATTGTTACGTGCGTTGACCTTCCTCTACATCCCTGTCCCAGCTCCAACTCCCCTATGGCCTTAGTTGCCCCTTCGGCCTCTTCGGTAGTTACCCCCTGTAACTTCAAGAGCACCTTTACTGCTACCCATTCGTCTGGACCTATTCCCGCAAATTCGTTCTTTGCTTGCCGCAACCCGCCCTCGTCGAGGCCTGCACTGTTGGCCTCTGCCCTTGTCCCTTCTTGCAAGGTCTTAGGGGCGTGCACCTTTGGAGCATATGGGGGTGGTTTGTATGTGGGGTTTGAGTAACCTTCTGCTGCTGTCAACTCTCAAGGCTCCTTAACTTCTCTTAACTCTCGCACCGAGTATAAGCCCTGCTCCTCCTCCTCCTCTGCGTCATCGGATGCAACGCTAGGAGGTGCCGGAGGCAGAGCGCAGGAGTCATCCCCCCCTTCCTTTGCCCCCTGTAAACTCATCATCCATGGCTGGTGCTCCTGGAACATACACCACAGTTCAAATATCTCCATGCGGTTAGCTAATTTCTTCCCCTTGTATGTGTTGTGTAAATAGGTTAGTAGTGATTGAGCACATCTTTGGAGAAACTACCGTTAGGCGGCCATCGTACTGCTACCTTTCCATCCGTACCTTTTGTCCATTATACACTATATTTCACTATCCTATCCTTACAAATGGGCAGCGTTTTATAGAGATGCTGGATGGGGGCCACTAGTGTTTTGGTCCCGCCGTATGAGACTCCCCCCCACCGCTCCGTGGTACAGCATAGTTTGTTTGTATGTTACCTGACCTCTAGTTGAGGATTTCGACTCTGCTGTCAGGACAGGGATAAAAGAAAATTGTGGATTATACAGTTCAAGTTTACTTTATCGACATCTACGGACCTCCACGGCCCCACACCTTGCGTGACGTACTCTTGTACTGCCCCGCCTCCACCAGGGCTGCCGCTGTCCGGCACACCCCCTCAATCATGCGCAGGTGCCTTCTGCGCACTGCCGTTCGTTCACCTGTATAGCAATCTCTGCACCAGGCTGCTAACCTCATACCCATTGATAACACAGTGTCCTATGCAATGGCTTGTGGGTGATGTCACCAAGCTAAGAGTTCACAAAACAAAACTATTTGTGCGTGCACAAGGCAATAAGCCTTTTCTTTCAATCCCACATTGAGAGCCCACAATTCCCACAGCTGTCTTCCCACCTCCCCGGGAGTGGAGTATACTTCATCAATTTGTCTCGTGATTAAACTGCACCCGTTGCGTCGCATGATGTGCGATACGTTTCTCACCAGGGAAACTTAACCAGTTAATGCACCTTCTGCAATCTAAGATCGCTCCAGCTAACTTTTACGGGAATACAACATCTATTCACCGAACTAGAACGTTCAACTCATAGGAAAACCACACCCCTACACGTATGTTCACTGTCGGCGTACCAACCCCTGTTTGATTTGGGGCATGTTGGGGCACTCAGCAAGTTCCATCCCCAAACCTAACACCACACAGGATTGGCTCCCTGAGTGGTAGGTCCCTTATGGGAACGTATAGTGTGCACTATTAGTGGAGGCCGCTGGGTCAGGTGGTATGCTCGGATCATTCCTAAAAATGTCTACTCCAAAAATGTTACATTGGCAAACCCTGTGATTGGCTGGCAATTCTCGCCGCCTGCCCCTAGACCCCAGGATCCGGATTGGTCAGGCCACGGCCCCTCAAGCCTGGGATCAACTCTGTTCCCAGCCCACAAGACACCTGGCCATGTATAATGTGTATCAACAATGTGTGACTATGTGACAGTGAGAAACAATGGTGTGTGTATACTACTTCCATGAGAGCATTCCATTCCCAGCGTATACCGTTGCTGATATGTTGCACTTTGTTGCGAGCTCAGTCTTTGGTGTGAGGCTGCTGTGCTTTCGCAGCCTGTAGGTCTTGGCATCACATCAGCTTCGGCCAGGTCACGTGTGAGGCGAGAGTGTGTGAGGCTGAAATACTTCGATTTGTTTTGTATTTTGCATGGACGAGTCCCTGCTGGGGCCGGTATCACCTTGGCTCGGTGTGTGTGGAATGTCGTTTGCAACATCGTGGCCTTGGCTGCTGTTGATTCTGCCATGGATATTCTGCTTGCACAGCATCTCACTGCTTGAGGTTTCTGTGAGACGATCCTGGCTTGCTGGATTTTCCTAAGGCCTACTCTGGCTCTGAATATGTGTTCTGCATCGTGTCCATAGGTTAAGATGTGTCATGGTTAGTCGGGTCCCTTGAGTGCTCCTGTCCTTCCATAGGGTTAGTAGCAAGTAGCATCTGCAACCATGTACAAAAGCTCTTCTGGCATCTTGCGTTTCAGCTGTGCTATAGCGATCTAAGTGACAACATAACAAATGTGCAGACAGTATGTATATATTACGGTCGTCTATCTCATAGAACTGTACGCAAGTATTCTTCAGGCAGGTTGGTGTGTTAATGTCCCGAATGTGCGAAGTGCACGTGTGCTTCCGGTCTAGCGTGTCTATGTCGTCATAACGTCTCTAACGACTTGCAGCATGGCTTTGTGGGGTTGTTAGTCGATTCGGTCCATGTAATCGTCTCCAGCTCGGTCTTGTCTCTCCTTGCTTGCTTTGGGTAGGGTTCGTACCACTGCAAGGTTGATATAAAGCTTAGTTGGCCCCTCTCTTTCTACATCACTATCCTTGCCGTCTCGATCTGCCTCATCCTCATCGTTACAGAATCCGTCCGAGAATGTCAATTTGCGCAGGAGTGGATAGCGTACTGTTACTGTCTCAAGATCGATGTTCGCGAAACCACGCGCGTTCTCCTCTTCCCGTCCCCCTAAACCTTGGACATCGGTCCCGGTCGTATGCACCTTAGACGTACTTGCGCTATCCACTGTGAATCCGTTAGGGACCTGGCTGCTCTGTTGTCTTTCCCGGTGCTCCTCGCCCCGTCTGTTCCTGTCCAGCACCTCCCTTACTACTTCGCTCACTCGTTGTAGTGCTCTCTCGTCTTCATCGCTCTGAGTTCGTGCTCTCCCTACCCTCGCCAGTTCCAACTCCTTCAATCTTCCCTCTTCGTACTTACGTGTTTGGTCTAGGAATATCTTCCTCCTCCAAAATGCCATTTCCCTTTCAGCCTCTTCTATTCTTGTTTTCCTTGTCTCCGCCTGCACCTTGCTCCCTTCACCTGTCGTATTCCTCTCTGTTACCTCTCTCTGCTCCTTCTCCGCCAATGCCAACTGTTCCTTTCTTTCCCACTCCTTTAACTCTAGCTGTCTCACTAACACATTCCCTTTTTCCTTCAGTTCCGCTATTTTTGCTTCTAACTCCTAACTTCTAACTTTTGCGTCGTCTGGCCGGGTATTTTTCGTGGTGCGTGCCGATGGTGGGAGCATTTGGGATTGGTGCGAA
Source organism: Ambystoma mexicanum (assembly GCF_040938575.1). NCBI lineage: Eukaryota > Metazoa > Chordata > Amphibia > Caudata > Ambystomatidae > Ambystoma > Ambystoma mexicanum. The sequence goes on along the minus strand of NC_090938.1, from coordinate 701,804,321 downwards.
CTCATACAGTCGGTGGTCGTTTTGTCATGGATACTTCTTCCGGTTGGGGGGTCCATCGGGAGGGAAGGTATATTCGGATTTTCCCTCTTCAACTCACCATTCGTTTTTTCAGCTCCTGACCCTCGGATCGCCTTCTCCTCAATCGACCATCGTACCCTTCGGTCCGCTCAGCTGCCTGTAGAAACCGGGAGGGGATTCTGTGAAAGAGGGACCCGTCTCACCTATCTTTCAGTGACGTGCAAGTTTTTAATAATGGCCGCTATCCACAGGGAGCCTCACGGTCCTCCAGCTAAAGGGCAGAGGAAGCCCGATAATCTGAGACCCTTAAAAGCTTACTGGGCCGATGGGGACTTTAACCATCCTACCTCTGCTACGACACGAACCCACAGACCTAGGGCCCTTTAAGATGAGGCAGCAATACTTAGAGGTGGATGGGGTTGCAGAAGATACTCAAACATCAATAATCAAAATGACTCAGGAAGTTGGCAAAACTTTGTTCTGTTTTAATATCAATTATCTAAAACAGGGAGTACAACGGACATCAACTGATGTTGCACAGCACAATCTCAATACATTTTATAAAAAGGATAACTTTTATAGTCATAATTCGTCATCACTGACGTCACACTACGTGGTAAACTACAAAAACCTACGGGGAATTGTGGTTGGTTTACAAGGAGCATCTAGGTATACGTTCCATATTGACAGGGGTTGTGATTGGGTCTCTAAATCAGGTGGGCACCTAAGCCCAGTCATCTTCATCGTCACAAAATACAAGACGATTGATTGGTTAGACAAAGTGTAGGGCTCCCTCCTACGTGGCCCTCTACAATTGGTTGGCATGCTTGTACCCTTCTGGAATATTCCAAACGCTAGCAGCACGCAGGCTAGCATGCCAGGTGCATGGATGGCTGGCATGGTCTGGCCTCCCCACCCAATTAGCCCCACATCTATCATCACTCCTACAGTCTGCCAGTCAATTACGGCTTTGAACTTGGCCTTGCAGAAGCTTTCTGTGCCTGAGAATTAAAGGGAGTGTAGAATCGCCTTGTCTTCTGGTTTCAGTGTAGCTTGACCCAAAGCTATTTTGATCTCGACCAGGTGACTGGAGACCAGTCTTTCGACCCTTTTGCTGCATTTAATACTATTAAATGATTAACTCTTCAGTGTTTTTTCATACCGCTTCAAACAGAAGTTTGTTTCTTTCTCAAGTTCTTTGTAGCCTTTTGACAGTCATCCAGGCTCACTGTGGCCTTGACTCTTGGTACTTGGCCAGCCAACCCTTTCCTGAATTTCTCCTTCGCCATCAGCTTATTTCCAACTGCGCCACGCTGAAATCCTTTTCAATCATGGGGTTTCAAGCCTTGCTAAAGTGCATCGTGGATTATCCAGGTTCTATACATTCCTATATGTATACATTGGCGCATCGCCGCAATCTATTCATTACTTAGCCAGCCTTAAGAATACTTTGTCTGCTTGCGTTACTGCATCTGTGCAAGTGTAACATGACTTTGCATTTTCGTTAGTGCTTTTTTGCACACGCATCTTCATTTCGATCCCGAAATGGTGCTTAACTCCAATACTTCATCTTCAGTTTCTATAGACTGTTTATATCTTCTTGTCTTGCATGCCTTTTCAGGGTGCATCAGTTCTGCTTTGCATGATGTCACCAGTCTTCTTTCTTGTTCATATGCACACTTCTTCTGGAACCCCATCCAGAAGAGCACTGTTTCTTCGTGCATGCATGTAGGGTTTTCTCAATGGGTACCTTGTCTCAAGAATTATTTGCGATATAGACATTCTCACTGGAACTGCACGTGTCGCCATTTCCAGTTCCCAACATATGGGCAACATGGGGGCAAAGCTTTTGGTGGGTGTACTTGACTCCTCCTCTACACTATGATAGCCCATTGCGAGTCTAGGACACACACCCATATAACAAACCAAGAGCAACCAGGATAACAGGGATCCGCACCCAAATAACAAACCAAGAGCAACCAAGATAACAGGGTCAGGTGTCTGGCAGGAGAGTGAACCAAACACCTACAATACAACAAGAATAAGTAAAACGGGAGAATCATATTTTTGGCAGGAGAGTGAACCAAACGTATATCATAATGAATTGTGAGCCTGGGACCCACACCCTTTTGAAATTCAAGCTCCTATTGAAAGGAAGGAAAAGAGGGTCTGAGACCCACGTGAAAGCGAGACAGTCCACAAGAGGACACTAGCCTGGCAGGAAAGTGAACCAAGTTATATTGCGAGACTGGGACACACGCATGTGAGAGACTGAAAGGGACAAGGACCTCTGAGTTGGGAAAACGGAATCCTACATTCTATAATGAACTGTATTACGTTGACAAGACAAAGGATTCTGAAGCTGAACATCATATCCTTGGGGGTTGTCTGTGGACATTTGCCTAGGAAGATAAAGGGGCTCAAGAGCCCAAAAGGAGGCAAACTGAGAAGAACGCTATGGGTAAGGAGCACAACCTTAGCCTGGGACTCTTACTTTTGAACATTGTTCATTTAATCACATTTAATTACCAGAAAGACTGAGAGCATTTCTGTTGACTGAAAACACAATGAAAACGTGTTACTTTAAGAAGAGACCATCCTTGCACTGTTACTTTACTTTATCAGTGGTAGGGACTAAAGCAGGTTGGTGGACACAACAGTAACAGTCTATTTTTAGACTTCCTTGACAATTTCACTAGTTTCCTTTGAAGTAGGGTAACCCCCCTTAGCCTTAGGGATACAGAGGCATTCTTCCAACCTTTTCTTATTCAATAAACGTTTATATCCACAAATATCCCACCATTGTGTCAGAGCCTTACTTCTGCACCCTTACACGACCCAGTTCATTATTTATGACAACCATTTCCAAGTCAGAGTGTGAAGCATCAATCAAACCTCTTTATATAGAACCTCTGTCTTCCGGTCTTCACATTGTAATGCCCCTACCTATGTGTACCCAGTAAGGTTTGTCCCCACTCTTGCTCCTACTTTCTACTGCTCCTTTGGAGTTTCCTTGCATTCTTGCTCCTGATCCCTGTGCGGCTTTGTTACTTATTCTCCTAGTACCCTGCCACAGTTGCCTTCTTCCCTAGTTCTTCCTACATTTTTGTTCTTTCGTGGACTCTTCTTTATGTTGGTCTTTTGCCCTGAGTTCTTCTATTACTAGCACCCTATTAAGCTACTGGAAGTCCTGTTTGCAACCATCTAATAGAGTCATTCACTGTTCCCTGTTGATATCACTCCTGTATATCATGCAGAGGATTTTCTTCCATTTGGAGTTTTCCTCCTGGCTTCTAGGCACACTCTCGAATCACGCTTGCTGTCCAGCTGTTCCTTACAACTGTTCGCTCTGTGGCATTACCCTTTGGTGTTACCATGTTAGTTATTATTTCTTCAGCTGCCTACCCATTGGCTTCCAAAAAGGAACAGCCATTCCTTGCACTGAAAAGAGAGAAAACACTCCATATAAGACCTGTATTTGTCAAACACTGTTAAATGGAGTTACTTTGCTTTGATATGTCTGGCTACTTCTTCTAGCATCAGGTTGGTCTGCGACCAGCCCACCCTTGAGTGGATATGATTGTCAGAGCTACATATGCTATAACCAGATAGATCTGTATTCGGCTTATTAATAAATAAGAGCATTCTTCAGGCTAGTTGTATGGTTTCCTTGGTGTCAACGATGTTCGAGTATGTAATACAGGAAGCCTACTGCCTGGATACACAACTAGGACAATACAAGGCCCACTAGGAAACCCAACTACGGCAAGGTGCAGCCAACTGGGGGACATAACTAGGGCAAAAGAGGGCCTACTTGAAGACTCAGCTAGGGCAATACATTCTGTGCTGGGAGACACAACTGGGAGATACAACTAGGGCATTAAAGGACATACTGGAAGATGTAACTAGGGCAATAGAGGTCTACTGGGAGACACAGATATGTCAGTACATGGCCTGCTGTACTGGGAGAAACTGCTAGGGCAATACAATTCCTACCGGCAGGCACAACTAGTGCAATACGGCACCAAATGGGGCACAGAAAAAAGGCCAATGCAGGGCCTACTGGAAGACACAAGATGGGGCAGGGCCTACTGTTTTACATAGCTTAGATAGTACGTGGCCTACTATGAGACTCAGCTAGGGCAATAGATGGACAACACAGAAACTTAAATAGGGAAAAACAGGCCAACTGAGACACAAAAAGGCAATACAGGGGATACTTGGCGAAATGACTAGAGGGAAAGGGGGCCTTATGGGAGACACAGCTTAGGCTGTAAAGAGTCTACTAGGAGACACATGTAGGACAATACAGGGCAAACTGGAAGACACTGCTGGAGCAATGAAGGACATACTAGGAGACATAGGTAGGGCGGTACAGGGGGTCCTGGGATATACAACTAGGGAAATAAATGACCCATAATAATGAAGATTGCCAGAATGCTGATGAGAGGACACCAAGAGCTACTGTGGCAGATACACCAGAAGAGGGCTGCCTGACAGTTGTCGTGACAGGGACTAGCTGTAGGTCATTTTCAAGTTCAAACAACCTTTATCGACGTTAGTCATTAAGTACAGACACACAATAGACAATACAATGAACACCTTTAAAATAGTCTATAAATCCCAATAAAAACTGTTTGATACACACAAAATAGACAAACGGCAAAAACATACAATAGCCTATGCTACAAAATGCAGTGCACAGGTGCAGGTACCGTACATCTTTTCACCCAGCTACATAGTGAGTTCTTAAGAATTGACCTGGATTTCAATTGCTTTCATTACCTGATTCCAGCGCAACCAAGCCCGATGTGTATATTTTGCCACCAAGAACACCACATCAGGTTTATTAGTCGTCTTACATTTAGTATTTACAGAACACAGTGATGGAGTCAATCTCTCTTCTTGATCTTTTTCCTGTTTTTTCTTTCTTTTGCATGTGTACTTTTTTGCTTTAATCATTTTTTTTCATCCTGTTTTTCCTTTTTCGTGTTTCTCTCTCCTCCTTCAGATGTTAAATTATGAATGTAAATACGTATAATGACTTACTTTAATTTTGCTTTGGCAAATTTTACAACCAACTGTTTCTTTTAAAAAGGCAATATTAAAATGCTGTTATTTTTTTATTTTTATGTTTGAATAGCTAGATGAAAATGTAACAAATGTTGTATTTGTAAAGGTTTTGTAACACCAAACACAAATTTAAAAAAAATATATATATATTATTAGTCGATTTACAAAGATCCAGCGCATCTGCAGTCTATGGTATTGTCTGTGAATTGAGTATTGATTTGAAATAATCTCTTTTCAGCACCCTAAATCTATCACAGATCAACATTAAGTGCTGCACAGTTTCCTCAGCAACACCACATAACATTCATAAGCCAGTGTTCATGTCACCCAGGCCAGGATTTGGTAGAAGAGGCAACCCTTAGAGTGCCCAGTCTGGATTCCAAAAAAAGAGTCTGTGCAAGGGGAGGAGAGATTAAATCGAGACCCAAAGTACCCCATACCTATAGCAGCTTCATGCTTGATTCTTCCATTCGTTTGCGAGATAAGAACAGAGCATCTTTTTTTCTAACAAGCGATGGATTAGCTTTGTCTACGGTGTTTGGACTAGTCCACAAGTCAGTCAGGTTAAGTGCAGCAAGGGTGTCCTTACCATGGGCCAACCTTGGCAGAGATTTACCCCCTTTGGCCAACATAACATGCGCCAGGCCTCTCGATATTTTGGCTTACTGCACAAAAACTCAGACTCGCTTATAGAGGAAAAGGTCACTTTAATGTGACAGGCCAAAGCTTACAAATAACCGCTTACCTGGCTCCCATGGCCTTACAGACTACCAAAATGGTTTAAACAACCAATTAATAAATCAACACTTTCATTTTCCCCAACAAAAAATTATTAAATAGTTCCACTTCTTCCCTAACTATCCCTTGGTCCCTACCGTCTCCTTACCACTTCTCAAAGCGTCCCGCTTTCTCCCCGGGGCCATGCCCCTCCAGGTTCAATACCTGTTCCCCCGGGGCAGCCCATTTGAGCAAACAGCACCACCCCCATCCTTTCCCGTGCCATTCCCCCATTGTGCTTCCCTCCCCCAACATCTAAAGGGGCCATGCCCCCGGCAACAGAAAAACCCTCTACCGAGGTGTTCTTTCTGCCCCACTCCTACCATTGCTTTCTACTTCCAACTCCTTATTATATCTCCCACCAGCAAGGTCAAATCCGCCAGATAATAACTATTCCCGAAAACTGACAGGTGGACACCATCCTCTCTGAATATCATGAAGCCTTCATAAACTATTTCTTTGTGGTCCAAAATCTTTACCGCCGCCGAGGCACAAACTTTTCCCATCTCTCTGTTTATCTCCTTCCTTGCCCATTCTATCGCTCCCTCACTTCTCGCTCTCCTCCAAACTCTCCGCGGCAACAACTTAGTCCAAACTACACATGCTTGAGGCCACATTTCTCAGAACCATACCAAATCCCTTTTCATTTTTCTAAGAAGAGCCACACCTGTATCTCTCACCAGGTCATTTTCCCCTGCATGAATGATCACCCCCTCTGGAGACCCATAGCGTTCCCTCAGCCCTGCCAGCATAGGCAGTAGCTGATCCCAGTGAAGCCCGCCTAAACCGGACCATCTTACCAATGCCTCTTTATAGCTGCAACCCAATCGCCTCCCAAAAACCCTTTTCTCTGCTTCCTTCCCCGCCCACTTAATAATAGAGTGGCCCATGATCCAAATCTGCGGCATCTCCCCCGGACTCCGAGCACCATCTGAAAAAGAAATTACAATATCACTTACAAATCACAACCATCCTACCACATGCTACACTCCTAAGATCCTTTCGAAAACTTCCTTCAAACGTCCCCTTCACCCAAGTCCCCGACGTACCCTTTGTATCTCCTGGACTTCCACCGCCCCAAACATTTCACCATATCCTCCGATAAGCCCAGTCTACTACCTTCAGATGCTGCACCCATCCTAAATGAATGAATTCCAAACTCCTCTGCCTTTTCCCCTACTGCTACCAGAACCTTTCGTAGCACCCCCAAAACTTGCAACGCTGATACTGCGGCCCATCCTCATGCTGAAAGACCAAACCTGTCCTCCCCCCTACAACGCTCCTTCCAAACCAAACCTGTCTGAACCAGGCACAAATCCTTGCTCCCCCAACCCAGCAAAACCCAAGAGCCTTTTCCTTTTTGATCTGTCTTAGACCTCTTAATCTTGATGTCCAAACCTAAATCGGTAAAATGAACATCTTCCCAACGCAGTCCACTTACCCCACTTTTTCCCCCCACCAGCTCAGAAACCCTAAAGGCCCCAAAGAATAGCCAAGTAAAGCAAGTCGCAAACAACTCTCCTTCCCAGGCCGACCAGCAAACCCCCTCCCCCACAGCCCGACACAACCTTGCTAACAGTTCCGCCGATACCGGTCTCCTCTTGTCCTTTTCCCTCTTACTTCCCCTTGCCCATCCTTCCAACATCCTGTTCATGATTTCTCCCCCGCTCAGCTGAAAACCCCAAAACCATTTCCCATAGAACACGATCCCTGCCAATTTCCCCATTATAGTTGCCCTAGACCAACCCCTGTCCATGCACCTCAAGAGGAAGTTAGTGACATCATCCCTTCTCCGCTCTTCCGCATCCCCCCTACCCTTCCAACTACGAGCCCCCACCCCATGAAATCCTCCCAAGCTCTCCTGTATGCCTCCCCAGATGCCGAGGCAAGCGAACCCTCCACCAATGCAAGCGCTCTCACCTTCCTATCTTCCACAGCTCCTCCGGAATCCGCTGCCCCATCTGTTCCGCTCTGGAGCCAATCCACGGAATCTCTGTCATTGAAAACGAGATAATGCATCAGCAATGCCATTACCCTTCCCCGGCACATGTGTTGCCTTAAACACCACATTCCATTCCATGCAACGCAGAACGAACTCTCTCATCAGTCTCGCCACCCTCTGATCCCTTGCTGACTGCCTGTTCACTACATGAACCACACATTCGTTGTCAATGTTGAAATTCACTTTCCTGTTCTGCAACTCCTTCCCACAGAACTCCAATGCAAACAACAAAGGAAAAAATTCAAGGAATGCTATGCTCCTTCCTTCCTTCAACCAAAGGGATGGCCACTTCTCCGTGCACCACTTTCCTCCCCAAAACAAATCAAAACCTCCCGCACCTGCTGCATCTGAAAATATCTGCACTTCCCATGACACCGGCTCTCCCTGCAACCACATGGACACCCCGTTAAAACTCTCCCAAAAACGCAGCCAAATCCTACAATCTTCCCGGACTGCACCTGATACCCTTACCCGATGATGTGGGCACTTTGCTCCCGCCATAGACCGCGCTGTGTTTCTACAAAAGGTCTGCCCTGGGGCCACCACCTTGCATGCAAAATTCAAATGCCCCACCAATCTCTGCATTTCCACTAGCATCATCTTCCGAGACCCCACCGCTTTCTCCAGCAATCCTACCAGTTTGCTCACCTTGTCGTGCGGCAAGCGTGAGGTCATGGCCACTGAGTCCAATTCAATCCCTAAAAAGGTCAACACCACTGCCGGTCCCTCTGTTTTGTCTTCTGCCAAGGGCACACCCAACTCTCCCATCAAGTCCTGAAACATCTTTAGCATCTCCCCGCATTCCCTCTCTCTGTCTGCCCCTAATGAACAGAAAATCATCTAGGTAATGCAATACCCCTTCCCAACCAGAACTGTATGAGAAAACCCACTGTAAAAAGGAACTGAAACGCTCAAACAAGGTGCAGGAAATTGCGCACCCCATTGGCAAAGCTTTGTCGATGTAGATGTGGTCCTCAAATTGCATTCCCAGCAGCCAATAATCCCCCGGGTGCACCGGCAACAACCTGAAAGCCATCTTAATGTCACACTTGGCCATGAAGGCCCCACACCCAGCTTTCCTCACCAAATCCACTGCCTGGTCCACACTTGCATATACCACCCCACACTCCTCAGGGGCAATGAAATCATTGAAAGACATGCCCTCTGGCCATGACAAGTGGTGTATCAATCTAAATTCCCCCAGGGCTTTCTTGGGTACAACACCCAGTGGGGATACCACTAAATCACCTGGCAGATCGTCAAATGGCCCTACTACCCTCCCCGCTGCTATCTCCTTGCCCAATTTCGTTCTCACCACCTCCACATTTTCTTTGGCGGACTTCAAATTTTACGCCCACCGACGCACCCTTGGCCGCTGGTATCCCAGCCTGAAACCATGACAAAAACGTTCTCCCAAAATCTGAGCCCCTTCCCTGTCCAGATAAAATTCCAACCACTTCTCCAACACCTCTATTTTAATTGGCGTAAAAGCCTTTCCCCACAACCCCTCTGCCGGAACCTCTCCCCCCCCCTGTCTCTTTGTTGGAAACACTGTGATTGGGTGCTTCCCCGCACATTTGCTACATTCATGTCTGAACCTACATAGGCTCCTTTTGCAGCCATCCTTGCTAAATGCCCAACATGCTGCTGAGGGCTGCCCTCTGCCTCCTCCCTCCACCCCCTCGTGGGCGGAGCGACCAAGAAAGGGCCGGAAAGGCACAGGCAAGCCACTCGCTGTGTGCAATATCGGGGCAGGCCTCGTCAGTGCCATCCACTGCAGCCATAGATCCATGTCTATTTCCCCCCAGACCGCCTGGCTGTCCTCTGCCATCCTTGCTCTAAATTCTTCGTCGTAACGCACCGACGCAAAACCCCCAAAACGTGTAAATGCCTTTCTAATCACATCCATGTATTTTAGCAGAGCCACGCATCGCTCCGGAAATTTCTCGCAATAGACACTGCCGGAAATAATAAATGCCGACGTCCAATTTTCAATTGTCACTGGGACCCTTGGGTGCGAGGCCAGTTCTCTCTCCTCTTCCTTAGAACCCTCCTTTGCTCTCACGTCCCTATGAAGCAGCTTAAAAACATCTACAAATTCCCCTGCCTGAATCTTATCCTTAGTCGCTGTCATCAAGTGCGCACCCAAAGGTTTTGTGATGCCCATGTATGGTAGCTTTTTCTCCTTGCCCTTCACTTCAACCTCTTTTTCTTTTGAAACCTGTACCTTGAGCGCCAAGGCTCAATCACCTTGTCCGTTTGTACCTCCACCGAGCAATTTTCCCTTTCTCCCACCAAGGCTCCAATAGCCTGTACACCAATCTCTCTCCATACCTCTTGCAATCCAGACCCTTCATTTCTTGCCCCCGTTCTCATGTCCCCCCTCTGCCATGCAGTTGACCAGTCCCTTTCCTGCTCACCTCTTTCCGCCCTGCCATCGCCCATCTGCGGCCTGGTCTCCACTCCGATGCTCCTCATCTCCTTCCTTACTGGGCTCCTGCTGTGGGGACAAAACATGTCAGCAGTCTCACCCGACCTCTTGCCTCCCAACCCCCTTGCTCCTATCTTTCGCAATCCCACCTAAAGTCCTTTCTCGCCCTCCCCCTCCTCCTTACCGCCCTATATCCTTCATCCTCCCACTGCCCCACATATTCCTCCATCCCAACTTCATCACCCCTGAAATACCATTGCTGCTGCGAGGGGTTGAGTAGATCCTCTTCTTGTGAGCCTACGGGCGTCTGCCCCGCCACTCCTTTGGCGTCTTCTCGGCGGGGCCGCAGAAACCCCTTCCTGGTCCTCTTCTCTTGGGCGAGGTGTGCTCTCCTCCACCCTGTGGTCTTTGTCGCTAGGGGCCGTGCTGCGCCCTCTAGACTGTCCTTGCGCCGTCCGAGGAGGGGCCGTTCCTAAACCCTCTCCATATTCATCCTCTGGAACAGCGGGGGCTACTCTGTGCCCTCCGCCTGAAATCCTCCTAGCCGGGGGGGCCGTTCTGCAAAATTCCCTAACCTCACTAATTGATGGGGACCTCTCTCTCCTCCTCCTACCTGCACTCTTCTGCAGGTATTTACCCCCTTGCCCCTCTGTCCTGTCACCCCTCTCTGCACCCCGTCACCTCCACTTTGATGCCCCATCTGACCTACCCCTTTCTGGGCACTCCTGACATCCCCTACATCCTCCCGATCATACTCCCCCAAACACCTTTCCGCCCCCTCTCCCAGCTGCACTTCCCCCTGGACACTCTGCTGTCAATCTCCCTCCTCATCCTCCTCCACCTGGATTCCCAGACCTCCCCTCTACCTGCTGCAGGGCTACAAGCCACCACTGCTGCGAGACCCGCATCTGCCGCTGCTCTCCGCTGCGGCCTTACTCCCTCTTCCTCTACTTCCCCTGTAACCTCAACCACAGCCCCCTCCAGCTGGACCTTGGATGCCCTACTAATAATCTCCAATGCTTCCCTGAGGGCCTTAGCATCCACCAGTCCCTTCTTTTTTGCCCCCTGCCCCACCATCCTGCTGAAGCAGTGCAACTGCGCACTTGCGCAATGCCTGCTGAAATGCCTAACTAGCACCAAGCCTTTCTCCTCTTTAAAATGCTGGATAACACGGGAAATTCTGTGCCAATAATATACCTACAATGGCCCACCCCAAAGATAAAACCGAACAAACTTAGATATAGAAACTGGGGGGCAGCCAAAGTTATCAGGCCACCCTAATAATGACTTGTTCACTATAAAACCTGTTCTTTAAATATCTCGTGTACAGCCTGACAGTACCACAGAGCAAAGACGCAGGCCAATATCCTCTGAAGTGCCAATAACTGAAATAACAGACAAAATGCTAACCGTTCCTCACTGAAGAACCTAAATTCAGGTAATTTTTTAAAAAATTTTTTATATAATGACCTCCCTAAAAGGGGAGGAAAACTGAAAAAGGGGGGCCCTTTAAAGCTACTAGTCCCACCCAAAAAATACCCCCTCACATGTACCTCCCCCTGTAACAAACCGGAACAGTGTACAGAAAATAGACAAGAAACGTGTCACCGGCACCAAAATGCCCAGTTAGCTAATTGAATGCACACAAGTGTTCCTTTTAAGGGGATAACAGCGCCACCTGCGGCCCCAACCAGGCCACCGCAGTACTCAACTGGGCGCCGATCTCCAGGTTTGCACGCACCGGCACAATCAAAATACCTGCCAAACTCAGATAAACACCCAGCCCTGACTGCACATTCCCCCCCCACAGAAACCGCGCGGAACGCAGGGAGGACAGGGAAACCTACGCTCGCCTGAGCCGAAACCCGCTGGAGAAGTGCTCTCCCTACACCCACGGACACCCCCTCGCAACCCCCCCACAGCTAAAACTGCCCCACCAAAGGTAAGGGGAGGTGCCTTATGTACGGCACCTCCAACGACTTTTTTTAAATTTATTTTTATTTTTTTTAACTAAACTGATGATAAACCTACCCACCCTCCAATAAACTATGCTAAAACCTGCCTCACCTACAACTCTCCAACTACGCGGCCCAACGCAGGGAAAGCTCGGGAGCAGGCAACTGTGGTGTCATGTGCCCCGCCAATCGAGGGTCACGTGACACACAGGAAATAAAGGAATCACCGGAACTGGCGTCATAACGCCAGTCCGGGTTTATGCATTGATCGAAGTGGTCCGTGTGCTTCTTTGCTGCGCCCATCTTCCCCGCGCTGCGCACCAGAGGCCTGCCCTCCCGCGGTCCGACGCGGAGCCAGGGACCCCGGGAGTAGAGCATCACACTGGCGACGAGGCAGAAAGAACCCGCGCCTCTGCAACGCACAGCCGCTCATCATCCCTCCGCGTGCCGATGCGACGCGGAGCCGCGTATCATCCCTCCGCCTGCTAACGCGGATGACCAGCTGCCGACGCATCTACCCGGTGAGACCACGCAGCAGCCCTACAACACGCCAGGGCCTCTCCCACACGGTCAGATGAGCCGTGCACCACACGGACAACCTCTCCCACATGCCACAAGTCGGCTACAACACGTGGGGCACCAAAAGAAATAAAAAGTGGATTTTTTTTAACAAGACTGGCAAGCAGCAAGCTCCTCCTTACACAACACCCCTCTCACATCACCCAGAAATAAGAGGAAGGGGAGTGTAGCGACAACGCAGGCACCCTGCACTTCGAGGGCTCATTCAAACAACAACCTAACCAGGAAGGGCAACACCGTGAACCTTCTGGAACATGTCCAGCCCAAATACTAGCCCCACGAGGGCCAGCACAGGTTTATCATCTAGGAGGAGCCTCACCTTAGACCCTCCAGACCCAGCGCAGACAACCTTCATGCCGCCGTTTGATCCTTTTACCACCGGAGCCGCTATTAGGTGGGAAATCTGGCTACAGCAATTTGAAATGCATCTAGATGCGAGAGACATTACCATAGCGAAGAAGAAGCGCACGTTCCTCCTACTCAACATTGGAGCAGCCGCCCTGTGCCTATTTAACGCGACCCCAAATCGTGGCAACGACGACAACTACGACACGGCCAAAGCTACGCTTACTAATATGTTCAAGCCTGATCTCAACCCAGATTACGAACGGTTCCATTTCTGCATGGCAAGACAACGCGAGAAAGAGACAGTAGACAAATTCCACACTCGCCTTCGAGAAATGGCGGTAGGATGCGAGTTCCCGGACAAAGAATTTGCCATCCGCCTCCAGATTATCAACGGGATATCCTCAGAAAAACTAAGAAGAGCCATCCTGTCTGAGAGAAACAAAAGACTCTCTCGCATCCTAGTAATGGTGCGCCTCCGTGAACAAACAGAAGATCAGGTGGCGATCATGGAGGCCGCGATCCAAAGATTGCCGCTAGACAGCCCTAGACCCACCAAGGACGTCGCTGCCATCTCTAAACATCAGAGCAATCGCATGAAACAAGGCCAAAGGTCCAACACAGCACAGGGACGAGACAGGAACTGCAAATGGTGCAGAGGCCCATGGGACAAGGGTGAGTCTTGCCCGGCATGGGGATCCACGTGCAGAAAATGCAACCGCCTTAACCACTATGCCGCACTCTGTTTGAACCCACCGAACAGAAATGACGCAGCGCAGCAGCCTGCACAAGATCGCAGAAAAATGTTTGCACCCAGAGAATCCCGCCAACAAGAGCGAAGAGGAAAAGCTAGAGCCGTGGACGACTCCCAAAAGTCCCCAGGCACGAGCAGCAGCGACGACAGCGATGACAGCTCGTCCCCAGAAGGGAGAGACAAAAACAGACGGAAAAGAGGGAGTAGGCGGACACAACGAGTACACTTGATCTCGGCCGTCGAGCCGCACCGATCACGACAGAAAAAGAGACCGTCATGCACCGTTCTTTCCAACGGAGCACCGCTGAAAGTTGTCATCGACACCGGCGCAACCGTGAGCGTCATGCCGGTGACAGCACACAGCAAGCTCCGCCCGAAGCCTACTCTTCATGAGAAGAAAGTCCGGCTCTATGCCTACGGAAGCAAGAAGCCTTTGCCCGTACAAGGATCCTTCAAATCGGATTCCACCTACAAGAACGCCAACCACAGAGCACGCATCTATGTAGTAGATGCCGGCTGCGAGACGTTATTGAGCTGCAGAACAGCAGAAAAGCTGGAGTTGATCCTCTTCGCTTTCAACCTTCAACATGACGAACTCAATAGCCTGCTAAAACGACACAAGAAACTGTTCCAAGGCATCGGATGCCTAAAAGGAAGAACCATCAAGCTCCACATAGACCCCACCATTGAACCTAAAGCAGTCAGACATCGAAGGATTCCCTTCCACTTAAGAGGAGCAGTGGAAAAAGAGCTGGCCAAGCTAGAGAAAGCAGGAATCATAGAAAAAACGTCAGGACCTACCCCGTGGGTCTCGCCCATGGTGGTTGCTCAAAAACCCAAACAACCGGACGCGGTAAGAGTTTGTATTGACATGAGGCTTCCCAACGCAGCCATCGGGAGAGTACGTCATGTAACACCTACGATAGACGAGCTTATTGTAGACCTCACAGGGGCAACAGTCTTCAGTAAACTTGACCTTAGATCAGGCTATCACCAACTGAGACTGTCCAGAGAGTCGAGATACATCACTACATTCTCCTGGGTCCGTCAAACTCACGTCCCAACCGTCGCCTGCTCCAGAACCTTCCCTGACCCTTTAAATAACCCCGGGGGCGCTCTATGCGCAGGCCAACTCACTGGCCTGTGCAGCGCCAAAGATCACCCTGGGGGGAAACGCTTTGCGTTCCCCCCATGGCTCCCCTTCTGCAAGTCCGGGTGTACCCCAAAGCCTAGCCCAGTACAAGACTGGTCTCAGTCTAGCCTGGTACTTAATAGGACACAGGTCGACCTCTATTCGCAGCAGAGCATTGGCAGTGCCTTGCGGCAGCATATGTAGATCTTTTAAAAATATGTTTTCTGCTGTCTGCAAGGGCTGATGGTTTGTATAGCCCCAAATATTTGCGCCATATAGGACCGAAACCTTTGCCTGCTTCTAATAAATTTCAAGTACAGGTGAAATTGCACCCTTGCCATGTCTCCCATAGAGGCTTCTTGCACCTTTGCTGTATTTTACCAGATTCGCGCACAGAGCATTTATCAGAGAAGCGGATTACCAGGCAGTCATACGCTTCAACTTGCTGTAGTCTAATTCCATTAATAGTAATACACAATTCTCGTCTTTTGGTATATCTGGGTCAGAAACTCAAACCAAGCTCTTTGCATTTGGATAGGAATCACCCACTAGTCCATTTAAGGCCCATTGGGGGAGTGGATAGAAGGACTGCATCATCGGCATAAAAATAGGGCTGGAAAGCTATCCCTGATCAGTTTGGGGGGAATCCAAACAATATTTTAGCACATCCTCTATAATCTCGTTAATGTATATACAAAAACGCAACGGGTGAGGACACAGCCCTGTCTAACATCTCTACCCACCCCAAAGGGCGATGTGACCTTCCCTGCAAGACCAAATCGGACTTCTGACGACTGGTTATGTTATGCTGATTTATACTGTGCACCACTACCACCCAGGGGCAGTCTCCAGCCACTCACGTGGCTCAGCAAGAGAAGAGGACGGGTGTGTTAGTGCAGATAGGATGATAGGATAGGTTCCGAACCAGGAGGAACTGGCGTCTATGTGTGTTGTCCTGCCCGTGGGTTGGTTTCGGGGCCTGGCTTGTTGTGACCGTAAGGGTAAGACTCTGTGTCTCGGATGTGTAGTAGTGTTTATGTTGTGTGTGTGGGTCGTATGCGGTTAATGTGGAGTAAAATCGTGCGCACTGGTTTTATTGTATCCGTAAGGGATCCAGTGTTGCTGCAGTATGTTAAGTGTTTGAAGGAATTGTGTTGGAGTGTGTTAGTGCGTGGTGTGGTTGGATTTATGGATTATGTGCACTGGTGTGTTCCATCTAAGGTTATGACCAGAATCTGAGAAAGATTGATGAGTGCGGGAGTTAACTGATGCTATGTGTATTGCAGCTAGCGGATAGCAGTGTGTGGTGTTGAGTTATGTGGGAGGAGCAGGAGAGGGGATGATTGGTTAGTACATTGGTTAATCTCGACAGTGCCTCAGAGGTTTGTCTTTAGCGCAGATCTGGTTGCCTCTCAGTGCTATCCTCCATCCCTCCTGGCTGGCCCTGCCGCCTCTCCAGGCAGAGAGGGTAAATTCCCCCACAGGTGCCTCTGAGTGCAATGGATTGGTTGAACCTACTATGTTTCTAGTTACTCAATTGGGATTATTCAGAGTAATTGTGCTTTGGCTTGTTGCGGGATTGGCTGCTAAATAGATGCATGTTTTGTTTCCATAAATTTGAGGAAGTGATGCGCGACTGAGGTACCCTAATTATCTGATTGACACATGATTGGTATAATGCTTCAAGTTCATGCGTTGCATGGCTGGTATTTCCTCAGTGCATAAATGGTGCGCTGGTGTCTTTCCCTAAATCTGCCTGATATGTGGCAAGCCACTCTTCACCGATCTCACTAGCTGTGGAGCATGACTGGGGTGGAAGTGGATGGGTCGGAGGGCGGGGGTATTTTGGTCCTCCTATATTTCACTGCTATTGTCCTTTATCTGTGGCATTGTCCCTTAGTGGCTTATTGTCCTCTATGCTTTTGCTGCCGTTGTCCGTTTGTGCTGTTCATTGGCTGTTCTGTGGTTCTAACTTCCTTGGGCATTGTGTTCCAAAGGTCAGACATTAAACGTGAGAATGCCATTCATTTCCTCTTTTCATATTGTTTTGTCTCTGTTTGTAGGTCGTTGCTTGATATTAGGTACCTTCTTGGTTGGTAGCAGCTGATCTTGGCCTGGAAGAATTCTGCTCCTTGTCTGCGTAAGGATTTATGGACAATGCAGAGGTCCTAGAATTTGATGTGTTTTTTTTTACTTGTACCTAGTGTAGGCTTCTTAAAGCTGTAGTGATGTGGTCTCTTATGATTAATCTAAGGAGAATCCTAGCTGCTGTGTTCTGGATGCATTGATGTTTTTGATGAGTCTTTTCGGTAGGAGAGGCATGGGAGCAACCCCCTGAGGAGTATCAGGAGATAGAAACAAGCTTTTGTGATTGTGTTTACATACAGTTCCATTGTCCATGGGTATTCCTAGGTTATTTACACGTTTGAAGTTCCTGGTTGGGTTCCCATGCCTGGTGGCCAGTCCAGTTGTGGGTTGGTTGCGTTGCTTTCTGAGGGTGAGACCATTATTTCCATTTTTGCTAGGTTCAGTTTGAGGTTGTTCATTTTCATGCAGTTGTGGATGGCTGCAAGACAATTGTTGAGGCTGTAGTTAGTTAGGTTCTTGGGTTGTGGTTATCTTCACAATCAGATGTGTGTCATCTGCGTAGTTGTTGGTGGTTAGTGCATGGATTGGAATTATTTTCATCAGGGGGGATATGTAGATGTTCAAGAGCAGGATAAGAGGCTGTATCCTTGTAGAACTCTGCAGGAAATCTTTTTGGTGTGTGAGGTGAAATGAGATAGATGGGTTCTTTTGGTTCGATTTGTGAGGAAGTAAGCCACCTTAGTACGGATTCTTTTATGCCACATTCCTTACGTTTTTTTATTAGTGTTGTGTGGCTAATTGTGTCAAATGCCGCCGATACGTCCAATAGTATGAGGGCTGACGGCTTCTGTTGTCTACATTTATTTTAAGGTTGTCCCATATGGATAGGAGTACCGAATCAGTTCCTCTCATTGGTCTGAAGCCAACTTGTGAGTGGTCGGGTATTCTGTTTGTTTATTTTATGCTCACATGGTCTCTGCGGAGGCATTGCGGCATGGTTGCAGCCCTCCCAGGAATAAGATAACCCCCGTCAGGCCTCTCCCTATGCAGATAAGCTGTGAGCGGCGGCAATTGGTGACACTGCTCCTGCGTGGATATGAGATAAGGTGAGTGCGATGATCTGTGACTATTGTACCTCCCAAACTCCTTCTGTGTGGTTTCTGTGAGCATGTACTGGACCATAAGGCTCACCTGTTAATTATTGATGATAAGCTCTCCGTCCTGCTACTTCTGGCAGGGGCACTTGTTGATGGGACCTAGTTCCTTCACTGATCCCCGGTAAGTAATGGTCCAGTCCAGCTGTGACTATGCTTCTCCTGGTTAGTAGTAAGTGTCTCTCAATGTCTCTTATCTCTTTCCCTTTCTGTTTTCTCTTTGTCTCTTCTCGTTTTAATGTCTTTGTATTATTGCTCCCAATATTGTTGTCAATTCCTGAATAATGTTTCTCTTCTGTCTTTTTCCCAATAGGTGGAAATGCGGCCCAAAAGCAGCTGTGGGGCACGGGACGCGGCCGGGTGGAAGATGGATGAATATGCAATGTCCGACAGCAGGTAAGTGATGGTTTAAGGAAAAGCACGAGGTTCGATGGTAGCGCAACCTTAAACTGAATGGCCCTCATTACGACCCTTGCGGAAATCGGAAAACGATGGCGGAAATGCAATACCGCCATCGAATAGCGCTCGGTGCGACTATGACCCGTCACCGCAAAGTACGAAGCCATTAGCGACACCGTAGTGAACGCCAACGCTAACTGCACCAAGCACGCGCGCGCGCGCCATGCGAAACCGCAAACACCACCATGGCGCAAGGGTACGCCAATTCCGACCCTAGCGGACATGTACCTAACGCCATCAGGCATGGCGTAATGTACCATTCCGCCATGGTGAGAAGTACGGCATCGCGAATCAACCGTAAACGGCCCCACTGAGTGCCTGTACACCGCTCCCTGCCCACAAAGTACAACTCCCCGTAGGTGCAATGAAGTCACAATGCAACCATTGAAATGTACAAGTCACCCATGCATGGCAACGAACAAAAGAAACACAAGAGGGGCCAATGGGAGCTGCAGGGCACAGATGGCATGAATACAGAAGCCATCCCAATGGACATGACCACAGTCCCCTACCAAGAAACGCACGCAAACACAGGCACCTGTGACCAGCAATATTCCGAGAATCACATCATTCCACCAGTCCACCTGGCTGCCCGGCATCTGTTACACAAAACCCAATCCCCCGCCCCTGAGCATGACAACATTCAAACTGTCATATTGGCAGCCCCCATCCCTGACCTCACGGGCTTAGTAGGCAAACGCGCCCAGTACAGTACCACGCAACTAAACTCCGAAGCTGGAACCCAATGCAGATCTCCTCACAATACATCGCCCCCCAAATAGGCATATGCCACATCACTTGCAAAGAAAAACGCTACACGGGCCAAATCAGAATAGAAATTTTATGCACATCAAAGTCACCAAGCCCATACAGCCATCAGGCCATGAACTCCAAAACACTAATCACCATTGTGGGCTGCATCCGCAAGAAATGACCAGCCACTACTTGTGTGTCGCCCTGTTCCCCCATGGTACACAGAGCCACATTCACGTACGAAAAGGCAACATGGAAGCGCACAGAACCGCAGGGCCGTCCCAATGGGGAGGCACTAGTCCAGCTGAAAGGCCGAAATGTTGCTCCGAGCCACCAGTACTGCGTAAGGGCATGTGGGCCATTGGCGATCGTCCCATAAGATCGTAATGCTGCTCCACTGATTAACACGAAGCAGCAGGTGTCGGGAGTAAAACCCATCTGCAGGAGTGGCATACAGATGGCAGTGGCAAAAGGGGAGGAGATACCTGTCAACCAAAAGAAAAGAAAAAGAACAGAATGGCCATCAGAACTACATTCCAACAACTCACTTCAATGATCACACGAAATCCACAGCCATATGCATGCTAGCCCACTCCAAAGGATCAT
Source organism: Ambystoma mexicanum (assembly GCF_040938575.1). Lineage (NCBI taxonomy): Eukaryota > Metazoa > Chordata > Amphibia > Caudata > Ambystomatidae > Ambystoma > Ambystoma mexicanum. Next base: position 701,784,195 of record NC_090938.1, on the reverse strand, counting down.
CACCACCCCAAAACCACTTGCGACTCATAACCATCTATATCGAGGTGCAAACACCATCACAAACGAGTGTACCTGTGCATGCGTCTGTCAAAACAGAATCCATCAGATGGGAATGTTAACGTGCATGGACACAAGTGTCTGAGGGCGCGTCGAGACAGGGAGGGCTCAACAAGGCCAGATAGACGATGGTCCCACTATGGCAGCCCTGCATCACATAGCGTAGGGGAGGCGGATAGATCCCAAGAAGCCCTGTACATGGCAAACTCTGTATCAAATCACCTGCCCATGCATCCATTCATCATTCCCTCATCCCGGGATCAAAACGCCTGAATAATTACTCACATAACATTAGAAACATCCATTGAGTCTGTGCGTTATGCAGCCTGCAAAATCCACAGTGCCCCAGCCCGTAATTCCAGTGTTGTGAAGTAACATGTATTTGGGAACGGCCGGCCTCATCGCCCACGTAGCTATTGCGCATCCCAAACTATTCATATCAATCATTGCTTCCTCGCCATGGGCCCTGTCTCAAGGACATTGAACAATAGAACGTTATATTTGCAGTCAGACCTGTGGGCATCTCCTCGCCGCTAGCTGGAAACCGAAAGCGCCGCCCTTCGAATTCCTCATTTGCAACATCACGTCGAAAAGGCATCTGTGGCCGTTTGAAATCACTAATTATTCCATCGAGTGCGGCTGTGTGTGAAAATGGCAACTGCCTTCACCCACAAATGGGACGCCCCGCCCGTCGTTGCAACTCGGTACAGTGATGCATGAGGGCCCACCGTTACTCGAGTACTACGTTCCACTGACCCTTCACAAGTCTGTTTGCGACTGCACAGATAGTATGTGAAACAATGGGACCACAGCAGAATGAACATATCAACCAATCTTACACGGCCATCGGGTACAAATACATGATTGCAATAGCAAGATGCCATTCCCCGAATTGCAGCGTTGTGCGCGGGACGTGCTCGGCCAAAGGGGAGAGCAGTTTGCACAGGTGGAATTAATCACCACAGGTGGAGGCCATACAGCCTGAAAACACATAAATTGCACAGCCAGTCTCCTCCCACAACCACACCGAAATGCTACCGGCAGGACTCGCGATGTTGGCCCTGGGGGACCTGATAGCACTGCAAGTGCTCCAACTCCAAGAAGAAGACGAACACCAACTACAACCAGCCGCAGGGAGGAGACGCAGGAGGAGGAGGAGGCCAAGGCAGGGCCAGCAAGGCCCACCAGCACAGCCACTACCACCACGCAGGCAGCCCGCAATCCCACGCCTCCGAGCACATCCGTTCAACCTCACTGATGAGCAGATCCACACCCTCTACCGTCTGGACCGGGACACCATAGCCGCCATTGTGGACATGACACAGGCTGACCTTGTCAGCATGATAGATAGCCCAACCGCCATCCCACCCCTACTGAAGGTGGTGTCTGTACTCCACTTCCTGGCCACAGGCACCTACCAGCACACAGTCGGACAGTTGCATGGCATTTCTCAGCCACTGTTCTCACGGACACTATTTCAAGTGCTCGATGCCCTCCTGCAGCACGCAGACGACTACATCTCTCTACCACGCTCGGAGCAGGAAATTACCAACACAAAAGTGGGATTCCATGCACTTGCCGGCATACCGGGTTGCATTGGTGCCATCGACTGCACCCATGTGGAATTGGTCGTCCCACATGCCATGGAGGCCCAGTACCGCAACCGAAAACAATTTCATTCCCTGAATGTACAAATGGTGTGTGACTCCAACAGGATCATTACACATTGTTGTGCCCGATTCCCTGGATCAACCCATGATTCTATGGTCTTGAGGAACTCTACATTACCACGCTACATGGAGCGACACGCAGGGAACAGATCCTGGCTACTCGGTGAGTCTCATTACATGCATGATTATGTGGGGTATGTGATTTGGCAATGACCTGGCAGGAAGGGGGGGGGGTGTGCGTACGTATCAATGGCATTCCACATCATACGTTTCTCGTCCACATACAGGTGATGCTGGATATCCACTGAAGAGATGGCTCCTCACACCAGTCCGGAACCCACGGGACCAGCATGAGGAGGACTACAACCATGCCCACTCACGTACCCGTGTAGTCATTGAACAGGCATTCGGCCTACTGAAGACTCGTTTCCGCTGCCTCAGCAGGTCTGGCGGGGCACTCCTGTACCGCCATGAGACGGTTGCAAAGATGGTCATGGCATGTGTCATGCTCCACAACATGTGCGTACGTAGAAATGTGCCCATGCCCCCTGACGCAGAACTGCAAGCACCTGATGATGGTCATGATGAGGGTGGGGATGTGGCTGCACCTCATGGAGTCTGCGAGGCACCGGAGGCCCGTGACATTCGTCAGCATCTCATTGATGCATGCTTCTAGTACTCACGCCTGGTGGCTGATACATGGACACGGGACTCGTGGCACTGCGTGTGTCTGGGACATGCACAATATGGACTGTACGCCTATGATGGCCTAGTACACAAAGATCAATGTCCACACATCTCATTGGTTGATCGTGCACTTTTTATGGCATATGTGATGTCATGTTGAACACCCTATCGACCCGCCACCCAAGTGAGCCCAACACACCCCCTCCACCCTCCTACCTCCCCCCCGAACACCAGTGTCCAAAGATGCTCATTGTCAGTGGGCTGTCGCTATTGCAAGCCCCCTCTGCGGGTATCAGGGGCACCCCTGCCTGTGGAGCGCAGGTTCCTTCCAGATCTACGTTGGGGGCTGCCCTGGACGGAACTTGCAACGGATGATGTGTCTGCCTGCTCACGTCCATGCATGTCCCTAAGGGTTTGCGAGAGCTCAGTGAGCACACGGCGCACTGCGGCAAGTTCGGCACTTACGTCTTTGGACGTCGCATGCAGTTCCCCCCTCAGGCTCTCGGTGCTTCTCTCCATTTGGACTCTCAGGCTCTCGGTGCTACTCTCCATTTGGACTCTCAGGCTCTCGGTGCTACTCTCCATTTGGACTCTCAGGCTCTCGGTGCTACTCTCCATTTGTGCCCTTAGCGTTTCTGTACCTCTCTCCATTTCTGCCCTAAGTGTCTATGTTGATGTTTCTATGTCTGCCTTAGTGCCCCCACATTCATCGGCATGGTCCTTGAGGAGTGTGGCCAGTTGCTGCTGTTGTACGATTAACTGGTCGAGGGACTGTTGCCTCTGCTGGGCCATGGCCATTTGCGGGGGTGCCACAGAGGGGCTGTTGTCCTCATGTTGCCTTGCCACAGGGCTTGTGGGGGATGGCCAGTCGTCGTCTTGTGGGTGCCCCTGCGTGGTATCCTCATGTTGTACGGGATGGGACAGACAGGGGGATTGGGACAGGTCATGGATGGATCTGACTTCGACATCCCCGTTTTCTGTGTCCGAGCATGCTGCCATCAATGGGGTGTCACCTATGGTGCTGCTGCCACCAGAGGCAGTGCCTTCTGTGGCATCCATTGGGGGGACCTGCGGTGGTGGTGTTGTGGGCATGCTGGCTGCTGGGGTGCCTGTTGATGTTCCCTCCTCTGTGCTGCCACCTGATTTGTGCTGCTGCCGTGTCTTGATGCGTGCAGCTGAGGTGGAGGGTCTCTGGCCGTTGGTCTTGGCCCTCTTTGCAGGTGTGCTGGTAGGGGTGTCCTGTAGCTCGTCGTTTGGATCGGACCCTGTGGTGGAGTAAAGGAGGGCGAGGGTTATTGATGGGTCTGTGGGAATTGGAATGGCATTGTATCACATGCTTTGGGGTGGTACCTGAGGGTGATTTGGGTCGGGGCCTTGGAGGTGCTTTAATTTGTGTGTGGAGTGAGGGTGCAGTTGTTTGGCAGCCTGCAGTTAGGGTGTGCCTGCTGCACGTGTAGTGCGTGTATTAGGGGTTTTTAATTATTTATGTATTTATTGTGGGTTTTAACGTGCGCTATCTGGCCGATGTGTGTGGACGTTCTCCTGGACATGTGTTTCTGTTGCACTATGTGGACGCATGGTACTTCACATGGATGGACTGTGTGGATTTGGCATTGTTTTATCTGGGCCACCTACCTGAATCTTCGGATGTCTGCACTCCTTTCTCCATCCCTCCGACTCCCTCTATGCTCTCCATTCCGATGGTGGAGGCACAGATTTCTTCCCAGGGGGTCAACTTGATGGGTGATTCAGGACCTCCCCCGGTGGCTGTGGCAATGTTGCGGTTGGCAGAGAGTATGCTGCGGACGCGTATCCGCAGGTTGTCCCATCGCTTGCGGCATTGCTGTGGGGTGCGGGGTGCGGTCCCCACCGCACTTACCCGCTGTGCCACCAGAGCCCATATGGTCTTCTTGTTTGCAAGTGCCGTTCTGGTCATTTGCGTGGAGAAGACGACGGCAGCATTCTCCTGGAGGGTCTCTGTTAGCACGGTGAGTTCCTCACGGGAGAAGTGGACCTGCCGCTTGCGGTCGCACGCTTTCTTCGCTACTTTTCCCATTTTTCTTGGTTTCGCTAGGGTGGGTGACGGGTTGGGGTGTGTTTCAGGGTAGTGATTTTAGTGGTTGTGTGGTTTTAGTGGTTTTATAGGTGTACGGCGGGATGTTTCCCGTTCCGGGCCCATGTTTTTACTTCCGTTTCCGTATATTTCCGGTCACCGTACTTTCCGGTAGGCGCACACTGCGGTGACCGCTAAGAGGGGTGGCGGTATAGCACCTAGGGCGCCGTACGGCGGCGGTGTGGGCCGTTTTGGGGTCATTTCCGCCATCGCGGACTTTGCACTTCCGCCGTGGCGTGGTGCTCGTGCCCGATGGGTCGGAATGGGCCGCACTTTGCTCCTTCGTGCAATGGCGGAAACGCTATTTATGCTGTGGCGCTCCGGTCAGTCACTTTCCGCCAGGGTCGTAATGAGGGCCAATGTCTTTTAAGTGTCTAACCTTGTCTTTCGTTTTTTCTTGCAGGTGCCACTGTCGCGGACGGAGCGTGTCGTGCTGCAGTGCCAAGATGAAGATTTCAGCGTTCCGGAAGATTTGAAGATGGATGCCAGGATCAACGAAGACACACACAGGTGAGAGCAGATTTCCCAAGGTGGTAAGTATGATGGCAGGAAGCAGAATTTCCAAAGGTTAGTCTGATCCCAGGCAGCGGTGAGCATTATGCTTCATGGAAGTGCAGAATAACGCAAAGCGTCTGCCTCAGGGATCGGAGCAGCTTATATAGCCGCGATCATGGGCACGGCCACTAGGCCTGGCTTGCCTGCCACACCCTGCCACTCCTAGAGAGTCAGCACGTGCAAGGCAACCCAATAGCAGCAGCCACACCCAAGAGTACACATGGGGCTGCTTTAGTGAATGGAAGTTCCCATGTTAAATGCACTTTGCACCCAAAATGAGGTGCTATGTCCATAATAAAGCACTCTTATCCCAAATAAATGTTCTTGCTTACTGTTATTCATGAGCCTGGCGCCAAAGGCGCCAGGACTGTGTCCATCCGGGCCCCCTGTGAATGTGGCCCTTTAATGTTTGCGTTCTCGGCCTGATGACCATGACAGTTTACTTGTATTTAAGTAGGATTTTGTATACATGATTCTCCAGAATCTTCGCCGGATACGGCAAGTTAGGTATGGGTCTGTAGCTGCTTAGATCTTCTGCACTTTCTGTTGCTGATTTGAACGAGTTTGGTACTATTCCTATGATTAGCAACAGGCTCATTAGTTGCTGGAAGTATGACGTGGGGTTTTGTGGTTGAGGATCTCTTTGTAGCTGTCTGGGGGTCAGACTTGGGGATCCAGCGAGGCTGGGTGTGGAGAAAATGTCTTTGGTTATTGCTTCAAAACAGTTGAGACTTGCTGTAGTAGGTGTTTCACCAGTTGTCTGTGTTTCAGTGGTTGAATTAGTATTAGCACGGTTTATGTTGTTGGCCTGTTGGATTGTTTCTATTTTTGATCTCAGGTGATTGGTGATGTTGTCACATAGTGTTTGTGTTGGGATGATGTCTTTGTTGCAGGATGAAGGTTTCCTTTTACCTCTTTGATGATTCTGAAGAGTTATTTTTGTAGGTTGGTTGCTGATTCAAATCTTGTAGTGTAGTATTTTCTTTTTGTTTTAAGTACTGTTGATTTGTATAATCTTAGTTGTTGCTGGTATTTTATTTTGTCTGGTCGGTTGTGTAGAATACCTGAGGGATTTTCCCTTCCCACTCCCAGGGAATCATTCCAACAAGGTGCCCAGGGGAGAGTCATCCCTTTTGCATCCTGACCCTGGGGGTGGACTAGCAAAGGAGGATCACCTGGGTGGAGGCTCGCTTGGTATTGTGGAGAGATTACCCGAGAGTGAGACATGGTATTCCCCCCTTTCAAATAGCCCCCTATCCGACATCCCCTCAGACTACTGTCATCCAGATCCCTGGTTTGCCCAGAGCCTGCAATGCTTCTCCTGACATAACACTATCCCGACGGGACAACGGCATGCAAGAGAACTTTACTCTTTCTATGGACGTCACTCTAACGAGGCCAGGTAGGGTCAGGCACTTAGTTCGGTTATCAATTGAGTTCAGGTGTTTGTGATTGTAGCTAAGTATAAAAGGTGGAACCCAGATTCACAAAGAGAGCACAGGGATCACAGAGAGCACGGAAAGCCAGGAAGGCAAGGGCGAGTTCGAGAAGGAGAGCTGACAAAATGGTGAGCAGCTGAGTAGAGGCTACTGAGAACCAGGTTGTGAGAACAGGATGCCGAGATGCTACAAGGCTGCAGACTGAAGCAGTAGAAAGTGTGGCGAGGGAGCCGTGTCTTCAAGAAGCCGTAAGCGTTCATCAAAGGAAGCAGAGAAGCTGGATAATCTCTCCGAACTGTGTGCCAAGAGATTGCACGTTACCCTGGGACAGCAAGGCCGACCGGGAAGGTCTATGGGGCATGTAGGAGAGACCCTAACCTTGGATAAAAGAATCGTGAAGGAGGCGTTGCAGAAAGTATAACCAGTGAGTTCAAAGTGATGAGAGAGCACGGTTTGTAAAGACACGAATCATTAAAAAAGTTGCAAGCAAGGTTATGTGTAAGAAGCGAGGAGCATTGAAAGAAAGCTTTGATTGTTCTGAACTGTGATGAAACAAAGTAACAGAGTGGTCCTGTGGAATACAGCATTGTCAAAAGTCTCTGTGAAATGTGAAAGTTAAACAAAGTATTTCTGAGGTGAAAAGCAAGTTGAAGAAAGTTAACAAAAGTAAAAGCTGTCAGGAAAGGCTACGGAAGAAAAGATTGAGTGAAACAGGATCCCGACGGGGATCGGATGAAATCGAACTGGATGATTAAGTGAATTGACAAGCAAGTGGAACTTGTCATGCTGCTAGAAGGCACGCTGAAGAAAGACTAATAAAGTATTAGGAATACGATAATCATAATGCAACAGTGTCGGAGTAGTCAGGCATCAGAGTGAGTAAATCTATGCTGTCTCGAAAGTCTTCGACATAAACCTCATGATTAAAGCCGGAAAATTGGGGAAGGGCACCAGTGTATCAAGATGATGAAATGTTGTAATGTAAAGTACTAAAGAGGTGAAAGTAACAATTAAAGAGGGTCTAAGTTCTGGTGAGTGAAGCCGGAAAGATCGACCCAGGAACATTGTTAACTCAGAACTGTGTTATTCTAGAGAGCATTGAATCAGGCCAGGGAAGCCTGAGAGAAGTACATGAACTGTGGTGAATACGAAAACTATTGAACTGCCTTTTTGTGAACTTTTTGGCACCAACTGTACTTTGAGATCCAGAGTGACTTAAGCTTGGGGAAGGGATTTGAGAAGAAACTCCATGGTCATCCTGATATTCTTTTGAGACACTTATATACATTATCCAATATCCTACACATTGCTGAGTTAGAGAGTGAGCTCAAGCACAGGTTTGACGCAGAGTTTCTTTAATTTTGACAGACGGACCTTTGGGGCTTCATCAAGAGTTGGGCGGTAGCCCTTAAGTGCAGCAGTAACTCTATTACCGCCACATTAAAGGGTCCACCCAATCTCGAGTTGGACACTAAATGGGCTGTAGTATCTCCAGTAAAAAAAGCTGGAGGTAAAAATCCCATTTAATGCTTGTTTCCGGTGCTATAAGCGCCCCCATCCCCATAGGGTCCTATAGACACAATGGGAAATGGGGATTTACCGTTAGCGCCCAACCCGTGATCTGGCGCTAATAGCATCGGACCGGGAGGCGGTAATGCTATTAGCATGGGGGGGGGAACACGGCGGTATTACCACTCGGATACCGCCCAACTCACAATGAGGCCCTTGGACTATTCTTTCTTCTTTATTTTAATGGTCGAGACTACTCCCATTTAGAAAAAGGGCAAGTTAGGCATTCTTTAAACACCAATATTTTAAATAAAGGATTTCAAAACTAGTGTCTGTGTCTATCTTTGAGCACCATGCCTTTCTCACACAGGATATACTCAAAATATTCACCTAAGTGTAATGCAGGATGTACGCAAAATATTCAGCTACGTGTGGTATGGGCTATTCTCAGGATATTCAGCTAAATGCAAATACAGGTTACACTCAAATGATCAGCTAAGTGTAATACAGGATAAACTTAAGGTATTCGGTTAAAAGCAATACAGGCTACAGTCAAGTATTCAGCTAGATATAGTACAGTGCTATACTCAAAATGTTCAGCTAGATGCAATGCGGTGTTTTATTTAAAATATGAACCTGAATGTAATCCAAGATATATCAAAAACTATTCATTTAAATGCAATAGAGGGTACTGTCATGAACTCACCGCCGCACTCCCGCGTCCTGTCACCGCACTCCCGGGTGGGGAGAGTACCTTGGCCCTCATTGGGGCACTGTTTGCTGCAGAGGCTTGGAGACCGCTGCAGGGCGGGCCGGAGGCCCAGATGCTAGTTTGCGTCATCCATGCTCCTGGCATGGTACATGCTATGCTGTTGGGTCCTTACCTCTAGCGTGTGTGCACATCGCGCTGGGGCCAGAAGCTCTGCAGCAAGAGCCGGTATTTAACTTCCTCGTTCTCACAACAGTCATTTTCACTGGTTTCACTGCAACTCCCCTGCTATTAGAACCCTTCCTAGAGATCCTTTTTGATGTCACCTTCCAGAATGTTTATTTTTCTTTAGGTAATTAGAATTCTGACTTGCCTTACATTAGTGATATTATATGATAGGTTATTTATAACGCGCTTAATAACGAGAGGTTTCTAAGCACGGACCTGGGGATCGAACCTGTGTTGCTCCGCGTAGTCTTGCTTCCAAGGCGAGCATGTTGCCTCTGAGCTATCCTCCCGAGACTTCCATCAGACTCCAGGTCAGGACATAAGCAACACCCAGGTAAGCTTTGCTGCCTCATTTGAATGTGTTCTGGTCTACCTTGTGCCCATCTTGTGTGTTCCTCAACCCATATACTTGTCACCCTTTTATAGCTCTAGTTTTCTGTGTTATCATTCTGCTATCATCAGGAAAGAGGGGGGCGTTAAATAGCACTCCTGCCCTTAGGAAGGTGCATTGTCTGGAAGTAATCTTACCGGCAGTTCAGCTTCTGTGGGGTTTGAGCACACTTACATCTGTGGCCCCCGAGGACCCAATTTCCGTGATCAAGAAGTCCCAGTGACTCACAGGTATGCGCAAGATATTCAGCTAAAAGCAATACAAGGCTATCTTTCGAATATTCAGGTTACTTACAGCATTAACCTAAAAGCAGTACAAGAGAGATTGCATATATAGAGCAAAATGCAGGCTACATGCGGGAGGCACAGTTTGGTTGTTGTGCTAAACGATGGTCAACACTTAATTGTTACCTCAGACAGCTTTTAAGGCTTGGCAAGGGCTCTCATGGGCGAACAGGGCAAACGGGGTGGGAGCTGCTCTAGGGAGCTTCCTTTTGCCTTTGACCGGCTGCCCTGGTTGAGACTCTGAAGAGGGAGACTTCCTAGCACATGGGGCAGGCGCCGACCAATCTGCTACCAGGCTGGGCGTGAGGAGAAGGAGGCGCGACAGGGGAGCTAACGAGTGCTGGAGCAACGTAGCACGGGAAGCGAGGAGGGAAAAAGCAAATAATACAATCACGGCCCAAATAATATAGAGGCTCACCAAGGGTGTTGGCGGCAGCAGGAGCAACCGAGAAATGCCTCCAAAGAGCAACGCACATGGACAAAAGCTCTGGTGCTTGTTAGCGCTTCGTACTACAACTGCTGTCAGATTTTCCTACCATAGGATTTTCTGACGGGTAGCAAAAAATTACATTACACCGGCCAATCCCCAGTAGATAGAGAAAGAGGAAGAGAACGCTGCAGGGTGTAAAAGCCCAGAAGGGGACTAGGAAAGGGAGGGCAGGAGCTAGAGAAAGAGAGAGAGAACGGCACTGCAGGATGTAATAGCCCGTCAGGGAAGGGACCAGGAAAGGGAGGTCGGTATATAGAGAAAGAGGGAGAGAACGCTCCAGGATGTAAAAGCCCAGAAGGGGACCAGGAAAGGGAGGGCAGTAGCTAGAGAAAGAGGGAGAGAACGGCACTGCAGGTTGTAAAAGCCCTCCAGGGAAGGGACCAGGAAAGGGAGGTCAGTAGATAGAGAAAGAGGACAAAAATGCTGCAGGATGTAAAAGCTCAGAAAGGGACCAGGAAAGGGAGGGCAGTAGACAGAGAAAGAGATCGCTGTGGGATGTAAAAGCGCAAGAAGTGGACCAGGAAAGAGGGGGAAATGGGCAGAGAAAGAGGGAGAGAACACTGCAAAATGTAAAAACACAGAAGGAGACCAGGAAAGGGAGGGCAGTAGACAGAGAAAGAGGGGGGAATGCTGCAGATTGTAAAAGCCCAGAAAGTAGGGTGATCAGATTTTAAAAGTAAATAACCAGGACAGGGCAACTAACATAAAAGTAGGACTAACTCTTGAAAGTGGCTGTCAAGGCACTACACTTCAGTAGCAGTGGCGTTGCTAGGGGTGAGCCTGGGGGGGCCGCCCCCCGTGAAACCCTGTGCCCCCCCTTGTTCCCCACCTATCTAAGACAAGCAGTGACCATGTTCTCCCCCTACATTTGTCTGTGCCCCCCTACTTTTGTCTTTGGCCCCCTCTGTGCCCCTCCTAAATTTGATTCCTGGTGACGCCACTGTTCAGTAGCGTTTGGGAAAGAAGGGGGTTTAAGTGTTACTGTTCAAAGAAAAACATATTATAATTTATCACAAACTAACACTATCTTAAATTGTAAAATGCTGCATTTCTTCTGTGCAAGATTGTGCATGCCTGCCTGTCAGCTATGAAGACATGCTACAAAAAAACTGGTACCACTGCAGTTTCCAATGGGAACATTGTCTTGAGAAAGGGGAACGGAGCACCAAATACCGGGGCAGAACGTCTGGTCACCCTACCAGAAAGGGAGGGCACTAGATAGAGAAAGAGGAAGGGAACTGTTGTATATTAATACCTGAAGGAAGACAGGAGCCAGGCAGGGGTTTCACCAGTGCTTTATTTCTCCTGGTTACTCTGGAACAGTTCGCATATAAACAGTGCCCGGAATAGCAAAGGCCAACGTGGCCAACTGGGGCCGGGCTGCAGTAGCTTTAATATTGCAGCTTTAATGCTGAATTAGTCCTGTGCTCGGAGGAGCCGGGAAGACGCAGCTGTCCGTGTCCTCAGCTCGTCCCGTAATGCGCGCGTAGCGCGCGGGTGCGGAGCTGTGGGCGCGAGCGAGATCTCGCGAGAGCGGGGCTCTCGCGGCATCTCTACACACCTCCCTTTTTCAATGCGAAACGGGTTCACTGTAACACATAGTCATTGTATCTCACCGGTCTTCTGTGCTCCCTTCTGGGCCTCTCACTGGTTGTAGGGCACGGTCTCTGCTGAACCGGTTCTGGACTCACATTCGGTTCTTCCCGTTCTGTTTCGGTTTCATCTCTTTCTCCGTCGCTTCCTTCGGGTTCTCGTTCCTCGTTTCTCTCGTCATCTCTTTCGTTTTCTATGCGGGGTGTCTCAGGGGTCCTCGCTTTTTCTTGCCTTCGCTGGTATAATGCTACCCTTTCAAAGTTCCACGTGCGCCCGTCTTCTGTGCGGACGTGATTGGTTCCTTTGTGAGTTACCTTTATGGGCTGACTGTACCGGGATCCGGTGGCTTGATCTTTTCTTGGCAGTTTGATTTTGACCCAGTCCCTTTTTCCTATGTTGGGCGCTTGCTTCGTCCTTCTTCTTTCGTCACTCCACGATTTCATGCGTGTCTTGTTTCTCTCAATGCGCCATACCACTTCTGTCATGTCAACTGCTTCGTCTTCCCTTACTTTCGACAGCCATGGTGGAATGAGGGTGGATGCCGCACTCCTCCCTCTCAACATTTTGAACGGGGATATTTGAGTAATTCCGTTTGGCGTGAGCCTGTGGGCCGCTATGGCTTCTTTGGTGGTTTTGAGGGGGTCCATACCCGACGCTGTTGCCAGTTGGATGGCTCCTTTTATGAACCTGTTCGCCCTCCCCACAAGTCCATTTGCTTGGGGGTGATACAAGGCCGCCTTCTTTTGTTTGATGTGGTTCCTTCTTAAAAACTCTTCCATGTCTTTGGAAACTAGTTGCACTCCATTGTCTGTGACGACTTCTTTGGGGAGGCCTTCCCTTTGGAAGATTTCAGTGAGTACTTCAATGACTGTCTCAGTAGTTATGTTTGGGACAAACTCGGCTTCCACCCACTTGGATAGATAGTCGACCAGCACTATGCCGTATTTGTGTTCCGTTTCCATAGCCTCCAGGGGCCCTATGAAGTCTATGCCCACTTTGGACCATACTGCTTCTGGTATCTCCGTGGGTATGAGAGGTGCTTGGCGAACTTTCAGTCTTTTGTCGCTGTTTAGGCATTCATGGCAGCGCTCTATCATGGAGCGTATTTCCTGGTCCATAGACGGCCACCAGTAAGCTTCTCTCACCCTGCGGCGGGTCATCGTGTTCCCGAGGTGTCCCGCGTGGGCCCTGCAGAGAATTGTGCGCCTCATTCCTGTGGGGGGAATGATTTGGTCCATTTTCATGATTATCCCCTCTGTTTCCGACAACTCATCTTGCACCTTTCAATATGGTCTCATGCCTTCTGGCAGCATTTTCTCATTTGGCCACCCTTCTCTGATCCATTTGCGTATCTTAGCTATGGTTGGGTCATTCTCATCTTCTTCTTCCCAGTGTCTCTCACTGAGTTCCAGGTAGTCTGGAGCCCTTATGTCTGAGATGGATGCAACAATGCATTCTCCGTGTAGGAATGTGGTAGCCCTCTCCTTGTTCTCTGGCAGTCTCGACATGCAGTCGGCTTGCGAGTTTTTCCAGCCTGAGATGTGATGGATTTCAAATGTGTATTCCTGTAGTTTCGCTGCAATGCGAGCTAGTCTGGGCGTGGATGCTTTGGTGCCTCCTGGACTAAGCATGTGGATGAGCGGCTTGTGATCTGTCACCAGCTTGAACTTTGTGCCCCACACGTATGTTCTGAAATGTTCGACTGCCCATGCGCACGCTAGCATTTCTTTTTCAATGGTAGAATAGTTCTGTTCCGCCTCTGATAGTGCCTTTGACGCAAAGGCCACCACATGTTCAGTGTCACCTCTCCTCTGCGTTAGCACTGCTCCTAGTCCGTACGCACTGGCGTCAGTGGTAATGACCGTATCCCACTCTGGGTTAAAAGGTTGAAGACATGGGGCTTTCATGATATGTTGCCTTATGGTGTCCATCGCCCTTTTCTGGGGTTCTTCCCACACGAATTCTGTCCCTTTTTTGAGTAGATCGCGTAGGGGTGAAGTGGTTTCTGAAAACTTTGGTATGAATTTCGCATAGTACTCAGCCAATCCTAGAAATGACCTCACCTCTTCTTTGGTGGCGGGTTCTGGAGCTTTGATGATGGCTTGCATAAGATTCTGTTTTGGACTGATGCCTTTTTCCGAAATCTTGTACCCCAGATATTCAACTTCTTTTACCCCAAATGAACATTTCTCATGACGTAAGCGCACTCCTGCTTCTTGTAGCTTGTTGAGAACCAATTTGAGGGTGGTATCGTGCGTCTGTTTGTCCCTTGCGTAAACCAATATGTTATCCTGAAAATATACCACATTTTTGACTTTTCTTAGCAGGACGTCCATCATGCGTTGAAAGGCTGATGCGGCCGATGACAACCCGAAAGGCATTTTGGTGAATTGAAATGTGCCAAATGGAGTGATAAATGCCGTAAGGGGTTTCGATTCTTCGTGCAGCTGTATTTGGTGATATGCATTTCTCATGTCTAGTTTGGAGAATATTTTGGCCTCTTTCATTAGTAAAATGAGTTTGTTTATGCTTGGGAGCGGGTAATTGTCCGTGATGACTTCTAAGTTGAGGCTGCGTAGGTCTATGCACACCCTTAATTCCTGTGATTGGGGTTTCTTTATCAGGACAACTGGGCTCAGCCATTCGGACGCTTCAATTTCCTCTATCACTCCTTCCTTCTTCATTTTGTCTAGCTGTTGTCTAAGGGTGTCCCTTGCTGTGGCCGGTACTGGTCTCACCCGGTGCTTGACAGGGACAGCATTTCTTTTGAGCACAATTTTGTGAATAAAACTTTTAATGTGCCCCGGCTCCTCCGAGAAAAGTGTTGGGTAATCGCTCTTGACAACGGATCCGCTCCTTGTATTGACTGATAGAACTTGATCTTCTGTGCTGGGATCCAGTCTGATTTTTAATTTGTCTTGATCATCCCAGCCCAAAACTGCAGGCCCTTCGTGGCTGAAGTAGACCCTGGTGATGGTTTCTCTTCCTTTGAATTCGACTTTGCCGTTGATATACCCTAGCAGTTCGACTGAGGCCCCACCAAACACCGTGGGCTTGTGTCGTGTGGTGAGTACTTCCACTTTCTCTTTACCCACCATTTCTTTGTATGTCCGAAGGGGTAAGATGGTGAGGTCTGAACCGGAGTCTGCCATGACCCTTGTCTCTCTTCCATCGATTTTGATCACGCAGTGGGGCTTCTCTCTCCTGGCTCGTGTGCTGTTCACCATAATGACTGTGGGTCTTCCCTCCTCATCTGAGGAGGATTCTCTTTCCCTTGTGTGATCTGTGGTAAGGCTGGTGACTTTCTTGTTCCTCCATCAACACACTATCGAGAAGTGTCCTATGCGTTTGCAGACGGAGCACTCCTTGTCTCTGGCTGGGCACTCTCTGTCAAAGGCCAGGTGTTTGGTGCTGGTGCACCTATGACACTTGAGGGGTTCTTTCTTGCTGTTTCTCACTTCTCTCGTGTCCGGTGCAAACCTTTCCTTTCTTGGACGGAATCCCACCGCTTGTATTTCAGTGGGAACTTGGGCCCCTGTAAATTCCTTCCTTCTTCCCGCCGTTTCCTCTACTGCTCTGGCGATCTCAACGGCTTTCTCTAACTGTAGCTCTTTTTCGAGGATGAACTTATCTTGGACTTTCCGACTGTTGGTGTAGACAACTAGCATGTCGCATATACGGTTTTCCGCATTGGTGCCAAAGTTACACAGGGCTGCTAGTTCCCTTAATTTAGTGACGTAGTCATCGACGGGTTCGGACTGTTCCTGTTTTCGAGTGTAAAACCTTATTCTATGGAGTACTGTGTTCTCTTTGCTGGCGAACCTCTTAATGATTCTTCTAACCGCCTCCTTGAACACATCATCATTGTCATCATCTACCAGAATCGGGGTAAGGCCCTCGAATATTCTTTGCCCTTCCACCCCTAAGGCATTGAGTAGCACGGCCCTGCGTCTCGCCGCTGAAAATCCTGCTCCACCCATAGCTTCCACGTACGTCGTGAACAGGGGCTGCCATTGTGGCCAAGGAATGGTAGGCCTACCTGGCGTTTGTAGAAAGGGTGGCGGCGGTGTGGCTCCCTGCATGTTTCTGCGCGGTTTCTTGTGGTGATCCTCGTCGCCAATTTATGTTGTATATTAATACCTGAAGGAAGACAGGCGCCAGGCAGGGGTTTCACCAGTGCTTTATTTCTCCTGGTTACTCTGGAACAGTTCGCATATAAACAGTGCCCGGAATAGCAAAGGCCAACGTGGCCAACTGGGGCCGGGCTGCAGTAGCTTTAATATTGCAGCTTTAATGCTGAATTAGTCCCGTGCTCGGAGGAGCCAGGAAGACGCAGCTGTCCGTGTCCTCAGCTCGTCCCGTAATGCGCGCGTAGCGCGCGGGGGCAGAGCTGTGGGCGCGAGCGAGATCTACAGGAACTCTGCAGGATGTAAAAGATGAGGAAAGGGAGGGCAGTAGACAGAGAAAGAGGATGGGGAATGAAGTATGAACAGGAAGGCGGGTGTGGAGGTGGTCTAAAAGAAAATAAGAGATATGGAGAGTGAGTGATGGTTGGAAGATGAGATGGAAAGAGAGGGGGGTAAAACAGGAAGAAACATGAAGGGAGAGAGATGGCGAGAGCAGTGAAGTGCATAGAATAGGCTGGGGAGTGGTTGTGCGCCGTGGAAGTGAGTTGCACACACGCGGCAGAGCCTGTGTTTTAGTTGTTTGCCCTGGGCACCTTATTGCCTAGAAAGCCCCCTGTATAATGAAATGGTGTAAATAGAGGCGATAAAACCTGTGTGTCTCCACAAGCGACCAGACACGTAGAAAATAACACTTCTGCCTTGAAAATGCAATGGACAAAATTGTTATTTGTGAATGTGTGTACACACTCTAACAAAGCTCCCCGGACTTGTGCCATAATGTATTTTGTTCCATTCTATTAACAGATAAGGGGGTGGGAGAGCACCGACAGACATTAATAGATTTAAGGGGGAGGAGGGAGGATCAGTGTCTATCTTTCTCTTCCTTCACTCTCCTGCCGGTCGCCCCTCCCAGTCATCCCGCCCCGTTGACATCCACAAGTGGTGGCTGGTGGAGCCGTCTTTCCTTAAGAAGCCTGGCCCAATCAATGGCCAACGGAAAATGTGCGCGGACCAATGGGGTGAGCGGCAGTGACTTGTAGGAAACCGTGACGTTTCTATTGTCAGAGGGCCTTCCCCTGTGCCCTATCCTGCCGTTATTGATTTGTTCAGTACTCAGCGCTCTGTAATCCCTGCTACTAATGGAGACTTCCCGGACAGAGTGCAAACAGATCTATATAGCCATGGCAGTAACCAGCCGAGCTATTTGACTGCGATTCAAACCCCTAATGTGGGTGGACTTGCACACAGGGAACTCTGGACAATTCCCGGTGGGCCTCTGCACCCTTGGCCTAATTTGTGTGGGTAACTTGGTTTCCTGCTCCTCTTATCCTCGCTCACATCTACACGGCCCCTTTTCCTTCTCTCCTCTTGCTTCTCATCCATTTGAAGAAAAACATATATTATAAATCTAGCTGTTTTTTCCCCTCCCTCTTAACCAATCTTATTTGTCTTTTTTTGATCTTGGTTTACTGCATTTTAATCTTAACGTATGGACAAATTTGCTTTAAAATTCACTCACCATTTGGACTCATTTCCCCCCCCCACATTTTATTGGGTGGAGACCCCCACAGTCTACTTAGAGGGGTTGATCTTTCTCAGGGCATTTACGTGCGCAGTGTCATGTAGGGCCACTGAAAAACATTTCCAGGGCCTCTTTTGGTTTGCAGTTCACCCCAGCTGACATATAGGGGGGCACAGATGCATGGGGGCCCTTAGCAGTCTTAATTAATGGCTGCAGCAGACATGGATCCCATTCATCAGGGAGTAGTGCAAATTGGCAGTTACAATCAATTCTGCATGTTGTTTTATGTTAAAGGTTCTGATACCGCGCACTGTTGCCACCTGCGTGGTCTCTTGGCACTCTGCCAGATCTGTAAGGCAAGGAGGGAGGCGTGTAAGTTAATAGGACTGAGCGGGAAAAAAAGAGCAAGAGAGCTATAATAATTTAAGAATAATGATAATATTATTGCTGTAGATTGATAATTGCTAATAGAGCTGTGATGTGCTGTTGGCAGCTTCAGTTCGGTGACACCATTTACTGAGCCTAGGTGTGTTTTTTGGTTGGTAGAAACCATGTGGTGTAGGGCGAGACTATGGGCCTCATAAGTTGGCCGGACTGGTATTAAAGTGCCGCCGGTATTTACGTATACTGGCAATCTACCGGACCGGCCGACTGCAGGTTTTCCGTTGGGGCACCTGTGGTACATCCAGCTAAAAGCTAGAGGTAAGGCAGGTGCCTTACTTGCGTAAAATGCTTTAAATACCGGCACTGGTATTGCCGGTGTCCGTAATGACGACAAATCCTCCTATCCATGAATGGGAATTTACACGTCGCTCTGGCACTCGTAATCCGGCGGTTATGCTGCTGGACCGAGTGCGGAAACGGTAGGATACCAGCAAGGGCGGAATGAGGCCCTATGTGTGGTTTGTATCGATGTGGTGGTGTGACGTGCGCGCAGTTTGTTGTGCTGTAGAGGTATGGTTGCGTCCAGTTTGATTTGAGGGTAAGCCATAGCATTGACAGAATTAGATGTATTTGTATTGTTTGCTTGCACACGCCAAATGAAGTTTAAAATAGGCACTTGATGTCATGTTAGTGTGATTTATCCCTGCCCTCCCGGCTTTGCGCACGGTCTTGTTTCGGTCATTAGAATAATGGTCTTACTGAAGGCACTGGTTGACACAAATCTAGCTGCACATTCCAAACGCTGTTTCTCTAGGCTTTCACCAGCTAGTTTGACTGAACTAGTTGAGTTAACAAAGTTGCACGAGAGGGGGCTCCCGCCCTTAAGCACCAGCACTATATGTATTAGTGGGGCTTAGCCCCCAAGAATCCCTAGACTCTGGCACTGATGAGGATACATCTTAATCTCCATCTACTGGCCACAGCCCGACTGGAGTTACTTCAGTCAAAGCACTGCAATGCTTGTCCAATTAGAGTAAACGGAAAGTACACTCCCCATAAGAGGATCGCCTGCTCAATGCAAGGTGTCATTTCCAAAATATCATCTCTGCCATCTAGTCCCAGCATGCCCATTCTGTGCAAAAAGCCTATTCTGCAAAATAAGCCCGTATTCAAGCAGCATGGCAGAGTTGCAGCAGGGGTGCCCACGTTCTCAAACTGACGAGATGTATAGGCTTCTCCCTGCCGCTTTCCCTGCTGCGGTTCCTGCAGCCGCCTTGCACGAGGAAGTAGTCACAGGAGAGGACAAGCGCGTGCGAAATGTGGAGGTGCCACCATGCTCACAATTTAACTCCACAAAGTTGCGTGGCATGTAAAAAACGTACTGATGAAAACTAGATAACCTGCCAATATACTCGCAGGACTTAGCATTACTGCTTTGAAATAAGAAAAGGCAAGTAGCACGACTCATCCACAATAAACATGCGCACTACAATACAATCATATTCCTAAAGATGGCAGCATCCCAAGATCAAACACTTGCATGTTTGATATTTGCATTGCTTATTTCTTTGAGCAGTATAACGCAGCAAGCATACATGCAATATTGTTTTTTTGTGCTCTTCTGCTTTATTTCTGCAAATAAGTGATTTCCATATAAGCCCTGCGGTTGCTGCTGTTTTATCTAAAACGAAAAGAAATGAACAGCAGGCAGTTCTTTCAGAGTGCGTTCCTTTCTATGTTATGCACAGCCCCTGCAAACCCCAGAAACAGGGGTGGCCAGGGCAGCACCAGGAGTGGCAGAAGGGGAGCAAGGGTGCAGCCCATACCTCTGGCGATCCCCAAATCACGACTGCTGACTTTGGGCCTGAAGACTGATCAGTCCTGGCACAAAGAGCAAGTTGTTCAGTAAACTGCAGTTTTCCCCAAAGCTATCAGGGGTCACACTGCTGCCACCTGTTAAGAAAACTAGGCAATTGCAGCTAAGGGAAAGGGTTGGAAAAGGGAGGTTTATTTGCAGGTTAGTCCCAGACGAGCCCAGCAACCGCCTCAGAGGGAGACAGTCTCCACAGTGCCCAAGGAATCCCTGACGGTTTTCTGGCAGGGCCCAATGACTGCTCAGGCAGCAGCCTCAAGGCTGTATCGTCAGCAGGGGGAATGCGCACTGAAAGCCCCCCAAACTTGGAGATTACTTTGCAGGGCTCGAAATTAAGATTTGATGAGCAGGAACTAAAACTAGCAGTTGGCTGTCGGGCATCACGCAGTAAGCAGGAGGTAACGCTGTGGAAGCAGGAGCAAGTACACAGTGCACTGCAAATGTATCGTCCACATCAGATGCAAACTAACCTTTCTGCCATTATGTATGATCCATTATATTTAAATGTATCCTAGATGTGTCCTCATTCGTTTTTCATTTGCATTCTCAAACACTCAAATTTAATGTCGCCTATGCATGTTTGGAAGGCACCGGTTGGCCCGGGAAACAAAAAGTAGCTCCTGGTAACTGTTGCTTTTAAGCTAACCAGGCTCCCTCAGGTTAGAAGCAGGAGCTAAGTAGCCCCCAGCATTTTCAAACCCTGCTTTGGGGGTCACCCATTTCTACTAAAGAACTGGCCGTTTTTTGGACTCAGGTGCCCTTCAGTGCTGATCTTTGGGCGGACTGGTCTTCACGTTGTTGGCTCGAATCCTGAAGGATTCCCTTCCTGCTCTTCGGTGCTGTGAAGCGGCTTCATTGTGGCATAAAGCACTATACATGCAACCAATAAGTCATAGAATCATGATAATACTAATGTAAAATTCACAGCCTCCAGCACAGGAACCCTAACCTGTGCAGCGACTCACACAATATATTATCTCGGACACTAAATTATCTGCATATCACGCTATCTCCACCATCTTTCGGACTGCCAGCATCATATCTTAGAACATCCCAACATATCCATAGTAGCCCGTCCTACTCTTGTATCCTCCAACTACATTCCCCATTCACACAGTCTATTTTAGAGCAGGCCACATCTGGCCTCCTGGCTTGGCAGTCACAAATGACTATTCCAGGGTTTTTCACCTGTGGAAACTTTTGAAAAGAAATCCTGGGTCAAAAAGCCAACAAGATTTAATTGGGTTGCCAGAACACATCTTGAGCCTATCACATAGCTAGACACTATGTGTTATCAGCTCCTCTGCTCGGCCTTACTTGGACAATTTGTTTGATTCCAAACACGTTTAGGACATGAACTTTGGTCCACATTAGTTGAGCAACAACAAATCATATAACATTCTTTTACCCATTCTACATCACTCTATCCCTAAGTCTGTTGCATTTCGCCTTCTTTCGCATCCCCTTATCTTCTCCTTACTTTTAATCTACAGACTAAGGTCTGGATACCCCAGGTGGAGGCGCAATACATAACCCTCCAGACAAGTGTGAAGAATCTTACGGATCCCTCACTGGAACCCTGCCTAAAGTCCCCTCCCAGGTGGCCAGGGGAAGGCAGACGCTTCCTGATCCCAACCCTGGGGGTGGTGTACTGCAGGAGGATCACCTGGGAGGAGACAGGGCGCAGGGTGGTGAGGGGATTCCGTGGGATGAGACACAGTATTCATTCTCTGACAGAGAGACTCTTACCATTGTACCAAAAGAGGTCATGGCCCATTGTCATTTTAATATCTCTCAACCTCGAAAACGGTGTGCAAGCGTGAAACATGCAGCGCATGCATGTAAAAAGCCCGCAAGTGCCCCTTTCCCAATTCATGGAACACATTGCGCGTGGCTTACCCTCGACCTGCGCCGAATCTGCGCGGCTTCCCCACGTCATTGCAACATCATGGTAGCCCTGCGTGAGACGCCCAGAGAAGGTGCACACCGTCCAGTGTACGCACCTAAAAAGGGGGTGGAACACGCGGAATGGGGAACAACATGCAAAAATGTGGGCGTTATGGGAGAAGCACCGCTGAAAAATCCTCGCAAAGCCCACACGCGCGCTAACAACACGTATTCATGGAATCCAACAAGGCAGACCCGCACGCACCAAAAGGCACGCAAAGCCGGAAACATATGCACCACGCTGTTGTAAGCGCCCCCGCGCAGCATAAAAGTGCATGCAAACAACAAACAAGCATATACAGCTATGATGAACTTAACATTTCTCGCAGCAGTGATCGTGGGATACCACAGGAGGAGGATAGCCAGGCCCTGCATTTTTCTACCCAGAACCAGCCTTTTTGGGATGCATGATGACCAGGTCTATGGCAGGTATAGGTTTCCACCTCATATCTTCCTAGACCTGGTCACTGAGTGGGAGGATGACCTCACATCAACCACCCTGGGGTACCAAGCACTGAGCCCCTTGGAAAAGGTGCTCAATGTGCTGCACTTTTTAGCCACTGGGTAATTTCAGTGGACAACTGCTATAGCTGGGGGCGTCTCACAGCCCACGCTGTCATGCTGCCTACACCAGGTGTTGGCCATCATGACAGCACACCCCTCAGTCCGCAGGCACATATACATGCCCAGAACACCTGCAGAAAGGCAGGTCATGGTCCAGGACTTTTCGGGGTCGCACACTTCCCCAAAGTGCTCTGTGCCATTGATTGTACACATGTGGCCCTACGTCCACCTAGGGCCACTGAGCACATCTATCGCAACCCCAAGCACTGGCATTCCATCAACATGCAGGTTGTATGCGATGCCAAGGGAATCATCACCTCTGTCTATGCAAACTATCCAGGGTCCACCCATGACAGTTTCATATTCAGAATGTCAGCCCTAAGCCGGGACCTGGAAGCTGGGAGGCATGGCAACACATGGCTCATTGGTGAGTACAAATGCCTGTGCACATGCATGTATGTCACACACAGACAAATAGACAAACCCAACTAATCACAACCATTCTCAACTCCCAAGGGGACAGTGCCTAGCCTCTGAGCACCTGCATGATGACGCCAATACTGAAGCCCACCACACCACCCCAGGGAAGATACAACGCAGCCCATATTGCAACCAGGGGCATAGTGGAGCGCACATTCGTGGTGCTCAAGTCACGTTTCCACTCCCTTGACCGCTCTGCTGGACAGCTACTATATGCACTCCCAGTAGTGTGCAGGATCATTGTGGCAGCATGTGTCCTGCACAATGTTGCAACACGGCGGGGCGTACCGGTGGACATGGTGGTGCCCCCACATCCCCAACCACACGCATGGCCGCTGCGCATGGGAGGGCAAAGGGCACGTGGCGAGGCAGCCCGTACCGAGCTTGTGGCTTCATTTTTCACCTAAAATCCCACCTTGCACAGTGCACACGGGTACATTCCAGGTGACAATCGATGATGAAAAATGGACAGTCAACTGTCAGAACCTTACCACCCTGAGAATGTGTCCTTGGAAGTGCTACATTGTGTGCGTCCCTAGCTACTTAAACAAAAACAGTCCTGTGTGAATAAAAGGCACACATGCATGGTGCATAATCCACCACTCCCATGCAAAACAGCACATCCAAATCCTGGTATGTCACCTAAACACTTCCAAAACCCATGTCACCCGCCCGACACCATGCCATGGCATGCAATGTGAAAACTCAAAAATAAATGCCCAACACATAACACAACTGTCAAAAAGTGCACCGTGATAAATGGAAACAGGCCAGAGACAATTCCCTCTGACACAGAATCTGACTAAATGACCGACCAAACATGTCTAACCTATATTAAAAGGACGTAAATGCATGCCACCAAAGGTCCGAACACTCAAGTTTGAACCTTTGGAGGCATGCATTTCAGGTAAGTAAAAAATGAAAAAAACTTAACGCGGGTGCTGCGGGGGTGTCCCCCGCAACACCCCGCTCACTACACTACACAGTATAGTGAGCGGGGGTTGCGAGGTGGAACCCCCTGCACCTGGCCAAAAAAAGGAAATTTAAAAGAGCCTGCGGCGCCGTTTCCCGATCACGGAAGTGAAAGGCAACAGACACTGCAGGGACACAGCATGTCTCTGAAGGTAAATAGGGTGTGCCTGGGGGTATGTTGGGGTGGTGTTGTGGGTGGGTTTGGCGGGGGAGGGTGTTGTGGGTGGTGGTGTGGGAATCTAGGGGTATTCCATGCATTTTTGCATGGGAAATGTATGAACCTTCATTGTTGCATAAATTTCTCATTAGAACCTCTCCCTCGCGGACTTCTCTGCGACGCTTCAAAAGCAAACCCAGGACTATCTATACACCAGCATAACATACCATGAACACAGGACCCAACAGTGACAATGTCAGACAATGACCAATCACTGTAGCACAAGTGTCTCAATGTGACATTGCCACCACACGCCCCCCTTCCATCTTGAGTGTGTCTCTGACAGCTAAAGGGGGCATGGTACCGCATACAGCATGAAATGCATCAACAATGTAGACATGCAAGGCAATACATGAATATGTAACATGAAAACATGCACATTTAACAATATACAAACCAAAATGCAAGCCAACCATGCACTGGAGAAACCATCATGAATCCGCACTAGGGGTGTATACACAGGATGGACTTCAGGTTGGCCACAGATATGATGGAAGCCTAATGCCTCTATGTAAGTTACTGTCACACGGTGCCATCCTTGCGAGCCCATGGAAAGGGGAAGCAGGAGTAGCATATGTGTCCGAACCCCAAGCCACAAACACCAACACTAGACAAGCCTATATGGGCCCAGCCGGAACACAAAGTGGACGCCTTTGGCTGCCACACAAAGCACCACACTGTAACATGAATGCACAAAAGAGAAAAAAAGGAAAAAATAAAGAAAAATGGCCATGGTCGAACAATGGTGGGTTGGGGAATTACCCAGGAGGGAGGAGGTGCAGGGTTGATGATGAGATAAAAAAAAATCCTCCATGGGCTCATGGTCTGCAAGGCTAGGCCATAGTGAGAGAATCGTCTTCGCTGTTGTCACTCTCTGGTTGAATATCAGGAGGTGTGCGTGGTAAGGGTGCCTGCCCACGCATAGCCCCGGCATGCCCCTCCATGGCAGCAAGCATGCAGGTCTGATAAGCTTGGTCCTGCAGGAAGATGGCACGGAGGTCCCCATGCAGCACCTCACGTGTAGCACAGAGTTCCTCCTGCAAGGTCTTACGTGTAGCACAGAGTTCTGCCTGCAAGGTCTCACGTGACAGACGGACCTCCTCACGGCTTGCATGGAGTTCAGCCAAGATGGCTGCTCCATCCGCTGTTCTGCCTGTGTACCCTGGTTCATCAAAAGTGTAGCCATAGTAGTTCTGAGGGAGATGTTCTCTTCCCTCAGGGCTTCCCTGTGAGCCTCTGCCTCAGCAGCAATGGCTATTCGCAGAGCCTCCAGTACAGCCCGTCGGTCCCTGTTGGCGGCCAACGTGTCCAGCCTGTGTGAGCGGCACGTGGCCCGCATTGCCTGCTACCGGAACTCAACCTGCCTTTCAGGGGGGAGAATGGAATCGCCCACATTTCCACGCCCTGAGCCATCATCTCACATGATGCCCCCTGTTGCTGTGCAATGGCATACATGGAATTCTCCCACACTGTGTTCCCCGGTGGTGCACGGCCACCGCGTTGTTGGACAGCACAGCTGTTGGGCCCAACAAGACCTGGTCCTTGCTGCGCTGACGCTGCCTGTGGCTGCAGGACTGCATTCCTCTGTTGATCTGCTGCCTTAGGAACAGGAGCAACTGGTGTGGAGCGTGGCCGTGCATCCGTAACCATCACAGGCGGACATACCAACACTGACTGGCCCCTTGAGGGGTATACCCCCACTGCGGGTGTGTCGGGCAGAACAGCATCCACTGCAGAATCACTCACCTGCAGTGGATGGATCAATATCCGATTCGGCATCAGAGGCAAAGAGATCCTCAGAGGTGTACCCAGAGCCAGCCCTGGACAGGATGGTCTGGAGCACCAATGGATGCTCATGGGCTACCACACCACGCCCTCCACTGGTGCCTGGTTGGTGCCCTGAACCCTCCGCCCTCTCTGCCATCTCCATATCCCCTCCTTCTCCTCTGCTCCCAGTGCCTCATCACCTGCAAAAAAACAAAAGAACACATGAGCACACATGTCAACAGCATATACTACACACATAGGCATCACAATGTTGTCAGCCAACATATGAAGCAGCCATGTCACAAATGACACAAACTCCTGCATGCACGCAGTGGCAATGAAATGGAAGGAAACAGTGAAAGCAGACATGGATGCGTGTCTAATGTGAAGCCAAAACATGTACTGTATGTTGCATAGCACGTGCATCACACACAAGCTTCTACCTGTCATAGACCTTAAACAAATATGACAGATGCCAACAAACAGATGTCACGTAGCATAGCCATGGCAGAACTGTCAACCAGCCCCAGATGGAAGGTAAAGAGTATAGTCCGTGACACATGTACAATGCATGCCATCATACAGTACATGCAAATCACTACGACAAAAAGGACACATGTGTCACAGGATGCAACAACGCTAGTGTGTTGCAATACAGTGAAGGAAGGCACATAGATAAATTAATGCTAGGTCACTTTGACATCACATAAGTGAATAGGCATGTAGAAGGGTGAAACAGGTCTCAGAAGTGTGTGGGTGCAGTGCAGTACATGTGTACGGCCTCAACCATCAATATAACCACAAATGCAGTAATGTCAATATTCTGTCATGATGGCAATGTAAGGGCAAGTGCAGTCATCATGTGCAAAGTGTTGGCAGTGGGTTGCAGGGATACAGTAACCCCAACCCCCCCAAGTTCGGGGAATGGCTGGAAGCCAGTGCATGGCTCAGAATGGTGGATCAGAGTACTGTGTTGTAGCAGACAGTGTGGGTATGTGTCAATTGCATCATCTCAGTCATCTGAGACGACAGCAGATGAGAGTAGGACAGAAAGCACAACACATGAGGAATCGTCACAAGTTCACCCAGACACGGAGAAGCCACAACACCAGTTGCATAGAGGCAGGGAGGCTGTACCAGAGGGAGTCTTCCGCTCGACACAGACAAGGACACCCCAGAAATGGGCGTGATGAGGAACTGACCCTGAGTGAGCATGAGAGGGATAACCAAATACCATGAGACGGATGAAATACCGGAGATGAAGTATAATGAATAGCTTGACACGGACCCATAAGGGCTTGCTGGGAATGCACATGGTCCATGAATTAACACTCATGTCCACTGTGAGCCTGTGCCATCTGCACAGTCCGAGTGAGACACCCTGCATCAAGGACAAAGGATGTACCACACAGCACAGGTCTGGCAGAGTTGCAGAGGGAAGTGTGTATATCAACAGATATTGGATACAGGCCGTTGCAGTATTCCAACATGTGAATCACCAGTACCATGGAGACAGTGATCTGCTGTGGGATAGAGAGGCAAGGAAGCATGCCCCTGAGGAGGACCAGCTTGCAGGGTGACCTCACAGAGACGTCAGTCATGTGACGACATGGGCCGAGTGTTGAGTGGAAGATCATCACAGGCTATCCACAAACATGTCTGGGAGTAAGAACATGGACTAGAGATGCTGCCGAGTGATTGGCATGTAAGGAGGGTGCAGGTGTGGTGATGAGGATTGACTCTGTGTGCAGCACATGGCTTGTATGCAGACTGCAGCACATGGCTTGTATGCAGACTGCATCACAACAAGCACATATCAGTCAAGCATTGCATGGGTCACACATGGCAGTCATGGCTACATCGCCTGAACTGGCAGTCAATCACAACACATCACCTAAGAAAAATACACATGGCCTGGACACACACGCATCAACACTCACGGACATTGCATCAAAATCCAGCATATCTCTCACTCCTTGGATCTGACCCTCATCGATGAACCCTGCAGCAATCTCCTCACGTGTAGTGAGTTCATTGTCCACTGGTGACGGCCCACTGCCGGTCATCAGAGTAGAGGTGTAATTCGAAGCCCGCTTGTTTTTTGCTCGGCGTCAGAGATCATGCCAACGCTTATAGCAATCATCAGCCGTTCGCTTCTCAAATCCCATTGCGCTGGCACGTTCCGCAATGCACTTCTAGTGGGCCTTACGCTGGGCAGGCGTAGTGTTGCACCCTGCCGTCACCAGCATCTCGCGGTCGTGTCCCGACACATAGCCCACAAGTGCGTCCAGTTCCACTTCATTGAAACTCTTCTTCCTTGACATGCCAGAGGCCAGAGGCCTGAGCCATGTCTGGGGTCCCAGCCTCTTGTGCAGGAACACGCTTCCTCCTCTTGGTAGGTGGTGCGGACCCTGAGTGGCTTTTGCCGCTCAGGTCAGTAGGGGCAGTAGCACAGGTGGACTGGCCAATGGGAGCAGGCAATGGCAAGACAACGGAAGGTCTGACTGAAGGCATTGGTTGCTCGGTGCTTTCGCCAGGAACCAGCGTTACGACTGCCTCGGTGCCAAGGGCCGTGACCAACGCAGTCCTGGCTGGCTGACTCACAGCCGGAGTGGTGTCGGCTGCATCTGCCCCTGCAGCTTCCACCACCTGGCTGCTCAGGGCAGCAGATGTCACCACTGCCCCAGATACACGTGGCTTGGTCACAGCTACCTTCCCCACACGTGTCTTTGCTTTCCCGACCTGGAAATCCGCCTGGGAGTCATCCTGTGACAATGCAGCCCGTGCTGGCTGACCCCAAGCCTGGGTGGTGATAGCCACAGCTGCATCTGCAGCTTCCACAACCTGGGGGACCGTGACAGCAGATGACACTGCCTGTCGGGTCAGATGGGTGCTGGGGATGACTGCAGCAGCTGCATCTCCCTGACCTGCTGGAGCGGTTGGCAAAGCTGTCCCAGCATGTGCCTGGATATCCTGCCCTCGTGGGCCTCCCTGGCCACGACCCCACCGTGGCCACCTTGGCCTCCCTGGCCACACCCCCCACCGCGGCCACCTTGGCCTCCCTGGCCACGTGCCCCACAGCGAACACCTCGGGGAGGTCGCCCAGCTTTGCCTCCATTACCACTGGGTGGCCTCCCAGCTATGGCACTGATGGACTAGTGCGAATGGGAGGTGCACACAACCATTGTCCTGGGCAATTGGGGTGTAGGAGGCAGGGTATGTGATGGTAAACCTACCTCTGTGCTCCTGCGAGGCTGTCTGTGACCCCTGGGGGAAAATGACAGGTCAGGCAACGCTCAGACACCCCAAAAACAAAAATAAACGTGCACGCATCCCCTCGGTAGCCCATGTCCGTGGAGTTAACATCCCGCCGTACACTGTGGCACCCAGGAACACAAAAAATGCGTACGCGTGGTACACACAGGCTACTATGACCTCGAAAATGGGGTACGCGACAGACAGGGGCAACCACAGTGGGAAATAAACGTGCACGCATCCCCTCGGTAGCCCATGTCCGTGGAGTTAACATCCCGCCGTACACTGTGGCACCCAGGAACACAAAAAATGCGTACGCGTGGTACACACAGGCTACTATGACCTCGAAAATGGGGTACGCGACAGACAGGGGCAACCACAGTGGGAAATAAACGTGCACGCATCCCCTCGGTAGCCCATGTCCGTGGAGTTAACATCCCGCCGTACACTGTGGCACCCAGGAACACAAAAAATGCGTACGCATGGTACACACAGGCTACTATGACCTCGAAAATGGGGTACGCGACAGACAGGGGCAACCACAGTGGGAAAAAAGCATACGCGACTCATCGTGTGCCTTGAATTAAGAAGAAAAACACATGCACGTGTGCGCATGGGCAACTCCCCCGCCAAAACAAGAAGTACAAACTGCAACCATAGTGAAGATATCGCGTGTGAACCCACCAAAGAGCAGAATATCACGCTTCGGTCCCCAATAAAAGCACATACAGCGAAATGGTGTCCTACGCGGACCTTTAACCCATACTGAACGGCAACGCCCACGCGCATCTCGTAACTTAAATGCTTACGCGCTAAGGGGCTTTCCTCGGATTACACGCTAATGTGCTGTTTCTGCACGTGCGGAGTCACTCTGCATCAGGCTGGCCATGCAAAAACACATGGAAGACCACTCTTTTGCCCACAAGGCCATTTTCCTGCCCCCTATGCCCCGAGCTGCCTCCTACGAGCAATCTGCTACTGCCAGCACACTCAGTGTGCCTACTGCCTATGTGCCCTGCAATTTGGTGCCTGCACAGAAGCCATTGCCAGTGATCCTGTTGCTGAGACCACCGCTGCTGACACAGAAGACTCCCGACTGCTGTTCCATCGCTCCACAGCCCAGCCCTAGGACCCAGTTGCCCACCCACACCTGCCTCGGGGGTTGCCATGTCAGACCAAGCCCCATCTGGGACAAGTGGCAACCCCCTGGCAGAAAGGCAGAGGGCTGTCATCTTCACTCCCAACGAAGTTGGCATCCTGGTCCGATGCGGAAGACGGATCAGTCATCCAGGTTGGTGGTGGATGAGGAGGAGGCCACATCAGAACAGCATATGGGGCCTGGAGGTGGTGATGCCAAAGGTGCAATTGTTGCAGTCCAGGGGCAGGGGCAGGAGGCAGTGCAAGTCACTGCGTAGGGGCCTGTGCCTAATCCTGTCCCTGATCCTGCGACTGCATCAGTGAGCACCCGCAGGCATGCCTTAGTCCAGGCCGGTCCGCAGGTAGAGGAGGAGTCCACGTCAACTGACCTTCCTCTACCTGCGGACCAGGCAATCCGTGACAGGGTTGAGCCCGTGCTAGTCGGTGTCGCAATGCGCACTACCGTCATTCGTGGTGGGGTGCGTGGTTCCTAGTGGGACCATACACGTCATCACAAAGAGGTCTATGCCATCCTGAACCGGCTAGCACAGCTCATTGTCGTGGGTTTGCTACATGTGCTGGGCCCTGCTGCGACCCCCTCCTCCTCTTCCCCCACTATGCGCAAGTCATCCTCCCTGGCATCTTCCAGCCCAGATGCCACCAGGGCCCCCTGTGGACCTGTCCCAGCCACTGCGGCCAATCTGGTGAAGATCACATCCCTGCCCCAGTCGGGAGTCAGAGGTTCAGCAGAGGTGGTCACCCCAGCAACAGGACCACTGGCAATGGAAGTTGTGCAGGCACCTTCCAGCAGGGCACGTGTACGACTGCCCCAGAGGCAGTCCTGGTGGTGCAGGTACAGGGCACATTGGCAGCGGCGGACTCAATGTACGAGGCGTAAGGACTCGGGGCCAACAACATCACAGGGGCAGGCATCGGCCGACGGGCAGGAGGACCCAGGAACAAGTGTGTCTTCCGTGTTGCAGCGGATGGGCCAGCAAATAGATGCAGAGCAGTAGCGGGCATGAGGGCACTACGCACCATGGCCAGGGCGGAGAACTCCATCGTCGGGCAGAGAGGCGGGCGGAGTTCCTTGCAGGGAGTTTGAGAGGACCATGACGAAGCCCCTGCGAGCCCTCGAGGATAGAGCTGAGTCCCGCCTCCGGGATATTGACACAGAGTTTGATGATGCCCTGGCCCAGACTCTTGGTAACATCGGTGAGTTGTAGGACTAGCCTGCTGCGCTTGTATATAGTTCTGTAATGTTAGGTTTCCTTTATTTATTTATTATTTGGAATCCATGGACTTAGCTCCACGATTTGTACATAGTTCATTTTTTATAGGTTTTTGGGGTATATTGTTTTGACTTTTGGGATCATGGACCCTTCATCTTTGTTAATAGCTGGACTTCGTTGTTTTTTTTTTTTTATTTCACCATGGATTAATGGTTTATTTTCTGATTTACATTTGGAACAGGAGGACTAACTTTGGACATGGACCACTTTCTGGATTTGCTTTTTTATTGATTTTCGGATTCCTTTTTGATTTGCATTCATTTAATTTTAATGTTCATGTTTATTTTTCATTTGTGTGTTTTTAATTTTTTTGTACATTTTCATTCATTCAATTCTAAGTGGTGTGTGCTCTCAATGGTTTGGTGCATGTGTCACCCTTCACTTGCTACGTTACCTGTCCCTGCTGTTCATCAATGTTGGTGATGTGTGTGCAGTCATGCATGTGATGAATTGTGATTCCCCTGGCATGGGGCATGTTCTTGGCAGTATGACTGATGGATAGGTGTTCAGTTGCACTGTGGGGGGGGGGGGGCAGTGTGTGGTGGCTTTTTGGTGGTAATTTCATACATGAATGCATGTTGGGTCATTGTGTTGGGGGGATGTGTGTCGGGGTCTGCCTGTAGGTTGCCGTCACTGGTGGGGGGACATGAGCTGGGGCCTGCCTGCAGGTTGCCGTCACTGGTGGGGGGACATTAGGCGGGGCCTGCCTGCAGGTTGCCATCACTGGTGGAGGGACATGTGGCGGGGCCTGCCTGCAGGTTGCAGTCACTGGTGGAGGGACATGAGGCGGAGCCTGCTTGCAGGTTGCCGTCACTGGTGGGGGGACATGAGGCGGGGCCTGCCTGCAGGTTGCAGTCACTGGTGGTGGGACATGAGGCAGGGCCTGCCTGCAGGTTGCCGTCACTGGTGGGGGTGGGGGGCATGAGGCGGGCCTGCCTGCAGTGTATGGTGCCATGTGGGCTGCCTGTGGGGCATGGTCATGGGTGTAGGGGGGTACCCTGTGTTGTGGGCTGCCTGCGGGGCATGGTCATGGGTGTTGTGGGTTCCCTTGTGGTGTGGCCTGCCTGCGGGGCATGGTCATGGTGTTGTGGGGTCCCCTGTGTTGTGGGCTGCCTGCGGGGCATGGTCATGGGTGTGGTGGGGTCCCTTGTGGTGTGCGCTGTCTGCGGGGTATGGTCACGGGTGATAGGCTGTTTGCAGGGTATGGTCATGGGTGTTGAGGGGTCGCCTTTGTTGTGGGCTGCCTGTGGGGCATTTTCATGGATGTTGTGGGGTCCCTTATGGTGTGGGCTGCCTGCGGGGCATGGTCACGGGTGTCGGGTGGTCCCCTGTGGTGTGGGCTGCCTGCGGGGCATGGCCACGAGTGTAGGGGGTCCCCTGTGGTTTGGGCTGCCTGCGGGGCAACCTATACTTGCCCTCACTCTCTAACTTAACAATGTGTAGGGTATTGGATAACGTATGTAAGTGTCTCAAAAGAATATCAGGATGACCATGGAGTTTCTTCTTAACTCCCTTCCCCAAGCTTAAGCCACTCAGGATCTTCAAAAGTTCAGTTCATTCCAAACAGTTCATCGCCCCAAGATATTTTATCAGTGGAACTGGGCGTATTCGAATTCCATTAAAGGACCAGCTGGGAACCCTCTTTTTCCATCCCCTCAAGTTGTCCAGGATAAGAATTTCAATCTTGGCGACATTTATCTTTAGACCATTTTGGTTTACGTATCGAGTTTCCTCTGCAGGCCGATAGGCGTTCGGTCCAGTAGTTGTAGTAGCCATCCTGCAGCTGATCTGTTAATCCTAGGTGGACATGTCATAGGAGGATCCAAGACATCTTTCAGGTCCGTAATGAAGATGTTATATAAAATAGGTGCCAACGGACAACGCTGTTTCAGACCCCTGAAAGTCTGGATCCTGCTTGTCAGATGGCCCACCTGGTCGAGTCCAATCTGCAAGGCAGTCCCAGAACACAGGCCCTTGATTGCTGCCAATAAGTCTCTAGGGCATCCCAGAGCTGTCATTTTGGTCCATAATAGCTCCCGACTAATACTGTAAAATGCCCATTCTATATCTATACATGCCATGTATAGTTTGCCTTCACCCTTAATCGTCTTCATCTTTAATTTTCTGGCTGTGCACATTTCGTGTTCCCCGCTGGTTGGGTCACTGTTTCCGTCTTCCCCGGCTGGTCTCCTCATCTTCTTGACCTGGTTTGGGTTCTGGATGGATTTCGTCTTGTTTTGTGCCACTTTGGCTTTTTCTGAAGTCTGTGGGGTTTGAGGAAATGTTGGTGACTGTTCTGCTATGTTTATGGCTGAGTGGGTTCATCCATGGGCTAACTGACCTATGGGGTAATCCCCGGCCATGTACTATGGTGTGCTGAGTGTGTGTCTCCTGTGGGGCTACCAATGGCTCAACCATACCTGCCTACATTTGAAATTAAATGAATCCGGAGATTGAAGTCACCCAACGCGTCGCCGACACCCACATGTAAAAAAAAAAATGCATGTGGGCGGAATACTGCCTTGAATGTTAAAGATGGGGCAGACGCTGGTTGCATCTTAGACCGCTTCTGTAACTACCTACACATTCTGCAGCCTACATCCAAACATGTCAGTAAGCAAGACCGCCTGCTGGCTGATTTTTGTAACAGATAAAGAATGTGTACAGTGCACTGCGGGATGCTATATGGGGGTCAGGCAGAGTGACTTGTGTAGGAGGAAATACTGGAGCAATGTACGCTCCAATCCATGCGGCTTCTACGAGTGACAATGGTCCTCTGCACAGACTCCCTTCATTTACAAGGCCCTGCCAAGGATGTGCTGAGTTCAATACAGTATGAACCCGATCTGCAGAAATATTTTCTGGGCAAAACCCGGGGATTTGGTAGGTATGGCTCGACAGGTAGGGAATGGGTCTACTAGCAGCAACATCATGTGCACTGTTATGTGTGACCTTCCCAAGTGTATTGTTTTTTAAAATTTATTTATTTATTTGTTACACGCCCAGACCCTCGGGTGTCACGGCGAGGTTATAAAATAGCTTAGAAATTAGTCACATTCAAACATTACATTAGTTGCATTACATGATATAGGTTACAACATATTCACAACAATATACAGTGGCCTAGGTATTCACAACAGTATCCGATGGAAGGGGTCCTATCTTTGGGTGCTAATACCCAATACCCAATTGCCCTTTTAATATGGGCAGTGTTGCCTCTGACCCTCCACAGTGTATTGCCCTTTTAAGATGGGCCATGACTTTGTCATGGGCTGAGCTAATAAAAGGGGCCCTTGCAGGCACTTGCGACAGAACGGTTGCAGACTCCAACAATGGAAGTCCTGTTGTCTCTGTCTCTCACTTTGGGCCTGCAGGCCTACACTGTGTGATCACGGTCCTGCAGCCCGGGTTGCACCGTGACTCAGCATCCCCTCTGCGTCGTTGGTGTCTGTCTGGCTCGCCCGTTCTTTGCGTTTGCCACCTCTTCACGTAGCCGGCTCCTGCAGTTGGCGGTTGTGCACTTGTTGGGGCGGCATGGTGCATTGCTTTTGTTTTTGTGTTTCGTTTCACATACCTCTAACAGCACTCGGTTGCTCTCCGCATTGCATGCCTTAAGTAAATCTGAAAATTTGTAATTTTAAACTTGTACATTTTTGTAATTCTTTAATTATATGTATTGCATTATCTCCGGCCAAACTGCACACATGTTCCTCATTGCCACATCGTAATTATGTAATGTAAACTATAAGCAACCTGTAACCAAGCTTTGAATAACCTTGCTGCTCATGCGCCCTTATACCCTCGGGTCTGGTGCGCAATACAAATGAATAAACAAACAAACAGTTGGGCTGGCTTGCGTGGTGCTCGTCGCAGTGTTTGGTTGTGGTCTTCTGGCCTGAGCAGTGGCTTTTGATTCTCGGCTGTCGAGTTTCACCAGGCTCGCTGTTGTGGCAGTCTCTTCAGGCCTCAGAGTTGGTGCTCCCTGTGTGCCGTGCTGATATATGTGCCAGGGCTCATATGTTTTCTATCCCGCCCATAAATCCTCTGGATGGGCTGCTCCCCGCCCACTGTTGCCGCCACCCTGCGGCTGCTGCCCATGCTGTTGAAGTATGTTTGAGTTAATGCTGCAACTCCTGCCAGTTCGGTGTGGTTGTGCTCACTTCGGCGGATGTGGTTTTCAAATGCAGCTTTACATAAAATAATAATTTGGCATTTATATAGCGCTACCAAACCTCAGGTATCTGAGAGCTGCTTATTATTACCCACGGTGTGTGGTACTCATTTATCGACTTCAGAAGGATGAAAGGCTGAGTTTGGCTCCGCCGGGATTCAAACCTGCGTTAGGGAGCTCTGCACGGATGCCACTTGACCGGCTATCTTCATGTCTTGTGCTCATCATATCTTCACAAGAGACTCATGTTTCAGTGTATCTTTACTCACAATCGTCTTGTGTGTTTTGTTTTGATCTGATCCGGTTGGTGTATCCTATTTGGCTGGCTGTTGTTCAATATCTTGCCAGCACACTGCTTTGTGTTCACACTGTTTCTGAGTGGTTTGTGCCAGGGCTCTGTTTTTTTAATTCCCTCGGCAGTGCCCTGTCATGCTCCCTGCATGTTTTGCGCTGCCTTAGCGCCGACACTCTCAGTGGGGGCACGTGTCATGCACCAGCCCTGGAGAATTGCTAGTCGTTGGAGATACTACTAAGATGGCGGCCTGTTCCATTCTATCGGTCTAGTTTATTCCAACATGGCCGACATATTCTATACCTAGCAGCCCGTAGCAACGCTCTGCGCGTTGTATCGTTTCCGTTACGTGCCCAGCTAGTCGCTCTCAGCGTCTAGCTTTTCAACATTGCCTTGCGTTCAAAGTCTTTAATTACCTACCTTTCCTTTCCCTACACAGGAGGTTATTTCAGGTTTTCAGGTAAGGTGATTAGGGTCTTATCTTCTGTCCTTTCTTGCACAACGCACTCTACCCCTGCGTTTTCCATGTAAGTATTTTTCCTGACTTTTTCACTCAGCCGGCGCTTCAGCGTTTGTATCTTCGCTGTGAGCGTTTTCGACTGACCATACTTTCCTGTCCTTTTCCTTACCTCTTCCTTTCCTCCCTCCTTTCTTCCGTTCGTAACGCCTCTTCGGTGTTCCGACAGGCCGAGACCTCCCTCCTATCACAACTCAGCCGATACTACAGTTGAGCAAGGTGCGGACATTCATACTACGTGTCCGGAGCTCTGCGACTACAGGAATCAAGATCTCCATGTAATTGCCGGACATCAGTATTCCACGGACACCTGAATACTGATCGGGGTTTTTTGCCAGGAGGCTTTTTCCCCATTCTTTAGGGCGTGCTCCTCGGGTATTCCCTTGGTCTGTTATCAGCCAGATCACGGAGGCTACCGAGGGAGCGCGTCCTTACCTTCGACAAAAGAAAAAGGAGAAGAAACCCACCGAAGGAGAAAGAGAGAAGAAGAAGAAGGCTGTAGTAAGGACGGAAGAAGTACCGGAGAAGACAGGTGAGGAGGAGTTTGGGAAGGCTGAGACGATTCGTGACAGCACGTCACATAAGCTGCTCACACACACACACACACACCATGCTTCCCCCTATTTCCTACCCTCTACCCTCCTCCCTGTGAGCCCCACCCCCACCTGCAGCCCAAAATGAGAGGCATGACCAGCTGACTGAGTGGAAGTAAAATTGCCGCAGCAAACTTTCTTAACATACATAAAGTAAGGAGTTAATTTACAGGTGTTCCGTTTCACCGCTACCGTCAGGATTCTGTGCTGAGGAATAGCATCCTAACCATTTTTTTCTTTTTCATTTTTTCTTTTTCATTTTTTCTTTTAATTTCTTTTCCCCTTTCTATTTAAGTGCATTTTTCATTTCCATTTTGTTTCCACTTATTTACTTGTTCTCCTTTCTTAGGATCCATCCACTTATCCTTTGCCCTCATCATGAGTCCCTTTTTCCCCTAAATTCCCTCTT
Source organism: Ambystoma mexicanum (assembly GCF_040938575.1). Lineage (NCBI taxonomy): Eukaryota > Metazoa > Chordata > Amphibia > Caudata > Ambystomatidae > Ambystoma > Ambystoma mexicanum. The sequence goes on along the minus strand of NC_090938.1, from coordinate 701,746,951 downwards.
CTTCCCCTTTTTCCTTGGTGGTCTCTCTTTTCCTGCCGCTTTAGCTCCCCCTACATGTTTACCTTTAGCCTGTCGTGAATTCCCCCTTTCGTCGAAACTCAGGACTGCTCTAACTCCAAACCATCTTAGCTGTCCCACCCCACTCAGGCCCCCTCTTCCCCTTTTTCGCCCTCTTGTTCTCACAAGCCTCCCCCCACCCATAGCTACCTACCCCCCAGAGCCCAAAGTCATCTCTTCCCCATCCTACTCCCCTAACCAATCGCTTAAAAGGTCCTCCCCAGCTCTCCCCCTTGCTCTTCTTAGGCGACTACCCACCGGCTGCCAAGTACCCCCCTCCCAGGCCTTACCCAGTGTTCTCCCTTGTAACTGCCCCAGTTTTCCTCCTACCCCCCTAGCTGACCCAGCGCCCCCGGTTCCCCTCCCCCAATCCCCCCCCCCCCCCAACTTTTCCACCTCCTTGCCAGATCCGGTTTACTCTAAAATTATTTCATTCCTTCTCCTCCCCTTGTTGTATTCGTTGTTACTCTCCTTTTTCCTTTTCCATCGATACTCTTCCCATTTCCCCCCCACCCATGTTTGGAGTTGGAAGGTCTTCCAAGCTGCCTATCCCTCCCCTTTTATGGGGGCCTCCCCTGAGTCTAACACTCCTGGGTGCCGTTCATTCTAAGCTGATGGCTGTGCAGTTCCCTTGTGGTATCCGCCAGTACTTTCTAAAGGGAACACCATGTAACATCCACTGGGCGTGTTTGAAAGAGAAAACATAAGAATAATACCATAACATGAAAGGGCGGGTGGGATTGCAACAAAACATGAACAGGGGACAAGAGGCTGAACGCACGTGCCTGAGCCCCTTTTATAGGGCTCCCAGGCTAATGCTTGCGCCCCGTCGCACCGTGATGACGTCGCCCTCCTCTGGGCGGTGTCATGGGTGGCCCTGGGCCCGCCCCCTGACCCTTCTGTGCCCAATGAGGGCGTCGGCACTAAGGGAGGGCCCCCGCCAATGCCCATTCTTCGAGTGGCACGGGAGCCCAGCGTTGTGCTTCTGCGAGCCAAGTGGGTGTGTCCTTCTCTTGGTTTCCCCCTGGGACTGTTGGTACTATCTGGCATTGCTTCCCTCCCCGCTTCTCCTTTTTGCTTTGGGTTTTTGGAGATTCAGTGCCTGGTCCTCCTTTTGGCTTACGTTTCGATCCTTGGGGTGTTTCCCTTGTTGGTGGCTCCCCTCCTCCTGCATGGCATTTTTCCACTGTCTGGTAGGCCTGCTGATCTTGGGGCCCAGTGGGGTTTGATCCTGGCACGGTCCTGCCACGTATACGTCTGGTCGGCTGAGCTCTGCTTGGATGTGGGTTTCTGTGCTACTTGTGTGTATCCCACCTTTATCCCTCCCGGGCTGTTTTCCTTGGGGGCCCGTTTTGCACCTGGGTGTGGGGTGGTCTTCACCATCTGGAATGGGTTTGGCATCTTCCTTCTGTCCTCGTCGGGGTTCTCTGGCAGCTGTGGGTCCAGCTCGCCTGTTGTTTCTCTGCTGGGGCGTGTGGCCTCCTGTGTTCTGGCCCTGGTTCAGCCCCTGTGGCCCCCTCTTACTACCATTGCAGGCTGAGGTGGTGCTACTCTGCATGGGGTTGTGGGTTCCGGTGGTGCTTCATCGTTTGTCTGGCTGGATCTGTGTGGCGTTTGTCCCAGCCCTGTTTCACTTGGTTGACTTCTCAGGGTTTTTCTGGTCCTGTGGTTTTCCTCCGGGCTTGGCGTCCCTCTACCTTGCAGTTCCGGGTCGGCCACTGGGGCGTTTTTCCTGGATTTGGTATGGGTGGTCTCTGTCCTCCATTTCTTCAAGCTGCCTTTCCCTCCCCTTTTATGGGGGCCTCCCCTGAGTCTAACACTCCTGGGTGCCGTTCATTCTAAGCTGATGGCTGTGCAGTTCCCTTGTGGTATCCGCCAGTACTTTCTAAAGGGAACACCATGTAACATCCACTGGGCGTGTTTGAAAGAGAAAACATAAGAATAATACCATAACATGAAAGGGCGGGTGGGATTGCAACAAAACATGAACAGGGGACAAGAGGCTGAACGCACGTGCCTGAGCCCCTTTTATAGGGCTCCCAGGCTAATGCTTGCGCCCCGTCGCACCGTGGTGAGGTCACCCTCCTCTGGGTGGTGTCATGCGTGGCCCTGGGCCCGCCCCTGACCCTGCCGTGCCCAGATAGCCAAGGACTTTTGGCACTTATGTCTCATAAGACTTATGTCGGCACTAAGGGGGGGCCCCCGCCAATGCCCATTCTTCGAGTGGCACGGGAGCCCAGCATTGTGCTTCTGCGAGCCAAGTGGGTGTGTCCTTCTCTTGGTTTCCCCCTGGGACTGTTGGTACTATCTGGCGTTGCTTCCCTCCCCGCTTCTCCTTTTTGCTTTGGGTTTTTGGAGATTCAGTTCCTGGTCCTCCTTTTGACTTGCGTTTCGACCCTTGGGTTGTTTCCCTTGTTGGTGGCTCCCCTCCTCCTGCATGGCATTTTTCCACTGTCTGGTAGGCCTGCTGATCTTGGGGCCCAGTGGGGTTTGGTCCTGGCACGGTCCTGCCACGTATACGCCTGGTCGGCTGAGCTCTGCTTGGATGTGGGTTTCTGTGCTACTTGTGTGTATCCCGCCTTTATCCCTCTCGGGTCTGTTTTCCTTGGGGGCCCGTTTTGCACCTGGGTGTGGGATGGTTTTCAGCATCTGGAATGGGTTTGGCATCTTCCTTCTGTCCACGTCGGGGTTCTCTGGCAGCTGTAGGTCCAGCTCGCCTGTTGTTTCTCTGCTGGGGCGTGTGGCCTCCTGTGTTCTGGCCCTGGTTCAGCCCCTGCGGCCCGCTCTTACTACTATTGCAGGCTGAGGTGGTGCCACTCTGCATGGGGTTGTGGGTTCCGGTGGTGCTTCATCGCTTGTCTGGCTGGATCTGTGTGGCGTTTATCCCAGCCCTGTTTCACTTGGTTGACTTCCCAGGGTTTTTCTGGTCCTGTGGTTTTCCTCCGGGCTTGGCGTCCCTCTACCTTGCAGTTCTGGGTCAGCCACTGGGGCGTCTTTCCTGGATTTGGTATGGGCGGTCTGCTGCCCTCCATTTCTTCCCGATGGGGTTCGCTGTGGTGCTGGCGGTTTCACGCTTCACTCCTGGTGGGCCTCTGTTTCGGTCCTCGAGGGGGCTCTGCGGGCTCCATGGTGGGGGATGCTTTGGTGCGTCCTTTCCTTTGGGGTCTGGCTGCTTCTGGTCCATGTGCCGTTTTGGGGTCCTCTGTAGGTGCCTACTTTGGTTTTGCGGTTCTCATCCGGGTCCAGTTGTATGTGCCTGGCCTTGCCGGGGTCGTTCCGCAGGGGGGGTCGCAGATTGCTGGGTGGATGCCCTTGGGGTGTCTCTTCTGTTAGCTTGTCAGCTGCTGCTTGGGCGGGCCGATGCTCGTTCTTGCCCATTCCCAGCTGGTTGTTTCTCACCCCTGGGTTGGCTCCTTTGGGGCTGGGTTTTGTCTTGGGGCTGGGTTTTGTCTGTTGGCATATGTTTCTCTGGGGGTTGGAGTTCTGTTTGTGTTGCCGCACTGTCTTTGTTTTTTGGGCCCTCTTCCCGTTGGTTATGCTTTGGTATACCTCAGAGGTAAGTACTGGGACGAGGAAGAAGAACGTGGAGGTAATGCTCAGATTACTTACCGGTAATCTTCATTACTATAATCCTACTGTTCCTCGTCACAGTACCGACGACCCACAGTGCAGGGAGGATCCCATGCTCCGTCTTGGATATTGTTAACTGGTGTTCATGGGTAAGTGGGAGGTATTATACCTCCGAAGAATAGAAAGTGAAGAGGGGTTCCTAGAATGGCGGTTGGGCCTCAGAGATATAAGACATAAGACATAAGTCTTATGAGACATAAGTGCCAAAAGTCCTTGGCTATCTCCACCAGCATCCTGGATCTCATCCCTCCCAGTCGGTTTATGTACCCGACTGCTGAGACGTTATCCATCTTGAGCAGGATGGCACATCTCGCTCCTTCCCAAGTCCAACAACGGACTGCAAAGGATCCTGCTAACTGCTCGAGACAGTTGATATGGAGGTCTAGTTCCTCGCTCGACCATCCCCCCACCCCCGGTCGACTGGTCGCCGCACCTGGCTCCCCAGCCCCAGTGGGTGGCGACCGACTCTATTACCAGGTCCGGCGAGGAGCCAAATATCGCCTTGCCATTCCAAGCTTCCATGTGGTGATACCACCATTCTAGCTCTGTCCTTGCTGCCTGAGAAATGGATACCCTCTGTTTGTAGGATAATGCCTTGCTGATATGCTCTATCTTCAACCGTTGCAACACCCTGTAATGCAGGGGGCCTGGAAAAATTACCTGAATAGAAGATAAGAGACGGCCTACCAGTCTGGCTATCTCTCTCTGGGAAATCATTTCCCTTGTCATCATGTTCTTTATCTCTCTTTTGATAGAGTTCCCCTTCTCTAGGGGCAGACTGGGGCTGTCTTGTACTGTTTCCAGATGGAACCCAAGAATTCCATTGAGAGGGCTGGAACTAATTCCGATTGCTCCCAATTGATCAGAAATCCTAGCCGTTATAACAAATCTGTCACTATCTTGACCTGTTCCACTATAATTTCCTTGTCATGGCACATTATGCATATATCATCCAGGTATATAATTAATCTGATTCCCTGTTCTCTGTGGTGCCCCAACACCGGCTTCATCCGTTTGGTGAAACACCAAGGGGCTGAAGCTAGACCGAAGGGTACGCTTGTGAATTCCCATCTCTGTCTCCTCCAGAGGAACTGCAATAGCCTCCTCTGACTCTGATGGATCGGTATCGTCAGGTAAGCATCCCTGAGATCTATCCTCACTAGCCTGTCTCCTTTCTGTAGAATGTCCCTCAGTAGATGATTTCCTTCCATCTTGAAATGTCTGTATACTAAGAATGCATTCAGTGTTCTGAGGTTTATCACTGGCCTGACTTTGTGTTTGCCCTTCACTAAAAAAAACCTCTTGGTCTCCTCTGGCCGGGCTGATTGCCTTTTTTATTTTCAGCTGTTCTGCCTCTCTGTCTAGTAGTACTTTGTCTTCTCTGTTTAGCCTTATCTTTTTGGGCAGGAATTCTTGTATTGGTTCTTGCCAGAATTTTAACCGAAAACCCTTGACCGTTTGAAGTACCCATGCATCTGAGGATATGTCTAAGCAACCTTGCGTGTGCAGCAACACTCTCCCTCCCGCTGGAGGTATCCCCGCTTCTAACGCTTCCGCTAGCGCACCTTTTCCTCTCACCTGTGCCATTCTGCTGGTGCTGCATGTCTCTGCCTCTCCAACCTCTGCCTCTTCCTCTGGAAGGGAAGAAAGGGTTGGCCCGTCGGTCATCCTGCTCTCCCCAGTCTGTTCGATACCTGGAGGACCTGTGATATGGGTACCGGCTGAGTGTGCAGCCCTTGCCTCTGCCAGCCTTATCGAAAAACGTTCTCCCGAAACTTTTCTTGAGGGAGGCCTGTGCTTTGTCCATAGAGGCATACGTGCTGGCCAACATTGCCATGTCATTATGAAAGTCTCACTGAATAATTTGCCTTTGGCTGCTGCTGCCATTTCTGATGGTGCAAGCTCTCCTAGCTTTGAGTCTATTTTCATAAAAATAGATCTTCTCTCTGGGTCTATCGAGCTATTTGCGTTTCCCAGAAGACATATTGCCCTCTGGGCCCAGCAGGAAAGTATCTCCGGGTCGATAGTCTCCGTCTTTTGCTTAGCCTCCTCTGCCAGCTGCCATATTCTCATGATCGGTCTGACCACGTCCAGTAATTTGTCCTGACAGGATTGCCATGAATGGTCTATGCCTTTCTTGACATCCCTGCCATACCTTCCCATGAAGGTTAACATCCGCTCGTCAATTTATGGTGTCTCTGCCACCTCATCTTGCACTCTGGGTCTGGGGCATTCTGCCCTCATTTTGCTCCTGGCTTCTTTACTCAGTGGGGCTCTGATTCGCTCTATCAAGTAGGCTGTAATATTCTATGGGGATCCCATTCTGATGACCTTGGGTGTACCAAAGCATCTGGGTCGAACTCGTCGCACCGAGGATCCTCGATATCAGGTTTGCATCTCTTGCCGCTGGGCTCTCGCTCTTCACTCGAGGAGGTTCAAGATTCTGGCAAGCTGTGCTCGTCCGACTCTTCGCTGCTCATGCAGTCATCGTCAGAGGTGTCCTCTGAGCTATCCTCTTCATAACTGGTTCTTGACCTCGCCTTTCTTTTGCCACTTTTATTCTTCCATGGCGAAGCCAGGCGGGGGGGGGGTATACGAGCCCTACAGGGTTTCTTTTTTCTTCCCCCTTTGTCCCTGCATGCTTTCCTCAGTTCCGCCATGCCCAGAGAGAAAGTCACCAAGTCTTCCATAACGCCCCCTTGTTCTCTCCTGGGGCCCCTGCTGGCACTCAGTATTCTATGTACTGCCTGACTCACCCTCATGCCACTCACATGTGGGCCTTCCGAGTCTTCATCTGAGTATCTACTCATATTAGATGCTGCGCTGTGTACCTTGTCTTTATGCAGTTATCTTGGTATGCCCCCGTCAATACCCTTTTTCTTTGTAGCTAGGTGGGTCTCATTTCAACTTTCTCAGTGTTGCTTGGGACTGGGCCCGTTAGAATATATATATATATATCATATATATATATATATATATAGAGCCTCACCTCCTCCCTGGGGCAAATATTTGTTCTTGATATGCAGTTTTTCTTGGGAGCGTGCCCGTCTGTCTCCCCTGCACCTGTTGCAGTTGCTGCTGCGGTGCACTCTTGAGGCCACTAGGTGGCGTGCAGTCAGTTCGTGCCTCTGTGATCCTAGGAACGTGTGTTTGACATATGACTTCTCTGCTCAATCAATAAATGATAATATGCCCCTTTAAACAGTCAGCACGAAAAACTATAATGCTCTCCCTGTGCCCACGGAAGTTTGCAATGGCGCCGGAACCGCTGAGGTCCCGTCGCAAACTTCCTTGCAGCACTGCCTCCTACTGAGGCTTAGAACGCCGGAGCTTCTTGCCCCGTCGCATTCTCTAATGCAGATAAGCTCTGCGCTTCTACTCACTTTCACACTCCAGTATTCTACCACACGTTATTACATATTCTAGTCACATTCATACGTACTAAAAAAAATAAGTCTCTTAGCTCAGCTGCTTGAGCAGCCAAGAAAGAGGAAGAGTTAAGGAAGTTGATGTGTTTATGGTGGACCGTGGAACGTGATTGGACTAGGGGATCACGTGAAAGAATAAATCTATGAAACACAAACTATAGATTCACTCATGTTATCTTGGGATATGTAGTTCATTGTCAGTTTGTTGTTCATTCAGTTTATTGTTGGCTGCTTGAGAAGTAAAAGAGTAGAACTGAGCATAATACTTCACCTCCGAGTGTTTAATAGAATCATTACTTTCTATAACGAATGTGTTGAAAATCTGTATTGTGACAGCCATCAGTGCTCAGAGCTGTTTTTATATGGCATCATATAAAATCCCCAGCCACTGTAACCGCCATTCCTTCCTCGCTTGCACTTTGCAATAACCAGCAATATTTTGTATCTGGAAGGTTGAAACCAAATGTTCAGATGTTGTTTGGACACACATTACCAACTCCCCAGTGGTAGATTTTAATACTCTTGGTGAACAGTGCCCCAAACTATCACGCTGCTGAAAAACGTTACTGTGCAGGCACAGTTCGGAGTTCCGTTCCCCTAAGATTTTGTAAGAAGTTACAGATATCATCACCCCGCAAATTTACATCAACTCTTACATTCCTAAATCTCCCCTAAACAGCAATTGTAAGTGGCAGTGGTTCCCCTCGTGAGTCCAACCAAATGTTGACAATAGTTTTTCCTACTCATTCCCCCACACCTGAATCCAGAAACTCCTGAAGATGTGCTTAAACTGTCTCACCTCCCATTCTACACAGCTGAAACTTCTGATCACCAACCTGCTCCTGAATCTACATTTCTGCAATGGGCCCCTGCGCTGCTGCCTATAGTACTCCTCCTCCCCTAGATAAATTGCTAAACGTTGCCACCTGTACTCACTTCGTCATCGCCGCCTTACGATATCAGGTTGTTGGATTTCAGCCCAAAACAAGGCTTGTATAAGTTTCTCTCTGCAGTACATTATACACATTAGTCCACCACCTGCCCCCTCCCCCAATACCTAGTCCAACCCATCTGCTTCTTCCCTTCTATTGACCTACCTCTGCTTCCAAACTGTGCTGCACGCTATCCAGGTTCTGCTTGTTGGCCCTTATTATTACTATCATTATGGTATTTATTGAGCGCAGACCAGGCTTCGAGAAGCAGGAGGGGCGGGCAGAGTCTAGCGAGTCAGGTGGCACGAGGGGTGATGTGATGGCCTAGGTGTTGAGGAGGAGAGATTCCTTGAAGAGGTGGGTCTTGATTTCTTTTTTGAATTAAAGGAGCGTGGGGGGTGGGTCTGATGCTGACAAAGAGAAGGTTCCATAGTCTTGGGGCGCAGGCAGAGAAGGAACTGCTGGGAGCCCTACTAGCCATACACAACATCCACATCCACCAGTACGCAGATGACACAAAGCTAACCTCAAGGTCAACTCTGTCTAGGACATCCATAGGCTCAAAACCTGCCTCTTGCTGATCCAGTCTTGGATGTCCAGTGCATACTTGAAGCTCAACCCCTCCAGGACCGAATTCCTACTCCTCACCAACAACACCGAACACCCAGAGACATACAGACCTGGCTATCAACCATGAACTGTGAGGGCTTCACACCTGAGCTCACCTCCTGCGCCAAGTCCCTCGGGTTGCACATCGACAAACACCTCTCCTTTCAAGGTATTACCCAAATTGCTTGTTTCTAACTGACCATTTGGTAAATCTGGCCGAATTCGGCCAGTACCATTTGATTGCTTCGAAACGATCAATTTGGGTAATCACCACCAAACATGGGCAGCGGGGGTGTCTCCCGCTCCCCATGTTTGGTAGTGATGGCTTTTAGGGGTGGCAGGGGTGTCCCCCGCATCTGGTGGTTTGGAGGAGGGGACGGGAAAGGCAAAAAAAAAAGAAAAGCAGACCCGGCAGAGTCGGATCTGACTTGCGTAGGAGGGACGGATCCGATGCTGCATGGTTACAAGATGAACGACAGTGAAAAGGTAAGTAGGGGGACGGTGGGGGAGCATGTGGGGACAGGTGGGGGATTTTAGTTTTGGCTGATTTGGCCGCAACAAAATTGGCTTTGCGGCCGAATTGACCACGGTCAATTCAACAGCTAACAATTGTGCCACGGCCAAACCATATACATCCTTCTTCAAGACACACGTATCTAAGAAAACTCAGACAGCTTAGTATTAGCTCTCCTCCTGTGGAAAGTCAAGCCCTTCCTCCCTCTGGACAGCTTTGATCCACCGTTTAAGCACTGGTCGTATCCCACCTGGATAGGGGCAACGTATGCCTCAAAGGCCTCCCGCCGTACTCCCTTGTGCCCCTGAGAAGTATCCTTTACGCGGCTGCATGCCTCATCAACCACATCACCCTGGCCCTCATCGACCTTCACTGGCTCCCACTGCATGCACAAATCACCTTCAAGTCTTGCTGAATCATCTGTAAGGCAGTCACCCTCAAGTCACCCAGCTACCTAGCCGAGAAACTCAGCAAATCCGGCGGACAGAGCACCACCAGAAGCCAGGACAAGTGCAGACGTGATATCCGCTGCAACAAAAAGGAAAGGACCAGAAAACAACCCTTCTCTGCCTACACCTCAAGACTGTGAAATCTCCTCCCTGTCCGCATCAGACTCATCCCCATGCTCCCACAATTCATAAAAGAACTCAAGACCAACCTCTTCAAGGAGTCTCCTCAACACCTAGGCCATCACGTCGCCCCTCATGACACCTGACTCGCTAGATGCCGCCCGCCCCTCTATTCCCCGCCACCCAGTACAGCTGTACCTCTCCTCTGTTCCCCTCTGTATCCTAATCTCTGTTCTATTGTTACCTCTGAAAAGCACTCTGTTATGCATCTGTACTGTTGTTTACCTCTGTAAAGCGCTCTGTTATGTATCTGTATTGTTGTATACGTCTGCAAAGCATTGCTTCTCGAAGTTAGGTCCACGCGCAATTAATACCACAATAATAAAACAAAATGGTCTTGTCTTCTGTAAAAAGGTTTGCCTTCTCCCATTCTGGTGGCATTGCTTGGCCCTGTGCCTGCTCTTTGAAGGGATCCTAGACAGGAGAGAGACGACTAAATGTCACAGTCCTCTGGTATGCGTACTTTCGGGTCTGCCTTTTCAATACAATTTCAGGTGTTCTTCTTCACATCATGAAGAACAATCTGCAACTATGTGTTACTAAATGACTATGCTCGAGTGACCTTTTCACTCAGTTTATTTTGTTGGGCACATTTAAACTTTTGATGAATGAGAAAATAAAGATACAGTACAATCATTCTCCTTTTGCACAACATGTTTCTATAAGGAGTCTTTAAACTGTAATATCGAGAGAGAGAAAGAGAGAGAGAGAGAACCTGGGAAGGAGGACAAAAGAGATTTAGAGACAAAGGGAGAGAGATTGTCATGAAGAGACATACGGATAGGTAAGGGTACCCGTGGTGTATTTAGGCTTTCTGTTGCCCTAGACCCAAATAAGTGCAAGCACCGCCCCAACTTTACTCCACCTCTGCCAGACTCTGCACCTTCCCCAGATTCAGCCCCTTTAACAAACTGTCTGCCTTGTCCAAACTAAGCCCCTTCACCCTCTTTTTGGCTCTTTAACATTCTAAGGACATTTTCAAGGTTGCAGGGATTAGAAACCTATTCCTTCCTCTCTATTAATTCAAGCCTGTCATCTTCTATGTTATTTCAGTGGAAAGAGTGTTTTCAGATCTTTGCTGCCCAGGATTTGGAAAAGACAGTGGACCTCATTACGAGTATGGAGGCAGCCATGCCCTTAATAAGGGCAGGGCTGCCTCCATACCGGGCTGCAGTACCGGGTTCCTCCAATGAGGATTTACCGGGCTATTCCAACCATGGAGGACCTGGTGAGTCCTCATTGGAAAAACCCATCCCCATTCCCATTTGAGCCACCATAGGGCTCAATGGGAATGGGGAGGGAGCTAATAACGGGCCTGTTAATGACAGGCCTGTTATTAGCTCCCTGGTCCCCTCGCGGGACCCGCTAAGGATGCCTGGTTTTACCAGGCGTCCTTACTGGGTCCCGCAAAGGGAACCTCGTAATAGGGCGTCCCGTAATGAAGGGTGCTGGTCCCGTACCGGCACCCTTCATTACGGGACCGTCAGGGTCATAATGAGGCCCAGTGTGTTATACAGTTGAGTGCACTAGAGGTAATTGTTATGGCTAATTGTCTACTTTCAGTTAGGTAAACAAATTATATTTTAGAAGAAGCGATAAGAACATAAGCTGTCTGCCAACTGGGCACAAGTGAGGGAATGTTGGGACGAGGAATTTTGGTTTCAATACTAATATCTGGTTTCTCTCACAAATTGCCTGTTGTCACTCTATGAGAAGCACCTCGACTGGTCTGTAATGTTAATGCAACATAACTACTTTTCTACATCCGGTCTTGTCAAATGGTAAAGTTTACATATGAAATATATGCAAGTGGTACAGGCACATCTTATAAAAATGTTGAATAAAAACAACTCATGCCCCTTTTCATGGTAAAATATCTGGTGTTAGCAGGGGCAACATGTAAATAAGGCAAGTTACCTGCTGCAGCCCATAGACCTCCATCCCTTGGGCTGGAACGCCATTAAAATATGGCAAAATCACAAGTGAAGTTTGTAAACTCTGCCTGGGCATAAACACCTCAGTAGAGTAAAGACAGCTGGAGAAGGTTCTTGGAATCTTTGGCTGTGCATTCTCATGTTGGAGTAATAGATAAGGGCGACCCTGAACATTCATGTGTAGGAAGCAACAGGATTCCTTGTAGCTGCACAGTGCAGGCACCTTTTATAACAAATGAAGTGGTACATACGATTTACATCATTGCTGTTTGTGCAATTGTTCAAAATACCCAACACTCCAAGAGTAAAACTGAGCAATGGCTCGGGCGTTCCAGCAGGATATTACCTTTGTGTGTGTGGTATAGGCCATGCGTCTTGCCAGCTTGCGTCTAAGGTCATTTAAAATGTTTGGTAACTCTGTAGAGTTGGACTGTACAATACATAGGCACATTTTAAGATTTGTGAGTATAGTGATATAGATGTCCCGCTGTCGTTTGAAGTACAGTTTCATAATAAAATTCCTACCTGGTATTATTTAAAATATAATTAATGTAAAGATTACTTATAAGCAACACAGTTATGCATTGTGTGACATACATTGCAATTGATTCTCCTGGTAGTACTGAGTGTGCAGCAGAATGTCATCAAAGACACATGATACACCCTGCACAGATGCCCCCCGACTGAGGGAGGGGAGATCTGAATTCAGCCTGCCTGTCCCCAGCAGACCGCAGTCGCTGGGAACAGCTCATATGATATAATCAAGGCCGATGAGCCAGTCCCACGCCTTCTCGTGGGAGCTGGGGAAAACGACCTGACCCAGAGAGGCACTCGCATGACACCAAGCGCTTTCAAATCACCCCTTGGCCAGCGGGTATGGGAATGAGGATGTGGACTGGTGGGGCGTTCCAGAGAGAGCCAATTAGACGGTAAGTTTAGGTGTCCTTGGAAAGTAACAAGCCGTCAGAGTTTCCACAACAGTGTTTATGAAGGTTACTATCTTGCAGGTGCCGTGTGAATGTCTCCCTTCCCACTAGTGCAGGGTCCTTGTGTTCCTTCCATTCTGATGCTGACCAATGGCAGATGAATATATCCCTGAAGGTCAGCAAGATTATGTTATTACTAATTGCAAAGTATCTACGGGGAGGAGCAGGAAGCAATGTGGCGCCACACAGAGAGGAAATGGCTAGCAAGGGGGTACATCTGTTTGCCCCAATCATGTCTGACTAATGTATGTCTCGCTATAGGAGTATGATATAGTCTAGTCAGTCAGCTTCTTGAGAACTGCGAAGACGTGAAGTTTGAGGTGCAACTGTTAGTAACTGTACAAACATTCTATCAGCGATATAAAACTAATGTCCATTGTGAGCCAGTTGTCAGCTCTCATAAATCAGTTCTGTTCCACTGTGCTGTTTGATTTGTGCTTGCCCAGCTGTAATAAACAGTGTTACTTCTTGCACGGTGTGTGCTCCTTTTTGGACTTCTATTGGTAACTTATTTTATAACGAGCCTTACAGGACCCCAAATACATATTTGGAGGACCCAGCGAGATTGTCAGGATTCCGTTGCGTGCTCACATACAGCCTAAAGTTAAGGACACTTGCCGAGTTACGGGACAAGCTGTGTGCAGAAAGAAAGCTACGTTAAAAAACGTCCTATGGTTTTCTCTCGCTTTTACCATCCTCTATTTCCTCGGTGTGTCGGACATAGGTTGCCATGGCGACTTTGGCATCCGATACATTCCCATTCAAATGTGTGATGTTTTCAGGGAGGAGTTTTGTTACCATGTCAACCCATAAAATACTTCTGGGTTGAGCAGATCCCTGCTTCTGATTTTGCTAAAGATCACGGCTTCGTACTCTCTGCTACCCTGTATTGTATCCTTGCGCTTTGTACCTTGTCTTGTGTTCTAAAAACCCCATATCTGACTCAGACCGTTGCTACGGAACTGCCTTTTGCCTGCTGATTTTATACCTCGCTGCCCGCATATAAAACAGACCCGGAACGCCTCTGAATATCCTTCTGCCTGCTGCATTGATACCTCGTAGTCCGCAAGGTAAAACAGACCCAGAATGCCTCTGAATATCCTTCTGCCTGCTGCATTGATACCTCGTCGTCCGCAAGGTAAAACGGACCCGGAACGCCTCTGAATATCCTTCTGCCTGCTGCATTGATACCTCATCGTCCGCAAGGTAAAACAGACCCGGAACATCTCTGACTATCCTTCTGCCTGCTGCATTGATACCGCGTCGCCCGCACGTTAACGGACCCGAAACGTCCTACCTGCTCCAAGAACTGGACCTGTTGAATACGCTACATTGTATCTTCACATTGGGTTGAGTGAACTTTGTCCACACAGCACCAGTGTATTTCTTCAAGGTGCCACAAACTAGAGCCTGCTCATCACTCGGTGCCCAGGTCGTAGTCCTGGCACTAGAGACTCTCGTTCCCGTGCAGCATCCTCGTGCCGTCGGGTTGACAATACACTGGTCGCTCTGTGGGGCTATTCAAGTACAACAATAATCCATCCTGGTAAGTCATTGTACTTGGCATCTTTCTTTTCTGTCTTGTTTTCTGTAAACTGCCCAGGGCTAATCCTGCATCTTGTTATTCGTAGTGTGGTTATTGGGGACGTATCTGATGACTTGAAGCCTCCTAAACCAGGATAGAAGATAACATCTAATTAGGTTAGTGTCTGGCTAGTTACTGTCTAATAGTTTATGTCCTGATAGTCCTTACACAGTTTGATTTAATTGACCTGTAAACTTATTTGCCTTTGTTCCCTTACAGAGTCTGGTCCTTCATCTGGTGTTCCATCTTACGACTAATTGACTCCTCTGGGATTAACCTTGTGTACCCAGAGGGGTACATTGGTAGGAAGAACTCTATTACTTCACTACGAGTTCAACTACCTCGGATTCTGACAGAGATCCTCAATTCTCTCGGTCTCTCGGTCAACCGAGGGTATTCCAGCTGCCCTCCCTGGGGGCATGGGTACGGCAAGCGCAGACTTGATCCATGCGCAACACCGAGGAGTTCCTGCAGATGCTGAGTTCACAAAGGTCTGTCTATTCCTGAGTGCCGCCCACGCTCAGGGGGAGGAGTGATCCCACACGGGAGGCTTGGTGATATGATATGATAGGTTATTTATAACGCGCTTAATACCCAGAGGTTTCTAAGCGCGGACCCGGGGAATGGAATTTGTGGGACTCCGTGTCGTCTTGTCGTCTTGCTTCCAAGGCGAGCATGTTGCAGCTGAGCTATCCTCCCAAGACTGGTTTCAAGGGGAATCGAGGGTCATTAGGACACATGGGTGTAACCGTGCAAGAAAGCACTGCATTGTGGTTGCATACCATTGGAGTGGGGATGCGTTGTATTTTATGGTATTTAGGACGCATCCTCAAGGTGGGAGGACGATCGGCCGTAGCAGTAGTAGATTTTAGTACATGGCATCCGATAGGGTGTTGACGTGTGAGCACCACTGCAGTCGAGCAGGAGATATGTGTAGTGAGGACGGACCCCGTTAGTTGGGAGTTGCGCGTCGTACAAGAAATTGCATAGTTTCGTCATTTAGGGAAGCAGGGTATCGAATAATTGTTGGAGCAGTATTCTGAAGAAGTAGAGAGGGATGCGCTGATGGTAGTTAAGTGTTGTTCATCTTGTTTTAGCTGCATTGACCTAGGAGGAAGAGTCATCACAGACAGGTACCTTGTCTATAATAGCATGCTTGTCATTTTTTGCGGTTAAGGCGAGAGGAGTGAAGGTGACTCTGCACCTACATTTACTAACCTTGGGGAAGGTGAGCCCATGGAGAGGGCCGTTGCCTACTGTGAGAAACCATGGGGGATTCCGTACTCAGGTGGCCAGAGAAGGGCCATTGCTTTTGGATCTTGACCCTAGGGGAGTGGGGGAGAAGCACCCGATGGTGAAAAACGGTATTTCCTGCTTACATCTACCCCAATCCAAACTTGGGATACCAGTGAATACAACTCCCATAATTCCTCCCCACTGCACTTACATCAATCTACTGAGATGAGGAAGCGAACCAGAGGGTATGAAAATTGCCTATATGACTTCCCATGAGTAATGTCACGTTAATGTGTCAGGCACAGCTCTCTAATCACACACACCTGGGGTTATTCTTTCTGCCTTCTTATCTATGTCTAACCAGGTGACGGCCGTCTGCCAGTCCGCCCATCATCAGATCAGGGTCCTTAAGAGGGTTCTGCCTATGATCCCGGAAGCCACCTGCCTTCCTGTGGTCGCTGCGCTAGTCCTCCCACGGTTGGATTATTGTAACTCTCTGTACTTGTCACAACCAATCGGTCTTATACACCAACTCCAGCGCATGCAGAACCTCGCAGCTAGGTTAGCCACTGGCTCTCCCTGTTGTGTCCACATTTCGCCAGTGCTTCGCCAACTTCACTGGCTTCCAGTGGCTCAGTGAATTCACTTTAAGGCTTTGTGTATCGTCCATCAGGCAATCCACGGCCAAGGAGCTGAATTTCGACAGTCTAAGTTTTCCCGATACACGCCGGCTCGGGGATCTCTGCTCTGCCACCACCAATCTACTCATCGTTCCAAGATTCAACCGGGAAAGGGTTGGTGGCAGAGCCTTCTCCATTGCCGCGCCCCAAATTTGGAACAATCTCCCTCCGCTACTTAAAGCAACTTCTAACCATTTGAGCTTCAGAAGAGCTTTGAAAAATCTTTCTTTTCTAGTCCCTGGCTTCTTCACTAGCTTCTCCCTGGCCCAGCAGTCTTCCTCTCCAGCGCCACGATGCCTCTGGGCGACAGTGCACTTTATAAGTTGAAATAACATAACATAACATAACAACACACCTGACTTTCATTAACTCAAGCTACCATTATAAAAGGTGGCGGCCGAAAACACTCTGAGCAAGGCTGGATGCGAGAGAAAGTGTTTCTTCCATGGGTGAAGACAACCAGGCAACACGAAGGGAGAGGCCAAGGGGCTGCTCGAGAAAGTTGGAATTTGAGAGAAGGCCAGGCAGGAGATCCCTGTGATTATGGAGCCGCAAGAGTTCAAAGGAGAAAGCCGTGCGAGAGAAACAAACTATTGATGGAAGTATAAGGTTGCCCTGTTCCCCTCCAGGATAATGGCTGAGTTGGGGAGGAAAGGAATGCTATTTAAGGAGCCTTGACCGTTGTATACGAGGGGCAAATCCGAAGCAGGCACATCAACCAGTGAGTTAACGAACTGAGCAAAAGCCCGGTTGATATCAGAACGAGTGAAGTTGCTACCGCAAGTGAAACTGTTTCTATGGTGAAGGTTACACGTACAGCATAAAGTGGGAGGGTTGTGTTTGAAGTTCATTGCACACATTAGAAAGTAACAGTGTGGTCCTGCGATAGCAAGTTGCACAATCGAAAGACTGTTACTCACCACACCGAATACAGCTATGGGCGTTGGTTAGATGTCCTCGAATGAAAGGAGTGGTATAACGAGTAGAATTGCAATCAGTCTCCAGAACTCCAGCTCCCCTGAATGCAAAGGATTCAGGCTTCCTCAAGAAGAGGAACACTTCTTTACGATATACCTCTCTGCTGTTCAGGTAAGGACAGACAGAGGTGTTGATCGCTCAAAAGAGCAGGGAACACGCGCACCGCCAAACCAATGCTGCAAGAAACCACAGAAACGGTTAATGATGGTACAAATAGTGTTTCAATCAAAAGACAAAAAAACACAAATGGAATACCTGATTAAATATTGGCTATGGTGTTGAGAAGGTGTGTGGATCCTGAACCTATAAAAGAAAACCCCCACACTATAAGCTTCAAAACAAGGACAGTATAACACCCTAATGTTGGATATGTGCTGTAACCACTGACCTGAAGAGAGGACTGACTCTGAGTTAGTTTTTGTTCCAGACAGAACACAAGGAAAGGAGAAAATAATAAACAGGCAAATGAGTACAGGGAAAGTAACCCGGGTGGCATGAGGGACACACTAGTTACGGGTTGGTGCATAAAGCAGCAAAGCGTTCGGAATGCACAAGTAGCTGATGATGAGTAAAGGAACAAAACTGGTCCAAGGAGATGAGGTTAGGATTCAGGATATGGTGAGATGCTTGAGTTCCCAATAGCACTTTCCAATTAGTTGATTTGAGGAAGTGTAGCTCTAAGGTAATATCGGTATTATCAAGGCAGGAAGGAAACCCAACTTCCTATTTTGTATGCGCCTAGCGGAGTACAGCACAACCAAACTTAAATGTAAGCAGAAATACTCACGCTTGTGGGGGGGACAATCGAGGAAGTGTCAGGCAGCACACTTGTGGATTAACGTGGTGCGGAGCAACAGGAGAGCAGTCCTGGACAAGCGGCAGAAGACGAGACAATCCGAGAAGCGTTCCGCGTTAGGCAACAGGAGATCGAATGAAGCAAGCGGGAGGCGAAGGCAGTCAGGGACCGTTCCCCAGTCGGCAACAGGTGATCAGAACAAGACAAGCGGAAGGCAATTATGCAGTCCAGGAGACGTAAGCAGGTTTTGGTTAACTGTGTAGACAAAGGAATCCTACGGAGAGTAATCTGAGGAAAGCAAGGACATGAAGATCGGAAAAAGAGTGTGTTGGATAACGCCACAATTAGCAGCACCGGCCAAATGCCGGATTTAAACCGCAGGGGGAGGGGCTTCCGCGTACGTATGTTAGGTGCACTCACGTGACCCGTCACCTGACATGGACATGTCCTTTGTGTAAACAACCTCTATGGCAACATGTGCCTTTGCCATAAAGACGTCCTGGCACGCCGAATCCAATGAAAAGAAGGTGTACGCAGCAGGGTAAAGGAAGAACCCTGCTGTCGATATGTAAAAAAGCCTCTGTAAATCCTTTTGAAGTGTGTATCGAAGGGAAACAAATTAAGAAAGTAACGCGGTCTTGACAAAAAAGTAATTAAGAATATTAGGAGTGCAAAAAGAGCAAACCAAAGTGAAACTACAAACGCTAGAAGTGAAAGAACTACCAATACAAAGAGACACTGGTGAAGGATTGTGAATATTACTAAAAGAGTAAAATACTGCATCTATCTTAACAAAAGACTCAATCGGGGCGAAGGGAAGCCAGAGAGAAAGAAAAGCGTAAGACTTGAGCCCGGCAGAGGGAAGTCTACTCAAAGTAAACTGCTTTTAAAGAAAAGACCAAGTGGTCATGTGGAGGTCCGACTAAAATACTCGCAGTCTCGAAGGTCTTCGACCAAGTGCAAATGAAGCAGTATATTTGGGGAAGGGAACCCCCACAAGGTCAAGAATGTGTGAATTGTGGATAAATCATAAACTGTGGCAGGCTTGAGCCCGACTGAGGGAAGCCCCTGTGAACTTGTGCTAAAGAAGGGAACCCATGTGAACTTGTTTTAAAGAAGGGAACCCATGTCAATTTATGATTAAGAAGGAAGCGCGGCAGGCCTGAGCCCAACTGAGGGATGCCTGTATGAACTGATGGTGAGAAAACTTTACTACATGCTCGAGCCCGGCAGAGGGAAGCTTGTAGGATTTTGTGTTTAAAGACAATTCGAGAGGTGAACTGTTCATTAGTGCTATAACCTAGGAAGCTTGAAAGACTGATGGAAGTATTGAACTGTGCCAGGTTAGGGCTAGAGTAGGTTTATTTAGTATAGGCCATTTTATTTTGACTAAGACTGACGGGGATTGGCTTTTCTTTTATTTCATGGTCGAGACTACTCCCATGTTAGGTTTAGGGCCAGTTAGGAAGTGCTCCAGCCCCAACAATTGTTTAATAAAGGTTTTTAAACGTGCATCCATTGTCTTGCATTTTGTACTGTTGAAACCATGCCTTCCTTACACTACTACCCCAGAATGAGTGGTTGGGCCCGAGGAGAAGGCCAGTATATCGGGTGAAAGTGCGTGGGTGGGCATGTGGAGTAGGCCAGAGTGAAAGGGGGAAACAAGTGGGGCACGACTGATTAAGGGTGCATGTGGGTGTTGCAGGGAGAAGGGTAAACTAAGAAGAGTGGGGGGGGTACCCAGGGTAAATATGACATAGAGGAAGGGCAGCCCAAAGACAAAAAATAATGGCCTATCTGGATAGCCCTCTCGACCATATGTGTAAAAAATGACCCCAATATGGCGATAACATTTTAAAGTATAATTTTCAGTGGGTCCAGGAGACTGCATGTCAGTGTTTTCATGCGTGGCCCAGGGAAGGAACGTTCGACAGTAGAATAATAGAAAATATTTTCTCATATTTGTTAAAAAAATACAAGGGATCAAGTAAAGGGCAGGCAGAATATATTGGGGCTCTTGAAACTGTACGAGGAAACGAAAGGGGAGCAGATGAAGGAGGGAGAGAGATCAAAGGCGGGAGACTGATCAAGTACTCCTCCCCCACCCTATGGTGTCTATCCAACGTTATGGCCCGCGGCGGGGTATACAAACCCGCAGCGAGAATGCCCAGAAGGAGGAAAAGAGACAGAGAAAATGAATGATAGAGACGAATGGTGGGATGAGGTACACAAAAGGGGGAGAGGAAATACTTAGCAGGCATTGAGAAACACACGCGACAACCAGTGGATGCATTATTCAACGAAGCAGAAAGGGTGATAGAAGAGGAGGTGCAGAGGATAATTATAGGGGTCATGGGGGAATGGTTGTCAGGGAGGATAACATTTAGACTGGACGATGAGGACGAAGAAGAGAGAAAAGAAGAGGCAGTAGGAGGGGATGTGGTAGTGCGGCCTCAGATGAGGAATGAATAGGGGAAGATTGTAGCAATGGAGAGGGCGACGAGTGGACATCCGACAAAGACTGGAGAAGGGGAGAAAGCAAAGAAGCTGGCAGGACAGCGATGAGTCTGGAAGGGACTGGCTAACCTCCCTTCATAGTAGGGACGCCATTCAACAACTGTCGAGCACACGTATGGGAGGTCCTGAGAAGCATGTACCCCAATAGCTACGACCTAGGAATAGTAATGATACATAAGATGAAGCCTGAGGGTGACCCTGCAGACTATATAAAACAGGTGCAGGATCTCTGGGCGCAGGATACACGAAAGAGCTGGGACGAGTGCATACCCTTGTTTTACCACATAATGGTCAAGGGGCCGCCGACAGACGTCCAGGCATCATTAGACAAGATTGTGGGAATAGAAGCAAAGGGATGGGCCGGAGATACAGGCAACGATAGTACACTACTGTAAACGGAAGCAGGAGAGTGAGAGGCAGATGGCAGAAAATGCTGCAAAGGCAGAAAACAAATTGGTGCAAAAGAAATTGGCACGGTACACAATCTAAGGGGTAATGCTTGAGCCTGATGCTGCCACAGTGGCACCTGCCCAACAGGGAGGGTTTCCAGGGGGAAAGTACAGCAGCAGGGGGGTCATGTGCAGCCGCAGTGTATGCCACAGTGGGGAGCACCACAGCAGGGGAATTACATGCAGGGGGTACTTTCCAATGGGGATAGGGTACCTGCAACGAGGAAGAGGAGGGGGATAGAGGTGGGCAGGATACAGGGTCTTTGGACCATGCTTTTATGCGGTAACATGGGGTACTTGGCACGCACATGTCCCTTTGGGCAACAAGCTCAGGCACAAGCAATGCAAATGGCGCAGAAGCAAGGGTTTGTCAGAGCACAGCCGCAGCGGCAAAAGATGCAGCCACTCCCAGCCCAGCAGGGACAGACGCCCCTGCCACAGGGACCGCAGCAGGTCCAAGGTGGCCAACGGATGGTGGAATGGCACCTCCAAATGTGACACAAATGCCAGCACAACCTGGGGGGAAGTACAGTGATGTTAGGACAGAGGGCCTCATTACGACCCAGGCATTAACGCCGGTACCTTACCGATTCCGCCATGGTGAATGGCAGAATTACCGCCCCATTCCAAGGTTGGCGGGGCGGTAATTCCCCATTCACCATTGGCCCTTCCCCATTCCCATTTCTGCCCCCAGAAGGCTCAATGGAAATGGGGAAGGCGGTAATTACGGTACCGCAAATTGTGGTACCGTAATTACCTCCAAGGTCCCTTTGCGGGTCCCTTCCTTAACAGCTGGTAAAACCAGCCGTTATGGTAGGGACCCGCAAAGGGACCTCTTAAATTGGGCAGTAAGGGATTACCGGCAGCAGTGCCCTTACCGGTACCGGTAATCCCTTACCGCCCGGTTCGTAAAATGAGGCCCAGAATGTGGTACCACATTACACCGGGGTCAGTGTTGTCGGGGGAAATCATTTCCCTTTTCCACAGAGTAACCCACAACAATAGGAAAGCCTGAAGAAAGCTCAAGTGTGTCCAGTCCTAGCAGTAACTGATGGCCCTGAAGAGGAACCCGAAGTAGCAGTGAAAATAGGACCAAGAATTCTCATTCCTTATAGACACAGGAGCAACCAAATCTTGTATAAAATAAAGGAAGGGGGATTCCCGCTATAAAACAAAGTGATGGATACACAGGGCTTCTCTGGGGTAGTAGTGACGATTCCAGTAACTAAAGATTTACCTCCAACAATAGGGACGCAGCACATCGTAGTGCCACTACTGTAGAGGAAAAATTGAGGGGTCAAGGGGGAATGGTTGTCAGGGAGGATAACATTTAGACTGGAAGATGAGGATGAAGAAGAGAGAAAAGAAGAGGCAGTAGGAGGGGATGGGGTAGTACGGCCTCAGATGAGGAATAAATAGGGGAAGATTGTAGCAATGGAGAGGGCGACGAGTGGACATCCGACAAAGACTGGAGAAGGGGAGAAAGCAAAGAAGATGGCAGGACAGCGATGAGTCTGCAAGGGACTGGCTAACCTCCCTTCGTAGTAGGAAGGGGAAGATAGAAGTAGGTCTGACTCAGGCCATCAAAGGGGGAAGGGGCCCAGGACGAGGCAGATGCCACTGTTACAAAAAGGGACGCACATTACGTATTGTGGCAGAAAATGGATGGGACAATCTGATATTCAGCCTGCCCTCCCTTGTGGTAGGGGCCAGCAAGTTTATACAAACGCTTGAGAAAAAGGCAGCTGGGGTGACGTTGGCAATAGGGGATATGAAAAGTCTATTTGCCACCATAATAGGAGAGCAAGGGCACACAATATGGGAGCAGGCGGAGTACAAGAGGGTGAAATTAAGCACTAACGCACACAATGGGGCTTCATTCAACAACTGTCGAGCACACATATAGGAGGTCCTGAGAAGCATGGAATGTACCCCGAAAGCTACGACCTAGGAATAGTAATGACACAAAAGATGAAGCCTGACAATGACCCTGCAGACTATATAAAACAGATGCAGGATCTCTGGATGCAGGATACGCGAAGGAGCTGGGATGAGTGCATACCCTTGTTTTACCACATAATGGTCAAGGGGCTGCCGAAAAACATCGAGGCATCATTAGACAAGATTGTGGGAATAGAAGCAAAGGGATGGGCCAGAGATACAGGCAACGATAGTACACTACTGTAAAGCCCGCAGAAAGCTCAAGTGTGTCCAGTCCTAGCACTAACTGATGGCCCTGAAGAGGAACCTGAAGTAGCAGTGAAAATAGGACCAAGAGTTCACATTCCTTATAGACACAGGAGAAACCAAATCTTGTATAAAGGAAGGGGGATTTCCCGCTATATATCAAAGTGATGGATACGCAGGGCTTCTGTTGGGGTAGTAATGACGATTCCAGTAACTAAAGATTTACCTCCAACAATAGGGACGCAGCACATCGTAGTGCCACTACTGTATTGCCAAGATACCCTAATAATTACACTGGGGAGAGACTTGCTCAGCAAACTGAATACTACAATGCCATCCACAGAAATGGGGATGGTCTGCTGAACACCAGGCATCTATTACACACGAGTGGACGCGCTCCTTTTAGCAGCAAACGCTCAGAGCACACTACGAGGCCAACCCATGTGCCCTAGCATGTTCTTGTATGGGGTCGAGATACTACTGGGATGGGTCCCAGGAATAGGAGGGAAGGTGTTCCGATTGGCATCAGAGTTTTTGTTTAGACCACAGTGCCAGAAGTAAGACACAAAGGGCACCACGCTAATATTACAGCTTGAATAGGCAGTGATACGCAAATACACGGTTATCCTATGCGGGACGGACAATGGCAACATGGAGTGGTGTATGCATCGATCCCACACGGACAGTAATAGGAGTAACGGATGGGGAGTAGGAAGGAGAGATAGTATTCCATCTACAAATACCTTGCCCAGTAAAAGTAGCGGAGAAGCTACTGCTGATACTGACACAACTGGTAAAGAAGGGAAGCAAACACACTGATGAAGAGTTCAAAAGTTTCCGGAGAAGCTATGGACAAAAGGGTCCCATGATGTAGGGTACCAAAAGGAGTGGGAGTGGTGAAAATAAAGATAAAGGAAGGGGCACTGCTGACCGAGCAAAACAATACCCATTGTCCAGAGAAGCAGATAAGGGAATATACTACTCGACTCTACATGCACTATGGCAGCAGGGCACCAAACAGACATCCTCATCGCCATGTAACACGGCTATATACCCGATAAAGAAATCGAAGGGTGGGTCGTGGAGATTTATACAAGATTTACGTTCTCTTAACGATGTAGTTGAAGCAGAGTTTCCCCTGGTGCCGAACCCCGTTACAATACTGTGCAAGATCCCAACAAAGGCAAGGTACTTCAAGGTCATTGACTTGAAGAATGCCTTCTTCTTCATCCCACTTCATCCAGACTACATATATTTGACAGCGTTTACGTATCGGGAAACCCAATTCGAACACACTAGATTGCCTCAGGGGTACTGCGAATCACCTAGCATTTTCAACAGGGTGATCAAAATGAACCTGAGCAACTTACAACGTGCTCGATTGGGGGGATGTTCCTTTTCGGTTCTGGCTCCCACTTTGTGGAATAGACTTCCTCTCTTGCTTGGGGAAATTGAGGAGTATTTGCCTTTCGGCAAGGCTCTTAAAACCCATTTATTTTAACATAGGTTCTCTGTCAATTTGATCTTTCTCCTCTCCTAAATCCCTGCTTTTCTCAGTGCCTACACGCCTATGGGCCGTAGTTGCGCTTTATTAAGTACCATTACAATACAATACAATACAAATGTCAAGCACAGTTATACAATATGTTGACTATTTGTTAGTATGCAGCGAGACTGAGGAAGAGTGTAGGGCTGATTCGGTACATCTCTTAACACTACTAGCAGAGAAGGGGTATAAGGTGGACATGGCAAAACTGCAAGATAACACAGGAGAGGATAGAGGAAATTAATTTTACTGCACATCCACGCACAGTGAAGGAAATGTAGAAATTCCTGGGTTTATGCAACTACTGCAGGGCGTGGGTTTTTTTGATTACTCAGCATTCACTAAACCCTTACTGCAGGCCCTTAAGGAAGCGCACAAGGAGAAGAAGGAGCTAAAAGGGACACCAGAAATGAATAAAAGCTTCACAGAACTAAAAGAAGCATTGGCCCATGCGCCTGTGTTGGCCACCCTTAACTACAAAGACATGTTTTACTTGTTCTCCCACTCAGATGGCTCAGTGATGACAGCGGTCCTCACGCAAAAGAAGCAGCAGGGACACAAACCATTGACTTTAGTAAAAAAACAAGGCAGCATCAATTAGGGTTGCCCCGTAGTACAGTGTGTGGAACATTTGTTGTTTGCTATTTTCTGTGAGACACTGTCAGAATATGTGGTAGTTGAACCCGAAGTGTAGCCGTCGAGTTCTTCCTACCAATGTACCCCTCTGGACACACTTAAATGAAAATGCAGAGGAGTCTATTAGTTGAAAGAGGAGGAACACCGTATGAGAGACCAGACACTGCAAGGAAACAAAGGGCAAGTTACTGGGAGAGTTAATCCCAAGACACAATGTACAAGATATAATGGTAAACACTAACCAGTGGATATATATTAGTTCTTTCTATCTGGCCTGAGACTATTCCCCACATCCAATCAGTTAGGTTTGTAAGAGAATACTCTAAGGAGACAAAACATGGATCATGAAACAATGCACAAGGGTAAGCACCAAAAGCAAATGGGGAGTACTCAGATACTGTGATTTACCAAGATGGGAAATGAAACATGTCTTGAAACCAAGGGAGCACCCAGTGTATTCCGATACTACTCCTATACCCGAAGGCACGAGGACGCCTAATCGAACAGCAGCAGTCTCTAGTCCCAGTTCTACCCCGACAGCACAAGGACGCCTAACGACCTAAGCGCTTAGAATAAAAGGCAGTCTCAAGTCAGTGCGCTTATTTCGAATACACTGGTGCTGTGTTGATTCCTTGTCCAACGTGAGGTAGGTGATGATGCGGTACGGACTGGAATTGACGCATGGAGGAGTGAACAACAATCCGGGAAGGTGTTGATGTGGAGGCGAGTTTCCTAAGTGCGGTCCGATCAGCAGAATGGTCAGGAGGGTTCCGAGTTCGGCATTGTGCAGGCAGAAGCAGGTTTGAATCAGGAGGCGGGAGCGTAATCCGTGTTCGTTCTGAAAACGTTAACGTGCAGGCAAATTCAGCAATATGATCAGCAGGCAGAAGAGTGGTCGATAAGGAGGCCGGGTCCGTTTTTTTGGTATTGAGAAATGACAGAATCTGAATCGAGAGTCAGAAGGAGGTCAAGTAACGTACCGGGTTCATGAACATGTAAACAATCCAGTGTTGAAGTCGGCAGGAAGGAGCGTAGTCAAAATAGCTTTCCGGGTCCACGTTAAATCACAAGGGTATTGGAGCAAGGGGGATAAGGACAAGGCAGAAAACTGGGGCAGGAAACAAAGCGAAGCAAAAAGCAAAGCCGTGATTTTAACAAAATCAGAAGCGGCACCTGGAGCAACCCGGAAGCGTTTTATAGGGCTGCCATGGAGTCTCGACTCTGCCCCTCCAGCGTCATGCTCTGGAACGGGAGTGCAAAGGATGCCAGAGTCGCCATGGCAACCCATGTCCACGGCACCTAAGAGACCGGGTAAAGTGAAAACGGGGACGAGTATGGTGCGATGGTGAAACGGCACCCCTTCTGGTGTGTAAAGATTGCATTAACCTTGGATTCCTTGTCCTGCTTACCGTTGAAGGGGTTGGAAGAGAGCGGATCCTGACAGTACCCCTCCCCAAAGATGCCCTCCCCTGGTGGACCAGAACTTGGCAAGCAAAACCGGGGCATGAATATTCCTTGTGGGTTCCCAGGTTCTGTTCTCAGTGCCATAACCCTTCCAATCCAAAAGGTAGAGGCGCACACCCAGATGGACCTTGGAATCAAGTATACAACAGACCTTCTACTGTAACCGGAGATGGGCGATTGGGGAGCCGGGTGGCAGGGTGGAATGGTTTGAGAAGGGAAGCGTGGAAGACTGGAGAAATATGCCAGGAGGTAGGTATTTCCAAGCATACAGCAACCGGATTAACAAGAGCAGTGATAGGATAGGGACCCACAAAGCGAGGCAAGAGAGACCGGTGACCTGGCATGCGCAGGTTACGAGTGGACAGCCAAACTTTTGAGCCAACTGTGTATTGAGGAGCAGGGGACCTGCGGGCATCTGCACGCGTTTTATGACGTGTTTTGGCCTCATGCAAATGGTTGGACATAGTGCCTCGCACTTTAGTGATTTCATGCACACATGCTACGGCAGCTGGATTGGTCGAAGACAGGATGGGCTGCAAAGGAAGCATACAGGGATGTCTGCCATACAATATGTAAAAAGGGGAGGTAGCAGTAGAAGTGTGTAACGAGTTATTGTATGCAAACTCGGCCATAACCAAAACAGATAACCAGGTGTCTTGGTGTTGGAGGGTGAGACAGCGCAGATATTGTTGCAGAGTGGCGCTCAGTCTGGCCGTCAGTCTGCGGATGGTAAGCTGTCGAGAAACGATCCTCAATACCCAGAGATTTCCTGAGGGCCCTCCAGAAATATGACGTGAATTGTGTTCCACAATCCAATACGATGATGTGTGGGAGACCAAAGAATTGATCAACCTGCCTCAGGAACAGGTCAGCTAAAGCGGGAGCAGAAGGGAGTCCTTTACATGGCACGAACAGAGGCATCTTGGAGAATGAGTCGATGAACACCCAAATGGTGTTATAACCGTTATCATTAGGCAGTTCAACAATGAAGTCCATAGACAACATAACCGATGGGTGTTCCGGAACAGGCAAGGGATGCAACAAACCAATGGGATTAGTTGAGGCAGTTTTGCACTGGGCACAGACCGCGCAGGACATGATGTATTCAGGTATGTCCTTCTTCATTGAAGACCACCAACACCATTGCGGATGTGCTGCAAATCTGGAGTCATGACACCACTGTATGGCTGTTATGCAGGTATCGGCATCAGAAAGATATATCAGGCCAAGATGATAGGGAAGACCCATGACAAGTGTCACACCTTGTTCGCGTGCGAGCTGTGGATTCGAACGGACCCACTGCAACAAGGAAGTAAGTAGGGGAGTCTTCATTACACAGGCACAGATTACCTCATGCGGAAGCAAGAGAAGATCACTGTTGTGGTCGTGTGATGGAGCACCATGAATACGAGACAAAGCGTCTGCCTTGGAATGTTTAGAGCCAGGCCTGTACGTGATTTCAAAGTGATACATGGAGAACAATGTGTGTCATCTAGCGTGGCGGGCCGTAGTGCACTTAACGAACTGTAATGCAAGGAGGTTCTGGTGATCAGTGATAACCTGTACTGGGGAGGCCATTCCCAAAAAATGATGCAGCCATACCAGGAAAGCATCACAAACGGCCAACAGTTCCTTCTCAGTAATGGTGTAGTTAGCCTCATATGAAGTACATTTTCTGGAATGAAAAGCTACCGGATGTAGCATCCCAGTATCAGAACATTCGTGCGAAAGAATAGCACCAACCGCTACGTCGGATGCGTCTGCTTCAACAACATAGGGCAGAGCAGGACTCGGATGCAATAAGACAGGTGCCGTAGTAAAGGTGGACTTGAGGAGAGCAAAAGCATTTTGGGCCACCTGATCCCAGACAAAAGTGCTCTTGGAGCTAGTAAGAGGGGTCAGAGGAGATGCCATTGCGGAGAAGGCTCTGATAAAATGACAGTAGAAATTTGCGAAACCAAGAAATGATTGAAGCTGTTTCAAAGTGGAAGGAGCCGGCCTGTCTAAAATGGCCTTAACCTTGGTGTTACTCATTTGTAATCCCCTGTCAGTGATGTCGTATCCCAAAAATTCCACCGAGCTGGCATGAAAAATGCACTTTTCCAATTTAGAATATAGGTGGTTTTCTCTGAGCTGTTGTAACACAGAGGATACATGCATGACATGTGACTCATAAGTGGGAGAATAGATAAGAATGTCATCTAGATAGACCACTACGTAGTTATCCAACATATCCTTGAATACTTCATTGATAAAATGTTGGAAAGTGGCCGGGGCGTTACACAGCCCAAATGGCATGACACAGTATTCATATAGACCGTATTTGGTCTTAAACGCGGTCTTCCATTCGTCACCAGAGCGCATACGTACAAGGTTGTATGCACCACTCAAATCCAGTTTCGTGAAGATCTTGGATGTTCCCAACTGGTCAAGAAGTACTGATATCAAAGGTATGGGGTATTGATTGCGGATGGTGATCACGTTGAGTTTGCGGTAATCAATATATGGATGCAGATCACCCTCCTTCTTTGGGAAGAAAGACATGGGTGAGGCTACCGGAGACCGGGACGGACGGATGAAACCAGTGCTTAATACCTTATCGATGTATTCTTTTAGGATGACATCCTCCTTCAGAGTCAATGAATAAACCAGTCCGTTTGGTATTTTCGCCCCGGGGACGAGGTCGATGGGACAGTCATAGGGTCTATGGGGTGGAAGGACCTCTGCCCCCTTGGGATCAAATACATCCTTGAAGGCCGTATAAACCTGGGGCAGGGATACTGAAGTTACTGCACTTACTGTGGGAGCAACACCCAGCAAGGACCGACATGGGTTCATGGCCACAACTGGTTGTTTAAGGCACTGGTCTTCACAATACGTAGAAGAAAAGCAAACCTCCCCTGATGACCAGTCAATGGCCGGGTTATGTAACTTCAGCCAGGGTAGACCCAGAATCAACCTGAAGTGTGGCGCAGTTATAACGTCAAAAGAGACATATTCTGTGTGTCCTAAGTCAGTGGTCATTACCAAGGGCACGGTTTGCTTGGTTATTAAACCAGACAGTAATGTGGTACCATCCACAGCATTCACTAGTTCCGGATGGTCTTTTGGAATGAGGGATACATTGTTTTCTTGGGCATAAAAAAAATCAATATATTTTCCCGTGGCACCAGAATCCAATATGGGTTCACCCTGCCAAGAAAAGCCTGACGGAAGTTGAAACGATGCTTGCAATGTGACCGGCGTGGTCATGGTGGAGTCCGAATGCATAAAACCCAGTAGCTGGACCCCATCCACTACCGAGATTTTGCGTTTCCCGACTTCCTTGGTTTTTTCAGACAAGCCTTCAAGAATTGCTCTGAAGATCTGCAGTAGAAACATACATTATCCACCCGTCTCCTTTCCCTTTCACTAGGGGTCCGGGTTCCTCTAACGGGACTGATCTGCATCGGTTCAGGCTGGTTAACGAAGGCAGGAGGTTGTGAGACAGAAACCGGTAATGGAGGTCTCTTCTTGTCATGGTCCATACCCCCAAACATCAGGTACAGACCAACCTGCCCAGGGCGTGGGGTTCCATGGGGGCCTTAAAGGCCCCAAAGGATCTCGCAGGGACCTCTTGGACTCGGTCCTGGCGCCGTTGGCGCCAGGCTCATACTGCCATCACCAACATGGCATGTTTCAAATCCAAAGAAGCATGTGTAAACCAATCTGAAGCAGGTTGAAGGGATTACTTGCCTTGGGACTATTTGCTTGGGTGTGGTTGCTGGGACTACTTTACCTGGGGACTACTTTCAGAAGACTATATAAGCCACGCCCTTGGTACAGAACACGCTTCGCGTTACTCTGCACTCTTGCAGCGTAACGCTCACTGTGTCTGCAGCTCCAGGCCAGCCATCAGCCACGCCCGTCCATTTGTCTCGAGCTACCTGCAAGGAAAACAGTCAGAATAGAGAGCAGAACAAGATACTTACCTGACTCTCCATCTCGGCCGTTTTGGAGTCTCCGCTTCTTCTGAGCTGAAAAGGAAAGGACATCAGATTAGCCACGCAAACCACGCAATCTTCATCGCAGTTCACCGCAACGCTAATACTTACCAGCGATCCACTGGAGCACCATCACACGATCGCCGCTCCATCATCCAATCGCCGCTCCGGAGCTGCCGCATCTGTAGAACACAAAAGAAGACATCAGGTTAGTGGTGCAGTGGGGAAGGCCTCAATTAGACTTATAATCTTGCGCAACGCCGCTCTCACCTGAAGGCAGCAAATCCTCACGGACTCGCAATACTTCATCACGCAACCTCAGTCCAGGAGGTTCCGCCCCTGTAGAATATAAAGAACAGCAGGTTAGTTGTGCAGAGAACTATACCGTGTGGAAAGACTTTCACATAGCGCTGGCGCAAATCTTACCTGGGAAGCCAGCTGTCATAGGACCTCGCTCCATCTTAAGCATGAAGAGGAAACCTGTAAGGAAGGGGAACAGGAGTGAACTTTTACAACTTGAACTCTTAAGCAATCCATACCATTGGAATAAGACTTACCATTTAGTCACAGTTGTCTGGAACTTTGTATGATCAGTGAAGTAACTAGATCCTTGAACTACTACGCACCCCTGCAAGCAGTCGCAGGACGGAGAGTCTGCTATTCATATCACAAAGGCGAGATATAGCAGTGGGGGTGCAAAGGGACGCCACGGGAGGCGGGAGTTGCCCTCGTCCTTATGGTTGGGTAACATTTGATTTAACATTTTAGGCAAGCCTGCTTTCGTGACGAAGTCAGAGAGGAGCACAAGACACCACTTATCACCGGATCGTCCAGCTACGTTTGGCACCCCTGTGGAGATCAGGTGAGCGTAACAGAACGCAAAGCCTCACACAAACCTCTACCTGGGCGTCATGGAAACCTCGGAGACCAACCACTTAGCCCAGCTTTTGGGAGAACTCAGAGCAGAGGTGCATTCGGCTCGACAAGAGACTAACGCTTTACGAAGAGAACTGATTGTGGCAAAAGAGTGCACCGATGATTTAGCCCGGCATCTACTTCAAGCTCAGGCTGGCCACACGCAGTTGCCAACAATGGGGGCATCAGTCCCAACCCAGTCAAGTAATCCAGTGCAAGTGGTCCTTTCGGGTGCCATACCTTTGGCTCCACCATAACGCTTTGCGGGTGATCCTAAGCGGTTTGCGGTTTTTATGAACCAGTGCCGCCTATACTGCCTATGCAGGCCAGGGGCGTTTCCGATAGATCAAGCAAAGGTGGCCTTTGTTCTTTCATACCTCAGTGGGAGTGCAGCGGATTGGTCCATACCACTAGTAAATCAAGACGACCCCCCTTCTTCGAGACTTTCAGGGGTTTCAGCAGAATATGGAGAAGTTGTTTGCCCGGCACTCCCAAGGCCAAGCTTTGGATAACGAACTGCTGTCTCTTCGTCAAGGGAACCAGGACCTGTTAACTTATATTGCGACCTTTACCAGACTAGTGGTGGAAACCAGTTGGCCAGAGGAAAAAAGGATCAGGTTATTTCATCGTGGGCTGAGAGGCGAACTAAAAGATGTCTTGGCTCAAGTGGTCACCCCACCTCAAGATTGTGCGGAATACATTGACTTAGGGGTACAACTAGATCATAGACTGCAGAACCGGAAAGCTGACTGAGCTAGATTTGAGAATCGAGTGTTTGTGCGTCCGAAAGATAACACCGCCAGGACTACAGACACATCTGAACCCATGCAAATTGGAGGTGTGCGAGGACCACTATCTAAGTCCGAAAGGGATAAGAGAAGACAACAACAATTGTGCCTATATTGCGGCATGGCCGGCCATTTCCTCCGAGACTGTCCAGTGAAACCACCCAAGAAGGCATTCGGAGTTGCCGATAAGGTCAGTACCGAACCTGAGTCGGAAAACTACTCTGCCCGGCAAGCGTAGAGGTCCGCTTGTCGAGCGAGAAGTAGGGTACCCAGACCTCACATTTAGCCTTGCCAATCATCCTCATCAGTCACCAGCACCCGTCTCGTATGCACGCGGTCAGAGCTTACATCGACAGTGGAGCTATAGGTAACTATATGGATCAAGAATTGGCTTCAAAGATGAGTCTATCTCTTTGCCCAAAGGCAACGACTGATTTGGTCACCACCATTGTTGGAACAGAGATCTCTTCTGGTCCTGTAACACACTCGACGAGGGAGATGACGCTGTTGTGCCAAGACGGACATCGAGAAACCATTGTGTTTGACTTAATCAAGGCCCCCCAATTTCAAGTGATTCTGGGTATGCCGTGGTTAGAAACGCATAATCCTTGTATAGACTGGCGGGAGAAGAGGTTATCCGTCCCAAACTGTGCTCACACCTGCTATCCAGAAGAATCCAAGGCAATTGCAACAGTCACAAGTCCGGCAAGTCAGCTACCCAGGAATACCTGGACTTTCAGGATGTTTTTCAGAAGGACCAAGCCAACACCTTACCACCCCATAGACCGTATGATTGCCAGATCGACCTAATACCCGGAGCTCAGATCCCATGCATTAGAATCTACGCCCTCACAGAACCTGAAAATCTTCACCTAAAACAATTTTTGGACCAGTACCTGGCTAATGGCTTCATTCGTCCATCCAAATCTCCGGCGGCCTCGCTCTTATTCTTCGTCCCTAAGAAGGAAGGAGATCTAAGGACTTGTATTGACTACTGCACATTAAACCAGGTGACAATAAAAAACCGGTACCCCCTGCCTCTAATCCCGGAACTGCTGGACCAAGTACAAGAAGCTCAAATTTACACTAAGTTGGATCTCAGAGGTGCGTACCATCTCGTACGAGTTAAAAAGGGGACGAATGGAAGACCGCCTTCCGCACTAAGTAGGGGCTCTTCGAATATCAAGTGATGCCCTTTGGGCTTTGTAACGCCCTAGCAGTGTTTCAATATTTTATGAACGATGTCCTTCGAGAGCTAATCGATGTTTGTGTCGTCGTATATATTGACGTCATCCTGGTGTACTCAGCTTCCAAGCAGGATCATGTGAAACAAGTCTGCGTCGTACTTAAAAAACTCCGACAACATAAGCTGTATGCTAAATTGGAAAAATGTTTCTTCCCCGTTACAGAGGTCGAGTTTCTTGCTTTCGTTCTAACTCCATGTGGTGTTCGTATGGACTCAAGGAAGGTGGACGCTATCCTCAAATGGCCCTCTCCAACTTCAATCAAAGGAGTTCAGAGCATGCTTGGATTTGCAAACTTCTATCGCAGATTCATGTCAGGCTTTTCGCAATTGGTGCATCCCATCACATCCTTATTACGAAAGAACAAACGCTTTCAGTGGTCGGATGAAGCGGAAAAGGCCTTTCTAGACTGAAAAAGAAAATTAACCTGAGCTCCAGTCCTAAAACATCCTCGCCCAGATCTCCCGTACGTAGTAGAAACTGATGCTTCCAGTTTGGCGATGGGAGCGGTTCTTTCTCAGAAAGACCCGGAGACAGGTCAACTTCACCCAGTGGCCTTTTGGTCATGGAAATTCACAGCACCAGAACTGAACTATGCTGTAACCGACAAAGAGCTTCTGGCCATCAAGGCAGCATTCAAAGCTTGGCGGCATTATCTCCTAGGGGCCAGACACACCATTACTGTGATTACAGATCACCGAAATTTACAGTACCTAAAGTCGCCAAGGCTCAGTCTTCTCATCAGCTCCGATGGGCATTAATTTTGCAGAATACGATTTTGTGATTACTTACCGACCTGGTTGCCGAAACGGCAAAGCTGATGCGCTGTCCCGCATAGGGATGGAAGAAGCATATTCAAATCCGGATCCGGTACCCATCATCCCAGGGGGGAGAATCCTTGGAATCACTACCACACTGACCCTGGACGACATCCACAAGGAAATTTCACATCTCCTTGATTCCACGACCTTACAAGACTGGTCGACCAAAAGCAAACATCATTCAGTTGCTAATCATTTACCTTATTTCCAAAGACGTCTCTATTTACCTAGTAAGGAACTTCAAAAACAGGTCATCTCAAATTATCATGAGTCATTGGTGGAAGGCAACCCTGGAATTGCAAAAACTGAAGTTAAGATCAAGAGACATTTCGGTGGCCGACATGGCGTAAGGATATCAAACAATTTGTGCTTTCATGTGGCATTTGTGCTCAGAACAAGGCCCAGAAAAATAAACCACCTGGTCTACTGCAGCCTCTAGATATTCCACCTACACCCTGGCATACGTTGTCTCTTGACTTCATCACACATCTACCTCCCTCTAACAGCTTCAACACCATATTGGTGGTGGTGGACCTGTTTTCTAAATTGGCCCATTTCATTCCGTTAAAAGGTTTGCCCTCTGCTTCAATTTTGGCAAAAGAATTCTTAGAACAAATTATCCGGATACATGGATTCCCCTCCATCTTAGTCTCAGATCGGGGCAGTCAGTTTATCTCACAGTTTTGGAGAAAATGTTGTCAGTTGGCCCAGATTGACGTAAGACTTTCGACCAGCCACCATCCCCAAACGTATGGTCAAACCGAAAGAACCAATCAGACTCTGAAACAATACCTAAGATGCATGTTGCATCAAACTGAAAGCAATTGGAAGGACATTTTATGGATAACCGAGTATGCCTACAATAACTCTTTGCATTCCAGCACAGGGCAAACTCCATTCTATACAATATATGGAATGCATCCACGAACCTCAGAACTCGACCCACCTCAACATTTGGAAATGCCTGCCGTAAGCAGTCTGCACACAACCATTACCCAAACCTTCAAAAGAGCAACATAACATTTGAAACAAGCTAAAGAGAGACACAAAAAATGTGCAGATCAACATAGGAGCGAAGCTCCGAAATACCAGATTGGAGATGAGGTTTGGTTAGCCTCAAGACATATACCACTAAAAGGAACCCACACATTTAATCCCAAGTATTTGGGACCATACACCATCAAGGCCATCATCAACCCTGTGGCAGTAAAACTGAAGCTACCTCCAAACATGCAAGTCTATCCCGTATTTCACATTTCCCTGCTGAAGCCAGTACAACCAGGAACTCGGATAACAAAACCGCCAAGACCTATTTTGGTAGATGGCGAACCAGAATTCGAGGTCAAAGACATTATAGACTCAAAGTGGGTCAAATCAAAGCTTTTCTATCTAGTTGACTGGATAGGCTATGGTCCTCAAGAAAGGTCATGGGAGCCAAGTGACTTTGTTCATGCACCACGACTAGTGAACCGTTTCCATCGGAACTACCTGACCAAACCCAGACCAGTGGGACAAACCACCTTGGGAGGGGCCTTGGGGGGGGAGTGCTGTCACGGTCCATACCTCCAAACATCAGGTACAGACCAACCTGCCCAGGGAGTGGGATTCCATTTGGGCCTTAAAGGCCCCAAAGGATCTCGCAGGGGCCTCCTGGACTCGGTCCTGGCGCCGTGGGCGCCAGGCTCATACTGCCATCACCAACATGGCACGTTTCAAATTCAAAGAAGCACCTGTAAACCAACCTGAAGCAGGTTGAAGAGATTACTTGCCTTGGGACTATTTGCTTGGGTGTGGTTGCTGGGACTACTTTACCTGGGGACTACTTTCAGAAGACTATATAAGCCACGCCCTTGGCACAGAACACGCTTTGCATTATTCTGCACTCCTGCAGCGTATCGCTCACCGTGTCTGCAGCTCCAGGCCAGCCATCAGCCACGCCCGTCCAGTTGTCTCGAGCTACCTGCAAGGCAAAGAGTGAGAATAGAGAGCAAAACAAGATACTTACCTGACTCTCCATCTCGGCCGTTTTGGAGTCTACGCTTCTTCTGAGCTGACGAGGAAAGGACACCAGATTAGCTGCGCAGACCACGCAATCTCCATCGCAGTTCAGCGCAACGCTTATACATACCAGCGATCCACCGGAGCACCATTACAAGATCGCCGCTCCATCATCCGATCGTCGCTCCGGAGCTGCCGCATCTGTAGAACACAAAAGAAGTCATCAGGTTAGCGGTGCAGTGGGGAAGGCCTCAATTAGACTTATAATCTTGCGCAACGCCGCTCTCACCTGAATGCAGCAAATCCTCTGGACTCGCAATACTTCATCACGCAACCTCAGTCGAGGAGGTTCCGCCCCTGCAGAATATAAAGAACAGCAGGTTAGTTGTGCAGAGAACTATACCGTGTGGAAGGACTTTCACATAGCGCTGGCCAAAATCTTACCTGGGAAGCCAGCTATCATAGGACCTCGCTCCATCTTAAGCACGAAGAGGAAACCTGTAAGGAAGGGGCACAGGAGTGAACTTTTACAACTTGAACTCTTAAGCAATCCATACCATTGGAATAAGACTTACCATTGAGTCACAGTTGTCTGGAACTTTGTAGGATCAGTGAAGTAACTAGATCCTTGAACTACTACGCACCCCTGCAAACAGTCGCAGGATGGAGAGTCCGCTATTCATAACACAATGGTGAGATATAGCAGTGGGGGTGCAAGAGGACGCCACGGGAGGCGGGAGTTGCCCTCGTCCTTATGGTTGGGTAACATTTGATTTAACATTCTAGGCAAGCCTGCTTTCGTGGCGAAGTCAGAGGGGAGCACAAGACACCACTTATCACCGGATCGTCCAGCTCCGTTCGGCGCCCCTGTGGAGCTCAAGTGAGCGTAACACTTCTCTCCTTTTCTCTCTGCTCGCCAGGCGTCGATTTGTCGAGCAAGGTCCAAAAGTTCAT
The DNA here is from genome assembly GCF_040938575.1 of Ambystoma mexicanum. NCBI lineage: Eukaryota > Metazoa > Chordata > Amphibia > Caudata > Ambystomatidae > Ambystoma > Ambystoma mexicanum. Next base: position 701,709,455 of record NC_090938.1, on the reverse strand, counting down.
GGAAAGCAGTTGGAACTACTGGCACAGTGGGAAGGGTGTCTTTAAGTGTGTCAGACAGTCCTTTATAGAACAAAGAGGCCTTTTTGTCCTCGGGCCATCCGGTCTCGGCAACAAGTTGATTAAACTTGGCTACATAAGCAAGAAGGGTGGTATGGCCTTATTGCAACCCGAGCAGTTCCAACTCGGTGGCCTGGGCTTTATAGCGTGTGTCGAATACCTGCCTCATAGCCTCCAACAAGGCATCACAGTCAAACAAGAGAGGACTACCGGCTTCCAATAAAAGGGTCGCCCAGGCAGCCGCAGTACCCGCCAGGTGGGATAGAACAAAAGCGGCCTTGGCAGTGGTGTCCGGAAAGGCATTGGGCGACAGAAGAAGTGCAACCGGCACTGATTCAGGAACGTGCGGTAGACCCGAGAGTCCCCGTGAAAACGCTGCAGTGGGGCAAGGGGGAACTGTGTGGCCATGTAAACAGGAGCTACGGCTACTAGTTGGGGCACAGGGTCAGCTGAAGCAGAAGCTACAGCCGGGGTAGGCATCAATCCAGCCGGACTGGTTCTTGCCTGAAGCTCATCAATCTGAGCCTGCGTGGTAGCGTGTGCCGATGTCATGTCGCCACGTAACTCAGCCACTAGTTGCATAAGGTTGGCTTGAGTTTTGTTGGTGTCTATCTCTATTTTTTAAGGCTTCTGATTATGTCAGAATCCGTGGTAGTTGAACCCGAAGTGTAGCCGTCGAGTTCTTCCTACCAATGTACCCCTCTGGACACATTTAAGTGAAAATGCAGAGGAGTCTATTAGTCGAAAGAGAATGAACACCACACGAGAGAAGAGACCAGGCACTGCAAGGGAACAAAGGGCAAGTTACTGGGAGAGTTAATCCCAAAACACAATGTACAAGATATAATGGTAAACACTAACGTTTGGATATATGAGTTCTTTCTATCTGGCCTGAGACTATTCCCCACGTCCAATCAGTTAGGTTTGCAAGAGAATACTCTAAGGAGACAAAACATGGATCATGAAACAATGCACAAGGGTAAGCGCCAACATCAAATGGGGAGTACTCAGATACTGTGACTTACCCAGATGGGAAATGAAACGTGTCTTGAAACCAAGGGAGCACCCAGTGTATTCTGTTACTACTCCTATACCCGAAGGCACGAGGATGCCTAATAGGACAGCAGCAGTCTAGTCCCAGTTCTACCCCGACGGCACAAGGATGCCGAACGAACTAAGCGCTTAAAAGAAAAGGCAGTCTCAAGTCAGTGCGCTTATTTGGAATACACTGTTGCAGAGTTGATCCCTTGTCCAACGTGAGGTAGTGATGATGCGGTCAGGACTGGACTTGTCGCGTGAAGGAGTGAACAACAATCCGGGAAGGTGTTGATGTGGAGGTGAGTGTTCCTAAGTGCAGTCTGATCAGCAGAATGGTCAGGAGGGTTCCGAGTTCGGCGTTGTGTGGGCAGAAGCAGGTTTGAATCAGGAGGCGGGAGTGTAATTCAATGTGCGGGCAAATTCAGGGATATGATCAGCAGGCGAGTGGTCGATAAGGAGGCTGGGTCCGTTTCTTTGGTATTGGGAAATGACAGAGTCTGAATCGAGAGGCAGAGGAGGTCAAGTAATGTACTAGGTTCGTTAACATGTAAACAATCCAGTTTACATGTTAGTCAACAGGCAAAAGCATAGTCAAAATAGCTTTCCGGGTCCACGTTAAATCAAAATAGAGACTCTACCACTATGGCCAGCTCTGCCTCAGACACAAGCATCCTGGATGCTAACGTGCCTCATTAAGGGAGCGCTCATTAACGGTAGATCCCTGCTAGCACATGTGCTAGATATTGCTGACCTCCTAGTTTCCAACGATCTGGACCTCTTAGCAATAACCGAGACCTGGCTTCATGTCGCTGCAGGCCCTGCACTATCTCTAGCCATTCCAGACAAATATACCATGCTTAGACTAGACAGAGAAACCTCTAGAGGCGGTGGAGTCGCCTTCATTGCCAAAACTGAGCTCAAACTAAGGGTGCTACCCTTTCAACCATTCCCCCCAAGAGAACTCCTGTCAATAAAACTACCTCTCATGGCCTCACGTACAGTATCTATCCACCTCTTGTACAGGCCCCCTGGTCCAATATCTTCCTTTGAGGAAGACATCACTCGTCTCCTTACTGAGAATACCAAACCAGGTTCCAAAGTCATGCTGATGGGCAACCTTAATTTAAGCCTGAATGACTCAAATGATAGCAACGCCTTAGACCTATCCAATACTATCACAGAAATAGGCTTTTCACACTGCAGCACGATGCCTACGCACAGTAAAGGAAGAACTTTAAACTGGATTGCTGACCTTAATTGCAATACCAAGATACTATCCAATGCTCCTTGTGCCTGGTCCAACCACCATATCATATCCTTTACCATATTGGACAGTACCCGACGCATCCTGAGCAACTCACATGCGCCACCATCTCGCATCCGGAAATAATCGCAATATCACTATAGAGAGACTACTGCCTTTACTGCAACCCATTTTCAACAACTCCAACTGCAGCTCTGACCCCTCCACCTTAGTGAAGCTTTACAATCAGACTCTACGTCAAGCCATTGACAAAGTAGTGCATTTAAAAATGTGCAAAGCAAAACCACATGCTCATCTAAACTCCTGGTTCACTCCTCATCTCTGTCAAGATGTGCGTCCCTAGGGCGCTGCGTACCTGTGTTTCCTGTAGGCTTGCGTGCCGGGGTCGCCAGGACGTTGCTTGTAGAACGAAAGATGAGAGGGTAACGCCAGGAACCGGCCCAGGTCCCGTCCTGATTGCAGGATTGAAAATGGGTCCGATTCCTGACGCCACGGATGAACACTTCCCTGGATTTACGTGGCGCCAGAAAAGTGCGAGCACTGAACAGGGAAGGCCGGTAGATGTAGACAGCGAGCTTGAGTGCGTTGCTATGATTCTGCAGAATCCTTCTTGAAGATGTTGAGAGAAGCCAGCCGGGACTGTTGTATGGCAGCAATGGCAGACGGCAAGAGGGACCGAACAAAGGCACCGAAGGCACTGGCACCCAGCACAAGGCAGAGGAGTATTCAGGTAAGGAAGGTGGTCAGGCAGGAGAGGGATAGGTGGTAAGGAGGAAAAATGAAGGGACCGGAGGTACCAGGCCAGGACCGGACAAAACCCAACCCAGGGGAGCAGACCCTCAACCAAGGAACCAAACCACCAGGGTGAGGGAAGGCCGGGCAAACTGGAAGGGAACAAGGGAGGCAAGCGGGGAGACCAAGGAGAATAAGAAATTCCAGAAGCGAGCGGGAGGTCAGGACCAAACCGCGTTGAGACGCGGCGAGTACAGATCCGGAAGCTCCTTTATAGTGATTCAGCACTGAAGCGAGGCTTGACCCGCAATCCGAGTCGGCGCATGCGCGGAATCACGGTATTCGTGGGAACGAGGCTTGAACCACAAGCCCGTTCCCTGCCGCTTCCGCGTATGCACGCATGCACCCCAACTCGCCCGAAGCGGGCACGCACCCCAAATGAGCGATGAGCTCGGAGAATGCGCCCACGACCAAGGCAAAACCGCGGGTACAGCCGCCAGGCATCACCCCGCCCACGAGGACACGGCTGATCCCGATCCCGGGTGAGTGTCCTAACACCATGCCCCCTCCCAGAAAGACCCGGGGCCCCCGGTCTACATGGATGGCGTAAATAGAACTCACGCACCAAACGGGGAGCATGGACATTCCCAACAGGTTCCCAAGTGCGGTCACAAGCCGAATACCCCTCCCAATCCACCAGGAACTGCAATTGAGCCCGATGGAAACGAGAATCACAGATTTCCCGGACCTCATATTCAGGAACACCCTGCACCTCAATGGCCGCAGGACGAGAGCCCGAGTGCCCATAGGGGTCCTCCAGGTGAGGCTTAAACAAGGAGACATGAAACACGGGATGCACCCGCCAGGATGGGGGTAGATCTAGTTTGAATGCCACCGGGGAAATCCATCTAGTAATCCGGAAGGGTCCTAGGAAACGGGGAGCAAGTTTCGTAGGTAAGTTGCGAACAGGTAAGTTCTTGGAAGAAAGCCACACCTTCCCACCAACCTTGAATATAGGTTCCGGGATACGCCTCTTATCTGCCTGGACCTTCATGTCCTCACGTGCCTTAACCAGGGTACCAGTCGCCTGGGCATGCAGTCCTCGGATCTCTTGAATCAGCTGATCAGCAGAGGGAACCGTGCTTGGTCGTACAGGAACAAACGGAAAAAGTCTAGGACTGAGTCCATAGGTACAAAGAAAGGGGCTTAATCCTGTAGCAGAATGGATCGAGTTGTTGTAAGCTACCTCAGCAAAGTCCAGTTGCAATGCCCAGTTGGTTTGAGATGCGTTGGAGAAACAGCGCAGATACTGTTCCAACGTCTGATTGGTCCTCTCCGTCTGTCCGTTGGACTGTGGATGATAGCCGGAACTAAGTGCTCGATGTATGCCCAGGTGATGACACAGTTGTTTCCAAAAGGATGATATGAACTGGGAACCGCGGTCCGAGATGATCTTATCAGGTAGTCCATGTAACCGGTAAATGTTGTGCAGAAATGCTCGGGCCATGGAACTCGCAGAGGGAATTTTAACAAAAGGGATAAAATGAGCCATCTTGGAAAAACAGTCAACTACTACCATAATGCATGTGAAGCCCTCGGAAGGTGGTAGTTCCACTATGAAATCAGTAGCTATGGTGTGCCAAGGATAGGGCGGTGTCTCGATGGGTTGGAGTAGACCGAGTGGTTTCCTTCTGGGTATCTTTACTTGTGCACATACTATACAGCATTCCACGTATTGTTTAACTTGTTTGGCCAATCCTGGCCACCAAAACTGTCGGGCGACAAGTTCTTGTGTAGCACGTATGCCCCGATGACCCCCAATCTTCGAATCGTGAAATGCATGCAAAATGGCAATCCGAAGAGAGTCGGTGGGTGCATACAATTTCCCACTGAAGAAGAGCAACCCCTCGTTCTCACTAACTTGGGGCAATTTCAATAGTTCCGTTCTGTAAGGGTCTGCCAATGTTTCCTGTAAGAATGTATCCAGGCAATGAGACACAGAAAACAAGAAATGTTCTGGGGCTAGCAATAACTGGTTCTGGCTGTCTTGCTTGATGTCTTCCAAGGAGCGAGACAACGCGTCTGCTTTCAGATTCCGAGCATTAGGTATGTAAGTGATTGTGAAATCATAATGAGAAAAGAAAAACGCCCAACGGGCCTGGCGGGAAGTGCGACATTGAAGGGATCGTAGATACTGTAGATTTCTATGGTCGGTACGGACCTCAACAAGAAATTGGCCTCCCAAAAGATGATGGCGCCATTCTTCAAAAGTCAATTTGATGGCTAAAAGCTCCTTCTCGATCACGGCATAATTCCGTTCGCTCGACGTTAGTTTTCGGGAAAAATAAGCCACTGGGAATTCAACATCCGACTGCGGGTCCTTCTGTAGCAAAACTGATCCAACGGCGAAATTTGACGCATCTGCTTCCACAATGAATGGTCTACTTTGGTCAGGATGGTGTAGGATGGGAGAGGTGCTGAAGGCGTCCTTGAGACGTTCGAATGCATTAGTAGCTTCCTCATTCCACACAAACAACGTCTTACTGCTGGTTAAACTGGTTAAAGGTGCTGTGAGATTGGAAAAACCTGGTATAAAGCGCCTATAGAAATTGGCGAATCCAAGGAATCGCTGAAGGGCCTTCACATCGTTAGGTCGTTTCCATTCTTGAATAGCCCGTGACTTAGTTGGGTCCATCTGTATGCCAGAACGGCAAATCACGTACCCAAGAAACTCAATCTTGTCTTGATTGAAGAGACATTTCTCAGTCTTGGCGTACAAGTGGTTCTGACGTAAACGGTTGAGAACTTCTTTGACATGTATGATGTGTTCCTTCTCATTCTTTGAGAAAATCAGTGTATCATCTAGGTATACCCACACTGATATTCCGAATAAATCCGAAAATATTTCATCCATCAAACGCTGGAAAACAGCTGGGGCATTGCATAGTCCGAAAGTCATTACACGATATTCATAGTGCCCTAAGGGTGTCTTAAAAGCCGTTTTCCACTCGTCACCAGTCTTGATTCGTACCAGATGATATGCCCCTCTTAAGTCCAACTTAGTAAATATACAGGCAGAGTGCAAGGATTCCAGGATATCACGTATTAGAGGCAATGGATATCTGTCCTTCCGAGTAAGTTCGTTTAACTGCCGATAGTCCACACAGGGACGTAACGTACCCTCCTTTTTCTTGACGAAAAACAGCGGAAATACCGCAGGAGACTTGGAAGGGGTGATATACTGTTTCTGAAGGCAGTCATTTAGATATTCTTGTAAGGCTGTTCTTTCTTGTGGGGATAAGGAGTACACTCGTCCATGTGGAATCACAGAATCTGGCAACAGATCTATGGCACAATCAAAACTTCTATGAGGAGGTAGGGGAATGTCCCTAGGTTCCGAAAACACAGAGGAATAATCCGCATATTCAGAAGGTATGGTAGACAACAGGCATACACAAGATGTTCCATTCACCTCTGTCAGCGTGGCAATTGTAGATATCCCAACAGATAACCTTGCGGAGGAACAATCCAACAAACAACGATCCGAATTAAATGTCAATGTACGGGTTACCCAATTAACTTTAGGGTTGTGGTAAACCCAACACGATCGGATAAGACGGTGACTTAATCACATCCAAAGATATGTTTTCCAGATGTTCATTGATCCACAACTGCAGAACTCCGGTGTGATGTTGAATGGGACCAAAAGACAAAGGTGTCCCATCAATGACCTCAATTGGTGTAGCTTGCCTTTTCTTAAGTAGAGGGATCTGGTTCTTCTTGACGAACTCAACATCGATATAGTTGCCAGATGCACCACAATCTAGAAGACCCATGATTTCAGTTGACTTATCCTGCCACAGTACTTTAATTCGGAGTACCAAAAGGGCTGCGGGAGACATGGGCAGTAAGATCCCATCGGTATCCGGAAGGGCTGGTGTGAACGGTAGGCCTGTCATTGCCTTCCTTATACCTGACAGGCCTATTAGTTTTCCGACTTCCTGAGTGGTCGTAACTGACAAGTACCCAAATAGTGCCCGGAGGCACCGCAATATAGGCACAAGTTCAAGTCCCTTCGACGTTTCCTCTCTTTCGCGGACAAAGGTCCTCTGAGTGCCCCCAATTGCATGGGTTCCGGACCCGTTTCTGCTGTACTTGAAGCACCAGCAGGTGATGGAAAAGATCTGGAGTTCGGCCTCTCCAACCGACGTCTTTCCCCCTTCCGCTCAGCCAAACGGTGATCGATTCGAAGAACCTGTTCCAGAAGTACCTGTAAAGTATCCGGTTCTGGTATATGAAGAAATTCGTCTTTGTACTCCTCTCTCAGACCTCGCCGAAAAAGCGTCTTCTGTGTTACTTCTGGCCATTGAGAATCCGCCGCCAATTGACGGAACCGACCAATGTATGAGATCAGATCACTTGAACCCTGTTTTAGATCCATCAATTGGTTTTGTGCTGTGGCGGCCAAGTTAGGTGACTGGAATACTTCCAGAAACGCTTTCTCGAAGGCGGCAAAATCACCCAGTATTGGACTGTTTGCGGACACCAAAGGAGCTGCCCATGCAAGCGCATTTCCGGTTAGATTTCCTAGAATATACCCAATCTTTGCCTTCTCGTCGGTAAAATGGGAAGCCCGGAACAAAAAATGGATCCTGCAGTGGTTACAAAATTTGGCCACTCTTCTAGAATCCCCGTCGAACTTCATGGGTGTCGTCTGTGCCATGGCAGAATCAGCCTGGGTTGTGGTGCTAGTCCTATGCACCACCATCTGACGTAGAGTCTCGTTTTCTAGACGAAGTGCTGTCATTTCAGCCCTTAAAGACCTGATTTCGTCTCTCAGATCAGAGGTTTCCTCCATCTCTGAGTCTGAATCGGAGGTTAGGCGTCTCAATCTGTCAAGATGTGCGTCCCTAGGGCGCTGCGTACCTGTGTTTCCTGTAGGCTTGCGTGCCGGGGTCGCCAGGACGTTGCTTGTAGAACGAAAGATGAGAGGGTAACGCCAGGAACCGGCCCAGGTCCCGTCCTGATTGCAGGATTGAAAATGGGTCCGATTCCTGACGCCACGGATGAACACTTCCCTGGATTTACGTGGCGCCAGAACAGTGCGAGCACTGAACAGGGAAGGCCGGTAGATGTAGACAGCGAGCTTGAGTGCGTTGCTATGATTCTGCAGAATCCTTCTTGAAGATGTTGAGAGAAGCCAGCCGGGACTGTTGTATGGCAGCAATGGCAGACGGCAAGAGGGTACCGAACAAAGGCACCGAAGGCACTGGCACCCAGCACAAGGCAGAGGAGTATTCAGGTAAGGAAGGTGGTCAGGCAGGAGAGGGATAGGTGGTAAGGAGGAAAAACGAAGGGACCGGAGGTACCAGGCCAGGACCGGACAAAACCCAACCCAGGGGAGCAGACCCTCAACCAAGGAACCAAACCACCAGGGTGAGGGAAGGCCGGGCAAACTGGAAGGGAGCAAGGGAGGCAAGCGGGGAGACCAAGGAGAATAAGAAATTCCAGAAGCGAGCGGGAGGTCAGGACCAAACCGCGTTGAGACGCGGCGAGTACAGATCCGGAAGCTCCTTTATAGTGATTCGGCACTGAAGCGAGGCTTGACCCGCAATCCGAGTCGGCGCATGCGCGGAATCACGGTATTCGTGGGAACGAGGCTTGAACCACAAGCCCGTTCCCTGCCGCTTCCGCGTATGCACGCATGCACCCCAACTCGCCCGAAGCGGGCACGCACCCCAAATGAGCGATGAGCTCGGAGAATGCGCCCACGACCAAGGCAAAACCGCGGGTACAGCCGCCAGGCATCACCCCGCCCACGAGGACACGTCCGATCCCGATCCCGGGTGAGTGTCCTAACAATCTCGAAGCCTTGCGCAATGAGAAAAGAAGTGCTGAAGCAAATTGGAGAAATCACCCGTCAGCCCCAAACAAGGAAATATTCTTGAACGTCTCAAACAGCTATAAAACTGCCATTATACAGACAAAAAGTGACACAATGATAGAATTAACAAAGCTAACTCAAGCACGAAGGATCTATTCTTCATCCTCAGAAAGTTGGAATCCCCCATACCACCAGAAACGTGCACTAAAGACTCGACCTGGTGTACCAATATACAGAATGCACTTCTGAACAAAATATCCCTCCTTCAGAAAAAAATTTAAGCCATAAAAACTCAGCCTCAGGCAGGACTCGCAACTCCATAAACAGTCTGACTCTCCCTCCATCTGTCGCAGTCCATTCAAGTTTACCCCAGTCACTATCCATGAAGTTGAGGGTATAATAGCCAGCCTCAAACCATCACGATGCTTAGGGGATATCTGCCCTGCTACTATCATTAAAGAGGCAGCGAGGGACCTCGCACCTTTCATCACCACCCTTATAAATACTTAATTCGAAACCAGCACGGTCCCAACCAATCTGAAAGATGCATGGGTCCTCCCACTAATAAGAAAAACACCCTCAACACCAACATCCCAACCAACTACAGACCAATAACCACTGTACCTTTTCTACTGAACATCCATGACAGGGCAGCCTATTTACAAATACAGGAACATCTTGAATCAAATTATCTCCTCGGTCTGCGTCAATCCAGCTTCAGGCCTAGACATGGCACTGAATCAGCCTTACTAGATCTAAAAACTCAAATGGATGACCTAAAAGATCAAGGAAACCTTGCCCTCCTACTACTACTAAACTTATCTGCCGCCTTTTATGCAAACACCTCTCAACAGCAGCCCACTTTTCTGACAAAGCTCCCACCTGGATACAATCCTTCTTGCAGAACAGAACTATGAGGGTATTCGCACCAACAGCTGCAGCTGAACCTGCACCTGTCACGTGCGGAGTACCCCAAGGCTCATGCGTCTCCCTAACGCTCTACAACATTTTTACTGAGCCCCTCTCCGATGACCTGGACGATTTGGGTGTCACCTACACTAACTATGCAGATGACACCCAAATCCTCATCCCCATCACAGGTGACTATGACACCGACACAAAATTGCTTAACAAAATCTATCTAATTATTCAAGCTTGGATGGCCACACATGGCCTATGTCTCAATGATGACAAGACTGAGTTAATTCTCATCGGATCCCACTCCAAACTCAACAACTAGATAACCAATTTAAAGCCTTCAACATTGATGGCATCAATATAAAAATCTCCAAGGAAGTAAAAACACTTGGTATCTATCTCGACTCCTCACTGACCTTGCATAGACAAGACAACACTACAGCCTCTGCCACAGCTTACACCTGTAAACTAATCATTGCCTGCAGACCATTCTTGTCGACAGCTAGTTGCATCTCCTTGGCCACAGCACTTATCTTATCAAAACTAGATTATTGTAACGCCCTGAACCCAATAAGCAAAATGGAAAAAAAACTGCAAATACGTCAAAACAATGCACCAAGAACAGCGCTCAATATCCCCAGAACTCACCACATCTCTACAGTAAGACGCAACACCCACTGGCTTCCAGTCAATGACAGAATTACATTTAAAACGTTAGCACTCATGCATAAATGCCTCTCTAACGTAACACCGAAATACCTTGCTTGCAAATTCACAAGAAACCAACCTGATCGACCCACTAGATCGCTTCATACTGATTGCCTTAAGGTCCTGAGATACCAGCTCCAGAAATCAGGGGGCAGTAGCTTTTCGGTACTATATGCAAAATTATGGAACTCCTTGCCAGTTGCCAGAAGAACAGAACCTTCATAGTGGCGTTTCAGAAAGAATGCTAAATCTTGGCTCATCTCCCACGAGTTGCCTTAATGTTCTGCTAATCTTGACTTGTCTATACTATACGTGTAACACCTGTCTATTTATTGCTATGTACTTTTCTTCTTGTAACTTACCGTACTGTAATGTACTTGTCTTACTGTGTAACCAAAATAATGTGCCCAGATACCTAAGAGTTAGGTGCGCTTTATAAATATAAATAAATAAATTATAATAATGGCAGCAGAGAGAATACAGGGTCAAGAGGATGAAAGCGTGGAGAATTTCAACACAATAACGATTGTACAGATTATAGAGCTGCAAGGAGAGGGGCAGCAGGAAGAAAAAGATGAATGGATACAAAGTTGTTGTTCCCTTTCACCCTCCTATTTGATATGGAGGCAAAACAGCACAGGTAAAGCAGTGATGCCCAAAAGATTGTTAGGTGTAGCATTAGAACCGCTGCACTTTCCTGCCCATGTGTCTAAAGAAACAACTCAACAGAAATAAAAGAAGGGTGATATGTTCTGAATTTGCACGAGCGAGTGGCAGAGTTTATTGGAAATTGTGTGGTGTGTCAGCAGTTTTTGTCTGGTCATACTTTAAAAACTGTACGGGGGACATTTTGCCATGACCGGAAGGGCCCTTTCAGCACTTGCATATCGACTATGTAGATATGCAAGACAGATGTACCTTTTATAGGTACATGCTTGTTGTCGTCTGACCATATTCACGTTGGCTGGAGGCAGGTGTAACGCTCATCTGGTATCCACGGGGATGTCACTCAGCCTGTTCTGACCTCTTACGACCTCAAACCCTTCCCTGGAGTCTACTCGACTGGAGACTGGGCCTGAAACACAGGATTGGTAGAGTTTCACTCCCTATTGTCTCTGTGTGCTTGGACCCCTTCTTCTCCGGGGTCCAACCCTTCCCTTTGATCCACACCTCACCTTGTTTTCTTGGAAAGTGTGCTCTCCATCCTGCTTTCAGCGCAGGGGCGCGTTGATTGATGCGGGCTCGTTGCTGCCTAGTTACTTCACTGGCAAGTATCTGACAGGTAAGTATAATGAGTCTTTTGAACAGTTCTCTAACTTCGTTCCTTTCCTTCCTTAGATGATGGCCGGCGTTCGGGGATGGCGACGTGCTGCTGAGATGAGAAGCGCTGGAGGTGAGTGAGAGCACGATGCGCAATGCAACCACTTCGTATTTGTATTGAACTGAGTTCTTTTTCTGTGTCTTTTAGGTGCTGCAACGTTTTCAGCGTGGATGCCGGTTATGAATAAGAAATGCGGTGAGTAAGCACGGTATGCGGTGCCTCTAGATGTTTCCACGCTAACCTGGAGTGTCTTTTCCCTCTTGCAGATGGATGAGAAGTTCCGGAGACAGAGTACCCCCATAGCGGCTGGGATTCAGGTAAGCGTTTGAAGCTCGTACAGTCTTTAAAAATAAGCGAAGATTTGCTGAATGCTTACTAATGCCTTTTTTTCTGTTCTTTTCCCTTTTCCTTAGGAAGCGGCGTGCTGGGATGGGAATGACACCGCCGAAGATGCCCGCAGAACAGAAGGAGCGATGAATGATGGGCAGAAGCGCCGCAAGGCAAGGCTGTTCCTAATGGTGTTCTTGTTCTTGCAGGAGCTGAGCGCAGAAGAAAGATGCAGGCCTACTGGAGACCGATCCGAACACGGTGAGTGTCACGCTGCAGGTGCAGAAAACACAAAGCATGTTTCTCAGCCTGGGCGTGGTTTAAATAGTCTCTGGGTATCCCAGGTGTCTCTGGGCTGAACCACACCCAAAAGACTAGACTGCACATGCAGTTCTGGGAACCGAAATATGTGGTGGCATCCATCTTGTCCCCATCAATGCACCACAAGTCCAATCCCCAATGTTATCCTATGGGAGTGAGTGAGTCTGGTGCCACAAGCGCCAAGTCTGACTCCGAGTGGGTCTTTGGAGGGATGGAGAGGCCCTTGAGGGCCATGTAGGTGATCGTGGCCTGGCTCCAGCCTGACATCTTGGAGGGTTGGGGACATGAGGGGCAGGAATCATGACAGCGGGCCATGTGTAAAAACATTGCAAAGTCGGCTGCAAAGTTCCTAGTATGAGAGGTGTTTTCAAATTGGGGGCATCGCGATGAAATAAGGTCTTTTTAAAGAAATAACGCACCTCCTAGGAATAAAACACAGGCTATGCACAGTGTACCGGCCGCAAGTGAACAGATTTGTTGAGAGATTAAATGGCTTGCTTTTTTTAAACCCTCTTGTTATTGGTTTTACAACATATGAAACATTCCCCCAACTGACCCCCCTCACCCTACCGCTTCCCTCGGATCAACATCCGAGCAGTCCCTGGTCCATTCCTTCCATGGGCTGTTTGCCATAGTTCACTGCAGTGCCAATAGCTTTAGGCGCTGGGGGCACCATACAATGCGGTAGTCATCCTTGAGGAAAGCCAATGTTTCTCCCCAGTCATTTGCAAAATTATGCACATTGTTCTCCATAGAATAAGTTCCTCATTCTAAAGCCATGATTTCCCATATCTTCCGCAGACAGTCCTGCAGCGTGGGTACCTCTGCGCTTTTCCATCTCTGTGCTATTAAAGTCATTAGGATCACCCTCGCCTTCTCTCGAGGTCTGGGTTCTCTCCCTGCTGCGTCCTCTTTGATTCCTAATAGAATCTGTTCCGGAGGTCTGCTAGCCCCTGGTCCATAAGCCTGATCCTGCGCCCTCTGCACCTCCCTCCAGAATGACTCTATTTTCGGACATTTCCACCAGACATGTTCCATCGTGCCCTCCATCCCGCACCCCCTCCAGCAGCTACCTGACACCCCGGGTATATCCTGTGAAGGCGGGCTGGCATATAATGCCAGCCAAGTAAGATCTTGTACCATGCTTCTTGCAACTGGGAAGCAGCCCTTGCTATTTTAGGAATCTTCCTCCACAACCTTTCCCATTCTTCCTTTCCAATGTTCCTCCCCAGAATAATTTCCCACCTTCGCATGTACGTCCATTGTTGCCTCGGGGTTGCATTGCCTAAAACCTTATACAAGTTGGATATCATCCCCTTGGAGCCATCGTTAGTCAGAAGGAACTTTTCAAATTGTGTTGGGTTCCTGACCGCTGCTTCTTTAATCCTGTGATGCAATACCCAATGTCGTAATTGTGCATACCTTCCTTCACTGTGAATTCCCTTTTACATTCCTCAAACTAGCGTATTTCCTCCCCCTGAAACATGTGTGTCTCTCACACCCTCCTTCCTGCCATTGTTTAAATGCCCCCTTCTCCAGCCCGGGTGAATTCACCATTGTTGAAAATAGGTGTGAAGGGTGATGGAAAGGTCGTGATTCCCCTAGACACCACACATTTTTCCCAGTTGTCCGCCACTAATTTGGTGGTGGAGCTCTCATATAAATGCCTTGGCCTATGCTGTTTCGGTAGCCATAACACTTCTGCCAGCTTGTGATGCGCCACCAACCTGTCCATTTTCACCCACTGTTTGTCTTGCCTGTCTTCTCCCTCCCGGAGCCACTCTCAGATCACCCGTAGTTGCATAGCTTCATAGTACTGTTGGAAATTCGGCAGTGCTCGCTCTCCTTCCCTTCTAGGTGACATCAGCAGTTGTCTGCTTACTCTCGCCCTCTTTCCCTCCCAGATGAATTCATTAGTTAAGGCCTTATTTTCCCTGAAGAAACTTGTCGGTACTGCCTGCGGGATCGTTTGGAATAGGTACAACATTCACGGAAACGTCACCATTTTTACCAAGTACCTGTGTCCCCCCGGGCTCCATACAAAGGGGGTAGCTGCCCTCAGCGCGTCAGTCTCCCCTTTCCCCAGTGTTAGGTTCAGTAATTCTGATTTACCAGCGTTAACCTTCAGGCCTGAGACCGCGCCAAATTCCTCTAGCAGGGCTGTGCTTTCCCTGATGGACTCCATTGGTGTTGCCAATGTGAGCAACATATCGTCTGCAAATGCTGCCACCTTATGTTGCCCACCCCCCAAACGAGATGCCTCTTATCTCCTCTGATTTCCTTATTGCCCGTAAAAGAGGCTCTAGATAGATTGCGTATAAAATGGGCGACAAAGGACACTCTTGCTTCGTGCCCCTGCTCAGCCGGAGGGGTCTGGACATAACCCCATTCACTGCCACTCTTGCTGACAGCGCATGATAATTGGCCCGGACCATTTGCAGGAAGTCCCCATCAAGGCCCATGTTTTGCATGACCCGAAATAAAAAAGACCACTCCACGCGGTCAAACGCTTTTTCCCTGTCTAGCGCCAGGAGGACCACAGGAGTGTCAGTTTTTTGTACCTTTTCCAATAAATGGGCCACCCTCCTATTGTTGTCGGCTGTTTGCCTCCCTCTCATAAATCCCGCCTGATGTGGATGGATCAGGTCCGGAAGGTGGTCCTCCAACCTGTTTGCCAATACCTTCGTATATATTTTAACATCTGCATTTATCAGTGCAATAGGTCTGTAAAATGTTCTCTCTTCCAGACCTTTATTAGGTTTAAGAATGAGGGTTAGTCTCGCCTCTTCCATAGATGGGGTAATTCTACCGGTGGACCTAAATGTATTGAAAAGGTAGGTCAAGTGCGGGGTAAGTTCGTTTACAAATGTTTTATAAAATGCTGCGGTATAGCCATCTGGGCTAGGGGCTTTGTTCGGTGGTAGTTTGGCTATAACTCTCTTTACTTCCGCCTCTGTGATCTCCTAGCTGAGGGCCTCCCGCACCTCCCTCCCGATCCTGCGTACCGTCACCCTGCCCAGGAATTCTGTCTGTAGGAGAGTTTGGGGGTTGTGAGTTGAGTATAGGGATTCATAACATTTTGCTAGTGTTTCTTGAATGTCCCCTGACCGTGTAACCCGTTCCCCTGTTTCCGTTTTCAAGGCTGTTATTGCATTTCTCCATTTCACCCCCCTCAGAAGATGCGCCAGTGGCGCGTCCTCCTTTTTTGCTTTGGCGTAATATTTTTGACAGACGGTGAGTAATGCCCCTTCTGCTCTATGTGTACGGAGGACCTCCAGCTGCCCCAGCGACCGCCTATATTCACTCATTGACAACCTGGTTGGAGTCGTTCCCGCCCGCTGTCTCGCCGCCTCCACTTCCGCCTCTAGATTTGCCTCCAGTGCCCGCAGTTGCTTAACCCTCTGTGCCTTTGCCGCTATCAGTTCCCCCCTAAGCATTGCCTTAAAGGCAACCCATCTTGTATCTTCCCCCGTCCCCCCCTCCTATTGGTCTCGAAAAACCCTTAATTTTTCCTTCTATCTCTTCTCTTATTACTGGGTCTCGTAGTAGGTGTTTTGGGTATTTCCATCCCCAGACCCCCCTTTCCCTGGACCCTAGGTCCATTTGAACAGAGACGATATTGTAGTCCGCTATCCCAATAGGGCCCGCC
The DNA here is from genome assembly GCF_040938575.1 of Ambystoma mexicanum. NCBI lineage: Eukaryota > Metazoa > Chordata > Amphibia > Caudata > Ambystomatidae > Ambystoma > Ambystoma mexicanum. The sequence goes on along the minus strand of NC_090938.1, from coordinate 701,693,236 downwards.
TGCACCTCCCGGATCCGTCCCACCAAACCCGTTGACACCTAGATATAATCTATTCTAGATTGTGATCTGTGGACTCCAGATAGGAAAGTGTAGCCCTCCTCGTCCCCCACCAGCTCTCTCCAGGTGTCCCGCAATCCCGCCCTCTCAATCCTCCCCCTGAGTTCCACCGACATCACTGCTCCTACTTCCCTCCTGGAGCTCCCTATTCTATCATGCCCCCTGTCCCACGCTATATTAAGATCGCCCATCACGATTATCGGGCCCCTCGCGTTATCCTCCAACACCCCTAAAAAGCGTTTCAGAATTTGCTCCTGGCCCGGGTTCGGTGCATACACTACCACTATGGTGTAGGGGAGATCCTGATAGGTTCCCCCAACTATGATATACCTGCCCTCTTTGTCTCTTAAGGTTTCAAGGACGCTGAAGTCCAACATGTTTTTGATGGCTAGGGCCACTCCTCCCGTTTTGTTCTTTGCTGAGGCATGCAGTATCTGATCAAACCCCCGGAGCCTTAGACGCCCCTGGTCTTTATGCATGAGGTGTGTTTCTTGCAACCCCAGGACATCCGGCCCCACTTTCCTTGTGAATTGTTCCAATTTTTCCCCCTTAGAGGGGAATTCAGTTCCCTGACATTATGGGTCAACCACTTGAATGCTTATTGATTTGAGCATATCCCTCGTCAGCTGATGGCCCCGCCTTCCCATTCTCTGAAATGTCCCCCCGCACCTCCTTTGCTCAATTCCTTCTTTGTCCCTCCCCTTAATGCTCCTTTCCGTTGCTCCACCCCCCCAGTTTGCCCCCCCTCTGAACCCCCTTCCCCTTCTGGGAGTACATGCCCTTCCTGCTTCTCCTCCACACCATCTTCAGGCATCCCCGCCCTTTCTAATTCCAGGATGTTTGTTCTCTCTCCCCTGTCCTGTTACCTTCTTCCGAGGCCCACCACCCCTATGATATTTCTTGATTAGGGGATCTCTTTTTCCCCTGTTCTATCTGCCTCCACTACCTCCTGTTCTTTTTCCTTCCGGTGGGGTCTGCCCGCTCTCTCGCCTCTTCTCCTTTTTTCACCCACTGTGGTCCATTCCCAGGGTCTCGGACTTGGCCTGGATTCTGTGGCCTTTGCTCCTATTGTTGTACACTCCTCGTCTAAATCCAAATGCATGATGTCCGTTCCCTCTTGTACCGACATGATTCGCTTCTGATTCCCTTCCTAGTCAAACACCAAGCCAAATGGGAAGGTCCATTTATATCATGCACCTCACTCATTGAGTGCTTTTATTACTGGGGCCACCTGTCTTCTCTTTACAAGCGTACTATTAGCCAGGTCTTGATACAGCGCTATTTGTTGCCCTTGGAACATGATGGGTTCCCGCTTTCTTGCTTCCTGGAGGACTTTCTTCTTCTGCGCATATCTACTGAAGGCTGCAAGTACATCCCTCGGTCGTGCCCCCCCCTTTTACCATCCTACCTACTCAGTGAATGCAGTCTAATTCTGTAGCATCTGGGGACTCCTCACCCAAAATCTCAGCAAACATTTTCAGAACTTTTTGCTTGAGTTCTCCATCCGAGACCGACTCCGGAAGCATCTTCACTCTTATGTTGATCCTGCGGGATCTATTTTCCATGTCCTCCATTTGGATTTCCAAATTTCACGTGGTGGTGTCTAAGCGTTCTATGGCCTCACTGTTAGCTGTTGTCTCCTTGCCCACCTCCTGCAGGCCTCTTTCCAAAATGTCAGTTCTTTCACCCAGCTGACTCCTGTCCTGCCGAATTTCCCCCAGCGCTGAGGTCAGATCTGACCTTAGTAGTTGAAATTGCTCTTGAAAGGTCTTAGCCAGGTTGTCCTGCAGTGCTAACATGTCTCCCCTGTGGTCCTCTCTGGATAAGGGTGCGGGGGGGGGGGGATCTGCGTGCTCCGGAGTACTACTTCCATTCATTCCTTCTGAAGTCTGTCCGGGCGGGGCCCTCACTTCTTGCGCTGGCCATATGCTTGGTAGGGTGCCAGGTGCGTCGCCCTGGGCCTGTGTCGCCCTAACACCTCTCCCCTTGTTTTTTTGGACATGATACTGCAATCTGTGTGGGCCTCTAAGTGGGTTCCCAAGCAGTGTCCCGCAAAGTTCCCCCTTGGTTGGTCTCAGGACTTGTAGCGGTTGCCCCCTCTTCCTGCCACCTACAGCAGTGTGACTGAGCTCTTTTTGCTGTTAAGGACAGGTCTCCCGAACGGCCCGATTATGCCTGAAGGCAAGCTCTGTTGAGGTCTGTTTATGGGTTGGTGATGGGTGATAAAACACTAATTGAGAGCGGACCGAAATGATGGAGCCTCAGGGCACTCTCCCCAACCCACCCTCCTCCTCCTCCCCGCTGGGAGCCAGCGGGTATTCTTCATGGGCCCCCACTCCCTCTGCACCTGTGTTGTTGGGCTAGATCTGAGGCCCCTGCGTGCATCCTCCGGGCCCCTCCTTCAATATGGGAGCTGCCTTGGTCCTCTTCACTCGCCTCTAGTTGCTTCAGGGTCGGGGAGGAGGGACCATCTCCCGAGCCTACGCACCCCCTTTGGGGACTCTTCTCTCCCTTCTTGGGCTCCCCCAGTCTCCAAGCCCCCAGCTCCCGGGCTACCTCAATGCATGGTCCTGGGACTCTGCACTCACTGCCTCTCTGTCACAGCCGTCCCAGTGTCCTCTAGCCTCCCACGTCGCTGCCAGCCTCTGCTGGTGCCCACTCGGGGCAGGGAAGGACAAAAGTCTGGTCGGCGCCCACAGTGCCTCCAACCCAGTCTCCAGCCCACTCCGATGTCCGTAGGAGGAGCGGAAGACAGGTGGTCAGCTGGCGCACACTGCTCGCTCTACTAAAATTCAAATCAGCGGGGGTCCGCCTCGCTCGTTCCGCTGACTCCTGGGGCACTTCCCCCTCCAGCGCGTGGAAAGGCCACCTGTCGCCCGGCCGCGATCTCCGCGGCTTCTCAGCCGTCTGCCAGGGTCCACCGCTCACAGGGTTGCCAGGGCGCTCCGTCTGCCTCTGCCAAAACAATCGGCACTGTGTAACCCTATCCCGCGGGTGCTGACGCGGTCTTTCGGGGGCTCCTTCTCCCAGTGGGGGGGTCTCCACCCCACTACCCCATGCTGCGGGGTGTGGGTGCCCCCCTCCCTCTCTGGAATCTGCCGGTGTGCCCCTGCTCCCAAAGCAGGGCCCTTATCCTCCTTTCTAGGGGATTCGGCTCCCTTATGGATGCCCCTCCGCCGTGGGGGTCCCTCCGATGCTTCCTGTGTCAGATGTTAGCCCGCTGTCGGGGTGGTGGGCCCTCAATTGCTGTGGGGTCTGGGGAACGCCATCAGCACGTCTACTCTGTGCTGGCGGCCATCTTGGAATCTAAATGGCTTGCTTAACGCACTCTTAGCAAACCTCATCGCAGCAATGTACAAAAACTGGCTTAATTGCTTCCCAATGGTGCTTTTTGCCCTTCGTAACTCTCCTGGTGCGGATCACTATTTGACTCTGCACTAAATTTTAACTGGCAGGAGGATGCATGCGCCTATTCCTCCTCCACATTCAATTTCGGATGCAACTAGCATGGCAGAGGTTTTGGGGGAAGAGCTACAAATGTACCTAACTGAAATGACAACTGCTGTCAAATACATTTCCCGCCAGGTTTTACGTTCAACAAGTCGGCCGACTAACATTGAAGAATATACAAGTGCACACAGAGAGAAACAATTGCCACAAGCACAGCTTCTCTACCCGGGGGACAGAGTACTCGTCCGTAATGTCATATGGAGGTGGCAGGAGCCAAGGTTCACTGGCCCTTACGAAGTATTGCATGCAACACCCACAGCTGTGAAGATAAAAGAACGGAAGGCATGGATACACGCTTCTGGCATCCGCAAGGTCAACAGCAGCACCACCAAGGAAGAGGAAGAGTGAAAGGCAACTTGATGGGAAGTATAATGCATTTTTCATTGACATTTTTTACAGCTATCAGACTTTACCGAAAACTCACAGAGAGAGAAGGAGGTGGGCAAGACACAAGTGGGGGGAATGGAAGAAGATACACATATGATGTGAAAAATATAGGAATAGGATAGCTTTATCTCTTTCTTGTTTCTCTTTTCATCATCTTCTACTATATAAAGAAAGCAGGGGTGCGCCTGCCGACAATAGAAAAGAGACACACACTAAGTGCAGCATATTAAGCACTGGGAAGTTCTATGATTCCATTGGGGGGGAGACACAGCATCTGGGAACGTGTGGCATATCGAAATGAAAAGGGTGGGATGAGAGAGCACTAATGGCAGTTGGTATGTGGGCTCGCTAATCCCATACAATACAGGATCACCAAAACAATTCTTGCCACAAGAAGTATCAGCAGAAAAGGGGGATGTCTGATGCACTTGTCCTTATGCAGAACTTGGTGCTTGTTTCAGGGGCACACAGTAGAAGTGCAATGGATAGACAGAGGGGATGAGGTGTAGGCAGATAATTATATACAGCTTGATAGCATGGCCAGAGAGAAGGCAACAAAACATGTAGTACTGGAATATAGGATAGAAGGGGCGCAAAGTGGGGAACAATTGACTACTGCCCACAGGACAATATATTGCAAAACCTCAACAGGACATGATACCTTGTGGTGCTACTCCAGAACCCTGATGCGGATAAGGGGTTCAGTGTTTCACAATGGTAAGTGGGAAAGGGGGATGGCGCAGTGCCGCGCAGAAGGGCTGGTGGGATATGAAGAAGGGGCGGTAAAGAAAATAAATAACGAATGGAGAAGAATATGGGATGTCAACATACATGCTTTGACATGGATAGATGAAAAACACTGCCTAGTATATATAAACCCACTCACAAAGCGTTCCTTGTGTTTCAGAGCAACTGGGACGATTGTACTGGGGGTGGACACCCGCTGCGAGAGGACAATGAGCATCTCAGCATTGCAGAAAGTGACGGCAGGGATGGTGGGCTACTGGTGGACCTGTGGATCTAAAGCTTATGCCTAGTTGCCTTCAGATTGGGGAGGGGTATGCACATTTGTGACCCTCCACAATGCTGCATTGGTCATGCCCCGCGTGGACCTGTTACCTTTCAATGAACTTTCTACATCACAGCAGGAGAATAAAGGAAAAGAGCAGAAGGAGGCGAGAGACCAGCCAAAGCCAGTGGCAAGAAAGAAATAAGCAGCAACTACATATCTGCCGAGTCAGCACAGAGTTTGGACGCAATCCCACAGCACTTAAAACTTTTTAACAAAGCATCAGTTTTCTTCACATCCCTCCTACTTCCTGGGGTACAAGCAAACACCAATGCCAAATGGCCGCAGATTACCCGCTACGAGGTGCGACAGTTGGCAAACGAAAAAGACTGAACGCAGTGCGGGAGGAGCTCTGTGCCCTGCGCCTGGTGATCCTGCAAATTTGATTTAATGGCTGCCATGGAGGGTGGGGTCTGCTATAAAATTGAGAGCAGCTGTTGCACTGCAGTACTGCAGTACCCGCCAACGATGCTGTCAATGGAACTCTCACGTAGGCTGTCAAGGAGATACGTACATTACATGGAAAAATTATAAAAGAAACACATGATACCACCTCAGCCAATTGGCTGGACTCACTATTTTCCTGGGCACCAGAATGGCTGGCAGCTATGTTAAAAATAACTGTGCCTGCGCTCAACGTGATGCTCGTCGCCTTTTGTTTCATATGGTGGATCATCAAAACATCCAATTGTCATAAGGGAAAAGAACGGTACATAATGCCTGCTAATAAAATTGATGATGATGATGATAGCGGACTAGAGAGGCAGCCTCCCAGGGTGAATGAGGGGGAGGGCAGAGTGCATTCGGTTTTTGCAGTACCCCCACGAAATGCAGAAGACTATGATGCTTTTTGGGTAGCATGTTCACTAGCTGGAAAGGATTTTCTAATAATTCACCACCAGACAGGGGGGGGGCGTACCTACCAATTGTGGGAATAAGGGGGATGGACTGTGACACCTCCTGGGGGGAAGCAAGGGTCTCTGGAAGCTGTAGCCAGGTCCAAGGACCAGGCATGGAAGGGAACAAGGGGGTGGACACTTTGTATATAACACAACATGGATACAAGTGGTAAGTGATACAAATGTAAGTGGTGAAACCACAGGTAAGCACTCACCATGTGCCGTCGCAGGTATGCTACACCTCGTAGGCCCGCTTTGAGCGCATGGCCCGTGCACCCCGACTGAGGGAGGGGGGAAGCTGAATTCAGGCTGCCTGTCCCCAGCAGACTGCAGTTGCTGGGAACAGCTCTGGATGATTTAATCAAGGCCGGCGAGCCAGTCCCATGGCTACTCGTGGGAGCAGGGGAAATCGCCCTGACCCAGAGAGGCACTCACTTGGCACCAAGGCGCTTTCAAATCACTCCTTGGCCAGCGGGTATGGGAACAGGAATGTGGGCTGGTGGGGCGCTCCAGAAAGAGCCAATCAGACTGTACGTTTTGGTGTCCTTGGAAAGTAACACGCCCTCAGAGTGTCCACAACAGTGTTTACGAAGGTTACTATCTCACAGGTGCCGTGTGAATGTCTCCCTTCTCACTACTGCTAACAGCTCTTAATTACTTGTGGATCAGCCAGACTTGAAGAAACAAAGTTCGCTTTATATTTAAAAAATGACAACCAGTAAATTAAAAATAAAATGCCGCTCCTCTGGCAATCTGCCACCCTAGGCCTAGTCGGCCTAGTTGTAAATACGTCTAAGAATGGTAGCACTAGACACCTAAAGACTTAGACACATAGAGACCTAGAGGGAGAGTGGCAAAGGGGGATATACAGACAGGGAAGGGTGAAGCAAGAGCATGAGAGAGACAGAGACCGTCTCAAAGAGACATACAGAGAGTGAAGGGCGATAAGCGAGGTCTAGAAGTACATCGAGACAGAGGGAGAAGCATACACAGAGGGGTGATGAGAGAGACCTAGCGAGAGATCATGTCAAGAGGAGATATGCAGACTGGAGTAGGTTATGAGAGAAACTTCTAGGGAGAGGGAGACTGCCATGGTGGACATACAAACAGCAAAGGGTCAGTGAAGAGTAAGAGAGAAAGTGAGAGAGAGAAACTGTTATGAAGAGACTTTCAGACAGGGGAGGATGATGCAGGAGACTTGCGGAGAAGGGTTAGTGAATCATGCAGAGAAAAACCCAGACCGGTGGGTCATCCGGAAGATCAAGAAAGATGATACACAAGGATATCCATGGGAGAGAGACCTGCGTCCTGATGGACACCTCGTGGGAAGAAAAGACTTGCAAAAAGGCAGAGAGCAAATTGGAGACTCCCAGGAAGCAGCAATGGGGCACCAAAGGAGATGTAGTACCAGATTAACAGGGAGGGATTGTGAAAGACTCACAGATAGAGACTGCAAAAGTGGGACTACTGGCATTGATACACCAGGCATCCGTCATGTGACTGACGCAGTGGTGTGCAAACGAGGTTTGCCGGCAGACCGCCTGCTCAGACACTCCAGCGTGCAACAGAGCAATGCAGCATGCCGTCTGCAATGTAGAGAATATCTTTTGTGCCTGATCCCTGGACGGAGCAAGTACCCAAACTACCACTCTCCACCAGCTGCTCTCATGATAAATGCTTCCTCTAAGGCCAGATACCTGTCAACTCACGGCTGATGGCCGGTGGCACCGCACATAGAATCCGTTCACTCACCTGCCAATCCTGTTGCCTGTCCATAGGCGTCAATGGAGCTCTCACCTGCAAAAACAAAATCCCCTTCTTTCACCCGCATTGGCAACTCAAAAGGTTGACTGGTTTGCATCCTGAAGGGGCCTTTGGGAGTTTGTTCAGCACCAAGTATCAATGTTTCATTGCCGCCAATTTGGAAGAAGTACCCCAGAGCCATCACCTCTTCCAGGCGAGATGGAATGTACCACTCCTGCGCTACCATGCCTACGCATACCATATAGACTAGCAGTACCATGGATACAATGGTTGCCCTTATTAGAGTTGTATGTGGAGACAGGGGGCACTGATTTTTTTTAACAGAGAAAGATAGCCATGCTTCTCAGTGCCCTCGGTGTGGATGGAGAGTGCAAGTTTGCTGTCCTTAAGGAAGACCCTCCCCAAGGTGCAGCAGGCGATGAAACGGTCTGCTTAGAGGAAATACGTTAACTTGCTTGCTGTATCCAAAACAAGCAGAAAGTGGTATTGCACAAAATAAGTGTTATGCCAGAGCTCACGATCCCAACAAGCCTTAGAGGACCATACATGGCTCTTTTATGCGACGTCCCAAATCAGACTGACTTCATAATTAGAGACATGCTACTAGTGCACACCAACAACCACCATTTTGAGGCGACAGGTATTCATGTGAAAGCCATTTCATTGGATAAAGCTCTGCAGATAGCAAGATCCTTAGAAGAAACACTGGTCAGAGCGAAAGATTATGCAACAGCGACCCACGACGCTGTGCTGCATACCACAGCTCAACGCATGGCTCAAATGTTGGATGCGTCCTTTCTCGTACTGCGGACTTTAGAGAAGCCATCATATCAGTGGGGCGGAAATGAAAACCACTTGGCAAATGGTTGTGCCTCCCCACAAAATCCAGAGAAGGCATTCCACCAACCTTTACAACCAGAAATCCATTGCACCAATGGAAAACAATGACACTGATGCCAGTTAACCCCGTGAAGAAACGTCAACCATTTTGGGCTTGATATAGCCCTAAAAAAGAAGGACAAAGCCACATTGCATTGTCAGAGTCAACGGGAATCCAGTTCATCTCAATACCTAGGCTGTGATGGTCGGGGGGGCCGCGGTGTCAGGAGGGCCCCTCCGGTGTATGTGGCCTGCGCGCAGCAACGCCGCGCAGGAACAGACACGGAAGCGTCTGCTCGTTCCGGCGCTCCGGCTCCAACTGCCGGGCGCCGCCTTTATTCTTAACTGCGCATGCGCCGGCTTGCAAGCCGCGCATGCGCCTTCGGTGTACTACGTACACAACATCCCTCCTTTTCCCCCTCAAACGACAAAACATTAAACATGGGGCCAACGTGGCACAAACATTGTATACTTAACAGACTTTTGTTGCTCAGGTCGCTGAGTCCATGATAAAGTCTTGGAACCTTTGTGGAGGGCGGCGCCCCTCTCTGCGGGGGTACCTGGGCGGTCCCATTTCGACATTCTCTGGTTCCGCATGGTCTCCGGGAGTGTCAACGTCCTCCGGTGGCGCATCTGCCGCTTGCCTTTGGCCAGGGTCCGGTTCCTCTCCAGAGGTTGCTGGTCCTATGCGTTTGAAGAAGGACGCGTTTCTGGTCACGGTCCCACGCGCGTTCGCCGCTGTGACCATGGATCCCTTGACGTGGGTGACACCCATCGGGTGTGTCTCATATGTCATTGAGAGTTTCCCCTCTGGCTTCCTGTTTCGGACCAGGACGGTGTCTCCTACCGCTATCTCTTTTTCCGGCAGCCTCCGCCTCATTGTCTCCTTTTCGTTCCTCGCTGCCCTGTCCGCTGCCACTTGTGTGTCATCAATCACCCCCGGACGTCGCTCACCTGCTTCCGGTATCAGCCCTCTTGGTATGCGCTTGAATAGGGCTTCGGCGGGCGCGATTCCGGTGGACTGATGTGGGGTGGACCTGTACTCACGGAGGAATTCGATCAGATTATGGCGCAGGTCTTCCCCTCCATTGACGGAGATGCGAAAAATTTTATTAAGTGTCCGCATGAACCGTTCAACCTCTCCATTGGCTCTTGGCCACAGTGGGGTCACTTTACGGTGTTTGATGCCACGTTCAGCGCAGTATCTGGCAAAACGCTGCCCTTGGAAAGGAGCGCCGTTGTCAGAGCAGATCTCGAGCGGGAAGCCGTGGGTGGCGAAAATTTTGTCCATGGCCAGGATGGTGTGATCGCTGGCGGTGGATTCTACGAGCTCCACCTCGGGGTACCTTGACCACTGGTCTGTCACCACTATGAAGTGTAGGCCTCTGCCGGTCGAACCGAAGTCTGCGTGGACGGTACCCCACGGCACGTCGCTCCGTGGCATGGCTTGGATGGGTGGGCTCTTTTCTGCCGGACTCGCAGCTTGGCAAGGTATGCATGCCTTTACGAACTCGGTCACTCGGTGTTCTAGGTCGGGGAACCAGACTTTCAGCCTCAGGCGCGCCTTCATCTTGGCCATGCCTTGATGGCCCGTGTGGGCTAGCTGGAGGACTCTTGTGACCAGGGATCTGGGGATCACGATCTGGTCTCCCCGCAGTAGTAGGCCGCATTGCCCCTCGTGCCACCTGACTCGATAGACGCTGCCTGCCCCTCTCCACCCTGGGACAGCTGTACCCCTCTTCTGTGCCCCTCTGTATCTTACCATCCACTGTATTTTTGTTATTTTGTTACCACTGAAAAGCACTTGGTTATGCATCTGTAATGTTGTACATCTCTGTAAAGCGCTCTGTTGCTTCTCGAAGCTAGGTCCGCACTCAATAAATATCATAATAATAGTAATGGATCTGAATGAAGGCAGACTCAGGCTCTGACCTCATGGTTATACCAGTAGACACGAACAAGGAAATAGTCTGTAAAATGCAAATCATGGTCAAGAAGGCACATTTTGAGCCCACAGCATATGGAGGGACACCTGTAAAAATATTCATTGTGAAGGTTGCCATTTACAATTTAAAGGTTGTGCAGCACATACCAAAGTGTACGTTGCGAAGCATGGACCAGCATTTTTGGGATGGCACGTTCAGGTGAAACTCTACATAGTGTTCGAAGCACAGCAGTAAAGAGCAAGTACTTTGCCTAGACAACCCCAAATGGGAAGACATAGTGGATCGAAACAAGACCCTGTTCACAGCAACTTTAGGGTGCAGAGAAGTTGATTTGCAAAATTCAATTATGTTCAGCAGCAGTTCCGGTCGAGCACAATGTCCGCCCGGTCCTAGCAGTTAGGAAAGATTTCTTTAATGTGTAATTCCCCCTCCATTTATAGACCCCCCCAAACTTTTTGCTTGGCTAACTGTAAGGAAGGCATGGTATCATGAATGAAGACCGACCCAAATGATGCACAGTTCAAGGGTGTTTATTTAGCAAAGATGGGGTGGTAGAACGCCTATCTAGCCCTATATCTAAGTATGGGAGCAAGCTCAACCATCAACTAATAAAATAACGCAGTCCTAGTCATTTCTGTCAAAATAAAGTGGCCTATACTAAAGAAACCTATTGCCAATCCTTCCGCTATAACAAATGTGTGCAGGAAGAAAGTGTACGCAAAAGAAATCAGGGTTCATGAAAGTGTGTATCAGAATGACTGAACAGTGGGGTTTCCTCACCCACGTGTTCAGTACGGGACAAGGTGGTACACTAGGCCTTTGGAACACTCTCTGGCTTCTGCGACTCAAGGATGCAGGTCAGGACATAAGCCAGGGCCTTCCGCGACAAAGTCTCTTTCCAAAACAAAGTCTCTCATTCACAGAATGCTAGCGCACACACAAACACAGTTCCTTCTCCTTAGGATCTAAAAGTTCTCAAGGCTCAGGTTCACAGTTTATACCGGGTCTCCCTCGGCCAGGCTTTGACCCTTTTTAAACACAATGTTCGTTTACATGTCTCTCTCCGTCGGGCTCGGACCTCTTTCAACAAGAAGAACTTGATTCCACGTAGGTCTCCTTCAGCCGGGCTCGGACCTCGTAATCACAACACTGGTAGGGGTTTCCCGCCCCTAAACTTCCAATCCCTTCAATTCACAGTTTCTCACAGTGTTCGTCTAAACAGAGACTTTCGATTGGGCACTTTCACTATGCCAGACTACAGCATCTATCCACAGTTCACAAGTTATAGGCAAAGTGCAAATGTCGTTGTGGTTGTTTTTCAACTACATGTCCCACAATGCACCTTTCCTTATGATTAAATAGTGGATTTCATGCTCACAAGAAAATTTCCTATATTTCAGACAAGTTCCCGCTTCAGCATAACACGCGTGTCTGGTTTCCCCTCACTCAGAAACTTACCGGCCATGCAATTCTGTTGAGAAAAGACTTGTGCTTTCAGATCTGAGGTCAGGGTCTTGCCACCTGCCCATCTGTCTCTATGGGGATCAACATCCACCCAGGGAAAGCCACACTGACCTGTATCTGGCCTGCTGCAAGCAGCTCTCCTGGTTTTTTGTCTCTCTCTCTAGGCTGCAAGCTTCCAGCCACACCGGGCCAGCGTTCAGGCATCTCGCTTTTCCTTGGCCCAAGTAGCAAATGGGGCTGGGATTCAGACGGGATTCCCTGCTGGACTCAGCCACCCTTCAATTCTCCCAACTGCTGCTCCCTATTCTGCCAGGAATTCCACCTTTTATACAACTGGGTTTCTTTAGCAGGCTGCAGTTGTGAGTTCTTGGCTGGGTCTGCCTGTCCTTGCCTGACTCTATTAGTGGGACAGTCCACTATTAGAATGGGGCAATCTGTCTTCTGTCTCTCTGTGTGGTTTTGAGTAATCTTTATTCTTCTTAGTCGCCTCTTCTTCTTAGGGATTTTCAGAAATTGGGGAGGGGAAGTTGTGATGGAAAAATTGTCCTTTAAAGGCATGGGTGTGATTGTGATTGAGTGCTTGACCCGGCTTGGTCTCAGTGGGGCAGGGCCACTGCATATTACTAACGGTATTCTTTCTATTTGTAGTACATGGGTAAACCAGTGGGGTAAGGGAATAATGGGAGTTGTAGTTTCCTGTTGTGACGGTAGATAGCTTGTGTACAGACACGTCAGAAAAGGAGGGATGTATTAAATGTCCTCTGCGTTTAGAATGGGGGGACTTGGTTATTTTTAAGGGTCAAAAGATGGTTTGATTTCCCATGGTGTTTTCTCTTTCCCTTTTCTAAGTCAAAGAGTTGGGGTGCAACAGGATTCTGCTGACAATATCCTCCAAAGACAGAGAGGATATTGGGTAGAGGCTTGTCGGACAAAAGGAGGGAATACCACGTCTCACCTGAGGGCGTTCCTCCAACAGTCCCCTAGGACGCCCTGTCCAGGTGATCCTCCCGCACTGGTCCACCCCCAGGGTCTGGTTCCAAAGGCAATGGTCGAGCCCTGGCCACCTGAACAAAGAACCCCAGAGGTCTATATGTGAAACCACCGTCAGGTTTCTCACATGACCTAACCTGACTTTTTCCACTGGATCACAGCCTTCAGCTGCGCTGCTCTGAGCTTTTGCTAATTTGTTATGGGGAAACTGACATGTCCCTCAGACTTTCAGTACTGGGAAACTATGTTTCACATAGTCTTTGACTGTGTTATCATTTCTTGGTAACTTTCTATCAGTGCACAAAGTACCTTACAGTACCATGGGCTGGGGTCCTTTTTGTTTTATGACTCTAGACACCCTTAAAGGATTTTTTGGTGATTGCACAAGTGTGCCTAAGATGAAGTGGTGGCAGCAGTTTACTTTAATAGTGTTTTTACATCTTTTAGACTAACCATATCACGATTACTGCGTTTGGCCCAGGACTGTGGCCAGTGCCAAAAATGGCTGTGCCACAAAGTCTTTTGTTGTGCCCTTTGGCCATTTTGTCCCTTTGCCTTGCCCAAGGTCAAGCTGACCCGGGACCTCCTTATTTGGACATGCAGCCTCTCGCAGGCTTCTGCATGCCTTGTGTGCCCAGGAAGCGGGTTGGGACTGTCTGGTCCCAATCCACATATTGGTGCCAGGATGACTGGTGTGCCTGAGTGACTGGGACAACCATGGACCGTGATTTGTCCACACCTGGTGTGCTTGAAAGAGAGCAGATCTTCCATTGGTTATCTCTGAATTTGGCATGAAGCTAATTCTGGATAAGAGAAGGGGCTCTGCATCCATTCCAGGTCGATCAACTGAAGTTCTATCTGAACTACAGCAGGAGCCAAGTATCCTGAAATGCTGAATCAGACCTGTGGAACCCCCAGAGACGTGCTGGAAGGTTTAGTAACCTGAGCCTGCTGTTGTCCCATCGGACCCCTGTTTTTGCTCAGTCACTGAAGATCTGCAAGGGCGCCCTTTGGAGTAGTGGGAACAACTACTCTCGGAAACCCTCTGATTACCTACCGAAAGAGCCCTCTTGGAAGTGTTCCTGGACCGCTCAGTGAACTGACTAGCTCAAACCCTGGGTATCGCAAAAGAGCGCCTCTGGGTCACGAGTTAACAGAGTGCGCAACGCCACAACCTTTGTGGTCCCTGCGTCACTACCTCATGGTGATGGTCACTTTGGGTCCCTTCCTCACCTGCCCTCTGGTGTCCTGAGATGGGCTGCACTGGAATTATCTTCCTCTCTTCTTCGGGAGCTGAGAAAAGGCTACTGTTCCACCACGGACGATCGGTCTGTCCCGCAGCCGCTGAAAGCCGGGATGAACGTACAACTGCAGAAAGTGAACCTACAAGTGACCTGGACTTAACTGACAAAGTTTGGTCTGGACTGTGCCGAGGGTCGGTGAGTACTTGCAACACTTACCGATGGTGCCCTGGCACAACCGGTGTCTTTTACGCATTAGAATCCCTAAAAAGATACTCACCTTAGCTGGGCTAGCCTGCGCTCCCTAGCTATTCCCGAAACTCGAAAGTTGCTCTGCCTGCAAGGGTAGATCATCCTCGAATAGTGGGACACTGTTCTTCATCACCTCAAGCCCCTTCCTGAACTGCTACAGCTATTTGAAGAGGACCCGCTTTCGCTCTTTACGCACTACCACACGTTTTAACCCACTGCTGTACTTTTGAGCATAAGGCTCCCCACTTCGTAGAGCTGGACTGCTAAAGTTAGGGATCGATTCTGAAGAACTGCCTAATGCTATATTTGTGTTAACCCACCCTTCTATCCGAGGTTGTAGTGGTGTTTTCCCCTTCTTTGCATTAGGCTAAACGTAACTGAATATATGTTAAATAGTGAAAGTCGTGTGTGGTAACTCTGTTTATATTACTTTGGTTTATTCATGTTGAATTATTAAGGCCTATAATAAATGTATATGTATTTTTGACATACACTTGTCTAAGCGTAATCTGTGGTCCATCATTGGGTGTGCTCATTGTGGGCTTCCGATCACTCTCACCACTCCTGAGACCTAGTTTTGACCACCGCCAATGCTACCTTAATTGGTCTGTCTTGTCCAGAAGGTTGCCCTGTTCCACTAGACTAGGGTGGCCTCCTAAACCTCTGCCTACCAGGTCAGATTTTAGAAATCCATCTTAACAAATTGGTGTACAGCGGTGGGATAAGATCAGAGTACCCAGTGTTGTGCACTGGTAAGGTACCCCGGTTATACTTATACAGGAGACACAGTGACCTTAGTTAATTGTTAACTGTAGCCACCTGCCTCGCTTATAGCATGGAAGCAACTGCGAATATAACTTTAAGTGGCTCCAATTCTGAGACACTAAGGAAGATTTGTGCAGAAAAAGGCTTGTCAGCTTCTGGCACAAAGGCTGAAATGATCCAAAAGATCATGGATTGGCTGTGAAGTCCAATCACAGCCTTCCCCTCTTATGACAGTGCAGAGGGTGCTGAGGCTACTCCCAGTAACAGTACTGAAAGAACTGTTGCTGCCGTCATAGAGGAGGCAGATGAGTATAGGGATCATGTAAAGTCCCAAGTCTCTTTTGCTGGCTCTGAGGCTGAGGCACTGCTGGAATTCAAGAAGCAAGAACTGCTGTTTAAGCAGAAGGAGCTTGAAATTCGCATGACTAAGCTAGAACTGGAGAAAGCAGAGAAACAAAAGGACATGGATCACCAATTGGAGCTTGCCATGTTACAAGCTGCCAATGGTTCCTCTAGAGGACCTGGCAATGGATCTGGCTCCTTCTCACATCCAACATTTCCAAAAGATCTCCTTAGTATGTATGATGACAAGAATTACCTCATGGACTGGTCAACTGCCTTTGAGTATGCATGTGAAGTGCAAGAAGTTGTGGTTGCTGATAAGATTGCATGGTTACTCAGTCCACTACCCCATTATGGCTGCAGTGCTATTATGAAGATGCCAAAGGCTGACAGAAAAGACGTTGCAAAATTAAGCAAACTCTGGTCTTAAGGTTTGGGGAGACTCCTGCCCAATATTTAAAAATATTCAGAGAATACAAAAAGAAAGAAGGTAATACTTGCATTTTTTGTTTAACCGATTACTTTAAAAACATATTTTAGCTTCTTGTTCCCCTGAGCTTAAGCAGCACTTAGCTGATTCTAAGGAGAGAGATCCAAAGAAGTTAGCCACAGAAGCAGATTTATGGGTGTCACATAGAGTGTCCCGTAAGGAGAAGCCTGCTTCTGGTAGGCAGGAGGAGGGGATAAAGCACAAAGATAAAGAATGTGGGGGTACTGAACAATCTTCCTCCCATAAGGGCCACAAAAGGTTTAATACAGGTAAGTCCCATGAGAATGTTCAGAGTAGTGGTGTCACGATTCCTGTCACACACACACGCACACCTGTAACGGCCCGGAATCATGTTGTCCCCAGGGCACGCCCCGACCACCGTTCCGTTCATCCCTTTCTCCCTCCTCTCTCCGGGACTCACGTGGATTCCCTAGCGGCTCGCACGCACGGGTGCGCCGTGTCTGCAACAGAGCTTCTGTCAGGCTATGGCCGTTTCTACACTGGCAGCTCCCTTGGCGCCTGGGATCGCGAAGGACTAACATTGGGATTCCACGTCGCGAGGCTATATGGTCGCGTGACGTGCTTGCCCATTCACGTGACCCAGCAGAGCACCACGTGACCCAGCAGCGCACCACGTGACCAGAAGCGGAAATACTTGAACACAGGAAGCCCGGGTGCTCGTTGCTTCACAGCTGTGCTTTGCATCCTGTTTGGCGTTACGTACCTTTTGGACTACTGGCTACTCACGGAATTGACCTGGCTTGTTCTACTGGACTCTTCTTGGATCAACTCTTTGGCTTGGTTACCCAGATATAACTGGCTTCGATCACAGACTGTTAATAAATTACCTCACGGATTCTCCTTCTTGCACTTGGCTCTTTGGGCTTCCTGTACCATAGCTCATAGTTGGCTACTACGCTAACAGGCGGAAAGCGGACTACTACTTCCTCTGGAATACACCAGTCCACATGGGTCCCGGATCCGTCCCTTAGGTTCCTCTCCTCTTCCTTGACCTCCTTTGGTAAGACCTTTTGCCTTATTCTTAACACTGTGGTTGCTGTTTGTTGCTTGATACTTAACCTGCATTTTCTTGCAGCAGCTTGGGGTCCCAGAGGTTTGCGGTCCCGGACTGGAACATCTCCGCCTGTGGCCTCAACGGCTGCACAGAGAGTGACTTTGGGTTCTCTCTGTGCGGCATTTGGGGACGGAGGCCTCTTCTGCCTACACGACACTCAAGTCTCAACAAGTGGGCGTCATCCTCCCAAGCATAGGTCTCGTTACAGTAAGCGTCCCTATGTCCCAAGACACGGTGGATCTTGTGTGGCTTGTGGGGCAAGTGACCATGTGAAGGGGGACCTCAGATGTAGGGTCAAAACCTTTCCACTCTGTGGTTCTGGCCTTCCCCTCCTATGAGGAAGAAGAAATAATCACAGGGGCATCCTTCTCTCAAGTTCCCATTAATGCTTGTAATTCTAACCATAAATAGTACAATAGTAAGGATATCTGTGAGTGTACAGAGGCAAGCCCCAGGAAATGTCCTGCTGGGGTATGACCTCAGAGACGTAGGTCTTGTGGGGGACACAGCAGAGAGACCATGCACAAGGTCACAAACAAAGGCTGCCTTGGCCAAGTCCAAAGGCTGAGCCAAAGAGGAAACCCAAGGCTAAGGGTGTCAGAAAACCCAGAAGAGGGAAGGAGAATATTCCCGCTAACTCACCTACCACTGGTGGAGGCAGTTGGCCAAGCACCTGAACCTGACAAGGAAGAGGTGCTGCCTGAAATTCTTGACCCACATGACCATCCTCTACTCAGAAATTTGTTGGTTGAAGGAGGTCCTGATAGGAAAGAGTCTAGGAAGGGGCTACGGGAGTGCCCATCTTTGGAAGGCCTAAGGAGACAGGCCTGTTCCCAGCTGGAGGGTGAGCCTCCTGTGAAACAGGATTTATTGGGAATGTGTGCTCCTGTTTAGTGAACCCACAGAGCCTACTGAAGGTGATCATAGGATGTTGGTGGTCCCCCTTCAAGTAAGACCCTTCCTCCTACAACTGGCGCATAAAGTCCCTGTTGCTGGTCACCTTGGGTCAAAAGAACCAAGCAAAGGTTATCCATGCATTTTTACTGGCCCAAGATGGGGGTCAAGGTAGAAGGCCATTGTAGGAGTTGTGCCACTTGCCAGATTTCTGGAAAAGGTGGTTCAACAATCCAGGCTCCATTGGTGCCACTCCCTGCTGTGAGAGTGCCCTTTGAGAGGATAGGGATTGACATTGTTGGTCCCGTTGACCCTCAGACATCCTCTGGCAATAGGTTTATCTTGGTGCTGGTTGACCATGCCACCAGATATCCTGAGGCCATGCAATTGAAGACAGTGACTGCTAAGTCGGTTGTTAAAGCATTACTTGGAATTTTTACTAGGGTTGGCTTCCCTAAGGAAGTTGTGTCTGACAGAGGCAGCAGCATCATGTCTATGTATATGCAAGCCATGTCGAAAGAGTGTGGGGTCGCTTATAAGTTCTCAAGTGCTTATCATCCACAAACAAATTGATTCATTGAGAGGTTTTGGAGAACTCACAAGTGCATGATTGGGGCTCTGGAAGACACCCAAAGGAGAAAGTGGGATCTCCTGTTACCATGCTTACTCTTTGCTTACAGAGAGGTACCTCAAGAGGGTGTTGGTTACAGCCCCTTTCAGTTTCTTTTTGGTTGCCTTGTAAGGGGACCACTGGCCATAGACACCCCAGTCCTCCCATCACTACCAATGTAGAGGATTTTGTGCTGGGCTTAAGAAGAGAATGGTCCTCCTGATGGCTCAGGCCAGTGACAAGCCGAAGACTGGTCAAGCTTTGGTAAAACATTGGTATGACCAGAAGGCTTCTCTTGTTAACTTTACCCCAGTTCAAGAAGTCCTAATCATGAACCCTATAAGGCGTAGGGCACTACAGGATAAAAGGTCGGGCCCTTACTCAGTTGTGGAGTAGCTGGGTGAGGTACACTATTTAGTGGACCTTAGGAGGCCGGGTCGAGCCCCCAAAGAGTTCCATGCAAATAGGCTTAAGGCTTTCATCCATAGGGTTGAAATAGCTGCACTACTCTTGGCATCTGGCATTGAAGAGGAAGAATCAGAACCTCATCCTGACTTATTCTATGGTAGCCCTTCGGATGGCTTCATTGGGGGTGTCACAGTGGCCCCTCACCTGACTCCTAACCAACAAGAGGAAGTGAGAACTTTGCTGAGGCAGTTCTCCCCCTTGTTCTCACTAACTTCTGGTTTGACACATTGGTGCAAACATGACATTAACACAGGGGATAGTGTACCTACTAAATGCAGGGGTTACAAAATGTCAGACAAGATGAGATCTTACATGAAAACAGAGGTCAACAAGATGTTGGATCTTGGGGTGTCCGAGCCTTCCAGTAGTCCATGGTCCAGTCCTGTGGTTCTGGTACCGGGGTCTGAATGCTGTCACCAGGTTAGATGCTCACCTCTTGCCTAGAACTGATGAGCTGGTGGATACTTTTGGTGCCCCCAAGTACCTCAGCACATTTGACCTCACTGCAGGGTATTGACAAATAGCCCTAGCAAAACATGCCAATGAGAAGACAGCATTCTTAACTCCAGAGGGCCTTTACCAGTTCAGGGTAATGCCATTTGGGTTAAAGAATGCACCTGCCACTTTTCAGAGGCTTGTGAATCATGTCCTAAATGGGTTGGACGAATTCTGCTTAGCATATCTGGATGATAAAGCAGTTTTCAGTGCCACCTGGAAGGATCCTGTGAAACACCTTAAAATTGTGTTGCAGGCTCTTCAGAAGGCCCACCTGACCATAAAGTCCAGCAAGTGGCAGATTGGTCAAGGTTCAGTGGTCTACCTTGGACATGAAGTAGATGAAGGTAGGATTCAGTCTCTTCCCAGTAAAGTACAAGCAGTAAAAGACTGGTCTACCCCCACTACACAAACCCAAGTGAGAGCCTTCTTAGGTCTCACTGGGTACTATGGACATTTTTATGGCAGACTATGGCACCATACCTGCCCCTTGACTGCACTCACTACTCAAAAGAAACCCAAGAAGGTCACTTGGACTGAGGAGTGTGGGGAGGCCTTCAATGGTTTAAAAGACACTCTGTGCCAGGCCCCTGTTCTCATGGCCCCTGACTACAAACATGCTTTTATCATGCAGACAGATGCCTCTGACCCTTGGATAGGTGCTGTACTCTCACAAGTAGATGGGAAAGGCAATGAACACCCAATTGGATTCATTAGTCGCCAGTTTAAGGACAGAGAGCTCAGGTGGTCTAATGTAGAGAAAGAATGTGTGTGGGCCTAAGGAAGCTGAGGCCCTACCTCTATGTGACCCACTTCGCTGTCATTTCAACATAGCAATGCTGATGGATTGTCCAGAATGATTAACCGACCTGAACATGAGGCCCATCCAGGGGTGGATTAGTTCTTCCTGTCCTTGGTCTGGGAGGGGCGAGTGTTAGGAAAGATGTATTTAATGTACAATTTTCCCTCCATTTATGGACCCCACCCGAAACCTTTCACTTTTGTTTGGCTAACCTAACCTGACTTTTTCCAGTGGAGCACAGCCTTCAGCTGCGCTCCGCTGGGCTTTTGCTCATTTTTTATGGGGAAACTGACATGTCATTCAGACTGTCAGTACTGGGAAACTATGTTTCCCTTAGTCTTTGACTTTGTTTCCCTTTCTTGGTAACTTTTTATCAGCGCACAAAGTACCTTCCAGTACAGTGCACTGGGGTCCTTTTTGTTTGATGGCCCTAGACACCCTCTAAGGATTTTATAGTGATTGTACAAGTGTGCCTAGGACGAACTGGTGGCAGCAGTTTACTTTTATAGTGTTTTTACTACCTTTTGTTGAACCATATCTCATTTACTGTGTTTGGCTCAGGACTGTGTCCAGTGCCAAAAATGGCCATGCCACAAAGTCTTTTGTTCTGTCCTTTGGCCACTGTTTCCTTTTGTCTTCCCCCACATCGAGCTGACCTGGGACTTCCTTATTTGGACATGCAGCCTCTGCGAAAACCGTAGCTTTCGCAGGCTTCTGCATGCCTTGCGTGTTCGTGCCCAGGAAGAGGGTTGGGACTGTATGGTCCCAATCCACACTTCTGGTGACAGGATGTCTGGTGTGCCTGAATGAGTGGGATCACAGTGAATGGTGATTGGTCCACACCTGGTGTACCTGCAAAAGAGAAGATCTTCCATTGGGTATCCTAAATTTTGGTGCGAAGCTAATCTTGGATAAAAGAAGGGGCTCTGCATCCATTCCAGGTCGATCAACTGAAGTTCTCTCCGAACTACAGAAGGATCAAAGTATCCTGAAATGCTAAAGCAGACCTGTGGAATGACCAGAGACCTGCTGGAAGGTTTGGCAACCTGAGCCCGCTGTTGTCCCGTTGGGCCCCTGTTTTGTATTGATCAGAGAAGGCCTGCAAGGGCGCTTTGACCCTTTGGAGTAGTGGGTATAACTACTCTCAGCACCCCCTGATAACCCACCAAATTAGCCTCCTCTGAAGTGTTCCTGGGCCGTTAGGGAACTGACCAGCTCGAAACTTGGGTATCGCATAGGAGCGCTGCTGTCCCGAGTTGATACTCGAGACTTGGGGAATCGCTAGCTCTTGTACCTCGGCATCTCCATAGATGCATTTACAACAAGGCCGACTAGGCCCAGGCCTAGGGTGGCAGATTGCCAGTGGAGCAGCTTTTTATTGCAGTTTATTTTCAATTTACTGGTTGTCATTTTTTTGTCCAGGCCTGGCTGGTCCACAACACTGGGAGTAATTCTCAGCTGTTAGCAGTCATTCCACTCTGACAGCTAAAGGTTTTGATGGCCAAACCTGTATATATGCTTGATTTTTCAAAAGCTTTATTGATAGGGTGGCTTTTTTCTTAATGCAAAAAAGGAAGAAGCAATAACTTTGTAATCCTTGCAACCTTAAAAACGTTCTTGTAATGTTCTGGAGACAAAATGTGGGTGAAGGGGCATAGTTTGTACAATGCGGGCATGGTTTGTTGAAGGGGCGTAATCTGGTGAAGGTGCAGAGTCGGGAAGAGGTGGAGTAAAGTTGGGGGGGGCATTCACTTATTTGGGCCCAGGGCTGCAGAAAATATAAATACGGCACTGCCTCTCTCACCAAATTTCGTAGTCCTAGCTCTGCTGGGTTCACGATTTAGAAGAGTGCACCATGCCACAAGCATTTGCGGTCCCTGCATCACTACCCGCTGGTGACGTTGGCTTTGCGTACCTTCATCACCTGCCCTCTGGTGTCCTGAGACGGGCTGCATTGGAATTTTCTTCCTCTCTTTGGGAGCTGAGAAAAGGCTGCTGTCTCGCCACAGACAATCGGTCTGTCCCGCAGCTGCTGAAAACCGGATCAACGCGCAACTGCAGGAGTTTAACCTACAAGCGACCTGGACTTAACTGACAAAGTTTGGTCCGGACTGTGTCGAGGGTCAGTAAGTAGCTGCACTCCCTAGCTATTCCCGAAACTCGTAAACTGCTCTGCCTGCAAGGGTAGACCCTCCTCGAATAGTGGGACACTGTTCTCCACCAACTCAAGCCCCTTCCTGAACTGCTACAGCTCCTTGAGGAGAACCTCGAATAGTGGGACACTGTTCTTCACCAACTCAAGCCCCTTCCTGAACTGCTACAGCTCCTTGAGGAGAACCCTCTTTCACTCTTTACGCACAACCGGACTGGATTGCTAAAGTTAGGGATCGATTCTGAAGAACTTCCTAATACTATATTTGTGTTAACCCACCCTTCTATTCTAGGTTGTAGTGCCCCTTTCTCCTTTTTTGGCGTTAGGCTAAACGTAACTGTATATATGTTAAATAGTGAAAGGCGTGTGTGGTAACTGTTTTTATATTACTGTGGTTTATTCGTGTTGAAATATTAATGCCTATACTAAATGTATACGTATTTTTGAAATACACCTCCCTAAGCGTATTCTGTGGTTCATTAGTGTGTGTGCTCATTGTGGGCTCCCGATCACTCTCACTGCTCCTGAGACCTAGTCTTGACCACCGCCAATGCTACCTTGATTGGTCTGACTTGTCCAGAGGGTTCCCCTGTTCCACTAAACTAGGGTGGCCTCCTAAACGTCTGCCCACCAAGTCAGAGTTTAGAAATCCATCTTAACAGACAGGGGACACACTTTGCTACAGACACAAACCAACTCATATTCAAACCAACATAGCAAGGCCAGCTGCTACAGCCCTGCCCACCAGCCACCCCCTCCCAGCCCTTGAATACGAGGAGGATGAAGAGAGGGGTAGCTCTGGGCAGCGGAGAGTGGAAAGCAGAGAGAGGGCTGCAGATTTCAGTACCAGGGAGAGATGGAGGAGGGGTGAGTAGGGTTGACGGGAGGCTTGCGAGGGAAAGGAGGGGCCTGGAAGGAAGTAGTGTATAAGGCATTTTCTGCTCCCTGCACCGTCTTCATCTCCATCCAGCCATCCATCTGTCTCAGGCCGCCCTTCCCTTGACACCGTGGGGGATACTTGGGACTGGAGGGTGGGGGGAGCAGCGGCAAAGCAGGGAGAGGCGGAGGAGAGTAGGAAATACCTGGGAGTAGAGAAGGCTGGGAACGCAGCACGGCTGCTCTCCAGGAGGAAGGGGCCTGGATAGCCAACAGCACCGTTAGCCAGAAGAAAGGGATAAGAGACAGGGCCTTACTGCTCCCTGGAAGAGGAGGCCACCTGAGGAGCTCCACACCACTGATCCCCGTAAGAGGAGGCCAAGAGCACCACACCATCATTCTCCTTGAGGAGGGGAGAACAGGGACACCTCTGTACCGCTACCCTGAGAAGGGGCACCACATCCCTGCTTCCAGGGATGAAAATGGGCCAAGGAGATAACACAACAACCCCCAAAAGAAAGGGGTACTAGGAACACCACAGGAAAGGGGGAGAGCTGGGGCATCACGTCACCACTCCCTAGGAGAAGGGGAGACTAAGGACACAACACCACCACTCCCCAGGAGAAGGAGAGACCAGAGACAAGACACCACCACTGCCCAGGAGAAGGGGGGGGGAACAGAGACACAACACCTCTACTGCCCAGGAGAAGGGGGGAACAGAGACACAACACCACCATTTCCCAGGAGAAGGGAAGACCCAGGACACCACACCACAACTCCCCAGGAGAAGGGGAGACCAGGGTCTCCTTACCACCACTTGCCAAGAGAATCAGAGACCAGGGACACCACACCACCACTGCCCAGGAGAAGGGGAGAGTAGGGAAACGACTCCATCTGTCCCCAGGAGAAGGGAAGACCCAGGATACCACACCACCACTCCCCATGAAAAAGAGAGACCAAGGTCTCCACACGCCTGCTCTCTAGAAGGAGAAGATACCAAGGCCAACACATATCCACTCTCATTGGAAAGGGGAGACCAGGGACACCACGTCTTCACTGCCCAGGAGAAGGGGAGACCATAGACACCACACCACCACTCCCAAAGGGAAGGGGAGACCAGGGGCAACACACCACCATTCCTGAAGAGAAGGGGAGACCAGGGGTACCACTCCACTGTTCCCCAGGAGAAGGAAGGCCCAGGGTCTCCACATTTCTATGCCTCTGCAGAAGGGCAGACCAGGCACATCCCACTACCTTTTCCTGGGAGAGGTGGAAGGTGGAATACAACACATTCTCCAGACAAAAAGGGCATCACATCACCACTCCCTGGCAGAAGGGTGGCAGGGACCACTGCACCCAACACTTCATCAGCAGGCTGTAAGATAAAGACGTGTCATGATGCCCGCTCCTGGGGAGCCGGTTCAAGCCCGGCGTCCCCGAAAGCGGACATCCAGTCCCCAAGGAAGGACCCAGCAACCCCATATAGGGGCCCTTTGGACAGTGTCCTGGCACCATAGGCGCCAGGCTCATTATGGGAATGCTTGGGTGCACTTACCTGATGCAGACCATGCTGCAGGATCCCGGCCTCCTTGAGGCCTGAAAGGAACTACTTTACCTGTGGGACTAATTTACCATCCGGGCGTGGTCGGGGAAGGATACATACCTGATTGGAGGAAGGATACATACCTGGAACTTCTTCCAAGGCTATTTAAACCCCACCCGAACAGCCACACGTGCTACGCGCTGTTCTGCATCTAGCAGCTGGACGCTAACCGTGTCTGCTCCTGCATCCTGACTTCTGCCACGCCTGCCAGCATCCTGGATCACCTGCAAAGGAAGAGAAGAAGAGAATAGAAGAAGGAAAAGTCCTTACCTGCTAAATCCGCATCCTGGAGACATCTCACCGACAATCCTGAAAAGGAAGACTTTAATTTAAAAGCTCATCGCGTCGATCGCTGCAGCGCCGCATTCCACTCACCTTTACAGGGCGCCTCCATGTTCAGCAGCGATCATCCAGATTCGCAGTCACGCCACAGCGCCTAGGGAGAAAAAGACCAGAACAAAAGGTGAGAGAGAGAAGGGAATAAGGAAAGCTAAATCTCCATGTTAAGACTTACCTGTTGATTCATTCCCTCTTCATTTCGGGTCCGCGCCGCATCCTGGCATTTCCGGACCCCGGCTCCTAAGGGGAAAAAGAGACATCAGCGTAAATGAGCGAATGAAAAGACATTACCAAAAAACGCTCATTAAAGACTTACCTGATTTCTACAAGGATTTCACCCCTCATCTCGGGTCGGTGCCTGTTCCCCGTCATTCGGTACCCCGGCCCCTATGGGGAAAAAGACACTAGCATTAGAACATTAATGCATGGACACAAGGGGAACCTCTTATCAAAATAACTTACCTGGAAGCCAAGCAAGTTTGGTTCTCACCAATCCGAAAATCCAGTGAAGTAACTGGATACCAACGCGCCCCTGCATCAGAAGCAGGATGGAGAGCTTGTCCTTCCAGACCCCAAGGTGAGACGCTACGAGAAATCACAGAAGGGTTTCAAGGAGGGTGAGAGGGGAAAGTGGGTGGCCGATTGCATTACCCCGCAGACAGTTAATCCCCTATTTTCGCCTACAGAAGGATACTTCTGCGAGCCAGACAAGCCAGATTTGGGGGCCCGGTCCAGTCCGTCTTCCGAACCCTGTGCATCACCTTAGAAGAGGTCACAGCAGTGCGAACCAGGCCAGCGCCTCCGTGGGAGTCAGGTGAGCGTAACAGAACGCGAAGACATCCTACAAATTCCCACCCAGGCGCTATGGAAAATTCTGAGACTGATCAGTTGGCCCAATTACTGGGGGAATTACAGGCCGAAGTACACGCCGCTCGTCAAGAGACTAGTGCCCTCAGGAGGGAAGCGATTGTAATAAAGGATAGAGCTGATGACCTGGCTAGACAGCTTTTGCAAAGTCAAGCTGGACAAACTCCTTTACCCGGTTCCGGGGGAACCCCGCTCCTGTGGTTTCCAGTAACCCGGTGCAGATTAATCTACCTGGAAACATGCCGCTGGCCCCACCCGAACGCTTTGCTGGGGACCCCAAACGATTCGCCGTATTCATGAATCAGTGTCGTTTGCACTTCCTATGCAGACCTGGGGCCTTCCCTAATGATCAGACCAAGGTAGCCTTTGTATTGTCAAATCTCAGCGGCTGCGCTGCCGATTGGTCAGTTCCACTGGTTACTCAAGATGACCCGATTCTCCGTGATTTTCAAAGGTTTCAAGCAAGCATGGAAAGGTTATTTGCTCGACACTCTCAGGGGCAGGCTCTGGATGACGAACTTCTATCCCTGCAACAGGGCAATCAGGACCTCCTATCCTATATTGCAACCTTTAATAGACTAATTGTGGAAACGGGATGGCCAGAGGATAAAAGAGTCACGTTGTTTTATCGAGGCCTTCGCAGAGAACTTAAAGATGTCTTGGCCCAAGTTGTGAATCCGCCCCAAGAAAGCACAGAGTATATAGACTTAGTGGTCCAATTGGATCACAGACTTCAAAACAGAAAAGCAGAAGATCGGTCCAGGTTTGAGACCCGGGTGTTGGTCAAGACCCATGCTAATCCCAAGGGAGTTGATGTCTCTGAGCCTATGCAAATTGGAGGGGTTAAAGGACCCTTAACTCAAAAGGAACGTGAAAGGAGGCGGCAGTTAAAATGATGTCTTTATTGTGGGAATTCTGGACACTTTCTACGAGATTGCCCGGCAAAACCGCCCCGAAAGGCGGTAGGAGCCGCTGATAAAAACCATGAAGACTCTGTTTCGGGAAACGACTCCTCCCGACAAGTGTAGTGGTCTGCTTGCCGAGCTTGAAAACTAACTCTCAGACCTCGCATTTCATTGTGCCAATGGTTCTCGTAGATCCAGAACAGCCTAAGCGGTTGCATGCAATAAAGGCATACATCGATAGTGGGGCTATTGGAAACTATGTGGATCGTGAATTGGTCTCTAGGATTAACCTCCCTCTCCGCCCTAAAACCAGCAAAGATGTCATCACCACAGTCGATGGAACTGAAATTGCCTCTGGACCGGTAACACATTCCACTACTGAGGTGACTCTTATTGGTCCTGACGGCCATCGGGAGGGTGTTGTGTTTGATGTAATCAAGGCTCCACAGTTTCAGGTTATTCTTGGAATCCCTTGGTTAGAGACACATAATCCTCGAATTGATTGGCGAGCTAAGAGAATAACCTTCCCGGATTGTACACAAACCTGCTACCCAGAAAACCTGAAGATTAATCTAGCATCTGTAACCTTTGCCTCCATGCAACTACCTCCGGAATACCAAGACTTTCAGGACGTCTTCCAAAAGGAACAGGCCAACACGTTACCTCCTCACAGATCGTACGATTGCCAAATCGATCTGATGCCCGGTGCACAACCCCCTTGTAGCAGGATTTATGCCCTTACCGAACCTGAGAATCTGCATTTGAGACAATATTTGGATCAATACCTAGCTAATGGTTTTATTCGCCCGTCAAAGTCCCCGGCATCCTCGGCTTTGTTCTTCGTGCCCAAAAAAGAAGGCGTCTTAGAACTTGTATCGATTACCACGCATTGAACCAGATAACGGTTAAAAACTGTTATCCTCTGCCTCTGATCCCTGAACTCCTTGACCAGGTGAAGGACGCTTGCATATACACCAAGTTAGATCTCCGGGGGGCTTATCATCTGGTACGAGTTAAAGAAGGCGACGAATGGAAAACTGCCTTCCGTACTAAATACAGATTATTCGAGTACCAGGTGATGCCTTTCGGATTGTTTAACACGCCGGCTGCCTTCCAATACTTCATGAATGATGTCCTTCGGGAACTCATCCATGTTTGTGTTGTCGTATATATCGATGACATTCTGGTGTACTCCTCTTTGGAATCTGATCACAGAAAACACGTCAGGGCAGTACTTGAAAAACTGCGCCAACACAAACTATTTGCTAAATTGGAGAATGTGTTTTCCATACCACAGAAGTCGAGTTTCTAGGTTTCATCCTGACACCCAAAGGAGTCCGAATGGACTCAAGAAAAGTGGATGCCATCCTCAAATGGCCATCACCTAGCTCTGTAAAAGGGGTTCAAAGCATGCTCGGCTTTGCCAATTTCTATCGCAGGTTTATCCCGGAATATTCCCGCGTGGTACAATCCATTACTGCACTCTTGAGGAAAAATAAACGCTTTGAATGGTCTGAAGAAGCCGAGCAGACCTTTCAGGATTTAAAAGCTAAGTTTACCTCCGCACCTATATTGAAACACCCGCGTCCAGATCTCCCTTATGTCGTCGAGACTGACGCATCCAGCCTAGCCATGGGGCTGTCCTGTCCCAAAGAGATCCCGAAACCAACCAACTGCATCCCGTAGCATTTTGGCCCAGAAAATTCTCGGCACCCGAGGTTAATTATGCAATCACGGACAAAGAACTGTTAGCCATTAAGTCCGCTTTTAAAGCCTGGCGGCATTATCTGCTTGGCGCTCGACATACCATCACAGTGATCACTGATCACCGGAATTTACAGTATTTGAAAACCGCCAAGGCTCAGTCATCACGGCAGCTCCGATGGGCTTTGTTTTTCGCTGAATTTGATTTTGTGATTACCTATCGACCTGGCTGCAAGAATGGCAAAGCAGACGCCTTATCCCGAATTGGAATGGGAGAATCTGATACAAACTCAGAACCAGTACGAATAATTCCCAATCAGAGGATTCTAGGCATGACTTTGTTACAGACGCTTGAAGACATTCAAGCCAGAGTGAAACAACAACAACCTTACAGGAATGGATACAAAAGGGATCAGACTTTACCATAGATAATGGTTTACCTTATTTCCAAGGACGCTTATTCCTGCCACATAAGGAATTACAACAACTAGTTATTTCCGGTTATCATGATACATTAATAGAGGGACACCCCGGTATTGCCAAGACAGAGAAAAAGGTGAAACGACAATTTTGGTGGCCCTCTTGGCGAAAAGATGTTAAATCTTTTGTGATGTCCTGTGGTGTTTGCGCCCAAAATAAAAGTCAAAAGAAAAGACCAGCCGGTCTCCTTCAACCTCTAGACATACAACCATCACCCTGGCACACCCTATCAATGGATTTTATTACGGACCTGCCTCCTTGTTCGGGGTACAATACTATTCTGGTAATTGTGGATTTGTTTTCCAAAATGGCCCACTTTATTCCTTTGAAAGGTTTACCTTCAGCTTCTGTCCTAACCAAAGAATTCCTCGAAAATATTGTTCGGCTACATGGATTCCCATCTATACTAATCTCTGACCGGGGAAGCCAATTAATTTCCCACTTCTGGCGCAAATGTTGTCAAATGGCACAGATCGACGTAAGATTATCGACCAGTCACCACCCTCAGACTGATGGTCAGACCGAGAGGACAAATCAGACCCTTGAACAGTACTTACGGTGTATGTTACAGCAATCTGAAAGCAACTGGAAAGACATTCTTTGGATAGCCGAATACGCATATAATAATTCGGTACACTTTGGAACTGGCCACAGTCCTTTTTATACTTTGTTTGGGCATCATCCTCGAACCTCAAACCTTGACTCACCTCAGAACCTCGGAATGCCTGCAGTAGAACATCTGCATTCGACAATTACCCAAGCCTTCAAAGAGGCAACTACGCATTTACAACAAGCCAAGAGAAAATACAAGGAGAATGCTGATCTACATCGGAGTGAAGCACCTCCGTATCAGATTGGGGATCAAGTGTGGTTAGCTACCAGACATTTACCACTCAAAGGGCCTCGAACTTTTAACCCAAAATATCTGGGACCTTATTCTATTACGGCAATAATTAACCCAGTGGCTGTTAGACTTGATTTACCAGCTAGTATGCGAATTCACCCTGTTTTTCATGTGTCACTTCTGAAACCAGTGGTACCCGGAACCCGACTACTCAAACCTCCAGAATCTATTCTAATAGATGGGGAGCCCGAATTCGAAGTGAAGAACATTTTAGACTCAAAAATGTTTAGGTCAAAACTGTTCTACCTAATTGATTGGAAGGGGTACGGACCTCAGGAGAGGTCGTGGGAACCCAGCGACCATGTGCATGCACCTCGATTAGTCAGGAAATTCCACCGACTCTTCCCAGACAAACCAAAACCCCCGGAGGGAACAACCTTGGGAGGGGCCTTGGGGGGGAGTGCTGTCATGATGCCCGCTCCCGGGGAGCCGGTTCAAGCCCGGCGTCCCCGAAAGCAGACATCCAGTCCCCAAGGAAGGACCCAGCAACCCCATATAGGGGCCCTTTGGACAGTGTCCTGGCGCCTGTGGCGCCAGGCTCATAAAAGACATCAGTCCTGGCGCCTTAGGCGCCGGGCTCATTATGGGAATGCTTGGGCGCACTTACCTGATGCAGACCATGCTGCAGGATCCCGGCCTCCTTGAGGCCTGAAAGGAACTACTTTACCTGTGGGACTAATTTACCATCCGGGCGGGGTCGGGGAAGGATACATACCTGATTGGAGGAAGGATACATACCTGGAACTTCTTCCAAGGCTATTTAAACCCCACACCGAACAGCCACAGGTGCTTCGCGTTGTTCTGCATCTAGCAGCTGGACGCTCACCGTGTCTGCTCCTGCATCCTGACTTCTGCCACGCCTGCCAGCATCCTGGATCACCTTCAAAGGAAGAGAAGAAGAGAACAGAAGAAGGAAAAGACCTTACCTGCTAAAACCGCATCCCGGAGACATCTCGCCGACAATCCTGAAAAGGAAGACTTTAATTTAAAAGCTCATTGCGTCGATCGCTGCAGCGCCGCATTCCACTCACCTTTAAAGGGCGCCTCCATGTTCAGCAGCGATCATCCGGATTCGCAGTCACGCCCCACCGCCTAGGGAGAAAAAGACCAGAACAAAAGGTGAGAGAGAGAAGGGAATAAGGAAAGCTAAATCTCCATGTTAAGACTTACCTGTTGATTCATTCCCTCTTCATTTCGGGTCCGCGCCGCATCCTGGCATTCCCGGACCCCGGCCCCTAAGGGGAAAAAAGAGACATCAGCGTTAATGAGCGAATGAAAAGACATTACCAAAAAACGCTCATTAAAGACTTACCTGATTTCTACAAGGATTTCACCTCTCATCTCGGGTCAGTGCCTGTTCCCCGGCATTCCGTACCCCGGCCCCTATGGGGAAAAAGACACTAGCATTAGTACATTAATGCATGGACACAAGGGGAGCCTCTTATCAAAAAAACTTACCTGGAAGCCAAGCAAGTTTGGTTCTCACCAATCCGAAAATCCAGTGAAGTAACTGGATACCAACGCGCCCCCTGCATCAGAAGCAGGATGGAGAGCTCGTCCTTCCAGACCCTAAGGTGAGACGCTACGAGAAATCACAGAAGGGTTTCAAGGAGGGTGAGAGGGGAAAGTGGGAGGCCGATTGCATTACCCCGCAGACAGTTAATCCCCTATTTTCGCCTACAGAAGGATACTTCTGCGAGCCAGACAAGCCAGATTTGGGGGCCCGGACCAGTCCGTCTTCCGAACCCTGTGCATCACCTTAGATGAGGTCACAGCAGTGCGAACCAGGCCAGCGCCTCCGTGGGAGTCAGGTGAGCGTAACAAGACGGCATTCCACTGCTTCCCTGGAGAAGAGAAAATCAGGGCCCCGACGCCATTGCTCATGGAAGTGAGGTTAGGTACGCTACTCCACTACTTCCTGGGAGAAAAAGGAGACCAAGGGCAGCACACCACCGCTCCCTGAAGGGAGACTCGATACACCACTTCAGCGCTTCCAAGGAGAAGGGGAGACCAAGGGCACATCACCACTGCTCCCTGAGAGAAATGGAAAAGTGCCAAACACTGTATTGCTCTTCTCTGGGATACGGGTGATTCAAGGAGAACCCTACCATAACTCTCTTGGAAAAGCCAGGCATTGCGGAACGTAGGGAAGATTATCAGCTGGCAAGAAAGGCAGGTCGGTGGCCAGGGAGACAAGCCGGTGTGTATTGAACTAGAGCAGGACGGTGGCCAGGGAAGCGGAAGCTGCAGGCTGCTTAAGAATAGCAGGACAGTGGTCAGGGAAGCGGAAACCAGTCGCTGTTCAAGTAGAGGTGGTCGGCAGCTGAGTGATCGCAGACCGCTTTTAAGGAGAAGGGCGCCAGCTATCACAGGGCCTCTGTGCAGCTTCCCAAAGTCCTTAACAAGCTTTGGGCACATTGCAGATAACAAGGGTGTGGCCTTTCCAGGGAAAGGCCAACGGAGACTCAACAAAGATCTAACCCACCTCAGCTGGAGAAGACCGATCACTTGCTGAACAGCAGCCTTGAGGCCAGGGAGTAGGAGGCACATCAAATCTTGAGGGGGTGTGGGGGGCGGGCAGGGGACACCTTGTGGACTTTGCTACAGACACAAACCAACCCATATTCAAACCAACATAAGACAAGGCCAGCCGAGTGCAGGCAGTACACCCGTGCCCACCAGCCATCTCCTCCCAGTCCTTGAATACAAGGAGGATGAAGAAGGGGCGTGGCTCTGGGCATCGCAGAGTGCAAGGCAGAGAGAGGGCTGCAGATTTCAGGACCAGGGAGAGTTCGAGGAGGGGTGGGTAGGGCTGACAGGAGGCTGGTGAGGGAAGAGAGCGGCCTGGCAGGAAGCAGTGTATCAGGCATTCTCTGCTTCCTGCACCATCTTCTTCTCCATCCAGCCATCCGTCCATCTCAGGCCACCCTTCCCTTCAGGGCCTTGGAGGGTTATTGGGGACAGGAGGGTGGGGGGAGCAACCGCAAAGCAGGGAGAGGGGGGGAGCAGGAGAACCTCATGCCGCCTCTCCTCCTACTGACTTCTCCAGTGCACCTGCAGCTCATCCGGAGAGATAGAGGATGCACCTGCCACTCCCTGGGAGGAGAGAAGGCCGGGGATGCAGCACCGCCACTCTCTGGGAGGAGGGGGACGGGGGAGCCAATGGCACTCTTAGCCGGAAGGAAGGGAGAAGATACAGGGCCCCGCCGCTCCCTGGAAGAGGAGGACAGATCAGGAGCTCCACGCTCCCACTCCCCAGAGGAAGAGGAGGCCAGGGCCCCACACCATCACTCTCCTTGAGGAGGGGAGAACAGGGACACCTCAGTAACGCTCCCCCAGGAAGGGACACCACATCCACGATTCCAGAGAGGAAGAGGGGTCCAGGGAGATAAAACAGCCACCCCCCAAAAGAAAGGTGTACCTGGAACACCACAGGAAAAGGGGAGAGCAGGGGCATTACGACACCACTCCCTAGGAGAAGGGGAAACTAAGGACACCACACCACCACTCCCTAAGTGAAGGGGAGACCAGGAACACCACAACACCACTCCCCAGGAGAAGGACATACCAGGGACACCACACCACCACTGCCCAGGAGATGGGAAGACTGGAGACAAGACACCACCACTGCCCTGGAGATGCAGAGACCAGAGACAAGACACCCTCACGGCCCAGGCGAAGGGGAGACCAGAGACACTATACCACCAATGCCAAGGAGAAGGGAAGACCCGGGACACCACACCACCACTCCCCAGGAAAAGGGGAGACCAGGGATGCCACACAACCACTGCCCAGGAGATGGGAAGACCCAGGACACCACACCACCACTCCCCATGAGAAAGGTGAGACCAAGGTGAACGTATAACCGCTCTCCTGGAAAAGGGGAGACCAGGAACACCACACCACTACTCCCTAAGAGAAGGGGAGACCAGGGGCACCACATCCTCATTGCCCAGGAGAAGGGGAGACCAGAGACACAACACCACCACTTGCAAAGAGAAGGAGAGGCCAGGGGCACCAGAACACCACTCCAGAAGAGAAAGGGAGACCACTGGCACCACTCCACTGCTCCCCAGGAGAAGGAGGAACCCACATCTCCACATTCATGCACCTCTGCAGAAGGGGAGAACAAGGACCCAAACCACCACCGCCTGGGAGAAGGGCAGACCAGGCACAGCACACTACCTTTTCCTGGGAGAGGTGGAAGGTGGAATATAACACATTCTCCAGACAAAAAGGGCATCACATTTGCACTCCCTGGCAGAAGGGGGGCAGGGACCACCCCGCCTACCACATCAGCAGGCTGCAAGATAAAGATGGCACTCCACTGTTTCCCTGGAGAAGAGTAAATCAGGGCCCTGACGCCATCGCTCATGGAAGTGAGGTTAGGAACGCTACTCCACTACTTCCTGGGAGAAAAAGGAGAGACCAAGGGCAGCACACCACCGCTCCCTAAAGGGAGACTCAATACACCACTTCCAGGGCGAAGGGGAGACCAAAGGCACAACACCACTGCTCCTGGGTAGAAGGGAAAAGTGCCAAATACTGTATTGCTCTTCTCCGGGATAAGGGTGGTTCAAGGAGAACCATACCATAACTCTCTTGGAAAAGCAAAGCACCTCAGAACGCAGAGAAGAGTGTCGGCTGCTCAATAAAGGCAGGTTGGTGGCCAGGGTAACAAGCCGGCGAGTACTGAACTAGAGCAGGACGATGGCGAGGGAAACAAGCTGGTGACTATTAAACTAGAGCAGGACGGTGGCCAGGGAAGAGGAAGCTGCAGGCTGCTTAAGAATAGCAGGACAGTGGTCAGAGAAGCGGAAACCAGTCGCTGTTCAAGGAGAGGTGGTCGGCAGCTGAGTGATCGCAGACTGCTTCTAAGGAGGAGGGCACCAGCTGCCACAGGGGCTCTGTGCAGCTTCCCAAAGTCCTTAACTAGCTTTGGGTATGTCGCAGATAACAAGGTTGTGGCCTTTCAAGGGTAAATCCAATGGGGGCTCAACCAGGATCTAGCCCACCCCAGCAGGAGAATACCGATCACTTGCTGAACGGCAGCCTTGGGACCAGGGGCATAGGGGATACATAAAATCTGTGGACTTTTTATATGTTTATTGGTTTCACACATTTACAAAAACCTTTTACATCAACATCAATCCTCCTATTAAAAGAAAACAAATTTCATCACATTTGTTTCTTCCATGATTCGTCAAGCGACTTTACTTGTTCATGCTCCCAATGCTATTGGGAATATCCTCACTTTAAACATAACAATTAATTAAAAAGGGCTGAAGCAAAGAAAAGGAGAGGAAGAAGAAAAGACAAGCGCAGACATCCTTCCCATTCAACATCACATGTAGGCTCACTGCCCTAATTTTGGAGTTATTAACACATCTTACCCAAACGTCATCACAGCCAGTACAAGGCTTGTTCTTTCACCCAATAGGACCTATTCACACAATTCTTCTGCCAACATAGTTAAGGTGGGGTTAATGTGCACCTCCAGGAATTGTGATCGTATTTCCACTAGGGTTATTAAGTGTATGAGAGCTTCCACCCTCCCCACCATCCCACAGTATCTACATTGTGAGTTTTCTGGTTCAATTTGTTTTCTTGACAATTCAACTTCTCTAATGGCTAAAATGTTTAGTCTGCATCTAAGTAAGAGGTCCCTATAGTGTGGCGATGGGAACTTCTGGAGGTAGGTTGGCAGTTGGTTCAAGCCCTTGCGCTCCTTGCTCAAGATTGGTCTCATCTTGTCAGTACCTCTTCTGGTGGAAGTTTCTATCCAATCTAAGCCCTGTAGCTTTTGTTGACTTTCATAGGGTTTGAGATTAATTCTTCACACTCACCATTCACATCCCTTAAGATTGCCTCCACGTTAGTTTTCCACCAAAATAGGCCTTATTCTAGTTTGCAGTCTTACATTTTGAGAATTGCAAAGGAGGCCACCAAATCCACCAGCATGCATTTCCTGTAGAGTCACAGACTGCCATAGCACTGTAGAGGCTAGAGACTGAAGTCTCAGTTCATGTCTGATTGTTGACA
The DNA here is from genome assembly GCF_040938575.1 of Ambystoma mexicanum. Lineage (NCBI taxonomy): Eukaryota > Metazoa > Chordata > Amphibia > Caudata > Ambystomatidae > Ambystoma > Ambystoma mexicanum. The sequence continues at coordinate 701,656,965 of NC_090938.1, read as the reverse complement.
TCGGGAGGGAGTTTGGTAATTTAAAGATCTTTCGCCCCAAAAAATCCCTCCAATACCACCCAAGTTTTCCATGATAGGTTTAGCATTGCTTCAGAACCATATGTCAATATCTGCATTTTATCGGTAGAACGCAATGATGGGTAGGAGGAAGTAGCTATCATACTTACAATGCAGTACCACACCTTGAATTGATAGCTTCTTCACTTTCATCCTAAGGGACATATAATGGCTCCTATCATCAATGTTCTTATTGATTGTTGCTCACAAGTAAATCATAGAATCAACAACCTCTAGTTCTTCATGCTCCACTTTCCAAACACACCTGGTCTTCTGTTTTCAGTAGGCCGACGGCAGGGCTAGGACCTTAGATTTCCTAACAATGATTTTCATGTCACTGGCCTTCAGGTTTTCATTGATATTCTCAATTTGTCTCTGTAGGCCAACAGAAGTTTGGTCTATAAATACCAAGTTGTCGGCATAGAGCATCCAGGGAACTTCAGTAGTGTTTATCTTCGGGGGGAACGCTCATACTGTATTTTGAGATTCCCCGATGTCTGACACATGTAGACTAAAGAGCAGCAGTGCCAGGGTGCATCCCTGCTTCAGTCCGCAATGGGTGCCAATTTTCCTTGAGAGCTGGCCATTGGCAGATAGTCGAACGTGTATTGTAGTGTCTCAGTATAGAGCCCTCATGGCCTCAACCAAGTCAACCTGACAATTCCATTTCTTTAGTTTTCTCCAGAGGCGTTCTCTATTTACGCCATCAAAGGCCTGTTCGAGATCCATGAAGGCCATATACACACAGGTCCTCGGATCTAGAGCTCTTTGCTTAAATGATGTTAAGGAAAAATAAATTCAGCGGAGTCCCCACTCCCTTCACAAACCCAGTTTGTCTGGGTTCCAGTCTCCCTATTTGTGTTGCCCATGCATTAAGGTCTTGGACCAAGACCGATGCAAACAATTTACCCAGCGAGTCGAGAAGGGAGATCGGGCGGTAGTTTTTTGGATCGCCTCGATCGCCCTTCTTAAATATAGGGACAATAATGGCTTCCCATCAAGTTGTCAGAAGTTGTTTAGTTCTCATTATCTGCTTGAATATGGATGTTGCCAGCCCATCCCATGTCGCAATGTTATCTTTAAGCATCTTGTTGGACAGCCCATCGGACCAACCGCTCTCGAGGAGCCGAGTCTACATATTATAAGCCTTACATCTACCTCCTCCAATGTAAATGACCAGCTCTTTGGGCCCTCTCCATTAAATTGGAGACCTGAGAGTTTGCAAAGAGAGCCGGGTAATGGGAGACCCATTGTTCTTCGGTCACATTCCCCCCACCATGTGAGAAGATCTAAAGTTACCACTGTTGTTGAGGTTTTCCCACAAATTTCTTGTGTTTTTTTGGCATACTGCTTCCAATATTTTCTCTGCATCTCTTTGCATTCTAAGGGCTCTTGTGGCCAGTAACCAATTGCGATATTTTTGTTTGCAGGCACGTATCTCATCCATTGTTCCAGGCCCTCTTTCCCTCCCAAACTTTCTGATGTCAGCTCTCAGTTCTCTTCTGGCCATCACTATCAATCGATAATAGGTTTGTTTAGGGATTATACCTAAATTCTTTCTATTATTAATAGGAATACTATAATCTTTGAGGATCCATAGATATTCTACGTTTGTCCGGTCATTCTCAATGGATGACTCATATTACCGAGCAATATTTTTTATCTCGTTTGGCCGGATCCTTAACCGATTTTTTCCCCATGTTACTTCCACCTAACCTATTTTAGTCCGGTGTGGAGCTCGTCTATGATCCCGTAGCAAAATGACCAGAAGATCGTGATCGGAGAGTTTGTTTTATTACTTCAAATCTAGCAATTCTTTCTATCGTATTACTAGTGACAAAGTAATAGTCCAAACAGGATCTCTGCGAGCCTCTTCCCCATGTGCATGCCCCTGGTCTATCACCTTCTGTTTGGGCATTTATCATGAATAGTTCTCTAGCTGTTACTTCGGGGAACACTGCCAAGATCTTTCATCCATTTGCCAGTCTTTCAGCAGCAATTTATCACCATTCACCAGGTCGCACGTTCAGGTTCCCATATATGATAATGCTGGGATCGTAGCATACACTCATGGCATTGTGAACCATGCTCATTATCAAATTTATAAACTTCACCTTCCGACACATATTAACCCTCCAATATACATTAACTAAAAGGTATTTAGTTGCAGCTGGGGAAGTTCCCCTGCTACATTTTAGGACTTGCACATAAGGGTTCAGATTTTCTTAACTAATCATTGATAGACCCCCGTCCACTTTTATCAGTGTCAGAAGTCTGGAGTATGGCCTTCCTAAAATGCCTTTAGAGACCGGGTTTAGGTGGCATTCGTAACCCTCAAACGAGGGGGTGGTCCTAAGCCAGGTATCCTGAAATCATAGAATGTCATATTGCCGCAACACACATACATTTTCACTGAATAATGGTTTAAATCCTTGTGTGTTCCAGGATCCAATAAGAAGTCCCTGCCCCTCTAAAGATCAGCAAGTCTATTTTTGTTTGTTGTTAACCAGCGCTCCAGCTAACCAGTCCCAATTTGATGGCACTGCTCCTTGCTGCTTGTCAGTATTAGAATTAAGGTTGGTCTTCTGTTTAATACTTTAGTTCTCGTGAATTTTAGTTGGGCAGATCTTTTTGACAGAGAAGCGGTTGTTTTTTCTTTTGGATTACACTTTCCTCAGGATTCCTTCAGTTACACACCATATATTCCAGAGGCCATAACTCTGCGTGACTTTTGTTAGTAATATCAATCCTGATTGTGTTGACCTTCTCCTGGTGGTCTCTCAATTCATAGCCCAGGGGTAATAGTTTGTCACTCTGATGTAACAGATTGTCTTTAGTTAGGGAAGAGCCAAAGTGAAGAATCACCCAATCCATTTTCCTCTCTACCACAAATTCAACTACCCTTATATCATCGGTGGTTTTGTGTCTGAGCGCTGGTATGTATTGGAGGAGCTTCATTACATTCCATTGATTCAAGGTTGGAGCGTTAGGGCCTGATATGATTCTTTCCAGATAGATACACTTTTAGATTTTTATGGGGGCGATCTGTACAGGTGTAATCAGTCTTTTTACCCTTTGGTGTATTTTCCCTTTCAAATCGGCTTTTGATGTCAGCTTTCTTGCAACTGATTGAACTAGCTTTGCTTGCTGATCGGCCTTTTTTCCTCCATTTTTAAGAACAGCAAATAATTTCAGTTGGCTATTGTTTGTTTGTCAGCGGCCATGGGTTCGCTCTTACGTTGCCCTTGATGGCTATGGCAAGTGTGGCTGACCTGCCTTTCAATTTCAGCCCAATCAGATCGACTCAGGTTATTCCATTTTTCATCTTCTTCCTCTCGGTCCATTATTTCCAACTGATCGCTTAGGCATGTTTCCTTAGTGGAGTCATTCTTCTCTCCAGCTCCATTAGGCCACTGAGCCATGACAGTTGTTGCCAATTCAGCTGGCGGAGGGGACTCCAATGGCAGCACCAGCTCCCTTCTGGGGCGCTTCTGCTATTGTCTCAAGGCAAGGGTTGACAGTGATTTTACATTTCGTAGAAAGGCTCTTGAGCCATTAGATTTCTTTTTCCGCATAGTTGTTATGCTTTTCTCTGTTTTCCCTTTAGCTTATTTGGGTCCATTATGTGTAGGCGAAAACTTTCTGAAGTGGGCCCGGTTTGAATATGGAAAACATATTTGTCTGCTTTGTTGGATCTTGGGTTGAGTATTTTCTGATAGCCCGCACTTGCACCACATCTGGTTCTTCATTGCAGAAGGATTGAGTAATTGGAATCGGTTGGCAGTTGTTGGCTTGGTGTGGTAAGCATTCATAGCCTGGTCTTGTTTCCATTGGGTCCTCATCCATTTACAACCCTCCAAGATGGCGTCCATTGAGAGAGACTTATCAGTGAATTCTCTCCTTGCAATATCACATATGTGCTGAATTATCAGCTTCTTTATTCAGTCTATTTTCCACCTTATTAACAAGACCTTTGAGGGCGTTTATTTTGGTCTGGAATATTGCAATCAAGGTAGTCTGATCTTGTAAAGAGCTATGGATAGATTTGTACAGTTTGGTAAAAGGGGCAAGCGATATCGTAAGTGCGGTCACTATCACCTGCTGAAGATGGCTTTGGTCCCCAATAGGTAGCACAGGCTCCCTTATCCGGCCTTCACGATTGAGCCAGGAGGAAGCATGTGGGCTCATCCTTGACCAGGAGGAGCTGCTAGCCGAGGAGCTTTTTTCCAATGGAGAATCGTGCAGTGCTGATAAGGACAAAGCCATAGCATTCATCTTATTTGGGGTGTCGACTTCCATCAAGCCTGCCGATCCACATACGCTCACCCTAGTCACGTCCCTCCTTTGCTCCTTACTGAAAGAGGTTGGTCGAGCGCCAATAGACTCTGAAGGTAATTTCAATCCTCAGGGGAGACCAAGGCCTGCTAAAATGATAGGGACTGTGTTTTCTACGCTAAAGTCAACATTCGACTTTTTCTGTTCTAGGGCAGTTAGCCTGTTTTGGATACTTGCTAGGCTTTTTCTTTTTTTGGGATGATATTTTCACCGTCAGTTCAGTAAGGTCTCTAGTCAGCTGAGCAGCTAATTCTGAATTTTTAAGGTCTTTCTTAAGCGGCCAGTTAGCCTTTTTTGGAGTTGACTTTTCAGGCACAGGCTTACTCAGTCCACCATCCAGCTTATTCCATGAATTGGCTCAGAGATCGGGGGACTCCAATGCCTTTGTTTCTTTTGAGTCCTCCCCCTCCGTGTCCATAAGGAGACCTTGAACACTATTGCAGTTCAGTTTCCCCATGTTCACTCTCAGAGTAGGAGATGTTTCATGGCAGCTTCCTCGTGCAGCCATCCTCTCCCCTCCCTTCTCGCTAAGGGGCTAAATCTGCATTCATGGGGCATTGAGGATCCCACAGGGTCCCCGCCTGAGTTGGTCTGGGATTTGCGCTTTCAGCTTTCTTAGCAGTGACTTCCGACTCGGGCAGATATCGGGGAGAATCCTCTGATACAGAATTTGGCACCCTCGATTGCTCGCTAGGGCTACAGCGGCCCACCCCCATTATACTTGTAGGGGAGTTCTGCTCATGCACAGATATACACTCAAACGGGCAGTCTCCCAAGGAAATACATCTTACCTGTAGGCGAGTCCAGGCTCCAGACGGGCTTTGTGAGAGCATTGCCATTTTCCTCCCAGCTGGCCTCGGAGTCAAATCAACAACGTTCTGAGAGCATTGAAGGAGGACTGATCGATGGGGCATAAGCCCTATCCCTATTCCTTATACCAGAGCACCAGAAGACCAAACCATTCTGGCACTCGGTGGGAATGGGAGTATTTCTAGGCTCCTCTTTTAGTTGTGGACAAAGTGGACAGACTTTCACCTTGTCTTTCTTCGGGATTTCCAGTCAAATCAACAACGTTCTGAGAGCATTGAAGGAGGACTGATCGATGGGGCATAAGCCCTATCCCTATTCCTTATACCAGAGCACCAGAAGACCAAACCATTCTGGCACTTGGTGGGAATGGGAGTATTTCTAGGCTCCTCTTTTAGTTGTGGACAAAGTGGACAGACTTTCACCTTGTCTTTCTTTGGGATTTCCAGGCTGTAATTCGCTCCGTTAGAGTCACTGCAAAACACCAAAACACTCTGGCACATTGTGTGCTCCGCGGGAATGGGAGTATTTGTAGGCTCCTCCTTAGTTGTGGACAAAGTGGAAAGGCTTTCACCTTGTCTTTCTTCAGGATTTCCAGGCTGTAATTTGCTCCATTAATGTCACAGCCAAACACCAAAACACTCTGGCACTCTGCAGAAGGGGAGAACAAGGACCCAAACCACCACTGCCTGGGAGATGGGCAGACCAGGCACAGCACACTACCTTTTCCTGGAAGAGGTGGGAGGTGGAATACAACACATTCTCCAGACAAAAGGAGCATCACATCATCACTCCGTGGCAGAAGGGGGGCAGGCAATATCCTACCCAACACTTTATCAGCAGGCTGCAGGATAAATATGGCATTCTACTGCTCCCCTGGAAAAGAGAAAATCAGGGCCCCGACGACATCGCACCCGGAAGTGAGGTTAGGTCCGCTACTTCACTACTTCCTGGGAGAAAAGGAGACCAAGGGCAGCACACCACTGCTCCCTGAAGGGAGACTCAAGACACCCCTTCACCACTTCCAGGGAGAAGGAGAGCCCAAGGACACAACAGCACTGTTCCCTGGTAGAACGGAAAGGTGCCTAACACTTTATTTCTCTTCTCTGGGATAAGGGTGGTTTCAAGGACAACTGTACCATAACTCAAGCGGAAGCTGCAGGCTGCTTAAGAAGAGCAGGACAGTGGTCAGGGAATTGGAAACCAGTCCCTGTTCAAGGAGAGAAGGTCGGCAGCAGAGGGATTGCAGACCGTTTCCAAGGAGGAGGGCGCCAGCTGCCACAGGTGCTCTGTGTTGCTCCACAAAGTCTTTAACGACATTTGGGCACGTCGCAGATAGCAAAGTTGTGGCCTTTCAAGGGAAGGCTAACGGGGGCTCAACAAGGATCAAACCCACCTCACCGGGAGAAGACCTATCACGTGCTGAATGGCAGCCTTGAGGTCAGGGGCGTAGGAGACACATAAAATCTGGGGGGAACAGGGGACACCTTGTGGACTTTGCTAGAGACACAAACCAATCCATATTCAAACCAACATAAGGCAAGGCCAGCTGAGTGCCGAAGCCTTAATAGGATAACCATGTAATTCCATCTAGACCGATCAGGCGGATCATCCCTATCTCATTTCCTTAACAGCCCCCCTGTTTCCATGAACTTCCCCTTCTCTCTTTGGAAAAATAGCCAGAGTAAAATCTGCAAATTATTTTGTAGTCAGTGATGATCATGCACATTTGTTCAAAAAAACTAATATTTTTTGCGGCGTTTGGAACGCACGACAAATTCTGTTGCTATTGTTTGTATGCCAAGTAGATCCATCTTATCTTTCTGTATATTGCCCACACAAACATGATTGAGTTTTTTCTGAGTCATAGTTGTACGCAGCCAGGCTTTCATTCATCAGAAACCACTAAAAGTCCCCTCAGCCTCACAGGAAGATGCTGGAACCGTTAGGAGGATCCGCAGTAGCTTCTCCGCCTGTGCAAAGAAAGCTCTTTCGGTGGGAGGCATCCATCGAAAGATGTCTACTAATTCTGAGACTGAAGAATACTTATGGACGATTGACAATGTTTTTAATTGTGCAGAGAGGAGGACATATTCGATTTCTGGGTATTTAACAATATTTTCAGAGCTTCTGCCTATTAGAAGCAGCTGTTCAATGTGTTCATACATTTGGATGCTTTCCTGGTCAATACGCTGCATAAGTTGAACAGAAACTGTATCTCAAAGTTAAAAAAAACGGTGGTCTATAGTAATAGCTTGGATGAACATTTACAGCTAATCCTCCATCAATACATTTTGGAATTCGACTGCGTCTTGGCAGTTCTATCTCCTTCAGTTGATATCTTGCCACCATATCTTTACTGTACATAAGTAGACTGTCAAAAGATTGTGTGTTGCAAAGCTTTAGGATGGAACTGTGTGTTTGATTCACAGCTGCAAGTAATCTGGATACTGTTTTTGGTGTATTTGCATGGCAATATTCAAGCATTCAAGGAGCTGAATTGAATGACTTGGAGAGCAATCTGCAGACATCAGATAGTTTTTCCCTCTTGAAATGCATATCACCACTATTCTTGGAAGCTGCGATTTCTTCTAATGTTTCCACAATAGCTTCATAATTATCCACTACGTTTTGTACAGTTCTTACCCGAACCGTCCAGTGCGTGGAACACAATGGGCCTCATTACAAGGTTACCGGTCCGGATACACTGGACCGGTAAGCTTACCGGTACCTTTGTATCCGGACCGCCAATTACTGCACATTTTGTGTGGCATGTCATGGATTGCCCAAACAGATTACCAAGCTCTTAAACATAAGAGTATTGCATGTTCCATTATGGAACACTGTTGTGCTGCAGCCTGCATGACTACATTTGTACAGTGAGCTTCACAATGGACATACAATGCAAGTGGTTGTTGCTAATGTATTAATGCCTGTGCACCATGGTACTTCCCTGCCATATTTGCTGCACCATCATAGATTTGTGCTCTAAGCATTGATAAAGGCAGACCCTGACCACTTAAAACATCCTTTACAATGTTAGCAATTGATGCTCCGCTGGTATCATCTGCTTGGTACAGTCCAATAAAATCTTCATGTGGCCAAAGATCTTGGTCAACATATTCGATACAAAAGCATTCTTGTTCTTGACCAGATATATCTTGTGTGCCATCAACCTATAAAAACAAAGGGATTGTCTCCAATACCGTTACGGAATATATGCAAAATTGCATGAGACAATAACTGCAGAACTTCATTTTGAATGTATTCAAGTATTCAGCTGTTTGATTTGATCCATTGTTTCAGACAAGTCACATCATCTGCTCTTGCATCGAATACTGGCCTAAAATTCCAATCTCTGTCATCATGACCTAGTAGGGCAAGACCTTGTTTTGCCAGAAGAGCAATCATGGGAATTATCTTGTTAAGGCACAACCAAGGATCTAGTTGTTTTACTTGTTGTCAAAGTTGTGATCAATTAGTTTAGTTCCTTTAAAGTGGGCCAATTGCTTTACAGAATATAGATGAGCAAAACTATTTTGATGCTGCCTGAACTTTTCTGTAGCCTTTTTCCAATTGTTAAAACCAATAGTAACAAACGCTTGCTCCTTGGAGAGATCAACCAGTTTCAATGCAGCAGACTTTGCACAGGGGAAGCAAATAACTCCTTCCAGTTTGGTACTGTAGTGCAACCATGGAAAATCTTTGAACCAGCTTTTCTGAAAATGCAATATGCGCCTCTTTTTTTAAAAATAAACGTTATTTTATTTATTTGCATTTTGCTTACAGGTAAGAAGACATCTTATAGTTTATACACTACATCAATCTTTGGAGGGCATTGCGACATACAGGTGTATTATTACACATTGTACCTTATGTAATTTCGTGATGCTGGAAGCAGTCAAAAATCCATTGTTACTGTAATAATGTGTGTGCATGTTTGCATTTAGTGTGAACCCTTATTCATGTATTCCCAGAATCGACCACATATATTTTTAGCTCTACACGTTGTTGGGACTGTGCATACATACCCTTCCTCCCTTTCATTTGCAAAGGTCAATTCTTAAACCATTCTTGTATTGTCGGTGCCGGGTTTGATTTCCACTTTAATAAGATACATTTCTTAGCTATATTACATCCCATATTAAAGAATTGACGAGTCATTACCCCGGTTTTCCCAATATCCCCCAGCAGATATTTGAGGGGGAGCCCCATTGGGGGTATGTCAGTGATCTCATGTAACACCTCTGCCACTTTTCGCCAAAATTCTAATACAACAGGACACTTCCAGAACATATGTATGGTGTCTGCAGCCTCCCCCCAACATTTCGGGCAGTTGTTTTTGGCGCTGTGGGAGAACTGTGCAATTTTCTCCGATGAATAATGCAATCTGTTTATCACCTTAAATTGTATGAGTCGGAGTCGCTAATTCATCGAGACATCTTTCGTAAGAAGGCAGTATTTCTGCCATTTGGTTTCGTCTATGGTGGTTTCAGTGTCTCTTTCCCATTTTAGCCTAACTATATTTCGCTCTTCACTCCCGTTTTGTACCTTAGCATATATTCTGGATATGAAACCCTTCCGTTTATCTCTGTGCACCACCATTTCTATACATTCAGTTTGTTCCGGCTCCTGTGGGAATAATGGCCATTTTTTCTTAACCGATGCCCGCATGCGGTAGTATCGCAACAGCCGCACTGGGTTGTCTCACAACTTAAACCTAAACTCTTCAGTTGTAACAAACTTGCCATTAGGATAGAGGCTTCCCAGTTTCATTTCTTTGCCAGGGACCCATGCTGTCTGAATATCTAAATCGAATGAAGGAGGGAGCCCAGGGCAGTTCCACAATGGGACATTTTTGCAATATAGAGTAGTCGTGCCTATTCTCTTATTTATTCGGTTCCATGCATTTACCGTAATGCGCACTGGGTCATATGAGCATGAGTTGGTATAATGATCACTTCGAATAACTGACTGTAGGTCAGTCGGGGATGCTCCATAGCATTCCAGCTCCCTGTGTGGTGCAGCAGTGCCAGTTTTATACCAATACACTGCATAGTGCGCCTGTGCAGCTAGATAGTACAATTCAAAGTCCGGGGCTACCAGCCCACCCCTGTCATATGGTTCAGTGATAGATTCCCATTGCATGCGGGCAGTCTTACCCTCCCATGTGAATTGTATGACCAGTGAACGCAGTCTATCCAAAAACTTCCTACACAGCCATATTGGGATAGTGTTGAAAAAGTATAGCAATTTGGGTGCGATGACAATTTTCAAAAGTGAAATCCTTCCATATAATGTAATTGGGTATTTGGTCCACGAATTTGGTTTAGATTCTAGTGTATTTAAGTATTTATCATGATTAATTTCGAATAGTGAATTGTGCGTCCGCGACACCATAAATATGCACTTCTTCTGATTTTGTGACTGCTCTACAATGGTTTGAACGAATATACATTTCTCAGATGGGCGATTTGGAACTATTGCACTTAGAAGAGCTCCCTCGTCGTTATCTCAAAGGCTGGTTGATTTCTCTTGAAGAAAGATTTCACAGACGTTCTGCTCATCCTCCACATTTCCAGTTTTCCAGATCTTTTGTCATATTCATTTGTGGCTGTGGTACCGTCATGTGAAGTTCTTGAAATGCATTCATTTGAAACCTCATCTGTATGTTCAACTTCTGATCCTCTGACATGTTGATCGGTAGACTGCAACATAGGCATGTTCACTGCTTCACTGGATTGTTTAGTTACAAAGAATTTACAAATGTCCATTCTGAAAAAGAACAAAGGAGACTATACAGCAATTGCAATTTGGCAACACATGGAATTGACAATGCAATGTCAACATTATTTGTGTGTACCTATCCAAGATGCCCACTTCTGCTTTGGCTTTCCTACAGATAAGTTGATGCCCAGGGTGGATGGCGGGAGTTTAAAAGGCACTATGAATGCCACAGTGAAAGTTGATATAGAAGTACAAATGAAAATATCCACTCGCCAATAAACACTGAAGGGTTGATCCATTTCCTTTGGGACCATAAACCTATAGTATATGTCAGTGTGTGTGTGTGTTATATGGGCGAGTGGCTTGGTTGCCAGACAGATTTTGTTTCTGTGTCTCACTCTTGTGGTAGCCAAGGTTCACCCCTTCCCAAGGGTCACCTCGGCAGCAGCATCATCTTGCAGCAAATAAGGAGACGAGACACCAGACTGAGGGATTAAAACAAGCTTCTTGTATTAGATAGTAAATAAAACAGCATACAGAGAAATTATCAGCAGAAAAACAAGAAATTACAGAAAGAAAGTCGGCACTCGGAGCTCTGAGGGGCCCTTCCTCAGAACGCAGGTTATATAGCATATCCTAAGTAATCACTAATATTTGTATTTGTATTTATTGTGTTTATATAGTGTTTTAATCTAAAGCACTGTAGATTATAACAACAAGGTACATAAAACATTTTTTAACAGTAAAAGCAATTTACAAACCTGAATCAAACCAATAAAACAATATGTAGAACAATTAATCTGTGAGGGTAAGTGGGAAGGAGGGGTGAGGATGGGAAAGGAGGGAAAAGAAAGGGCATTAGGGTGAAGAAGCAAGGAGGGTAAGGGAAAAAAGGGGGGTTAGGGTGCGGTGCTTCGGGGGAGATGTGAGGGAAAGGAGGTGGTAATGAGAGAAGGTATCAGGGTGGGGAATGGAGAAGGAGAGATTTCAGGGAAGTATGGAAGGAGGAGAAGGTAGGTATGGGGCGGATAGAGAGAGGTAGAGAGTTCCAGTGCAGGGGAGCTAGGAGCTGAAAGGAGCAAAAACGGGAGGAGGCACATGGGGAATGGTGAGAAGGAAGAGATCAGCATAACGAAGGGAACGGGAAGGGGTGTAGAAAGAGAGGCGAGAGGAGAGGTAAGGGGGAGCAAGATCATGGGGAGATTTAAAGACAAGGCAGAGAAAATGAAATTTAAGTTGGGAGTGGAAGGGAAGCCAGCCAAGGTAAGAAAGCGAGGAGGAAATGGAGTCATGAGGGGCAAGGAGGCAGAGGGTACGGACAGCTGAGTGGTAGAGGGATTTGAGGGGGGCGAGATGAGATGCAGGTAGTCCAAAGAGTAAAGAGGAGCAATGGAAGAGGCGAGAGAAGATAAGGGAGAAGATTAAAAGTTTAGTGGCATGGAAGGTGAGAGAGGAGCGGACTTTGCGAATGTTGAAAAGGTGGTAGCGACAGGCGCGAGAGGTAAGAGAAATATGGTGGGGAAAGGAGAGGGAGGAATCAAAGTGAATCACTAGATTGCGAGCATGGGGCTAGATGGGAAGATTAGAGGAGGGAAAGTGGATAAAAGGTGGAGGAGAGGGAGGGGGAAGAGTGTTAGAGGGAAAGAATAAGACTTCAGTCTTATCAGTATTGTGGGAAAGAAAGCGGGATGACATCCAGTTTTTAATGGCTGTAAATATCTTGTAGCAGTTTTACAACTGGGGGGGTGTTACTTGGCCTAGTTTTGCAGACATTTGGCAATAACTATCAGCATCTTACTTGTGACCTTTTGACAAAGCTGTGCGGGTACAGTGTGTTGGAACATGGATAAGCGGCATTAGCAGAAATACTAATGCCATCTGTCATATATGGAGCTCAGGCTATACTTTCAGAGAGCACACAGAAGAGAAGGTCTGACGTGTCCCGTTGCCTTGTTACAGGGTCTAATCTGCTGCAGGCAGGCTGTGGGTATGGCAGAGGAGCTGGGTGCAAAGGGAGGAAAAGGGAGGATATGAGGCCTAAATGCATGAGATCATACTGTAGCATAGAATAGCCTGGCATAACATAACAATCCTGCCACATCACTCTGCACGCAGGGCCATGTCTAGGATTTGTGTGGCTAAGTGCAGCAATTCAAGAGTGGGGCCCATCTAATTTGTATAGGGTGACTCCATGGGGAATTACATCACTAGAAAAATAAGTTACTTACCTCTGTAAACACAGTTTTCCACAACATATTTTGAACATTGCTATTCCTCAGTCTGGAAAGATGGCGAAACTTAAAATAAACATGCACAGAAGTGAAACAACAATGTTAAAATACCTAAAGTGCCTATAGGTGGTTTAATTAGTAATGTGAGCTATACAAGAAAAGGTATGTGTGAAACAGAGCAAGGTGCCCAGACATCATGCATCCATAACCCATTTCATTCCTGTGCTGGGAAGGGCACACAGATAAAAAGCATTCTTAAATGTGCATTGGCAATGACAACCGTTCGGGCTTTGTGTAGGTATGGGAAAGGCATTTGCCAGGCACTGCCATAGTGGTGTTAACTGGGTTGTAGCAGCTGAAAAATTGTGTCAGTACCTGGGCATATAATAGCACTGCTTGGTGAATTCATAATATTGATACACAAGCTTAACTGTTGGCTTTGCCAATGCTTGTTTTTAACAGAACTACCGTGAAGGACACACATAGTGCTTATACATTGAGTGGCTGAAGGCAGGGCTGGTTACATCATTTTTATTACACCAGTAGCGGGTTTGCAGCTGCTTTGAAAAAACACTGACAGGCATTTGAGTGTGAAGTTTGATGGTAAGGCTTGAATAAAGCAAGCACAAAGTTTCCATTAGAAGGTGGTGTGGGCAGGGAAGGGCAGGAACTGGGTCGGATTGCTCATAGGTATTAGCATGGCCATGGGCAGTTAATGGGTGGACAAAAACCAAACAACACCTACAAGCTGTGTACCCCTCCTCATATGCCATTTATCCCTAGTTGAAGTCTAATGCAATAGATTTGACTTAAGTAGCCCAATCTAAAAAGCACTGCTTCTTGCCTTGTGCTTATGTGCAGAAATTTGCTGGATGGTGCTCTTGCAGAAATAATATCCCATATGTACACATTGCATTGTCCTGTCCTCCCAAACTTCTTAGCTATGGAAATCTTCATTTGCTGTTCGATAGTCCCCGAACAAATCAAGGGGGGTCTTCCACCATGAATTTTATTAAACGAATGTGTTAAAATGATGCACTATAGAGCATACTTTGAAAAACAAATGGGTAAAAAGCAAAACAGTTTGCAATTGGTGCTGGGGGGGTCAGGGGGCAGGCACGAGATTTTTTTACTGGACATCTATGATAGATGTCCAGTTAAAAGATACCATCCCTGTCCCGTGGGCGCCATTGGGCCTAACACAATCAACATGATTATGTGTGTATGCAAGGCGCTTTGGTGCCAAGGGGGAAAGCATGTTATTTTTGACTGGACTTCTATGATAGATATCCAGTAAAAAAAAATTAAATACCATCCCTGTGCTCCACAGCACCCCAGGAGAGCTGATTTTGGCAGGTGGGTAGGGGGATTGTGCAACAAAGGCATTTAGGCATCTTTAAAATGCCTTTGTTGTACAACCTTCCATCCCCCCTTTTCCCCCTGCTTGCCATAATCAGCTCAACGGACCAAAACAAACTAACACACATACACATTCACACAGCAATCACTCTATCATTCACATGAGCATCCATCACCATACACTCACTCATAACACAAGCATACATGCATCCATACACATATTTAAATAAAAAAATAAATGAACATAAACATACTTTCTGCAGGGGCCTCTATGTGGGCGCTGAAACGCCGCACTCCAAGTTGCTCTGTCCGTATGTGCGATGAGGCACAGGAGCTCCCTCTGGCACATACAGACATGCAGTCCAATGAGCTATGCAAGGCTGGCGTAGCAAAAGCTTTCCTCGTGAGTGAAAGATTTATAGTGGTGAGTACAGTGAGTACAGTGAGTAGGAGAATCAACCATGTATGGTAATTTGAATTGCATGACCGAATTTCACTTGAATTCCACTATAAATCTTTCACTCACGACGATCTCCTTACGCAGATTTGCTCTGTAGATATGCGATTTAGCAAAGACTATGGTCTAAGGACACAAGTGAATCAAGATTCCCATCTAGTTAAATCATAGTGAGTATTCTACGAACAGGTCTCTATATGCATATTTCATGCGTATAGCCTTAAGAATAGAACTAGACTCGGTCTTTCAGTTTGAACTGCAAGGTCCACAAATCTGTATCTTTGTATAATTTAACCGAACTAATTGTCACTCTATAATTTTTATCCTAATTTCGGTCTTATAATTCCTGAATTGAAGGTTGCACTTATCAACTGATTTTTAGCCGCAATTGGCTTGCCCAAATTGCTCAATTACTATTAGAGATTTAAATTCCATTAATTCACAACAATCGTACCACTTAACTCGACCAACTGGCGCTCCATATTTTTGATCCTTAATTTGGATTTTTACTTCCTGAACTAAGGGTCGCAATACTTAATTAACCTTTAGCCACAATTGGGTTGTCTCAACCCATTTTCGCTAGCAAATTGGGTACTCATCCCCACTTGAACTGACATGAGCGCGGCAAGCGCCTTCAATGTACCTCCAACATGGCGGCAATTAAAGGTACATGCGGAGCTCCCATAACGTTCTAGCTCCGTTATGAACGTCGCAGTTTCTATATACAGCGTCCTTTGACGTGTGGAGCCCCAGCTCCAGTTCATACAGACGGAGACGCTGGTGAGTCCGGGTCTTGCGCGCAAGCCCCTGGACTTCATAATTAGTCTGAGGGGCTGCACATGTGACCACTTAATTAGTTTTTCTTTCTTTTTTCTGTCTCTGTGCAACTCGCCTTGTCTACCTGGACTACAGGCATCTCAACGCATTGAAAGCGTTTTATATAGGTATGCTTCTTAAGTTAATGCTCTTCACGCATCTTTTCAAATGCTGGATTCAATTAGCACAATGAATTCATTAGATGTCTATTCTGAGTTGGAATTGTTTGCTTGTCTTTCCCCCATAGTGGAGCTCACAATAATTACTGGTTCAGGAAATGAACTAACCTATTGGTAAGCACTTATATTATTTACAATTTTCTCTCTAACACATGGATTTTCACATGTGCCTTTATCTAACAACACCTTATTTTCCAATCAAATTCTCTTTAGTCAGGTTGACTTACCTTCCAAGGAGTACAAGGTAATCTATTTTCCCTAACAGTTGAATTGATGTGTCCACTGAGTTGGAGAGACACCTTTTATGCTATAGTCCAAAATTTCCTTGGCCTTTAATTGATGCCACTGTGGTTATTTTTTGTCTCCTCTCTTAATTTATATAATCTGCTACGAATTTGGCAATTGTGGATGCACCACACAATATCCTTTTCAAAAATCGTGAACGTTGATGATTTCTTTATACATTATTTCATGCACTTGTTTGCTATTTTTGTTATGAATATGATTTATCATTCTGTTGGTCGTGCCACACATGTGCCCTTCGCTTGGATCGGTGGTTGCTGCTAACCTACTGATAATTTGATATGACCAATTTTGTTTTATTTGAATTTTTGGAATTCTTGTATAATGATGTACTGAACCACCAGCCTCTGATGACAGGCTCCTCACCTCGAAACACGTGTCAGGCTGTTCAAGACTGTCCAATTAAAACTCACCTTAATTGTGTTTCTAATTGTGTTTTGTGCACAGATAACAGGCAAACCACCCCTTGACACTCAATCTTAAAAAACAATAACATCACAAAAAGTCTCCTCCTAGGTACCAAGCAGAAAGTGTGTCAAGGAAAACCACACAAATAGTGACCGTGACGTGAGCCATTTTAGTGCACACTAGATTATTTTATGCTAGGCCAACCAAACAAGCCACACAGTCAGAACATAAAACGAGAGGAGAGTTTATCTATTAATGCGCTCAGACAGTTGTTTGACCACCAAGGGCACCAGGAAATACACCATTATGCCTCAGATCAAAGTTATGCAGCAGGTTATATCAGAAAACACGCATGCACGCCTACATATTTGACAGGCTCGGCAGTCGTCACCTAAGTCACTCACTGTAGGGCTTGAAGCATGCAATATCTGCCATCAGTGCTAGGGCGCTCTGGGTAATGCTGTGATGACATGGTGGGCTTTGGCATCACTGACACAGTCTGAGGTGAGTAGTGAACACGCAGTCTGAAAAGAACAGAATGCGCGTGCAGCACTAAGATAGCAGCGTTCCCATCCCGAGTCCCACTCAGCTAATCTTGGGTAAATAAATTGGTCTTGTTGTGGTTGGTTGTTAATTGGACAAAGGAGTGAGCTCTGCTAGCCCATTTTTAACAAAATTGCACTTGCTACGTGTGCGGCATCATGACACTTTGTAACGCGAGCGGCGAGCATATATATATATATATATATATATATATATATATATATATATATATAGCAGGTGCAAGTGGATCTAGGTCACCTGGCCTAAGCCCCACCCACCTGGTACCTTCTTGCCTGCTGCTCTTTTTCACCACTTAGCAAGCCCCGCCCACCTGGTGCCTTCCTTCACCATCACTGTCTTGTGGCCAATGCTGGATTTGACTTTTATGGACTTCATTCATTCACAGTGCGTCACTCTTTCTCAACTCTCATGCTGGACTTCCTTTGCATCTTGTACTCATGGTGGCCCTGAATCATGCTGTTCCCATCTTCATCTTGTATCCTGGCTTGCAACATTATGTGTTACTACTGACTTCTGCAATTGTATTCGCTCTCCACTGTTGCTTCTCCACTCTTTTTGACTGCTTACTCTCTTTTCTCTCCTGCTTTCCCTTCTCCCTTTTCCTATCTCCTCCCCTGACTTTCTTCTATGGCCTTACTCTATCAGAATTGTCCCTGGACCTAATATGATAGCAACCTCGTCTGTTTCCTCCATCCTCCCATTACTGTTTTTTTCCTCCCCACCACCCCTCCAGCACTATCTGAAATGTCGTCAGGCCTAGTATGATAGTCGCTTGTTTTGTTCCTCCCCTCCCTTTCTGCACCCCACCCCACTCCCTCACCTTTTGTTTTTCTCCGGCTCTACCAGAAATGCCGTCAGGCCTAGTACGGTAGTCGCCTGTCTGTTTCCATTTCCTTCCCACTCCCGCCCCCCTTCCTTATCTATGTCTTAGCTCTTGCACTCTTCGAAATGTCGTCAGGCCTAGTACGGTAGTCGCCTGTCTGTTTTCATTTCCTTCCCACTCTACCCCTCCCTTCCTTATCTATGTCTTAGCTCTTGCACTATCTGAAATGTCGTCAGGCCGAGTACGATAGTTAATTTCACATCCTTACTGATCATGGCCTGTAAGAATGTGGTTGTATTTTCCCTTGTTCCCTCCCTTGCCTTCAAGCACTTTGAAACACATTGTGTATAGGCGCTATATAAATAATCAAAAAGCTCCACCAGGCAGCAGCCTCAGAACCAAATGCGCTACTAAGGCCTGGACTGCTTTAGGCATAGGTGCCTCTTCCAGCCTGGCCATTTAAGCAAAATGCTTGGAATTCCATCCAATCAAAGACGTGGGAACTGTTGTGCTCACGAGCAGGAAGGCAACAGACCTCCCTCTACAACCATACAGACCTTAAAGGCAGCCTTCACAGAGGATAAGGGAGGAAAGGCAGAGGAATGGCCTAAGGGTCTCTCCAGAGCTGCATGGAAAAACAGGGTTAATGGCTTAAATGACTTCCAGCCAGAGGGACCTACCAGGGAGCCAGCTATGCACCCACCACCCTTATAACCTGGTCTAGAGAGGGAGGGAGCACGAGGAGTAAGGGAAGTTGTCGAAAGACCGCAGACCCCATTCCAAAAAAAGAGGGAAAAGAAATGGCATCAATGGCTTGCTTGGGTGCCCCATCAATGAATCTATGTACTATTTTCCCACTGACCTTTTAGCTCTCCTCGGCCTCAGCCAGCGCTGAGAATGATGCTGCTGCTTGAGGACCGGCCAGGGCCTGACCCTGGGGCTGAGCGAGCACACGTCCCTCCCTGCCTGCCTGCCTCAGTCCACACGCGCCTGTCAGCTGCTCAGCGACAGACTGGCTCTGCTAGCCACCCCGCCCGGGCTGCGCTGCAGTGCACTGCGCATCCTCATGTGTGATGCGCGCACAGAGGGCACGTGCGGTGCGTTCCCCGGGCGTGCCCAGAGTCAAACGCGCAGGCGCGCGCTCGCAGAAATAAAATAATGATGTGCACGGTCCGGACCGGTGCAGCCACCAGGCAGCCACACACACACACAGCCAGCCAGCCAGTGTCAGTGACTGACTGGCTCTGCTAGCGACAGACTGTGTGAGCACAGCCGAGCGAGCATCCGCCCGGGCAGTGTCCAGCTCCAGCCCTGGAAACACTCGCCTGGCTTCTGATGCGGCGCCCGCCGAGGCCCCTGGGGAGCAGGATCTGAGGTTCCCGGCATTCTGTTCCATTGGAGGGCGGGCGCGGCAAGCGAGCAGCGTAGAGGGCGCGCAGCAGGAGCGCCGAGCAGCGCGGTGAATGCGGGGCGGAGCGCAGCGGGAGCAGCAGGGGAACACTGCAGGCTGGTGTACCTCTGACATCCCTCGGCTATTCCTCCATGTGTGCCACAGCCGGGGCCCAGTGTCGTCTCTGAAGGTAACAGTGGGGCGGGTGGGCTTGCTCTGTGTGTATGCGTGTAGTGCTCGGATGAGAGGCGTATCTCCGCAATAGTGAATGGCTTTCTACCCCACCCCCCCTACCCTCCCGCAATAGGATTACATACTATATGCGCTGGCGAGGGAAGACGCCACACCATAGGAGCCAATACTCGGTTTACAGCATGAGAGTACCTACTCCATAAAGACCAATATTCTCTTCCCTGTAGAATAGCCCCTGCTCCAATGGGACAGGGTACTGGGGCTGTGAGTGATCCACCTGCCTCGCTTTACCCCCCTCCCCTCCCCCTCTTCCGTCCTCTTGTCCCTGTTTTGACCTCGACTAATGCTTCCTAAAGGGTACCCTCAATAAATGGCGGCACCCAGCCCTACAGATAATTGGTGCATCGGCCCCTCGTACTCCCTAAACATAGGTAAATACTCCCAAAATAAACCAGGTAGTAATAATACTACCAACACAAATTGCAGACAGACACATAGCTGCCCCCTGCTTTCTTCCACAAAGCTGCATGGATATGTTTGGATCAGTAGTACGCCTAGTACCACTCAGCTATTATTACTGACTGTTCTGAATAGGAACAAGGTATCTTTTAATATGCATGAATGACTTGGTGCAAATAAATATTTATTACAAAACCTGTTTGACAGTGAAAATATATTTTTACTCGCTTGTTCTGTAATACCATTTGGAATGGTACTTACATGTTTACTCCCTAAAAAAGAATTTTACTTCACACGTTAAAAAAATAGGCTGTAAAATACTGCCATTTCAAAATCTTATCTGGCGCACTGGCCCAGTGGCTTCCTTGTCCGGGCCAGGCTACAATGTATCCTCGAGGTTATTGGTCCCTTTTGGAGCGACTTGGCATTCTCTAGCTCATGGCATGTGTTTACGCTGGAACCCGCAAACGTTCCTGTAAGTAGTAGGGGGCCTGGCAGTGTTATGTTCAGAGGCTGACTGACCCTCAAAGACCTGCTGCATTGAAACATCCTCAAGGCAGAGTGAAGGCCAAGAAAAACTAGTTTGGACCTTGCAGTCTAGTGCTGTGTCTACAGCAGGAGATCCGAGGAAGATGCCTTCAGGCTCCCCTGCCCATTCTTGCCATCTGAGCCAGCTGCATAAGCAAAGCACTAGCAATGACGGAGAATGGTACTCCGCTTGGGGGCATCATTGAGGAGAGCGATGCATCTGGAATCATTAGAGTAGATATTCTTCAACTCACCAAAAGCAAAGTTTTGAGCTGCGCATTATTTTAATTTTTTCTCAGAGCATGGAATATGCATTTGTGACACTCCCGGGACCCATTTGCCCTTGTATCAGCAGCATATGCCAGGCACCCTTGCAAAATATGGTGGGGGGGGGTTCTTGAAATTCCCATCACCCATAGAGGTTCAACTTTCTTGGACCAACCTTAGTACCCCTCAATGATGAGGTCTGCTGAGTGGCCGAGGAAAGGGCGTTAGGTACCCATACAAAGAAATGATTCAGAAGACCGCCCTACGAGCCATTCCGGGTGTCCAGCGTGTCAGCATGGCGGTGTTTACCACTTCGACTTTGTAGTTCAGGTCCAATAGTGGAGGATCCTCGTTAGTGGAAGGAGTTGGTCAGAAGTCTTTCATTTCAGTGGGTTTATCTGTGGAACGGTGGGATAGGTTGCAGTGGGAAGTGACTTTCAGATTGTTAATTCATTTACTGTCTGTAATTTGCTTAAGGCTTTACATCTTCTAAAAGGTAAGGGGTTAGGAGTTCTGGCTCCTAGGTGGTGGATTTCTGAGGTTAAGCCAGTTGGGCAAAGGTTGTCGTTGATCATACCGTCCTGTATTTTGGCCAATCAGGATGTTATATTTGGTTATCATTTTGACCTTTCCTCCGGTTGAATGAATGCTGAGAGCCATCGGTGTAAAAGTGGAACGGTTGTGTCTATTTTTCAGTGACCGGCACCAGTGGTTGTCTCAGACAGACAATAAATAGATCAAACCTGGAGAAAAGACAGCGGCCAACCCATGGCAGTCCACCACTTAAGCATACTTTTTTGGAAGTAAGATGTCATATTCTACCTCATCACAGATACTGTTGTCTGGTGGAGTCGGTGGAGAAGTGGTGGTTGATTGTTGGCTTGTGCTTTGAGTATTTCGTTCCTCTGGCTTCTGCACTCCTTGCCGTTCTGAAACCATTTTTATATTTATGAGGTTGTTGGTTTCCTTCAGTGCCTTTCTGCAACTGCTGCGCCTCTGCCTCTCTAGTATTTTAACCAAAAGGGAAGGTTGGATATGGGATGAAGGTTTTCTAAGTCTGTGGAGTTTACATTGTTTTGTTTTTCGCCACCTGGTGGTCCTATCCTTTTCTTTAGAAGCTTAGGAGTCACATCCTTTCCAAGGACGCTTTGCATATTTTAATTAGACTACGGGCCAAGATACTGATGATGGCCTTGATATAGTTGAGATTCTTTGGGGGTGAAGATAGTTTAATTGATTTGGCTGGGTGGATAGCTCAGGGGCAACGTGTTTGTCTTGGAAGCAAGACAACGCATAGCAACACAGGTTGCGCTTAGAAAACTGGTCCTCCGTATTAAGCGTGTTATAAAATAACAATTTATAATTATAACCCTCCTCTGGCTTTCTACCAC
This sequence comes from Ambystoma mexicanum, assembly GCF_040938575.1. Lineage (NCBI taxonomy): Eukaryota > Metazoa > Chordata > Amphibia > Caudata > Ambystomatidae > Ambystoma > Ambystoma mexicanum. The sequence continues at coordinate 701,634,672 of NC_090938.1, read as the reverse complement.
ATAGGTGGTCTTAAAGCTTTGAGGATTGCTAGGAGAGAGGTATCCGGCATTGCAGACGTGGTCGTTAGATCTCTGTTGTGTTTTATATTTTTGATTTTCTCCTCAAAACAGACTGCCAGGTTCTCAGCTACCTCCCGTGAGGGCGAATAATTGTTTGCAATTTCATCCAGATGTGTCAGGCCAGCACATATTGTTACGACTGCCACAGTTTTGTGAAGGGCTTTGCTAAAGAGCTGGGTGTAGAGATCTTTCTTTCTCCCCCATTGGTAAGCTGGTGGCTACTCTTCTGTTTCTAAATCCAGCAATCACAAACCAATGAGATGTGCTACCTTATCAGAAATGTGCACTAAATCGCTTTCAACACTTTCCCAAGTATCCTCCAAATTACCACCTTGTCCTCAAAGTCCTCCCCTCATTTAAAGTAGCTGTCACCAAGGCCTCGGACAAGGGGAATCCCCTAACTCTACGAAAAAAGTAAAATCTTTAACAAAATAGATAATTATCGGTACATTGGAAGGCTAAGTCAAGTGAAACCATAGGGTCCAGTGCGTGATAGAAAATGGAGGATGTCTGAACTAGCTACAGACGGTATAATCTGTAAAATACATAGCCATGGTCCCTTTGCAAGTAACCCCTCTTATCACCCGCACATTAATGCATCGTAAGCGGTAGGCATCCCTCAAAGGATACAAACATGGATTTGTTGAATCCCTGGCAAACTACTGTCCCATTTCTGGTCTCCCATGCACTTCTGAAGCATTGCTATCACTAGTGACCTCTCAAATCGCAGGCCAGCTGGAGTTCATTTAATCACTCAGTGACGTATGTCTTCCGTCTGCACTGTGGAACCGAATCCATTCTACTGGACATCGGAGAGAAGCTGCCCACTTGCTGTGGCCAAAAGCACCGATAAGCTCTCATATTGCTCAAGCTGTCTCCTGTGTTTGAGATGGTTGAACAGGCAGTACCTTTTGATAGCCTGGAAAGTTTCGGTGGCCTGTGAGGCACAGCCCTCGCGTCGTTCAAGTCATTGTGGATCAACTACTCATCAGGTTAAATGAGGGTTGCTGCTCCCTAACACTACAAACATAAAATGTGGGGTGCCACATGGCTCGGCCCTCTCACCAGTTCTTTTAAATATATCTACATGGTCCCTTAGGTCAGCATCATATCATGAATTCCAACAAGATCGGTGTCTACTTATATATGGATGACACGAGGATTGGTCTCAAACGCCAAAAGGTCTCTGGGCCCCACCACTCAGACAGGACTGGTTGACCAACAATCACCAATTGATACATTACAACTGGCTCTGCCTAAATGGTTCCAAGACATAAATACTAATCCTGCCCCTGCACTCCTTCGTTTTAACTGGCCTGGTTCTTTGTTTCTTCCTCCATTGCCAAAGGAAAATGCCAGACGACTAGATATAATTTTTGATTAAGCGCTCTTTTTTATCTCCACATCAATACACATACTTACTATCACCACTATTAACATAGGTTACTACTGCCCCACCAACTAAGTCACAGAACAGTCTTGGCCCTTGAAATGTGATGTCTTGATTAGATGATTAGATTATTTTATTGTCCTGGCCTCCCTGACAAAATGTCAAGCAAACTTCAAAGGGTTTAAAACAATAAAACAAGGCTCATCTGTAGATCGAGTTGCTGTGATCAAATTAAACTGACTCTTATGAATCACATTACCCATCAAAGAAAGTACGCAACCCTTCCAAAACAATAACATGCTTAATAGCCGAGTTCGGTTTCTAAGCGCGGATCAGGGATTAGAACCTCTGTTGCTCTGTGTGGTCTTGCTTCCAAGACCAGCACTTTGCCCCTGTGCTATCCTGCGTTCATTAACTAGCAAGGGTACCACTTCTAAGGGCTTGTGTGACGTGTACAAACAATAGGATGCATGGGATGAGGTTACATATCCAACTAGCCTACTTATTTACAGTCGGTATCAGATATTTGAGCTGACAGTTGGGTTACATAGTGTGTGGGATGCTTTTGCTACGGCATCAGGAGCAACAGGAATTCTGGTGCTTGAATGTTATTCATACTACAACAAATATAAAACAAGTGGATATAGGTGCAAGTCTGGTAACCTTTCTGTGAGGAGCCAAGAATGAGACCCGGACACAGAGGACTTATGGTTTTTTCCATAAACCTTTATTAAAACAAAAAGGGGTTGGAAAATGTCACACTATCCCCATTGTAGGAGGTAGTTCCCTGCCTAAAGCAAAACTAAGGGCCTGTCCAATGTCAAGACGTTGCAATCAAAATGTCCTGTGTCGGTAATACTATTCTGGCCCTCACACTCTGACACTCTAAGGTGAAAAAGGAAATGTCTGTGTCCTTGAAGTGTACAAATGTTCAAAAAGGAAAGGTGTAACTCCAACACAGAGGTTCCAGATGGATAAAGTTCACAGTCCCATAGGATGGCTCCCTTCCCCTGGATTTCTCTTCTCTGCACTTTAAACTTTTAAAGATGCCAGTTTTCCAAGGTTTCTTCTCCTCTTGAATTTCATTTCAACACAGTATTTGGCTATACCTGATGTATCCTTATCAGGCCTCCCTCATGAGATTTATTTTACACACTGTCCAACTTGACCTTTCCTGGTATACTCTCCTGCCAGGACTTTCTCATATGTTTCACTGGGTACACTTGCAAACTTGACAATAATTCATATTAATTTCATTATGTCTCTTTAGGGAAATATTGAGTCTCCCATTCTTTCTCATATGCTTCATTTAGGTTTCCATGGCATGGAATAAACTACTGATAAAGCTGCATCGGGAAGGAAACTTGACTACATTAAAAAAAGCACTAAAGACCATTTGGTTTTCTTAAGCGAACAGAATGTATCTTAAGACTTGTTAACCCTCTGTCCACCCTCTCTTTCTCTCTTTCAATCTGCCCCCTGCGCGCCCTTATGCCTACGGGCTACGGCGCGCAAGAAATCAGTAAATAAAATAAATGTATTCTAATTTGCCTTTGGTAGGGTTACCGACATGCCCCGGTGTCCCAGCTTCCCTTGGATGGACTCACCGGCTCTCGGTGGCATATGTCGGTTCTCCCGTGGTAAGCATGCTGGGCTCACCGGCATCCCGTTCCTTCTTCTCGGTTTTAATGCCTCTGTTTTTTGGTTTCTGTGGCCCTCGCAGCCCCTGCATGACTGCTCAGGGATTCTCAGTGCTCAAGCGGTGTAGAGGCCCCTTTTCGGTACCTGTGTATGCCAAGAAGTCTTCCTTTCTCTTCCTCTTGTGTGTCCTCGCAATAGACCAGCTCCTGCAGTCTGCTCCCTCAGCCTCCTCTGTGAGCCGGTTGGCTCCACAGACTTCTCAACAGCACAGCAGTCTTTCAATCGATAAAGAGAGGAGGAGATTCTCCCAGCCAGTGTCTCTCTCCTGTCAGCTTGTTCAGTGGTTTAAATGTCCTGGGATCAAGTATGCGCTTGCAACTGCTAGAGTGCAGCTTGTGCTTCTGGCCTCTATCGCTCTTCATTACTCCTCTCAGCTTCCTCGTCACAATACTTTTACATCCAGGGATAGAGAAGTCCATTCTTGTTGACTTATATACAGAGTATGGGAAGATATTCTTTGCAGCTTCCATAGGTGGGTGAAGGGAGTCAGGACAATGTGCCATCAAGGCATGGGGAATGGAGTGGGTATTCCTAAAGAAAAAGGGGAATATGATGTCTTGTCCGATAATGTTATACCACTCCCTTGAGGGTTCCCTCCCTGCATGTGAACCTCTCTCATCTAGCTGCCCCCAGGGCCAGGATCAGGTAGTGGCTGCCGTCTCCTGGCCACATGGGGAGAGGCCACCGCTGGGAAAGGAGTGATGACACCATTAGATTCAACATATTTTGCAGAGCTAATGTAGGAAATTGTCTAGTAATAGCTAAATGTGGCCTGGGGCAGAAGATAGTCATATGGTGTAAGTGTGGTAGAGTCAAACATAGAAGTCTTTATAACATTGTTTTGCAGAAGTAAATTACTTAGTAGTAATTTACTACAAGCACATTCCTTTGTGGCCAAGTCATTTTGTTTTTGTGTATGTTTTTTGAGGGTTAGAGAGTATGGAAGGTGTTGGGAGGTGTGATGGTTGTGGCAGTGAAGAGGGGAATGGGGGGTACCCCCCCATTAAAAAGAAAAAAAATCAAAAATATCAAAAAAATGCAAAAAGTAATGTTGTCAACAGGCAATTACAACAAGGTCATTTACTTCAGCAAAACAACATATAACTATACGGGTCATGGGTGGCGAGGGAAGGCTATTATGTTAATGTGTGCAGGCATATTTTAGCTAGATCTTCTGTTCATGAAGCCACTTTTTCATGTTTGTTTTAACTTCTTGGGGCTGTATTCTGTTTTTAGGGTTTTTAGGTGTTTGCGGTGACGCTAGGCATAGTAAGGTCATGTAAATAGGCTAGACCAGAATATAAGGACTAGTTAGTATAATTTTGCTTTATTAAGCGAGAAAGCAAATGTCAGGTAACTGCTGTGGCATGTGCTTTATTAATTCTTGAGAAGGTTGGAATTGTTTGTGTGTACTGCCAAAGCTGTTCGGAGCGGTACCTTGGAGGAATCTGGGCAAGCGCACATGCGTAGAACTTAGAAGGAACATTGTCTGTGGCAGAACATTACACAATTCAAAGGTCTGGGGAGGTTCTTACAGAGCTCTGGGTTGCTACGAGAGATAGTTTTACTAGTTCATGGTTTACCAGATACTCCAAAGACTTGCAGTGTTTTTGATACCAAACCTCCAAAAGCAGAGAAAGACACATTCCAAAGGCTAGAGGTGGTCCTCTCTGATCCTTGTGATCCTACGTGGTATACAGTCTTGCCAGGTTGCAGTTTTCTGGATCCCAACGTCTCACACTGTTATTGCTATTAGACCGCCCGCAGCAGAGAACGACACGCTTCAAAGGCCAGGCGAGATCAACCCGAACCTCTACACTGTAGCCAGTTCATGGTTTCCTGCCAGCATGGCTACCCTGAAACACTAAAGACTTAGCATTCAATTATCTACCAACCGAGTCTTGCTTTGCGGGAGATGCGAACATGCAGGTGTACAGAGGACAAACCTTTCCTCCATAGCAAAAGGTTTTTGAGACAATACTCCAGCATTTTTCCACATCCGGCTCATATTTTGTGCAAGCAGGAGAGCCATGTCCTTCCCACAAAGCATGTAATGGCAACACGCCAAATGAAGGCTTGAATGTGTTGGGAAGTCAATCACAAACCTCATAAAGAGCCCAGCCAAGGGCAGGGCACACTGGGTTATAAAAACAATGAGCTCAGTCTAGAAATGTGGGAGCAAGCGTGAAGAGGTGGGAGCAAAGTGGTGAAGGAAGGGTGTACTGATGAGGTTGGGGGACAAGGCTGGAGAGTAGGTTGTAGAGAGAGGAGTTGGTAACATCAAGAGTGGTTTGATCAAGAGGGAGGTGTTTGCCTGAGGAAGCTGGAGAGAATGAGGAACTGATTGTACAACATCATAATGTAGGTAGAGCGAGAGAAGGAGGGCATGTGGGGTAACATCCAGATGTGGGTAGAGAGAATGAGAGGAGGTGGTAAAATCAGGAGAGGATTGGATCAGGATAGATGTAAAAGTGGTAGGAGAGAAAGAGAAGGGAGAGGTGGTATAGCATCAGGAGGTGGATGGACAGAAAAAAAGAAGGCGGTGGTATAGCATCAAGAGGTGGTTGGAGAGAGAATGCGGAGGAGGAGTTTGTAAAACATTTAGAGGTGGTTGGAAAGAAAGAGGCAGAGGAGGAGAAAAGAACATTATCAGTCAAAAAAACTCAGAAAGGTTCTGGTGAGTCGGGTTGGCCAAAGGCATGTAGGAGGAGGTCACTGTTATGTCACACGGGAAACGGGGGTCTGCCGCTCTCTTCCCCTCCTGGCGAGTCTACCCGCGCATCTGCTTCCGGGGGCTCGCCGGGAGGGGAGTGGCGGGCTACAGGGCTGGCGGCCTTCGGCGCATGCGCGGAAGGCCTCTCTCTCGGCTCCGCGCATGCGCCGTGGGCCGAACTCATCTCCCTAGCGGGGCTTGCTTCTCAAGCCTCGTTATGGGTCCGCCGGCGTCCGGAAACGGAACGGCTTGCGTCCCAGGCCTTTCGGGCGCCGGCGGCCCATAAAAGAGGCCGCAATTCTCAGCGAGTCGCGTCTCAACGCGGTTCGCTTCGCTTGCCTCGTTGTTCTTGCCTCCTACACTTACCTGTGGCCTGTCCTGGGCCAGCTTACCTCCTGCACTTACCTGTGGCCTGTTCTGGACCAGCTTGCCTCCTGCACTTACCTGTGGCCTGTTCTGGGCCAGCTTACCTCCTGCACTTACCTGTGGCCTGTCCTGGGTCAGCTCACCTCCATTCTTTACCCGTGGCCTGTCCTGGGTCAGCCTATCTCCTGCCCTTACCTGTGGCCTGTCCTGGGTCAGCCTACCTCCTGCCCTTACCTGTGGCCTGTCCTGGGTCAGCCAGTCTCCAACCCATACCTGTGGCTTGTCTTGAGCCAGCATACCTCCAGCCTTACCTCTGGCCTGTCCTGGGTCAGCCAGTCTCCAGCCTTACCTGTGGCCATTCCTGAGCCAACCTACCTTCAGCCTTACCTGGGGCCTGTCCTGAGCCTGCCTGCCTCCAGCCCTGACTTGTTGTCGGCACTGGGTCTGTCCATCGTCAGACTTACCCGGGACTTGCCTAGTACCAGCTAGTCTCCAGCTGTTCTCTCTCTCTTCCTGTTTTGCCTACCTCCGAACCGAATCCTGCAAACCTCGGGAACTATCAGCACCAACCGGACTTTCTATCAGCTGTAATTCCTCACTGTTACATTGGTTCCGGAAGCTTCATGATATCTACAATCGGCTCTACCTAAAACTACAGTGCCACCATCTTGAGCCATCAATCCTCGAGTCACGCTCATCTGGACAGTACTTATCGTGACATTGGGGGTCGGTCCACCCTTCACCCGGTTCCTCTTTTGGGTGGCGGAGGGGCTGATTCCTCGTGCCGCTAATTCATCAGTTCCTGGACTCCAGACTGGCGACCTCAGCAAGACCAACCACCAAGATTACAGGTACGCGGTCCTCTCGGGCCGATCAGCTTAACAGATTGAGACGCCTGCCTTCAGATTCGGAGATGGATGAATCGCAAGAAATGAGGAACGAATTGCTGGCACTCAGAGCTGAGATGACCGCCCTGCATCAAGAGAATCAAACATTACGCCAAATGATAACACAAGGAGCATCCAGTTCTTCTCAGACAGAGGGACCATTGGCTCACACAACACCCATCAAATTCGACGGCGATCCTAGACGGGTGGCAGAGTTTTGTAACCACTGTAGGATCCATTTCCTCTTCAGGTCCTCGCACTTTAACAACGATAGGGCCAAGATTGGCTATATCCTGGGGAATCTAACTGGGAACGCATTAGCTTGGGCAACCCCGTTTGTGGTCACGAACAGTCCTATTTTGAATGACTTTGCTGCCTTCGAAAAAGCCTTTCTGGAAGTATTCCAGACGCCGAACCTGGCCTCCGTCGCACAGAATCAGTTGATGGACTACAAACAGGGAAGCAATGACGTCATCACCTACATCAGTCGCTTCCGACTTTTGGCTACCGACTCTCAGTGGCCCGAAATTACACAGAAAACGCTGTTTCGTCGAGGCCTGAGAGATGAGTACAAAGACGAATTACTCCACATCCCCGAGCCGGAGAGTCTTCAACTCTTGATAGATCAAGTACTTCGTATTGACCAAAGACTAACCGAACGAAAGGCTGAGAGACGTCGGTTCGACAGAAGCGGTTCCCGGACAACCAACTCGCCTGCTGGTTCATTTGGATCAACCGAGTCCGGATCTGAGCCCATGCAAGTAGGCGCCATGAGAGGACCTTTGTCGGAAGAAGAGAAGAAACGAAGGAGGTCTTTGCGTCTGTGTCTTTACTGTGGAGCAGCCGGGCATTATCTGAGTATATGTCCTTTACGTCCACAAAAGAAGAAGTCGGGAAACTAGGAGACCTGTCGTTTATAGGAAGGGCAACGACAGGTCCCATCTCCTCCTCAGACCCTTCGGTTATTTGTTCCATTCGTCGGCCCATGCAACCAGTGGTGCTACAGACCCTAAAGGTCAGGATTAAATTACCAGACAGAGACCTGGAGATATCTGGTCTGCTGGATTGTGGGGCTTCCGGCAACTACATCGACGAAACATTCGTCGCCTGACATAAAATACCACTCGTTTCCAGGCCTACTCCCTTGTCGGTGGAGCTTATTGATGGTACCCCCTTGTCTTCGGGGCCTATTAACCAGTTCACGGTCGGATTGGCTCTTCAGATTACTGAACATTACGAGGAACTCTCCTTTGATGTAATTAAGTCACCTAACTACAAGATGGTCCTAGGTTTACCATGGTTACAACATCACAATCCGTTGATAGACTGGAGAACTCAGACTTTAACCTTTTCCTCCGAAAGGTGTGCTCAAGGATGCAAGCTATCTGTTCCCACCATGACCGTTTCGACTTCTCTAAAGACGGACAACAATGGGGTTCATCTATGTTCCACGTCTCTGGTTCCACAGGTATATGCCGATTTCAAACAGGTGTTTTCTGAACCCGGCAACATACCCCTTCCTCCACACCGGTCCTTTGACTGCTCCATTGACCTGTTGCCGAACCATGTCATACCTCATGGGAAGTTGTACGCGTTGACCCGTGACGAGAAACAAGTTCTTCAGGCATATTTATCTGAAAGTCTAGAAAAGGGGTACATTGCACCGTCAAAGTCACCTGCAGGGTTTCCCCTGTTCTTTGTAAAGAAGAAAGAAGGCACGTTGAGACCCTGTGTCGACTACCGACAGTTGAATGACATTACAGCCAAGGACCGGTACCCGTTGCCTTTGATACGTAGTATCCTTGAAACCCTGCATACTGCACGAATTTTCTCCAAATTGGACCTCCGTGGAGCTTATCATTTGATACGCATCAGGAATGGGGACGAGTGGAAGACAGCTTTCAAAACATCTTTTGGGCACTTTGAATATCGGGTTATGCCCTTCGGCTTATGTAATGCCCCCGCTGTTTTTCAGCGATTTATGGACCACATTTTTGGTGACCTGTTAGGATTATCCGTTTGGGTTTATTTGGATGACATACTGATATTCTCTAAGTCTTTGGACGAGCATGTGGAACACGTTCGTGAGGTCCTTCATCGACTATCCATCAACAATTTGTTCGCCAAGGCAGAGAAATGTAGCTTTCACCAGACCAGTATCGAATTTTTGGGATTCGTTATCAGTCAAGAAGGAGTTGGGATGGATCCCAAGAAGGTTCTAGCCATACAAGAATGGAAACACCCACACGATATCAAGGCTCTCCAACGATTTTTGGGGTTCGCAAACTTCTACAGGCGCTTTATTCCACATTACTCGCGGATCTCGGCTCCCCTCACCAGTCTTACCAGCAGCAAGATCGCTTTCGAATGGAGTCCTGTAGCTTCCCAGGCTTTTGGAGTATTAAAGTCGGCTTTTATGGCTGCTCCCATCCTGCGCCATCCCCAGGAGGACTTGCCCTACATTGTAGAGGCCGATGCTTCCAGCTTCGCGGTCGGAGCAGTCCTTCTCCAGAAAGATCCAGCCACGCTAGTGGAACATCCAGTTGCCTATTTTTCTCGCAAGTTGAGTCCCAGCGAACGAAACTACGCGGTGATAGAAAGGGAATTGTTGGCCATCAAAACCGCATTCGAGGAATGGAGACATTTTCTCCTCGGAGCCCGTTTTTCTGTAGAAGTGCGAACCGACCATCGCAATCTGCAATATCTTCGCTCTCTGCAATGTCGGACTCCTCGTCAAGCCCGGTGGGCCTTCTTCTTCTCTCCATTCGAGTTCCATGTCACTTATATCCCGGGAACTTCCAATATAAAAGCAGATGCTCTCTCCAGGTCCTTGGAGAATGTTGATGGGACGCAAGGTCCTGAACAGCCATTGATTTCTCCTCGCCATTTCCTGCTGGCTTTGTCCTCTCACCTTAAGTCCATCGCAGAAGCCACTCGGTTGGACCCCGAAAGAACATCTCTACTTAGTCGTCACTCAGTTTCTGAACGAGAGGGACTCTTGTTTTTTCAGAAGAGACTTTACATACCTAAAGGAGCCATTAGGAGGGGCATTTTACATGGATTCCATGATTCACCCATAGGAGGACACCGTGGAGTCAGAGCCACTCGAGAGTTGGTTTCTCGACAGTTCTGGTGGCCAGGTTGGGCGACTGAGGTCCAGAAGTACATCGACAGCTGTCCAATATGTGCACAGTGCAAGGTTCCCAGAAAACGGCCATTGGGTTTATTAATGCCCACTGAAACAGCTCTCTATCCATGGCATACAATCGCTACTGATTTCATTGTGGATTTGCCCCCATCTGAAGGTTACACCTGTATAATGGTGGTCGTAGACTGCTTCACTAAACTGGCTCATTTCATCCCATTTCGGAAGATCCCTACAGCTACCCAAATGGCTTCGGCGTTTCTGCATGACATCTACCGGCTGCACGGCCTACCAGAGAAAATCATATCAGATAGAGGAACCCAATTCCTTTCTTCATTCTGGAAACAGGTATGCGGTCATCTAGGAATTCATAGAGCTCTAAGCTCAGGCTACCACCCACAGACCAACGGGCTGACCGAAAGGACCAATCAGACTTTGGAGGGGTACCTTCGTTGTTTTTCTAATGCCACACAATCTAACTGGAAAGATGGACTAGATCTGGCCGAGGTTTCATATAATAACACCGTCCATGCTTCCACTGGAGTCAGTCCATTCTTCTGTTCCACCGGTTTACATCCTCGATTGATGCCCTTTCAACCCATTCCTTCTAGTACTGTTCCTTCTGCTGATGATCTAGTCAAACACATTCGGAATCAACAAGAACTGGCAAGCAAGATCCTAAGTGAGGCCAAAGATCGGATGAAGAGACAGGCAGACAGGAAGAGGAGTGTAGAACCCGACTTTCAGGAGGGTGACAAGGTGTGGTTGTCCTCAAAGAATTTGCCACTCCGCAATTTGCCCGTCAAACTGGCTCCTCGTTACTTGGGTCCCTTTGTTATTACCAAACGGTTGTCCTCCGTATCCTTTCGCCTACGCCTACCCTCTTCCTGGCATGTACATCCCGTTTTTCACGTGTCCCTGTTAAAGCCCTATGTGGTCGATGCCTATGGCCGCACTCCTCCCCGTCCGGCCTCTGTCCTAGTGCAGGGTGTCCCGGAGTTTGAGGTACACGAGATCTGTGATGCCCGTTTCCGTAGAGGGGTGCTCCACTATTTAGTAGACTGGAAGGGGTACCCAGCCTGTGACCGTACATGGGAGCCACGCCAACATGTACATGCACCCCGGTTGATACGTGAATTCTATGTACGGTTTCCCTGGAAACCCGGAGCTCCGGGCCTTCCTGGGAGGGGGCATAGTGTTATGTCACACGGGAAACGGGGGTCTGCCGCTCTCTTCCCCTCCTGGCGAGTCTACCCGCGCATCTGCTTCCGGGGGCTCGCCGGGAGGGGAGTGGCGGGCTACAGGGCTGGCGGCCTTCGGCGCATGCGCGGAAGGCCTCTCTCTCGGCTCCGCGCATGCGCCGTGGGCCAAACTCATCTCCCTAGCGGGGCTTGCTTCTCAAGCCTCGTTATGGGTCCGCCGGCGTCCGGAAACGGAACGGCTTGCGTCCCAGGCCTTTCGGGCGCCGGCGGCCCATAAAAGAGGCCGCAATTCTCAGCGAGTCGCGTCTCAACGCGGTTCGCTTCGCTTGCCTCGTTGTTCTTGCCTCCTACACTTACCTGTGGCCTGTCCTGGGCCAGCTTACCTCCTGCACTTACCTGTGGCCTGTTCTGGACCAGCTTGCCTCCTGCACTTACCTGTGGCCTGTTCTGGGCCAGCTTACCTCCTGCACTTACCTGTGGCCTGTCCTGGGTCAGCTCACCTCCATTCTTTACCCGTGGCCTGTCCTGGGTCAGCTTACCTTCAGTCCTTACCTGTGGCCTGTCCTGGGTCAGCCTATCTCCTGCCCTTACCTGTGGCCTGTCCTGGGTCAGCCTACCTCCTGCCCTTACCTGTGGCCTGTCCTGGGTCAGCCAGTCTCCAACCCATACCTGTGGCTTGTCTTGAGCCAGCATACCTCCAGCCTTACCTCTGGCCTGTCCTGGGTCAGCCAGTCTCCAGCCTTACCTGTGGCCATTCCTGAGCCAACCTACCTTCAGCCTTACCTGGGGCCTGTCCTGAGCCTGCCTGCCTCCAGCCCTGACTTGTTGTCGGCACTGGGTCTGTCCATCGTCAGACTTACCCGGGACTTGCCTAGTACCAGCTAGTCTCCAGCTGTTCTCTCTCTCTTCCTGTTTTGCCTACCTCCGAACCTAATCCTGCAAACCTCTGGAACTATCAGCACCAACCGGACTTTCTATCAGCTGTAATTCCTCACTGTTACATTGGTTCCGGAAGCTTCATGATATCTACAATCGGCTCTACCTAAAACTACAGTGCCACCATCTTGAGCCATCAATCCTCGAGTCACGCTCATCTGGACAGTACTTATCGTGACATTGGGGGTCGGTCCACCCTTCACCCGGTTCCTCTTTTGGGTGGCGGAGGGGCTGATTCCTCGTGCCGCTAATTCATCAGTTCCTGGACTCCAGACTGGCGACCTCAGCAAGACCAACCACCAAGATTACAGGTACGCGGTCCTCTCGGGCCGATCAGCTTAACAGTCACGCACCGACAATGGATCCTGCGGAGTAAAGAGTGGTGGGGGACACCCCAGGCTTTAAGTGGCCACCTGGCATGCTCTGTCAGGAATCATGATTGTATTAGACCTTCCTTAAGAGAGTACTGTTCCCCAATGTTAAGTAATAAGGATACACAAAGCATGAATGAAAAGGCAAGGGGAGGATTGTTGCATGGCTATCTCCCAGGGCTGGAAGAGAAGAAAGGCACTATTGGCAGAGCATGGAAAACCAATGCTCACAGAGATACAGGAAGGAAATGACCAAAAAACACACCCACCTTAAATAAGGCATTAGAACACCATTAACATATAGCAAGCAATTGGTCCAGTAGGCGACAGTCCATAGACCAGAGGTGCCTGCCCAACTTCATAGCTTAAAACAGATGGATAAAGTTCAGAAGTCTGCAAGGAGCTGACCCGGATGGCATGAAGACGCCACTAAGGGGGGTGCTGGCAGGGTAAGCCCCTATTGGAACAGGATAAGTTAGTCAAAGCTGAGGAATCTTTGGGCAGTTTAGCATAGCTAATGGTCAGAAGAACTCCAGTCAACACGTACAAGTTAACGTCCATGTTCTCACTAGAGTAAATGCACAATCCAAGAGTATTCAAAAAGACATGCACAGGATAGGGTTCAACATTAACACCAAGAACACAGTACAGAAGGATAATCCAGTAGACAGGCACAGTCAGGCAACAGGCAATCGCCAAGGCTGATCAGCAAAGGAGATTCTACAATCGGAGAAGTAGGGAGTCCACAATCAAAAAACCTCAAGAACAGGGTAATAACGAGCCAGAACGCTACTCACTGCGTGGTGAAATTCAGAGAGCTATCCATGACACCTTGAAACTCTGCCCGGCTCCTAGCACGGACCGGGCTTCACAGTGTGTGACATCACGTTAGACGTGATGAATTCATCGCGTTTGGCGTGACGATGCTCTTTTTATGCTTGTGAGCATAGTCTGGTGCCATGGAAAACTCCACCGCAGTTGTCATGTTCTGGGATTCGCGCCCTGCCGGCCACTAATCCTGACACCAACATGCTATGGAATACACTTGCAAATGACATCTGCTTTGAAACAGATCCCTTGAGATTTAGCTAGACCGAAAATCCTGACTTTCTTCTTATGAAAAATAATCCCATCCATTTGACAGCACTTAAATATACCCAGTTCCAAAATACTGCGTGTGTTGAGCGTTTGCTCTTTAGAAGCTAATTATAACATAACGCCTTAAGAATGTGTATTTAGTGGTTAACAATCTCGACCAGTGTGTTAACCTGGGAGAGAAGGACTGGTTGCTATTGAAATGAATGGCCAGGCTGCTGGCTTTTCCTAGCACCCCGAGGTAACCTTTATATGCCCCCTTTTTTAAGGCCATTGATGCATAGGCAATACTCCTTCACCCACTGGAAGATGTTCTGCAGGAATACCAAGGTGTCACTATGGTGCCCCTGTAACAAAATACAGGTACACACACACACCTGTAACCCTATGGGTGCTGGGTTACACAGAATAGCAGAAAAAGTTCTTAAAGATTGTCTGAAATATGTTTTTAAATACAAAACCTTGTTAATGCTTAAAGAGTACATCTCCCGTTAAAAAATAGGCCATGCAATGTGTGTAAAAAGTCCAAAAATCATTTCATTTTAGTGCTGTGCTAATGAGCAGAATGATACATTAATATAAATAGATGTAGTTCATAAATCAATACAAATGTGTTGTTCTTGGGCACCGTTTTAACACAAACATTTCACACACAATGCCTATTATGAACCTTGAAACAAACTAATCAAAGTCCAAAGAAAACACAAATGACATGTTACATGCATGAAGTATTGTTAGCAATCTCAAAATAATAAATATCCATCTAACCATAACATTGAAGGACTGACGTGTTTCGACTCTTGGACTTTTATTTTCCCCATTCTTTTTCAGGGCACCAACAAAAATGAGATTTTCATCTATTAATCATGTGCAGCGTGAAGCACGGGCTTTTGTCTAAGTCTCTGAGTCTGGCCCTCGGGAGCCACAACCAAAGCAGCTTTTCAGTATAACCACTTTATACATTAAATATACACACACACGCAAGAAAGATAGTCCATTTGAGCTGGAAGTTCACCTCCAGGTCCAAGCCACATCAGCAAGGCATTGTGGGTATGCAAATTAGCCCAAATTCAAAACCTTTTCTCCGGGAAATTGTCTGTGTCTTAGAAGGTAGGGCAACTTTATATATAGCTTAATCATGCTAAAACAACATATTTCAAGGCTGTCAGGACAACTACATACCTGGGTTCACCTATATATCTGTATACACAACACCAAGAAAGTTATGGTGGGTTTAAAAAGGTTTGAAAAAACCCTTTCATCTGAACATTGACATTCTGAGATCTAACCCGATCATTTGCCAAAATGTGATACTTAATTGCTGGAAACTGAAATGTATTCACAGGATTGAAGCCTTGGGATGTTCGATCGAAACTTTGAAGATAAATCCCTTGCTGATTAAGAAAGAAAATCAGTGGAATGATTGGATTGAGACGCAGGACCTGAAAGCACGTTACAAACTCTCTATCAACTGTCTAATGGAAAATCGTGCTCCGAACCAACTACCTTCTTACCTCCAGCAATTCCCATGCCCAACGTTTTGTGATCTTTTCCTTCGATTGAGGCCCATTTTGTCACCCACGAGGGAGGTCTTAGTGCAGACAAAACAACTGATTGGTCTTGTAAAGACCTGCCGCTTCTGCAAGGACGGCATGTGTCAAGAATCTTTATACCATCTCCAAATTGACTGTGTGGCGCTAACCCTTGTAAGAATAAAATATTGGGATATGCTGCCAGCGGATGCAAGGCCTTTGACTGTGTAGGAACGATGGACCTCTTTGATAATTGGGGAACAAAAATCTCTGATTTTCATAGTGATACAATTCTGGCTAGAAATTTCGACTTTAAAAGATTTTTAATGTTGAGGCAATTGAAAAATTCTGTTTTGTAAAACCTGATGTATAATAATGAAAGGTTTGTAATAAACTAAGTCATAAAAAAAAAAAAAGTAGGAAAGTTAATTTGAGCCCAGTCACACATTCCACAACGCCACCTAGTAGCCATTGCTGGAACCTCACCTCCAGTTGTGAGCCGCAAGGCATTGTGGGTATGCAAATTTGCCCAAAAGCAAACCTTTTTCTCCAGGAAGTTGTCTTTGTCTATGAGGGCAGTGCTATTTTATACATAGCTTTATCAACCCAAGACAGACATTTTGCAAGGCTGTCACGACAACTACATATCAGGTTTCACCTTATTAGGGATCATCAGTGCAGTATAGTCCTGACAGCCTTGTGATTAGAGAATTGGGCCACGTTTTGAAAACACCAAGAAAGTTATGGTGGGTTTAAAAAGGTTTTTAAAAAAAACCTTTCACCTGAAATGTGAAAACAGGAAAGTCCATTTAAGCCAAGTCACCCGTTCCACAGCACCATCTAGTAGCCATTGCTGGAAGTTCATGTCTAGTTCTGAGATGCAAGGCATTGTGGGTATGCAAATTGTCCCAAATGCAAACCCTTTTCTCCAGGAAATTGTCTTTGTCTATGAGGGCAGTGCTATTTTATACATAGCTTCATCAACCCAAGACAGACATTTTGCAAGACTGTCACGACAACTACATATCAGGTTTCACCTTATTAGGGATCATCCGTGCAGTATAGTCCTGACAGCCTTGTGGCTGGAGCATTTGGCCATGATTGGGGCTGTTGGAAGAGGGAAAGACTCAAATCCTTCTCCCCCTCTTGATAACCAAAGGAGTGTTCAACTGCAGGAAGCGGTAGAGAGGAAAAACAGTATATGGCAATGAGAAATGATTCGTAAACGTGGATGAAGGAGAAGGAAATCACTCCTTTCTTTACCCAAGAGGGCACCTAAAGAAAGGGGTAGAGTCCCCTATCCCCCATCACCCCAGTGGAGCGGGGAAATACCATTTATAGAGTTTTAGCAGGAAACTAATTTAAAGCTGCCGTAACAGGCAACCAATATATAAGCAGTTGCTTACATAAAGGGCTTTGGAGGGGAAAATGGAGACCTACGTGTTAGTTATAAGATACATGAGAGTGTGTAGGAGAAATTCTAAAGAATAAGGAAAGACCGGGGGTTGAGGATTGTCTCCCCTGGCATAATGATATCCACTGCATACGGAAGAAGACCACTTCCCATATGATGGACAACCCTTGAAATAAGTGACCCTTACTATGTCCCTTTGTTTAGCGGTGTGTGTGAGTTACCAAATGCTCAACACTGGCAAAAGATAAGGAAAGTCCAAGGAAGAGGGTTGTCCCCTTGGCATGGTCAATTGTGTTATCCTCGGGGAGAGAATTATTCCTTTGGAAGTAAAAGATAACACCACTAAAGCTAATACTAGTTTGACAAGCTAACTGTCAGGTAGGATGTAAGGAAACAGCCCAAAGAAACCATATTAGTTCTCCAAATAAGGAACTATTGTTGTATATTAAGTGTGAGGGTCAGAGTAAGTATTGACACAGGGCAGTGCACGCTATTTTTGGACATTCTGACAAGGACTGTCTCATTCGTTCGTTTTGTTGAGGTAGGGAAACCCCCCGTAGAGATGGGGCTAGTGGGGCATTTTTCCCAACCCTTTTATTATTTAAATAAAAGCATTTGTGAAGCAACAATACAGTGTCTGTCTGCCTTCTTACTCCAGCCCCTCAAAAATGTGTAATGGCTTTGAAGAGGGCTCCGCTATGAATTTTGTCCTTGGTAGTGGTGGTGTTTTGGTAGTAGTTGGCCTTGGCAGTGGTAATCAGTTGTCTACGTGTAGCACAGATTTCAGGGCAAGGTTGGATCAGCTGCAGGATTTACACCACATCTTTTCCTGTTTTTTCTGAAGTTCTTTTGTTTAAGTTGAGTTCTTGAGTGTACCAGTGTGTGTAAGATTTAGATTTCAGGGTGCATTGTTTCACTGGGGCACAGCTGTTCATGTGGGTTGTGTTGTATCCTGGTTTGACGGAGTAGATCGGCCCAGGTGATGTGTAAGCTAGCAAAGCCTTCTGTGAGAGTCTCTATTGGGAAGTTCTTGAATGTTGTTAATGCTTGTTTGGCAGGGTTCAGATGAGTGTGCTTGCATGGGGCGCTGTGACTAACATCAAAAGGGATGGCCAGATGGTCCAACCAGTCAAGCTTACCTTTCCTGTGAGTTGGGTCTTTCGTGTTCTGTGTGAGTCATGGAGACCAAGGGGGTCATTATAAATGTCCCGGTGCAGGAAAAATGCTGGTGAATTACTTACTTACTAGCACTCTGAATCAGCCAGTAATTCAGACAAACTGAGTGCCGGTAATGGGAGGTCCGTTTGGTGGTATCCTGCTGGTAATAGCGGCAGGATAGCACCATACTTGTTATGACCCTACAAGTACGAATTCTCAGAGGAAGGAGGTCTTCGGCTTGGGTGATCTGTAGATGAGGTAGAATGTTACTGTATTGGTTGGGGAGAGTGGGAATTGGCAGGAAAAGTTTTTGAAAGAGCTGATGGTGGCAACATCCAGTTGGGTGCTTGACCATGATACCTTGTGAATGATGACTAGGTTTCCGCCCTTCTTGTTTGAACAGTTTCATTGTAGACTTCTGAAGCCGTGGGGGATGAAGATGTCTAGGTTAGGGATGAAGGTGAATGTCATCCAGGTCTCTTTAGTGAAGATGGTGTCCATGTCATGTGTGGTGATGAGAATGGCGATGTCTGGTGCATGGTTGATTGCCGAGTCTTAATTGGCAAGCATCAGTTTTCATTTAGTCATGGACGATTACCTGCTGATGCAGTCGATGGGGACGAGGTCGAGGTTGCTGAGATGCAGTGTCCATGGGGTTTAATGGTGAGCCGAGTGGTTGGCAATGAGTGTTGATGGTGGGGACGAGCTGTTGAGAGAGAGAGTGGCGAGACACATATTTGAGGGAGCTTACCTGTTATGCGAGCAGGGGTTATGGTTAGGCTTTCCGGTTTTCAGTTGAATCTAAACAACCTCAGAGAAAAACCACGGAGAGAAAAAGTGCCTCCTCGGTTTCAACTGAAAAACACTGTCCCCCTCCCCCTTCTAGTGGCGCCTTAGTGTGTGCAATGCTGGCAGGATGTTTGGGGCAGGGGAGTGGGAGGAGTGAAGTAAAAATAGCCCTTGACCTCTGACAAATATTTGTATTTACAAAAAATAGTTTAACATGGATTTTTTTCAGTGTCTCCATTTGTGCTCCCCGACCTTCTTTTTTCCCCTTCTTTGAACATAGGGTCTAAATAAGACATGCACAGACTTCAAAAAGGTATCTTACATTGTTTTTTGTCAATTAAAGTATTTGTCAGTGGGCAGGTGATAATTTGAGCAATTGTAGCCAATTTTGAGGCTTTTTATGTGACCATGAATTCACACGACCCCAAGAATAAACGCATCTCAAAATTTGCCACAATTCCTTAAAATAGCCCCAGACTAGTGGCAAATACTTTTTTTCAACTAAACATGGATATAACATAGATTTTGCAGCATGCATATGTGTGCCTCCAGGCAGTCTTTGTGGCTATGCCAATATATATAATATTATAATAGGACAGGCAAAGGCACTGTAAAATCTCTGCTACATCCTTTTTTTGTAAAGTAAAATATTTGTCAGTGTACAGGAGCTGTTTTGAGAAACTGTAGACAAATCTTTGCCATTTTTGCAATCATGCATTCACTTGGCTCCAAAAGAAAATGGCCCTGAAATTTGCCACACTTTCTCTAAACAGCCCACGACCACTAACAAATGCACGTTTTCGTTTACAAATTAAACCAATGTAACATTTGTGAGACAGGCGTGGTATCAAGGGATGACACAGACAACAAACGTAACAGTTTCGAAAACCTTTATTAAAATATCAGGATGGGTGCAACGCGTAACCTGCTCTATTACTATGGTGGGGATTGCCCTACCTAAATAAACGAAGGAACATTGATGTCTTAAAGTCCAACATAAAAGTCTGTCCCTGTCAAAACTATGCTTGCCTTCAAATCTAATACCTAAATGTAGGGCATGGACAATTTTAACTCAAAAATAGTGTTCACCATAAAGTCTGGAGCCACCTCTAGCTCCCTTCCCCAAGTTCAGGATACAGTTCTAAAAGACAATGCTCTCAAGATGCTTGGGCTCCCCTTTCCCAAAGCTTCAAGCATTAGACCACAACACAGTTTTCCACCAGAGCTCAGGTCTCTTCCCCAAGCTGCAGGTTCCGATTCACAATCCACAAAGTTCCAAGGGAGCCCAGGCTCTTTCCCAAGCTTCAGGTTTTGGTTTACAATACAATAGTTCAAAGGAGCTAAGGGTTTCCCGCCCCCAAGCTGTCAGTTTTATTTTGGATGAGCTGGGGATCTCCCTAGTCTAGGCACAGTTAACGGGCCATACAGCCCACCCATTACAGGTCACAAAACCAACAATTCTTTCCCCCCTCTCACTCTTTCTGCTGTTTTACTGTAGGTTTGTCAAAGGAGCTCCTTCAGCATTTTGCTCCCACTTCAATGGCTCCCCTTGGCTGCATGTTCACACTTTCAGCATCTTGCAGAGTTTTAAACCTTTTCAGTACTTTATTCAGAGGCTTCCGAAAGCGTGCCACCTGCCCGCAATCACCCCGATGCAATGTAATGCTCTCACTTCATATGCACCTTCAGTCCTTTCAGTTTATTCCCATTGGATGCTTCAGAAGCGTGCCCCTGCGCGCGAGCACTCCGATACTTTATATTTCAAACTTTCACAGTTCAACAGTTCAAATAATGGGATAGCCTCAGGGTAAGCTCACGATAACAGTTATACTGGAGATTAACATTCAGTGCACTCACCGGGCACCGGTGTAGGCTTCTGCCAATCCCACTTGCCACTGATCAGATGCCCAACAATCGGCGGTTTTCCTCCTACCCCTGTGACACTCCTGCGCTGTGGGAGACTTCATCAAAGGAATGGCTCATTTCTTGCCACTCCTCTTCCTCTGGCACCTATTTTTTCCTCGCCAAACCTTTTTGGACTCTCAACAATCACAGTCCTAGGTCTCTCGGCTCATTGCAGGCTGCTCCCTCGGTGTCTTGTCTCCTTCTCCAAACACCTTCACCTCTCCCTACTTGCTCTCCTCCTTTATCCACCTGTCTGGGATTAACAGATCTATGTGATCACTGCGCCGCCCGTAATGCCGACGACGAAAATGTTAACTCCCATTACGGCGCAGCGCAGTGATCTGATAGATCACTTTGCCTGTTTCCCCCGGACTGCCTTGCCCTACCTGCTCCCGCCCACACTTAACTTTACGGCAGCACACTTCTGTGTGCACTGCCAACTCCCCACTATCACTGCAGCGTCAGTTCCTCCCATTTACGTGCGTCTGAGCTGATGCTTCAGGGTCCTTTGTCTTTTATATATATTGTTTTTTTTACTTTCTTGTCCCCCGCTTACCACAGCGGTATGTGGGGGACACCCCTGACTCCAATTACAGTGACCAAAGGGAGCGGGGGATACCCTCGCAAACCCCCGCTCCGCTTGGTTGCAGGAATGGGAGTCGGAAATTTTCAAAATGCTGACTGCGTAGTAAATGTGCAGTCTCAATTTTAAAGTCGCAGTGATTAACAGGCTGCAGGTGTACGTCCTTATTGTAAATTGCCTGACCATGTTTTAGATTATTAAATGGACATACCTGACCTTTAGAATAGTATCCCTCTGAGGCCCTCTTCTGTGCCCCAGTACTAAAGTTGCATTTTCCCTAGGTAACCAGTATTACTCTTGGGATGATCTTCTTCTCAGTACTGGACTTTACTTCAAAGGGAAAATTAGGATAAGAGTAACAATACCCTACAAAAGCTGAGGGAGGGTGAATTATGTCACTGTCAGGGAATGGGGGATACTGTGTCTCGTCCTCTGGCACTCTCTCCCCAATCCCCAAGGACCCTCCACCCAGGTGATCCTCCCTCGCTAGTCCAACCCCCGGGTTTGGATCCAAAAGCGATGGCCCTTCCCTGGCTACCTGAACAGAAGATCCTCTGGGAGTAGATGTGAGAGTACCTTCAGGTTTCTCACACATTGGGTCTCATTACGAGGATGGCGGTAACCCGCCGGTGCTACCGGCAGGTTGCCGCCATCCCGGTAACACTCTTACCGCTGCCTGATATGCCGGTGCCACCTGGATATTGCAAGAAGCGGTGGTAAGGGTTACTCCCCATTTCCATGGAGTCCCATAGAACATGGGGACATGGAAGCACTTGCACCGTTGCTAGCGTTGCAGGTGCTTCTGTGACCAGCAGGCCAGTACGGGCCTGAACTCAAGGTAGGTCAGGCCTGACGGTGGATCGGTGGCCCCTGCAGGCATCATTGTAGTATGGCGGTCAGGAAAGGGTGTTGATACGTTGCTATCGGCACCCTTATTTTGAGACCACCATACTTGTAATGAGGCCCATTGTGTTTGCAGTATCTTTGTTCATGTTCTTACCTCTCTGGTTCTGTTCCTATACACATGTTGAGATAAGGGAAGCAACAGGTGAGAGGGAGGTGGGTGGCTAAGGAGTCGCCAGAGACAAAGTATATTGTTACACTTTTAAGGCCCTTCCTACTCAGCACACTGAGGCCCTTCCACCCCTCCCTAGTCTCCAGTTGAATGCCTGTGTAAAGCCATGACTAAACCAGGTGACATCAACATATTTTGTTGCACCTACGTTTTTAAAGTACATTTACAAAAGTCATTATTTAGCCTCACGCTGCATTCCATTTGGATACATTGAGGCTTCTGTTCAAGATGAGGAAAAAAGCTACAATTATCCTTTTTTTTGCTTAACATATTCCTACAAGGATGTATTTGTTTGTTGGAGTACTCTTGAAAAACAAAAACACATCTGCCTTCCAACTAAAGCCTGGAAGATATATGTGGTCAACATTCTGTGTGCGATCTTAGGCAAATCATTTTCTCTCACTGTGATTTATCCATGAAAAGTAGGAGCCCATAGTACTGATTCTGACCACATTCTACTCTAGAAACAAAGGCCACGCTCATTCTATTGCTTCATAAATAATAACAATAATAGAGCGCTTGGAGGCTAAAGAAAATGGCAGTGTTGCGCGGCATAAATTAGCGTAACATATATTGCACATCACAAATTGTGTTTGCTTTTTGGTTTAATCATGACCATTTTTTGTAATGTTACTTTCCATGATACCATGAAGTATCTAAGCCTTATGTTACTTCCTGTACCATAATGTTCTGTGATTTCACACTCATAGCAGTACATATGCAAATTAGGGCCCCCTGCACGTCCTATGTCACATAGGCCCTCACACACGATAGAACCCGCCCTGGCTCTTGATAAAGGGCATCATCCTGTACATAACATTGCCTACATCCTTTCCAGGACCAGCGCCTCACTATTGCCGGCTTTCTCAGCAGAAGCGTGTTGGCTACCCCTTTTGGGGGACTGTTCCCTCAATAGCCTTTCCATTGAGATCATTGTATATCCCATGATATTTCTAATCCAAAAAGTATTTTATAAACATTTGGTTTTCATATACACTGGCAAAACACTGCCATACCCCATTATTTCCCGCAACAAATGTATAGACCCTCATGTAAACAGACTTCAAAATGTAATGGCAATGCTGGAAAAACACCACTGAAATAAACACTGAAAACCAGAAGCCCTAGATCTGGGTCATTCTGGTCTGAACTAGTCAAAACAGGAATGGCTCTTTTCTTCATCTGCCCTTTGCTTTGAATGTTTGGGTGAGACATGCCCTTTGACGTAACAGTAAACATAGGAAAGGAAGGGGTAGTGCAAGGCAGGTGGATGGGGCTTAGGTCACATGACCTAGATCCACCTGCAACCTCTCACCAACTGGAACAGAAAAAAGTCTGGAGGGCTGATAAAGAATGGCAGCAAAACAAGAAGGCACCAAAAGATTAGTCGAGATTGACAGGTGAGCAGGGTTTAGGTCACGTGACCTTGGCCGACTGGGACCAACTAATTAAAAAAAAAAACCTGGAGGGCTGCTTAAGTAAGGCAAAAGAACATCAAAACAATAAGGCACACATTGATTAGCAGTGATTGACAAGTGGGTGGGGCTTACATCATATTACCTAGATCCACTTCCACCAGCTCACCAGGTGCAACCATTGATTGCAACACTCCATTGAATGTGTTCCCATTGATTGTAATGCGCTGTGTCCCCTTTGATTGTGATACATTGGTGATTGCAAAGCTCCATTGAATATGGGCCAATTGAATGTTATGCACCACTGATTGCTAAGCTCCCTTTAATGCTTTCCCATTTATTGCAATGCATCATTGATTGCAACGCTCCATTGAATGCATGTCCATTGTCCATTTATGTTTCAAAGCTCCATTGAATGTGTGCCCATTTATGATGATGCACCAGTGATTGCAAAGCTCCATTGAACGTGCGCCCATTGATGGTGAGGCACCAGTGATTGCAAAGCTCAGTTGGATGTGTTCCATTTGATTCCGATGCACCTGTGATTTACAATACTCCCTTGAAGGCATCCCCATGGATTGTGGTGCACCTGTATTGCAAAGCTCAGTTGGATGTGTGCCCATTGATTGTGATCCAGCATCAGTTGCAAAGGTCCACTGAATGTGATCACATTGACTGCGACGCACCAGTGGTCGCAAAGCTCGCTTGAAGGCTTTCCCATTGATGGTAATCCTTCAGGGATTGCAACGCTCCAATAAGTGCATGCCTTTTGATAGTGATGCACCAGTGATAGTAAAACTCCGCCAAATGCATACCCATTGATAGTGAAACTGTTATCTAACCCAATTAACTGCCCCATAAATGTGACCACCGCTTAACCCTTGCATGCAAGGAATGTACTGTTGAACTGTTTAACCCATGTATGCATCCCCTGTAACTTGACTAAGAATGCAATGTAACCGATTTCTTAATTACAAGCGCCCAGATGCCTGAGGCAATGTAACCGATTTCTTAATTACAAGCACCTAGCTTCCTGAGGGTATGGTGCGCTTTATAAATGTACAAATAAATAATAAATAAATAAATAAATAAATACATTGGTTGTGAAGCACCAATGTTTCAAAGCTCCATTGAATGTGTGCCTTTTGATATTGATGCACCAGTGACTGCAAAGCCTCTTTGAATGGTTGTCCAATGTTTGTGATTTACAAGTGATTGAAAAGTTGCTTTCAATGCGTTCCCATTGATTGTGATGCACCAGTATTGCAAAACTCCATTACATGTGTTCCCGTTAATTGTGATGCACCAGTTATTGAAAAATCAATTGAATGTGCTTGCTTTGATCGTGCTCCACCAGTGAATGCAAAGCTCCATTGATATGCTTCCTTTGATTGCAATGCAGCACTGATTGCTAGGTTCCATTGCATGTGTCCCCATTGATTATGTTGAGTCATTTATTGATGAGTACTATTGGATGTGTTTCCACTGATAGTAATATAAAATTTACTGTTAAGCACAATTGCATTTGCTCCTCTTAACATTGAGTCACCCTTGACTGCTAGGTTCTTGTGGATCCTTTCCTACTGGTTGCGGCACATCATTTGTTGCCAAATAGCTTGGAATATGTTCCCATATATTGTGATGTGCTGTTGGTTGGTAAGCACCATTGAATGATGCACAGAGCAGTTTGCATCAGTACAGCTCGGAGGATATCTTTAATTCACACTGCTGCTGCTATGAGAGCAGACTTAAAACACAACAGACAAACCCTCATACAGAAAATAGACAGCTTCGCTCCCTTAGGACTCAACAAGCTTTACTATCTTTCATGAACATATTGTTTTAATACCAAGATAGTGCACATTTTTGTATGATCTCAGAGTGAAACTCATCGACTGATTAGTGTATTGGGGTTTCTTTTCAAACCAAGGTACCTCAAGTTCAAATACTGGTGTGCTGCAGTGAAATCTCTGCAGTTTTCCTACACCACTAGGTACTAAAAGAGGAGCCACAAACTACAAGAGAGTCTGCACGAACCTTGGGGGAAGCCACACCAAGGCCAGTGTTACCTCAAGACAGCCCTGTGCTGAGAAAAGTGTCAGGGCTTAACCCGCTATTTGAAAGTGTTTCTGTGTGTGACACCTCCAGGGCAGGGAAGACAGGGCCAGAATGGAGAGGTACAGACAACCATCCAAATGAAGGCGAGGGGGATAAAAGATATCAATGGAAACAGGAGGCTGTGGGGTGTTTGTGTGAGGCTGGAAGAGGAGGAGGTGGAGGGGGAGGAGGAGGAGGAGGAGGAGGACCAAGGGACCAGCAGTAGGAAAGACAGTGAATTGAAGAGTGTAGGTGATTTTTGAAACCATTGAGGTGCTGGTTGGTGAGAGCAAGTGGTACTAAGTTTTGCGTATGCGTGTAAGACAGTGAATGAGATTGCTGGGGGCGGTGTAGGGAGTGAGTGGGAAGTGGCTGTGAGAGTGAAAGGTGTGTGTATCTGGGAAGAAGGTGGGGTGGGGTGTGGAGGGGGAGTAGTAGTATCAAGGAGGGAGTGGTAGTGTGGAGAAGGACTTAGGTGCAGGAGGGAATAGTATTGTGGAGTAGGGAGTAGCAACATCAAAAGGTGGAGGCAGTAGTTGAAGGAGTGAGAGGCAACAGAAAGACAAGAGGAGGAAGACACCAGGAGTAGAAGGAGCAAAGGCGAGTGACGTTGGGTGTAGGAGAGTAGAGAAAGGAGAACAGGATGCAGAGACAGGGAGTGGAATAACAGGGCATGATAGGAAGAAGACCAAGTCGGTCAAAGTGATTGGAAGGCACATCCGCAGATCTATGTTAGCTACAGACAAAAAGGTAGTGTAGGCATAGGTAGAAAAGGTTATTGCATTTAGGTTAATCCTGCCGGCTAGCCTAGAGACTAGATAGTAGGGGGTAGAATTCTCTAGATACTACCCCAGCACCAGGGAATCCCGGGTTGTGGAGAAAAATGCTAAAAAGACAACCATAGCTTCTCCTGAATAAAGTAATAAAAACCCTTGCACCATCTGTTTTCACTTCACAACTACCCACTTTTGAGGCTTCATTGAAACAGCCTGACATAACTAAAACATGCTCCTTCAACATTTTCAAATTACAATCATTAATCCTTTTGGAGAATTAGTCAGATACCTTTATTAACATGTATTGGTCTTGAATCTTCACAATGTTAGAGACACTATCTCAGGTGAAACTGAGTGCATATTTCACAAGCAGGAAAGCACAGTTAAAATAAATTCGGACCATCATAAATTATACATGCTTCCAAAGAGCCAATCTAGCAGGTGATCCAACCCTAAAGGGACCAGTCAGTGTCTGTATTTGTACTTTATGTAGGGTGGGGGCAGACATTTGTATATCTGAAATAATGTTGGTTATATTACTAGAGTGATCAGGGACATAGGCACAACATTCATAACCAATCCGGGCACATACTCCTTCCTCAGAGGCCAAAATAGTGTCAAGGTCCCTACAGTTCTGAAAGTCCATTGTGTACAAGGTACTTGCTCATTGTTCCTTGGGGACAGGATGCCAGCTGTTTCATTAGCAACTTTTTCTAATAATAGGGACAACTCTCAGATCTTGTCTCGATTTAGATTGATGTCCACTCCGGTAACCTATATTCAGCAAACTCCTCCCAACCGGTTCCTTCTTGTGACATGGGGTGTGGTTAGTGCAGTGCAGTGTAGTGTCTAATAGTGGGCAAGACATACCTCATGTAACAGGAACCTGACCAAATCATTGGGAGCCAGCTGTAAGCGGATGTTCCACATATAAAATAGGTACCATGGTATGTGGTGTTGCCTGATTCAGTGAAAGAGAATTCCTTTTGGAAAAAGAAAGGAACTGCATTAACCTTTTAACTGCCATGGGTTTCCCCCCAGTGCCAAGGCCTTTTTTGGTGATTTCAGTATTTCACCATGCAAAGCCTTCTAACATTTACTCCTTCATTAACCCCTTAAGTGCCAAGGACGAGCAATCTCGTCCTTGGCACTGGGGAGGTAATCCAAAGGACGAGATACATCGTCCTTGGCACTCTGACATTCTTTGTAACTGACAGTATATCTACAATTGCTAAAAGAAATCAGTGTCATGTCTTGGTTTGAATAACCGAAGAAACCTATAGTGGGAAAGGCCAGTCAAATTGAGATGTGTTTCTTTTTTAGTTCAGAAGGTGGGGTATATGATATGATATGATATGGCATTTGTAACGCGCCTATACACAAGTGTTTCAAGGCGCGAATGGCGGATGGTAGGGAGGTTCAGTTACAAGGGACTTACTTTGGTTAAGAATGCGATCATCGTTAAGTTCATTTCACAAGGGTTTTGGCGAAAGACTGTGGCAAAACACATGGGTTGCCAAGTGAGTATCTCATGAGGTGACAATCCATGACTGCAGTTGGTGCTGTTGCAGATATTGAGCAGAACCAGGTGCAGTGCTTCCGCCCACTTGAGGTCAGTCTCCTGGCAAATAACACCCTTGGGGTGGAGTACTATGCAACGTGTAGGTGCTGGTTGATATTTAGAGCTCTGCAGATGCCTCTGATAACCTGACCCGTGAATTCAGTACCCCAGTCACTCTCTGTTGTAACTGGGAAACCCAATCATAGAATACGTTCTGTTTGAAACCTCTACAGAGATAGGCCTCCACTCACCCCGAAAACACACACACTAGCACTAGACAATGTTCATAGGACAGGCTTCTCGGGAGTTGGATAAAGTCTGTTTGGATGTTTTGGAAAGGCCAAGTGTGTGAAAGGCAAGGCCTTGACAGCCTGACCAGTATTGTCTGTCGGGCAATAATGGTGAGCTACAGTAGGGATCTAAGGAGCAAACCAGTCGCGGTTAATGAGAGCAATCATGCTTGTGCAACTGAGTGAGCCAGGCAGAAGGTAAAGTAAAAGCAATCTAGGCACTATTGGTGGCCATTAGTATTGTGCCATATGTAAGGAAGGCAAGGTTATCAGAAGTACGACAAACAGGAGTACAATCCAAGGGTGTTTATTGAACAGCATATGGGTGATAAAACGCCCAATCTAAACCTAAATCTAAGACGCGAGCAAGCTACGACCATCAAAGTAAAGAAAACGGTGTCACAATGTTGTGTCAAAACAAAATGGCCCATACTAATTACTTTATATAACAAAAGGGTGTAGGACAATGATGTCTATAACAAAAGAGTGTAATGCAAATTGAAATGTCCAAAAGGGTTTTGGTAGTTCAGGACGGCTGAACTAATACACTCCCTTCCACACGTTGCATCACAGGATAAGGTGGTATAGTGGCATGACTGTGAGCACCCATTTAGTCTATAGGCATCAGAAAGCAGTTTTTTCCCGAAAAGGCAGGATCCCTCGAATCAATGGCCCTCATTATGGGTCCGGCAGTGACCTTGCTGGTGATTCCGGCGGGTTGGCCTCAGACCCGGAAAAAATTACTGGCTCCTGACTTCCCGGTAACACCGGGGGATTACAACCCCTGCAGTCCAGGAAGTCAGGCGCCAGTAACATGTAAGTCCCCATATGGGACTCTATGAGAATGGTGACCATGGAAGCACTGGCACCGTTGTTAGCAGAACCGGTGCTTCTGTGACGGCTTGCCTACCGAGGCCTCTGTGCACGTCAGGCAAAATCATAGTGTGCCGGTTCAGAAACAACAGTGCTGATAGGCTTACCGGCACTGTTGTTTCCAGACCAGCACACTTGTAATGAGGCCCAATGTTTTTTGCTTGGCATTACAAGACTTTTCCCAAGCTCTCACCATGCACGACTCCCCTCCCTCTTCTCCGGCTTTCTCGTGATACCCCACTATCCCTTGCTTTCAATTGGCATCCCTCCATTGGGTTCACCGTAGCCTTCAAATCACAGTTCAGTTAACTTTACCAGTTCTACTAGCTTATAGCATTCAGGAACTCTTAATGTCTTTTTAAACAAATATTTGGTCTGCTTTCACTAGTTCAGTCCGGTCCCCCTCCTCCGGGCTCAGACCTTCCTCTGTAGGCAGTCCTGGCTTCCCTCAATCGTGTGCGAGCCTTCATACTGCCAGCATCACACTTGTTACTTTGTAATGTTTCACGCTTTCACTGTTAAGCACTTGCCAATTCGATACAGAGCCTTCAGATATGCAATCACGTCTCGCCGGGCCACTTTGTTATATTGTAGCAAGTGTGCATACTTTTCACAATCAAGCTTCCCTTTCTCACAGCTGCCGTTCTACACTACTGGATACAGTTCAAAGGTTTATAACGGCCTACTTTCCTGAGGCCTTCTGGTGTCTGCACTTCTTAATTAGCATCACAGGGCTAATAATTCCTCAGGTTAGCTTTATACTTCCTTTCACTTTTTTGTCAAAGACTTTCGATTGTACGAGGGGGCTTGTACCCTTGACTTTATCCTTGTATAACCACTTTGACTATTCACCTCCTTTCTCAGTTGTTTTCTTTTGTGGCTTCTCTCTCACGCACAATCTCGGCATTCTTCATTCTTGCTACAATACGCTTTCGCTCGCGGTCTCTTGACAACCCAACGAGCACTTCAAAAGGTTTTTTTTTTAAAACAAGTTTTATTACATATTCAACAAACAAAACCAATACAAACCAAACGTGCAGTGCAGTTATCAACAGTACAATTGTTCACATTGTTCATTGCATAATTTCGGTCACTGCTCCCCTTATCCCACCCCCCCTTGCGAGCCTATTTGTTCCACGCAATCTGTATCTGCCCCGCGTGGTGGGGTCTCATTTTCCGTGGATTCTGTCAGATCTTGTATCGTTCCAAACAATTCCGCTATCAATGATTTTCATGCCATCAGGGTTCCTGCCTCTTCCTCTCCCCCTATGTTACTTGCCTCTTGCCATACCATAGTCTCCGCCTCTGCCCACTTCTGCAACTCTTTCCACCACACCTCCACCCGTGGTCTATGACATGTCTTCCATCCCATGGTAAATCCTTCTTTTTGCGAGCACATATGCTAGATCTTTCAATGTATTGACATGCTTAAGCTTCTGTGATCTGGGGAACCCTCCCAGCAAGCAGGCCCAGGCTGAATCTATAATGAACGTGACCCACCTCTCCGCTAGTCTCAGCGCCACTTCACTACAAAAGCGCTCAATCACCGGGCATGACCAGAATATGTATACCGTGTCAGCCTGTTCTTCGGCGCATTTCGGACATGTTTGTCGTCCTGCATTTTCAAACCTCGATATCTTCAGAGGTGTCATGTATGCCCTGTGCGTAATATATAGTTGTATCTGTTTTAGTCTCGCGTTCCTTGACACCTTCTTATGGTACCCCAGGGCACGTTCCCACATCCCATCTTCTATCGGGGCTCCCACTTCCACTTCCCAGTCTAGTCTCAATTGTGTTAATTCTTCCCGACTTTAGACATCATCATCTCGTACAATCTAGAGATCTCATGCCCTCCCTCCGTTATATCATATATCGTATCTATGATAACGTCTGGTTCTTCTTCTAGTACTGTTTCAGGCCATGTTTTCTTAATTATCTGCACCATTCTATGATATGTGATATACTGGCCCACGTGTAACCCCATCTCCTCTCCCAGCTCTTCAAAATTTATAATAGTCCCCTCCCGCCAGACATCTCCCATCGTTACCAACCCCACCGATTCCCAGTGGTTCCTGATTGTCATCCGTAGCTGCGCATCTCCCCCTACCAATGCCACCAATGGTTTCTTTTGGGAGCATGGAACTGGGTTTTCCATCATCTGGCATGCCCGACGCCACATCTTCCACCCAAGCATCATCATCATCTTAGGTAGCTCTTTCATTTCTGTCTTGGGCAGCCAGATCATCTCTTTTAAATAGAATGGGGCACAATCTTGTCTAAACAACCTGGACTCAGGGGTCGCTTCATCTGAGAGCCACTTAGCGATATATTGCAGTTGGCTCGCTACGTAATAGACCTCATAATTAGGCTGTTTTATTCCCCCTTTTTCATAAATGTTCTGCAGCTTCCATAGTGCCACCCTATTCCTGGTGCCACTCCACAGGAAATCCCTGCACATGCTGCTCAGTTTAGTGAAAAACGTCTTAGGTATCAGGTACGGGATGTTCCCAAAATAATGCAGGAGCCTGAGTAAGACCACCATCTTGAGCATTGCCCCTCGTCCCATCATCGCTAGAGGCAACTTCACCCAGAATTTCATACACTTCTCAATTTTCTCTATGGCTACCTCGGTATTGTACTGTGTTCTTCTTCCACCGTGTGGTACACATTTATCCCAAGGCACCGAAAAGTACTAACAGCCCAAGGCGTTTGCAGCACCGGCAACTGTTTAACAGGGATTCCCTTATAACTACCTAGCGGGAAAATACTAGATTTCTGAGGATTCACCACTATGCCAGACAGCCCCGCATATCTTTCCATGACCTTCAGGATGTACTGGAGGTTCTCCTCCGGGTGCCTCAGGTACAGCAGCAAATAATCCGCATACAAGGAGATCAGGTGTCGCTCCCCTCCCACTTCGATGCCTATAGTATCATACTGTTGTCTGAAGTATATTGCCAATGGCTCTAAAGCTAATATGTACTGCATAGGGGACCATGGGCACCCCTGTCTGGTGCCTCTGCCTAGTTGCCACCTTTCGGATATCACTGATCCTGTCTTGACTCTGGCCAGCGGTTCACTATATAGCATCTTTGCCCATCTTATATATCCAGACCCCATACCATAGCCCGCCAAGGCCGCTAGCAGCCATGGCCACTTGACAGAATCAAAGGCCTTCACAGCGTGCAAGGACACAATTGCCATTTCACTCTCATTCCTGCTCCCCCATTTAACAACCTGATGGAGTCGTCTATGATTATGAGTGATGTCCCTATTCGGAACATAGCCCGTCTGGTCGGGGTGTATTAGTTTGGCAATGATTCTACGCAATCTGCTTGCCAAGACAGCCGTCAATATCTTGCTGTCCTGGTTCAGCATTGACAATGGTCTATAGGAGCCACAGCTAGGCCCAGGCTTGTTAGGTTTGGGAAGCAGTATTATGATCGCTTCTCTGAGTGACTCTGGCAGCCGTCCCATCTCAAACGCTTCATTTAACATATCCAATATTGGGGGGGAGCACTTCTGCTTTGTACACTTTATAAAATTCACTTGGAAACCAGTCCGCCCCCGGGGTCTTACTAGTAGGTAGCTGCCTCACCACTTCTTCTAACTCCTCTAAAGTAATCAGTGCATCCAGTTCCTCTCTTTCTTCAGTACATATTGTAGGCAGACCTATGTCTTCTAGTGTTTCTTTTATTTCTTCATAACTACTTCCCTCCTCATCCCCGCATAGTTCTCTGTAGTATTCTGCAGACTCCTGATTAACTCCCTCCTGGGTGTCAGCTATACTGCCATCTTTTCTTGTTATTGTCCTAATGGTGGATCTGGGGACCTCACTCTTGTATAACCATGCCAAAATCCTTCCTGTTTTATCTCCTCCCGCATGCTGTCGCTCTCTGTATTTTTTATAGTTAAGGTTACACAGTCTGTCCCAATGCTCCGCTATTGTCTGCTGCAGTTTGTATCAGCTCCATGTCTCTCTCAGTGTCATCTCTCCCCCTCAGTGCCTTTTCCAATTCCCTTTCTGTTTCATGTAGATCGGCTAGAATCCCGCCTTGCAGGCCTTTAGATTTTGCTATGGCTACGCCCCGCATCACCACCTTGAAAGCTTCCCATAGCGTACTCGCCGAGTCCACACTACCCGTATTCACCTCAAAGTAGTTTATAATCTCCTCTTTTATGTCTTCCCTAAAAAAGAGATCTTTAAGCGCCTCTGCCCAGAGGCGCCATGTCGGAATCCTTGCTCTCGGGGGGCAATAACCAGGGGCGAGTGGTCTGAAAGGACCCTCGCCTTATATTCTGCCTGCGTCGTCTCCATCATTATTTCTGACGTGGCAAAGACATAGTGCAGCCTTGTATGCAACTGCTGCAGGGCGGAGTAGTGCGTGTACTGCCTTTCTTGGGGGTGTCTCATTCTCCACACATCCGCCAGACCAAAATCGTTCAGCAGTGTCTGCAGCGCTTTAGCTGCTGGGGCGGGTCTATCAATCTTCTGATTCGATCTGTCCACCCTAGGGTTTAGCACACAGTTAAAATCCCCACCCCAGATCACCGCACTCCCCATACACATGCTAAGATTAGTACTCAGGGTTCTGAAATATGCCGTATTCTGATTGGGGGTGTATGTATTTACAATGCTTAGCTCCCTATTCTCCACCAGTCCCCTCAATATGACCAACCTCCCATCTGCTTCTGCCGTTTCCTGCAACAAGTGAAATGGGACATGCGTCGCCACCCAGATGAGCACTCCTCTGGCATAGGCAGAATATGTCGAGCCCGCCACAATCCCTTTCCATTTTTTCACAACCGCCGTTCCTAACTTTTCCTGTGTCAGGTGAGTCTCCTGCAGCAGTGCAATATCTATCTTTTGTCTGCGCAGGTACAACATAACCTTGTTCCTCTTTAGATAACTATTGAGCCTCCTGACATTCCATGTAATTATTTTAAGGTCCCCCATGGCTTATTAGAGTTCCCATTCCCCCCCCCCCCCATCGGTGCAGTCCAGTTTCCCTCCCCACTTCAATCTATATAGGCTGGCTCCCCAGTTCAAACTTCCCTTAACTACAAACACCCCTCTCTCTCTCCCTCCCACCACCCTTCCCTTCCCCAACTTTACCCCCTACCCCCCAACAGTTGCGCAGCTCCATCCCTGGATATCAGGCACCCCGCATCTAGCACTTTCTGGCAATAGCCTGTACTCAAAGCTCAGCAGGGTGAGGTAGCCCTAGTGGCTATCCTGCTACTTCTACTACTACTTGGGGGTAAGGTGCCTGTGTTCTGCTGCTCCTATTTGCCACATACTAGTATCCAATTTACTTATGTAGTCAAAGCTCTATATTCCAGTCCAATGCACCTCAATGAAATCAAGGATATCCTAACCTGGCTTCCACACCACCCATCCTTGCTCATCAATTCATGTTTTTATCGAGTCTCTACGGGATAACTCACAGTATGATATACCAGTATGCATGAATTGTCTTTGTCACTTATCTTGTTCTCCTTGGGCCCGTTCAGCATCGTGTTCCGGGCAGCCCTGTAGGTCCAGCCAAGCAGCAGCCTCCTCTAGGGTATCAAAGAAGAACATTCGACTCTTGTGTAACACTTTCAATCTTGCAGGGTACAGGAGCATATATTTGATGCCAGCCGTGCGCAGCCTTCTCTTCACCGCTACATAGCTATACCTCTGCCTCTGCACCAGCATTGTATAACCAGGATAAACTGTGATGGTAGCCGAGGCTCTATCTATCGTTCCCCCTTTCCTGAAATACTCCAAAATCTTCTCACGATGTTTATAATTCGAAATCTTGGCAATTATTGCGGGGGAGGGGCTCCGGGCTTCGGTTTCCTCGTGAGGGCTCTATGTGCTCGCTCCACTGTGAATCCTTGTGAGAGTTTGTCAGCTCCTATTTCCTGCAGGATCATATTCTCCACATAGTCTGTAGGATCCTGGCCTTCTTCTCCTTCTGGCAGACCAACCACTCGAATGTTGTTCCTTCTCGGTCTCCCTTCCGCCTCCTCTACACGATTTTCCAGGTTAGCCACTTGCTGTTTCAGTATGTGGACTTCCTTTGCATTATTGGTGCTGGTGGTCGTGTTAGTTTTGACTGCACTTTCCAAGCTGCTCGTTCTGTCTGCCAGCGCCCTGAAATCTTGTCGCAGCAAGTTGACATATATCCCCACTGCGTCGATCTTAGCCTCCAAGGAAGTCCTTAAGTCCGCCATTGCTATCCCCCAAGAATCTCTTAGTTCCGTTATGGCTGCCAATATCTGGTGGTTTTCAGTCCCAGGGGAGCTTCCCGTGGACCCACTTGCACCTGCAAGCGCCGGCGCAGCTGGAGACTGCTGTGTCTTGGCAAACGCCTCCATCGTAGATTGCTTGCTCTTGCCTTTGATCACTCTCCCCGTCATCTTGTAATCCAGGGCAAGTGTCCCACACCGCTCCGTGCGCGGCACAGCAATTCTGTTGCTCTATTTCCCCGTGTTGTCTGCAGGTTACTACTGGTTCTGGTTTTTATTGCGGGGTGCTCGCATGGATTCTTGCACGCTGAGCAATGCGCTCGAGTGGGTTGTGTCCTCCCACGTTCCAGTTGACCCATCCACCACATAGCGCAATTCCGTACTTTGCGCTATCCAGCATCCGCTCTCGAGGCACAGCCCTTGTGGTTTGCGGGCTATCTGCCTCCCCCCGGCACCTCGGGGCTCGTGTGGCGCAGAAGCCACGCAGTCGTGCCCCAGATGGTGCAGGAAGGCCTCCTCACTTCCTCTGCTTCCCACACTTTCATCCAGCGAGCACAGTGGCGCAATCCACCTATATCAGGCACTCCATTGGGCACCTCTCATGTCCCGTGGCTGCTGCAGTTAATGTCCGACCCCAGACTCCAGGTCCCCACCGTGTCTATGCCAATGATAACTTCCCTTTGTTGTCAGCAGCGCCTCGTTCCATGTGTCTCACTTTCAGCTTGCTTGTCATGAAAGAGTAACTTTCGGCAGGCAATGCCGGTCCCACTTTCCATTCAGTACCAATTCTGCTAATTATTAAAGGCAGCAAGCCCCTGCACCTCGCTCTCACGGGCGCGGGTGCTTTCACTGTGTAATGGTGGCATTTCGTCTCGGGACGGCGATGGATAGACAAAGGAAATGTCATTCGAAGAGCCGCGCAGCTCCTTCATTTCTGGTATTCCGGTGCTCAGAGACTCAATGGACTGTGCGAGTCCCGGCACTGTAGTCCCGCACACGCGGGTATCTTTATATGTGTTATGAAGCGCCCGACGCCCACGTACGGGACCTCCGCTTCTGCCGCTCACAACACTCGGCAGCTGTTCTCCGCCCGGGCCATCGGATGCACCTCCGCTCCCACTGCACGGCACCCGCGCAAGCAATTTGTAAGCCCTTGCGGGCGGCAGGAAGCTGCTCGCACGACAATCCACACTGTTGGGGGGGCCGCGCAGGCTTCAGTCACCGGCCCCACCTCATCTCCGCGTGGGGCCACCGTGGCCACAGCCCGGAGCAACCCGCACCTTCAGTTTTCTCACGGCAGCACAAACTCGTATCAAGTCGCCGCTCCCCGTTTCATCGGCAGGGGTTCCAGTCGAACTCCAGGCAACAGTGTATTCTCATACACGCCGCACATCAGTGTATTTTGCTGAACCTGCATTTGCGGCCGCTCGCCCATTGTTGTCCGCCATTTTAGATACTTTGTCTCAGGGCCGTGGAAAGTTCCAATGTCAGTTTCACTGTTGCTGCTCAAGCGATCTGCTCAGTATTTTCAGTAGTGGCAGGGCCTCCATTCACACGCCTGTGTTTTCATTATTGGAATAAATTGTCCATTTCTAGTATGTGCAATTTCGGATCTCCGGAGCAGCTCTCAACAGGCACATTGTGCTACATGGCCAGTTAGCCACGCCCCCCGAGCACTTCAAAAGTTAATGTCCTTTTCATTTATCAACACAAGCCGGTCTCCCTTTTCACTCACCGGTAGCGGCTGATACAGTTTATCAAGACCTTCCGTTCAGTCAAGACTTTTGGCCCAGCACAGCTAGCCTCCTTTCAAGTCCTCATGCCACACATGAAGGTGGTACAGCTGTGACCTTCTGTAGTGGCAGGGAGTTGCCCGTTAGGATTCTGCAGCGACTTTCACCTCGCAGCTGGTAGGACCACAGTCTTTCATTCTCCTCCTGGTCCCGTCTGCTCTGCTTCCATAGTTGCGTCGCCTTCCCGGGATTTCCTGCCCTTTCATTCTTGCTGGTCTTGCTAGCTTCAGTTGCCCTTCTCGCCTTGCTCTCCGGTTGGGGAAAGGTAACAGGATTCAGGTGCGAGTCCTTAGGATTAAGTGCCTGGCTCTGATGATGGAACATGTCAAACGGACTGGTTGTGTGTGAGTTTGTCTTTCCTTGAACCACTTTGTCCGTGCAGCATTGTGTGGGTAGAAAACTGAGTGGGAGGGGATGGGGCGGATAAAGTTCCTAAATATTACATGGAATGAGGGTGTTTCATAGGAAAATCAGACCGGGATACTGCGTCTCTCCTCTGGTGGCCCACTTCCACTCCCCAGGGACCCCCCTCCAGGTGATCCTCCCACACTGGTCCACCCCCGGGGTCTGGATCCAATAGCGATGGCCATGCCCTGGTCACCTGGATGACAGACCCCAAGGACTAGTCAGTGAGACACCCTTTGCTTTCTCACACATAGGATAGCACTACTCAACTTGCAATTTCTGCGAGACCAGCATGCCTTCTCTTGTACATAAGCTCGATCCTGCAACACTGCCAGACTAGAATGGGTGGCGATCCAGGGGTGGCGATCCAGGACCGGTTCGCTGTAACACAAATATGGAAATCATTAGGATCGAAGGGGCCAAGGAAGACCATGATTCTGGCTAATTAGTCAACGAGAGAGTTTCTTTGGGCAACATCAGAAATGGGTAATTCATGAACTTCTCATGTAACTTTAACAAAGACAGAGGGAAGAAATAGAATATCTAACAAAGCAGCTACACATCCGTTGCCTATGGTGGTACCGGCCAAAGTTAGGAAACCCTGCTGTATCCACAGTATCTCAAAATCGTGGGTAAATCTATGTGCATACGGGAAATCGGCGTTAATTGTGGTCGATGTTCCTTCAGCTAAAATACCGGCGCATGTAAGTGTCAGCGCAGCGACTTGTGCAGAATGGCCAGATGACAAGAGATAAGCTTCTAGCACATCATACTGAGTAGAAACTGAGTAACCTGCTGTAAATTGTCCCTGGAGATTACTCAAGCAAGACACATCAAAATAAAGAATCTACTCGGGGTTCTGCAGCGTTACATCCTTTAGACTCAATCTGGGATTAACAGTGGTCCAGTAATATATGTAGTCATGTGGGGTTGCAATGAGGGAATGCTGTTCTGCAGTCCCCCCATCAGAGAAGAGGGGTTCTGTAATGTACCCACAATTCCATTTTCTATGTATGGCGACATCCAGATAAATACCATCAAGGAAACAGTAAATAGTGTAACCCATTTTACATAGAAGATTTAATTCTAAACCTTTCATAGCGGCAGAAGGGCTAAGAAGAAAAGCATGATGTTCAGAGAT
The DNA here is from genome assembly GCF_040938575.1 of Ambystoma mexicanum. Taxonomy (NCBI): domain Eukaryota; kingdom Metazoa; phylum Chordata; class Amphibia; order Caudata; family Ambystomatidae; genus Ambystoma; species Ambystoma mexicanum. Next base: position 701,595,762 of record NC_090938.1, on the reverse strand, counting down.
TGGACCCAGAGTAAGAACAAAGGTCAAGAAACATGATGGGGTATAGGCTAACCACAATTACCCACCTCATTTATAACTTCATCTGAAGACTGAGTACTCTGCAATTCAGAAACTTTCAGTCTGGATGGAGAAGCTCCAATGCCAACTAGACAAGAGCCATTTTCTCCCTTACAGGCTATTCTACATTAAGGGCAGAGGAATTAAGAAATTAGAGGTTCTATGATGTTGCTGACAATATAGCTGTCCTATTGGGAGTTGAAAGAACCGATGAGTGAAGGCGGTGGAAAGGACTGGGTTGTCTGTTGGGTTGGTTGGTTCGGATAGCCTGATTTCTAGTGACAGAACTCTTTACAATAATTATGTCAAGAACTTGAAGGGAAGGGTATCAACACCCACTCCCGAACCACAGAAGCCGAATGATTTTGAACCCTCCAACCGTGGTTGGCACGAGCTCCTGATGTTAGCAGTACAGAGGGTAACGTGGCAGCCGATGGGGGAAGGAGGGTAGGGATGTAACGGTATAACGGTATACCGTTAAAGATACCGTGAACCACTTAATTGAACAATAATAACCGTCACATTGTTTATACCATTATACCGTTCATACCGTTCATACCGTAAAGTGTGCTTTTCAATCTGATTTGGAAAGGCTGCAGTAAGCAAGTGCTGCGCAGTCTTGGTCTTGCACTGTTGGATGTGCCGTCTGCTAAGTAGTTTCAGTTGGAGCAGTTTTTAATGCCATTCCATAAACCACACGTGCCTGACACAAAATCAATATGTTAGCAATAGGAAGAATAGATTCAGTGCCAAGAAGGAAAAGGGTCTACTTTGGGTTGGCGGCTTTGGGGTTTATATATTTATAATGGATAATGTTCTCTAAACATATGGCAATGGGGTATTTCTCAGGTTCTATCATTGAATTTACATATAATAAGTCACACTGCAAAATTCACTCATCTCTGTGGGTATTCCCTGCTGCCATACCAAAGGGTAACACGTCCGTGAATACTGAACACCTTTTGGCCCGCAAGTAAACTAAAGGCTGTAACGTAAAGAGAGTGTGTGTGCGCGCGTGCCTGTGTGTGTGTGTTCATCTTCACCAGTAGCCAGTGGGAGAGCATAAAGCCTAAATGACCACTTAAGAAAAGCTATTCAGTTTGCTTTGCCAGTTGCAGCAGGGCTCCCCCCTCTCCTCCTCTCCACACGTGTGTTTGGTGGAAGCAAGGCATTTCAGTGGAAAGTATGTTGAAAAGCCCAATTCTGGCCCTGGGTGCCTGGTTTTGTTTGTGGTGATAAATCTGTCAATTTATGACCTTTTAGAAAATATTTGTTAATATTAGTTAACTCCACCTGCTATACCGCGATAACCATGATATACCGTCATTTGGCAAGAAGGTGATTGTACCGTCATAAAACTAATACCGTGACACCCCTAAAGGAGGGATTAGGGAGCGGTTGTGGATAGGGAAGGAGAAGTAGGGTAACTGGAAAGAGGGTTAGGGAAGCAAAGTGGATGGTTAGAGGGGAATTATGAAAAACACACTCTGATACTTTTGCATAAGCATCTCATACCCTGGCCTCTCCTACTCCAGACCAAACCTGCCTGATATCACCTCCTGCCTCTCTATGCCTTATTCACATGCTTCTCCCCTGACCTCTGTGGACCCAGAACATTAGTGACATGCAACTTTATTGATCCTCCCACAATATGACATAGCAACATGTGAAACAAACAACAGGCATCACCCCTTATGACTGACAAAACTCATGGCCTGTTAGGCAAGATGTACAGAAAGAAAACAAACAGCAGGGTTCTCCTGTTGTGATGGACAAACTCATGGCCTGTGAGGCAAAATGTACATTGAAACACAACACGTAACATGCAGCACCACAGAAAAGTAATGTCCTTCCCAGAGCCTCTGCACTGGGTCATGAGCGTGTTACATGCACACGCTTGCACCATTAGGCCAAGTGTAACTCTCTGTTTTGACCCCAATGGTTCGTAGCCCAAAAAGATACGGTCCCTCCACTAGAATGTGGAAATAGCATAGCGTTCAATCATATCTCCTTATATTACAAGCCCCCCTCCTTGGTTTAGCAATCACACAAGGTTGTCCCAGAGATGCACTTAACTGAAGTCTGGGTGCCCTGCGCTAGCACCCGGACGCTGGAGAAGACACCTTACACCCAGGGCTCTCCAGCGGTCACCGCTCGTAGCCCGGGTCCTTTCACTGCTCTCCCGTCCTGGTCACTGTGAAAAGAAAACTGTTGTTCTGCTGTCCACGCCGCGTCCGCGAGTGACGACTATCATCATTAATAAACTGCACCTGGCACGGGCAGAACGGCCACTTTATGCTTGCTCGCTATTCGTATCATTTTCAAGCCAAACCCTCCCAGCATGCTGGGAAATGTAGTTCGCAGCAGCCGCACCGCGTTCGCTACTGGCGCCTGTCCCTCACCACCCTTTCCTGACAAATTACATTGTTGATTCTATGGAAGCGGTTAGGCAGCTGTTGGTTGTGGGATTCCGCTGGGACCTGTGTTAACAATGTACCCCTTGCTCTACCTCTCCCTCTCCATGCCGGTATTGCCCTGTGTCCCATTTCCCCTTGAGAGGGTTGCAGTTGCTGAAACTGCAATGCTATTCACTTAGTCTTGGTTGCTTCTTTTACTGTTACTTTTTCATAAAAGTGCTGGGCGGCCAGCAAAACCTCACTCAGATTATATCCTTCCCACCATATGTGTTCACCTTTAAATCTGCACTCGTGGTCTGCAGTCCCATTACGAATGCAGACACAACAGCTTGTTGTGCTGGTTCAGCGGCACTGGGTATCCTGGAATAGTGGTCAAAGCAACATTTTAACCTTTCCAGCTGGATTTTCTGCAGTTAGACTGTTTGTAGGCATTCATCTTAGTCCAGTCAGCTTTGTTAGTGTACATGTCTAAAACCGTATGGCGATGTCTGTCTGTAAATTATTTCAAGTCTCTTCGCGCGACTTCTTGTAAGGGCCTGTTACATTATTGCTGGAGTCAAGTAAAGGTGTCTGGGAACAGCAACTGGGAATAATTAATTCCAGTAGGAACATCTCCGATGATAACTGTCTATCGTATCCTTCACTTCTTCTTCGAACTTAACTGGATCATCTCACATTTTAGAGAAACTTCAGACAGTGCTGAATAACATCTGTGAAACTCCACAGAGCATGGACACTCGCCAATGTGTTTGTCATGACTGTGCCACTGGAGCACCACTTGACACCCATTGTGGAATATTTGGGACTCATTTATTTATTGTTTGCTTGTTAGGCGCTTATACAATAAGAAAATACTGTTTCAAAATAGGCCACATTACAAAACACAATATTTAAGAGCAGTGGGGCCGAGGAAAAGAGGACGAACCTACTATGCCTTGTGAGTATTCAGAATGTGCAAGTGCGGCAAGGAAGAGGGCAGGGGGTAAGTGCTGGGGAGTCTGAGCTCATGGGTGAGCCACAGATGAAGTGCTAGGAATGTTGAGTGCTACACAGCCTGGTGCCGCAAGGGGTGTAGGTGCGAGCCTCCAAGGCGGAGGGTGTAAGTGCAAGTCCAGAGGATAGACAGTAGCTGGGCCGATTGGGTGCGGGAGGTCAGGGCCCCGAGGATGCATAAGGGCCCAGGACACCAATCGCAGCAACTGTGGGATTAGCAGGGGAGAGAAGAAGAGAAGGAAGAGGTAAAGAGGAGAGTCTTAAGGAGCTTCCTGAATTTAAGACGATCCTGCTCAAGGCGCAGCGGGGGGGGGGGGCTGTTCCATAGCAGGGAGCCAGCTGAGGAAAGTGAACAACCACCTGTCCTCTGTTTAGCAAAGCGCTTTACACACAGAGAGTTGGAGCCAGAGGAGCGTAGTGGTCTAGAGGGAGAGTATTTAGTAAGATAAATGTGACGATAGTGTGGTCCTCGGGCCTAGACCGCCTTGATGATGATGCAGAGGGATTTGAATTTAATCCGTGCAGCAAATGGGAGCCATTGAGGACTTTTTAGGGCAGAATAGATGCGGTCCCTGGGCTTAAGGCCAAGGATAAATCTTGCTGCCCTATTCTGGATTAGCTGGAGAGGTCGCAGAGTAGAAGATGATAGATTCAGGAGGAGGCTATTGCAATAGTCAAGCCTAGCGAGAACCAGGGCTTCGGTCACATTTAGCCTCTGGGGGAAAGTGAGATCATCACCATAATCCTCCCTGGACAATGCCTATTCATATTTTTGTCATTACTTTCCGTTTGCAAGACTTTGGAACTTCCTTATTTAATTTCACAAACTACATATCCCATAATGCACTGTGTGGCAGTTCTCATTCCCTGGATATTCCTATGCAGCAATCTTAGAACTGCAATCCCCATAAGTCTTAGAGATCAGTGCTGCTTTCACTTTCCCAGGACCAGAGAGGAGGAGGCAGGTTGCCTTCATGTGTGCTCCTGCAGGTGCTTCTAATGAGCCTGCTTCAGCACAGAGCAGGTCAGTATTTAAGCAGCTGCCTGCAGGAGCACAGGGCATTGAGTTCACTCCCAGCCCTGTGTTCTTTGATCCTTGGATCGCTGCTGTTCCTGTGCCCTGTGCTCCCTTCCCTGCAGCCCTGCAGCACTGCTACGCTACCTACACTCCCCTGTATTCTGACCTGCACCTCTGTGCTTCCTGCACTGCAGCCCTGCTCCCCTTTTTGCAGTCTTCTGTTCCCTGTCTGCAGTCCCTTGCTCTCTACCACCTATTATCTTGTTCCTTGCCTCCAGTTGCCTGTCCTATGCCCATAGTCCATGCAACCTGACTTTGGCTTCCAGGTTTCCAGTCCTGAGTTTCCTTGTTATCTGTCTGCAATCCTGCCCTTGTTATTCCAGTCAAGATTTACAGTTTCTTGAATTTCTTGTTACCAGTCTGCAGTATAGTCCTTGTTTTCCTAGTCCAGACTTTCAGTCCTGAGTTTTCTTGTTCCTGGTGTGTAGTTCATTCCGCTGTTCCTTGATTCCGGTCCTTAGTTTCTAGTCTGCAGTTCTAGTCTCCTGTACCATTGCACTTAGATTCCTATCTTCTTGCTTCTCCTCTTTCTTCCCGTTCTGTCCTGAACCTTGCTCAGTTTGACTCCCTATTCTTTCCCTGGATATTTCTGTTACTGTTCTTGTCCTCACTTGTGCTTTTGTAATTCATTTGTTCAGTGTTTGGCTGCTGGATTTCCCAGCAGGCAATCTCTGCCCCTTTCCCTTGTCGCATTTCAGTATTGTACTTTGTGCCATATTGTTAACAGTGTGCTGGTTCCTGTTCCAGGAGGCAGCCACTGTTCAGTTCCTGCTGGACCTGTACAGGCTTCAGTCTTGTGATTACTGTTTCCTTGTTCGTGCCTAGGGTCCAGGCACAGACATCCACTCCTGCTGCTCCTTTCCGTGAGCATTCAGAGCGGGGCCTGGCAATATTAACCAGCTCAGAAGGCAAGAGGTTCCCCTGACCTTGTGGGAAACCCTTCCCCCATTCTGCGCACACCTGAAGTCGGAACCTAAAGTGTTTGTCTTACTTGTACTCCATGAACCTTTCTGTTCACTGCCTTTGTTGCCTGTCTGTAGTACTTGCCAATCCTTTCTTGTCTGCAGGATTCCTTACACTTCTGTATCGTGCGCTTTTCTCCCCTTCGCTTTGTGGGCACGTCTCTGCCCTCATGCCTCTGACAGTGTTCCTGACACAGGGCAGTGATCATAACAGAAATGCTGAAGAGCTAGCTTGAGGCGGGGTATTAGGAAACCCTTCAAACATTGGCAATGCTCTCACAGTGGGAGAGGTACCAACAATCTTTGATATTGGCCCTCCATCTCGAAATGAATCAAAGACTGAGAGCGATTGTGGAGCGGGGCTAGCTGGCGAATGTATAGGAGTAGGTTGGCTATAGGTTCACACAGGGTAGAATCTGAGCTGTAAATCTCAACCTGTTCACCGGGCTGGTGTGGGGGTGTGGAGGCACGTGGTTGTGGCTGCTTGATCAGGTAGCGGGTTTGATATGGCTCGATTGTCAGAACCAAGAATGTCTTCTGGAGATTCTTTAGGTCGGGGAACTGCTTTAATTGCTGGATAGTGCTCGATTCAGCTTTTCTTATTTCTCGGGAAAGCTCATTTTGCTCCGAAGTCTTACAATTCCTTAAGTTGATCTTGTCGCTTTGCCTGGGCATCTTTCAGAGCTCTAGTCTTAAATTCGGTATGTTGTTTATTACTTTTGGTATACCGATACAAAAAAATGTGTCCCACTGTTTCTGATGGACTTTTTCAGTATGGGTCTCTAGCGCGCCCCTCAAATGGATGATTTTTATCTAGATCAAATGTGCCTACTACCGGAAAATGCTTCATGATGTCATCTCGTGAGCAGAGCCCTTGATCCAGAAACTTGACCGTCTTTGTTGAATGCTTTATGTACATAAAATAAGCTGGGACTTTCTTTAAGAGGAAGCTGCACTTCCTTTAACTGACCCTTTACCATTCTCTCAAGGGGGGAACAAGGAATGACTTAAGCATGATTGGTTTTGCCTACAGCGGTTCATGGATACCAGTTTTCTGCCATGCCCCGTGCTGTAGCCCTGACACACAGTCTATATCCAGAATAAACACACAGGGTGGAAAACAGGTAAGCGTGATCAAATGCCATTGCTAAAATAGAAAGAAATCGAAACTAGAAGTAGGATGAAGGATCATGTTTACAGGAAGGGAGAAGTTGCATCCCCTTTGCAAAGGCCACAGAGACTAGGAACACTTAACGCAAAAGTCAAAGACTTCATGAATGTCACAAATGCATTAAGTAAATGTCAGCGCTGTAGCTGCTCAGATATTTTAGATTCAGGAGGAGACATTACAAATTACATAAATGTGTGCATTCATATGGGTCATTGGGTCTCATTATAACTCTGCCGGTCCAGTAATAAAGTGCTGGAATTAACATATACCAGCACTTTACCCTACCGGCAGAGTACAAGTATGCCGGTGGGGGTAACCAGACTTCCTCCAACCAAGAGCTGGAAATAACTCAGGCCCCCACTAGCATAACACAGATGGTATTTTTGGAACCAGTATTGCTTGTGCTGAAAAAATACCGGCAAACCCCATGGAATGTGGATTTGCCTCCCTTTCCACCACCTGTAATATCCTGGTAAAACCGGAATATCAGGAAGCGGAAGAGGTAGGTATGTTTGCTGGTATCCTGGTGGATTTTCCGCCAGGATACTGGCAAACCTACCCACACAGTATTCTCTGCTGTTCGTTCTGAGGTACAACCTATCTGCGGTTATAATGCCTTTTGGGGCTTGCAGTGTAAATTTGCTGGCTGCCATAGAATTTCAAAATGTGCGTAAAGCATATGTTTTCTTAAACCGAATAATTAAATAATCAACATAACAAGCTCATTCAGTCTGGGCAACATGCATGCGAAAATAACACTGATTTTCGACTCTAGAAAAAGCCATTAAGTCTGGTGCCTGGATGTAAGTGCTCATGACACTGTTTCGCATTTACAATCTTCAGGTGGGCTATCAAGAGGGCCTTACCAGAATAGATCAGAATAAAATATAGCAAAAGACGAAACAAACAAAACAGACCAGTAATCAGTTTGATTTTTTTTCTGTACAGTCGTCCTGAAAAAAGGGCTGGTTTTCTAATTTACCAAGATCTGCTGTGGCCCACGGATGTTCCATCCAAGGTGTTTCCCAAATAGACATATGTTGGCTTACCTGATTTAGAGGGTGCCTTGTGAAGTCGCAGGAGGGTCCATTTACTATTGGGTTTTTAAAGAAACTTATATTTATTGGCATTTTTGCAAGAAAATAACAAACTCTCCCCTATTTCACCCCCATCCCTCCTTCCCGCCCCTGAACTGCCCTCTCCCTTGCACTCCATCGGTTGGCTTCCAACACTAGTAGCCCATTCCTACAGAGGATCATCATACAATGTGCAAGACTCTTAAATTATTTGAGCACATTTGCGGTGATAGTCATCACGTAGGTACGTTAGTACCATGTCCCAGTCTTCCCGAAATGTTGGGTAGTCCCCTTGAATGTTCTAAGTTACCCACTCTATCGCAAGTATGTGCCAAATCTTGGAGAGACATTTGTGGGTCATGGGGGCCTCCTTGCATTTCAAGCTGCTAGCCACCACTAATATTGCTGCTAACACCAGGACCATGCATGCTTTAAATTGCGCACTGATTTGCGGCGCCCATCCCCAGGGCTAGAGTTATTTTCAGCATTTCGTTGATTGTGCCTTGCACCCGCTCCCAGAAGGGCTGCAATACCGGGGCAGTGGCACCAAATGTGGGCCCAATCCCCTCTCCCCTTAGAGGCCCTCCAGCAGTTTGGTGATGCATTCTGGTACTTCTTTTGAAGTTTCTCTGTGGTATAGTGCCATTGGAGTAGCACCTTGTACCATGCTTCCCTCAATTGAATCGACCAGGTAAGTTTGGGAATGTTACCCCAAAGGTATTCCCACTCATCAATGGCTATTGATCGGCCTAGTGTTCCATTTCACTTCCCCGTGTAGGGCCATCCCCCACTCCTCAAGCTCTCAGAGATGATTTGATACAGCGCAGAAATCAGGTGTATGTCCCCAAAGTGGGTTGTGATGTATTTCTCGAGGGCTGTGAGCTGTCTGTTGGCAACTACATTGTTAGAAGGGTGGAAGACCCAATGGCGCAACTGGTAGTAGTACAATCTGTCCCTCTCTGTAAGGTCAAAGTCTTGTTTGAGGTCCAAGAATTGGGGTCTGACCAGGGTTGTGGCTCAGGCAACTGAAAGTCTGGACTAAGTGAGCTGCACAGCTAGGGATAAGCAGTGACTCGAACCCACGGTCACATAGAGTGAATTGTCTGATAGCTGTGTTTCTCCCATAGCTCAGTGCTCTTGAACTGCTCATAGATTCTAAAATTGCACAGATGTCATGAATCCAAAAGGAATTAGCAAAATGTATGATCACTCTTTATTGCTCAGAGGAAGGAAAAATCCTAAAGATCCAGCCTACACGTGTTTGGACCACATAGGTCGTCATCCTCTGGATGTGGCCTTCTTGGAGCATGAGAAAGTCAGGTTTCTCCTGCCTAAAGAAATGATCCACGTTACGCCGCTTCGAGGGGGACTTCAATACCCTTAAGTTATATGTGAGGACCTTGAAAGTTTCACACCTCCCCCACAGCCCCCTTCCTGTTGCCTCCCTGTGGGACCTCTTCATTATAGCTCCACATAATACCCTTCTGCCCCCTCCTGTCGCCTCTGTGTTCTCCCCTTTGCCTCTGTCGTCCTCCCCCGGATGCCTCACCCACCGTCCTTCTCCCCTCTACTCCCCTTCCTTGCGGTCTGCCTAGAGTGCATAGCAGTTCCTCCCCCGAACCCACCTTGTCCCTATCCCCCCCTCCCTAAATCCACCCTAACCCCATCAACAACCATTCAGGCTGGTCTATGGGTCCTAGTGATCCACCAGGGGTAAAACTCTGGCCATGAGCTGGAAAAATAAACTGGATCCAAAAACTGTAGGGAGATATCACCACTATTCCTCCCAATAGAAACCAAGAGGTTGCCGCACCATACCTGATCACCGACCCTCCCCTAATCGCCCCCCATCTCCCCACCCGTTCTGAGCCATGGTGGCAGACCCGGGATAAGGAGGCTCCTGCCAGTCTCCCTCTCACCTCCCTGAGCCCAGACCTCCTTGCCCCAAGATCATAGCTTTGGCTGGCTCCAGCCCCTGAAGGCCCCCATATCACCCCTCGGATGAGGCGTCCTTAACTTCAACTCTCCCTTTCAGCACTCAGATTCATCTGTTGTCGATAGCCACAGTCGCTCATTCCCATTGACATCTTCTCTCGGAGTAGACACTTGTGTTTTTTGGGAGGGGGCGCGGGTGGGTGGTGGAGGGCGGTGGGGGTGTTCAGAGAGTGTTCCGGGTCATCCGGCGAGAGAACATTGAGGCCTTCTTCACAAGACGTCACCCTACATTGCCTCCCTTTCCATATAAATAGCAGTCCAAACGGGAAAGTCCACTTGTATCGGATCTTCTCTTGGAGCAAGATTTTGATCACTGGGCCCATCATCCGCCTTTTCAGTAGAGTGGAGTGTGCCAAATCTTGGAAGAGGTGGACCTCCAATCCATTTATCCGTAGGGAGGTGCTGGCCGTTCATGCTGCTTTTAAGATTTCTCCCTTCTGGCAATAGGATGTTATGGCAGCCAGGACATTCTTCGGACGATCCACCTTATGAATCCTATGTAGGCGCACACCCGCTCGAGGGTGGGGTGTGGGCACCTCCATTTGCAGATCTGCAAAGAAGGTTTGGACTGCTGCCTTGAGGTCTTTGTCAGTGACCTTCTCCGGTATGTTTTTGAGGCATATGTTTGAGCGCTGCAACCTGTTCTCAAGGTCTTCACACTGGAGATCTAAATTGTGTGACAGCCAAGAGAGATGTTCTAGTGCCTCTTCTGCTTTCCTGGAATCATCAGCCAGCTCCTGGATAGCTCGCTCATTAGTGTCCACTCTCACCCCCAACTTTGTGTGCTCCCCTTAAAACTCCAGGACTGCGCTTTTCAAATTTGATCCGAAGGAGGAGAACTGCTCCTGGAAGGTCTCTCTGATCCGCGTCTGGTGGTCAGATAGTCATTGTACCAAATCTTCTTTATTTACAGCCATGGGGCCCTGCTGTGCTGAAGCCTCTTCTCTTACAAGTACACCCAGAGGTGTCAGGGCCTTTTGATTCCTTGATTTCCCGAGTTGCCAGCACTTGCTAAGAGACCCCTTTGATCCCAGCGGGATAGCCGTTGTGCTTGCATGGGCTTCTTTCCCTTTAGGCATGGGCTTCTTTCCCTATAGGCATGGGCACAGCAGGGGGTGGGGGGAGTACACGCTCTTCCTCCCCCCCTGTAGCCGAGACTCCACACCCCTTAAGTTGGCTATCGATGTTCTGCGATCAGTGCAGCCCTTGTTCCTACCGCCTACACCACACCTAGTTAGTGGGTGCCCTGCATGGGTGTCTGTCTGCTGCTTCTTCGGTGGTGAGCCGGCTATGGATGGTCCTTTGCCGTTTATGAAGGTCCTTTACTGCGTGTGATGGTGAGGGCCCTCCTCTTTAAGTGTTGCTGGGGCATCTTGGTGATCTCCAGTATCTGGGTGGTCACCCTATGGGTTACTCACTCTCTCCCACCGATGTAGGCTATCCTGAGTGCAGCGTTGCTGTGGGCCTTCCTCATCCAGGCCACCCCAAAGGTCCCGGGGGCTGTTACCTCCCCGCTTCTTCTTCTAATTGGAGCTCCAATGGCAGCCCCCTCACCATTCATCCCCAGTTCCGGGGCCGCACCATGGGCCAGTAGCCCACCTTTGTAGTGCTGTTTGGGTCCCTCCGTCCTGCTGTGCCTTATTGTGCTGGTTGGGCACACCAGCCTGATGTGTTGGGGGTCCCCTCGGCCAGTTCCCCCCATAGGGCGTATCAAGCGTATGTGTCGGGACCCCCTGCCGCTTCTCACCTGCTGCTTGGGGCCTCTGTTGGTATCAGCTCCTTTTCTTCTGTGGTGCCCCCACCCCCTCTGCGCTGCTGGTCGAGAGGACCAATCCTGACTTGATTAGTGCTGGAGAGGTGGGTGGGCAAAGTCCCTGGGAGCCGGCTGTTACCCGGGGGCGGGTGGAGTCCCCGGCCGCCGCTCAATTTCCTCCGGGCTGCAGCCGCCCAGGCCCTCTGGGTTCCAGTGCGGCCCGGTCAGTGTCTGTTGATGCAGGTTCCTGGCAATCCTCAGTCTCCCCCGCACCTTTGTCAAGTTACCTTGGCATGGGGAGCCGGTCGGGGGGACTGATCCTCCTCTCTGTCGACCGATCCTCCATGGCTGCAACAATCCGGGGCCGATCTTTTCCAGCCTGCTCTGGTGCTGTTCCCAAGGGGCCGAACTGAGTTGCTCCTTGTTGCAGGCCGCACCCGCGTGGCTGCCGCCAATGTTGTTCGTTAATCTTTGCCACTGCTCTGTGGGGCTCGGCCGCCTGCACCGTTGTAAGCCACAAGTTGTTCTGTGACCCAGGGTAAGATTTACAGGGGGGAAGAAGGATGAAATTGTTGTTTTAGTCACCTTTATTGTTAGGGTCAGGACACGCCACGCTCATCACGTCCTTCCCTCCTGGTGGCCATCTTGGAATTCCATTTACTATCTTGGGGTGATATGCTCAGCTCATGTATCGGAAGGCACACAGGCCTCAGAACTCGTGCATAAATCAGACGCAGAGAACAGTGTGGGTCATACCAGCTCAGAAGAATTCTTTACTTCACAGCACTGCAGGAGACGCTTTCAAAACACAACGAAGAAACAATAAGGATGGATGGATGTTCTCCCTCAGACTGAGGTACACCACTAAGTATCTTCTCCGATGATTTCCAAGCCCCGAAGTGACATTGGACATGCCAGAGGGGGCAGAACTCACCATCTTCTAGCAAGAGAGCAGAAAAGTGGAAGCAGTGAGAGGCGCAGTGAGAGAAATTGTGTCAGCAGCAAAGAGAGGTGCAGGGAACACCGGTGCGCACTTATGCCTGCTCCGTGATTGACTTCACCACCTTCTAGGATTGATGCTTTCACTATGTGCTCCGGGATGAGTGTTGTACCAACCTGAATGCTCATTTAGCTTATATTAGGATCAGTTCCCCTGTGTGCATCTCTTGCAAACAGATCACGTTGGCCTTATATCTCTTCTGGAATTGCATTCAAGCCACTCCATCTCAGCACAGGGAGGAGAACCCCTTCTCCTTAACTCCTAGTTTTCGGATCTGCATTTTGCAGGCTGAGTTTCCCATACTTTCTCCTCTTTTCTTCTGCACGTGCTCACTAAAAGCCCCCCCAGCCAATCCAAAAAACCTGCAACCCCCACCAATCCCATTATATTATTTATAATCCAAAACCAACCCAATACATATACAAAATAACTAAAATAATATAAAGGGCAATTGTTCAGAAGATCAATTAGGACCACTATAATTAGGACAAAAGGTCAATTGCAAAAGGTCAATTTGGGTAATACCGAATCCAGATGTAGGAGTGGGCAAGACTTATTCTGTGGCTGCTGTGCCGGTTTCCTGTGTCTGTTTGCAGCCTGCAGCCATTGCTTTCTGCTAAAGCACTCCTTTTAATTTGTGTGAGCAGCTCCTTCACCTTTTCACCTCCTTCTATGAACTGTGTACATCAAAATGCTTTACACAACATATCACAGGGGGATGTTTGCAGTGTATATAGATAACATATGTGTATTGCTACCCAATTCAATGTTACTCATTCTATTGACCCTGGAAGCTTGAAGAGCTGAGAGGACCTCCAGGGATTACAACCTGTGACAATGTGATTTAACACATATCCCTTTTGTGGATACATTAGTCCGGACTTTTATACAGAACCATGACAGCGCCTGGAGACCATGCAAAATGTGCAGTATAAATCATCATAACATAACATAACTGAGCCACAGAGCAGGCTTGCATTGTATGAGCCGTTGGAACCTCCCAACCTTCCACTATCCTTCAAACCTACACAGCATTTCATTCCCTTCATAGAGGCATATTACTATTCACTTGTTATAGGACCCGTCTGCAACTCCATGGCAGTCTCCCCCTGTGCTCGTTCCATCTGCAAAGTCATTAGTAATGACTAATGACCCATCCTAGGGCAAAGTTAACTTTTTCTTCATCAACTCCAGGTTCCGCTCTCAAGTTACCCACATGCAGTGGCAAGGAGTGGGGTGGGGGGGGTCCTGCTACCTCCTTTCTTACTGGTCCCCCATAGGTCAGACCAGTACCATGTTTGTGGGTTGTTCGGAACCAGAATCTATACCTCACCATTATTTAGATTTTGTCAGTCTCACTTCCTCCCTTTCATACATTTTCTGGTCCAGTCAGGAAATAAAGATCCTTTGACTCCATACCCCGGGATAATTTCTTTTTAAAAATAATGTAAGGGTTTAATTACTATTGCTTGCAGTGGAGCTCCAGATGACACCAAGTCACTGGAACTCCATGGACCCGTCCCACGCTGAACTTTTCTTACTCTAAGGCCTTAAGGCCTTTAGACAATTGTTAATCTAGTAAGTGCTCTGTACACTACCCCTCTGGGCGCTCTGCTAGACCTATATTGCGCATGTTCAGCATCCTCTCCCCTTTCCTCAAGCAGACCCGTTTTGGAGAGCAATTCTGCCGCCTGCTCTTTACCCCTGGTCACCGCATCCTCTGAGTCATATATCCTGCCCGACACTTCCTCCATGCTTGTCAAGTCTGTTGATCCTTCGAATTTGGATAAATGACAAAAAATGAGCAAAACTCACTTACTTCGAAGCTGGGTTATGACATACCTTTTCGAAAGTGCCAGAAATAAAGACTGTGGTGACAGTGGAAAGGAGAACTGAGAAGGGCTGGGGAGAGACAATGGAAGGCGAGCCTGGGGTACTCCTATAAATGTAAAAGGGAAGGTTGAGGGAAAAAAAGCAAATATTCAAAAATCGAAGTAACCTGCTTGCAAAGAAATAGTATGGAACTATTGATAGGTCTCATCTCGGGCGACTCACCTCAATTTCTCTACACCAATGTTGCCCGCAGGGGATACTCTTGTTTCTTTCATTTCCTGATGGACCTCGGCTATTGATTGCTTTAGTCTTCCATTTCTGCATCTGCCGTTTGGGTAGTTTGCCTGTCACTAAGGCTTTTGGATGGGTGACTTTGGTAGAAATAAGCAAGTGTTTGTTCATTTTGTTCATATTCAGCATGTCTGGCTCATCTCTAGTGATGCGCCCAGATGTCTCACCGCAGTGGTTTTGCTCTGGAGTGATAGCACCTCCCGACATCCTTCCCTCTCACCCCTTGCTGCATATCGGTTTGTCACTACATTGGATCTGCCGCCTGCAGCGAGAGAGCGCGCTCCTTAGTGACTGATTTGTATCCTTCAGAGGAAGACTGATTGCCCAATCTAATCTGTTGGCTCTCCTGAGAAATCCTTGCCGACGCGCGGACGTGGTGTCTGTGGATCCGTGATGCTCCATATTCTCCTACACTTATTTTTATGGACTTGGCATGCATGCTTCCTCTTGGATGGGTGGATGTGATCATTTATAGATTGCTACTGCCATGTCAGTCTCCTCTTGCCATTGTATGGCGTTCTGGTTTCACCAGACAACCTAATTATCCTTTCCATACTGAAAGCATAACGGCATTCAAGCTGGTGTCCTATTGCACCGGTATGAAGCCTCAGCTTCCTGCCACCAGGGGGAGCTGCCAGCACTGAAAAGCTCCCTAAACTACTCAACACTCCTCACCTATGGCAAGAGGAGCGGATGAACCCAGGCCTGCCATGTCCTCTGTAGGTCCCTCTAGTAGTCTCTTTCACCAGAGGTGTGACCTGTCTGAGCGGTGCGCAGCGGCTTGGTCGTCAACCCCCTTTTCCTGGATCTCTCTTCACCTTCCACTCTGCCATCATTGCTCGCTCACCACGGTGACAGCAGAGCAAACTGCCACAGAGCCAGCTTCTTCTTGGGTCAGTGTTGGTGCAACTTACCCTAGCCCTGTGCAAGTTGACCCGCAGCCCAATGCATCCATTTTCCTGGAGCCCTGTCCAGGAGGTCCTCTATACCTTCCATCAGTCATACTCTGCACCAATGCAGGCAGGACCCTGCTTCTCTAGTTCCTGCATGCTCTTCTTCTTAGCCTCTTCACTCGCCACTGTCTCACGATCCCCACCATAACCAGCGCAACACCTCCTCCACCCTCCTTTTCTCAAGTATCACGTTCACGCCCTACGCGGCTCATCCAGCAGCACACTTCATGCAGTCCAGCTTGGCCATCACTACTGGTCCTTGGCCACTCTGCTTTTGGGGTGTCTCAAGTGTTACTGACCCCACTGGCTATTGGGCAGCAACATCAGGGGACACCCCACAAGGTCCCTTCTTTTAAACATTGGGCACAGGCCCTCCAATAGCTACTTTTCTACAGCACTCTCGCCCTCATTTTCAAGACTCCTTCAGTCTACTCTACTCACATCTGATGCAGGTGCAAGTCTCCAGTTTAATGGCCTTGTCTGGTTTCTTTCATAATGGTATTTCACATACCTCCCACTACTCTGCCTAGAAATAGGTTCTAGCATAGGACTAGCACAGTGGCCCGAGCTTAATGCATGGGGTATTCCATTTTCTGCCGCACATAGAGACTGTCCCATGAACTCCTTCCGGATAGGGTGACCAGTCGTCCCGGTTTTGCATTTACTGTTTGTGCCAAAGAAACTGACTGGGAAGCGAGTATATTTAGCAAGGCGTGTTATGCCAAAGCGAGCAAAAGCTCCTTTGTTATTAACGTGCTTACATCCACAGATGAAACCGCACAATTTATATACAGATACATTGGAATGGGGTGTGGGGTATTGTATTGTAATGGGTTGTTTATAACTCGCTTAATACTCAGAGGTTGCTAAGCGCGGAGCCGGGGATCGAACCTGTGTTGCTCTGCATTGTTTTGCTTCCAAGGCGAGCGCGTTGCCCCTGAGCTATCCTCGCAAGAGGGCGAGCAGGGAGTGGGGTAGTCCTTGTTTATGCTGTTGGCTGTCCTGTTTGTTTGTCTTGAAAATCTGGTCACCCTACTTCCAGAGGAAATTAGGCCACTCGTAATCTCCTGTCCTGTTGATACATTGTCAGGGTATCTTGAACCAGACGTCAACCGTCTGCAGCCGGTTGCATGGTGCCAAGATTCTGAGGAAAGTGCGGGAGAGTGCTGAGCTTGCGTTGGCACGTTCACTTTATCCTTGAAGGGATTGCAAACCCTGCAGAGTGTGGGCATTTGTTTCTCTTCCTCCAGGGAAGCGACTATGTTTTGTTTCTGCTCCTGTGGGGGACTAAGGGCCCAATTCTGAGGTTGTGCTAAATATAGTATGGAAAGCCGACATTCTCCTCTCCAGTTTCCAGCATCACCATTCTGATGTGGGTGGAAATATCTGTCCTGCTTTCCAGCAGCAAAAGCTGCTTAACTCTATCATGTTTAGATAGAAACATGTGTACCAGTGCCACTGCGAGCATTTCCTAAAATAATGCCACTTTCTATTATAAGAAAGTTTTCTTAAGCTTTCATTAAACTAAAAATGCGGTGCTGCAGTCTAGGAAATGCTATTTTTATAAAGCGAAAAAGTGTGCAGTAGCATTTAAGGGCACCTCACTGCTGCCATATTTTAACTTCTCTTTTTGAGGTGCTAAAGAAGGGCTTTTGAGAGCAGAATCCCCTCGCAGTGCCATCCCAGCATTTCTCATGGTTGCTAAGGCTGTTGTCAAGCAGTAAATCAGGCACATGCTTAAGTCGTGGCTTTGATGCCAGACCGCCACATTACCACTTTATCAGAATATGGTGCTTTTAAAGAAGATGACTTCCTGCATACACTTCACAATCGGGCCCTCATAGAACTCCCAGACTCGACTCCGTTGAGCGTGTGAGTGAAGAACCGCTGGCCTCATGTGAGACGTTCGTGGACGTCATCATTTGCGGCTGACCAGCGGAGTGTGCTAATCTCCCTGCCACTCAGGACCTGTTTATGAGCTGCATGTGAAATAAGAAAAGTGCCATTCTGTCATGGAACAACACTTTTCTTTTTTGCTCCATATTCTGTACCAATATTTATATAGATACAAAACATGGTGCAAATAAGAAAAGGTTCCTTACAAAATGCAATGATGTTTCCCTTATTTTTCACAGAGCTCAGAATCAGGCGTGCCCGGCCAGTGCTCACATGCCTGTGCCAGTGCTTGCTTTAGTCCGTAGCAGCTCAAAGACCACTTCCCTGAGCCATACAGGTCTCCCTGAAACCGGACATTCGCTTGGAGAGTTAACAGTCGTATTCGGCCTGTTGGTTAAACCGATGGACCACGTAGACCTGAATATACGCGATATGTTCCTGATCACTCACATGCAGACACTATGTGCACAAATTCTGCTTCTTACCAATGTGGTATCACAAAGCAGCTAGATCACAAATTGATCTCTGTGCTAACACTATTGCTTCTAAGCACTCATCATTGCAGCCACATACACCGCCACTCATCAAAGATGGCTTCATCACAAGTATGGCTATAAATCGGTGCAATTACCGCCAGGCGCAAATAGCGTTACTGCCGAATCGTGCGGCACAATTAGCGCTGTATCTCAACCTGGTGTGCACGTGCCCCCAACACCGACTGTAAAGCAATCAGCGCCCAGTGGTAATTACAGTGGAATAAGGGCTACCACGAAGGTTGCAGCGCTAACAGCGCCGGCGGAAATTGTGTCATTGCTGGAACGAGAAGCATCACAGCAGCCTTTTTTAAAAACACGATCCATTGAATATCTCCACAACCTGCAGCCATCCGGTCCTGTAAACCTGCAAATATGTCACAGGAGAGGCTACAAGTCAAGGGGGCTGAATATCGCCTTAGAAAGCTGAAATTTAGTGAGGGGGAGCTTGTGGTCCTCACAGATGAGGTGGTGGCACACTGTGAGGAGCTGTACTGAAGCAGGCAGAGGAAGACCAAGCAATCTGGAACACCATCGCCCAGAAGGTGTCAGTAGTTGCCACTGTACCCCCGTGATGGTGACGACTGCCGCAAGAGGTGGAATGACCTGAGGGTAAGGGTGCAGGGACTGCCACTGGCCCTCACCGCCTGGGAGGAGCAATGCAGCATGGTGCTGGACCTCGAAGTGATGGAGGGAATCGTCAGTGCGTAGGTGGGAGCCAGCAGGCAGGAGGCAGGAGGTGAATGACCCCCCCCCCCCCAACAAATGCATGCATGAATGACAACCCAGCATAAGAAGCCCCAGTGGACAGGGACACAAGTCAGCAGACCCCGAAGCTGAGCATGGCGACAGAGCAGAGTGACTGGTGGCACATTAGCCACCCTCCACAGCAGCCATAGGGCATAGCACCAAGGGCACCTCTGAGCGTCACAGCAGCGGGAAGGACATGCAAGTGAACCAAACAAATGCCATGCACACCACACCCTTACTGGCGCACCCTGTGCCAGCGGGATTGAGGTACATTAATGACCATGACACTGTGTAGCAGTCACCCCAGCAAAATGTTGTCCCAGCAGGTCAGCCCCATGAGGGCATTGCAGACATGCCACAGGGAAGTACACGCCCATGTGCCCAGCCTGTCTATCACTGTGCACTACAGTACAGCCCTGCTGGCACCGCAGTTTACCCTATGGAGCCATGACAGTGCCATGGAACAAGCCACCCTCCCCAACCCCACCATATCTTTGCTACCCGGGGAAGGGATGTGGGACCATTAAGGTCCACAAGCATTCATGTCGGACATAAGCCGGCCCAGCATGGCCACCCTGCCCTACACAAACACAGGCCAATGACAAACAAGCCATGGGTCTCACACCCATCACCACAAGCAACCCCATGACAGTGGTCCCAAATGCATCCTCCGAAGGCCAACCATGCCCATTTGCCCATATGTATGTGGTCACACTCTGTACCATTGCAATTGTGTTTTGCATGCCAGCACACATGGGTGAACCATACTTGACAACATAGCACCCACGCATCGCCAGAGGCCTTGGAGGAGGAGGAGGTTGAAGGCCCATCAGGGAGTGGCTCTTCAAGGCCCTCAAGGTCTGCCACCACCACCCCATGAAGGCGCACGGACCGCCGTGCAACGCCTGCAGCCAGCAAGGCCAAGCCTGCCGGTGGCAGAGCACACCCTGCGCCAACACCAGCAGCCACCAGGAGCAGTGCAGGACAAGCTGCACCCACACCTACAGCCGTATGCACGGACACAGAGCCAACACCTGCTACCAGTGCCACTGAGGAGCCACAGTGGGACACCAACCCGTAGTCTACACCTGGCCAGGGCCTACACTCCCCAGGAAGCTCTCCGCGCCACCAGCGCAAAGCAACACCAAAGTCAGATGAGGACACCCCATCCTATGGCTCACCCGCATACAGACCTGGCCCAGTGCAGAGCCGCCCTCCCCAACCGTGTAGTCCGTCTCGCAGCGTGGTACTGCAAAGGCTGGATGTCATGGAGAGCAGACAGTGGGAGATGGAGGCCATTAGGCACACTCACTCCGCCCACCTTCAGGCCATCAAGAAGAGTATCCAGGGGGCCATCCGCAGGGTTGTCCGGCAAATGGTGCAGAACAGGGCCGAGATGAGTGCCAACACTTCCGCCCTGACACTCTATGCACAATGTGTCAAGGAGATGACGGAGGGTGTCTCTGCCCTTATGGAAGCCATCCGGTAGGGCAATGAGTTGCAGCGGCAGCAGGTCCTGGAGACAGGCTCCGTCCCATCCACAACACCCATGAAGGGGGTCACAGCAGGGCACAACGCAACGACAGTCCCAGCATCTTCTTTATGCAAAGTCACCAGGGCAGGCACAGGGAGGGGGGGGGGAAGACCCAGACTGTGAATGACTCCAGGACACTGGCCGCCATGAGTGGCCATGTCCGGGAGTTGGTGGTGGGAGGGGGGAGTGAGGAGGGGGATAATGTGCTGGGGAGTTGGTGGTGGGAGGGGGGATAGTGTGCTGGGGAGTTGGTGGTGGGAGTGGGAGGTGAGGCGGGTTGTTGGGGCACTTAATTCCATAAAAACCATAAACGTTCTTCAATGCGAAGACATTGATGATTATGTCTTAGTCGTGTTTATTGATTGGGGTGGTGTCCCACAGTGGTGCCTGGCTTGTGCCATGTGAAAGTATCAAAATAAATTGTCTATCAGTCCCAGGCGTGCCATTCTCCCATCCCTCGCATTAACTCTGGCAATGCGTGCATTTGCATCAGCCACAGGCACTGCATCCTCATACTCTGGGGGTGGCATGACCACATCAGATGGTAGGGGCACATTTCTCTTCATGCAGATATTGTGCAACATGGCACACACATGCAGAATTTTACCGACTTTCTCTGGAGCGTTGTGACAAATCAACTTCCGGGGCACCAGTGGTCCAGGGATGAACATCGGTTTCTAAACCATTAATCAGCCCCACACCTCTAGTACACCAGAAGGGATCCGAACAGATTGGAAACACAAGTCAATTCTAAAACTCCATGTCCAATTTTGGTAATGTGGACGGAACGGCAGGCTTATCTCTGCAAGGTCGTGGATCATTGGGGTAAGGTGACTGCTCTGAAGATGGTCTCTGCCCCTAAGATTAACTATGTCCTGAGCATGATTCCATTGACCATAACCTCCATATACTGGAACGAATTGGACAGATTACTCCAAACATTCCTTTGGGATAAAAAAAATAATCCAGGTTAAAATGATGGAAGTTGCAATTACCTTTGGCTAAAGGTGGGTTGGGAGTACCTAATTTTAGAGCCTAGCCCCTCGCATACATTTCTAACTTTATGGTTTCCTTTCTTAATACTGCGCCTGATGAATGGGTGTTGGCAGAAACTATTTACAGTGGTCCACTGATGCTGAGAGCGATCTTGACCTCAAATTGTAGGCCAGGTTGTGGAAAAGATCCATTGATTGCATGTCTGGGACACTCTTGGAAGAGGCTGAGTGATTTGTTGAGATTGGATGCGCTTAAAGATCCTGGTGCCTCTGTGTGGATGAACCCGTCTATTAAAATAGAGGGTAAGGTTGTTTTCTGGCCTGAATGGTTTCTAGGTGGCATTGAATGGATAGCTAATCTTTTTAGGACGGGAAATGGATGACACGTAGAGAAGTACAGGAACGGTTTGGCATTGAGAAATTCAAAGTGTCAGACTGCAGAAAGCTCAGGTGTGCTATTGGTGAAATTGATCTGGAGAAGAGGCTAAACCTAGATTTGTTCACAAGGAAGGCTATGGTGGGGGAAGGAGGCTTCGCCAGCCGTGTTTACAATATGATCGTGGCGGAGTACAAAAGTAATGACTCATTAAGGGAAAAGTGGAGTAGAAGAATTGGCTCAAAAATCTCAGTGTAATTGTGGATGCGAATGTGTGAAAATGTCCGACTCTGCTCTTTAGGACTAACAGAGAGATCACAACAGATTAAGATTCTGAATCGGGTCTACTGGACCCCTGAAGGATTGTGGAAAAGAGGTCTGTTGGGAAACTCAGACTGTTGGGCATGTGTTCATTAACCAGGTATCCTTGACACATGTTGTGGGATTGTAGGAAGGTGAGCGTGTTTTGGATGGAAATAAGTTCAATTTGTGAAAGAGTGATTGGGGAGAAGCCAGTATTAGACTTCAACACAATGGTGTTGGGGAGTGATGAAACCTTAGAAAATCTTACTCAATGTCAGAAAAAGTGGTTGTTCAGAGGTGCCATGATTGGGAAGAAAGTAATCTCAAGCAATTGGAAGAATGCTTTGAGTTTAAAAATTGAGACATGGACCTCGGATATGCACGCCCTGGCAGAAATGTAGAAAGTACTGTACAAAAGGGAGGGGAAGAATGCGCTGTTTGAAAAGATCTGGGGGAAATTTCTTTCATTGTACTAAACTTTGTAATATGAAAAAGTGTATCTGGAGGGTGGGAGGTATGGGGGGGCTTGAGGGGAGGGACATTTTGGAGGTGGGGCAGATTCTGTAAAAAGATGATGATGTAATTACATCCTTCACTGTAAATAGTTGTTTTGTTTATTAGGTTTGTTTGATTTTAATTTGATTACATGGTTAAAAAAATAATAATAAAGCATTATTTGTGTCCATACATCTGAAATCCTATTAAAAACAAGAAACCAACAGAAAGGGACTGTCCTGTCAAGGTTGTATGCAAAAATCTACTTTATTATTATAACAACAGACATTTCTAGCACATTACAAAATACAACCCACCCTGTAAAGGAAGACAGACGACAGATAGCTTTACGAAGGAAAGGGATGCACTCTGGATACTGATATGGATAGTCGGTAAAGCAATCACTCCTAACCGTTCAAGGTTATTTGGTTTCAGCACCAAGGGAGCAAGGGGTTGTGAATGTCACAAGTGGCCTTCAGAGAAGGACCGGGGGACAGAACCGCAATGTACCTGGTGCTTGAGATGACCTTTATGCTCGACAGCGTTAAGTCGGATCCAGGATGCCTTGCAGCTCCTGCGACAGAGTTCAAGATGGGAGACAGCTGCGGGTATCAGGCGACAAGCGAGGCTGGATGGACGGCTGCAGGCTGGCCTACATGGCGACTCTGGGTCATGAATCGTTGTCTCTGTGCTGTTTGATGGATCTGGAACGCTGGTGGAGGCATCTCGGATGGCTTTAGTAACTGCAGCGTGACAACAGTCAGTGGTGCAGCCGGTCACGGTCCGATGGGTTGACTGCCTCGAAAATGTCCTTAAAAGATGGACGCTGCTTGATGCTTGTTGAGGCACTCCTCCTAGCTTCTTTGCTGGGCACATGTCATCCTTTAAGGCAGATGGCCCAAAGCTGAGGAGTGTTTGCAGGCAACGGCCTTGTCCTTTGGTCAAAGGCTCGCTGGCAATTCCCACCTCGGAAGCTTGCTGGCAGAACCTAGCAGGGCACACTGTGTACTGGCTGGGTACCGGTTCTGGAGCTGCTGGACGGGTCCTCTGAGGTCGGTATCTCCCTCGTTCCCTGGGAGATGTTTAGGGGAGGGATCTTGCTTCCCTCTTGGAAATCCTGGCCTTCCTTCACTGGCGGAAGGTGTAAGGCAAATTGTACCTTCAGCCAGAGTCCAAATGAGTACTTCTTATTCCTTTCAAAGTCATTAGAGGATCTTCTAAGAGAGGGCCTTAGCCCTCTTTTAAGGACAAATGGGCCCCAGTGTTTGGTGCAGGATAAGCCTTCCTTAATGAACCAATCATGGGTCCCGACCAACAATCTTCTGTTATGTCTGAGGTCATAACCAGTGTGCTTTGCAACAGGAAAGGTAAAGGGGTGATAACATGTACTACTAAGTCCCACCCATCTTCCTGTCTGTTGTGTATCAAAGGGTCTCTCTGGTTAATTGAGCTCTCTGTGGTCCCAGATCAAAGCGCATGTCTCCCTTGAGGTTATGGTGAGAACAGACATTTTGACTCCATCAAATTACATACTTCCATCTGAAAGGTGGTTCCCCTGCAGGGGTTGCCTACTGTAAACAGTTGTCCCAGACATGACATTCACTGCCCTACATACTAAGGGGTGGGAGCTGACTTCATTTAACACAGATGCATATCAAAAACGTGTTGAGTTTCCTGCCCTTTGTTAGTTCTGTGACCAGGCCTCTTTGTAGGCCTGCTTCAATTAGCTCACAGCAGTATGCGCTGCCACCACACAGAACTGACAATTAATAGGGTGGATCCATGGAGCCTTTGATATTTTAATTAGGTTGGCCATGGCAGCAGGAAGATGTTGACTTCCCCCTTCCTGAGATGCTTTGATGTATCCGTGGCTGTCACATTCCAGCTGAACATGACAAAAGGTCTGCGCCTGTAGGCTGTGTCCCCCCAGAGTTCACTTGACTATGGGCCTCATTATAAGGCTGACGCTCTCGGAATGAAGGGGGTCGGTACAGCACCGGCCCCCTTCATTCCGGGAGCGCCGATTACGAGCTTCCCATCGTGGGACCCGGATCGCATGCCTGGTAAAACCAGGCGTGCTTTCCGGGTCCCGCGAGGGGAAGAGGGAGGCAATAACGGGCCAGATGTAATCTGCCCCTTATTACCTCCCTCCCCATTCCCATTGAGCCCTATGGGGGCCTGTGGGAATGGGAATGGGTTCCTGCATGGAGGACTTACCGGGTCCTCCTAGCTCGGAGTAACCCGGTAAATTCCCATTGCAGGAACCAGGTAATGGAGCCCGGAACGGAGGCAGCCATGGAGCTAATAGCTCCATGGCTACCTCCATTCTCGTAATGAGGCCCTATGTGTTTGTTGTGCGGCGAGCATAGGAAAATGTGTGCGGATTAGCCCCATACACTTTCCAGAGGTTGATCTCCCAACATTCAATTTCCTTAAAAGATTTTTAAAAAGCCCAGGTGAGCGCACACTCCCTGTGCTGATGGTCGAATTCCTCACAAGCGTACATCAGGGCTCCACCGGTACGGTCAAGGCAGCGGAAATGTCCCTTCACAAGGCCAAAGGTGCGCTCAATGGACACACTGGTCTGGCTGTGTACGTGGTTGTAGGCATTCTCTTCAGGTGTTTGTGGATCACGCACAGGGGTTATTAGCCAGGGCAGCTGTCGTTATATGGAGTCACCTGCATGGGTGGAGGCACAGGCATTAGACAGTGTAAAATGTGGGGGTGGATTTACACAATATCAGGTCAATGGACTACGTGTGCATCCAGATGGGCCTTCATTTCATGGCATGTGCCTATTCTATGTCTGTGCATGCAGTGTCACTCGTGCCATGCATTGTTTGTGCTTCACATGCAACCTGTTCCCTAGCAGCATATGTTACGTACGGTGTCTGTCAGTGACATGTGCTGCGGACATGGTGGATGTCATGTGGCTGTGTCTGTACACCGCACATGTGGCATGCTGCGTTCCCCATGGACCCTCCCTGGGCATCTGGTGGCTATGGGTGGGAATTGTGGGCTGGCCGTACATGGGTGTATGCCCATGGCAATGGCAGGGATGTGGTTCTGTGTGGCAATTTGGCCATTTCTCTGCATTGCTTTGGTGGGTGCATGTTGCAGTCATGTTGGTGTAATTGATTCATACTGTATGTGTACTCTGTGCAGGTAAGTCGGACATGTGCATGCTCCATGGTCTGTACTGTGAGGTTGTTGCGGGGCGTGGTAAAGTGCGGATTTCACATTTGCTTGTCATGCCATCTTTTGTGTGGTCATTCAGACACCCCCTCCCTCTTTCAGCATGGGAGCCACAGCACATGTGTGCTAGCTTTCCTCCTCACTCACTATCCAGGTCTGTTGTCCTCAGTGCCTCTCCATGTATCCTGGCAGTGTCACGTTCCGTAGGACCATGGTATCGTGGGTGGAACAGGGTAGCGGGCACGGCAGTGGGTGATGATGAGGTTGGGGACGCAGGTCACCTGCACATTCAGGGAGTGGTAGTGCTTGCAGTTTCAGTACACTGCTTTGTGGGCTTGGAGGGCCACCAGCGCAACATGGGTAGTCCAGGTCAACTATAACATTTGAAATTTGGGCAACAGCTTAGAACTGTACCTTCATGGCATTGATCTGTGCTGGGGTGGTGGGCAGTGACATGTGGTGTTGCACTTGCCGCAGGAGGGCTTCAAGCACCTGGGCCAGCACTGCACGAACGTGGGCTGTGCCATGCCATGCATCATGGCCACGGTGTGCTGGAAGGTGCCAGTTCCAACGAATTGTAGGACGGACACTAGTTTCCGCAGTGGGGGCACAGCAGTCCTGATGTGGATCCTGCTTCCTATGTCATCCTGTAATGTGTTGAGCAGCTCTGTTATCGTCTCCCTGTTAAGGCGGTACAGGGTGTCATTGAGGGTCCAAGGTGAGGGCCTGGCCCTGGGGATTGGAGCATGCCTTGCTTAGGCTCTCCTCCTCCTGTGCCCCCCCCTGTACTGCCCGTGCCCTGGCCTGGTTGTCCTGCCTCTCTATTTCCAAGCACAGCCTGCGCAGCTGCCTGTCCCAGCTCACAATGGCTAGTGGCTAGTGGCAGCATGGTGTTGGAAACAGTGTTTGGGGTAAGGGTGTGCCTTTTGTAGCCCTCTGGCTTCATTTCAGGCAACTGTGCGGAAGTTGGAGGTAACTGTGCAGTTCTTTTGGTGGTATTAATACCAGTTTTCGGTGCTAATGGCACGGGACATGGACTTATGATGTGGCTGTGTTTGCGCCTTGAGTCGCTGCCTGTAAAAACACTGGCTGTAATAGCACCGGCTGTAATAACGCTGGCTGTAATAGCGCTGGCTGATTTTAAAGTCAGTAGTATTTGCGCCGGCTCGTGATCCGGCAGAGCTGTATTGTCGGTGCTAATTCCATTACCGCCACTTTTGAGGGTTACCGCCGAACTTGTGATGAGGCCCAGCATCACTATGCACTGGATTTGGAAATTGCTGTTCTATACTGACCCTTGTTTGGCAGCTAAATCTTCCCTTGAGCTACACTGATCCCAACGCATCTCACCTGCTGGGGTTGTCGTTACTATGGGTGAAGTTGGGTGGTGTATGGAAGGCATGGTATCAAACAGTAAGACAGACACAAGTGATCACAGTTCAAGGGTGTTTATTGAACTTCAATTGAGTTTGAAAAACGCCTATCTAATCCTAAATCTAAAGTTGGGAGCAAGCTACGACCATCAAATAATAATAACGCAGTCCTAGTTGAGTCTTATCCAAATAAAAGGGCCTATACTAAAAAACCTATTGCCAATCCTTACTTCTAAATACAAATAGTGTGGGAAACAAAGTTATGCAAAAGAAAAGTGTTCATGAAATGATATGCCAGGATATTCAAGCCGTTGGCTTCCCTTCCCCCACGTTTTCAGCACGGGACAAGGTGGCACACTCGAGATTAGCACACTCTGTGGCTTCTCTAGCACGAGGATGCAGTTCAAAACCTCAATATCAGGGCCTTCTGTACCAAAGTCTCCTTGCAATTCAAAGTCTCTTTTTTCAGATGGCCTGATGCCACACAACAAACATTGAAGCTCCTTTCTTCCTAGGATTTCACATGTACAACTTCTCGGGTGATTTACTGTCCACCCTGGGTCTCCCTCTGCCGGGCTCAGACCCATTTAACACAAAACCTCCAATCGGTCTCCCTCTGGCGTGCTGGGACGAAATTCATCTACTTTTCCAAACTTTCTTTACTTCAACAAAATCAAAGACTTTCTACTATGTGCAGGATTTTACTCGACCCATTTTAGGACCAATTCGATTCACAATTACTCATTCTCTTCTTGACATAAACTTTTCTCACCTTAATTTTTGCCACTTCGCAGCTGGATACCTTAAAGAGACCTTCGATTGAGCACCGACGCGGTGCCAGACAGCTCTGTCGAAGGTATTGTATCTTGCTTTTGAAGTTCAATCACTCATTAGCAATTCAACTTTACTTGCGTCTCTTATCACATGCATTTTAATAATGTTCGTTCCAGCGCTCGCCATACAATATTGCTGCTTGCAACCTTGGCTTCAACACAGACCAGACTTGTATCGGTCTCCCCAACTCACTGGCTATGCTGGTTTCACTGACGCTGCTTTGTTTTTGGAGCCAAGGATGGTACCACAGCGGCTGCTGCTTCTCCCTGTCTTGATTATTGATGCGGGAGGGCCCCGGTATCTCCGACAACAATGCAGAGTCGCAGCCTGGTTTCCTGGTCTTTTGCTTTCCATTCTCGAGGGTTCTGAAAAGCAATAGTTCCTTGTCGAAAAGGTCAAGGGAATTTCCCTTTCCCTCCTTGCGATCCCCTTCAGTTTGGCTGTCTCTCTCCTCTCGTTTAGTTGCCGTCTCGAAACTACTGTTTCCTCGTGTGCTTTGCCTCTCTCAGAGTGTGCTCTCATGCTCTGCCTTTTATCCGTGTGGGGAAGCTTAATGGATGTTAGGTGTGTGTGATAGTCAGTAATTGCCTCATCTCACCTGACCATTGTATTGGGACATGTCACTTATATGGCTCAGGTGTCAGTCTGTTTTCTGCCATAGCGGGCTGTCCGTGTGAAAGTGTTTGGGTTGTAAAAGAGGGCGGGGGTAGAGTTCCTAAATATCCTACCTGGTAGGATAGGGCAAAGGTGTTACAGGGAAGGGGATACTGCGTCTCACCCTCCGGTGTCCCACTTCTACTCCCACTCCCAAAGACCCCTCACCCAGATGATCCTCCTGCACTGGTTCGCCCCCAGGAACTGGATCCAAAAGCGATAGCCTTGCCCTGGCCACCTGGATGACAGATCCCGATCCCCTGGAACTAGTGGGTGAGAAACCTTCTGGCTTCTTGCTGTGGTCTGCCCTTGCAACACCCTGCACTGCAACAC
The DNA here is from genome assembly GCF_040938575.1 of Ambystoma mexicanum. Lineage (NCBI taxonomy): Eukaryota > Metazoa > Chordata > Amphibia > Caudata > Ambystomatidae > Ambystoma > Ambystoma mexicanum. The sequence continues at coordinate 701,566,912 of NC_090938.1, read as the reverse complement.
TCCTTCCTTGGTTTGTTTCAAGTTCTTGGTTAGTCTTTTTTCTGCTTGTCAGCACCGTTGTAATGAAAGACGGTGTCGATGGGGACCAGACACAGACTAGCAGTGAGCTACTTTATGTTATGTTATTTGATATTTGTACAGTGCCTACTGCCATATGTGTGGGTTTGAAGTGCTGTGGGGTGGAAGGCCCACTGGTAGACTGTAATCTGTGCAGATATGAGAATAAAAGAGCATTACATTGCACGTGAACAGTAATCAGAATTTAGGTGACTATTCAATTCCTAGCAGAAATGATTAGTTTAAAGACATTATAAAAGTCATGGCAAGCAGCGTGTTCAGGCATAGAGAGGACAGCTATGTCAGTGACTATCTGACAACTGGATCACATTTTTCGTGGGACTCAGTTGTCTTGTATGGGCTGTGCCGCAAAAAGGGGATGTTATGTTGATTTATACCACGCACTGATACCACCCAAGGGCAGTATTCAGGCACAAAAACAAGTACTAACAAAGGCAAAAATGATGGCTTTTGTATGGGTATTATATAATGGAAGAGGTCTTGTTTAGTGCCCCTCTGCCACTTTTGGAGGCCTCTCTGCCCTTGGCTCTGTAATGAAAAAGGGGGGATGGCGATGTGACTTATTAGCTGGACAGTGGGAAAAGCACAGTGTTGATGGGTGCAAGTCGGACGTACCAGTTCCTGAGTACCAATCTGCTTTCGATGGGTTTGGCAGGGAAACTTGGGAGTATGTTATCCATAGGGAAGAGCCCAAGATCTCATCGACTACAGCGCTTTGTTATGTTATCTTGCATTTGTATAGCTCCTCCTACCATGGATTGTGGCGTCAAAGTGCTTTTGCCTGTCAGAGAGGTAAAGGAGGAGTATGATAGAGCATAATGTAGTGGTAGGGAGGAGCCGAGCCATAGACAGGCCTTGTGTTCTTGAGCACCTTGCACAGAAGCACAAGCCTAGGGTTTTCCCCCAAAATCCTTTTGGGAACCATGACATAACTGAGGAAACCTCAAACAAATGGAAGATCATTTTTTGCTCGCTTTTAGGGGAGCTTTTTTCCAATCTTGGCAAATTTGGATTTCTGGCATTCAACCTCTTCCAAATGTTTGTTGGGGGCCGAGGGAATTAAGTAGGTAGAAGTGATTTGTCTTTTGTTTCTTCTTGGGCATGGCTTCAACATGCCTTGTCTCCCAATGAGATAAGCACATTCCAGACATACATACATACCCATGTGCCTGCGAACACCATTCAGGCTCCTTTTTTCAGCGTTGCGCCCCATAGCATACAGTTGAGTCCCATGAAAAATGTGGTCCAATTGTACACATAGCTCCTCCGCCTTTTCCTTCCCCTGCCTTCCTGAGCATCTCATCTACCCCTCGCCCACATCACAGCTTTCTACATGTCTTTGGGTCTGGTTAGCCGCTGTTGTGGGAGAGGGCGACACAGCTAAAGTGGAGAGCTTAGTCATGGCTCGGTTAGCGTCACTCTGCTAACGGCTGGGGCTATGGTGGCCGTCTGTTGGGGTTTTGTATGTGTAGTGTAAGGTGGTAGGAGATCTTGGAGGGGAGTTGGTTAGTCAGGGGAAGGTGGTAGTAGGTCTTACAACGCCAAACGAGCTGCAACCCTGCACTCCTAGCCCTGGCCCTTTGCAGACAGGTCCACATTTCCAGCTCCCGATGCCACCTCCCTCTCTAAGCAAGCATCCACCAATTGGCAGATGAAGGAAAGGGGCGGTGTGTAAACTCAGCCATTATTATAATATGTATATGGCTTATGGGAGGTAAGCAGTTATGGTTCAGTGGAAGGGCAGCTTAAAATTTGAGAACCGCAGTCGCCCCTCCTGCGCTACCATTAGCCACAACTCACCAGGTTTTGATATGATATGATATGGCATTTGTAACGCGCCTATACACAAGTGTTTCAAGGCGCGGGGAGGGGGGATCAAGGGGAGACAGACAACGATCCTACTAGGCCAGGTGTCATTCAGATCGCGCAAGTGCATGGGTAGGGGGGACGGGAAAAGTGCGAGGGGGAAAGGGAGAGGGGAAAGTGCACTACAGGGTTAGTAACGAACAAGATAAATAATAAGGGCCAGCTGGTGGCAAGTGCAAGATAAGTGCAGACAAGTGCTGGGAAGGGGGCTGTAGGGATACAGAGACAGTCCCGCAGTGCAGGGGTTGCCAGGAAGGCAGTGCAGGGGAGAGTGGCTGGCCTAAGGACCGAGAATGGTGAGTGGCCCAGTTGCTGATTCAGTACAGTTTCAGTGATTTAGCAGGGGAGAGGGGGAGAGAAAGCAGAACAAAGAGGAAGGTTTTGAGGTGCTTCCGGAACCAGAGATGGTTCTCCTCAAGTTTCAGGGAGGCAGGAAGGCTGTTCCAGAGGGAGGCCCCTGCTGCGGAGAGAGATCTCCCCCCAACTCGTTGCTTGGAGAAGCGGCTGACCCTGAGGGAGTTGGAGGCGGATGAGCGAAGTGCTCGAGAAGGAAGATATTTAGGAAGGGAGAGTTGAAGGTATTTTGGCCCCAGGCCCCAGAAGGCCTTGTGGACAAAGCAGAGGGTTTTGAACTTAATCCTCGCAGCCCCAGGGAGCCAGTGTAGCGATTTAAGTCCTGGAGAGATACGGTCCCTGGGCTTGAGGCCAAGGACAAGTCTCGCAGTCCTGTTCTGGATGAGTTGCAGAGGGCGGAGAGTAGAGGCAGGAAGATTTAGATAGAGGCTGTTACAGTAGTCCAGCTTCGAGAGAACCAGGGCTCTGGAGACAGCGAGCTTCTGGGGGAAGGAGAGGAAAGGAAGGACACCTCTGAGGAGGTGCAGCTGGTAGTGTGACTTCTTAGAAACATCAGAAATGTGAGGAGAGAAGGAGAGTGTGGAGTCGAAGATGACCCTGAGGTTTTTTGCCTTGCAGGTAGGAGCAGGAAGAGGGCCAAGAGAGGCCGGCCAGAGAGCTGCAGGGAATGAGGGAGTGGGTGTGCCGATGAGTAGAATCTCGGTCTTACTGGCATTAAGGCAGAGATCGTTGGCGGCACCAGGCCTTTGTTATCAGAGTGAGACTGCAACCCTGCAGGGTATTCCTCACGATGAAACGAGGAGCAGAACATATGGAAAGGTGGACTGTGGACTCCTCAAATACACACAAAATAGTATAGGTTCCAGTTACACTTCACGCATATACACACAAGATCACCCACCGGCCATCCTCATCCTTTCCCTCTCAGAAAACATTCCCTCGTCACCATTCTGTCAGTTACACATCAGCATTCTGTGAGCATCCGGGGATGGCCAGCAGGAAAAGGTAACATTCAGCCAGTTGCTACAGTTTGCAGCATTTCTGGAGCAGAAATAGCACGTTAGCCTCCATGAGTTATATAACAAATCCTTGACCTGTATTCGTGCGCCGCGCCATCCTGTGAGGGGGATACAAAGAAGCGGAGGCCCTTTAATGGTTAGGAGACCTTGTTAGCCGATGCGCACCTGTAGCCTCCCATCTTTGAAGTGCGAGCGCACAATATTAAGTACTGCTGAGGTACAGGCTATTATAATAGATGGGCAAGCATATGCCAGCGGTAATAATGCCCACTGCATGTGGCAAAGCAAAGGAATCTTCGAAGGGGAAGGAAGCGTAAAGTAATTACAGTATTACCCTGTAATGAGATGTTATTTCTGTAACTGGGTCTTGTATAGCGTGACTTCTTCCAATGATGCTTGGCTCTTGGCACTAAGGTACTAGGCAGCCCTAGGGAAAATAGTGAGGGCGGGATCGAAGACGGACAAGCCTCCAAGCATGTTTTTCTTTGTTCTAGTTAGTTTCAGCCAATTAGAATTCACCCATGATTACTGGATCACCTGCTGCATTCTTTGAAGTGTGTTGTTGCAATAGACAGACCATTCAGCTTGCAGCGATGTTGCGCTTAGAGTGGAGAAAAAAAATCAATTTTTAGTTTTCAAATATGCCACAAAATGTCTGAAAGGGCTCTGAAGAGGAGCAAAACTTAATATTCTACCCATCGGCGTCTCATTTTAATTTTTCTCGAGGACAAATCAATGTCAGCTTCTGATATCCGCCAGCCTTCAGAATCCTCAAAACATCAATTGAACAAAGCAACTCCCTCTGCAAGAGCTTGCTTCCAAGGAAGGGGCACAGTAAGGACGCCTGCGATCAAATTCTCTACGGCTGCTCGTGACCTAGTACTGGTGTCATTATGCATACTTGTGGCAACATGGGCAGATTTGTGTCACAGTATTTGCTTCTTGATCGCGCAGGATTTTTAAATCAATGATGATATGTTATTTATAACGCACTTAATACCCAGACGTTTCTAAGCGCGGACCCAGGGATGGAACCTGTGTTGCTCCATGTGGGCTTGCTTCCAGGGCGAGCATGTTGCCGCTGAGCTATCCTCCCGAGACATGCTACTATATCTTGGCGTCTAAGTAGAGGAGTGGCGGCTGGTTTATTTAATCTCAACGCTATCTGTGTCTCATCCGCGTAGGCCAAGAAAGGAAATCCATAGGAACTGATCGAGGAGACCACAGGTGACGAGAACAAATGAAAGATGACGGGTGCAATAGATAGCCTTCAGGTGCGCCGCGACTTGGATCAATACAGTGGAAGACATCCTGTCCGATAGATTTCCGCCTAATCCCCTACGGCCCAATGCTAGACCGCCTTTGCCATGCTCCTGTCGACAGATCACCAAAATGGAATGGGCGAAGAAGGGGTATGGTCTAGGTTTTTTAAAATTTGTTTTTGAGCTTGTCCTTTTAATTGCACCAATATACAGATTGTCTATTTTTTTAATTAAAATGTGGTTTAATGAGCTGCAAAAAAAGCCCACTTGTTCGAAAACCAGCCTAAATCTTCGAGTGCTATTTTTGTGTCTGAGTGTTGTAGCTGTAACTGGTATCCACGCCTAGAGCTAGATAGTGTGCTTAAGAAGTCCAGTATCACCCAACATTCAATTAAATAGACTGCCGCTACTTGGCTTATTCCAAGTGGTGATTCAAAGACTGGGAATTCCTCAGTGAGGAAGGATAGCTCGGGGGCAACGCGTTTGTCTTGGAAGCAAGACAACGCAAAGCTACACAGACTCAAATCCTGATCCTGCACTTAGAAACCCCTGGCTGGTGTTAAGTGCGTTATAAAAGAACAATTATAATCATTATTACAGTGGTTATGATAATATGAATAATGTACATGGGGGCCTCTGGGCGTTTGGTTCTATGGAGCTCCCATCAGCAGGTTCAAGGAGCCTCCCCGCCCCCCGAAGCTCAGCACTCCGGTGGTCCATAGTCATGAGGACCCCACACTAGAGACGACTACACATCCTACCTTCACTCGTCTCTACTACATTAATTAAGGGGGCTAGTGACCCCAAGTTGCCCTTCTACATGTGCTAGACATAAACCTGGAAAACATTCCAGATGCCGGGAAACAAAGAAACTAAAAGAGTTTGTTATAAGGGTTTTTCAGGATAAACACTAGTGTTGGCTTTTGGGAAGTCAAACCAGTGGATCTGCAAGGGTTTTTTTATGATTATTATTTTAAAAGTTTACACTGCAAAGCTAGCACTATACCTCTCATAGAGGAAAACATTGGTAGTGAGAATTTAACAAGCCACTAAGTAAACATTCATTATAATTATCACAGTACAATATACGGATGGGGTTGTGCAAAAAATAGCCAGATTCTGGGTTTCACCAAGGTGTTGTTGCAAGAGCTAGGACTTTAATTTGTTTCTAAACTAGAGGCGAGTTGAAGCAGTTCCGGTTGCCACCGGGATGGAGTTGCAGAGGACCGGAACGTAGCATGAGAAGGACTGTTTCCTAGTTTTGTCCTTTCGAGCCAAGGTGATTTACAATCTGGTGGTGGTCTTCCTGAGAGGTAACCGTGTGTGCTGCCTGATGATCTTAGTTTGGCCGTCGGGTATGCCAGCGTACTAGCAGTGGTTGTCTCGTAGGTGAAGCACACATTTTTAAACCAGATACTAGCCAGGATGGGGAGACAGTGTAATTTGCACAAGGTAGGGGTGATGTGGTCAACATTTCCTAGAGCCATCGATGAAGTGATCCATGGCATAGCGTGGTTGGCCGCTTTGAGGGGAGCAGCGAAGCAGCCATAAATCCAGTGATGAGGACACTATGCCCATCAATATTCACGATCACCAGGGTCCACACCACCATCAATGGTAACTTTTGTTTGTGTGCCCTTATAAAGGGCAGTAATAAATAACCCCCATATTTCTTATCAAAATGGCCTAGATCTGCCGTGGTCTTAATTGCATTCACTTCTTTAATACTCACAGTGACAGTGTGGTAATGCGGCTTTAACAGAGTTGCCACTCTGTTACTGCCTTTTTTACCGCACCGGTGTACTTGTAATGAGGCCCAGTATCCTGACATTTCCAGCAGAAGCCCTGCAGTTGCAGCAGGGCAGGGTCAACGGTAACATGTGCATTCCTGACAGCTGCTGCAAGACAAAGTTCCAAAAGACTGAAGTGGCTGTTTAATTGTCCGCACCTCTATTTCAAAACATAATAATTGTGCACCCTAGTCAGCCTGGTGGCACAATGAACTGTAAATATAAGGCATGCCTGTTTATAGTATGGTGGCTACTGGGGCAACACAATTATACAGCAATATAATTTGATATCATATTAGTGTCAGCTTGGTGAGCAGTACTCAGCTATGTGTATTAGCTGTCTGACCTTGATGTCGCCACAACAGTCATGTGGGATGATACCAAGGAAGCTGCTTCTTTGATCACCCTGAGCAAGGCAACATAGCTCTGCTCAGGAAGTCCCGTTGGAATACATGCTTTAAAGGCAGTCCTAACATAACTAAGCCACACTCACCCCAGGGTGCTAAGAGTCCTTTTCAAGCCTTCAGATGTGGGCCGAGGGTGGAGTAGGGTAGCCCAGGGGAGAGGGTAGGCCAGGAGGGGGTGCCAGCATTTTGTTCTTTGCTCTGGCTCTCTACAACCTCCAGCCCCTCAACACTTCCTGCAGGCAAAGCAAACTTGGTATGATGTCAGCAGGCAAAGGCCACTTCTCAACTTTTCAGAACATCCTGGATTAGAGCCCTGACAACAGGCATGTTTTGGACCAATCTGCTGCATCATTGTGCTTTATAAGAACAGAAAGCCTTCCCTTAGTTGATTCATCTTTGGACTCCCAAAGAAGGATTCACTGGAATTCTGTTGGGAATGCAGCCTATTGCAAAGTCCACTGCCATTGAGGTGAAGACGGAGAGCTCTAATGCAGAGGAAAGCTCTGTCCCCTAACCATCCCTAGTGAACGCTGGGGGTGACACTGCTGTAGGCCAAGGACTCTCTGGTGCTTGTGTGCTCAAACCTGGATCCCTGCCACTGGGGGTGTAGGTACTCCTGCAGGTTCCAGACAATCTCCTGGAATAGAAGTGCAGAACTAAGGACTCACCCGTCCCCTGGAGACCATGGATTCGGCATCCCAGCAGCCCAGCAGCCCAGAAGGTCAGAAGCAGATGGGCACCCTGTATAGTGCCTGTGCGAACTGGCTCGACCATGCTGAATTCACTTTGATCTACCACAATGCTGCTTTTGGCCCTCTACATTCTTTGAACCACTTAACCTGCTCTTCCAGCCAGCTAGATGCCGGCTCTACCCATTGAAGGGGACAGCCTCAACCCGACCCAAACGCTGTCTCACCTGTGTGGCAGCAACAGTCTCAAATACTGTCTGGACCTGCTGGAAACCATCGACTCGCCTGTCTCGAACGCCAACTTGACCCAGCAGAAGCCTTGTTTCACCGCCGACTTGACTGCCAATCATGGCTGGACTGGCCTATAGGGAACTCTGGAGATTTCCCGGTGGGCCTCTGCACCCTGGGCCTCTTTTGTGTGGTATTTCCATATTTCCACATAGGAAAAGCATTGGGCTTGCTGAAAATGTGTCATGAGGGACCACATTGAACTTTATTTCCAGGGCCTCTTTTAGTTCCCAGTCCACCCTTGCTGCCAATTCGAACTGTTAGAAGCTATTGCCTCGACCGTTTCAAATGCTGACTCGATCCAACAGAGCCAGCTCCTCAAACGGACTCAATGCCTCCTTTCTTGATTTGGCGCCAGCTTAACTGCAGCAAAGTGCCTACAAGATCAGATGCAAAAAGTAATTTGAAGTGGCCCTGTCTAAAGATCATGTAACGTTTAAGCCCCCGTTCTTGCTGTTTAAAGACATATTCCCGAACACATGGACATTGCTTCTGAAGTTTTTTACCTGAACAACACTGCTTATCAACCCCAAGTGCCCTTTCTTCTTAAAGTCTGCATTCTCTGTGTTTGATTTACAGGGGTGGCTCTTTAGGCTTCTTAATTAGTTCTGTGGATGGATCGCATTTTTTTTTATTAAACTCCCTGTTTTTATAGAAGAACCTTGGTGGGGCCTTCCTTTATTTGGGTGCCACTGCCCCATTGTTGTTTGTGTTGCAACTGTATCCCTCACACCCCTAACGAAGACATAGCGTCCATCGACCCACATTACCAAAAGAGGCAAAAGAGGTATACTTATCGGCCTGTACTTGTTTCCCTTTTTTTTTGGACCACTGCTGATTTTACAGTAGTGTGGAGCTGTAGTAATTTTGTTAAAATCACCTTCGGGTAGCTAAGGGCCATTGGGGACAACTACTCACACCTTTGGACTATTTGGAGGAGGTCGCTTGGTCGTGGGTGTATTGATCATTTTTGGTTCAGTCTGGCTAGCAGTGATTCAAGTCTCTTGCAGGATTCGCGATAACCCAGCAGTTGGGCAGGACTGACAATGGTGAAGGATGACTGCTTTGACTCCCATGGCGTGGGAGCACCTCCAGGACACTTAAGGCATGGTGGGTTGGTTTGGTGACTACTGACAGAGTCATGCAGGCTCCAGGTTGCAGGGCTGTAGATTATATGCAACCTTCAGGCCGCTCTCGATGCTTAAGAGCATCTGCAATAGGTGACAACGTTTGAGTTCCATAACGGATGGTTCTGCAACTTCTCAGTCCTCCTGGCAAGACTGTTTCTGGGCAGCAGTGATGTCCCTTCTAAGCGTTATTCCAGGGCTTGTGGTGATACAGCGACACTGGCATGCTCCAGAGTGAGCAGGGCGGATGTGCAGGGTTTGAGACTGGTTAAGCTCACCAGTATCAGGGAAGAAGGTGCCCTTCACTTGTCACAAGAAGATGGTCCAGAGGTTTCCTGCTCAATGGATTTGGCAATGCTGGTTAGCAGTGGCAGTCCTCTGGTGTTCCTGCATGATGTCTTGTGTCTTTGGACTCTTGGTTCCTGTGGCCGACATGAGGAATGGTTGCCCACCCTCTCCATATACACCAGTTCCAGCTTGTGGGCAACTCCAACCCTCCAATGGTAAGATCCTGCACAATTCAAATAGATAAAGGCTATCTAACCTTACATCTCCCCGGCAATAGTTGTATTCTGGCAGGATTGTGCATTGGAGTCAGACAGCCCCAAGACCCAGGGTCAGCCAGTCCAGACACACAAAACACTGACTGGTAGCCCTGGGCCCGAGTCCTGTGAAAGTGCATGACCAACTGCGGAAAGGCTCAGGACGCTGGCTAAAAAAGCAAGATGGCACAAAGAACAGTGCTTGTACCTCGAGGAACAGCCTTTTCGAATGTATAATACTCAAAAAGACATTATTGCAATGAAATCACTAGTGCATTTTAATGCAGCGTAAAAAAGGGTAACAAAAGTTACCACAATTGGAAAAGGGACAGAGAGTGTCCCCGCAGCGCTCCACTTCAGATGGGCTGTGCTACATTAAAACAAGCAAAGGTAAAAAGAAATGGGAAAAGTTCTACCTGCTCTCCCTCCACTTGGAGCCAGAAGGACTGCCCAGTGCACCCCAAAATAAATGATTATAGAATCAACTTAAAAAGACCCCACTCGCCCCAAAAACCAGCAAAAGTACAAATCCATGACAGGTATGCTGGGTGCCCCACTGACGTCAATGGAGGGAAAGTTGCAAAAGATGTTCCTAACAGAGGTAGAATGGGACTCCCCATGGTATGCTAGATTCACCCACTAAATGCTAAATGGACTAGTCCTAAAGTCCCCCTCGCCTCGGCTGATCCTGTGCACCCAGCGGGCGGAGAGGAGGCCTAGTGATCGGAGCGTGTCTGCTGCATCTCAAGGCCTCTCATCTCTTGAAGTTTAACATTGACCTGTTACTAAGTGCAGTCACCATTACTTTCCGCCCTCCCGAATCGTCACAGACTCTACTATAATAAGACAGCTATCCGTCATACAGTAAGGACCATGACGAGGAAGGGTTTGTGCAGACGCCACTCCTATTCCCTGCCCAGTACGAGCAAGGAAGGGTTCATGGGCGCCTCTGTGGTTTGGAACTATTTCTTGTTTCATAACATCATTGCAATCATGACAGTAATATAGCTCAGGCAGGTGAATGTTTGATGATGACATCTGTGGTCCACCATCATGGGACATCTTTGAAACTTCGCAGGACCAAGCCATTCTTTCATCCTTCTTAGCTCAATAAATTGAGTACCTGGGCTTGTCTGAGACATGGGTCATTCTGGCTGCCAGAAACTAGTACACCTGCTCTCAATACAGGAGCATGTGCACTATGTTTTCAAAAGTACCTCACTAAAGGGAGAAATGCTGAGTGTTCCTTCCATGACATTGTATCCTCCCAACATCAAACTGGTGACCTCCAAGCTTTTTATCGAGGCCTGTTGCACCTACGCAGTGGCCATGGGCTGTGAGCTAGTGAAATGGAACCTGTCAAGTCAGACAGCCTAACATACATGACAAGACTGAAAGACCAGATGGTACAAAGTATCATGCATATAGTTTTCAAACTGGTGCTTTGAAGATGACTGGGAGGCCAAGGATCACTCTAGAGAAGCAGAGTGAGCGATCTAGCCTCTCAATGCAAGTGATTGGCCCAAAGCAGTACAACAATCCCATGTGGGAGTTTGAAAGAGGCTCTGGGATGCGGAAGATGGAGAGCAATTTCTCTGAGGAGGAACAGCAGGAGCTGTGCACAGGAGCAGCTGACGCGAGCTGCAAGGGAAGCCGTAACCACAGGAAAAGGAGAACCCGAACGTGGTCCATGACGAAAGGATTACTCGGGTTGCTGCTGAGAGAATCCTCTGAGCGCCACAGGCCACGGCGAAGCGCGCACGAGAGAAGCATGCATCCAGGAACAGTTAGAAGACTGCAAAGATACTGCAGATCCCGCCGGATACCCGAATGCTACCAGACCGACTGGAAGGGACACGGCTACACAGGTACCGCTGGTACCTATGACAAAGAAACAAAGGTAAGTGGGTTACCTGTGCTATGTGCTAGAGGTCCGGGGAACCAATGGGGTGAATCCAGAAGCTGGAAGAAGAGGGTCTGAGACCCTGAAGCAAAGTAGGAAAAGTTGTATACTTGGCAGGAGAGTGTACCTAGCGGATACAATGCAACAGTGCAAGCCTGGGACCTGCACCTATAGATCAATACCTCCAGTCCTAGAATATTTGGGGAAAGTGCTTGATAGCCTGGATGGTGCATCATTAATGAAAAAAAGAAGAGGGGGGAACACAGACTACCTCCTACTCCTGCATTAAATGTGTGAAAAACAGAAGTTTCTTGTTTCCCAACCATACTTGTACCCACAGGTTTGCAAGCAAACTCCACTTCTAACAAAAGGCAGACCTTATTCAAACCATAATTTTCGGAACCAACAGGATACAATATTTTATTACCTGTTTGTCTTTAGTTCCTATTTATCATCTCCTTTTGGACTATAAACATTACTCACTGTATAAAAACATATCTCCAAACAAGGACAAATTTAACATACAACACAATTTTGTCAAACACATATCTAAATGTGTACATTCTAAACATATCACAACAATAAGTGGTGTAAAAAACACAGCAACACATTATTCAAAATTCATTATTTTTGCATCGGATTATTTTTGACACCTAAGATTTTTATGTTTTGGGTTATTCAAGCCCTATGACCTCTTGGGGACAACACTAAGCAGAGGATGAAATTGCAAAAATTATTGTGTAAACGAGGTGCGTTTCAGCCCATATGGCAGGAGATAGACCGCATCCATCCTTGGTCTTCTCTTTTATTCGTGCCTGGCCTTCATCAGGACGAAAACTTAATGATAAAAGGGATCAACTAACTTCTGAGCCCAGTGATACTTTTCTTCATTCTCAATGTGATGAGCAGGGCAGGGACAGGAAAATTAGCATCTGATGTCGCTCAAATAGTAACTCAAATAGTAAATTGACTTTGGACCTGGTTAGTGCCTTCTTGTTTTTCGGCATGTGGGTATAGTTTGTTCACTTTTAGTTGAAGAGGTAAGTTAATTCAGGCTTCTATTCTGGCTGTTTCTTTCAGGACGATCAGCGTGGCGCTCCGATCTGGGACGATCCGGCTGCCAATAGGACACACCTGTCCTCATGTAGGTCCTGCGTACCTCTCCCAGTTGTGTCGCACTCCTGCAGGGTGCATCAATAATGCATTTTTTTTTTCTAAGTCGCCACCCTGACGACTTTTTTCATGGCGACATTATTACCCGATACCCTATGGTATCAGTCCCAAGTTTCTTCCCTGCCAAACCCATTGAAAGCAGATTGACACTTGGGGACTGGGTACGTCCGACCTGCACCCATCGACACCATAGGTTTTGCATCTGCCGCTGCCACTGTCCCACTAATGACTCCCCCCCGCCTTTTTTATTACAGAGACAAGTGCAGCGAGGCCTTCAATAGAGGCAGGAGACTGCTATAAGAGACCACTTACTGTACATTACATTGAATAATAGTAACATACCGTTATTTATAGTGCTTTGACATGGCAAAAAGTGCAGTAGTCTGTGTTTTTAAAATGTTTTTTTATTAATTTCTCAATTGTGCTTTTAAAAACATAGAACATTGTGGATCCAAAAAAACAAGTGTATTGCTACACACATTCACACAGCAAAGATGAACCTTCTCAGTGCCCTGCAATCCACAATTACTGATTTGGGACTGAATATGCAGTAATTGCAAAGTCCATAATTACAAACCGCATTTAGAATATAGTTTTTGTTCAACGATAGCCATAAATTACAGCTGTAAAGCTGTAAACATGAGATGCAGGCTTATGTCTTTCATAGCAGCATGAATAAAAGTGCACTCGTGACTGGGCTGTGCAGTGAATAGAGGCGTGAACTTGAACACAATAAGCCTTGGTATGCAGTGCTGGGAGAGGCACAGGGAAGCTTAATGCCACCACTTCTATAGGCAATAGAATTGCAGTATGGGGAACATGTTTAGGGTTGTTGGCATGAAGAGGTGAGGTCCTGCTTACCTATGACTGATTCCCCCTCTGGATTACTTGTAAACCTTCAGGCAAAGAGTGTTGGTTGCACGCCATCAAACTCTGAATCTTCTCTGCCCCAGAACAACAATAACACAGTGGAGACTGGTCTCCTGCACTCTTTTATGGGAAAGCAGTATCGATCCAGGGTACCCTGTCTGGGTGCCCGTCCGGGTGCCCATCCCTTTTCCTACAAAACTTAGCATCAGTCCAAAATCTGCAAAACATAGGAAAGACTCTGCCGGCAAACCCAAAGAGGTATCTGAGCGCAGACCTTTCTCCCTCCCACTTTTGCCCTCCCTCACTAATCTCCTCACCACTAACCTCTTTCAGCATAACACCATGACCTTCTGATGACCCACATGGTCTGGCGTATGAAACCCAGACTCCTGCCCTGTCCAGTTACTATTAACATCAAATGCACTCTCTCAATCGTGGGACAGCCTTTTTTGGCTACGAACCCACAGACGACCCCGAAGATGACATTGACCTAAACCGATCTACTCAACAAAGAAATGGAAGCAACAAAAGTTTGCCACACAACCTGCGCACCAAAACCCACCACAGAATCAAAAGAAAAGAAGAACCAATGCCATATCAAATTACAGACTCCAGCCTCAAAGGACAAATAAACCTCAGTAAACAAAAAGATTCACTGCAACCTAGACAACGCCAGATCTCATCGATTATACGATTTTCTCAGCGAGTGTGGAACGGACATCCTATTCCTCACAGAAACTTGGCTAAAGGAAAAATTTAAGGTTGTTACACACAAATCCCTGCCCAAAAACTTCAAACTGAACCAAGCCAAAAGAGAATCAAAAGAGCAGCTCTTGTCATTGCATAATTGCATACAAAGACCACTTAAAGATCACAACAGCACCATAATATAATAATAGGTTTTTTATAAAGTGCTTTATTCTAAAGTGCGTTACATAAGGACATATTTAAATACATTACCATTATTGCCCATTCGAAATTGGTACTCATTTATCGACCTCAGAACCTGCTGAGTGTCACACTCCAAAGTCCGTGGCATAAGTGGGTTCAATGGCGCTTAAGCGGCCATTGAATCGCCCCGCCACGTTTTTTCTCACACTGCTATGCAGCGTTCTAGTCTTGGCGGCCTCCGCCACCAATCGCCTTTTTCTTCGCTTCCACCCGGAAGCCAGCGCATTGCAACCCTTCGCGCTAGGCTTCCGGGTGAAACGCTCCTCAGTTTTTCTCCGTTCTGTTTCCCTCCGTGCTTTCTCTTTCTAGTTCATGTTACCCCTGGCCCTGCCGGCCATAATTTCTCGCTTCCCTCTTTCTTCTTCCCTTTCTCGCTCGCTCTTCTCCCCACAGCTTGCTAGCTTCCTGCTCTTTTCCTGGGCTACGTTCCTGTTCTGTGGCTTCCCCCCTGTGCTTACCTCGTTGCAAGGCTCTCCTCCAGGCGGCATCTCCAGGCTCCCCTCCAGGCGGCATCTCCAGGCTCTCCTCCAGGCTGCATCTTCAGGCTCTCCTCCAGGCTGCATCTTCAGGCTCTCCTCCAGGCTGCATTTCCAAGGCTCCCACGTACTTCACTCAGAGGGGTTTTTTTATGCCGGAAAGGCTTTTTCCCCCGATAGTTTGTTCCTGTAGAGGGGCTCCCCTTGACCTCTTTGATTTAGGTCAGGGTGGCTTCCTACCGAGGTAGACCCTATCCGCCTCAGAAGAAAAAGGCCTTGTGGAAGAAAAGACTCCAACTAACCACGGACACTGAGATACCAGGTGAGGAGGGGGCGGAAGGGCTGGATCAGGAAGGAGGGTCGAATCCAACTAGCGCTGACAGTTTGCAACGCCAAGAAAGGTTCATGGCTTCACCTGAACAATTTCAGGAGCTGGTTACGGCAGTTCAAGGGATGAGTGTTGAATTGCAGAACATTAAGGCGGAAAATGCAGCTCTGAGGCAGCTGGTATCCGCACGGGAACCCAGGGAGTTGGATCTTCCCCCTATGGCCTTGTCTTCCGGAAAATTTGACGGAACACCAAAACGACTCAAGGAGTTTTTGGAATCTTGTGCCATTTATTTTGCCTTTCGCCCCCACTCTTTCGCCAGTGGTCATTCCAAGGTGGGATTTATGATTTCTAATATGACAGGGAATGCCCTGGCTTGGGCATCCCCACTGGTAACAGAGAATAATCCAGTGGTGCAAGACCACAGAGCCTTCCTGACCTTATTAAGGCAGACCTTTGAACAAGAGGAAATTACCCATGTAGCCGCGAAGAACTGCTCGACGTTCAACAAGGGAACAATGACTTACGCACATATATCTCATCGTTCAAACGCCTGGCTGCTGATGCAGGATGGCCAGAACAGGTCCAGTACACACTCTTTCGCCGAGGACTAAAGGAAGAGCTGAAGGATGAATTGGCTCGCATAGCTCGACCCACTACCCTTTCAGACCTGATATCCATCACACTCCAGATAGAGTATCGCCTGAGTGAGCGACGGGTTGAAAGGAGGAAACATCGCAATCCAGTCCTTCCAGCCCCCTCTACTCCTCCTGTTTTATCGCAGCCACCGGGCCGAAGCAAGGAAGAACCCATGCAGATCGGATCCGCCCGAGCTCCCTTGACTCCAGAAGAGCGAAAGAGACGTCGGGATGCAGGCCTATGCATGTATTGTGGATCGAATTCTCATCTCCTCGGTAACTGTCCGGAAGTCCCTCCTCGGAGGTCAGGAAACGACAAACCTCGGAACTAGAAGGGACAGGTTTCCGAGGTTGTAGCTCTAGTCCCTATGTTACTCTGACAGTAGCACCCCCTCCCAATACCTTGGATTCTCGCCTCATGGTGGTATCCATTCAGCTGCAAACTCCGCTAAGACAACTCTCCACTTTGGCCCTAATCGATTGTGGAGCTGCGGGGGTCTTCATGGATACCGAATGGGCAGGACACCAGGGACTTACCTTGGTACCACGAAAGGAAGCTCAGAAGGTAGAGGGCGTGGATGGATCCCCATTATCATCCGGACCCATAACTCACACCACTGAAGAAATGACGATCATTATACAGCAGCACTCGGAACTCTTAATGTTCGACCTCATTCGAGCCGCCCATTTCCCCGTGATTCTGGGTATCCCTTGGTTGAGGAAACATAATCCACACATTGACTGGGCCAGGAATTCCATGACGTTTGATTTGGAGTTTTGCAAGGAGCACTGTTTACCTCTTCAATCTCCCGAACGGATCCAGATCATTCCATGAGGAGTAGCAACTTCAAGCGAGATTTGTTGTGTTCCATCTGAACTGTCTGAATTCCAAGAGGTCTTTAGAGAGAGGGCTGTCCTTGAGTTGCCCCCGCATAGACCTGAAGATTGCGCCATCGACCTGGTACCTGACGCTTTGGTACCGTTTGGAAGGATGTTTCCTTTATCCCTCATTGAAAAGAAGGCTTTACGGTCATATCTGGATTCCCATCTAAGCTAATGGCTTGATAGAACCGTCGAAATCCCCGGCTGGCGCATCACTGTTCTTCATTCCTAAGCGTGATTCATCAGAATTAAGGCCTTGTATTGATTATCGTGGCCTCAATAAGGTCACGGTTCGGGACCGTTATCCCATGCCTCTCATTTATGACATCCTAGAAGCAGTACAAGGCTCCACTATTTTTTCGAAGTTGGATTTACGAAGTGCTTATCACCTCCTCCGAATCCGCAAGGGGGATGAATGGAAGACAGCTTTTCGGACCCCTTTTGGACTTTACGAATATAGGGTGATGCCCTTTGGACTCATTAACGCATCAGCCATATTCCAACGCTTCATGGATCGCCTTCTCTCTGATGTCTTATTAATCAATACCATAGTCGATTTGGATGACATTTTGGTATTTTCTCGCTCCCCCCAAGAACATCTTCTACATCTCAGAACAGTATTACAACGTCTTCAGTCAAATTGTCTGTTGGTGAAGCCAGAAAAATGTGTCTTCATGGCTGATTCAGTTCCATATTTGGGATATATCCTTTCCAAAGAAGGAGTAACGATGGAACCAAGGAAGGTCGCTGCCATTTTAGAGTGGCCTATTCCCACTACTCTGAAGGAAGTCCAACGCTTTTTAGGCTTAGCCAACTTCTATCGAAAATGTATTGACCATTTCTCGCAAGCTGTGTTGCCCATCACCGCTCTGCTCAAGAAAGAGGCTAAACCTTTTTTTTGGACTGAACAGGCTAACACCGCTTTTGTCCAGTTGAAGAAGTTGTTTTGCTCTGCACCTATTTTGTGCCAGCCGGATCAGGGCAAGCCATTTGTGGTTGAGGCAGACGCCTCTGCCGAGGCATTGGGGGCTGTGTTGCTTCAGGAATGTAGGGGTGTGGAACACCCAATAGCCTATCTGTCCAAGACTCTATCCGCTAGTCAAAGGAATTATTCCGTGATTGAAAAGGAGTTGCTCGCCCTCAAGTCGGCCTGCGAGGAATGGAGACACCTATTACAAGGGAGGGTATATCCATTTGTTCTGCGCACTGATCACAAAAACCTGAAAATCCTTCGAGGGATGGAATGCGTAAACTCCAGGCAGGCACGCTGGGCTTATTTTTTCAGCCAATATGACTTCACCATTACATACATACCGGGTACTCAGAATGGTCTTGCTGATGCTCTATCCCGAAAAGATACCCCTGCTACACATGTTACCCCTCCTGAGTATTTTTTTTCACGCAATAGGATTGTAGGTGCCGTCTCAACCTTCCTTCAGGACATAAGGACTGCCTCTACGCCAGATCTAGAGGAGACTATCCCTCAGAGGGATTTACGGGGTGTGCAATGGGCAGAAGGCTTGCTGCTAGTAAACCAAAGACTCTTTCTACCCACTAGAGCCTTACAGTTGAAGGTACTGGAATGGTGTCATGACCATGCCACAGCGGGTCACTGAGGTCAAAGAGGCACGCTGGAACTGATCACTTGTTCCTTTTATTGGCCTACGCTAAACAAAGATGTTAAGAATTACTGCAAGGCCTGTTCCGTCTGTGCTCAAAGTAAGACTCCCACTTATAAACCCTTGGGGCTGTTGGAGCAACCGGATATTCCTTCTAGACATTGGTCCCATACTTCTATGGATTTTATTGTGGATCTACCGGCTTCCCAAGGCTCTACCTGCCTCCTGGTAACTGTGGATTGCTTCACCAAATTGGCACACTTCTCTCCGCTAGCAGGTGTCCCATCTGCTTCCAAGATGGCTGAGGTATTCCTCAAGGACATTTTTCGTTTACATGGATTACCCGATAAAATCATCTCTGATCGAGGGAGTCAATATACATCACGGTTCTGGGGAGCCCTGTGTAAACGTCTTGGCATTGATAGAGCATTATCTTCAGGGTTTCATCCCCAGACTAATGGCCAGACAGAGCGTCTTAACGCCACTCTGGAGCAGTACCTCCGATGCTACATAAACCGCCACCAAGACAATTGGGTGTCTCTTATTTCTACCGCAGAGTTCGCTTATAATAACACTGTTCACTCTGCTACCAAACTTAGCCCTTTTTTGTGTACTTATGGGATTCACCCACGCGGTGTATTACCAATTCTCCATTCCCCCTCTAATGTGCCTACCATCGAGTCCACATTAAGCGATATTGTAACTGCACATAGAACAGCTCAACTTAGTTTGTCTGCAGCGAAAACAAGGTAGAAGGCCCAGGCCGATTCCCATCGCCTACCTTGCCCCCAGTGGAAGAAGGGTGATAGGGTTTGGCTGTCCACCAAGTTCCTTCCCCGTTGGTTACGCCCAACTAAATTGTCCTTTCGCTACGTGGGGCCTTTTAAGATCACCCATAAGATAAATCCAGTAGCATTTAGACTCGAGCTTCCCAAGAAGATGAGCCGCATACACCCGGTCTTCCATGCTTCTTTACTACGCTCCATAGATCCAAGTATTACTAGTAATAAGAAACCCATCTTACCTGCCTGTTCCGAACCCAGTTCTGCTGAATATGAGGTTTCGCACATCCGAGATTCCAGGTATAGAAGAGGACGTCTTGAATACTTGGTGTCCTGGAAGGGTTATCCCCATTCGAAGGACTCCTGGGAACCTGAGTCCTATGTACACGCCCCGGTCCTCACTGGGAGGTTCGACCATACCCATCCGGGCAAGCCGGGAGGTGTGAGGTATTGAAGAGGGCATACTGTCACACTCCAAAGTCCGTGGCGTAAGTGGGTTCAATGGCGCTTAAGCGGCCATTGAATCGCCTGCCATGTTTTTTCTCACACTGCTATGCAGCGTTCTAGTCTTGGCGGCCTCCGCCACCAATCGCCTTTTTCTTCGCTTCCACCCGGAAGCCAGCACGTTGCAACCCTTCGCACTAGGCTTCCGGGTGAAACGCTCCTCAGTTTTTCTCCGTTCTGTTTCCCTCCGTGCTTTCTCTTTCTAGTTCATGTTACCCCTGGCCCTGCCGGCCATAATTTCTCGCTTCCCTCTTTCTTCTTCCCTTCCTCGCTTGCTCTTCTCCCCTCAACTTGCTAGCTTCCTGCTCTTTTCCTGGGCTACGTTCCTGTTCTGTGGCTTCCCCCCTGTGCTTACCTCGTCGCAAGGCTCTCCTCCAGGCGGCATCTCCAGGCTCCCCTCCAGGCGGCATCTCCAGGCTCTCCTCCAGGCTGCATCTTCAGGCTCTCCTCCAGGCTGCATTTCCAAGGCTCCCATGTACTTCACTCAGAGGGTTTTTTTTATGCCGGAAGGCTTTTTCCCCCGATAGTTTATTCCGGTAGAGGGGCTCCCCTTGACCTCTTTGATTTAGGTCAAGGTGGCTTCCTACCGAGGCAGACCCTATCCGCCTCAGAAGAAAAAGGCCTTGTGGAAGAAAAGACTCCAACTACCCACGGACACTGAGATACCAGGTGAGGAGGGGGCGGAAGGGCTGGATCTGGAAGGAGGGTCGAATCCAACTAGTGCTGACACTGAGCCATCTTACCATCATTAAATATCCCAAATTGTGAATCGCTCCTCCTCCACCTCGCCATGGACCACCAAACCAAGCTTTTATTCTTACTCGTTGACAGACCACCCACATCGCTTTAGAATATGACCATCTGATCATACTAGGAGACTTCAATATCTAGTTTGAAGACAAAAACACCAACTCAGTCAAATCACAATCCTCAAAACTATCAACTATCCATCTGCAACAATTTGTGAAAGGAGCTTCCCACTCAGCTGGGCACACCATAGATGCAATTTTCTGCCAAAGAAACTTGGTTACAGTTGCACCCCCAATTCACATTCTCTGGAGTGACCTCCTTCTTTTGTGATTCTGCTTCAACATGAATACAAACCCCTTAACTAAACATAACTCCAATTCAGAACAGAAACTCGAAATCCCTAAAGATCTTGGATCACAACACCAGATTGGAATCCACAAAACCACCAAACACTCACTTAGACTCCGTCAATACAGAAGAAAGAACTGAGACAATCAAAAAATGTTGCACTGAAAAATCCTTTCTCCTCCTCACAAAAGAAAATGGCCGCCAGGTGGTTCACACCCCACCTCAGAGTGTCGAAGAAAACGAATGGGAAACTGGAAGAAGCATGGAGGAAAGACTACAACCAAAAGGACAAACTCCCATACCAGAAACAGATACGATTCTGTAAAACCAAAATCTTGAAAGCAAAACACATGCCGAAAGCATCTCAAAAGCAAGCAATACCCAAAAAGAGATGTTCAGCATCATCAATGAGATAAGAAACCTGACAGCTTGCAACAACACACCCACTCCCTCGCAGGAACTATGTGGTGACCTTGCAAATCACTTCAACAACAAAATCCCAAGCATCCAGCAAGTCATCAACTGTATGCCAAAGGACATAAACATCAAGTCTGCCGGCCACCCAACTGCAGAAGCAACCACAAGACTAAACTACTTCACACCAATTTTGACAGAAGACTTCACAAAACTAGTCAAGGTAAGCAACAAGGCTGGTTCGCCAGTAGTCTCTTGATCACCAGATATCTATCTATAAGATCATCCTCAGCCAAGTGACACCTGCCAAATATTTCTGGGACCTCATGAACCACTCACTTGCAATAGGAACCGTACTTCAGATTTTCAAAGGAGCACACATTAAACCACTTCTTTAAGACCACTTGGGAAATCCAGACAACTTAACTACTGGCTTATTTCAAACATCCCTTACCCGGTGAAATTCCGAGAAACCTATGTTTACCGGCAAATTCAGGAACATTTAGTAAGCAACCAGATACTAGAGCAGGCACAAGTTAGTTTCAGACCCTTGAAAGGAATGGAATCAGCACTCCTATCCATCTCGGACGACCTAAAAATGAACTCTGACTCGAACAGAACTTCAGCACTAATACTACTAGATCTTTTAGCAGCCTTTAGACACAATCAATCACGCAGCCCTCATCAAAAGAATCCAAGAAATAGGTATTGGCAACACTGACATAATACAACACCCACACACGACTACCACACCAACTTGAAATCACACAGCAAAATGCACGACTTCTCCAAAAACTCATTCAATCGTAACATGCTCACAAAGCAATTCTATACAGATGCACACACCAAATCAACCCCAAACCTATACTGCCTAGAAGCAAACCCAACACACATTTAAAAGCACATCCCAAATTCACAAACAGGAAGTGTTTTAAATGTGCAGGAAACTGCAGTGTGGGGCGCATTGTATGACAGGGTCTTTCTTGAAACTATCATGCTATTTATTTTAAGTGTGAACAACTGCTGTCTCGTTTCTATTTCTATTCCTCAAATGGGGCAGAAATTCTTTTTTTGGATCACATAGTCATCAACTATAAGGGCAATTTTCTGAGAAATAAAACTAATTTGCAAAAATTAGGCGCAGTCTCTTTCCAGGTTACTTATACCTTACACTATTTTGCAAGGGGTCTTGTACTTGGCAAAACCCCAGACCTGGTGAGACGCGACTCCATGGACTTAATGTATTGATTGTATCAACTACTTTCTTTGTTCACTATTATAAGATGTCGCCAAGTTAGACCAAACCTTCCAAGCCAAGGTTTTTGAGGAACTCACATTGTACAGTGACTGGCCCTTTAAGGGCCCATCACAGTGAAATGTGCTGGGAGCTTGTAGAACATTAGTGTGGGGAGAGTGCTCCTGTAACTAATGTGCCCCTGGAAATGCTCAGGTCACCTTTGGGAAGAAGGTTACCTGCCGACTTCCCAAAATGGGGCATCCAAAAAGACACATCCTCTGCTCTGTTTTTAGATGCTCTATTTTTTTAAGGATCTGGCCCAAAACCAGCATTTAAAAAAAAAATCAAAAATTGTCACAACATGAGGGGGAAAGCAGAGAGAGGCGGAGCACTGGCCAGAGGGTGAAGCAGTGGGCAAGAGAGCAGAGAGGGAGCAGTGGGCCAAAGGTGGGGTGGTGGGCCAGAAAACAGAGAGAGGCCGGAGGTCCAGAAAGAAGCAGCGAGCCGCAGATTGGGAGAAAGGGATGGGGCCACTTGCAATAGAAGGGGAGAAAGGATACAAGGTGCAGAAAGAGCGAGAAATAATCTCGAGCTGTAGACCGCAGGAGGAACTGGCGAGCAGAAGGTGCGAGTTGGGAGCATGGTTTGGAGCGCGGCAGGGACTGTGGAGTGCGAGTTGTGACTTGGCAGTGTGACAGAGCAGGTGAGTATGTGCATGTCTGACAGCGAGAGGTCTGGGACTGTAAGTTGTGATGGGGAATTGGTGAGTGTAAGGGGTGTTGGTGAGTGGGGTGTGTGGGTGCTTGGAGAACATAGAAGGAGAATAATTCACAATTGCAACTGGTAAGGATCAATAATGTTAATAATATTAAACAGTCCCACATATTCAACCAGAAAAGTAGAGAAAAACAAACACTGGTCTGTAAAGCCTTGGACATCTGGGACTCTACCTATTCAATTGATACAAAAGGGGCAAATAATGACATTCTGGCTCTGTTGTAGCCTCACATAGGGCCTCTTTAGTGCAACCTGCCAATCTTACGCCATGCAGCCAATAAAAAAAAGTGCCACAAATATGCTGCAATAAATATAATTTCGTGCTGCAATATTTGCTATTTTATGCAACAAAATGTTGAATTTCATGCTGCAATATTGTGGCGGGTCTGATTAACATAACAACATGACATAACCTGTTGCAGCATATCCCCCCTCGCCTGGAACATGGTAGATTCCATATCAACACTCATCAATCAACACCACAGATTTTCACACATCACGCATCTGCCTTCCTTCTATCCCACCTTGTTTCTTTTAAATAGCCATGTGCAGCGAGGCCAGCATTGTTGGCAGAAGGGTGCAATATAAGACCACAAACCTACCTACCTGCCGAAAGAGGGCTGCAAAAGCTCCATGTAATTAATGCAAACATTCATTCTCCTGACACGGAGGCAAACACTGCAGCTTGTTCTTACCACATCTGCCGATTCTTCTGGGTGTGGCTGCGTGCCACCAGGGAATCCTCCTGTCGATTCTCCTGGGTGTAGCTTTCCGCCACCAGTGAATCCTCCTGCCATCAGGGAATCCTCCTGCTGATTCTCCTGTGTGTGGCTGCCTGCCACCAGGGAATCCTGCTGATTCTCCAGGGTGTGGCTGCCTGCCACCAGGGAATCCTCCTGCTGATTCTCCAGGGTGTGGCTGCCTGCCACCAGAGAATCCTCCAGCTGATTCTCCTGCGTGTGGCTGCCTGCCACCAGGGAATCAAGCTGATTCTACAGGGTGTGGCTGCCTGCCACCAGGGAATCCTCCTGCCGATTCTCCTGGGTGCAGCTGCCTGCCACCGGGGAATCCTCCTGCCGATTCTCCTGGGTGCGGCTGCCTGCCACCAGGGAATCCTCCTGCTGATTCTCCAGGGTGTGGCTTCCTGCCACAAGGGAATCCTCCTGCAGATTCTCCTGGGTGTGGCTGCCTGCCACCAGTGAATCCTCCTGCCCCTGGGATGCATCACTGCCAGACCTTCATACTGAATGATTATGACGATTGTACTGACAGCGGAACAGTTCTTATTGTGGGCAAAGCCGGTGCTAGGATTTGGGGGGGGGGGGGTCCTGTCCAGCCAAAGAAATGTGGGACCCCTAATTTGCACATCCATTGAGATCACTGGAAGTGGCATCCCAGAAAGTGACACCAATATTTTATACTGGAGGGCATACTGTAAAGTTATATTACAGCAAGTTGCCAGGAGTAATCCAAGAGAAAAATACTGCTGTCATGTGCAATATATCAATAGCCACAGTGACAATTATATATGGAGACGCTCTGCTGTCTATTTAGCCATGGTTGTGTCATTGTGTTCAGAGTGGAAGTGATTACTTTTAGGACCTTCCTATTTTAGCAGATAAAGCAGTTAGAATGTGTTGCCCAGGATCACACACTTTAGTTCAGTAGTGAAGCCAGGGTTTTTACTAGGTCTACTATATTGACACTTGAGACCACATATCTTCTTAGCTTTGGTTGGTACACATATGGATTGTTGTTTGGCTTTCACACGCTAAAAATACTGCTTGATAGAATTGACTTGAAAAGTAAACAAATCACATAATAAACAAAATGGACAAATATTCAAATTCTTGTATAAGCAGATCAACCAAGACTATGATTATTTATAATATTTTGCCATTCAGGATGGGGGAGAGTAATGTGAGGTTTTTTATTGTTATTGTTGATATACAACCTTTCAATATTATACAATTCATAATCTTGCACATGAATGCAATACACCACATTTAAACATCAATTAATATAAATTAATTTGTAACAATTTACAAAATTCCTCATCATGTTAATTTTTCATTTTGAGGTTATATACTCAAGATATCTCAATGTGTCTAAAACCAACGATACATAGTCACTGCTTTTTCAACATCAGATTTTCTCAATTCGTTCAACTCTGCACAAGCCCGGGCATGCGCCGAACACAGTGAGAGCTGAAGCCAGACACGGCCATAGCCGAGACCCCCCCACCAGCCATTTCCGGGGAATACCAGGGGATCCCATCCCCCTATGCAGACAGAGTGTGGGGAGGGGCCCCCTGCCCAGCCTAGGGGCGCCAAGCTTCAGTTGTGGGTTTGGGGGAGACAAGGTGTGAAGAATAGGTGGCTAAGGGGGGGGGGGTGGTTTGAGCCAGGACATCCCCTTTGGCAGAGCTTAAAGGGACAGGAATTGGGGTGTGGCGGCTATGATGTAATGAAATGTCTCATGGTCTCTGTGGCTTCACCACAGAAACAGCATCCTTTGGCATTTCCCCCCCCAGTTTCAGTCTAGAAGCCGTCACTTCTCGTGTGCTTCATAGCTTCAAACGCAGTCTTAAAAATCCCCTGTGTTTTATAGAGCATCGGAATCGACACAAATGCTTCGGCAAACAATGTATCGTTTTTGAAAGCCTTGTATCTTTGATACTCGGCAATGGTCAAACACCAGTCCTATTTCCATGGCATTTCTTTTGCATTGTCTGGTCTCAGCGATAAGCTTTCCACACTAGTGCCTGCCTGCCTCCTTTCGCCAGACCAGGACACATGTTCTCCATTCCGCCAGCCCGCCGGATTGAGAATCTTTTAATAGTAGACGCAAGACTGGCAGGATATAGAGTTATCCCCAGCAGTATTTTCCTTAGAAAAATGGACACTTTATACTTACAGAAATGGAAAGAAGACCCAGCTCGTACCGCAGTATCTGGATTGGCGTTCCCTTGGGTATCCCCATACCCTTTCCCAGAAAGGGCCTTCCCATGTGTTCCAATTTATTGTAGCAAAAAATAAAATAGCTTGCGCCCCATATAATAAAGTCGGGACCACTTTTTATCTGTCAAAGGTCGCCAAGGGTTCATAAGAGAACCTTCCATATTTTTTATGCATGATGGACCCCTGGGAGGCTGCTGTTAATGACCGTCACAGAAATGTGTTTCAGCCCGCGTGTCATTAACTAGAATTCCCAAGTATCTGTACCCTGAGACTTGGTGTAAAGGTAGCTTGTATGTTCTCATCGTAGACGTTACCAACTTCTTCCTTTGGCCCGGTTTAAACATCAGCACGTTAAGAAAATGTATTTTGATCCTAAACCCGTTGTCAATGCTAAATTCCTCTGCTTTGAGCAGCTGCGTTTGGAGCCCCACTAGGGTTTGGTCCAGTAGGACTAGATCGTCTGTGTAAAGAATCTGTTGGAACTGGGCCAACTCCATTTTAGGGGGGGGGTGCATGCGCGTTTAATAAGTACTCCCCAATGTCAGCAAAGTGGAGATTAAAGAGAGCTTGGGCCAAACTACAGCCCTTTTAAAAACCCCTGGATGTTACAACAGGTCTTGAAACTTGGCCCCGGGAGTTTAGTCGGACCCGAGTGGATGTACCCGCTGTGCTTTCAGTGGGCTGGGGCCAGCCGGGGCTGGGCCCTGGCAGTCTCCAAAATGTGGGACTGAGCCGGGGCCCTGCCGGGGCCCCCGGTCCCACCGCAAAGGTGGCTAGACACCTTATCCCAACACAGCCGCAGTCGTGACGGGAGATGCGCCCGCATTAATTCAGGCAAGCTGGCAGAAGTGCCAGCCAGCCACAGCGTTGCTGTGACTGGGTGCCACTTCTGTCAGTAACTGTAAATCCCTCTGGTGACCCCTAGCTCGAGGGGTCACCAGAGGAAGTTACAGTCCATTTGTTTCCCCAGGTCGCCCAGGTGTCTTTGACCCTCGGTGAACCTGGGGACTCAGTGGCACTGTGCTGATTTGTGTGTTTATAAAAGATGGCTTGAAAAGTACACAATTCAAGTCATCTTTTGAAAAGCTTTGCCAGCGGTCAGACTCTTTGTCCGTCGGTAAAGCTTTTTAAAAGATGACTTGAATTGTGTACTTTTCAAGCCATCTTTTATAAACACAGAAATGTTCAAAAAAGGTGGTTTGAAGAGTACGGAAAGCATAAGGTAAGCACACAAATATATAAATGTTATATATTTGTGTGCGTACCTTACTATGGTGTGTGCACTTTTCAAGCCATATTTTATGAACATAGAAATATGTTACAGATTTCTATGTTTATAAAAGATGGCGTGCATAGTACACACACCATAGTAAGGTACGCATACACATATATAAATGCTTAGATGCATTTATATATTTACGAGTTTTTTTAGGCCACGTGCATCCCACAAGCCACGCCACCAAAGGGGGGCCCCCTGCTCGATTTCTTACCCCACTTAAAGCCTTGTGTACCCGTATGTATTATCTTTTATGATCTCCAACAAATGAAGAGGGCAACCCCAGTTCTTCAATTTGGCCCAGAGTCTAGCTCGGTCAACCGAGTCGGAGGCAAGCTTAAAATCTATAAAACCCTAATAGACTAGTTGAAATCTCCCACGTTTTACAAACATTCCTCCAAACTTGGGAAGTGAGATAGGATCACCCGCTTGCTGTAGCTCTTTGGCACAGACACGCAGATTGTCCCTATGCAGATTTGAAGTTGTATTGAAAACATTTAGGCTTGCCAACAAGCATGCACTATTGGCTTAAAGTAGTTCATTTAAACGGCGACGTATTGCTGTGAGGACTCAGTTTAAATGTCTTGAGAAATGGTGCACGTTCGTACAGCTAACTGGTGCTTTCTGAGGCTTTCACCTGCAAACGTTTCCATTTCAGTTCCTGTCACGCTTAGTTGGGGACAAATGGCCTCGGCACCCCCTCGCGAGGCAATTCCGTGTTGCGTTCCTTTGTTTCCTGAAGGGCGTTTAAATGACGCGCCAAGGCCTCGCAGGGGGTTGATGGGTACTTGTCGGGCCTCGCGGGGCAGCGCGGAAGGAAGGAAAGCATCACAGCGGGAAGCGCTGCTTCTGCTCCCGAAGCCGGCACCGCGGTTGTTACGTAGCAGCAGCAGCTGCTGCCTGCGGAGGCCTCACTGGAACTGGTCCTTGGGCCACCGACCGCACAACTCCCCGTGCGTAGCGCCAGCCCTGATTGTGCGGTCCTCAGACCTCCTCCTGCCCCTCCCGCCCCCCACTGAATCCAATTGGGGGGTCGCATTAGCATCACAAATGTTGTTCCTGGCAGTGGCTTGGTTTTTTCTCTTACAGGCGTTTACTTGTAAACAAATACGCCTGCCATTAAATTGGGATAATGTATATGACACAATAATTCGTTTAAGCAGGGGTCTGTAATTTGTAGTTTTTGGGAATGTTACTTCTATGACCCCTTGCCCTTGACTATGCTGGCTAGGGCTGATGGGAGTTGTAGTGCAAAACATCTGGAGAGCCAAAGAGTGCAGAGCCCAAAGCATATGCATTGCGCTATGGTGTTTCTGGCCTGAGTGCTTCCGTTTTTTTCACAGACAGGAATTTTTTGGCTCGCCGTTCTGGGACAGAATAGTAGCCTGATTTGACATACAATGGCCATCAATGTCTCATTGAGCGTTTGGTTTAACAAACGTAAGTTTGTAAAACCCCTCTGTTTCTATCTGAGTAAAATGGTTCTTCCTAGCCTATGTTCCTGCATGGATTTGTCTGTCTTCTATTTTCATTCCCCTTGCCTTCATTGTTCTCCTCTTTTTAGTTTTGGCTATTAGGTGGTGCTGCAAGCTGAAAATATTGGTATGGGAAGTAAAGATAGGAGAGAGATGTTATTTGAATAGGGACACACAGCCTGTGGTGGTTGTGTGGCTTATTTACCCACCATTTGACCATCAATGGTCATGCTGGTCCCTATGGCCATTTCCACCCACTACCTGCCACTCCCCACCCAAACACTCTGGGATTTCTTTGATCAAGCATTGTATTTTAAAGGGGATGCCAGTGTTATTTCTAACCAGTCTTCTGAAAGGTAATGGCTTCAATGCATATGTATACTGGCACGTGCTGTAACATAAATGGCTTAACCAAGTGCGCCTTCAGCCACTTGATTTATAAGAAACGTGCACGCCCTTGCATCTCTTCTTTGCACTGAAGCCTGTCAAAAAGAAACATTGGTACATCCAACAGTTTAGGAACTTCAATAGGCACTAGATAAGCATTTGCCAGGCAGCACCATAACATGCCAAGGTACTAACACCATTTGCCTGCTGCTGTCATTTCATAGCCAGGTAATACTATCATGTCATGGCTTATCCCATACCTATACACAAGCCAAAGTCATTGGCTTTGCCAATGCTTGTTTATTTTCTACTTGGTTTTCTCTGTTTTTGAAAAATGGTACCCCTCTCCCGTTGTGGTCCTGGAACACTCCTTTGCACTTGATTGGATGTCAATTTCATAGGTAGGAACTAGTTGATTGATTGAACTTTTTAGGAAATTATACCTGCACTGCTAGTAACTCCCCCCGCCCCCTTACTATACCCTGTATATAGTCATACATGTCTTTTCAATTACAACCCTCAGTACACCGACGTACATCTTTACAAAAGAAAGTGCAGTTGACAAATAAAACAAATCTAATTTAAGATTCCTGTCAAGTTTTAAGTCATAGGTGTCTCGGGATGTCCCGGGAGGATAGCTCAGCGGCAACGTGCTTGCCTTGGGAGCAAGATGACACGAAGCAACACTGTGTCGGATGTGTGTTTCGCCCAGGCATGGACTGAGTCTTTGGAGACTACAACTCCCAGCATGCCCAGTCCCCATGTGACACATTACCAATCCGTCAGTCACCTGGGGGCAGCAGCAACCCCAGTACTTCAACAATACCACAGTGATTTAGAATGCACTGAACACTGTTAATTCCAGTCTCAATTAGATACAGACTTAATATAGCCTCGGACCGAGACTATGGAGACTACAATTACCAGCATGCCGGGTCTCCATGTGACACGACACGTAACCCATCCGGTTCCCACACGGGGAAAACAGTGTTCACTTGCTTCGCCTTGACAACGGCACACGCATAGGACTACTTTCAGCCACAGCACAGACGTGGAACGCAGCCGCACCGACTCTGGAGCTAGAACTCATCCAAGCAGGTAAGCCTTTGACCTGAACGAGACAATCGCATCCTCAATTCCGTTAGCCTCTCACGTTCGGCGACTTGATCGCATTTGGACAACAACTGATATTGTCCACCCTTGTTTTTACAGCTATACAGCTACACAGCGCATGAATATAGAAGCACGCGCCTGTGCAGAGCCGCAACTCACTGGGCACACGAGTAGACGCCACAAGTAAGCCATGGACCCCCGGGTTCTGTTTCTATTACCTTTTCTACTGCACTCGGACAGGATCAGTGAAAGTCAGAACTTGTGTTTGTCTCTTCCGATGCAGGTGCCCCCTACTGCGCTCCTCGTTTTTCATCACTGCACAGCGGTTGCTGCCGCCATATAGTGACCTGGCGCCCGACACTACTAATGCCGAGCCGGACAAATGGTCCAACATCAAAGACCTTAATTAGAGGAGTGAGTACCGTATTTCTAGTTTACTCTCTCTTCTTTCTGACCAAATACAGAGAAGCACAGGGTCCTTAATTTTGTCCTCTGCGCCTGTTCTTTCTCTCTCCACTCTGCAGGTGTAGGTACCACTTTTGATGTACACCCCTACTGGCAGAACATACATAAGGATTTTTTCCACATTGCCAAGCCACCGGCCCCTGGTAGCCCAGAGGAGGTGAGTTGGCTTTATGCAACTAAAGAGAAGTGGTGTACCATATACCATTGATAGGTCCAAAATTAAGTGAAGATGACTGCACTGTTTTATGAGACTAATGGAGTCCATTTCATTTTTTCTAGAAGAAAGGCTCTACCGATTCACCTCCCACCCTCTTTTTGTGAAGAGGCAACATGCACTTGACGTTTGCACTCTGTCCTGAGGAAGGTTGATCCAAATATCGGGGCAAGGGAATCCTACCCTTGTTCAAGAATTCAACCGAAACACGTGTCGACGATAGATTTTTAACCTCTGCAGATGTACAGAGGGTCACATCTATCATTATTAGAGTGTTAAAGTGACATTTATTTGATTAGAATATGAGATGGGAACATTATTTTACCCAATTGTCAGAACGTATGCGAGTATGTGAATGGTATGTATGAGTCATGATTGAATAGAATATGGAGAGATGATATTTCTTTTGTATTGAGCCTAGTTTATTAGTTCTCGTGAAATTGTCCACTTGATATGTATAGTAAACATGTTTTATAATGATTCGATAAACAGCATACTGTCATCTTTGATCTAGTTGGTCCAAACCCCCTTTTTTGAGTTGAGATGAGTGACATCCTACCTCAGAGTGGAAATGGGAAGTTTCTGAGTTGCAGCATATTCCTACCCAGCGGTGCTTGTGAGCTCTGGCACGTTGGAGTTGCGGCCTCCATGTCCAAGGAGGTGCACGTGCGCTCAAGCACGTGCAGTCTTAAAGGGGAAGGAGAACCATGAGGGAGGAAAAAGGTGACTCTCAGAGGGAAGGCCAGGCACCAGCAGCAGGCGCATCTCGATCAAGAGGAGTCCCTCGCCAACAAGGCTTCTTGGCCCCAATGCCAGAATTCAATACTTCAGGTAACCCATCCAAACTGGGGCCAAAATGTGTCCTCTGGGTTAAGAGACTCGACATGTACTTCAGAGCCACAGGGGAGATGGATGAAGAGGCAAAAGTGTCCACCCTCATAAAGTCAGCGGGATCAGAAGTGTATAAAATCTTTAAAAGCCTTACACCAGTTGACAACTTGTATCAGGCCACGGAGGACTGCCTGCAGGAGCATTTCATGCGACGAAGGACTGTCTGCGGGAGCATTTCATGCCACGAAGGACTGTCTGCGGGAGCATTTCATGCCACGAAGGACTGTCTGCGGGAGCATTTCATGCCACTCGCGAACCAAGACTACGAGAGTTTCGTCATGTGTGCTGCCAAGCAGAAGGAGGATGAGTCTCTTGACAAGTACTATGGTCTCCTCAGACACCTAGCAGTAACATGTGCCTGGGAAAATGAAGAAGGGATGGTCCGAAATCAGCGAATACAGGGCTGTGCCTCTGGGAAATTATGACGTCAGGTACTGCGGGAGCCCAGACTCACTCTGGCCCGCATCCTGGAGATGGATAGGTCTTATGAGCTGGCAGAGCTGCGAGCCACCAAGATGGACGCGGCCATCCGGTCGCTCAAGTTGGAGGACGTGTGCACAGTGAGCCGACAGCAAGGGGCCACAGCCGTGAAGCCCCGGTAGACCCCCAGGAGGGAGAGAGGAGAAAACCCCACACCCTGCCCAAAGTGCAGATATGACCTCCCTGAACACCTGGCGAAGGGGAGGGTGTGTTGAGGGTGTGAGACAATGGGACACCTTGCCAGAATGTGCAAGGCCGCCACTCCAGTAGCAATCCCCAGAGGACCGAGTAGGACGTCAGCCACTGTCTTGCAATGCCAACAACAGGTAGCAGTGGTGGAACATGGAGAGGAAGTGGAAGAGCGGGACCTAGCGTAGGAAGAGGAAGAAGAGGGAGATATATTCTTATTCTCAAGCATTGGCTCACTGAAGACCAAGAAAAGGCGACAGCCTAAGTGCATGGCAACCATTGAATGGACAGAAACGCCAGTCCTAGTGGGTACATGGGCGTCCGTGTGTGTAATGGCTTTCCAGCACTATGAAGCTCTCCCAGAACCACCACCACTAAGCACGGCAAATGCCAAGATTTTCACGTTTGGAGGCACACAACCCATACCGCTGAAGGGCATCTTCACAACCCAAGTAACTTATGACGGATGACAAATTAAGGTTACATTTTTGTCAGACATTAACAAGGACACGCAGTTGAGCTATGTCACGGCTGAGGCCTTGGGGATCGTGCACTTCGCATACGGAGTGTACGTCAAAGACATCAATGGCGTCCTGGAGAAGTTCAAGGATATATTTGTCTGGTTGAGAAGTTGAGGGGTGAACCCATCAAATTACATGTCGATGAGTCAGTTCACCTGACGGATCTCAAGCTCTGTCGGATACCATTCCACCTCAGAGGATGGGTGGATCTAGAACTTGAAAACCTAGTGAACGTGGACATTATCGAGAGGGTGGAAGGACTGACCCCATGGGTGTCTCCTATAGTGGTGGCGCAGAAGCTGAAACAACCGGGGTCGGTGCGAATATGCGTAGACATGAGGCTCCCAAACCTGGCCATCAAGAGGGAAAGGCACTTAACTCTGACGTCAGAGGACGTAGTGGGGGAACTGAAAGTAGCACAGGTGTTCTTGAAACTGGATCTACGGTCTGGCTACCACCAGCTGGAGCTTCACCCAGACTCCCGCTATATCACAACGTTTACGACTCACCGGGGCCTATACCAGTACAAGCGCCTCTGCTTTAGGGTATTCTTGGCTGTTGAGGTGTTTCAGAACATAATTCGAGGGTCCTTGGCTGGGCTCAACGGCGTTATCAACTTGAGTGATGACATACTCGTGTTTGCGGCTTCGGAGGCAGAACACTTGGGAAGATTGGAAAAGAAACTGGAAAAAATTCAACATCTTGGCCTCATCCTTCAAAGGGAGAAATGTGAATTCCTGAGGCAGCGCATCAAATTCTTTGGATTCATTTTTCACGACGGTGGCATATCGCCTGACCCACGCAAAGTACAGGACATCCAAGAGGCGAGTAGACCGGTAAGTGCATCGGAGATCAGAAGCTTTCTCGGAATGGTCATGTACTGTGGGCATTTTATCCCAAATCTTGCGGCCATATCCGAACCCCTTGGACCACTCACCAAGAAGGAAAAGGCATGGGAGTGGACCCTAAAAGAACAGGGTGCGTTCGAGGCCATAAAGAAAGTGCACAACGAACTGAAGCCATGGCTTTCTTCGACTCGCAGAAGGAATCAGAAATTGTGTTGGATGCCAGTCCGGTGGGGTTGGGGGCAGTCCTGATGCAAGAAGACCCGCAAGGGCAGGTGAGACCTGTAGCGTATGGGAGCAAAGCCCTGTCCAGCATGGATCAACAGTACTCCCAAATTGAGAGGGAGGCGTTGGAGGTGATTTGATGATGCCGTCATTTCCGGATCTACATTCTGGGCAAGCCGGTGACCGTGGTCAAGGCCTTAAGCCGCTATTACCGACCATGGCAGGCCCGTCTTCGAAACCACCCCCAAGGATTGAGCGGTGGATGCTCGCACTTCTGGAATATGGTGTAAAGCTAGTGTACAGTCCCGGGTCACACAATCCGGCAGATTATCTTTCGCAACACCCCAGGGAGGATGGGGACACAGAGGGCAACGAGCAAACTGCAGCTGAGGATCACGTCCAGGTGGTGGTCGCAGTGGCCAAGCCAATGGCACTATCGATCCAAGGGGTGGTGGAAGCTTCAGGTCGGGATTAGTGTTTTGGCCTGGTGAAGGCTGCCATGGCAAATGGCGACAGGAAAACTGTACTGGTGAACCTTCATAGGAGGGTCCAAGAGGCCCAACTAGAGCTGGAACAGTTGTGGAGGGTACGACATGAACTCTTGAATATCGAGGAGGTGTCATGACCGTTGCCCCTGGCCCTCACTGGCAAGTCAGCCTTCCAGATAGAGCCAGATCAAAGGCCTTAAAACCTCATCCAAGACTCTCTTGAAGTCAGTCCTGGCGCCTTTGGATCCAGGCTCATAACCATCATGAAGACTAACATTAGAATGGGACTATTTACTTGGGATTATTTAACTTGGTGGGGTTCAGCCAACATGGAGGCACACACATAGCTCAGTTACAAGGAGCTGAGCTGTGAGGTCTAGTCTTTTGGGTGTGGCAGGCCTGGGGCTACTTTACCTGGACTACTTTGGGTGTGGTAGGCCTGGGACTATTTTACCTGGACTACTTTACCTGAGACTATTTAAACCGCACCCAAACAGCAGAACATGCTTTGCGTTATTCTGCTGTGGGCAGCGTAACGCTCACCGTGTCCGTTTCTATGATGCCAGTTTACCTGAAACCAAGGACCTGCAGAGAGAGAAAGAACACTACGAAACTTACCTGGAACAGTATTCTGTCTTCAATCCATCGCCGACTTCAGTTCCACTCACCTGAAGGTACGAACTCCATCATCCGGCACCGCATGCATCCTGGAATACCATAACCTAGAAAGAGGAGAAAGAAAGACAGCATTAGTAAGCGTTTACTCACGTTTCCTCCCGAATGAAGAAAGCCACACAATTCTTACCTGGGTAGTCATCGCCTGGTCAGTATCATTGCTGGAACATTACGGCGCTCGGAGAGGAACATCACAACCTGCAAGGAGAGAAAAGACACAGGTCAGCAATATAAAAGGCGACACAGCGCTCGCGCATCGCGCATTACTCACCGGACAGCACCGCGCACACCGCGCTTTCGCCTACCGGCCCATGCTCATCTTCAAACTGCATGACAACACCAAAATACCTTTCCATACCTAAAAGGAAAGAAGCAAGACATTATTATTCGAACTAAGAGGAACATAAGAACTCCATATAAAGACTGTAAAGCAGCAAACCTACGGAGTCGCAGCAGGCCTGGATTCCCACAGAGGGGGCTTGCACCAGTGAAGTAACTTGGTCGCTGCTCGCCCCCCACATCTACGTGCCCCTGCCACAAGGAGCAGGATGGAGAATCCACCTTTTACAATATTAAGGTGAGGAGAGGGCCCAAGGGGGAGAAAGGAGTTGAGGCCAAGGGAGGTGGGAAACATAAAGACAATCTGATATTGAATCCAGCTCTCCTATATTACAGACCCATCTTTAACCAGAGGCCTTACCAAGGGACCGGGAGAGGGTTCGAGAGTGCAAATCATCCAACCAGGGCTGGGTGGCATCCCTGTGGATACCAGGTGAGCGTAACAGGAGGTGCTCCTACTATGAGGAAGTAAGATGGTGATTCCGATGGCACTGGTACTGAGGGTGATCAGGCTGGCGCACAGTGGATAGCATGGTGCGGCGAACACTAAGGCCTGGCTACGCCCGAAAGTTGGCTCATCAACCTGGAAGGGAGTGTCAAGGACTTCATCAGCAGGTGCCTGTGGTGCCAGGATGCAGCTCCTGCCAACAGGCAACCACAAATCGAGTCAATGCCTCGAAGCTTCCAACCATGGGACATTGTGCACATGGACTTCGGCTCCACAGACTGGGGATCACATTTTCTTGTCATTATCGACCAGTGGTCCAGGTATCCAGAAGTGGAACTATTGGTAGCACAGGTTATGGACACAGGTGATGGAAAAGATATTTGCGGTGCATGATTTTCCCAGGATTGTCTGCTCAGACAATGGGCCCCCGTTCCAAGGGGAATGCTTTGCGGAATTTCTACTGGAGTGTGGGAATACACATAGAAAGGTAGCGCCGGTGTGGCCTCGTGCCAATGGCATGCGCATTCTTAATAAAGTCTTCCGCATTGCTCAAGGTCAAGGAAACTGCATAAAAAGGACAATGTATCAGTTTTTGCGGGCGTAACGATCCACAACACACAGCACCATGGGGTAGCACCATCTGAAGCACTGTTATTTTTAAAATTTGTTTATTTATAACTCAACACACAGGAGCATATACATTCACAGTACTTATAGCTTCTCAAACATATAAGGCACAAACCCCCCCTTAAGTCCCTCGGTGGGCACTGTTCCCGGGCCTAATCGGCCTGGTCCGGCGACGGATCGTCCATAGAATGAAGGGCTCTCGCAATCAGGTGTGACTTATATGTCAGGGCTGGGAAGTTCTGATCAAAGTCCAGCACCGGTGCCCAAATGTCCATAAATTTGTGGAGCAGTCCTGCTTTAGCTGCCGTGACCTTCTCAGCTATCAGAATGCCCCAGAGTTTGACCCAGCAGAGGGCCATCAAGGGTCCATCCACAGATTTCCAAGTACGGGCCACCGTGATTTTGGCTGCTAGCAAGAACTGGGATACTAGGGCCGCTCTTTTCCCTGATCTCAGGTATACGTCTGGTAGCGGGATCCCCAGGAGGACTTGCTCAGGCGTGAGTGGAATGGCCACCCGGGTGACGTCCTCTATAGTGGCTAGGCATTGAGTCCAGAACTACTTTACTCTGGGGCAGGTCCACCACATATGAAAGTATGATCCTGGGAGGCCGCAGAGACGCCAGCAGTGAGGGTCCGGGGCCTGTTGGAAGTGATGGAGGCGGAGGGAGGGGTAGCACCACCGCAGGAGCAGTTTATGGGCGCACTCCCGGTTGGTGATGCAGCGGGATGCTGTGCGCGTTCTGGGCCAGATGTCCACCCACGTGTGGTCTTCTATGGCGTGCCCAAGGTCCATCTCCCATTGAGACATATAGGAGGGCCTGGAACGAAGGAGGTCATCTTGTAGTAGCTTATAGAGGGTTGAGACCTTTCCCTGGGCTGGCAGGTCGCTCACTGTTAGCTCTAGTGGAGTAAGGGGTCTTGTGGCCGCAGCCCGGGTCTGGGGGTGGGAGCACCAGTGTCTGAGTTGGGCGTAGGAGTATCTATCCGTCTCTGCTAGCTGGAATGCCGATTTACAGCATTCTAAGGTTAGGGGCATGTCCCCATCGAAGAGTTGCCCCAGGGTTTCAAGGCCTCCCGCGACCCAGTTCTTAAAGTTCCTTGGATGGGCTCCGGGGGAGAATGCCAGATTGAGGAAGATTGGAGAGAGTGCACTCAGGTCTCCAGGAACGCCACGATGTCTGCGGGCCCACTCCCAAGCCTTAATTGATTGTTTCATGGCCGTCAGTACTCCCGGCCAGTTCTGGCGTAAGGCGGTGGGGAGAAACGGGATGAAGCGGAGGGGGAGAGGGAGGCAGGATTGCTCAATCTCTACCCATTTTGGCTGCCCTGTGGCAAGCCCCCATGCCTGAAGGTGGGCCAGCTGCGCTGCAATTTGGTATTTTCGGAGGTCGGGCACCCCCAATCCACTCAGTCTCGTGCTGGCCACCATCGATCTTTGCGGGATGCGTGCTTTCTTCCCCTTTCAGATGAAGGCAACCATCTTCCTTTGGAGCCGCTGTGGGGGGGGGGAGTGGAATTAGGGCTGGGAGGGAG
Source organism: Ambystoma mexicanum (assembly GCF_040938575.1). Lineage (NCBI taxonomy): Eukaryota > Metazoa > Chordata > Amphibia > Caudata > Ambystomatidae > Ambystoma > Ambystoma mexicanum. Next base: position 701,528,686 of record NC_090938.1, on the reverse strand, counting down.
GCGCAGGCATAGAGGAAGCGGGGGAGAAGGTTCATTTTACATGTCGTTATGCGGCCCAACAGGTAGATATCTTGCGATTGCCAGCGGGCCAAGTCCTTCTCCAGTTCCTCGAAGAGCGGCAGAAAGTTAGCCTGATAGACCTTCGTTGGGTGTGAGGGAATCTGGACCCCCAGGTATGGGATCGAGTGGGTGCTCCATTGGAACGGGCCTCGTTCCTCTAAGGTCTCTCATTCGGCCGAGGTCAGGCCCACTCCGAGCGCTGCTGACATTTGAAAATTAATGGAAAACCCTGATGCTCTCCCAAAGTCGTGGATTTCAGTCAGGGCCGCCCTCATGGAGCTTTCACTGTTTGTGACGGGTCAACAGGACATCATCTGCATAGAGGGCCACTTTATGTTGTTCAGAGCCGATCTTCGGGCCACTGATCCGGGGATTTTTGCGAACTCGTAGCGCCAGCGTCTCCATGGCCAGAGCAGCGGGGATAATAGGCATCCCTGCCTCGTCCCGCATGTGAGATGGATTGGATCCGCTAGGCGGCCGTTGACCCTCAGCCTAGTTCTAGGGGCTTGGTAGTTTGCGAAAACCATTTTCCCGAAAGTCGGACCAAAGCTAAAGGCCTCTAGAGTGAGGCGGAGGTAAGACAAGTCCAGCGCCAGAAGGGCCAGTTGTTGCAAGTCCTGATTGGCGATCTCTATTAGGTTCAGTGCTCTGCAAATGTTATCTTTCTTCGACCTGTGACTTATAAACCCTGTTTGGTATGGGTCTATGATGCTCGGAAGGATAGGTGCGAGACGATTGGCCAGGATCTTAGAGTATATATTGGTATCCAAATTCAGCAGAGAGATGGGTCTATACGAACTGATTTCTTGAGGGTCCTTTCCAGGCTTGAGAATGAGGACTGTGATGGATTCCTGCATCGTTGGAGTTACCGTTCCAGTGGCCGCGAATGAGTTGAAGAGGTGAGCCAGGGGGGGGCCACCATTTGGGGCCGGAAGAGTTTGTAGAAGAAGGTGGAAAATCCATCCGGACCTGGGGCTCTAGATTTCAAGCTTTTGATGGCAGCCTCCACTTCCTCGGTAGTAATAGGCGCTTCAAGTTCTTCCCTGGCCCCCCAAGGTCAGATGCGGGAGGGCCGCCTCTTGGATGTACGCGCGCTGCTTGGCCGGGTCCCTCGGGGCAGCCGTCATTATTTCCGAGTGGTGGGCGGCCGCCAGGTGTAATTTCTCATGGTCCGCGTAGTGGATCACCCCCCACGGGTCGCGGAGACTCAAGATGAAGTTCCTACTCTTCTCCCTGGCCAGCTTATTAACCAGCAGTTTGTTGGCCTTATTGTTATGAACATAATACCATTGCTTAGTTCTAGTTAATAGGTTTGCAGTGGCATCAGCGTAATGCGCTTCCAGCCTCTTCCTTGCCATTTGCAGGACCCAATAGGATTTTGGGGCCCAGCCCTTCCTTTTGTGGGTGGCTTCAGCTTCACGGACTTCGGCTTCCAGGGCGGCGCGGGTCGCCTGCTTTCGTTTGTGGAATGCGGCACCTTGGGCGATCAGTTCCCCTCTGAGCACTGCCTTCATGGCATCCCAGGTGTTGGCCGGGGAAGTATCCTCGTCCCGGTTTTCTACAAAGAAGTTTTTAATTGCTCTGGCGATTGAGTCTCTCACTGCCATGTCCCCCAGGATAGGATCATATAGACTCCACTGGCGGCGAGGAGGGGGATCCGGGTCATGAGACCGTAGGGTTAGAGTGACTGGAGCGTGGTCCGTGAGAATCCAGGGGCCAATCACCACATCGTCCGTGAAGGTCAAGATCTGGGTGGAGGTCAGGAGTAGGTCGATCCTGGAGAAGGTGTGATGCACGTATGAGTAGAAAGTGAAATCTTTCTCATCCGGGGACAATACCCTCCAGGAGTCCACAATGTTCAGCGTGCGGAACAAGTGGAGCAGGCCAGTGGCCAATTTAAAATCCTTGGATGTCGGGGGCTTAGATCTGTCCTTGAGGGGGTCCGGGACCCCGTTGAAGTCCCCTCCTATGACGACTTGCCCCTAGACGAATGGGAGGAGGGAGTCTTCTAGGTCTTGGTAGAAGCCTTCTTGGTGTTCGTTCGGAGCATAGGCCGAGATGAGGGTGTAAAGTTGACCAAGGACGATGCATTTTATTGCGATAAAGCGACCATCCTGACATCGTAGAAAGTCCAGGATCTGGGGCTTCAGGTCTTTCGCGAATAGAATAGCGGTGCCTCCCTTCTTAGTTCCATTGGAAGCAAAGAATTGTAGCGGAAAGAGTCTGCTTCGCAAACGAGAGAAGTCCGCTGGGATTAAGTTTGTTTCTTGCAGAAAAGCGATAAAAGTCCCATCGTTCTGTAGCCTTTGCAGAATGGATTTCTTCTTCGGCGGGGGGGGGAGTTCAAGCCCCTAACATTCAGGGTGGTGAACTTGAGTTTCAAGTGTGGCGGCTGGCTCAAAGAGTTCGCTTGCTGGGGGGGAGGAGGACTGGGGGGGATCGAGTCAGCCATGGCTGTGAGAGCGTGGCAATTTCAAGTTCTCCTGTGGTTGAGGGTTTTAAGATTAGTCTCCAACGGGAGATATGAGCGTTCAACAACTGCCTCCAACGGGAGGTCCAAACTGCAACCAGGGGGGCCGATTTTAAACTGTCGGCATGGCCCCTGGCCGCCCAGGCTGTCATCCGACAGAACCAACATGGTTGGGAATTTCTCCAAGGGTAAATAGATGGCATCCGCCCTGGAGGAGGGTATGGACCGCATAGGGTCCGCGGCGAACTTGGGCGGCTCAGGTGGTTCCAATGCTATGTGTGCTGTGCGGGCATCCTTGCACGTCATCTGGGTTTGCGGTTTCTCTGCACCCTTGACCAAGGGACCCAATTCGGCCTTGGGGAGCTGGTGTTTGGGGCCGGGCTTGTTTGGCCCGGGAGGGATGGATCTGAGGTCCAGGGGGAATTCGGGCAGAGAATTGATGCTGCATCGTTGAGGTGGCTGATGGTGCGGGGGGTGCCTTGGTAGGAGAATTGTAGCGCCGTGGGGAAGAGCCACCGGTAGCGGATCTGCTGGTCTCGGAGGAAGAGCGAGAGTGGACGAAGCATCCTGTGCTTCTGGAGAGTTAGAGGGGAGAGGTCCTGGAAGATCTGTAGTGGGACGCCCTGGAAGGAGAGGTCATCCTTTGATCGGCCTATTGCTGCGATGGCCTCCTTAGAGGTGTAAAAGTGGACCCTTGTAATTACGTCCGGAGGGGAGTCGAAGTCCACTCCCCGGTGGGGATGCAAGCTATGGGTCCGATCAAGTAGGAGTTGGGCCTCGTCCAGATCCGGTAGGAGAGACTGGAAGAAAGTGCTTACATATTCAGGGAGCTCCTTATCAGAAACTGAGGTACGTACCCCTCGGATGCGCAGGTTGTTGCGGCGGGAACGGTTTTCCATGTCTTCCTGTTTGAACTCAAGAATTTTGGTTCTCTCCATTAACGTCTGGACAGTGCGTTGTAGAGCGGATAGCGAGTTGGAGTGATCTGTGGCCAGGTCCTCGGCCTCCCCCATCCTCTGCTCTATGCTACAGACCCTTTGGTCAGTTTGTTCCAGTTTAGCAGTGAGTTCCGTCATGCAGGTTCTAAATTCTGATTTGACATCCGACATGAAGGCTTGGAGGTCCTCTTTGGTTGCGAGCGCCCCTTTGTCGTTGGTCGCTTTCTGGGGTGTAAGTTTGGAGGAACCTGCTTTCTTTCCTTTGTCCGAGGCCTGAAGCATGGTGGAAATGTCAGCCGATTTGGAGGACTTCGGTGCTTTGGACATGGCTTCGGAATGAGGGTGCACCCTGTGGGGGCCCGGCGCAAATCCATGTGGCGCAGGGTCCAAAAATGGCAGAAGCTGAGGCAATTGGGGGTGGAGTGGGCTGGAGCGGAGCGCCCCAGGAGGTGGAAAGAGATTCAGGCCTTCAGGAAGCGGAGTGGGTCGCTGTGATGGGTGGGCCTCACAGAGCAAAATGGCCACGGGACTCCAGGCGGCCCTCTGCGGCAGGGCCCAGGATGCGGCTGGCGGGAGCAGGCTCTTCCTGGCTGGCGAAGAGGGGAGGTGGGCAGGGGTGCCCCAGGAAAGCAAGGAAAGCGTCACGCTCCGGGCTGGGGAGCAACCATCGGGAGTTTCGTGGCCTCGCAGGGGGGGAGCAGCGTGGATTTGTGTGGGTCGGCGGGCCACCAGGGGGGCAGATGTTGCGAGCCTCAGAAGGCTAGGCCACCCCCACCTCCTCACCTCAGACTCCTGGGGGACCGGTGCGTGGATCACGCTGATGGCGGGCTCACCAAGGCATCAGGCACGGTCCAATAGCGGGATACAGGCTGGGCTCCTAGGAGCTGCTCCAGAGCGAGGTGTAGCTGGCGGGCAGGCGGGAGCCGGGGCTATCAGCGCCCCCATAATGTGCGCCAGAGAGGCTCCAGTCTCCAGTGTCCGCCGCACACCGTGGAGGAGGAGTTGGCGAGGTGCAGAGGCGCGGGCTCAGAGGAGCGGCCGCCATCTTGGATGCAGGGCCGGTCACCGGAGGAGCATTTCTTTCGAGGCGTTTATAGCAAACCCAGGGGTGTTAAGCTCCCAGATTGCAGGTGATGGTGCTGGGGATGTTCTGCTGCCTCAATCTAGCGGCATTCTTAGATTTTAGCCGTGGACCCATTCGGAGGCCATTAATGGAGCTGTCTCATCGCTGGCGTTCCAGGCCACGCCCCCCTGAAGCACTGTTTTAAAGATGCCCTCAAGGTCTCATCCAGGAGGTAGGACGGGTTCTGGGGAAAATTGACGACGAAAAAGTATTGGAGGACAGGAGGATACACACCCTAAGACCACTGCTCCCGCGAACCCCACCACCGACCAGCCAATGTTAACCATGTCCGCTCCCCTCACTATCATACCAGGCACACCCCGCCCTGCAATCATCCACCCCCCGCCTGGCCCACAAACTAACCACCACCTTCCCCCCGACCGCACCCTTTCCCCTCCCTAAAAACTGCACGCCTAGCCCTAGCAAGAACCGAAGCCGCATCCCTCTCCCCCTCAGACCCCCCTACCCTCTCTCACACCCCAATCGCAACAAAGAAACTGAAGAGGAAACGTACCTGGTCTCCCTCAATCTCTCAGCACTCTTCGCCTCCCCTGTCTCGACCCACCACCTCATTCCCGCAATCACCTCCTTCCCCCGTGGCTTCAGCCTTCCTGAAACCCCTCTCCCTCGATTTCTCATCAACTACAACTGAAACCCCTAACCGCCCACACCCCACCTTCAAATCCCTCGAACCAAACCCGATCATCCTAACACATGCAGCCACCCAATCCCGCCCGAAGCCCGCCAATTTTTCTGCTAGCCCACTATTCCCATCGATCACCACCCACCCTACCCCTCTCCCTCCCCAGTCTCCACTCTCTCCGCCACCACCCCCTTCCGCTCCAGCTCCGAGACCAACCTCGCCTGCCGATGTGAACTGCATCCTATTTAATGCCCGATCGGTAGCAAAAAACAGACACTGCATCTTTGACCTCCTCGCCTCTGACAAACAAGACCTGGCTTTCATCACCGAAACCTGGTTCTCTGACGACTTTGCCCCAATCGCTAATGAAGCCTTCCCCCTGACTACTCCCTTATCCCACTGAACCGTCCCTCCAGAGGAGGGGGAGTAGCATTCGTCTTCAAGTCTCTCTACCACGCCTCAATCATCGACAACCAACCTTCCATTCCTTCTTGCAAATCTGTCCTCGTTAAACTATCCCTCTCCCCGTCGCTCTCACACAGCTTCCTAATAATCTACAGGCCCCCTGGCTACGATAGACATTTCACAAACAACCTCTGCGACTCTATTGCCACCCTTCAACTAAACCATCCCAACCTCACCCTTCTTGGAGACTTCAACATATGGCTCGACATCCCCACCAACCCTATGACACACCCTCTGGTTGATGGTTTAGACGCAATTAACCTCCAACCCCACATAAATGGCCCGACTCACTATAAAGGACACACTCTTGATGCCATCTCTAGCTCCAATACCCTGATTCATTTAAAGCCCCCCCACCCCTATCATCTGGTCCGACCCCTTCATTCTCTCGTTCACCATTCGCTCACCCGACCCCCTTCCTGTACTCGAATCTGAACCTCCGAATCTACGCAAATGCTGGAAAAAACGAATAATCGTCCTGGACCTAGCCGACGCACTCCTCCAGTCTCCACCACCAACCTGCCAACTCAACAAACAACTAACCCCTGACGCCTTTGACTCATGGCTCAACGCATCTCTGATGCCGCTCACATACCCTTGCAAACCATCAACCCGCCATGGCCTCTTCCCCAGATGGTTCACTCCTGAGTTGAAGATCACAAAACAACTATATAAATACCTAGAACGCAAATAGCAGAAAGACAAAACCCAGGAGAGCCGGGCCACTTTGGCCCGACAACTTTATCAGTACAAGGCCGAAATCCAGAATGCAAAAAAACCCCACTACATCTCCCGAATCGTAACCTGCAAAAAACCAAAGCAAAGAACTCCACAAAATCATCTCCGAATTCACCAATCCGGCTTGCACCACGATCGTCCCGACACCCTCACAATCACTGTGCGACTCACTCTCCCTCCAGTTTTACACCACGGCTCTCGAAAGAATAAATACTCTAGCCAGCAAACTGGCTCTCTTACATCCACCAGGCAATTCTTCCCCCATTCCGGCCAGCCCACCAGCTGCGACCACTACGCAACCAATGTTCGAATCCTTTAGTCCAATATCACCAGAGCAATTTCTCAAACGTCTATCTGCCCGCAAACCATCCTGCTCGCCGCTGGACCCTTGCCCAGCCACAACCCTCAAAGAAATTTTCGCTTCCACCTGCTCAGAAGAACACGCAAGATCCTTCATAAATGCCTCCCTTTCCTCTGGCATCTTTCCCGACGCATTCAAAACGGTTCATGTCAAACCTCTAATTAAAAAACCTTCGCTCGACCCTCTCAAGCCCAAAAACTACCGCCCCATCTCAAACACCAGGGTCCTTGCCAAACTCATTGACCGAACTGCCTACTCCCAACTAAATGCCTTTGTTGAAGCGAACAATTTCCTAGACCCCGCTCAATCAGGTTTCAGAGCCCGTCACAGAACTGAAACCACCATAACCTCAATCCGGGATGACCTCAAAATGACGGCAGATTCCGCAGGATACGCCGCACTAATCCTTCTTGACCTATCCGCCACCTTTGACACAATCAACCACTCAAACCTCCGAGACCGCCTCCACTCCCTAGGATTTTGTGGAACCGCTCTTAAATGGATAGCTTCATTCCTCAAAGATAGGGACCAAATAACGATACTCTCCACCTATACCTCCCAAGCCCGACCAGTCGACACGGGAGTCCCACAAGGAGCATGCCTATCCACCCTCCTATTCAATCTCAACTTGATCACCCTCCCACCAATAATTCGTTCACACAACATCCTGTGTTACAACTACGCCGACGACACTCAACTAATTCTAAAACTCCTGAACTCAAAACCCAACTCCCAGCCTGATCTGGCCTCCTGCCTCCTTGACATAGAACTCTGGATGACCCAAAGCCACCTCTTGTTAAACCCCTTGTGGAATTATATCCGGAGACAGATGGATGCTGAAACAATATTTATTCACTGTTTAAAGGCAGCAGTTTGTTTTAAAAAAAAAAAAACTATCAAGTCCTCCCGGTTAGCTTCACCGGTGTCTTGACCTTCCGTAATATACTGGCGTTAATCCTGGCTTGGTTCTATCTCGAGGTGTCCGGATAGGCCCACCACTCTGGTTCTCCCTCCTCTCTCTTCTCCGTGTCCTGTGGAATGAGAGCAACCCATTAGTCTGGTTTGGCACGCTTTTATCACAACAGGAGGTTTCAAGCCCCCTCCAATCACAGAGTGCCCAGACTATCCCCTTTCTCATTGGTTCATGAGGGGTTGTCCCGCCCCCCTTAAGGGTTGCCGTCCCGGGGTGTCGCCATTCACATCCCTCTTGTGGTGGTGGGCGTTCGCGTTGGCCATGTGACCGCGGCCGCGCTGAGTAGGGGCGCATCCGGATGCTGGGCGTCCTCCAGCCACGGGCAGTCCCGGCACTGTCAGGAGGAGCACGGGGGCGGCGAGTCGGTTGTTGCCCTCCCGCTTCTCGGCGTTGCCGTGAGCACCGCTCCCCCTCCCCTGTGCCGGGGCGAAAACCAGGTAGGTGTATCGCGGCTTTGCCGCGGCTCTCAGCAGCGGTTTCTCTTGCGGCTCCGCCACGGCTGCCATCAGCGGTTTCCCCTTGCTTTGTTGTAAGCAAAAGGACGGGCATGGCACGTCAGGCGGACACGCCGCCAGACAGTCCAGCGTCTCTGGACTCATGTGGGCTCGATACATGCCGCGGCTCTATCCGGGGCGACGTATCCTCACACATCCCTTCCCCAATCCCAGGCCGATCGGGCCAGGGAGAACACCTGGACAGATAGTCGGCCACCAGCTGGAACTTGGCAGGTCTGTGCAACGTGACGAAGTCGAAAGGTTGAAGGGAGAGAAACCAGCGGAGAACCCTCTGGTTGGTGTCCTTATGTCGAGCCAGCCACTGCAGGGGGGCATGGTCAGTGTACAGCGTGAACCGGCGACCCAGCAGATAGTACCGGAGCGAGTCAACGGCCCACTTGATGGCCAAACACTCCTTTTCAATGGTCGAGTAGGCCGCTTCATGGGACAACAACTTCCGACTGATGAAGCATACCAGTTGCAGGTCCCCTCCTTTCTCTTGCGAGAGTACAGCCCCTAGGCCCTGGTTTGAGGCGTCAGTTTGCAAAAAGAAATGTTTCTGGAAGTCCGGACAGCATAGGACCGGGTTTGACGTGATCCTTCGCTTCAGGTGAGCTATGGCATTCAGGGCACTCAGGTTGTTGGTCAGGTTAGGAACACCCTTGAGCCTCAATGTGTCTGTCAAGGGTGCGGCTATCGAGGAGAATTCAGCGATGAATCTCCGGTAATAACCGATCAACCCCAGGAACGCTCGTATTTGTTTCCTGTTGGTGGGAGTCGGTATATCATGTATAGCCTGGGTTTTGGACAATTGAGGTTTTAGCACCCCACCCACCCACTATGTGACCCAGATATTTGGTTTCGTGGGTTCCTATCGTAGACTTTTTTGGGTTGATGTGTAACCACGCCCTATGTAGGTCAGCCACCACTAGTTCTAGATGGTCCAGATGCGACACCCAGGATCGGCTGTACACCACAATGTCATCCAGGTAAGCGGCAGCATATCCAACATGTGGTCTCAGTATGATGTCCATCAACCTTTGGAACGTGGCGGGGGCCCCATGGAGTCCAAAGGGCAGAACCTTATATTGGTATAAACCTTGTGGGATGGAGAAGGCAGTTTTCTCCTTATCCTGGGAGCGTAAGGGTATCTGCCAATAGCCCTTGGTTAAGTCTAGAGTGCTCAAGAAATGGGCCGCTCCATGGCCCTCCAGGAGTTTGTCCATTCGAGGCATTGGATAGGCCTCGTATCGGGACACCGCGTTCAATTGTCTATAGTCCATACAAAAACGGACTGAACCGTCCGGCTTAGGGACTAGTACTATGGGGGACGACCAAACGCTGACAGATGGCTCGATGATATCCATCCGTAACATTTCATCCACCACGGATCTGATGATGTTTCGCCTGGCTTCAGGTATCTGGTATGGCCTAAGCCTCACGGGTGGTCCGGGATCTGTTTTGATTTCATGTTCAAGCATATTGGTTCGTCCGGGCAAGGCGGAAAAGGCGTCAGCATAGGGGAACAGCCTGTTCCTGACGTCCGTCTTCATCTCGAGGGAAAGAGCGTCTCCCCAATTGACTGAATCCAGGGTATCGGGAACAGTGTTCAGAATCTCCTCCGGTTTGGGTTCCTCGACACTCACAAAGGCGCCCAGAAGAAGCTCGTTCCATTTTTTTAGAAGGTTGATGTGATAGACCTTTTCTGGGGTGGTTCGATCAGGTTGATGTACCCGGTAGGTTACTGGGCTTAGTACATCAGTGATCTTATAAGGCCCTCTCCATCTGGCCAACAGTTTGTTAGTGCTGGTAGGCAGGAGTACCAGTACCTGGTCCCCTGGTTTGAAGGTTCTCATTCGACTCCCCTTGTTATAATTTTTTTCTTGGGTCGTTTGGGCATGTCCAAGATTGACTTGGGCCAGTGTACGTAATGCGGTTAGGTGTTCCTTTAATTCCTCTGTATACTCGGTTAAGGATACCTCTTCTGTGGATTCCCACTCCTCCTTAACCAGATCCAGTATCGTCCGAGGTTGTCTCCCAAACAAGAGCTCGAAGGGGGAGAAACCGGTGGAAGACTGGGGGGTGTCTCTTAACACCATTAACACCAGGGGGATCACCCGATCCCAGTTTTTCCCGGTTGGTCCCGTCACCCTTCTTAGCATTTTTTTAATCGTCTGGTTATAACGTTCTACCAGCCCATCAGTTTGGGGGTGGTATACTGAGGTTCTCAATTGTTTGATCTGGAGCTGTCGACATACTTGTTTTAAGAGGGTTGACATGAAATTAGTGCCTTGGTCAGTGATAATCTCGGAGGGTATCCCCACTCGGGCAAAGAATGGAATTAGTTGGTCGCACAATACCCGGGCCAACGTTCCCTTTAGGGGAAAGGCCTCTGGGTATCGGGTGGCGTAGTCGACTACGACCAATAAGTATTTATATCCCCGGCTGGCAGGGTCCAGGGGTCCCACTATATTCATGCCGTTCCTCTGGAAGGGGATCGATATGAGGGGCATTTTCTGTAGCGGTGCCTTTGCGGGTAGAACCCCGCTGGTTAACTGGCAGGTGGGACAGTTCTTGCAAAATTGGGCTACCTCCCCATAAATGCTGGGCCAGTAAAACCTCTTTAATAGGTTTTGTTGTGTTTTAAGAGAGGCCATGTGACCCCCGCAGGGATGGTTGTGGGCCAGTTGTAGAACTATGAGGCGGTGACTCTTCGGTAACACCAATTGTTCCTTTATGGCGTCGTCGTCACCCTTATACCTCCGGTATAAGAGACCCTGACGTAAAAGGAACCCTGGGCCTCTGGCTAGGTTGGGTTCCCCTTCCTGGGCTGCCCTTTCCCTGGCCACTCGTAGGGTGGGGTCAGTTAGGGTCTCCCCCTTATGGTGTCTTCGTTATCTTCGAGCTTCCAGTTGATGGGCCGGGTCATATAACTGGCCTGACACCATGCCATCCGGGTCTGCCTTTTTCGCCCTGGTAGGGATTCCCGGGAAACAGAGTCCCTCCCCGTAACATCAGGGTTTGGGCGGAGTCTTCTCTTCCTTTAGACCCCTTAATGTCTGATTGAAATTGGGGAGGTCGGTCCCGATTACTACCGGGGTGGGGAGACAAGGTAGGACGGCAACCCTCAAGGGAGTGATGTTTTATTCAAGTCAATCACCACATCCTTCATTGGGTAACACTTTATGTCCCCGTGAATGCATCTGATAGGTACTGTTATGTTAGATAAGCAGGGAGTGTTACTCACGGTTGGTGATATGGCGGTCTGCCTGCTGCCGCTGTCCAAGAGTGCACGTGATGGTCTGCCGTCGACACGGATGTCCACCACATAGGGTCCCGGGATGCCCTCCTCGTCTATTGGGTTCAAGTAACCGATGTCCATAGGTTCGACCGGTCTTCGTCTGGGACAAAACCGGGCTATATGGCCCCACTCGTTGCAATCATAACATTGCGGTTGCTTGTAACCAGGCGTTGACAGTGGGGTCTTCTCCTCGCTTCCTGGTCTCTTGTCCTCTGGTCTCCTGGTGTTCTCATCGGAGGATCTCCATCTTATGGGTGGGGCTCGGCCACCCCTGATCATATGGGGGTCGGAAATTGGGATGGCGATGCGGGCTGATACACCAGTAGGCGGTATCCGGGAGTGACCGGCCTTCTGGTATGCCGACGCAATGTCGACTGCTTCGGTTAGGGTGGGCCGATGGTGCTGCCTGACCCATCTCTGCATTTGTCCTGGCAGGGCTTCGATAAATTGCTCCAGGATTATTTTATCGAGCAGGGGTTGGTTAGCGGGGTTTGGAGCCAGTAGCCAATTCTCGACCAGGTCCTTTATCCTATAATACAGCTGGCGTGGGCTTTCCCCAGCCCTAAGCCTGGTCTCCCTCAGTTGGATCCGATAGGCTTCATCGTCCAGGCCTAAGTGATCTAGTACTGCAGCCTTCATTTCTCCGTACGGCGGGTTGCCGTTGGGGTTTACCGCCTGGTAGGCACCCTGCATCACCCCAGACAATAGGGGGGCAACATACTGACCCCACCGGTCCGGAGGCCATTGCGCGTTTCTGGCTATTCTTTCGAAACTGGTAAAGAAGAAAGCAGGGTCCTCTCCATCCCTGTATTTCTGCAGGAGGGCCGAGGGCACCAGTGGTTGGTTTCTTGTATTGGCCACTGCATCCGTGAGACGGGATATAGTCTCATGCTGTTTGTCCTGCACAGTGGTTTGTATGGTACCCTGCAGCTGGATGGCCTGTTGGAAGGCTTGCCGATCCGCAGCTGCTTGCTGAGACTGCAGCTGTACCAACTGTTGCAACTGCTGTTGGCCTTCAGACAGATTCTTTATCAATGCCTCCATAGCGCTGTCTATAATCCCACCTTCGTTGCCAGTGTGGAATTATACCCGGAGACAGATGGATGCTGAAACAATATTTATTCACTGTTTAAAGGCAGCGGTTTGTTTAAAGAACAATAAACTATCAAGTCCTCCCGGTTAGCTTCACCGGTGTCTTGGCCTTCCATAATATACTGGCGTTAATCCTGGCTTGGTTCTATCTCGAGGTGTCCGGATAGGCCCACCACTCTGGTTCTCCCTCCTCTCTCTTCTCCGTGTCCTGTAGAATGAGAGCAACCCATTAGTCTGGTTTGGCGCGCTTTTATCACATCAGGAGGTTTCAAGCCCCCTCCAATCAGAGAGTGCCCAGACTATCCCCTTTCTCATTGGTTCATGAGGGGTTGTCCCGCCCCCTTAAGGGTTGCCGTCCCGGGGTGTCGCCATTCACATCCCTCTTGTGGTGGTGGGCGTTCGCATTGGCCATGTGACCGCGGCCGCCCTGAGTAGGGGCGCATCCGGATGCTGGGCGTCCTCCTCCAGCCACGGGCAGTCCCGGCACCGTCAGGAGGAGCACGGGGGAGGCGAGTCGGTCATTGCCCTCGCGCTTCTCGGTGTTGCCGTGAGCATCGCTCCCCCTACCCCGGGCCGGGGCGAAAACCAGGTAGGTGTATCGCGGCTCCACCGCGGCTGTCAGCAGCGGTTTCTCTCGCGGCTCCGTCGCAGCTGCCAGCAGCGGTTTCCCCTTGCTTTGCTGTAAGCAAAAGGACGGACATGGCACGTCGGGCGGACACGCCGCCAGACAGTCCAGCGTCTCCGGACTCATGTGGGCTCGATACATGCCGCGGCTCTATCCGGGGCGGTGTATCCTCACACACCCCTCCAAAACGGAAATCATGATATGTGGCAACTCCGAACTTTTTCCACACCCACTACCATGGCCATCCGCCATGGGCAACTCACCAACCCCCTCCAACTCAGTGAAAAATCTTGGATGCACTCTTGACTCTGACCTAACACTCTCGTGCCAAGTCAACAACGTCTCAAAGTCCTGCCACTACCACCTTAAAACCCTTAGGCGTATTTTTCCATATCTCTCTTTTCCCAACAGACTCTCCGTGGTCAAATCAATTGTTATATCAAGACTGGACTACGCAAACCCCCTATACCTCGGTGTCCACGTGTACCAACTGAATAAACTCCAAAGGGCACAAAACGCGGCAGCCAAATTGCTACTTGCGCTCGCCCCAAGAGCCCACATCGCCCCAGCCCTTAAAATGCTGCACTGGCTTGCAGTAGCCCGAAGAGAGACTTTCCAAACCTTATGCATCTCCCATCGAGCACTGCATAAAACCGGACCTCAATATCTTCAAGACAAACTAAAACCCTACCACCCCCCACGTACCCTAAGATCAAGCTCAGCCGGCCTCCTAGTCATACCAAAGACAAACTCAGCCAGGTTAGGCGGATCATCATTCTCAGCCTTGGCCCCCACGCTTTGGAACTCACTCCCACCCCACATCCGCCTAACTGAGGATTTAACGTCTTTCCGCAAACTGCTGAAAACCTGGCTCTTCCCCTAAAACCTACCCGTACCAAACTAACCCAAACAGACTAACAGCATCTCAATGACACCAATCCAACAAACTACCTGATGCGAGAAATTGATAGCTAAAAAAAAAAGCAGTGAAATGGTTAATAAGAGTAAATCATATGGATACAGTAAAGAGATTTAAACTCCTGAAATAGACATAATGCATGAGGAGTGAACGAAGTGAATGGCGTGGATGAAATAGTTAGAATGGATGAAGCAGGTGGAACAGATGAATGCGCTGAGTGGAAGAATACATGAGTGGAAGAACAGATGACTATATAGTTCGAATGAGTATGGAAATCTAATGTGTATGTAGATCGGATGAGGGTATAGAATGGATGAACATGTTGAGCGGATGTGTGTGTAGAGCGGCTGGGTGTGTAGACCAGACGAGCGTGTAGCGTGGATTAATGCGTAAATACTGAGACGCGAGTAGAACGCAGGAGTGCGTAAAACAGATGAATGTGCAGAACGGATGAGCGTAAACCGGATGAGTGTGTAGAACAGATGAGCATGTACAGCGCATGAGTGTGGAGAGCTGATGAGTATGGAAGCGCAGAGAGTGTGTAGATCGCTGGAGCAGATGAATGTACAGACCTGGCGATTGTATAGAGCGGATGAACGGATGAGTGTATAGAACGGATGAGTGTATAGAGTGGATTAGTGGATAGAGCGGATGACTGAATAGAGCGGAAGTGTGTATAGAGCGGAAGTGTGTATAGAGCGGGTGAGTGTATAGAGCGGATGAGTGTACAGAGAGGACGAGTGTACAGAGCAGATGAAGGTATATATCAGATGAGTGTAGAGATGAATATTTGGAACAGGATATTGCTGTTGAATGTCTGAAAAGCACGAGTGCATATAGCGGATGAGTGCGGGGAGCGGATGAGTGCGGGGAGCGGATGAGTGCGGGGAGCGGATGACTGGAGGAGCAAGAGGGCGCAAGGAACTGTTGAGTTCAGAGAGCGGGTGAGTGCGGGGAGCAGGCGATTGCATAGAGTGGGTGATTGCGTAGAGCATCTGAAGGTGTGGTGCATGCGAGGAGATAAAGCAGACAAACACCAGAACGGATGAGTTACACAGACCGGGTGAGTGCGTAGAACGGATAAGCATGTAGAACGGATGAATGCGGAATACATGCAAAGGGCCGGGAACGGATGGACGAACGGTGCGGGATGGATGAGCTGAGCGGAAGAATGTGTAGAGTGGAGGACTACATAGAACAGACTAGTGGATAGACACGGCAAATATATAGAACAGACGAGAGCATTGAGCGAATGAGTGCTCATGAAAAAATGGGGTGGGTAGAGGGGGTGAGTGCGTAGAGGGGGTGAGTGCGTAGAGGGGGTGAGTGCGTAGAGGGGGTGAGTGCGTAGAGGGGGTGACTGCGTAAAGGAGGTGAGTGCGTAAAACAGGTTAATGCATAGTACATGTGAGGGCATAAAGCGGAGGAGTGCCTGGAACGAACGAGTCCCTAGAGTGAATGGACGTGTTGCGTAGAGTGGATGAGTAAGGAGAACGAACGAGGACAGATTGCATCCAGTACTGACGAGTGCGTAGAATGGATGAGTACGTAGAGCTACTGAATGCGTGGACCGTGGGGCAGACAAGAGTGCATGCGTGGGGCAGACGAGTGCATGCCTGGGACAGACTGGAGTACGCAGGACGGACTGGAGCTGGCGCGGGGCGGGCTGGAATGCATGAGTGCGTAGAGTGGACTCGAGTGTGTGAAGCAGACTGGGGTGAACGGAGTGGATAGGAGTGCATGGAACAGACTGGAGCGCATAGAATTGCATGACGTATATAGTATGGATTGGAATGCAGAGAACGTTTGAAAGAGCATATAATCCATCGTATCATACCACCATGCTTGCTCTCCCCTTTACATCACCACTCAACTACAACACAGAGATACTATGACACCATTCGGTATAACTGTTCTCATACCAACATCCGCTGCACACTCCACATCATTCTAAGTAAACACTGCTGGTTACACACCCCCAGCCAAGTGTTCTCCTCAGGCCTAACGCAGCCACATCCGATCTGGATAAATCCTGTCAGAACGAGCACATACTCCTGATCCCTCAACCACCACACCTACCGCTAAGAAGCAGCTATTACACAAATACCCAGCAGCTGCACACATACCCGGTGCTCACATGCACCTTTTGACTCTCTCTACTGATCTGAACTTCGGTTCCCAAGGGCGTTCAACCTATCAGCGCCTTCAGACCATACCAATGGTATGTAAGGCGCTATATAAATGCAAAATAACAATAACAATGAGAGAGAAAACGTGAGGAGGCATCGGAAGCCACCCGACCTGGCGGTGGGGGACTCAGTGATAGTCAAGAGCAGACATCATGAACGGAAACTCTCCCTCACATATGAACTATGCCCCATGGACGTTGTCCAAGTAAAAGGATCCATGGTCACAGCTGCGGACGCCAGAAGGACGGTGACACCCAATTCCAGTTTCTTCAGAAAGGTGGGGGAGAATAACAAAATGTCTGAAGAGGTAAGGGAGGGGCCTACTGTCCAAAGGCCTAAAAAAAACAGAGACCCCGGGGATGCCTGAGAATGTGAAGCCCCAACCCTGGTAAGTGAACGGGCAATGGGAGAGGGCGGAGGAGGCTAGTGTCCCAGTCGGGAAAGCAGACGGCGCCCAATACGTTTGAGGACTATGTAATGTCTGAGTAGTGGGACTGGGCCATCCGGGGACCGAACTGGACACTCAGGGCAAGATACTGTTAATTAATTGTTTGCTGCCACGTTAGGGCCATGTCGTGTTTATTTTCCCATGTTGAGCCAGCCAGCACTAAGCTCTGTTTACAACTATACAGTAAGGGGCGTTCCCACGCCTGAGTAGCAGAGTGCGCCCGCAGCCCAACAGTGCAGAATCTGTGCTCATGTATTTCTGAAGTGCTTTCTAAATGCGCCATTCGTTTGGACCAGAAAGCCAAAAAAGCACTGTTCGTAAAACTAATGTATGGACCAATGTTCCAATGCCTGGGCTTTTAAAACGCGTATGGGAGGAGCCACCAAAAATGTTGGTATTCTCTCTGGGGTGTAATTTAACCTATACGCTGTGCGTTTAATCTACTGGTGCCCTGATTCACTGCAATACTTCTTCCTTTATGAATTAAGATGATTATATAGAAGTGCCGGATACCAAATTGCATGAAATAAATTGTCATCCTGAAGGTGTATTTTATAAGATGTATTTTATATTCTCTTATCTTGCTTAAGTCTGAAAGATGTGTGAAGGGAGTTTATCCCAGCATGATGTAGCTTTGCTTCAACTGGTAAAGATAAAGGCTTGGCACTCCCTACCGGGAGCTCCTGTGAGCCAACGCTCCCCTGAGTGGGGAGGCAGTGAATAGTTAATCTCACATTTTAATTAAAACAATTCACGCCTCTCTGCTTTCCTTTCATAGATTACAGAGCTTTTCTTCTGCCGTCTCCTTACCAGCGTTTTCCTCAATCTTAGTGATTGGAGGGCACTTATTTTCAGCAACGTCTAAAAGTGAAAGCATAAATCTTACATCGATCCTGTTCAATTACATCTTTATCTGAGGGGATGAGGAAGTAGAAACATCTCACTATAGCCTGCTTCCTTATTTGGGTAGTTTTTCCAGATAAAGATCTGTTTGAATCCATTGTCTGGATCTGGGATCCAGCCGTATTGGGTAAACTGGACTCGGTAGTACCCAGAAGGCCCTTTGATATCTAGCAAATGTTGTGCAATGGAGGAAAACTCCCTGACACTATTCCCTTTTGTTTGGGACCTTCACATTGGTCTGAATGTATGTCTATCTCATTTATTTTTATTCCTGCCATGAATCAGGTCTAGTGAAGTGATAAACGTCTCTCGTCAAACATTTCTGGGTTAGGCGGAAGTCCCGCCCCACCATTGCTCCCTTGCATACCGACAGCTGAACCCTTGCCTGTCAATAGAGAACACATCAGCAAAACGAAAATCTTTCAGTATCGCCAGCATTTTAATTTCTAAAGGTGGACATATATTGTGATTATTATCTATATTGCCTTGTATGGTCTGCAAGTTAGCGTCTGGCTGCAGCTGCTATTTCACTGTCTTGCATGGAAGGCTGTCTATCTCTCAGTGTCTTCGCACGGGGACCCATTTCAATATATGCGGTCCCTCGGGCTTCCTTTTCTGGGCAAACAAACCCTTTTCTCCATAGGACAAAGACGTTGTGGGGAAGGCAAAACCTGGCTGCTCAAATCCCACTGGCTCCAGTCCTAGATGAACCCTGGGGGCTCTGGTAAAGCCACCATTGCCAAATAAAAAACGGCAGGAACACTCTTAGCCTTCATGTAAGTGCTGCACTTACCAATTTATTGGTGGAGGACCCCTCCCCTAGGCACTTACAGCTGCTCACACCCTAGCCCTTCCCACTTTATACACCTAGCACTTAGCTCCTAATCCCCCGTCCCTTCTCCCTGTATGCACTTTCACGTTCTGAATGCTCACAAGGCCTAGTCGGTTCGCCTCTATCATACAGTGTTATATCAATGTTCACTCCTGTGTTCCCTCCGTGGTGCCCTGGGGGCACTTTGAAACACAATTTACTTGTTGTTTAAGCGCTTTACAAATGCACAATAAAATAAAATAGAGCTAAAAAGAAGCAGCCTTACTCCTAATAGGGATGTTCCCACCTATAAAACTAAGTTATGGGTGCTCATCCGTCGTCAAAATCAAACGTAGTCCTCAGTCCAAACCTAATCACTATCTGGCCCTATCTGGCCCTACCGCTATGGATAAACAAGAAGAAATAAGCCAATGCAATAGCCTCTCAGCTTAGGCTTTGTTTGGCCAATTGTCCTTTGGATCTCTCTCTGGAGATGGTTTTCAGTACGTATAAAAAAGAATACAAAAAATAAATGTTCTTAGCTCTCCTGTTAGCCAATTCAGATTGACTTGTATGTTTCTATATAAGCTTAGGATTTCAAGTTCTTCACGTGGGGGAATGATCTCCTTAATCCTTTCCCCACCACCTTGGCAAGCCTCTATATAAATTAAAGGTGTGTGTCAACTTCTGTATGTGGAGGAATGCTTTGCCTATTTCTTTTCCGCCAGCTTCACCAATTTCTCCTTATTAGGTTTATAACTTGAACAAGTGGAATGAATGGAGTGTCGCTTGTTTCTCGAGGGTTCTCCAGGTACCTCTGGCTTTCAAGTTTCCTCAGCCCAGTGGACTAACTTTGCTGAAAATGTTGAGGGGGGGGGACAATACATCTGAAGAAAAGGTGCCCCACCCAAATGAATGGGGACAAAATGGTGTGCCATGAAAGTTGGAGGGGGGGGACAAACAGCCCCGTCCCCCCCTAAAATTTCCCCCATGCCTCAGCCTCTCTGTTTGTATCAGTGTTTCTTGCCACCATTCAGCGCTCTGGTTTCTAGGACCCCTGTAACCCTCCTTGTCAGTTTCTTTCTCTCTGTTTGGATCTGCTTGCCGACACTGGTACCTTCTCTACCTTCAGGCGTGCTCCAGCGGGGTGGCGTCCAAAGGCGTTTCGCCATTCTGTGTCCATTGGACAATCCGCTGACGCTCAGGGTGCAGCGTGATTTACTAATACACCTAAGGGGTTACTTGCAGAGCAGACCAACAGGATTCGTACACAAAGACAGTGGAGGCCATAGAAGTGGAGCTTCTTCGCACTGGCAAGTGTGGTTGTAGGCTAGCCCCGTTACTGTCTGTGTTTGAGCACACAGAAGTGGATGGAATGACAAAAAAAATCTATTTGAAACCCGTACCTTTGCTCTACTAATGAGGAGGTCTTGTCATACATTATGCAAGCCCCCAAATATGTTAAGAGACTGCCCTAAAAAAATACACAACATAAGCACTGCATACCCCCTAATAGACATACTAACATTTAGCACAATCTTTATGTCAATGAAAGACTCTAATAAGCAGCAGGGAGCTGCATGAAAACATAACGTCTGAGCATCGTTTAGATTGGGGGTATTGGCAGGCACCAGCTGAATAATAGCCTTAGAGGTACCGCCCCTTTATTAGTATTCTTACTGGTTTTGTGATTCTGGCACTTGCACAAGCAGTGCTCCGCTATCACATGGTGTGTTCATCCAAACACAGCAACGTCTTGGCGGCCATTTTGAATTATGTTTTCTTTGGTTTTCCTCCAGGTCTCTGCCGCTCACCCCTCTCTGGTAGCCTCAGCTTCCTAGGAACTTGCTCCTTTATCAGCTTGGCACCTTGGGCATGCACACCACCATTGCATGCTACAACAGTGTCACTCAGCATCCACAATCACTCCAGGTGCAAAATTGAGTACATCTTGAAGGGTTTTGTTTCCCGCAACGTTGCCATTACGGGCAATTTTTATGCGAAACATACCCAGCATAATAGATGGGGGTCACTTATCCCGGAGTCCTTGTGTGTTTGAAGAGAAGTCCAGTTGCCTGTTTGCTTGTTTTCCTTTTGTTGGTTTTCAGTCTGGATTTGTCATTGCTTTCGGTGGTGTGTTGACTTCCCAAAACAGTGGGTTTGCTGGTCAGTTGGGCAAGTGCCTTGGGCGTCATTGCCTTGTAGGTGGTCCATGCTGGATTAAAAGATCCTAAAATGTCTTCAAAATGCAATGATGTCATTGAGTTCACAGGATAACTATTTAAATTAAACATTACAGCAATCAGCCACAAGGTGACCCATTCCAGGCACTTGGGCCCCAGTATCAAATCCTCTTTTTTGACCAATTTTGAGATTTAGAATGTAATAGACTGTTCTCATGCCATCCACGAGGGCAGTGCTTCAGATAAGATTTGGAAGTGGGAGTATTTTACTCCCTATTCTTTAAAGTTGAGAGCAAAATGATTTTTTAGGGAGTAAAAATCTATGTTCAATTTCCAATGGGAGTATTAGAAAAGCTAGTAAAAATATGTTTTAACTGGGAAACGGAAATGTTTTTGTAATAATTATTTATTTGCACCTAGTTATTAACACACATTAAAAAATACATGTTTACTTCATACAATCCTGCAGTATTAATAGTAGTTTCTTCCTGTGGTACTACCTGCACTACTGGTCCAAAAATATCCATGGGCCTACGTGTCTGTTTCCTATTTTTTGTTGGGAGTATTTTTACTTCCTGTTTTTTAATTTTTGGGGGGTTATCTGTAGGGCTACGCGAGGGGGTGCCTGCCATTTGTCTTTCTCGTCCCAGGAGGATTGGTGGTACTGGAGCCCAAATGGCTCCAAAACTACAAGCAGTTGATTGGCCTACAGCTGCCTGGCTGATGCCAGGATGGCGGCACTCCATTGCTGCTGCTTTTGGTGTCTCAGAGTGTTCTTGCAAATATTTTTCTTTACCCGCTGCTTCGGGTATATTCAGATAAATGTCCTTCCTTTATATGTGACACACATTTATAGGTGTCTTTTCAACTGCACCCACTCAGTGGTTATCTGAGCACCCTCCGAGTGAAGAAAATTGCACTTACCCTGCAGAAGACTGGGCCACAAATGTAAGGCTTTCAGTTGAAACATGTCGGTGTTAGAGGTTCAAAGGCCTTGAAAATTATAGCTGACTTTAGGGTTATTTAGACTCCAATAAAGAGTTCTAGAAAACAGGAATGATCCATCTACTCTTGTGACATTAGCCCTTACATTAAAGGTAACCTTGAACTAAACAGTGAATCTCTATGTATTGGTTATATAGTTTTCGGATATTGGGTGTCTTTGTAAAGGATATTTGTGGAGTGTGACTGAGATATGACTGATGATGAATGAGGGAAGATATTGTTGCAAAGATAACACGAGGCTTCCTTCTGTATGAAAAGCCTGGTGTGGAATTGGGCAGCGTTCTGCAGCCTGTGGCTATCCTGATGCTTTGGACCACAACTCCCATACGTCCTATCCAGCATAGTCCATGAGGATGGATCATGGGAGTCCGAGTTCAAACCATTAGGAGTGCCGCAGGTGTCAGACCACTGCAATAAGGAAATCCAATGTCTGGCCTTGCCAGGCCTGGGCTAAGACTAGGTTCCATCTAAACCCCATATACCGCAAACCTTTCACCTACCCAGATCCTGATGCTGCCACGGAGAGCCCACAGTCCTCCACGCAGCCACCCCCTTCAGTTGTGTCAACACATCCATCACAGAAACGTGCACACCACCCATCACCCATATCTATCACGCTCTTGCTAATCAACACAAGAGGAGCAATCGCCTTTTCTGCAGATATCGAAAGCCTGGAACACAAGCAGTCATTTGGATTTGTGCCGTACTCAACCTTTCGTCCTCCGGAGGGCCACACATATACCATTCAATGGGGAAATGTTATGAAATGGTGGTACCTCCAAAAGGTCACCCTGTGCTGGGGAACGTGAGACTCAGCCTTTTCTCTTCGTCCAGGTGATAACAGAAGTAGCACATAGATAGGTCATTTGAAATGGGCTGACATCATGACAGTCCAGCACCTTGCATAGGCTGGCAGGTCTGGGGTAGGTCCATCACATGTCGGCTGCCCCTCACTCCATTGTGAAGGTGAATAAACGAGTGCCACTGAGGTGGGTAATAGAGAATGGGAAAAGACGTATGGAATGTGTATTCCTTTTCACCAATCCCTTTATGCTTAGGTGATTTAAAAGTTCCAAATAGTGCTACCAGTCAAACTGCCCCTGATCTGTTTGCAGTGTGTGCAAACGAGTATAGAATTAGCCGCCCAGATCTCTGCCCGCCAGCTGGGACATGTACAAATTGAGGGAGGCCTCCTTTGAACATTTCTTATAATTACTATAATTATTCCAAATTCTCCTTGCACAAAAGTCCTCATCATCTTGGCACTTCTGTTGAGCAATGTGTGCACATGGGCATTCACGGCCCAAATGTTCAATGCCTGCACCCTTGTTTGCAGTAAATGCATTCCCTGTTTGCCTTCCAGGTGTTATGTCATGATACAGCGCACCGCTGCCATTTGCATGGTCTCCAGGCGCTCACGTGGCTCTGTGGGTTGGGTTGGCTAGTGGGGCAGAGAGGGTAGAATAGATCTTGCTTGGGCAGATTAATCTCTTATACGCACAGTCAACGCGATCTGATGGCAATTGAAGGCTCATCGGAAACTTGAGGCGATAATGTGGTATGTACAATCTAGTCAGTGGCCTTAATGCAGGTGTCATTTCGCTCATGGTTCCCGCTGTTCTATATGGACTGGAGGCCTGTAAGAGAAGAGATGGCCAGACTGTCTTGAAGGCACTGGTTTGTGCCCTACTCTGGGGGCATCCATTGGGTTTCCAGTCAATGGCATCGGTCTTGAGTTGGGTTTAACATCCTTGAATACTGGGCTGGACATCGAGCAAGGGAGCCAATGACCTAAAATGATTAAGCTACAGAATACACCTATCCTCTCCCTGTTGAGAGAGGAATTGAGCGTTAGTCACTGTGAACAATTGGATTGGCTTGACAATGCATGTACCAACTTTGCTGCGAGAATAGATTGAAAGGTAGATGTATCTTTGGGTACACAAACGCTGGTTTCCCAGAAGGCACAGCTCTGGGATTTCCACGCCAACTTGGAACATAGTATTTAAGTACTCGTCGTCCCAAGAGATGGTCCGGCAAACATACATTTTGGGTAAACCCCAGCCTTATTTGCTAAAGTGCCCTAGTCCTCACCTAAAAAGATTTTTTCCATGCAGGTTAGGATTAACCAAATCCCCTGTTATGCACTGGACGCTGCTCGGCGGACAATTCAGAGAGTAAAGCGAACATGTTGCCTTTTATTCAACCCTTGTGAAGTCGAGACACTTGGGCATGCTCTTACCATATGTCTGTAAATAAGAGCGGGACGGCTAGGTTTGCTAGGCAGCCTTCTACATGACTGCAGCATAATAGCGAATCCCTCCGTAATAGCGAATCCCTCCGTAATAGCGAATCCCTCCGTAATAGCGAATCCCTCCATAATAGCGAATCCCTCCGTAATAGCGAATCCCTCCGTAATAGCGAATCCCTCCGTAATAGCGAATCCCTCCATAATAGCGAATCCCTCCATAATAGCGAATCCCTCCATAATAGCGAATCCCTCCTTTTGGGGCAGGTGTACGCTGGGGAATACCCCTGCCTTAACCATAGCACTTATGCATTTGTGGAAGGCTGTGTTGACAAAGCATGAAACTAGATATTAGTCACAGGACTCTGTATCTATAACATCAGAAGTGTTTTGCCTCATTTGTATTAGTTGTTTAATGCATGGGTTCTTTTCTTGTTGTACTCTTTTAACTTCGATGTGGTGATTTTTGGTGTGAAAAGCTAATATGCCAAATAAAAAAATAAAATAACAAAGTTGTGATCATGTGTTGAGGCCTGAAGCACCATCAGGCGCGGGCTCCTGTGCATGTGCGCTTTCTGGGGGTGCTTTGTTTTGTGCACTGGGCTCGTTGTGTCCGGATGGGCGGCGTCCCGTGTCTTGAGTTGCTCGGTGTCGTTGTTTTTTGGTTTTGTCGTTTGGTTAGATACTGATGTGCGGATTGAGTGTTTTGGCGGGTTGTCACACTAGCCCTCTGGGCATGTGTGGTGGATGTGAAGTTGTTGGGGTGTGGGAGAGAGAGGAGCGGGGTGGCTAGTGGATTTCGGGTGGTCTCTGGGTTTTGTGTGGCTGTGTTATGGTTCCTTTAACCTCTTCTTCACCAGCACAGCCACAAGCAGTAATCCACGAGCAAGTCTAGTTTGACCATTTATTGACTTCTTTTGCAGCATTTCTAAACAGATAAAGAAGATACTGCAGTCCTCTTTGGACTAACCTGATTGGCTGCGTCCTTGTATCTCCCGCCTAAGCCTTGGTGATGTGCAAGCTCCTGATTGCACCCTCACACGCCACAAAACCTTGTACCTAACCCCACCACCATTTGTGCAGTTTTGTCACTCGACCCCAATTTGACTTAATAACTAACAAATATGCAAAAAAAAGACTATCTTATGCAAAGAACTAATCATTTTCTTCAACCAATCAAATTTAAGAAAATGAGTATCGTAGGTTTCGTCACACAGGTCACTACCCTTTTGGACAACCTTCGACTACGCCTAAAAGTACCGCATACCACCCATTTAGAAAAGTGCTGAAAACGACGTATCTCTTTTCACTGTTCCCTTACTTGGCGCACATCTGATGTCCAGCCCTTGCACCGAAGGGCCACCCGTGCAATAAAAGACTATTCGTTATAACAGCTAATGTATGCCGTCACGTGAAAGTAATATGTCCATTCTATTACACCCCTTAGTGAAATAAAAGCAATGATCACTGGAGGGCCCTTGAATAAGGCAATGTTGTTAGAGTGCTTAGAAGCAAGAGGAAGCCATCATTCTTAAGTGTATCTATAAACTGGACTGATGGTAGCAGCTGGCCGTCCCGGCTGGGACAGACAGCCCAAGGCTGATTGCCCAGCCACAAGCCCTCTCCCTCAGCTTTCGCAACTCAGCAAATGCTGGAAGCATTTCAGCCAGCTACTGAACTCCTGTCACAATTATAATAGTCCCCACAGTTCTGCTCTAGTCGCGCTCCTCCAGAAAGTCACAGGTCGCCCCAATCATGTATGCATCGGCCCCAAACCTACCTCAGGTGACCTGAAGGCCAGGTGACAACCAACCTTTCTCAGGGATTTAAGGGAAATTCTATGGTGGTCACTAATATGCCCCTTGCCTTAAGGGTCATCCCGAGACCATCAGTGTAATGAGTGGAGTCCTTGTTGGTCACTATGGACAATGTTTCTATGAGAGCGAGAGAGAGACAGGGAGAGAAGGAAAGAAAGAGAGAGGGAGGGAAGAGAGAAAAAGAGAGGAAGAAAGGAAGAGAGGTCGAGGAATGAGAGAGTGAAAGAGAGGAAGAGAGAGAAAGGGAGGGAAGAGAGAAAGAGAGAAGAAGAAAAGAATAGAGTAAGAGAGATCGACGGATGATGAGAGGAAGAGAGAAATTGAGAGACGGGGAGGGAGAGGAAGAGACAAAGAGAGAGGGAGAGAGAGGAAAGAGAAAGAGAGGGCGTAGAGAGAGAGGGAGGGAGAGTGGAACAGAGCGAAGGAGAGAGAGAGAGAGAGAGAGGGAGGGAGAGGGATAGAGAGGAAGAGGGAGAGAGAGGAAGAGAGATAGAGAAAGAAAGAAAGGGGGAGAGAGGGAGGGAGAGAGAGGAAGAGAGGAAGAGAGAGAGAAAGAAGGGGGAGAGAGAGAGAGAGAGAGAGAGAGAGAGAGAGAGAGAGAGAGAGAGAGAGAGAGAGAGAAAGAGAGTAAACGGAGTTGTCTGCAGAGGGCCAGTGGCAGCAATGTGTAGGGTGAAGGTCGTGTTGTGGGTGCAGGCAGCAGACTGCGCCCCCTATGATACAGGCCTGCAGAATATCGACTGCAAGTCCTCCATATTGTCCCCCTCCTGACTGCTACTTACCCTTACCCCATACACAATTCCCCGACTGCCCCTTATTTTCGATTTACAAATATTGTTACTGGAAACCATGTATATTGTACCTTAAAATGCAAAGGGGGACATTTTGTTGGAATAATGCCTGCATGCCCATGCCCGTGCCTTGCCATGCCAAGCTGTGCCGTTTAATGTGTAGGTGTGCACTCTGTGCCTGTCCTGCCATGCCATCATGCCATCCTATCTGCAGCTTCTTGATTGTTTACGCCCCACTCGGCATTCTCTTTCCACCTTAAGCACACATTGGCTGCCCTATTGCCCACTACCGGCAAACACCAGCTGGTGCCCCCTCCCCTGCACACACGCACACCAAACTAACTCTACACATCTGTGCACAGCCTGTCACACTCATCCCTCCAGTATTCTCAACTCACCCCTCATTGGTGGCACAAAAAGCAGCTCCTTCACCCGGGGCTCCTTTCTGTGTACCTATGCCCAGATACTCTCATTACCACTCCCCCAGAAACATACCAGCGCTCAGAGCCGAGTTCCCTCCCTACTGCTCGCAGTAACACAGCAACAAAGCAAGCTTGCACTGCTCCCCCTGCTAACCAAACACGACCCACTTTCCTGCAGATCCCACAGTGCCAAGAAGCCATAGAAATGGCAGCGGTGCCCTGTGTATTACCCAATATGTACGCCATTTGTATAGCACCTTAATCTCATTGGTATGGCCTCAAAGCGCTCTGGGTGAACGCTCTCTGGGGACCGCAGTCCAGGGTTTGGGGAAATTGCTCAGCGACCTTTAGAATGCCTGTGTGCATAGCATATAATAGCATAGCAGGGCATAAGGAAGTGTGTGGCAGTGCACGTGGAGCGCTCTTCAGAGGGCGCAGCCTGCACAGGAAGCGCCCATTTGTAAAATGAAGGAGTGACTGAAGCCTGCACTGAAGTGATCAGGACTTGCTTTTGCAGTGTAGAGCTTCTCAGAGGCAGGAACCATTGGCGCCGTATGCATAGGATGTATAAAGCCGGACCCAGCTGGGAAGCAGGGCGGGCAGCTGAGTGCATGAGGTCTAAAGCCCCGGCAAAGCGGATCGTGTTGCCCTTTGTGTAGGCATGGGATAGGCTTCTGCCAGACACTCAGAGGCGTAGCCAGGACTGTCTAGCGAGTGGGGCATGAATCTAAAGTGGTTGGGCCCATCACACTGACAAAAATATCTGTAAATGCCCACACATCATTGCTGAGTGGGCATTTACAGAGTTTGGGTGGGTCTTGCCCGCTCAGGCCCTACCCTGTCTACGCCTCTGCAGACACTGCCATAACGGTTCTGCCTGGCCACAAGATGGCAACCGCAGGCACATGGTGTGAGTACCCGGGTCGATTGGTGGCCAATCCTGGTAAATGTCTTTTTAGGAGGGCCTTTGGGTCATCTACTGGAAACAGTGGGTTTCATTTTGAAATGTCTATTTAATGCCTATAAAAAAGCCCAGACTGTTGGCTGTGCCATTGCTTGTTTTTAAGAGGAATTAATTAAATGCAGGGAACAGGTTTGAGGTCCTACACAGTGCTTACATATCAAGTGGCTGAAGGCGCACTTGGTTTCGCCAGTTTTATTGCACGAGGAGATGATTTACAGCTGCAGTTATGCCACTTCGCTTCAGAAGCCTGTTCTGACATAACAGTGGCAGCCCTGTAAAAGCATATAGTTTGATGTTACTGTGTGAAAGAGCTAGTTCAGAGAGATTTCAGAAGGGTGAGTTTTGGGTAGAGAGGGGTGGGCAGCGGGTTGGATCAGCTGGTCCTGGGCAGTCACTGGGGGGGTTAAAAAGCCAAACATCACCCACAGCCTGTGCGTCCCCCTTGGCATCCCGTATTCCTCTTATTTGTACTACTGCGACAATAGTTTCGGTTTTATAGGTAGCAAGAAGCCAAAACTAAAAAGGTGCATTTCATTCTTAGTTTGAGTTTTTATGTACAAGATACCCCAGGTATTTGTCCTGGCCAACACCTATGTTCTACAGTTGGCTATTAGTCCACTCTCTCGCTGGGCTGAAAATCCTTTGGTCAAATTAGTGAGATATTCTGGCCAGCTCGTGCAGTAGATTATGATTCATTAGGATAGGCCATAGGCTATTGTTTTTTTGCAACAAGGTCAATCCAAACATGGTTGCATTAAAGGGATAGTTGTGAGAATGAGAATGTGTGGTTTTCTGTGTTGGACAGTGATTTATTGATATTTCTCAGTACCCTTCTGTCAAATCCAGAGTGCCATTGGCCCTCATTATGAGGTTGCTGGTAGGCCACCGGTAGTAGCGGCTGCCACAGCAACCTCAGCTTATCGTTTCCACCACCCAATATCCTGGGATATTACGGGCGACGGCAGAACCGTAAATTCTCCTTCCCGTGGGAACACAGAAGCACTGACACCGTTGTTTCAGCGATTTATCTGCCGATGGGGCCTGAACTAGCAGCAGGTATGTGGCAGCTTTGGAATTGCGAGGTGGCATTTATTTTCTAAAAATCAATACAAATGCAGATCCTCCCATCAGGTTTTGATCCAAAGACAATTGGAGTGCTCCATTCACTGGAGATTCTTCAGTGATATTGCCCCCTTCATCTTAACCGTGCTTGCTCTGATTTTCAGTAGGCGGTCTAGTCTTCCAGGCGGGTTTTGCGACACACGCCCGACTGCTCTCCAGTCGCAGAAGCAGTGATGTCTAGACAGCCGTTGCAGTAATTCCTGGGTTTCCTTTTCAGTCGGATCTGGAGATGAGATTAAAAAAAGATTATTGGAGCTTTGGAGAGAATAGGTTTACTCGTTTTCCAGGATGCCACACTGATAAAATCTGGGTCTTTAATTCCGTCGTATTATTCCAGTTTTCTAAATGTTATAGTTCATAGTAGCTGTTCTGTCTTGTGCGATGGGTTAGCCTGCTGAGGACTCCACTGTCACCAGTTGCGGGTCCCATAGGTGCTTCTTGTATGGCAAAGGGGGCCAGTAAGAAAGCCTCATTCCATCCAGTCGGGTTTTCGTTATTTTCCAGCTTGCCCATTGGTTTGCCGAGAAACACTGACCTATGGAGAGCATTGATTGCCATGAGGTTTTCTATCAGTCTCATCCACACTGAAACAAAAGATGCCCACTGATAAGTAAGGGCTTGCCTGGGACACCCCCCTCCTGCAAACCCTAATGTTGGGGTGTTCTGTTGTGGACAACTATGGATTCAAGTAAGGGAAGTTTACCAAAGATGTACTTGTTCCTCTTTTAGATGGTTCAAAAAGAGACACACAATTTCAGAGGCCATTCCCACAAAATGCTTGCATTTTCCTGGCAGTCACTTTAGATGTGCGTGGGCCGAGCCAGAGCGTGGCTGAAAGAGCAGGCAGGTTTCATAATACCTTAGCTCCTCTTTTTTTGGGTGATCTAACACTCTATTCCATCCTTACCTTAACCAAATCCCCAGGATGCAGGATCTGCTGTCTCTGTTTGAGGGACTCCAAACCCTCAACTGATGGCAGTGTTCTGTAGGCTGGCCATCCACCCACAAAAGTGAGTGGACCATGAGAATGAAGAGGTCGTGGTCTCTGGGGCGAGGGGGGGGTAATGCTCCCCAGAGCTTAGGGCTATTAGCAGACACCATTATTGAAGCTAGGGATCTATGTCCAGTGCCGCCGTCAGGGCCTTTCATGCTTTTCAGTCGAAATGGGCCCCCACAGCTAAGTGATCCCCTGGGTTTTTAGCTCCCCTGCTAGTTGCCTTTCTTTGTTCGGCTTTGTAGTAGACGAAAGAAAAAATGTAGTGCGCCGATTATGCACCAAACGCGCCCGCGCACCCTCGCCCCCCACCCACCTTGGCTTTTCCTAGGATTCTGTCATAGAGTGAAGGCAGAAGCAAGCAACATTCTTAGCAGCATGTTGCTCGAGGGGCCACTAATCCAGGAAAGCACATGATAAACATGTAAAGTATGAGAAACAAAAAAGATCATTATGATCAGATAAGTGCACTGGGGATGCCGCGTGTATATAGGGCTTTCCCCAGTGCTATGCAGGCGGGTTTGTGTGGGTGCAGGCAAGGGGGAGAGGGCCCAGGCATCGTATTAGAATGCGCCCCTGGGCTTCTTCTGCTAGCCCTCCCTTTGGCATTGGCTGCCCCCAGGTACAGGGGACCGGCTGTGCATCCCATGCTTGGGCTCCGGTCCCCCAAGGGCGTTAAACCTACAGCGCGTTGGGACCATGCCAATGGTGGAAGGCGCTATACAAATGTTGAGGAGAAGACACTCTGCCAAGGGGGAAGAGAGGTCCTGTTCTGCTGAATTTGGAGAAGGACTACAGAGGTTGCCAACATGCCACACGGAGGCCAATGGAAGGTGGCAAGGCATGATAGGGGCACACAAATATAGCTTCCTTTGCCTCAGTGGTAGAAGGCGGATGCCATGATGGTCAGGGGCTGGACTTTCCCCTGCACTGATAGGCCAGTGAATGCCATTCCTCTCGTCTCCCCCCGGCCCAAAAGGAGAAACCATGCAGTGTTTGTAGAGCGTGTTAATGACATGGTGTGCTGCTAGAAAAGGCAACACAAGCAATTGTACCACCAGTAGTATCGGTTGGTATGGTACCCAGGCTAAACAACAAAAATGCACCTCCACGTATGCGTTGCACACGCCTATGCTGCAAACCCCACACCCTGTGCTCAGACACTCCCCAGCAGCATGCCCCGCAGCAGGATAGCCGACCTTCAC
This sequence comes from Ambystoma mexicanum, assembly GCF_040938575.1. Classification (NCBI taxonomy): domain Eukaryota; kingdom Metazoa; phylum Chordata; class Amphibia; order Caudata; family Ambystomatidae; genus Ambystoma; species Ambystoma mexicanum. Next base: position 701,497,382 of record NC_090938.1, on the reverse strand, counting down.
AGAGACCTGGACAATGAGATGTTGGACGAACATCTAGCTAAGCTGAGTAAGAACTTCTGCCAAGGGCTGGATCAGAACCCGAAACCTCTGATCAGAAGACTCACTGCCACCACTGCAAACCCCTTCAACTGCTACCCGAGGCCCTTCCCGGCAAAGTCCCTGTGAAACCAGCCCTACTGGGACAAGTCCACACAGACTATGAAGAATCCTAACCCACAACTACATACTCAACCCGAGAAGATGGAGTAATGAGGCTCAAGCTTCGGTATCCAACAATCACTGCTGATGGATAAAAACCTATCAGCAAGAAGAAGAAGAAGCACCCCACAGCAGTGTGAACGTCACACACAAGTCGGAGGACCCGCCCACAGCCATGTGCCCAAAGACCCCCCGCTCACCAAACACTGGCTGCTATCATTCACTCACCCTGCTACTAGGATAAGATGGCAGCACGTGAGTGAAGCTTCCGTGGGTGCGCCCAGGGTGTGTTCACCCTGGAAGAGCACCCCACACAATGATCGGCATTATATATGATCAATTGCTCCCCTCTGTTGGAGCATGTATGTGAAAGGCATTATGGGTCATGCGGGAGGATGGATTGGGGGCTGGGCCAGGTTTATTATTATACATTTAAATTTTTTTTAAAATTCTTAGCGCCTAAATGCCTCTGGGCTCGGTGCGCTTAACAAATGTCTAAATAAATAAATAAATAAATTCAGATGCTAGCCCACCAGGTTTTGGTTGGCGTTGATGCATTCACAGTACATAGGCAGATTTCACAGCCATCTCCCGCACCAAAAGAAAAGACTTTTTCCTGCTACTACATCTGAAAACATCTCAGCAACTCCTGAACTCCTGAGACCCAGCCTGGATACCGAGACCAGAAATGGTAAAGCGTGGCAGAGCCCTGACTCTTACACGCGCCATCACCAACCAGGGGTGGACTGGCCTACAGGGAGCTCTGGAGATTTACTGCTAGGGCAATGCACCCTGGGACTCTTGCGTGTGGTATTTCCAAATGTTCTCATAGGAAAAGGCTTGGGCTTGCTGAAAAAGTGTACAACTGGGCCACTATGAACCTTATTTCCAGGGCCTCTTTTGGTTCCCAGTCGACCCCTGTCATGAGCAAGGAGACAAGAGGCAAAATGTCCGGGAAAAAATCCATCTACACTTCACTTTGAAGTACACAATGAAGATTCCCCCTGCTAACAGTGCAGGGAGCTCTTGATTCTATTAAAGACAAGGAGGCGAGCATTAAGCTTTCTCTTCTCTTTAATTTACTCTCCAGCGGTTTCAACAAATAAATAACATTTTGTGAAAATAACACTTTTTTTTTTTTAAACTTCAAGTCCCATCAATACCTGTAGTTTCAGTCTCTAGTCTCTGTGCCTTAGTCCTTCCTGTTCCTGTGTTCCTCCTCTTCTTTGACTGCTTTAAACTGCAATCTTCTGTAACATTAACATGCCCATGGGCCCAACAACTTTGCATTTCAGCGGAATCGATCTCTTGCTTCAGAACTTGCAATTCGATCTGATTAATCCAAAATTTTTCTCGAATAGGGTTCAGCCGTTCTTTTGGTCATCACCTAATGTCAGAAAAATAACAATAGAGATATGTTAGGGCTGGGAATACACACCCTATTCTGGGAGGAAATGTCATCATGGTTACTTGTAATACATACTTCGTTCATTCCATTATCTTTTCCCATTTCTTGTGCATCTGGGTCGGGAATTTAATGCTCGGCTCCTTGTCTTTAATAGAATCAAGAGCTCCCTGCGCTATGAGCAGGGGGAATCTTCATTCTATGTCAAGACGGAGGCGAGCATTGAGCTTGCTCAAAGCTTCTTGCAACTGCTCCTGCTATCGTGTTGATTGGCCTATAATAAAACGTCCTAAACGTTTTATCACTAGCCCAATCTGCTGCTTTCATGATGTCCTGGAAGGCTGTGCCTTGCCCCAGTGCCTTTGAGGCCATCGCTCCTCTGACTGAATGCGCTCCAAATTTAGACAAGTGAATGCCCGCTAGGCCCATGATTTCTCTGACCCATCTTGCTGTAGTGGCTGATGCTACGGCTTTGTGTGGTTTCCTGCGCGCTATAAGGAGTTGGGTTGTCCCTACTGGTCTCATTTCTGCTGTTCTACTTTCGTACTCTTTTATACATGTAGCTACGCACCATTTCGGATAGTCTTGCATGTATGGGTATGTGATTGTAGATGAGTCTGTTTTAGTTCTTTTGGCCAGGTTAAAAGTTACTCCTTCTGGCCCATATGCCTTTCTATATACCTCCAGTGCCTTAACGTCTGCCACTCTCCTGCATGATACCATGGACATTAACATGGCTAGTTTCCCTGACAGTTGTTCTTGCGACAGGTTACTGTTACTAGGCCAGTCTGCCAGAAGTTTCAGCACTACCGATACGTCCCATAGTACTTCGTACTTCGGCTGTGGTGGTTTTCTAAATCTTATTCCTTTTAGGAGTCTAATCACTGCCATGTTCTCCCCCACTGGTATTCCACCTAGTGGTAGATGGCCTGCTGAAATCGCAGACCTGTAGACACCTATGGTTCTATAGGCTTTGCCATCTTGCAGATGCTCTGCTAGAAAGTTCAGTACTTCGACTAAAGGGGCAGAAACGGGATGAATATCTCTCCTTCTGCACCATGACGACCACTTTTTCCAAGCTGCGCCGTAGCTCCTTCTGGCTGAAGGTGCCCATGACTCGGCGATGAGACTTGCAGCCTGCGCCGAAATGCCCGGGAGGTTCCAGCGTCTCCTGCTATCCTGCACGCCATCAACAGCAGTGTCCCCTTCACTCTCAGAGGGTGAAATGACCCAACTGGGTCCGTGAGCAAGCTCGCTCCTTGGGGTAGCGTTCTTGGATAATCTACTAGCATTTCCATAAGTGCTGGAGACCATACTTGTGATTTCCATATTGGAACTATTAATATCAGATTTGCTGCTTCCCTGCAAGCTTTCGCCAGACTCTGCTCAACATTAGGAAAGGCGGGAAGGCGTACAGTATCTGTTCTCTCTAGTCCTGCAGAAAAGCATCCACTCCAGCTGCTGCTGGGTCTAACCTCCAGCTGAAGAACCTCTCTTTCTGTGCGTTCAGTCTGGATGCAAACAGATCTGTATGAATCGGTCCCCAACGTTCTTCCAGCTGTCGGAAAACCTCTCGATCCAGCCTCCAATCGCTGGAGTCTGTGAGGTACCTGGAGTTCCAGTCTGCTATCACGTTCTGTGATCCTAGCAGGTATTCTGCTACTACCGAGATCCATGATTCCAGGCAGGAGTGCCAGAAATCTTTGGCTATCTCTGCCAGGAGTTTGGATCTCGTCCCTCCTAGGTGGTTGATGTATTTTACTGCTGAAATGTTGTCCATTTTCAAAAGAATACAGGAGTTCACTTTCCCTTTCGTAAAGCCTTGATCGCAAATGATCCGGCTAGTAGTTCTAGACAGTTGATGTGAAGTTTGAGTTCTTCCGAACTCCACTTCCCTCCTGTCTGTAGGTCTCCGCAACGGGCTCCCCAGCCTGCCCTGCTGGCGTCCGATTCTATAATCAGGTCTGGGTGATCGCCGAAAATGGCTCTCCCGTTCCATGCTTCCATGTTTGCTAGCCACCACTCTAGTTCTGTTCTGGACTCCTGGTCTATGTGGACTAGCTGCTGATATTGCAGACCCTGTTGAAGGTGTCTTATCTTTAGTCTTTGCAGGGCTCGATAATGTAGTGGCCCTGGGAAGATTGCTTGTATTGAGGCTGCAAGGAGGCCCACTACTCGTGCTATCGTGTGTAGTGATGTGATTGATTTGCTGAGACATGTTCTTATTTCCCTTTTTATGTCTCTTATTTTCGTGTTTGGAAGTTCTAGTGTTGCTGACCTGATATCTATGATGAAGCCTAGGAATTCTAGCCTCTTGGTTGGTTTCATTTCTGATTTCTCCTGGTTCACTAGGAATCCCAGTGACGTCAAGAGATTCACTACCCAGTTGGACTGGTAGAGGAGCGTCTGCCTGCAGCTGGCCATCAGAAGGATATCGTCTAGGTATATAATCATACGAATCCCCTTCTCCCTGATCGCTGCTGCTACTGGTTTCATGACTTTGTGAAAGCCCATGGTGCTGATGCCAGGCCAAACGCATTGCGGCAAATTGCCATAATTGCTCGCCCCAGTTGAATGCTAGGAATGGTCAGAAATCTCTTTGAACCGGTATTGTCAAGTGAGCGTCTTTGAGGTCTATCCTCACTAACCAATCGTCTTGCCTGAGTGTATCTCTGAGATGGTGGGTTCCTTCCATTTTGAAATGGTTGTACGCTACCCATCTGTTCTTGTCCTTCAAGTTTATTACGGGTCTCACTTTGTCCTTTCGGTGGACTAAGAACATGTTGCTCACAAATTTGGGATGAGTCTCGCAAGGCTCTATCGCCTGTTTCTCTGCTAACTTCTGTAGCTCTGCATGTAATAGCTCTATCTCTATTCGTGTCTTGGCTAGAGGACGGGGTACTCGACCTTGAGTGGGAGTCTCTATAAAATCTATGTGCATGTCTTTTACTGTCTGTAAAACTCAGGTGTCGCTGGAAAGCGAATGCCAGTTCTCCCAGAATACCGCTGCTCTCCCCGAACTGGTGGGTAAGTTGCAACTCTCACCTGTGGGGAAGTTGTGTCCTCTCCCTTGTCCTCTGCTACGTCTTCCACTCGGGAAGCGACCTCTTGGTGGGAAGAATGCGTCTGGCTGCCTGTTCTCCCAGTAATTACTCCTGTTTCCTTGAGGCCTCCTGTATGCTTGGTAGCGACCGGCCGCTCGGCCTCTAAACCGACCGGTCCCTCCAAAAACTCTCCCGGGGAAAATCTTTTTCATGGACGCTTGAGCCTTTTCTAGGGAGGTGTATGTTCCCACAAACCTCCCCATTTCTTTGCCGAAGGTTTCACCGAATAGAATACCTTGTGCGGCTTCGCCTGCCTCGTAGGATGACAAGTCTCCTAATTTCTGGTCTATCTTCAGTAGAAGTCCTTTCCTGCGTTCAGATGAAATTGCGCAGTTCGCATTGCCTAAAAGGCATACTGCCCTTTGAGCCCAGTTTGCTAGGACTCCTGGGTCCACTTCTTCCCCCGTGTCCTTCGCTCTTTCGGCCAGATCCATAATCTTCGCCAATGGTCCTGCGATGTCAAGCAGTTTCTCCAGAAAACTTTTCCAAGAGCGATCTATGCCTTTCCTTGAATCTTTGTTAGATTTCGAGACAAATGATAACATTTTCGGGTCAATCTCCGGAGCCTCTGCTACCTTGCCTGGTAACTCCGGTTTCGGACATTCTGCTCTCATCCTCTGCCTGACTTCTTTCTCTAAAGCTTTTCGCAATCTCTGCGTCATGTATCTCGCCACTCTTGGCGATGGAACCCATTCGGACGATCTTGGGTTCCTGGTATCTTCAGGATTAAACATATCGGAGGTCTCTTCCTCCTCTAAGTTGGTGAGCTTTCTGAGCCTTTGCCTCGGCGGTGGTTGGCTGCTCTCGTCCCCTTCATTGTCTGTCTCTACTTGTGAGGAGGTAGGGGATTCTGGAATTTCCTCTTCGGGGAAACCTCCTTCTATGTTGCCCATATTATCATCCGCTGGGTAGGGGGCCTCGAGGCTCGGCACCTGCGATTTTCTCATGAACGCTTCTCTTAATTTGCTAAAAGCGTCCAAATCCTCCGGGGCTTCAGTACTTGCCCCCTCAGTCTGGCCCGGGGGGTCAGAAGAGTCTTCGCTCTTCCGGGCCTTGTTACACCCCTTGGGGTCCCTTGCTGCGACCCTAGTGGACGTGCTGTCTTCGGTGCATTTACCTTTTTTGCTCAGGTATAGTTCTATGGTGTGTAACCTGTCTTGAAGGGGTCTCACACCCTGAGCTACTGCCTCTGTGAGCGAGTCTCCCAGCACTTCTTTAAAGCTGTAGACTAAATCTTCTGGATAGACCGCCTCTTGCTCCTCATCAGTCCACTCAAAATTAGACATTATTGTGCTGTTTAGGTGCCTTTCAAATACCTTTCCAGGTGTAAGGGCACGTCCACTGCTCCACTGCTCCACTCTATGAGGCTGCACCTGTCTGCACTATTTCTTGATGTGCAGGTTTCCTCAGGGCTAGACTCTATGCCCTATGCGTGAGAATATACTTGTGTTAGACCAGGTGATATCAATCAAAAGAGCTTATAAACGCTCCGTATCGTACTGCGCGGTGAAAGATCACTTCTAAATCGAAGTTTCTCCGTGAGCCGTGTATTTGACTCCACCGCCCCAAAGTTGGGGGCTCCTAAAGCCGAGTGCTCGCGCTCTTATTGGCTTTTCCAGAGCGTGAGCTTCGCTCCTCCCTTCCAAAGGAGGGGGGAACCCGCTCTTTGTGATCGCTTTCTTCCGTGCGTGCTCGTGCTCCGCACCGCCTCCACGAGGGTGGGGGCTGCTCTCTGTTCGCTAGCGCGAACGGGAAAAAAGGTTTCCTGCTCGCGCTGCTTGCTCCGCCCCTCCAAGGGTCGGGCCGCCTGTTTCGGCCGCGCTGGTGTGCCGGGTAGCGCGGCACGGGGCCGCTGATTCTTCTCAGTTTAACACAATTATATCTCCACCGCATGCTGTGCTGCGCTCTCGCTGGGCCCCACAATGAACCCCATACTACTAGAACCCCGTCATTATCATTAAATGATTTAGAATCCTACTCTATAAACATAAATTCACAGAGCTCAGAAAAAAACGTGTACTTATCTGGAGAGCAGGAAAAGAAGAGGAGGAAAACAGGAACAGGAAGGACTAAGGCACAGAGACTAGAGACTGAAACTACAGGGAATGATGGGACTTGAAGTTTAAAAAATACATTAAAAAAATGTGTTATTTTCACAAAATGTTATTTATTTGTTGAAACTGCTGGAGAGTAGAGTCTTGACATAGAATTGATATGCGTCTGATAAGGTAAGTGTGGTGTGGGCAGGCAGACCCGCCATTACTGTACTCCATTAAAACCCACCACACTTATTACCTATTGTAATATAGCCCATTTGTCTTAGGCTCATTTAGAGTAATTGTGTTAGTCAGCCATATCTCGTACTTATCCTAATTGTGTAAGGTAGCCATATTTTGCATTTAGCCTAATAGTGTAAGGTAGCCTTACCTTGCTTCTAGCCCATTTGTGTTAGTCAGCCATATCTCGCAGTTAGCCGAATTGTATAAGGTAGCCTTACCTTGCTTTTAGCCCATTTGTGTTAGTCAGCCATATCTTGCATCAGCCATATCTTGCAGTTAGTGCAATAGTGCAAGGTACATACATGGAACCCAGGATGCACTGTTGTGTGAACAGCTAACCCAGTTTCTCCACTCGCACGCCGCACCTTCGCAATTTAGCGGAAGGCACTGGCTCACTCCACACACCCTGCACTCACATATAATACAAACACTATTGCACATCACCCCTGCCATAAGAAAGAAGCTACTTTTAACAACAAAAACTCAAACTGTAGCTTCCCACATAACTCTCTACCTCCTTAAACACATTCCGCCCTTTAGTCCATAGTGCACCTCTGCTGCTCCCATACACACTCCATTTAGTGACTAGCAGGGTCTTGGCCACCCTCGCATAACATGAATGGCTGAAATGCACACATGCCTAATAACAGCACCTCCCAAATTCTCCCACATGTTTGGACTCCGGTCCCTCCGAGGGAGTTCAACCAAAAGCGCTTTGGCACCATAATTATGGTGAAAGGCGCTATAACAAATGACAAATGAATGAACATGGGGACTTAGTGGCTCCGCTGAACAAAGATAACCTACAAAAAACAGGGGCCCTTCTGCAACGCATTCATTGTGCAAACTGCAGCCTCGAGCCAGCTCCTTCCCTTCTCCTCCTTAACCGCACCCCATCCCCCACGCAATCCCTCCTTCTCTGGACTCTGCCTCCTTTCTCTGTCTGTTCCCCTCCTGCCTTTCTGTACTATAGCTTCTCAGGCTTGCCTCTCATCCACACCCTTTTCTCCCCTTTTTTTGCACGCTCTTGCATTATGCAGTGTTATCCCCCATGTTCCTCGTCAGATCTGTTTCTTCTTTTCACTCTCCCTTACTTTTTCTTTTGTGTTTAATCCCCTGCTTGCCTTTGCTCGCTCGTCCCCCCTCCTTTCTTTATTAAGTGGCACGTGCTTTGCGCTCCTTTTCTCTCCCACTGTCTCTCGTCAGTTCTGTTTCTTCATTCCATGCCTCTTCCTTTGTATTGTGTATGTAATCCCCTCGTTTCTTCCTCCTCGCTTCCTTTCCCGCTTTCTTTCATCCTCACATTCTTTTAAAACTATTTTCTTCTTTCATTCCTTTTTTGTACTGGTGTCCATGTTCTTTGCCTCTACTTATTCTTTCCATTTTTTTGCCTCTCTTTCTGGCAATGCCCCTCGCCCCTCCCTCGCCTGACCTCCTTTTTTCCCACATGTTGCTATTCTCTTCTATTTTAGTTGGCTTTTGATGTGATTATAACCCCCCTCGCCCCCCGCTGCATTTTAGCGCCCCCCTCAGTCCTGGCAAGTCTCTCCCTGATAGTCACACCTTGTCTAAGGCCAACCCCATCAAGGTTTAGGCCAACTTTGATAATAGGAAGCTTCTATCCAGAGTGGCGACGATGTGCTGCTGATGGGCAGCAGATGGGCTGATGATGCGCCGATGATGATGGGCTGCTGATGATGGGCTGCTGATGATGGGCTGCTGATGAGCTCATGATGCGCCTATGATGCGCCGATGTTGGGCTGCTGATGATGGGCCGATGATGGGCCGCTGATGTGCTGCTGATGGGCTGATGGTGAGCTGATGATGAGCTGATGATGCGCCGATGATGGGCTGCTGGACATTATGGCCACACTTCATCAGTCTTCACCTCAGCATTACCCCCTGGCATAGGTTCACACCTGCCTCTGAAGCGTCTATTCTCCCCTGGAAACGGACCCGGATGTCTGTACATGTAGTAATACTAGAAATACACGTTGTTTTGGACATAGAAGTAGTAGTGCCATTATTTCTAGGAAGAGTAACAGTACTCCTAACAATAGTAATGTGTTTTATATTCCCTTGCTGCTACAATGTGCCTGTTTGATAGTGCCACACATAACAGCATATTGTACCATTACACTCCTGTGTGAATGCCACCAGGAGCGTTCCCTTTCACCCAGGCCTATACAGGAGTGGCAGTGGCAGGGGTTCAGATGGCAGAGGGAGGGTGGGGTCAGAAGGGTGCAAGGGGAACCACCTGTAAAAAAAAAACATTGGCAAAGACAACAGTTTGGCTGTTGTGTAGGTAAGGGAGAGGTATTTGCCAGTCCCTGTCACTCGCAGCCGCGGCCATCGCCGCGACTGGCAATTTCTTCCGCGTTGGAGTTTGAGAGGACGCAGAGGAGGATTATTTTAGTCCTTTTTCTGTGTTCGCTCTGCAGCTCCAAACGCGGGACGCAACGCTGACGGGAGTATTTAAATCCCCGCCTCCCGGCAGGTCGTTGCGTTGCAACCCCCCTCTGTTGTTTACTTTTCTACTCTGGGTCCTTCGCTCTTCCTCTGCACCTCGCTTTGGAATTTCTCAGGGGTTACTCCCCTTGGTTACTTTCTCCGGGGTTCCGGTTTCTCAGAACACCGTACTTTGTTTCCCAGTTCTCTCCGCCGCCTTCCCTGGGCGGCGCTAGCTGTGCCTTTTTCTCCGGCGGTCTCTCGCGCTCTCTCTCTCTCTCTCTCTCTCTCTCTCTCTCTCTCTCTCTCTCTCTCTCTCTCTCCTGTTTTCTCACCTTGCTCTTTTTGGTCCAGTCAGCGTGGGGTTTCCTTCCGTGCTCCTCCGCAGTGCTTTCCTGGAACATTTTCGACCTCCGCTTCAGCCTCCTCAGCTGCTGCCTTCTCAGCCTGCGCTTCAGGCCCGCTGCTATTGTTGGACTTGGACATCTTGTGACCACCCTTCATTTGTTGGAGATCCTTCGCTTCCTTTTCTTTCATCCGCGAAACACTGGCCTTCGCAGACAAGTCTTGGCACCTCTTATCAGGGTTTTTTCCCCTTTGCGGGTTTTTCCCTGCATTTTCTGGCTTGGTCCCGGAAAGGAGGTCACTGTGCCGCTGTTCTCACCCAGCGGCCACAGTGGCTTCTCTCCGTGACAAGCCCACGCACCAGAAAAAGGAGAGAGACTACCTGGCACGTCGAGGACTGCAAGAAACCATTGACTCGGAAAGCTCAGGTGAGGAGAACGTGGGTACAGGGGAAACCCAGCCAAAGGTACTCGTCAAGTCACAGTCCCTGCCGGGATGGCACCAGCTGGCCATAAGATGGCAAAGTTCGAAAATAGTTTGATGACATGGGCATATGATGGCATGCACTGGCAAAACTGTTGACTTTGTCAGTGCATATTTTTAACAGGACTTTAGAAGTGAGGACACACAACTGCTATACATCAAGTAGCTCAAGGCACACTTAGTTTGGACGTTTTTATTACAGCAGTAGTGCTTTTACAACTGCAAATAAGCCATTAACTATCAGAATACTGTTTTGAAATAACAATGGCAGGTACATAAACCACAACATTTGATGTTACTGCTTGATAAAGATGGCTCCAAGAAATATTAATACCAAATACTAACATAGACATACCTTGGACACGAAGGGAATACCATTCTCATGGACAGCCCGCTATGAGAGAAAACAGACTAACACCCGAGCCCTATACCTGACATGTCCCAATTCAGTGGTCAGGCAAGGTCAGGCAATTCATGACCATCACACACACCTGACTTCCATTACACTTCCCCACATGGATAAAAGGCGGAGCACAAGAGCACACTCTGAATGAGGCAAAGCACGCGAGGAAATAGCAGTTTTGAGACAGCAGCTGAGCAAGAGAGGAAAGACGACAAAACCGAAGGGGATCGCATGGAGGGAAATTCCCTTGACCTTTTTCGACAAGGAACCCTTACTTTCCAGAGACCTCGAGAATAGAAAGTGTAAGACCAGGAAACCAGACTGAAGAATACTGCTTTGTGTGTCTGAGATACTCGGGCCCTCCCACGTCAATAATCAAGGTTGTGAGAATCACCAGCTGCCATGGTATCGTCCTTGGCTCCAAGAACAAAGCCGCTACAGTGAAATCAACACAGCCGGTGAGCTCGGGAGACAGATACAAGACTGGTCTGTGTTGAAGCCAAGCTTGCAAGCAGCAACATTGTATGGCGAGCGCTGGAACGAACATTGTTGAAATGCGTGTGATAAGAGATGCAAGTGAAGTTGAACTGCCAATGAGTGATTGAACTTTAAAGCAAGCTACAATACCTATGACAGAGTGGTCCGGCACTGCGTGGGTGCTCAATCGAAGGTCTCTGTGAGGTATCCAGCTGAGAAGTGACAAAAGTAGATACATTTGGTCCAAGCCCGGCAGAGGGAGACCAATTGAAGGAGAACGAATAAATGTGAATAGAAGTGGTCCTGCGACGGGTCAAGCAAAATCCTGCACACAATTGAAAGTCTTCGATTTTGATGAAGTAGAGAACGTTTTGAAAAGTACATGAACTTGGTCCGAGTCTGACAGAGGGAGACCAATTGCAGGTTTGTGTTAAAGTGGATCTGAGCCCGGCAGAGGGGGGCCCAGGGTGAACAGTACATCACCTGAGAAGTTGTATGAGTGAAAGTCCTGAGAGGAAAGGAACTTGAATGTGTTGTGTGGCATCAGGCCCTCTGAAATAAGAGACTTTGAATGGCAGAGACTTTGGCACAGAAAGCCCTGATGTTGAAGTCTTGATCTGCATCCTCGTGCTAGAGAAGCCAGTTAGTGTGCTAAGCTTGATTGTGCCACCTTGTCCTATGCTGAAAACGCGGGGAAGGGAAGCCAATGGCTTGAATATCCTGACAAATCATTTTGTGAACACGTTTCTTTTGCACAGCATTGTTTCCCAGACTATTTGTATTTAGAAGTAAGGATTGACAATAGGTTTATAGTATAGGTCCTTATGTTTTGACAGACTCGACGACGACTGCCTTATTATAATTTGATGGTAATATATTGCTCCCAGATTAGATAGGTGTTTTTCAAACCCAATTTAAGTTCAGTAAACACCCTTGAACAGTGATCACTTGTGTCTATCTTACTGTTTGATACCATGCCTTCCTTACAGCACTCGCCCCCAATGCGGAGTGTCCACCGAAACCCCTTAGCTGGTGAAGGAGGGAGCGCCCAGCATCGGCCCAGCCTCAGCAGTGACCCCCCGGAGAAGATGTAGCCAAGGAAGGACAACCCCCTGCCCAGCAGGGGCCATTCCATGCCCTGGCTGTGAAGGACAGCCCCCGACAACCCCCCCCAGGCTATGGGGGACCAAGAAGAACAGGAACCCCTGCCGAAGGCAGGAACATTAAAAAAACTGCTGTGACACGGGGGAGGCAGGCTATTTTGCCCAGAGGTGGGTGCGTGGCTAAAGAAAATAGAAGTAGACAAGGGGTTCCTGTGGAAGGTGGGTCACCTCAGGATTTAGTACTTGGATGAGGAAGAGGAAGGTGGAGGTAATGGTGTTGTGTCTATGGTATATGGCTATGGGGAGTGGGGTGGAATCTCTAGTGTTGGGGTGTGTCCCAACCCCTGGCGATACCTGTAAGCCCCTCAGCACACAAGGACTCACACGACACACATCCTTCTGGCTCGGGCTTCCCGGTCGCACTGCTGCGGCCGGGAATGCCCCGTTTATTTATGCTGCACGCGGTGACGTGCAACTTCACGCCGCCGCATGCGTGTCCCTTCATCGGGCAGCACCACATTCTTCCTTTTTCGGGAGGACAACAACAAATGCCTTAAGGCCACACCCTGCCAACCAAATGACAACACTACTACAAAACATCAAATAACAAATCCCCACACTCCCCTTTATTAGCATCCACCCGGGTCCCCTTACTTAACAGTCCCCGGCCTCAAACCGATCAGCTAAGTGTCCCAACACGTAGTCGCTAAGGTGAGCGGGTTTCCCTCGCCCAGCCCTCTGGGGTTACCTCCTGCTCACCTCCGGCACGGGTGATCTGTCCACAGGCGTTCCCTGGGCCGGGGACTCAGGCATGCAGGGTATCTCTCCTCCGTCCTCAGGGACCACCAGCAAGTCCTGATCGGGAGGGGGGGTCAGTTCTCGGGTCCCCTAGCTTCTTGAAGAAGCTCACATTGAGGGTGACAACGGACTATCCGTCTGAGGCAGTCACCATGGATCCCTTGACTGCCACGACGTCCAACGGCTCCGGCTCATACGGAAGGGAGAGCTTTCCATGGGGGTATCTATTTCGAATGAGGACTTCATCGCCTGGCTCCAGCCGCTATGGTCGAAGCCCTCGCCTGATGTTCTCCTGCTCAATCCTTGTTCGCTGGTCCGCCTCGACCTGTTGGTTGTCGATTCCCCCCGGCTCCTTCTCACCCACCTCAGGCAGCAGCCCCCGAGAACACTGCTTGAACAACGCCTCCGCGTGGAGGCATGTGGGGTGGTGCGGTACACCCTCAGGAACTGATAGAGGGCTCTCTGGAGAGACTGTCCCTGGGCAATTCTGAAGGTCTTGTTCAGGGTCCTCATCAGCCGTTCGGCTTCGCCATTTACCCTAGGCCAGAGGGGGGTAATCTTCCTGTGCAGTACCCCGCAGCTCTCCATCAGCTCCGAGAACCGCTCGCTCTGGAACGGTGCCCCGTTGTCCGAGCACAGTGTGTGTGGGAAACCATGGGCCGCAAACACCTTTTCCACAGCCACCACCACGTGTTCGAACGCCACTGACTCCACAAATTCCACTTCGGGGTACCTGGAGTATTCTTCGACCAGCACCAGGAAGTGGGTGCCCATCGTGGTGGAGCCGAAGTCCGCATGAACTACCTCCCAGAGTCGCGTCCCCCGAGGCATCGCTTCTATGACTGGCTCTCGCTGCAGAGGAGACGCCGCCTGACACCAGACACAGGCCACCACAAAGTCATCCACTTTCCGTTCCATTTCCGGGAACCATACTTTCAGTCTTAACCGGGCCTTGGTCTTGGCGGCGCCCTGGTGTCCACGGTGGGCAAGAGTGATTACATCCTTCACCTTGGATTGAGGCACGACATTGCAATCGCCTCTGAGCAGCAGGCCGGACGCTGAGAACGATAGTTCCTCCCGGACCTTCCACAGCTGCTCCAGTCCGGTCCTGGCCTCCTGAGTGCACCCTGCCAGGGCCTCCAGCACCGACTTCCAGGAGCCCTGCTGCATGGAGTGTCTCAAGATTTTGAAACACTCCTCTCCCGCCGCGGCTGCTTCGAGCTCCTCCAGGGGGATCGCATTTGGTGTGGCCGCCTCCACTACCACACAGACATGTTCATCGGCCTCTTCAGCGCCTGTATCATGGTCTTCCCCCCCAGGTGCACCCGGGTGTTGACAGAGGTAGTTTGCCGCGTTGTTCGCCCTCGGCCGATACACCAGGGTGACCCCGTATTCCAGGAGAGCGAGCATCCACCGCTCAATCCTTGCCGGCGGTTTGGATGATGACCCAGTCAGGATGGGAAGCAACGGCTTGTGGTCTGTCACGACCGTCACCGGGCGCCCCAGGACATATAGCCTGAAGTGTCTGCAGCCCCAGAGCACCACCAGCGCCTCGCGCTCGATTTGCGAATACTGTTGGTTTCCGACAGCGCCTTGCTGGCGTAGGCCATCGGGCGGACACCCCCATCACGATCAATCTGCGTCAGCACGGTGCCCAGGCCAAATGGGCTGGCGTCCACAATGATCTCCGACAGTAGTGCAGGGTCAAAGAACTTCATGGTGTCATCCGCTGCCAGCGTACCCTTGATGTCATCGAATGCCGCCTGCTCAAGCGGGCCCCAGTGCCAGGTGGTATCTTTCTTTGTCAGTGCTCTGAGCGGTTCCGATCTGGAGGCGAGATTCTGAATAAACCAGCCACAGTACGTAACCATACCAAGGACGCTCTGTACATCGGACACCGATTCCGGCGGCTGCGCCTTTTCAATGTCCTGGACCTTCTTGGGATCTGGTGACACCCCTCCCTCTTTAAACACAAAGCCGAAGAACTTGATCAATGGCCGCAGGAATTCGCATTTTTCCTTGTGGAGGGTGAGGCCCACTGACTGCAGCCTCTCAAACGTTTTCGCTAGCCTCCGCAGGTGGTCCACCCCCATCCTGGCGAACACCAGGATATCACTGATATTCAAGACGCCCTCTAGATCTGCAAGGGCGCCTCGGATGATATTTTGAAAGACTTCTGCCGCTGAGGATACACCAAAACTCAGTCTTTTATAGCGGTACAGACCTCGGTGCCTTGTAAATGTGGTGATGTACCTCGATTCGGGGTTAAGGACACCCTGATGGTAGCCCGCTCGGAGGTCCAGCTTGGAGAAGAAGCGAGCGCCCTGCACCTTCGGCAATGATGTCGTCAATCGTCGGGGTAAGGTGCCTCTCCCTCTTGATGGCCTTGTTCGGCAGCCTCATGTCGACACAGATTCGGACGGCATCTGGTTTTTGGGTTTCCGCGCCACTACAATCGGGGACACCCAGGGAGTCGGACCCTCCACCTTCTCAATTATGTTCAGATTGACTAGATTGTCCAGCTCTTTGTCCACATGTTCACGAAGGTGAAAGGGTACACTGCGATGTTTCAGAGCGATGGGATGCACAGATTCATCAATATGCAACCTCACCGGGTCACCGGCCATCTGTCCAATCCCACTGAATAAAGCGGCATACTTCTCCAGCAGGTCATTAATGTCCTCAAGATAGACGGAGTACGCAAAACTGACGATGCCGAGGGCCTCTGCCGCTGCACAGCTTAGCAAAGTGTTTGTGCTTACCGGCGTCATGTAGAAGCGTGCAGTGATCTGCGAACCATCATGCTCCACCTTCGCCACAAAAGCACCGTCCAGTGGGATAGGGTCCAGACTCCAGAAGGCAAAAATGCGAGCTTTAGGCGGGACCAGTTTGGGAGGCGTGTCCATAGCGTCATAATGCCCACGGGCCATCACGTTGACTGACGCTCCCGTGTCCACCAAGACTGGGACTGGAGACCGATTGACCTCCACCACACACCTCGGCTGTCTCTTGTTCTTTCCTTTCAGGACCCCCACGCTGGAGACGATGAAAATGTTCTCTTCCTCCTCTTCGTCTGCTTCTTCCACCTGGGCATTCTCTTCACTCTGGTCTACCTGGGCAATATTCGGCGGGCGACCCTGGCGAAGGAACCCGGACCGGACCGGGCCTCTCGGCACCATCACAGGCATGGCCGCCTTGCACACCCTCGAGAAGTGATCCGGCAGCCCACACCTTCCACATGTCCTTCCGGCCGCTGGGCATTCCGTTGGGTGAGGCAGGTCGTACCCACACTTTTGGCAGGACTCCCCCGCTCTTCCGGCTCTGTCCCGGGGTCCAACACCGGGTCTTCTGATGCCTCTGCCACCACGCCACATGGCACACACCTCTTCAGTCTTGACGGAGCGCGACCTAGCCTCCATTCTTGCTGCCCGAGCCTCAGACACCTCATGGCATCGCCCCAGTTCTAGGATGCGCTGGAGTGTGGTTCCGGGCTCCCTTAGTATCTGTCTTCTGAGCTTGCCCGAGCAGCACGCCTGGATGAGCATGGTTCTGATCATGTCGTCCGCATCCCCCCATGCACAGGCCAGTGACAGGCGCCTTAGGCGTCCATAAAAGGTGTCCAGAGTCTCGTCCTCTTTCTGTTTTGTGGACAACATCACGAATCGTTCGTAGTCCGCGTTGGCAAGGGGCAGAAAGTGTGCCTGAAGCGTGACCTTTGCCTGGTCATAGGATCCATCCCCAGTCGGAAGCGACTCAAAGATTTCCTGGACCGAGGGCCTTGCTGAGTACAACATGGTTGCCAGCCTGCTGTCGTCATCTGTCACTTGTGCGGCCCGAAAGTACATATCCAGGTGGTCAACCCACCTCTTCCATCTGGGCCTCAAGCTAGAAGGCGGGCCCGAGACATTGAACTCCAGGATGGGCTGCAGGGCCGCATGTGCACGTGCCTGAGCCATGGAAGGAAGTCCTGGCTGGGCAAACGGTACTACCACAGGCGGCGCTGGAGGCAATGGGGCCGGGGCTCCTGCTTGAACCAGAGGAGGCTGTTGCACTGCTGCTGCTTGTCCACCGTCCTGATCCTCTGAGTCACTCATGAGTTTGAGTGCACAGGCACCCCCAGCGTGGAGATTGGGGGCCGCAACTCAAACCTCCAGCCACGTCCAAGCAAAAGAAATGTCCAACCTGGGAGCGAAAATGGCGATGACACAGTGTCCCCCTTCATAGGCAATCACCAGCAGCACAGTCACAGCCACCAGGCCTGAAGATTACCAGGATGAAAACGAAGAAATACAGCTGCAGCACTCCTCCCTGATGATGAACTCTCCCTGATGATGAAGAGGATGAAGAACAGCAGGGTCACCAGCCTGATGATGAAGAGGATGAAGAAGACCCCAGCCTTCAGCTGTTCCAAAAATTGAGTCAAGAAAGAAATGTAGGCTATGCAGGCCCAGCCATTGTAGCCCTCTTCCTTGCTTGCGCTCGACGGAGGAGACCCAAAATTTGAAGAAAAAAATCAAAAACCGGGCATGGGCATGCAGGTATAACTGCCTGCTAGCAGTGTGTCCAAAAATTAGGCCTGGGTGCCACTCGCCGCCCAAACCGGAGCTCAGTGAAGTTCCACGGCCTGATATGTAAAATGGCCGCCAGCCGCATGGGTGATGCACAGCCTATGGCTCGAAACGAAATGTCAGCACGATTCTGTTTCGGGGAAAAAATTGCAGATTCCGTCACCGCCGGGCCCAGGCATCATCTCCCCACTCGTAGCCACTGTTGGGGGTGTGTCCTGACCCCCGGCGATACCCGTAAGCCCCCCAGCACACAAGGACTCACACGACACACGTCCTTCTGGCTCGGGCTTCCCAGTCGCACTGCTGTGGCCGGGAACGCCCCGTTTATTTATGCTGCACGCGGCGGCATGCAACGTCACGCCGCCGCGTGCGCGTCCCGTCATCGGGCACTGCCACATCTAGGCATATGTCTAGGTCCAGAGAGGCAGGATTACCCTTTGTGCACAGTCATATTGGCAGAAAGTAAAAGGTAATATGATCCGTTGTGCTCATAAATTAATGATTTCAACGGCTCTGCAGGCGCCATTTCCCCATCTCTGGTGTCACTTCCGGTTCCGGCTGTTGGAGGCAGTTCACAGAATAGGTAAACAAGAAGCGTACAAAAAAACATTAAAGGTATGGATTTTGATGACGTCCAGCAGAGATTAAACATTGACGGGAAGGAGCACCATTTTTAATGTTTTAGAACGTGTGTGTCGCAACTGTGCATACATGTGACAGTGGCTAAACTGAGGCGATCACGTGTGCTTCTAAAACGGAGATTCTGAGAGCCTCCTGGCCACGAGGGCTCGCGCCTTACTACAACCCCATTCAGAAATTAAATGTCAACCCAGGTGTGGGAAAAACATTAATTTCAACCCAGGTGTGGGAATCTGCAGTTACATCCCTACAGTGACCTGTGATTGCGGCTATGGTGTTCCTTTTATAATACCTGCACTATGCGACATCAGCGTTATGGTCCTATTAAGAGTATATAACAAGTAAGTGCAGTTTTGTCTACATTCCTTGTTGATGTGCTGTGATTGTTTATATAACAAACCTATTGATGAGACTAGCACAGAATATTATATATAATCCAGCCTACACAGTCGCAAGCAAGCACAGGGCAGTACTTAATCGCTTTGGTTACAGGCTAGCATTGCGGGACCCAGAGCCGTTTTTAGGGGGCTGGGAGGGCTACAGCCCCGGGGTCTTTCGGTTGTAGCCTAAGCTCAGGGGCTAGCTAGCCCCGAGTCGCAACAGTCCCGATATTAGTCTAGCCCCAGATCTTTTCCAGACGTAGCAACACCCCTACTTGTCCTGACCCAACCCAGAAAAATCTCGATGGAATGAACTTTCAGGAAGGGAATTTGCAGGGAACTCCTCGCAGGACGCAGTGCTGTAGGTTCCAACACACGTGCTCTCCATGCAGCCATCCCAGGTCACGTCCCTGGGAGTCCTTCCAGGTTCGGCAATATCCCTGCTGTATTTCCGTGCAGGCAAATTCCGTTACCATTACCGCCACTTGGTGCGCCGGAATTACTGCGAGTGGCGGTGTGGTGGCATCTACAAAACTCCATTGTAGTGTTTGTGGATTTAGCGTTTTTCGGAGGTAAAGTGGAGATTTTTCCTCCAACTCCATGGTGGAGGTAAACCCTCCCTTTTGCCACAGAATGCCAAATGTGGTATACAGTGGATCAGTAAAACTGGTAGTAATTATTGTGTTACAGCCAAAAAAGTGGTAGTAATTCCGTTACCACCAAAAATAGACTGCACCGCCAATCTCCCAATTACCTCCATTATATGTGCATGCGGATGGAGGCCGTGCTTCTAGGCACATGGCATGGGGCACCATCAATCATTGGCTCGGATGGGGCCCTTATTTTTATGGCTAAACCCCACCCTTAAATTCGTTGCCCCATTCATACCTCTCAACTCACACGCTCATGGCGGGTGTCACCCAGCAAACCCCTTACACGCCCATTCAAATCAATGGACTTTCTTTCACCTGCTAAATACAGAATCAGGCGTTTTCACCCGCCCACGGGCCACGCAAGGTTGAGAGCTATGCCTTCAGTTTCTCCACATGCCTCTTCTATCCCGGGTAGTAGAGGGCCTTGGGTTTGGGTTCCGTGCCCAAGGCGCCCAGACAGGAAAGCAGATGCAGCGAAGATGGCTGCGGCCCCGAGCCTCTATTTGGACATGACCATATTCCTACAACTCGTGCGCCTCGGCAGTACTGCTCCCTCGTCCCTTGTAGCACAGCTTGCCTGATTCCCCCGGGGACCGATGGAAAGCGGAATCAAGGGCGGCTCCAAGGACGCGCAATGCAGTGGGGCCGGGAGGACAGCCTGGCATTGCCACAACACCCCCTCGCAGGGCTGGCTGAAGATGTGTGGGGGCCCATTTCAATATGTTTGCAGGCCCCCGTGCCTACGGTTCGGGGAAACAGTACGAGGCACCCATGGGGTGCTTGAACAATAATGGGTATAATGGAATGTAGCGAGGAGGTTAATTGCTGCAGATTATCACTGGGGAGCTGTAACGCTACATTTTCATGGAAAACCTAGTAATGGCCCTTTTTCTTCATGTAGGTGGAAATGCAGACGAAACCAGAGCAAAAGGCAACAAGGTGATCAGAACACTGCTTGGTGCAAGCAAAGGCAAGCGGTAACCACACATTTAATATCATGAATTAAAGAAATATATTGCTGTGTATGTAGTAAGTCAGCCAACATGGGAGCAACTGTGCGGCAGGCCCCGTGAGGCTCAGGGCCCATTTCAACTGAAAGCTTTGAAAGCCCCTGACGCCCGCCTCAGGACAGTGCATCATTAGCAGGCATATTGCTGGGACAATCGTTGAATTCATAGAACAAGCATTTGCAAAGCCAACAGTTTGGGCTATTGCCATATGCTTTGTCAGAGTAGTGCTTCCTTTCCCTTCAATCTGAGAAGATGCTGAGTACAGCGTCACTGCCCTCTCCTGCAGCTACCCGAGGCAGCTTACACGCCATGCAAGCGCTGCTGCTGAAGTCCTTTCCTCTAAGAGAAGTTCCTTGGAGGGAGAGCGGTCTCAGAAATTCTGCTTGCATCAGATGAACCCTAGTCCATGAGGTGCTTGTCACCTCATGCCAGTGCCGTTGCTGAGGTGTGTTCCTTTAATGAATGTTCATTTTGGGAAGGTTTTCAGGAATGCCACTTGAATAATGTGGCAAGCGCCAAATGAGTGTGCAAAGTGGGAGCATGTTCAAACCACAGCAGCGGTGTATCCCTCCACGAATGCCATCTTCTCCTCTCCGAACCTTCCATGCATTAGTTGTGGTTCAGACTAGGTGGTTTGAAAGTGCCATCTTTCAATGTAAACTGAACAGTCACTGGCAAAGCCAACCGTTTTTGCTGCTATCGTATGATTGGAGAGATACCTTCTAAGGTTAAAGTAAAGAGTGCCATTCACAAGTCTTGCAAGCTGACACCTACTCAAATGACAACAGCATCATGCGGTCAGCGTTGCTGGGGCATTTCCCTCGTACACATTTTCATTAGAGGAAAAGACCTTACCCGTGCCAATTGCGTGAGTACGTAACACGAGCACAGCCAGGCTTTGTAAGGAAGCAAAGCTATCCTCACCCAAATAACACCTGCAGAATACTTTCGAAACCTATCTAACCATTCACTAGCAATAGGCACATTTACCACACATCTTAAGATTGGCATACATCGAACCACTCCTTGAAGACCCCTTGGGAAACACAGAAGACTTAACAAACTATCAACCAATATCAAACCTGCGAAATTCTGAAAAAGCTAAAAATACAAACAAATCCT
The DNA here is from genome assembly GCF_040938575.1 of Ambystoma mexicanum. Taxonomy (NCBI): domain Eukaryota; kingdom Metazoa; phylum Chordata; class Amphibia; order Caudata; family Ambystomatidae; genus Ambystoma; species Ambystoma mexicanum. The sequence goes on along the minus strand of NC_090938.1, from coordinate 701,475,967 downwards.
GGAACATGTAGAAAACAATCGGATACCAGACCAGGCACAAGCCGGTGTCAGACCCATGAGAGGAACCGAAACAGCACCACCATGAATCTTGGATGCTCTAAAAACTAACGGCGACTCCAACACCACCTCAGTGCTAATACTACTAGACCTATCAGCAGCCTACGACACAGTCTACCACAAAACCCTCATCAAAAGACTGGGAGAAATAGGAATCAGCAACACAGCTTTATTAGGGATAAAATCCTTCCTGACAGAAATAACGGAAACAACGTGGCTAACCCCCTTCAACTCAGAACCGTGCACAACCACCTGTGGCGCTCAACAAGGCTCATCACTCCCGCCATACTATTCAACATCTACATGAACCTATTCATCAATCATATCAAAAGACATGGACTTGCCTCCGACAACTATGCATACGACACACAAATCGGTATGCAGTGTTTACATAAATTTTTTTTTTTAATAAAGAAAGACTATATATCGAATATTTTTTATAATGAAACATTTTTATAGAGAATGCATTTAGGGGTGGGGTAAAGGGTTCAATATTTGTGGGAAACGGTTGGGGTGGGTTTTTAGGGGTCGGAAATAGGGTTTTGGGGGGTCCTCCCAGAAAAGGGGAAAAAAAGTGCATTCTCTATAAAAAATGTCGTTATAAAATATTTGATATATGTGCATTCTCTGTAAAATACTTCGGTATAAAGACATGTAACCACACAAATCAGATCAACACCACTAGAGAACCAGACCAAACCCTGATGAACTGCCCCACAGAGAGAAATGAATGGATGAGCCGAACGAAACAGAAATCATGATCATGCCCACTGCCCACCGAACCAACATCACATTCCATGGCCTACCGAAATGGAAAATCAACTGGAACCTTGCAAAGTAGTTAACAATCTCCATAAAGAGGTCTGGGAGCCCCTCTACTGGGAGCGAACATGTTCAAATAACCCGTTCTATGGGAAGGTACCCACTCGGGAGGGTCTATAATCACCTTTCACAGAGGAGAAATATCAATTTGCATATCTCATGAATCCAATGGTGTCATCAGTCCTTTCCCGGTGCAGATAGCTCCCCATGTGGCCAGTGGACGGCAGCCGCTACCTGATCCTGGCCCTGGGGGCAGCTATATGAGGGAGGATCACATGGGGGAGGTGACCCTCTGGGGGGGATGTTGTGACATCATCGGACAAGACCTGGCGTCCCCCTTTCCCGTTTAAGGATACCCCTGCCATTCCCCATGCCCTAATGGCATATTATCATCCATCGCTGACCGGCCTGTCTTGTGAAGGATGTATGCACACTTCTGGGACCAGCCCACTTACCATAAAACACCCCACACTCCTGCGTCCAGGTTCGAACTTTGTGCTATAGCCATGAACTCATGCCAGAGAGATAACACTTAGCATTTATTTAACAATAAGCAGACTCACTACACAAACACCAATTTAAGTACAATCGGAAGAATAAAATGCAGGTTATAAATTACAGATATTTATAACACAGTCTCATCTCACGTTCCTTTTAGCCAACGTTTAGGACTCCGATCAGCTTAATGACCGGCCTCTCTCAGGATGGCACCCCTCTGGCCAGGTACTGGACAGGTTGATCACACTCCCTGCACCCTCCTTCTCTGCCCTTAAGTGAGAACGTGGCAAGTAATGACACTTAGGGGCAAATCAAAGCCCGGGACCCTGCACACATTCTTAGTACAAGTCCACGGGAGAGTCCCTCCTGAGCAATATATGTGCACATTTTTATTAGGTAGGCCTGTCAATCAGAGCGACGCAAACTTCCAGAATCTTCCTTTAGTGCAAAACATGTTTACGCTGGTGGAAAAATCCACTCTGTAATCCACTCTGTACTACCCCCCCCAACTCGGAGCCCAGCTATGAAATTTAGGAAGCGCTGTTCCTTATCAGTAACTGCTCGCGTCAGGCTGTTCCTCTCATGTGAATGAGTACCTGGTTACGATGAACGGCAAAGCATCTCTTGCGAAAACAGAATGATTCAGGGAAAGCTGAAATACATGCATTACGATTAACCCTTAGTGAGCATCTTTGGTTTCCCTGTTTAAATGTAGCTCACTAAGATAGGCGTTTAAGCACTAGTAGACCACAAGGGTTAGCTAAGTGGGATTATGTGTAAACTCAGTGGGTTTATGCACATATACATATTTTTGCTCATTACTACTGAAGGCTAAATGCAAGCCTTGTGATTAACCCTCACCGAGCAAGCTCTACAGGCCCTGCATTCTGCTAGTTAATGTGTTAGATTTTTCCAGAATGGCCATCCAGGCGGTATAATACTTTTATATTGCAGTTCTGCAAGCACTCAGTACAAGCTTCTATTAGCTACTAAACCCTGTCCTCTGTTCTGCCTTTGCAAGCTATGCACTTGTGCATAATGTAGTTAGCTCAGCAGGTTTTGCACCTGCGCATCATCTATAGCACAACCCTATAAAGGCACTGAAAACATCTTCCCAGATTCTGCACAAAAGACATCAAGGACTGAATTTCCCCCTCAAGATCACTAAGAACACTGTACCAAAGTTCACATCCAAGTTATCAGAAACAAACTCTTATTTCCCTAAGTGGGAAAATACTGTAATGAGGAAGATGAACCGAGTAATGAGGATCAATAGAGGTCAGGAGTGCAGACTCCGCTCTAGTTATTACAGAAACTTACCTGAAGCCGGGAAAGTTAAACTGGCACAACACCCGATGAAGGGATGCTGGTTGGAGAATGCTATCTCGCTTAGTGCTGACCAAGGAACTGTGGGGCTGGAGTTGTGCCCTTGGAGCGAATCAGCTTTCCGACAAGGGAAAGGAACGCAAACTGCAGGCGAACCTACATGGCGGGCACGCCAGAAGCAGATGGAGAGCTTTGGGTATTTGGTCGGTACTACAAGGCAGCCTCCTCTGAACCAAAGCCCAGAGGCACTGAACAGAGAAGCAGGAGCTGCGAGAGAACGTGAAGCTGGGAAGGAGAAGTGGCGAGAGAAGGCAGAAAGCCGGAAGCCTGCCACTGACTTGCAGCGGGAAAACTGACATACGTCAGCCAAAGCCATTGAGCCCACCCAAGGGAATTGTGGACACCAGGGCATATCGGCAAGCCTGCCAAACCCAAATAAATGCAAATAAAGCAAATAAGGAAGAACAAGCAAGTGAAATTCTCTTAAAGAGGCATACCGGAATATACAGAAAAGACTGTCAAGTTTGTGAGTGTATGCAATATACATAGGAGATAATCCCTGGCAGGATGGTATACCATGGGGATTCAAGACAGTACAGTACAGATACAAGAGTCAATGAAATCTGCAAGTGTGTGCCATGCTCACATGAGAAAGCCCTGGCAGGGGTGTGTACCAGGCACATTAAAGGTGCAAGAACATACACATGAGAAAAGCCCTGGCAGGAAAATATACCAGGCAGATTAAAGGTGCATTAATATATCTATATAAGAAAGCCCTGGCAGAAGAGTGTACCAGGCAGAATATATAAATATAGGAGAAGCCCCTGGCAGGAGAGTATACCAGGCATGGTCAGGTGTGTATTGTATTGTACAGTACCAGAGAAAGTCCTGATCAGGATATAACAGGGCTAGCAAAAAGGTTGCAGAAATATGTCAAAAGAAAGTGGAAACCTGGCAGGACAGTACACCAGGTATCTGAATAAGATACTAACAGCCAAGTTGTTATGTGTGGTTGATCAAAATAAACTTGAGGAACTGGCGTTCTTGAAATAGAGTGAAGAGAAATCCAGGGGAAGGGAACCACCCTCTGGAACAATGACTCTGTCCTTCTGAACTCTTTTTGTGGTGGAGTAACACCTTTCTTTTTTGAACATTTGTGCACTACTAAAGGTCAAAGACATTTTCCCTTTTTACCTTATAGTTATTTTTCCTAGATGTGAGGGCCAGAATAGCACTTTGGACACAGGACGATTTGTCTTCGACATCCTGACCTTGGACAGACCCTTAGTTTTGTTTTAGATAGGGAAACACCTCTCAGAGTAGGGACAGAGAGGCATTTCCCAACCCCCTTTTATTTTAATAAAAGTCTTTGACCAAAAACTTGAACCCACTGTGTCTGCTTCTCGTTCCTAGATCCTCCTATATATCAGTCTGATCCCACCCACTTGGGTAGTCCAGCACCAAAATGCTAGGCTCTTTGTGTATAGTTATACATCTCGGAATATTAATGGACAACAGTTTAACACTCAAACCACAAGTCAACACAGTAGTAAAGAAATGTTTCTTCCACTTAAACACAATCAAACAAATACTTCCTTTCCTCCCCTTCCCACACAGAACACGTGCCATCACCTCCTTCGTCATGTTAAGAACAGGCTACTCCAACAGGATCCACCTTGCAATGCTGGATTACCTCACTAAAAAACGACAGTGAGTACAGAACGCAGCAGAAAGACTCCTCCTCAGACTCACTAAGAAAGAACACATCACACCAGCAGAGAACTGTACACTGGCTACCAGTCAAAAAATCATTTTCTTCAAAACACTCTGCATAACCCACAGAGCAATCCACGGCCAAGGAGCAGAAGTCATACAGGAAACAAATCTCCATCTACAAACCAAACCGAACATTGTGGTCTAGCAATGACATTCGCCTCGAACCAAAGCAAAACTCAAAGGTGAAATTGGGTGGATCAGCGTTCTCCTGCATCTCTGCAAAATTGTGTAACTCACTCCCCAAGGAAATACAAACAACAGAAAAACACCCAAACTTCTGAAAACTACTAAAAGCATGGCTCTTTAACTCACTGAGTTAAACGGGAAATACAATCGAAGAGAAAGAGCCAACCACAACACAAGGAGCGACAGCCAAAACCAAAAAAAAAACAAAACCTAATAAACAGAAACCAGGATACCCAATGAAAGAAAGCATTTTAATACAATCCACCATGCAAGGATATAGCCAACCAACACAACCATCGCAGAGAAGTGCACAGACAAATCTCCTCACTTACCCTACTAAAACTTTCAAGCATCCTATATACTCACCATCAACCGCAAACAAAACACATCACAGCACAGACTTGAAAACACCACAGAATGCACACATTCTGCAACACCTAACACAACTCTACACGTTACAAGAAACTAAACCACAGACACTCAAATTACCCCATACACAATCATCCACCAAAACACTGCCAAGCACCCACCAACTAAAAGCAAAGCCAACACAAAGTGACTGTTTTTCCAAAACTGAAGCTGCCAGCAGCACAAAAAAGCTCTCTTATGCTTTCCCTCTCTATCCCACTAACTAACCCTCCTGATCCCCCCTTCCTTTTCAGATACACCAGAGCGTCTGGAGACCATGACAATGGCAGCAGTGTGCGTTATACATCACAATAACATAACAAATTAACAAAGCCACAAGTCTGTTCGTGTTGCCCCAGAGGGATTACAGCATCGCTGCTCTCTCCTCCAGCCTGTGAGGTGGCTTGTCAATTGATGCTAGCACCATTGTTGAGGTCCGTTGTCCTAATTAATTTTCATCAGCAGAAAGGACCTCATCAACACTGCTTGCTTCAAGAGACAAGCCGACAGCATGATTCTAGAGAAAGAAGGACAATGCCAAAACAATGTGGATGTGTAGCCACCAGCGATTGCCGTCTTCCCTTCCCTCCTCATGCCATAGCATTCGTTTCGGCTCACACTAGATGGCGCTTAGGAATCAAAACTAAAAAATTGGGCATATCATAAAACATCAAATGCAGATAGAGTTCTTCCAAATGTCTGACATTTGGGTAGGCGCAGTGCATTGCCGGCATGTGAAAACCGTCCTTGCTCAGATCTGGAGCTTGGCTTGTCTGAGGATTTGCTATGCATATGTAAGAGGACACCCCTATGCTCTTTTGGTGGCCTAACTCAGTAGTCACAGGCAAGGCATTACATTGCACAGTGAAAGGCAGGGTTGTGATGATGTGCCCAAGATCTTGTGCATATGTTGTGATGCATGCCCAGCTCCCATATCCCCCCAAGCAGTTTAGACAGAGGGCAATGCGCTAAGAGTGCGCGCACCTAATGCTCGTGGTGGAAGCGGTGAGGGGGAGGTGTATAGAAGGGATAGGAGAGCTTGTAGAAAATGTAGTATTTGTAGATGTTGGGTTTTCTAAGTGGCGAAGGCACACTGAACCACTGCCATTTTGGAAGTTAGGCCCAGTACGGCCAGGACCCGGTACTAAGGAATAATAACTGTAGGCCTCAGCAAGAATACCCATTCCCATCCCTGCTCCCATCCCAGGCGAGAGCGTAGAAGGTTATTCTATCAATTAAGAATAGAGCCCCCTCTTGTCTCACACTTTAGGCCCAGTATCCAGTGATTTTTACTGAAGATGTTTTCCTCAAAGTATTTTTTACCGAAAAATGTTTACCAAAATAATACTGATTTTTAAAAAATATATATATATATATACATTGGGGTAGGGGGTAAGGGCTAAAACGGATGGGGAGAGGTTTGGGGGTTAAAAACATGGAGAAACAGGGTGATTGAGGGGGTGAGCCGCCCCAAATGAAAAATAAACTATTCAGTATTTTTTCAGTAAAAATGTTTCAGTAAAAAATACCTCGAGGAAAAAATCTTTGGTAAAGTCACAGTAAACCTGAAGGCCCATGTAATCCGAAAGGAATGTGCCAAACAAAGCACAGGTAGGGTTGTGCCTAGGTTTGAAGGACGATCTCATGAAAAGCAAGGCAGAGGTCGGAAGCTGCCAAAACATGGATCCCAGATTTAGAGCACCAACATCCCCAAATCTCCAACCTTTCTGTTTGAACTACCAGACGCCCACTATCCAAACTCCTAAATCCCTCAACTGTCGATTGATTTGTATGTCCGCTACAGGCAACCCAGGGAGGGGGCAGATTCCAAGGGGGAGCCCAAATAAAATTCCCTGTGATTTGCACGGCGAGGTGCGCGGGTGAGGATAACAAATTTAGGCCAACGATGGGGAGACATGGGGGCGGGTGGAAGCACCAGAGCGTCTGGGATCGAACTAAGCTTCTGGCATTTCTGAGGGCTCTCTTGACCTCACGAGTATCCACTGAGCTGATGTCTAAATTACCAGGTGCACATCATGTGTTTGAAATGTAAAAAGAAAGGTCTATTCATCTAATGAACCAATTATGGTGCTATGGTGTGAACATATCGAGGCCAAGGTCCACATGGAAGAAGATCGACATAAGCAACGGCTGCCAATCATCTGGTGGTCAATAAGGGCCGACTATATGTGCATGGGTGCCCTACCAATGATAATGATGAGATGATACAGTATACTGTCTTGACGTTTTAGTGCCTTAAAATGCTTTGTCTGCTTTGAACTAAGCAGGTCGCTCTGTGGCAGTAGGGTTTGAATACCCCTTCTAACATGTATTTTTCTTTTTGGAAGTAAAACTTTGTTATCCTTGCAAAAGGTGTGCCAAGCTTTTTTCCCTGAAGGGTTGCATTTATTCTGTGTCTGCTTGTCAGGAGGTTTGCCACACAAATTTGTTGACCCCGACGGAATCCCAGATCTTCTGCAGAGATGGGGGTTTCCTGGCTGCACATCTGGCGTGGCCGCGCCCACCTGCACGACCAGTCCCTTGTGCCCAACCTGGAAGGGTTTACAGGAGCTGTGTTGCCAGAATTCCTGTCTGTTCTTTGGAGCGGGGTGCAGCTCCCGGATGTTGCATGCTGTTGATGGGACCCTGTGGCGGAGGAACTTGGGAGAACGAACAGAAATAAGTGCACCTTTTGAGGGAGAAAACAACGTGGGAAGGCAGAGAGAGAAAGAGGTGACAGGGGATATGTGTGGTTGTGGCTGTTCAGGAGAGCGGAAGAGCGACGTGAGTGATGCATTTCAGTGGGTAAAAAGACCAGGTGGCGGTTTGTCTTTTATTATTTTTATTATTATGAAATACAAGGATAAAGGAGTATGGGAGCCTTTCTGAGTAAGGGAGGAAGACAGTGCTGTATTGTAAGGAGATAAAGTAAAGGAAAAAGGTTAGAGGCTCCATACATTTAGAGGATATGGTATCTCTGCACCCGATTTATAGGGGGTGTTGGAACGATGCATAGTCGTTTTTTGTGTTTTATTTATTTTGTGGTTTAGTTGTGTTTTTTCAATTTTATTGGGGGTTTCGACTGGACCAAGGAGGGGTCCATGGTGTTGATGGTGCGGTGTAAGGTGTGTAGGATGGAGTAGTGAGTCTGGTGGATGGCACGGAAAGTATTAATGTGAAGAGTGAGAGTGGAGAAAAAGAACGGTGGGACATGGGGACCAAGTAGTAGTAATGAAGACGACTGAGAGGCAGGGGAGCGACAGGAAGGTGCGAGGGAATTTCTAGGGTAGCTCTCTGACAGACAAGTACATTCTTTGAGCATAAAAAGGATAAGAGGGCCGGTACCGAAGATGGCGCAGAGTACCCAGTTAGAATATATGTGTGCTGATTTGCCTCTGTATAAGGATATGATTTTGTAATACAATAAACAGCAGGTGACCAATACACAGGGAGGGTTGTTCCAATCATGCCCCGAGCAGGGCATGAAAAACAAAGAAATAGTAGGATACATGTACACGTTAAGGGTAAAAAAGCTTCAAAAGAGGAAGGAAGTGTTAGACTTGTGAAAGATGGTGGAAGACTTAGGGGAGGCACCTCCAGTCAGGCAAAGGTACCCGCAGGAACGCCTAGGATTGAACGTAACACTGTTCCGACCGCCCCACCAGGGCCTGCTTGTCCCACCCTATCCGGCCCAGGTGTGGAGAATGAGATGACCATTACCACATCCCAGTCCCCGCTAGTGTGCTACCCCACCTGTGTTGCCTTAGGGTACACCAACCCCGTTTATGTACCACCGCCTGCCACTGACCCGACCTCACCACAAGCCCCATATGAAAATATTCCTAGTACTAGGCCCTTAGGCACAGCAAAACCCGACAAAAGGGAGTCCATTGATAAAAAAAAAAACAGGAAGGCTGAAGGACCCTCATATGAACTTGGACATTCATTGTGGCTGGCTGCAATTATGGAGGAATGGCGGTCCCATGGGTGAAAACAGGGCAGAGCTTACAACCCCTTTTGAATCTTTGCTTATCTGTAATACCTGCATGGGGGAAAGCACAGCTAGTGGATGGGCAGAAGAACTGGGTGGGGGCATGCAACAATGGATGGGAGAAGGATAAAAGGGAAGCCAGCAAGTTGGGTATTCTTCGGCTGAGGTCAATGAGAAGCAAGAGGACCAAGAGACCAACTCGAGGAGAGACAGTGTAGAGGAGCTTGGAAGAGATTTATTGCAGGAATACAAGGTGAGGTATTGGTTGGTGAGAGAGAGTGGTATTGATGTTTGAGTGTGCTTGTTAGATGTGTGAGTGGTAGTAGTAGTTGGAGAGTATGGAGTGAAATGAAGGTGAATGAAAGAGTGAAATGAGAGTTACTGTGAGAGAATCTGTGTGTGGTTTGCAGTGTAGAGTAAGGGGAGTGTAGCAGACTGTAGTAATGTGCATAGAGGAGTCCTAGTAGTGTGGAGAGATCAGTAGGCAAGGGAGGGGGCGTATGTGCCAGGGAGAGGGAGGGGGAAGTACCTTCAGGGCAGCATTGCTCTGAGTAAGTGCATCCCGCGCAGCGCGGCTCTGGGTACGTGCAAGGAGGCGGGGGACTCTAGAGGTTAAAGTTGCAGCTCCTAAGTGCACGGTGGACCCGGAGCCAGTTCAGGGGAGACTTATCATGGAGGAGCTTGGTACCCAGTGAGTCTCTTCGGTTAGCCAAGCAACCAGTCGGCGCAGCAGACAGGTAGGTCAGCAGGGAAGGGAGAGGGAGAAAGCAGAGAAGAAAAGGAAGGTCTTGAGCAACTTCTGGAACTTCAGGTGGCCGGCTCAAGTTTGAGACGGGCAAGGAGGCCATTCCAGAGGGAGGCACCTGCGGAGGAGAAAGATCTACCCCCCCACTCTCTACCTGGAGAAGCGCCTGACCCTCAGACAGTTGGAGGTAGCTGAGTGAAAGGCTCGAGAAGGCAGGTGTTTTGGAAGAGAGAGTTGGATGTAGTCCAGGCCCTGGTCCCAGAAAGCCTTGTGGACAATGCAGAGGGTCTTGAACTTGATCCTTACAGCCACTGGGAGCCAGTGGAGAGATTTCAGGGCTGGAGAGATACGGTCCCTGGGCTTGAGGCCAAGGATAAATATCACAGTCCTGTTCTGGATTAGTTGCAGAGGGCGTAGAATAGAGGAAGGCAGATTGAGAAAGAGGCTGTTGCAATGGTCCAGCCTAGAGAGAACCAGGGCTCTGGAGACAGTGGGCTTCTGGGGGAAAGTGAGAAAAGGAAGAAAACCTCTGAGAAGGTGCAGCTGGTAGTGGGCCTTCATGGCAAGGTCTTTGATGTGAGGATAGAAGAAGAGAGTGGAGTTGAAGATGACACCAAGGTTTTTTGCCTCACAGGAAGGTGAAGGAAAAGGATCCAAGGAGGGCAGCCAGAGTGAGAGAGTGAAAGTGGGAGCAGAGGTCCCAATGAGAAGGATCTCTGTCCTACTGGCATTAAGGCAGAGATTGTTGGAGGTGCACCAATCCTGAATTGCAGATAGACAGTCAGGAATGAGCGAGAGGCTGAGGGGAGCCGGAAAGACAGCAGAGTGTCACCCGCATAACACTGAAAGTTAGAGGAGAAGATAGAGATTAGGTGAGAAAAAGAGTCCAAGTAGACATTAAAGAGCCAGGGTGAGAGGATAGGCCCCTGGGGAACACCACATGTGGAGAGAGATTTGGTGGAGAGAAAGGACCCAAGTTTGACCTTGGAGGGTAGTTCCAGGAGGAAGGAGGTCAACCACTCCGGGCCTGATCCGTGATGCCCAGGTTCCTATGGAGTTGATTGATGAGGATGGCAGGATAGACTGTGTCAGAAGCAGAGGAAAGGTGAAGTGGTTGAGGACAGAAGGAAGGCTGAAGTCAAGATTAGAGAGCAGATCTTCACAGGTGTTCAGGAGAGCAGTTTCTGTGCCTCTGGCTGCTCTGAAGCCAGAGTGATGGTCGTGGAGAGAACCAACAGTTTCAGTGTGGAGATTAAGCTGGGAGATGGCCAGCTTTTCCATGAGTAAAGGAGTGATGGAGATCAGGCGATAGTTTGCCAGACAGGTAAGTTTGGCAGAAGGCTTTTTAAGGAGGGGATTCACAAGGGAGTTCTCGAGGAGATAGGGGAAAGATCCAGTGGCGAAAGGGGGATTGTAGAAATTGGCCAAGGCTGGAGCGAGGGTGTCAATGTGGTCCTTGATGGTTCTGAGGATAGGGGAGCACCTGTTTGGATGACAATTTTATAGATCAGTCTTGTCTAGAAACATTGTCAGGTGTTGGCAGAGAGAGAGAGGGAGAGAGAGAGGGAGAGAGAGAGAGAGAGGAGAGAGAGAGAGAGAGACAGACAGCCAGAGGGAGGGAGAGGAAGAGAGAGCGAGGACAGGATGTCCTGAGTTTAAGTGGTGAAGTGAGAAGCCAGAGCCATTCAGAGGACCTGGGAGGGCACAGGAGAGGTGGAGACTGCAGAAGGATTGGCCAGCTCCTTGCAGATTTTAAAGAGTTTGGCCATGTTGTTAGAGGCTGCAGAGACACTACCTTGGATGTGGACTCTCTTCTTGGACAGTACAGAGAGTCATATTGCCTTTGGAGCAGGCGGCAGGCCAGTTTGTCAGTGGATGCGCTCAAAGCCTTCCACTTCCTCTCAGCCACCCTGCACTTGCGTTTCAGAGCGGCGAGGTCAGAGTCATACCAAGATTTGCACTTGGAGGTAGGCTTCAGACAGATTCTCATGACAGGGGCAAGGATGTCCGGAGTGTTGGAGGTAGAAAGATGCAGGTTAGAGAGGGCGGCGTCAGAATGTGAGTAAGCGGCAGGAGTAGGAGGAGCAGAGAAAGTAGAGGCAAAGGCATCCACTGATAAATGCTTCATGGGCCGAATGACTGAGAAGACAGGTGGCAGTGCTGAGGTGGGCATTGCCTGAGGGACAGAGAGTTTCAGCTGAGAGGAGAGCAGAAAGTGGTCAGTCCAAGAGAGAGGAGTGGTGAGAGGGCTAGAAAGGGGGATGTCTGAGGAGATGAGAACATCCAAGGTGTGTCTAGCAGAGTGTGTCGGACCAGGGGGTAGCATGGAGAAAGAGAGAGTGTTGCAGAGGTAGCGGAAGAGACCAGCGGAGGGATTAGAAGCATCCGGGTGGATGTTGAGATCTCTGAGGGGAAGACGTTGAGAGGTAGAGGCAAGGAGAGAGGAGGAGAGGTCAGCCCACTCTGAGAGGAAGAGGGCAACCTGGCTAGGTGGCTTGTACATGGTGGCCACAGTCAGAGAGAGGCCAGGAGAGATGGAGAGCCTGCAGACCAGGCATTCAACAGAGGAGAAGGCCTGCGTATGGATGACAGAGGCAAGGACCCACTCCGGAAAGATCTGGGCTACTCCACCTCCGGGTCGGTTGGTTCTGGGCTCTGATAGGATTGTGTAACCATCAGGAAGGAGAGTGTCAACAAAACTTGTGACAAAGCTGACTGTAGCAACGTGGAGCAGGTTGCCACATTTGAAAGACTTCTCGGGTGGAGTACAGGATTGAGTTACACCAAGCAGAAGTGGTAGAGGGGCCAGAGAGTGGGCAGAGGTGGTAGCAGGAGGTGGCATTGTAGCCATAGTGGAGGAGGAAGGTGCCAGAGAGGCGGCAGAAGGAGGTGGCAGAGAAGCCAGAGAGGTGCTAAAAGGAGTATCGGGAGAAGGGAGGAAGTTGATAAGATGCTGGAGATGCCTATCGAAAAGAAGCTGATTGGGCTGAGGGCCCTGGACCAAGATAGTGCCATTCAGATAGACATTAATGATGGTCTTGGAGGAGTGGAAGGAGGCCAAGAGTACCTCCCACTGAGTGCCACCATTAATGGGCGAGGACGAGATAGGAGGGAGAGCCGAGACCATATGAGGAGTACATAGGTCTGGAGAGGGAACGACAAAGAAGGTGTTGGTTAGGGTCTGTCTGGAGGATGCGCTGTTGTGGGTATCAGTGATAGGGAGGGCATGTTTGGAGACCAGGATATGCCTCTTGACTTAGTTGGAGGGATAGGGGATAGGAGATAGAGTAGCAGTTTGAGAAGATGGGAGAGATTGAGAGCACCATAGAGGGTGCGAGGAGGCATGAGGGGAGTGTCAGGGAGGAAAATAGCACAGCCCAAATCTGAGCACCACAGGAGGCAACAAAGGGGAGGGTTCACACAGAAGGAGGCACACAGGAGGCAGCAAGCAGGCAACCACAGAGAATGCAGGAGCAGAGTGGACGGAAGACAGGGGGGGTGCCACTGTAAAAACACCCAAATTCAACTTCCATAAAAAGAGAGAAAAAGGCCTAGTTTCAACACAAATAGCGATGTAAAAACACCAAGATTTAACCTTTGTAGAAAGAGGTAAAAAGGCCTAGTTACATCACAAACAGCAATGCAAAAAACCCAGATTCGACTTCCCTAAAAAAAGGGGAAAGGGCCTAGTTTCAACAGAAATAGCAATGTAAAAACAACCATATTCGACTGTTCTAGAAAGAGGGGAAAATGCCTAGTTTCAACACAAACATCAATGTAATAAAGAAAGGAAAATCAAACTTTCCTAGAGAGATGGCCAGGAAATACATTTCACTAAGATGCTTAAGGGTGGTGCAATATGAACAATAGAGTAATTAGAGGGGTGGGTCAGTTTAGTGGGGTTTAGTGATTGCTGCACTCCCTGACACACTGCACTTACTTTAGCAGTCTCAGCAGGTTGACGGCTGCAGGCTTCTTGCTTCCTTGGCTGACACCGGCAGACACCATCTGGAGCTGCTTCAGTAGGAGCTGCCCTTTGCCTAGGGGCCCTTTGCCGCAGGGGGCTGCAACAGGCAATGGGGCTTCCCTGGGAGAGGGGAGTAGTAGTAGTGTTGAGAGGGGAGTAGTGGCAGTGTGGAAAGGGGAGTAGTAGTGGCATAGAGAGAGGGGTACTAGTAGATGTGTAGAGAGAGAATAGGCAGCGGATAGGAGAGAGAGATAGTAGGGAGTAAGATCAGAGGGTGAAGGTGAGCAGTAGGAAGAGGACCAGCAGAAGGACAGAAGAGGAAATTGAGAGAGAGAGCAAGAGAGAGAGTGTGAGAAGAAAGCAGGTGTAGTAGAAAGGGGGAGTGAAGGAGGATGAAGGAAGAGTGACAGCAAGATCCAAGGAGAGGAGTAGTTGAGCATGGAAGGAGAAGATAAGCGTGGCACCCCCAATACAACTTAAATAATCTCCAGGATGGTAGAGCCGGGTCCATCTAGCTTGTTCCCTGAGGGAGAATTGTTAGATAAGGCATTTGCTTTTAAGCAATTTCTCCCTGTTAGATGGGGGTTACCAATGTCAGTGACCATCATAGGGTTAAGGAATCCCTGGGTTAGGGGCGGAGCACCCCTATCTAGGTTAGATAAACATGGCCGCTAGAGAGTCCCCTGACATTTGAACAAATAAAGCCCCTTATAGTATCTCTGAGAACTGGTGTGTTCTTGAGGCCGTCTGTGACTCGTGGTGTCATTGTGGGATTCTACAGACCCTAACACAGTGGTGGCCCACTGCCAAAAGAAATGCTGAGGATAGTTTACCTCACCAAGGCGGCCCGAATTCCTACTAGGGCCACTCTAGGGCCGCTGGAAGAAACCTATAAAGGGTTGAGGAGGTAGTTGTTCCACCCCGAGGCAAGGCCCTGGTCAAGACAGGTTTGAAGATGGAAGTACCAGAAGGATCTTATGGGCGTATTGCTCCAAAACCAGGATTGGCCTACAAACATTCCGTCAATGTCAGCGCTGGAGTAATCGATGGGGATTACAGAGGGCAAGTAAAGGTGGTCCTCTTCAACCTGGAGAACATCAACTACATCATAAAACCTGGCCAACCCATAGCTCAACTGATCTGCGAAAAAATCGTAGTGCGGAAATTCAAGGTAGAAGTCCTTGATACAACTGTAAAAGCAGATGCCGCTTTCGGAGCGATGACTGAGTCCAAACAAGATGGTTCCGCTTTCCCTCAAGCATCCAAACCTGCATCCGTTGGATTTGCGGAAGCCTGAGGGTGGATCCGCTTTTGTAACTGGCCCTTAGGAATGTAGTATACGAGACCAGGAGCTGAACTCTGATGACTCCCCTAACCCCCATTTCATTGACAGAACAGTGGCTCCTGCACAGAGTCAATGCAAATCCATGGGGGATGATAACAACCAGTACCAACTCCTGGTCCCCAAAAAAATGTGTGAGAAACAGTAATAGAATTGGCTGATGGCTGGACACCTGGGTCTGGAAGAAACACTGAAACGCTAAACCCTCCTCAGCCGCTTCTATTGGCCCGTGGTATATGCCCAGGTCAAACAGTTTTCTGTGACTTGTTCTATATGTCAGAAGTCCTTGCCAGATGGGTACCCAGTCAATTTACCAAAAACATTAAAACTTTACAGAGTGGTACATGCCACTGAGGACCATAATACCGGAAAACAGAAAACATTAATTAAATATATAAAGGGTAGTGGGGGAAGGGGGTAAATGAGTTGGGGTGGCGTTATAAGTGTAAAAAAAAAAAAAAACAAGGGGCTTAGTGGGGGAATCCCCCATATTAAAAAAAAAAACATTCAGTATTTTGTCCTTGATGAAATGTACCACTCTGTAATGTCCGTCTGTGAAATCACATGTATCCGCCAGATGACGTGCTGAGTGCACCTCCCCTTTAGCCACTCCCCATCAACGAGGTCACATTTATTTGAATATCCATGGACATCGTAGGGTCACTGGAACCGGTATCCAGTAATATTTTCCCTGTATATATGGTCACCATGCATAATGTCCCCGGGAAAAGGTTGTGGCGGCATTATATATGGTGACCATATATATGGGGTCAAGGGGAGCGGGGGTTGCGGGGTTGTCCCCTGCTCCCCTTGTAAAAAATGTAATGTAATAATGTCCTTACAAAAAACTGCGACTTTTTTGCCAGGCGACATTATTACATGGAACCCGGGAACCATGAAGGACTGGGAAAAAGGTAGTCAGTTAAGGTAGGACAGATGCCAGGAGGTGTGTGGGAGGGGGTGCATAGGTGAGCGCTAGGCCACTGGACGCAAGTTCGAGGTCGGTGAGAGGCAGAGGAGAGAGGGAGCTCCTGGCCATGGAGCGAGGGGGGGGGGGGGGGCACTTGGATACGCTGGAGCCCATGATGCAGAAGATTATTTTTCTGACCGTGAAAGTTTTCAGCCTGTAAATAATTCATGGACGGGGGTTATTTATAGAGGAGTCAAATTTTATCTGCTCCTGA
Organism: Ambystoma mexicanum; assembly: GCF_040938575.1. NCBI lineage: Eukaryota > Metazoa > Chordata > Amphibia > Caudata > Ambystomatidae > Ambystoma > Ambystoma mexicanum. The sequence continues at coordinate 701,459,665 of NC_090938.1, read as the reverse complement.
GCGAAGGACATTCCTGGCATGCAGGGGTTTGTGGGGGGGGGGGGGTACAGGGAAAAAAGGGGGCTGGTGATGGAAAGGGACAACTCCGAGAGCTGGAAGGGCAACAGCAGAGGGAACATGAGAGGGGGGGAGGCGGGGAAGGGCAGGTGAGAGCAGGCACAGGGGTGGAGAAAGGGCGGAAGGGAAGAAAGGAAGAAGGGAAGAGGAGGAGGGTGAAAGGGCAGGGGAGGGGGAAGAAAAAGAGAGTGGACTGAGGAGAGGTGCATTATTGCTCTTTATTGACCACAATGTTCAGAAAAGAGGAAACGAAGGACTAGAAGAAACACGTGGAGGGCCAGGTGGGGGGGGGGGGGGTGCGGGGGATACTGATCAGTGTGGGGAAGGGGATAGAAGAGAGGAAAGGGTACACGAAGAGGGGGCATAAAATAGAGGCAATGGGGGAGGGAGAGAGGATGGCTGCTGTAGGGAGGAGACAGAACGATGAGAACCAGAATGGCGAGGGATGCGTTGGAGGTCAGGGCCGGCTGAAGATGTGTCAGTGATCGCGGGGGCCCATTTCAACACAATACTTAGAGAGCCGCTGCCTACAGCTGGGACATTCAGTCTGAGGCACCCAGTGGTGCTTAAATTATAATGGAGGCAGAGGAAAACGTGGAGCCAAAAATCTGTTTAGCCCCTTGTTGACAAAGCGCGATTATGCAGGCTAAACCAGAGTAATAAGATAACAAGGTGATAAGAACGTTGCTGGATACTTGGTGAGGTTGAGATGACGGCTTCAAACGAAAAGGTTGAAAGGCCCCAACGCTTTCCTGGTGTAGGGTGTGAGGAGGAACCCCAGAAAGTGAAGAGAGAAGAAGGAACAATTGGCCACAATACAAGTTTGGCCGTAAGTGTTAAGGTTGGGGGTAATTCCGTTGCTGCCAACTTTACCACTATACCAAATCACGAGTTTGGGCATGGAGCAGAGGATTTGCCTCCAGGAAAAAATCTACAGAATCAGTGGAATTGCCTCAAAAAAGCCCCATTGAAGCCAATGGACTCAAATTAATTGGGGAATTACACCGCCACCAACACTTGTAATCTGGCAAAAATCCCGCCGGACCAAGTTGTGGTAACAGTAATTCGTTTGGGTGGTATTTACCGCCGGGATGCCGCCCAACTCATAATGACGCCGAAAGACAGGACGAACAGAGGACGTTGAAGGAGAGCCGAGTGGTCGCCACAATAGTGGGCGCGCGTGGGGGGGGCGACAGCATGTAGGAGATAGATGTGCAAAGGAGAAGCGAAGGTAGCGAGAGATAGGGCAAGGCGCAGATGGGAGTGCGGAGAGATGAACATCAGAGAGGAAGGATGGAGAGCTGTGAGAAGGGTTCCGGGTGCACAGGGTCGCCTAAGCATCTGTGCCGATGGGGGACTCGCAGGCAGCTGCTGACACCTTCATAACAACTGGTACCCAGAGTGTGATGGGGGCTGCTCCCCAATACCGTACAATGCAACGCACTGCGTTGGCACCAGTAGGTAGACAAATATTGCCAAACACATGGAGTTGCTACAATGTTTCATCCTCTCATAGCAATTATTTGGTTCCCAGATTTTCTAAAAGTCTATTGTTTTGTTCTCTAGTGACATGCATGCATATATGTAGTTTGAGATCATCACTGCTCATTCTGGTGTTTGTCCGAGAAGGATGCCGCGCTCAATATTCTCACAGAATATGGGGCTGTGAATGCTGGACTGTGCTGGAGGAAGTGTCACCCAGTCTGCAGTAAGCCACACTGTGGCTAGAGTCTCTCCTCTCTGATCTGTGTTGCTTGGCCAGTCTTAACCAGTCTCTCCTTCAGGTCAGTCAGTCTGTTTTGGCAGGGTTTGCCTGGACCACAGCCCTCCCCCACACCATGGATCCCTAATGACCCTCCCTCACCTCCTCAATGAGGACCTAGTGAAAACTCCTTCTGCGTCTCCCACAGCCTGCCTGGCTCACTAGGGCCTTACAGATAAATACATAAATAAATAAATAAATAAATAAATAACACTCTTCTTATGGGTAGAACATTTCAATGAGAAGCATTTGGTTAGTGATGGGTTAATGGCATAATCATTGCTTCCGACAAGGCCCTAGTGAGGTTCAAGTGCCAGTGATGCGAACTATGATGGGTGTATTGTTCTGTGCGGTGTGTTTTATTGTATCATATTGTATTCACTGTGTAAACAGGGCTGCCATTTCGATCAAGAATTATATCCATAGGAAGCGATGCAGATCACATAGGCCGCCCCTGGTTAGGATGCCTTTACAATAGGCGTGCGGGTAAGTAGATGAGGGCGAACTGGTGGATGACAGGGTACTATGGCGGGAAAGTCACAGGCTATAGACACTCATAACTAGCCGAAAAAAGTGGGGCCTGGTGCAACTGCAGGTGAACACAACTATGGGTAATAAAGTATACTGGCACCTTTCCGGACCGGCAAACTACAAGTCTGCCGGGAGGGGCTGTGATCTACCGGCAGGCCTGACCTGACGGTAGCTCAGGCCCCCTACCTACCGGCAGGCAATTGCTGCAACCACCGGCACCGGTATTACCAATTGCGGCATCTGCATCCCGCGGAGGGACTCCATGGGAATGGGGATTTACCAGCGTCCCCGCAATATCCAGGCTTGGACTAGCCTATAGGGCAATAGGCCCATGGCCGAACCAAAAACGCAAAATGCTGGTCTGGTCATCATGTTTTGGTCAAAGTGGGACCCTTTTTTGGCCAATGTGAGCCAGTTTGATGAGTTACTTCACTAAGCGGCTAGTAGTTTTGACCATTGTTGCTGAATAAATATTCTTTAAAATGTAAAATTTGCATCACATTTGATCAAATAAAAAAAAAAAAACTTGGGTACTATTCAAACTGTGTCGAAAAAGGAATGAATAGTCATTTGCAACTGCAGGACACTTTTTCACTGGTGCCTGAAACAATTTTTTGGCCCAGTCCTACCCTGGTAATACCCGGATATCGGGCAGCGGTGACGTTATGGTAGTCTTCCAGCATCCCTCCAGAATTACCGGCAGTGTACTGGGGAACTTGCAATGGGCCCCCATGTGTAGATTCAATGCCTGCATGGGTGAGGATCATGGCAGGGTTGGGCCAGTGATGCAAGAGGCCCTTCCATTGGTAGAGTCGTCAATCAAGTCTTAAGCAGCATTAGTGTTGCGAGCGCCTGTGATGGAGGGCAGGGCTTTGCAGTGGAAGGGGTAACCAGAAGGAGCGTGAACTGGAGGATGCACATGGGTGGGGGGGGGGGGCAGATAAGATGAGGATAGAGGAGGGTCGCAAGGTGCGAGGGGGGATAGCAGAGAGAAATGCAGTCCTCTAGATAGTATAGGAATTTAAAGAGAGAGCAGCTGTGCATGGAGAATAACCCAGGGTGCTGACGGTGTGCCGGGGAGGAACCTGGTAGGTTGTAGAGGGTGCGTGTGGCGAAGTGGAGAACCTTGTTGAGGGGAGAGAAGGACTAGAGGGAAAGGCCAAGTAGTAGGCTGCAGCGGTAGCCAAGTTTACTGAGGACAAGGTTTGAGATGAGGGGTTTTGCAGAGTGAGAGGGGAGGATTTTCCATGTGTTGTCGAACTTACCTCTGGCTGCAGTGGCCATTGCCATGATGAATTGCTGGAGTCTAGGTTTGCAGTCAAATACATTCCCAAGATTGCGAGACCACATAAAGGTTGTATCAGCGACTTTAATCTGTGCCTTCCTTCCAGACAATGTATTTGTGTCACACAATAGAACCCCTTTTAAACTGTCACTCTTCTTTTCATAAGTGCCTGTTTGACATACCAACCATTTTTTGCTATTTAAAGGAACTTCACAGTTTCTTCGCATCCTACATGCAGTAGGCCTGTATAAAAAAATGGCTACAACCAGGTGACCTTTCACATAGTATATTATGTTGTGTCTTAAGTCACATTTACAAAATGCTGAGGCCATTTATCTATCCTTATGGGCCTTTGCATTCTGGGGCTTGTAGGCTTTCATTTAAGATGGGGAAACTAAAGCTGCACGCCTACTCTTTTTGCTTAATATATTTATAGGATGTATATATTTATCAGTGTTTTTATTCGGATGTGTGTACTTTCCAAGTCATCTCTATAAAATAGGGTATTTTTAAACTCTAAACAAAACGTATTTCTCTCAGCTAGGTCTGGGAAGATATGTGATCAAGTGCCGCAGTTGCACACTGCTCACTAATCCCACGGCCTCACCCCTTAACTAAAATGTGTGATCCTGGGCAAACCATTTGATCTCACTGTGCGTTTTGGACCAAAATTAGAAGTCCTTAGAAGCGATTCCGTTCACATGCACACTGTTCTTTAAAAAAAAAAAAAAAAGCCTCAATCATTGTGTTGCCCCATTGTAATAATAATAATATTAACGACAATACTAGCAGTAACAATTCACATAGCGAATATAGCAAACGTGTATTTATCTCTTGGCTTACGCATCGTGGGTTCTTGCAATGTTACCTTCCACGATCCCCTCCAATATCAGAGATTCTTGTCATCCCACGAGATGCAACTTTCTGCGATGTCACAGTTGACAATACGTATGCAAATTAGGGGGGTTTGCATGTCTTTCGCCGCACAGGGCCTTGCAAATCCTGGAACCGGTTCTGCAGGGGAGAAGGGTGCTGAGGAGGGCAGCCTTCTGTTAGCGAAGGCCTCTGCAAGCTGGGCATGCAGCAAGACCTCTCTGTAGAGCGCCTGGAAGAGAATAGGCAGACCACCGTTGCATTCGTATTTGGGTTTTAGCTGCACAAACCTAGATAAGATACATTGGAGTGCTGCACACATAATTCGGGGTTACCAGAGGTTGGTAGATGAGATGTTGCAGGTATAGTAGCTTGGATATCCCACACTACAGGCATTGTGTACACGAAGGAGTAGCGGATCCTAAATGACTCCTAGGAATTCCCGGAAGAGCTGTGTCTTGTGGTGCTTCCTGAGCTGCAGCAGCAATGGAGCAGCCAGGATTGCGACCTGGGTGGTGTTACCGTTGCCTGGGGTGCAGCAAGAGGAGGCCTGTTTCTTGGTTTTCCCTTTGCGTGCCAGTTTAGTCTCTCGCCTCCAATGGTCTGGCTCCTAGAGGTTTGCGACCCACCGGAATCTGTACATTATGTGCCTACGTAGGCTGGTATACAGGAGTTATTAGCCCTACCTGTGATGCAAACACTTGTCAAATGATCCTGGCCGGGATGAGTAGCCAGTGTCATTCTCTTAGGATGGGGGAGATGTGGTCAAACCTCCTCGTTTCCTTCATGAGGCATGCAGCGGTATGTTGTTTGACCCCAAGCGTGGGCCAGGTCTGTTGCCGGGATGTCGGGGGAAATTGCCAGGACCTGCACCAAGGCTCTGAAATCCTCAGGTGGGAGGAAATGTTTTTCCCTCCAGAGGAGGGCCAGTTAGTACCGCCGGGTATGTTGAGCTTTGTTGTTATGTTGCCGGGAAGAGAGCTTGCTGTCAACAATGAACCCGAGTGATTTGGCACATGGGGTCAACTGAGGTGTGAATTCCTCAAGGTGCATGCCATTCAGCCATCCTTGGTTGGCCTTCTCTTTATATGGATTACTTACTAGCATGAATTGTATCTTAGTGGGATTGGGTATGCGGTAGGTTCTTGCCATCCAAGCTTCGATGGACGGTGACATTTCCTGGGGCATGAAATGTTTTCAGCACAATTAATGTTGAGGTGTGAATATTATTGGTATATTGGTGGAGTGAGATTTTAGGGGTGTTGAGAAGTAACCGAGTGGGTCCGTGCAGAGATTAAAGATCCCCAGGGAGACTACTGATCCCTGTGTGACTCTGCAGGTGACCGTGCGATGGTTGGATTTTTAGTTACCTGTCTGGACTGCTTGGTATATGTCAGAGAGATAGGAGGTGCAACAGTTGAGGACTATGTCTTTGAATCCCATTCTCTTTGCGGGTAGGGGTGCATGTGTGAAGTGGTCTACCGTGCCAAAGGCGTCAGAGAGGTCATGGAAGGTCAAAAGGCCGGCGGCGTGTTTACTCATAATTTGCAGAGCGTCTTTGACCATCCACGATGTGGATGGTGACATTTTCTGTGCTGCAGCTGGGTCTGAAAGCGGATTGGTAGTCATGGAGCAGGCGATGATGGTTTATCCGATCGGGGAGTTGATTGGCAATGATTTTACCAGGGTAGTGTAGTGATTGGCTGGTAGTTAGCAAGGTCATCTGCGTCTAGAGTAGGTTTTTTGAGGAGTGGGTGGATCAGTCCTGTTTGTACGGTGCTTGGGAGAATGCCCTGAGCGAGACCTGACTATTTGGAGGAGGGGATAGGGACGGATCCTGAGAATGGCTTCGTAATGACGAAGCAATGAATTTTCTTGTATGAGGTCTTTTTTGGTGATGCAAGAGCATCAAAGAGATCCTTGTTGGTGAAGACTGTGAAGATGGTCCATGGTTGCGTTGCATGAGGTGGGACCGTGAGCGAGGGCAACAGAGAATGTTTTTGACGCATTGATATGTTGTCTGTTTTTATTGATCTTGGTGATGAAGAAGTTGGGAACTCTACATTTTCCTGCTGACTCAGGGAATACTAGGTTGGGCAAAGGGTTGTAGTAGTGTTTGACTGCTTCAAAGAGGGCTTTACTCCTGTTAGCGGCTGCTGCCATAGACGTGGAGGAATAGACAGCGTTGGCTTCAGTGATGAGTGCCCAATGAGTACTGTGTAGTGCCATTAAAGTGAGGAGGTCCTCATGCTTCTGTGTTTTGTTCCTGCATTTGACTTGCACTCGGATAGTGTGCCTCTTGTCAATCAGTTCTTGGGTATTCCATGGGGCAGAGGTTTTAACTCTGCTGCAGCTGCGTTTCAACGGAGCTTGTTTGTCTGCCATTTCCTTCATGGTTTGGTGAAGATTGACAATAAGGTGTCGATGTTGAGGTTGGTTGGACTGGCTAAAATTGTCAGACTGTGTTCTATCTATAACTTCCAAAGGGAAGTTCTAAAAGGAGCCATGGGAAGACATAAGGTGTTCCCTATCCCTTATTAGTCGGGAGGGTATGCGTCAGGAATCTAGGGATAGCAGAGTGGTCTGTCCAGTCAAGAAGGATCGGGCTGAGGCATTTTACCAGAAAGGATGCAGAGAAGACGAGGTGGAGGGTGTTTCCCCTAATGTGGCTGGGGTTCAGTACATGTTAAATGTTCATGGGTTCCGTGAGATGAGAGAGAGCATCCCTGGTGCTTTTGGTGCGTTGGTGTCCAGGTAAGTTGAGATCACCAATTGCGTAATTGATGCCGATGTGATGAGATCATAGATGTCATCCAGGAATGACCCACACCTGTGAGGTGTGTTATAGGGGAGATGGAAAGTGGCAAGTGAAGAGCGCCATGGAGTTCATGGGCACCCGGTTGCACCGGTGCATGCCCAATTGGATCTGTGAATGACTGCTGTACCCGGGTGGGGTGAACACTTAAAAGATGTGGGAGGAGGAGGACATGTTTTGTGATAAAGATGGCATCGAACTCCTGTGGAAATTGGGTCACGGATGCCAGCTGCGTGAAGGACGGCTGAGGGAGCGTTGATTAGCATCAGGCTGAGTTAATGCAGCCTGGGTGAAGGTGCAGTGTCAGTGCGAGGGATATGGAAAAGGTTTAAAAGGGTTTGCAGAGGGGGTCTTCTGTGGGTTTTGAGGGATCCGGCCCCTTCGGTGCGTGCAAAGGGTATGTGACTGAAGGAGACACATTGTATTGTCTCCCTCATATTGAAAAAAGGCAGGCAGTCCAGTTCTCGGCCCAAGCTAGGTCCTAACAGGTACAGACTGGTGCTGCCCTTCTCTTCGCCCCCAGCCGCACACAGGTGATGCCCTTGTCTTTGCCCAGCCACACACAGGTGAAGCCCTTGTCTTTGCCCAGCCACACACAGGTGATGCCCTGGTCTTCGCGCCCAGCCACACACAGGTGATGCCCTAGTCTTCGCCCCCAGCCACACACAGGTGATGCCCTTGTCTTCGCCCCCAGCCACACACAGGGGATGCCCTTGTCTTCGCCCCCAGCCACACACAGGGGATGCCCTTGTCTTCGACCTTAGCAAAGGACACTGGCAATGAGAATGCCTTGGGAAGGCAGTTTTAAGGAACAGCAAATGGCTCCTGATTGGCTGGTGGGCTGGAGGAGGAGCTTAGCACATGACATGGTACACTCCTCTGACCCCGATGGAAGAGCACTGCAAGAGTGGGAAAGAACAAGCCCTTAAGTAGTCACCATTTGGCAGGAAAAGCTGTAGTAGGCGGTGCTCCGTGCTGAGCCAGGCAGTTATACAGGCAGTTTTGCAGGCAGTTGTTGCCTTGTGTTGTACCTCTGACAAGAAGGCAGCTTAGCCGCTGCATCGTGCGTGAGAGGGGCAGTAGTTAACCATGTGCACTGTGTCTGTGCGAAGGACAGGCAGCTAAGCCTCAGCACTGTGCCTGTAATAGGGACAGGCATCCTTGTCTCTGCACTGTGTCTGTGAGAAGGACAGGCAGCTGAGCCTCAGCACTGTGCCTGTAATCAGGACAGGCATCCTAGTCTCTGCACTGTGTCTGTGAGAAGGACAGGCAGCTACGCCTCAGCACTGGGCCTGTAATAAGGACAGGCAGCTTAGTCTCTGCACTGTGTCTGTGAGAAGGACAGGCAGCTACGCCTCAGCACTGGGCCTGTAATAAGGACAGGCAGCTTAGTCTCTGCACTGTGTCTGTGCGAAGGACAGGCAGCTACGCCTCAGCACTGGGCCTGTAATCAGGACAGGCAGCTTCGTCTCTGCACTGTGCCTGTGAGAAGGACAGGCAGCTACGCCTCAGCACTGGGCCTGTAATCAGGACAGGCAGCTTCGTCTCTGCACTGTGCCTGTGAGAAGGACAGGCAGCTAAGCCTCAGCACTGTGCCTGTAATAAAGACAGGCATCCTTGTCTCTGCACTGTGTCTGTGAGAAGGACAGGCAGCTGAGCCTCAGCACTGTGCCTGTAATCAGGACAGGCATCCTAGTCTCTGCACTGTGTCTGTGAGAAGAACAGGCAGCTAAGCCTCAGTACTGTGCCTGTAATAAGGACAGGCATCCCTGTCTCAGCGCTGTGTCTGTGAGAAGGACAGGCAGCTAAGCATATGCACTCTGCCTGTGAGAAGGACAGGCACTATGCCTCTGCCTGTGAGAGTGACAGGCAGCAGAGTCTATTTGAGAAGGACAGGCAGCTAAGCCTCAGCACTGTGCCTATAATAAGGACAGGCAGCTTAGTCTCTGCTCTGTGTCTGTGAGAAGGACAGGCAGCTAAGCCTCAGCACGGTTCCTGTAATAAGGACAGGCACCCCAGTCTCTGCGCTGTGTCTGTGAGAAGGACAGGCACTATGCCTCCGCCTGTGAGAGTGACAGGCAGCAGAATCTCTTTGAGAAGGACAGGCAGCTAAGCCTATGCACTCTGCCTGTGAGAAGGTCAGGCAGCTAAGCCTCTGCCTGTGAGAGTGACAGGCAGCAGAGTCTCTTTGTGAAGGACATGCAGCTAAGCATATGCACTCTGCCTATGAGGTGGACATGTGAGAAGGACAGGCACGATGCCTCTGCCTGTGAGAGTGACAGGCAGCAGAGTCTCTTTGAGAAGGACAGGCAGCTAAGCCTATGCACTCTGCCTGTGAGAGGGACAGGCATTATGCCTCTGCCTGTGAGAGTGACAGGCAGCAGAGTCTCTTTGAGAAGGACAGGCAGCTAATTAGCACTCTGCCTGTGAGGACAGGCACTATGGCTCTGCCTGTGAGAGTGACAGGCAGCAGAGTCTCTTTGAGAAGGACAGGCAGATAAGCATATGCACTCTGCCTGTGAGGACAGGCACTATGCCTCTGCCTGTGAGAAGGACAGGCAGCAGAGTCTCTTTGAGAAGGACAGGCAGCTAAGCCTCAGCACCGGGCCTGTAATAAGGACAGGCAGTTTAGGCTCTGCACTGTGTCTGTGAGAAGGACAGGCAGCTAAGCATATGCACTCTGCCTGTGAGAAGGACAGGCACTATGCCTCTGCCTGTGAGAGTGACAGGCAGCAGAGTCTATTTGAGAAGGACAGGCAGCTAAGCCTATGCACTCTACCTGTGAGAAGGACAGGCACTATGCCTCTGCCTGTGAGAGTGACAGGCAGCAGAGTCTCTTTCAGGAGGACAGGCAGCTAAGCCTATGCACTCTGCCTGTTATAAGGACAGGCACTATGCCTCTGCCTGTGAGAGTGACAGGCAGCAGAGTCTCTTTGAGAAGGACAGGCCGCTAAGCCTATGCACTCTACCTGTGAGAAGGACAGGCACTATGCCTCTGCCTGTGAGAGTGACAGGCAGCAGAGTCTCTTTCAGGAGGACAGGCAGCTAAGCCTATGCACTGTGTCTGTGAGAAGGACAGGCAGCTGAGCCTCAGCACTGTGCCTGTAATCAGGACAGGCATCCTAGTCTCTGCACTGTGTCTGTGAGAAGGACAGGCAGCTACGCCTCAGCACTGGGCCTGTAATAAGGACAGGCAGCTTAGTCTCTGCACTGTGTCTGTGAGAAGGACAGGCAGCTACGCCTCAGCACTGGGCCTGTAATCAGGACAGGCAGCTTCGTCTCTGCACTGTGCCTGTGAGAAGGACAGGCAGCTACGCCTCAGCACTGGGCCTGTAATCAGGACAGGCAGCTTCGTCTCTGCACTGTGCCTGTGAGAAGGACAGGCAGCTAAACCTCAGCACTGTGCCTGTAATAAAGACAGGCATCATTGTCTCTGCACTGTGTCTGTGTGAAGGACAGGCAGCTGAGCCTCAGCACTGTGCCTGTAATCAGGACAGGCATCCTAGTCTCTGCACTGTGTCTGTGAGAAGAACAGGCAGCTAAGCCTCAGTACTGTGCCTGTAATAAGGACAGGCATCCCTGTCTCAGCGCTGTGTCTGTGAGAAGGACAGGCAGCTAAGCATATGCACTCTGCCTGTGAGAAGGACAGGCACTATGCCTCTGCCTGTGAGAGTGACAGGCAGCAGAGTCTATTTGAGAAGGACAGGCAGCTAAGCCTCAGCACTGTGCCTATAATAAGGACAGGCAGCTTAGTCTCTGCTCTGTGTCTGTGAGAAGGACAGGCAGCTAAGCCTCAGCACGGTGCCTGTAATAAGGACAGGCACCCCAGTCTCTGCGCTGTGTCTGTGAGAAGGACAGGCACTATGCCTCCGCCTGTGAGAGTGACAGGCAGCAGAATCTCTTTGAGAAGGACAGGCAGCTAAGCCTATGCACGCTGCCTGTGAGAAGGTCAGGCAGCTAAGCCTCTGCCTGTGAGAGTGACAGGCAGCAGAGTCTCTTTGTGAAGGACATGCAGCTAAGCATATGCACTCTGCCTATGAGGTGGACATGTGAGGACAGGCACGATGCCTCTGCCTGTGAGAGTGACAGGCAGCAGAGTCTCTTTGAGAAGGACAGGCAGCTAAGCCTATGCACTCTGCCTGTGAGAGGGACAGGCATTATGCCTCTGCCTGTGAGAGTGACAGGCAGCAGAGTCTCTTTGAGAAGGACAGGCAGCTAATTAGCACTCTGCCTGTGAGGACAGGCACTATGCCTCTGCCTGTGAGAGTGACAGGCAGCAGAGTCTCTTTGAGAAGGACAGGCAGATAAGCATATGCACTCTGCCTGTGAGGACAGGCACTATGCCTCTGCCTGTGAGAAGGACAGGCAGCAGAGTCTCTTTGAGAAGGACAGGCAGCTAAGCCTCAGCACTGGGCCTGTAATAAGGACAGGCAGTTTATGCTCTGCACTGTGTCTGTGAGAAGGACAGGCAGCTAAGCATATGCACTCTGCCTGTGAGAAGGACAGGCACTATGCCTCTGCCTGTGAGAGTGACAGGCAGCAGAGTCTATTTGAGAAGGACAGGCAGCTAAGCCTATGCACTCTACCTGTGAGAAGGACAGGCACTATGCCTCTGCCTGTGAGAGTGACAGGCAGCAGAGTCTCTTTCAGGAGGACAGGCAGCTAAGCCTATGCACTCTGCCTGTTATAAGGACAGGCACTATGCCTCTGCCTGTGAGAGTGACAGGCAGCAGAGTCTCTTTGAGAAGGACAGGCCGCTAAGCCTATGCACTCTACCTGTGAGAAGGACAGGCACTATGCCTCTGCCTGTGAGAGTGACAGGCAGCAGAGTCTCTTTCAGGAGGACAGGCAGCTAAGCCTATGCACTCTGCCTGTGAGAAGGACAGGCACTATGCCTCTGCCTGTGAGAGTGACAGGCAGCAGAGTCTCTTTGCGAAGGACAGGCAGCTAAGCCTCTGGAATGTGCCTGGGAAAAGGAGAGCCGCTAATCGTCAACCCTGGGCCTTTGAGAGGGACAGGCAGCTAAGCAATTGCACGATGCCCGTGACAAGGGCAGGCAGATACGCCTCTACCTTGTGTCTGTGAGGAGGGCAATCCTCTAACACTTGCACTGTGCTTGTGGGAAGGGCAGCAGCAAAGCCTCTGCACAGTGCCGTGAGAAGAATGCGCCTGCCCACTGCCTTTAAGGAGAGGCAGCTAAGCCTCTGCACTGGGCCTATGATGAGGGCAGGAAGCCAATCAACCAGCACTATGCCTGTGAGAAGGTGAGCTAAACTGCTGCACAGTGCACACAAGGAGGCCAGACAGCTGTGCCTCTGCACTGAGCCTTTGAGAAGAACAGGCAGGTAAGCATCTGCACTGTTAGGGGGCAGACAACTGTGTGACTGTGAGGACAGGCATCTAAGCCTGTGAACTGTGATTGTGTGGAGGACAGACAGCTGTGCCTCTGCACTGAGCCTGTGAGGAGGACAGGCAGCCGTGCTTCTTCACTGAACCTGTGAGGAGGACAGGTAAGCATCTGCACTGTTAGGGGGCAGACAACTGTGTGACTGTGAGAAGGACAGGCATCTAAGCCTGTGCACTGTGATTGTGTGGAGGACAGACAGCTGTGCCTCTGCACTGAGCCTGTGAGGAGGACAGGCAGCCGTGCTTCTTCACTGAACCTGTGAGGAGGACAGACAGCCGTGCCTCTGCACTGTGCCTGTAAGGACAGACAGCCGTGGCTCTGCAACGAGCCTGTGAAGAGGACAGAGAGCCGTGCCTCTGCACAGAGCCTGTGAGAAGGACAGGCAGCCTTTGAGGACCGGCAGCTAATGGTCTGCGGTGTGCCTCTGCCAAGGGCAGGCAGCCTAACCTTGGCATATCATATGGTCTCTGTGTACCAGGTGTGCCCGTGCTCGGTATGAAATATAAGTCTCTTTCTGTGTTCGGCTCTGACTGGCACCCCAGCAGTCTCTGCGCAGTGATATAATTTCACGCGTTTTCCCAGAGTTTGAGGCCAATTTGAGAAGGTAGGAAATGCCCAGAGCACATCTCTCCGAGGGCGGCCTGTGCGCAGAGTCAGGCAGCGAGCTAGGGCGCCCCCTGGCGTGCAAGCACATGCAGCAGCTCGCCGGAAGAGCCTTGTCCCCCAGAGGGTGGGCTGTGTGTGAACACCGGGCACCCCCTGAGTTCACAGCACGCCGGGCTAGCTGGCCCCTGTGCACAGCTGGACACCAGTTTGACATTCTGTCAAGCACAGCTTCGCCTCTAATCCCGAGCTACGAAACAGGGTCAATGTAAAACACTCCTTTACATTGTTATGAAACAAGTCTGTTTTTTCTTATCCAAGCGCTATAGGGCCAGCCAGGCAGTTTCTAGCCAACTTGGTGCCCAGGGCGGAAAATCAGAATGCGCTAACTGTCCATACAGGCAAACTGCGGTGTGATCAGCCTACCGAGGTCTGAGGGCTCACTGACCACTGGTCCTGTGTTGCAGGTGTTGTGTTTGTACCACCTCACTTGTATTTCGCACGGGGCAATACTAGACTAACCATATGAATTATTTTCTGATAGAAGGTTATCATTCCAAGGTGGGACAGTCTGGTACACTCTTATTGTACTCTTTCAAAATACCTCTCTGAGAGTGTGAAAGGGGACAAATAGCACCAATGAGGATTCCTGTATGCTTTGCATTAAATCACAGAGCATTTCAGGACTATAACAGTGATCAGAGATCTCTACGTTTGATAAACACGTCTGTGATAAAAAGGATTGTATGTGTGAATCTCTAAATGCTTACCCAATGGATGGCTTGGTGCTCACATCACGGTTCACAATACTCACCCTAACATTAAAATTGTTGTAATCAGGAACCATACATGTTCATTTGGAGAGCTTACATTTTTGGATGCAAGTATTAAATGTCTGCAACATCAGCCACTCAAATGGGGGTACAAAGGCTCTTTTGCTTCTTGTTTCTGAAGAATTTTAGATCAGGAAGGGCTAGGTCTCACTGTGGGCATGCCCAACCCCAATACAGAATCATCTTTAGGGAATTATATCTACAGACAGGACAGGATACCACACAAGAGACACCCAATAAACAATGCACAGAAAGGCTACACAGAAAGGATTGTACCTCTTACAAACTTGAGCCTGACCAATAATAAGCTGATGAAGCGTTGTAAACAAAACGGGCTTCTAATGCATGGTAAAGGGTCCACAGTTCCTCAGCCACTACCTCTTATTACACAGGCCTCAGGGGTTATTTCAGCAAAAAAGAGCAGGCCCATACTTTATCTAACACAGCTGGTATTAGCATCCCTTATTAGTGCTGGCCTGCAGCTAGTGAAAATCATGGTGTGGCAGTGTCGAAAGGGCGCTTGGCCTAGTGGATATAATTTGAGGCAACTTCTTTGATTGCTTTATGCGTTTAAGTGTGGGCACAGTATGGCATGCTTGTCAGAGCCACATACACAAAACATCCCAGTGTGCTCTTGTATGGACCTTGGGCACATCAGACAACAACAGGTATATGTTGTGTTACATAAGGGAGCACCACATAGACACCATTAACCAACAGGGTGGTGACTTGTGTAGGGCACAAATAATTGCTGCAAACCTATCACAGCATTGATTTGCCACGGTCTATGGTCTGCACAGTGACACAATAAACCCTGCTTTCCTAATCAAGGTGCCAAGTGACATTGAGGTGCCATCTGGTGCGCGCGCTAGGCTGCGGCTAGTTTAGAAAAGTAAAAGACCTTTGATGCTGAGTGGATGCATTTAGCCATGTCCCAAAGCAGCCACTAGAATACTTAAGCAAGTAAATGACAGTTAACCTTCCCAGGGATGCGCCATATGTAACTAAAAAGTAATATTAAAAAAAAGTTTTGTTGTTTCAAATAAAGAGAAATGAAAATAAAGAAAATAGTTTAAAACTGTTCCTGTGTGGCATTTTAATTCTCTTTGAAGAATGCATAGGTTTGGTAGCTAACTGATACTTGTGCTGGCCTGGTGAATAAAAATGCCCCATGTTCAATTCTTAACACTGAAAGGTTGAGCGCACACGGTGTAAAAACAATGGCTCGTTAAGTGAGCCATCACTTATAAATTGCCCCACTTGAAAGGCGGCCAGCACAAAGAATGAGGGGCACAGTGTGTGACTCCAGAGCATCTCACACGCTGCGTTTGGAACATGCATTCCTGTGTTTGCATATTCCAAGCGCATCGCAGTCATTCACAAGTCGGCAGAGAGCAGCCAGCTGCACATCACAGAGGAGCACACACCGGCACAGCAGGCTGCTTCATCTGTTGTCCGACAAGGTCAGAAACACCTTTCTGGGTGAGCCCCTTACTGCGCACTCCTCCTGAGCTCTTTAGCTCTGTGCCCCGGGCCGCTGCCCCCTCAGCCCTAGCCAAGAAACTGGGCTGGGGCCAGCAATGCATGTCCTACATGCTAGTAGTTGGCCAGTTTTTTGTGAGTTACTTCACTGGGTAGCTAGTAGTTTTTACTAGTGTTTCTGAACAAATGTTCTTTAAAATGCACAATTTTCCACATTTTACCCAAAACTCCCCGATGGGTACTACGCAACCAGTCTGTGACAAAAGGAATACATTTCCATTTGCAATTATGGACCACTCTTTCATTGGTGCCCAAGGCAATGTTATGCCCCTTTCTGACCTGGCTTATCCACCACAGACTATATCATGTCACACACTCTCATTTGGAGGGTGTCACCTGCATTGGTCTCATTTTCACCCTCCTGACAAGCTTCATTCCTTTCAATGACTTCAATGGAGTCCTCGTCCCATCCCAACCAACCCTCATCAACCACCCAAAAGGTTAATCTCTGTTGACTAAAATGGGATCCCCAACCAAACCTGTTTGCCATAGACCCAACTGATGAGTGGGGTACCACCTGACATCACCCGGTTCTGAGACCCAACGATAGAGTGGCCTGCTGCCTGACTTCACCCTGTTCTGAGACCCAATGATAGAGTGGCGTGCCATCTGACATCACCCGGTTCTGAGACCCAACGATAGAGTGGCGTGCTACCTCACTTCCCCCTGTTCCGAGATATCCATTGGGAACCATTGCTTCAAAGACAGTCCTGACAAGACATTGGCCCGCTCACACTGGGGTGCTGATTACTGGAGTCTTTTTGAAGTACGCAGAGGGAAGGAGGGGGTGGAGAAGAGTAGCCCATAGGAAAGATTTAATGCAGAGAGGGGTTCCACCAATTTGGATGTTGCTGGGGCTCCCCAAACGTCCTGCCCCTACCCACTTCCTGAAGACAATGCACTCTGGGTATGACATCAGAAGGCAAAGGACATTTGTTAGCGCAGCAGGGATTGTACCACTGACAACAGGCTTGCTTTGAACCAATCTGCTATAGCTTTTTACCGTTATAAAGGGGGACGGCACTTAGTTGCTTCATCTTTGGGCTTCAAGACAAGAAGGATTCACCTGATACTCTGTCAGGGATGAAGTCTATTTCAAGGTCCTCTGCCATAGAGGTGAAGCCAGAAGCCTCTAAGGAAAAGGAAAAGGAAAGCTCTTTCCCCTAACCATTTCAAGGGTACATTTGGGGTGACAATGATGAGGACCAAGGCGCCTCTTCTGTATGTGCACTGGAACCAGGATCCTGCCCATTGAAGGTGAAGGAACTCTGCAGGTGACTGGAGTGGAAAGGCGAAAGAAAGGACTCACCTTGTTCTTGGAGACCGTGGACTGAGCCTCCAAGAACCCCATTAGCCCAGAAGCAGCTCAGAACCGTTGTTAACACCTCAGATGTATTTGTGCTGGTTTTGACTGAAATCAAGCTGCTACGGGGCCTGCTGTGCGGTTTTGTCTCTCTAAAGACTGTGAAGTAAGTGCAAGACATGGAGTGAAAGGGAGGGGGTGGGGGGACAAATGCGCACAGTCCAAGGCCCTGGGTTAAGTGCCGAGAGATTACCATTGTCAAGGAATGAGTAAAAGAAGTGAAGAAGTTGTGGGTGGAGTGCAGAGACCTACTAGCAAGTGCAAGGACTGGCAGGGGAGGGGGGGGGGTCTTAGATCTGTGTGGCTCTGGAGATGCAGCAGGCGACCAGTCAGCAAACAGAGCTGAATTAGGGAGAGAGTGAGGAGGGCAAGACTAGAGAGAGAGAGAGAGAGAGAGAGAGAGGGGGAGGGAGGGAGAGAGAAGGAGGAAGAGAAAGGTCTTGAGGAGTTTCCAGAAACTCAAGGTCATCAGGCCCAAGATGGAGAGAGGCAGGGAGGCTGTTCCAGTGGGAAGCGCCTGCATAGGAAAGAGACCTACCCCAAAATCTCCGTTATGAGAATCGGCTCAACCGGGGACGTTGGGAGCCATTGACTTGACCCGCCTCGAACGCCAACTCGGTCCACATAGAGTCTCATCTCGAAGCTGCCCCAATGCTGATTTGTAACTGGAAGAGCATGACTTGACTGTCTCAACCCCACTTTATTGCATAATAGTGCTGCAAAGCTTAAAATCAATTGCCTGCACCCTCTGCATTTACCCCGAGTTCCCACTTTGCTCTCAAAGACTGCATTCCCTGTGTTTCAGGGGTGGGCCTTCAGTGTTTTTATTAGTTGTGTAAACTGTTTTATTAAAGTTCCTATTTTTTATAGAACCTTGGTTGGACATTCTGTTATTTGGGTACTACCATGTGGAATGTTGTTTGTGTTGCATCTGTACCACCTCACACCCCCCATTAAGAGTATTGTCTGGCCTCAGACCACATTACCAAAAGACACAAAGGAAGTATACCCATCGGGCTGTCCCTGTTTCGCCAGTATGCAGTGTTTTGAGTGCTAAAAAAAAAATGGTTGGTTTAACTATACTTTTTTTCAGCCACTATGCAACACTTTCCCCTTGTATTCTAGGCCTGCTGATTGTTCATAGAATTGTACCAGCCCTCAAATATGTTTGGAAGGGTGTTCAGTGGGTGAACACAAATATCGTTTACCCAAAGATGTTTGTTTTGAGCGGTGAAAATACATAGATCGGTTTCACGTTCATGATTAGGAGCACGGCTGCATTAGTAGCAGTGTGGGGGCTGAGTGGCCATGTTAGACAATACTCATCCCTGTACTCCTGCATAGCAGTAGCCCTTTCTCCGCACACACCGTGGCCTGGGAGGGGCTGACTGTACCTCAACTGTGACATGCTGCTCCTCCTGTACACCACCATTGTGAACCGCAAACAGCTCGACCAATGCACCTCAATGCGGCCCTGCAGCAGCCCCTGATAGTCTGCTACTCCACCAGTGCACATCACACCTACACGGCTCCACCGGTGGTCGGTCAAAAGGCAGAAAAAAAAATCCCGAATAACAAAAATCTCGAAAAAAAGGGCGAAAAAAAAAATATCGAATTTATTATTTTTCTATACATATGTATTTTTTGGGTCAGGTAAGTAAAAAAAAGGGTTAAAATAAAAAAAAATAGAAAAAAGGGGGTTTGGGGGGAACCCCCCCATTTCGAAAAAAAAAGTCATAAAAAAAAATTCGATATTTTTTTTTTCGGCCTTTTTTTTCGTGATTTTTTTTTTCGAGATTTCTAATTTCGGTTTTATGACCATAAACCTGCTCCACCACTGCTATTCTGGGTTAGCACAACTCCCCACAGCTTGAATGGCTAGTGCTCACAAATAAAAGCAGCTTATTGCTGAAGGAGCCTCACTCTGTGATATGAGCCTCACCTAACACATTGAATAATCTATTCTGCAATCTCCTGTCATAAGACTGAAACCACCTGGCGTGGTCCTTTTTCCACACCAAGCGAAATATGCAAGGGGGGACTTGGACTAAAGGTACCCTATACTGCCCCACTCGGTTTAGTCATGTGGCTAGGCTGGTGGCAATAGTTTCTTTGTGTAATATGGCTTCAACCTTGTGGAAAGTTTATTACTTGGCTGGGGTCCATTTTGACCCACTCCACCGTTCACAAAATAGAGGTAGTCTTTGTTTGCCTTGACGGCCTGAGGGCTCCCATGGTCAGGGGTGGACTGGCCTAGAGGGAACTCTGGAGATTTCCCAGTAGGCCTATGCACCCTGGGCCTTTTTTGTGTGGCATTTCCTTATTTTCCCACAGAAAAAAGTTTTGGGCTTGTTGAAAATGTGTAATATGGAGCCACTTTGAACATTATTTCAGGGGCCTCTTTTGCTTCACAGTCCATCCCTGTCCATGGTTATCCCATGTCCATCCGCCTGTGTGTGTGTGAGGATGTGTCCATTTTTGGTCTCAGGGCGCTGGTATCCCAGGACTGGTGGCTGTTGCAAGCCTGAATCCAGTTTTGACTGACATATGCAGATGCCTGTCTGGGATAGTGCATATTAATTTCCTTTATATGTGTGAGCCCTTCCTGAGTACCTGGGAGTGCTTGTAGGGCTGGTCAGCCTTAGGCTGGCCACCTTTCTAATTGAATGTTGCACAGTGTGTGATTGGCTGTTGTGTTCACACACACCCTCTCAAGGGGATAAAAGCAGGCTTGTGATCCACTCGCCTTGTCTACTGCTTGATCTCTGAAACTCTGCACCATTGAGGCCTGCTGCCATGAGGAATGACCGAAGCTCTGCACCAGCACCGTTGACGCTCTCGCCAATCCGACGACGATGCTCTGCCTCTCCAAACAATCAGAAAGAGCTGACGGCAGTGCTCTTTGCTCCATGTCCTGTGGGGACAACTGGATCCCCTCTCCTCCTCAATGGCCTCGTCTTCCTGTAGCTCTTGAACATGCTTGTATCACCAGACCGAAAAGTAGGAACCCCGTTGGCTCCAGATCCCTGAAGATTTTCTGCGCAATCGGAACCTGAGAATTTTCATCCAAGGACATCAGGCAAGCTCTCCAGCCTCATCTCGCTCGTCAAGGAAGCTGCCGAGGCCCGTGCAACCCGTTGATCTTCAACTGCACCAGCAAACTCGCCTCCCAGTCCTCCTTCCATGGCAGGCCCTTCTGAAGTGTGTCTGGGACGGCAAATGTAAACCAATCATCCTTCCCTACGGTCTTCTCAAGCTGAATCCGGAGCCCAAGGACGACAGAGGAACTTGCATCGCCGGCTACCTCTGGGCATAGCTTCCTCACATTTCTGCTATTCTGGCCCTGACCCTCATTTTGCGCTAAGGGCACCATACACCCTACTTAAATCCAAAACTAAAAAGCTAATCAAATATTGGTTTATTAGTTTAATACGTGGCTGCGAGGATTAAGTTCAAAACCCTCTGCATTGTCCATAAGGCCTTCTGGGGCCTGGGGCCAAAATACCTTCAACTCTCCCTTCGTAAATATCTTCCTTCTCGAGCACTTCGCCCATCCGCGTCCAACTCCCTCAGGGTCAGCCGCTTCTCCAAGCAACGAGTTGGGGGGAGATCTCTCTCTCCGCAGCAGGGGCCTCCCTCTGGAACAGCCTTCCTGCCTCCCTGAAACTTGAGGAGCACCATCTCTGGTTCCGGAAGCACCTCAAAACCTTCCTCTTTGCTTCTGCTTTCTCTCCCCCTCTCCCCTGCTAAATCACTGAAACTGTACTGAATCAGCAACTGGGCCACTCACCAATCTCGGTCCTTGGCCCAGCCACTCTCCCCTGCACTGCCTTCCTGGCAACCCCTGCACTGCGGGACTGTCTCTGTATCCCTACAGCCCTCCTTCCCAGCACTTGTCTGCACTTATCTTGCACTTGCCACCAGCTGGCCCTTATTATTTATCTTGTTCGTTACTAACCCTGTACTGCACTTTCCCCTCTCCCTTTCCCCCTCGCACTTTTCCCGTCCCCCCTACCCATGCACTTGCGCGATCTGAATGACACCTGGCCTAGTAGGATCGTTGTCTGTCTCCCCTTGTTCCCCCCTCCCTGCCTCGCGCGCCTTAAAACACTTGTGTATAGGCGCGTTACAAATGCCATATCATAACACTGGAATTGGATGCTGCTAATCGCACACATATTTGTGATATGACCCCATATGTTCAGCTCAATGTTTCCATGGCGTTGAATAATGCCCTTGTGGGCCAGCGGAGTAGTGCCTTTCTTCAGGAATGGGAGAGGTGATATTTACGAGAGACTGTTCTACATATTCATTCACCGGGCTTCTCTTTTGACTATCAACAAGGTTATGTTATTTCTTTAGGTTCTATAGGCACTGCTCCCACTCCCTCTTCAAGATGATCACCCTGCAGTCTTCTGTTCAAGATGGCTGCACTGCAGGGTGTTGATCAAGATGACTTCACTGGAGGTTGTTGCTCAAGATGGCTGCAGTGCATGGTGTCAATCAAAATGGCTGCACTGGAGGGTATTGCTCAAGATGGCTGCAGTGCGTGGTGTCGATCAAGAGGGCTCCACTGCAGAGTGTCGATCAAGATGGCGGCACTGCAGGGTGTCGATCAAGACGGCTGCACTAGCTATGCCTCTTCTTTTGATGTTATGCACAAGTTTAACAAAAAATTGAATTTATTTCAATATCTTAATTCTCAACATTAATATTTAATTGCATATTGATATTAAATTGTTATTTTCTCTCCCTCCCTCGTGTATCCTGTCATGCCCTTTTTGTCTTTGATTTTCCCCTGTATTCGTCTCCTATTTACACAATTCTAATATGATTATTGACCCTCTGTTTTACTCGGTTATGACATGTTCTTTGAATAATTTATGTACTTTTCTTAGTTCACTGATTTGTTGTTCATCTTTATGTTGTTATTTAAAATTAATAAAAATTATTAAACTAAAAAAAGGAGAAAAAAAAGACGGCTGCACTGGAGGGTGTTGTTCAAGATGGCTGCACTGGAGGGTGTTGGTCAAAATGGCTGCAGTGCATGGTTCGTTCAAGATGGCTGCACTGCAGGATGTTGATCAAGATGGCTGCGCTGGAGGGTATTGATCAATATGGCTAGACTGCAGGGCGTCGATCAAGATGGCTGTACTGCAGGTTGTCAATCAAGATTGCTGCACTGGAGGGTGTTGTTGAAGATGACTGCACTGCAGGGTACCGTTTAAAGTGTTTGTTTGGGAGCACACGCTTTTAAATCCTCGCCAGAATAGGAGACACACATGCAGCACTAATTCCAAAGTGTATTGGATAAGGGATGTTAGCAAAGCAGCGAATCAGGAGAGCAGGGCGAGGTGCCGCGATGAGAACGAATGAAGGAAGAGCACGGGAGTCAGTCAAGCTAGCATTGAATAGCACAAGTTTGCTGCGTGGGTGTGACCTACTTTGCGAATGCAGAGAGATCACAAAGCCACATTGCAGCAGCTTGCTCTTCTAGAGTGGTGGGGGGATTACGGGGGGGGGGTGCGATACAGCGCCCACTCACGTGCGGTGGGATTCACCCTCACCCCCTCGCGTAAGAGACAACTTCTTTACTGAAACGGGCGCAAGTTGGCTAGGGATGGCATCAAGGATTTGGTTGAGGCTGGAAACACTGGCTCAGTACTTTGGCCCCTGGAACGTCTCCTCAAGATGGAGAGCAAAAGATGGCAACGGGCACGAGTGGCAGACAAGGCAGGAGCAAATCCGAGACCGCGGAGCTCCTTCATTACATGGCATAGAAGAAGAAACCCTAGCAGCTCTATTATTTATTAAATCCCCGTTTCAAGGCGCTAGGCGGGCTGTTTGCGCGCTCTACAAATACAAATAAATAAATATAAAACACAATGCAAGCAATAACTTACTATATACATATAAGAACATGGCGAATTATAAAACCCCAATTAAATGACTGCTGTTATCCTTTACAAGGCCATAGTCTAAAAGCCACAGCACGGGCAAGCAGATACGACTAAATGGCCTGCCTAGCCGACAACTGAGTACTAGTATGTTGCTGTGAAGGGCTGTAGCCAATGCCATCACTGGTACCAGAACTTCATAGCAGCTACTCGGGACGTGTGTGTGATAACAGCAATAAAGATCCAGTTCCAATACTGGAATATTGATGCCGCACAGAGGGCAGGTGATCTAGGAAACAGCACCACATGGGAACCCGCAACTTCAAGCAGGACAAGTGCAGCCCAACGGGCACGCCGAAAGAAGAGAAGTCACAACCCAGATGGCAAGGCAGCAAGGAGCCAGGGCAAGGCTTGCCTCAGAGCAGAAAGAGTTCTGGAGTAAACAGCTGCTGGGAGAACTATGACTTCCCCTACAGGCGTGGACGGGACATAATTGTCAAAGTGGCACTATGTTACACATTTTCAGCCAGCCTAACCCCTTTTCCTGTGAGAAAATGTGGAAATAAAACAAGTCACCACATAAAAGAGGCACAGGTTGCAGAGGCCTACTGGGAAATTTCCAGAGTTCCCTATAGGCCAGTCCAGCCCTGCTCCCCGAAGGTTACACGGTTTGTGCCGGTGGCTGTCTGTAGGCGCATAGGAAGCAACCTCAGCAACCTCAGCAGCCTCAG
Source organism: Ambystoma mexicanum (assembly GCF_040938575.1). Classification (NCBI taxonomy): domain Eukaryota; kingdom Metazoa; phylum Chordata; class Amphibia; order Caudata; family Ambystomatidae; genus Ambystoma; species Ambystoma mexicanum. Next base: position 701,435,966 of record NC_090938.1, on the reverse strand, counting down.
CAGCCTCAGCAACCTCAGCACCCGCTGAGCATATTCTTCCCAGGTTTTGAGAGAGGGAAAGAACTTGAGGATCAGAATCCTCCATTCTCTTGCTGCAAGAACCGGAAATGGATTTGGGACAGGAGTTGATTTCAGAATTCGTCATGAGGTCAATGCTGGGAAACTTCATTTGCTAGAGGCTGGAGACCGGACCCCTCAGGCCCACTTTACTACCCTTAGTGGTAGGATGACAACAACCCGGAGGGGTTCACTTAAAATGGGCACCTTACAGTGTTTTTGCTCAAAATGGCGACCGTTGAGGATGTTATATTTTCTATAATTTTATTTTGTGTGTTACACTTATAAACCTTTCACACAAATTCATCAAAATATAAATGCAATAAAAACTTCAAAAAGTCTCTTCATAACAAAGTTAAATAACGTTTACCAGTAAATACATACAGAGCAATGCTCGATATACTAACAACACAAATAATCATCAAAATTACAATTCATTATTACAAAGGACAAGGCCTAAAATGTACGAAATACAGCCAACGAAAGTTATGTTTACTCCCTTAGAAGGGGCCCCTTTTTTGACAAGGTAATAGCAACAGCTATCCAAACTCGAACAATTGCTAGGGTCTTACCTAAACTAAAACCCCAAACACATCTCAACCACAAATTCTCACTTCTTATTCTCTGAATTTCTTCCACATGATTCTTTTTAACCTACCTGAATAAACTTTTCTTTGGACTTCAGACTCTCTTTTGCTTTCATGCAGCGCTCTGAGGCCTACGGGCATGTAGCGCCCTATGAAAACATAATAAAATAAATAAATATGTGTTTACTTTAGTATTCGATGTAGATCCTGTGCATAGCGGGCCATAATGTCGGAGCATGTCTACTGGTCTCACCTTGACCTTGATCAAGACACACCCTACAAGTACGATAGGCACAACGGAACGCCCAGCCAAGCTCCCCCCTACCCCCGTATCCAGAACCTCACCTGAGTAACATAAACAACCTTATCGTTTCTGGTGATGGGATTTGATGTACAAGGTAGTGAGGTTTCTTAAACGAAAAGGTCATTTGTGAAAAGGAAGTAAGGGATTTTGTAGTGGCTACTTTCTCATAGCTAATAACCCAATCCCCTTTTTCAGCACAATTTCTAAATGATTTCAACACAGTACCTATACCATAGTCCCAAACAGGTTTTCAGCCAGAAAGCTGAAAAAAGGACTCCTTCAACCTCTTAGAGATTTGCAATACAATGCAGTTCTGGTTCAGTAATGCATTCTTCACTATCCACCAGAAAGAGCCTTCTTCAGCACCCATCATTTTAATAAAAAGATTAATCTTGATCAGAGTGGACAGAGAAGTCAGTCCTAGCTTGCAGCCTCCACAGGAGTGGCATTGGTCAGGCCCAAGACCTTTCTCCAAACAAGACCCTCAACTTTGTCCACCCAGGCGCATGGTCTCTATACGTGGTCTCTAGGGCACAGGGAACGGTGGTGACTGACCTCTGCCTATAGATGTGAATTATGCCCGCAAGGCGGAACCCAGCCGCACGTCTGGCAAATTGTCTAATCGCTAACATAACGGCCGGGGCTTTAGCCCGTTTTCTTACGCAAAAGACCATCACCATTTCCAGACGTAATCTCACAGCCCAAGTAACGGTAGTTGCCCACTCTCGCAATGACCCCGTTCCTTGCACATAATAAAGGAGCGACTCGCCGTATGCCTACCAAACCCCATAAACTGCGTTTTTCTCATATCAAACCATAGCCTGTTCTTTTCAGCATATACCAGGATTGCTCGGCCACTCCGACTGATGGCCATAAACGTACAATCAAAAATAACGAAATATTCGGCGTACCCAAGCCACCCTATCTTTGTATACCCCAATCTGGGGGAGCGTTATTTATATCCTCTAAGGAAGAGCCCAGATCAGAGACAAACAGGTTAAACAAGAGTGGGGTATACTAGTACAGAGCTAGATAGTCCTCTTTTTTTCGGGGGCCAAGGGGGGGAGGACCAATATTTAACAATGCACAAAAAAGGTTCCACAAACCAGCTACCCACCTTCACACTCTTAAGGTGTGATAATACACACTTGACACCACTTAGAGAACTGTCATGTTTTATTCAGACAGAAATGCACAAATTCAGCATATTTTAATCAATATCTACAAAGCGTACAAAATAGTGAACATGAAAGAATAAAAAAAAAACAACAATGCATGATCTGACAATCAAAAAAATCCCTAAATAAATAGGGTAATGAACGCAGGTGGATGTCTGAGTTAAGTGTTCTCGTCACAAAAGTGAGGTTAGTAAGGGAGTGGGGGATATGTTGACAAAAGTCTGTCAGCCCTCCTTTAATATTCTCCCTAATATTTGGTTTGTGGAACCTAAACAGGAGCGGGGCCAGAAGGCAACCTTTTCTTACCCCTCTCCTAATGGGTATTGGAGTAGAAAGCTACCCCAAGCCATTCAATCGAATACACGCTGTGTTATTATGGTACGGAGGTGTCAAGCATGCAGCAAATTTTCAGGCACCCCTAGATCTTTCAGCTTTTGCCACAGTTTAGTTCTATCCACAGCATGAAATGCTGCTGTGAAATTGACATATAAAATAGACAAAGGGAGAGCATCCCTTTGTTTTGACTGCTTGTTAGGAAAGGATGCACAGGACTTGTAGTGTTGGGTCGTTGGGCAAGAGATGTTCCTTGTCCCTCTTCACCTAGCGGGGGTCAAGAACACCATCGCAGACTCCCTCAGTAGGGAGTTGCACTCCAGCCACAAGTGGGAACTTCGGCAGGACCAGGTGCACCACATCTTCGTCAAGTGGGGCAGGCCCCAGATCGATCTGTTTGCGAGGGCGGCGACCTCCAAATGCCAGATGTTTGCTAGCAGATTCCATCAACCGAGGCGCCTGGGGACGCATTCTCCTTCCTGTGGGAAGGGCTGTTTCTGTACACTTATCCTCTGTTGCCTCTCCTGCTATGAGCCATCAACACCCTCAGACAGTGCCAATGTAGGATGATACTCATCACCACGGGATGACGGTAGCAAATTTGGTACCCGGACATTCTCAGCCTATCAGCATCACCTCCGGTCAAGCTGCCAGTGGTTCTGTATCACCTCACCAGAGAAGGAGGCATAAGCCTACATCACGACCCGGGTTCCTGCAGCCCTCAAGTTTGGAGGATTTGAGTTGCCAGCGGACTGCAGGGAGGTCCTCCCAGAAGCCAGGGCATCGTCGACCTTGAAGTGCTACTGTCACAAGTGGAAGTGTTTCGTTACATGGTGACGGTCACAGAAGATTACCCCTTTGGGGTCATGGCCCCTCAGATCCTACCGTACTTGCTATCCTTGGCCAAGGCCGGACTGGCGCACGCCTTCATCAAGGTACATCTGATGGCTATCTCCCTCTACACCAGGTCACCAGGAAGATCTTTGCTTTGGTCCCATCGACTCATCAGGGATTTTCTCAAAGGACTTTTCAGATCTTTCCCGCCCTTGAAGGCTCCTGTCCTGGCCTGGGAACTCAACGTGGTTCTGACTTGGCTCATATGGACCCCCTTCGAGTCTATGCATCAGGCCTCTCTCAAGTTCCTCTCGTGGAAAATGACTTTCCTTGTGCCCATCACCTGGAGGTAGGTGAGGTCCAGGCCCTATCCTGCAAGCAACCATACCTGACTTTCCACGAATCAAAGGTAATGCTGCGTACGCACCCCTCTTTCATGCTGAAGTTTGCGTCGGAATTCCACCTCAATGAGCCTTTGGTGTTACCTGTTTTTTTCCCAAAGCCTTCGTCACCGGCTGAGAGGGCCTTGCACTCGCTGGACATTGCTTGTGTCCTGAAGTTCTACATGGCACGCACAAAGAGTTTTCTGCAGAGTTCAAAACTGTTTTTGAACTTTGGTCCTATGAATCATGGGAATGCCGTGTCCAAGGCTTCCATTTCAAGGTGGCTCTCTGGCTGGATCACGCATTGTCATCAGTTGGTGAACTGACCGCTGCCTGGCCGTCCGAGAGCTCACTCCACTAGAGTGATTGCTGCAACAACGGCGTTTCTGTGTGGTGTGCCCCTGCTGGACATCTGCAGGGCTGCTACATGGAAGTCCACGCACACCTTCACAAAGTTCTTCTGCGTCGACAGGGATTCCAGGGTGGAGTCCAGAGTCGGCCAAGCAGTGCTACGCAGCCTGTTCGCATGAGGTGAGTCTCTTCCAGAGGTAAGAGTTAATTACTTCTGTTGAGCCTTGCCACCTCCTGTGGTTGTGTAATGTTGTACTGCTATGTATTCGTTATTCATGAGCATGTGAATCCATGCCAAAGACCATGCTGGAGAAGGTTTAAGCTACTTACCTGTAACTGTTGTCCTCCAGCATGGGTCTGCCATGGATTCACATGCAAACCCTCCCGTCGTCCCCTGTGCGGCTCTACTTGGTCATACTGCCGCTTTACGTGCTTACCAAATCTGAAGATGACTGCCAGAGGAGGAGCTTAGGAAGAGGACTATCATTGGATGAGGGCAGTATGATCCAGAGGACAGTGATTGGTTTAAAGGAGAAATACATTTTGTAAGTGAAAGTGAAACAGTTTTTTCTTTTACAGAAGATTCCCAGCCTGACGACAGGGAATATTCATGAGCATGTGAATCCATGCCAGACCCATGCTGGAGTCAATAGTTACAGGTAAGTAATTTAAACCTTCTTTGTCTCTCCTGGTTTCTAATGACCATTTTTTAAATCTCAAAACTCACGGCCTCTTTATCTCTTGTCTTCCTAATCTCACGTTCTTCTGCATTTTTCCACAGATGATGCGTCTCTTGCTGAAGCTGCTTCCTCTTCTCTTGGTCACTCGAGCAGCCACCGGAACCATCATCAACAGCACCACAGGTATGAGCATTCCACCAGCTGCGCATCCAGTCCCATTCCCTCCTTCCATAGTCATTTCACCATGTCTACCCATCTTTACCATGTAGGCTTGCAGCCATCTTTTCATTCACGCATCTGCCCGCAGCCCCATCCATCATCACTCCTGGTCCTGCCTTGTACCTTCATGTAGCCGTCTTCATCTCATCGCCTTGCCCTTATCCCTCCCCATCATGTACTCATTTTCACCTTCAGATCAAACCTCATTCCCTCATCTACTCAATTTAGTCTGCTAGTCTTGCCCAACTGCTTAATGCACCCATCATCATTGCAAAGTCCCTCTGCCCACCAGTCCATTTTCACTGGATATACGTGAAAACATTGAATTTCGAAATTACTGCGTTTTTTTTGGAGGGGGGGCTGTAATTGCAGGTAGAGACACCCCGGCCCCTTGTCCCTCCACTTGAACTATTTCCCTTACCCCACCCCACCCCTGTTTATTTAAAAGATGTCCCCAAAATTGGCAAAATTATCAAAAAATGCAATGTTTTCGTTTCGACTTTTTCTGCGATACCTTCACCTTGTATTGCTGTTCCCCGTCTGTCCACTTGCCACATTTGTCCTGACTGCCTGCTCCCATTTTTACAGCTGGTCCAATCTTATATTTCCTAAATTTAACCCATGTGCATCACCCCCTCCTCTGCCCATCTTGACATCCTAGTCCAGTCCCAATTTCTCAATTTACCACAAATATAAATATACACAATTCTCCCCTTTCCTCCTACCCCCAAATGTTCCTTCTGGTTCTGCCATATGTACTCATTATCCCCTCCTCATATCGTTAGACTTTACTTTCTGGTTCTCTTACCCTATTTTCCCATGTCCTCCTCATCTCCTCCTTTGCCCTCTTCTTATATGTGTGGTCTTCATCATCTCTTAGTTCGTTCCCATATCCTCCAAGTACGCCCTTTACTAAGAATGCTCTGCCTCTGTGACATGTGACAAAGATGCAGGTGGCTAGGAATGGTAGTAGGTTCACCCTGATGGATGGGGACTGCCATCCACTCCTCGATGCAGGCCCCAGTAGCAGTACACAGGAGATCCTCAATACCCCCATGCCATCCTTAGCCTTGTGTGTCAGACAGCCCCTCCTGTCTTATTATCAGGATTCTGTATGATTGGTGATGGAGGCAGCTGCTTGAGTGGCTGGCACCTGCACGCTCTCTCCACCTCTGACAATGGTTGCTGCCTCCACCCTGGACAATGACCAGTAAGCAGCGCTACTCACACATTCCCTCCCAGAACTGGAGAAGCCCACCAAGAAGGCCATGGAGACTAATGAATCTGCTTCTCCAGGTTAGATAGAATATGTTTGGGGGGTTTCCCCCCAAACCCCTCATTCCCTTTCATTTTTTATCTATTCCCAAACACCCACATCCCATATATATAATTTTCTACCCCCACCAAAAAATTAGATGGTTTTTTTTCGTGAAATAATTTGCAGTAAAAAACCCAGCGAAAAAATGTCCTGCGATGAAAGGACGTTGTACCGATGGAAGAACCCGAAGTACCACCACAGAGGAGTAGGACAAGATTACCAATATGCTTGAAAGACTGACAGGTGGGTTAAACTCATCAAATCAAAAGAAGGATGGGATAGATACACACCTGGGAAGACCAATTACAAGAGTGAAGGAAGCAGGTGAGAAAATATCTGACCTTCAAATCAGGGTCTCTGAGACCTCTGGTGAGAACTCCCTAGTCAAAGTTATGATTCAGGACCAAGCCAGTAAATGATCCGCTTGGAAACCAAAGCAGAAGGAACAACCTCTGCATGTTTGGATTCCCAGAACATTGTGAGGCTGGCAATGCTTTGGGCGTTCTTCAGAATGAGCCATCAAGACCTACTGGACATGACCCTTTATTATCAAGCTAATGCAGAATATGGTCACATGTGCCATCCTGAAACTGTCATGTGCATACAAAACAATAAAACCTTAATCTACCAGGACTTTAGCAAAGATGTGGTTGATAAAAGAATGAGCTTTATTGAGGACGGAGTGCTGGCACTGGACAAGAACCTAGAGGAGGAAAATTCCGACTGCACTCAAAAATTCTAAAGGTACGACGAAATCATCGCTACTCATAATATACCTTTAGGTAAATGTTAAACGCAGGTGCAATGTTGCAAAATGGAGTACGCCCATGTACTCAGGAAAAATACAATGAAGGAAAATGTCTGAACGGAACTCGTCCAGAGCGCAACTGCACGCTGAAGAACATAGATTCCAAAAATGAGTTCACGCATTTAATAAGTATTCTAAAAGTATGTCTTTTATACAGCATGGGCAAATTGATTAAAGTTCCTTAGATCAGCTTTCCATGGTTCATGGAGAACTTTAGAAAAACATATACAAAAACACAGAGAATAAATGTGCGCAACAATTAGAAGGTAAACACCAGGCAACGGGCACATGAAGTGTCAATGAACACCAAAGCAAGATCACCACAGGAATGGTCTATCTAACACCCCTTAAACACCTAACAACAAGGTTATATTAAAACCCGGCGCGTTTGCGGAACCAGTCCCATCTTCAGGAGGTACACCTTGCTAAGTTCCTATGGAAACCAAAGAGAATATGGCATATGGAGATGGTTACTATCACAAAGTTATGTGTTGTTTAAACACACATTAATGAATAAGCCGACTATTGCGTGGGCAAACATACCTTAGGGCTGGCTCATGGCCATACTTGCCCGGTGACGTATTCTAAGAACAATACATCTGGAAAATGCCAAAGAAACTGTCGGTGCCCCCCAATCAGGAAGCTGTTCAAAGAAGTAACTCTTACACAAAGGTCTCATACGTGCACGGATATGTTGGAGTAGCAAAGTTCCCACAGGAATTGTAAATGGTGCCTGTCTGCTTCCCAAAAGGGTTCCATGTGTTAAAATCGCAGCAAAAATGGGCGTGGACACAAAATATCCCGGCAAAAAGGCTGTGGTTTTGCCGCCGCAATCCATGTAAAGGATGCAGGGGGCACCCCCGCAACTTCCATACCCATTATACCATTTAAGGCGAGTGGGGGGACACCCCAGCAACCCCGCTCCCCTTAAATGGTGTAATGGGGTACACCTTTAACGGGTCCAACCACAGCATTTTTGCTGCGATTTTTTTGTACAGGCGACATTTTTGCCGCGATTATATCACTGCTTACCCCCAAAAGTGTATGTGCTCTTGAAAAGCATGTTGCTGTTTTGCCGGTAAAACAGGGATATCACCTGTGAGAATGCATTGGGGACGTCTAGTCAGTTAAAGTCAGAACGAGATTAAAATGAAGATTCTTAGAGCCGTGCTGGGAAGCACGGACTTGCTGAATGGCTCACTGTGTGTTGCACAATGCTTTGCTCGAGATTAGAGAGCTTCTCTGGAGAAGCTGACAAGAAGCTGACATGCTTCATGTCTTACTCTGCCATCCCAAAATTCAGTCTGAGTGAAAGAGAGCATGCCTTTAAGGACCCAAGCCACGCAACTGCATTTATCAGGGGGTGCGTAACACGTGACCTCCATGTTGCATGACCTTAGCCACTGTGTATTTACTATTAACTGTGTGGTTGGGGGTTGCAGCATTTAACTGCAACCTAGCATCATCCCGCCTAGAAACACTTGTGTACAGGCGCGTTATAAATGATATTTCATATCATATCAGAACTCTTAAATGTTGAGTATGTGTTTTATGTTCCTGTCTATGGTTTCGTCTGTTTTCCTGCCAGGTTGAATGTGTTCCCTCCCTCCCCCCACCGGTAACCCCATTAAATATTATAATGCAAAATTGGCGCTGCAGCCTGGTGTCGGTTGGTAGCCATCAAGGCTGGCGCGAGGCGATGGGGCACTCATGCAGCGCACAGGGGACTTCCCTGCGGCCTGAATGCTGTGATGTGTGGCGGCGGGGGTGAGAGCTGCGTCTGCCACTCTGGGACTGGAATAGCACCTGGATATGACAGGGCAGTGAAGCACGCATCAGCAAGAGGATGGCAGGCAATGGCTAACCCCCCCTCACCAACGTCAGCAGGGGTTTATATTCTATTAAAAGACACAGAGGCGAGTATTATATATTAAATCTTCTTTACTGGTTAAAAAACTAGCAGCAAAGAAAAACGTTAGAGAAAACAAACATTTTGAGACGGTATCAACATGCTTGGTAAATAGTTTAACAGACACAAAGAAGTCCCATGGCAAGATGGAGTCGCTAGATATGCCTCTTGCTCAGCCAATAAGGTTCCATCTTCGGCTATACAAGGAAAGTCCACTAGACCCTCATCCTCTTCTGTAGCTGCATTACATTGTCGTAAAGCCATGGGAAAATCCACACCACCAATGCAATCCAACCCGACATGGAACACAACTTGAACTCTTGCAACTGGTTATCCATTCGATCTTGAAGACGTCTGATGGAATCCCCTTCAAATGGAATCTGCAAAAATTGAGACAAAACACAAGCGTTGGTGGGAGGGATAATACTCTGCTATGTGTCTTTTAATAGGCGCTAAACCCTGCTTACGTTACTAAGGGAGGATTAGCCATGTTACTGGAAGACCAGAGGCTTCTTATTGTGCAAGTTTAAAGCCCTTGCAATACATTCAAAGACTTATGTTCTTTTCTTGTATGATAAACCTCTCTGAAAGTTGATTCATTGACCAGTTTGCTGCTTTGAGGATGTGTTCCAGTCTACCTTCCAAGGCTGGCGATTTTGATGATGTAGCTCCCTGGAAGGAGTGAGCCTCAAAAAAGAGAGAAGTGTCAATTCCTGCTTCATGCGTTACCCATTAACTCAACGTGATAAAGTACATAATGAAACAGTATTATGAGGTTTGCGAAAAGATAAAAACAGCTGAGAGGTCACGGTAGGTCTCACAGACAATGTTTTCTGTTCATAACTTTTGAGACAGTGAACCACACCAAGAGTCAGGTCTTCTCTAAAATAAGGGTATGAAACAACGGTGGGTATATCTTTAGTCCTATGGGTATAAAGAACGTAACTCCTTCTGAGTATCTTATCCACATCCAGAGATCTAACATCAAAGACTCATTTCATAAAAATCAAGCACAGTAATATGGTCCAGTGAGCAAACATTTGCTGAAAAGTAAGGCAATCATTATCAGGTTGAAACAGACAAAAAACAAGATTAACGTCCCATAAAACTGAATACTTAGCCTCAGGTGGAGCTTTGATCCTGATTGACTACTAAATGTCTACCAACCGGCTCTCCTTTAACTAGAATATGTCCTGCCGAAATAGCTGACCTGAAGGCCTTAACCATTCGGTAAGCTCGCCCTTCTTTAAAAAGAGAAACTAGACGGTGTACCACCTCGACTGTAGGAGCAGATATAGGATCCCGGTGTACATCCATTCACCAGTGCATCCATCAACCCCATGCAGAGGAATAACCCTTTTTGTCGATGTAGCCTAATAATCTCTGATGACCTGGAAAGCGTCACCCAAAAGGCCTCTGAAAGCCCAGGAAACATTGAAATTTTCCAGGCCATGAGGGATACATATCCTCTGGATCACCACGTCATGGGAAGGTTCTGGGTTTGTGAGTAGGGACTGATGCAGTGAAAGGAGTCTAGGAATGTCCTCTGCCAGCTCCAGAAGGGCTGTGAACCTGAATTGAGACGAATAAACAGGTTCACCAGAATCAAAGAAGCTTGCTGTCTGCAAACTTGTACTAGCACCCTCAGTATTATTGAAAAAGGGGGGAAGGCATATCTGATCCACTGGGACCAATCCTGTAAGACAACATCTACCGCTAAGGTGTCAGGAACGGAGAATGGAAGGTTTGGAAGCGCTGGAAGCATTGACTTGCGAGCGCTCTAGTCCTCATTCAATATGGTGTCCGTACCTGCGCTGGAAGCATTGACTTGCGAGCGCTCTAGTCCTCATTCAATATGGTGTCCGTACCTTTAAATTCTGACTCCTCCCCCAAACCGGTGCGTTGTATCTGTACACATCGCTCCGGTACGTTTGGAACTTCGTTCTTGGATATTCCTCCTTGCCGACCATCCTTGCAGCTACCTTTGCCTTCCTAGTGCCTACCTTCTGTGCTCTACTTACTTTCTTCCCTTTGTTACCCGTCTCCTTCAGCTTGCATTTTTTGCGAGTGTTTTTCTTTGCCTCTCCTTGTCTGTTCTGCGGCTCCGCCTCGCGTGAGCTTCTGTACTACACCTCTTGGTTTCCGCCGAAGCTTATTCAGTTTAGTTGTTCGGCGTTTTCTGCCTTTTGTCTTCTCTGCACTCTCGGTTCTTGTTTACTGAATTACCGCACTTGGCGGGTATAATTCTACCTTCTGCTTATGGTTACCTGCACATAATCTCATACTTAGCACTGTTATTTACTGACTTTTCTATCTGTTCTGTCTTCCTTAAAGATTTACTTATTGGTTATTTGGGTTCCTGTACCTTTCCTCTGAGTTTCGCCCTAATGTCATCACAGAGCTTAACGGCTCCCTCCACCGGAGTTGTTGGTCAACTTCATTAGCCTTCAACTGCAGCCAGACTTCATTTCTCAACTCCTTATTGGTACCCATCTGGAAACAGGGTTTTTTCTGCCTTCGTGCTTTTTCCCTGATCTAGGTCCGGCCCCCTGGGGGTCCCTGCGGACAGGGTTCTATCTCTGCCACGGTGGCCTCCGGAGGGGCCCGACCCTATTTACTCGAAAAGAAAGCCAAGACATCAAAGGACAAGACTCCTGTAAGGAGGAAGGATCGTAAGAAGACGGAGTCGAATCCAAGGGAATCCGCCACAGAAGATTCAGGTGAGGAGGAAGGGGATAAGGCCTCCAATCTTGACAGTATACAACGCCCAATATCTACCATGGCATCGTTAGAACAATATCAAGAATTGGTAGCAGCGATGCAGAACCTTACTATGGAGGTCCAGGCGTTGAGAACAGAGAACATAGCCCTCCGACAACAGGTTGTGTTGCATCGTGATGACAGGGGAGACCTGCATACAATGCCACTCTCCTTTGGCAAATATGATGGTCACCCGGGAGGGCTGAAGGACTTTCTTGACGCATGTACAGTGTATTTTGCCTTTCGACCCCATGCTTATGAGACTGCTAGAGCTAAGGTCGGATTTATCATTGCAAATCTAATGGGTAATGCACTCTCATGGGCTACACCGTTTGTCACCGGAAACGACCCGATTTTGGGTGACTATGATCGTTTTACGGAGGTGTTTAAAGCACGCTTCGACCGACCAGAAGTCTTCTATTCCTCTCTAGAAGCTATCCTAGATGTCAGCCAGGGAAACACGGACGTACCAACCTATCTGTCTCGTTTTCAGAGGCTGGCCGCCAAGGCAGATTGGCCTGATTCCGCTCAGCAAACCATCTACAGACGTGGCCTTCGTGATGAAATCAAGGATGAGCTGGCCAGAGTGGCGAGACCTGCGTCCTTTCAAGATCTGGTTACTTTATCTCTTCAGATTGAGTTCCGTCTACAAGAGAGACGATTAGAAAGAAGACGAACCAGAGGCGTTCCACAGCCAACCGGCCTCCCCTCTCCTGTTCCTCCACCCACCAGAGCTACCCATCCGCCTGAAGAACCCTGCAGATAGGGGCAGCCCGAGGACCTCTAACTCAAGAAGAAAAGAGAAGAAGAAGAGAGGCTGGACTGTGTATGTATTGTGGCTCCTCAAAGCACTTTTTAAGAGACTGTCCTGAGGTGCCACCTCGAAGACAGGGAAACTTCAACCCCCGATCTACAGCAAGGGAAGTTTCGGGGGAAGTAACAAGCACCCTTGCAACTACACAAGAGCAGTAACCATTCCGGATGACAACAGTCTAATGGTGTTTCGAGTTGACTTATGGCTGTCTGATGCAGGTCCCACAGAGGTGCTCGCCATGCTTGACTGTGGAGCAGCAGGGAATTTCATCGACTCCAAGTGGGCGGCAGAACATTCTGTTTCCACAATATCTAAGGCCACTCCCATTCCGGTGGAAGGGGTGGACGGAAGACCCTTATCTTCGGGACCTATTACCAAGGAAACCATTCCGTTGAGAATGAGGTTAGGCCATCATGAGGAGTTTCTTGTTTTTGACCAGATCAGAGCAGCTCATTTTCCGTTGGTCATTGGCATTCCTTGGTTGAGGAGGCACAACCCTCAAATTGATTGGACGGCTAACAAGGTAGTCTTCAATTCTACATTCTGTAAAACACACTGCATGAGCTTGTCCTCAACGTCCAACACTCTAGCAAATGACCGAAACAGTACTCCAGTTCCAATCACAGTGGCATCAGTTCCCATCCATTATCAAGAGTTCTCAGAGGTGTTCCTGGATGCCGTTCCCCGTCAACTCCCGCCTCATCGAACAGAAGATTGCGGTATCGACCTGATACCTGAGGCAGTGGTTCCCTTTGGAAGAATGTACCCATTGTCTCTACCAGAGAGGAAGGCTCTGAGAGAATACCTCGACGCAAATCTTCAAAACGGACTCATCCAAGAGTCCAGATCCTCCTGTGGGGCTTCCTTGTTCTTCATTCCTAAAAAGGACTCCGCAGAGCTACGCCCTTGTATAGACTACAGGGGGCTCAACAAGGTTACCATTCGAGATAGGTATCCTATGCCTTTGATCCGGGACATCTTGGAGGCTGTACATGGAGCAGTGTTCTTTACCAAGCTTGATTTGAGAGGGGCGTACCACCTCTTGAGGATCAAGAAAGGGGACGAGTGGAAGACAGCGTTCCGTACCCCTTTTGGTCTCTTCGAATACCGAGTGATGCCATTTGGTCTTGTGAATGCACCGGCCATTTTCCAAAGGTATATGGACAAGATTTTCACAGACATGCTGTTTGTGTCGGTGGTAGTGTACCTGGACGACATCCTCATTTTTTCCAAGACTCTATCGGAGCACAAGTCACTGGTCAGACTAGTCTTACAGCGTCTGCAATTCCATCAACTACTAGTAAAACCAGAGAAATGCTCATTTGAAGCTACGTCCGTGTCCTATCTAGGATATATCTTATCCAAAGAAGGGATCAAGATGGACCCCAGTAAGGTGAAGGCTATCAGAGAATGGAGAAATCCTGTCAATGTTAAAGAACTCCAAAGCTTCCTAGGATTGGCCAATTTTTATCGAAGGTTCATTCCCAACTTCTCTAACAAGGTACTTCCACTGACCTCTCTATTGAAAAAAGGAGTCAAGTTCGCATTTGATGAAGGGCCCCAAAGAGCCTTCTGTTTTCTAAAAGAATGTTTTTCCACAGCCCCCATTCTGGTCCAACCGGATCAGAATCGACCCTACATTCTGGAAACAGACGCTTCTACAGGGGCAGTGGGAGCAGTTCTGCTTCAAAGGTCAGATGATGACTATGAACATCCAATAGCATATTACTCCAAAACACTTACTTGTAGTGAACGCAACTACTCTGTGATAGAAAAGGAGCTATTGGCTATCAAGCTGGCCTGTCAGGAGTGGAGACATCTTTTACAGGGTGCTACTCATCCGTTTACTATTAGAACAGATCATCGTAACCTTCGGGTTTTACAACAGTTGGAATGTTCCAACGCCAGGCATGCCAGATGGGCATATTTTTTTTTACAATATGATTTTTTAATTACATACTTACCTGGTACAGAGAACATGAAGGCTGATGCCTTGTCAAGAAGTCTTGGGGATACCTCTGGCTCCTACATAGGACACGAATTGGTTCTCCCTAATCTCAAAGTATTGGCTTCGACCGTCTCATTTCTTCAAGACCTAATTCCACAGTATCAGATGGGCACTGAGCTTCCGTCAACTGTAATTCAAGATAAGGACGGATTGTATTATCATGAAGGAGCTCTCTATGTTCCTACTAAGAAGCTACAAAATCAGATACTCTCCTGGTGTCATGACACTCCTTTATCTGGACATCCGGGAATCAGGAAGACATTGGATTTGCTACGGAGGGGCTTTTGGTGGCCAACCTTAAGAAGAGACGTAAGCCAGTACGTTTCCACTTGTTCGGTTTGTGCTTCCAACAAACACCGAATGGGAAGACCTCTGGGGCTACTGCAGCAAGAACCCTTACCGGAATATCCATGGGAACACATCTCTACTGATTTCATTGTAGACCTCCCTCCGTCATATGGCATGACTACTATTATGGTGACAGTTGACTCATTCAGCAAACTTGCGCATTTTTCGGCCTTTAAACAAGTTCCTTCAGCCTCTGAGATGGCCGCAACCTTTCTGCAGGATATAGTCCGTCTACATGGTTTGCCCATGACCATAGTGTCAGACAGAGGACCTCAATTCACCTCCAAATTCTGGGCTTCTCTCTGCCAGGTTCTAGGGATTCACAAGGCACTCTCTTCTGGATATCACCCACAGAGCAATGGCCAAACTGAAAGATTAAATGCCAGCCTAGAACAGTACCTCAGGTGTTTTTGCAGTCCGCAACAAGAAGAATGGTATCGTTTCCTCCCACAGGCAGAATTCGCCTACAATAACTCTCTCCATACCTCGATCCAGATGAGTCCTTTCTATTGTACCTACGGATATCATCCTCAACATTTACCCTGGCTCAATCCTCCTTCTACCAAAATTCCGGCGTTGGATGGGGTCTTACAGGACCTACAGGAGATACACAGACTCGCTAAGGAAGCGCACCAAGCAAGTCAACTTACACACAAGAAATGGGCTGACAAGAGTCGTACTGCCAATCCGAGCTGGAAGATAGGGCAGCTCGTCTGGGTGTCCACCAGATTTCTACCCAGATGGGTTCATAAGGGGAAGTTCTCCTCTCGTTTCCTTGGGCCATTTCCCATTCTTCAACAGATCAACCCTGTAGCATATAAGATCAAGCTACCAGAATATCTCAGAAAGGTGCATCCTGTCTTCCATGTCTCCCTTCTCAAAGAACATAAGGAGGACCCTTTTAAGAGACCTGTGTTCAAGACGCGTGCTCAGGTGAGCCTTCCGCCAGAAGAATATGAGGTGTCTCGTCTGGTCGATTCCAGATACCTCAAGGGAAGGTTGCACTATTTGGTTCATTGGAAGGGTTATCCAGTTGAAGAGAGGACATGGGAACCTGTGAGCCATATACATGCCAAACGCCTTGTACAGAGGTTCCATCGCCTTCATCCGGGCAAACCAGGGCGTCCCCCGAGAAGACGGGGGTATACTGTCAGGAACGGAGAATGGAAGGTTTGGAAGCGCTGGAAGCATTGACTTGCGAGCACTCTAGTCCTCATTCAATATGGTGTCCGTACCTGCGCTGGAAGCATTGACTTGCGAGCGCTCTAGTCCTCATTCAATATGGTGTCCGTACCTTTAAATTCTGACTCCTCCCCCAAACCGGTGCGTTGTATCTGTACACATCGCTCCGGTACGTTTGGAACTTCGTTCTTGGATATTCCTCCTTGCCGACCATCCTTGCAGCTACCTTTGCCTTCCTAGTGCCTACCTTCTGTGCTCTACTTACTTTCTTCCCTTTGTTACCTGTCTCCTTCAGCTTGCATTTTTTGCGAGTGTTTTTCTTTGCCTCTCCTTGTCTGTTCTGCGGCTCCGCCTCGCGTGAGCTTCTGTACTACACCTCTTGGTTTCCGCCGAAGCTTATTCAGTTTAGTTGTTCGGCGTTTTCTGCCTTTTGTCTTCTCTGCACTCTCGGTTCTTGTTTACTGAATTACCGCACTTGGCGGGTATAATTCTACCTTCTGCTTATGGTTACCTGCACATAATCTCATACTTAGCACTGTTATTTACGGACTTTTCTATCTGTTCTGTCTTCCTTAAAGATTTACTTATTGGTTATTTGGGTTCCTGTACCTTTCCTCTGAGTTTCGCCCTAATGTCATCACAGAGCTTAACGGCTCCCTCCACCGGAGTTGTTGGTCAACTTCATTAGCCTTCAACTGCAGCCAGACTTCATTTCTCAACTCCTTATTGGTACCCATCTGGAAACAGGGTTTTTTCTGCCTTTGTGCTTTTTCCCTGATCTAGGTCCGGCCCCCTGGGGGTCCCTGCGGACAGGGTTCTATCTCTGCCACGGTGGCCTCCGGAGGGGCCCGACCCTATTTACTCGAAAAGAAAGCCAAGACATCAAAGGACAAGACTCCTGTAAGGAGGAAGGATCGTAAGAAGACGGAGTCGAATCCAAGGGAATCCGCCACAGAAGATTCAGGTGAGGAGGAAGGGGATAAGGCCTCCAATCTTGACATAAGGCTTCTGGATCCGGACGTCAACTGCAAAGGTTTGGGACCTGACAAATCAGGTGAGATGCGAAGAGGTCTATTTGAACTGGGTTCCAAAGTATCTCTAACAGGAGAAATAGATTGTGGTTAAGTCTCTAATTGTTCCTGTTCTGAACATATCTGTAGTACCAATCTGCCAGTGTGTTGGCTAATCCTGGGAGATATTCTGCTTGAAGAACATTGTTTCTGTTTAGCCAGAAATGTCAGAACTTCTTGGGTATGTCCACCAAGCCTTTCAATTTTGCTTCATCCAAGCAGTTGATGTAACAATGTGCTGACACATTGTCCATGTGCAGGAGAACACAAAAATGAATTCTTTCCTTCACTAAACTCTTAAATGCAAAAGAACCTGCTAAGAGTTCCAGACAACTGATGTGTAAGAATCTTTCCTCTGTTGACTGCTTCACCCTTGTGGCAATGTCTCCTTTTATTGCTCTCCAACCCAGATTAATAATGTCTGACTATAATAATATCTGGAGAAAGACCAGAAATTCCAGGGTGCCTTGTGCTTCAGCAACCAATGAAGTTCTTCCTTGGCATCTGAAGAAAGACAAATTGGTTTGGAGTATAAAGCGCAGGGCTTGCAAAATCTACTAGCCCCCTACCATTGGCTAGTAGTTTTTATGAAGGGCGAGTACCATTTGCATGATATCGACCTTGCTGGCGAGTATGGGGATGTTAGAAACTTATTTTCCATTTACTGCAAACACACTTAGTTTGCAGTAAATGGCAAATGCAAGTTTCACTGTGCATGCTTGGCAGCATTGCACTAAATATGAAGTTTGCTTATGGTGACATGCACCATTTTACAAAATAGCCTGAGAGGGAAGAGATCCTTGTTGAGTATTAATCTGATTTTGCAACATATTTTCTTGACTCTGACCCTTTGACGAAGCATGACACACTGCAGAGAATCAAGATAGAAGCCCAGAAACTGGATGTATTGAGTAGGCACCAGGATAGACTTCTGTGAATTCATCATAAACCCCAAGCTCTGAAACAGAGATAGCGTCATTGACACATTTTGAGATAGTATGTTTTTGTCGTGGGCCACGATTAACATATCATCTAAGTAAATAATTAATCTTACCCCTCTGGCTCTCAGGTAAGTTATCACTGGTTTAATTAATTTTATGAAGTACCAACGGGCTTATGATAGGCTGAACGGAAGGGATGAGAATAGTCATGGGCGACCATTCCATAGGAATTGAAGAAACTCCTGATGAGGTTGAAAGATGGGAACCACTAGGTAAGCATCCTTGAGATCTATTTTCCCCAGCCAGTCTCTTGGAAGGAGAGAGTCCCCTACTAAATTAATCACTTCCATTTTGAAGTGATGATAGCAAACACATGGAGAGTCTTCAAATTCATCACTGAATGGAACTCCTCATCTGGTTTGGGAACCCCGAAAGATCCAACTTAGGAATCTGCGACTACTGCTCGCTCCTGCACCAAGCTCTGTGCTTCCGTATTTAGTAATCTATCTTTGACCCTGTCAAAAGAAAGGGGGATGGGTGGCATTTACTGTTTTGGGGGTTACAACTCTATGTGATATCCCTTCACCGTGAGGAGGATCCACAGATCTGTGTTAATCTTTCCCCGACTGGAAGAAAACATTGTTAGTCTCCCCTCCCCCCCTCCCTGCCCCCAGACCACCTTGGGAAGAAGGATTTGGAAAAAATGTTTTTACCTTGCGACAGTTGAGGATGACCTGCCCCTCGCATGAAACAACCTCTCCACTGGTCCCCTCTTCGGGGAAAGAAGAAGGACTAACCTCCTACAGCCAATGAGGATGAATGTTGTCCTCTCTGAGAGAGCTGAATGGGACGGCCCATGGGAGAAGCGGCCAGAGATGTGAGCTCTGCCTCGTCTGGCCCATTTTAAAATCTTAGCAGCAAACACCCTCCTAATATTTGTTTGCCCTCTGTCCAAAGCTATGAAGGTTTAAAAATAAGAAGACAGATCTTCAATTAACTTATCTCTGATAAGTTGACTCTGAGCCTTGGGGCCTGCATCAGCGGTAACTATTCCCATAAACTTAGAATCAATCCTCATCAGCAACGGCTTATGCCTTCTCACTGATAAAGCTGAATTGGCGTCGCCGAGTAGATAAACCGCTCGCTGTATCCAGCCTCTGGGTGTTTCTACATCCAGAAACCTTCCGTACAGTACAATCCTCCACCATTTTAAATATTTGTGTCAAAGGGCTCAACACATCAAGTAGCTTGTGTTGACATGACTTGAGTGCTTTGTCTATGCCTTTCTTTGGCTCTTTTCCTTTTTTAGAGAAGAAAACAACCAATGGCTTTGACTATCTGTTTGGTCAGTTTTATCTGGAAGGGAGAGCTGAGGACACTCTGACCTGGGCTTATTGTGCGCCTCTTTAATTTAGGGTTTCCTAACCCAGTGCCTCAGGAAAGCAGCTACTGTCATAGATGTGAGCCATTCAACTGACCTGGGATGCTTGATTAAGGCTGGGTCAAATAAATTGTCCAAAATGGAGGATTCCCTGCCCATGGCAGAGAATATCACGTTTACGTTTCTGGGGACAATCAGAATCATCTGAGTTTGAAAGAGAGGAACCTGAAATAGTAAGGACGTGTGGTGTGCCCTCAAATACAGAGAATCTTTAGAACTTTGGGGATGAGCAAGCAACTCTGATCCTTCTCTCTTTCTTTTTATAGCACTCCCTTTAAAGGAGCAGCAGTGACAAGTGAACTAGAACACTCATCTGAGTCATGCAAAATGTGT
Organism: Ambystoma mexicanum; assembly: GCF_040938575.1. Classification (NCBI taxonomy): domain Eukaryota; kingdom Metazoa; phylum Chordata; class Amphibia; order Caudata; family Ambystomatidae; genus Ambystoma; species Ambystoma mexicanum. The sequence continues at coordinate 701,416,108 of NC_090938.1, read as the reverse complement.
TTAGATTTGCACATTTATCAATGCCCAAGGGCTGGAAATCATCAACCCTATCAATAAGCCTCTCAAAGGCTGAGACAGGGTGTTATTTAAATCAAAGGTTGCTGAGTCCATAGCTGCTTAAACCACCTACATACACCATAATACACCACCACCGCCTTATTTGCTGCCAGATGGGCGGAAGCTATATCAGGACCCAAGGACTGATCCCTACCCCACTGGGTTGGGCTATGTGAGGAACCAAAGGGTGTCTCACATGCAAGTCTCCAGGGAGATCTCCCTTAAGTGTCCAGGGGACGACCAACATCTTTGGATCCAGACCCTGCGGGTGGACCAGTGCGGGTGTCATGAACTACAGAACACATCCCTTTTGGACTTCCTGGTCCTTGTCACAACGGGGCGTGCACTCCATAATACTCCCAAAATGGTCGTCCAGCGTGAAGCCTCTTTCTCGCTCCACGCGCTGGACGTAACGTATTCTATTAATAGACCACGCCTTTCGCGGCTCCGCGCATCTCATTGCTATTGAAAAGTAGTGATCCGACGTGTGTCCCGTAGCTCGCGGTATTGTTTCCTTGTACCTGTCTATCCACCCGTTCCTTGCCCCTTCCTTGCCTCCTATTTCCTGGACTTGTGTGCTAGTTGCACCTTTCCTAGTTCCTCGGATTCCTGGATCCGCGTCCCGGAAACTGAATGCACTCTGGAGTTGGAAGAGACTCGGACAGCCTTGTTCAAAACCAGGTCTGTCCGCAAGAAGGCAGCGATCAAGGACTACAGCAAAGAACGGACCCAGGTGAGAAGGGGGGAACTCCTTGACAGTTTGAGACGCCACCCGAACGAACTCGATAGCGACATGGAAGCCGCCGTTCAGGACCTGATGAGTCACATGCAAGAACTATCAACGAGGTCCAAAATCTAAAGGCGGAAAACGCCGCACTCAAACAATTGGTCCTATCCCGGGATTCGGCCACAAAAGAAAGCGTCTTGTTGGGCGGCATTGCTGACAAATACGATGCGTCGGCAAAAACCCTTCGTGGATTCCTGGATTAATCTTTGGTCCACTTTACATTTAAGCCTTATTACTTTTCGACTCCCAGGGCTAAGGTGGGTTTCATAATGTCCCACCTTTCCGGCAATGCCTTAACCTGGGCTACACCCCTCGTTAACTCCGGCGTCGCCCTCCTAGATGACTATGATGGGTTCATACAGGCCCTTAAAAACATGTTTGATCGCCCTGAGCAGGTCTATAGTGCCCAGGAACATCTGTTAGACTTTCAGCAGGGTTCCCAGGATATGCTCACTTATGTGACCCGATTCAAACAATTGGCCAAGGAAGCTGATTGGTCCTCTGAGGCGAGTTTCACCCTGTTCAGGAGAGGACTGAATGAGGAGATTAAGGATGAGTTGGCCAGAGTGGCTCAACCAAACTCATTCCAGGCACTAATGGACCTTGCCATGCAAATAGACTTCCGTATCCAGGAAAGAAAGGCTGAAAAGAAGAAATCCATGGGAAATTCTTCCAAGGTGTCCTTTGAGAGCACCGTCAGAACGGACACAAACCCAGGTTCAGTCACAGAACCAGAACCCATGCAGATAGGAGCCTTCCGTGGACCCATATCCCCGCAAGAAAAGATGAGAAGGATTCACACGGGGTTGTGTATGTATTGTGCTTCGGACAAACATTTGGTTAGGGAATGTCCTCTAGCCCCCCCTCGGCATTCGGGAAACACCAGCTCCCGATCCTAGATGGAGCAGAGCTTCGTGAGAGAGATGTTTGCTCCACATCAATTCCATCCTTGACCTCTCCTGGACAAAACAAATTAGTCATACTACAGGCATTTCTATCACCCTCCAAGAGCAAGACCTATCCCATTTTGGCCTTGGTAGACTGCGGAGCTATGGGGATCTTCATTGATCACGATTGGGTTGCTAGTCACCAGATTCCGTACGAGACACGAAGTACCTTGCAGTCTGTGGAAGCCATCGACGGAAGACCCCTCACTTCAGGGCCCATAAGCCTGCAGACCAAGGAGATCCAGCTCTCAATAAATCATCATCAAGAGCTGATTAGGTTTGACATCATTAAGTCAGCCCACTACCCCATGGTATTGGGTATGCCCTGGTTACAAAAACACAATCCGTATATCAACTGGACAGCAGGATCACTATTCCTAGGCTCAGAGTTTTGTATGTCTCACTGCCTATTCCTGGAACCTTCATTAACACCCCCTAAAGAACCACATAAAGACCAAGAAACACCACTCATGGTTTCCAATATCATACAAGTCCCTGAGGCCTACCAAGGTTACGCTGATGTGTTTTCGACTGCCATGGTCCAGGCCTTACCCCCACACAGGCCTGAAGACTGCGCAATAGAAACGGAACCCTCAGAAGTGATTCCTTTCGGCAGGATGTTCATCCTTTCTGAACCCGAGAAAAAGGCCCTCAAAGAATACCTGGATACCAACCTTGAAAATGGCACCATAAGACCTTCAAAATCTCCAGCAGGTGCTTCGTTATTCTTTGTTCCCAAAAAGGATACCCAGGAACTCAGACCCTGCCTCGATTATCTTGGCCTAAATCAATGCTCCCTCAAAGACCGATACCCACTACCCTTGATTTCGGACATCCTGGAAGCCGTAAGAGGCAGGGTAATATTCACCAAGTTGGATCTCCGGGGTGCCTATCATTTGATCCGTATCCGGGAAGGAGACGAGTAGAAAACCGCCTTTATAACACCCTTTGGCCATTACGAATACCTAGTCATGCCCTTTGGACTAGCTAATGCCCCGGCAGTCTTCCAACGTTTTATGGATAGGGTGTTCTCTGACATGTTGTTCCTCTTCGTCATTGTATATCTGGATGACATATTGATCTTTTCCAAGGACCCCGAAAAGCATGAAGAACACGTAAAGGCAGTACTACAAAGACTCTGTGAACACCAACTCTTAGCCAAACCCGAAAAATGCTTGTTTCACGTTACCTCTGTTCACTACCTAGGATTTATCCTTAGCCCAGAGGGAATTGGTATGGACCCTTCAAAGGTAAAGGCTATTCTGGCATGGCCTGCTCCCACGTCCGTGAAACAAGTTCAATCCTTCCTGGGGCTTGCCAATTTCTACCGAAAGTTCATATCCACCTTTTCCGAGATTGTTCAACCGATCGTTGCTCTCTTAAAGAAGGACACCTCTTTTATCTCGTCCACACAGCAAGACACAGCATTCCAGCATTTGAAGCCCGAGTTTACACAAGCTCCTATCTTAGCCCAACCCGACATAAGCCGACCATTTCTAGTGGAAACAGATGCCTCTAATTACGCCATAGGAGCAGTGTTGAAACAGAAATTAGAAGATAAGCTGGAACACCCCATTGCTTATCTTTCACGAACCCTGACTCCGAGTGAAACACACTACTCCATCCTGGAAAAGAAATTGTTAGCCATCCGCCAAGCCTTCACTGAATGGCGGCATCTACTTCTGGGAGCTAGACATCCAGTCCAAGTCCGTACGGACCATCGGAATCTTTAGATTCTACAGTCATTGGAATGTAAAATCGTCGTCAGGCGTGTTGGGCCTACTTTTTTGCCCAGTACCCTTTCCACATCACTCGTGTTCCCGGATCACATAACCTGATTGCTGACGCCTTGTGTCGACGTCCTGACTACGTAACCACTGAAGATAAGGCATATCCTAAGATGTTTTCCTCCACGATCTTCGTAGCTCAAGCAGTCAACCTCCTGGAAGAAATCTGAGCGCAAACCCGAGTTATGGAAGGATATGTCAAGGAAAAATCAATGGAATCTAAGAGCCAAGGAAGGATATTTATTCAAGGACAATGCACTGCTCATTCCTACACAGAAATTACAACAGAAAATAATAAACCTCTGTCATGACACACTTCACTCCGGGCATCGTGGCATCACCAATACCCTCCGTCTTATACAGAGACAGTTCTGGTGGCCTAAAATGAAGATTGATGTACAGCAGTACGTCCAAGCTTGCGTTGTCTGTGCTCAAAATAAGCATGATAACAAGAGACCGGCGGGTCTTCTACTGCAACCAACACTGCCAACTAGGCCATGGGAATTCATCGCTACAGACTTCATTGTGCAACTACCACCATCTCATTTTATGCCCCTCAGTAAACTACCATCCTCCTCCGAACTAGCTGGAATCTTTCTGGAACACATATTCCGCCTGCATGGACTTCCTTCCAAGATCATATCTGATAGAGGACCTCAATACATCTCACAATTCTGGAAACATCTCTGTCGAATTCTGGGAATTCAACGTGCCCTCTCTTCAGGGTATCACCCCCAAACCAACGGAGCCACAGAACGTGCGAATCAGACCCTGTAACAGTACCTTCAATGTTTCGCCACCAAGGTCCAGGATGACTGGTCACTCCTGATACCCGTTGCTGAATTCGCCTACAACAACTCAGAACATTCAGCGCTCAAAACCAGTCCTTTTTATTGTAGTCAAGGGTTCCATCTATCGGTTTTACCCTCTGTTCTTCCTCATTCCACACCGGTACCTACTGTTGACTCCTGGATCAAAACCCTCGTCAACATACACCAGGAGTCCAAGGAATACTTAGAGAAGGCCAGAAAACAGACCAAGAGATATGCGGATTCCAAAAGAAGACCAGGCCCCTCTTATGCAGTCGGTGACCAAGTATGGTTGTCATCAAAATTACTACCCCGACATATACGTCCAAACAAATTGGCTCCCTGGTACTGTGGTCCATTTCCCATCAAGGAAATTATGAACCCCGTCTCATACTGGATCAAACTACCAGACTCCTGGAAGAAAATTCATCCAGTTTTTCATACCTCTTTACTGAAACCCTACATTCCATCCTCCCGGAAATCCTGTAGACTGCCTCCTCTGCTGGTCGACAACCAACTGGAATATGAGGTATCCCGGATTAGCGATTCCAGGTATAAACGGGGCCAGCTTCAATACCTGGTTGAATGGAAAGGATACCCTCCTAGTGAAAGAAACTGGGAACCTATTTCTAATATCAAGGCCCCTCGGTTGCTCAGAAGATTTCACCTCATACACCAAGGCAAACCTGGAGGAAAGGGTCTTCGGAGGAGGCATGCTGTCATGAACTACAGAACACGTCCCTTTTGGACTTCCTGGTCCTTGTCACAACGGGGCGTGCACTCCATAATACTCCCAACATGGTCGTCCAGCGTGAAACCCTTTTCTCGCTCCACGCGCTGGACGTAACATATTCTATTAATAGACCACACCTTCTGCAGCTCCGCGCGTCTCAATGCTATTGCAAAGTAGCGATCCGACGTGTGTCCCGTAGCTTGCGGTATTGTTTCCTTGTACCTGTCTATCTACCCGTTCCTTGCCCCTTCCTTTCCTCCTATTTCCTGGACTCGTGTGCTAGTTGCACCTTTCTTAGTTCCTCGGATTCCTGGAGCCGCGTCCCGGAAACTGAACGCACTTTGGAGTCGGAAGAGACTCGGGCAGCCTTGTTCAAAACCAGGTCCGTCCTCAAGGAGGCAGCAACCAAGGACTACAGCAAAGAACGGACCCAGGTAAGAAGGGGGTGTCTTGATATTGGGCAAAATCTTCCTCGGGGCCAGCCCTTTGAGAGCAAAAATACCCAATTCAGCCCAAAATACAGGTTCTATTGTGCTGAGCAGTGATCTCATGCTAGTGACAAATGACACCCTCAAAGCTTTAGCATATTTATTCTAAGCAGTGAATTTCATATACATTTGGGATTCAGGTTAGAGAATATTACAAAGCATAAAACAAAGAGCAATGCAAAATATAGTGAAACATGGAACTTAGATAAACATAGAGAAACATAGAGAAATATAGAGAAACATAGAGAAACACAGTCTTACGTCCCTTTAAGCAGCACTGGGGAGACCTTGGGCCCTCATAAGCTAGCTGTAAACAAGCCCCGCTCAGAGGACAATGCTGAAGGACACCGTATGAGCCAATGCCGGGCACCTGTTTCTGCACGAATCAAGTCCACAGGCGATCTCCCCCTGATCCCATGTGTGCATGGATGTTTTATAACCTCTTGCTGTCAGTCACCATGACGCATAGTTCCAGAACTTTCTCTGTGAGGCTGGTTCATGGAAAAAACCCAGCTCTCTCTGAGATGCTCCCTGCTCGCTCCTACCCCCTCCCTTGTTCCCATCTGCGCTGGCTGAGGAATGTCTTATCAGTACCTTCCCAGAGAAAAGGAAGATTAGCTTGGAGCCAGGGCTAACGTTAGTGAGGCTGAATATTCTAAGGGAAGCAGAGATGTATTAACCCCATCTGCAAGCTCTAAAAGGCATGCACTCATAGCTTAGTGTTTATAGCGCTTAAGACTGGCTATCTAAGCGCTATATAGGTGCCATGATGTTCCAAACACTCCAAAAACCTATTAGCTACATAGCTGGGGGCCCTCCCTGCCTGTACTACTGTCAGCATTTTTAGCACATACCTTGAATACACTATTGGCTTTCAGCGGCTAATGCTGTCATCTAAAGCCCTGATTGGCAAGGTTGCAATTTCGTGTATCACTACATTCCACCCCTATTCAACGTTTGTGCGACAAATGCTGACTAATACCTATCAACATAGTATTTAGTGCAGTGATAAAGACCTAGGGGCTTTGCAAGAGGTTTAAGCAAACTATCTTCTAGCGGTTAGTTAGCGTGGCATGCAAGGTAAAACACTACCTAAACAAAAATGTACACAAAGTGAACAGTGACATATACCCTTGCCAAAACCTGGCCTACACAAAAAATACCTACACCAAGTGAACATGGACATTTACTCTAGCCAAAACATGGCCTACACAAAAATACCTAAATCAATTTTGTATAACTGATTGTCAGTTAAAAAGCAGCATGCAGTTAAAATGTCAAGGCAATCCAGTGTAGTCTAATCTACAATGCACTATTGCATTTATGTATGGTTACCAATTCTAAAACCTGGCAGCCTTTCACCCTAAGGGCCTACCCTCCCCCTGATCCCAGGGCATTCAAGCGTGACTATGGGCTGTGTGACTAGACACTTCCCCCAGGTAGGTGGAACCCAACCAGAAACCATCTAATTTCGTGAACAAGGTGAACCCATGGGCACCAGGTTGTCTAAATAAAAACAATTCTACTAATTTACATCAAAGCATGGCATGTGTTATTCATGCAATCAAAAGCAAGCAATTCAATCCATATGTATGCTGGTAACTGTAGCTCTGCGTGCCAGTGTGTGGAGGATGGTCGCCCCCACCCAGTAAAAAGCCAACACCTGCTGATTTAACAATGTTTGCCATACAATGCATTGTGTGTATTTAGCAGTCTTGTTGACCTGCCCTATGGCAGACAAAAATGTCTTCATGTCTAAAATTCTGTTATCTTCAATTGGCTGTCAATACTTGTAGCAGTGCTGGGCATATCAATGGGCCCCACTAGGCCAGAAGTTCTATAGCAGAGCTGGCATCAGAACCCATAGTGGCTAGCTTATAGTGCACAGTTTCTATGTCACAAGCATATAAAGCTCCTGCAATTAATGAATCTAGCTCCCTAGCTACACGCACTCTAGTGATGGGCCATAGAAATGGACTCCATTTGTAGCAGCTTGGTAGTACTAAGGAAACATTGCCTCATGATAAATCTATGTCTAAGTGTATCACTGTAATAATGAAGGTGTGCATTACCAGTCTACAATTTACATGTTGTCTTACCACTGGAAAATCTAACAGGTTCACAGTGTCTACCTTCTGTGACTTGGAGAATACCCTTCTTCAAGTGGGATATCTACCATATACAATATTAACTTTAGCCACAAACACCATACTACTATCCGGCAGTGGCTGTTTCATCACACCATGGAAAAAATTCATTTAGTCAAGTTATAGTTCATTAAATCTTGGCGAGAACACTCGCTGCAGTTCTTGGTCAGAAAAACATCACATTAGACAAATTAAACAAATGGTATCCATTCAGTGACAAAAGATGCCTGACAATGTGCCAGGCCAGTACACTAGCAATTCCATGTGGATACTCATTTGTAGCGCTTTTCCAAAGAATTATTCCAAATGTTTACAATCAAAAGGTGACTCTTTGCATTAGTGTGCTGGAGACAGCTGTCCCCACAAAAACATGAAACTGGTTGGTTTAACAAAAAACCGTGTCACACTCTGTGTCATAAAATCAAACATCAAGTCAGTCATGGTTTCATTTACCTGCCTTAAGCTGGCTGTAAAAGTATCCAGTGTTTCAAAGATTACCATTTCAAATTATAGCTCATACACTTGGCAGCATTACTTCAATTAAGAATCTTAACCTACGCACAGGTGACTTTGATGTGCGCACTCATCTTATCTCAAAATTAATTACACTCCTGCTTGCATAATTCTGCTGCCCCAACAGTTCATAAATCATTCTCCTGCCTACGTGCAATGTAGAATATTTTTTTTTTTTCAAAAAACAAAACATCTCTGGTTAAAGCCATTCAGTTGGAAGAGTAAAACCATTTGGTTTTTTCAGATTCATCTCAACAGTGCATTTAAAAACCATTTTTCAATGTGTTAGCATTCAATTGCTGTGTCACACAGCTGTATGTGGTGCCTGATGTTACAGTCCACAATTCATTGTCCATAGTCCTTTAAACAAGAAAGGGCAAAACATGTCATTTAAATGTGTAGCATCAAATACTTGATAATTAGCCAAGTCTGCATCGTGCCAGTTCAGCAAAAGTTATTACTCTGTTGGACACTATTCGCAGGTTACAGCATTGAGTGCGGTGCAGGGCACGTTAAAGTTGAAATAGCATGTCGCAGTGGCTCGCTTTCTCTGAGAATGCGTCTGACCCTTCTTTGATCAGTGTCACCCACAAACTGCATATTATGAAATGTCTTGTCGTGCTTTGCCTAGGCAAAATACAAACAGAAATGTTAGGATTTCATCAAAAGTTCAATATCAGCGTTATCCACCCCTTCCCATAATACCACCCCCATCTTCAAAAAGTCTCATCAGGTAACTACACACTTTGTCATTGCTACTGCGATTATTTATCACCTTTCTGCATGTTTCTGGGGGCTTATTTACACTCAACCATACGGGGTGTAACTGCCTAATCACAAACTCATTTGTGCAATGCAATCATAGCTGGTCAATGGTACCTCAGACTGATCTGTGCTTTTACAAAGCCATATAGTAAGTACCCAGGTCGCACAATGCTTTTCTTTTTCACCAAAGCGATCACAAATGCCAGGCGCCAACTTGCTTCCAGTGTCTCATGATCTTGGTTTAGGTTGCCCTGCTGGCATCACTCCATTTTTCAAAGGTAAAGTCTTTCAGTCCAATACCGCTTGCAGTTGTACGAGCAGCTTTGTTTATTTATCTTTCTTTTCTTAGCAGTGTCTTTTCAAGCCTCTGGTTTTTTCACTTGTCATTTTTTCAAAGGGCGTTTGCTGTTTTTGAACCACCCCTTTGAGTGCGATAGTCTAAGCCAGTTTCTTTTGTTGCTTCAACAAATCATTCATTCTTGCACTAAGCCGTGTGGCTTCTGGATCATGGCTAATGTGCAGTGTTCATGTTGTACTTCAAAGCCCCGCTCTGCATGTTGTCTCTTGCAAACCGGCTAAGCACTTTTGTCAGTTTTGCTTCCATCTGGAATGCCATAATGTCTTTGTCAGTTACTCCATCCCCTGGCAATGTAGCTTGCAGTTTGCCAGATGTGTATTTTCTCTTCTCAAAGCGCCTAGAGGTTTCTTCTCCAGTGCACAGCGCTTTACTTCAGTTCACATCACATGGAGCATTGGAATGCAGCTTGCACAGCAATAGCGTTTCACTTCACTTCACATCACATCACATGGGAATGCGGTTTGCACAGTAATGTCTGTTGGAATGGGCAGCTGTCTTTTCTTGGCCCATTCACAGATGCATAGGTAAATGTTCAGATGTGATGTGCCCGTCTGCCATCCTGCATGAAGCCTTTGCTCCGTACCACAGTTTACTGGGCAAATTCTTTACTTTTTGAACAGCTCTCTGTTTTTGCTCCCCCTTCCTCAGGAATGCAGGCATGTTTATCTTTCGTGTGCACCTGGCAGCGCCATTAGCACGCAGCTTATCTCTTTTGCCTATAACTCTTATACTGTGGCGGCTTCACTCGTTTCAGACAGTTCATCCAAATTAACTCTTTCTTGTACTGTTTCTGCTTTTGTTTGCCTTCACGCACCTCGCCCAAGACAGCTTCAAGGCACAAGCTCTGCACACACAGCAAGACTCTTGTTTTCAAAAGCGGCACTTTTCTTGTCATTTTTCTACTCCATGTAATTTTGCAAAATGTCAAAGCGTCTTTTTTTTTTTCTTGTAATGTGCGATCTTTCAAGAGAACTCACAACCCATTAAATCTTTGTGCTATCTTATCACACACAGATGTTTCATTCTGTTGTACCATTGCCAAACTATAACCACTCAGTTCAGTGCATTTAAAAAATAAAAATGCCATATTTAGTGCAGCTCCCTGCACGTTTTTTTTTCTGCAAGAACAACCCACACTCTATTGCTTGTGGGCTGTTTAATGTGTCAACAACATTTTTCCCCATGTATCACAGTCAACAGGTCACTATTTCCAAAGCATACATCACTTATAAGGCAACAGCACAAATCCATGGCATAGCATGGGGACAGTCAAAAATACTCCAGGGGCAATTTAGAAAAATATAAATTGTTTTTCCCCCCAACCATTGCAAACTGGTTCTGCAATTTCAAATCAGTACACAAAAATCGAAAATCCAAATAACATTCACTCACTTTCCTTTTAAGTGAGTCTCTCACCCAATATAAGCATGGCACAGCCTAAAATGCAATATAACCATTTTAGTGTGTTTCCTTTAAACAGAATTTGCCACCATTAGCACATGGAATTTTACAGTTGCCAAAAGAAAGAAAAAAAACTCTTTAGGCTCTCAGCACAGATGTTACTCATTCTCCTAAGCATGGCTCATTCCCCTTCCTCATTATTCAGGAATGCCAACCCTTCAAAAGCATATATCAAAAAAGACGAACCTTCGCCTCCGAACATTACAGCCCCCACTCGCTAGCACACTGGGGCTGAGTCAATGGTTAAATCACTATTCACAATTTGCATGTCAAATCCCTGCAATTATTTTTTTTCCTGCCCTCATGACAGAATAGAGATGAGAACTCCGTCTCATTATGCATTCCAAATTACAACTTTAAACTGGGAAACCACATGATAAAATTCTTTTTCTAATTGAGCATACATCTTTCTTAACCATTCATCGGAGTGCTTTAAACAAAGCCATTTCCCGCTCGTTTATTGCCTTGTACTCCCTGGCACCAATCCCATGCAATAAGTCAGTCACGACTGATTTACTGAAGGGAGTCTTAACCACACAAGCTATCGGCCACGGCAAGCCGACACAACATTGCTGCCTTTTGAAGTCTCAGAGCTGCAGTGAGACCATCAAGGAAATGCGACAGCCTGCTCCCCACTCTACACTGTGTTCTCTCACACCATTTGTCATGTCATGGCACTGCTCTTCACAAATCCCACAAAGCTGCCACCAAATGTCTTGATATTGGGCAAAATCTTCCTCGGGGCCAGCCCTTTGAGAGCAAAAATACCCAATTCAGCCCAAAATACAGGTTCTATTGTGCTGAGCAGTGATCTCATGCTAGTGACAAATGACACCCTCAAAGCTTTAGCATATTTATTCTAAGCAGTGAATTTCATATACATTTGGGATTCAGGTTAGAGAATATTACAAAGCATAAAACAAAGAGCAATGCAAAATATAGTGAAACATGGAACTTAGATAAACATAGAGAAACATAGAGAAATATAGAGAAACATAGAGAAACACAGTCTTACGTCCCTTTAAGCAGCACTGGGGAGACCTTGGGCCCTCATAAGCTAGCTGTAAACAAGCCCCGCTCAGAGGACAATGCTGAAGGACACCGTATGAGCCAATGCCGGGCACCTGTTTCTGCACGAATCAAGTCCACAGGCGATCTCCCCCTGATCCCATGTGTGCATGGATGTTTTATAACCTCTTGCTGTCAGTCACCATGACGCATAGTTCCAGAACTTTCTCTGTGAGGCTGGTTCATGGAAAAAACCCAGCTCTCTCTGAGATGCTCCCTGCTCGCTCCTACCCCCTCCCTTGTTCCCATCTGCGCTGGCTGAGGAATGTCTTATCAGTACCTTCCCAGAGAAAAGGAAGATTAGCTTGGAGCCAGGGCTAACGTTAGTGAGGCTGAATATTCTAAGGGAAGCAGAGATGTATTAACCCCATCTGCAAGCTCTAAAAGGCATGCACTCATAGCTTAGTGTTTATAGCGCTTAAGACTGGCTATCTAAGCGCTATATAGGTGCCATGATGTTCCAAACACTCCAAAAACCTATTAGCTACATAGCTGGGGGCCCTCCCTGCCTGTACTACTGTCAGCATTTTTAGCACATACCTTGAATACACTATTGGCTTTCAGCGGCTAATGCTGTCATCTAAAGCCCTGATTGGCAAGGTTGCAATTTCGTGTATCACTACAGGGGGGAACTCCTTGACAGCGATGGATCACTTGGGTGAGGAGTGTTTGGGGGGTGGGGGTGGAGCAACCAATGGTGAGACGTGGTATTTCCCTCTTTCCCGTACCCATACCCCATCCTATTTTATAGGATACTCCAATGTCCCAACTCCCCCCACCCTTTCTGCACAAACACTGGGCCGAAGAAGAAAGCGACTTAGAGTAAAGAGGCTAACCCTTACATATCTCATTGGACATGTCCCACTAATCCGGTCAGGCAAAGTCAGGCACTTGACTTTAATCACATACATCTGATACCCATTAGCTCTCCCCACACGGATAAAAGGCGGAACATAGAGACACACTCTGAGTAAGGTGGAACATGAGAAGGAGCAGATCTTCCGGAGTGAAGGCAAACCCACTGGAGCAGAATGACCGATCGAGGGATGAGAGAAAAGGGTAGGTGAAACCTAGGAGACACCTGTACGAGGTTAGTGCTTCCGAAGAGCTGTGAAAGATAAGCAGAGAAGGCCAAATTCCAAACAAGAAGACTGAATTGTGTTTCAAGGATGCCAGCGACCCTCCTGGGTGAACGACAGAGTTGAGGAGGTGAGGCTAAGCCTGTGGTATTAGCCCTGACTTGTGAATTAAAGCTGCAAAGACAAGAAAGGAATGCACGCAGCCAGTGATTTAGTGAAAGACATGAAAGGCCGGTTTGTGCCAAAGAAATATTGAAGCCACAACAGTGTAACTCACAATTGAAGGTTGCAAATATGCCGATGAGACGCGAAAGAAGGCAAAGCAGTGATGAACTTTTAAGCTGCTGATAACTGTGAAGCCAGTGATACAGATTAGCAGAGTGGTCCGGCGAAAGGAAGTAGCCCACTCAAAAGTCTCGGCAAAAGGTTTTGATGTCTTGTTATAAAGTGACAAAGTGAACGAATTCTTAAATGCAAAATGGTCAAGATTAACCCTGGTGAAAGGGGAAGTGAAAAGGTGAATGATTTAAGAGAAAGATTTCTTGAGACTTTTGTGCTTGTGGTATGCAACTACCAAGACCAAGAGACACTGGGACAAATAACCTAAAGGGGGAGTGGAAGTGAAACTCAAAGTGGTCCTGCAGAGGTCTATAGTAAAAGTCTATCATATCTGAAAGTCTTTGACGTCAGAGAAAGGTCTCAGCCCGACTGAGGGAGACCTGGAATATGTGATAAATTAGGGGAAGGGAACCTCTAACGAATGTGAATACATTTTGGGGAAGGGAACCCCTGCAAGTGCTGTGATTGCGAGGTCCGAGCCCGGCTGAAACGTTATCCTCAGTACTTGGTTAGCAAGTCTCTTGAGGGCCTCGGGACCTCTTTGGATATGTAAAATGAAATAAAACTCTCCCTCTGCCCACTCCCTACACATCTATCTTGAGCGTTTAGCTGCTGCAGAGGCAATGCCAGATAGGTCTCTTAAACAACTCAGACATGGGCTCTCCAACAATAAACAAGCATGTGATTTTTTTTGCTAATATTATTTAATGCCAAGTGGCTTGATGTCTGTGTTAATGGCACAGAGGAACATTGGCGGATAGTGCAAATGGCAGCAGAGGGTAACACACTGCCAAACGAGGAGACCATGATTATTCATTTTAAGCCACAGACTGTTATCAGTATGCTGGTTCCTTGCATTTTAAATTGAGAAAACTGCATTTATTTTGGTACCTGATTGTGAACAGGACAGAAAATAAGTGGAGCTCTGGACATTTAGTGAGACTAGAGTGCTTGTGGCACAACAACTTCTCTTTTCCAGCTCCGAGCATTCATTCAACAAGGAGAGCATTTATTCAGGGCAGTTTTATATTGGGCTATTAGGCAATAGGGCAAAACTTTAAAAGCTGACTGGGCTGGCCAATGTAGGCCAGTTTGATGGTTTAGTGCCCTGTGGATTTGTCAGGTTTCGGTGTACATTAAAATGGATAATTTGCAAACATGCCAGTAATGCACTCCCAGGCACTACTAGAGAGGTATGTCGTGAAAAGTTACAAATTGCCATACGGAAATGTGGGCCACTTTTATTTTTGGTGCCCGGGTAGATGTTTTGTTCCAGTCTGACCCTGCATGTTGGTGTTTATATTTGTGTCAATGCTGTATTTGGTTTTATGTATGCGTGCATGCAAGGAGTTGTGTGACTGGTGGATGAATGCATACGTAAAAATGTTGTATGCAAGTGTGTGTGCCAGCCCCAACTCCTACATTTAACAGCCCTGCAGGCCACTAAATTTAGGAGTGGGGGCATGGCATCAGGGTTGCTCCTAGGATACAATGTCAGGGCTGGAGGAGCTAACACCTAAATGTTGGGATAGGCGCTAACTTCAGAGGCTATGGAGCAGGGGCTAACTTACTTGTGTGGGGGCATCTAACTAAATTATGCATTCGCATGAGACTATTCTGGTGATGCTTCAATGTTACAAGCAGTTAACCCTCTCCTTCATTTCTGAAATGTCAAACTTATGGACTGGTGTGAGAATGAGCTGTCTTATGTCCCCACTTCCCTTCTTATCACTCCCCTGGCATGCAAGTGCTAACCCCACATCATGATTTCAATTGTCTAAAAATGTATGAATATGAATGTAGGTGCTAACAGTGAAATGTTTTATTTATTGAAGGTTCTTTGTTAACAGCGAAGCCCAGGCACCATTTAACGTCTGTGTCCTGTTCTATCCGCTTTGGCTCTGTACGTCAGCCAGGCAGAGGCGCAGCCAGCCTCAACATTTTGTGGGGGGCTAGGTGACATTTTGAAAGCTGATAGTGAGTGGGGCCAATAAACTAATTGCGCTGTCGGACTCTCCACTGAGGGGTGGTGTCTGGGCCTTTCAGCTTTTACAGTTGAAAGGGTCCCTCAAGCAGCTGCCCCATATTGGCAGCCTTATGACACAGAAACATACTGATAGTCTGCAGCTTTTAACCACCTTGCTGCATTATTTTGACTCCATTATTGATTTAAGCACTCCATTGGTGCCTTGGCCTATTTTTCCAAACTGTAAGGCAAGGGGTGCCCCAGAAACATCAAAATAAAATGGGCCCCCACAAGCCCAGAAACATCTTTATCCAGCCCTGCTCCCACTTCGCTCTCAATTCCCTGAGCCCAGTTAGGAAGCTGAATAGCAATTTCACGTTCCCTTTGGCCATTAGTCGTACCACCCCAATTCAGTGGCTATTTAATTTCATAATGCTATGCTAATCACTGGAGGCGTGGGCCATCTAAAAGCTGAGCCCAGTAGTTAAGACAGGACAAAAGCAAACACAAATGTTACTACAGGGCTAAACTGGACCACATTGAAGGTAGGAAAGTGTAGCCAGTAATAACACTTACGGTGCACAGCTAGTCTGGACATGCTTTCTGTGGCATGGCATTTTTACTGGCTGGGAGTCCTTATATGGTAATACTGGCATATATTGGTGCAGCCTGCATGAACATACATTGGATTAACCAGCATGAATATATATTTATACTGGCATATGTTGTAGGCAAAGGTTGGTGACTTGCAACTATTAGGTTTTTCCATGTGCTGCCATACAAAACCAAATGCAAAATGTATGGCTTTCTAACCAATTTTGCAAAGAAAGTGTTGTAAAATGCATCAATTTAATCCAATATTCCAAACATTTTTTTGGGAGTGAGAAACCCCTTCAAGCGCCCCTTGGTTGGTTTGTTTCCCCTTACTGTGCTCTGTCGGGCCTGCATAATTGGCGCAAACATGTAAGCCTCTTCAGTTCAGTCAAAGCAGAATGCAAGGAATTCTGGGAAATGAAGTCTTAATAACATAAGTCTATACTGGCTGCCACAATCCAGAAACCGGTCTGGATCGGAAGAGTATTCTTAAATGCAATCCTGACGCTTCCAGGTTGCTCGAGCTTTATGCGGCAAGGTCTTTAAGCTTGGTCTAATGCTGGAAAGGAACCGAAGTATTCTCCCCACTGGAGGGAACAAGATCAAAGGGAACACATTAGGACACCGGGCAAGAGAAGCATTGCATCTGCCTGATCTGATTCTAACTGTCTTAGAAGACTGCTGCAACACACATCAGATATTCGTGGGCACACCGTGGGGTAATGTGCTCTCATTCAGGCCTCACTGAAGCTGTGCAGAGGCCTATTTCAACATGATGCTTATTCCCCCACCCCCTTACTTACAGTGGAAAACCGTGTGAGGCACTTGTGGGGTACATACAATATAATGGAGACATAGAGACACAGCAGGGGGTTAATAGCCACTGATTTTTACCTGCCAGTAGGGAGCTGAAACACCAAACACCCACTGAAAAGCTATAAATCCTTCTGTGCTAACAAGTGGGCGATGTTAAAAGACATGCAATAATACTTCTGCAGACCCCGAGGCAAGTGACAGCCGGAAGGGCTCCAGCAAAAGCAGCTTGTAAGGCAAGCGTTGCAAAGCGCACATTTACGGCCACAGAACGAAAGTAACATAGAAAGGAATATATTGCTGTGCTGACTGGCAACATATGGACAGTTGGTGGGGTCCACTGAAAAGGTTGAAAGACCCCGATGCCATCCCTGCCCACAGTGGTAGCAAGTGGGTTAAATTGCAGTGCATGGTAAAGCAAACCGTCTAAGAATGGCGCAATTAGGGCTTACATCCACTCAATAACAGTAAAGAAACGTGTGATCTGTTGCCCATTCTTGTTCGCTGAAGTTGGTTCTCAGTTGTAGCCCCAAATTCTCGAGTGAGTGAGTGCGCGTGTTTGGCTTTTTTCAGTAACTTATATATTAGAGTTACTCGGAGGCATCCATTATTTCGGAGGGCCGGGTCCTACGCTTTGGAAATGGCCTCCGCCAAAACATGTTGGGCATCGGCGCCTTCTGGCTTTGGTCTGCTGTGGCAACTGGCAAGCGCTGAGAAGCCTAGACTATTTCTTCCCGCTGCCTCTTGGGTGATTGCTTGAAATGAGTCATGCAAGGGTTTGGGATTCTCTGTATGGTGGGGATGGAGTGGTTGGTCCGAGCAGCTCCAGCTCCTTTTAGGGGTGACGGATGTACCCCCGTCCCACTATCTTCAAAACAATGGGTGTACTTAGAAAAAGGACACCTGGCACTGGCAGTATTATGCACTGTATATAAAAATGCCCATTGAATTTTTATAACAGGCAGCCCGTGGCCATGGTCGCCATCGCCTAAGTGCCACTCTACTGTTCCCCTGTGTAGATAGCTCGCCACCCGCAATGTATATATTTATTTATTCGGATTTATATAGCGCGCAACGCAATGGGGCACAGGAGGTCGCCAGACTGGTCTTTAGATCTTTAAACAAGAAACATAATGATAAAGATGTACAGACGTACAGAAAGGCACGCACACATATAGGCAATGACAATGTGCATAGGCAAAGAGCCACATACATAGAGAGATGCATATGATACAAGTGCAGAATTTACAGGCAGCACAACTCAATGCACACGCCCTCGTTGCTCTGCCACTGCTTTGTCAAATAGCAGCTGGCAAACTTTCCTCCTAGCAGCCCGGCTAGCTCAGTCGGTAGAGCATGAGACTCTTAATCTCAGGGTCGTGGGTTCGAGCCCCACGTTGGGCGCGGCATTTTTTTTTTTTTTTTATTATTTTTTATTTTTTTATAACCTCATGGCTTCATTTCCCCCACATTTTATATTGCACACCTATTTCAGGAGCAAGTTAAAAAAGTGCACAGATGCCACTCCTTCACTGTACGTCCTAAAGAACACAGCTCAGCTCGAATCTTTACGCGGCAGCGACAGGCAGGAATTCACCAATCCACCCACGGATCAGTCCGCCTTCTGTGACGTATTTCCTGGAGACAACATCCCCGCCTTCGTCCGTTTCCAGATGTTTTACAGCGATTTGTCCATTTTGGTAAAAGGAACTGTCTGTCCGATAGCGTGAATTACTTATATGATATAAGTTATATCCAAGTTTGCAACAAGCGAAATAAAAAAAAAAAGGTTGTGTCAGAAGTGGGATTTGAACCCACGCCTCCAATTGGAGACCAGAACACCCAGCTGGGGAAGAGAATCAGCTCTTGAGTCTGGCGCCTTAGACCGCTCGGCCATCCTGACAACTGGAAGGTGCAGCAGGGTAAAGAGTACAGGCTCTGGAGATGCAGGAGAAACAACGGCGTATCAGCGTGTAACGGGAACCCGAGAAGCAGCATTCAGCTTTAATCATCTGCAATGGAATATCACACACTATGCAACATCACTCTCGTGTTCTGCATTGCAGATAAGCAAGGGCATGTTCCACAACAGGCATCAGGTACGGACTACATCAGAACACGCTTAACATGGATTCCAGAACAGACACCAGCAGTGGCATACATTGGGACAAACACCAGCTGGGGAACATTCAGTCTCGGACATCAAGGATGGAATTTTGCAAAACAGCCACCAACTCGGCATCTTTCATCACCTACTGAATATTCAAGGGCAGCCATCAATACATTAATATTCTGGGGCACACATCAACAGTACAGATTTTCCACACATTCGTTACAGAAAGTCATGATTCTATTAAAGACTCGGAGGCGAAAGATTATGCTCTCAACTTCTCTTTACTAAACTCGAGCAGCAACCAAAAGAACAAACAAATATGGAAAACATGAAAAAACTACAAATCCCAACAACACCCAGCAAAATTTTGTAGTTCGTTTTCCATAAGCAATAACATGTGATCCATTCTTCCAATCAGCATCTCTTCTCTCCTATAATCGTGCATACTCCTGAAGTCCTTCCTCTTTCTTTCGCTGATCTGTTAAACTCATGCCCCAACCGGTAGGCAACTAGAATTCAGTAATCTCCTTAAGTTGTCCCTTTCTGCTCCGCTCCTAAAACAGATATAAACCATTAGAGACCCCATCATGGACGGGTGGGCGATCGCATAGCAATACTATTATCATCACGAAACAAGACTGCATTATTTACGAGTAAAATTGCATTATTTACAACATGTCAACATAACTTATACAATAGCGATTGACATTGGGTGGAATAATCTTTCGCCTCCGAGTCTTTAATAGAATCATGACTTTCTGTAACGAATGTGTGGAAAATCTGTATTCTATGTCAAGACTCGGAGGCTCAGATTATGCTCGTTTAAAGCTTACCTACCACCAACGATGCCACTCGCTCCACTGGTCTAAAATAAAAATTCTTAAAGGTCTCCTCGTTAGACCAATCTGCCGCCTTCAGGACATCCTCCAAGCGAGTCCCTGCCAAGAAGGCAGACAAAGCCATAGCTCCCCTTGTAGAATGTGCTCCAAACTGCTGCACGTCTATCCCTGCTTCTGTCATGCACCACCTGACCCATCTAGCTAGGGTGGCTGACGCTACTGCTCTAAAAGGTTTCCTAATTGCTATTAATAGTTGATTCTCTCCTGCTGGCCTCACTTCATCCGCTTTTTGTTCATATGTCTTCAAACACCTAACTGGGCACAACTTAGGCTTGTTAGGAAAAGCCATGTACTCCACGGATTTAATATTCGTCTTAGTTCTCCTTGCTATGAAAAATACTACCCCTGAGGGTGAAAAAGATTTCCTGTTCACTTCCAGCGCTCTCACATCCGAGACCCTTTTACAAGAAATAAGACACAGAAGGGTAGGTTAGCTTGGCCCACAACGCCTTCCGGGACAAGAATTCATTGTCCGGCCAAGCTTCGAACATCCTTAAGACCACGCTTACATCCCATAAACGCGAGGATTTGGGAGTCGGAGGTCTCATACACCTGATGCCCTTCAAAAGCCTGCACCCCAAGGGATGTTTGCCCACCGGCTTATTGTCTATGTAAGCATGTCCCGCAGAGATCGCCGACCTATAATTATTAATGGTTCTGTAAGCCTTCGCCTGCGCTGTCTGAGCTGCTAAGAAATGTACTACGTGCACTACATCTGTACATACGGGATCAACCTGTCTCTCCAGACACCAATCACTCCATCTATGCCATGCCACTGTATATGCTTTTCCTGTCGCCGGAGCCCATGACTCCCTGATGAACTCCTGAGCCGGGCCTGAAAGTCCTGGCTTAGACCAGTTTTTCCTGAAATCGCCCAAGCCATAAGCCTCAAACTCCCTGACCTGACTAATGGGTGAAACTCTCCTGCCGGATTTACCAAAATGTCCTCCTTGACTGACAACCGGATAGGGGTTTCGAACGACAATTCCAGAAGGTCCGGAAACCAAGCCTGACCTTTCCAATCTGGTGTTATCAGAATCACTGTTGCTAGCTGACGTCTGACCTGCGCCACTGTGCGCGCTATCAGGGAGAACGGGGGAAACGCGTATTCCCTTGCTGGTCCCCAGACCTGGAGAAAAGCGTCTGTCGCTGCCGCTTCCGGATCCGGCCTCCAACTGTAAAATCTGGGGAGTTTCCTGTTCAGCCTGGAAGCGAAGAGATCCGTCTGACAGGGACCCCTGCGACTCATGATCTCCTGGAATACCGCGTCGTCCAGCTGCCAGTCGCTGGAATCCCTTAGGTATCTCGAGTTCCAATCTGCCACCAGATTGAGCTCCCCTGGCAAATGTTCCGCTCTCACGTTTATTCCTCTCTGGAGGCAGACCTGCCAAAACCCTTTGGCTATCTCCGTCAGCTTTTGTGATCTCGTCCTTGACAGAATTGACCTTGACCAGCGGTAACTTGAGGATACCCTGGGTTGTCTCTAAATTGAACCCCAAAAATTCCATATCCTGAGCTGGCTCTAATTGAGATTTCTCCCAGTTTATTAGGAAACCCAGCTGTTGTAGCAACCCCGTGGTTAGGTGGACCTGCTGGACTAGGACTTCCCTGTCCTGGCACATCAGACATATGTCGTCCAGGTAAATAATCAGTCTGATCCCCTGCTCTCTCAGGCGTGCTACCACTGGCCTCAGAAGTTTGGTGAAAGCCCAAGGCGCTGACGCTAACCCAAAGGGAAGACACTTGAACTCCCGCCTCCGTCCCTTCCAAAGGAACTGAAGGAGCCTTGTCTGTTCTGACCGAATTGGAATCGTTAGATATGCATCCCTGAGATCTATCCTTGCCAACCAGTCTCCTTGCTGAAGAACATCCCTCAGGAGATGGATGCTCTCCATCTTGAAGTGTCTGTACACCAGAAAGAAATTCAAACCCCTCAGGTTTATTACTGGTCTGACCTTGTGTCGCTTCTTGACTAAAAACAGGTTGCTTACAAAACCCCCTGGACCTTCTGAAGCTGGACCGATTGCCTTTTTTTGCCCTTAGCAATTCTACCTCCTTGTCTAGAAGGTCCTCGTCTTCTCTGCTGAACTTTATCTGCCTCGGCCACGCTTTCTGATAAGGCTCTTGCCAGAACTCTAACAGAAACCCTCTTACGGTCTGCCTTATCCAAGCATCTGAAGACAATTCTTCCCAATTTTTGACACACAATCTCACTCTCCCTCCTACTGGAGGGATACCTGTCACCTGCCCTTCTGTGACTATCATGTCTCTCACCTGAGGTACCTTGGTGCTGCTGTCTGCCGTCGTTTCTCCAGCCCCTACCCCTGCCTCTTCCCCTAGAAGGAAAGAAGGGGTTGGACCTCCGGTCTTCCTGTCTCCAGGCTCTGTCCTTGTAGGACCCTCTGTGCTGGCCACGGCTGGACGAGCGGCCCCTTCCACCTCCAGCCTTATCGAAAACCCTTCGGCCGAAAATCTTCTTCAAGGAAGATTGGGCCCTGTTCATCGATACATAAGTACTGGCAAATTTTGCCATGTCCTTGATGAACAGGTCCCCGAAGAGCTTGCCTCTCGCGGCTGCGGCCTGTTCTGACGTCGCCATCTCTCCCAGTCTGGAGTCCAGTTTCATCAGAATCGACCTTCTCCTTTCGGTCGCTAACGCTGTGTTCGCGTTACCCAGCAGACAGATAATTCTCTGAGCCCAGCCAGATATAATATCCAGGTCCATGGACTCTTTCTTGGCCTTCGCTTCCTCGGCCAGCTGCCAGATCTTGGTGACCGGTCCCAGCATGTCAAGCACCTTGTCCTGACAGGACTGCCAGGATCTATCGATGCCCCTCTTTACGTCCCTGCCATACCGGCCCAGGAACGTCAAGATCCTTTCGTCGATTTCCAGGGTCTCCACTACTCCGTCCGGGACTCTTGGTCTAGGGCATTCTGATTTCAGTTTGGACCTGGCTTGTCTGCTTAACGGTGCCCGCAGGCGCCTTCTGAGGTATTCTGCGATCTTCGCCGGCGGGTCCCATTCATTGGACCTGGGGTGGATAAGGTTGTCGGGATCAAACTCCTCTTTGAGCAGATCCTCTTCTTCCCTCCTGCTTTTTTTCTTAGGGTGGCTTACCTCCTCCTCCGGGGAGGTCTCGGCTTCCGAGGAGGTGGAAAACTCAGATTTCGAGCTGCTCTTGCAGTAGTCCTCGTCTGACTCGCTCGAGCTAGTAGTATGTCTCTCATGGGATCTCGCCTTCCTTTTCCCCGAAGTGTGGGGAGAACCCGGGGGGGTCTGCGCGCTACGGTCCCTACGGGTTTTATGTTTGCTTCCCCCTCTCTTGCGAGCCTTGCCCTGAGACAAAGCTGCCAGGCTTCGCAAAATGCCCCTCTCTTCCCGGGGCTTCTCGGCACTCTGCAGCATCTGCATTGCCTCGCTCATGCGGCGGCCGCTGACATGCGGGCCGTCCGAATCGTCGGTGTAGTTGCTCATATTCGCCGACTAGAAGCACTATAAAGGTGCCTAGTGCAGTTTGCTTGGGCTGCCCCCGTCAAAATATGAATTAGGTAGCTAGGCGAGTCCACGTAAATAATAGCAGTTTTACCTGGGACTGAGCCCGTTAACAGAGGCTGTAGCCTCCTTCACCTCCTCCCCAGTGGCAGAATGAGGGGTTGATGTATATTTAACTGCCTTCCCAACGTGCAGTCTTTGAGCAGATCTGATGTCTGCGTTACTCGTCATGGCCACTAGGTGGCGTTCCAGGCTAAAAGATGTTGGTGCCCTGATATTTTATAAATACGGAGCTGTCCGCTCCGAACCACGGGCCCTTAATATGCGGGAAACTGAAGGACTGGAGAGAGACTGCGTGAGGCAACAGCGCTTCCTGACTCGCAAGTTCGCAATGGCGCCGGAACTCCCAAGGTCCCGTCGCGCCGTTGTGAACTTCCGAGTCCACGGTGCCTCCTAACGAAAGATTGACGCCGGAACGAGAGTCCCGTCGCGTCTGCCCCGCGGATATGCTCCGCCAATATCTGCGCGCTCGTTGCTAGGCACGCGTTATAAAACCTGTCTAACACATCATAAGTATGCAATAAACAAACATTCCATGAAGAAAAAATAAACGGTACTTATCTCGGCTGCTCGAGCAGCAAAGAAAGAGGAAGGACTTCAGGAGTATGGACGATTATAGGAGAGAAGAGATGCTGATTGGAAGAATGGATCACATGTTATTGCTTATGGAAAACGAACTACAAAATTTTGCTGGGTGTTGTTGGGATTTGTAGTTTTTTCATGTTTTCCATATTTGTTTGTTCTTTTGGTTGCTGCTCGAGTTTAGTAAAGAGAAGTTGAGAGCATAATCTGAGCCTCCGAGTCTTGACATAGAATTGGGGTTCCTAGAACAGCTCTTGGCAAAGCAGCATTTTAGAACAAATATCAGCAATGCCCCCTTCTAGATCGCTCGTCAGTAGTGGGGTAGTCCAGAACAGACACTTTTCTGGAATATTTTAGGACGGACACCCACAGAGGGCTCTATGAGAACATCATTTGATTTTTTGATTATTTATACCACGCTCCCAAACAGACTCAACTGTATCCAGGTGCAGATGGTCACACCAGCTAACTTCCAGCCGTCCGAGTAGATTCAAAGTACCACTAAATTGGAAGGCCTACTTAAACAGATGGGTTTTTAAAAGCTCCCTAAACTGACCCAATGACTGACACTCCAGTGGGAGATGGTTCCAGAGTGTAGGTCCAAAAACTCAGAATCTCTGTTCCTCCTCTGGAGACCAGTATAGCACATGAAATAGCCAACACCAGTTTATCTCCTGAGCATAGTGCTCTGGCCGGATAATAGAGACAGACCTTTGCACTAAGGTAGTCTGGAGCAAGGCCATTGAGACATTTGTAAATCAAGCCTGCTACTTTAAACGTGATTCAATCCTCAACTGGCAACCAGTTTAGGCATCTCCAAAGGGAGGATACATTATCCCTTTTCTTCAAATGTCCTATCAATCTTATCGCTGCATTCTGGGCCTTCTGCAGTCTGGATATCTGTTTAGCTGGAATACCTGCCAAAAGACTATTACAGTAATCCAGGTGGGTATTCGCCATTGCCCCCACCACCACTGCATGATCTACTGCAGGCAGAAAGACATTAAGCAGCAATAGAACACTATACAAATGGAGAACATGGCGCGGCCACAAAGGGGCTTTAGGTGCCAATCTAGCAGCTGCACACGGGGAGCGGTCTCTTTACACGCCAGCCCCCCCCGCAGCAGCATCAGCGTTGTGGGGGCAGTGGTGTTATCTGCAGCACGCTTAGAAGCAGCAAAAGCATATTGGCAAGAGAGCGCTAAGGCGAGAGTACCTGGGGACAGGCCATCGCTCTGGCAGTGTATCCAGCCCAGTAGCGCATAGCGTGCAAGGTGAAACGGCTGCGGTGACGCCACCAGCATAAAAAGTCATCTGGGAGGAGCACGAATGCAGCGGGCCGGCAGTCTCGAGGACATCGTCTGGATGGCAAAGTGAGGGAAGGGCAGGTAACCGGACCAGTACGCACGCAGATATGCTGGAAGCATTAACGAAGTAGTGCCTACAATCCCCCTCACATGCGCACCCATTAAAGCACAGAATTGACGGTTAACAGAGGGCCCAACGATTATCCCCCAAGGTGGTGCCAGAAATGTTAGAGGAAAGGCCCCACAAGCGTCAGGGCCTACGTGGCAGCCATTTTGGGACAGCCAAATAATGGGTGAAAAGAAATGTAGTACTACTATCAAAAAAGGGGGAAGCTACAGGACAGGACCATACAACTTTGGGGCTGCGTGGCGGCCATTTTTTGGCCAGAGGAAAAGTGAACACAAGGAAGCCACGTGGAGGAGACTTCCTCGTCCCATTAATATTAAACAAAGCAAGGAGAAAGAAGTAAGGCTGTTGCCATCAGCGCTGCATCCAGCAGGAAGATACAAGTGTAACCAGCTGCAACCACTAAGGCTTGAGTGACCCTCTCCCTAGTCACTCATCTTTCTTTGGCACAGTACTAACAGTAGTAAAAAAAATAATAGATAAAATAAGAAGATTGTAATTGCTGGGAAATGCAGTGCTGCATTTGCCATCTGGACAAAGTAAAGTGCAGTAGCAGTGCAGGCCCCCAGCAGGAGGGGCAACAGACTGAGGAAATGGTAAGGTTTCCCGACCCAGGATATCCTCGGCACCTGGCAGTGGCAGCTAAGAAATAAGAAGGAAGCATGGACAGCGTGGAGGAGCTGGCAGGCCTGCTGAGGAGAATAAGAGCAGCCACAATGGGACAAAGGTGTGGGCTGGCTCATGGCGCAGGCAACAGCAAAGGAAGAGAAGGAGCGGAAAGGAGTGGTAGTGCTGGAAGATTCAGAGGGGGATGACTACGCCCCAGACACTCCACCAGAGAGTGGGTGGCCAAAGCCCAAGGAGAAAGAGAGCGGGACAGCGGGGTGATACGCCGAAACGCCAGAAAGAATGGAGGCAGTTCTTAAAAGGAAAAGCATCGAAGAGGAGACCGACCTACCAGCAGCCAAGAGACCTCAAATAGCCAGGAGGGCATTGTTGAAGGTGGCAGAAGCTAATGGTGAGAGGGAATCACTGAAGCAGAAGCAGCAGGCGAACGCCAGGGCCAAGAAGCCACATGGGCTTTAATGGCGGGGGCAAACCAGGAAGCATTGGGTAAGAGAATGGCAAAGATGGTAGAAATGTAGGTAGAAAGAGCACTGGAAGGGTTGCATGAGAACTGGCGGGTTCGTAATATGACTTCTTGCAGGGACAACTATGGGTTGCAGGCGGGGACATGTGAAGAAGGGAGCATGAATATAGCGCTCGTGGAACAAAGCAGACCCGCGATAGGGGGAGACGATGTAGCCATTGCGGGTGGGGGCACCCAGGCAAAGGGTGTATCGGCACCCAGTCAGTTGGTACGCAGCTCCCGAACTAAGTAGGGGAAAACACGGGACAAAGGAGGTAGCCGATCCCCCTCCAGTGGGCTTTCCAGAGAGGCATTGATGC
This sequence comes from Ambystoma mexicanum, assembly GCF_040938575.1. Lineage (NCBI taxonomy): Eukaryota > Metazoa > Chordata > Amphibia > Caudata > Ambystomatidae > Ambystoma > Ambystoma mexicanum. The sequence goes on along the minus strand of NC_090938.1, from coordinate 701,389,367 downwards.
TGAAAAGGAGGGGCAACCAAGGGACGGACAGGATAGTAGACAATCTCGCTTCAGCAGTGGGGGTCAGGAGGGACCCAGGGTGCACACCCATGGCCACAAGGGCAGCAGGCCTAGTGTGGCACATACCCGAGAAAATATGGAGCAAGGTGTTCATCATCATGTTTGCTTTACTCGAGCTGGAGCAGGTAGGGTTGGACATAGTAAAGGAGGCCAAGAAGGAGGATGGCAGGAGGGGTAGCAGGAAAAAGGAAGGAACATCATGAACTGGTTTTATGCCTTCAGGAGGTACACCTCCACCATGGTTCATCCTTTCTGTTTCAGTGGAAGATTTAGTCTTGATTAAGAACAGTTCTAGAATGATGGCAAAGAGCAGATAGGACCCTTGTCATGTGCTCCTAGAAATAGGGACTTGTCTAGGCCTCAGGTTACCTGTCGAAACTTTTGCTACAGTGGATATATACAGAGTATTCTATTCACTCAGGTGATAAATGTAGAGGAGAAGCCAAATTCAAACAATGACTGTCTAAGATAGGGCCACTCGAGACGATAGAATACCTTTTCGCCATCAACTAATAAGGGGGAACCATCTACCATACCAGAGTGATGTGTGACAAATCGGAACAATTCATCCCTTCTCCCCAGAGGGGAAGCCACCCTCTTTGAGGCTAGTGAGGTGAGCCTGTTATGCAAGACACTCCCTAGGGGGGTCTGGCCAAGTGTGACCTCACTGGGAGTGACAAGGACTCCCATTCCAACATGGAACTCCCAGTCAAAACTACCCTTTCTGCATATATGGATGTCGGAAAAACGGTTGCATTCCCTGTTACAACTATAAAACAAAGATCCTTCGGAGACCCCATTGGCTTCAGGTAGTGGCAAACCTCACCTGAGTGCCATAATCATGGAGGAAAGACATAATTTCATGAATTCTAATGACATGTATAAGATGCAAGCGTTTTGTGAATGGAGAGGGAACTTCCACGGTGGGGGGAGAGCAAGGTGAGCCTCTGGAGCATCTACGTCCTGGAGCAGCAGAACTATGTAGAGCAGCGGAGGGTTCATAGACAAAAAGTCGAAAACTTAATGTCGAAAAGCAAAAATGTCGAAAAAAAAATGTCGAATGCAAAAAAGTCGAAAACACATACATATAATAGGAAAAGTCATAATTTCGAAAAAAAAATGTCGAAAAAAAAATCGAAAACCCAAAACACTTTTTTTTTTTTTTTTTACACAAATACTAACATTTTTTATGGGGGGGGGTCCCCCCCCCCAACCCCCCATCCCAAACCCCTACCCCAACCCCCCCCCCCTCCTCCCCACCCCCCCCATCCCCCATAGATATACCTTTAATTATTTTTAAAAAATCTTTAATATAATATTAAATAATTAATTAATTATTTAAGAAACCCATCCCAAACCCCTACCTCCAACCCCCCCTCCTCCCCATCCCCCCCACCCACCATGGATATACCTTTAACCATTTAAAAAAATTATGTTTTATAAACTATAATTAATTAATTATTTATTTAAACATTAATTCGAAAAAAAATCGAAAAAAATTCGACATTTTTGTAATTCGACATTTTTATTTTCGATTAAATATTTTCGACATTTTGTCTTTCGACATTATTGTATTCGACATTATGACTGGATACCGCAGCGGAGCCATCGGTGATGAGCAAAACGAGACACATGCTAGGTGGAGGCTGGACGGCGGGGTTCCTTAACCGAGCAAGCGGCTTTGGTCAACGTGAGACAGAGAATGAAAAGACAGCTCGGCTTTCCTGGTGGCATGTCCACTGATGAGCATTTGTGGGCCTGGCACCCAGCAACCAACGCCCAGACCCGAAAGAAAAAGGAGCCCTAGAACCGAGCTCTCGCTGACAAGCATCTTTCCTGCCACTATTGGCACAGACTGGGAAAAAGACGCTACGGACCTGTGAAAGTGAGCGAGATACATGACTGCTGGTTTCCAGGAGCACAGAAACTGATGCAGGTGCGAAACCCAGAGCCAATGTACAGGCACATGGCCCCATTGAACCAGAGAGCAAACAATACGAACATTGTACTGAAATTCTGGACTAGCCGCCAATACTAGGAACAGTCCCAAAAACATAATGAGCACCCGGCCCCTCTAATCCATAGAGAAAAGGGATACGTTCAATGTAATACAAGGCTGGCATAACCAACAAAGTAGGCCAAGTTACGAGATTGAGACGGGCACATGGCCCTGAGTAAATGAGAGTGGGAAAAGATACAGAAACTGTACATCAAAGTTGAAGTAACCACCAAGAGTGGCGAGGAAGTAGAGACAGGCGTCACATGTTGAGACAGAGTAAAGGGAAGCAGAATACACTATTTCATGGACAAAAATGCCAAATTATTATTATAGCTGTGAGAAACCTGAGGGTATCCTCACTCCTAAACCACCTGGATCCTCTTCTTAGATAGCCAGGGAGAGGCCATCGCTCTTGGCTCATTGAGAATCGAGGGAGGATCACCTGGGTGGAGGGTCCTTCTGGAATTGGGACTGGGGTGCCCACAGGTGAGACATTATATCCCCTTTTCCTATTGACGGCCAACCTAATCCTTCACCGACCTTTATGGGCTACTGCAAAACCTCTCCCCTCATTTCCCCACATCTAACCTCTGAAAGTACTGGGACAAGGAAGAGGAGACTGAGAGTAATGAACACTACTCCTTCATTTTACGCCGGCCAGTAGCCCAAAGAACCTGTACAGCCCAAGACGAGTTGGGCCGTTGGACTGTCACAGGTATATGTGCCTCTGTGTCAAGGAACTAGCAGTTGTAGCTGCGAGCGAGCAGGTGAAATAAAGACACTGTTCGCATCCTGGCCAAGGCAGCAGAGCTACCAGGGTGTGCCAGATGGCACCCGGTGTGCAATTGGGGCTTCCTGTCATGGTTGGTACCCCTGATGACCCTTCACTTCACTGCCCCCAGGGTAGAGCGGTACAGCATTCAAACATGGCCCTACGAGCCCCAAAAGTCTGGAGGAAGAACATCTGGTATCAGTCCTGGTGCCTTTGGCGCCAGGCTTATGACAGTAATACAGTAATAGGCCACGTATCAGGAACACTACCAGAATCCAACATGGAGTCCTATCCTACAGCCTTGTTCCCAAACTGGACCAAGCAGTCTAGTGTTTTGGGTGTGGTTGGGTCTTCAGGTGCAGCTGGCTATATAAACCACGCCCAGCTTCGCGTTATTCTGCATCCCTGCAGTGCAACGCTCACTGTGTCCGGCTCTGCTTACCTGATCTGCAGTCCCGTATACAATCGCCGATCCATCTGGAAGAGAAAGCAGTTCAAGAAGAATAATATTAGCGCTTACCTGCAAGTTATCTGAAGGATCTCGAACACCACCCAGGCGGTCCCCTCGATCTTCACTCCGAGAGCCCACCGCAACCTGTAACGACGGAATGAGAGAAAACAAAGAGACAGCAGGTTAGCATCGCGCACTTTCACCACCGCCCAATGCTAGCGCTTGCATATTAGAATTTACCTGTCAACTTGCCAGTCTGCATGTTCTGGATTCTGCAACCATTCATCTCCGGGCTAAGGCGGGCCGCAACCCGCTACACAAACTGCAACTGTGGAAATAAGAGAGACATAGTATATTAGTTCGGCATGAGATGAACACAGAATAAAAAATCAAAAGGAAGGACGAACACGGGGAGAAAAGGAGAATAGAGACAGAGCATAACGCAATTAAGGATTATACTCACCTTAAGACTGCAAAGCCAAATCAGGGTCACAGCAGGTCTGGACTCTACACACAGGCCCGTGGACCAGTGAAGCAATTCGGTCCATTAACTGCCTGCATCCATAACGGCACCCCTGCAACAAAGGAAAGCAGAACAGAGAGTTCATCGTTCATACATCCAAGGTGAGAGCAAACCCTCAGGGAGGGAACTGTGAGCAGGGGACGGTGGGGGTCATACCCAGACCAATTCCTAACTGCTCCCCTCGCCCATTTTAGGAGCGATTTCCCTCAAGATTGACCATTAACCAGAGTGACTCCAGGAGCAGTGCAACCACGCCCAGCATCGTTTGGCGCCCCTGAGGAGACCAGGTGAGCGTAACACTTTCAGAAGCTGACCTGCTGACCGACGAGGCCGAGGGAAGCAGCAGGAGCTGCCGAGGAACAACGCCAAGGACCAGTGAGTGTCAGGGAGGAGCAGTCGACAGCCAGGACGCTCCTAGTGGGCTGCAAATTCATATTGAATATCAAACTGAATAGAAACTTGAAATTAAGCATATTGAATGCATATTGAATACCGAACTAAAGGGAAACTTGAAATTAAGCATGTATATTGAATACTGAAATGAAGGGAAACCTGAAATTAAGCATATCGAATGCATATTGAATAACAAACTGATGGGAAACCTGAAATTAAGTACATTCAATAGCTGTTGAAAACCAAACTGAATGAAACCTTGCAATTCAGCTAATTGAATACGGAATTGAGTAAAACTCTGTGGGCAAAGCAAATAGAGGACATCCAAAGAGAAAGTGCCCAAATGAAAGCAACCTATGAAAAGAGCGCAAGTGTGAAAGAGTGCTATAGAAAGGTGGAACATGAACAAGACCACCACCAGTAAATGCAGTACGGCAAGGCCAAAGACTGACAAGAGGTGTGTGACACAGTGTGGAAGAGCCAATGAGCTAGCCAGGAAAACCCAGAAGAGTGTAAATACTGCACATAAAGTCAAGAGGCCAACAAAGAGAAACTAAGGGACCGTGACTCTATACACAGGGACAAGTCTAGAAGAATCTGTGTGGGCTGAAATACCTAGGGATCCTGATTGTGTGACCTGTGATGGGTGGACCCTGTAGTCTGACAACTGCGCCTAGACCAGTGAGCCCTAAACTGTGAGAACCAAAGACATTGTGGAATAAACCAAGGAGAAGCATTGCAAGTGAACTGGTGATGCAGTCCAGAAAGAGGTTCAGGCTGACCTTGAGTTGTGTTAAATCTTTTGGAAAAGACCGAAACAGGTACACGTGGCTAGGTTAATGTCTTGGGGGAGGGAACCCTGAGACTTGATGAACTGCAAGTATTGTCTTGAGAATGAAGCCTCAAGACCCTTTTCTTTCGAACTGTGTTGCTTGGAACTTGGGGAAGTGAACCCTGAGGGTTGTGTGGAATTGCATTACCTTGAATGTGAGAAAGGTAATTGTGAGACTTTTGTGGAACTTTCTTGAACTTGGGGAAGTGGAGCTGAAAGGGAAGCTAGGAGCTGGAAGAAGCGAATAACTTTGTGTTGATCCCCATTTCTTTGATTATTGGCATCCCTCCACATTGTTTAGCTTTAGTTGTGAGGGCAAGGATAGGTTTTGGACACAGACAGACTTTTAAGTTGAACTCTTTGACTCGGACGTTCCTTAGTTTTGTTCAGGTTGGTAAGTCCCACCTTAGTATATGGCAAGTTAGGCCTTCTACCATCCAGACATTTAAGTTAATAAATATCTTTTGTTTGAACTTTAAGTCTGCTGTCTGTGTCTTGCTTCATGATGCCTTCACACAGCATAGGGCATACATCGTGGGGAGTGATGTTATTCACCTGGGCAAGAACCCTAAGCTAAATTGTATACTAAGAGATAACACTTTTCACCACAGAGCTAACAGACCTTTGGGAAGTGCCAATGCTGCGAAGGTGGGAAAGAAAGAAATGTATTTTCAAGTCGTCCTGGAGGTATTGAAACATTTTCTGAAAATAAACTCTTTCCTTGTCAGAGGGAGAGGGACACCCTTACAGAGGATAGTTGATTTTCCTAAAGGATTTGGTACTAAAATTGTGAAAAGGATCTACAAAAACTATGGAAGAAGAAACTATTGTACTCGGTACCAACGGAATTAGAATGACTTTCAGAAAACCACTGAAATCTTGGCTATTTAACTCACAGAGACAAGCATAAAAAAGTGACCCCCACAAACCCATACTCTGGGACCCATTAAACATGGGACAATACGGATTGAAGAACCAACAATAAAACCACACACCGAGAGCCAAACAGAAACCAACTAACCACTGCTTCGCATATCCACACCTGCATACCTCTCACGCACTACACATGCCCAAAAAGGGCCAACAAAAGTATGCACACCCCCTGCTAACCACTCCACATAACCAAACAACAAACAGCACAGCCACTGGATGCTACCCCTTGAGACACAACAGGCACAGTGCACACACCAAAAGACACCCAGAAATCTCACACACACAGACATCAGCTTCTCCTGGTTCTTCAAGCACCAACACAAGAGCACAACCTCTATCCTATCCCTCTTCCCTCACTAACAAACCCACCCATTTTTCTTTCAGAGCCACTTGAGTGTCTGCAGACCATGCAAATGGCAGCGGTGTGTGCGGTACAAATCATCATAACATAACTTTATGACTGAGAACACGTCAATTACAATTGGGCTAGGCACAAGTCTATACAGAGGCTATTGAGCAAGCCTCCTGGTATTTTCTAAAGTGATAGGGGCAGTTAGCTACTTAGAATTCAGACATGAATACTTATTTTTTGGACTTACCAAGTACCCTTAGTTTTACTTTTGTTAGATAGGGAACTTCTCTCATAGCGATAGGGTTAGTTGAGCGTTTTGTTTTTTTATTGAAATAAAACTCATATATAATGACCGCATGTAGCCCGAGTCCTTCGTCTGGTACACCACACATGTATAACAGGCATTATCCATCTCGGATGGTTTGAGGATACACAGTTGTTGATGCAACCGACTTGGTCCTGATGAAGGGATTTTGTGAATGGATTTATGGACTCTCGCAGCCAATATCCTTCAAGAATTTTCGAATCAGTATTAAGAAGGGATATTGGTCGATAGCTCCCACAAACCAGTGGATCCCATCCTGGCTTTTGAATCAAGGAAGTATGAGCTTGTCTCATCGTGTCTTGGAGTAAACCTGATGCCAGAATATGATTATAAAGCTTTGCCAGGTGGGGTGTTAATATTTATGAACATTGTTTATAGTATTCAGTAGGAAAGCCATCTCGCCCTGGGGGCCTTATTGGTTTTCAAAGAGGCCATAACCTCTGCTACTGTAGTGTCTCGCATCAGTTGGAGCAGCTCTTTAGCACTCTCACTAGAAAGCATAGCAATCTTGAGGTCTTGGAAGTATTTGGCACAAGCTTCCTCACTGCTTTTGAAACCTGAAGAATACAGTTTAGTATAAAAGCTAGCAAATTCCCTGTTAATCTGTGCCTGGTCACTGGTGAGATCACTTGTGTCAGTATGGATAGCTGGGAAATGGCAGGATTTCTGGCTTTTATGGATCATATATGGTAACTTCTGACCCATTTTATTGTCCTTGCTGTAAACTCGGCATCCTGGCTTTTTTAAGCATGAAAAGAGCCTTCTCAGGGTATATTTTATTGACTTCATATTTTGCATTATTGAGTCTCCTAAAATATTACAATGAGGGGTCTGCAACATAGGTTGCCTGTAGCGTCCTAAGCGGGTTCTCAGGAGACACCAACTAAGCCTTTTAATTTTTCTTTCGGAGTGATGCATTCCTTATGGCCAGACCTCGTATGGCTACCTTGGAGGCATCCCAAGCAATATCCGGGGAAACGCCCCATCTAAATTGAAAACAAAATATTCATGTAGTGCTATATGTAACTCAGTCCGATGTAACTTGAGCTTAAAGATGGAGAGATTGTACTTCCACCCTACATCTGGTCTCAGGGTTGCCTCCACCGAATAAAGGAGAGGCATCCGAGAATTATCAGAGAGCCCTCCTGCCAGGGTCCTGGAATCTAACACCTGATTAGAACATTGGGAGGCAATCAATGGGAAATCTATCCTGGATAATGTTTTGTGTTGTGCCGAATATCATGTAGAATTCTTGCTATTCAATGCTTACATTTATATTCCTCCACTTGTCTATCCGTGCTACCATTTTCATCATCCTTATTATCCCATTTCCTCCTGGGTTTTGTGAAGATGGTGATAAGCCGATGTCCTTGTAAGTCTTCATTACGTTTGACTTATTGTGTAACCATTAAGATTGTCTAAGTATGCTTCTAAATACGCTGTGATATCTCAGGGTTTGGGTGTATAACCAAATGCAATAAATAAATAAATAAATAAAATACATGTGAGATACTAGTCAAATGTGGTGTCTAACAGTGCGTTCCAATCTCACCCACCATGACATGAACTGAAAAGAGAGCGAGGGCCCTACCAAGCCCCTCAAAAATAAATCTGCTACAGATTTTATTGGGGCCCTATACAGTGAGTTGTCCGAGAGCCAAGTGAGCTGGATACCACCACCCACCTCCCTTCTGTGTCCCTCAACACAGTGTTTGTCACAAAAGGGACACTGCAACCTATCAAGCGGGCAACAACACAATTTTTCTGGCCAATTAAGAAGCCATCAAAAATTTGACTCTTGCATTTCATTCTAAGTTTTTGTTCTTCCACTGACCGATGTATCTCCTGCAGGAGGACCGCGTCAGAATGCTGTTTACCTAAACCATTTAAGATCTTTGTAAGCTTAACATGATTATTCACCCCATTCACATTCTAGCCTATTACATTTTAAGTTGTATGAGCCATAGTGTTTGATGCTGCCAGCTTCAAAACCATAGTAGCTCCCCTACAATATAGATTGGAAAATCTAACCAATAACATATCACTGAACAGTAAATCAACTTGGACAAGATAAATCATTCACACTACCATGCCATCAGTTACCCGTCCCATGACCACAGCAAATGAACCAACCAGCATGTGTCTCCAGTCTTAGGGCCTCATCACGAGTTGGGTGGTATCCCTTAAATGCGGTGCTAACGCTATTACTGCTGCATTTAAGGGTCCGCCCAAACATGGGTCTGGTGTGTTTACCCCCAGCTCAGAGCTGGGGGTAAACATGCCAGAAAAATTCCCATTTTCGGGTGCAATTTGCGCTGCGCTATTAGCGCCCGCTAATTGCGCCGACAATACCCCATGGGGTCCTTTGGGACCCCATGGGGAATTACAGTTACCGCCCAACCCTTGATCTGGCTCTAATAGAGCCGGACCGGTTGGCGGTAACGATATTAGCATGGGCAGTAACTCAGCGGTAATACCGCCGGCATACCACCCAACTTGTGATGAGGCCCTAAGACTTAAAGCAATAATGATGGAGATAATGCAGTCAATTGTCCAAAGACGTCTGTGACACCTCAGCAACCAGACATCCTTTTTGTCTTATGAATAAGCATCCTGTGCCTCTAATTTGACCCTTTGGGTCCTTGACAATGTCCTCATGTCTCTTTTTCTTAAGAGATGTATATATTTCCCCCAAGGATTTATCAGACGTAGAGGGATCTTGACGTTCCTGGAATTCAATGTTGGTCCAGAATCTTGTGAATGTTTTTGGGGTTCTGAAACTTGGGCAAGGCACAATGTGTAACGGATCTCTGACAACTCTTTCTGAGGCTCTCTGCACTGGCCCCCCAGGCCGCCAAGCTGTGCTGAAGCTGTAGGAGACACCGGCGAGCCCTGCAAGCCAAGCCACCTGACTCTGCACGATGGCCCACCTCCCACCATGCACAGCTACCGGAGACCTTTCAAAGCTACGAGCCGACTGTCCCTGGTGGGGTCTGCCCTGGCCTCAGATTCTCCCTTGGCGGGGCGGACTCATTCAGGACACCGCCTGGCTTTCAATGGGTGACCGTGACACGCGATTCTTACCCTAGGCTCACTAGCCCCTACACCAAGCAGAGGCCTGGCCTCTGTGGCGCCGAGTCTGTGCCCACTCACACTCCTCACAGACGTCCACGAATCATCTGCTGAGAGTTGTGGCGGGCCGTGGCCGGCTGCAGCGAGTATCAACGATTTCAGGACTGACCTTGCTGTCACTTCACTGAACCTACACCAAAGGTTGGTTGCCTCAGCGGGGTGTAAGTGGTACTCGGTCCCATGGCATTACCACAGGATTAAGAGTGGTGGTATGGCAGTGTAATTCCCCATTTTTGGAGTCCATAGTTCCTTTCTTCTTAGAATCTTGATTGAGAATTTCCTTTTCTTTGATACTTAGCATTCTCTTATTGTTAGGTTGCTTCCATGCTGGCTCACACCCCCTTGAAGAGTATAGCCTGCCCTCGGCCCATGCTACCTTAAAAAGGCAATAGAGCTATACCGCTCATGCTGATTGCGATCCCCGCTGGTTTAGTAGAGGTGTGGGCTGAGTAGGCGTTCAGAAATCACTACACATCCCTGTGCTCCTGCAGAGCAGTAGTCATGTCATCACAGAAATATACAAGGTCTAACAGACAGTTTCTCAACAGTATGCACTAGACACAACTAAGTGGCACAACACTCTTTCTGATCAGAATTACCGCAGACCCAGTGGACATGTGTACATTTAACAACACTTAGTAATTAGTTATGAATTTCTAGATGGTTGTTGCACTATTGTATAGCTAGTTAGCATTTCAAATGTTTATTTGTTAATGCACTTTTAGTACGTGTTATTATAAAGGGATCCTACCGCTTGGTGTCTTGAATGCATGCACTGGCCTTGTCTGTGGGGGGAGGAAGGGTTAGAGGTTGTAATGCTAGTCTGAAGAATATTGGTGGCAGTGGACCATCTAGTCTAGTTGCTCCACCGTGGACTAAGGGTGCTGACTGTGTCGTTGGTTTTGACCAATCCCCTTTCTTCATGCACCTTGATGGGCTTCTTGCTAGAAGCCCACAAAGGATCTCCTATGTATGTGGTGGTACGAAGTGTGGGGTAGGCTATCTACCCCCCAATCCATATTCCTCCAGGGGCTTGGATGTTGCTGGGCCGATTCTAGGATGCTGGCTGTCCACTATTAGACAGCCACCTCTAAGTCTCGATGTTTCAGAGTGTCCTTATTGGTGAGCTGGGTTCACCCCTAGCACACATTTTGGATATAAGGTGACGAGCTGGACCCAGGAACCAAGTCGACCACTGAAGCTGAAGAAGACCAGAAGAAGACGACTGAGGGATGGCAGAGGACAGCTGCAGAAACCCGCATTGGCTCAGCCAATACCACTACATTGCGAACATCGACCTTCTAACCGACAGGGATGACCTCTGCAAGGTGCTTTCCTCCATCTGACTGGTAGGACCAACCAGTTACCTGTCCTGCTCAAGGAACACCGCCTTTTTTCAGTCGTGGGGGCAGGCATCTTTTCATTTTGTCATCAAGGCCTGCATCCAGCCATTCATTTTTGCAAAGACTTCCAGCTTGCCAAACGGATGGCACTCATTGTGGGCATCCTCGAGGCTCTGCTAGGATGCTGCAAATCCACTGTGCTGCTCTACACCAGGAGGCAAGCCTGCTGGAAGACCACAGTTCTGCCGCTGAGTTGCTGAGTGCCTCTTGCCCCTCCCTGGGTTCAATTCAAGGCATGCATCCATGAAGATTTCCCTGAGGGCCCCTCCTTCGTCGTGGGACTGAATCCAGGTGCCCCCCTACATTCGGAGGTCTCCACAGGAACCTAGAGATGACCAGTGGTGATCGCCATTGAACCTGCAAACCAGCGGCTGTTCCTGGCAACAAAAGCAGTGAGGCATGTCTTACCCAGCGATTTACTATCGACTGGGATTGTTATTAACTTTCTAGGAGTTTCGGGGCCTAAGATCACTTCTTAAACTGCCCCCTCCCTATTGGACTTTTATTGGGCGCAAAGCACTGCTTACCTTAGCACTACCCAAGGCTGTCCCAGGATGGTGGTACCTGGGTCAGTACTTCTGTGGGACTTCTTTAGGAGCCACAGGAGTGATGGCTGCTTCTCCTTTCGCTAGAAAATGACTTAAGTCTCTTATGCCCCTATTGCGCTTGTTGCATCTGCTTTGCACTAACTAACTTCAGTGCCTTAACTACACCAGCTGTATGGTCCCTCCCAAACTACTCACCTCTTTCCCTGGGAACCATATGGGACACCTGATAGAGAACCAGAGACTTAGTACAGGCTGTGGGTGGACTTCTGAAGTTTTAGTATATGGTGCGGAGAGCCTTATAATTATAAGGCTTATGTTTTGATGTGTGTTTAACATCTGTTCTCCCTACTTTAATGAATGCAATTATTTTTTGATTAACTGCTTGTGATTCTAAAGTAGTGTGCATCCCATAGTGGTTTACCTGTGAGTTGTACATATGTACTTAAGTATTTTTACTTACCTTGGAATATTTACAGCGTGACTTTGTGTAGTATTGTAATAAATAGTGTTATTTCTTTTACTTACCTTAGTGGATATTTTCCTTATAACTTCTGCTGACTGTTAACTGTACTGCACAACAGCACCCCCTTTTTCTTTAATTCAGCCTTGCTGATTGGTCAACCCTACTTAAGAGAGTGGCTTGCTCAACTGAAGTTGTGACTCTATCCTCTCGCCGTGGCTCTTCAACATCTGCCGTGCCCCTCTAGCCCATTTGATCTTGGCCTTCTCTCCTTAATTCCAGTGTTATGCGGATGACACACAGCGCTCCTTCAAGCTTCCCTCCACTGCCTCCTCTTCTTCCTCTCTCATTCCTGACTGTCAGACTGCTATTCAGGCATGGTGCACTGCTAACAATCTCTGCCTTAATGCCAGTAAGACTGAGATCCTTCTCATTGGGACCCCAGCTCCCTCCTTCTCTCTTGCCGCCCTCCATGGGCCCCCTCCGCTTAACCTCTTGTGAGGCAAAAAAAACCTGGTGTCATCTTCAACTTCTCTCTCCTTTTCGCCTCACATCGCTGACCTCGCTAAGAAGGCCCACTTTCAGCTTCACCTCCTCAGAAGCATTCTCCCTTTCCTCACCTTCCCAGAGAAACTCAATGTCTCCAGAGCTCTGGTTCTCTCTAGGCTGGATTACTGCAACAGCCTCTTCCTCAATCTGCCTAAATCCTCCCTTCACCCTCCTTCAACTAATCCAGAATAGGACTGTGAGACTTATCCTTGGCCTCAAGCACAGGGACTCTCCAGCCCTAAAATCTCTCCACTGGCGCCTGATTGTTGTGAGGATCAAGTTCAAGACCCTCTGCATCATCCACAAGGCTTTCTGGGGCCTAGGACCCCGCTACATCCAACTCCCTCTCCCCAAATACCTCCCTGCTAGAGACCTTTGGTCTTCTAGCTCCAACGTTCTGCAGATCAGATGCTTTTCCAAGCAGAGAGTGGAGGGTAGATCTCTCTCATCTGCAGCAGCCTTCCTCTGGAATGTCCTCCCTGCCCCTCTCAGGCTTCAGCCGCATCGCCTTAAGTTCCGGAAGATTCTCAAGACCCTCCTCTTCTTCCTTCCCTCTCCCCCGCCCCTGCTAATGTCCCCCTCTGCCACATTTTGACTGGCTGCCTGGTTTCCTTCTGATTCATACAGGGCACCAGTCCCTCCTCATCCACTCTACCCCAGCACCTCGGTCTACCCTGACCCCTCCTTCCTCAAATCTGCACTTGCCCTACTGGGCTCCCTCCCCCCTGTACTAACCTGGCTCGGCCTGCACCACTTCTGAGCCCATCCAGCCCGTCCTTGCACTTAGCATGTGTACCTTCATTCCCCTGCACTCTCTGCATTCCCCTTGCAATCGCCCACCTGGCCTCCCCTTAGCACTCGCCTAGCCCAAGGACCCTCTCCCGCCCTCCAACTCCCCCCAGCACTTGCACGCTCCCCACCCCACCTGTACTTCCTTTCCCTCCTTAGCATTTGGCCGTTCCGCTCTGACCTGCACCTCATCCCACCTCTCCCAATCTCCTGCACTTCTTGTTACTGCACTTGCACTATCCGAATGACACAAGGCCTAGTAGGACAGTCTCACGTCTCTCACCTGATGTTTCCGTGGGAGTTATTATGGTCTTGCTTTTTTGGTTATGCCGAAGTTTCTGAGAGTTTGGAAAAGAATGACCCTCCTCCTCTGCCACGGTGTATCCTGAAACTCAGGCAGTAAGTATAGAGAGACGGAACCGAAGGGCAGCGCCCCCCCCCAAGACGAGGAAAAGGCCAATCCGGTGTAAAAAAAACCTGTTGTTGCCCCTTCACAGCGGTAGTATAGAATCCAGTAGAGAAGGCAGCAGGCAAGGAGTAATGGAGAGTCAGCAGGGGAAAATCGGGAGCAAAGGAAGGAGGAGGGTATATAATCCAGTAAAGAAGGCAGCAGGTAAGCAAGTACCGGCATAAGTAGAAAGAAGGGCTAGAAGCAAGTAAATGAATAGCAAAGAAGCATGAGCGTCTCACCCTAGAAGAGAGAGCACTCCAGAGGGTTGAAACAAGGCGAGTGACTCCCGCCGTGGAAAGAATAGCCGGCGCGCGAGCGCCATGTTGGAATGGTCTAGATCAGCACTCCAGGCTGCGGAAGGAACGTCACTGCAAGCGAGATGTCCTTCTCCATCTGTGCCACAGCGACCAGCGCGTCGCTGTGACAGACAGTTTTTGTTTTTCTTCATCCCTCCACCCCCTTTTGTTTTGTTGCACCTTGAAACACCATTTGCTGTATAGGCGCATTATAACTACCCAATAAAAAAAATGAAATAAAAATAAATAACCTTGCTAACGCTAGGGTGGCTTTTCTAAGTCCTATCACAGGCATCGATTTTGAAAAAGCCTCCTGACATGTGGTTATTTGTGAAGCCTCTCCGACCCTCTCTCCCCCTCTGGGTTGTTTGTCAAGCGCACTGTTACTGCCGGGTCTACAGTGATACAATACATACACAATTAAGCTAAAAAAAATATGGACATACTTGCTTAAGAACGCAACATAAATTGTCCCACTGTTTTCAAGGATTACCTCAAGAATTCCACCTCATGCGTAAGCGGAAAGCTAGATCAGCAAAACAAGCGCTTCCTTCAGCCTGTGTGTTCTATGCAGTCGCAGGTTCGAATCCCCGTATCCCCGACCCAGTCCTTCATCCTTCCAAGGTCAATCAATTGAGTACCCGTAAATAGGGCAACACTCCCAATGGTTACTTTGCTTCAAAGCAGGAGACATTTGGCACAGGTTGCTATTTCAAAACATGGTATTATGATTAAAGCTGAGTGGATGTACAGCTTTGTAAGGCTGTTAGTAGACGAGACCATTCTAGTTTGTCCAATGCCTTCTCTGTATGGCGGGGAGGGGAAGGGGGGCTGCCATGGGCCCGGCGTGTCTTTCTCGTGATGAATTGGTGCTATTATTATTTTCATACGGTGGTTGTCCCCCGCGGATCGTCCCTGCATAAACCCAGCTTTATCAGGCGTCGTTTGTCTTGTCTGCTGCTGTCATGGCTGGTCCCAGACACCCCCCCCCCCTTGCGTCCCTGGCACTATTTCACGTGAGTATAGAAGACAGATGCTGCTGCTTTCCGCAATACATTCCCCATGTTGATCCTGGCCTTATTTATGTATTCCCCTTCCAGTGTTCACTGAAAGTCAGTGTTATATGTCCCCTACCTGACATGCTTTTTATGTCTTCATCTGCAAGTGCAGGCTTTTCACCCCTTTGTCTCTTTGATGTAGTCGATGGGGGTGAAGTCTATAAGGGAACACATTTCTCATCTCATGCCAAGTGAGGAAATGCGTTGTTTAATAAGTGAAGTTTCATAGTCGAAGTTTAAGGTGCACGGTGGGGTCATCGAGCTAAGCGCTCGTTTCACCGAGCTGGGCGTGGCCTGCGGCCGCAGGTTAAAGTCTTGTCAAGGTGACTCACCTCTCTTTCTTTTAATGTGTGTGAACTGACTACCATTAAACTGGGTAATACAGTGCTTAGAAGTGAGATGACTCTGGCAGGGCCAATGATTAGAGGTCCGAGCGTAGTAAGGGTGTTTAATGAGAGCCAAAGGACGTTACCACCTGGCCTGAGGAGAATGTCATTATGGCTTACTAGAACAATACACCTAAAGAGCATACAGTGGTTCGTTTAAATCTATGACAGACAAAAGGAGAAACATTGGAATGTTGGTACATAGGAATTAAACATGCCATCAGCACCTTGGCAGGGTTGGGGAGTTGGGTGTCTGGCGAGACACAGCCAATCAGGAAGCTTGTGAGGAGGTCTTTACCTTATGTAAAGCCCCTGCTCTGAGCATTCTCAGAAACGGCAAGCTGCCATCTTCTCTGCCGGGACAGCAGGTAAGTGTGCACTGTGTTCCTCCAGACCCTTTTCCCCCCACTGCAGTTTCCACATCCCTCATCGAGCCCACCGCACTTACTTGGCGCTCTCTTGTCCCTCGTTGGTGCCAGGTTCTCAGCGTTCCCTGCCGCAGCAATGGCCGCCATGGAAAGGGAGAAAGATCTACGTGTAGTTTTCTTCTACCTAGTCCATAGTGGCCATCTTGTTTTGTAGTTTTTTCAAGTTGAGAAACAGCACACACACCATTTCTCAACTTGAAAAAAACTATTAGCATCCCGGGATGACATGAAGGGATGCTAACAGCAGTAAAACCCTCTAGGGCTTCGTTCTGGCCTGCAACTCGGCCCCGGGTATTCTCTGACCCGGTAATGCCACCGCCCATCATGGTTTATTGCTTAATTATGGTCTCTTTCCAGTGAATTGTCTTCATTGCAACTGCCAACATTCCAATTTTCTAATAAAGTGTTACTGTCTGCAACTGTCAGGCCTGTATTGCCCAGCAGCTGTGGCCAAATAATGCTATTAGCAACTGCCCGGGTGCTTGCCAGACGGACCTCGGTCTGCTGCCTGTCCACCATCCATCTGACTCCCTGTGGCAGCACCTCCTTGACCTGGAAATGGAGAACGGACTAAGCCCGTCCTCAATTTCTATGGCATGGAGACGGTGCTCTGGGGAGCTGTTGAACAGGCAGTGGTTGCGACTGAGGAGGGAGTGGCTGGTGAGGACGGCCACGCCATCAGAGGTGACTACTGAGTGAGGGAGTGAGTGGGGGAACCACTGGGCTGCTAAGCCACAGGATCCATGGCTTCACTAGCAAATATTGCCCAGAAGCGCCAGATCCTGATTGGCTGTCAGGTTTCGAACTTTCTACCCAGCGAGCTAATTACTATAAGGCCCTCCACCTTTTGTTTTTTTGTTTCTGATAATAAACAAAACACTTGGAAAATATTCCTGTCTTTCTTCTCCAAGTTGACCCCTGTACACAATAATAACAGGCCTGCATTCTAACTTCCCACTGCCCGCATTGGCCTTTCTGGTGGACTTCTCCTTCTCTGCCCCCAGCATTCAGACACAGGGCAAACTAAGAGTATGCAAATTATCCCAGAGGGACGCCTTATACAGTGAATTGCACTATCAAGCCGCCATCTTTGTTTATCTTGTTATATTATGTTATAAAGCTTTTCTTTGTACTGTGCCAAATCACCACCATGGTGACCTCAGAGCACCTGGGCCTGCTAGACATTTGGCCTATTGTATCCCCACTAGGCCTTTCATGTCCGATCTGTGAAAGAAAGAGGAGCTTTAGAGGGAGAGGGAGTGATGAGGGTTGGGACGGGAAGAGAGTGGGGGTGGGGCTACCAGGTGGAGAGTGTTTGAAAAAGCGTGTTGGTCCTATATTGCTTAGGTCTGTTCAAGTGGTCCCTGAAGTTGCAGGAGAGCGCTCTTCCTCTTACTCCAAGGGTACGAACGGCTACGTACTATAGACATGGAAGCTGGGCGGAACAACAGTCGCTCTTAAATTAAGTTGGCTTTTGCTCCATGGGTCCACTGGGAGCAAGACACTGGAGAAGGCTGCCTGGGAGTTCATGGGGGGTACTATGAGCTTCAGGCCGACCTACACATTCGCCAAATGCGTTTTTGCCGATTTCGTTTGCACTTTTTTGTGGCAAAATGCATATGGTAAGTGGGGTTAAGGTATATATATATTTCTGAGGCTTGTGGAATCTGCTTAGATCACATGCTGTGCATAGGCTGACATCTAGTGGAAACTGCAGAGTATTACAGTTGTTTTTGAAATTCGAAAAGAGACTTTGTCAGGGCATGCCAGTAATATAAATAACCTATCAATACTATCCTTAGTGTGACGTCCACTGTACCCATGGTCCTTCACGCGTCGAGGTCCCTCAGATTGTTTTTTTCCTGCCACCATAGCCAGACGCTAAATTGCAGAGTTCTGATTTCGGCATAAAACCATTGATTAATCAAATTAAAGTTAGTTTACTCTTCCGATCCTTTATACTTTTCGATCACTGACTATTGATAACATCTCCGACAGCAGTGAAGAAAACGACCGTCGATTAAGACTCTCATTGACATAATCCTTTCAGCCTTGGAAGGCCACATCGGACCGATCGTCTCAGGATGTGGATCGATTTTGGACCCCCTGAGTAAATTCATGGACACATTTTTGCAACCGTTGAGTATGCAAACCAACACATATTTGAGAGACACTACTCATACCATCACCATCTTTGAAGAGCTACCTTTTGACCCAACTAACCAGATCCTTGTCACAATGGACATTAAGTCCCTCTACTCGAATATCTCTCAAGAAGCAGCAATAGAATGTACTCGAGAGTGGCTTACTAGAAACTCCTCACAAGACCGGGTTCCCACGAATTTCATCATAGAATTAATGACGATATCCCTCCAAAAGAATTTCTTTACTTTCGACAAACAGATGTACCTCCAAACTAAGGGGACTGGGATGGGGGCGGCATTTGCCCCGAGTCTGGCCATTTTATATATGGCCAAATATGAGGATGAATACCTGTTTCCCCCCTGAACCATGGGAGACATCAAGTACATCATTGGTATAGGTATATAGATGATGTCATTTTCATCTGGACGGGTGATTCGAGTCAGCTCTTACTCTTTTGGAAATGGTTGAATTCCTGCAATCCAGACATACAATTCACCATTGAACATAGTAAATCCAAGGTCCCCTTTTTGGACTTTACCATCCAACATTTCAATGGCAAACTAGTTTGTGATCTCCATCGCAAAACTACAGACAGGAATACTCTATTACTCCACACTAGTAATCATCCGTTGTACACCAAACAGAACCTACCCTATGGTCAATACCTGCGGGTACAGAGAAACTGTACTTTGAAAGAGGACTTTCTTACGCACACAAGAATGTTGTCACAAAGACTACAAGAACAAGGCTATCCAAAGAAACTTCTGGATCAATCTGCAAAAAGAGCACTTAACACAAATAGGGAACTACTCTTGCAGCCCAAAACCCCCCCGACCGATCCTGAGTGTGACCGCCTCATCTGCGTGGTAACGCACGGCAGACATACAGCAAAAATCAAGAGAATCATTCAGAAACATTGGCACATTGCCAAACTCAACCTACCAGAAGACCCATCACCGCGATTCGCATATAAGAGGGCCAAAAACCTTAAAGATCATTTAGTGCATTCCCTTTTTAAGGCAGAATCCTTGCAAACAGGACAAAGAACGTTACGTCCAATACAAGGGCATCATCCCTGCGGGAACTGCGTGGCGTGCCAATTCACGATGAAAATGAAAACTTTCAAGATTGGCCAGAGGGAATGGGTACTCAAAGATTTTACCAACTGCAAGAGTTCCCAAGTCATTTATTGTATTGAATGCCCATGCGGCTTGAGATACATGGAACAGACAATGAGATCAGTACATTTAAGGATCTCGGAACACAGATCCAAAATTCGTTGCAAAACTTTATCAGCACCTTTGGTATCACACTTTATGGAGGCTAGGCACTCTCCCAATGACATAAAATGGTGGGTACTAGAGAAAGTGAAGGGTGGAGCTGATTTAACTCACAGCTTACTACACAAGGAATCCAGATGGATTCATTGATTAGATACATACCACTAGGGATTAAATGAAATTTTTCAACCAGTGGTACACTTTGTAGACTTCAATACGTTCAACACCAGATTACAATTCAGCAGACCTTGCTCTGTCCATATCAATACACGTGTTGGTTCCAGTTATTTCTGATGGTGGGAACGGACACAGCACGACCACTAGATATGCGCACTTTTTTGCATACTTCATACACAGACCTTAGCAACAGTGCAGCCACTAAGGGGTTAGGATGGTTGCCCTCTCCTTTATTGCCCACAGTTAGGTATTTGCCAACACAATAGCACAATCTAGAGAGGCACATACTTTACGAAGCAGTTTTTTATTTATGAACTTTACATACTGCGCCGAGTTGCATACGTCTCCCGCTCATCGACGGACACAGACCCAGAGTCTGACTCAGGACCAGCACGGCAAAGGGAATCAGCCTGGTCTCCCTGACAACAGCACACAACATTGCATGCAGTGAGACGGGAGACGTAACTTCTGTGGTCACGTGCACCAATGCGGCTGCAGATCCTATGTCTGTCAAGCCCTAGCAACCAGCGCGCTTCCACTCTCGCGGAGACGCGAACGCTGCCTAGACACAGACGCATTCGCGTGTGTCCGGATCTCCGTGTAACCCACACCAACGAACAAGGTGAGCGCATTCACTATCCTAAAGCACGATTAGCGCTCTCCACATACAGGAGCCTCGACAACATTAATCATGCCGCCACGGAGCTTTCTGGGCATACAACTCACGGCATACCATATTTAAGGGCCACCAGCAGCTCCACGCATATGTTTGTATGAACAGACGTGTTTGACAACATGCATGACACACACACGCCCTCCTGACAACAATGTCCGTCTTATTTATTACAGACGGAGAGAACACAGGGGACCCTGCAGGACACACCATATCGGTTTGGGAGAAAGTTTCCCGCAGGCTGATCACGTGCAGGTACCCTCGTTCTAGATTTATTGCATACCCTATGCCACTCCACTAGTAGAAATGAGAGTAACACACAGTTCCACACGGGCTGTTCTTTTCTTTGACTTTTTAGCAGCAGCCGCACATCACAGAAATGACCAAGGAGGGAGATGTTTTCTGCACCTACTGGCAGATTTTACCAGCTCAACCTGGTCCACTCCTTGCCACGAGCATCCTTGGTATTCATCCAGGTAATCCATCAGGGCCCTTTGCACACCACAAACGGTGCCCTTACGTTGAACAAATAATGTTCCACATTTCCTGTCTTTTCCCTCCCCCTTTTTTACAAGACCTCTGTCACTGTGCTCTACACCCATAGGGACCACATCTAACACTACCAAGAAAGGGTCCAAGGCAAAGGTGCACCCCAACTGTTGAACTAACGAGGCGCAGCAGCAGCCGTATAAGAGGTGGAGGGATGGCCTAGCACTCCAGACCAGACACGACCCAAGACTTGGGTTTTCAGTATCGGCAGGTAATTGCACAGCTGATGTATTTGAGGCTACATTCATAAGGTCTGATATGTTCGGACCATTACCGAGATGGGGAATAATATTTTCTGTTTTTTTTGCATATCTATACAGGGTCTTCAAATGAGACGCCCTGATGAAGGCGGACTAACAAAACGTCTAACGACCGCCGAAACGTGTAGAACTTGATTGGTGACCGGGCTCCACGTAGGCATAAGAGTTCTTTAACTATAAAGAACCAGATACTAGGCTACATTGCAGCCCCATGACGTTCTTGCACCCTTACAGACTCCTGCATCTTTACTAATCAGAGCAATTGCCAGGGAAAGATACAGGGAGATATATATTTTTCCAGAACACCTACTAGAGGGTGCATAGTAAGGGATTGTATTTAAATTTCCCCCTTTTTTAAACTCACTGTTCAAGTCACAATTTTCTTGTCTGCTATGTTGTTCAATGGTTTGTTTTTGTCATAAATCATGAAGACAAAAGGTTTACTTTTACTATGATTTGTTTATTATTGTATGTTACACAGACATCACTGTTGAATTCAAACTCTTTTTGTACTTTTCTGCATATTAGGCACCTTACCAATGTGAATAAAAAGCACATATGAGTAAAAAATGTTTTCTCCTTCCAACTAGCTCAATTATCCCAGGACTTTAATGAGTAATAGAATTGTATAATTGATGGAACTCAGAGGTCACCCGCAAAGGAATTATCGAGTGATCCTTAAAAATTTCTTTTCAGATATCTTAGATTTAGGGTGGGATACATTCATATTTATACACATCGGGCTTCGGCCCACACAGTAGGGAGAGAGGGGGGAGGACATTGGAGAATGTAGTTACCCCTTTCATACATATCTTCGCCTAGCTACCATCATTTAATTATGGATAGAAACCCTTTCAAGTTCTGCCCTAAGTGCAATAAAAACTTTCTGTGGGTCAACAAGCACCTGGTGTGCAATCTCTGCCTCCCACGAGACCACGTTGAGGAGAACTGTTGAGCCTGCAGGCTCTTTAAACCTAAGACATTAAAGGACCGTAAAACTAAGCACTGGGCCCACCACGCCATGCAGGCCGAGGCCACCATGGACATGGACGGAACCTACAGCGATGGCAGCAACACCACATCGGACAGCGAAGGCGACAGGGAGACATCGGTTTTCCAAGCGTAAGCCCCCGACCCCACCAGACAGGCCGGCTGCCCTGTTACGGGGACAAATCCCAGCGGCTTCAGCGCTCACACAGCCCCTACCACTAAACACTCAGCCAAGGGCCGTGACTCGATGCGTACGTCGACCAATAGCCCACACACGACGTCTAGGTAGAGGTTCACAAGCTCCCTGTCCTCTGGGCACTCGAGGTCCCGATCGCTGCATGACAAGCTCCGACTGTTGAAAGACAGCACAGATGTTGTGCCTAAATCTGTTCCCGAACGTCGCACGTCGGCAGACGAGTCGTCTGGTCACTCCACAGCCGAAGTTCGACATTCTTCTTCGAAAATGGCAAAAAGCTCAAAACGGTCGGGAATAGCCCACCTAGTTAAAAAGCACATCCCTAAAAGCCTGCAAAAGGGGAAAGAGTCCATGAAGCACTCTTCTAAAACCCCTGTGAGAGAGATTCCCATCCACAAAAGGAAAAGGATTCTAATCACCACAAAGGGGACTCCTTGTCAGCAGCACTAAAGAACAAGGGACAGCCTCACCTTAGGTCCCAGTCACACCTCAAGGTCAGGCACTTCCATTAGACCCTATGTCCATTCCAAGCTCTGCCACATGGATATGCAAGGAAATTGATAGAGTCATGAGAAGGATGACTTTTGTGGCAAACGTTTTTGAAAAGAACCCACATTCTTTCCAAAGCTTGAAAAACACCCCGCTCACGGCAGCTGCCTCTAGTTCTCAAACCCCTGCAGATGCCCCTACTTTTCAGCCCCCTCCTAAGATGTCTCATCCTAATACCCTGGCTATTCCATCCCAGCAGGACCCACCCTTCATTGATCTGTATGACCCAGATACCAACACTGAAGACATTTATACAGTTCAGGAGGGCGAAGAACAAGACTATGGCGATGACGATGAGGAGGAAGATATGTATAACATAGCCTCTCTCATCACCCTAGATCCCCCAGAGGCAGATTTGCCAATAGACAACCAGCCACTTCAAAACGACATGTTCATTAAAGGGGCTGAGAACTTCCAGATAAAAACACAGGAAACTCAACAAGACAAGGACTTTGTTGAGGATATTCTGGGGGATAAGAAAGCCGTCACGCAGTTCATTCCCATCCTGCACTCCATCCAGAGGAGGATCCAGCCTTCTCTGGAAACACCTAACCTGATGCGTGCAGTTAATCCATGCATCGAAAAGCTCTTCCGTCCTGTCCCCACAGACCCTCTGTATATCAGGGGACAGCTCAAACCAGACCCTCTTGTAGTAACAACCACAAGAAAGAGAGCGGGAACACCCTTAGCCTCTTCGGAGGCACCACCGGATAAAGGGAACAAGAGACTATACACCATGGGGCGGAAAGTAGCCACTTCTGCTGCCTTTCAGGCAAGAATCGCTAATAATACGACACTTCTGGCGAGTTATGACTGTCATAAGTGGGACAAAGTGTCTGCGCTATTGTCATCAGCTCCTGAACCCCTTAAAACACAATTGGCCCAGGTAGCAGCAGAGGGCAGAGCAGTCTCTAGCTGCATTCTAAAAAATGATTTAGATGCTGCTGACAATGCGGCCAGAATTATTGTGGAAAGTACAATTATTACGCGCCATGCGTGGCTTCGCCAGTCTGGTTTCAAGCAAGAGACTCAAGCTACGCTTCTTAATATGCCTGTTGAGCCCAACGTCCTCTTCTACTTTATACCCTTATACTGCCACCCCATCCCCACCCTACCCATTTTAACCCTTTTACCCCATTACCCTTTATTTATTTAATTAGTGTTTGCAGTGTTTTTTGGTATTATGATCCACTCTGAAATGTACCACTCTGTAATGTTTTAGATATATTGGGCCTCATTACAAGTCCGGCGGTAACCCTTCTGGTGCTGCCGGCGGGTTGCCGCCAGACTTGCAATATCTACCAACACCTGGCTTTCCGGAAACAGTGCAGGATTACGATCCCGATGTTCCTGGAAGTCAGGCGCCGGTTAAATGTTAATCCCCATTCCCATTGGAGTCCCATAGGACTCAATGGGAATGGGGACCACGGAAGCGCAGCGCTTCCGTGAAACTCGGCGGGCGGGTGCCGTTCCGCCCTCCAGGTCTGACACTGGCGGGTGGGATGGCACCCGCTCGCAGAGTCGTACTGGACCGGTGCAGTCGTAATGAGGCCCATTGACTGGATAGCGCCTAGGGGATTTGACCTAGGGCCTCCATGGAGAAGCTCTGGCAAGACAAGCTTTGCTGGGACGCAGCTCTGCCTTTTTCAGGCCCAATTCCTTCCCTGTCTGCCATGAATAATGTGTTGTAAGGAGCAGGGCCCCTTCCATGCTTCTGGCTCCGTTGAAGGGAACGTTTCTGTGGAAACATGGGCATATCCCAGGTGTCGGAGATTAAAACCGCAGGTGAAGTCGCTGAGATCACTCATGTGTGTGCATGTGCACATGGCCGTGCCAGTGATTGGTAATGCTGGCGTCCATTAAAAAAAACATGGCGGCTGCCGTTATAGCACTTCTGTTTCTGCTCTGCTTTTTGCAAATATAAACGAGCTTGTAGAATCCTCACAGAACAAAGTTGCGATGTGGGCTGAGGCAAGAGGGGATTCTGTGCACCGTGTGGGGAAATACTCCGTGGGGCGGGGTGGGGGGGTGGTCATGTTCCATATGGAGTAGTATACAATGTATGCATAAAACTTTAACTATCCTTTTTGCACCATATTTTGTTTGATTTCTATGACGGAGTTGGGGCATGGAACAGAATTGCCATTCCCACCACCCCATCCTCTCCCTCTGCCATGCAAATGTGCAAGAATTTAGGAAACTGGTGCAAATGCTTTGGATTCCTATGGACTCCGTCTGCTTTTTATATCAGCTAAAAGCAGGCAAGTCCATAGCAATTTGTTAACACTGATTGCTATGTGTAAATAGCCTTGGCAGGTGGCATTTACTCAAAACAGGCGCACAGGCAATTACGCCTGCATTCGTACCTTTGTGTAAATGATAAAAATTGCTCGGAGGGGGGCTGTTATTTTTGCACTTATGTGCAAACTGGTCCCTTCCTTGCAATGTATGCTTTTAATGAACATTATCTCTACAGCGTGGATTCCCCCTCGCCCCACCCCCTCCCGTGTCCTGTTCCATGTGGGGTATTGTATTGCTCTCCCAAAGTGCACGGACAGTCATAAATCACCAGTACAATTACGGAGCCAATACTTTGAACGCAGGAAGACGCAATAACTTGCAACCACACACTCTTACAAAATAATGAGCACTTATACGGCTATTTATTCAAAGCTTAGAAGCAACTAGTGATAACATAGAAATAAATCACAGAAGAAACAGAGAATTCAAAAGAAGATACATCACCGTGAGCGTAACTGGATTCCTCATCTCGCGAGAAGCGGCTGGAAGACCCCGATAACAGCCAGGCCGAGAGCACAACAGCCCACAGGTATGCCGGACAGAAGCGTCCCCCCTCCGGCTGAAGTCTCACCTGACTGCTCAGGGGTTCCGCATATATGCACCCTTCAAAAAGGGGTGGCGATTTCTCGAACCTTCTGGCAACGCACTTGCGCATTGATGAGCAGCCGTTGGTTGCCAGCTGGGTCAACCGACAGCAGTGCTTTAAGTGGGGTAAGAAATTGAGAGGGGGCCCTCGTTTGGAGGCGTGGCCTCCATTGTGGGCGTGGCCTAAAAGTGCACAAATCATAGTAAGGTGCGCAAACAAATATATAAATGTATTTGAGCATTTATATATTTGTTTGCGTACTACTATGGTTTGTGTATTTTTCAAGCCTTCTTTTATATTCATAGCAATGTTACATATTTCTATGTTTATAAAAGGTGGCTTGAAAGTGCACACACCATAGTAAGTTACGCACACTTGTGTGCTTACCTTACTATGGTTTGTGTACTATTCAAGCTGCCTTTTATAAACATAGACATTTGTAACATATGTCTATGTTTATAAAAGACGGCTTGAAACGTAGGCATCTTTTATAAAGCGTTGAGGACGGACAAAACCCAAGGTGGCTTTGTCCGTCGACAAAGCTTTATAAAAGTTGCTTTGAATTGTGTACGATTCAAGCCATCTGTTATAAACATAGAAATATTTCTACGTGTATAAAAGTTGGCTTAAACGTACACAGTTGAAGGCATCTTTTATAAAGCCTTGCCAAAGGAGAAAGGCGCCTCGGGCTCAGTGATCTCTGCTCAGAGCACTGACCCCGAGGCGTCTTTCACTCTCTGCGAACCCGCGGGCTCCGTGATCTAATCTACATATTAGATCATGGAGCCCGCGGGTTCGCTGAGGGTCAGTGACCTGGCGAGGGGAACTAAGGGACTGTAGCTTCCTCTGATGGCCCCTCAGATGAGGGGTCATCAGAGAAAGTTACAGAAACTGACGGAAGTGCCAGCCAGTCACAGCGACGCTGTGGCTGGCTGGCACTTCTGTCAGCTTGCCTGACGTTAAACTGGCGGGCGCATCTCTCGTTGCGGCTGCGGCCGCGGCGGGATAATGCGTCCTGCCATGGCGTGATGGGGCTGGGGGGCCCCGGCAGGGCCCCGGCCCACTTAAAGCACTGACCGACAGTACCCTCAAGGAGCAAAGTGCCTCCCTCCTCTAAAAACAAGCACCACGGAAAACAGTCCCATAGCTCATAACAAGACATAACAAAGTTAGCTTTCCCAGCAGAAATGTCCTTGACTGCATACCAGGTTTGGAAAGCATGTTTTCTTCAGCATCGTGAATCTAGCTCTCAGCAAAATGAGTGCAGCTTTTCACTGCAGCATGAAGTAAATATCCATCATGGCTCCGAGCGCTCTCAGAATGCACTGCGCATCAGCGCCATGTTTTAGCTCAAGCATAACAATTCCACCCTTGGATATTTATCTTCCATAGCCCAGTGGCAGAGGAGCCGGTCTCTAAAACCGACAAAATATTAAAACTAAATTAGGAATGCATTGAATACAACAACAATAGCTAATATGATGCAAATGCAAGCAAAAGCGTAACACAGTGTACCCCCAACATCAGGAATCCATGAAAATAACCAATCCCGCCAATTCCCAGTATGATCTTGGGACACTTGAAAAATGAGATCCCTCAAACCTCGAATATGACTTTCAATGGATCGTGAATGGTCATTTAAATTGAAACAACACATACCTTCAACTGCGTTACACCCTAAATTATGCTTTAGCAATAGATAATCAACAGTAGCTCTGTTTTGCAAAGTTGCTTTTCTAATAACTTGACTATCAAGGAGTAATTCTTCTAATGCCTGAGAAGTATGATTAAGTCCTTTGACTACTAAACATGCAAATTTAATCAAAGGTTTAAACCCCCAGCAGCTAAACCCCAAACTCCCACTAATGAAAGGGTTAATGCTAGAACCTCAGCTTCTGATAACAAATGCAAATGTGAATCACAATCGGGGGATAGACCCACAGACTCGAAAGTTGACCTTTTGCTTCGAGATATCGCTGGGTGTAAAGGGAACATCATTAGTCCTAATCGAGTTAAGGCACATGGACCTCCGGAAATGTTAGCTGGAATATAAGTGTATGTGATGTTGCCACATGAAAAGAGCCATCCTGTTGGAAGTTTCACATGATTCAAATGACTGGCAGCTATCACTGTATGATTACAAGACATAGGGCCTCATTACACGGTAGGCGGTAAGCGTTTACCGGTACCGGTATTTTACCGGTACCGGTAAATCCTTAGCCCCTTACTACGAGGTCCCTTTGCGGGTTGGGGATTTTAACGCCCGCAATTTGCGGTGCTGTAATTAGCGCCTTCCCCATTCCCATTATGCCCTATGGGGCAAAAATGGGAATGGGGAAGGGCAATGGTGGAAGGGGGAATAACCGCCCTTCCAACCTTAGAATGGGGTGGTAATTCCCCTTTCCACCAAGGCGGTGCCGGTATTTTACCGGCATGAACCATGGCGCTAATTGCGCCATGGTTCACCGCCTACCGTGTAATGAGGCCCATAGTGTTATTCATGCTGGTACATGTGCGTGCCACTCGCAAACATAATCGTTGCTCAAACACTGTATGATTTTGCTGTTTGGTTAAATCGAGCTGTTGGCATTTGCCAATTTCTTTTGCATTGCATGTCATAACGTAGCACACATCGCCTTGGGTTATATTATAGGTTATAACACGTGTCAAATGTCTCCATTTGCGATCTGTCTCCTGGCAAAATCTGCAGTAGTCACAGACGGAAAAAGATTGCCTAATATCGAAATCTTTTTTTTTTTAAAACATTTATTTTATTAAGAGAGCAGGTTAGCATTCAGACCGTTCACAAAAGAAAGAATTTGACAAGGTATTGCGGCATGTACAGTATTGGCACATATATACAGAGTAGCAAGAAAAACACATCAAACATCCCACCTCATGGCGAAGGGAGAGGCGTAGCATCCTCGTCCGGTATCTGGGAACACAAATAAATACGCAACAGCGACCAAATGTCTTTGGGCCGACACTGTGTCGGGACCGATAAAACAAAAAGTTCTTCATCGTCGTTTACCAAACATAAGTCTTTTAAGAAATTGGCTCTGGATGGTGCAGTTGTAGACTTCCATGATTTAAGGATACAGCGCTTGGCGACAACACATGAAATATTAAATAAACGCCTCGTAGTTTCTTTCACCTTACCAATGTCACCAAGCAAGTACTTTAAGGGGGACAGGGTCGCCGGAATCGACGTTATGTCTTCGAGGAGTTCTGCCACCTCCCGCCAGAATTCCATAATCAAAGGGCCTGACCAGTACATGTGGTAGGGGCTAGCGTTTGGTGCATTGCACTTGGGGCAGGCTCCCGTGCAACTCTCAACAAATTTGGCCAGTCTGGCGGGGGCATAGTGGAGCTGATTCAGAACTTTAAACTGGATCAGCCGTAGCCCCGCGTTCATAGAGACAGATCTGGTGAGTTGACAGAAGCGTGACCACCGTATTTCATCAATCTGAGTGCCTGTATCCCGCTCCCAGGTCTCTCTTATCGTATTATGTGACGGGCAGTGGGTTTGTACTAGTGAGCAACGTTCCCTGTAAGGTGCGCGCCTGTGCGGCCGCGCATCTTTGATTTGGGAGCCGCGCATATTGCACATTTTACCGCGCACTTGCTCATTTTGCTGCAAATCATTTTTTAAAATGTTTTTCCAATTTTTTTTTTATAAAACACATTTTTTTCGGGGGGCCCGTTGGCTGGGCTGGTAATGTGCTGAACAAACTAGGGTCCGACTAGGAGGAGGATGGCCCTGTCAGCAGCACTCAGCACTCGGCATGAGTCTGCTTCGGTTTCTAGGGCTTCAGGAAGGGGCCTGCTGGCATGGGCGTAGGATACAGGGGGGTATGGGGGTGACAAATCCCCCCCACAATTTTAAGTGGGGGAGATACAATGGCCTTTATCCCCCCCAGTTTGTGTGTCCTGTGTCCATCAAGTCTGTGCACTGGTGCGTGCAAACTTCAGACTCTGAAGTTTACACGCAGCAGGCGCAGCCCAACGCTGTGGATTAGATTCCCCATGGCATGATTGATTTCATTCACACTGTCCAACAGTGGGGGAGGGGGAGGGGGAGGAGAACGAAGCAGGACCACGAGCAAGAGTTGTTGACAACTCTTGCTCGTGTTCCCCTCCTCCCCCACCCCCAGGGAATACGGCACGTGCCAGTCCAGGCTGGGCTGGAGTGCGCAGTGCACTTCTGCGCAGCTTGCCAGCCTCCTCCTCTCACCTTCAGAATCAGAAGCCAGCAGGCAGCAACGCATGCTGTGGCTTCCGAGACTCGTGATGGTGACGATTTTGTCTGCTTTCTCCTTTCTGCTGCACAGGTTGGTTAGTACATATATTCTTCCAAATCTAAAATGAATTATTTATTCCTTCCGTTGTCCCTGACGTTACATGGAAGGAACCAGTGAGGCCCTCTCTGCTGTTGGTCGAAGCTGTGCTCTGGTAATTGTCTGCCCCTCTTCTATCAGGGGCCTGTTGGTTCTCATGTGTCTGCTACCAGCTCCCTGAAGTGCTGCTCTTGTCGTAAATCTTAGCACTACACTTAATTACACAGACCTTTATCTCATAATGGAAGCAGAAAAGCAGAGGGCACAGAGGCGGGGGTTCAGTTTACAAATACTGCTATTTCTACAGTCGCTCGCTGCTAATGTTGTTATTACACAGTTATTTAAATCCGGAGTATTGGTTCATCAGCAATACTGCCGCCTTTATCCCAAAATGCACAGCAGACATTTCTTTCATTCTAAATTGAAGAGCATCATGACTAGCATACATTGTTCCAGAGGACTTTATGTTCTGTGTCACAGAGAAGATCCCAAAGACTGCATCGAACGTGTACTTATTGCTAAAGCAACCCCTGCCCATTTAACCTTAGACGTGTAGGTGCATGGCACTAATCAACCCACACATATGCCAGTCACCGTTGTAGATACGCTTCTTGGCACAGGGTTTTATGGGGCCTGTTGGATGAGTAGGGTGCAGGGATCCCTTGTCTGTCCGGCCGTTTGTTTGTGCCCTTCTTCAATCCCTCAAAATAATCGAGCCAATGAGTCAGTGCATACATCCGTAATGGCATGCTTTGATATTTTGGATTTAGAAAGATATACAATAGCAGGAATAGCAGGAAAACCTACAACATGTAGATTGAACAATAACATGCACCTTTCTAGTTGGGCACAGGGCAACACTTTTACGTATATCCTCCAATACACGCATGCTTTCAGTGAGCAGCAAGACTATTTGTGCTATGCGTTCTTTCTGAAAGGCCAGCGAAGGACCTGCAGCCTGTTCCGCTTATCAGCGCTTAAAATGAACAGCTTCTCACACAGGGCGTGGGGGGGGTCGACTCGTTAGCCGTGGACTCTGGTTGGTATATGTGTAGGGGCGGTGGGTGGGAGCACATATCAGTTGGAGCAATAGGAGGAAAGTGTTTTTGCACCCGAACCCAAAGGCTTTGAAAAAATGATGAATTGCTTTCCTCAACACCTTTTGGGTTCGGGTGCAAATAATGACACGCACTTAAATAGTGCATCCAAAATCTGAAGAGCCTGAGCTAACACAATGTTTGTAATAAAAGCAGGTCCAATTGTCACTCGTCCTTAAGCTGATTGTCAAGCATAATACATTCCAATTTCACATGCTCTGCCCACGGAGTATACACACACTGGCAATATACAGACATCACAAACACATAGTTTCACAAACCAAAAATCCACTTACCTTTTTAATTGGTCTCCTCGTAATGGCAGCATGCTGTACACTAGAGCGTGCATGAAACACACACAGACAGAGCGATGCATACGATAAGTGTGAATCCATATAGATATCACGTTGAAAAGATCGGTCTAGCTAAAATAAATGGTTTTACTTTTTTTTTTTTAATCGAAGGATGTTTGGGATTTGTAACCACGTACTAGGATTGCACTGTATATTATGTATTCATTAAAAGAAATCAAACTTTTAAAAAAATGAACTATAAAATGTTAACAATGCAGTGTGCCCCTTCCATACACACATTTATTTATTGTGCATTTGTTAGCCGCTTATGCAGTGAGTGAGTACATTGTGTTTCAAAGCGCCCAATAGAAACTGCCTGCATTGGCTAGGAATCGAACCAGGCCTCCCACAGAACCGCTAATGCCTTGTCTGCTTTGAGCTCCAAGTGCCTGCCAGTTATTTTCGTTTTTTTTTAAAGCAGTCTTCTGAAACATAATGACTTAATTGGAGCTGTAAACTGCTACTGATGTAATAAACATGTCTGAGCCAGGTCTGCCTTCAGCCACTCAATGAGGTCCTGTTAAAAACAAGCATTGACAAAGCCAACAGTTTTGGCTTGTGGATAAATATTAGACATTTGCCAGGGACTGCTATTATATACCCAAGCACTCTCACCATTTTGCAGCTGCTACCATCAATGGTCAGGTAACACCACCATGACATGGCCTGGCAAATGCATTACCCATGCCTACTCAAAAGTCAAAATGTTTGACATTGCCAGTTTTTCTTGCATTATGCAATAGTTGAGTAGCGCTGTAACTTTGTGTTTTGTACTGCTTAGGCAATACAAAAAAGAGGTTGTTCAAAAAAGTATGTTTGGCTTTTAAGCATTTGGAAATGGTTTGAAAATACAAAACCAATTAGAAAAGTATATATACCTTTAAATAAATCAGCTCAACAAAACGTATATGCTTCTCGTTGTATTTGTCCCCTATTGAACAGAAGACATAGAATGCACAGTGATTGGGCCCATACAAAAATGCTCTGATTTATGGCAATGTGCAGACACACAATGAACACAATTGATACAGTTGCTTGCTTGGAGTCATTTTTCAGCACATGAATGCATATGCTGGGCGGAAAATGTCCCAGGGGCTGCTTTTAGCTCCAGGTCAGGGTATCTTTATTCGGATCTGTTCACACGGGTGCGATGGCCATCCCTGTAGAAGAGCACGTTTGCACATGCATGCCCCCAATATGTTTTCTCTGGGCTCAATTTTGTTGAGGAAGGCTAGGAACTAGTGGCGATTTGGGCAAGTTAGTGGGAACTTGGTCAGTATGTGTTGTTGTTTGCACAGGTCTCTTTACCCCTAAGGCCCAGGCGCAGTCCCTGCAGTCTGCAGATTAGTGGAACAAAGAATAGGAGGAGAGGATGGATGGAGAGGGAACAGATTTCTGATAAGCCTGAGAGATGAGCTAAAGTCTTGGGAGGAGAATAGAGCACCCAAATGTCCCTTGAAGTAGAGCTTTTTGTGCCGCAAATTTGCATTCCTCGCTTGCACACTGTGGAATCTGACCACTAAGCCTTGCTCACTGGTGGGGAGCTGCGCCGCCGCAGCCGCTGCGCCACCGCTGACCACCCCCGGTCTGGCAGCGCATCACTCAGTTGCGCACATGACTGAAAAACAGCCCGCACACAACTATTCTTTGGCGCACACAGCCCAGAAAAATTAGAGGGAACATTGCTAGTGAGTATACCAACGAGACCCCTTTATTGTGACTATTAGGGGATACTATTGCCCTAATACATTCATGTACCTGGGGTTCCAACGGGAAAGATGGCCATCTAGCCGCAAAAGCAGTTTTCATACGATGATATTGAAAGCGTTTAAGTGGGCCTCCTCCCACCATCCCGATGAAGTCAGCGAGTTCACAGAATGTGCCATTTGGGAACATGTCCCTTAGTGTGAATAACTTGTTAGGATCCCAGGATTGTTGAATGGCTTTATCAAATGTTGAGGATATACTCGAGAAGTTCCACAGGGGGACCTCCAGGTCACAGGGGGTCTCAAGGCCTAATCTGTTATATATCTTGGCCCAGGCGCGTATGGTTGTATATACCGGGTCAAACGGGCATGTGTCTCCATAGACAGGGTTAAGAAGAAGTGATCTGATGTCATTGGGGGGATCAGCATGTTTCTCCATGGGGATGTGGGGAGATGTGTCATCAGGGTCAAACCAGTGTTTAACAAATTGAGCCTGTGCAGCCAGATAATATAGTTCAAAATCTGGCGCAGCAATGCCACCCCGTGAGAATGGTTCCACCATCTTATCCCACACCAATCTGGCCGTCTTCCCATTCCAAACGAAATTAGAGGCGAGCGACTTGAGTTTCATGAAAAAGGACTTGCCGGGCCATATCGGAATGTTGTTAAAATAATATAAGAGTTTGGGTAAGACTACCATTTTGAGAATAGCCACTCTCAATCAGCATTATTCAGAGGAGGCCTTCTAAGAGCTCGTTTTGATTTATGGCCTAATTACGCAGTCCAAGCTAGACGTAACCTGAGATCGCGAATGCTTACAATATGTAGATTCTGTAAGGATGCAACTACAACTGAGTCCCTTGAGCATTTAGTCTGTCACTGTGTCCAATTAGTAACCCTTAGATCACGGTGCTTCTCAAAAGTGATTAGCATCTTAGCAACTATCGACCCTGAAATGCGATGGTCGTTTTTACTGTGTTTTAACAATTATTCTGTTCAGATAGCTCTATTTAATTTTCTATCTGCGGTGAATTGGGACATTGATAAATGAGGAAAGTTACACTCTCAGGCAGCCTATATCTGATACACTGGCAATGATTTGTTTGATCTCCTGGTGAAACCTAGTTCTGTGAATTATCTGATTGTAGTTGATCCAGAGTCTAAGGCTTAAGGATAATCCGGTTGAAGTATGTTGTATGCTTTGGTCTTGGCCTTGGTTTTTTGCATCGTTATGACAACTTGGCTGCTTGAGTATGTACATTATCTATGAATGTAACCAAATGATTTGTGTATTTATCTTTTTAAAATGTCTAATTTTGTATATTGAAAAGTTGTTTATAACAGCTAACTCAATAAAAAAAAAAAAAAAAAAAAGAATAGCCACTCTACCATACAAGGACAAGGGAAGGCTAGCCCACGTTTGGAACTTGGTCGTCAAACTTAGTAACAGTTCACCACGGTTCTGTGTATATAACAATTGTTTGTCCCTGGCCACCATAATACCCAAGTAACGTACTTGAGTCGGGGTGGGCCTAAGCCCAGCAATTGCAGTGATGTTACCCGTACAATCCGTAAGGGGAAATATTTCGGACTTGGGAACATTGATTCTGTACCCTGAATATTCCGAGAACTCATGTATGTCTGACATTATGTGCTGTACGTTCTCTACTGGGTAGCGGACATATAGCAGGGTATCGTCAGCATATAGTGAAATGACTGGGGGGGGGCGGTCATCCTAAGCCCTCTATGTGAGTGGTTCTGATGTATATGTTCCGCCATCAGCTCGATAGTAAGTGCGAAAAGTATAGGTGAAAAGGGACGGCTCTGCCTGGTACCTCTGTAGAGCCTAAACGAGGGGGACAAAGTGGCGTTGGTCAGAACCTTAGCAGTCGGGTGAGTATATAGTAGCTGTACGCATTTGATGAAGTAGCGGCCAAAGCCAAATCGTTCAAGCACCGGGAAGAGATAAGATCAGGACACGGAATCGAAGGCCTTCTCGGCATCAAGGGCCACCACGGCAGCCTTTGTTGTGGGATCAATGTGTGCCATAACATTAAACAAGCGCCTCAGGTTGAGAGCTGTAGATCTAGTTGGTATAAAGCCCGCCTGGTCTGGGTGAACAAGGATCGACATGTACGGCAGGAGCCTGGTGGCTAACACCTTGGCGAAAATTTTCGCATCGGTATTAATCAAGGAGAGCGATCTATACAAACCCATGTCATGTGCAGGTCTACGGGGTTTCAGGAGGACAGTAATAATAGCTTCGCGCGTCGATTCTGGAAGGTTCCCTTGATCCATCGCCTCCTCCCACACCTTTAACAGTAGGGGGGCTAGTTCAGTCCTAAATTCCTTATATAGTTCCGCGCTAAGTCCATCCGAGCCGGGGGCGCGGCTCCCTGACAGAGATTTAATGGCCTCTACGATTTCTTCAATAGTGATGGGCTGATCCAGTATGTTACGGGTCTCAGTGGTCAGTGTAGGGAGGTCTAGGCTATCCAAATACCGGAACGTGTCTTCTTTACTTTTGATGTCATGATTGGAATAAAGGGAGGAATAAAACTCAGCGAAGGTGGAATTAATGTCTTGCTCCTTATTAACCAAAGCCCCAGTGGGTGTCAAAATACCAGGGATTGGGCTCCGATGTCTATCTGTTTTAAGCATGGTGGCTAAGAATTTCCCGGCCTTATTACTCTCCCCATATCTACGGGCCTTGGCAGGCGAAGCCATGTATAAGACTTCCCTGCTGGCTAACGCGTTGAATTCCTTCAACGCGACATGCATTTGCGATAGTGTTGCCTTGTCCTGTGTGGCGCTATATTCAGTTTGTAACAGGCCTATTTTAGTTTTGACTGCGCCCAGCTCCCGTCTTACAGCTTTAAGCATACCCGTGGACTTGCCCAGGATAGTACCCCGGATCCAGACCTTGAATGCCTCCCAGAGAGTAGAATAAGTGGTTACCGATCCCTCATTTATTTCAATAAATTCCGTGATCTCAGCATGGAGGGCTTCGCAAATATTAGTGTCCCTGAGTATGGCGGGCGGCATTCTCCACCGTCTAACTGGAGGTGGGGCATCACCCAGCTGAATGCCAAGTGTTACTGGTGAGTGGTCAGAGAGGGTACGGGAGTGTATTTCACAACTGGTGACCATGCCGGCCAGGGGTGAGCTAATGAACCAGTAATCCATACGTGAATGGGAATCATGGACAGAAGAGTAAAAGGTGAATTTCCTCTCAGTAGGGTGCAGTGTGCGCCAAGCGTCTACCACATCCATCTGTTCCATCAACTGCCGCACAACCAATTTGGCTCTGGAGGGGGCCCTGGGGGCAGTAGAGGACCGATCAAGGGACTGGTCCAAAATAGTATTGAGATCACCGCCCCAGATTATCAGTGCCTCCCCTGACGTAGTCAGCATATCAAGTATCGTACAATAGAACTGTGGATCGTCCACATTTGGCCCATATGTATTAACAAGTATTAATTGGTATCCCGCCAACTCCCCCCAGACTAGTGCATATCTGCCAAGCGGATCTATTTTACTGGAGTGGTATTTAAAGCACAGCTTGGGGTGTATGAGGGTTAACACTCCCCTAGACTGTGTTGAGTATTCCGTGTAGTATCTCTGGGGGCCCCATCTTGGCAGGAATGCAGAATTGACATTACCAAGTGTGTGCGTCTCTTGAATGAAAAGAATATGAGGATCGTGGCGTGTAACATATGCTGCCACCTTCCTCGCCTTCACCGGGTTGTTAAGCCCGCAAATATTCCAGGAGAGTAGCTTGACTTCTAAGCCCCTATCAGCCTGTGCCATACCCGCATGTTGTAAAAATCATCTGTCCGTAGCCTCGCCCCTGTCGCAAGTGATGCGGCCATTCTGCCATGCAACCGCTCTCTGATTTTAACAATCGAACTCCTTTAAACAGAAACTCCCTAAACCATCCCGATCTGACACCAGGAACCCACAACATCTGCCCCAACTTTGTCCCACCCACCGCCCACATCAACTGCGGAATATTGACCCACTCAATAACCGTGGTCAAGCTTGTTTTGGCATTGACCAAACTTCCGGCCAAAGCCAACCTTGTATTCGAATGAAACCCCCTCAGGTGGTCCAAATTTCCACACCAAGAACACCCATTTCCAACCCCTCTTACCTCCCTCCCACCCTCATCATCACCCCCAACTTGACGATGTACCCAAAAACAATCGTGGAACATTCCCGGGGTAGCCATGTTGCCTCACATGGTCGCCTGATTGGCTCCAATCTCCAATAGTCACATGGAATGGAGCCGCCCTGCTTGTAGGCCCCATAAGGCTGCAGTGGATACTACATAAGGATACAGACCAATCCGGTCGCCGGAGATCCCTAGTCCTCGGGTCTTGGTCTATTGTTCTGTGCCGGCCTGCCCCCCCTCGGGGGGAGAGGTATGGAAGTCTCTATATACTGTGTGGCCTCAGTCGGGGATTCGAAAAAATGCACCCTACCCGCATTTTGGATCCTCATCTTTGCCGGGAACATCAGAGCATATGGAATCTGGCGGTCTCTAAGGAGTCTCTTGACTGGTTCATATGATCGCCTGCTCGCCTGGACCCCGGCAGAAAAGTCTGGATATATATGTATTCGGCATTCCTCGTGTTGAAGCGAACCAGCCTCCCTGGCCAGCCGCAGGATTGTGTCCCTATCTCTATAGTTAAGCAGCCGTGCAATTATTGTGCGAGGGGGAGCACCTGGTTTGGGGGCCGAGGCAAGAGTACGGTGGGCTCTCTCCACCAAGAAATGTTCAGAGAATTACTCAGGACCGAATAGTGTTTTAAGCAGTTGTTCAAGTTGTGTCTCTATTTGGCCTTTCCCAAATGACTCCGCCACGGCGACCACACGGATGTTATTACGTCTTGATCTAGATTCAAGATCCTCGCATTTATGTTGCATTTTAGTCATGGCTTCCTTAAGCTGAGCGATGTCACGACCATGTTGTGAGATAGCGTCTTCGTTACTACTAATTCTATTTTCTGCATCAGTGACACGTATGCTCTCTTTTTCAACTCTTGCCTTCAGGGAGCCAATGGTAGACACTATATCGTCCAGTTTCATGTTCACTGCTCGGAATCCATTTTCCACAAGCATGGTCAGCTTGTCCTCCCGTCCTTCAATGTCTGCGGGTGGGGTTTCATTAGCGTCAGCGTGCACCTCAGTTATGGCGTCCGGCGCCTGGCTGCCGGTAAATGCATCCATGGGACCCTTCCTCTTGTTACTGGGCGTCTTGCCTCCCTTCCCAGCCCTGTGCGGCTCGCCCATGGTGCCAGCCCCGGCCCGTTGTTTATGGATATTCAGCGAAGCCACCTGGATCAGGACGACAGAGTTTGCCGCTGGGGCAACAGGGGTCCTCCGCCTCACCCCCCTTGCTCCCAAGACGTCTGTAGATTTTCCAGCAGGGACCCCAGCACCAGGGCACCAAGGCCCAATGTTAGGCACCAGCGATGGATATTTTCTCCCACGTAGTTAGGTGTCAAAACTCAGGGCGCGCCACAGTTTATGCCAAAGAGGGCCTATATAGATGACTGGGTGTCCACCAGCGCGTGGGGTCGGCCAGGCCACCAGCACAGGGCTTCATGCGCTAGGGCGACCTTGCCTGAAGTCGCCAAAGGTAGTGTAATCTCCTGCGTATGTGCACCCACGACAAACAGATAGTTCTGGATCGGGACCGGGAGGCAAGGACTCCGCAGCAGACTACACGGATGTCGGGCGTGCAATGTAATATCAGGAGCAATGTTGCCCGCTAGTAGGGCGTTTCCGTCAGTCCCCCCTCACTGGCACAGGGGCCCCTCACCTCCCGCTGCTTCACGAAGCCGTGGGCTTTGGCCTCCGTAAATTTATGTAATGTCTTAGCGGGCGTGGGCCCGCACGTAACACAGAGACCGGCTTCCCGTCCACCGGCAGTGTAGGATCACTCGGGGCCAATTCCTCCGCGCCCCACGTGCCGGCTCCCTGCCACGGGCAGCCGCGTAACAGGATGTCACGTGTCTAGTGGCGTCTCTGCCGCAAATTCCGGGGTGTGGGGCCACAGAAGAGTAGCGGGTATCGTACCTGAGGGGGGCACAACGTCTCCTTGTCTTAACGGCCGAACAGCTCTCAGTCCGCAGCCCACGGCTCCGCGTTGCCTCTGTCTGGAACTCCGAGCCGGATTGCGCTCCCAACACCAGTCGGGCCAAATTCAGAGCGGCGTAACTTTGATGCCAGAGACCGATTTCCACCAGGATTTGGAGACGTTGGGGACCAGACCTCGGCTCGTATACACAGCCATTTGTGGGTGCTTAGGTGGCTCCAAAACGGATGTTTTCTGGGCGGATCTTGTACTGGAGCAGGAGCTCAGGATTCAGGCGGCCATCTTCGTCGTGCGCAACAGCGCCCCCCTAATATCGAAATCTTGAACCAAAGAATCATTGTGTGTGACGCCGAAAATATGCTTTAAAACCGGAACTGGCGTCGGCACTGCTACTAAGCACGTAGTCAATAAGGCATCAGCATTGGGCACATCAGTAAGGCAAAAGTGCGTAATGTTGAGCACCTGTTGTGCCAGGTATTGTAACGCTCACCTGATTCCCACGGAGGCGCTGACCCAAACTGGACTGCTACAGTTGCTTCTATGACTATGATGAGGCGTAGAACTCGGAAGACGCTCTGGGCAGGACTTCCGAATATTCACTGTCTGGCTTGTAAGGTGAGTTTTCTGCAAGTGGAAGAAAAAGGGGTAATTACAAGCTGGTTGGATAAGTTCTCCCACCAATCTTCTGCTTTTCCCACTTCTTGGTTCTCGACTGTTCTCCACGAACTCTCACCTTTGGTTTAGTAAAGCCGAGCTCTCCATCCTGCTTCTGGTGCAGGGGCGCGTGGAATCCAGTTACATCACTGGATGATTTCAGTGTTAAGCTCAGTGTCCTTTTATGGCTTGTAATAGTCCTTCAGGTGCCGAGGAGCTGTTGGCGACACCACCACTGCTGTGCAAGAAGAGGCTCGTGAGTATAGAAGATCTGAGGCCGCTTCTGAAGGAGCACCCTTTTATAATGTCCTTTTCTGTCTTTCAGGTGCCGAGATGCTGTGGACGATGCCGCTGCTGTTGCACGTGCGGTGGCACGTAAGTATAACTGAATTGTGGCCGTTTCCAAATGGGCGCCTCTGATAATGTCTTTTCCTTCCTTTCAGGTGCCGAAATGCTGAGGGCGATGCTGCCGCTGCTGCGCGTGAAGGAGCGCGTACGTATTACTGAATTGTGGCCACTTCAAAATGGGCACCTCTAATAATGTCTTTTCCTTTCTTTCAGATGCCGAAATGCTGAGGGCGATGCTGCTGCTGCTGCGCGTGAAGAAGCGCGTAAGTATAACTGAGTTGCGAACACTTCGGCTCGGACACCACTAACAATGTCTTTTGTCTTCCAGGTGCTGGGATGCTGCCGAAGCGAAGGCCGCGGTGAACTCCGGTGTGATCACGGATGGATAAGGTAAGCGAGCGCAGCTGCGAGCGTGTTGCCCATTTTCTAACCTTATGTCTTTATTTGCAGGTTGTCGGAGACTGGACTCTTGTGGCTGAATTCTGGTGAG
This sequence comes from Ambystoma mexicanum, assembly GCF_040938575.1. NCBI lineage: Eukaryota > Metazoa > Chordata > Amphibia > Caudata > Ambystomatidae > Ambystoma > Ambystoma mexicanum. The sequence goes on along the minus strand of NC_090938.1, from coordinate 701,348,433 downwards.
TAGATGTTCCTGTGCCTTTTCTTCATCCACAGGTTGCTGCTCGAGAAGCTGTGGGTGTGTCTGGACCTGGAAGGCAGGAGCCGACTCGGTGAGCGTCCTGCTGCTGTTGCAGAATAACGCGAAGCACGTGAATTCTATCGGGTGTGGTTTAAATAGTGGAGAAGTGCTTTGGTGCGTATTCTTCCTCCAGCCTCACCCAGGTAAGAAAAGAGTTCCTGTAACAGAGGATTGGTCCCTCCCAGCCAGTGGCTGGGACTTCACCCAGCTTGGATTGTTCTAGGTGAGTATGCAGCATGGTCTGCCACAGGTAAGTCCACCCAATCACTACTGCACACTTTAAGAATATGAGCCCGGCGCCCATGGCGCCGGGACTGTGGTTCCTTATGAGCCTGGCGCCAGAGGCGCCAGGACATGGTCCAAAGGGCCCCTGTAGGGGTCTGCTGGAACCGGGGGTGTGGATGATGAGCCTGCTTCCGGGGACGCTGGGCCAGTCTTGGCTCCTCGGGAGTAGCGCTCATGACAGCACCCCCCCTCAAGGCCCCTCCCAAACTTGTCCTCCCCGGGGGTTTTAGTTTATCGGGAAAGGTTCGGTGGAATTTCCTGACTAGACGAGGAGCATGGACGTAGTCATAGGGTTCCCAGGATCTTTCCTGGGGTCCGTAGCCTTTCCAGTCGATTAGGTAGAATAGTTTTGATTTGATGATCTTGGAGTCCAAAATGTTTTTAACTTCAAATTCGGGCTTTCCATTCACCTGTATGGGTTCTGGAGGTCTGGTCAGTCTGGTTCCAGGTTGCATGGGTTTCAAAAGAGATACGTGAAACACAGGATGTATTCTCATATGGGTTGGCAAATCTAATTTAACGGCCACTGGATTAATTATGGCCGTCATTGAATATGGTCCCAGGTATTTGGGGTTGAAGGTGCGAGGTCCTTTTAGCGATAAATGTTTGGTGGACAACCAGACTTGATCCCCAACCTGGTATGAGGGGCATCGCTTCAGTGTTGGTCTGCTCCTTTTTTGTACCTTTCTTTAGCTTGTTGTAGATGTGCAGTCGCTTCCTTGAAAGCTTGGGTAATAACAGAGTGCAACTGATCCACGGCGGGTGTTACAAGATCTTGAGGTGGGTCGAGGTTGGAGGTTCGAGGATGAATTCCATACAAGATGTAGAAGGGACTCTTCCTGGTTCCCGAATGAACTGAATTGTTGTATGCATATTCAGCTATCCAAAGGATGTCCTTCCAGTTGCTTTCAGACGGTTGTAGCATGCATCGTAAATATTGTTCGAGAGTCTGGTTTGTTCTCTCGGTTTGCCCGTCGGTCTGGGGGTGATGGCTGGTTGAAAGTCTTACATCGATTTGAGCTGACCGACAACAACTACGCCAAAGGTGAGAAATAAACTGGCTTCCTCTATCAGAGATTAGTACCGACGGGAAGCCGTGTAACCGGACAATGTTTTCAAGGAATTCTCTGGCTAGTACTGAAGCTGAAGGTAAGCCTTTTAGCGGAATGAAGTGGGCCATTTTAGAAAACAAATCCACAATAACGAGAATAGTGTTGTACCCGGAACAAGAGGGTAAGTCTGTGATGAAGTCCATGGAAAGGGTATGCCAGGGACACGGTGGAATGTCTAATGGTTGCAGAAGACCAGCCGGCCTTTTCTTTTGACCCTTGTTTTGAGCGCACACACCACAGGACATCACAAATTCTTTTATGTCTTTTCTCCATGAAGGCCACCAGAAGTGTCTCTTCACTTTTTCTGTGGTTTTGGCGATGCCAGGGTGACCCTCCATTAATGAATCATGATAACAGGAGATTACCTGTTTTTGTAAATCGGCGTGTGGTAGGAATAATCGTCCTTGGAAATAAGGCAAGTCATTGTTTACGGTGAAGTTCTCTCCTCTTTGTAATCAGATCTGTAAGTCTGATGGGGTCACAAGTTGTTTAGTTTTTGCCTCAATATCCTCGATGGATTGCGAAGAAATCAGACCAAGATCCTTTGTTCAGGAATTATTGGTACGGGTTCGGGATTGACAACGTTATCTCCCATTCCAATTCGGGAAAGAGCATCCGCTTTGCCGTTCTTGTTGCCCGGGCGGTAAGTGATCACGAAGTCAAATTCAGCAAAGAATAGAGCCCAGCGAAGCTGTCTTTAGGATTGAGCTTTGGCGGTTTTCAGATACTGTAGATTTCGATGATCGGTGATCACCGTAACCGTGTGTTTGGCCCCGAGGAGATAATGCCGCCAGGCCTTAAAGGCAGATTTAATAGCTAAAAGCTCTTTGTCCGTGATGGTGTAATTAATCTCAGGCGCCGAGAACTTTCGAGACCAAAACGCCACAGTTGGTTAGTCTCTGGATCCCTTTGTGATAGAACTGCTCCCATTGCTAAGCTGGAGGCATCGGTTTCAATGATGTAAGGGAGATCCGGGCGTGGGTGTTTCAGTATTGGCGCCGAGGTGAACTTGGCCTTTAGCTCTTGGAAGGCTTGTTCAGCTTCTGCAGACCATTCAAAGCGCTTATTTTTTCTTAAGAGGGATGTGATGGGTTGTACCACTCGTGAAAACTCTGGAATAAATCTGCCATAAAAATTGGCAAAGCCTAGCATGCTTTGAACGCCTTTCACGGAAGTAGGAGATGGCCATTTGAGGATTGCGTCAACTTTTCTCGAGTCCATGTGGACTCCTTTGGGTGTCAGAATAAATCCCAGAAATTCGACCTCGGTGACATGAAAGGCACATTTCTCGAGCTTGGCAAAGAGTTTATGTTGGCGAAGTTTTTCAAGGACCGCCCTAACATGATTTCGATGATCAGCTTCCGAAGATGAGTACACAAGAATGTCGTCTATGTAGACGACAACACAGACATCAATGAGCTCTCTGAGGACGGCATTCATGAAATATTGGAAGGCGGCCGGCGCATTGCATAGTCCGAAGGGCATCACTTGGTATTCAAATAGCCCATACTTAGTGCGAAATGCCGTCTTCCATTCATCACCTTCCTTGATCCGTACCAAATGATAAGCTCCTCGGAGATCAAGCTTGGTATAAATACAGGCGTTTTTCACCTGGTCGAGGAGTTCCGGGATCAGAGGTAAGGGGTATCTGTTTTTTACTGTTATCTGATTCAGAGCAAGGTAATCAATACAGGTTCTGAGGTCACCTTCTTTTTTTGGTACGAAGAACAGAGCCGAGGATGCAGGAGACTTTGACGGACGGATAAAGCCATTGGCCAGATACTGGTCTAAATACTGTCGCAGATGAAGGTTCTCAGGCTCGGTGAGGGCGTAAATCCTACTGCAAGGGGGAGTTGCACCGGGTAGCAGATCTATCTGACAATCGTATGATCTGTGAGGTGGCAAGGTGTTAGCCTGTTCCTTTTGAAAAACATCTTGGAACTCTCGATACTCTTGAGGTAATTGTGGACCTTTAATCGTTGCTGACGCTAGGCCAATGCTGGGTCGTGGATAGCAGGTTGGTGCACACTCAGGGAACATTATCGTCTTTGCTCGCCAATCAATCTGAGGGTTGTGTTTCTCCAACCAAGGGATTCCTAGGATTACTTAGAATTGAGGAGCCTTGATCACGTCGAACACAATTACCTCCCGATGCCCGTCTTGGCCTAGTAACGTCACTTCAGCAGTGGTATGGGTTACCGGTCCGGAGGCGATTTCGGTCCCATCCACCGTGGTAATGACGTCTTTAACCGCCTTTGGACAAAGAGGTAGGTTCATCCTGGAAGCCAATTCGCGGTCCACGTAATTTCCTATTGCTCCACTATCAATGTATGCCTTAATAGCATGCAAACGTTCTGGTTGCTTTGGGTTTACGAGGACCATAGGCATTATGAAGTGCGAGGTCAAAGAACTGGTTTTTAAGCTCGGCAAGCGAACCTCTACACTTGTCGGGCGAGGTCGTTTCCCGGCTCAGGCTTTTCAGAGTTCTTGTCAGAAGCTCCTACTGTCTTCTTAGGTGGTTTTACTGGGCAATCTCGAAGAAAATGTCCAGAGTTTCCACAATAGAGGCACAATTGCATTTGTCGTCTTCTGTCACGCTCTTTCTGGGTTAAGGGACCCTTTACGGCCCCAATCTGCATAGGTTCAACGGTGTCGACCCCTTTGGCGTTGCTTTGTGTTTTCGTGAATACTCAGGTTTCAAACCTGGATCGGTCCGCCTTTCTGTTTTGGAGCCTATGATCCAATTGGACCACCAAATCAATATATTCCGAACAGTCCTGAGGAGGATTCACGACCTGGGCAAGGACGTCTTTAAGTTCACCACGCAGACCTCTGTGAAATAGCGTGATCCTTTTATCCTCGGGCCATCTAGTTTCCACGATTAACCTATTAAAAGATGCAATGTAGGCTAAGAGGTCCTGGTTGCCCTGTCGCAGGGAGAGGAGTTCGTTGTCCAGGGCCTGCCCTTGGGAATGTCTTGCAAAAAGTCTCTCCATACTCGCCTGGGAGGCTGAGAAGTTCCGAAGAATTGGGTCATCCTGTGTAACCAGAGGGATCAACCAATCAGCGGCGCTACCGCTAAGATACGAAAGTACAAAGGCTGCCTTGGTCTGGTCAGTTGGAAAGGCTGTGGGTCTACAAAGAAAGTGCAGTCGGCATTGATTTATAAACACTGCAAATCTTTTAGGGTCACCAGAAAAGCGTTCAGGTGGTGCCAATGGCACATTTCCAGGTAGGTTGATTTGAACGGGATTGGTTGAAGTAACTGGGGTATAATTCCCCCCTGAGTTAGGTAGAGGAGTTTGCCCCGCTTGACTCTGTAATAACTGTCTGGCGAGATCGTCAGTTCGTTCTTTTGACATTATCAATTCCCTCTTAAGGGCGTTCGTTTCCTGGCGAGCAGCATGGACTTCAGCTCTTAATTCCCCCAACAACTGGGCCAATTGGTCTGTGTCGGAAGTTTCCATAGCGCCTGGGTAGGAGATTATGGGTAGGCTTCGCGTTCTGTAATGCTCACCTGATTCCCACGGAGGCGCTGACCCAAACTGGACTGCTACAGTTGCTTCTATGACTATGATGAGGCGTAGAACTCGGAAGACGCTCTGGGCAGGACCTCCGAATATTGACTGTCTGGCTTGTAAGGTGAGTTTTCTGCAGGTGGAAGAAAAAGGGGTAATTACAAGCTGGTTGGATAAGTTCTCCCACCAATCTTCTGCTTTTCCCACTCCTTGGTTCTCGACTGGTCTCCAAGAACTCTCACCTTTGGTTTAGTAAAGCCGAGCTCTCCATCCTGCTTCTGGTGCAGGGGCGCGTGGAATCCAGTTACGTCACTGGATGATTTCAGTGTTTAGGCTTAGTGTCCTTTTGTCCTTATTATTATTATTATTATTATTTTTGTGGCTTGTAATAGTCCTTCAAGTGCCGAGGAGCTGTTGGCAACACCACCACAGCTGTGCAAGAAGAGGCTCGTGAGTATAGAAGATCTGAGGCCGCTTCTGAAGGAGCACCCTTTTATATTGTCCTTTTCTGTCTTTCAGGTGCCGAGATGCTGTGGGCGATGCCGCCGCTGTTGCACGTGCGGTGGCACGTAAGTATAACTGAATTGTGGCCGTTTCCAAATGGGCGCCTCTGATAATGTCTTTTCCTTCCTTTCAGGTGCCGAAATGCTGAGGGCGATGCTGCTGCTGCTGCGTGTGAAGAAGCGCGTAAGTATTACTGAATTGTGGCCACTTCAAAATGGGCACCTCTAATAATGTCTTTTCCTTTCTTTCAGATGCCGAAATGCTGAGGGCGATGCTGCCGCTGCTGCGCGTGAAGAAGCGCGTAAGTATAACTGAGTTGCGAACCCTTCGGCTCGGACACCACTAACAATGTCTTTTGTCTTCCAGGTGCTGGGATGCTGCCGAAGCGAAGGCCGCGGTGAACTCCGGTGTGATCACGGATGGATAAGGTAAGCGAGCGCAGCTGCGAGCGTGTTGCCTGTTTTTTAACCTTATGTCTTTATTTGCAGGTTGTCGGAGACTGGACTCTTGTGGCTGAATTCTGGTGAGTAGATGTTCCTGTGCCTTTTCTTCATCCACAGGTTGCTGCTCGAGAAGCTGAGGGTGTGTCTGGACCTGGAATGCAGGAGCCGACTCGGTGAGCGTCCTGCTGCTGTTGCAGAATAACGCGAAGCACGTGAATTCTATCGGGCGTGGTTTAAATAGTGGAGAAGTGCTTTGGTGCGTATTCTTCCTCCAGCCTCACCCAGGTAAGAAAAGAGTTCTTGTAACAGAGGATTGGTCCCTCCCAGCCAGTGGCTGGGACTTCACCCAGCTTGGATTGTTCTAGGTGAGTATGCAGCATGGTCTGCCACAGGTAAGTCCACCCAATCACTACTGCACACTTTAAGAATATGAGCCCGGCGCCCATGGCGCCGGGACTGTGGTTCCTTATGAGCCTGGCGCCTAAGGCGCCAGGACATGGTCCAAAGGGCCCCTGTGGGGGTCTGCTGGAACCGGGGGTGTGGATGATGAGCCTGCTTCCGGGGACGCTGGGCCAGTCTTGGCTCCTCGGGAGTAGCGCTCATGACAGGTATATCCACATATTCTCCGTTTGTGTAATCATGGGAGAATGTTTTCGCCGTCTTGAAGATGCCTCTCGCATGACTGGCATTAAGGTTGTTTTCACTTGCTCCTGACGTGTTTGCCGCATTTCACAAATCCATGTCTTCGGTCTGGCTGGCTTTTCGGCATCGGCATAAGGCTGCTTTTGGACAGCATTACTCATCATTATCAGTATCCCCTTGATTACTGGCACAGATGTGACATTTTTCATTGGTAACAGCATGCCGTTTAACTCTCCCAAATGGAGTCCATTTAGTACCACAATTACAACAGCCAGACGCAGGATCTACAAGGCAAACCCAGAAAAGAGATATCAGTGTGGTACATCACTCTCTCAGGTAACATTTGTCTGCGGGCACATATTGCCATTTCTTTCTACCGGGCTCCATTACTAAAACTACTTGGTCTTTGCCTGATGCAATGACATCTGCGGGCACTGGTGGGCCACTTGGCCTTTCCACCCACACCTTCGCACCCGGTACCATACTGTCTGAAGAGCCAAAACCACGATCCCCACGGGTAGTTAACACTGTAGGAGGCTCCCCCTTCTTAATCATGGACAACTTAATGGGAATGATAATCAATTGGGCCTCCCGATCACCCTTGTGGATCGGTAACAATTGGTCCCCACTATTCATCAGGATGACTTTGATCTCGCCTTGGTAATCAGCATCAATTACCCCTCCCAACACTTGAACTCCCTTCAATGGTAGGCCAGATCTAGGGGCAATCCATCCCATATGCTCTGGGGGAATTTGTACTCCAATCCCTGTTTCAATTACAACAATCCCTCTTGGGTCTAATCTGATTTCTTCATGGGAATGCAAGTCTACCCCTGCTGACTCTGGAGTCGCCCGATAGGGAGCTAAAGGACCCGGGGTAATTTCCCAGTACAATAGGGTTTCTCTGACTGAATTGGGTTGAATCTGTAAAGTAGGAGTCATTAGCCGCATCAAAGGAGTTTCATTCTCATTCACAGGCCTATTGTTTAATACTTGCACCGCATCAAACACACGATCACGCCAGCCTGCCAAATTGACATCTCCAGATTTGCACAGCTGTTCTTTCAACAACCCATTCATTCGTTCAATCAGCCCTGAAGCGGCAGGGTAATAAGACACATGGTAAAGCCACTCAATGCTCCTTTCCTGACAATACTCCTGTATTAGTTTGCCTTTGAAATGTGACCCATTGTCACTTTGAATCTGCAAAGGCACTCCGTAATATAATATGATCTGATCTAACAACCTGATGGTGTTGAGTTGTGTTGCACACTTGCACGGCAAAATCATCAGATATCCTGAATATGTATCCACAATAGTGCATGCATACTGACAACCTTTACTGATTGGAAGGGGACCGATATAATCAATCTGCCAAATTTGACCTGGTAGTTTTCCTCTTCGCAATGTACCCCGAACAATCTGAGGGATAGGCCTATGCTGTTGATGTTGGCACACTGGACATTGCAAAAAGATCGTTTTCACTACCTCTAAAGGAATACTGATTCCTCGAGCTTGTGCCCACCTGATAGTAGCCTTTTCTCCAAGGTGCCCACATTTCTGGTGAGCCCACTTGGCCAAACCCTCCAAATCGTCTTCCTGAGCCTCCGCATCTACAGATGAAATCTTGGTATGTTCGTCTGCAACATAATTAAACCAACGTTCTAATGAGTCTGTGGCACAATGCGCGTCCACATGATACACAGTGACTTCACTTTGTGATAACATTTCTGCAATATCTCGCCACAGTTCTTTTCCCCACAACTCTTTTGAATGAATCTTCCACCCATTCTTTTGCCAGGTTGGCAACCACACCGCCAATCCATTCGCCATTGACCATGAATCCGTGTACACATGACATCGACCAGGGGCCTCTTGTTTCAATGCTTGGTAAACTGCGTAAAGCTCTGCAAACTGACTGCTCTTCCCTTTCCCTGACGTTGTCAACATCTTTTTTGTTTTGGGATTGTACGACACTGCTTTCCATTATCGCTCAGTTCCCACATATCGGGCTGAGCCATCCGTGAACCAGGCATGCTCTGTTTGCTCCACGGTCAAATCGCTGTAAGGTACTCCCCATTTCACGGGAGACTCACGTTTTTCAGGCACTTCCGGTGGTATGTAATCTGAGGGCCGTATGTTGGCTACTTGCTCATGTAATTTCGCAACTCCACCTTTCCCTGATTTGGCTCTGTCTTGAATGTACCATTTCCATTTAATTATGCTGGCTTCTTGAGCATGTCCTATTCTATGCATTTTAGAAGAGATCAGTACCCAGTGCATGATTGGTATTTCTGGCCTCATCAATACATCATGGCCCACCGTCATTTGCTCGGTAACAACAAGGGCCCAATAACATGCCAGCAACTGCTTCTCAAACGGAGTGTATGAGTTACCAGCATCGGGCAACTTACGACTCCAAAACCCCAATGGCACACGTTTTATGTCCTGTTCCTGCCACACACTCCAGTTAGCATAATTGTCTTGTACAGACACATTCAATTCCACTTCGCCTTCCTTCAATGGCCATAAATCAAGCACCTGCTGCACGGTGTCTTTCGCCATCTCAAAGGCTTTCTGCTGCTCTTCCCCCCACTGATACTCATATTTCTTGCGTGTCACTTTGTAAAGGGGGGCCAATATCTGCCCTAAATGGGGAATGTGCTGTCTCCAAAACCCAAACAGCCCTATAAACTGCTGAGCTTGCTTTTTGTTCATTGGAGTGGTGAATTCAAGTATTTTCTGTCAGGCTTTTGGCACCATTTCTCGATGCCCATTATGCCACCGAATCCCCAGGAATATCACTGTTTCAGCTGGGCCTTGAATTTTATTCGGGTTAATCTCCCACCCTTCCTTCTTCAACCCTTCCATTATGACATTTAACTGACTTTGCACACTGTGCTCATCCTTGCCCTGAATCAAAATATCATCAATGTAGTAAGAGATTTGTATGTCAGGTTTACACAGTATCTTATCTAAGTGCTCTTCCACCAGCCGGTGACAGATAGTCGGGCTATGTATGTACCCCATAGGTATCCTTGTAAAGGTGTACTGACGCCCGCTCCAAGAAAATGCGAACTGCTCTTGACACTCTTCGGCAATTGGCACAGAGAAAAATGCATTGGCTAAATTGATCACTGCATACCAAGTCCCTTCAAACTTTTGGACATTCTCAATCAAGGTAATGGCATCTGGGACCGCGGGCACTAAGGGAGGAGTGTCTTTATTGAACTCACGGTAATCCACGACCCATCCCCCTTTTTAATAGGCCAGAGAGGATTGTTCCATGCGGTGGTGATAGGGCGTAACACACCCGCCTCCACATACTCTTTGATGGTGTCTGAAATTTCATTGTGCCCCCCAGGAATGCGGTATTGCTTCATTGCTACCCGCTTGGTTGCCACAGGCACTTGCACTGGGGGCATCTTCAATTTGCCTACGGTAATGGGTGTACAGGTCAATGCACTCACCCCAAACTGGTACGTTTTACCTCCAAGTCCCAAAGTCAACCCTTCCAGAATGTCAAAGCCAATTATATAGTCAGGTATCGGGACAATCAACACTTGGTATTTCTGCCTATTCAAATTGCCTATTTTCATCTCCACTTTCGTTTGTTCTGCGGGGGTCTCCTTTCCCCCGAGACCTGTAATAGTAAATTGTTTGCCTTTAAATGGTGCTGGATTGCCATGAATCAGAGAGGCCTCAGCCCCGGTGTCTATCAATGCTCGCACCCCTTGCGTATTTCCTGGCCCCCAAAAAATCTTAACATCAACATGGGGCCGCCTATCAACTTTTATGCGAGCAGACGCTGCCAGAGCTTGGCCGTAGCCCTAGTCAAATTTCGAATGAGTGTGACTTGACTCTGCCTCTAGCATTGCACTCACCACCTTCCTCAAATCAGCGTATGTTGGCTGGTACGGGGAAGGTGTCCCCATAGACCCTTCTTCTTGTTCTTCCTCAGGAGGAGTGGAAGGTGAGGTGTCCCCCTGTGGATTGGTTACTACCTGTTTCTTAACCTGTTTATAGCGCTCTTTGGCTGAAAGTCCTCTTTTTTTGGATAATTCATACATTACTCTGGTTTCAATGCCATCAATTTCTTCTCGCGGCACACCATCTTTTAACAAAGCCAGAAACATGTCCTTTCGGGACACTCGGGAGTCTCTACTATCTTGCCTCCTGCCTTCGGTTCTTCTCTCACTACGCCCCTCTCTCTCCCGTGGCTTGTCATCACTCTTGTCCCACTCCCCTAAATCTGCCAGTTGCCGAATGGCATTCACTACCTCATCAGTGGGTTTGCCCATCATACCTACGAGCAAAGTCATAATGACACTTTTGTATGCACGTGGCGCAGTTCTAATCACCATGTTTCGGGTTGAAACTGAGAGCGGCACGGCCCCCATGTGTCCTGGAGCATCTAGCATCTACGTGAATTGCCTCTTTCATAGCATGCTCTCTGACCTTTTGAATTGCCTCTCTCAAAGTATACCACTTTGTTTCCTAACTAGGCCAATCTGTGGTAATGGGGTATTTACGGTTACATGCTTGGGCTGCTAGGTGCAACAAAGACACCTGTGCATCTTGACCATTGTCATCAGGGGGCGGCCCTGCCCTTAGGACCTCCTTTCCATTGGTGTCAGTTGACAAGGGTAGAACATGCGGTGAGTCCGTGGAATCTACCAACAACCCTGCAGCACCCCCATCTAGCAATCTCACCATCCATATCAATAAAGGTTCCCCTGATTTTTGCCTCAAACGGGTAATAATTTCCCCAACCTCCTGCTGGGTGTAATCCTCCAGCGTGGTTAAATCCACCACTCTGCCTGCCGGATTCTGTGGGAGGGGTCCGGCTCGCCATCTTCTAACTGGCTTAGCCGCCGCCACTGTTTTCTGCTTAATTTCCATCGTGGAACTACTCTCTGGACTGGTGGAGTCAAAAATATCACCATCCCACTTATCCGGGTCGCAGCCCACAACGGTGGTAGCGATTACAGCTGCCACCTTTCTTTTGCTGACCCCTCCCCGTCTTTTCCTATATTTGTAGCGAGCTACTCTGACTGCTGCCCTCTCGGCCACAGCCTGATATGTGTCAGCCTTATCTTTAAAAAGTTTCATTTGAATCTGCTGCATTAACACAGTCTGCCTTTCTGCAGCCAGCTCTCTTTCTAATCGCAAAACCTCATTTTTCATTTCCAAATTCTTTTGATGTATTTTCCTATAAGCATGCAAAAGAACCCAACCTCGCCTACCTAATGCAGCGCATTCTCTGCCATGTTCCACTGGAACTTGTTGCAAGCACACTATTATATCAGATGGATCAGCATCTCCCAATCCCTGATCCCATGTTTCACTTAGCCCCGCGCCGCATGCCCACGCCTGGGCAAATTTATCATATGGACTCTTAGTCCAGCCTGGAATGATAACATCAGAACATTCACCGCCAGCGGTAACACTCTTTTTCCTGAACAAACTACTCATTACTGCAAACAAAACAAAACCTCTTTATATCTATTCTTTTTTCTTTCCACACTGCAATCACTCCCACACCGGCAAAGGAGAAAAAAAAACAGCTTAACACAGTTCAACACTCACTGCCAAATTACTTTCACTTGCAAGGTAACCGAAGCCTATCTACGTTCAAACAGATTCTTGAATATTTGGAACAATTCATCACAAATATCCTGTTTGTGACGCCAAAAATGTATTGCTCTCCCATAGTGCACGGACAGTCATAAATCACCAGTACAATTACAGAGCCAATACTTTGAACGCAGGAAGACGCAATAACTTGCAATCACACACTCTTAGAAAATAATGAGCACTTATAGTGCTATTTATTCAAAGCTTAGAAGCAACCAGTGATAACATAGAAATAAATCATAGAAGATACAGAGAATTCAAAAGAAAATACATCACCGTGAGCGTAACTGGATTCCTCATCTCGCCAGAAGCGGCTGGAAGACCCCGATAACAGCCAGGCCGAGAGCACAACAGCCCACAGGTATGCCGGACAGAAGCGCCCCCCCTCCGGCTGAAGTCTCACCTGACTGCTCAGGGGTTCTGCATACATGCACCCTTCAAAAAGGGGTGGCGATTTCTCGAGCCTTCTGGCAACGCACTTGCGCATTGATGAGCAGCCGTTGGTTGCCAGCTGGGTCAACCGACAGTACCCTCAAGGAGCAAAGTGCCTCCCTCCTCTAAAAACAAGCACCACGGAAAACAGTCCCATAGCTCATAACAAGACAAAACAAAGTTAGCTTTCCCAGCAGAAATGTCCTTGACTGCATACCAGGTTTGGAAAGCATGTTTTCTTCAGCATCGTGAATCTAGCTCTCAGCAAAATGAGTGCAGCTTTTCACTGCGGCATGAAGTAAATATCCATCATGGCTCCGAGCGCTCCCAGAATGCACTGCGCATCAGCGCCATGTTTTAGCTCAATTATCCAAAGGAAAATGGCACAAATGAAAGGCGTCCTCCTTGAGTGATCATGCCCCAGATATACATGTGCACTGAGGTCCAATCTGGGGGCCCTGCCCTGGTGGGGTCCTCTCCTGTACCAAGGGGGCTGCATGGGTGTCCCTGTACGCCTCTGTAAACATACCGTCAATTGCTGTGTATTTGGGTCTCATTTTAGAAATCCCTGTACGTGACGCAGAGGGGAACTTTTGCGTTTGCACTGGGGTGCAAACAGGTCCCCTCCTCATAATTGTCATCATTTGGGTGGTGTAAAGTGGAGGAGAAATCGCCTTCACGCCTTCTTTTTGCACTACGCAGTGCACAGTCATTGAGTAAACGCTGCCTGCCATTTAGGCATGACATGCAGCGTTTACAATGGATTTGTGTGGAATCCACCTGCATTTTGCTGGTGTCTAAAACAGGCTGGTGTAAATTCTGTTGCATTTGTGTGGAGGAGGGGAAGGGGTAGGCAGAATAATACATTATGATCCATGCCCCTTCTGCGCCATACAAATACATGATAAGGAGGTGTGACATAAAAAAAAGGCATTTCATGTTTACGCGTTCACTTTACACATTATTTTTACGTTACTCCTCATGGAAATTGAGCTCCTCCATCACTGCTGTGTGCTTGTCTGCTGGCCTTCAACACAAGTGGTATCAAAGATGCCAGGTACGCTCGATCTCCCCCCCTATCCCTCCCTAAAACAGAGCGATGAATTTATGCGAAAGCGTTGATATCCAACAAAAGTACTCCTCTTCGGGACCCTAAAACTACAATCCTGCTTTTAAAAACGAAACTATTTCCGAAATACCTCTTCTCCAACCTGACCTGTTACCAGAGCTTCTTGAATTATTCAACATGTAATAAAAAAGTAATACATATATTTAAAAAAACATGTTTTCAGATGAATTGCTTAAAGACTACATTACTCTAATATTATGTGCATTACATCGCCTTCTCATATCCTACTTATTTCACGTGCTCTCTTCATCACCCCCTATTTCCCTCCTTACCTCTCTCGCCCAGTTTACCGCCTCACACCACGCTCCTCTTTTCCCCACTCATTGCCTCTTCTCCCTCTGGTGGACCTTATTTCCTTCCCCTACATTTTCCCTCTCCAGTTGGGCCTCCCTAACTTCCCTTTCATTCCCCGTCTTCCCTTTTCCAACCCTCACCCTCTTATTGCGCTCTCTAAAGTTGTTTTCCCTATTTCTCTCCATATTTCTGCTGATCCAGGGGTCTTGCACTGCAACCTTTGGCTCCCAAATGTTTTGGACTACAACTCCCATCCGCCCCAGCCAGCATAAACAATGGTGAAGGATCTTGGGAGTCACAGTGCCAAACATCTGGACAGCCACAGGTTGCAGTACCAAAATTCTCACCACATCTCAAACGTGTTTTCATCCTTCCAATGAACCTTATCCTCCCTCTCACTAAACTTTCATCTCACTTACCTTCTCTCACTCACCCTATCTCATTAAACCTTTTTCTCGCTCTTTCTTTCACTGTTTCACTAACTTTTGTGTTCCTCACCTTCTTCTTTTCACACTCTTTCTCTAACATTGTGTCTCACCTTCTCTTCCTAAGCTTTTGTCTCACTAACTTTCTTTTACACTCTCTTTTGTGGCACTCAATTACTCTCTTTTGTGGCACTCAATTTCCTTTCTCACCTTCTCTTATTCACCTCACTAACCTTTTGTCTCACTTACATTCTATCTCTGCCTCTCATCCCTTTTGTCACCTTCATACATTCCTAGCTACTTCTAAAGTCATGTTGTTCTCTCCACAGGATGTAAGACTATCCATCCTCCTCGAGAGGGCGGGATCCGATATAGGGGTCTCACCCCGGAGCAGATCCGAACAGTGGAGTCCCTTCCTTTCGACTATGAGATTGAGTATGTGTGCCGGGGAGACCGGGAGATTGTGGGCCCCAAAGTACGAAAATGCCTCCCCAACGGAACCTGGACAGACATGCAGCATCCGAGCCGCTGCCGTGAGTATGGGTCATGAGAGAGTGCCATACATAGCCAGAGAGCAGTGTGTACACCCAGCCGGTACTTTTACACCTTTAGGACATCAAAGAGATCTCTTCACAACCAGAGGTCTTACACTAGGGTGCAGAGGGTTCCCCGAAACCAGTGCTCTTACACCATCTAGAGAGCAGAGTTCCTCCTATACGTCGCTCTTACACCATCTAAAGCGTAGCGAGATCCTTGAAACCAATGCTCTCACACTATCTTGACAGCAGAGAGTTTACCACAGCCAGTGCTCTAATACCATCTGGTGAGGAGAGACTTCCTCAAACTCACGAACAGTGCACTTATATCACCTGGCAAGAGAGAGGTCACCACAGCTAGTCCTGTTACACCATCTGGAGAGCAGAGAGTTCTGTGCAACCTGCACTCTTAGACCTTTAGAGAGCAGCAAGTTTTCCACAACCCGCTCTCCTACTCCCTCTAGAGGGTAGAGAATTCCCACAAGCACTCTTTTAAAACCATCTAGAGACCAGAGAGTTCTCCGCAACCTGCACTCTTAGACCTTTAGCGAGCAGCAAGTGTCCCACAACCCCCTCTCCTACTCCCTCTAGAGGGTAGAGAATTCCCACAAGCACTCTTTTAAAACCATCTAGAGAGCAGAGAGTTCTCTGCAGCCCGCACTCTTAGACCTTTAGAGAGCAGCAAGTTTCCCACAATCCGCTCTCCTACTCCCTCTAGAGGGTAGAGAATTCCCACAAGCACTCTTTTAAAACCATCTAGAGAGCAGAGAGTTCTCTGCAGCCTGCACTCTTAGACCTTTAGAGAGCAGCAAGTTTCCCACAACCCGCTCTCCTACTCCCTCTAGAGGGTAGAGAATTCCCACAAGCACTCTTTTAAACCCATCTACAGAGCAGAGTGCCCCACAAGCAACACTTTTGCACATTCAACAGAACAGAGAGTTCTTCGCAACCAGCACTCTTACACTCTCTAGACAGCAGAACATTCCCCACAGCCCACCCTCTTGCACTAGCTAGAGAGCAGTGAGTTCCCCATAGTGAGTACTTGGAGCATAGAATTCCCTCCATCCAGTCTTGCAGCATTCGAAGATATCATTCCCGACTAGCTGTGCATGTACACCATATAGAGAGCAAGGAGTACCCAGCAAGGGCACGTCCCTGAACGCCACTCTATTGAAACATTGATTGCTTAATGTAAAAGTTAATCAGGGTGGTAACATCTACATGGCCTCGCTGGACAGGTCTTCAGCATTTGATTGCATTGTATGCAAGCGGTTATGGGACAATATTGCTCGGGTACAACGTTCCACTGAAGTTGGTCCTTATCTGTATCCCTTCACTTGATATGTTAAACCATATCGACAACAAAGACTTCCCCACAAATAGCACTCTTGCACAATATAGCGAAAAGGGTTTCCCACAACCTGCATGCCTACATTATCTAGAGAGCGGAGTTCACAACAACCTACTCTCTTACGGTATTTAGAGAGTAGAGAATACGCCACAAGCAGCATCCTCAAGCTATCCGGAGAGCAGCTAGCAGTCCTCTACCACCAAGAATGCAGAGAGATCCCCATACCCGTTCTCATACACAATGTAGAGCAGAAACATCCCCACAAGCATCACCCTGAAACAGCTAAAGGGTAGAAAGCGCCCCACAAAAACACTCTTGCACCTTCAAGAGAGGAGGAGGCTCCTCACAGCTAACACCATCACCAGAGCAGAGAGTTCAAAACAGCCAGTGCTCTTACACCATCTAGAGAGCAGTGAGCTCCTCACAACCAACAGTCTTGCACCATCTGGAGAACAGAGATTTCACCACAACCAGTGCTCTTACAACACCCAGAGAGCAGAGTGCACTGTTACACCATGCAGAGAGCAGAGGGTCCCCCACAACCTGCTCTATTATAAGATTTGGAGCAGGGGTTTGCAACCTTTGGCTACCATGCTCTCTCGCCACTGACTATTGTGGCTAGGCGATGGGAGTTGTAGTCTAAAACATCTGGAGAGCCACATGTAGCAGACCCCTGATCATCTAGAAAGCAGAGAGGTTCTGACCACCTGCCCGATCACACCATCTCAGGATAAGAAATATCCCTACAACCTGATCTTCTCCTACTACATGTAAAAAGCAGGTGGCCTGACACCCAGCACTCTTGGACTTGGAGAGCCCAGACTTACTCACAAGCAGCGTTCTTACACTGCAATGCAGTGAGTTTGCACAATTAGTTCTTCTACACCACCGAGAGAACACTGCAATCCACACCTTTAATAGAGTTCTACACAACCAGTGCTCCTACACCATCTGGGCAGCGGTGAATTTCCTACAACCAGTGTTCTTACACCATCTGGAGAGCAGAGAGTTCCCCACAACCAGTGCTCTTACAATATCAAGACAGTAATAGAGTTTCACATAACCAGTGCGTGTTCTTACACCATCTGGAGAGCAGAGAGTTCCCCACAACCAATGCTCTTACAATATCAAGACAGTAAGAGAGTTCCACATAACCAGTGCGTGCTCTTACACCATCTGGAGAGCAGAGAGTTTCCCACAACCAGTGCTCTTACAATATCAAGACAGTAAGAGAGATTCATATAACCAGTGCGTGTTCTTACACCATCTGGAGAGCAGAGAGTTCCCCACAACCAATGCTCTTACAATATCAAGATAGTAAGAGAGATTCACATAACCAGTGCGTGTTCTTACACCATCTGGAGAGCAGAGAGTTCCCCACAACCAATGCTCTTACAATATCAAGACAGTAAGAGAGTTCCGCATAACCAGTGCGTGCTCTTACACCATCTGAAGAGCAGAGAGTTCCCCACAACCAGTGCCCTTACAATATCAAGACAGTAAGAAAGTTCCACATAACCAGTGCATGCTCTTAAACCATCTTGCGAGCAGAGAGTTCCCCACAACCAGTGCTCTTACAATATCAATACAGTAAGAGAGTTCCACATAACCAGTGCTCTTACACCATCTGGAGAGCAGAGAGCTCCCCACAACCAGTGCTCTTACAATATCAAGACAGTAAGACAGTTCCACATAACCAGTGCTCTTACACCATCTGACGAGCAGAGAGATCCCCACAACCAGCGCCCTTACAATATCAAGACAGTAAGAGAGTTCCACATAACCAGTTCTCGTGCACCATCTGGAGAGCAGAGAGTTCCCCACAACCATACCATTTAGAGAACAGAGTGTTTCCGAAAACTAGCACTCTTTCACTATTCAGAGAGCAGCAGGTTTCTCACAACCAGTGCTCTTACACCAGATGGAGAGCAGAGAGTATACCACAAAAACTGACCTCATACCACCTAAAGAGGAAATGATTCCCTACAATCTGTTCTCACACACCATCTAGAGAACAGAGAGTTCCCCATAACCTGTGTGTTTACACCAACTAGAGAGCAGAGAGTTCCCCACAAGCAGCGCTCGTAAACCATCTAAAGAGCAGACTGTCCAACAATTAAGACTCTAGGACCATCTAGGGAGCTGAGAGTTGCTCACAACGTACATCATCTAGCTAGAAGGGAGCTCCCCACAACCAGCGCTCTTTCACCATCTATAGAGCAGAGAGTTTGCCACAACCAGTGCTCATATTCCATTTAGAGAGCAGAGAGTTCCCACGCCCATTGCTGTGACACCATCTAGAAAGCTGAGAGTTCCTCACAATCAGCACTCTTATGCCACCTGGAGAGCAGAGATTTTCCAAAACCAGCACTCTTTCACTACTTGGAGAGCAGCATGGCTTACCATACCCACTGCTCTTACAGCACCTGGAGGGCAGAGAGTTCACCACAAAATGTGCTCTCACACCATCTAGAGAGCAAAGAGTTCCACTCAACTGTGCTCTTACACCATCTAGAGAGCAGAGCGTTCTCTATAAATTGTGCATTTACACCATCCAGAGAGCAGAGTTCCCCACAACAAGCACATGCACACCATCTAGAGAGCAGAGCGTTCTCTATAAACTGTGCATTTACACCATCTAGAGAGCAGTGAGTTCCCCAAAACAACCATCTAGAGAGCAGAGAGTTGCCCACAATCTGCTCTATTTCTCCATCTGTGGAGTAGAGCATTCCCCACAAGAGGTGCTCTTACACCATCTAAAGGTTAGGCTGCCCTACAACCAGCACCATTGAACCTTCTGGAGAGCAGTGTTCCTTACAAACAGTGTTCTTACACCATCCAGAGAACAGAGAGGTCCCCACACCCAGCTCCATGTAGAGAGTAGAGAATTCCCCACAAGTAGGGCTCCTCAGCCATCTAGAGAGCAGAGAGTACTGCACAGCTAGGACTCATACTATCTAGCGAGCAGAGAATTCCTCATAACTGCCTACCTACATCATCTTGCCAGCAGTGAGTTATTTACAACTTGTCTTCTAAGACACTCTAGAAAGCAGTGAATTCCCCACAAACCTGCTCTTACACCTAAAGAGCAAAGAGTGCCCATGCAATCCATGCTTCACCTTCTAGAGTACATCGTTTCTCCAGCATATGATCTGGTATGGATTCACATGCTCATGAATATTCCCTATCGTCAGGCTGGGAATCCTCTGTAAAAGAAAAACAGTTTCACTTTCACTTACAAACTGTATTTCTCCCATAAACCAATCACTGTATTCTGGGTCATAGTGCCCCCAACCAATGACAGTCGTCGCCCTGAGCCTCTCCTCCGGCAGCGATCTTCTGATTTTTATTGCATGTTTCAGTGCTGAGAGTCCTCGAGTGTGCTCTGCGAACTGCTTCTACGTTTTTTGTGTTTGTCACGACAAAAGGTTCAATTTTTGTTTAAAAAGAGCCTTGTGCTCTTCTCTCCATCTGCCGACAGCAGGGATACGTTGCCAGTGAAGTTCAGCTCCCCTCAAGGGCGAAGATCATCGAAATTTCCAGAAGGCCATCAGGCCTACTTCGCGCCCTCCGACCATGTAGGAGAAGACAGAAGGAAGATCCTTTTCAAGTCCTGCACCAAGCGTGGGCTCCGGAATGTGTTTGTGGATGACAAACACCTGCAATGCCTCTTCTGACTGCATCCGGACCACAAGCAAGGAGATGGCGAGATATTCCGTGGAGTCTCCAAAAAGATGACAAAGGACAGGCACAGTAGACTGGCAGTGTGGCTAAACACCAAGACCTTTGCCCCGTGCCCCGAGCAGGGGCATGCCTCACCCAAAGCCCGTCGGTCCGAGGAGCGGGATTCTAAATCCTGTGAGGGCGCCTCATCCGTGGGGGCCCAAGATCAGGCCAAGCACTGCAAGTCCGGGTCCAGCGGGGTCGCTACAGAACTGGGTCCTTCGGCAGGTAGGGCACGATCAACATCACCCACCGCCTCCATTGCCATCCGGCAATCAAGCTCCTCCTCAAAGAGGAAGTCATCCAACTGCGGGAGAAAGCCGAGAAGCCAAGGAGGAGGAGAAGAAGGCCGAGCTGCCCAAAAAGCCCATGCAGCACAGGAAATGTCTTGTTCGACGATAGAGCTGGTGGCAGCCGCTCTCTCAAAAGCTAAAGAGGCTGACCCTGAGCGGGTAGCCCCCTCTGTGCTGAAGGTATACCTTCCTCCGAGACTCAAGGCTGCTGTGGTGACTTTAGCAAGGTCGGCCAGCACTCCGGAGAAGGGGACACCACCTCAGAACCCGATTCCAGCCCCTCAGGGTGGAGAAAAGGTGGGGGTAAGGAGGCCTGGATCAGCCCCAGGCCAGGGCCCACCGCCCAAGCCATACCGACAAGGACTTGGAGTCCCTGCACATGTTCCACGAGGATGTGGAAGTGGAGGATGACGACGGCGCGGGGCCTAGTGTTCCCATCAAACCAATTCCTCTGAGGGATGTGTCTCTGGACATCCTATCAACCTTCCACACCTTGGTGTTGGAAATCCAGAAGAGGATGCCACAGTAGCCTGTTTCAACAATTCCCCAGGTTCCTAACCAACAGGCGACGAAGAAAAGGAAGTGCCACCCGACACCCCCATTTCAGCCTCCATATCCGCATCGGGCCCCATCTCCCCCACCAGGCCCAGCCACAGTGACGACGACATCGGAGCAGGCAGCGGGTCCCCCCAGCCTAGGGCCTCCCCACCGGACGAGGTGTGATCATTCCATTTTAAGATCGCTATAGTCTCCGAGCTGTACCAGCTCGTGCCCGAAGAAACCAGGAAGGAGGGCTTCCTGTACCAGTGGCGCAAGGCCAAGAGGAAGACGATTATGGCAGAGCCACTCCAGGATGATGTGTGGGAGAAGGGCTTGGCCCTCTTGAAGAACCCTTACATGGCTCCAGCCAAGTGGGATAGGCTGCAGAAGAAGTACCGGGTACCGGAGTCCTCACCCAAGTGTCTGAGGTCGCAACCATCGCCAGATTCGGTGGTCTCGGCGAGGAAACAGTCATTTAACTCGCCCTCATCGCCGTCAGTCCCTTCCGACAGTGAGGGTAAGAAATTGGACGCCCTGGGGAGGAAGGTCATTTACACTGCGGTGTCCACCATCAAGGCGGCCAACACACTGGCGATCCTAGCCAGGTACGACAGGGAGCTGTGGTACAAACTGGGTCGGATTCCGGAGTTCTTCCCCGACGAACAGAGGATGGAGGCAATCACACTCATTGAGGAGGGAGATGTAGCTTCGGATCACGCCATCACAGTGGTGCTGGACGTTGTCAACACAGGGTTTTGGCAGATGGGGAACGGTGTCAGCCTTCGTCGCCAAGGCTGGATGAAGGCCACCCACGGATTTCCTTTTCGGGAAGGTCGTCGACAAGTCCCTACAGGCCATCAAGGTGGATACAGAGACAGCCCTCCAACAGCACTGCTCTTCCTTTCGTTCCTCCAGAGTAAAGTCGGGCAGGTCTTTGAAAGGTTTCTCCTCCTCATATCGTCAGCCTTCCAGATCCATGACCTAGGAAGCCCACAGAGTCTGTTCCCAGGCCTATGGAGGAGGTGGACAGTGTCGTCGTCACTAGCAGGGCAGGGTGCCAGTGCCAAAGCAAGCCTGAAGCGGCCAGGTCGTCGGGCCCCCACCCGTGCACCCCAGTGGGAGGCCGGCTGACGAGGGTGGTCAGCGAGTGGGAAAAGATCACCACTGGTGGGTGCTGGATGCTCTCGCCCAAGGACATACCATGGAATTTCAACAAGGGTGTCCGCGGATCCCCCTGGTGGCCCGTCAGGAGTAGCACGTCTCTCTGCTCTTGGAGGAAGAGCGAGCTATGTTACGAAAAGGGGAGATAGAGCTTGTTCCCCAGCGATCCCGGGGCTACGGAGTCTACTCCAGATACTTCTTGGTAAGAAAGAAGATGGGGGGGGCTGGAGACCCATTCTAGACCTGCAGCGTCTGAACAAGTACCTCAGGTCTCAGAAATTCAGGATGGTCACGGTGCAACATGTGCTCGGCCAACTGGAAAAATGGGATTTCCTGATGTCGCTAGACCTGGAGCACGCCTACGTCCACGTCCCTATTCCAGGAAACACCACAATTTTCTATGCTTTGTAGTGCAGGGACAGCACTACCAGTTCAAGGCTCTAGCCTTTGGCTCAAAGTCGGCCCCCAGGGTGTTCACGAAGTGCCTGGCTTCGGTGGCGGCCCATCTGCGACTACTGGGGATCCACGTTTACCTGTACCTCGACGACTGGCTCATCTGGGTACGATCGCAAGAGTCAGCCGTCAGACACACGGAGACGACCGTGAACCTGCTGACAGATCTGGGATTCTTCATCAACTATCCAAAGTCCTGCTTGACTCCATCGCAGAACGCGCTGTTCCAGGGGGCTAGACTCACTACGATGGCCTGTCTCACATCACCCTCGGAGAAGAGGGTAGCAGGCATTCAAGGGAAGATGCAGTGGTTGTTGTCTATGTAGACGATTACAGCACAAACTTTCAAGTCATTGCTCGGCATGATGTCATCCTGCATCTACCTCATCCGGCTCTGCAGGCTACAGATGCGGCTTCTTCAGAAGTTCTTGGATGCTCGCTGGGTGCAGGTGTCCAGAAACTTTGCGGACAAGATCACTCTGGATGACGAATTCCATTTGGCAATAAGGTGGTGGGGCGACCGCTCCAACATCGCCCGTGGCACAGGGTTTCAGAACCCTCCATTCCAGGAAATGGTCATGACCAATGCCTCCCTGGAAGGCTGGTGAGCCGAAACCGGACATCTGCTCACCAGAGGTCTGTGTCTGCCGGAGGAGAAGGATCTCCATATCAACATCTTGGAGCCGCGGGCAGTGTTCTGAGCCCTCAAGTTGTTTGTTCTCGTTTCTGAAGGGCAAGGTGGTGAGGATCTTCACGGACAACACCACCACAATGTCCTACATCAGGAAACAAGGAGGCACTCGATCCCAGGTGCTCGCCAGGGAAGTGCAGGAATTGTGGCGCTGGGCCGTCGGAAAAGAAATGTTCCTCGCTCACCTTCACCTAGCAGTCAAGAACACCACATGGACTCCCTCAGCATGGAGTTGCACTCCTGCCACGAATGGGAACTTTTGCAGGATCAGGTGGCATGCATCTTCGCCAAGAGGGACAGGCCCCAGATCGATCTGTTTGCGACGGCGGCAAACTCAAAAGGCCTGAAGTTCGCCAGCAGATTCCACCAGCCTAGGAGCCTGGGGGACGCATTCTCCCTCCCATGGGAAAGAAGAGGTTTCTGTATGCGTTTCCTCCGTTGCTTCTCTTGCTACAAGTTATCAGTACACTCAGACAGTGTCAGTGCAGGATGATACTCATCGCCCTGGTGTGGCTGAGGCAGATTTGTTACCCGGACCTTCTCAGCCTGACAGTGTTGCCTCCCATCAAGCTACTAGCGGTCCTGGATCTTCTCACCAGAGAAGGAACCGCAATCCTTCATCATGACCCAGGATCGCTCGACCTGAGTGCTTGGCTCCTGCAGCCCTATAGTTTGGAGGATATGAGTTGCTGGCGGACTGCCGCAAGGTCCTCACCAAAGCCAGGGCGTCGTTGACTTTGAAATGTTACAGACACAAGTGGAAGTATTTCGCTACGTGGTGCCGGTCACAGAAGTTTACCCCTTTGATGGTCACAGCACCGCAGATTCTTCCATACTTGCTATCCTTGGCCACGGCCGGACTAGTGCATGCCTCGATCAAGGTACATCTGGCGGCAATCTCCCACTGCACCAGGTCTCCAGGAAGGTCTTCACTTTGGTCTCATTGACTTGTCAAGGAGTTCCTCAAAGGACTTTTTCGATCTTTTCCGCCGATGAAGGCTCCTACCCCGGCATGGGAACTCAACATGGTACTGACGAGTCTCATGGGGCCCCCTTCGAGCCTATGTATCAGGCCTCTCTCAAGTTCCTCTCGTGGAAAATGGCTTTCCATGCGTCCATCACCTCCGCCAGGAGGGTGGGTGAGATACAGGCCCTATTCAGCACTTTCCACAAATTGAGGGTGGTGCTGCAGATGCACCCCTCTTTCATGCCGAAAGTTCAGTCGGAATTCCACGAACCTTTGATGTTACCTGTTTCTTTTCCCAAAGCCTTTGTCTCCGGCTGAGAGGGACTTGCACTCGCTGGACGTTGCTCGTGCCCTAAAGTTCTACGTGGCATGCACAAAGGGTTTTCGGAAGACTTCTCAACTGCTTGTGAACTTTGGTCCTGTGAACTATTCTGCATCATGCACTGTCATTGGTTGGCAAACCGACCTCTGCCCAGCCGTCCGAGAGCCCACTCCACCAGAGCGATCGCTGCGACGACGGCATTCCTGGCTGGTGTGCCCCTGCTGGACATCTGCAGGGCTGCGACATGGAGGTCCACGCACACCTTCACAAAGTTCTATTGTGCCGACAGGGATTCCAAGAGGAGTCTAGAGTCGGCCAAGCAGTGCCACGCAACCTATTCGCTTGAGGTGAGTGTTCCAGAGGTAAGAATGATTTTTTTCTTTTGAGACTCTCCACCTGGTGGTTGTATAATGTTGTACTTCTGTGTATTTGTTATTCATGAGCATGTGAATCCATGCCAGACCCCATGCCTGAGAAGGAACAAGTTACGTACCTGTAACTATTGTTCTCCAGCATGGGTCTGGCATGGATTCGCATGCGAACCCTCCCTCCTTCCCCTCTGTGGCTCTTCTTGGCCATACTGCCACTTTACGTGCTTACCAAATCTGAAGATGGCTGTCAGAGGAGGGGCTTAGGGAGACGACTGTCAAAGGCTGGGGGCAGTATGACCCAGAAAACAGTGATTGGTTTATGGGAGAAATACAGTTTGTAACTGAAAGTGAAACTGTTTTTCTTTTACTGAGGATTCCCAGCCTGACGACAGAGGATATTCATGAGCATGTGAATCCATGCCACACCCATGCTGGAGAACAATAGTTACAGGTAATTAAAGTGTTCCGTCCCACAACCTGAGTTTTACACCATCTAGTGAGTAGAGCATTCCACATCCTTTGATTCTCATACATACTGTCCCCTTTCCTCCATCCCTGTGGGCTGCCCCCAACATGGCGACGGTACCAGAACCTTTGGCAGCGAAAAATTGAGCTTCCCCTTTAAATTTAGTATAGCGAACAGGGCCGCAGCCTCGGGCGTGGGAACACCCCGACAAAGCCCCACTCTCCAGCACCTCACCTCAGTCCCCTTTTCGCATGCACAGTGTCGGTACTGGCAGGCAGCGCAGAGATTTTCTTTAGCTTTCTGCTTGCTCCGGTTTTGTTTTTTCAATCTTATTTAACTTCCCTTTGGTGCCTCGCCTCCTCAGGTGCATGCCGGACGCAGGAGGATTCACGAGATGTGCCTCATGCTACCGCTCCTTCCCGGCCTCGGACCCCAATGCACTCTGTCTTGCATGTTTGGGGCCCGACCAACGCTGGGACGCATGTTTCGGCTTGCAGAACTCTTGGTCAAAGGGCATTGAAGAATCATTTGTCATGGTGGAAGAGATCTTCCACACTTCTCCTTCGCCCCACCTTAAGGACTTTGTCTCCTGGACCTCTCGTCAAGACACGGTAGGCCCTCTGTTCAGCATGGCTCCACAGCACAGCGGCTCCTTCCCCGGGGTTCCCACAGATGGGGGTTACTGAGGTTCAGGTTCTGGCAGGCCTGAGGCCTCTAAGGCTGCCGACTCCCAAGCCGAGGGGCCCGGGTGCTCTTCTGGGCGCTCTTTGGACAGACCTTAGGCCACCGTGGCTACTGGCTCCCAAGCGGTGGGGCTCAGGGGCCCTACTGGGCTGTCCTCAGAAGGGCAAGTTTGTCCTCTTCTTCGACCCCTGGGGGTAAGGGATCATCAAGTGCCACCACCAAGAGTCTGTCCTCGGCACAATCCAGCATGGCTACCGGCACAGGTGCAAAGGGCGTCCAGCCTACCGGAGCTCGCTCCGAGGTCGTGAGTCAGTGCATTACGAGTACCGAGGGCTCAGCGCCTACCAGAGTGATCTCTGAGGTCGACGCTTCTGTTTCGGGTGCAATACTCAAGCTGTAGCCTCCCGTGTCTGAGGTCTCTTGTGGCTCAGGGCCTTCGCGCCCTCCCGCCTAGAGCGTGGCGCAATACTTCAAAATGGCGGAGAGGCACGTGGCAGTGCCTGCCAGGTCGTCAGCCATCTTGGATCCATCTCAGGTCCTGCCTGTGCTTTTCCCCATAGAATGGGCTTTGCAAGATGATCCCAGTCCACTTCCCTCTGTAAGCGGCAGCGGATTGTACGATACAGGCATCTGGTCTCCTTAGGAATACTTCTACTCATCACAGCCTTTCGGCTACACACCCCACATAGCTCTATGCTTTGACCAGGGCTTGAGACAACCACTTCTTCGAGCGTGTCCTCTTCCTCATGCGTTCCCCTCAGATGAAGGGGCTCCTGAAGGATATAGTGAAGGAGGTCGTCCCGCAGTTGGCGCCGCCCCATCTCCCTCCTGTGCATACTCCTCCCGTTCTTCCAGCGCCGGTCCCTCCCCCGATCCAGTGTCTACCGGTGTTTCAGACCCCTCCTACTCCTCCTGTACCACCAATTCCTCACCCTAAACAGCCGTTGGACGTGTCTTTGGCACCGGACTTAGGGGGGACCCTGTTGGCACCTGTGTCCCAGGGACTGGATTCCCCTTGGTCTGTGTAAAGGGAGGGGGGGCTATGATGACGTTGACGCCCAGGACGATGAACCCTCGGCAACCATTAAGGCCTTCCATGACCTCCTTAAGTGCCTATCAGCGTTCTTGGCGGGTCCCTCTGACCAAGGAAGCCCCCCAGGTTCAGGAGTCAGGGGTGCTAGCAGAGGTCTTGGGTAAGCGCACCACAATACGGTCTGGCATTCCTCTCCGGAAGGATGTCCTGCAGGTGGCGCGAAAGGTCTGGGAGAAGGCAAGGGCCAACGCCCAGATTAACAAGAAGTTGGACAGCAGGTTCAGGCTGACGGACAGGGAGCCAATCCTCCTGCCCTCCCACCCACAGCCTCGTTCTTCAGTGGTGGATGTGGCCTCCTTGTATTCTAAACCATATTTTTCATCGTCTTCCTCCTCCTGAGCCACCTCCATTTGTCTTTCCAAGGACGACAAAGCTAACCAGAAGCTGTGGTGGGAGCTCAGGAAATTTCTGCCCGACCTCTCTTCGGACAGGCAAGCCTCCTTCAAGGGCTGTCTGGCAGATGTCCGGCCCATCGCGCGGGACCTTATGGAGTCTTCGGTCTCCCACATCGACATAGCCAGTAGAGGGCTGTGCTTTGTTGTCGAGATGAGAAGGACGACATGGATGCACACCGCTAAGTTTTCATCTGATGTGCAGAAGCGTATCCTGGATCTGCCCTTCGAGGGTGTGGACCTTTTTCATTTGTCAACCAATGATGAGTTGACAAAGAAGAAAACCTCCACTCAAACTGCCAAGTCCTTGGCCATCCTGACAAACCTGGACAGAAATCCTTACCTCAGTCCCAGGGCAGGGCAGAGTTCAAGCCCACGCTTTCTCCTGCTTCAAGGGGTTCCGGGACCGCGGTGCACAGAAGCCTGACGTAGACCAGCGTCAACAGAAAGAAGCAGCAGAGGACGCTGCGTGGGTTTTTCAGCTCCCCATCCTCTGCCCTGCCTTTGACGCCAAGAAGCAGTGATGTCTAGATCGAGGAACACAGCTCACCTGTGGGGGGGCATTTGGCTCTTTCCCAGGACACCTGGAAGCGTCTTTTCAGCAACCCGTGGATCCTACCGTAGTCTCCAAGGGCTTCAGTGTTCCTCTTCCTTTGCCTCTACCATCCTCTACTCCTCTTCATCAGATCAGGCCCCCAGCTTTTTTACAGGAGGTTCTTTCACTCTTGGAGATGCAGGCGATAGATCCGGTTCCTCTTTTAGACAGGCGCATCCCCTCTGAATTCCAAGTGCCCCCAGTTTGCATCATGGGCAGGACGGGATCAGGGGTCGTTGGGAGATGCCTTCCAGATCTGTTGGCATGGCTGCAGGTGTTATGTGTTCCCACCCACCACACTGCTCCAACTGACCATCTGCAAGTTTTGGGCTTTGGTGGGTTGCAGCCTCATCCTGATCGCTACCCACTGGCCTTCAAGACCCTGGTTTTCAAATCGGTTGCAGTTGTGCTCCCAGGGTCCCATCCACCTTCCGATCTCCTGCAGGCGCTTCCTGACGCAGCAGGCCGGGGCGGTGGAGCATCCAGACCCGGTCAAGCTGATGCTGGCGCCATGGTTCCTGACCAGATGAATCTACAACATGCTACATTTTTGGATGATGACTGGGACATCATTCAGCAGACCAGGAGGTCCTCGACTCGGTCCCAGTATAAGAGTAAGTGGACTAGGTTCTGCCATTGGGCTGGACCCTGTCTCCTCTCCTCTGGATAACGTACTAGCTTTTTCAGCACACCTGCCTCGTTCTGCTGTTCAGGTAGATACTTGTCACACTTATTTAACGGCCATTTGGGCCTTTAAGAATTCCCCTGAGCATGTGTTTTCTGCAGCCAACCCTGTGATTAAGGCTCACGTTAAGGGGTTGTTGCATAGGCCGCAATGCGTTCTGGCATCTTTGCAGCGCAAGTCTTTCGAACCTATGGCCTCTGTGGACATCCGCTTCATGACACTAAAGACGGTTTTACTGGTGAATCTCACCTCTGCGCGCAGTGTTAGTGAGCTGCAGGCATTGTCCTCGTGCAAGCCCTTCATGACGTTTCACAGCGACAAGATCATCTTGCGCACTCACCCAAACGTCTTGCCCAAGGTGGTCTGTCCATTTCATCTGAATCAGGAGAACTGCCTGCTGGTGTTCTTCCCGAAACCGCCATGAGAGGCAGAGAGGGCTCTGCATTCCTTGGACCTCAAGAGGGTCCTAAAGTTTTATCATTCTTGGACGAAAGCCTTCAGGAAGTCTGAGGCATTGTTTGTGACTCGGGGGCTCCTCCCCCGGTTGTCAGGCTTCCAAGGCTTCCATCGCCGTTGGATGGTTCTGGCCATTTCAGAGGTGTACATGGCCATGGGCAGACCTGTTCCTGAGGGGATTCAAGCCCATGCGGTCAGAGCCAAGGCCACGGCCATCGTGTTTCAGAGTCATGGTTCTTGGGATGTCATCTGCAAGGCGGCTACTTGGGTCATTCCATCGGCCTTCTGTAAGCACTACTCACTGGGCACCAGCTCTAGGAATTATGCAGACTTTGGTCAGGCGATTCTGAAGAACCTTTTTGCTTCGTCCTAGATATGAGGCAGGTTCTCCTAGCTCCACCCTGTGTTCTTGTTCAGTGGAATCACCCACAAGGATGGAGGAAAGGGGACATATGAGTAATTAAAGTTACTCACCGTAGTGACTAGGGTACACATAGTCCATAGACCCATTTCCTCCATACATCCCACCCACCTTCCCCCCCTAGTATGCCAATGGCTAATAAGTTATAAGCATAGCCAGGTATCTAGGCGTCAGATGTGTTCAAAGGGGACTGAGGTGAGGCGCCAGAGGGCAGGCCTCTGCGGGGCATTCCTACGCCTAAGGGTGTGCCCCTGCACGCTAAACTAAATCTTAAGGGAAAGCTCACTTATTTGCTGTCAAAGGTTCTGGTAGCGTCCCCATGTTGGGGGACACCCACAAGGATGGATGAAAGGGGACTATGGACTATGAGTACTCTAGTCACTACGGCGAGTAACTTTTATTTTTACACCATCTAGAGAGCAGAGAATTCTGCATAACCTGTTCTCTTACACCATTTGGAGAGCAGGAAGGTCATCCCTAAAACAGCACTCATGCACAATTTAGAGTGTAAAGAGTTCTCCACAACTTGTGCTTCTACATCACCTGAAGACCAAAGAGTTCCCAATGACTCACTCTCTTGAAGCACCTCAAGTCCTTCCTCTTTGCATCTGCCTTTGCCCCCCTCTGCCCTGCTGATCTGCTCTCTCTTGGCACTGTGCACCTGGCCACCACCTGTCCCCCTTTGCCCAGGTACCTGCTCACCCTGCCACCCTTCTGCACTGCCTCCCGGCCACCCCTCGCACTGGGGACCATATCTGTGCCCATACAGTCCTCAACCCCTCCCATTTTCTTCTTTTATGCACTTACAGACTTACCCAGCTCTGCTGCCGTAAACACAGCAATTGCCACTTGCTGAATGCACTACCCCTATTTATTGTTCCATTATCAATCTATTTGTATTTATGACTATTTATCTGTTCTCCGCTGCTCTGCACTTTCCAGTCTCCCCCTTCCATGCACTTCCCCCTTTCCCTTTCCCATGCACTTGCACGTTCTCAATGTCACTGGGCCTAGTAAGATAGTTGTTTTGTTCTCCCCTGTTCCCCCTCCCTTGCCTTGTCGCGCTCTGAAACACTTGTGTACGAGCATGATATAAATAAAATATCATATCATATCATATCATACAGAGAGTAGTAAATTCACCATAAACAACGCCCTTAAACAAGCTAAAGAGCAAACTGCACCCCACAACCACCACTCTTGCACCGTCAAGAGAGCAGAATGTTCTGCACAGTTAACACTCTTCCACCTTCTGGAGAGCATAGTTCCACACAACCAGTGCTCTTACACCATCTACAGAGCAACACGTTCCTCACAACAAGCTCTTTTACAACATCTGAAGAACAGAGAGTTCCCCACAACTTGAACTTTTGCACCATATAGGGAAAAAAAAGTGCCCCACAACCTGCTGTTTTACACAAAATAGAGAACAAAGAGTACATCACTACCCGCTTTCCTACTCCTGTTAGAGAACTGAATTTCCCACACGCAGTGC
The DNA here is from genome assembly GCF_040938575.1 of Ambystoma mexicanum. NCBI lineage: Eukaryota > Metazoa > Chordata > Amphibia > Caudata > Ambystomatidae > Ambystoma > Ambystoma mexicanum. The sequence continues at coordinate 701,317,260 of NC_090938.1, read as the reverse complement.
CCCTGAACCATCAAAAGAGCAGAGAGAGCCCAACAACCAGCACTCTTGCACTGTTTTATGAGCAGAGTTTACAACAACCGTTACTCTTCCACCACCCAGAGAACAAGGAGTCCCCCACAACCCACTCTCCTGCCCCACTTACCAATTTAGAGAATTCCCTGCAGAATCTTTCTTAAAACATCTAGAGAAGAACGTGTTACACAACTGGCACTCATGCGCCATCTGTAGAGCAGAGATTTCTTCCCAACCTGCTCTCTCACATCATCAAGAGAGCAGAGCGTACTTGATATGACAGGATAGTTTATTTATATAGCGCCTATACACAATGGGCCTCATTACGAGCATGGCGGTAGCTGTGCCTGTATGGCAGGCACCGCTACCGCCATGCTCGCTACCAGCATCGCCTCCCACGATTGGAGCTGGTAATTGCCCATTCGCGGGAGGTGGTAATGCCGGGCTCCCGATCCCCATTCTGCCCCATAGGGCAGAATGGGGGTTGGGAACATGGTTGCACCGGCACCGTTGATAATGGTGCCGGTGCAATCACGGGTTCTACTCGCGGGTGCCGCACAGCCCGCCAGGTCAGACCTGGCGGGCTGTCAGGGATCCGCGAGGGAAACTCGGAATAAGGCGGTACAGTATGGACGGTGCTGGTGCCATACCGGCACCGTCCATACCGTATCACCAGGGTCGTAATGAGGCCCAATGTGTTTCAAAGCACTTCAAGGCAAGGGAGGGAACAGAGGAAAATACAATGACATTCTTACAAGGCCATGAACAGTAAGGATGTGAAATTAACTAACGTCCTCGGCCTGGGGACATTTCAGATAGTGCAAGAGCTAAGACACAGATAAGGAAGGGAGGGGGTGAGTGGGAAGGAAATGGGAAACAGACAAGCGACTACTGCACTATGCCTGACGACATTTCTGGTAGAGCTGGAGATGTACAAGAGGTGAGGGAGGGGGGAGCAGAAAGGAAGGAGAGGAACAAAACAAGTGACTATCGTATTAGGCCTGATGTCATTTCAGATAGTGCTGGAGGGTGTGGGGGGGTGGGAAGGAAAAAAACAAATAAGGGAAGGGGGAGGAGACAAACATGGCTGTTATCATACTAGGTCCAAGGACAATTCTGCTAGAGTAAGTGCATAGGAAAAAAGTAAGGGGAGGAGAGAGGGAGAAGGGAGAAAGAGGGAGGAGGAGAGAACGGAGAGTAAGAGCAGTGTAAATCCGTGAAGAAGCAAGAGGGGAGAGCGAATAAAGTTGCAGAAGTCAAAAATAACACATAATTTAGCAAGAGAACAGTAAATGCAAGCCAGGATTCAAGATGAAGATGGGCACCGCATGGGTCAGGGCCACCATGAGTACGAGATGCAGGGGAAGTCCAGCATGAGTTTTGAGAAAGGGTATGTGAGTCAATGAGTCCATAAAAGTCAAATCCAAGCATTGGCCACAAAACGGTGATGGTACACCATAATGTATCAAGACAAACTCCTTCAGTGGTTAGATGTAGGGGGGTTGGGTGTAGAAGGAGAAGACTGAAGGGGGAAGGGGAAGCAGGGTAGAAGAAATCAAGAAAAAACAGGCAACACGACCCACCCCATTCACCATCTGGAGAACAGAGTCTTCTGCACAACCATCTACATGGCAGAGAGTTCCTCACAACCAATGCACTTACACCATTTAAAAAGTAGACAATTCCCCCAACCAGTGATCTTACACCATCTAGAGAGCACAGTGTTGCTCACATCCTGCACGCTTACGTCATCTAGTGAGAAGAGCCCTCTTACAACTAGTGCTCTTACACCACCTAGAGAGCTGACAGTTCCCCACATTCTGCGCTCTTACAACTGGGGAGCAGATAGTGCCCCCCCAATATGTGCTCTTACACCTTATGTAAAGCAGAGAGTTCCTCATGACCTGCCCTCTTAATATTTGCATTGCCAGCTCTTGCTGTTCATGCATCTCAGTGTATCGTACTCTCCAGGCATCTCACGCTGCCCCTTCTTTTCACTGCCACCCCCTGATTTCTCTTCCATATTCAGCACCTACTCTTCCTCATATTGCTCTCTGCCATATTCCAACCCCCGTCCATTCTTCTTTCCTTCATCCTGCTTTGAAAGCAGCCTTAAGGCAGTATTAATTTCTAGGCAGAGGCCTGCGTGCATACATCCAGGCACACTGAATGCAAAGAGAAATTGAGCACTGATGAGATCACATTCCCATCTCAAAACTCCTTGTGCAGTTTACTCTCTTGACACAAGTAATCCTAGTGATGACTTCAGCTGTGGCTTTTGTGATTCTCAAAGCTCCTTTTTCTGAATGTTGGCTTCATCCCCCAACCACTGGCTTCCCCAGAGTTGGTCCCTCTGCACTCTTCTGCACTCTACAATGCATTAATTCTGTGTTTCCCTCCCTACAGTACGCACCTGCCCCAAGATGCACCTGAAATTGGAGAACGGCCATGCCGATGCCCGGGATATGGTCCGAGTTCCTGTGGAGGGTACCTGGATAGATTTCCGATGTGATGCCGGCTTTCGATTGGTTGGGAACAGCCGCAGTTTCTGCACCAAAGTCGGGAAATGGGATTTCCCCAAGCCAACGTGTGAAGGTGAGATTGTTCTCCTACCCGCCACTTCTCAATCACTTCTGCACATGGTAACACCTAGATGAAAGAAAGGTTGGCGTAGAGCATGATATATAGTTCCACTCCTGGATCAGGGTGCATTGGTCAGAAGCTGGAAGTTAGTTGGTAGATCTGTTCAGGTTATTCCTGACTAAATTGTGGGAAGTTGTCAGGAGCTAATGTAACTCAAACTCCGACCCACATATTGTTCTTGGGGTTAAGTATGCCCTACATTAGTCTCAGCCACAGAATCGTACTCTGTAATCTTCCCTCTCTGTAGGTGATGGTCACAGCCAAGAGTACCTTTTTGCCTCAAGGGATTGAAAGAACTAGGAGATATTTGGCACCCGCTTGCAGCTTAGAAGGGTCGAACATCAACTGCTACCTACAGCCTAATGCAGAGGTGATGCACACACAGTAGGATGTTCTTCCCTTATGTTTACATAACTATGTTTGGAGTTCTCTAGAATGTAATAAAAACACATAAGGGGTGGGATAAATCTCAGGGTATTGTCACTGCTCCCAAAGCCAGAGAACGGAGGCTGCTACCCGATAGTCCCCCTGGGGGTGGTACTCAGCAGCTGGATCTCATGGGGAGGGAAACACTCCATGGGACCTGTGACAACTATCCTGGGAGAACATGGTATGCAACCCCTCCACCTCTGTCCCCTCACTCCTCTCACCCTACACCATCCTCTATAGTTTCTCACAAGTCTATATATTTCTGTAGGGCGGGAAACCCTGTCCACATAAAACATACTAGGACGAGGAAGAGTGAAAACTACCCAAAGGGAGTACCTTTACATAATGACATGAAGAAGATTGGGCAAGGAGGAAATAGCCCACAGCAGAACCAACATATGCAGTACAGTCAATCAGAATCAAAGTTGAAGATAAAAAGGGAAGAAGGACTATGTGCAGAGGCAGAACCTCCCTGGAGGAACTGAGAGCTGGCTGGATGTTTGTTCCCAAGGACAGGGGATACTGGCAAAGCCTTGCTGAACACACACAATGTTCAAAGTAGTGCTGGCTGCAGAATCAGAGGTCTGGGAACTACCAGGAGCCGGACCACACGGTCACAGCAAGAGACGCGAGTCGAGAGGGACCAGACCTAGAAACACGGCGAGGAGACGCGGAGAGTGCAGGAAGCTATGCGGAAGCCCACAGTAAGCACAGGCAGTTCCGTGAAGGCAACCGAGCAAGCCTGTAACCACTAAAGGTACCTGGGTTACCTTAGCGGGTGGGAGTGATTACAGAGAATGAAGGTGGCAGTTGAGGGTAGTCAAGGAATCTCCTATCCCTCGTACCAGTACTTGGGGAAATATATAAAGAGGACATATGAGAAACAGTGCCTGGCAGGCTAGTGAACCAACCTGGCTCCGAGGTACGGTAAACCCGAGAGAGGGCTCTGGGACCCATTTGCGACTGGGGAAGCCCCAGAAATACAGCACATCAGGGTCTGGGACCCAAAGGAAGTTGGGGAAGCCCCGCAAAAGGATACAGGATGTTCAAGTACCCAGTACCATTTAAGGAAGCACGCAAACAAGGGGCTGAGTCCCACAACACATCAGGGAAGCCCCGAGACAGCAAAAAGGGGTCAGGACCCACGTAAAAGAGCGGCAAGATATGGAGCAAGTCTGGGAGACCCTGAGATATGCCAGAGGGGCCTGGGGCCCACACAAAAGAGAGAGAAAAGAACAAGAAGTAGAGACAAGGGGTTGATGACCCATGGTTAAGGGACAATGGGCCTCATTACGAGGCTGGCAGTAGCCGTGCCTGTAGTACTGCTGCTGCAGGTATTCATTTTTTTCCGGCGCCCAGAAAAGGGAAATTACCTGGGTCATTACGACCTTGCCAGACCCGGTAATTGCCCTTTTCTGTGCGCTGGAAAAAAATTATTCCCCATTCCCATTTGAGCCCCATAGGGCTCAATGGGAATGGGGAGGGTGGTAGCACCAGTACCGTTAATAATGGTACCAGTGCTACTGTTATGTTCTGCTAGCGGGTACCAGTACGGCCACCAGGTCAGACCTGGTGGCTGCAAGGGCACCCGCAAGCAGAACTCGTAGTATGGCGGTATGGTAGCAAGGGTGTCGTTAGCGCTACCGTCACCGTTGTTGGCTTACCGCCATATTTACAATGAGGCCCAATATAGTTTTTGGATCGATAAGAGCTACCATCAAGTCTGGCAGGTTAGTGAACCAGACTTGATGCAACACTGGTGAACTTTGCTTTTTGGTGTTTTGTTTTGTGGAATGCAACTTCTGGTTAGAGGAAGAAGAACCACAATCAAGTCCGGCAGGATAGTGAACCAGACTTGGTAGGACAGTTGCAAGTGGAGAAAGAACAGGGGATGGGACTCCCAGCGTCCCCTTGATACTTGAGAACTGTATTTTTCATTTTCCTAAGAATTGAACATTTTGAATTGAACATTAAGTTGGAGACCAGAACGAGAGAAGCCTCCTTCTGGACCAAGAAGACCCTAGTTTTTCTTAATTGATATAGGGCCTCATTACGACCCTGGCGGAGTGGGTTTACGCCAGCGGTATTCGCGGCGGACCCGTCCGCCCCACTACGAGTTCCCGTAGCGCCATGGAGCGTTTTCCGCCTGGTTTTTCCGGGCGGAGAAATCCATGGCGCTACGGGACCTTGTTGTTAATTACGCCACCGTATTTTACGGTGGCGTAATTAACGCCTTCCCCACTCCCATTATACCCTATGGGGCAAAAATGGGAATGGGGAAGGGTAAAATGGGGAATGGGGATTTACCGCCCCGCCAAGGTCGGAATGGGGCGGTAAATCCGCCAACCCCCATGGCGCTATCGGCAGCTTTCCGCCGTGCTCCATGGTGCATTTGGCGCCACGATTTCCGCCAGGGTCGTAATGAGGCCCATAGAGTGTAAGGGACTGAAATAGGTTTGGACACAAGACGCTGGACACTTTGTGTTACCAGAATCCTGACAAGAGTCCTTAGTCTTTTTGTTGAGGGACGGAAACCCTTCTTAGAAACAGGGCCGGGTAGGGTTTCGTGTTCTTTTCCTTTTAATAAAAGTCTTTGCCAACGAATATGCCACCTCTGTGTCAGACTCGTACTTCTGCACCCTTACAGGGGCCATTTTATAGCACATGCTAATTGCATGTAGGAGATAGTCCAACACTTGCACTTAAGTGGTGCGGCTTCCATACATGCAATTTTAACCATTTACAAAGCAGGCTGCAAGAGTGCGAGATTGCATGAGTGCGGCTTGACACAACACGTTCCTTGTGCCTTTGCTCTAACAGTTTATTACGGTGAGCCTACGAGCTGGGAGCATGAGACTTGCTGTGTGCCGGGGTCCGAATCCATTGCTGTGGTGATAGTGGTGGTTGGTGTCAGTGGCAATCTGGCAGCCCGAACAGACAAAAATTAGGCAAAACCAGAACGCACAAGGAGAGCCGCAGATAACATAAGGTGAGCTCCTTCATTGTAAAAACCCCACACTCGGCCGGGCCGCGGCAGTGAGTGCAATTGGCACACTGTTGTGGTGCCTGGAATTACACCAGCTCCTTTTCAAGTCACGGGAGTCAGCTGGCAGCTGGCAGCTGGCAGTCTAGCAGTCTAAAAGTACCCTTTATTGGTTTTGCTCGCTCTGCACGTTCTGCTCATTTAGCGCGTGGAAACTTGAAATTTGACACCCAACAGCATAGACGCAGCTGGTTACGTCAAAAGGAGTGGACTGCACCAACATGAATTTTATATTCACTGACCAATCTCTACTGTGAGAACAGTAGATGCATGCAGTGACTGTTTGGGTGTCACCCTTTTGAGCTGGGTGTATTTTAAACCAATTTAAAGTAGAAGTGGTATGTGGTCCGTGGTGCTGAGGGAGAGGGACCCAGCCCCCTGGTGGAAGGAACACATTGGATCCACATCCACGTGTGAGGTGTTCAGACTGACTTTGCCCTTGTCTCCCTTCCCTCCAAGGCTATTTAAGGGCGTGTGACTAACTGATTGGAAGAACTGCCTCCCTACGGGGCAGGAGAGAAATTAAGGTTGACCTAAAAATTCTGTTTAGTCTAACCACCTAGAACATTTCCTCCTGAACTGTGCCACCCTAGGGGGGGAGTAGCTTCTTCAATCCTCCAAAGAGACATACTTAAACCTTTCCTTTGGAAGCTTGGTGATCCCCCACTCATTGAGTAACTAGAGCAGCGGTCTTCAAACTTTTTTGGCCTGGGCCCCCCCTGAGCAAAGTTTGGGCAGGCCGGGCCCCTCCAAAAGTGCCAGATTGACAGTATGTAGAAATTGCTATGAACTTTTGTGTGCTGTTACAGCACCCTACTCCCAGTACAGACCCTGGGTTCTCCCCCACCCTACTCCCACCACTATCCCAGTGCTGCCGCCCATCCTGCTCCCACCACAGTCCCATAACACAAGCATACACACATCCATACACATTTAAATAAAAAATAAATCGCCATAAACGTACCTCGCGTGGTTGCTAAAATGCCCCGCTCCAGGTTGCTCTGCCCGTATGTGCGAGGAGGCGCAGGAGCACCCCATCGCACATGCATACATGCAGTGCCCCAGCCAGCATTTCCAATGAGCTATGCAAGGCTGGCGAAGCAAAACATCCCCAGCGTTGCATGGCTCCGTGATCACGTGCGGCTGGGGAAATGAACTGTCAAAGGCAAACAGTGTTTCCCTTTGACAGTTCAGCCTGCCCAGGAGCACTCCCTCAGCTGAAAAAAGCAGCTGAGGGAGTGCTCAGTGTTTCACTGGGATGACTCCTTGGCTCCTCCATAATGGGTGAGGTGACGCCCCCTCACCCATTATGGATGAGCAGGCAGGCTTGGACTGGCCTATAGGGCAATAGAGCGATGACTGTACCAAAAATGCAAAATGCTAGTGTAGGCCAGTCAAAATGGGCCACTTTTTTGGCCAATGTGGGCCAGTTTGAGGAGTTACTTCACTATGCAGCTAGTAATTTTGACCATTGTTGCTGAATAAATATTCTTTAAATATTGCCATTTATTTAAATTTGAACAAAAAACAACCCCTTGGATACTATTCAAACAGTCTGTGACTAAAGGACTGACTATCCATTTGCAACTTCTGGCCATTTTTTCATTGGTGCCTAAGACCGTTTTATGGTCCAGTCTGACCATGTGAGCTGTCCCTTCCCATTTCCTCCAATCTAAAAGAAATGTTTTAAAAAAGAATATATATTTCTGAGGCTTGTGGAATCTGCTTAGATCACATGCTGTGCATAGGCCGACATCTAGTGGAAGCTGCGGAGTATTACAGTTTGTTTTTCGAAAATCGAAAAAGGGCGTCGACACAGGGCGTGCCAGTAATACTATCCCTAGTGTGACGTCCACTGTACCCATGATCCCTCACGCGTCTAGGATCCTCAGATTGTTTTTTTCCGCCATTCTGGTCGGAAGCACTTCATCGGAGTTCCCTGGCTTTGCCATATTTACACTTAAAAATAATTCTAATTTGCCCCATTTTCTCACCCCTACGTCGACCAGCATCTCGACGCCGAACCGGGGAGGAGATCAACGTCGAAACCCGACGGATTGGGCCTTGAGGCTTCCGCCTCGGCTCGGGCCTGGGCCGCTGGCCTCGGCCCTACAGTAGGGAGAGTGGGGGGTGGTACACTTCCACACTCGGTTAGAAACACCTTCTTACCTACACACACTTGCCCGCTGCCCACAGGCGCGTATGGAGGGTACGCCCTTTCAGTTTTGCCCCAAGTGTAATAAAAAATACCCTTGGGTAGATAAGCACGCTACGTGCAACCTTTGCCTGCCCAGAGACCACCCCGAGGCGGGTTGCAGGGCCTGTAGCAGGTTTAAGACAAAAACTCTTAAGGACCGCTCCACCAAGCGTTGGGCCCACCACGCCAAGCTAGCAGCTATGGAGGCGGAGGGTACCTTCAGCGACGGCAGCGACGCCGGACTTTCGGACGGCGAGGGCCCCAAGGCGTCGAAAGACAGCCTAACGCACGTCCCCGGCCTCGGAAGGTCGTCCGTCCCGGCGACTATGGGGAAGTCCCCCGGCGACAAGAGCGTTACACATACACACGCTAAACACAAAAAACCCACCCGAGATTCGACGTCGTCGAAACCTCGGAAAGAGGCACAAAAGGAGCGGTCCGTAAGGACGTCCTCTGGGCGGTCCCGGTCGAGGTCGCCGCACGACGTCAGGCAAGCCTCCACACTTGCACATAGTGCCTCGCCCATTAACATCACGGAAGATCACTCGTCCGGAGACGAACACGGCTTCCATCCCCAGCCTGCACCCCAGGGAAAGGGTACATCACTTGGGAGTGAGGAGGGCCCAGTTTCGAAGCCTAGTTCGAAACACAGGGATTCCACCTCCGATCCTCGACGCCAGGCGTCGAAAGATAAGGGAAAGGGTAAACACACTTCCACCCACGGGGAAGGGGGTAAGCAACAAAAGAAACAACCCTTGCAATCCCCCACAACAATAGAACTGACTTCCCCGTCCAAGTCTTCTCAGGGACAGTCCATAGAGAGTTCCAGCAGGGTCACCCCAAGCTCAAAGCTCTGGTCATGCGAGGACATTGACAGAGTAATGTCAAGGATGTCCTCCTTAGCAAATTTCTTCGAAAGACACCCTGACCAACTACTAGCTTTAAACCCTCAGGAATCTTCTCCCTCAGGTTCAAGGGACCCTATCCCTTCAAATAAAAGGCCCCGGGTCGAGACACCAGTAAAGGCTTCAGAACCCTTCGAGGTCCAACCCTATTCTTGCCTTTTCCCTACAGGCCAAGGAGACTCTTCCCTTATAGAGGGCCAGGATTTTGAAACACCAGAAGATCTCGCAGTGTCAGGATAACATCCGACAGATGGGTGCTGTCGACAGTATCCAAGGGGTACTGTATAGAACTACTGCAACGTCCCCGAAACCACCCTCCAAGACAAAAAGTCCACTCTTTAGAACATCAAAAAATCCTCCTCGAGGAAATCTACAATCTGCTCCTAAAGGACGCGATAGAACTCGTCCCAGGACACCAGGTAAACAAGGGTATCTATTCAACTTACTTCCTTGTGCCAAAGAAAGATTTAACAATGCGCCCAGTATTGGACTTACGGCCTGCCAACAAGTATGTCAAGCCCCAAAAATTCCGTATGACCACGCTACAAGAGGTAATCCCACTCCTAAAAAAGGGGGATTACATGGCATCCTTGGATATGAAAGATGCCTATTTTCATATTTCTATGCTCCCGGTGCACAGAAAATACTTGCGCTTCAAGGTGGACAGTCGCCACTACCAATTCAAGGTACTGCCCTTCGGGATAGCTTCAGCACCAAGGGTATTCACCAAGGTACTGGCGGTGGCAGCTGCACACCTACGCAGGGAGGCAATCCCAGTGTACCCTTATCTAGACGACTGGCTCATAACGGGGGAAACCCCAGGAATCTGCAGATCAAACATTCAGAGGACTATCGACCTCCTCCACGAATTAGGCTTCTCTATCAACGAGAAGAAGTCAAGTCTGGTGCCAAGCACCTCAAAACAGTTTCTAGGAGCTATCCTAGATACTCAGAGAGAATTGACCTTCCCTTCGGAAGAAAGAATTCGGAATATACTTCTGCAAATTCCGCATTATCAGTCAGGTCAACAGATAACAGTACGCAAAGCTATGCGGTTACTGGGCATGATGGCGTCATGCATTTACCTGGGCCCCCACGCGCGTCTGCGCATGCGTCCCATGCAGGAATGGTTGGCGAAACAGTGGTCTCAGGCAAGTGGTCAGTGGGACGATCTAGTGGTCGTTTCGCCAACACTCGTACAGAGCCTACACTGGTGGACAAGAGAGAATATCGCAAAGGGGAAACCCTTTTACGATCCCGAAGTACAGGCAGTGGTTACTACAGATGCATGCCTGACTGGGTGGGGAGCTCACCATCTCCACCACACAGCTCAGGGTCTCTGGTCTCACTCAGTAGCCAAGAACCACATCAATCTGCTAGAGCTTCTGGCAGTATTCCGTGCGCTGCAGGCGTTCGAGCCCCATCTACTGAACTTGTCGGTGCAGATCAGGACGGACAGCACGACAGCCATGTTCTATCTGAACAAGCAAGGAGGGACTCGTTCGCCAAATCTGTCCAAGCTTGCCCAGAAAATATGGATATGGGCACTCAGACGGAACATCTTCCTGTCATCGCAACATGTTCCAGGGGAGCTCAATTCCCTAGCGGATGCTCTAAGCAGAGACCCCCTCCCAGAAGAACACGAATGGGTCCTTCACAGAGACGTAGTAGAAGATCTCTTCTCTCAGTGGGGTTTCCCCACTATAGACCTATTCGCCACAAGCGAAAACAAACAATGCCCAGGATTTGCATCCAGGTTCCCCCAAACGGACTCCCAGGGGAATGCCCTGTGGATGAACTGGTCAGGGATGTTTGCGTACGCTTTTCCACCAACTCCTCTCTTCAGGAAGGTGGTGTACAAGATGAACAAGGAATCAATGACGCTCATCCTAGTTGCTCCCATGTGGGCGAGACAACCATGGTTTCCACACCTACGCAGGATGGCGGTGTGCGAGCCCATCAGACTCCCAGCCTGGTGCAACAAGGTCAAACACTGCATCAGGAACCCAACTCTATGAACCTAGCAGCATGGCTCCTGAAGTCATAGAGTTTGGACATCTCAAATTACCACAGAGGTGTATGGACATTCTAAAAGAGTCCAGTAAACCAAATACAAGACACTGTTACTTTGACAAGTGGAAAAGATTCGTTATCTGGTGCCAGAATAAACAAATCAACCCGGTTGATTGCACTCCTTCCAACGTTGTAACATACATGCTCCACCTGCTGGATGCAGGGTTGGTTTTTAACTCTCTCAAAGTACACCTGGCAGCCCTCTCGGCTTACACCACATCCCATAACAGGGTCTCGTGGTGGAAAGTACCAGTGGTTAAAGCCTTCATGGAAGGAGTAAAGAGACTTCACCCTCCTATTTCGAACCCACCGCCAGGATGGGACCTCAACGTGGTGCTAGCTAAGCTCATGGGGCCCCCCTTCGAACCCATGCATAAAAGTAGTCTCAAACACCTGACTTATAAAACGGCCTTCTTAGTAGCCATTACCTCCATAAGAAGGGTCAGTGAAATTCAGGCTCTGTCAGTGCAAGATCCTTTCTTTACTATCCACAAGGACAAACTGGTTTTACGCACACACCCTAGGTTCTCACCAAAATTCATATCCAAGTTCCATGTAAACCAGTCCATCGAGCTTCCGGCTTTCTTCCAAAACCCACAAAGCTCGGCTGAGGTGAAACTACACACCCTAGATGTGCGTAGGGCGGTCTTATACTATGTAAATAAAACCAGACCGCTAAGGAAAACAGATCAACTGTTTGTCTCCGTAGCTACAGGCAGAGAGGGGGATCGCGTCTCTAAGGGCGCTATCTCTAAGTGGATTATCAACTGTATACAGCTGTGTTACTCTCTTTCTAAAAAGACTCTGCCGTTTACACCAAGGGCCCACTCTACTAGAGGCATTGGGGCCACTCTGGCTTTCATTGCAAATGTTCCCCTCGACACCATTTGCAAAGCAGCTACTTGGAGCTCTATTCACACTTTTACTCAGCATTACTGCATTGACACTCATTCCAAGACAGATACACAAGTGGGACAAGCGGTTCTAAGACACCTGTTTGCTCATGACCCTTCTCACATCCCACCTCCTGCTTCTGGTACTGCTCGCTAATCTATGCACAGCATGTGATCTAAGCAGATTCCACAAGCCTCAGAAGGGATACATTACTCACCGTAATCGTATTTCTGATGCTTGTATCTGCTTAGATTCACATGCGACCCACCCTTCCTCCCCTCCGAGAGAAGGCGCATGGTTGCTTGTAGTCTTACCTTTCTGTCTATCTGCTTGGACTATCTGTACTCACGCTACTCCTCATGCTACCTCATGTCAGGAAAAACACAATCTGGGGATCCTAGACGCGTGAGGGATCATGGGTACAGTGGACGTCACACTAGGGATAGTATTACTGGCACGCCCTGTGTCGACGCCCTTTTTCGATTTTCGAAAAACAAACTGTAATACTCCGCAGCTTCCACTAGATGTCGGCCTATGCACAGCATGTGAATCTAAGCAGATACAAGCATCAGAAATACGATTACGGTGAGTAATGTATCCCATATATATATATATATATATATATATATATATATATATATATATATATATATATATATATATTTTTTTTTTTTACATTTCATGCTGGGCTCTGGCGCCCCCCCTGGGATGCGGCCATGCCCCCCCTCGGGGGGCGCTCCCCACAGTTTGAAGACCTCTGAACTAGAGGGAAGTGAAGACGCAGGGAAAACGGGCAAGAAGCCTACTATGAACAAATCAGCTTTAAGAACAGTCCCGTGCAGGAAAAAGATTTCTGCGCTGCCAGTGCCCGCAAATATCCCCACACAGTCGAAGATAAAAACATTTTTCGCACCTACAAAGTTTTTCCGGTGTAGCCCTCACGACTGCAGCAAATATCCAGATGCTTTAAGACTCGGGCCCTCATTAGGACTCCGCCGCTAAACCATGGTGCTAATAGCCATGGAGAAAGGGGGAATTACCACCCCATTCCAAGGTTGGCGGGGCGGTAATTCCCCCTTTCTCCATGGCCCTTCCCCATTCCCATTTTTGCCCCATAGGGCTCAATGGGAATGGGGAAGGCGGCAATTACGGTACCGCAAATTGCGGTACCGTAATTGCCATCAAGGTCCCTTTGCGGGTCCCTACTTTAACGGCTGGTCCAGACCAGCCGTTCAGGTCGGGTCCCGCAAAGGGACCTCCTAGTAAGGCGCTAAGGGGTTAATGTCGCCGCAGCCTTTTACTGCGCCGTTAACCCCTTAGCGCCAGGGTCGTAATGACCCCCTCAGAGTCAGATTTTGCAAAATCAATAGTTAGCAATGGTTTGTTGCTGAAACATTGCCATGTGGTAAAAAAGAACTCAATGGTGCCCCGGCAGGATTTGAGACAGACAATGCGGTGTCCTCAAATCTTTCCCGCACACCTAATTTGGGAAAACGTTATGACCTCCTCGGAATCTGCCCCCTGGGAGAGTGATAGGGAGGAGAGTTTGGAGCAAATCAGAGAGGAGGGTGAGGAAATTGACCAGCCCATCCACCCTGAAGAAAAAAACTTATTGGGGGCAGTGCAAGTAAAAATCGAGGCTCTATTCCTACTCTGTACTAGCATGGCGGAGGAACAGCGGACCCTAAAGGAGGACATGGCTGGAATACTATGCCTATTACAAAGTGTAAAAGGCATGTTCCATCAGGAAACTGATAAACAAACAGCCGCCCACACGATTAGTGCCACTTCCTCACCTAGGGAGGAGGAGACTCCTCAAGAAAGGCCTACGTAGTGGCTTAACCAGACAGTGGGGCGCTGAAAGCCATTTGTGCCAAACTTTCCATGCTAAATGCACCAAATTCACCGCCCCATAAAGTAGGCTGAAGAGGAGGCCAAGAAAGAACAAGGTACCATGTTTGGTGACACTGGAGAAAAAACAGTACGCAATGGGTCAGATGAAAAGCCAACAAACGAGCAAGGGGGATCCTGTCTTTCAAATATCGTAGCGATGGGCAGATCAGACAGGTGCGCCTTAAAGGTCCCATTGATGGCTGGGTCACCAGATCGCTGGTTAGGACATCCTTGCCTGGTATACCCACTACAGGGCCACCGGTACAGTTGGAAAGGACACAGAAGTCCAGTAAGCAGTTGTTGCTGGCCTAGGACTGACCAAGCTGGGTCCCGCAGGGCCTGCAGGTGGGGCGGTCCAGGCAGGGAGGACATCAACAAGGGGAACTCTTGCTGACTCCGGCTGTTGTTCCAAGAGCTAATACCAGAGGAAGTATTGTCCCACAACAAAATGCTCATTCATCGACTCCTGGCATGCAATTAACGTGGGCTGACCGGGTTGAACAATTAAGGCCCAAAGCCTGGGGTACAGGGCCTCTAAAGATTGACCCTGTATGGTGCGCTGATCTATTGCACTTTAAGTTCATGGAGATAAACACAACAGCACACAGCCCTTTCCTAAATAGATCTTGGTTGCTTGAGCTTCTGCACACGATTCCTGATCTGGGCCTGATTACAACGAAAGATCACTCCAAGCTGGAGATGCCTAAATATAACAGTGCTGACAATTGGGTGGTGGCAAGGTTTGTGTCCCCTCTGGTGATGGAACGCATATGTAAAAACATCGGAGCATAAACCAGCTGGGTTGTGAAATTTTAGTTCTTGTCCCTACTGCCTAAAGAAACTCAGGCAATGCTACCCAAGCAACCCCTGAGCAGATCCTGGATAAGGAACAGGGCCCTAGAACCATTGAGGCAGAGCGGAAGATGGGCGAGACACCCAAGGAATTACAGTGATAGGGGGCACTGGTAGCCCCAAAAGCTCTGCAAATTCATTCATGCAACTCTAGGTGCCACAGCTCTTTTTTACTGAATCCAAAAACCTTGAAAATACTGATGGGTGCCATGTATTTTTGTCTGCAGGAGACCTGGTCGTGTGACTCGTTTGACCTAGATGGCTACTCCCTAATCTTCCGGTTGGGGGGGTGGGTACCCTGGAAAGGCAGACCCAAGTGTGGCCTCTGTATTGGGGCCAGAGTAACCACTAACATCGTAGAGTTATGTCCAGGTCCGGCCCACCCCAATTCCCTAACAGCATCCATAAAGAATTTAGGATGCAGCATTGTGCCAACTGTGCTGGCAACCCTGTACGACCCCCCCCCCCCCCCGGGAGGTGCCATGACAGCAGAAATAAAAGATACCACCGTGGAGGCACTTAGAGATTGGGTGTCGCACTTCCCGGGAGGAACTATCATCGTAACTGGGGATTTCGATGTAGATTGTATGGCTGAACCTGAAGCGGGGGTGGGGCGGGCAGAAAAGGGGGACAGTCTGCAAATGCTAGGGAGTGGTTGGGAGCCCTGGCTGAGTTTGAACTTTCACCATTAAGTCAGGGAGAAGGGATAAGCATGACAACTTGGTCAAATGGTCACTCCAGCAGTCAAACTGATTTTATATTCATAAACGACTGCATGGCAGGGCTAAACCCTGTTCTGGCGATGAGAAACACCAAGACAATTGATCATGCGATACTGTCACTGCATTATGGCAGGAGCCAGGAGATTGGTAGAGAAAGACTGGGATGCAACCCATATGTCAATCCTGGGGGAAATAGACTCTGCTGGTCAGTGAGAAAGATTGAGACGCTGAATCTAGATTTGAGAAACAGTGATTTTGCTGAAAGTAAGTCGCTGTCACAGTATAATAAAGATTTAAGTAAGTCTTACTCCCTGCATGACCTGCTGGAGCATAGACAGGTTGCTAACAGAATGGCCGCTGTAGGGCGACTCGCCGCTTTCATAGTGCTATCGCCAAAAAGAAGCGTGAGTTAAAGGCTGCCATATGCAATATAACTCGAAACAGTTGGCTGATGAAAAAAAGAGAAAAGGACTAGCCAGACATTGGGCCAGTTATAAGAACTGGCTCAGAAATCACAGGTTCTCGCAAAATGACAGGGGCTGGAGATTCTTAAAGAGGCTAATTAGGATAAATGATTCCAGGAAATTCTGACTGTTTGAGGGGTTCGCAAACACATGCTGCAGACCCCAGAGAGCTGGTAGGGGTAACTGAGGATAATTAGGCCAGGTTTATCGAAAGGGCCTTTGATGGTGGGCAAAACTGGTGTTGGGAAGCCAAATCTATGGCAAATTCAATATTACGCTTCCTCTTATTTTGTCTGTTGCGTAGGCCACAGGACATGGCAAGCTGGCAAAGCCGAGCATGGAATGTCTCCAGCGATCCTGTAGGTCCTTGGCGAGCCTGTCGGTGGTAGAACCTCTCTTAGTCTGTGTTGACCAGCCGGTGAAAATAAGGTTGCCCTGTATAAGCCATTGACCCCGGCAGGGTTTAAATATCTCATGGACCTCCCCACCTGTGTAAAACAGCAGCATAAACCTTGTGGCGGAATCGTCATATTCACAATCCGCCCTGAAAAACATCCCCAGGTGCTCGACCCAGAGGTCGCACTGTGGTTCCAGCATGGGCAGAGCACCACTGACATCGAACTCTGGCACTGTATTGCCAGTTAATGTTCATGGTCCTTCCACACTGGAGACAGAGTGCACGCCCATAGATGATTGAGACCGTCTGCCCGGCGAGAGCATTGATGAAGAAGATGGTATGGTATGGTAATGTTTATTTGTAAAGCGCCTATACACAAGGCAAGTGTTTCAAAGTGCTCAAGGAGGGAGGGAACAAGGGGAAAAAACAACAGTCATTCAGAGCCCTTGAATTTCTGAACGATACAAGTCTGCACAGGCAGAGTAAGTGCATACAGTACAATTCACACGTGCCAGGGCATCCATGTAGACATTGAAGAACCATGGGGATAGGTTAGAACCCTGGGGAACGCCGCAGGTTGAAAGAGTGATAGTAGAGAGAAAGGACCCAAGTTCCGTGTCGGATGGGCGGTCGGAAAGGAAGAAGGTTAACCACACCAGAGCCTGACCAGTGATTCCCAGGGTGTCACGGAGACATGCGATCAGGATGTTGTGGTTTTCTGTGTCAAAGGCAGAGGAGATGTCAAGAAGAATAAGGACAGAGGGAGTGTTGGTGTCAAGATTTGAGAAGGTCTTCACGGGTGTTCAGAAGAGCAGTTTCCGTGCCTCTGGATGCTCTAAAGCCAGACTGATGATCATGGCGGCAACCAGCAGATTCAGTGTGGAGGGTGAGCTGAGAGCCAGTTTCTCCAGGAATTTGCGCAGGAAAGGGGTGATAGAGATGGGGCAGTAGTTTGCCGGAATGGAGGGCTCAGCAGAGGGTTTCTTAAGCAGAGGGTGCACAAGGGAGTGCTTGAGAGAAGTTGGGAAAACTCCAGTGGCAAAAGAGAGATTGCAGCTATCAGCCAAGGCGGGAGCGAGAGAGTCAATGTTGTCCTTAATGGTTTTGGAGGGGCAGGGGCCCACCTGTTTGGATGAGGCCTTCATAGACCGGAATTGTCTGGTGATCTCATCAGGTGTGATGGAAGTGAGAGAGGAGAAGTGGTGGAGGGGCCAAAGGAGGCTCCAGAGGTGTTGGTGAATGATGTTTTGTGAAAATGAGAGAGAAAAGAATGTCTTGGGCTTTTGCGGTGAAGTGTGCAGCCAGTGCCGAGCAAAGGTCCTGGGTGGGTGTGACAGAAGAGGAGGCTGCTGCAGGATTGGCCAGTTCCTTACAGACTTTGAAAAGTGTGGCTGTGTTGTTTGATTCCGCAGAGATGCAGGCTTGAATGAAGACTCTTTTCTTGGTGTGGATGCAGAGTCGATATTACCTTTGAAAGAGGCGGGAGGCCAGTTTGTCAGAGGGTCCGCCTGACACATTCTGTTTCCACTCGGCTGCTCTACACTTGCGTTTAAGGGCAGCCAGATCAGAGTTGTACTAAGAGTTGCACTTTTTAGAAGGCTTCAGTCGGACCCTCATGACAGGGGCTAGAGTGTCAAGAGTGTTAGAGATACAGAGATTGAAGTTAGCGAGGGCTGTGTCAGGATGGGAGTCAGCCGCAGGAGTAGGAGGCGGAGAGTAGGTGGAGGCAAAGGCAGCCGCTGTCACTCTTCTCATGGGTCTGGTGACTCTGAGTGGCTGCACCGGATGTACTGATATAAGTGTAGAGGAGAGCTTCAGGAGTGAAGAGAGAAGAGAGTGGTTTGTCCAAGAGAGAGAGGTAGTGAGAGGGATAGAGAGAGGGATGTCGGTAGAGATGAGAGCATCCAAAGTGTGGCACGCTATGTGCGTCAAGCCAGTAGAGTAGGTAAGATAGAGAGGGAGAGAGAATCGCTTAGGTTGCGGAAAGGTCCTGAGGAATCGGGAGAGTCCCGATGGATGTTGAGGTCTCCCAGCAGGAGGAGTTGAGAGGGAGAGGAAAGTAGAGAGGAGGCCTGGTAGGCCCATTCCGAGAGGAAGAGATGGACTGTCCTGGTGGCCGATAGAAGGTGCCCATAAGGAGAGAAGATGTGGGAGAGAGTGAGAGCCTGAAGACTAGGCATTCGAAGGAGATAACGCGTCACCCTCCTCAAACATGTCCGTGCTGCCGGATATTGTCCGGTCAGCTGTGGCACAGACTGGCAAGCACAGAAAAGCCATTGGGCCTCATCACGACCCTGGCGGTAAGTTACCGCCAGGGCCGTGACTTTACCGCCATGGCGCTAACTACGTTTACGCCATGGCGGTAAGGGGATTTACCGCCCCATTCCGACCTTGGCGGGGCGGTAAATCCCCAATCCCCATTTACCCTTCCCCATTCCCATTTTTGCCCCATAGGGCATAATGGGAGTGGGGAAGGCGTTAATTACGCCACCGTAAATTACGGTGGCGTAATTAACACCAAGTTCCCTTACCGCCATGGTTTTTTACACCCGCTAAAAGCAGGTGTAAAAACCGCCATGGCGGAAAGGGAACTCGTAATTGGCGGAAAGGGGTTGGCGCAGCTAACGCTGCCGCAAACCCCTTTCCGCCAGGGTCGTAATGAGGCCCATTGTATAGAAATGTGGCCGGTTGTGGACATAGTGGACTGTGAGGTAGCCAGAAGACACACACCTCACAGCACACCAGCTGGCAGGGTGGGCCAGCACGGTCACCTTTGAATGGGCCGGCCGATGGCCCCTGTCCTCCAAGCACGAGAGTTCCCTTTTTATTGGTTTACCATACGTCTTTGACGTAGGACGTGTCTCGGCATGGGGTGTCCTCCATCACAACAAGTCCTACTTTTGCATTTAAAAAAGGGAGTTAAAGTTCCGCACCTGGGAGGTGTCGATAACATCTACCTCACAGGTATTTCCTGTATAAGAAAGGCATTTCCTGGATGGCAACACCGCTTTTCTGATTTACTGAAGGCTCAGCACCTTCGTAAATCAGAAAAGGGGCAGCCTTTTTAGAAATGCTTTCAGTGACACTGGTGTACACACAGCGCCACAACAATCATTTTGATCAACTTTTGCAGCTGGAGAGTATGACAGCTCACCTCCAATCCTTCCACCCACCCCAGAATAGTGGCACTGGAAACTGGAGTAAAGAATGTCGACTTTCCTCACTACTGTTACCCGGAGCTCAGCATAGGGACCCAGACTCCTCAAGCATCAGTACGCAGATGAGAGTTCCAGTCCCAGAATACCACAATGTTGCCCATCCCCTGTGGCCTTTAAAGTTTGCATATCCCCTTTCACCTCAGAAGATTATCCTTGTAAGATAAATGGAGCTTGGAAATTCGACAGTTCTACAACACCGATCTACTGCCACCTTGTGGCGATATTATAGGTAGCAGCCAAACTGAAAATGGCTACATTGGCAAAAAAAAACACAGGGCTTGTGCCTGGCACAACCTCAATCATGCTGTAGAAAAGCACATGGTTGGGGAGATAAATGCACACAAAGGTGCCAATTGCTGAAAAATGTGCCGGTCACCAGATCACCCTATTGTCAAAGGTGTCCTGCGCATTTCCAGGGGGTGGTGCTGCAGCGCAAATAATGCGCTGGCTAGCCCTCTAGCATAAAATAGTGTCTGGAGCACGTTCTCAACACTAGTGTATTACAGTTATGCTGGGAGCGCATTTCACTGTGCACCAGGGCGTCGCTAGGGTGGAGCCAGGGGGCGCCGGGCCCCTCCTCTAAATCCTGTACCCTTCTTGTGCCCTCAGATGTCGAAGTGCACTGGAGCGTTCGGGAGCAGTGGTCCCATACTTTTTATTTTTAAGTTTCACTGTTCCTATACACTTATTTTAAACTGAAACCGTTCTGGAATGGTTTAGTTTTAAAATAAAAGGGTAGGAAGAAGTTGAAACATGCATTTTCAGTGCAATGCACTGAACGTTCCCTTAAACAGCAGGTGCATGTGTTTGGGGGTTTGGAATATGTGTGGGAGGAGGCGCAGGGATGGGGTTTGTGCGGAGCGAGGCAGACCAGCAGGGAACATAGTTCCACCACCACTTCTTTTCGTACACTTTGACCCCTGTACACCATTCTATCTTGGCTACTCTCTCTGCAGTAGAGACTATCTCCCACAGAGAGTCATGAAAAGGGCTGCTGGCAGCCCTTAACGACCTGCAATGATTGTAGGTCGTTAAAGAGCTGCCCGCAGCTCAATTACTCATTTGTTCCCAGTCCCAATCTGAGTGCTCGCTTCTTTTTGCATATGTTTAGGCATTTAGCACTGATGGGACCTTTACATTTGTACCTGTCCAAAAGGGGTCCCATCAGTGTCAAATAGGGGTGTCACAGTATTAGTTTTATGACGGTACAATAACCTTCTTGCCAAATGACGGTATATCATGGTTATCGCGGTATAGCAGGTGGAGTTAACTAATCTTAACAAATATTTTCTAAAAGGTCATAAATTGTCAGATTTATCATCACAAACAAAACCAGGCACCCAGTGGCAGAATTGGGCTTTTCAACATACTTTCCACTGAAATGCCACCCCTTGATTCCACCAAACACAAACACACGTGTGGAGAGGAGGGGGGTGGCGGCGAGCCCTGCTGCGACTGGCAAAGCAAACTGAATAGCTTTTCTTAAGTGTTCATTTAGACTTTTAGCTCCCGCACACGCTTTTTGCTCATTGTACCTTTCACGGATGGGATATATCCATTTGCATATCAGTCTTTGTCCTGCCCAGGGGCAGTCCAGCACCGAAATGCTATGGCAATTCCTCTCTGGAACAAATGAGCAAAAAGCGTGTGCTGCAAACTCTCATCTCAGAACAGGTTATCATGCCATGTTCTTTCTGGAGAGGAGCGCCTGCTACCTTTTTTGAAATATTTGCAAGGAACTTGGGGTTGGTCACCCTGAGTGACCTGGGGGCAACCAGACGTGGACTCCCTGCTCACTGTGCTTAGAGAGGCACAGCTTCACCTCACTGATGAGGCCCAACAAGGCTGAAACACGTGTATGGGGTTGCTGTTGGTACTCTTGTTCAGAGAGGAATTGCCATAGCATTTTGGTGCTGGACTGCCTATGTGGGCGGGACAAAGACTGATATGCAAATGGATATTTCCCATCTGTGGAAGGTACAGTGAGCAAAAAGCGTGTGCTGCAAACTCTCATCTCAGAACAGGTTATCATGCCATGTTCTTTCTGGAGAGGAGCGCCTGCTGCCTTTTTTGAGAACTCCCAGGATGTTTACTTTGAATCCACCATCTGAGTTCTGTGTCCGCCACGGTGGTCGGTTCTGGATTCATGTTTGTGTTTTGCAATTGTTCCCTAATTGCTGTTTCCAGCATCGGCGTTGCCAGCTTATTCTGTGTCTGACTGCAGGGCATATGTGCCAACATGCCCCATTTCATTCAAGAGAGGCTTATCAAGCCCTGGGTCTTGGAATTTTGCTTTTGCCATTTTAAGTGCATTGGCTCCCAGTGGCTGTGAGGATTAAGTTAAAGACCCTCTGCTTTGTCCACAAGGCCTTCTGGGGCCTGGGTCCTCAATATCTGCAACCCTCTCTTCGTAAATATCTTCCTACTCAAGCTCTTCGCTCCTCCAACTCCCTCAGGGTCAGTCGCTTCTCCAAGCAACGAGTTGGTGGTAGATCTCTTTCTTCAACTGGGGCCTCCCTCTGGGACAGCCTTCCTGCCTTTCTAAAACTTGAGGAGAACCATTTCTGGTTCCGTAAGCACCTCAAGACCTTCCTCTTTGCTTCTGCCTTCTCTCTTCCTCTCCCCTGCTGATTTCCTGTCTGATACAGCACTGGTCACCTGGCTACCCTCTGATTTCGGGCCCAGGTCTCTGCCTGCCTAGTTGCACACCTGCACTGCCTCCCGGCAACCCTTACACTTGGGTCTGTATCTGTAACCCTACAGTCCCCTACCTGCACTTTTGGACACCTGCTGTCTGCACTTACCCTTGCACCTGCCACCTGCTGTCCACACTTCTTGTTATTGTTTTGATGCCATGTACAGCACTGCCCCCTTCCCTTTTCCCTGGTACTTTTCACCTCCACCGCACTTGCGCTATCTCAATGTCATTTGGCCTAGTAAGTTTGTTGTCTCTGTCCTCCCTCTGTTTCCCCTCCCGTGTCTTGTCGCGCCTTGAAACACTTGTGTATAAGCGCGTTATAAATGCCATATCATATCCTATCATATCCTAAGTCCAGGACTGCAAATGCCAGAATGCCAAGAAAAAAAGCATTCAAAAACAAAAGGAAGTAGAACTGCTACCTTTCAGGTTCATACCCAATTTTTATCAATAAATGGAACAAATGGAAATCGGGGAGCCTGGTATAGTTATATTAATGGATTAAATCCCTAAGTTAGTAACCCGTAAGGTTTGTCCAGAAAGAAGAAAGATCGAATAAGGAAACTCACACGTATCAAAGGTTGTGAACATAAAAGGTTTGTATTAAAACAAAAAAAAAACATCAAAAAAACACATTTGAAAACAATATGTATGAGACAAATTTCAATAATCTAGACAACAATAACTTGATGAGGTACATGAAAGAAATGCCCATTCAGGCCTTTTAGTATTTGCTGAATGGAGAGTATTTAAGCGTGACCCAAAGGGGAAAATATTCACAAATGGTTCTGGGTTTTAGAACATGCTCCATGTATAATACATGTAGGAGTCGAAAAGGTTTATTAGACCTGTAGCCATCTAGGTCCTGGAGTTGCTTCTATACAAGGAAGCATCTCATCTTGCAGGTGCCAACGTGACAGGGGGAACTGGGTCAGCTTGTGGAATACAATTGCTGGCCTAAAGATGTTTGTAAAATAAGTACTAATCGGACATATGGATCAATACAGCCCCCTTGCACATAGTACACGTTTCGGCGGAAAAATTATCCCATTTGGAAATGCTTCTGAGGGATACATTTTGTTCTACGTGAACCGCCTTCATCAGGGCAAGTGGGTGGCCCCACAGAAACCTTGAGGTGAATCTCACTGTGAGGCAGGCACTCCTTGTGGGCCGGACCAGTCAAACCGCACTGTATGTTGCTTGGTTGATGAGGAAGTGGCTGAATTCAGTCCACAAAAATGGATACTGCAGGGAACATCATTCTGTTGAGTGATGCTGGAGGCACTTCCAACTTGGTGCCGTCTGGACGTAAGTCTCCAGATGTCCCAGGCGGTGCTGGAGTGTGCGCTCAAGCGTGCGATGCTTGTGGTCTGGCGAGCTGCTGCAGACTGAAAAAAAGCATTGGCAATGCCAACAGTTTTGGCTGTTGTGCAGATATGGGAAATACGTGTGTTTGCCAGGCATTTCCGTAATGGTACTAACTGGCCATTAATTGTAGCAGCTTGAAAATTGTGAACATGCCAGAACACATGATAGCAGTGTCTGGCAAATGCCTATCTAACACCGATACACAAGCTGAAACGGTTGGCTTTGCTAATGCTTGTTTTTAACAGGACTTCAGTAAAGGTCCTTGAACATATGCTTATAGTCATTTAAAAAAATGCCTAAAACCTGCCTGTGTATGCATTCTGCTTATAAATTAAGTGGCTTAAAGCAGACTTGGTTAAGACAATTGTATAGCAAAACAAAGGAGGTGTTGGCTGGAAGGTTTAAAATTAATCTTAACCCTTTTGGGGTGGGACCAAGCCTGGTTTGCATGTGGTCTTTCGCCTTCTGTAATGGCTTGGCAGGCTGAAAAACGATGGTCTGGCGGGTTGCCCAGAGCTATGCCAGTGGTTATGATTTATTCAAAACCTTCCAGCCATCACCTTTTGCTTTTGCGTTTGCTTAAGTCATTTCTATTACACCAGTAGCGCATGTACAGCACCAATTAAACAATGAACTTTCAGAAGACTGCTTTGGAAAAACCCTGCCAAGCACTTCAAGTGCAAAATTTGATTTTAAGGATTGATAAAGTTAGCTCCAAGAGATCCCAGGAGGGTGTGTTGTGAGCGGGAAGAGGCAGAAAGTGGGTGGGAATGGCCATATGGATTGGCATGGCCATGGGCAGTCAATGGGTGGGTAAATAACCAAACAACACCTACAAGCTTTGTGCCCATCTCTCCCTAACTGAACTCCATTGCATTATGTTCGGCTTATAGGTGGCGCTAAACGCGCCACCTTATAGCCAAAATAATAACAGGATTTCATCATTTCCCAAATGACATGGGTCTTTTGGGGATTGATGGCACAATCTGGTTTCAGGTTAACAGGTTGTGCAAAACTTTTTGTGATGGATTTCAGGTGTTCCCTTCCAATGCTTCCACATCAGGTGATTTCTATTCCAATCGGCACAGGAGGGCAATACCATTCTTCAGCCAACATGCCTCAATGCTCCTGCTGAACTGGTCAAACACATAAGAGTGGTTTCAGCCTCAAATCTCAGACGTTGAATCTCCATGGATCCCTCCACCTAAGGATCTTCCAGCGCTTGGTTTGTGCACTTGGAGGCCACCCTCTGACCGTACACATCCATCGCTAATCTCCTGCCGGGTACTCACCTCTTTCCACGCTACAACATGGTGGTGTGTAGCCCTTTATAAGATTGACATAAATAAATATATGGTGCATACTGTCTTGATATGGGCAAAATCTTCCTCGGGGCCAGCCCTTTGAGAGCAAAAATACCCAATTCAGCCCAAAATACAGGTTCTATTGTGCTGAGCAGTGATCTCATGCTAGTGACAAATGACACCCTCAAAGTTTTAGCATATTTATTCTAAGCAGTGAATTTCATATACATTTGGGATTCAAGTTAGAGAATATTACAAAGCATAAAACAAAGAGCAATGCAAAATATAGTGAAACATGGAACTTAGATAAACATAGAGAAACATAGAGAAATATAGAGAAACATAGAGAAACACAGTCTTACGTCCCTTTAATCAGCACTGGGAGACCTGGCTTTTCATAAGCTAGCTGTAAAACAAGCCCCGCTCATAGAAAAACAATGCTGGAGGACACCGTGAGAGCCAATTCCGGGCACCTGTTTCTGCACGAATCAAGTCCACAGGACGATCTCCCCACGAGTCATGTGTGCATGGATATTTTATAATCTCTTGCTGTCAGTCACCATGACGCACAGTTCCAGAACTTTCCCTGTGCAACTGGCTCATGGAAAAAACCCAACTCTCTCTGAGAGGCACCCTGCTCGCTCCTACCCCTCCCTGGTTCCCATCTGCGCTGGCTGAGGAATGTCTTATCAGTACCTTCCCAGAGAAAAGGAAGATTAGCTTGGAGCCAGGGCTACCGTTAGTGAGGCTGAATATTCTAAGGGAAGCAGGGATGTATTAACCCCATCTGCAAGCTCTAAAAGGCATGCACTCATAGCTTAGTGTTTATAGTGCTTAAGACTAGCTATCTAAGCGCTATATAGGTGCCATAATGTTCCAAACACTCCAAAAATACCTATTAGGTACAGAGCTAGGGGCCCTCCCTGCCTGTCTATCAACAATGCTTAATGTGACCTATTTCATACTAGGCCTGCATATTCCTTGTAGCTCACTACTGCATAATGGAAGTGCTACAACAGACTACTGTCAGCATTTTTAGCACATACCTTGAATACACTATTGGCTTTCAGCGGCTAATGCTGTCATCTAAAGCCCTGATTGGCAAGGTTGCAATTTCGTGTATCACTACACATACAACTGTCAAGCTCTTCTCTAAGCGCTCATAGAGGTTGGCTGCCTCTGGTGCAAAAGATAAGCACATGTTTACTATTGTATAAACGTGAGAAGCATGGGGGGGCATTAAATTGATGGACTCTCAACACAGGAATGTCTCTGGATCCCTTGACCACCACAGCTGAGTGACCTGCTCTGGCTGGCAACCTTCAAGAGGGTCCCAATGCTCACTTATTCAAGAAGGATTTTGGCATCCACCCAGCTAATACCAGGACCCCCCTTCTAAAAAGAGCTGGGCATATTTACCTTTTTCCCCACGTTAGCCGGTACACTTACTTCCTTCCCTGTGCTGCAAAGTGTCCGCTAAGCAACATGTCTGCGTCTTGCACAACTTCTAGATACACTTGGGCCTGTATTTCTTGAACAATAGTGGTGCAATTTAAATCAGGCACATTTGAAGCGACACAAATGACACAGGCATCCCATGGGTGTGGGGCCTTTACAGTAGGGGATGGATGTCTGAACAAGAGGGAACCTGTTGATGTAGGGGTTGTATAAAACATCCTACACTGGACACAGAGACTAGGTGGAAACATAGTAGGATAAGCCATAGGTCCCTACTGCAATTACATGTGATAAATGTACATATTTAAATGTGTTACATGCAAGTGTGACATTCTCCACAGGGATAGGCTTGGGTCAGTGTGTGAGGGCCTGCGAGCGGATGGGAAGTACACATGAATTTGGTTGTAAGTGGACTTTAAGTCTTGTCTTGAATGGTGTCAATGATGGTATGGCTTTAATTTATGGAGGGAGGGAATTGATTGCAGTGCATTGGTGTGAGTAGAGATAAGGGGAGGAAATGGGGGAGGAAGGACAGGGGGAACACATGGGATGGAGAGGTTGAGGAAAGAGGAGGAAAGAGGAGGATTGTAGATTTTAGGAGGGTGAGTAAAGACAGATGCAAGCAGCGAGGTTGAGGGAGGCCAGACTAAGGATAGACTTGTAGATGAGGAATAGTAATTTAAAGCGAGAGCAGTTTTGCATAGAGAGGCATCCAGTGTGGTGTCGGTGTGAAGAAGTGGACGAGAATCTCTGTAAGCTGTAGAGTCCACATGCAGCAGAGTTGCAAACTTAGTTTAGGAGAGAGAAGGAGTAGAAGGGAAAACAGAGGAGGAGGTTTCAGATCCGCCCAAGTCATGGGCCCCTGGGCCCCATTCACACAAGGAAGGGACATGGAAAGAAGAATGCAGAAGAGAACCTCCCCACCCCCATTGATTTTGGTACAGACTTGGATTCTGGGGAAGATGAACAGCCGGATAGAGCTTCTGCTCGCTCCACCTTGATGGAGGAGTTTGATGATCTTATCCCTGTGGCGGGAGAGTCAGAAGAGCACCCCCGCGATATTCCCCTCTGGACAAAATTGGGAACTTCCACACCACAAGGGTCAAGGTAGCCAAGATGGTGTCTTTCTCACTACAGAGCAAAGAAAAGAATCATTTTTATACCAAAGAAGGGAAAACACTAATCTCAATTCCCATTTTGGTTCACATCTGTGGAGATGGGCTATTAGCCATGAGGAACGCCTTAACAGCATAGGTGAGGGATCGGCTGGATACAAAATGTAGAGTAACACCCGTACATGCATAAGTACACAGTCTTGAGTTGGTGGTCTCCTCTGCCCAAAGAAACAGGTCGGCCAATCTGTCCTCACCTGCGCAGTTCCTTCTGATAGAGAAGGCAAGCAGCTGGATAGCTTTGATAAATGGTTAATCACAAAGGCAATGGCAACTATCACAGTTGCATTCTTGCCTGGTATGACAGAGAGATATGGTATAGAATTGGATCCATGGTGGAGTGCCCACTGGAAGATAAATACAGAAAGCATTGGCACTCCTGAGGGAAGGTGAAGCAGCTTCTGATCACGCAATATCGTCTGTGGTGGATATTCCTTACACTGGCTTCAGACAGATGGGGAATAGAGTGGTGCTTCACTGTCAAGGATGGCTGAAGGCAATGAGCTTTAGGCCTGATGGTATCTTGAAGGCAGTTCCAGGTTTCAGGGCAGAACCTGGAATTTAGAACGGGTGGCGTTTGAGCGAGAGATGAAGAGCAGAGACCTGTTGTGGGTGTTACTCTATGTTGTGGCTTCTTAAATAAATAAAGAGACTCACCTGCATCCTATATTCCATGCCTCCTCACTTCATTTTGGCAACAAGGATGGGATACCGGGATAAGTGAAAACCCAGTAGGTGTCACAGGTTTCCTTTTTTCTCACCTGTTTATGCTGCCTTGCGGGATCCTTCGCCGGGGTTTTCTTCTGTGCTGTTCGGGTCTTGTATAAGCCCGCTCGGCCGCCGTTGGATTCCATGATTCGTTCAGCTTCTTCGTCCGGGATCAAGGAAACTCCAGGAAGACCAGGAAGGAAGGCCGCACACGGGGGCGGTCTGAGCGAAACGCGGAAGGATACAGGTACAAAGGAAAGGGAAGGAGAAGGAGTGGGTCCGGGAATTCGAGCATCAACTCAGTTCCAGGAGCACAACGGGACGCACGTCTAGCCTCAGCTAACGATAGCGTTGAGACGCGCGGAGCCGCAGGGGCGTGGTTAATTTATGGAACCTGCTGCATGGACGTAAAGGTCGATAGACCGCGTTCTGTGAATACGGCCATGTTGGGTGTACTACAGCGAGTAACCCCCGACGTGCCAGGGACCAGGAGGACCAAAAGGGGCGTGATCGATGGATCATGACAGTAGGAAGGAGTGGGAAGCTCACCCTCATCGGAGAGGTCGCGGAAGTGAAGCGGGAGCAAAGCAGAGGTCCAACGGAGGTTGGAGGAGGCAGGATTAGGAGGTGTTCCTAATTGAGACCCCACAGCACAGGCACAATGATTGCTTGTGGGCTCTGCATGCGCTTCTGGTAAAAGGTGTCAGTTCCTGTGGTTCGTGCGAGGAGGGAACAGGAGAAAGAAGAAAAAAGCACCTTTGGGCGTGAATAAATGGAGCAGCCATCTTGGTAGCTGGGGTAACCTGGATTAACAGAGTGACAGAGAAAGAATTAACGGAAAGAATGCATCGCAGTAACGGGATGTGGCAGCCATTTGGTTGGTTCATCACAGTTCTCAAAGTGAAGATCACGTATGCAGCATCTTCTTTGTCGCAGTGGATTGTAGCTTGAAGACTTTTAGGATTGCAGGATTGCATCATCTTCTTCGTCGCAATGGTTTATAAGTGATAATTGTTAGGTGCTGAGTGGAAAATGTATTTGCCCAGAGGAGAAAGGAGAGAGGAAGATGTCTGTAACAGTTCATCCTCCAGAAGCATTTTTGCCAAACTCTGGATTACCAGTCATACCTTGGAATGATTGCAGGCAACACTGGTGCAACTATTTAGCCTCAGTAGAGCACGAGAGGATGACTCCTGCAAAGAAGCGAAATGTTATTGTTGCATGCTCTCGTCCCGGAAGGGCAGAAGAAATACAGAGAGATTCGCCATATAGGATGATCAAGGTGGAGGGGATATGGATGTATACAAGAAATCTCTCAAACCAATGAACAAGTACTCCTTGAACTAACATTGCGATCAACAGGTATAACATCTGCACTCACAAACAAGAAACCAATGCGTCTGAAGAAGAACATGTGAGTGCGCTGAGGAATCCAGCTGTTTCCAGTGCCTTCACAGCCAGGATGGGCACAGATGAACTCATCAAGGATCAGATCATCTTTCACACCATCAATCCAGTGATACAAGGGCGGTTTTGGATGTGTGGAAACCCAGCGTTAGAAGAAGCAATAGCTATTGCCAAGAAGGTGGAACACACTCAATTATGCTCCAATACAATCAAGGATAAGAAGAAAACAGAGGGAGTTGGTGCAGTGAGTGGGCCTGGGCAGGTTAATGCTGTGATTAAGAAAAACAAGAAAGGAGGAGCGATGAAGAACGATGTAGATTTCAGGAAAAAAGGAGAAGTCAAGGGAGAGAAGAAAAGAACGGTGCCTTCCACAGAGTATGAAAAGGGCATGTGTTACAGGTGTGGATGGTTGGGTCTTTTTGCGAACTCATAGGTGTGTCCTGCGATTCATTAGAAATGGTGAAATTGTGGGTTGAAAGGGCGCTTTGCTGCCACATGTCACAGGAAGAAGAAGGTATCCTGTGTGCAGGAGGAAGAAGAGGAGGACAGCTCACATGAAGAGAACCCAGTGGTAATAGTACAGAGAGTAGTAACGATAGGATATGATATGGCATTTATAACGCGCCTATACGCAAGTGTTTCAAGGTGCAACGAGGCAACAGAGGGAAGACAGAGACAACGATCATACTAGACCAGGTGTCATTCAGATCGCGCAAGTGCATGGGAAGGGGGAAGGGGAAAAGTGCGGGGGGAAGGAGGAGGGGACAGTGCAGTACATGGGATACATAGAATAAATAAAACAATAATAAAAAATACAGCCAGCTGGTGGCAAGTGCAAGGGTAAGTGCAGACATCAGGTGTCAAGTGCTGGTAGGGGACTGTAGGGATACAAAAAGTAGAGATAGAGATAGAGGAGAGGAAGGACCCAAGTTGGACCTGGGAGGGTCGATCAGAGAGGAAAGAAGTCAGCCAAACCAGGGCCTGACCGGTGATACCCAGGTTATCACAGAGACGGTTGAGCAGGATGGCATGGTTGACCGTGTCAAAGGCAGATGAGAGATCAAGTAAGTTGAGGACACAGGGGGTGTTGGAATCAGGGTTGGAGAGGAAGTCTTCAGGGATGTTCAGGAGTGCGGTTTCCGTACTTCTGGCAGCTCTGAAGCCAGACTGATGATCACGAAGACAACCAACAGATTCAGTGTGTAGGTTGAGTTGGGAGATGGCCAGCTTTTCCAGGAGTTTGCACAGGAAAGGGGTGATGGAGATTGGGCTATAGTTAACCAGGCAGGATGGGACGGCAGAGGATTTCTTCAGAAGAGGGTGCACAAGGGAGTGCTTCAGGGCGGATGGGAAGACTCCAGTGGAGAAGGATTGTTTGCAGAAGTCGGCCAGAGCAGGAGCCAGGGAGTCAATGTGGTCCTTGATGGTTTTGGAGAACAGGAGTGACCTGTTTTTATGAGACTTTCATAGATTAAACTTGTCTAGAAACCTTGTCTGGGAAAACAGGGCAAAGGCGGTGAAGAGGGGAGGAGGGGTGGCCGAAGAAGGGCGAGAGGAAGAGCAGGGAGTAGAGGGAGGAGGGGGAGAGGAGGTGAGAGAGGACAGGATGTCCTGAGTTTTGGAGATGAAGTGAGAAGCCAGAGCCGAGCAGAGGGCCTGGGAAGGAACAAGAGAGGTAGAGACCGCAGCAGGATTGGCCAGTTCCTTGCAGATTTTAAAGAGTTCGGCTGAGTTGTTAGATGCCGCGGTGACTCAGGCTTGGATGTGAGCTTTCTTCTTGGTGCAGACAGAGAGCCGGTATTGCCTTTGGAGCAGGTGGCAGGCTAGTTTGTCAGAGGATGTCCCCGAAGCCCGCCATTTCCTCTCAGCCACCCTGCACTTGCGTTTGAGGGTCACGAGTTCTGGGTCGTACCAGGAGTTGCACTTGGCTTTAGGCTTCAAGTGGATCCTCATGACAGGGACAAGAACATCGAGAGTATCAGATATAGCAGAGTGGAGCATGGAAAGGGCTATGTCAGGATGTGAGTCAGCCAAAGGGGGAGGGGGGCTGAGAAAGTGGCGGCGAACGCCTCAACTGACACGCGCTTCATGAGTCGGATGACCGAGAAGGTGGGTGGCAGTGCTGGAGTTGGCTTGGCCTGGGGGGTAGAGAGGGTGAGATGGGAGGAGAGGAGAAAGTGATCACTCCAGGAGTGAGGAGTGGTGAGAGGGATAGAAAGGGGAAGGTCTGATGATATCAGAACATCCAAAGTGTGCCCTGGAGAGTGAGTTGGGCCAGAGGGGAGAATAGAGAGTGAGAGAGTGGCAGAGGTCGCAAAAGAGTCCAGAGGAAGGACAGGAAGCATCCAGGTGGATGTTAAAGTCTCTAAGAAGGAGGAGTTGAGTGGTCAAGACGGGAAGGGAAGAGGAGAGATCTGCCCACTCAGAGAGGAAGGAGGAGATCTGACCAGGTGGTCGATAGATAGTAGGCACAGTAAGTGAATGGCTAGGAGAGAGATAGAGACTGCAGACGAGGCATTCGAAAGAGGAGTAGGCCTGCGTAGGAATGACAGAGGAACGGTTGGACCTGGCCGTGGAGAGGATCTTGTAGCTGTCAGGAAAGAGAGTGTCAAAGCTTGTGACAGAGCTGGCCATGAACCATGTCTCGGTGAGACTGAGGACATTGAGGTTGAGTTCCTCCAGGAGGCGGCAGATGTCAGAGGAGTGTTTGACAGCAGAGCGGGAGTTAAGGGTGGCAATATGGGGAAGGTTGCTACCCTTGAGACTTCCGGGGAGGGATACGAGTCAGAGGTATACCCTGCAGAGTTGTTGAAGAGGCCCGAGGGGGGCAGAAGAGGAAGGAGAGAAGAGCAAGGTAGCCAAGGAGGAGACAGCAGGGGGAGGCACGGAAGCCGTGGCTGGAAGAGAGGGGTCAGCAGGAGAAGGAAGGAAATTGATGAGGCGCGGGAAGCGTCTATCAAAGAGGAGAAGAGTGGCCTGAGGGCCTTGGACCAAGACAGTACCGTCCAAGTAAACATTAATGATGACCTTAGAGGAGTGGAAGGAGGCCAGGGGGGCCTCCCACCGGGTGCCACCATTAATGGGAGAAGAAGAGAGAGGAGAAAGCACAGAGACCATATGAAGAGCCCATAGGTCTGGTGAGGGAACGACAACGAGGATGTCGGTGAGGGTTTGCCTAGAAGAGGCACTGGTATAGGTGTCAGCGATAGGGAGGCCTGGGTTGGAGACCAGGATATCCTTTTTAAACTTCTTCCTACCAGAATTAGTGAGGAGAGCAGGATAGTTGATAGAGAAGCAGTTAGAAAGGATAGGAGGGACATAGAGCACCATAGAGTAGGGGGGGATAAGAGAGAAGAGGAAGGGCGGAAGGAGCGGGGAGAACACTAGGGAAAGACGCATGGAGAGGCAAAAGCAGGCGAGACAGGGAGGGATGGGACAGGAGGACAATTGGACAAGACGACAGCTGCGCACACGCTGGTAGAAAGAATGCTAGATGAATGCTTTGCTAAGAAGTAACCACAGAATGGCACAGTGTTGTTTAGTTAATGGGGAAAAACACACCCAAGTCTGAGAGTCCTGAATAAGGGGAAAAAGGCCTAGGTTTCGCAATGCAATTTTAAATACCATCACAGTGCTGAATTTTGAGGTTGAGGGTTGAGGATTATTCCAAAAGCAAGTGTCCTAGTTGCAAGATAAGAACAGATGAGCTTCATGTAAACATTATGGTCGACAGTTGTTCTCCTTACTCCATTTTGATGGAAAGTAGATGGGTGGGGTACAAGAAGCTGGCCAAAGAACATCAAGGACCACAGGGGCCTGTGGGGGGGGGGGGCGGATTTGAAGGTTCAAATATAAGTATAAAGTGAATATTTCAAGTAGTTGTGGAATACAAAGGGAGGATGACAGTGGTGGATGTGTACCTGTCCAAAAAAGGAGTGGACATTTTGGTGTGCAGTGATCAAGGGACCTTGGGTATCAGATTAGACTCCAGAAGTGAGGAACCATTCATGTTTGTCCATGGGAACGCTATGGAAGAGGAAAAGTTCATGCAGGTGTTTAAGATTGGGTCCTTGCGGGGGTTAGCTCACAAGATTGTGTTGAAGTCAAGGGTAAACCCTGTGAGTCACAAATTGCAAGACATTCCCATAGCAGTAAAAGGAGAGGTGCAGAACAAAGTAGCGGACTACTTATCCAGGTGCCTTTGGAAGAAGTAAATGTTGGCGTGATGGGAGAGGTTGGTGAAATGGTTGCATACCTTGAGGAGTTGTTTGTAGATGAGAATGCAGTGGTAGGTAAGGAGGAGTGGAAGAGCGGTTTAGAGTCAGATGCCACTCTTAGTAAGGTGCTCGAACGGACTAGGAAGGGATGGCTGAGCAAAAAAGAGCTGACGGATGAGTACAGGGGATTTTGGGAGGTGAAGGAGGAATTGACAGTAGAGGGCGTATTGCTTTTGAGAAGAGGAGCTTTAGTGGTCTTGGAATGTTTAAGGGGTGAGTTGGTAGGGAAAGCC
Organism: Ambystoma mexicanum; assembly: GCF_040938575.1. Classification (NCBI taxonomy): domain Eukaryota; kingdom Metazoa; phylum Chordata; class Amphibia; order Caudata; family Ambystomatidae; genus Ambystoma; species Ambystoma mexicanum. The sequence goes on along the minus strand of NC_090938.1, from coordinate 701,282,893 downwards.
CATGAAGGGCACCCGGGAATTAAAAGCACCCAAGAGGAAATTGAGGGAGAGGTACTGGTGGCCAGTGATGGATGTCATGACTGAGAGGAGGTATGCGAGTGCGGGACGTGTCATAATTGTGATAAATCTATGAAGGTCCACAAGCAGGAGTTGTTGCCCATTGCACCACCTGAGAGCCCCTTGGTGTGGATTGCAGTAGATATTCTGGGGCCTTAGGAAAGGCTTGGGAAGGAATGTAGGTACATGATTGAGTTGGTAGATTATTTTTCTAAATAGCCAGAGGTGAAATTGGTCAAGCAGGCGTCCAGCGGAGAAGTAATTACGCTTATGGACCGGATTTTTAGAAGATAAGGCTATCCCTCAGAAGTCTTCATTGTCAATGGCTCACAATTGAAGAGTGCTGAGATGGCAGGTTATGGACAAACAACGAAGTGGCCACCAACCGTGGGTCACTCCCATCTCTGCACACCTATGGATACTGAGTACCAGTCAATATTTAAATATCATATGGATAATTTCAATACCAGACTCTCATGTAGAAAAGGTCCAGATTATTTCATAACATTGTCATTCAAAAAACCTTTTAAATTTGTCTTTCTTACATGAGAAAACACACTTTTACTGTTTTTCCTTTTCTTAAGTATATTATCTTAAATTCAAAATTAAACACTCCAAATTAAAATATGTTTACAATTTAACATTAGATCAAATAACGATGATTCAAATTATGGTTGGCTCTACGCGTTTTGGGGAGCCTACACTTCCATCAGGAGCAATCAATCTTCACTTTATCTTTAATATTCTTCATTCCATGGCATGCTATATGGTCTGGTAAGGATTAAATGTTGGATGCTCTCAATTAGTGCACAAACTGTATATCCAAGGAAAAATATTCTGGATGCAGGGACTGGTGTTCTGCCTTCTGTAGTAAATTTCTCCTAGTTTCAACAATGTCCTTCTTAGGTATTTAGGGGTCCTGACTGGGAACCAGACAAATCTTCTGTCCTGCTTCTGAAGTTGCTATGTAGTTAAATTCTATATTCAACTAGGTTGAGCTGCGTTCGGTTTCTAGCTTGCTGCGAACCCGGGCTATGTCAGGAGATGGCAGGTTATGCAGAGAAGAGAGGAATAAAATGGAGATCCACATCGCTGTATCAGCTTCAATCCAATGGATTGGTTGAGTGTCTGTGGGTGTGGTGGAACAAGCGACAAGGAATGGGGCAAATGTGAAGGATGCCATGAGGAAGATGTTGTGGAATGTCTGAGTGGTGCCTAGTGGTGTCACAGGGATGTCGCCTTTCAAACTGATGAAAGGAAGAGAGGCCAATACAGGTCTCAACCCTGCTTGGGTGAATAAGGTGGTTGGAAAGAAATGTGAGGGGAGTCCGTTTGGAGAGCGAGTGAGGGGGAAGCTGATGGAGGCAACATTGAAATATAGGCAGAATTATGATGCCAGGTTGAGGGAGCTGACACGGCTGGCCAAAGGTTAATGTGTCAGAGGGGTCATGGGTGAGAATTAAGAAAGGGATGCATGTATCTAAAGGGAGGTCTCCGTTTTCAGACCCTAAAAGAGTATTAGAGTTATTGTCTAATGCTTTGAGGGTGGAAGATGGCTCCATTCGGAACTTAGACAGAGTGATTGTTGTTCTAGGGACGAGAGAAAGGTGTTTGTGTGTTCCTGCAGTCGATGGTTGTGGTGTGGTGGATGTTTATGGTGAAGTAGGGATTGGAGCGTGTAGACTGATGTAGGAAGTTCATCAAGTGTTGTGGATAGGATGGGAGCTAGTAGTGGTAGACGAGAGGATGAAGGGGTGAGTGGTAATACGTTGGGTAGAGTAAGAAGGGAGCCAGTGTAGCTTAAGGTTTATGTCAGATAAATTGAGTTGGGGTCTAGCTTTATCAACATCAACACTTGTGTATATATTTAGCACTTATGTATATTTTTCATCATCTTTATGGTTTAGCTTTGATAAGATATGATATGGCATTCATAATGCGCCCATACACAAGTGTTTCACGGAGCGATGCGGCAAGGGAGGGGGAACAGATGGAAGACAGAGACAGCGATCATACTAGGCCAAGTGTCGTTCAGATTTCGCAAGTGCAGAGGAAGGGGGAAGAGGACAAGTGCGGAGTGGGAGGGGGGTTGGGGACAGTGCAGTACAAGGGGTATTAGAATAAATAAAAACAGTAAGATAAATAGGGCCAGCTGGTGGCAAGGGTAAGTGCAGACATCAGGTGTCAAGTGCTGGTGGGGGAGTATTGGGATTCAGAAAACAGTCCCCAAGTGTGGGGGTAGCCCGGGAGGCAGTGCAGGAGTGTAATTGGCAGGGGAGGGGACCTGGGCCCGAGATCAGAGGGTGGCCAGGTTACCAGTACAGTTCAGCCAGGAGTTCCGCAGGGGAGAGGAGGAGAATAAGCAGAAGCAAAGGGGAAGGTTTTGAGGTGCTTCCAGAACCGGAGATGGTTTATTTTGATATGTATTGTTCTTATTGTTAGTTGGTATTGTTACATTCAATTAAGTGACAATCTTCATGTTCTATTCATGTTTTACGTTTTAATATTGTTTCCAATGTTTTGGAGGGACAGATGTGTGGTATCTTGAGGGCAGTTCCAGGGTAGAACTGGAACTTGGAACGGGTGGCGGTTGAGGGAGAGATGAAGAGCAGAGAGCTGTTGAGGGTGTTGCTCCGTGCTGTGGCGTCTTAAATAAAGAGACTCTCCTGCGTCCTATATTCCGTGCCTCCTCGCTTCAAAGTATACGACTTGTATGAAAGGAAGGTGGATGACTCATTACTAGCAATCAACACTGACACAGGTACAGCGCGATCATTCAGCGCGCTGCAGTACATACCACACTACAAGTCCTTTTGCTGTAGAGGTAGTTTTTGAACATCTAGTAGAGAGTCCAGTACATACTTCCATTCAGATTCCTATAGGGGGTCTTCATACCAACAGTGGACCACTACAAAGTGGGCGTGTAGGCCTATTGAGGTAGTAGCAGGTGAAGGAGCACTTCACAAACCCAAGGGACAACCAGCCAAGTACCCATGACTTGTTACATCGGCTGTCCCGGCACTTCGGCATCCCAGTGGGGAGTTGTGGGGGGTGCCTGCCAGCCTATATAGATGAATGGAGGAAGATAACATTGGCCCAAGGGGTGTTGGACATAGTGGCCTTTGGCCACACTATGGAGTTTCTGCAAATACCACCTATAATCCTGATAATCATGGAAACCAATATTACCTGTGTCTGCTCCAAAAGGAGGCTGAGGAACTCTTGCTCAAAGGAGCAGTAGAGCGGGTCCACCAGGCATGAAGGAATCAAGGAGTTCATTCCCACTTCTTCCTGATACAGCAAATGTAAGGAGGCTGTAGGGCCCCATCTGGAACTCAAATTCCTCAAACAATTTCTCAGATTCCAATCCTTTCAGATAGTTATTTTGCAGCAAACCCTCAGCAACTTCAAAGCAGCGGTTCCTGGACGTCTGTGTGCACGGAAGATGCTTATTTTCACATCCCAATTCATCGCAAGCGTTCAATATTTTTGTTATCTGTCTTACCAGGACAACATATCAAACTCAAGATGCTCCTGTTCAGTCTAAACTCAGTCCCCGGCGTATTCAACAACTACTTAGCATCAGTTACTGTCCACCTGGGAACGGAAGACTTCCACATCTACTCTTACTTACACGACTTGCGGGTTCAGACACCAGCAAAGTAGCAGGCAGAGCAGAGCCCAATGCACACAAAGTCTTGCCTTAGGTCTTTAGGCTTCTCCATCAACTACAAGAAGTCATCTACATTTCCGTCACAAAACATTGTATTCCTGGGGGAAGCCTTGCATACTGCGACGTTGAAGGCGAGTACGTCAGAAGAACGAATCAGTGGACTTGTCGAAAAATCCATTCATTGGGGTTAAAAAAGGTGACCACAGTCTGCATGTTCAAGTCTCTCCTGGGCATGCTGCCCTTGTGGGTCCCCCTGGTGCAGAATTGCAGTCTTTATAAGGTCCAGTTGCAGGAGTTTCTAGGTTCAAATGAGCATCCTGTTTGGGGAAACTGGGACGACAAAAATTACGACCTTGGACCAAGATCTCTTATGATGGCAGGACAAAAGCAATGTTACAAATGTGCCACCGTTCACGTAACAGCACTACACAACTATGTTGACCCTGGATGCCTCCATAGAGGCCTGGGGAACTCACCTGGGGGACCGCCATGCCAAATGTCTATGGTCAGCAGAATAAAACCAGTTGTACATAAATGTTTTGGAACTGAGAGCAGTGTTCTGGGCACTAAATTCCTACCTGCTCCAACTGAAAGGGGAAATATAAGATTCTACACGGACAATAATCAAAGTTTTGTATCCAAAAACAAGGAAGGACCTGGTCACAAGTTCCGTCCCTGGAAACCCAGAGCCTGTGTAAGTGGGCCCTGTACCAGGGGATGTTGCTGATACCATGCCACGTACCAGAGATCAGCAACAGCAACACAATAGCCGACTCGCTGAGCAGGGATGCAGTGGCCTGCCACGAGTGGGAACCAAAACAGAGCAAGATGGACATCCTAATCCCAACCTGGAGGATATCAGAGATAGACCTGCAAACAACTATGAGTACTGGTGGTTTGCCAGCAGATTACATCAGCCGGGCAGTCTGGCAGAGGCGTTTACAATAGATATCCACGTCTTCTGCTAATTCCAAGGGTTCTGCACATAGTATGACTGCAGATGTGCAAACTGATACCCGTTCCTCTAGTCCGCGCACGGCTCTACTGGTATTTGGACCTGTTGCGTCTTTCTGAGACGCGACCGATGACTCTCCGGCCAACATTCAGTTTGCTGTACTGAGAGCGAGGCGAAGGTCTGCGCTTGATGCTTGGCTTCTGAGTTCCAGGAGTTTGCAGGTATAGACATGGCTCAGCAGTGAAGAGACATCCTAGTGACAGCAAAGGCCCCATCCACTGTCTGATGCTACAATCGAAAGTGGAAAAGATTCAGTGTCCTGTGCAGCGGTCAAGGCATTCCCCCACTTCACTTTTAGCCTCATCAGATACTAAGGCATTTACCACATCTGGCCTAGGCAGGTCAAGCCTTCTCGTCCATTAAGGTCCATTTAGCTACCGTTTCACGTTATACCAGGAAAGCCGATACACCCGCTCTATGGTCTCAAAGAATAATAAAAGAATTCATAAGAAGCTTATTGAGGACATTACGGTGCTAGCCAAATTGATGGGCCAGGCATTCAAGTTCATGCATGTAGCAGACATTAAGTTTATTTTTTGGAAAACAGCCTTTCTGTTGCCAATCATTTCAGCAGGAGAGCTTGGAAGCTTCAAGCTCTTTTAGTTCATAAGCCGTATCTGAACTTCAGTAGGACACTGTGTTCCTCTGGAAAAATCCATGATTCATGCCAACAGTCCCCCCCTTTGTTTCACTTGAATCAAACTCTTGTGTTACTGACTTTTTTCATGAATCCTTTGGCACCAGTGGAAAGGACGCTCCACATGTTTAACCTTAAAAGAGCGTTGAAGTACTATGCGGACCACACAAAACACTTTCACCTGTCTACACAACTCTTTGTAGCCTTTGGGCCTAACCCTACTGACAAGGAAATATTAAAATCCAGTGCTTCTATGTTCGTTTGACGAATTTCATCTAATAAAAACTCATAATTTCTTTTCTGTTTGGGGGGATTTCCCCAAGCCCCCTTTCCTATATTTTATAACCTACTCCAACCCCATTCCTACCGCTTTTATCGCTTTACCCTCCTCTATAGGTCGATGAGTTCTTTCAATGGAATTTTAGCGTAAAGAATTCAATTGGTGAAAAAAAAAAGGCAGCAAAACAACGGTATATGAAAATCCAGCGTAGCCAGATGGTTATGGGCCTGCATTGGCTTTTGTCATGGGAAAGCCAACAAGCCACTCTCGCCAAAACCCCAGGCACACGTTATGAGAGCCATGTCATCCACTGCGCCCTCTTGGCAGGACCACGGCTTGAAGACATTTCACATGGTTTTATTGTGTTGACAAGAATGTGGCGTAGGAAACAGGGTCAGGCGGGTGGCTGTGGACAGCCTGTTCGCTTGAAGGGAGCTCCTTTCACTTTCCTTACCTCCTCAATGCCTAATGTTTGATGAACTGCTCTGTAACCTGATCAGCAACATATGACTCTATGAACGATCCAATGCTGGAGAAGACAAAAGTTACCTGTAACTCCATTTCTCCAACATTGCTCTCTCTCATAGATTCACATGCGACCCTCTGACCTACCCCACGCGAGGCTCAAGGCTGGATGCTTCAGTGTGCTACAAGAATCGAAAGATAGCCCCCAGAGGTAGGATAAAGGAATGGTTTCCTATTGGATAAGGGTCAAAGGGTCGCTAAAGTGAGTGCTGTTTTCTTGTTATCTATCATCCAAGCCGCTGTTTTAATGTATCAAGGACTCCCAGCCCGAGGACAGGAATATTCAACATGATGCAAGTCTATGAAAGATACCAATGCTGGGGGACAGAAGTTACAGATAAGTAACGTTTTCCTTCCAAAGACACCCTGCTTCTTTGCCCACTCCTTCACCCATCGCTTGGATGAGCGTATGCTGACTGCCAGGGCCACGGATGGATGGCCCTTGCATTTCAGTTCCTACTGTTTGTCTGTAAGTTGGACAGCATTGCAGAAAAGAAACCCCCATGCTACCCCCACCTGCCAAGCCCCTCCTGTATCTCTTGCTCAGCAAGGGGAGGGGGCGATGTTTAAGTTCCAATGCACACCCTCAAACTCAGGAAAGTGTGAGGTCTAAGTTCCCCCTTTGCTCTATGGTTCTTATGCCCCTGTTATTTCAGGGCTATGGTAGCAAATAAGCATAGGACGGAGGGTTAAGGGTCTCCACAGGTGTGGGTATGCGTAATATTGGAAAGCATCAGTGTTCAGCCATTTATGTAAACTTTCCTTAGGTTTGGCTCATCTAAATTAGGGAACCGGAGAGAATGGTAAACATTGGGCCCCATTACTGGTCCGGCGGTAACCCTGCCGGTAAAACCGGCGTGGTGCTGCCAGACCTGAAAAAAATGACCGGCACCTGACTTCCCGGTGCCACTGGGCTATTCCGAGTCCGGTGGCTGGAAAGTCAGGCACCAGTAATTTTGTTAGTTCCCATTCCCACGCACTCGGGAATGGGGACACGGAAGAACTCTGCGAGCGGTGCATTCCCACCCGGCAGGTCTGACCCTGGCGGGCGGGACGGCACCCGCCTGCAGAGTTGTACTGTGCCAGTCCAGAAACAACAGTGCCGGTAGGCTTACTGGCACTGTTGTTTCTGGACCGACACAGTTGTAATGAGGCCCATTGTGTTGTAATATGCAGATTTAAAAGGAAAGTCATTAAAATTATTGAAAGAGAACAAAGGATAACAGTGCATATTGTGGCCCCAACAATGGTGAGCTTTTGATCTTTTTTTAAATATGGACAAACCTGCTCCGAACATGGACTCACACACCAAACTTGCTATTTGGGGTACTTGGTTGGTTTCTGCCCGGCAGCCCACAAGTCCTCAGTCCTGTCTCTGAGCTCCTGAGATCTTAGAATTGAGTTGCTTAAATTTGCATAATTTATGTCCAGGTATGGGAAATTCATCAGGGGAGTTTAGAATGCGTGTGTGCATTTTTTTTCTTAACTTTGGTTTTATTAGCATTTTGCAAAAATAGAAACAGAAAACGGGGCCTAACTAAAGCCCCCATTCCCCCCCTACATAGCCCCCCTCCCTCCCCCACTCCGAGACCGATCCAAACTTAACAACAGTAAAGAGACCAAACTTTCACATCTTTTCCTGGGTTTTTGAAGCGCCGCAACATGTGACCCATTCAATTACTGGCTTGAAGCCGATATCGCCCCAGGTCGAGGGGACCCCTCATTTGGGTATTGTCCTTCATACCGGTGGTCACGCCCTGTCCATCCGGGGGCATGATTTCGGAGCTAGTGGACATCCCATCCCCATGTCTGCTGGACCCCAAACCATTCCGCGAGGAATGAGCATGAGTCCTTGTTCACCAAGGCAGTCAGTTTGTCCATCAGGAACATGTTCTTAAGTTTTTTAGTCCAGTCTTCTTTGGAAGGTGTTTCCGGGCTCTTCCACCTCTGGGCTAGGGCCACTCTGCCTGCTCTCAACATAGTTTCCCACATCCTTGGGTATCGATATATTTCCGCTTCCTCCGGGGGGAGGCCCAGCAACATGGTCAGCGGGTTGAGGGGCAGAGGGTCTTCCGTGACCTCCGCTATCCAATCTCTCACCGATTCCCAATAGGTCTATAGCTTCGGGCATAGCCACCACATGTGACCTCTAGTTCCTCTATGACCACAGCCCCTCGGGCATTCGGGTGATACCCCAGAGAACATTTTCGAGAGTTTAGCCGGGTCCCTGTGCCACCCCTGCAGGATTTTAAAGTTGTGTTCCATGTCCGAGGTGAAAAGATTGCCATGAAACGATATCCTGAATATGCGAGCCCAGGTGTCCTCTGATATCTCCTCCCCCGCCAGATCGTTCCAAAAAACACGGAAACCTCGCCTAGCCTGGAGGTCATGGGTGTTCAGGATAGTGTACAAATTGGAGACCGCACCCTTTCTAGAGGTTGCTGAGTCGAGGAATTTCACGAAGGGAGTTAGTTGTCTCCGCAGGTTAGGGCCCCAAGCAGGGTCATTGAGGATGCCCTTGAGACAGAGGTATTCGTAAATGGATAGGGTCCCACCTCCCAGTGCCTCCCGGAGGTCCTCATATCTCAAGAATTCTCCTGCCCTGAACAGCTGGCCCGCCCATTCCAGTCCCGCATCAGACCAACTCTGGGAATGTCTAAACCCTCTGCTGCCCACTTTCAGGAGGGGCCCCCACAGGGAGGATATGGGGGACGGCCACAAGGAAAGGTGTGCTGTCTGGGGACATTCCCTCCAAATGTCCCAGAGGACACCCAGGGTCGGGTGGGACAGTACTTGTTTCGGGAAAGACTTGCGAGGGGCCCACAAGAGGTCACAGACTTTTAGGAGGTGGACGTCCATGTCCTCTAGGTATGACCAATATGTCCGCAAGCCTTCCTTCATGTGTTCTAGGAGGACCCTCAGTTGTGCTGCGTGGTAATACAATTGGAAATCTGGGAACCCGAAACCCCTCTCCTCTCTCGGGAGCGTCAAGGTGGCCCTGCCAATCCACGGGGTTTTCCCCTGCCATATGAAGTCCCTGAACCCCTTGTGTAGGTCTATAAATGTTTGAGCGGGTACCCGGGTAGGGAGGGCTGTGAAGAGGTATACGAGCCGAGGCAGTATGTTCATTTTGACTGCCGTCATCCGGCCGTACCATGAGAGGATCATTCCTCCCCACCTCCTCAAGTCAGAGGTGATTTCGGTTAACATGGGCTCATAATTGGAAGAGCCCAGTTTTGTTAAGTCACTAGTGAGGAGAACCCCCAGGTACTTCATGGTGTTCTTACCACCGCTATCCCATAGAACCTAGTCAGGGGGTCCAGTACCGGGTCCGCCATGCGCATCAGGAGGAGGACAGATTTGGTGGTGTTTATTTTCAGGCCCGAGAACCTCCCGAAGGAGCTAATCAGGGACAAGAGGGGAGGGATCGAAGCGCCCGGGTCCACTAGGTATGCTAGGATATCGTCTGCAAACAGGGACAGCTTGAATTCCACCTCTCCCCTTCTAATACCCCTGATGTCTGGGTGGGACCTAATCGCTATGGCCAAAGCCTCCATCGTGAGGATATACAGAAGGGGGGAAAGAGGGCAGCCCTGTCTAGTCCCTCGGGTAAGAGAGAAGGATTCCGACAGCACTCCGTTCACCTGGACCCTAGCAGTGAGGGATCTATAGAGGGCGGCAACCCAGCTCAGTATGTGCCTCCCAAAGCCCATTCGTTGGAGGAGGAGGGTCATGTATCTCCATTCTACTCTGTCGAACGCTTTTTCCGAGTCCAGGGACAGGATGCATGCCTCGAGATTTGAGTTTTGGGCGAAGTGAATCAAGTCTATCGTTTTGCGGATATTATCCGATCCCTGTCTGCCCCTAATGAAACCCACCTGGTCCCCGTGGACTAGCTTCTGCATTATCCCCTCCATCCGCTTACCCACCACCTTGGCCAAGATTTTGGCGTCGATGTTAAGCAATGATATGGGACGGTAGGATGAGCACTTCCTCGGGTCTTTACCTTCCTTGGGAAGGACCACTATAATGGCTCCCATCATGGAGTCGGGGAGAGTACCCCCTCCAATACTGAGTTGAAAACCTTTGCCAAGTATGGCGACAGGGTGGATCGGAACCTCTTATAGAAATACACCGAGAAGCCATCTTCCCCCGGGGAAGTCCCCACCTTCATCCCACTGATCGCCTTCTCCACCTCCTCCTCGGTCACCCGGCCCTCCAGCCCCTCTGCCTGGTCCCGTGAGAGGGAGGGTATCTGTATGGAGTCGAGGAACTCCTCGATATGGGCATCGCCGCCGTCATATTCGGAGGCATATAGTGTCTCATAGTATTTACGGAAGGCTTTGTTCATGTGGGGGATACCATAGCCCAATGTACCCTCGCTGTCCCTCACTCCCTTTACCATTCTGCTCCTCTGGACCTCCCTCAATTTCCAGGCCAGGATCCTATCCGCCCTGTCCCCCTTCTCATAGTATTTCTGTTTGACCATTTGGAGGTTTTTCTCCGTTTTGTGGAGGAGTAGGTCTTTCAATTGGAGCCTGTAGTCCTCCAGGGAGGCCATGCGGTCTCGCTCTAGGATCTGGGCTGGGGAGCCCCTCAGTTGGAGGTGCGCTATTTTTCCCCTCAGAATCCTCTCCTGGGTCTTCCTTTCCCTCTTCGGTCAGGAACCAATTTTTATGAGCACCCCTCTTAGTGTCGCCTTGAAGGCGTCCCAGAGAGTGTGTGTGCCCACCTCCCCGTTGTCGTTGAGCTCGAAGAACTCTGTGATGGCTTCCAGAATAGTCTGGGCATGGACCTCGTCTCTCAATATGGCGTCGTTACATCTCCAGCGTCCCCTCCTTTCTCTGCACCAGTCCCCTGCCAGTGTGACCATGACCAAGTCGTGGTCCGACCATGGGACGGGGTCTATTCTGTAACCCGCTATGTGTGGTCGGAGTACCTCGTCCGGAAGGATATAATCTATTCTGGAGAAGGCTTTATGGGTGGAGGGTAACGTGTCCACCAAGTTTAGGTTGTCATTCACCCTTTGGAAGTTGCGTGATGTGGCGTCACCTGCTGGTCTGGGATTTGGTGCACCCACCCGCTGTCTATCTCTGCATGGGTCAAGGACCATATTAAAGTCACCTCCCACCACCAATGGGCCTTGGACGAAGGTTTTCAGCTTTTCCCCCACTCCCTCCCAGAATTGGGCCTGGCCTTCATTCGGGGCATATACGACCGCCAGGGTAATGGGCGATCCCTGTAGGGAGCCTCGTACGAAGAGGTAGCGGCCTTCGGGGTCCCTTAGGATGGAGTCTTTCTCGAAGCCCGTCCCCATTGCGATCAGAATTGCGACCCCTCTTTTCTTTCCCTTGTGGGTTGCATAGAATGTCTCCTCAATTCCGCCACCCCGCAGCCTGGGCTCCCTCCCCCTCGCCCAGTGAGTTTCCTGTACGAAGAGTAAGTCCAGCTTAGCCCTCTTAAACTCCCTACTGATTAGGGATCTTTTCGTGGGGTTGTTCAAGCCCCGCACATTCAGGGTTCCCACCCCTAGGGCCGGTCGGCCGTCAGCCATGGTCATTGTCGCCTTTCCCCTTGGTCACAGGTGTCGCATAGACGCTCCCTCCCTGCTTACTGTGATTTCTTGTTTGGACCTCTTTGAAACAATTCCCCAACATTCCCCCACACGCATTCCCCGCCCTCAAACCCCCAACTCGTAAACAATCCGCCACCCCCCTCCCCGGCGTCCAGCCATGTAGTTCTTCCATTTCTGGATTGTTGGCTGGACCACCAGTCGGTTACTCTCGGCCGGGTATCCTATCCTAAGCTCTCTACCGTGAGCCCCCCCCTTCCCCCATCTCGTCGCTCCCCTGACCCTCTCAGTTTGGAAACTCTCCCGGGCCTGGGTTGATACATCTCTCGGTACCCAGCATTGTGAACCCCCCCAAGTCCCCTTATACTTGCAGTTCAAGGGGGAGCAGCAAACCGGCTATCTCCAATGTCTTCCTGTAATCTAGACCCAATGATCTCCGAGGGGTCGCTGGTGTCACCCCTCCGAGTCGGCCCGGTCTTCCTCCCTTGATGTTGGTGGCGTGTTCAATTTCTTGAACTTCCTTGCGCCGGTTTTTCTCCTCCTGGGGTTGGGCTGCCCAGGGGTGCTCCCCCTGAGCGCCTCCGGGCCCACTGGTTCCCTCCAGGGGGCGGGCTCACCCACGTAGTCTTGAATAGCGCTCTTGATGTCTTCTTCAGTCACCAGCGTTGTGCGTTGGCCTGAATATTCAAAGGACAGGGAGAAGGGATATCACCATCTGTACCGGACACCCTTCTCTTTCAGTTGTTGAGTCAGAGGGCGGCACATCCTCCGTCTGGCTAGGGTGTAGGCTGAGAGATCTTGAAAAATGGCGATCTGTGCGCCGTTGTAGGTTATCTCCCCCGCTTTCCTCGCAGCCTCCTGAACCTTGGCTTTCTCTGTGTAATAGTGGAAGCGAGCCAGGACCGTTCTGGGGCCCCCCGCTCTTCCCCCAGCCCTGTGCACCCGGTCAAACGTGAGTTCCGTCGTCATTTCTTCGGCAAACAGGAGGGTGATGATGTCTCTCACCGCTCGAGTCAGCTCTCTCTCCGTCTCGCCTTCCGTCTCCAGGATCCCAAAGAACCTTAGGTTGTTCCGCCTTTCCCTGTTTTCGTAGTCGTCCATAATCCTGGCTCTCTCTTCATCCCTCTTCTCCAAGGCAGCCAGCCGCGTGCCAAATTGGATTTCCTGAGATGTAGAGGACGATTGATAGTTTTCCACTTGTAGGACTCTGTCCTCAATTTTGTCTACCCTCTGGTCCAGTTTCCCGAACTTCTGGGCGATGTCGGATCTCATTTCTCTGATCTCCTGAAGGATGGAGGCAAAGCCCTTTTCCATCGTCATTGCGGGTTGGCCTGCGGATTCTGTGTGGGCCATGGCTCCGGAGACAGCGGGGGCCTCGGTCGTGTTTGCTGTTTCTTGGAAGCAAAACGATTGTAGGGCCTTCTTCCAGCTCATGGGGTGTCGTTGATCCCTTGCTGCGAGCCCTGCCGCAGTCCTGGGGGCCCCAGGGGGGGCGCCGCCCCACCACGGGATCAGTCCGTAGCGCGTTGCACCAGTGGGGTTTGTAGTTAATGGGTTGTCCCCCGCCGGGGGAGCGGGGGCAGCCCGCCAGGCGGGCACTCGCCCCGCCAATTGAGGACGGGGGCCTCTCACCTAGGTCACGGGCAGTCTGTGAGTTCAGGGTGGGCCGGGGGTGCGATGGTACGGAGGGCGCCAGAGGTGAGCACCAGTCTCCTGGGTGGTGTGATCGTGGGATCTCCCTTCGGGGTTAGGGTGCCTACTGTTCCCCCGCTGCTTGGTGGGTCTCGGCCCTGCGGGCCCCTGAGGTTTTGCTGCACTGGTCAGGGGTCGAATCGTTGTGGGTCTCCGTGGCATGGGTTCTGGCACTGATTGAAGTTGGGGCAGCCCCCCAGTTGGGCCCGGTGAGCAGGGGGAGGCCTCCGGGCGGGCACACGCCCCACCGGGTCTTGGTGGGGGCCACGCACCCAGGTCAACCTCCTTGGTTGGTTAGGTCCTGGCAGAATGCAAGCGGGCACACGCCCTACGGGTTGGCATGGGGGCCTCCACTTGCAGTGAGAAGCGATGGGTGAGACCCCACTCTCCCTCCTGTTCCTCCGCCCAGCTGTGCGGTATGTCCCGAGTTGGGTGGTCCATATAGGTGTGTTCCGCTATCCCGGGGTCGTTCCGATGCGTGTTGCTCAGGTGGGGCTGGCAGGATCAGGCTGTGACTCCCAATGGGGATGGGGTAGGCCCCCCAGACGGGCACACACCCCACGACCGCCGGCGGGGGTCTCTCACCTGGGCCATTGAGTTGCTGTCGACCCCCGGGGGGTCCTCCGCTGTGCAGCTGGGCTTGGCCCTGTCTTGTCCTCGGGGCACTGTGCGGGATCGAGATGGGGTCCTGGTCGGACCCGTGTACTCCCTGTGAGCTTCAGGGGTAGGCCTGTGCGCTGGGTAGGCCTGCGCTGTGTCGATGTTCTTCGCCGGGAGGGCTGATCCGCCTCTCGTCCGAGGCGCTGCGGCGTCGCAAGGCCCCACTCCCGGGCAGAATCTTTTATTTGCGGTTGGGTGGGGGGGCCGTCCCCGGACCCCCCTCCGGGGAGCGTCTCTCCCCCTGCACTCGCCTCTCGCCCCCGGAACCGGGGGGGGGCACGGGTCGTCCTCGCAGCCCCCCCGGCGTGGGGGCCTCCTCTGTGGTGTCGCGGTCCTCCGTCCCCCGGGCTCCGATCCCTGTGCATGCCTCTCCTCTTGCGGGGCCCGGGGGACTCGGGCCGGGCTGGAGGGTCGGCCTATCCCTCCGTGTGAGAAGAGGGGGGGCGCCACCAGTCCCCCTCCGGGGAGCGTCCCTCCACCAGTGTTCGTCCCGCACCCCCGGGGCCTGCGGGGGCGCGATCCGCAGCCGCCGCCTTCTCTCAGTGGAGGCCTTCCCCGCTTCTGTGGCCGCCAGGCGCGGTGTCTGTGGCGTCGCGCTCCTGCGGCTCCCGAACTCCGGTTCCTCGTGGAGCTGGAAGCCCGTTCCTTCGCGCGGGGGCGTCACGGGGGTGCCAGATGCGCCTGCCTTCAGTGTGCTCGTTTGAGGGGTCTCGGGGGGGCTCAATCCCCAGAAAAAGGCCCGGCTCGAGCGGGAACTCCGCAATCAGGCAGCCATTGCCTGTGCGCCCCCTGGTGGCCCGGCCGTGTGTGCATTTTTGACAATACGAAGGTCGGTAGTGGTGGCCAGGTCCCTGCAAGCTACCCATTTTGGTCTGGCATGTGGATGGTGCTGTGAGGTAGTCAGGAGAGTATGCGAGAGCAGGAGACTCCTTATATGCGCAGCTAGACAGATTTGTTGTTGTGGGGGAGATAGCTGCATTCTTATGGCAGAAGTGTTGTGCAATGTGTCTTAGAATAGTGTATGATAGCAGAAGCGTGCAGGTGGGTGGCCGTGCCTTCAGCTTTCTTCCCTCACCATGGAGTGTGATACGTACCCGTGTGCCTGGCGTCTTCATTTTCATAGATGCAGTTGAATTTAGAAGGGGGAGAATTCAAGGCGCGGCTACATTCTGCACAGTGGCTACATTCTGAAGCAGCTGAATATAACACAGAGGCTACATACAGATGAAATGCAGCTAAATAGAACACAATGGCTATACTCAAAAAGCAGTTGAATATATCAGAGTGGCTGCGCTGAGAAAATGCAGTTAAATGTAACTCAGTGCTATACTCAAAATGCAGCCAAATATAAACAATGGCTATACTCAAAAGGCGGCCCATGTACCACAGTGGCTATACTCCAGTTGGTGCTAAATATAACAGTGGCAATACTCAAAATGCAGCTAAATATAGCACAGAGGCTAACCCAAAGAACGCAGCTAAATGTAACACATTGTCCATATTAATGTAGCTGGATATACCACTGTGGCAATACTTAAAATCAGCTAAATGTAAAACAGGGCTTAACCAAAGATGCACCTACGTATAACACTGATATACTTCTTATTGAACTAAGATAGTACGCAGATAAATGCACAGCTCCAGCACATGTCTATTAACGATATTTGTGGCAAAAAGAGTGTTTTAAATCACATGCTACCCTACTCCAACATGTTTCAGTACATCTCGCCACTTTGGAACTTCCTCAGGGAGCGAACTGTCGCGATTCCGTGGAGCGATCAGTCAAGGTTTAGTCGTATATGTGAGCAATCTTGAATTTGCCAGCAAACTGCATGGAAAGTCAGAAAGAGTTCACAAGGCCATTGACAAGAGTATTTCACCTTTGGTGTATAATTCCTGCCATATATAGCCTCACTATTTGCTTTTAGCACATTAAGGAACCTGGCCTGGCCTGCCAATTACAATTCCTTTAGCTGCTTCACCTGCTTATGGTGGGAATGAGGCACTTCACTGATTGTAGTGCAAGATCTGCAATGTTTTGATGAGAATCCCTTAAGTGGAAATGAATTCATGTCTGGCATCCCGCTCCTTTTTAAGAGTTTAATGCTGCTCCACATTAACCTTCTGACCAACCTTTGATCCAGTTGAACAGATGTGATATAAAATCCTTCATTTGGAAAGTTGTAGTCATAGATCTTATTTATGGTTGGAGTGTTTTTATTAGGGGTATTATAAGGGTATTTATAGAGTGTGGATCTAGCTTCGGGAAGCAATTAGTGGGGATAATTTTTGGTGTAAATGGGAGCGGGGGTTGCGGGTGTCCCCTGCTCCCTTTAAAATAATATGATGGCTTAAGGAGTTAATATCGCCGCAGAAACATGTTGCCATTCTTGTATGGCGATATTTGTGTGGGGATATTAACACATGGAACCGATGGGGAGGGCGTTCCAGAGGAGGTTCCAGAGTCTTGAGGTGTAGACAGAGAAGTCCTGTCTTCTGTTGTTTACCTTCCTGCACCAGCGGGGTTCATGTCCTTACTTGTGGTAGATTGTAGGCCTCCAGAGATGCTGAGTTTCTCAGTGAGGTTGTGTGTGGACTTCAGGGTGACAGCATTGTCAATGATGCAGCAGGATTTGATGATGATACTGGCTTGCATCGGGAGGCAGTACATTTCAATGAAGGTCAGTGTGATGTGGTCCAATTTGCAGAGTCATTTGATGAGTCATGCTGCAGCATGCAGGTCACTTCTCAGGGGAGCTAGGGTAGTCGTCAGATGGCCTTGCTATGTGCTGTTTGAAGGAGAGGTGTCTGTCAATGTCAAACCCAAGGGACTTGGCGCAGGTGTCTAGTTGCGGTTTGAAGCACTCGCGTAGAGAGCCAGGTCTGGATGTCTGGATGTCAGGGTGTTCAGTGTTGTTTGTCAGCAGTAGGAATTCAGTCTTGGAGGGGATGAGCTTCAGGTAAGCACTGGACATGCACGACTGGATCAATGAGAGGCAGGCCTTGAGCCTGTGGATTTCTTTGATGGAGGATATCTTAAGGTAGAGCTGTGTGTCATCTGATTTTTGGTGGTGTACATGCTGTGTGGTGCGACGGGAGTTGCAAGTGGTTCCAAGTGCAGAGCTGCTAAATGGAAGTGGCAGACCTCGAGCTTATCCTCTGATAAATTGGCCTGTCACCTTCTCCAAGGCAATATCGTCTCTCGTTTCGCTCCAAGAAGAGGGCTCACATCCAGGCCTGCATCGCTGGAGCTTCTAACAACACGGCTGAACTCTTAAAAATCTGCAAGGAACGAGCCAATCCATCTGCAGTTACTGCCTCTTCCTCCCCAGGCTCTCTGCACTGCACTGGCCTCCCACTTCACTGCTAAATCTCAGGACATTCTGACCTCTCTCATCATCCGCTTCCCACTCCCCTCCCCCAATCCTCTTGCTGCCCTCAGCCCCCTCTCCTCCCTCTTCCACTATTTCCACCTTTTCTACTATCACACCGGACGAGGTCAGTCTCTTCCAAACAAGTCTCCCCCTGTTCTTCCAGAACTATTAAGGACAATATCGGCTCCCTTGCCCCTGCACTTGCTGACTTCTACAATCACTCTCTTACCACTGGGTATTTTCCCTCCACCCTGATGCACTCTTGTGCGCCCCCTCCTGAAAAAACCTTTGACCGACCCCTCATGTCTGTCTAAATACCACCCCATCTCTATCTCTCCCTTCCTTGAGAAACCTCTGGAGAAGTTGGTCTTGCCCCAACTGACCCATCATGCTGAGCTGGTTGGTTGCCTGCAAAACCATCATTCTGGACGCCGAGCATCCAGAGGCACAGAAACTGCTCTCCTGAACACCCGTGAAGAATTGCTTGCATTCCTTGACTCCAACTCACCTGCTGTTCACATTATTCTCTCCTCAGCTTTTGACACGGTTAACCACTCCATCCTCATAAAACGACTCCATGATACCTTTGGCATTTCGGAGCAGGCACTGGACTGTCTGACCTCCTTCCTCACTGTCCGTCCCTCCAAGGTGCTCCTGAGCTCTTTCTCCTCACCCACCCCTATCTCTACCTGTGGTGTTCCCCAGGGCTCTATCCTTTCATCCTGGTTCTTTAACACCTATCTCACTCCTCTTGTTCACCTTATCTTATATCTTATTTTCACCACACTTCCAGTGTTATGCAGACGGCACCCAACTCTTCTTCAGACTACCCTCTGCATCTTTTCCGACCTCCTCTGGCATTCCGGTCTGCCTGTCTGCTATCCACTCTTGGTGTACCTCCAATGATCTCTGTCTTAATGCCAACAAGACTGAGATTCTTCCTATCCGGGCTCCTGTCCCCTCCTTTCTCCCTTCACTCTGGCCACTGTAAGGAAGGCGTGGTATCAAACAGTGAAGACAGACACAAGTGATCACAGTTCAAGGGAGTTTATTGAACTTCAATTTGTTGGTAGAAAGCCTATCTAAACCTAAATTATAAGATGGTAGCAAGCTACGACCATCAAATAATACGCAGTCCTTGTGGAGTCTGTCAAAATAAAAGGGCCTATACTAATAAACCTATTGCCAATCCTGACTTCTAAATACAAAATGGTGTGAGATAACAGCGTATGCAAAAGAAAAGTGTTCAAGAAATGATAGGTCAGGATAGTTGCGCAGTTAGCTTTCCTTCCCCACATTCTCAGCATGTGGCAGCGCTACAGGTGCAGGCTTTGCACACACTGGCTTCTTGGCCACAAGATTACAGTTCAACACATAGGCACAGGAACTTCCGCCAAAGTCTCTCCCGCAATGACAGCTGGCAGACGGCCTGATGTAACAAACAAAACACAAACGTTATTTTCTTTTGTCAGGGTTTTCACTTTCATAGGTTCAAGACTGGTCTCCCTACGTCGGGTCCGGACCAAGAGTACCCCTTATGCGGGCTCAGACCCCTTTTCTACAATGTTCACAATTTGGTCTCCCTCTTTCGGGCTCAGACCATGGATGCCCCTCGTCTGGGCTCAGATCCTCTTTTGATACCCGAATGGAAGACTTTCAAATGTACGATGGGATTTGCTTGAACCGTCACAAGACCATTTCGATTCACTACACACAATTTACACTTCACATCAATCTTCTGCCTTTGTTTCTTTTATCAGGATACCGTATTAGAGACCTTCGACTGAGCACATGCGCAGTGCCGGACCATTTGTCAACAGAATCGTATCTTTCCTTCTAATGTTCAAATATTAACCATCAATTTAGCTTCACTCGCGTCTTTCATCACACACGTTTATCAATGTTCATTCCAGCGCTCTTTTTACAATGTTGCTGCTTGCAACCTTGACTTCAACACAGACCGGCCTGGCAATGATCTCCCCAACTCACTGGCTGTGTTGTTCTCTGACGCTTCTTTGTTCTTGGAGCCAAGGACGATACCACAGCGTCTGCTGCTCCTCCCTGATTTGGTCAGTTACGGGTGAGGACCCTTGATATATGTGACACACAATGCAGGATTCTTCAGCCTGGTTTCCTGGTCTTATGTTTTTTGCCTTGAAGGTTTCTTCATAGTAATGGCTTCCTGCCAAAAAGGTCACGGGGGTTGTCCCTCTCACGAACCTCTCGTGCCTGGCCTTCTTTCTCCCCTCATTCAGCTGCCAACTTGAAACTGCTGTACCTGCGTGTGGTTTGCCTTGCTAGGGTGTGCTCTCGTGCTCCGCCTTTTATCCGTGTGGGGAAGTGTAATGGAAGTCAGTTGTGAGTAATTGTCAATAATTGCCTGGCCTTGCCTGACCATAGTATTGGGACATGTCAGATACACGGCTCAGGTGTGAGTCTGTTTTCTCCCAGAGCCAGCTGTCCATGTAACAGTGTTCGTGCATGAAAAGGGGGGGCTGGTGTTGAGTTTCTAAATATCCCATCAGGCAGGATGGGGTAAAGGTGTTACAAGGGCGAGAGGGATAACGCGCATCACCATCAGCTGTCCCACTCCACAAGGACCCCTCACCCAAGTGATCTTCCCGCACTGGTCCACCCCCAGGGTCTTGATCCAAAGGCGATGGCCGTGCCTTGGCCACCTGAGAGAGAGATCCCTGTGGACTAGCGGGTAAGGCACCTTCTGGTTTCTCACAACACCCTCAATGGGCTCTCCCCCCACCCCTTCCTCTGAGACCAGGAATCTTGGAGTTATCTTCAACTCCTCTCTTTCTTTCATTCCTCACATCTTGGACCTTGCCAAGAAGGCCCACTTCCAACTCTACCTCCTCAGGGGCATCCTCCCTTTTATCACTTTTCCCCCAGAAGCTCAACATCAACAGAGCTGTGGTACTTTCCAGGCTGGACTATTATAACAACCTCTTCCTTAATCTATCTTCTTCCTCTATCTGCCACCTCCAGCTAATCCAGAATAGGGCTGCAAGACTTTTCCTTGGCCTTAAGCCCAGGGACCGTATCTTTCCAGCCCTACAATCTCTCGATTTTCTTCCAGTTGCTGAAAAGATCACTTTTAAATCACTCTGCATGATCTATAAGGCAGTCTTGGGCCAGGGACCACGCTATCTGCAACTTGCTTTCACCAAATACTCTCCTTCCAGATCCCTCCGATCCTCTTTGTCCAACTCCCTGCTTGTCAAGTGCTTCTCTAAGCAGAGAGTGGACGGCCGTGCCCTCTTCTCAGCTGGCACCCTCCTCTGGAACAGCCTCCCCCTCTCTCTCGCATTTGCACGATTCAAATGTTCACAAGGCCTAGTAGGACCGCCTTTTCTGTTTGTATATCCCATTGTCTTTGTTGTTACCCTGTTCCCTTCCCTTTGCCCTGTGGGCGCTTTGAAACACGATATTCTTGTTGTATAAGCACCTTACAAATGCCCAATAAATACAAGTAAATACAAATACAACTATTGTAGATCACGGGGGAGGGGGTGGATCCTCCACGGTAGATAGGTAGAGTTGGTGATCTGGGGGAATCCATCAGTACGAACTGGTGGTGATTAGCAAGGCACATTTTGAACCAGCTGAGGGTGATCTCGCTGATCCCCATGCAATGATGTAGATTGTCGGTGAGTGTCAGGTGGTCTACTCAGTCAAATGCTGCTGGGGTTAAGGAGAACCACGAGTTAAGGATGGCCATCATTAAGGATTTTAAGGGCATCGTGGAACACCTTGATGGTAGCCCTTTCTGTGCAATATAGTTACGGGAGGAGGAACCCCGAGGTGCACTTATAAACAAATGACAAAGTGATCTCTCTGTCTAATTCTGGGGGGGGGGGTGGCATTAACGAAGGTGACCAAAATGGTTTATCTGCTATTCAAAAAAAGGCTGTGCCTTGTCCATAGAACTATGTCCTCTGGATGATCTGACACCTGTGTATTTATACAGAGGATTGTACTCTCAACATGTTTCTGTTCCGCATTTGGTTACTAGGGAACATTCATTAGGAGAATTCCACTTATATGTCACCGTTGGTTTATAAAGTGTTCTTAATACTTCTAGATCTGAGATGGTCTGTGGGGGCGAACAATACGCAATGTTATTGAAGAGTAGACTTCTTAGTAGTCTTACTAGCCCAAGCAATCTGTACCATGGGCCACTATGACCCTCAGGGTCCCTCTAAAGTGCTCCAGTGAAAGAGTATACTCCCTTTGAAGCATTGAGTTCTGAATGGGCAGCCTGTGGAGCTAACTAGATTCGAGCAGCTCTTGTTCTTTTGGGCACCCGTTAGTTTCCATGGGTATCTACAAGGTCTGTGTTGCCCGCAGTGATAGTTTCAGTGAGAATCCTTTCGAAAGTATAGGTTTGAAAAATGCAGCAATTCCCAAAGCACAGTGTATTAACAGAGGGTTTCATACAACCTTTGAAAACAGTGGGCTCTCGGGGTCTTCATTATATATTCAATATACTTAATAAAAACCATTTCCACACCACGGTTCCAGACTTTCTCAATGTAAGGGTACTAGTTAGGCCACTCCATTCCTTGACCTGCTGTCACCCGCATCATTCGCTTTTCTACATCATCTATTCTTGAGAACAGAGCTCCTGGCTCAGGCTTGGCAGTCACAGATTTACCATGCCAGTGTCTGACCTGCAGTAGAAAGCATGGAGATGGCTGGGCAAATAAGCCACCAAACTTCCAGGGTTTCGCGAGAGCACACACTCGCGTGCCTCGTGCATCCAACATTACATTGTGTACCGACTTATGAGTTTCCAAATCTGCCTTGGAAACACAGGCCAAATATCAGAACACTTCAGGAACTATTCTCCTTCTCTCTTTTGCCAAACTTTGGTCCACTTAACAGGACTGACACACACCCACAGTGTCACAAAAGATTCTCCCCCCCACCTCCCTCGCACCCCTTCCTGCCTGTGTTCGAAGCATCTGTTTCCCTCTTTCTCGTCCTCTTGTCTTCCCCTTGCTCATTTTATTTTCCCCAGCAGACCAAGGTCTGGACACCCCTGGTGGGGGCACCCTACGCAATTCCAGGGGCAGGTCTGGGAACTCTGATACTACTGCACTGGTTATTTGATAAGTATAAAATCATATTAGAAGAACATACGCAGAGAACACGCACAGCCAAGTAATTCGAAGGCTATGATTTTCAATTTCAAAGAATATTCCAGATTTAGCCACAAGGTGGCAGGGTAATACAACAAATAGTGGTGTTATGGGACACACGGTATACCAAGCCGCAAAACCAGTGTTGCTAGTTAATTATGTCTTCTAAGGAAGCCATACCTGCTCTTCATCCACTTAAAACCAATAAAAGGCCAAAAGCAGTGCAGATGCCAAGGGCGGTGCAAGTGGAGTGAAGAGAGATAAATAGCAAAACAATTAAAAACAAAAGGGAAAATCCATACTGCAATACATTGGAAAGGAAGGACCAGTGCGATAAGCTTTAATGGGATAGACTGGCCCACTCCACTGAGACTGCTCTGACTCGCGTCTCCTTTCTGATCCACTGCCACCTCTCTTCTGCTGCCTGTGGCACGATGGCTGTCACCCTCCTGGACCTAATGGATTACCTTGGGTATCTCTGGGACACTCGCTTCTGGTTCTTCTCCTTCCTCAAGGATATGATATGATAAGTCATTTATAACGAACCTGTAGACAAGTGTTTCTAGGAGCAACAAGACAGAGGGAGGAAAAAACAACGATCTTACTAGGCCTTGTGTCATTCAGATCGTGCAAGTGCAACAATGCAAAGTGCAGGGGAGAGAAAAGGGGGAAGTGCAACCAGGGCAGCGTGGCTCTGATCACGAGCTGCCAGGGAAGCGCAGCTCTGGGTAAGTGCAAGGAGGCAGGGGACAGTAGGGTTACTGTTACAGCCCCTAAGTGCACGGTAGGCCCGGAGGCAGTGCATAGGCGATTGGTACCCAGTGAGACTCTGAGGGTAGCCAGGCAGCCAGTCAGCACAGCAGACAGGGAGGTCAGCAGGGAAGATAGAAAGGGAATGCAGAGACGAAAAGGAAGGTCTTGAGCTGCTTCCGGAACGTCAAGCGGTCTGGCTCAAGTTTGAGAGGGGCAGGAAGGCCATTGCAGAGAGAGACACCTGCAGAGGAGAGAGGTATACCCCCCACTCTCTGCCTGGAGAAGCGCCTGACCCTCAGAGAGTTGGAGGTGGCTGAGGAAAGGGCTCGAGAAGGAAGGTGTTTTGGAAGAGAGTTTTGGATGTAGTGCGGGCCCTGGCCCCATAAAGCCTTGTGGATGATGCAAAGGGTCTTGAACTTGATCCTTGCAACCACCGGGAGCCAGTGGAGAGATTTTAGAGCTATAGAGATGGGATCCCTAGGCTTGAGGCCAAGGATAAGTGTTGCAGTCCTGTTCTGGATTAGTTGCAAAGGGCAGAGAGTAGAGGAAGGCAGATTGAGAAAGAGGCTGTTGCAGTCCAGCCTAGAGAGAACCAGGGCTCTAGAGACAGTGGGCTTCTGGGGGAAGTAAGAAAAGGAAGACTACCTCTGAGGAGGTGCAGCTGGTAGTGGGCATCTTGGCAAGGTCCGTGATATAAGGAGAGAAGGAGAGAGTGGAGACAAAGATAACACCAAGGTTTTTTGCCTCACAGGTAGAGGTGAAGAGGGCCCAAGGATGGCGGCCACAGTGAAAGAGGGAGCAGAGGTCCCAAAGAGAAGGATCTCAGTCTTATTGGCATTAAGACAGAGATCGTTGGAGGTGCAGCAATCCTGAATCGCGGATGGACAGTCAGAAATGAGCCAGAGAGGAGAGGAGGCTGAGGGGTGCCTGAAAGAGAGCTGTCATCTGCATTACAGTGAAAGTTAGAGGAGAAGATAGTGATCAGGTGGGCCAAAGACGCCAAGTAGACATTGGAGAGCCAGGGTGAGAGGATAGAGCCCTGGGGAACACCACATGAGGAGAGAGAGGTGGTGGAGAGAAAGAACCCAAGTTGGACCTGGGTGGTTGGCCGTTTCGGTCCAGGGGGAAGCAGGTCAACCACTCCAGGGCCTGATCCATGATGCCCAGGTTCTCGTGGAGTCGATTAAACTGGATGGTGTGATTGACCATGTCAAAAGCAGAGGAAAGCTCAAGGAGGATGAGGGCAGAAGGAAGGCTGAAGTCAAGATTAGAGAGCAGAGTATCATCCGCATTACAGTGAAAGTTAGAGGAGAAAATAGTGATCAGGTGGGCCAAATCAGCCAAGTTGACATTGAAAAGCCAGGGTGAGAGGATAGAGCCCCAGGGAACACCACATGAGGAGAGGTGGTGGAGAGAAAGAACCCAAGTTGGACCTGGGTGGGTCGGTCCAGGAGGAAGGAGGTCAGCCATGCCAGGGCCTAATCCCAGGTTCTCACGGAGTTGATTGATCAGGATGGCTTGATTGGCAGTGTCAAAAGCAGAGGAAATGTCAAGAAGGATGAGGACCGAAGGAAGGCTTGAATCAAGATTAGTGAACAGATCTTCACAGGTGTTCAGGAAAGCAGTTTCCGTGCCTCTGGGTGCTCTGAAGCCAGACCGATGGCCATGGAGACAACCAACAGATTCAGCGTGGAGAGCACGCTGGGAGATGGCCAGCTTTCCCAGGAGTCTGTCCAGGAAAGGAGTGATAGAGATTGGGCGATAGTTTGCCGGACAGGTAGGATCGACAGAAGGAGTTTAAGGACGGGTGCACAAGGAAGTGCTCGAGGAGAGAGGGGAAAGATCCAGTGGTAAAAGAGTGATTGTAGAAATCGGCCAAGGCTGGAGTGAGGGTGTCAATGTGGTCTTTGATGGTTCTGGAGGATCAGGGGAGCACCTGTTTGGACAACACTTTCATAGATCAGACTTGTCTAGAAATATTGTCAGGTGTAGTTGGAGAGAAAGGAGGAGTAGAGGGAAAGGCGGCCAGAGGGGGGCTCAGAGAGGTAGAGAGAGAGGGAGAGGAAGAGGAGAGAGAGGACAGGATGTCCTGAGATTTAGTGAAGTGAGAAGCCAGTGCCGTACAGACAGCCTGGGAGGGAACAGGAGAGGTAGAGACTGCAGAAGGATTGGCCAGCACCTTGCAGACTTTGAGTTCAGCTGTGTTGTTAGAGGCCACAGAGACGCAGGCTTGGATGTGGACTACCTTTGGACAAGACAGAGAGTCTGTATTGCCTTTGGAGTAGGCGGCAGGTCTGTTTGTCAGAGGATGCGCCCAATGTCCTCCACTTCCTCTCAGCCACCCTGCACTTGCGTCTCAGGGCTGCGAGTTGGGAGTCATACCAAGAGTTGCACTTTTCTAGGTAGGCTTTAGAAGGATTCTCATGACAGAGGCAAGGATGTCCAGAGTGTTGGAGATATAAAGATGCCAGTTAGGGAGGGCTGTGTCAGAGTGTGAGTCAGCCGCAGGAGTAGGAGGAGCAGAAAAAGTAGAGGTAAAGGTGTAAACAGACACTCGCTTCATGGGCCGAATGATAGAGAAGAAAGGTGGCAGTGCTGGGGTGGGCTTAGCCTGGGGGACACAGCGTTTCAGGTGAGAGGAGAGTAGAAAGTGGTCAGTCCAATAGAGAGGAGTGGTGAGAGGGTTTGAGAGGGGGATGTCTGAGGAGATGATAACATCCAAGCTGTGCCCGGCAGAGGGTAGAATGGAAAGAGAGAGAGAGAGTGTTGCAGAATTGCAGAAGAACCCAGAGGAGGGATTAGAAGCATGCAGGTGGATGTTGAAGTCTCTGAGGAGGAGAGGTTGAGAGGTCAGCCCACTCTGAGAGGAATAGGGTGTCCTGGCCAGGTGGCCTGTAGATGGTGGCCACAGTCAGAGAGAGGCCAGAAGAGAGGGAGAGCCTGCAGATCAGGCATTCAAAGTAGGAGTAGGCCTGCATAGGAATCACAGAAGCCGGCACCCACTCCCGAAAGATCTTGGCTACTCCACCGCCAGGATGTTTGGTTCTGGGTTCAGAGAGGATCTTGTGACAGATCCTTCACCGTCTTCCTGCTACTCAATCCACGCCACCCTGATTGTTCTCCCCTTGGGGTTATGGGATTACAGAAGGGTCTGTCCTGGTATCCTCTCTTTGCACGCTGTACCTCCTCCCGAGTGGACATCATCCAACCCTTCATCTTCCAACTACCCCCTCTTTGCAGGCAGCACCTAATTCCCTCTGCTTTTGCGCTCCCTTATTGAAGCTGGCTTAGCTGAATGAGTTGTTTGTGTTCGATATTGGATAGCCTCCCACTGTCTCAAGCTCAACCCCACCAGTATTGGACCCATTTTGATCTGGCCAGAAAATGGCCCAGAGTGGATGAAACATGCGGCGACAAGCTCCCTGCATCTTTCTCTGCCTACAGGGCATTTGGTTTAGATTCCTCAGGTAGAGCGGGGCATGGAGTGGAACATTCCGCTCTGCATATGTCCCTGCTCTGTCCAAAGAAACCAAAGAGATTCTCTGCCTGCATCAACGTTTGATGCACAGAAAGACTGAGATCCCTGTGCGAATAGAGCACCCTGCAAATGATGTCCTCTGTGTTTGTACATGGCAGCCACCATTACCTGTCACTGTGCACATCTGCACAAATTGTTGATACCAGGGGTACAAAATAAGACAAAGGGCCTCCTTACACGGATGGCGGTAAGGATTTACCGGTAAAATACCGGTACCGGTAAATCCTTACCGCCTTACTATGAGGTCCCTTTGCGGGTTGGGGGATTTAACGCCTGCTTTTTGCAGGTGTTAAAAACCAACCCGCAAAGGGACCCAGGGAGCTAATTACGGTACCGCAATTTGCGGTACCGCAATTAGCACCTTCCCCATTCCCATTATGCCCTATGGGGCAAAAATGGGAATGGGGAAGGGCAATGGTGGAAGGGGGAATTACCGCCCCGCCAACCTTGGAATGGGGCGGTAATTCCCCTTTCAGCCAAGGCGGTGCCGGTATTTTACCGGCATGAACCATGGCGCTAATAGCGCCATGGTTCTCTGCCATCCGTGTAATGAGGCCCAAAATTATGGGGACCACTGACATTCATCTTTCACATTCTACCCTTGGCATAAAACTATTTAAATTGTCCAGATTCACCAGTAGCATTATAATAACCCTATAAGTGTGCAATCGCCCGTTTCCTCTTTTCACCTGGCCCAATAACCATGTCATATCTTTTTTCCATTCCCTCCGATTCCCCTAGCTCCGCACCCCTTGCACTTGCTCCTTGGGGCACCCTAACTCAGGCTCTCTAATACCATAACCTGAGCGCACCATTTCTACTGGATACTAACCCATAAACATCCCCAAAAAACACCCAACTCAGCTTTCACACAGCCACCGCCACCCGCCACTCTGCTTGTTCTCTTATCACACTTGAGCATCTTTTATATCACGTTTGATAACGGAGACCAGTCTCTAAGCACAGGAGCAGGATTTGAACCTGTGTTTGTCTGCGTTGTCTTGCGTCTAAGACAAACGCTATCTTCACAGCCCTCTATGCTCATTCCAACCACTTTCTCAAGTCTCCCTTTGCTCTTTGCCACCATCACCCTGGTGAACCTTCCATGCTCCGCTGCCTATCCCCAACCTCGGAATGAGGCCCATTTTCTATTTATTTTTATTTTTTTATTTTCTTTTATTGTTTTTTTTTAAATGCTCTCTATACAATTGTGTTTCAAGGTGCATCAAGAAAAGGGGCGGGGGAATAGGGGTGAGGCAAAGGTTTAAAACAACAACAAAAAATGTTCTTAAAAGGTCTTCAAACATTCAGAACGTGCAAGTGCTATAGCATGAGAGAAGGGGAGAGGGGGATGAGGGGAAGTGCAGGAAGGGGCGAAGGAATGAAAACAAACAAAGACTGTTCCTACCAGGTCATGAGACGATTCGGATCGTGCAAGTGCTGAACATGAAAAAGGGGGGAGGAACGGAAGTGCAGGAGGGGGAGAAGGGAAGAGGTACATTGAATGCAAAACAAGTTCAAAAGTGCAGGAACAAGTAGGTAAACTACATTAAGGTAAAACCCAGACATGTAATTATGACAGGCAGGTATGAATCACTTCAGACTGGAAAAGCCTCGCCTCCTGGCATGAGGGGCTACATCAGGCGTGCATATGACGGTGCAAACAGGAGGGTAGATAATACAGAGGGCCGTAGTGCGAGGTGAGGAGTCAAGGATGGAACTGCTGGCGCATAGGAAGGAAGCAGCACAGGCTGAGTAATAGACAAAATGAAAGAGATTGCAGAGACAGGTAGGAGTGCAGTGGACGCCAGGCTGATGAGGGGAGTAGGCGTGGAGCGCATGCTAAACAAAGCCAGTTCATGGATCGAGATGGTAAAATATGCAAGGTGCCACCGTTAAAACGTCAACATAAGGAAGTGGGAAGCATAACATGGTGTTGTGGCTCACAAAAAGGACAGGTGCAAAAAGAAGAACAGCGAGGCCTGATACAGTCAATCCAGTGGAGAAAAGGAAATTTAGGTATGCAGGAAAGCAAGCCAGCGGTTCCTGCTACCACATGTCGTTGGCAGGCTCAGGACGTAAGGGAGATAGCTAGTGGTAAGCAACACTGAATGCGGCAGAACACGTGCACACAAGGTATGCCACGTGCCGCAGCGAGAGGTAAGTCAGGGGGATAAAAAGGAGAGCCAGTTGAGAACAGTCATGGGGAAGGAGGGAGGGTGGGGCTCCTTACCTTGCGTCATGCAGATGTAAGTGCCGCACATCGGGTGGACGAGGGACTCGTGATGCGAGATGAGAGATGTTGAACAGGCACAAGTGAGAACAACTAAGAGGAGGCTTTGTGGCGCCGTCCGGAGTTAATCAGAGTTTAATTCAAACAGGCCTGGCTAAAGAGGCTAACAAAGGAGACAGGAAACCCCAACACCCTTTCATATGCACTGTGTCAACATGAAGTCAGCGCCCGCCCTCAGTATCGATTGACAATAAAGTGTCATGTCTGGGACTGCGTGTAATACAGTATTCATCCCCACAGGGAGAAACGAATCAGAAGTTATGAGAATGTAGTTTGGGGGAGCCAGATAGTCTGGCCTCGCTGCAGCTTCAAGGGAGAAACAGAACACGTTGATTTCCTTAACTGCCTGCGCATACACTCTAATATGCACATTTGAAATGTCGTAATTCAACAATGAGGAATAGCAAAGAGTGGGCAAAGTATGTCAATTTTTCCCTTTTAATTGCAATGCAACAGTAGTGTGCCAACAGGTGTTTCGACCCTCACACTGGGGCCTCTTCGGGGCGTTACTTGGTCCTTGCAAGACTTACGCTCTGCCTACAGCGTTAGCATGTCACTTTTGTTTGAACCCACTCGTTGAATATTGTCCTTCTATTTCGATGCAGAGTTCTGCTCTCATAGTCATACTATATTACTCCAACACCTTTACTCGTGTGCGGCCCAGCTCACGGGAGCCCAGTGGCCACGTCAGCGGTGATCCACAATTCTAAATGTAAATGCGAGACCTGCCACTTTAATCATGAACCACAGAAAGCTCCATTAACCAGAGAGACCGTTTGATCCACATCAGACAGGAAGATGGGTTGGACTTAGTAGTACATGTTTTCACCCGTTTTACCTTTCCTGTTGCAAGCCACTCTGGTCATGACCTCACGTATGCACAAGATTGTTGGTGGGGACCCAGGATTGGTTAAAGTAGGCATATCTTACACCAATCACTGTGGTCCATTTGGCTTTTCAAATGGGGCTGAGCATCTCTTTTGGAAGATCATCAGAAGGCTTCACCAGAAGCAGAAGGAAGAACTCATCGATGGACCCTGGCTGATGGTTCAGTCTGCCTTACATCTTACACCAGTGACAAAAGGCCAGGACCTCCAAGAGGGAAGGAAGATCCCTCGCCTAAACATCTCCCAGGGAACAGAGGGAGATACAGAATCCGGAGAACCCTCCAGCAGCTCCAGAACCGGCACCGAGCAAGCACACAGCGTGCCCTGCTAGGCTCTGCAGCAAGCTTCCTAGTTAGGAAGTGTCAGAGAGTCTCTGAACCAAACCAAGGAAAAGGCAGCTGCCTGCAACACTCTTCTCAGCTTTGGGCTGTATGATTTACAGGACAACACAAGCCCAGTGAAGAAGCAAGGAGGAGTGCATCGACAAGCATCTACTGACATCTGCCTTAAAGGACATTTTCAAGCTAGTCGAAACCCTCGAGCTTCGCTCGACTGCACCGCTGACTGTTTTTACACCACTGAAAGAGCAATTCCTGACCCTGAGAAACCTTGTAGGCCAACCTGCAGCCGTCCATCCAGCTTTGCTCGCTGAACTGCCTGCCGCCTGATACCCGCAGCTGTCTCCCATCTTGACCTCTGTTGCAGAAGCTGCAAAGTGCCCTGAAACTGGCTTAACCCTGTTGAGCACCAAGACCTCCTACAGCGCAAGGTACATTGTGGTTCTGTCCCCCTGGTCCTTCTCTCAAGTTCCCTAGAGACATTTTATGACCCATTGCTCCGTTTGTGTTGAAACCAAGTATCCTTGAACTGTTGCGATTATTTACCATACCAACTACCCTCCTGCCAGTATCTAGAGTGCATCTCTTTTCCTTCTTTGAAACTGTCTGTCCTCTGCATTCCTTAACAAGGTGTGTTGTATTTCGTAGTGTCTGTTGTGATAATAAAGTATATATTTTCATACAACCTTGACTGGGCAGTCCCTTTTATCATTGGGTAATAATTGTATTTTCTCTGTGTTACAACTAACCGATGACCCACAATCTTTTGGAGATAAGCCTGCCGTTCCGTCCTCGTTACCAAAATTGGACAAGGAGGTTTATAATTTGCTTGTGTTTCCAATCTGTTCAGATCCCTTCTGCTGTACTCGAGGTGTGGGGCTGATTGATGGTTCAGAAACCGATATTCACCCCTAGACCACGGATGCCCCAGAAGTTGATTTGTTACTATATGCGTATAATTATAAATCGTTTTTTAGGATAGAGTGGGTTGGGGAGAGGTGTGGGGTGTAGAAGAGGTGCATGGCGGGCTTGTGCCACATAAAAGATGCCATGAAAAATGCAGAGAAATGTCCAACGCAGTGAGCTGTACCAGATCCATTAAGAAAGCCACCCATGGCCTCACCTCTCCCTACATTGCACAGGTCATCACACGCTCCCCACCCCCACTCCTCCTTCTTGCCCGGGTGCTTCTCCCTTATTTTCTGCCCATGCGTGCATACTCCCGCCCCAGCAAGAAGTCAGATCAAGCTCCAACCCCTGTCTCCTGCATCTAAAACATTACCTCCTCAACATCATAGGATACCTCAAAATCTGAGTCGCCAAATGGCAGGGGGACCCCCGGCCCACCGTGTCGCCCTGAGATTGGAATGAATGAATCAAGACCTTCTTTTTTGGCTTCAGAGTTTATTGAGAACAGTCAAATAAACAGAAAATGTTACAGTACAATAATTTTAGAAACTACTGCTCTATAGCAATGAAACACAAGTGTCAGGGAAATTCACCATCCAGCAATACTCCAGTAGACGGAAGGTTGGAAAGCGATTTTAATGGCATTCAGAAAACAGCCAAGTAAACAGCAGGACCGGAGGGCACGGACACACCCAGTACCCCGTGTCCTGACGGAGCAAAAAACCTGTCCCCGTTTCCCTATTTACATAGATGGTATACTTTCATATAAAACGGTCTTCCATGCAAGGGGTGTGCCAGAGAACATTCAATGACAACCGTATAAAATGGATCGGATTGTCTCCTATCTATTTTACAGTCTTCTCACAGCGCAGCACAAAAGCCTTAGCTAATTCTGTTAAGTTCTGGTTCCTTAACTTCCCCAGATTCCAGTTCTCCCTCCTCCTCCTCCTCACCTGAATCTCCTGGCATCTATGATCCAGGTCGCCGAGCACTGTAGTCTGTCTTCTTCTTGCGAAGAGAACGTCTCTCCCGGAAGGGATCCACAGTGAAGCCTCAGACTCGGCTTACCTGTGAACCCTCTCCGGCGGGAGACTACAAGGGGAAAAAGCCGATACTGGCTGAAAAAACCCCCACTTGGAATGGAGTCTCCAGAGAGAAGATCGTCATTAAGCGTACCAGAGTGAAGTGCGGGCTCCAATGGAACGGAACCGAGACTATTTCCAGACAGGGCACGCCGAGAAGGCATAGCAGGAAAAGCAGAAGGGCAGAAAACAAGGTAAGTCTGGGAAACGAATCCGGCCGCAGGACCGGAAAATAGGAGAGCGGGAGAGTCGCTCGCTGCCAAGAGTCAAGAAGCAAGGAGGGAAGAGGGAACAGAGGCCGGTCTTCCCCAAGCAGGGAGACCCAGAGAAAGATAGAAAGCGGTGGCCAAAAGCCAAGAGAAAACTTAGCGAAACGCAACCAAAGCCGCAGCGAGGAAACTGCACAGTTGCAACGCACCGGCCCAAAAGTGGGCAGGGCTTAAATACACCACGCAGCGTAAACAAAACAACTAGAATGCGGATCGCAGTCTAGGGAAGTGATACTTAGCCCACAAGTGCCACGGCCAGTTACCAATGACAACTTCTCACGATAAGGAGAGAACACCTTGCAACAAGGAGCAGACATATTTTGATACAGTTTCAGTGGTTCAGTAGTGCATTGTCCAGACTACCATTCTCACAGCACTCGACCAGTGCCAGGTCTGCATAATGTTGCCAGTTCTACTAACTGGAGCTGCCTCGCCGAGCGAGGCTGGATCTAGGCGGTACTCTAAATCTTGCTTGTCTGAGCCAGAGCGGAAATACATAAGCGGGTAGCATATGAAGCGGGCTGTATCTTGCAGGTTAGCTAGGGACTTCTCTTGGTTAGGACATATACACAACTGCATACAGTTAGGTCTATTTGAGGCCGAGCAACACAATTCAATAAAGCCGGCATTAGCAATGCTTTGCTTTGACATTAAAGCATAAAGCATCATTAAAGTATAGGAGCTGTAAGGAGTCGGACACAAAGGTGGTATGTTTTTAGGTGCAGACTTTTATTAAATAATAAAAGGGTTGGAAAAGGCCCCTCTGTCCCTCTATATAGGAGGGATTTCCCTACGTCAGAAGAAACTATTGGGTAGTAGAAGAAAACACATGGGTAGCAACTACCCACCAGCGTAATAAAGAATGTAATGTTCCCAAATCCAAAGTTCCAGGACTAGGGTGGTGCTCCTTTCCCATAGACTTCTTATTCTCCTTTAGTGTTGTATAGTATATGAAGGATTGAGCTCCCTCTTGGCATCCTGCCACCTTAAGGTCTTCTGAAAGGGGGGATTCTCTTTATCAGTCTTCGGCCCTCATTAAGAGTTGGCCTGTACACAGTTAAAGTGCCAGTAATAACGTTTACCAGCACTTTAACCAGACCGGCCAACTACAACTTTGCCGATAGGGGTGACCAATTTACCACCTCCTAAGAGCTGGAGGTAAATGTGACCCCTACCGGCAAGAGAATGCCTGTATTTGCACTGTAATACCATTGCCGGTAATTGAAGCAAAATCCCCCCATGGTGTCCTCTGGAACTCCATGGAAATGGGGACTTACCGTGAGTACCAGCACTTGTAATCTGCCTGTATTACCAGTAGGCAAGTGCCGGTAATGGGATTTCCGTTTGCCGGAAATTCCCACCGGGATACTGGCAAACCCGTAATGATGCCCTTAATAGATTTTCTGCTTTTTGGTTTCTTGTACGGTCGGAGCCCAGACTTCCAGAAAAATGGTCTGGTTCTTCCTCTTGCCAAACTAGGGCTTTTCTCAGATAAATGTTCTGTTTTTACTTCTCATGTTGGTGTGGGTCCCAGACTCTCACTACTGTGTTATAAATGCTTATCTTAGTCTCTTATATTTTTGACACTCTTTCTGTTTGGTTTCAAAGTTCCAGATCTCCCCATTTTGGGGTACGATTCCTCCACTCGTACTACAGCATTGTATCGCTTTGGCTCACTCTTCTACCAAGTGTCCTTCTCGTCCCAAGTTTGCTTCAGGGTCCCAGATGCTCTATTGAGGTGTGGTCCTGGACTCACACAGTGGCGCTGTCTCCCCTTGGTTCACTCTCCTGCCAAGTAGACCATTCTATCAGACTTTCTTCGGGGTCCAAGACCCTCTCTTTGAGGTGCAGGTCCTCGACTCACACAATGGCGTTGCTTGCCCTTCGTTCACTCTCCTGCCAAGTAGACCGCTCTCTCTGGCTTTATTCAGGGTCCCAGGCCCTCTCTTTGAGGTTCACTTGCTCTCCCGGACAACCTGCGTACCTGTTTCTTCTCCCCTAGGTTGTTACGGGTGTTCTCCAAGCTTCTGCTGCTTCTCTAGAGGATCCAGTCTCGATCGGACTACGTTGCGGTCAACAGCAGTTCATTTGTGGTCTGCTCCTTCTCGTTTGGGTGACCTTTCCCCAGGATCATTCGCTGGTGCAATGAAAGCCTGGAGGTCTCTCACTGCAGTAGCGTGAGGAGTACTAGCGTCAGGGACCTCGCTTGCGTTCTTCCCCTCTGTGTTCGGCTTACCATGGGATAGCCCTCGTCTTGGGCTTGCCGCTACAGCTGAGCCTGAACACCTTTCGAAACTTATGCAAAAGATAATTATACTGCTTTGGGCCAATCACCGGTCTTAGGAGACTAGACCGCTCATTCTGTTTCTCAGACATAATCCTTGTACTCAGTCCTATTCCTCATCCCAGTACTAGCCATGAAGCTATCTGTCTACCTGGAAGTCTTTAGATCCTCATTCTCTTAAGACAGATGGAATACATTGGCAATAAAACATGTCAGTTCTGTCTAAGCAAGTGTAAGAATGATTTAAAGAGGGGGAAGGAGTGGAGCCTATTACATCGGTTAAATACTATGTTATCTGCTGGTGTCAATGCCCAATCTCAGTGTGGAGTTCTTTTGCCACATACTCTTTCACTTGTGTGTTAGCAACAAGAGCAGCAGTGTACTGTGGACGTACTGCCCTAGCGCCCAGAAAAATGTCTCCCTCTGTGGAAAAAGGGACCACCTCCTCAGATTTGTCACACAGCAGATTTCAGATTTCCACCACCACGCAAGCATGTAATATATACAAGTTGTCATGTTGCGCAGTTCTACCATAGCACACCACCGCCATTTACACAAAGTCGTGGCGCTGATGATTTTCTAGTATGATCGCTGACTGTCTAACCTGTGGTTGAAAATCACGTGGCATGATTCCCAAATGGTTTACTGGTGAAACATTTCCACCAGCAAAACGTCCCACTCATAAAAGCACCTGAGTGCGCTCAACTATTCTGATGCCCTATTTTTCCCATGTGAGTAATTGCGCAAATCCGGCTGTGGAATGGGGCATTTCTGCGCATTTCGAAGTGCCTCTTCAATTCAGAAATGGGATGTGCTTTGAAATGTGTTGAAGGCAACATGCATCTCCAACGCCTGTGTTAACATCCTCTTGGGGGTGCTCAATGCACAAGAGGGTCCCTTTCATGTATTTTGTTTGTTTGACAGCAACGATATGAACCGCCGCTGCCCTGCCTGCATTTCTAGCCTTCAAACAGAGATAGGCACGTTTTTTCTATTATACAGCATTTCCCATTGACAGGGACTTTAACAGCCCCTACCTGTGAAATGTGGTCCCAGCACCCACGCGTGTGTTGGAAGCCAATCATACTTAATCGTCAGGGGCATGCTATCAACACTAATGTAGGCAAGGGGGCTGGCCAACCCATCATTTACACCCGCACACAGCCTTCTGCGAAATGTGCAGGCCACCGTTGTGAACAAGGTGTCCTACACACTTCTCACATTCAAGCAGGTGCACTCCCCACCCCACCTGGGACTCGGTTATCTGCTCCCCACTACCTGCCCCCCTGTGGTTGCTTGTAGATCCCTTGCTGCAATTTCCCACCCACACCCTCCCCTGTTAGCGCCTCACTCCCTTTTTCTATGTGTCCCTCACTGTGTTCTTCCCCCTGTGATTGTAAAGCGCTCTGTTGCTTTCTGAAGCTAGGTCCGCGGTCAATAAATACCCTAGTAATAATAATGATGATAATAGTAAAAGAGTGCATGCTCACCGCTTTTCTTACTTGTGTGATTCTTTCGGAATCAAACGCATGGTGTGTGTGTGTATATGAGGGGGGCTGTGGGATGTGTAAGAACCCAGAGGGAGTCTCACCCACTACTCCCCGGGGATCCCTCTCTCAGGTGGCCAGGGCACGGCCGTCGCCTTTGGATCCAGACCCTGGGGGTGGGCCAGTGCGGGAGGATCACCTGGGTGTGGGGGTCTTCTGGGAGTGGGGTGAGACAGCCGATGGTGAGACACGGTATTCACCCCTTTTTCATTCATCTAGCCCATCCTATTTTGTCGGACTATCCAAAGTCCCAACCCCCCCGCCCCAATTTTACACAAACACTGGGCCGAGGAAGAGGGTGGCTCAGAGTAACCAGACTAACTCTCTCACATCGTACTGGACATATCCCGTTAATCGGGTCAGGCAAAGTCAGGCACCTGATACCAGTTAGCGCTCCTCACACAAATAAAAGGCAACACCTATAGACACACTCTGAGCAAGGTGGAACACGAGTACGAGCAGAACGTCTGGGACGAAGGCACACCTGCTGGAGCAGAGCAATGGACCAGCGGAGGAGAACAGCGGGTCGAAAAGCCTAAGGGTTCCCTACTGGAGGTAGTTACCTCCAACAGACTGCGAAAGACACGTGGGGCCTCGTTACAACTCAGGCGGTAAGGGGTTTACGGCGCCGTAAACAGCACCGACCCTTACCGCCTGAGTACAAGGTCCCTTAGCGCCATGGAGGTTTTAACACCTGCTTTTAGCAGGTGTTAAAATCCATGGCGCTAAGGGACCATGGAGTTAATTACGCCACCGTAGTTTACGGTGGCGTAATTAACGCCTTCCCCACTCCCATTATGCCCTGTGGGGCAAAATGGGGAAGGGTAAATGGGAAAATGGGGATTTACCGCCCTGCCAAGGTTGGAATGGGGCGGTAAATCCGCCAACCACCATGGCGTAAACGTAGTTTACGCCATGGTGGTAAAGTCACAGCCCAGGCGGTAACTTACCGCCCGGGTCGTAATGAGGCCCGTGGAGAAGGCCAGATCCCACAAGTGAAGATTGCATTGTGTTCCAAGGACGCCAGCGACCCTCCCGGGTGAATGGCAGAGTTGGGGAGGTGAGGCCAAACCTGTGGTACTAACCTTGACTCATGAATTGGAAATAGCAAAATAAGAAAGAAGCGCACACAACCAGTGAGTTGGCAAGCGACCTGAGAGACAGGTGTGTGTTAAAGTAAATGAAGTAGCAACAATATATCACATGTAAAGGCTGCACGCGTGTAGATAAGATGCAAAGAAAGACAGACCCGTGAATGAACTTTGAAGTAAAAGGCAGCTGTGAGATCGGCGATAGTAATTAAAGGAATGGTCCGGCGAAAAGGAAGTAGCACATTCAAAAGTCTCTGTGAAAGGTACATTGTTTGAAGTTATGAAGTGAACAAACAGTGAAAGTAAATTAAGCCTGACCTTTGAGTCTAAGTGGTCCTGTGGTGGTCTGTAAAGAGAGCTACGCACATTCGAAAGTCTTCGACATCCTGCAAAGGGGTACAAGCGTGACTGAGCGAGACCCGAAGTATAATAAGCTTGGGGAAGGCAGCCCCCGGCAAGTTTGTGTTGAACTGTGATGTGAGAGGTCTGAGCTCGGCAGAGGGGGACCTTTGGGAACTTTATGTTAGAATCCAATTTTGAGAGTCAAGAAAGAGACTTTTTTTTACGTGGAAGGCCAGGTGGGTCTCAATCCACGGTTTGGAACTGCTTAGAGTGTCAGAAACCAAGCCAGAGTGTGTCATCCTGCCTACAAGGACCGCCTTACTCTGTGTGGTCTAACGTGGGGAGGAGAGCTGGTTCAACTACCTTTATTCTTTTGAACACTGGTTTTTCCTTTGCATACATTTCTCCTTTTTACACTTTTTATACAAGAGATAGGGCAGGCATTAGGTTTTGTTAGGCCATTTTGATTTGACGACTCCACTAGGACTGTTATGTTTATCGTTTGAT
The DNA here is from genome assembly GCF_040938575.1 of Ambystoma mexicanum. Classification (NCBI taxonomy): domain Eukaryota; kingdom Metazoa; phylum Chordata; class Amphibia; order Caudata; family Ambystomatidae; genus Ambystoma; species Ambystoma mexicanum. Next base: position 701,244,415 of record NC_090938.1, on the reverse strand, counting down.
GGTCGAGACTACGCCCATCTTAGTTATAGGGCAAAATAGGAGTTTCTCCGACCTTACCAATTTCAATAAAGGTTTTACAAATTGGATCCATTGTGTCAGTGTCATACTTGTGATATTATGCCTTCCCTCCAGATGGTCATTGAAGGTAGTCAGAAACCTCTTGGCTCTCTGCGTTACCGTTGAGTCCAGGTCCCGTGAGGTGAGTTAGTAGTCAGCTGAATCAATGAAACAGTGCAATGAGGCGTAATCAACCAAGAAGAAAATGCCAGCAAAGCTCAAAAGGATGTGAGAGTCGATCAGTATAAAATTCACCTGTGCACAGGAAGATCTATATGATCATTCTTTGTCTTGCACTGTTTCACTATCTCCTTGCACCCTCCCCACACGTTCCTGTGCACCACATGTTACTGGCTCGCACATTGACTTACCTACAGTATTTATGAAGGAGAGGCTTGACTAGCACAAATTCAAATGAAAAGTAGAGAGATATTGAATGAAGGTAAAAGGCAGAATAAACAAAACACTTAAGTGGGGAAGGGACACAAATTTCTCTTGAAATCAACAATGCTAGCAAACCTGGTTGGCCGTCGTGTTCCGGCTCGCACCTGTTGGAGAGCCTGTGGTGAAAACCTTAGCTGTGAATAAAGAACAAGAAGTTTGAATGGCAGATGCCTGCAGAATCATTTTCAGATGCAGGCTCAAGTCTTTGCAAAAAATTGCGCCTCCTCTGGTGATATTACAACAACAGCAAGCTTTGTTCAACCAAATCCATAAAAGTACAGTCATCAATAAACATTTCACTTAAAATAATATCACATTCATAAACACAAAAATAAAGCACACTGTACATACACCATTGGGTCAGATACAACATGGTTCTATGTGATTTTGTTGAAAAGATTTTTTCGGATTCGATTTCATCTGATTTATTTTTTAACAAATTTTGCTGCAAATGTATGTGGGGGGGACCACACGCAACCCTGCCTCCCCCACAATTAGTGCATTACATTATTTATTCACCTAAACCCTCCCTCGGAATATATTTGCGGCAACATTTGTTAAAATTAATCAAATTAAATCGAATTTGATGAAATCTACTGTGTCAGAACCTCCCTATCCCTACAACACTACTAGTGCGGTGCTGCAAAGAAAATGGCGGGAAGAATCTACGACCAAAGCATCTAACGGCACATTGTGTTGCTATGCCTCAAACAATTATACAACTATAGATGAATACCTTTCTGCTGACTTACCGCTACCATCCTAAGTTCGATCCCTCAGCCAACCCCACCGTCCCCCAGATATAATGTACAACTACAAAAGTCACCTCTGGGCATGGATGCCCATATGAGTGCCTCCTGAACATGCCTTTCCTGGGCCTCATTAAGCATAGGCTTAAGCTACCTATTAGTGTGTAGGGGCCACTCGTAACATGCAGAAAAATAACACATTGGGTACTGTCTCTCCGCTCACAGCCACTGGGGCACAAGACGTCCTAGGCATCCAGATTAAACCATTTCCCCGGAATGAGTGAACCGGGAGTGCTCCCCTTCTAAAATTAGTAAAACTTAAATTTGCACAAGTCACCGGGTCCAAATAACTTTCAAATGACTGGGTGCTCTTCGGTCTGAAGCCTTGGGTTGCAGCATGCCAGTTCCAGGATCTCATTGTCCACATGTTTCCAGTAACAAAGCTTCAGCTTCTTACCGCCTTCCCACTGGACAGAGTGTGGATCCTCCCATGCCAACTGCATCTGTAGCTTCTGAGTCCCATTGTGAATGCGAGAGAGGTAGGCAACGCTCCTGTGTCCCTCAGCTGCCTTTTCTAATGGATTGTGTCCTCCAACGTATTCCACATCTTTTGACATGTAATGTCCACAGCTGTGCACCAGTCGAAAGAACGTTACCAGTTGGTAAGTAACTTGTTCATCTCCACCCGGTGCATCTTATATACAGAGGGGCCAGACTTGACCCAGGAGCAGCACCATAAGATCAGAGGTTTTAGGGCAACTGCAGGATAAATTTATCTCACCCCGATTCCTTCCTTGCCAAAATGGATGAAGTGCTGCCTGGCACCTGATGGAGGAGTTTAAGGACCATAAACAATGTAAGGCAATCATGAAGAAGGTGAGAAAAAAAATAGAATATGAAAAGCGCCTGAGGGCCACTCCATTGATGACAGTGCACGGTACAAATACTGTTAACATTAACATATAGAAAATCCACATTTTATTATATACATTCAAAACATACAAAAACAGTCATCCTTAGTACAAGAACACATTAAATGCACAAGTGTGCAAACACCCACAAAGGAGATAATGTACAAACTCGGTGTAAATACATGAATCTAGCTTATCTGACTAGTACCGAATGCACAAAAGAAACATCAATTATTTCTGTATACATAAACACAGGCCCTCATTACGACCCTGGCGTTGGACCATGGTGCTAATAGCACTATGGTCCATGCCGGTAATTTACCGCCCCACAGGGCTCAATCGGAATGGGGAAGGCGCTAAGTACGGTGCCGCAAATTGCGGCACCGTACTTAGCACCAAGGTCCCTTTGCGGGTTGGTTTTTAACGCCTGCAAAAAATCTCCAACCCGCAAAGGGACCTCGTAATCAGGCGTTAAGGGGTTAACAGCGCCGCCACCTTTTACGGCGCCGTTAACCCCTTAACGCCAGGGTTGTAATGAGGGCCACAGTATTATGCCCCAATCCAACATGTTTATGTCCATGACCCTCTATGAATGAAGGACATTCCTCAGGGGTTTATATGCTACGATGTATCTCCTCCCAGCCTAAGGTGCAGATGTCTGTTTTGGAATGTTTTTCAATGGAAACAGTAAAATATGGATTTTTAAAATGATATTATTTTCGAATTCTAATTTATTTTCTCTCCTTCATGATTTCCTTTTGTTGTTTATGGTCATTGTATCGCCCAATTAGTGAGCATTGTTAAACACCCCCTGGTAATTGGGCTGTCCTGTTCCATGATTAGAGGGGTTGAAGGACCCCATGTTCTTTTGCTGTCAGGCCATAGCATTTGTATAACCCCATAACACATTGTGCATATAGTCCGCAGACCTGGGGCAGATATCTGGGACGATTCTAGTGGTCTGTGGAAGCAGAGCACCCCCATAGCTGCCTGTGTCAGCAGTAGGGAGCTTTCTATATCCACCCAACGATTCCAAAGACCAGACGGAGCAAAACTAATGCCGAACTAATCAAACCGGGACGTTTGCTGATACACACAAGAGAACCTGTGTGAGGATATAGTCTGGTTGCACCCAGGAGAATGGAAAAGGCAAGATGGCGGATGGTCTGTGTTTTATGAGAGGGTCCTTCTGTGTTTTATGAGAGGGGCCTTGTTTATTAGCCAGAATGTATGTGGGCGCCTCACCTGGTTAAGCCTCTGGCAGTAGCGAGCAGTCCATGGATGTTGAAGGGTAGGCCGCAGCAACTAGTAATGTCTGCCACTTCTTGCAGAAGTCTTTGACTTCGGTCCTCCAGACAAGATTTTCAGACCACCACTGACTATTTACATTATCCTGATGAGAATGCCACGACGGTGTCTGGAATCCCACTAAGATCATTCTGAGGCGGCTGCTCACTCTGCTGTTGGGATCTCATTTGTAGAGTCCTTGGCTCTTCTTGGAACCCTAAAAATGCCTCTGCCTCTTAGGTCTTGCACTAAAATGAAATTAGCCCCATACCCTAAAAGCTGGTATTATCTGGATGGTAGTGGAGGTGCTGGATTGGTCCCCTTAGGAGGATACACACCAAACCCATTGAGGCCACCACATAGGCATGTAAGGAGCCTTGAGGAGGGCAAGGGGTATGGTGTCTGCACTCAAGTATGGTGTGAGAACCTAAGGGCTGCCTACCCCACAAAATGGGCAACACAAACATGCATGCACACACACACACATGCATGCCATGCTAACCACACATGATGCCAAAGCTCTGGATGTACTAAAAGGTAACAAACTAGTACACAGCCTTTGCTGTGGTCACAAGCCAGATTACCCATCAAGGTTCTAAATTAAGACTGGATAAGCAGGAGCTAAAAGCAGCTCCTGGGTATCCCATATTAACCAGTGACCAGGAGCTAACAAAACGGAAGGAGATGGAAGGTGCACACTCACAGGTTTGTTAATAGAAGGTATCAGAACAAGGTAGAAACAGTCATGATATCTGCTGGGTGCGGGGGAGGAAAAGTGGCACTGGCACAGGGCTACCTAAATACACAAAGAGAGAGAAAAGAGGATCCAAACTGGAACCCTCCCGTCCAATGCACAGCGTAATAATGCGTCAATACGACGCCTTAATATTCATTCAAGAAAGTACTAGTGTAAAGACACATTTAATACATTTCAATGGAGAAAACAGTTTCAACTAAAGTTGATGATGCAATCCAATCTTTAAATGTAAAAAACAAATCTTGTTTATTCCAAACGCAGAAGCCAGAGAAAATTTAGTTTATTGAGGATGGCTGACGCGTTTCGAGAAGTATATTCTCTTCTTCATGAGCCAGAGATCATGTATAGGAACTAAATGAAAACAATGTAGAGAAAAGAGAAGTACAATCAGGATATTGTTGCTATTAAGTCAATTCTACAATCTATCTGGTGTTCATCATCAAAAAGTTTAAAACTACCAGTGAAGTGACACAAACAATGTCCCAACAATTGTATTGAAAAAGAACTGATATTGGGGGTCAAAGTACACAGAATAAAAATTCAGTTATATCCAAAGCCACAAACAACCAGAACGAAGGATGGCCAATCAGTCAATGGTAGGAGAGGTGATGAATGGTGAAAAGAACACTGACAAAAAGGTGTTCTGAACGGAATAACAGTAGGTATGCTCACCAAGACTAGGGAAGTCCTGAATGTTGATGCGTTTAAGGAGGTCACTCTACATAGGTAAGGGATTTCAAATAAATTATGAATCATACAAATCATTCAGCGTGCGGTGGATGCCCAGTGGACTGTAAAGAATGGAATACAAAGCCTAAAATGTGCAAGAATTCTCAAAATGGCAACCAGCAAGATATAGAGTAAAGGGACAAACACTCACCATTGTGAGATGAATATACGACTTGGAGTCTCAAGATTCTACTCGGCAGGTGCCGTGGGTGACGTACAACCATTAGTCAAGTATCAGTAGTGATATAGTGCCTGAGTCTGTAAACAGTCCAAGAACGCTGTGTTTTAGTATCCGAGCGTCTCTGCCAAAGCATGATTAAAGTATCACAGAGATAAACGTGTGTTAAATGTAGGTGCTCAAACTTACTGTGCTAGCAGCGTGGTGTACGATCCAAATAATCTGCATCTGGCATGCAGTAATGGTACAATGCAGGTCGCGCAGCCCAGCCATGGGTGTGTGGTCGTAGGTGGATATTGTTGCTATCAGAGGGATGCTTCCTGTGAAGCGATAGACCCTCTAGCGTGCAGTACCCAGTCTATCAAGGCCGTCGTGCATCGAAACAGTAGACGGACTAACGGGTGGGATCGTGTTAGAAAAATGGTAAACAAGTGTCAGTGCAAAGCGGCGGCCATCTTGAAAGTGATGATGCCCATACAAATACTAGATAAGTAATGCTATGGTTGGTCTGGAATTGAATGGGGGTGAATATAATCAATGGGATACGCATCAAAAAGTAGAAGAAAATCGGCAAAATTCGACCATCTGGGTTCCAGTGGGGTGGCTTTGAATTTACAAAGTATAAACAGTGGTGAAGAATATATAACTGTTATATGGTGAGTTCCACAGAATAGAGCAGTTTCCATTATACAATGTCAGGTCACATGGTAGTATATAGCGGTTCATCAACAGTATTTGAGCGTAGATACTATTTACACAATGGATAGAGATGGTTTAGACACATATAGAGCCTGATTGGACAGAGAGGCAAAATTAAAATATGTAAACCATGTCAGATGAAACATTTCAAGGAAAATCCATCGTTAAGACCCCTAGGGAATAATGTGTTCAATGTGTGAATCCAGTACTTCTCTCTACGCGAGAGAATGGATAGATAGTCACCACCCCTATAGGGTTTTTTAACTACTTCAATGACTTGAAATTTGAGCTGAGCAACTGTGTGGTTGTTTTCCATAAAGTGTCTCGAGAGAGGTGATTTTATGTTTCTGCACCTGATGTTCGATTTATGCTCTGTGAGACGTTCTTTAACAGATCTTGTTGTTTGACCCACATAGAGTTTGCCACAGGGGCATTTGATCGCATAGGAGAGAGAGCAATCATTGAGGGTCATGTTTATGTTGAGTATGGGTGTGCATGTGAATGGGAGCATATTGTGTCTGTTGCTTATGGGTGTGTGTGTGAATGAGAGTGCTATGTGTATTTTGTTGAGTATGGGTGCACGTGTTATTGTGCGTGCTTGCCTGGGCCAGGATAGGAGGGTTGCTAATTGGGGCTAGGCTCCAAACTAGAAGCTAAATAATAAGATTTGTACCTATGCCTCATATTTGTACCTATGCCTCATTTCCTCCTTCTCCCCCAACTTCCAGCACTATGCTGACGACACACAACTCTTCTTCAAACTTCCTACTGACGTCCTTGCATCTTCCTTCATCCTTGACTGCCTCTCTGCCATCCAGACCTGGTGCACTGCTAATGACCTCTGCCTCAATGGCAGCAAAACAGATATTCAGCCTATTGGGTTCCCTGCACCCTACTTCTTCCCTTCTCTCTGGCCTTCCTCCATGGGCTCCCCCCTACTCTGAAGCTAGGATTCTCTGAGTCATCTTCAGCTCCTCCCTTTCCTTCAACCCTCATATTCAGGACATTGTGAAGAAGTCCCACTTTCAGCTCTTCCTTCTCAAAGGATCTCTACCCTTCCTCATCTTCCTCCAGAGACTCAATGTTATCCGTGATCTGGTCCTCTCCAGGCTAGAATACTGCAATAGCCTCCTCCTTAATCTTCCTTCCTCCACCCGGTAAACCCCTCCAGCTTACCCTAAATAGAGCAGTAACACTTATCCTGGGCCTCAAGCCCAGGGACCCCATCTCTCCTGCTCTACAAAGCCTTCACTAGCTCCCGGTCTCAGCACAGATTCAATTCAAGTCTATTTATATCATCCACAATGCGAACTGGGGCCGAGGACCACTCTACCTTCAATGATTCCTGACCAAATACTCTCCTTCTAGACCCCTGCGTTCCTCTGGCACCAACTCCCGGCTTGTGAAGCGGTTTGCTAAACTGAGAGCTGGTGGTTGATCACTTTCCTCGGCGGGCTCCCTTCTGTGGAATAGCCTCCCTCTCCCTCTGTGACTTGAGCAGGACCTCCTTAAATTCTGAAAAAGTCTCAAGACCTTTCTCTTTACCTCTTCCTTCTAGTCCTCTCTTTCTTGCTAATCACACAGTAGCGTGACTGATGCACAGGGCCCTTATGGATCCTCAGGGCCCTGCACCCCGCATCTCTCATCCCAGTCGCTGCCCTAATGTTCTTCTCTTCTTAAGCGCTTCGCCCCAAGCACTTCTCGATTAGCACCACAGCACTTATCCCTTACCCCCCACTCCTCTCTGCACTTGCATGTTCTGAACACTCACACGGCATAGTAGGTTTGTCTCTCCTCCCTTTTATCCTCATTATTTGTTTGTACTATTAATTCAACTATTTATCTTTGTTGTAATTCTTGTCTACATTCCCCTGTTGCCCTGTGGGCACTTTGAAACAGTTTTTGCTAATGTTATAAGCGCCTATTAAATGACCAATAAATAAAAATAAAACATGGCATTATGAGCAAAGCCAGCATGGTGAGTGTTCTTATTTGGGAATACTGGCCCTACCTTTGTGCAGCCAGTATGGACATGTTTTCTTACATTGGCATGACATCTTTCTACTGTTATTGTGGACTGTGAAGGCATCATGAATTAGATACAGACAACACAATTAAAGTTTGGGCTAGAAACCTTTCTTCAAAAGGAAAGAAGTTTGGAAAAAGGCCTAGCTTGCCCTATGTATAGTCTGTATCAGGAAGTCCAAATCAAATATGTGTGTCCAAAACCTATACTTGCCCTCACATATATTCGTATACAATGTGTAGGGATATCAGTCTCAAAATGATAGGTGTTCAAATAAAAGTTCTGAGCTTCGTCCAGCTCTTGGTTTTCAAAGGATTTAACTTCCCCAAGGTTCAAATAGTTCACAATGCAAAAAGGGGTTTCTTCCCCAAGCTTTCAAGTCTTTCAACAGTTTCAACACAACACAATCGCTTAGAATACATTCCAGCTCTTCTGGCTTTGTTACATTTCAGCAATTTAATAGAGTTAACTTTAAATCACACAAGATTTCCTTCAGAATCAATTACAAGCTTCTGTGTGGTGCTTTAAGTGGCTTTTCCATGAATGAGTGTACTCGGTCTAGGTGCAGTTGTTGGACCACACGGTCCACCCCTTACAGGACACGCAACTGACGCACCTTATTTGCTGCTTCTTCCTTTGCAAGTTACCACTGTGCCATCCCTACAGTGGCGCTTGGCTTATTGTCATTTCACATCCTCATGATGCTTTGCCATTGCTTGTTTTGCCACCATTCACATGTTGCATTTTCACATACTCTTCTGGCTCTTGCCAATGCTTGTTCTCAAGCTGCACAATTCCTTTATATCGTGTAATTTCACAAAACTACTTTCATTCATAATGGTATTCAACAGTACTTGCTTTCATTCAGTTCGTTATTCAAAATTCTTGCTTTTATTTAGATCGGCATTCATTATCTTTCGTATAAGTCTTACATACTCACCTGCCGTCCTGGTGTCCCTCTTCCTGGCCTGTGCTTACGGCATTCCAGAGAGGCTTCTGGCTGCCACAAGCTCTCTCTCGTGCAGTGCCTCGCTCCGTCTCCTCAGCGGCTCTCCGTGGCTTCACTCCGACACTCCATGTATCTCTCGCAGCTCGGGCCTCACTCAGAAGCTTTGCCTGGTCACACTGGTTCCTTCTGCATATTCCGCCACCGGCCTTCAGCTTCCATTAGCCTTGCTTTGCGCTGCATATACTCTGCATCGCTCTGGGTTCCTCGAGCACTCTGCCTGCCATGCCGTCTTCCTGGAGATGTCTGCTTTCTTCCAGCAGCCCACACGAATGACTCGGCTGCCACAGCTAACACAGCTGACACGGCTGTCCCGGCTGTCTTCTTTCTCACTGTTCTTGCTGCCTTGAAACATCCCACCAGGTAGATTGGTCTAAAAAGCACTAGACCACTCACTGCCGTCTTGGAAGTTCTGCATTGCTCTCGCTTTCTTCTTGCTCGTTCCAGTACATAATTGGTGTATGTGTGTGTGAGAGTGTCAATAAAGAAAGGATGTATGGCTCTAGTTTGTTTCTTCCTCCTCCCAGTACCTGACAGGTGTTTACTGAGAGATGTTTTACTTGGAAAATAGGGAAAGGACTGGTAATATCTTACAAAGGCCTGGGGATGTCAGACTCATTATATAAGAGAAATGGGGTATAGCGTGTCTCATCTAAGGGTGCTTCATCCACACTCCCCGAATCTCCTCCACGTAGGTGATCCTCCCTCGCATATCCACCCCCAGGGTCAGGATCCAATAGCATTGGCTTTTCCCTGGCCCCCTTGGAGGAGGATATATTGGGGAAAGGGGTGAGGACCCCTTCATATTCCTCACAGGACAAAGTAAACGTGGAGAGTGTTCTTATGTGGAGACATTGGCCTTTATCTCACAGCTAGCATGGACATGTTTTCTTGAAGTGGCATGGCATTGTTTATTACTGGCATTATGAGCAAAGTAAACATGGAGAGTGTTCTTATGTGGGGACATTGGCCTTTATCTCACAGCTAGCATGGACATGTTTTCTGGAAGTGGCATGGCATTATTTAATACTAGCATTATGAGCAAAGTAAACATGGAGAGTGTTCTTATGTGGGGACATTGGCCTTTATCTCACAGCTAGCATGGACATGTTTTCTTGAAGTGGCATGGCATTGTTTATTACTGGCATTATGAGCAAAGTAAACATGGAGAGTGTTCTTGTGTGGGGACATTGGCTTTTATCTCACAGCTAGCATGGACATGTTTTCTGGAAGTGGCATGGCATTATTTAATACTAGCATTATGAGCAAAGTAAACATGGAGAGTGTTCTTATGTGGGGACATTGGCCTTTATCTCACAGCTAGCATGGACATGTTTTCTGGAAGTGGCATGGCATTGTTTATTACTGGGATTATGAGCAAAGTAAACGTGGAGAGTGTTCTTATGTGGGGACATTTGCCTTTATCTCACAGCTAGCATGGACAATTTTTTTCTGGAAGTGGCATGGCATTGTTTATCACTGGCATTATGTGCAAAGTAAACGTGGAGAGTTTTCTTATGTGGGGACATTGGCCTTTATCTCACAGCTAGCATGGACATGTTTTCTGGAAGTGGCATGGCATTGTTTATTACTGGGATTATGAGCAAAGTAAACGTGGAGAGTGTTCTTATGTGGGGACATTTGCCTTTATCTCACAGCTAGCATGGACAATTTTTTTCTGGAAGTGGCATGGCATTGTTTATCACTGGCATTATGTGCAAAGTAAACGTGGAGAGTTTTCTTATGTGGGGACATTGGCCTTTATCTCACAGCTAGCATGGACATGTTTTCTGGAAGTGGCATGGCATTATTTATTACTATCATTATGAGCAAAGTAAACATGGAGAGTGTTCTTATGTGGGGACATTGGCCTTTATCTCACAGCTAGCATGGACATGTTTTCTGGAAGTGGCATGGCATTGTTTATTACTGGCATTATGAGCAAAGTAAACGTGGAGAGTGTTCTTATGTGGGGACATTGGCCTTTATCTCACAGCTAGCATGGACATCTTTTCTGGAAGTGGCATGGCATTATTTATTACTGGCATTATGAGCAAAGTAAACGTGGAGAGTGTTCTTATGTGGGGACATTGGCCTTTGTCTCACAGCTAGCATGGACATCTTTTCTGGAAGTGGCATGGCATTGTTTATTACTGGCATTATGAGCAAAGTAAACGTGGAGAGTGTTCTTATGTGGGGACATTGGCCTTTATCTCACAGCTAGCATGGACATCTTTTCTGGAAGTGGCATGGCATTATTTATTACTATCATTATGAGCAAAGTAAACATGGAGAGTGTTCTTATGTGGGGACATTGGCCTTTATCTCACAGCTAGCATGGACATGTTTTCTGGAAGTGGCATGGCATTGTTTATTACTGGCATTATGAGCAAAGTAAACGTGGAGAGTGTTCTTATGTGGGGACATTGGCCTTTATCTCACAGCTAGCATGGACATGTTTTCTGGAAGTGGCATGGCATTATTTATTACTGGCATTATGAGCAAAGCCAACATGATGAGTATTCTTACGTGGGGATGGTGGCTGTATATGGGTGCAAAATGGACATGTTTACTTACATTATCGCAACTGGCATTATGAGCAAAGCAAAGATCAGTATAGCACTTGGTTGCACCACAAGCCCCTGGAAACAAAATAATATGCCTTCTTACAATGCATAGTAAAACATCTTGTGCTTCACACATAAATCAGAAAGATTCCTACCTAGGGATCCAAACATGCTATCCTGCTTCAAGAAATGTTGGGCCCCCCTAGAAAATGTCCTAAGCATGCTTACTACTATGCCTGACGTGCCATTTAAGTCATTAGAGGTACATGAACCCCCATGAATGGTAAGAAAGGTTAGTTATTGTCGTCCCTTCAAAGTGTTTCACTAGATATCCCAGAGATCAACTTCTAATGATATAAACCCTACCCTCAAGATATTGCCCCATCCCTCCCCAATAAACACGTATTCATCCTCATAAATGGTGCTGCTATCTCCTTGCCCCATGAGGCAAACCGATGGCATCGTACTGCACGCAGCTCAGGTTCTCACCTCATTTTCGCACCTTGAAACACTTGTGTATAGGGGCGTTATAAATGCCATATCTTATCATATCATATTGAACACCGTCTTGCAGAGCCACTTCTCGAGTGTCTTTACTTCATGCCAGTCTACCCTCTCTCTCTCCATTCTACCATCTCTCTGTTGCTTTGCAGTTTCCCTGTCCCTCCTTCTCGTCTCTATCAAAAACTGCTATTGAAACTAGTCCAGCTTTGCCACAAAGTTCAGCTTTGTACATCAATGGGTTGAAAGATCAAACCTTTAAAATGAATAGGTGATTTGATGTAACTCCTTTGATGGCAGCGTATCCATGTTTGCAAATCCTGAGTCGTGAAGCTTAGTCTAGCAAAATGGTTCCATGTCATTTCCACAAAGTAAATTAGTTTGGGCAAATTCACTTCCTGGAAATTACTTCGAAATTATGCTTCGATTTTTTTTATGTGGTGTTCTCAACCCCACCGCCCCAAACCCTTCTTCACCCTATACTGCCACCCCTACCCCTAACGCCCACCACATTTTACCCCTTACCGACCTCCATGTATATATAAATTCGAAGTATATTTTAAAGTAATTACCACAAAGTAAATTACCACTAAGTAATTTACTTTGTGGAAAGAACGTGAGACCATCAAAATTGCTTGTACTTATTTCTAAGATGTCTTGGCATCCATTGATGGGGGAACTAAAAAGTCAGTGCATGTTCTTATGTGGGGCTACTTGCATATATTGGCACAGCCAGTATGGACATATTTGGGCACAGCCAGCATGAAACTATTGTTTCAATACTGGTATATATTGTGGGCAGAGACGTTATGAAAATGCTCCTGTGCAGTTTGTGGCATGGTACCTATTGGACTTCTGCATGTATTATTACCCTACACAATCTATTGCACACGTGTGGCCTTTTAACTTACATTTCACAGAAAGTTTGTTGAAAAATGTCCACTTTTAACCCATTACTTTAAAAAAAATCTTGAGGGGGAGAACGCCCACGCCCCAAACTTCACTTGCTCGGTTAAGACACCCTTTTCATCACACATTCAGGAGGAATGTTTAAACCCCTACAATTAAAACATTTAACAGCCACCGCTGCCTAATAGAAGGAGCCATCAGTGTAACACTAACATGCCTTGACACCCCGGCAGCAGAGACTAAGCTAATGCTGCACTGCACTCTACTGCACTCCTCCACACAAGCAATCAACGCTGTCTCCTTGTTACACATTAGTTTGTCATGTATTTGCTCCCTGGCATGTTGTGTTGTGTTAATATATTTTTGATGTAATAAATACGCCCGTTTCATGCATCCCCTCTAGTGGAGAGCTGGTATTGTGTCTGAAAGGTTCCATATTATTGTGTCTGATAGCAGCACTTAGAAAGGAGGCAATGTATGTATGTGTTCCTTTGGGGATGGGTCTTGCATGTGTACCTTACACAAAATAAATTAGCAGTGTACAGATAACCAAAATCTTGTAATGTTAGTAGCAGCCGCACAGAAGCCTGCATCCAGGCGCTCCACTAGCTTGCCTCTGAAGTATCCCTCGCTCACAGGGCCGCTGAAATAGAAATCACATTTTTTAACAAGTTGTGGCCTGTCACAGGATACCAGGCTCTCCGAGTTCCTAATAGTAGCCACACTCTCGGGCATCAGCCACCTCCTCCTGACCCCCTTGCCCCTCCCTTCACTGGATGCCTGGCATGTCCATGCTTGCCCACTGGAAAGGAGCTTGAGTGCTGCCCATCTCCCATTTTTAAGAAAGAAAAAAAATGCATCTATGCTTGTAGGGTACACAGAGTTGTGTTCGTTTTCTTCACATCGCACGTGTGTGTGCTGAATGCACAGGTGTAAAGAATTCAGGGTGTCTTCACAAAAGGGGCCCCATGGCACAGGGGCCCACGGGGAAATGGCAAGGCTTCCCTGTTGGCCAGTCTGCTACTGAGTGCAGCACTGACACCCAGCGGCCAGGTAGAGTATGGCATTAGCAGATGTAGTGGAGGTGGCAGGCAGCCCCAGGGTCAGTAAGTGGCACCCAGGCTTCACTCACAGGCGTGTACAGTCTGAAGTCTTGGGCGTGTCTAGCTGACTATGGCGGACGCCCACTGGGCAGTTGCAGCTGGAGGATCGTTGGAACATGACAGATATGTCACTCTGGAGTGCCTGTCACTCCCTTGCCCATTTTCCGAAGTCACCCACCTCTCCTGAAATCCCTCAAACCCCTTAAAGTGTAAGGTTTTGAGAGAAGAGCAACAGGTACCGCGCCAAACTGTGATTTGTCATATAATTCGTGTATTTGCCTTTGACAAAAGAAAGGAAAAATTGGTGGATTCACTTGTATTTTAACTTAGTTTATTCAAACATTTTTTCAGTGCAACAAGTCTTTATTTTAGGTTAAAAATCCTTGGTTTCTGGGTCCTCTACACGTGTTTCACCAGCAAAAAGAGTGCTAGTTCAGCAGCAGGAAATGGATGGATAGATTCTGTATGTAGCTCTAATATTAGTTGGGCTAATTTTCAAGTTCCATTGTGACTCTAATGATTCAAGGATATATCCTCATAGCACAAAAATAGATGTTTGCGAGGGTAGGTATGTATTCAAACGATGGACCCCCATATAAGGGTTCCACATCAATAGCGACAAGTCCTTTCCGGAACCTCGCAGAAGAGGCAGGTTCTTCTGCGAGGTTCCAGAAAGGACTTAGTGGGACAGACATATCCTCCTTAGGGCTCCCTTATCTACAGGAAGGACTGACGCCCCTTATTGATGTGGAACCCTTATATAGGGGTCCATCGTTGGAATACATGCCTACCCTCGCAAACATCTATTCTTGCTCTATGAGGATATATCCTTGAATCATTAGAGTCACAATGGAACTTGAAAATTAGCCCAACTAATATTAGAGCTACATACAGAATCTATCCATCCATTTCCTGCTGCTGAACTAGCACTCTTTTTCCTGGTGAAACACGTGTAGAGGACCCAGTGTTATATGTATTAACCTAAAATAAAGACTTGTTGCACTGAAAACATGTTTAAATAAACTAAGTTAAAAAAACAAGTGATTCACCAATTTTTCCTTTCTTTTGTCAAAGGCAAATACACGAATTATATGACAAATCACAGTTTGGCGCGATACCTGTTGCTCTTCTCTCAAAACCCTTTTTTAGCAAACCTTTATTGGGCAGACACAATATTTGGAGCAGTAGGTCAGCGACAACAAACACCTAAAAATCACAATGACGACGTTCGCCAGAGGTTTGAATGATGTCTGCAAACGCACAAGCAATTTGCCCCTTATAGTGTAGTCCACCACTGGCACCTGGGGATGATTTACAGCACCTGGCTTCAGAAGGTCCACTCTGTGTAAAAGTTCAAATGTATGCATTCTCTCGCTCTCCGTTTTCTGTTTCATGGTCGCCTGCCTATCGATTCCGTTTCATTTTTATCTCACTTGCTCGTTCTCTTCTTCCATCAGCCTGCCTTTTTGCTTATGTCTTTTTTTTAATGAACTCCTGTTCCCAGGC
This sequence comes from Ambystoma mexicanum, assembly GCF_040938575.1. Classification (NCBI taxonomy): domain Eukaryota; kingdom Metazoa; phylum Chordata; class Amphibia; order Caudata; family Ambystomatidae; genus Ambystoma; species Ambystoma mexicanum. The sequence goes on along the minus strand of NC_090938.1, from coordinate 701,228,986 downwards.
ACTCTTTTGACTACCTCCTGTCTCTTTTCTCCCCTGCAGTGAGACGTTCTGACCCTACACGTAAGTATTGTTTGAGTGTTGTATGTCACGTCAGTCTAGCTGTCTCTCCAGTCTGTTCAGTAGTCCCTGACTTTGACTGTCCCTGTCTACTTCCTCCTGTCTTGGTCCCGTGAGTCTCTGCCTCTCTCTGTTTGATGTCATCCAGCCTACCTTCCCCTCTTTCTTCCTATGGCTGTTGCTTTCTCTGCCTGGGATGTCCTGTCTGGGCTTCTGTCTGGCTGTCTCTTTCTTGTGCTAGTTTGCCCTATACAAGCAAGTCTGTCTTGTTGGCAGTCTTAGTGAGTCTGCAATGATGTCTGCTTCGGGGTCTGGCTGTGTTTGCTCCCACCGCTGTCTGCCTGCAGTACCTTTTTCTTCTTGGGGTGTTCTTGGAAGGGCGGCAGAGTTTTGTGCACATGCATGAGAGAATCAATAGTGAAGACCCACATTATACTCGTCATGTGATGCTCCAAAGGTTTAGGACTGCAGCTCCTGTTATGCTTAGCCCACCAAGCCAGTAATGGAGGACCATAAGAGTGGTAGTCCAAAGCATCTGTAGGACTCCTAATGGGTAACCATGAACCCTTTCTCCCGTGGCATTCTACACATGTTTTCCACAGTTGCTTCAAACACCAAGGAATGGCCGGACTCCCTTACAAGAGGAGAGGGGTTTCCACCAGTCACAGTATTGCTTAACCTCTCCACAAAAGGCAGAAACCAGTTCATTTTCCAGATATGTTTTTCTATTCATCTCTCTGCAGAGCAATTAATCCACAAGTGATTGGCTAAAACCAGCAAACTCATGTCCCTTATTTGCATAGAACCGCCTCCAGCGGAGGTTGAACTCGAAGCATCCTCCTAGAGATGCCGACCCGTATTCAGCCACTGCAGTTCTCTCTACCTCCTTATTCTTTTTTTAAAAAATAGGTAAAGGTTTGTGCAATTCTTCATGTTGCTCTTACACTTCATAATCTCATCTATGACAGTCAGAGGAGATGTTTGACTGGTCTAAAGCACAGCATTTTAGGTACCACATGCATGCCAGCGGATGACATCTCTACATTATGTACAGCTGAAGCGCTCTGTAATTCCTCATAATCCATTGGGTAGTTACCAGTCAGGCTTTCGACAAGCCAACAGTACCGAAACCTCAATGCTGGACATTCATTCCGGCATATTTGATATCCTGGATGAGGGCAAAGCTGTTTTATTGATGCTCTTGGACCTCTCGGCAGCGTTTGATGTGCTTGATCTTGACATCCTTTTGTCATGTCTTACACAACATCTCAACCTCGACCACCTTGCCGCTAGTTGGATGAGTTCCTTTTTACGAGGAAGGTCTGACTCGGTGGTGTTGGGTCAGTTTTCATCCTGTTCCCCACTTGATCACACGGGGAGTCCCTCAGGGAGCATGCATGTCCAATGGACGCACATACCGACACACAGACCTCAAGAACTGTGGTACTGTTAAAAGATGCCAGCCCAAATGCCGGCTATCCACACTCTGTACAGCGCTCCGCTGCTCTCGAGCAAGGTGCGCACTTTAAACAATTCAAACAAATGTCCACTCTTCTTTTCAATTTGTACATAAAACCCCTCCATAATCTCCTGGTTAGCAATGAGGTCCAGTTTCAAAACTACGCTGACGATGCCCAGCTGCTGTTTATGTTATCTGGCGATATTTCTAGAGACACTAATCATATCCATAACATCTTCAACGTCATTAGCTCATGGATGAGAGACAACTGGCTTTGTCTAAAAGATCAAAAGACTGAGCTACTTTTATTGGCTGCCCCTAATCCCATAAAAAACGTGGACACGCATTCAATTCCTATACTGAGGAAAGCTAAATCTGTGGGTATTATTCTTAATTCTGAGATGAAAATGGACACCCAAGTTTCAGCCACAGTTACCTCTTGCCATTATTACCTTCGTTTGCTGCATTAAATAAGACCGTTCCTTTCTGATTCTAAGGCCACTGAAATAGCCAGGGCCATTATAGGGCCCACACTTGGTTATGGCAATGGACTGCTCAGTGGAGCGCCGTCATATGAGATTGCAAAGCTCCAAGTGATACAAAGTGCTGCCACTTGGATTATAGCTAATAATGGTAGAAGGTCCCACATCGCCCCAACGTTGAAAGGTTTGCACTGGCTGTCAGTTCTTCAGAGACTAAAGTACAAAACCATGAATATCGCCCACACGTGTGTATATGGTGATGCGCCATTATAGGCCCGATATCGACTCCGCAAACAATCTCGCTCTCTTTGTTCCAGTACACAACAACACTTAATCTGCAAGCGCTATAAGCGTAACCGTGCTGGCGGCAGATCACTTCAGGCAGTAGCCTCAGATTGCTGGAATGTGCCATCTCCTTGCGCGCACTCCGACTCTCACTTTGCTTCCTTCAGAAAACAGCTGAAAACACATTTTGTACATAATGCTTGTGTCTCACTTTGGTCTGACTTTCTGATTCCCTGCCTCTAATGTTTTGTTGTCTCCATGAGTTTTCTTTGTGTTTTGTTCGTCTTGTCTTTGTCAAATGTTTGAATTTGCTTGGACGCCTACGGGCTTACACGCTTTATAGATAAATAAATAAAGAGTTGCATCCACGCCATAACACTTAATCTATGGCAGAGTTGGGGTAGATGTTTGAGTGGTCTAAAGTACAGCATCTTATGTCCCACGCATATGCCAGACGATGACAAAGGTACGTTGCCCTCCTGCCATTACAATGAATCTGTGATAGAGCTTGAGTAGATATTTGACTGGTCTAAAGTATGGTATTTTAGTTCCCACGTATATGCCAGAGGATGACAAAGTGACATTCGTCCTCACGCCATAACACTGAATCTGTGAAAGAGTTGGGGTAGATGTTTGACTGGTGTAAAGTATGCCATCTTATGTCCCACGCATATGCCAGACGATGACAAAGGTACGTTGTCCTCCTGCCATTACAATGAATCTGTGATAGAGCTTGAGTAGATATTTGACTGGTCCAAAGAACAGCATCTTAGGTCCCACGTATGTACAAGAGGATGACAAAGTGACATTCTCCATCACGCCATAACACTGAATCTGTGAAAGAGTTGGGGCAGATGTTTCACTGGTGTAAAGTATGCCATCTTAGGTCCCACGTATATGGCAGAAAATGACCACGCTGCATTCACTGTCACACAATAACCCTGAATCTGTGAAAGACTTGGAGTAGATGTTTGATTGGTCCAAAGTACAGCATCTTAGGTCCCATGTATGTACCAGAGGATGACAAAGTGACATTCTCCCTCATGCCATAACACTGAATCTGTGAAAGAGTTAGGGTAGATGTTTGACTGGTCTAGAGTACAGCATTTTAGGGCCCATGTATGTACCAGAGGATGAAAAAGTGACATTCGTCCTCACGCCATAAGACTGAGGCCCTCATTACAACCCAGGCGTTAAGGGGTTAACGGCGCCGTAAAAGGTGTCGGCGCCGTTAAACCCTTAACGCCTGATTACGAGGTCCCTTTGCGGGTGGCACTTTAACGCCTGCTTTTAGCAGGCGTTGAAAAACCAACCCGCAAAGGGACCTAGGAGCTAATTACGGCACCGTAATTTACGGTGCCGTAATTAGCGCCTTCCCCAGTCCCATTGAGCCCTATGGGGCAAAAATGGGAATGGGGAAGGGCCATGGCGGCATGGGGAATAACCGCCCCGCCAACCTTGGAATGGGGCGGTATTTCCCCATTCCACCATGGCGGACTTGTTACAACACCGGCACCAACCATGGTGCTAATAGCGCCATGGTTTAGCGCCGGGGTTGTAATGAGGGCCTGAATCTGTGAAAGAGTTGGGGTATCTGTTTGACTGGTGTAAAGTATGACATCTTGGGTCCCACGTATATGCCAGAGAATGACCATGCTGCATTCACTGTCACACAGTAACACTGAATCTGTGATGAAAGACTTGGAGTAGATTTTTGACTGGTCCAAAGTACGGCATCTTAGGTCTCATGTTTGTACCAGAGTATGACAAAGTGACATTCTCCATCACGCAATAACACTGAATCTGTGAAAGAATTGGAGTAGATGTTTGACTGGTCCAAAGTACAGCATCTTAGGTCCCACGTATGTACCAGATGATGACAAAGTGACATTCTCCCTCACGCCATAACACTGAATCTGTGAAAGAGTTGGGGTATCTGTTTGACTGGTGTAAAGTATGACATCTTGGGTCCCACGTATATGCCAGAGAATGACCATGCTGCATTCACTGTCATGCCATAACACTGAATCTGTGAAAGACTTGGAGTAGATGTTTGACTGGTCCAAAGTACAGCATGTTAAGTCCCAGGTATGTACCAGAGGATGACAAAGTGACATTCTCCATCACGCAATAACACTGAATCTGTGAAAGAGTTGTCATAGATGTTTGACTGTCTAGAGTACGGTATCTTAGGTCCCACGTATATGCCATAGGATGACAAAGTGACATTCTCCATCACTCCATAACACTGAATCTGTGAAAGAGTGAGGGTAGGTGTTTGACTGGTGTAAAGTACGGCATCTTAGGTCTCACGTATATGCCAGAGAATGACCACGCTGCATTCACTGTCATGCCATGACACTGAATCTGTGAAAGACTTGGAGTAGATTTTTGACTGGTCCAAAGTACGGCATCTTTGGTCCCATGTATGTACCAGAGGATGGCAAAGTGACATTCTCCATCACGCAATAACACTAAATCTGTGAAAGAATTCGTGTAGATGTTTGACTGGTCTAGAGTATGGTATCTTAGGTCCCACGTATATGCCAGAGGATGACAAAGTGACATTCTCCATCACACCATAACACTGAATTTGTGAAAGAGTTGGGGTAGATGTTTGACTGTTTTAAAGTACGGCATCTTAGGTCCCACGTATATGCCAGAGAATGACCACGCTGCATTCACCGTCACACAATAACCCTGAATCTGTGAAAGACTTGGAGTAGATGTTTGACTGGTCCAAAGTACAGCATCTTAGGTCCCAGGTTTGTACCAGAGTATGACAAAGTGACATTATCCATCATGCCATAACACTGAATCTGTGAAAGAGTTGGGGTAGATGTTTCACTGGTGTAAGGTATGCCATCTTAGGTCCCACGTATATGCCAGAGAATGACCACGCTGCATTCACCGTCACACAATAACCCTGAATCTGTGAAAGACTTGGAGTAGATGTTTGACTGGTCCAAAGTACAGCATGTTAGGTCCCATGTATGTACCAGAGGATGACAAAGTGACATTCTCCATCACACAATAACACTGAATCTGTGAAAGAGTTGTCGTAGATGTTTGACTGGTCTAGAGTACGGTATTTTAGGTCCCACTTATATGCCATAGGATTACAAAGTGACATTCTCCATCACTCCATAACACTGAATCTGTGAAAGAGTGAGGGTAGGTGTTGGACTGGTGTAAAGTACGGCATCTTAGGTCCCACGTATATGCCAGAGAATGACCACGCTGCATTCACTGTCATGCCATGACACTGAATCTGTGAAAGACTTGGAGTAGATTTTTGACTGGTCCAAAGTACGGCATCTTTGGTCCCATGTATGTACCAGAGGATGGCAATGTGACATTCTCCATCACGCAATAACACTAAATCTGTGAAAGAATTGGTGTAGATGTTTGACTGGTCTAGAGTATGGTATCTTAGGTCCCACTTATATGCCAGAGGATGGCAAAGTGACATTCTCCATCACGCCATAACACTGAATTTGTGAAAGAGTTGGGGTAGATGTTTGACTGGTCTACAGTACAGTATCTTAGGTCTCACGTATATGGCAGAGGATGTCAAAGTGACATTCTCCATCACGCCATAACACTGAATCTGTAAAAGAGTTGGGGTAGATGTTTGACTGGTGTAAAGTATGGCATCTTGGGTCCCACTTATATGCCAGAGAATGACCACGCTGCATTCACTGTCATGCCATAACATTGAATCTGTGAAAGACCTGGAGTAGATGTTTGACTGGTCCAAAGTACAGCATCTTAGGTCCCAGGTATGTACCAGAGGATGACAAAGTGACATTCTCCATCACGCCATAACACTGAATCTGTGAAAGAGTTGGGGTAGATGTTTGACTGGTGTAAAGTATGCCATCTTGGGTCCCACGTATATGCCAGAGAATGACCACGCTGCATTCACCGTCACACAATGACACTGAATCTGTGAAAGACTTGGAGTAGATGTTTGACTGGTCCAAAGTACAGCATGTTAGGTCCCATGTATGTACCAGAGGATGACAAAGTGACATTCTCCATCATGCAATAACACTGAATCTGTGAAAGAATTGGCGTAGATGTTTGACTGGTCTAAAGTACGGTATCTTAGGTCCCACGTATATGCCATAGGATGACAAAGTGACATTCGTCCTCACGCCATAACACTGAATCTGTGAAAGAGTTGGGGTAGATGTTTGACTGGTGTAAAGTATGCCATCTTGGGTCCCACGTATATGCCAGAGAATGACCACGCTGCATTCACCGCCACACAATGACACTGAATCTGTGAAAGACTTGGAGTAGATGTTTGACTGGTCCAAGGTACAGCATCTTAGGTCCCAGGTATGTACCAGAGGATGACAAAGTGACATTCTCCATCACGCCATAACACTGAATCTGTGAAAGAGTTGGGGTAGATGTTTGACTGGTGTAAAGTATGACATCTTAGGTCCCACGTATATGCCAGAGAATGACCACGCTGCATTCACTGTCACACAATAACAGTGAATCTGTGAAAGACTTGGAGTAGATGTTTGCCTGGTCCAAAGTTCAGCATGTTAGGTCCCATGTATGTTCCAGAGGATGACAAAGTGACATTCTCCATCACACAATAACACTGAATCTGTGAAAGAGTTGGCGTAGATGTTTGACTGGTCTAGAATACGGTATTTTAGGTCCCACGTATATGCTAGAGGATGACAAAGTGACATTCTCCATCACGCCCTAACACTGAATCTGTGAAAGAGTTGGGGTAGATGTTTGACTGGTGTAAAGTATGCCATCTTAGGTCCCACGTGTATGCCAGAGAATGACCACGCTGCACTCAATGTCACACAATAACAGTGAATCTGTGAAAGAATTGGAGTAGATTCTTGACTGGTCCGAAGTGCAGCATCTTAGGTCCCATGTATGTACCAGAGGATGACAATGTGACATTCTCCATCACGCAATAACAATGAATCTGTGAAAGAATTGGCGTAGATGTTTGACTGGTCTAGAGTACGGTATTTTAGGTCCCACGTATATGTCAAAGGATGACAAAGTGACATTCTCCATCACGCCATAACACTGAATTTGTGAAAGAGTTGGGGTAGATGTTTGACTGGTCTAGAGTACGGTATCTTAGGTCCCACGTATATGCCAGAGGATGACAAAGTGACATTCTCCATCACGCCATAACACTGAATCTGTGAAAGACTTGGGGTAGATGTTTAACTGGTCTAGAGTACAGCATCTTAGGTCCCATGTATGTACCAGAGGATGACAAAGTGACATTCGTCCTCACGCCATAACACTGAATCTGTGAAAGAGTTGGGGTAGATGTTTGACTGGTGTAAAGTATGGCATCTTGGGTCCCACTTATATGCCAGAGAATGACCACACTGCATTCACTGTCATGCCATAACACTGAATCTGTGAAAGACTTGGGGTAGATGTTTGACTGGTGTAAAGTATGCCATCTTGGGTCCCACGTATATGCCAGAGAATGACCACGCTGCATTCACTGTCACACAATAACAGTGAATCTGTGAAAGACTTGGAGTAGATGTTTTACTGGTCCAAAGTTCAGCATGTTAGGTCCCATGTATGTACCAGAGGATGACAAAGTGACATTCTCCATCACGCAATAACACTGAATCTGTGAAAGAGTTGGCGTAGATGTTTGACTGGTCTAGAATACAGTATCTTAGGTCCCACGTATATGCTAGAGGATGACAAAGTGACATTCTCCATCACGCCATAACACTGAATCTGTGAAAGAGTTGGGGTAGATGTTTGACTGGTGTAAAGTATGCCATCTTAGGTCCCACGTATATGCCAGAGAATGACCACGCTGCATTCAATGTCACACAATAACAGTGAATCTGTGAAAGAATTGGAGTAGATTCTTGACTGGTCCGAAGTACGGCATCTTAGGTCCCATGTATGTACCAGAGGATGACAAAGTGACATTCTCCATCACGCAATAACAATGAATCTGTGAAAGAATTGGCGTAGATGTTTGACTGGTCTAGAGTACGGTATTTTAGGTCCCACGTATATGCCAAAGGATGACAAAGTGGCATTCTCCATCACGCCATAACACTGAATTTGTGAAAGAGTTGGGGTAGATGTTTGACTGGTCTAGAGTACGGTATCTTAGGTCCCACGTATATGCCAGAGGATGACAAAGTGACATTCTCCATCACGCCATAACACTGAATCTGTGAAAGACTTGGGGTAGATGTTTAACTGGTCTAGAGTACAGCATCTTAGGTCCCATGTATGTACCAGAGGATGACAAAGTGACATTCGTCCTCACGCCATAACACTGAATCTGTGAAAGAGTTGGGGTAGATGTTTGACTGGTGTAAAGTATGGCATCTTGGGTCCCACTTATATGCCAGAGAATGACCACACTGCATTCACTGTCATGCCATAACACTGAATCTGTGAAAGACTTGGGGTAGATGTTTGACTGGTGTAAAGTATGCCATCTTGGGTCCCACGTATATGCCAGAGAATGACCACGCTGCATTCACTGTCACACAATAACAGTGAATCTTTGAAAGACTTGGAGTAGATGTTTTACTGGTCCAAAGTTCAGCATGTTAGGTCCCATGTATGTACCAGAGGATGACAAAGTGACATTCTCCATCACGCAATAACACTGAATCTGTGAAAGAGTTGGCGTAGATGTTTGACTGGTCTAGAATACAGTATCTTAGGTCCCACGTATATGCCATAGGATGACAAAGTGACATTCGTCCTCACGCCATAACACTGAATCTGTGAAAGAGTTGGGGTAGATGTTTGACTGGTGTAAAGTATGACATCTTAGGTCCCACGTATATGCCAGAGAATGACCACGCTGCATTCACTGTCATGCCATAACACTGAATATGTGAAAGACTTGGAGTAGATGTTTGACTGGTCCAAAGTACAGCATCTTAGGTCCCAGGTATGTACCAGAGGATGACAAAGTGACATTCTCCATCACGCCATAACACTGAATCTGTGAAAGAGTTGGGGTAGATGTTTGACTGGTGTAAAGTATGACATCTTAGGTCCCACGTATATGCCAGAGAATGACCACGCTGCATTCACTGTCACACAATAACAGTGAATCTGTGAAAGACTTGGAGTAGATGTTTGCCTGGTCCAAAGTTCAGCATGTTAGGTCCCATGTATGTTCCAGAGGATGACAAAGTGACATTCTCCATCACACAATAACACTGAATCTGTGAAAGAGTTGGCGTAGATGTTTGACTGGTCTAGAATACGGTATTTTAGGTCCCACGTATATGCTAGAGGATGACAAAGTGACATTCTCCATCACGCCCTAACACTGAATCTGTGAAAGAGTTGGGGTAGATGTTTGACTGGTGTAAAGTATGCCATCTTAGGTCCCACGTATATGCCAGAGAATGACCACGCTGCATTCAATGTCACACAATAACAGTGAATCTGTGAAAGAATTGGAGTAGATTCTTGACTGGTCCGAAGTACGGCATCTTAGGTCCCATGTATGTACCAGAGGATGACAAAGTGACATTCTCCATCACGCAATAACAATGAATCTGTGAAAGAATTGGCGTAGATGTTTGACTGGTCTAGAGTACCGTATCTTAGGTCCCACGTATATGCCAGAGGATGACAAAGTGACATTCTCCATCACGCCATAACACTGAATCTGTGAAAGACTTGGGGTAGATGTTTAACTGGTCTAGAGTACAGCATCTTAGGTCCCATGTATGTACCAGAGGATGACAAAGTGACATTCGTCCTCACGCCATAACACTGAATCTGTGAAAGAGTTGGGGTAGATGTTTGACTGGTCTAGAATACGGTATTTTAGGTCCCACGTATATGCTAGAGGATGACAAAGTGACATTCTCCATCACGCCCTAACACTGAATCTGTGAAAGAGTTGGGGTAGATGTTTGACTGGTGTAAAGTATGCCATCTTAGGTCCCACGTATATGCCAGAGAATGACCACGCTGCATTCAATGTCACACAATAACAGTGAATCTGTGAAAGAATTGGAGTAGATTCTTGACTGGTCCGAAGTACGGTATTTTAGGTCCCACGTATATGCCAAAGGATGACAAAGTGACATTCTCCATCACGCCATAACACTGAATTTGTGAAAGAGTTGGGGTAGATGTTTGACTGGTCTAGAGTACCGTATCTTAGGTCCCACGTATATGCCAGAGGATGACAAAGTGACATTCTCCATCACGCCATAACACTGAATCTGTGAAAGACTTGGGGTAGATGTTTAACTGGTCTAGAGTACAGCATCTTAGGTCCCATGTATGTACCAGAGGATGACAAAGTGACATTCGTCCTCACACCATAACACTGAATCTGTGAAAGAGTTGGGGTAGATGTTTGACTGGTGTAAAGTATGGCATCTTGGGTCCCACTTATATGCCAGAGAATGACCACACTGCATTCACTGTCATGCCATAACACTGAATCTGTGAAAGACTTGGGGTAGATGTTTGACTGGTGTAAAGTATGCCATCTTGGGTCCCACGTATATGCCAGAGAATGACCACGCTGCATTCACTGTCACACAATAACAGTGAATCTGTGAAAGACTTGGAGTAGATGTTTTACTGGTCCAAAGTTCAGCATGTTAGGTCCCATGTATGTACCAGAGGATGACAAAGTGACATTCTCCATCACGCAATAACACTGAATCTGTGAAAGAGTTGGCGTAGATGTTTGACTGGTCTAGAATACAGTATCTTAGGTCCCACGTATATGCTAGAGGATGACAAAGTGACATTCTCCATCACGCCATAACACTGAATCTGTGAAAGAGTTGGGGTAGATGTTTGACTGGTGTAAAGTATGCCATCTTAGGTCCCACGTATATGCCAGAGAATGACCACGCTGCATTCAATGTCACACAATAACAGTGAATCTGTGAAAGAATTGGAGTAGATTCTTGACTGGTCCGAAGTACGGCATCTTAGGTCCCATGTATGTACCAGAGGATGACAAAGTAACATTCTCCATCACGCAATAACAATGAATCTGTGAAAGAATTGGCGTAGATGTTTGACTGGTCTAGAGTACGGTATTTTAGGTCCCACGTATATGCCAAAGGATGACAAAGTGACATTCTCCATCACGCCATAACACTGAATTTGTGAAAGAGTTGGGGTAGATGTTTGACTGGTCTAGAGTACGGTATCATAGGTCCCACGTATATGCCAGAGGATGACAAAGTGACATTCTCCATCACGCCATAACACTGAATCTGTGAAAGACTTGGGGTAGATGTTTAACTGGTCTAGAGTACAGCATCTTAGGTCCCATGTATGTACCAGAGGATGACAAAGTGACATTCGTCCTCACGCCATAACACTGAATCTGTGAAAGAGTTGGGGTAGATGTTTGACTGGTGTAAAGTATGGCATCTTGGGTCCCACTTATATGCCAGAGAATGACCACACTGCATTCACTGTCATGCAATAACACTGAATCTGTGAAAGACTTGGGGTAGATGTTTGACTGGTGTAAAGTATGCCATCTTGGGTCCCACGTATATGCCAGAGAATGACCACGCTGCATTCACTGTCACACAATAACAGTGAATCTGTGAAAGACTTGGAGTAGATGTTTTACTGGTCCAAAGTTCAGCATGTTAGGTCCCATGTATGTACCAGAGGATGACAAAGTGACATTCTCCATCACGCAATAACACTGAATCTGTGAAAGAGTTGGCGTAGATGTTTGACTGGTCTAGAATACAGTATCTTAGGTCCCACGTATATGCCATAGGATGACAAAGTGACATTCGTCCTCACGCCATAACACTGAATCTGTGAAAGAGTTGGGGTAGATGTTTGACTGGTGTAAAGTATGACATCTTAGGTCCCACGTATATGCCAGAGAATGACCACGCTGCATTCACTGTCATGCCATAACACTGAATATGTGAAAGACTTGGAGTAGATGTTTGACTGGTCCAAAGTACAGCATCTTAGGTCCCAGGTATGTACCAGAGGATGACAAAGTGACATTCTCCATCACGCCATAACACTGAATCTGTGAAAGAGTTGGGGTAGATGTTTGACTGGTGTAAAGTATGACATCTTAGGTCCCACGTATATGCCAGAGAATGACCACGCTGCATTCACTGTCACACAATAACAGTGAATCTGTGAAAGACTTGGAGTAGATGTTTGCCTGGTCCAAAGTTCAGCATGTTAGGTCCCATGTATGTTCCAGAGGATGACAAAGTGACATTCTCCATCACACAATAACACTGAATCTGTGAAAGAGTTGGCGTAGATGTTTGACTGGTCTAGAATACGGTATTTTAGGTCCCACGTATATGCTAGAGGATGACAAAGTGACATTCTCCATCACGCCCTAACACTGAATCTGTGAAAGAGTTGGGGTAGATGTTTGACTGGTGTAAAGTATGCCATCTTAGGTCCCACGTATATGCCAGAGAATGACCACGCTGTATTCAATGTCACACAATAACAGTGAATCTGTGAAAGAATTGGAGTAGATTCTTGACTGGTCCGAAGTACGGCATCTTAGGTCCCATGTATGTACCAGAGGATGACAAAGTGACATTCTCCATCACGCAATAACAATGAATCTGTGAAAGAATTGGCGTAGATGTTTGACTGGTCTAGAGTACGGTATTTTAGGTCCCACGTATATGCCAAAGGATGACAAAGTGACATTCTCCATCACGCCATAACACTGAATTTGTGAAAGAGTTGGGGTAGATGTTTGACTGGTCTAGAGTACGGTATCTTAGGTCCCACGTATATGCCAGAGGATGACAAAGTGACATTCTCCATCACGCCATAACACTGAATCTGTGAAAGACTTGGGGTAGATGTTTAACTGGTCTAGAGTACAGCATCTTAGGTCCCATGTATATGCCAGAGAATGACCACGCTGCATTCACTGTCATGCCATAACACTGAATCTGTGAAAGACTTGGAGTAGATGTTTGACTGGTCCAAAGTACAGCATCTTAGGTCGCAGGTATGTACCAGAGGATGACAAAGTGACATTCTTCCTCACGCCATAACAATGAATCTGTGAAAGAGTTAGGGCAGATGTTTAACTGCTCTAGAGTACAGCATCTTAGGTCCCATGTATGTACCAGAGAATGACAAAGTGACATTCGACCTCACGCCATAACACTGAATCTGTGAAAGAGTTGGGGTAGATGTTTGACTGGTGTAAAGTATGGCATTTTGGGTCCCAAGTATATGCCAGAGAATGACCACGATGCATTCACTGTCATGCCATAACACTGAATCTGTGAAAGACTTGGAGTAGATGTTTGTCTGGTCCAAAGTACAGCATCTTAGGTCCCTTGTATGTACCAGAGGATGACAAGTGGCATTCTCCATCACGCCATAACACTGAATCTGTGAAAGAGTTGGGGTAGATATTGACTGGTGTAAAGTACGGCATCTTAGGTACCACGCATATGTCAGAAGATGACAAAGTGACATTCTCCATCACGCCATAACACTGAATCTGTGAAAGAGATGGGGTAGATATTTGATTGGTGTAAAGTATGGCATCTTGGTTCCCACGTATATGCCAGAGAATGACCACACTGCATTCACTGTCATGCCATAACACTGAATCTGTGAAAGACTTGGAGTAGATGTTTGACTGGTCCAAAGTACAGCATGTTAGGTCCCATGTATGTACCAGAGGATGACAAAGTGACATTCTCCATCACGCAATAACACTGAATCTGTGAAAGAGTTGGCGTAGATGTTTGACTGGTCTAGAGTACGGTATCTTAGGTCCCACGTATATGCCAGAGGATGACAAAGTGACATTCGTCCTCATGCCATAACACTGAATCTGTGAAAGAGTTGGGGTAGATGTTTGACTGGTGTAAAGTATGGCATCTTGGGTCCCACTTATATGCCAGAGAATGACCACACTGCATTCACTGTCATACCATAACACTGAATCTGTGAAAGACTTGGAGTAGATGTTTGACTGGTCCAAAGTACAGCATCTTAGGTCCCAGGTATGTACCAGAGGATGACAAAGTGACATTCTCCATCACCCCATAACACTGAATCTGTGAAAGAGTTGGGGGTAGATGTTTGACTGATGTAAAGTATGCCATCTTGGGTCCCACGTATATGCCAGAGAATGACCACGCTGCATTCACTGTCACACAATAACAGTGAATCTGTGAAAGACTTGGAGTAGATGTGTGACTGGTCCAAAGTTCAGCATGTTAGGTCCCATGTATGTACCAGAGGATGACAAAGTGACATTCTCCATCACGCAATAACACTGTATCTGTGAAAGAGTTGGCGTAGATGTTTGACTGGTCTAGAATACGGTATTTTAGGTCCCACGTATATGCTAGAGGATGACAAAGTGACATTCTCCATCACGCCCTAACACTGAATCTGTGAAAGAGTTGGGGTAGATGTTTGACTGGTGTAAAGTATGCCATCTTAGGTCCCACGTATATGCCAGAGAATGACCACGCTGCATTCAATGTCACACAATAACAGTGAATCTGTGAAAGAATTGGAGTAGATTCTTGACTGGTCCGAAGTACGGCATCTTAGGTCCCATGTATGTACCAGAGGATGACAAAGTAACATTCTCCATCACGCAATAACAATGAATCTGTGAAAAAATTGGCGTAGATGTTTGACTGGTCTAGAGTACGGTATTTTAGGTCCCACGTATATGTCAAAGGATGACAAAGTGACATTCTCCATCACGCCATAACACTGAATTTGTGAAAGAGTTGGGGTAGATGTTTGACTGGTCTAGAGTACGGTATCTTAGGTCCCACGTATATGCCAGAGGATGACAAAGTGACATTCTCCATCACGCCATAACACTGAATCTGTGAAAGACTTGGGGTAGATGTTTAACTGGTCTAGAGTACAGCATCTTAGGTCCCATGTATGTACCAGAGGATGACAAAGTGACATTCGTCCTCACGCCATAACACTGAATCTGTGAAAGAGTTGGGGTAGATGTTTGACTGGTGTAAAGTATGGCATCTTGGGTCCCACTTATATGCCAGAGAATGACCACACTGCATTCACTGTCATGCCATAACACTGAATCTGTGAAAGACTTGGGGTAGATGTTTGACTGGTGTAAAGTATGCCATCTTGGGTCCCACGTATATGCCAGAGAATGACCACGCTGCATTCACTGTCACACAATAACAGTGAATCTGTGAAAGACTTGGAGTAGATGTTTTACTGGTCCAAAGTTCAGCATGTTAGGTCCCATGTATGTACCAGAGGATGACAAAGTGACATTCTCCATCACGCAATAACACTGAATCTGTGAAAGAGTTGGCGTAGATGTTTGACTGGTCTAGAATACAGTATCTTAGGTCCCACGTATATGCCATAGGATGACAAAGTGACATTCGTCCTCACACCATAACACTGAATCTGTGAAAGAGTTGGGGTAGATGTTTGACTGGTGTAAAGTATGACATCTTAGGTCCCACGTATATGCCAGAGAATGACCACGCTGCATTCACTGTCATGCCATAACACTGAATATGTGAAAGACCTGGAGTAGATGTTTGACTGGTCCAAAGTACAGCATCTTAGGTCCCAGGTATGTACCAGAGGATGACAAAGTGACATTCTCCATCACGCCATAACACTGAATCTGTGAAAGAGTTGGGGTAGATGTTTGACTGGTGTAAAGTATGACATCTTAGGTCCCACGTATATGCCAGAGAATGACCACGCTGCATTCACTGTCACACAATAACAGTGAATCTGTGAAAGACTTGGAGTAGATGTTTGCCTGGTCCAAAGTTCAGCATGTTAGGTCCCATGTATGTTCCAGAGGATGACAAAGTGACATTCTCCATCACACAATAACACTGTATCTGTGAAAGAGTTGGCGTAGATGTTTGACTGGTCTAGAATACGGTATTTTAGGTCCCACGTATATGCTAGAGGATGACAAAGTGACATTCTCCATCACGCCCTAACACTGAATCTGTGAAAGAGTTGGGGTAGATGTTTGACTGGTGTAAAGTATGCCATCTTAGGTCCCACGTATATGCCAGAGAATGACCACGCTGCATTCAATGTCACTCAATAACAGTGAATCTGTGAAAGAATTGGAGTAGATTCTTGACTGGTCCGAAGTACGGCATCTTAGGTCCCATGTATGTACCAGAGGATGACAAAGTGACATTCTCCATCACGCAATAACAATGAATCTGTGAAAGAATTGGCGTAGATGTTTGACTGGTCTAGAGTACCGTATCTTAGGTCCCACGTATATGCCAGAGGATGACAAAGTGACATTCTCCATCACGCCATAACACTGAATCTGTGAAAGACTTGGGGTAGATGTTTAACTGGTCTAGAGTACAGCATCCTAGGTCCCATGTATGTACCAGAGGATGACAAAGTGACATTCGTCCTCACGCCATAACACTGAATCTGTGAAAGAGTTGGGGTAGATGTTTGACTGGTCTAGAATACGGTATTTTAGGTCCCACGTATATGCTAGAGGATGACAAAGTGACATTCTCCATCACGCCCTAACACTGAATCTGTGAAAGAGTTGGGGTAGATGTTTGACTGGTGTAAAGTATGCCATCTTAGGTCCCACGTATATGCCAGAGAATGACCACGCTGCATTCAATGTCACACAATAACAGTGAATCTGTGAAAGAATTGGAGTAGATTCTTGACTGGTCCGAAGTACGGTATTTTAGGTCCCACGTATATGCCAAAGGATGACAAAGTGACATTCTCCATCACGCCATAACACTAAATTTGTGAAAGAGTTGGGGTAGATGTTTGACTGGTCTAGAGTACCGTATCTTAGGTCCCACGTATATGCCAGAGGATGACAAAGTGACATTCTCCATCACGCCATAACACTGAATCTGTGAAAGACTTGGGGTAGATGTTTAACTGGTCTAGAGTACAGCATCTTAGGTCCCATGTATGTACCAGAGGATGACAAAGTGACATTCGTCCTCACACCATAACACTGAATCTGTGAAAGAGTTGGGGTAGATGTTTGACTGGTGTAAAGTATGGCATCTTGGGTCCCACTTATATGCCAGAGAATGACCACACTGCATTCACTGTCATGCCATAACACTGAATCTGTGAAAGACTTGGGGTAGATGTTTGACTGGTGTAAAGTATGCCATCTTGGGTCCCACGTATATGCCAGAGAATGACCACGCTGCATTCACTGTCACACAATAACAGTGAATCTGTGAAAGACTTGGAGTAGATGTTTTACTGGTCCAAAGTTCAGCATGTTAGGTCCCATGTATGTACCAGAGGATGACAAAGTGACATTCTCCATCACGCAATAACACTGAATCTGTGAAAGAGTTGGCGTAGATGTTTGACTGGTCTAGAATACAGTATCTTAGGTCCCACGTATATGCTAGAGGATGACAAAGTGACATTCTCCATCACGCCATAACACTGAATCTGTGAAAGAGTTGGGGTAGATGTTTGACTGGTGTAAAGTATGCCATCTTAGGTCCCACGTATATGCCAGAGAATGACCACGCTGCATTCAATGTCACACAATAACAGTGAATCTGTGAAAGAATTGGAGTAGATTCTTGACTGGTCCGAAGTACGGCATCTTAGGTCCCATGTATGTACCAGAGGATGACAAAGTAACATTCTCCATCACGCAATAACAATGAATCTGTGAAAGAATTGGCGTAGATGTTTGACTGGTCTAGAGTACGGTATTTTAGGTCCCACGTATATGCCAAAGGATGACAAAGTGACATTCTCCATCACGCCATAACACTGAATTTGTGAAAGAGTTGGGGTAGATGTTTGACTGGTCTAGAGTACGGTATCTTAGGTCCCACGTATATGCCAGAGGATGACAAAGTGACATTCTCCATCACGCCATAACACTGAATCTGTGAAAGACTTGGGGTAGATGTTTAACTGGTCTAGAGTACAGCATCTTAGGTCCCATGTATGTACCAGAGGATGACAAAGTGACATTCGTCCTCACGCCATAACACTGAATCTGTGAAAGAGTTGGGGTAGATGTTTGACTGGTGTAAAGTATGGCATCTTGGGTCCCACTTATATGCCAGAGAATGACCACACTGCATTCACTGTCATGCCATAACACTGAATCTGTGAAAGACTTGGGGTAGATGTTTGACTGGTGTAAAGTATGCCATCTTGGGTCCCACGTATATGCCAGAGAATGACCACGCTGCATTCACTGTCACACAATAACAGTGAATCTGTGAAAGACTTGGAGTAGATGTTTTACTGGTCCAAAGTTCAGCATGTTAGGTCCCATGTATGTACCAGAGGATGACAAAGTGACATTCTCCATCACGCAATAACACTGAATCTGTGAAAGAGTTGGCGTAGATGTTTGACTGGTCTAGAATACAGTATCTTAGGTCCCACGTATATGCCATAGGATGACAAAGTGACATTCGTCCTCACGCCATAACACTGAATCTGTGAAAGAGTTGGGGTAGATGTTTGACTGGTGTAAAGTATGACATCTTAGGTCCCACGTATATGCCAGAGAATGACCACGCTGCATTCACTGTCATGCCATAACACTGAATATGTGAAAGACTTGGAGTAGATGTTTGACTGGTCCAAAGTACAGCATCTTAGGTCCCAGGTATGTACCAGAGGATGACAAAGTGACATTCTCCATCACGCCATAACACTGAATCTGTGAAAGAGTTGGGGTAGATGTTTGACTGGTGTAAAGTATGACATCTTAGGTCCCACGTATATGCCAGAGAATGACCACGCTGCATTCACTGTCACACAATAACAGTGAATCTGTGAAAGACTTGGAGTAGATGTTTGCCTGGTCCAAAGTTCAGCATGTTAGGTCCCATGTATGTTCCAGAGGATGACAAAGTGACATTCTCCATCACACAATAACACTGAATCTGTGAAAGAGTTGGCGTAGATGTTTGACAGGTCTAGAATACGGTATTTTAGGTCCCACGTATATGCTAGAGGATGACAAAGTGACATTCTCCATCACGCCCTAACACTGAATCTGTGAAAGAGTTGGGGTAGATGTTTGACTGGTGTAAAGTATGCCATCTTAGGTCCCACGTATATGCCAGAGAATGACCACGCTGTATTCAATGTCACACAATAACAGTGAATCTGTGAAAGAATTGGAGTAGATTCTTGACTGGTCCGAAGTACGGCATCTTAGGTCCCATGTATGTACCAGAGGATGACAAAGTGACATTCTCCATCACGCAATAACAATGAATCTGTGAAAGAATTGGCGTAGATGTTTGACTGGTCTAGAGTACGGTATTTTAGGTCCCACGTATATGCCAAAGGATGACAAAGTGACATTCTCCATCACGCCATAACACTGAATTTGTGAAAGAGTTGGGGTAGATGTTTGACTGGTCTAGAGTACGGTATCTTAGGTCCCACGTATATGCCAGAGGATGACAAAGTGACATTCTCCATCACGCCATAACACTGAATCTGTGAAAGACTTGGGGTAGATGTTTAACTGGTCTAGAGTACAGCATCTTAGGTCCCATGTATGTACCAGAGGATGACAAAGTGACATTCGTCCTCACACCATAACACTGAATCTGTGAAAGAGTTGGGGTAGATGTTTGACTGGTGTAAAGTATGGCATCTTGGGTCCCACTTATATGCCAGAGAATGACCACACTGCATTCACTGTCATGCCATAACACTGAATCTGTGAAAGACTTGGGGTAGATGTTTGACTGGTGTAAAGTATGCCATCTTGGGTCCCACGTATATGCCAGAGAATGACCACGCTGCATTCACTGTCACACAATAACAGTGAATCTGTGAAAGACTTGGAGTAGATGTTTTACTGGTCCAAAGTTCAGCATGTTAGGTCCCATGTATGTACCAGAGGATGACAAAGTGACATTCTCCATCACGCAATAACACTGAATCTGTGAAAGAGTTGGCGTAGATGTTTGACTGGTCTAGAATACAGTATCTTAGGTCCCACGTATATGCTAGAGGATGACAAAGTGACATTCTCCATCACGCCATAACACTGAATCTGTGAAAGAGTTGGGGTAGATGTTTGACTGGTGTAAAGTATGCCATCTTAGGTCCCACGTATATGCCAGAGAATGACCACGCTGCATTCAATGTCACACAATAACAGTGAATCTGTGAAAGAATTGGAGTAGATTCTTGACTGGTCCGAAGTACGGCATCTTAGGTCCCATGTATGTACCAGAGGATGACAAAGTAACATTCTCCATCACGCAATAACAATGAATCTGTGAAAGAATTGGCGTAGATGTTTGACTGGTCTAGAGTACGGTATTTTAGGTCCCACGTATATGCCAAAGGATGACAAAGTGACATTCTCCATCACGCCATAACACTGAATTTGTGAAAGAGTTGGGGTAGATGTTTGACTGGTCTAGAGTACGGTATCTTAGGTCCCACGTATATGCCAGAGGATGACAAAGTGACATTCTCCATCACGCCATAACACTGAATCTGTGAAAGACTTGGGGTAGATGTTTAACTGGTCTAGAGTACAGCATCTTAGGTCCCATGTATGTACCAGAGGATGACAAAGTGACATTCGTCCTCACGCCATAACACTGAATCTGTGAAAGAGTTGGGGTAGATGTTTGACTGGTGTAAAGTATGGCATCTTGGGTCCCACTTATATGCCAGAGAATGACCACACTGCATTCACTGTCATGCCATAACACTGAATCTGTGAAAGACTTGGGGTAGATGTTTGACTGGTGTAAAGTATGCCATCTTGGGTCCCACGTATATGCCAGAGAATGACCACGCTGCATTCACTGTCACACAATAACAGTGAATCTGTGAAAGACTTGGAGTAGATGTTTTACTGGTCCAAAGTTCAGCATGTTAGGTCCCATGTATGTACCAGAGGATGACAAAGTGACATTCTCCATCACGCAATAACACTGAATCTGTGAAAGAGTTGGCGTAGATGTTTGACTGGTCTAGAATACAGTATCTTAGGTCCCACGTATATGCCATAGGATGACAAAGTGACATTCGTCCTCACGCCATAACACTGAATCTGTGAAAGAGTTGGGGTAGATGTTTGACTGGTGTAAAGTATGACATCTTAGGTCCCACGTATATGCCAGAGAATGACCACGCTGCATTCACTGTCATGCCATAACACTGAATATGTGAAAGACTTGGAGTAGATGTTTGACTGGTCCAAAGTACAGCATCTTAGGTCCCAGGTATGTACCAGAGGATGACAAAGTGACATTCTCCATCACGCCATAACACTGAATCTGTGAAAGAGTTGGGGTAGATGTTTGACTGGTGTAAAGTATGACATCTTAGGTCCCACGTATATGCCAGAGAATGACCACGCTGCATTCACTGTCACACAATAACAGTGAATCTGTGAAAGACTTGGAGTAGATGTTTGCCTGGTCCAAAGTTCAGCATGTTAGGTCCCATGTATGTTCCAGAGGATGACAAAGTGACATTCTCCATCACACAATAACACTGAATCTGTGAAAGAGTTGGCGTAGATGTTTGACAGGTCTAGAATACGGTATTTTAGGTCCCACGTATATGCTAGAGGATGACAAAGTGACATTCTCCATCACGCCCTAACACTGAATCTGTGAAAGAGTTGGGGTAGATGTTTGACTGGTGTAAAGTATGCCATCTTAGGTCCCACGTATATGCCAGAGAATGACCACGCTGTATTCAATGTCACACAATAACAGTGAATCTGTGAAAGAATTGGAGTAGATTCTTGACTGGTCCGAAGTACGGCATCTTAGGTCCCATGTATGTACCAGAGGATGACAAAGTGACATTCTCCATCACGCAATAACAATGAATCTGTGAAAGAATTGGCGTAGATGTTTGACTGGTCTAGAGTACGGTATTTTAGGTCCCACGTATATGCCAAAGGATGACAAAGTGACATTCTCCATCACGCCATAACACTGAATTTGTGAAAGAGTTGGGGTAGATGTTTGACTGGTCTAGAGTACGGTATCTTAGGTCCCACGTATATGCCAGAGGATGACAAAGTGACATTCTCCATCACGCCATAACACTGAATCTGTGAAAGACTTGGGGTAGATGTTTAACTGGTCTAGAGTACAGCATCTTAGGTCCCATGTATATGCCAGAGAATGACCACGCTGCATTCACTGTCATGCCATAACACTGAATCTGTGAAAGACTTGGAGTAGATGTTTGACTGGTCCAAAGTACAGCATCTTAGGTCGCAGGTATGTACCAGAGGATGACAAAGTGACATTCTTCCTCACGCCATAACAATGAATCTGTGAAAGAGTTAGGGCAGATGTTTAACTGCTCTAGAGTACAGCATCTTAGGTCCCATGTATGTACCAGAGAATGACAAAGTGACATTCGACCTCACGCCATAACACTGAATCTGTGAAAGAGTTGGGGTAGATGTTTGACTGGTGTAAAGTATGGCATTTTGGGTCCCAAGTATATGCCAGAGAATGACCACGATGCATTCACTGTCATGCCATAACACTGAATCTGTGAAAGACTTGGAGTAGATGTTTGTCTGGTCCAAAGTACAGCATCTTAGGTCCCTTGTATGTACCAGAGGATGACAAGTGGCATTCTCCATCACGCCATAACACTGAATCTGTGAAAGAGTTGGGGTAGATATTGACTGGTGTAAAGTACGGCATCTTAGGTACCACGCATATGTCAGAAGATGACAAAGTGACATTCTCCATCACGCCATAACACTGAATCTGTGAAAGAGATGGGGTAGATATTTGATTGGTGTAAAGTATGGCATCTTGGTTCCCACGTATATGCCAGAGAATGACCACACTGCATTCACTGTCATGCCATAACACTGAATCTGTGAAAGACTTGGAGTAGATGTTTGACTGGTCCAAAGTACAGCATGTTAGGTCCCATGTATGTACCAGAGGATGACAAAGTGACATTCTCCATCACGCAATAACACTGAATCTGTGAAAGAGTTGGCGTAGATGTTTGACTGGTCTAGAGTACGGTATCTTAGGTCCCACGTATATGCCAGAGGATGACAAAGTGACATTCGTCCTCATGCCATAACACTGAATCTGTGAAAGAGTTGGGGTAGATGTTTGACTGGTGTAAAGTATGGCATCTTGGGTCCCACTTATATGCCAGAGAATGACCACACTGCATTCACTGTCATACCATAACACTGAATCTGTGAAAGACTTGGAGTAGATGTTTGACTGGTCCAAAGTACAGCATTTTAGGTCCCAGGTATGTACCAGAGGATGACAAAGTGACATTCTCCATCACCCCATAACACTGAATCTGTGAAAGAGTTGGGGGTAGATGTTTGACTGATGTAAAGTATGCCATCTTGGGTCCCACGTATATGCCAGAGAATGACCACGCTGCATTCACTGTCACACAATAACAGTGAATCTGTGAAAGACTTGGAGTAGATGTGTGACTGGTCCAAAGTTCAGCATGTTAGGTCCCATGTATGTACCAGAGGATGACAAAGTGACATTCTCCATCACGCAATAACACTGTATCTGTGAAAGAGTTGGCGTAGATGTTTGACTGGTCTAGAATACGGTATTTTAGGTCCCACGTATATGCTAGAGGATGACAAAGTGACATTCTCCATCACGCCCTAACACTGAATCTGTGAAAGAGTTGGGGTAGATGTTTGACTGGTGTAAAGTATGCCATCTTAGGTCCCACGTATATGCCAGAGAATGACCACGCTGCATTCAATGTTACACAATAACAGTGAATCTGTGAAAGAATTGGAGTAGATTCTTGACTGGTCCGAAGTACGGCATCTTAGGTCCCATGTATGTACCAGAGGATGACAAAGTAACATTCTCCATCACGCAATAACAATGAATCTGTGAAAAAATTGGCGTAGATGTTTGACTGGTCTAGAGTACGGTATTTTAGGTCCCACGTATATGTCAAAGGATGACAAAGTGACATTCTCCATCACGCCATAACACTGAATTTGTGAAAGAGTTGGGGTAGATGTTTGACTGGTCTAGAGTACGGTATCTTAGGTCCCACGTATATGCCAGAGGATGACAAAGTGACATTCTCCATCACGCCATAACACTGAATCTGTGAAAGACTTGGGGTAGATGTTTAACTGGTCTAGAGTACAGCATCTTAGGTCCCATGTATGTACCAGAGGATGACAAAGTGACATTCGTCCTCACGCCATAACACTGAATCTGTGAAAGAGTTGGGGTAGATGTTTGACTGGTGTAAAGTATGGCATCTTGGGTCCCACTTATATGCCAGAGAATGACCACACTGCATTCACTGTCATGCCATAACACTGAATCTGTGAAAGACTTGGGGTAGATGTTTGACTGGTGTAAAGTATGCCATCTTGGGTCCCACGTATATGCCAGAGAATGACCACGCTGCATTCACTGTCACACAATAACAGTGAATCTGTGAAAGACTTGGAGTAGATGTTTTACTGGTCCAAAGTTCAGCATGTTAGGTCCCATGTATGTACCAGAGGATGACAAAGTGACATTCTCCATCACGCAATAACACTGAATCTGTGAAAGAGTTGGCGTAGATGTTTGACTGGTCTAGAATACAGTATCTTAGGTCCCACGTATATGCCATAGGATGACAAAGTGACATTCGTCCTCACGCCATAACACTGAATCTGTGAAAGAGTTGGGGTAGATGTTTGACTGGTGTAAAGTATGACATCTTAGGTCCCACGTATATGCCAGAGAATGACCACGCTGCATTCACTGTCATGCCATAACACTGAATATGTGAAAGACTTGGAGTAGATGTTTGACTGGTCCAAAGTACAGCATCTTAGGTCCCAGGTATGTACCAGAGGATGACAAAGTGACATTCTCCATCACGCCATAACACTGAATCTGTGAAAGAGTTGGGGTAGATGTTTGACTGGTGTAAAGTATGACATCTTAGGTCCCACGTATATGCCAGAGAATGACCACGCTGCATTCACTGTCACACAATAACAGTGAATCTGTGAAAGACTTGGAGTAGATGTTTGCCTGGTCCAAAGTTCAGCATGTTAGGTCCCATGTATGTTCCAGAGGATGACAAAGTGACATTCTCCATCACACAATAACACTGTATCTGTGAAAGAGTTGGCGTAGATGTTTGACTGGTCTAGAATACGGTATTTTAGGTCCCACGTATATGCTAGAGGATGACAAAGTGACATTCTCCATCACGCCCTAACACTGAATCTGTGAAAGAGTTGGGGTAGATGTTTGACTGGTGTAAAGTATGCCATCTTAGGTCCCACGTATATGCCAGAGAATGACCACGCTGCATTCAATGTCACTCAATAACAGTGAATCTGTGAAAGAATTGGAGTAGATTCTTGACTGGTCCGAAGTACGGCATCTTAGGTCCCATGTATGTACCAGAGGATGACAAAGTGACATTCTCCATCACGCAATAACAATGAATCTGTGAAAGAATTGGCGTAGATGTTTGACTGGTCTAGAGTACCGTATCTTAGGTCCCACGTATATGCCAGAGGATGACAAAGTGACATTCTCCATCACGCCATAACACTGAATCTGTGAAAGACTTGGGGTAGATGTTTAACTGGTCTAGAGTACAGCATCTTAGGTCCCATGTATGTACCAGAGGATGACAAAGTGACATTCGTCCTCACGCCATAACACTGAATCTGTGAAAGAGTTGGGGTAGATGTTTGACTGGTCTAGAATACGGTATTTTAGGTCCCACGTATATGCTAGAGGATGACAAAGTGACATTCTCCATCACGCCCTAACACTGAATCTGTGAAAGAGTTGGGGTAGATGTTTGACTGGTGTAAAGTATGCCATCTTAGGTCCCACGTATATGCCAGAGAATGACCACGCTGCATTCAATGTCACACAATAACAGTGAATCTGTGAAAGAATTGGAGTAGATTCTTGACTGGTCCGAAGTACGGTATTTTAGGTCCCACGTATATGCCAAAGGATGACAAAGTGACATTCTCCATCACGCCATAACACTAAATTTGTGAAAGAGTTGGGGTAGATGTTTGACTGGTCTAGAGTACCGTATCTTAGGTCCCACGTATATGCCAGAGGATGACAAAGTGACATTCTCCATCACGCCATAACACTGAATCTGTGAAAGACTTGGGGTAGATGTTTAACTGGTCTAGAGTACAGCATCTTAGGTCCCATGTATGTACCAGAGGATGACAAAGTGACATTCGTCCTCACACCATAACACTGAATCTGTGAAAGAGTTGGGGTAGATGTTTGACTGGTGTAAAGTATGGCATCTTGGGTCCCACTTATATGCCAGAGAATGACCACACTGCATTCACTGTCATGCCATAACACTGAATCTGTGAAAGACTTGGGGTAGATGTTTGACTGGTGTAAAGTATGCCATCTTGGGTCCCACGTATATGCCAGAGAATGACCACGCTGCATTCACTGTCACACAATAACAGTGAATCTGTGAAAGACTTGGAGTAGATGTTTTACTGGTCCAAAGTTCAGCATGTTAGGTCCCATGTATGTACCAGAGGATGACAAAGTGACATTCTCCATCACGCAATAACACTGAATCTGTGAAAGAGTTGGCGTAGATGTTTGACTGGTCTAGAATACAGTATCTTAGGTCCCACGTATATGCTAGAGGATGACAAAGTGACATTCTCCATCACGCCATAACACTGAATCTGTGAAAGAGTTGGGGTAGATGTTTGACTGGTGTAAAGTATGCCATCTTAGGTCCCACGTATATGCCAGAGAATGACCACGCTGCATTCAATGTCACACAATAACAGTGAATCTGTGAAAGAATTGGAGTAGATTCTTGACTGGTCCGAAGTACGGCATCTTAGGTCCCATGTATGTACCAGAGGATGACAAAGTAACATTCTCCATCACGCAATAACAATGAATCTGTGAAAGAATTGGCGTAGATGTTTGACTGGTCTAGAGTACGGTATTTTAGGTCCCACGTATATGCCAAAGGATGACAAAGTGACATTCTCCATCACGCCATAACACTGAATTTGTGAAAGAGTTGGGGTAGATGTTTGACTGGTCTAGAGTACGGTATCTTAGGTCCCACGTATATGCCAGAGGATGACAAAGTGACATTCTCCATCACGCCATAACACTGAATCTGTGAAAGACTTGGGGTAGATGTTTAACTGGTCTAGAGTACAGCATCTTAGGTCCCATGTATGTACCAGAGGATGACAAAGTGACATTCGTCCTCACGCCATAACACTGAATCTGTGAAAGAGTTGGGGTAGATGTTTGACTGGTGTAAAGTATGGCATCTTGGGTCCCACTTATATGCCAGAGAATGACCACACTGCATTCACTGTCATGCCATAACACTGAATCTGTGAAAGACTTGGGGTAGATGTTTGACTGGTGTAAAGTATGCCATCTTGGGTCCCACGTATATGCCAGAGAATGACCACGCTGCATTCACTGTCACACAATAACAGTGAATCTGTGAAAGACTTGGAGTAGATGTTTTACTGGTCCAAAGTTCAGCATGTTAGGTCCCATGTATGTACCAGAGGATGACAAAGTGACATTCTCCATCACGCAATAACACTGAATCTGTGAAAGAGTTGGCGTAGATGTTTGACTGGTCTAGAATACAGTATCTTAGGTCCCACGTATATGCCATAGGATGACAAAGTGACATTCGTCCTCACGCCATAACACTGAATCTGTGAAAGAGTTGGGGTAGATGTTTGACTGGTGTAAAGTATGACATCTTAGGTCCCACGTATATGCCAGAGAATGACCACGCTGCATTCACTGTCATGCCATAACACTGAATATGTGAAAGACTTGGAGTAGATGTTTGACTGGTCCAAAGTACAGCATCTTAGGTCCCAGGTATGTACCAGAGGATGACAAAGTGACATTCTCCATCACGCCATAACACTGAATCTGTGAAAGAGTTGGGGTAGATGTTTGACTGGTGTAAAGTATGACATCTTAGGTCCCACGTATATGCCAGAGAATGACCACGCTGCATTCACTGTCACACAATAACAGTGAATCTGTGAAAGACTTGGAGTAGATGTTTGCCTGGTCCAAAGTTCAGCATGTTAGGTCCCATGTATGTTCCAGAGGATGACAAAGTGACATTCTCCATCACACAATAACACTGAATCTGTGAAAGAGTTGGCGTAGATGTTTGACTGGTCTAGAATACGGTATTTTAGGTCCCACGTATATGCTAGAGGATGACAAAGTGACATTCTCCATCACGCCCTAACATTGAATCTGTGAAAGAGTTGGGGTAGATGTTTGACTGGTGTAAAGTATGCCATCTTAGGTCCCACGTATATGCCAGAGAATGACCACGCTGTATTCAATGTCACACAATAACAGTGAATCTGTGAAAGAATTGGAGTAGATTCTTGACTGGTCCGAAGTACGGCATCTTAGGTCCCATGTATGTACCAGAGGATGACAAAGTGACATTCTCCATCACGCAATAACAATGAATCTGTGAAAGAATTGGCGTAGATGTTTGACTGGTCTAGAGTACGGTATTTTAGGTCCCACGTATATGCCAAAGGATGACAAAGTGACATTCTCCATCACGCCATAACACTGAATTTGTGAAAGAGTTGGGGTAGATGTTTGACTGGTCTAGAGTACGGTATCTTAGGTCCCACGTATATGCCAGAGGATGACAAAGTGACATTCTCCATCACGCCATAACACTGAATCTGTGAAAGACTTGGGGTAGATGTTTAACTGGTCTAGAGTACAGCATCTTAGGTCCCATGTATATGCCAGAGAATGACCACGCTGCATTCACTGTCATGCCATAACACTGAATCTGTGAAAGACTTGGAGTAGATGTTTGACTGGTCCAAAGTACAGCATCTTAGGTCGCAGGTATGTACCAGAGGATGACAAAGTGACATTCTTCCTCACGCCATAACAATGAATCTGTGAAAGAGTTAGGGCAGATGTTTAACTGCTCTAGAGTACAGCATCTTAGGTCCCATGTATGTACCAGAGAATGACAAAGTGACATTCGACCTCACGCCATAACACTGAATCTGTGAAAGAGTTGGGGTAGATGTTTGACTGGTGTAAAGTATGGCATTTTGGGTCCCAAGTATATGCCAGAGAATGACCACGATGCATTCACTGTCATGCCATAACACTGAATCTGTGAAAGACTTGGAGTAGATGTTTGTCTGGTCCAAAGTACAGCATCTTAGGTCCCTTGTATGTACCAGAGGATGACAAGTGGCATTCTCCATCACGCCATAACACTGAATCTGTGAAAGAGTTGGGGTAGATATTGACTGGTGTAAAGTACGGCATCTTAGGTACCACGCATATGTCAGAAGATGACAAAGTGACATTCTCCATCACGCCATAACACTGAATCTGTGAAAGAGATGGGGTAGATATTTGATTGGTGTAAAGTATGGCATCTTGGTTCCCACGTATATGCCAGAGAATGACCACACTGCATTCACTGTCATGCCATAACACTGAATCTGTGAAAGACTTGGAGTAGATGTTTGACTGGTCCAAAGTACAGCATGTTAGGTCCCATGTATGTACCAGAGGATGACAAAGTGACATTCTCCATCACGCAATAACACTGAATCTGTGAAAGAGTTGGCGTAGATGTTTGACTGGTCTAGAGTACGGTATCTTAGGTCCCACGTATATGCCAGAGGATGACAAAGTGACATTCGTCCTCATGCCATAACACTGAATCTGTGAAAGAGTTGGGGTAGATGTTTGACTGGTGTAAAGTATGGCATCTTGGGTCCCACTTATATGCCAGAGAATGACCACACTGCATTCACTGTCATACCATAACACTGAATCTGTGAAAGACTTGGAGTAGATGTTTGACTGGTCCAAAGTACAGCATCTTAGGTCCCAGGTATGTACCAGAGGATGACAAAGTGACATTCTCCATCACCCCATAACACTGAATCTGTGAAAGAGTTGGGGGTAGATGTTTGACTGATGTAAAGTATGCCATCTTGGGTCCCACGTATATGCCAGAGAATGACCACGCTGCATTCACTGTCACACAATAACAGTGAATCTGTGAAAGACTTGGAGTAGATGTGTGACTGGTCCAAAGTTCAGCATGTTAGGTCCCATGTATGTACCAGAGGATGACAAAGTGACATTCTCCATCACGCAATAACACTGTATCTGTGAAAGAGTTGGCGTAGATGTTTGACTGGTCTAGAATACGGTATTTTAGGTCCCACGTATATGCTAGAGGATGACAAAGTGACATTCTCCATCACGCCCTAACACTGAATCTGTGAAAGAGTTGGGGTAGATGTTTGACTGGTGTAAAGTATGCCATCTTAGGTCCCACGTATATGCCAGAGAATGACCACGCTGCATTCAATGTCACACAATAACAGTGAATCTGTGAAAGAATAGGAGTAGATTCTTGACTGGTCCGAAGTACGGCATCTTAGGTCCCATGTATGTACCAGAGGATGACAAAGTAACATTCTCCATCACGCAATAACAATGAATCTGTGAAAGAATTGGCGTAGATGTTTGACTGGTCTAGAGTACGGTATTTTAGGTCCCACGTATATGTCAAAGGATGACAAAGTGACATTCTCCATCACGCCATAACACTGAATTTGTGAAAGAGTTGGGGTAGATGTTTGACTGGTCTAGAGTACGGTATCTTAGGTCCCACGTATATGCCAGAGGATGACAAAGTGACATTCTCCATCACGCCATAACACTGAATCTGTGAAAGACTTGGGGTAGATGTTTAACTGGTCTAGAGTACAGCATCTTAGGTCCCATGTATGTACCAGAGGATGACAAAGTGACATTCGTCCTCACGCCATAACACTGAATCTGTGAAAGAGTTGGGGTAGATGTTTGACTGGTGTAAAGTATGGCATCTTGGGTCCCACTTATATGCCAGAGAATGACCACACTGCATTCACTGTCATGCCATAACACTGAATCTGTGAAAGACTTGGGGTAGATGTTTGACTGGTGTAAAGTATGCCATCTTGGGTCCCACGTATATGCCAGAGAATGACCACGCTGCATTCACTGTCACACAATAACAGTGAATCTGTGAAAGACTTGGAGTAGATGTTTTACTGGTCCAAAGTTCAGCATGTTAGGTCCCATGTATGTACCAGAGGATGACAAAGTGACATTCTCCATCACGCAATAACACTGAATCTGTGAAAGAGTTGGCGTAGATGTTTGACTGGACTAGAATACAGTATCTTAGGTCCCACGTATATGCCATAGGATGACAAAGTGACATTCGTCCTCACGCCATAACACTGAATCTGTGAAAGAGTTGGGGTAGATGTTTGACTGGTGTAAAGTATGACATCTTAGGTCCCACGTATATGCCAGAGAATGACCACGCTGCATTCACTGTCATGCCATAACACTGAATATGTGAAAGACTTGGAGTAGATGTTTGACTGGTCCAAAGTACAGCATCTTAGGTCCCAGGTATGTACCAGAGGATGACAAAGTGACATTCTCCATCACGCCATAACACTGAATCTGTGAAAGAGTTGGGGTAGATGTTTGACTGGTGTAAAGTATGACATCTTAGGTCCCACGTATATGCCAGAGAATGACCACGCTGCATTCACTGTCACACAATAAC
The DNA here is from genome assembly GCF_040938575.1 of Ambystoma mexicanum. Classification (NCBI taxonomy): domain Eukaryota; kingdom Metazoa; phylum Chordata; class Amphibia; order Caudata; family Ambystomatidae; genus Ambystoma; species Ambystoma mexicanum. Next base: position 701,197,000 of record NC_090938.1, on the reverse strand, counting down.
AGTGAATCTGTGAAAGACTTGGAGTAGATGTTTGCCTGGTCCAAAGTTCAGCATGTTAGGTCCCATGTATGTTCCAGAGGATGACAAAGTGACATTCTCCATCACACAATAACACTGAATCTGTGAAAGAGTTGGCGTAGATGTTTGACTGGTCTAGAATACGGTATTTTAGGTCCCACGTATATGCTAGAGGATGACAAAGTGACATTCTCCATCACGCCCTAACACTGAATCTGTGAAAGAGTTGGGGTAGATGTTTGACTGGTGTAAAGTATGCCATCTTAGGTCCCACGTATATGCCAGAGAATGACCACGCTGCATTCAATGTCACTCAATAACAGTGAATCTGTGAAAGAATTGGAGTAGATTCTTGACTGGTCCGAAGTACGGCATCTTAGGTCCCATGTATGTACCAGAGGATGACAAAGTGACATTCTCCATCACGCAATAACAATGAATCTGTGAAAGAATTGGCGTAGATGTTTGACTGGTCTAGAGTACCGTATCTTAGGTCCCACGTATATGCCAGAGGATGACAAAGTGACATTCTCCATCACGCCATAACACTGAATCTGTGAAAGACTTGGGGTAGATGTTTAACTGGTCTAGAGTACAGCATCTTAGGTCCCATGTATGTACCAGAGGATGACAAAGTGACATTCGTCCTCACGCCATAACACTGAATCTGTGAAAGAGTTGGGGTAGATGTTTGACTGGTCTAGAATACGGTATTTTAGGTCCCACGTATATGCTAGAGGATGACAAAGTGACATTCTCCATCACGCCCTAACACTGAATCTGTGAAAGAGTTGGGGTAGATGTTTGACTGGTGTAAAGTATGCCATCTTAGGTCCCACGTATATGCCAGAGAATGACCACGCTGCATTCAATGTCACACAATAACAGTGAATCTGTGAAAGAATTGGAGTAGATTCTTGACTGGTCCGAAGTACGGTATTTTAGGTCCCACGTATATGCCAAAGGATGACAAAGTGACATTCTCCATCACGCCATAACACTAAATTTGTGAAAGAGTTGGGGTAGATGTTTGACTGGTCTAGAGTACCGTATCTTAGGTCCCACGTATATGCCAGAGGATGACAAAGTGACATTCTCCATCACGCCATAACACTGAATCTGTGAAAGACTTGGGGTAGATGTTTAACTGGTCTAGAGTACAGCATCTTAGGTCCCATGTATGTACCAGAGGATGACAAAGTGACATTCGTCCTCACACCATAACACTGAATCTGTGAAAGAGTTGGGGTAGATGTTTGACTGGTGTAAAGTATGGCATCTTGGGTCCCACTTATATGCCAGAGAATGACCACACTGCATTCACTGTCATGCCATAACACTGAATCTGTGAAAGACTTGGGGTAGATGTTTGACTGGTGTAAAGTATGCCATCTTGGGTCCCACGTATATGCCAGAGAATGACCACGCTGCATTCACTGTCACACAATAACAGTGAATCTGTGAAAGACTTGGAGTAGATGTTTTACTGGTCCAAAGTTCAGCATGTTAGGTCCCATGTATGTACCAGAGGATGACAAAGTGACATTCTCCATCACGCAATAACACTGAATCTGTGAAAGAGTTGGCGTAGATGTTTGACTGGTCTAGAATACAGTATCTTAGGTCCCACGTATATGCTAGAGGATGACAAAGTGACATTCTCCATCACGCCATAACACTGAATCTGTGAAAGAGTTGGGGTAGATGTTTGACTGGTGTAAAGTATGCCATCTTAGGTCCCACGTATATGCCAGAGAATGACCACGCTGCATTCAATGTCACACAATAACAGTGAATCTGTGAAAGAATTGGAGTAGATTCTTGACTGGTCCGAAGTACGGCATCTTAGGTCCCATGTATGTACCAGAGGATGACAAAGTAACATTCTCCATCACGCAATAACAATGAATCTGTGAAAGAATTGGCGTAGATGTTTGACTGGTCTAGAGTACGGTATTTTAGGTCCCACGTATATGCCAAAGGATGACAAAGTGACATTCTCCATCACGCCATAACACTGAATTTGTGAAAGAGTTGGGGTAGATGTTTGACTGGTCTAGAGTACGGTATCATAGGTCCCACGTATATGCCAGAGGATGACAAAGTGACATTCTCCATCACGCCATAACACTGAATCTGTGAAAGACTTGGGGTAGATGTTTAACTGGTCTAGAGTACAGCATCTTAGGTCCCATGTATGTACCAGAGGATGACAAAGTGACATTCGTCCTCACGCCATAACACTGAATCTGTGAAAGAGTTGGGGTAGATGTTTGACTGGTGTAAAGTATGGCATCTTGTGTCCCACTTATATGCCAGAGAATGACCACACTGCATTCACTGTCATGCAATAACACTGAATCTGTGAAAGACTTGGGGTAGATGTTTGACTGGTGTAAAGTATGCCATCTTGGGTCCCACGTATATGCCAGAGAATGACCACGCTGCATTCACTGTCACACAATAACAGTGAATCTGTGAAAGACTTGGAGTAGATGTTTTACTGGTCCAAAGTTCAGCATGTTAGGTCCCATGTATGTACCAGAGGATGACAAAGTGACATTCTCCATCACGCAATAACACTGAATCTGTGAAAGAGTTGGCGTAGATGTTTGACTGGTCTAGAATACAGTATCTTAGGTCCCACGTATATGCCATAGGATGACAAAGTGACATTCGTCCTCACGCCATAACACTGAATCTGTGAAAGAGTTGGGGTAGATGTTTGACTGGTGTAAAGTATGACATCTTAGGTCCCACGTATATGCCAGAGAATGACCACGCTGCATTCACTGTCATGCCATAACACTGAATATGTGAAAGACTTGGAGTAGATGTTTGACTGGTCCAAAGTACAGCATCTTAGGTCCCAGGTATGTACCAGAGGATGACAAAGTGACATTCTCCATCACGCCATAACACTGAATCTGTGAAAGAGTTGGGGTAGATGTTTGACTGGTGTAAAGTATGACATCTTAGGTCCCACGTATATGCCAGAGAATGACCACGCTGCATTCACTGTCACACAATAACAGTGAATCTGTGAAAGACTTGGAGTAGATGTTTGCCTGGTCCAAAGTTCAGCATGTTAGGTCCCATGTATGTTCCAGAGGATGACAAAGTGACATTCTCCATCACACAATAACACTGAATCTGTGAAAGAGTTGGCGTAGATGTTTGACTGGTCTAGAATACGGTATTTTAGGTCCCACGTATATGCTAGAGGATGACAAAGTGACATTCTCCATCACGCCCTAACACTGAATCTGTGAAAGAGTTGGGGTAGATGTTTGACTGGTGTAAAGTATGCCATCTTAGGTCCCACGTATATGCCAGAGAATGACCACGCTGTATTCAATGTCACACAATAACAGTGAATCTGTGAAAGAATTGGAGTAGATTCTTGACTGGTCCGAAGTACGGCATCTTAGGTCCCATGTATGTACCAGAGGATGACAAAGTGACATTCTCCATCACGCAATAACAATGAATCTGTGAAAGAATTGGCGTAGATGTTTGACTGGTCTAGAGTACGGTATTTTAGGTCCCACGTATATGCCAAAGGATGACAAAGTGACATTCTCCATCACGCCATAACACTGAATTTGTGAAAGAGTTGGGGTAGATGTTTGACTGGTCTAGAGTACGGTATCTTAGGTCCCACGTATATGCCAGAGGATGACAAAGTGACATTCTCCATCACGCCATAACACTGAATCTGTGAAAGACTTGGGGTAGATGTTTAACTGGTCTAGAGTACAGCATCTTAGGTCCCATGTATATGCCAGAGAATGACCACGCTGCATTCACTGTCATGCCATAACACTGAATCTGTGAAAGACTTGGAGTAGATGTTTGACTGGTCCAAAGTACAGCATCTTAGGTCGCAGGTATGTACCAGAGGATGACAAAGTGACATTCTTCCTCACGCCATAACAATGAATCTGTGAAAGAGTTAGGGCAGATGTTTAACTGCTCTAGAGTACAGCATCTTAGGTCCCATGTATGTACCAGAGAATGACAAAGTGACATTCGACCTCACGCCATAACACTGAATCTGTGAAAGAGTTGGGGTAGATGTTTGACTGGTGTAAAGTATGGCATTTTGGGTCCCAAGTATATGCCAGAGAATGACCACGATGCATTCACTGTCATGCCATAACACTGAATCTGTGAAAGACTTGGAGTAGATGTTTGTCTGGTCCAAAGTACAGCATCTTAGGTCCCTTGTATGTACCAGAGGATGACAAGTGGCATTCTCCATCACGCCATAACACTGAATCTGTGAAAGAGTTGGGGTAGATATTGACTGGTGTAAAGTACGGCATCTTAGGTACCACGCATATGTCAGAAGATGACAAAGTGACATTCTCCATCACGCCATAACACTGAATCTGTGAAAGAGATGGGGTAGATATTTGATTGGTGTAAAGTATGGCATCTTGGTTCCCACGTATATGCCAGAGAATGACCACACTGCATTCACTGTCATGCCATAACACTGAATCTGTGAAAGACTTGGAGTAGATGTTTGACTGGTCCAAAGTACAGCATGTTAGGTCCCATGTATGTACCAGAGGATGACAAAGTGACATTCTCCATCACGCAATAACACTGAATCTGTGAAAGAGTTGGCGTAGATGTTTGACTGGTCTAGAATACAGTATCTTAGGTCCCACGTATATGCCATAGGATGACAAAGTGACATTCGTCCTCACGCCATAACACTGAATCTGTGAAAGAGTTGGGGTAGATGTTTGACTGGTGTAAAGTATGACATCTTAGGTCCCACGTATATGCCAGAGAATGACCACGCTGCATTCACTGTCATGCCATAACACTGAATATGTGAAAGACTTGGAGTAGATGTTGACTGGTCCAAAGTACAGCATCTTAGGTCCCAGGTATGTACCAGAGGATGACAAAGTGACATTCTCCATCACGCCATAACACTGAATCTGTGAAAGAGTTGGGGTAGATGTTTGACTGGTGTAAAGTATGACATCTTAGGTCCCACGTATATGCCAGAGAATGACCACGCTGCATTCACTGTCACACAATAACAGTGAATCTGTGAAAGACTTGGAGTAGATGTTTGCCTGGTCCAAAGTTCAGCATGTTAGGTCCCATGTATGTTCCAGAGGATGACAAAGTGACATTCTCCATCACACAATAACACTGAATCTGTGAAAGAGTTGGCGTAGATGTTTGACTGGTCTAGAATACGGTATTTTAGGTCCCACGTATATGCTAGAGGATGACAAAGTGACATTCTCCATCACGCCCTAACACTGAATCTGTGAAAGAGTTGGGGTAGATGTTTGACTGGTGTAAAGTATGCCATCTTAGGTCCCACGTATATGCCAGAGAATGACCACGCTGCATTCAATGTCACACAATAACAGTGAATCTGTGAAAGAATTGGAGTAGATTCTTGACTGGTCCGAAGTACGGCATCTTAGGTCCCATGTATGTACCAGAGGATGACAAAGTGACATTCTCCATCACGCAATAACAATGAATCTGTGAAAGAATTGGCGTAGATGTTTGACTGGTCTAGAGTACCGTATCTTAGGTCCCATGTATGTACCAGAGGATGACAAAGTGACATTCGTCCTCACGCCATAACACTGAATCTGTGAAAGAGTTGGGGTAGATGTTTGACTGGTCTAGAATACGGTATTTTAGGTCCCACGTATATGCCAGAGGATGACAAAGTGACATTCTCCATCACGCCATAACACTGAATCTGTGAAAGACTTGGGGTAGATGTTTAACTGGTCTAGAGTACAGCATCTTAGGTCCCATGTATGTACCAGAGGATGACAAAGTGACATTCGTCCTCACGCCATAACACTGAATCTGTGAAAGAGTTGGGGTAGATGTTTGACTGGTCTAGAATACGGTATTTTAGGTCCCACGTATATGCTAGAGGATGACAAAGTGACATTCTCCATCACGCCCTAACACTGAATCTGTGAAAGAGTTGGGGTAGATGTTTGACTGGTGTAAAGTATGCCATCTTAGGTCCCACGTATATGCCAGAGAATGACCACGCTGCATTCAATGTCACACAATAACAGTGAATCTGTGAAAGAATTGGAGTAGATTCTTGACTGGTCCGAAGTACGGTATTTTAGGTCCCACGTATATGCCAAAGGATGACAAAGTGACATTCTCCATCACGCCATAACACTGAATTTGTGAAAGAGTTGGGGTAGATGTTTGACTGGTCTAGAGTACCGTATCTTAGGTCCCACGTATATGCCAGAGGATGACAAAGTGACATTCTCCATCACGCCATAACACTGAATCTGTGAAAGACTTGGGGTAGATGTTTAACTGGTCTAGAGTACAGCATCTTAGGTCCCATGTATGTACCAGAGGATGACAAAGTGACATTCGTCCTCACACCATAACACTGAATCTGTGAAAGAGTTGGGGTAGATGTTTGACTGGTGTAAAGTATGGCATCTTGGGTCCCACTTATATGCCAGAGAATGACCACACTGCATTCACTGTCATGCCATAACACTGAATCTGTGAAAGACTTGGGGTAGATGTTTGACTGGTGTAAAGTATGCCATCTTGGGTCCCACGTATATGCCAGAGAATGACCACGCTGCATTCACTGTCACACAATAACAGTGAATCTGTGAAAGACTTGGAGTAGATGTTTTACTGGTCCAAAGTTCAGCATGTTAGGTCCCATGTATGTACCAGAGGATGACAAAGTGACATTCTCCATCACGCAATAACACTGAATCTGTGAAAGAGTTGGCGTAGATGTTTGACTGGTCTAGAATACAGTATCTTAGGTCCCACGTATATGCTAGAGGATGACAAAGTGACATTCTCCATCACGCCATAACACTGAATCTGTGAAAGAGTTGGGGTAGATGTTTGACTGGTGTAAAGTATGCCATCTTAGGTCCCACGTATATGCCAGAGAATGACCACGCTGCATTCAATGTCACACAATAACAGTGAATCTGTGAAAGAATTGGAGTAGATTCTTGACTGGTCCGAAGTACGGCATCTTAGGTCCCATGTATGTACCAGAGGATGACAAAGTAACATTCTCCATCACGCAATAACAATGAATCTGTGAAAGAATTGGCGTAGATGTTTGACTGGTCTAGAGTACGGTATTTTAGGTCCCACGTATATGCCAAAGGATGACAAAGTGACATTCTCCATCACGCCATAACACTGAATTTGTGAAAGAGTTGGGGTAGATGTTTGACTGGTCTAGAGTACGGTATCATAGGTCCCACGTATATGCCAGAGGATGACAAAGTGACATTCTCCATCACGCCATAACACTGAATCTGTGAAAGACTTGGGGTAGATGTTTAACTGGTCTAGAGTACAGCATCTTAGGTCCCATGTATGTACCAGAGGATGACAAAGTGACATTCGTCCTCACGCCATAACACTGAATCTGTGAAAGAGTTGGGGTAGATGTTTGACTGGTGTAAAGTATGGCATCTTGGGTCCCACTTATATGCCAGAGAATGACCACACTGCATTCACTGTCATGCAATAACACTGAATCTGTGAAAGACTTGGGGTAGATGTTTGACTGGTGTAAAGTATGCCATCTTGGGTCCCACGTATATGCCAGAGAATGACCACGCTGCATTCACTGTCACACAATAACAGTGAATCTGTGAAAGACTTGGAGTAGATGTTTTACTGGTCCAAAGTTCAGCATGTTAGGTCCCATGTATGTACCAGAGGATGACAAAGTGACATTCTCCATCACGCAATAACACTGAATCTGTGAAAGAGTTGGCGTAGATGTTTGACTGGTCTAGAATACAGTATCTTAGGTCCCACGTATATGCCATAGGATGACAAAGTGACATTCGTCCTCACGCCATAACACTGAATCTGTGAAAGAGTTGGGGTAGATGTTTGACTGGTGTAAAGTATGACATCTTAGGTCCCACGTATATGCCAGAGAATGACCACGCTGCATTCACTGTCATGCCATAACACTGAATATGTGAAAGACTTGGAGTAGATGTTTGACTGGTCCAAAGTACAGCATCTTAGGTCCCAGGTATGTACCAGAGGATGACAAAGTGACATTCTCCATCACGCCATAACACTGAATCTGTGAAAGAGTTGGGGTAGATGTTTGACTGGTGTAAAGTATGACATCTTAGGTCCCACGTATATGCCAGAGAATGACCACGCTGCATTCACTGTCACACAATAACAGTGAATCTGTGAAAGACTCGGAGTAGATGTTTGCCTGGTCCAAAGTTCAGCATGTTAGGTCCCATGTATGTTCCAGAGGATGACAAAGTGACATTCTCCATCACACAATAACACTGAATCTGTGAAAGAGTTGGCGTAGATGTTTGACTGGTCTAGAATACGGTATTTTAGGTCCCACGTATATGCTAGAGGATGACAAAGTGACATTCTCCATCACGCCCTAACACTGAATCTGTGAAAGAGTTGGGGTAGATGTTTGACTGGTGTAAAGTATGCCATCTTAGGTCCCACGTATATGCCAGAGAATGACCACGCTGTATTCAATGTCACACAATAACAGTGAATCTGTGAAAGAATTGGAGTAGATTCTTGACTGGTCCGAAGTACGGCATCTTAGGTCCCATGTATGTACCAGAGGATGACAAAGTGACATTCTCCATCACGCAATAACAATGAATCTGTGAAAGAATTGGCGTAGATGTTTGACTGGTCTAGAGTACGGTATTTTAGGTCCCACGTATATGCCAAAGGATGACAAAGTGACATTCTCCATCACGCCATAACACTGAATTTGTGAAAGAGTTGGGGTAGATGTTTGACTGGTTTAGAGTACGGTATCTTAGGTCCCACGTATATGCCAGAGGATGACAAAGTGACATTCTCCATCACGCCATAACACTGAATCTGTGAAAGACTTGGGGTAGATGTTTAACTGGTCTAGAGTACAGCATCTTAGGTCCCATGTATATGCCAGAGAATGACCACGCTGCATTCACTGTCATGCCATAACACTGAATCTGTGAAAGACTTGGAGTAGATGTTTGACTGGTCCAAAGTACAGCATCTTAGGTCGCAGGTATGTACCAGAGGATGACAAAGTGACATTCTTCCTCACGCCATAACAATGAATCTGTGAAAGAGTTAGGGCAGATGTTTAACTGCTCTAGAGTACAGCATCTTAGGTCCCATGTATGTACCAGAGAATGACAAAGTGACATTCGACCTCACGCCATAACACTGAATCTGTGAAAGAGTTGGGGTAGATGTTTGACTGGTGTAAAGTATGGCATTTTGGGTCCCAAGTATATGCCAGAGAATGACCACGATGCATTCACTGTCATGCCATAACACTGAATCTGTGAAAGACTTGGAGTAGATGTTTGTCTGGTCCAAAGTACAGCATCTTAGGTCCCTTGTATGTACCAGAGGATGACAAGTGGCATTCTCCATCACGCCATAACACTGAATCTGTGAAAGAGTTGGGGTAGATATTGACTGGTGTAAAGTACGGCATCTTAGGTACCACGCATATGTCAGAAGATGACAAAGTGACATTCTCCATCACGCCATAACACTGAATCTGTGAAAGAGATGGGGTAGATATTTGATTGGTGTAAAGTATGGCATCTTGGTTCCCACGTATATGCCAGAGAATGACCACACTGCATTCACTGTCATGCCATAACACTGAATCTGTGAAAGACTTGGAGTAGATGTTTGACTGGTCCAAAGTACAGCATGTTAGGTCCCATGTATGTACCAGAGGATGACAAAGTGACATTCTCCATCACGCAATAACACTGAATCTGTGAAAGAGTTGGCGTAGATGTTTGACTGGTCTAGAGTACGGTATCTTAGGTCCCACGTATATGCCAGAGGATGACAAAGTGACATTCGTCCTCATGCCATAACACTGAATCTGTGAAAGAGTTGGGGTAGATGTTTGACTGGTGTAAAGTATGCCATCTTGGGTCCCACGTATATGCCAGAGAATGACCACGCTGCATTCACTGTCACACAATAACAGTGAATCTGTGAAAGACTTGGAGTAGATGTTTGACTGGTCCAAAGTTCAGCATGTTAGGTCCCATGTATGTACCAGAGGATGACAAAGTGACATTCTCCATCACGCAATAACACTGAATCTGTGAAAGAGTTGGCGTAGATGTTTGACTGGTCTAGAATACAGTATCTTAGGTCCCACGTATATGCCATAGGATGACAAAGTGACATTCGTCCTCACGCCATAACACTGAATCTGTGAAAGAGTTGGGGTAGATGTTTGACTGGTGTAAAGTATGACATCTTAGGTCCCACGTATATGCCAGAGAATGACCACGCTGCATTCACTGTCATGCCATAACACTGAATATGTGAAAGACTTGGAGTAGATGTTTGACTGGTCCAAAGTACAGCATCTTAGGTCCCAGGTATGTACCAGAGGATGACAAAGTGACATTCTCCATCACGCCATAACACTGAATCTGTGAAAGAGTTGGGGTAGATGTTTGACTGGTGTAAAGTATGACATCTTAGGTCCCACGTATATGCCAGAGAATGACCACGCTGCATTCACTGTCACACAATAACAGTGAATCTGTGAAAGACTTGGAGTAGATGTTTGCCTGGTCCAAAGTTCAGCATGTTAGGTCCCATGTATGTTCCAGAGGATGACAAAGTGACATTCTCCATCACACAATAACACTGAATCTGTGAAAGAGTTGGCGTAGATGTTTGACTGGTCTAGAATACGGTATTTTAGGTCCCACGTATATGCTAGAGGATGACAAAGTGACATTCTCCATCACGCCCTAACACTGAATCTGTGAAAGAGTTGGGGTAGATGTTTGACTGGTGTAAAGTATGCCATCTTAGGTCCCACGTATATGCCAGAGAATGACCACGCTGCATTCAATGTCACTCAATAACAGTGAATCTGTGAAAGAATTGGAGTAGATTCTTGACTGGTCCGAAGTACGGCATCTTAGGTCCCATGTATGTACCAGAGGATGACAAAGTGACATTCTCCATCACGCAATAACAGTGAATCTGTGAAAGAATTGGCGTAGATGTTTGACTGGTCTAGAGTACCGTATCTTAGGTCCCACGTATATGCCAGAGGATGACAAAGTGACATTCTCCATCACGCCATAACACTGAATCTGTGAAAGACTTGGGGTAGATGTTTAACTGGTCTAGAGTACAGCATCTTAGGTCCCATGTATGTACCAGAGGATGACAAAGTGACATTCGTCCTCACGCCATAACACTGAATCTGTGAAAGAGTTGGGGTAGATGTTTGACTGGTCTAGAATACGGTATTTTAGGTCCCACGTATATGCTAGAGGATGACAAAGTGACATTCTCCATCACGCCCTAACACTGAATCTGTGAAAGAGTTGGGGTAGATGTTTGACTGGTGTAAAGTATGCCATCTTAGGTCCCACGTATATGCCAGAGAATGACCACGCTGCATTCAATGTCACACAATAACAGTGAATCTGTGAAAGAATTGGAGTAGATTCTTGACTGGTCCGAAGTACGGTATTTTAGGTCCCACGTATATGCCAAAGGATGACAAAGTGACATTCTCCATCACGCCATAACACTAAATTTGTGAAAGAGTTGGGGTAGATGTTTGACTGGTCTAGAGTACCGTATCTTAGGTCCCACGTATATGCCAGAGGATGACAAAGTGACATTCTCCATCACGCCATAACACTGAATCTGTGAAAGACTTGGGGTAGATGTTTAACTGGTCTAGAGTACAGCATCTTAGGTCCCATGTATGTACCAGAGGATGACAAAGTGACATTCGTCCTCACACCATAACACTGAATCTGTGAAAGAGTTGGGGTAGATGTTTGACTGGTGTAAAGTATGGCATCTTGGGTCCCACTTATATGCCAGAGAATGACCACACTGCATTCACTGTCATGCCATAACACTGAATCTGTGAAAGACTTGGGGTAGATGTTTGACTGGTGTAAAGTATGCCATCTTGGGTCCCACGTATATGCCAGAGAATGACCACGCTGCATTCACTGTCACACAATAACAGTGAATCTGTGAAAGACTTGGAGTAGATGTTTTACTGGTCCAAAGTTCAGCATGTTAGGTCCCATGTATGTACCAGAGGATGACAAAGTGACATTCTCCATCACGCAATAACACTGAATCTGTGAAAGAGTTGGCGTAGATGTTTGACTGGTCTAGAATACAGTATCTTAGGTCCCACGTATATGCTAGAGGATGACAAAGTGACATTCTCCATCACGCCATAACACTGAATCTGTGAAAGAGTTGGGGTAGATGTTTGACTGGTGTAAAGTATGCCATCTTAGGTCCCACGTATATGCCAGAGAATGACCACGCTGCATTCAATGTCACACAATAACAGTGAATCTGTGAAAGAATTGGAGTAGATTCTTGACTGGTCCGAAGTACGGCATCTTAGGTCCCATGTATGTACCAGAGGATGACAAAGTAACATTCTCCATCACGCAATAACAATGAATCTGTGAAAGAATTGGCGTAGATGTTTGACTGGTCTAGAGTACGGTATTTTAGGTCCCACGTATATGCCAAAGGATGACAAAGTGACATTCTCCATCACGCCATAACACTGAATTTGTGAAAGAGTTGGGGTAGATGTTTGACTGGTCTAGAGTACGGTATCTTAGGTCCCACGTATATGCCAGAGGATGACAAAGTGACATTCTCCATCACGCCATAACACTGAATCTGTGAAAGACTTGGGGTAGATGTTTAACTGGTCTAGAGTACAGCATCTTAGGTCCCATGTATGTACCAGAGGATGACAAAGTGACATTCGTCCTCACGCCATAACACTGAATCTGTGAAAGAGTTGGGGTAGATGTTTGACTGGTGTAAAGTATGGCATCTTGGGTCCCACTTATATGCCAGAGAATGACCACACTGCATTCACTGTCATGCCATAACACTGAATCTGTGAAAGACTTGGGGTAGATGTTTGACTGGTGTAAAGTATGCCATCTTGGGTCCCACGTATATGCCAGAGAATGACCACGCTGCATTCACTGTCACACAATAACAGTGAATCTGTGAAAGACTTGGAGTAGATGTTTTACTGGTCCAAAGTTCAGCATGTTAGGTCCCATGTATGTACCAGAGGATGACAAAGTGACATTCTCCATCACGCAATAACACTGAATCTGTGAAAGAGTTGGCGTAGATGTTTGACTGGTCTAGAATACAGTATCTTAGGTCCCACGTATATGCCATAGGATGACAAAGTGACATTCGTCCTCACGCCATAACACTGAATCTGTGAAAGAGTTGGGGTAGATGTTTGACTGGTGTAAAGTATGACATCTTAGGTCCCACGTATATGCCAGAGAATGACCACGCTGCATTCACTGTCATGCCATAACACTGAATATGTGAAAGACTTGGAGTAGATGTTTGACTGGTCCAAAGTACAGCATCTTAGGTCCCAGGTATGTACCAGAGGATGACAAAGTGACATTCTCCATCATGCCATAACACTGAATCTGTGAAAGAATTGGGGTAGATGTTTGACTGGTGTAAAGTATGACATCTTAGGTCCCACGTATATGCCAGAGAATGACCACGCTGCATTCACTGTCACACAATAACAGTGAATCTGTGAAAGACTTGGAGTAGATGTTTGCCTGGTCCAAAGTTCAGCATGTTAGGTCCCATGTATGTTCCAGAGGATGACAAAGTGACATTCTCCATCACACAATAACACTGTATCTGTGAAAGAGTTGGCGTAGATGTTTGACTGGTCTAGAATACGGTATTTTAGGTCCCACGTATATGCTAGAGGATGACAAAGTGACATTCTCCATCACGCCCTAACACTGAATCTGTGAAAGAGTTGGGGTAGATGTTTGACTGGTGTAAAGTATGCCATCTTAGGTCCCACGTATATGCCAGAGAATGACCACGCTGCATTCAATGTCACTCAATAACAGTGAATCTGTGAAAGAATTGGAGTAGATTCTTGACTGGTCCGAAGTACGGCATCTTAGGTCCCATGTATGTACCAGAGGATGACAAAGTGACATTCTCCATCACGCAATAACAATGAATCTGTGAAAGAATTGGCGTAGATGTTTGACTGGTCTAGAGTACCGTATCTTAGGTCCCACGTATATGCCAGAGGATGACAAAGTGACATTCTCCATCACGCCATAACACTGAATCTGTGAAAGACTTGGGGTAGATGTTTAACTGGTCTAGAGTACAGCATCTTAGGTCCCATGTATGTACCAGAGGATGACAAAGTGACATTCGTCCTCACGCCATAACACTGAATCTGTGAAAGAGTTGGGGTAGATGTTTGACTGGTCTAGAATACGGTATTTTAGGTCCCACGTATATGCTAGAGGATGACAAAGTGACATTCTCCATCACGCCCTAACACTGAATCTGTGAAAGAGTTGGGGTAGATGTTTGACTGGTGTAAAGTATGCCATCTTAGGTCCCACGTATATGCCAGAGAATGACCACGCTGCATTCAATGTCACACAATAACAGTGAATCTGTGAAAGAATTGGAGTAGATTCTTGACTGGTCCGAAGTACGGTATTTTAGGTCCCACGTATATGCCAAAGGATGACAAAGTGACATTCTCCATCACGCCATAACACTAAATTTGTGAAAGAGTTGGGGTAGATGTTTGACTGGTCTAGAGTACCGTATCTTAGGTCCCACGTATATGCCAGAGGATGACAAAGTGACATTCTCCATCACGCCATAACACTGAATCTGTGAAAGACTTGGGGTAGATGTTTAACTGGTCTAGAGTACAGCATCTTAGGTCCCATGTATGTACCAGAGGATGACAAAGTGACATTCGTCCTCACACCATAACACTGAATCTGTGAAAGAGTTGGGGTAGATGTTTGACTGGTGTAAAGTATGGCATCTTGGGTCCCACTTATATGCCAGAGAATGACCACACTGCATTCACTGTCATGCCATAACACTGAATCTGTGAAAGACTTGGGGTAGATGTTTGACTGGTGTAAAGTATGCCATCTTGGGTCCCACGTATATGCCAGAGAATGACCACGCTGCATTCACTGTCACACAATAACAGTGAATCTGTGAAAGACTTGGAGTAGATGTTTTACTGGTCCAAAGTTCAGCATGTTAGGTCCCATGTATGTACCAGAGGATGACAAAGTGACATTCTCCATCACGCAATAACACTGAATCTGTGAAAGAGTTGGCGTAGATGTTTGACTGGTCTAGAATACAGTATCTTAGGTCCCACGTATATGCTAGAGGATGACAAAGTGACATTCTCCATCACGCCATAACACTGAATCTGTGAAAGAGTTGGGGTAGATGTTTGACTGGTGTAAAGTATGCCATCTTAGGTCCCACGTATATGCCAGAGAATGACCACGCTGCATTCAATGTCACACAATAACAGTGAATCTGTGAAAGAATTGGAGTAGATTCTTGACTGGTCCGAAGTACGGCATCTTAGGTCCCATGTATGTACCAGAGGATGACAAAGTAACATTCTCCATCACGCAATAACAATGAATCTGTGAAAGAATTGGCGTAGATGTTTGACTGGTCTAGAGTACGGTATTTTAGGTCCCACGTATATGCCAAAGGATGACAAAGTGACATTCTCCATCACGCCATAACACTGAATTTGTGAAAGAGTTGGGGTAGATGTTTGACTGGTCTAGAGTACGGTATCTTAGGTCCCACGTATATGCCAGAGGATGACAAAGTGACATTCTCCATCACGCCATAACACTGAATCTGTGAAAGACTTGGGGTAGATGTTTAACTGGTCTAGAGTACAGCATCTTAGGTCCCATGTATGTACCAGAGGATGACAAAGTGACATTCGTCCTCACGCCATAACACTGAATCTGTGAAAGAGTTGGGGTAGATGTTTGACTGGTGTAAAGTATGGCATCTTGGGTCCCACTTATATGCCAGAGAATGACCACACTGCATTCACTGTCATGCCATAACACTGAATCTGTGAAAGACTTGGGGTAGATGTTTGACTGGTGTAAAGTATGCCATCTTGGGTCCCACGTATATGCCAGAGAATGACCACGCTGCATTCACTGTCACACAATAACAGTGAATCTGTGAAAGACTTGGAGTAGATGTTTTACTGGTCCAAAGTTCAGCATGTTAGGTCCCATGTATGTACCAGAGGATGACAAAGTGACATTCTCCATCACGCAATAACACTGAATCTGTGAAAGAGTTGGCGTAGATGTTTGACTGGTCTAGAATACAGTATCTTAGGTCCCACGTATATGCCATAGGATGACAAAGTGACATTCGTCCTCACGCCATAACACTGAATCTGTGAAAGAGTTGGGGTAGATGTTTGACTGGTGTAAAGTATGACATCTTAGGTCCCACGTATATGCCAGAGAATGACCACGCTGCATTCACTGTCATGCCATAACACTGAATATGTGAAAGACTTGGAGTAGATGTTTGACTGGTCCAAAGTACAGCATCTTAGGTCCCAGGTATGTACCAGAGGATGACAAAGTGACATTCTCCATCACGCCATAACACTGAATCTGTGAAAGAGTTGGGGTAGATGTTTGACTGGTGTAAAGTATGACATCTTAGGTCCCACGTATATGCCAGAGAATGACCACGCTGCATTCACTGTCACACAATAACAGTGAATCTGTGAAAGACTTGGAGTAGATGTTTGCCTGGTCCAAAGTTCAGCATGTTAGGTCCCATGTATGTTCCAGAGGATGACAAAGTGACATTCTCCATCACACAATAACACTGAATCTGTGAAAGAGTTGGCGTAGATGTTTGACTGGTCTAGAATACGGTATTTTAGGTCCCACGTATATGCTAGAGGATGACAAAGTGACATTCTCCATCACGCCCTAACATTGAATCTGTGAAAGAGTTGGGGTAGATGTTTGACTGGTGTAAAGTATGCCATCTTAGGTCCCACGTATATGCCAGAGAATGACCACGCTGTATTCAATGTCACACAATAACAGTGAATCTGTGAAAGAATTGGAGTAGATTCTTGACTGGTCCGAAGTACGGCATCTTAGGTCCCATGTATGTACCAGAGGATGACAAAGTGACATTCTCCATCACGCAATAACAATGAATCTGTGAAAGAATTGGCGTAGATGTTTGACTGGTCTAGAGTACGGTATTTTAGGTCCCACGTATATGCCAAAGGATGACAAAGTGACATTCTCCATCACGCCATAACACTGAATTTGTGAAAGAGTTGGGGTAGATGTTTGACTGGTCTAGAGTACGGTATCTTAGGTCCCACGTATATGCCAGAGGATGACAAAGTGACATTCTCCATCACGCCATAACACTGAATCTGTGAAAGACTTGGGGTAGATGTTTAACTGGTCTAGAGTACAGCATCTTAGGTCCCATGTATATGCCAGAGAATGACCACGCTGCATTCACTGTCATGCCATAACACTGAATCTGTGAAAGACTTGGAGTAGATGTTTGACTGGTCCAAAGTACAGCATCTTAGGTCGCAGGTATGTACCAGAGGATGACAAAGTGACATTCTTCCTCACGCCATAACAATGAATCTGTGAAAGAGTTAGGGCAGATGTTTAACTGCTCTAGAGTACAGCATCTTAGGTCCCATGTATGTACCAGAGAATGACAAAGTGACATTCGACCTCACGCCATAACACTGAATCTGTGAAAGAGTTGGGGTAGATGTTTGACTGGTGTAAAGTATGGCATTTTGGGTCCCAAGTATATGCCAGAGAATGACCACGATGCATTCACTGTCATGCCATAACACTGAATCTGTGAAAGACTTGGAGTAGATGTTTGTCTGGTCCAAAGTACAGCATCTTAGGTCCCTTGTATGTACCAGAGGATGACAAGTGGCATTCTCCATCACGCCATAACACTGAATCTGTGAAAGAGTTGGGGTAGATATTGACTGGTGTAAAGTACGGCATCTTAGGTACCACGCATATGTCAGAAGATGACAAAGTGACATTCTCCATCACGCCATAACACTGAATCTGTGAAAGAGATGGGGTAGATATTTGATTGGTGTAAAGTATGGCATCTTGGTTCCCACGTATATGCCAGAGAATGACCACACTGCATTCACTGTCATGCCATAACACTGAATCTGTGAAAGACTTGGAGTAGATGTTTGACTGGTCCAAAGTACAGCATGTTAGGTCCCATGTATGTACCAGAGGATGACAAAGTGACATTCTCCATCACGCAATAACACTGAATCTGTGAAAGAGTTGGCGTAGATGTTTGACTGGTCTAGAGTACGGTATCTTAGGTCCCACGTATATGCCAGAGGATGACAAAGTGACATTCGTCCTCATGCCATAACACTGAATCTGTGAAAGAGTTGGGGTAGATGTTTGACTGGTGTAAAGTATGGCATCTTGGGTCCCACTTATATGCCAGAGAATGACCACACTGCATTCACTGTCATACCATAACACTGAATCTGTGAAAGACTTGGAGTAGATGTTTGACTGGTCCAAAGTACAGCATCTTAGGTCCCAGGTATGTACCAGAGGATGACAAAGTGACATTCTCCATCACCCCATAACACTGAATCTGTGAAAGAGTTGGGGGTAGATGTTTGACTGATGTAAAGTATGCCATCTTGGGTCCCACGTATATGCCAGAGAATGACCACGCTGCATTCACTGTCACACAATAACAGTGAATCTGTGAAAGACTTGGAGTAGATGTGTGACTGGTCCAAAGTTCAGCATGTTAGGTCCCATGTATGTACCAGAGGATGACAAAGTGACATTCTCCATCACGCAATAACACTGTATCTGTGAAAGAGTTGGCGTAGATGTTTGACTGGTCTAGAATACGGTATTTTAGGTCCCACGTATATGCTAGAGGATGACAAAGTGACATTCTCCATCACGCCCTAACACTGAATCTGTGAAAGAGTTGGGGTAGATGTTTGACTGGTGTAAAGTATGCCATCTTAGGTCCCACGTATATGCCAGAGAATGACCACGCTGCATTCAATGTCACACAATAACAGTGAATCTGTGAAAGAATAGGAGTAGATTCTTGACTGGTCCGAAGTACGGCATCTTAGGTCCCATGTATGTACCAGAGGATGACAAAGTAACATTCTCCATCACGCAATAACAATGAATCTGTGAAAGAATTGGCGTAGATGTTTGACTGGTCTAGAGTACGGTATTTTAGGTCCCACGTATATGTCAAAGGATGACAAAGTGACATTCTCCATCACGCCATAACACTGAATTTGTGAAAGAGTTGGGGTAGATGTTTGACTGGTCTAGAGTACGGTATCTTAGGTCCCACGTATATGCCAGAGGATGACAAAGTGACATTCTCCATCACGCCATAACACTGAATCTGTGAAAGACTTGGGGTAGATGTTTAACTGGTCTAGAGTACAGCATCTTAGGTCCCATGTATGTACCAGAGGATGACAAAGTGACATTCGTCCTCACGCCATAACACTGAATCTGTGAAAGAGTTGGGGTAGATGTTTGACTGGTGTAAAGTATGGCATCTTGGGTCCCACTTATATGCCAGAGAATGACCACACTGCATTCACTGTCATGCCATAACACTGAATCTGTGAAAGACTTGGGGTAGATGTTTGACTGGTGTAAAGTATGCCATCTTGGGTCCCACGTATATGCCAGAGAATGACCACGCTGCATTCACTGTCACACAATAACAGTGAATCTGTGAAAGACTTGGAGTAGATGTTTTACTGGTCCAAAGTTCAGCATGTTAGGTCCCATGTATGTACCAGAGGATGACAAAGTGACATTCTCCATCACGCAATAACACTGAATCTGTGAAAGAGTTGGCGTAGATGTTTGACTGGACTAGAATACAGTATCTTAGGTCCCACGTATATGCCATAGGATGACAAAGTGACATTCGTCCTCACGCCATAACACTGAATCTGTGAAAGAGTTGGGGTAGATGTTTGACTGGTGTAAAGTATGACATCTTAGGTCCCACGTATATGCCAGAGAATGACCACGCTGCATTCACTGTCATGCCATAACACTGAATATGTGAAAGACTTGGAGTAGATGTTTGACTGGTCCAAAGTACAGCATCTTAGGTCCCAGGTATGTACCAGAGGATGACAAAGTGACATTCTCCATCACGCCATAACACTGAATCTGTGAAAGAGTTGGGGTAGATGTTTGACTGGTGTAAAGTATGACATCTTAGGTCCCACGTATATGCCAGAGAATGACCACGCTGCATTCACTGTCACACAATAACAGTGAATCTGTGAAAGACTTGGAGTAGATGTTTGCCTGGTCCAAAGTTCAGCATGTTAGGTCCCATGTATGTTCCAGAGGATGACAAAGTGACATTCTCCATCACACAATAACACTGAATCTGTGAAAGAGTTGGCGTAGATGTTTGACTGGTCTAGAATACGGTATTTTAGGTCCCACGTATATGCTAGAGGATGACAAAGTGACATTCTCCATCACGCCCTAACACTGAATCTGTGAAAGAGTTGGGGTAGATGTTTGACTGGTGTAAAGTATGCCATCTTAGGTCCCACGTATATGCCAGAGAATGACCACGCTGCATTCAATGTCACTCAATAACAGTGAATCTGTGAAAGAATTGGAGTAGATTCTTGACTGGTCCGAAGTACGGCATCTTAGGTCCCATGTATGTACCAGAGGATGACAAAGTGACATTCTCCATCACGCAATAACAATGAATCTGTGAAAGAATTGGCGTAGATGTTTGACTGGTCTAGAGTACCGTATCTTAGGTCCCACGTATATGCCAGAGGATGACAAAGTGACATTCTCCATCACGCCATAACACTGAATCTGTGAAAGACTTGGGGTAGATGTTTAACTGGTCTAGAGTACAGCATCTTAGGTCCCATGTATGTACCAGAGGATGACAAAGTGACATTCGTCCTCACGCCATAACACTGAATCTGTGAAAGAGTTGGGGTAGATGTTTGACTGGTCTAGAATACGGTATTTTAGGTCCCACGTATATGCTAGAGGATGACAAAGTGACATTCTCCATCACGCCCTAACACTGAATCTGTGAAAGAGTTGGGGTAGATGTTTGACTGGTGTAAAGTATGCCATCTTA
Organism: Ambystoma mexicanum; assembly: GCF_040938575.1. Lineage (NCBI taxonomy): Eukaryota > Metazoa > Chordata > Amphibia > Caudata > Ambystomatidae > Ambystoma > Ambystoma mexicanum. Next base: position 701,175,817 of record NC_090938.1, on the reverse strand, counting down.
GGTCCCACGTATATGCCAGAGAATGACCACGCTGCATTCAATGTCACACAATAACAGTGAATCTGTGAAAGAATTGGAGTAGATTCTTGACTGGTCCGAAGTACGGTATTTTAGGTCCCACGTATATGCCAAAGGATGACAAAGTGACATTCTCCATCACGCCATAACACTAAATTTGTGAAAGAGTTGGGGTAGATGTTTGACTGGTCTAGAGTACCGTATCTTAGGTCCCACGTATATGCCAGAGGATGACAAAGTGACATTCTCCATCACGCCATAACACTGAATCTGTGAAAGACTTGGGGTAGATGTTTAACTGGTCTAGAGTACAGCATCTTAGGTCCCATGTATGTACCAGAGGATGACAAAGTGACATTCGTCCTCACACCATAACACTGAATCTGTGAAAGAGTTGGGGTAGATGTTTGACTGGTGTAAAGTATGGCATCTTGGGTCCCACTTATATGCCAGAGAATGACCACACTGCATTCACTGTCATGCCATAACACTGAATCTGTGAAAGACTTGGGGTAGATGTTTGACTGGTGTAAAGTATGCCATCTTGGGTCCCACGTATATGCCAGAGAATGACCACGCTGCATTCACTGTCACACAATAACAGTGAATCTGTGAAAGACTTGGAGTAGATGTTTTACTGGTCCAAAGTTCAGCATGTTAGGTCCCATGTATGTACCAGAGGATGACAAAGTGACATTCTCCATCACGCAATAACACTGAATCTGTGAAAGAGTTGGCGTAGATGTTTGACTGGTCTAGAATACAGTATCTTAGGTCCCACGTATATGCTAGAGGATGACAAAGTGACATTCTCCATCACGCCATAACACTGAATCTGTGAAAGAGTTGGGGTAGATGTTTGACTGGTGTAAAGTATGCCATCTTAGGTCCCACGTATATGCCAGAGAATGACCACGCTGCATTCAATGTCACACAATAACAGTGAATCTGTGAAAGAATTGGAGTAGATTCTTGACTGGTCCGAAGTACGGCATCTTAGGTCCCATGTATGTACCAGAGGATGACAAAGTAACATTCTCCATCACGCAATAACAATGAATCTGTGAAAGAATTGGCGTAGATGTTTGACTGGTCTAGAGTACGGTATTTTAGGTCCCACGTATATGCCAAAGGATGACAAAGTGACATTCTCCATCACGCCATAACACTGAATTTGTGAAAGAGTTGGGGTAGATGTTTGACTGGTCTAGAGTACGGTATCATAGGTCCCACGTATATGCCAGAGGATGACAAAGTGACATTCTCCATCACGCCATAACACTGAATCTGTGAAAGACTTGGGGTAGATGTTTAACTGGTCTAGAGTACAGCATCTTAGGTCCCATGTATGTACCAGAGGATGACAAAGTGACATTCGTCCTCACGCCATAACACTGAATCTGTGAAAGAGTTGGGGTAGATGTTTGACTGGTGTAAAGTATGGCATCTTGTGTCCCACTTATATGCCAGAGAATGACCACACTGCATTCACTGTCATGCAATAACACTGAATCTGTGAAAGACTTGGGGTAGATGTTTGACTGGTGTAAAGTATGCCATCTTGGGTCCCACGTATATGCCAGAGAATGACCACGCTGCATTCACTGTCACACAATAACAGTGAATCTGTGAAAGACTTGGAGTAGATGTTTTACTGGTCCAAAGTTCAGCATGTTAGGTCCCATGTATGTACCAGAGGATGACAAAGTGACATTCTCCATCACGCAATAACACTGAATCTGTGAAAGAGTTGGCGTAGATGTTTGACTGGTCTAGAATACAGTATCTTAGGTCCCACGTATATGCCATAGGATGACAAAGTGACATTCGTCCTCACGCCATAACACTGAATCTGTGAAAGAGTTGGGGTAGATGTTTGACTGGTGTAAAGTATTACATCTTAGGTCCCACGTATATGCCAGAGAATGACCACGCTGCATTCACTGTCATGCCATAACACTGAATATGTGAAAGACTTGGAGTAGATGTTTGACTGGTCCAAAGTACAGCATCTTAGGTCCCAGGTATGTACCAGAGGATGACAAAGTGACATTCTCCATCACGCCATAACACTGAATCTGTGAAAGAGTTGGGGTAGATGTTTGACTGGTGTAAAGTATGACATCTTAGGTCCCACGTATATGCCAGAGAATGACCACGCTGCATTCACTGTCACACAATAACAGTGAATCTGTGAAAGACTTGGAGTAGATGTTTGCCTGGTCCAAAGTTCAGCATGTTAGGTCCCATGTATGTTCCAGAGGATGACAAAGTGACATTCTCCATCACACAATAACACTGAATCTGTGAAAGAGTTGGCGTAGATGTTTGACTGGTCTAGAATACGGTATTTTAGGTCCCACGTATATGCTAGAGGATGACAAAGTGACATTCTCCATCACGCCCTAACACTGAATCTGTGAAAGAGTTGGGGTAGATGTTTGACTGGTGTAAAGTATGCCATCTTAGGTCCCACGTATATGCCAGAGAATGACCACGCTGTATTCAATGTCACACAATAACAGTGAATCTGTGAAAGAATTGGAGTAGATTCTTGACTGGTCCGAAGTACGGCATCTTAGGTCCCATGTATGTACCAGAGGATGACAAAGTGACATTCTCCATCACGCAATAACAATGAATCTGTGAAAGAATTGGCGTAGATGTTTGACTGGTCTAGAGTACGGTATTTTAGGTCCCACGTATATGCCAAAGGATGACAAAGTGACATTCTCCATCACGCCATAACACTGAATTTGTGAAAGAGTTGGGGTAGATGTTTGACTGGTCTAGAGTACGGTATCTTAGGTCCCACGTATATGCCAGAGGATGACAAAGTGACATTCTCCATCACGCCATAACACTGAATCTGTGAAAGACTTGGGGTAGATGTTTAACTGGTCTAGAGTACAGCATCTTAGGTCCCATGTATATGCCAGAGAATGACCACGCTGCATTCACTGTCATGCCATAACACTGAATCTGTGAAAGACTTGGAGTAGATGTTTGACTGGTCCAAAGTACAGCATCTTAGGTCGCAGGTATGTACCAGAGGATGACAAAGTGACATTCTTCCTCACGCCATAACAATGAATCTGTGAAAGAGTTAGGGCAGATGTTTAACTGCTCTAGAGTACAGCATCTTAGGTCCCATGTATGTACCAGAGAATGACAAAGTGACATTCGACCTCACGCCATAACACTGAATCTGTGAAAGAGTTGGGGTAGATGTTTGACTGGTGTAAAGTATGGCATTTTGGGTCCCAAGTATATGCCAGAGAATGACCACGATGCATTCACTGTCATGCCATAACACTGAATCTGTGAAAGACTTGGAGTAGATGTTTGTCTGGTCCAAAGTACAGCATCTTAGGTCCCTTGTATGTACCAGAGGATGACAAGTGGCATTCTCCATCACGCCATAACACTGAATCTGTGAAAGAGTTGGGGTAGATATTGACTGGTGTAAAGTACGGCATCTTAGGTACCACGCATATGTCAGAAGATGACAAAGTGACATTCTCCATCACGCCATAACACTGAATCTGTGAAAGAGATGGGGTAGATATTTGATTGGTGTAAAGTATGGCATCTTGGTTCCCACGTATATGCCAGAGAATGACCACACTGCATTCACTGTCATGCCATAACACTGAATCTGTGAAAGACTTGGAGTAGATGTTTGACTGGTCCAAAGTACAGCATGTTAGGTCCCATGTATGTACCAGAGGATGACAAAGTGACATTCTCCATCACGCAATAACACTGAATCTGTGAAAGAGTTGGCGTAGATGTTTGACTGGTCTAGAATACAGTATCTTAGGTCCCACGTATATGCCATAGGATGACAAAGTGACATTCGTCCTCACGCCATAACACTGAATCTGTGAAAGAGTTGGGGTAGATGTTTGACTGGTGTAAAGTATGACATCTTAGGTCCCACGTATATGCCAGAGAATGACCACGCTGCATTCACTGTCATGCCATAACACTGAATATGTGAAAGACTTGGAGTAGATGTTGACTGGTCCAAAGTACAGCATCTTAGGTCCCAGGTATGTACCAGAGGATGACAAAGTGACATTCTCCATCACGCCATAACACTGAATCTGTGAAAGAGTTGGGGTAGATGTTTGACTGGTGTAAAGTATGACATCTTAGGTCCCACGTATATGCCAGAGAATGACCACGCTGCATTCACTGTCACACAATAACAGTGAATCTGTGAAAGACTTGGAGTAGATGTTTGCCTGGTCCAAAGTTCAGCATGTTAGGTCCCATGTATGTTCCAGAGGATGACAAAGTGACATTCTCCATCACACAATAACACTGAATCTGTGAAAGAGTTGGCGTAGATGTTTGACTGGTCTAGAATACGGTATTTTAGGTCCCACGTATATGCTAGAGGATGACAAAGTGACATTCTCCATCACGCCCTAACACTGAATCTGTGAAAGAGTTGGGGTAGATGTTTGACTGGTGTAAAGTATGCCATCTTAGGTCCCACGTATATGCCAGAGAATGACCACGCTGCATTCAATGTCACACAATAACAGTGAATCTGTGAAAGAATTGGAGTAGATTCTTGACTGGTCCGAAGTACGGCATCTTAGGTCCCATGTATGTACCAGAGGATGACAAAGTGACATTCTCCATCACGCAATAACAATGAATCTGTGAAAGAATTGGCGTAGATGTTTGACTGGTCTAGAGTACCGTATCTTAGGTCCCATGTATGTACCAGAGGATGACAAAGTGACATTCGTCCTCACGCCATAACACTGAATCTGTGAAAGAGTTGGGGTAGATGTTTGACTGGTCTAGAATACGGTATTTTAGGTCCCACGTATATGCCAGAGGATGACAAAGTGACATTCTCCATCACGCCATAACACTGAATCTGTGAAAGACTTGGGGTAGATGTTTAACTGGTCTAGAGTACAGCATCTTAGGTCCCATGTATGTACCAGAGGATGACAAAGTGACATTCGTCCTCACGCCATAACACTGAATCTGTGAAAGAGTTGGGGTAGATGTTTGACTGGTCTAGAATACGGTATTTTAGGTCCCACGTATATGCTAGAGGATGACAAAGTGACATTCTCCATCACGCCCTAACACTGAATCTGTGAAAGAGTTGGGGTAGATGTTTGACTGGTGTAAAGTATGCCATCTTAGGTCCCACGTATATGCCAGAGAATGACCACGCTGCATTCAATGTCACACAATAACAGTGAATCTGTGAAAGAATTGGAGTAGATTCTTGACTGGTCCGAAGTACGGTATTTTAGGTCCCACGTATATGCCAAAGGATGACAAAGTGACATTCTCCATCACGCCATAACACTGAATTTGTGAAAGAGTTGGGGTAGATGTTTGACTGGTCTAGAGTACCGTATCTTAGGTCCCACGTATATGCCAGAGGATGACAAAGTGACATTCTCCATCACGCCATAACACTGAATCTGTGAAAGACTTGGGGTAGATGTTTAACTGGTCTAGAGTACAGCATCTTAGGTCCCATGTATGTACCAGAGGATGACAAAGTGACATTCGTCCTCACACCAAAACACTGAATCTGTGAAAGAGTTGGGGTAGATGTTTGACTGGTGTAAAGTATGGCATCTTGGGTCCCACTTATATGCCAGAGAATGACCACACTGCATTCACTGTCATGCCATAACACTGAATCTGTGAAAGACTTGGGGTAGATGTTTGACTGGTGTAAAGTATGCCATCTTGGGTCCCACGTATATGCCAGAGAATGACCACGCTGCATTCACTGTCACACAATAACAGTGAATCTGTGAAAGACTTGGAGTAGATGTTTTACTGGTCCAAAGTTCAGCATGTTAGGTCCCATGTATGTACCAGAGGATGACAAAGTGACATTCTCCATCACGCAATAACACTGAATCTGTGAAAGAGTTGGCGTAGATGTTTGACTGGTCTAGAATACAGTATCTTAGGTCCCACGTATATGCTAGAGGATGACAAAGTGACATTCTCCATCACGCCATAACACTGAATCTGTGAAAGAGTTGGGGTAGATGTTTGACTGGTGTAAAGTATGCCATCTTAGGTCCCACGTATATGCCAGAGAATGACCACGCTGCATTCAATGTCACACAATAACAGTGAATCTGTGAAAGAATTGGAGTAGATTCTTGACTGGTCCGAAGTACGGCATCTTAGGTCCCATGTATGTACCAGAGGATGACAAAGTAACATTCTCCATCACGCAATAACAATGAATCTGTGAAAGAATTGGCGTAGATGTTTGACTGGTCTAGAGTACGGTATTTTAGGTCCCACGTATATGCCAAAGGATGACAAAGTGACATTCTCCATCACGCCATAACACTGAATTTGTGAAAGAGTTGGGGTAGATGTTTGACTGGTCTAGAGTACGGTATCATAGGTCCCACGTATATGCCAGAGGATGACAAAGTGACATTCTCCATCACGCCATAACACTGAATCTGTGAAAGACTTGGGGTAGATGTTTAACTGGTCTAGAGTACAGCATCTTAGGTCCCATGTATGTACCAGAGGATGACAAAGTGACATTCGTCCTCACGCCATAACACTGAATCTGTGAAAGAGTTGGGGTAGATGTTTGACTGGTGTAAAGTATGGCATCTTGGGTCCCACTTATATGCCAGAGAATGACCACACTGCATTCACTGTCATGCAATAACACTGAATCTGTGAAAGACTTGGGGTAGATGTTTGACTGGTGTAAAGTATGCCATCTTGGGTCCCACGTATATGCCAGAGAATGACCACGCTGCATTCACTGTCACACAATAACAGTGAATCTGTGAAAGACTTGGAGTAGATGTTTTACTGGTCCAAAGTTCAGCATGTTAGGTCCCATGTATGTACCAGAGGATGACAAAGTGACATTCTCCATCACGCAATAACACTGAATCTGTGAAAGAGTTGGCGTAGATGTTTGACTGGTCTAGAATACAGTATCTTAGGTCCCACGTATATGCCATAGGATGACAAAGTGACATTCGTCCTCACGCCATAACACTGAATCTGTGAAAGAGTTGGGGTAGATGTTTGACTGGTGTAAAGTATGACATCTTAGGTCCCACGTATATGCCAGAGAATGACCACGCTGCATTCACTGTCATGCCATAACACTGAATATGTGAAAGACTTGGAGTAGATGTTTGACTGGTCCAAAGTACAGCATCTTAGGTCCCAGGTATGTACCAGAGGATGACAAAGTGACATTCTCCATCACGCCATAACACTGAATCTGTGAAAGAGTTGGGGTAGATGTTTGACTGGTGTAAAGTATGACATCTTAGGTCCCACGTATATGCCAGAGAATGACCACGCTGCATTCACTGTCACACAATAACAGTGAATCTGTGAAAGACTCGGAGTAGATGTTTGCCTGGTCCAAAGTTCAGCATGTTAGGTCCCATGTATGTTCCAGAGGATGACAAAGTGACATTCTCCATCACACAATAACACTGAATCTGTGAAAGAGTTGGCGTAGATGTTTGACTGGTCTAGAATACGGTATTTTAGGTCCCACGTATATGCTAGAGGATGACAAAGTGACATTCTCCATCACGCCCTAACACTGAATCTGTGAAAGAGTTGGGGTAGATGTTTGACTGGTGTAAAGTATGCCATCTTAGGTCCCACGTATATGCCAGAGAATGACCACGCTGTATTCAATGTCACACAATAACAGTGAATCTGTGAAAGAATTGGAGTAGATTCTTGACTGGTCCGAAGTACGGCATCTTAGGTCCCATGTATGTACCAGAGGATGACAAAGTGACATTCTCCATCACGCAATAACAATGAATCTGTGAAAGAATTGGCGTAGATGTTTGACTGGTCTAGAGTACGGTATTTTAGGTCCCACGTATATGCCAAAGGATGACAAAGTGACATTCTCCATCACGCCATAACACTGAATTTGTGAAAGAGTTGGGGTAGATGTTTGACTGGTTTAGAGTACGGTATCTTAGGTCCCACGTATATGCCAGAGGATGACAAAGTGACATTCTCCATCACGCCATAACACTGAATCTGTGAAAGACTTGGGGTAGATGTTTAACTGGTCTAGAGTACAGCATCTTAGGTCCCATGTATATGCCAGAGAATGACCACGCTGCATTCACTGTCATGCCATAACACTGAATCTGTGAAAGACTTGGAGTAGATGTTTGACTGGTCCAAAGTACAGCATCTTAGGTCGCAGGTATGTACCAGAGGATGACAAAGTGACATTCTTCCTCACGCCATAACAATGAATCTGTGAAAGAGTTAGGGCAGATGTTTAACTGCTCTAGAGTACAGCATCTTAGGTCCCATGTATGTACCAGAGAATGACAAAGTGACATTCGACCTCACGCCATAACACTGAATCTGTGAAAGAGTTGGGGTAGATGTTTGACTGGTGTAAAGTATGGCATTTTGGGTCCCAAGTATATGCCAGAGAATGACCACGATGCATTCACTGTCATGCCATAACACTGAATCTGTGAAAGACTTGGAGTAGATGTTTGTCTGGTCCAAAGTACAGCATCTTAGGTCCCTTGTATGTACCAGAGGATGACAAGTGGCATTCTCCATCACGCCATAACACTGAATCTGTGAAAGAGTTGGGGTAGATATTGACTGGTGTAAAGTACGGCATCTTAGGTACCACGCATATGTCAGAAGATGACAAAGTGACATTCTCCATCACGCCATAACACTGAATCTGTGAAAGAGATGGGGTAGATATTTGATTGGTGTAAAGTATGGCATCTTGGTTCCCACGTATATGCCAGAGAATGACCACACTGCATTCACTGTCATGCCATAACACTGAATCTGTGAAAGACTTGGAGTAGATGTTTGACTGGTCCAAAGTACAGCATGTTAGGTCCCATGTATGTACCAGAGGATGACAAAGTGACATTCTCCATCACGCAATAACACTGAATCTGTGAAAGAGTTGGCGTAGATGTTTGACTGGTCTAGAGTACGGTATCTTAGGTCCCACGTATATGCCAGAGGATGACAAAGTGACATTCGTCCTCATGCCATAACACTGAATCTGTGAAAGAGTTGGGGTAGATGTTTGACTGGTGTAAAGTATGGCATCTTGGGTCCCACTTATATGCCAGAGAATGACCACACTGCATTCACTGTCATACCATAACACTGAATCTGTGAAAGACTTGGAGTAGATGTTTGACTGGTCCAAAGTACAGCATCTTAGGTCCCAGGTATGTACCAGAGGATGACAAAGTGACATTCTCCATCACCCCATAACACTGAATCTGTGAAAGAGTTGGGGGTAGATGTTTGACTGATGTAAAGTATGCCATCTTGGGTCCCACGTATATCCAGAGAATGACCACGCTGCATTCACTGTCACACAATAACAGTGAATCTGTGAAAGACTTGGAGTAGATGTGTGACTGGTCCAAAGTTCAGCATGTTAGGTCCCATGTATGTACCAGAGGATGACAAAGTGACATTCTCCATCACGCAATAACACTGTATCTGTGAAAGAGTTGGCGTAGATGTTTGACTGGTCTAGAATACGGTATTTTAGGTCCCACGTATATGCTAGAGGATGACAAAGTGACATTCTCCATCACGCCCTAACACTGAATCTGTGAAAGAGTTGGGGTAGATGTTTGACTGGTGTAAAGTATGCCATCTTAGCTCCCACGTATATGCCAGAGAATGACCACGCTGCATTCAATGTCACACAATAACAGTGAATCTGTGAAAGAATTGGAGTAGATTCTTGACTGGTCCGAAGTACGGCATCTTAGGTCCCATGTATGTACCAGAGGATGACAAAGTAACATTCTCCATCACGCAATAACAATGAATCTGTGAAAGAATTGGCGTAGATGTTTGACTGGTCTAGAGTATGGTATTTTAGGTCCCACGTATATGTCAAAGGATGACAAAGTGACATTCTCCATCACGCCATAACACTGAATTTGTGAAAGAGTTGGGGTAGATGTTTGACTGGTCTAGAGTACGGTATCTTAGGTCCCACGTATATGCCAGAGGATGACAAAGTGACATTCTCCATCACGCCATAACACTGAATCTGTGAAAGACTTGGGGTAGATGTTTAACTGGTCTAGAGTACAGCATCTTAGGTCCCATGTATGTACCAGAGGATGACAAAGTGACATTCGTCCTCACGCCATAACACTGAATCTGTGAAAGAGTTGGGGTAGATGTTTGACTGGTGTAAAGTATGGCATCTTGGGTCCCACTTATATGCCAGAGAATGACCACACTGCATTCACTGTCATGCCATAACACTGAATCTGTGAAAGACTTGGGGTAGATGTTTGACTGGTGTAAAGTATGCCATCTTGGGTCCCACGTATATGCCAGAGAATGACCACGCTGCATTCACTGTCACACAATAACAGTGAATCTGTGAAAGACTTGGAGTAGATGTTTTACTGGTCCAAAGTTCAGCATGTTAGGTCCCATGTATGTACCAGAGGATGACAAAGTGACATTCTCCATCACGCAATAACACTGAATCTGTGAAAGAGTTGGCGTAGATGTTTGACTGGTCTAGAATACAGTATCTTAGGTCCCACGTATATGCCATAGGATGACAAAGTGACATTCGTCCTCACGCCATAACACTGAATCTGTGAAAGAGTTGGGGTAGATGTTTGACTGGTGTAAAGTATGACATCTTAGGTCCCACGTATATGCCAGAGAATGACCACGCTGCATTCACTGTCATGCCATAACACTGAATATGTGAAAGACTTGGAGTAGATGTTTGACTGGTCCAAAGTACAGCATCTTAGGTCCCAGGTATGTACCAGAGGATGACAAAGTGACATTCTCCATCACGCCATAACACTGAATCTGTGAAAGAGTTGGGGTAGATGTTTGACTGGTGTAAAGTATGACATCTTAGGTCCCACGTATATGCCAGAGAATGACCACGCTGCATTCACTGTCACACAATAACAGTGAATCTGTGAAAGACTTGGAGTAGATGTTTGCCTGGTCCAAAGTTCAGCATGTTAGGTCCCATGTATGTTCCAGAGGATGACAAAGTGACATTCTCCATCACACAATAACACTGAATCTGTGAAAGAGTTGGCGTAGATGTTTGACTGGTCTAGAATACGGTATTTTAGGTCCCACGTATATGCTAGAGGATGACAAAGTGACATTCTCCATCACGCCCTAACACTGAATCTGTGAAAGAGTTGGGGTAGATGTTTGACTGGTGTAAAGTATGCCATCTTAGGTCCCACGTATATGCCAGAGAATGACCACGCTGCATTCAATGTCACTCAATAACAGTGAATCTGTGAAAGAATTGGAGTAGATTCTTGACTGGTCCGAAGTACGGCATCTTAGGTCCCATGTATGTACCAGAGGATGACAAAGTGACATTCTCCATCACGCAATAACAGTGAATCTGTGAAAGAATTGGCGTAGATGTTTGACTGGTCTAGAGTACCGTATCTTAGGTCCCACGTATATGCCAGAGGATGACAAAGTGACATTCTCCATCACGCCATAACACTGAATCTGTGAAAGACTTGGGGTAGATGTTTAACTGGTCTAGAGTACAGCATCTTAGGTCCCATGTATGTACCAGAGGATGACAAAGTGACATTCGTCCTCACGCCATAACACTGAATCTGTGAAAGAGTTGGGGTAGATGTTTGACTGGTCTAGAATACGGTATTTTAGGTCCCACGTATATGCTAGAGGATGACAAAGTGACATTCTCCATCACGCCCTAACACTGAATCTGTGAAAGAGTTGGGGTAGATGTTTGACTGGTGTAAAGTATGCCATCTTAGGTCCCACGTATATGCCAGAGAATGACCACGCTGCATTCAATGTCACACAATAACAGTGAATCTGTGAAAGAATTGGAGTAGATTCTTGACTGGTCCGAAGTACGGTATTTTAGGTCCCACGTATATGCCAAAGGATGACAAAGTGACATTCTCCATCACGCCATAACACTAAATTTGTGAAAGAGTTGGGGTAGATGTTTGACTGGTCTAGAGTACCGTATCTTAGGTCCCACGTATATGCCAGAGGATGACAAAGTGACATTCTCCATCACGCCATAACACTGAATCTGTGAAAGACTTGGGGTAGATGTTTAACTGGTCTAGAGTACAGCATCTTAGGTCCCATGTATGTACCAGAGGATGACAAAGTGACATTCGTCCTCACACCATAACACTGAATCTGTGAAAGAGTTGGGGTAGATGTTTGACTGGTGTAAAGTATGGCATCTTGGGTCCCACTTATATGCCAGAGAATGACCACACTGCATTCACTGTCATGCCATAACACTGAATCTGTGAAAGACTTGGGGTAGATGTTTGACTGGTGTAAAGTATGCCATCTTGGGTCCCACGTATATGCCAGAGAATGACCACGCTGCATTCACTGTCACACAATAACAGTGAATCTGTGAAAGACTTGGAGTAGATGTTTTACTGGTCCAAAGTTCAGCATGTTAGGTCCCATGTATGTACCAGAGGATGACAAAGTGACATTCTCCATCACGCAATAACACTGAATCTGTGAAAGAGTTGGCGTAGATGTTTGACTGGTCTAGAATACAGTATCTTAGGTCCCACGTATATGCTAGAGGATGACAAAGTGACATTCTCCATCACGCCATAACACTGAATCTGTGAAAGAGTTGGGGTAGATGTTTGACTGGTGTAAAGTATGCCATCTTAGGTCCCACGTATATGCCAGAGAATGACCACGCTGCATTCAATGTCACACAATAACAGTGAATCTGTGAAAGAATTGGAGTAGATTCTTGACTGGTCCGAAGTACGGCATCTTAGGTCCCATGTATGTACCAGAGGATGACAAAGTAACATTCTCCATCACGCAATAACAATGAATCTGTGAAAGAATTGGCGTAGATGTTTGACTGGTCTAGAGTACGGTATTTTAGGTCCCACGTATATGCCAAAGGATGACAAAGTGACATTCTCCATCACGCCATAACACTGAATTTGTGAAAGAGTTGGGGTAGATGTTTGACTGGTCTAGAGTACGGTATCTTAGGTCCCACGTATATGCCAGAGGATGACAAAGTGACATTCTCCATCACGCCATAACACTGAATCTGTGAAAGACTTGGGGTAGATGTTTAACTGGTCTAGAGTACAGCATCTTAGGTCCCATGTATGTACCAGAGGATGACAAAGTGACATTCGTCCTCACGCCATAACACTGAATCTGTGAAAGAGTTGGGGTAGATGTTTGACTGGTGTAAAGTATGGCATCTTGGGTCCCACTTATATGCCAGAGAATGACCACACTGCATTCACTGTCATGCCATAACACTGAATCTGTGAAAGACTTGGGGTAGATGTTTGACTGGTGTAAAGTATGCCATCTTGGGTCCCACGTATATGCCAGAGAATGACCACGCTGCATTCACTGTCACACAATAACAGTGAATCTGTGAAAGACTTGGAGTAGATGTTTTACTGGTCCAAAGTTCAGCATGTTAGGTCCCATGTATGTACCAGAGGATGACAAAGTGACATTCTCCATCACGCAATAACACTGAATCTGTGAAAGAGTTGGCGTAGATGTTTGACTGGTCTAGAATACAGTATCTTAGGTCCCACGTATATGCCATAGGATGACAAAGTGACATTCGTCCTCACGCCATAACACTGAATCTGTGAAAGAGTTGGGGTAGATGTTTGACTGGTGTAAAGTATGACATCTTAGGTCCCACGTATATGCCAGAGAATGACCACGCTGCATTCACTGTCATGCCATAACACTGAATATGTGAAAGACTTGGAGTAGATGTTTGACTGGTCCAAAGTACAGCATCTTAGGTCCCAGGTATGTACCAGAGGATGACAAAGTGACATTCTCCATCACGCCATAACACTGAATCTGTGAAAGAATTGGGGTAGATGTTTGACTGGTGTAAAGTATGACATCTTAGGTCCCACGTATTTGCCAGAGAATGACCACGCTGCATTCACTGTCACACAATAACAGTGAATCTGTGAAAGACTTGGAGTAGATGTTTGCCTGGTCCAAAGTTCAGCATGTTAGGTCCCATGTATGTTCCAGAGGATGACAAAGTGACATTCTCCATCACACAATAACACTGAATCTGTGAAAGAGTTGGCGTAGATGTTTGACTGGTCTAGAATACGGTATTTTAGGTCCCACGTATATGCTAGAGGATGACAAAGTGACATTCTCCATCACGCCCTAACACTGAATCTGTGAAAGAGTTGGGGTAGATGTTTGACTGGTGTAAAGTATGCCATCTTAGGTCCCACGTATATGCCAGAGAATGACCACGCTGTATTCAATGTCACACAATAACAGTGAATCTGTGAAAGAATTGGAGTAGATTCTTGACTGGTCCGAAGTACGGCATCTTAGGTCCCATGTATGTACCAGAGGATGACAAAGTGACATTCTCCATCACGCAATAACAATGAATCTGTGAAAGAATTGGCGTAGATGTTTGACTGGTCTAGAGTACGGTATTTTAGGTCCCACGTATATGCCAAAGGATGACAAAGTGACATTCTCCATCACGCCATAACACTGAATTTGTGAAAGAGTTGGGGTAGATGTTTGACTGGTCTAGAGTACGGTATCTTAGGTCCCACGTATATGCCAGAGGATGACAAAGTGACATTCTCCATCACGCCATAACACTGAATCTGTGAAAGACTTGGGGTAGATGTTTAACTGGTCTAGAGTACAGCATCTTAGGTCCCATGTATATGCCAGAGAATGACCACGCTGCATTCACTGTCATGCCATAACACTGAATCTGTGAAAGACTTGGAGTAGATGTTTGACTGGTCCAAAGTACAGCATCTTAGGTCGCAGGTATGTACCAGAGGATGACAAAGTGACATTCTCCATCACGCAATAACACTGAATCTGTGAAAGAGTTGGCGTAGATGTTTGACTGGTCTAGAATACAGTATCTTAGGTCCCACGTATATGCCATAGGATGACAAAGTGACATTCGTCCTCACGCCATAACACTGAATCTGTGAAAGAGTTGGGGTAGATGTTTGACTGGTGTAAAGTATGACATCTTAGGTCCCACGTATATGCCAGAGAATGACCACGCTGCATTCACTGTCATGCCATAACACTGAATATGTGAAAGACTTGGAGTAGATGTTTGACTGGTCCAAAGTACAGCATCTTAGGTCCCAGGTATGTACCAGAGGATGACAAAGTGACATTCTCCATCACGCCATAACACTGAATCTGTGAAAGAGTTGGGGTAGATGTTTGACTGGTGTAAAGTATGACATCTTAGGTCCCACGTATATGCCAGAGAATGACCACGCTGCATTCACTGTCACACAATAACAGTGAATCTGTGAAAGACTTGGAGTAGATGTTTGCCTGGTCCAAAGTTCAGCATGTTAGGTCCCATGTATGTTCCAGAGGATGACAAAGTGACATTCTCCATCACACAATAACACTGAATCTGTGAAAGAGTTGGCGTAGATGTTTGACTGGTCTAGAATATGGTATTTTAGGTCCCACGTATATGCTAGAGGATGACAAAGTGACATTCTCCATCACGCCCTAACACTGAATCTGTGAAAGAGTTGGGGTAGATGTTTGACTGGTGTAAAGTATGCCATCTTAGGTCCCACGTATATGCCAGAGAATGACCACGCTGTATTCAATGTCACACAATAACAGTGAATCTGTGAAAGAATTGGAGTAGATTCTTGACTGGTCCGAAGTACGGCATCTTAGGTCCCATGTATGTACCAGAGGATGACAAAGTGACATTCTCCATCACGCAATAACAATGAATCTGTGAAAGAATTGGCGTAGATGTTTGACTGGTCTAGAGTACGGTATTTTAGGTCCCACGTATATGCCAAAGGATGACAAAGTGACATTCTCCATCACGCCATAACACTGAATTTGTGAAAGAGTTGGGGTAGATGTTTGACTGGTCTAGAGTACGGTATCTTAGGTCCCACGTATATGCCAGAGGATGACAAAGTGACATTCTCCATCACGCCATAACACTGAATCTGTGAAAGACTTGGGGTAGATGTTTAACTGGTCTAGAGTACAGCATCTTAGGTCCCATGTATATGCCAGAGAATGACCACGCTGCATTCACTGTCATGCCATAACACTGAATCTGTGAAAGACTTGGAGTAGATGTTTGACTGGTCCAAAGTACAGCATCTTAGGTCGCAGGTATGTACCAGAGGATGACAAAGTGACATTCTTCCTCACGCCATAACAATGAATCTGTGAAAGAGTTAGGGCAGATGTTTAACTGCTCTAGAGTACAGCATCTTAGGTCCCATGTATGTACCAGAGAATGACAAAGTGACATTCGACCTCACGCCATAACACTGAATCTGTGAAAGAGTTGGGGTAGATGTTTGACTGGTGTAAAGTATGGCATTTTGGGTCCCAAGTATATGCCAGAGAATGACCACGATGCATTCACTGTCATGCCATAACACTGAATCTGTGAAAGACTTGGAGTAGATGTTTGTCTGGTCCAAAGTACAGCATCTTAGGTCCCTTGTATGTACCAGAGGATGACAAGTGGCATTCTCCATCACGCCATAACACTGAATCTGTGAAAGAGTTGGGGTAGATATTGACTGGTGTAAAGTACGGCATCTTAGGTACCACGCATATGTCAGAAGATGACAAAGTGACATTCTCCATCACGCCATAACACTGAATCTGTGAAAGAGATGGGGTAGATATTTGATTGGTGTAAAGTATGGCATCTTGGTTCCCACGTATATGCCAGAGAATGACCACACTGCATTCACTGTCATGCCATAACACTGAATCTGTGAAAGACTTGGAGTAGATGTTTGACTGGTCCAAAGTACAGCATGTTAGGTCCCATGTATGTACCAGAGGATGACAAAGTGACATTCTCCATCACGCAATAACACTGAATCTGTGAAAGAGTTGGCGTAGATGTTTGACTGGTCTAGAATACAGTATCTTAGGTCCCACGTATATGCCATAGGATGACAAAGTGACATTCGTCCTCACGCCATAACACTGAATCTGTGAAAGAGTTGGGGTAGATGTTTGACTGGTGTAAAGTATGACATCTTAGGTCCCACGTATATGCCAGAGAATGACCACGCTGCATTCACTGTCATGCCATAACACTGAATATGTGAAAGACTTGGAGTAGATGTTTGACTGGTCCAAAGTACAGCATCTTAGGTCCCAGGTATGTACCAGAGGATGACAAAGTGACATTCTCCATCACGCCATAACACTGAATCTGTGAAAGAGTTGGGGTAGATGTTTGACTGGTGTAAAGTATGACATCTTAGGTCCCACGTATATGCCAGAGAATGACCACGCTGCATTCACTGTCACACAATAACAGTGAATCTGTGAAAGACTTGGAGTAGATGTTTGCCTGGTCCAAAGTTCAGCATGTTAGGTCCCATGTATGTTCCAGAGGATGACAAAGTGACATTCTCCATCACACAATAACACTGAATCTGTTAAAGAGTTGGCGTAGATGTTTGACTGGTCTAGAATACGGTATTTTAGGTCCCACGTATATGCTAGAGGATGACAAAGTGACATTCTCCATCACGCCCTAACACTGAATCTGTGAAAGAGTTGGGGTAGATGTTTGACTGGTGTAAAGTATGCCATCTTAGGTCCCACGTATATGCCAGAGAATGACCACGCTGCATTCAATGTCACACAATAACAGTGAATCTGTGAAAGAATTGGAGTAGATTCTTGACTGGTCCGAAGTACGGCATCTTAGGTCCCATGTATGTACCAGAGGATGACAAAGTGACATTCTCCATCACGCAATAACAATGAATCTGTGAAAGAATTGGCGTAGATGTTTGACTGGTCTAGAGTACCGTATCTTAGGTCCCACGTATATGCCAGAGGATGACAAAGTGACATTCTCCATCACGCCATAACACTGAATCTGTGAAAGACTTGGGGTAGATGTTTAACTGGTCTAGAGTACAGCATCTTAGGTCCCATGTATGTACCAGAGGATGACAAAGTGACATTCGTCCTCACGCCATAACACTGAATCTGTGAAAGAGTTGGGGTAGATGTTTGACTGGTCTAGAATACGGTATTTTAGGTCCCACGTATATGCTAGAGGATGACAAAGTGACATTCTCCATCACGCCCTAACACTGAATCTGTGAAAGAGTTGGGGTAGATGTTTGACTGGTGTAAAGTATGCCATCTTAGGTCCCACGTATATGCCAGAGAATGACCACGCTGCATTCAATGTCACACAATAACAGTGAATCTGTGAAAGAATTGGAGTAGATTCTTGACTGGTCCGAAGTACGGTATTTTAGGTCCCACGTATATGCCAAAGGATGACAAAGTGACATTCTCCATCACGCCATAACACTGAATTTGTGAAAGAGTTGGGGTAGATGTTTGACTGGTCTAGAGTACCGTATCTTAGGTCCCACGTATATGCCAGAGGATGACAAAGTGACATTCTCCATCACGCCATAACACTGAATCTGTGAAAGACTTGGGGTAGATGTTTAACTGGTCTAGAGTACAGCATCTTAGGTCCCATGTATGTACCAGAGGATGACAAAGTGACATTCGTCCTCACACCATAACACTGAATCTGTGAAAGAGTTGGGGTAGATGTTTGACTGGTGTAAAGTATGGCATCTTGGGTCCCACTTATATGCCAGAGAATGACCACACTGCATTCACTGTCATGCCATAACACTGAATCTGTGAAAGACTTGGGGTAGATGTTTGACTGGTGTAAAGTATGCCATCTTGGGTCCCACGTATATGCCAGAGAATGACCACGCTGCATTCACTGTCACACAATAACAGTGAATCTGTGAAAGACTTGGAGTAGATGTTTTACTGGTCCAAAGTTCAGCATGTTAGGTCCCATGTATGTACCAGAGGATGACAAAGTGACATTCTCCATCACGCAATAACACTGAATCTGTGAAAGAGTTGGCGTAGATGTTTGACTGGTCTAGAATACAGTATCTTAGGTCCCACGTATATGCTAGAGGATGACAAAGTGACATTCTCCATCACGCCATAACACTGAATCTGTGAAAGAGTTGGGGTAGATGTTTGACTGGTGTAAAGTATGCCATCTTAGGTCCCACGTATATGCCAGAGAATGACCACGCTGCATTCAATGTCACACAATAACAGTGAATCTGTGAAAGAATTGGAGTAGATTCTTGACTGGTCCGAAGTACGGCATCTTAGGTCCCATGTATGTACCAGAGGATGACAAAGTAACATTCTCCATCACGCAATAACAATGAATCTGTGAAAGAATTGGCGTAGATGTTTGACTGGTCTAGAGTACGGTATTTTAGGTCCCACGTATATGCCAAAGGATGACAAAGTGACATTCTCCATCACGCCATAACACTGAATTTGTGAAAGAGTTGGGGTAGATGTTTGACTGGTCTAGAGTACGGTATCATAGGTCCCACGTATATGCCAGAGGATGACAAAGTGACATTCTCCATCACGCCATAACACTGAATCTGTGAAAGACTTGGGGTAGATGTTTAACTGGTCTAGAGTACAGCATCTTAGGTCCCATGTATGTACCAGAGGATGACAAAGTGACATTCGTCCTCACGCCATAACACTGAATCTGTGAAAGAGTTGGGGTAGATGTTTGACTGGTGTAAAGTATGGCATCTTGGGTCCCACTTATATGCCAGAGAATGACCACACTGCATTCACTGTCATGCAATAACACTGAATCTGTGAAAGACTTGGGGTAGATGTTTGACTGGTGTAAAGTATGCCATCTTGGGTCCCACGTATATGCCAGAGAATGACCACGCTGCATTCACTGTCACACAATAACAGTGAATCTGTGAAAGACTTGGAGTAGATGTTTTACTGGTCCAAAGTTCAGCATGTTAGGTCCCATGTATGTTCCAGAGGATGACAAAGTGACATTCTCCATCACACAATAACACTGAATCTGTGAAAGAGTTGGCGTAGATGTTTGACTGGTCTAGAATACGGTATTTTAGGTCCCACGTATATGCTAGAGGATGACAAAGTGACATTCTCCATCACACCCTAACACTGAATCTGTGAAAGAGTTGGGGTAGATGTTTGACTGGTGTAAAGTATGCCATCTTAGGTCCCACGTATATGCCAGAGAATGACCACGCTGTATTCAATGTCACACAATAACAGTGAATCTGTGAAAGAATTGGAGTAGATTCTTGACTGGTCCGAAGTACGGCATCTTAGGTCCCATGTATGTACCAGAGGATGACAAAGTGACATTCTCCATCACGCAATAACAATGAATCTGTGAAAGAATTGGCGTAGATGTTTGACTGGTCTAGAGTACGGTATTTTAGGTCCCACGTATATGCCAAAGGATGACAAAGTGACATTCTCCATCACGCCATAACACTGAATTTGTGAAAGAGTTGGGGTAGATGTTTGACTGGTCTAGAGTACGGTATCTTAGGTCCCACGTATATGCCAGAGGATGACAAAGTGACATTCTCCATCACGCCATAACACTGAATCTGTGAAAGACTTGGGGTAGATGTTTAACTGGTCTAGAGTACAGCATCTTAGGTCCCATGTATATGCCAGAGAATGACCACGCTGCATTCACTGTCATGCCATAACACTGAATCTGTGAAAGACTTGGAGTAGATGTTTGACTGGTCCAAAGTACAGCATCTTAGGTCGCAGGTATGTACCAGAGGATGACAAAGTGACATTCTTCCTCACGCCATAACAATGAATCTGTGAAAGAGTTAGGGCAGATGTTTAACTGCTCTAGAGTACAGCATCTTAGGTCCCATGTATGTACCAGAGAATGACAAAGTGACATTCGACCTCACGCCATAACACTGAATCTGTGAAAGAGTTGGGGTAGATGTTTGACTGGTGTAAAGTATGGCATTTTGGGTCCCAAGTATATGCCAGAGAATGACCACGATGCATTCACTGTCATGCCATAACACTGAATCTGTGAAAGACTTGGAGTAGATGTTTGTCTGGTCCAAAGTACAGCATCTTAGGTCCCTTGTATGTACCAGAGGATGACAAGTGGCATTCTCCATCACGCCATAACACTGAATCTGTGAAAGAGTTGGGGTAGATATTGACTGGTGTAAAGTACGGCATCTTAGGTACCACGCATATGTCAGAAGATGACAAAGTGACATTCTCCATCACGCCATAACACTGAATCTGTGAAAGAGATGGGGTAGATATTTGATTGGTGTAAAGTATGGCATCTTGGTTCCCACGTATATGCCAGAGAATGACCACACTGCATTCACTGTCATGCCATAACACTGAATCTGTGAAAGACTTGGAGTAGATGTTTGACTGGTCCAAAGTACAGCATGTTAGGTCCCATGTATGTACCAGAGGATGACAAAGTGACATTCTCCATCACGCAATAACACTGAATCTGTGAAAGAGTTGGCGTAGATGTTTGACTGGTCTAGAGTACGGTATCTTAGGTCCCACGTATATGCCAGAGGATGACAAAGTGACATTCGTCCTCATGCCATAACACTGAATCTGTGAAAGAGTTGGGGTAGATGTTTGACTGGTGTAAAGTATGGCATCTTGGGTCCCACTTATATGCCAGAGAATGACCACACTGCATTCACTGTCATACCATAACACTGAATCTGTGAAAGACTTGGAGTAGATGTTTGACTGGTCCAAAGTACAGCATCTTAGGTCCCAGGTATGTACCAGAGGATGACAAAGTGACATTCTCCATCACCCCATAACACTGAATCTGTGAAAGAGTTGGGGGTAGATGTTTGACTGATGTAAAGTATGTCATCTTGGGTCCCACGTATATGCCAGAGAATGACCACGCTGCATTCACTGTCACACAATAACAGTGAATCTGTGAAAGACTTGGAGTAGATGTGTGACTGGTCCAAAGTTCAGCATGTTAGGTCCCATGTATGTACCAGAGGATGACAAAGTGACATTCTCCATCACGCAATAACACTGTATCTGTGAAAGAGTTGGCGTAGATGTTTGACTGGTCTAGAATACGGTATTTTAGGTCCCACGTATATGCTAGAGGATGACAAAGTGACATTCTCCATCACGCCCTAACACTGAATCTGTGAAAGAGTTGGGGTAGATGTTTGACTGGTGTAAAGTATGCCATCTTAGGTCCCACGTATATGCCAGAGAATGACCACGCTGCATTCAATGTCACACAATAACAGTGAATCTGTGAAAGAATTGGAGTAGATTCTTGACTGGTCCGAAGTACGGCATCTTAGGTCCCATGTATGTACCAGAGGATGACAAAGTAACATTCTCCATCACGCAATAACAATGAATCTGTGAAAGAATTGGCGTAGATGTTTGACTGGTCTAGAGTACGGTATTTTAGGTCCCACGTATATGTCAAAGGATGACAAAGTGACATTCTCCATCACGCCATAACACTGAATTTGTGAAAGAGTTGGGGTAGATGTTTGACTGGTCTAGAGTACGGTATCTTAGGTCCCACGTATATGCCAGAGGATGACAAAGTGACATTCTCCATCGCGCCATAACACTGAATCTGTGAAAGACTTGGGGTAGATATTTAACTGGTCTAGAGTACAGCATCTTAGGTCCCATGTATGTACCAGAGGATGACAAAGTGACATTCGTCCTCACGCCATAACACTGAATCTGTGAAAGAGTTGCTGTAGATGTTTGACTGGTGTAAAGTATGGCATCTTGGGTCCCACTTATATGCCAGAGAATGACCACACTGCATTCACTGTCATGCCATAACACTGAATCTGTGAAAGACTTGGGGTAGATGTTTGACTGGTGTAAAGTATGCCATCTTGGGTCCCACGTATATGCCAGAGAATGACCACGCTGCATTCACTGTCACACAATAACAGTGAATCTGTGAAAGACTTGGAGTAGATGTTTTACTGGTCCAAAGTTCAGCATGTTAGGTCCCATGTATGTACCAGAGGATGACAAAGTGACATTCTCCATCACGCAATAACACTGAATCTGTGAAAGAGTTGGCGTAGATGTTTGACTGGTCTAGAATACAGTATCTTAGGTCCCACGTATATGCCATAGGATGACAAAGTGACATTCGTCCTCACGCCATAACACTGAATCTGTGAAAGAGTTGGGGTAGATGTTTGACTGGTGTAAAGTATGACATCTTAGGTCCCACGTATATGCCAGAGAATGACCACGCTGCATTCACTGTCATGCCATAACACTGAATATGTGAAAGACTTGGAGTAGATGTTTGACTGGTCCAAAGTACAGCATCTTAGGTCCCAGGTATGTACCAGAGGATGACAAAGTGACATTCTCCATCACACCATAACACTGAATCTGTGAAAGAGTTGGGGTAGATGTTTGACTGGTGTAAAGTATGACATCTTAGGTCCCACGTATATGCCAGAGAATGACCATGCTGCATTCACTGTCACACAATAACAGTGAATCTGTGAAAGACTTGGAGTAGATGTTTGCCTGGTCCAAAGTTCAGCATGTTAGGTCCCATGTATGTTCCAGAGGATGACAAAGTGACATTCTCCATCACACAATAACACTGAATCTGTGAAAGAGTTGGCGTAGATGTTTGACTGGTCTAGAATACGGTATTTTAGGTCCCACGTATATGCTAGAGGATGACAAAGTGACATTCTCCATCACGCCCTAACACTGAATCTGTGAAAGAGTTGGGGTAGATGTTTGACTGGTGTAAAGTATGCCATCTTAGGTCCCACGTATATGCCAGAGAATGACCACGCTGCATTCAATGTCACTCAATAACAGTGAATCTGTGAAAGAATTGGAGTAGATTCTTGATTGGTCCGAAGTACGGCATCTTAGGTCCCATGTATGTACCAGAGGATGACAAAGTGACATTCTCCATCACGCAATAACAATGAATCTGTGAAAGAATTGGCGTAGATGTTTGACTGGTCTAGAGTACCGTATCTTAGGTCCCACGTATATGCCAGAGGATGACAAAGTGACATTCTCCATCACGCCATAACACTGAATCTGTGAAAGACTTGGGGTAGATGTTTAACTGGTCTAGAGTACAGCATCTTAGGTCCCATGTATGTACCAGAGGATGACAAAGTGACATTCGTCCTCACGCCATAACACTGAATCTGTGAAAGAGTTGGGGTAGATGTTTGACTGGTCTAGAATACGGTATTTTAGGTCCCACGTATATGCTAGAGGATGACAAAGTGACATTCTCCATCACGCCCTAACACTGAATCTGTGAAAGAGTTGGGGTAGATGTTTGACTGGTGTAAAGTATGCCATCTTAGGTCCCACGTATATGCCAGAGAATGACCACGCTGCATTCAATGTCACACAATAACAGTGAATCTGTGAAAGAATTGGAGTAGATTCTTGACTGGTCCGAAGTACGGTATTTTAGGTCCCACGTATATGCCAAAGGATGACAAAGTGACATTCTCCATCACGCCATAACACTAAATTTGTGAAAGAGTTGGGGTAGATGTTTGACTGGTCTAGAGTACCGTATCTTAGGTCCCACGTATATGCCAGAGGATGACAAAGTGACATTCTCCATCACGCCATAACACTGAATCTGTGAAAGACTTGGGGTAGATGTTTAACTGGTCTAGAGTACAGCATTTTAGGTCCCATGTATGTACCAGAGGATGACAAAGTGACATTCGTCCTCACACCATAACACTGAATCTGTGAAAGAGTTGGGGTAGATGTTTGACTGGTGTAAAGTATGGCATCTTGGGTCCCACTTATATGCCAGAGAATGACCACACTGCATTCACTGTCATGCCATAACACTGAATCTGTGAAAGACTTGGGGTAAATGTTTGACTGGTGTAAAGTATGCCATCTTGGGTCCCACGTATATGCCAGAGAATGACCACGCTGCATTCACTGTCACACAATAACAGTGAATCTGTGAAAGACTTGGAGTAGATGTTTTACTGGTCCAAAGTTCAGCATGTTAGGTCCCATGTATGTACCAGAGGATGACAAAGTGACATTCTCCATCACGCAATAACACTGAATCTGTGAAAGAGTTGGCGTAGATGTTTGACTGGTCTAGAATACAGTATCTTAGGTCCCACGTATATGCTAGAGGATGACAAAGTGACATTCTCCATCACGCCATAACACTGAATCTGTGAAAGAGTTGGGGTAGATGTTTGACTGGTGTAAAGTATGCCATCTTAGGTCCCACGTATATGCCAGAGAATGACCACGCTGCATTCAATGTCACACAATAACAGTGAATCTGTGAAAGAATTGGAGTAGATTCTTGACTGGTCCGAAGTACGGCATCTTAGGTCCCATGTATGTACCAGAGGATGACAAAGTAACATTCTCCATCACGCAATAACAATGAATCTGTGAAAGAATTGGCGTAGATGTTTGACTGGTCTAGAGTACGGTATTTTAGGTCCCACGTATATGCCAAAGGATGACAAAGTGACATTCTCCATCACGCCATAACACTGAATTTGTGAAAGAGTTGGGGTAGATGTTTGACTGGTCTAGAGTACGGTATCTTAGGTCCCACGTATATGCCAGAGGATGACAAAGTGACATTCTCCATCACGCCATAACACTGAATCTGTGAAAGACTTGGGGTAGATGTTTAACTGGTCTAGAGTACAGCATCTTAGGTCCCATGTATGTACCAGAGGATGACAAAGTGACATTCGTCCTCACGCCATAACACTGAATCTGTGAAAGAGTTGGGGTAGATGTTTGACTGGTGTAAAGTATGGCATCTTGGGTCCCACTTATATGCCAGAGAATGACCACACTGCATTCACTGTCATGCCATAACACTGAATCTGTGAAAGACTTGGGGTAGATGTTTGACTGGTGTAAAGTATGCCATCTTGGGTCCCACGTATATGCCAGAGAATGACCACGCTGCATTCACTGTCACACAATAACAGTGAATCTGTGAAAGACTTGGAGTAGATGTTTTACTGGTCCAAAGTTCAGCATGTTAGGTCCCATGTATGTACCAGAGGATGACAAAGTGACATTCTCCATCACGCAATAACACTGAATCTGTGAAAGAGTTGGCGTAGATGTTTGACTGGTCTAGAATACAGTATCTTAGGTCCCACGTATATGCCATAGGATGACAAAGTGACATTCGTCCTCACGCCATAACACTGAATCTGTGAAAGAGTTGGGGTAGATGTTTGACTGGTGTAAAGTATGACATCTTAGGTCCCACGTATATGCCAGAGAATGACCACGCTGCATTCACTGTCATGCCATAACACTGAATATGTGAAAGACTTGGAGTAGATGTTTGACTGGTCCAAAGTACAGCATCTTAGGTCCCAGGTATGTACCAGAGGATGACAAAGTGACATTCTCCATCACGCCATAACACTGAATCTGTGAAAGAATTGGGGTAGAT
Organism: Ambystoma mexicanum; assembly: GCF_040938575.1. NCBI lineage: Eukaryota > Metazoa > Chordata > Amphibia > Caudata > Ambystomatidae > Ambystoma > Ambystoma mexicanum. The sequence continues at coordinate 701,149,299 of NC_090938.1, read as the reverse complement.
GTTTGACTGGTGTAAAGTATGACATCTTAGGTCCCACGTATATGCCAGAGAATGACCACGCTGCATTCACTGTCACACAATAACAGTGAATCTGTGAAAGACTTGGAGTAGATGTTTGCCTGGTCCAAAGTTCAGCATGTTAGGTCCCATGTATGTTCCAGAGGATGACAAAGTGACATTCTCCATCACACAATAACACTGAATCTGTGAAAGAGTTGGCGTAGATGTTTGACTGGTCTAGAATACGGTATTTTAGGTCCCACGTATATGCTAGAGGATGACAAAGTGACATTCTCCATCACGCCCTAACACTGAATCTGTGAAAGAGTTGGGGTAGATGTTTGACTGGTGTAAAGTATGCCATCTTAGGTCCCACGTATATGCCAGAGAATGACCACGCTGTATTCAATGTCACACAATAACAGTGAATCTGTGAAAGAATTGGAGTAGATTCTTGACTGGTCCGAAGTACGGCATCTTAGGTCCCATGTATGTACCAGAGGATGACAAAGTGACATTCTCCATCACGCAATAACAATGAATCTGTGAAAGAATTGGCGTAGATGTTTGACTGGTCTAGAGTACGGTATTTTAGGTCCCACGTATATGCCAAAGGATGACAAAGTGACATTCTCCATCACGCCATAACACTGAATTTGTGAAAGAGTTGGGGTAGATGTTTGACTGGTCTAGAGTACGGTATCTTAGGTCCCACGTATATGCCAGAGGATGACAAAGTGACATTCTCCATCACGCCATAACACTGAATCTGTGAAAGACTTGGGGTAGATGTCTAACTGGTCTAGAGTACAGCATCTTAGGTCCCATGTATATGCCAGAGAATGACCACGCTGCATTCACTGTCATGCCATAACACTGAATCTGTGAAAGACTTGGAGTAGATGTTTGACTGGTCCAAAGTACAGCATCTTAGGTCGCAGGTATGTACCAGAGGATGACAAAGTGACATTCTTCCTCACGCCATAACAATGAATCTGTGAAAGAGTTAGGGCAGATGTTTAACTGCTCTAGAGTACAGCATCTTAGGTCCCATGTATGTACCAGAGAATGACAAAGTGACATTCGACCTCACGCCATAACACTGAATCTGTGAAAGAGTTGGGGTAGATGTTTGACTGGTGTAAAGTATGGCATTTTGGGTCCCAAGTATATGCCAGAGAATGACCACGATGCATTCACTGTCATGCCATAACACTGAATCTGTGAAAGACTTGGAGTAGATGTTTGTCTGGTCCAAAGTACAGCATCTTAGGTCCCTTGTATGTACCAGAGGATGACAAGTGGCATTCTCCATCACGCCATAACACTGAATCTGTGAAAGAGTTGGGGTAGATATTGACTGGTGTAAAGTACGGCATCTTAGGTACCACGCATATGTCAGAAGATGACAAAGTGACATTCTCCATCACGCCATAACACTGAATCTGTGAAAGAGATGGGGTAGATATTTGATTGGTGTAAAGTATGGCATCTTGGTTCCCACGTATATGCCAGAGAATGACCACACTGCATTCACTGTCATGCCATAACACTGAATCTGTGAAAGACTTGGAGTAGATGTTTGACTGGTCCAAAGTACAGCATGTTAGGTCCCATGTATGTACCAGAGGATGACAAAGTGACATTCTCCATCACGCAATAACACTGAATCTGTGAAAGAGTTGGCGTAGATGTTTGACTGGTCTAGAGTACGGTATCTTAGGTCCCACGTATATGCCAGAGGATGACAAAGTGACATTCGTCCTCATGCCATAACACTGAATCTGTGAAAGAGTTGGGGTAGATGTTTGACTGGTGTAAAGTATGGCATCTTGGGTCCCACTTATATGCCAGAGAATGACCACACTGCATTCACTGTCATACCATAACACTGAATCTGTGAAAGACTTGGAGTAGATGTTTGACTGGTCCAAAGTACAGCATCTTAGGTCCCAGGTATGTACCAGAGGATGACAAAGTGACATTCTCCATCACCCCATAACACTGAATCTGTGAAAGAGTTGGGGGTAGATGTTTGACTGATGTAAAGTATGCCATCTTGGGTCCCACGTATATGCCAGAGAATGACCACGCTGCATTCACTGTCACACAATAACAGTGAATCTGTGAAAGACTTGGAGTAGATGTGTGACTGGTCCAAAGTTCAGCATGTTAGGTCCCATGTATGTACCAGAGGATGACAAAGTGACATTCTCCATCACGCAATAACACTGTATCTGTGAAAGAGTTGGCGTAGATGTTTGACTGGTCTAGAATACGGTATTTTAGGTCCCACGTATATGCTAGAGGATGACAAAGTGACATTCTCCATCACGCCCTAACACTGAATCTGTGAAAGAGTTGGGGTAGATGTTTGACTGGTGTAAAGTATGCCATCTTAGGTCCCACGTATATGCCAGAGAATGACCACGCTGCATTCAATGTCACACAATAACAGTGAATCTGTGAAAGAATTGGAGTAGATTCTTGACTGGTCCGAAGTACGGCATCTTAGGTCCCATGTATGTACCAGAGGATGACAAAGTAACATTCTCCATCACGCAATAACAATGAATCTGTGAAAGAATTGGCATAGATGTTTGACTGGTCTAGAGTACGGTATTTTAGGTCCCACGTATATGTCAAAGGATGACAAAGTGACATTCTCCATCACGCCATAACACTGAATTTGTGAAAGAGTTGGGGTAGATGTTTGACTGGTCTAGAGTACGGTATCTTAGGTCCCACGTATATGCCAGAGGATGACAAAGTGACATTCTCCATCACGCCATAACACTGAATCTGTGAAAGACTTGGGGTAGATGTTTAACTGGTCTAGAGTACAGCATCTTAGGTCCCATGTATGTACCAGAGGATGACAAAGTGACATTCGTCCTCACGCCATAACACTGAATCTGTGAAAGAGTTGGGGTAGATGTTTGACTGGTGTAAAGTATGGCATCTTGGGTCCCACTTATATGCCAGAGAATGACCACACTGCATTCACTGTCATGCCATAACACTGAATCTGTGAAAGACTTGGGGTAGATGTTTGACTGGTGTAAAGTATGCCATCTTGGGTCCCACATATATGCCAGAGAATGACCACGCTGCATTCACTGTCACACAATAACAGTGAATCTGTGAAAGACTTGGAGTAGATGTTTTACTGGTCCAAAGTTCAGCATGTTAGGTCCCATGTATGTACCAGAGGATGACAAAGTGACATTCTCCATCACGCAATAACACTGAATCTGTGAAAGAGTTGGCGTAGATGTTTGACTGGTCTAGAATACAGTATCTTAGGTCCCACGTATATGCCATAGGATGACAAAGTGACATTCGTCCTCACGCCATAACACTGAATCTGTGAAAGAGTTGGGGTAGATGTTTGACTGGTGTAAAGTATGACATCTTAGGTCCCACGTATATGCCAGAGAATGACCACGCTGCATTCACTGTCATGCCATAACACTGAATATGTGAAAGACTTGGAGTAGATGTTTGACTGGTCCAAAGTACAGCATCTTAGGTCCCAGGTATGTACCAGAGGATGACAAAGTGACATTCTCCATCACGCCATAACACTGAATCTGTGAAAGAGTTGGGGTAGATGTTTGACTGGTGTAAAGTATGACATCTTAGGTCCCACGTATATGCCAGAGAATGACCACGCTGCATTCACTGTCACACAATAACAGTGAATCTGTGAAAGACTTGGAGTAGATGTTTGCCTGGTCCAAAGTTCAGCATGTTAGGTCCCATGTATGTTCCAGAGGATGACAAAGTGACATTCTCCATCACACAATAACACTGAATCTGTGAAAGAGTTGGCGTAGATGTTTGACTGGTCTAGAATACGGTATTTTAGGTCCCACGTATATGCTAGAGGATGACAAAGTGACATTCTCCATCACGCCCTAACACTGAATCTGTGAAAGAGTTGGGGTAGATGTTTGACTGGTGTAAAGTATGCCATCTTAGGTCCCACGTATATGCCAGAGAATGACCACGCTGCATTCAATGTCACTCAATAACAGTGAATCTGTGAAAGAATTGGAGTAGATTCTTGACTGGTCCGAAGTACGGCATCTTAGGTCCCATGTATGTACCAGAGGATGACAAAGTGACATTCTCCATCACGCAATAACAATGAATCTGTGAAAGAATTGGCGTAGATGTTTGACTGGTCTAGAGTACCGTATCTTAGGTCCCACGTATATGCCAGAGGATGACAAAGTGACATTCTCCATCACGCCATAACACTGAATCTGTGAAAGACTTGGGGTAGATGTTTAACTGGTCTAGAGTACAGCATCTTAGGTCCCATGTATGTACCAGAGGATGACAAAGTGACATTCGTCCTCACGCCATAACACTGAATCTGTGAAAGAGTTGGGGTAGATGTTTGACTGGTCTAGAATACGGTATTTTAGGTCCCACGTATATGCTAGAGGATGACAAAGTGACATTCTCCATCACGCCCTAACACTGAATCTTTGAAAGAGTTGGGGTAGATGTTTGACTGGTGTAAAGTATGCCATCTTAGGTCCCACGTATATGCCAGAGAATGACCACGCTGCATTCAATGTCACACAATAACAGTGAATCTGTGAAAGAATTGGAGTAGATTCTTGACTGGTCCGAAGTACGGTATTTTAGGTCCCACGTATATGCCAAAGGATGACAAAGTGACATTCTCCATCACGCCATAACACTAAATTTGTGAAAGAGTTGGGGTAGATGTTTGACTGGTCTAGAGTACCGTATCTTAGGTCCCACGTATATGCCAGAGGATGACAAAGTGACATTCTCCATCACGCCATAACACTGAATCTGTGAAAGACTTGGGGTAGATGTTTAACTGGTCTAGAGTACAGCATCTTAGGTCCCATGTATGTACCAGAGGATGACAAAGTGACATTCGTCCTCACACCATAACACTGAATCTGTGAAAGAGTTGGGGTAGATGTTTGACTGGTGTAAAGTATGGCATCTTGGGTCCCACTTATATGCCAGAGAATGACCACACTGCATTCACTGTCATGCCATAACACTGAATCTGTGAAATACTTGGGGTAGATGTTTGACTGGTGTAAAGTATGCCATCTTGGGTCCCACGTATATGCCAGAGAATGACCACGCTGCATTCACTGTCACACAATAACAGTGAATCTGTGAAAGACTTGGAGTAGATGTTTTACTGGTCCAAAGTTCAGCATGTTAGGTCCCATGTATGTACCAGAGGATGACAAAGTGACATTCTCCATCACGCAATAACACTGAATCTGTGAAAGAGTTGGCGTAGATGTTTGACTGGTCTAGAATACAGTATCTTAGGTCCCACGTATATGCTAGAGGATGACAAAGTGACATTCTCCATCACGCCATAACACTGAATCTGTGAAAGAGTTGGGGTAGATGTTTGACTGGTGTAAAGTATGCCATCTTAGGTCCCACGTATATGCCAGAGAATGACCACGCTGCATTCAATGTCACACAATAACAGTGAATCTGTGAAAGAATTGGAGTAGATTCTTGACTGGTCCGAAGTACGGCATCTTAGGTCCCATGTATGTACCAGAGGATGACAAAGTAACATTCTCCATCACGCAATAACAATGAATCTGTGAAAGAATTGGTGTAGATGTTTGACTGGTCTAGAGTACGGTATTTTAGGTCCCACGTATATGCCAAAGGATGACAAAGTGACATTCTCCATCACGCCATAACACTGAATTTGTGAAAGAGTTGGGGTAGATGTTTGACTGGTCTAGAGTACGGTATCTTAGGTCCCACGTATATGCCAGAGGATGACAAAGTGACATTCTCCATCACGCCATAACACTGAATCTGTGAAAGACTTGGGGTAGATGTTTAACTGGTCTAGAGTACAGCATCTTAGGTCCCATGTATGTACCAGAGGATGACAAAGTGACATTCGTCCTCACGCCATAACACTGAATCTGTGAAAGAGTTGGGGTAGATGTTTGACTGGTGTAAAGTATGGCATCTTGGGTCCCACTTATATGCCAGAGAATGACCACACTGCATTCACTGTCATGCCATAACACTGAATCTGTGAAAGACTTGGGGTAGATGTTTGACTGGTGTAAAGTATGCCATCTTGGGTCCCACGTATATGCCAGAGAATGACCACGCTGCATTCACTGTCACACAATAACAGTGAATCTGTGAAAGACTTGGAGTAGATGTTTTACTGGTCCAAAGTTCAGCATGTTAGGTCCCATGTATGTACCAGAGGATGACAAAGTGACATTCTCCATCACGCAATAACACTGAATCTGTGAAAGAGTTGGCGTAGATGTTTGACTGGTCTAGAATACAGTATCTTAGGTCCCACGTATATGCCATAGGATGACAAAGTGACATTCGTCCTCACGCCATAACACTGAATCTGTGAAAGAGTTGGGGTAGATGTTTGACTGGTGTAAAGTATGACATCTTAGGTCCCACGTATATGCCAGAGAATGACCACGCTGCATTCACTGTCATGCCATAACACTGAATATGTGAAAGACTTGGAGTAGATGTTTGACTGGTCCAAAGTACAGCATCTTAGGTCCCAGGTATGTACCAGAGGATGACAAAGTGACATTCTCCATCACGCCATAACACTGAATCTGTGAAAGAGTTGGGGTAGATGTTTGACTGGTGTAAAGTATGACATCTTAGGTCCCACGTATATGCCAGAGAATGACCACGCTGCATTCACTGTCACACAATAACAGTGAATCTGTGAAAGACTTGGAGTAGATGTTTGCCTGGTCCAAAGTTCAGCATGTTAGGTCCCATGTATGTTCCAGAGGATGACAAAGTGACATTCTCCATCACACAATAACACTGAATCTGTGAAAGAGTTGGCGTAGATGTTTGACTGGTCTAGAATACGGTATTTTAGGTCCCACGTATATGCTAGAGGATGACAAAGTGACATTCTCCATCACGCCCTAACACTGAATCTGTGAAAGAGTTGGGGTAGATGTTTGACTGGTGTAAAGTATGCCATCTTAGGTCCCACGTATATGCCAGAGAATGACCACGCTGTATTCAATGTCACACAATAACAGTGAATCTGTGAAAGAATTGGAGTAGATTCTTGACTGGTCCGAAGTACGGCATCTTAGGTCCCATGTATGTACCAGAGGATGACAAAGTGACATTCTCCATCACGCAATAACAATGAATCTGTGAAAGAATTGGCGTAGATGTTTGACTGGTCTAGAGTACGGTATTTTAGGTCCCACGTATATGCCAAAGGATGACAAAGTGACATTCTCCATCACGCCATAACACTGAATCTGTGAAAGACTTGGGGTAGATGTTTAACTGGTCTAGAGTACAGCATCTTAGGTCCCATGTATATGCCAGAGAATGACCACGCTGCATTCACTGTCATGCCATAACACTGAATCTGTGAAAGACTTGGAGTAGATGTTTGACTGGTCCAAAGTACAGCATCTTAGGTCGCAGGTATGTACCAGAGGATGACAAAGTGACATTCTTCCTCACGCCATAACAATGAATCTGTGAAAGAGTTAGGGCAGATGTTTAACTGCTCTAGAGTACAGCATCTTAGGTCCCATGTATGTACCAGAGAATGACAAAGTGACATTCGACCTCACGCCATAACACTGAATCTGTGAAAGAGTTGGGGTAGATGTTTGACTGGTGTAAAGTATGGCATCTTGGGTCCCAAGTATATGCCAGAGAATGACCACGATGCATTCACTGTCATGCCATAACACTGAATCTGTGAAAGACTTGGAGTAGATGTTTGTCTGGTCCAAAGTACAGCATCTTAGGTCCCTTGTATGTACCAGAGGATGACAAGTGGCATTCTCCATCACGCCATAACACTGAATCTGTGAAAGAGTTGGGGTAGATATTGACTGGTGTAAAGTACGGCATCTTAGGTACCACGCATATGTCAGAAGATGACAAAGTGACATTCTCCATCACGCCATAACACTGAATCTGTGAAAGAGATGGGGTAGATATTTGATTGGTGTAAAGTATGGCATCTTGGTTCCCACGTATATGCCAGAGAATGACCACACTGCATTCACTGTCATGCCATAACACTGAATCTGTGAAAGACTTGGAGTAGATGTTTGACTGGTCCAAAGTACAGCATGTTAGGTCCCATGTATGTACCAGAGGATGACAAAGTGACATTCTCCATCACGCAATAACACTGAATCTGTGAAAGAGTTGGCGTAGATGTTTGACTGGTCTAGAGTACGGTATCTTAGGTCCCACGTATATGCCAGAGGATGACAAAGTGACATTCGTCCTCATGCCATAACACTGAATCTGTGAAAGAGTTGGGGTAGATGTTTGACTGGTGTAAAGTATGGCATCTTGGGTCCCACTTATATGCCAGAGAATGACCACACTGCATTCACTGTCATACCATAACACTGAATCTGTGAAAGACTTGGAGTAGATGTTTGACTGGTCCAAAGTACAGCATCTTAGGTCCCAGGTATGTACCAGAGGATGACAAAGTGACATTCTCCATCACCCCATAACACTGAATCTGTGAAAGAGTTGGGGGTAGATGTTTGACTGATGTAAAGTATGCCATCTTGGGTCCCACGTATATGCCAGAGAATGACCACGCTGCATTCACTGTCACACAATAACAGTGAATCTGTGAAAGACTTGGAGTAGATGTGTGACTGGTCCAAAGTTCAGCATGTTAGGTCCCATGTATGTACCAGAGGATGACAAAGTGACATTCTCCATCACGCAATAACACTGTATCTGTGAAAGAGTTGGCGTAGATGTTTGACTGGTCTAGAATACGGTATTTTAGGTCCCACGTATATGCTAGAGGATGACGAAGTGACATTCTCCATCACGCCCTAACACTGAATCTGTGAAAGAGTTGGGGTAGATGTTTGACTGGTGTAAAGTATGCCATCTTAGGTCCCACGTATATGCCAGAGAATGACCACGCTGCATTCACTGTCACACAATAACAGTGAATCTGTGAAAGAATTGGAGTAGATTCTTGACTGGTCCGAAGTACGGCATCTTAGGTCCCATGTATCTACCAGAGGATGACAAAGTGACATTCTCCATCACGCAATAACAATGAATCTGTGAAAGAATTGGCGTAGATGTTTGACTGGTCTAGAGTACGGTATCTTAGGTCCCACGTATATTCCAGAGGATGACAAAGTGACAGTCTCCATCACGCCATAACACTGAATCTGTGAAAGACTTGGGGTAGATGTTTAACTGGTCTAGAGTACAGCATTTTAGGTCCCATGTATGTACCAGAGGATGACAAAGTGACATTCGTCCTCACGCCATAACACTGAATCTGTGAAAGAGTTGGGGTAGATGTTTGACTGGTGTAAAGTATGCCATCTTAGGTCCCACGTATATGTCAGAAGATGACAAAGTGACATTCTCCATCACGCCATAACACTGAATCTGTGAAAGAGTTGGGGTAGATGTTTGACTGGTGTAAAGTATGCCATCTTAGGTCCCACGTATATGCCAGAGAATGACCACGCTGCATTCACTGTCACACAATAACAGTGAATCTGTGAAAGACTTGGAGTAGATGTTTTACTGGTCCAAAGTTCAGCATGTTAGGTCCCATGTATGTACCAGAGGATGACAAAGTGACATTCTCCATCACGCAATAACACTGAATCTGTGAAAGAGTTGGCGTAGATGTTTGACTGGTCTAGAATACGGTATCTTAGGTCCCACGTATATGCTAGAGGATGACAAAGTGACATTCTCCATCACGCCATAACACTGAATCTGTGAAAGAGTTGGGGTAGATGTTTGACTGGTGTAAAGTATGCCATTTTAGGTCCCACGTATATGCCAGAGAATGACCACGCTGCATTCACTGTCACACAATAACAGTGAATCTGTGAAAGAATTGGAGTAGATTCTTGACTGGTCCGAAGTACGGCATCTTAGGTCCCATGTATGTACCAGAGGATGACAAAGTGACATTCTCCATCACGCAATAACAATGAATCTGTGAAAGAGTTGGGGTAGATGTTTGACTGGTGTAAAGTATGGCATCTTGGGTCCCACTTATATGCCAGAGAATGACCACACTGCATTCACTGCCATGCCATAACACTGAATCTGTGAAAGACTTGGAGTAGATGTTTGACTGGTCCAAAGTACAGCATCTTAGGTCGCAGGTATGTACCAGAGGATGACAAAGTGACATTCTTCCTCACGCCATAACAATGAATCTGTGAAAGAGTTAGGGCAGATGTTTAACTGCTCTAGAGTACAGCATCTTAGGTCCCATGTATGTACCAGAGAATGACAAAGTGACATTCGACCTCACGCCATAACACTGAATCTGTGAAAGAGTTGGGGTAGATGTTTGACTGGTGTAAAGTATGGCATCTTGGGTCCCAAGTATATGCCAGAGAATGACCACGATGCATTCACTGTCATGCCATAACACTGAATCTGTGAAAGACTTGGAGTAGATGTTTGTCTGGTCCAAAGTACAGCATCTTAGGTCCCTTGTATGTACCAGAGGATGACAAGTGGCATTCTCCATCACGCCATAACACTGAATCTGTGAAAGAGTTGGGGTAGATATTGACTGGTGTAAAGTACGGCATCTTAGGTACCACGCATATGTCAGAAGATGACAAAGTGACATTCTCCATCACGCCATAACACTGAATCTGTGAAAGAGATGGGGTAGATATTTGATTGGTGTAAAGTATGGCATCTTGGTTCCCACGTATATGCCAGAGAATGACCACACTGCATTCACTGTCATGCCATAACACTGAATCTGTGAAAGACTTGGAGTAGATGTTTGACTGGTCCAAAGTACAGCATGTTAGGTCCCATGTATGTACCAGAGGATGACAAAGTGACATTCTCCATCACGCAATAACACTGAATCTGTGAAAGAGTTGGCGTAGATGTTTGACTGGTCTAGAGTACGGTATCTTAGGTCCCACGTATATGCCAGAGGATGACAAAGTGACATTCGTCCTCATGCCATAACACTGAATCTGTGAAAGAGTTGGGGTAGATGTTTGACTGGTGTAAAGTATGGCATCTTGGGTCCCACTTATATGCCAGAGAATGACCACACTGCATTCACTGTCATACCATAACACTGAATCTGTGAAAGACTTGGAGTAGATGTTTGACTGGTCCAAAGTACAGCATCTTAGGTCCCAGGTATGTACCAGAGGATGACAAAGTGACATTCTCCATCACCCCATAACACTGAATCTGTGAAAGAGTTGGGGGTAGATGTTTGACTGATGTAAAGTATGCCATCTTGGGTCCCACGTATATGCCAGAGAATGACCACGCTGCATTCACTGTCACACAATAACAGTGAATCTGTGAAAGACTTGGAGTAGATGTGTGACTGGTCCAAAGTTCAGCATGTTAGGTCCCATGTATGTACCAGAGGATGACAAAGTGACATTCTCCATCACGCAATAACACTGTATCTGTGAAAGAGTTGGCGTAGATGTTTGACTGGTCTAGAATACGGTATTTTAGGTCCCACGTATATGCTAGAGGATGACAAAGTGACATTCTCCATCACGCCCTAACACTGAATCTGTGAAAGAGTTGGGGTAGATGTTTGACTGGTGTAAAGTATGCCATCTTAGGTCCCACGTATATGCCAGAGAATGACCACGCTGCATTCACTGTCACACAATAACAGTGAATCTGTGAAAGAATTGGAGTAGATTCTTGACTGGTCCGAAGTACGGCATCTTAGGTCCCATGTATCTACCAGAGGATGACAAAGTGACATTCTCCATCACGCAATAACAATGAATCTGTGAAAGAATTGGCGTAGATGTTTGACTGGTCTAGAGTACGGTATCTTAGGTCCCACGTATATTCCAGAGGATGACAAAGTGACAGTCTCCATCACGCCATAACACTGAATCTGTGAAAGACTTGGGGTAGATGTTTAACTGGTCTAGAGTACAGCATTTTAGGTCCCATGTATGTACCAGAGGATGACAAAGTGACATTCGTCCTCACGCCATAACACTGAATCTGTGAAAGAGTTGGGGTAGATGTTTGACTGGTGTAAAGTATGGCATCTTGGGTCCCACTTATATGCCAGAGAATGACCACCCTGCATTCACTGTCATGCCATAACACTGAATCTGTGAAAGACTTGGAGTAGATGTTTGACTGGTCCAAAGTACAGCATCTTAGGTCGCAGGTATGTACCAGAGGATGACAAAGTGACATTCTCCATCACGCCATAACACTGAATCCGTGAAAGAGTTGGGGTAGATGTTTGACTGGTGTAAAGTATGCCATCTTGGGTCCCACGTATATGCCAGAGAATGACCACGCTGCATTCACTGTCACACAATAACAGTGAATCTGTGAAAGACTTGGAGTAGATGTTTTACTGGTCCAAAGTTCAGCATGTTAGGTCCCATGTATGTACCAGAGGATGACAAAGTGACATTCTCCATCACGCAATAACACTGAATCTGTGAAAGAGTTGGCGTAGATGTTTGACTGGTCTAGAATACGGTATCTTAGGTCCCACGTATATGCTAGAGGATGACAAAGTGACATTCTCCATCACGCCATAACACTGAATCTGTGAAAGAGTTGGGGTAGATGTTTGACTGGTGTAAAGTATGCCATCTTAGGTCCCACGTATATGCCAGAGAATGACCACGCTGCATTCACTGTCACACAATAACAGTGAATCTGTGAAAGACTTGGAGTAGATGTTTTACTGGTCCAAAGTTCAGCATGTTAGGTCCCATGTATGTACCAGAGGATGACAAAGTGACATTCTCCATCACGCAATAACACTGAATCTGTGAAAGAGTTGGCGTAGATGTTTGACTGGTCTAGAATACGGTATCTTAGGTCCCACGTATATGCTAGAGGATGACAAAGTGACATTCTCCATCACGCCATAACACTGAATCTGTGAAAGAGTTGGGGTAGATGTTTGACTGGTGTAAAGTATGCCATCTTAGGTCCCACGTATATGCCAGAGAATGACCACGCTGCATTCACTGTCACACAATAACAGTGAATCTGTGAAAGAATTGGAGTAGATTCTTGACTGGTCCGAAGTACGGCATCTTAGGTCCCATGTATGTACCAGAGGATGACAAAGTGACATTCTCCATCACGCAATAACAATGAATCTGTGAAAGAGTTGGGGTAGATGTTTGACTGGTGTAAAGTATGGCATCTTGGGTCCCACTTATATGCCAGAGAATGACCACACTGCATTCACTGTCATGCCATAACACTGAATCTGTGAAAGACTTGGAGTAGATGTTTGACTGGTCCAAAGTACAGCATCTTAGGTCCCAGGTATGTACCAGAGGATGACAAAGTGACATTCTCCATCACGCCATAACACTGAATCTGTGAAAGAGTTGGGGGTAGATGTTTGACTGGTGTAAAGTATGCCATCTTGGGTCCCACGTATATGCCAGAGAATGACCACGCTGCATTCACTGTCACACAATAACAGTGAATCTGTGAAAGACTTGGAGTAGATGTGTGACTGGTCCAAAGTTCAGCATGTTAGGTCCCATGTATGTACCAGAGGATGACAAAGTGACATTCTCCATCACGCAATAACACTGTATCTGTGAAAGAGTTGGCGTAGATGTTTGACTGGTCTAGAATACGGTATTTTAGGTCCCACGTATATGCTAGAGGATGACAAAGTGACATTCTCCATCACGCCCTAACACTGAATCTGTGAAAGAGTTGGGGTAGATGTTTGACTGGTGTAAAGTATGCCATCTTAGGTCCCACATATATGCCAGAGAATGACCACGCTGCATTCACTGTCACACAATAACAGTGAATCTGTGAACGAATTGGAGTAGATTCTTGACTGGTCCGAAGTACGGCATCTTAGGTCCCATGTATCTACCAGAGGATGACAAAGTGACATACTCCATCACGCAATAACAATGAATCTGTGAAAGAATTGGCGTAGATGTTTGAGTGGTCTAGAGTACGGTATCTTAGGTCCCACGTATATGCCAGAGGATGACAAAGTGACAGTCTCCATCACGCCATAACACTGAATCTGTGAAAGACTTGGGGTAGATGTTTAACTGGTCTAGAGTACAGCATTTTAGGTCCCATGTATGTACCAGAGGATGACAAAGTGACATTCGTCCTCACGCCATAACACTGAATCTGTGAAAGAGTTGGGGTAGATGTTTGACTGGTGTAAAGTATGGCATCTTGGGTCCCACTTATATGCCAGAGAATGACCACCCTGCATTCACTGTCATGCCACAACACTGAATCTGTGAAAGACTTGGAGTAGATGTTTGACTGGTCCAAAGTACAGCATCTTAGGTCGCAGGTATGTACCAGAGGATGACAAAGTGACATTCTCCATCACGCCATAACACTGAATCTGTGAAAGAGTTGGGGTAGATGTTTGACTGGTCTACAATACGGTATCTTAGGTCCCACGTATATGCTAGAGGATGACAAAGTGACATTCTCCATCATGCCATAAGACTGAATCTGTGAAAGAGTTGGGGTAGATGTTTGACTGGTGTAAAGTATGCCATCTTAGGTCCCACGTATATGCCAGAGAATGACCACGCTGCATTCACAGTCACACAATAACAGTGAATCTGTGAAAGAATTGGAGTAGATTCTTGACTGGTCCGAAGTACGGCATCTTAGGTCCCATGTATGTACCAGAGGATGACAAAGTGACATTCTCCATCACGCAATAACAATGAATCTGTGAAAGAGTTTGAGTAGATGTTTGACTGGTCTAAAGTACAGCATCTTAGGTCCCGCGTATATTGCAGAGGATGACTAAGGGACATTCTCCATCACACCATAACACTGAATCTGGGACAGATTCAGAGGAGATGTTTGACTGGACTCAGTACGGCATCTTAGGTCCCTCATATATGCCAGAGGATCTCACTATCCATGGCTTCCTGTATGGTCTTCTTCCATCAGCAAGCCAGGTTATCGTTGTACGTAGTGGTATGGCTGGTCTCTGGTCTCTTTTTCCTGGTCATCTAACCTCTCATGGGGGAAGGATAAACTAGCATTAGGCTCCAAACACATACTTCATTCCTGGCACCTAAAAGTCAGGATTGACCTTGTTTGTACAAATCAACAGATCTATAGTGGGCGGTTTTAAGGCTTGTGTTTGTGACCAATTTGAGACCAACTCAATATTTTAGCAGCTGATTCACATGTTCAGCACGCAGAATCCGGGTCAGGATTGAGCATCAGTCCAGCTAATCTTGAGCTTTTGGCATTTCCTTGGTGACAGAAATAACATTCACTTGGAGAGGTTCTGTGATGGCACCTGTGGGCTAAAAAACAACGGAAGGAAATCTTCCCATAAGAATTCCCAGGGGCTAATGACCAGATTCAAGGTTTTCCATCTATCCATTTTTGGTTATCTCTTTCAACTTGTTTCAGTGTTTTTCTCTGTTCATCATTCTCTATTGCCTCTGCCCCTTTACGTTGTTTCTTTTTCTTATTTCTGTCTCTGTCCCTTGCTTCCCCATAAATCTCTACCCATCTCTCTGTTTCCATCTGTACCGGCCTCTGGGGTTGTGTCTCCTGAGCTGTGTGATTGTTGGTCTACCTGTGCCAGTCTTCATTCTCTTTGTCCCAGCTCCCTATATGTGTATACGTTTTTTGACTCTCTATTTCCCTTTGTTTCTCCAAGTCTCTCTGTTTTATTTGTGTCTACCACTGTTGTTGTCTTTCCATATTTCTGTGCTTGTCAGCTTATCTCCCATTTTATTCAACGCTGTTTTTGTCGTTCCATTTCATGATACTTCTCTCATTGTATTCCACTCTGTTCTTGTTTTTCCATATCTCTATTCTTGTCAGCGTGCTTGTCTTGTCCCTTCTTTTATTCCACGCTGTTTATGTCTATCCAAATCTCTATGCTTGTCAGCTTGTCTCTCATTTTATTCCACGCTGTTTGTCTTTCAATATCTCTATGCTTGTCAGCTTATCTGCCATTTTATTCCACGTTGTTTGTCTTTCAATATCTCCATGCTTCTCAGCTTGTCTCTCATTTTATTACACGCTGTTTTTGTTTTCCATACCTCTATACTTGTCAGCTTGCCTCTCTTTTTATTCCGCACTGTTTTTGTTTTCCATACCTCTATACTTGTCAGCTTGCCTCTCTTTTTATTCCGCACTGTTTTTGTCTTTCCATACCTCTATGCTTGTCAGCTTGTCTCTCTTTTTATTCCGCACTGTTTTTGTCTTTCCATACCTCTATGCTTGTCAGCTTGTCTCTCTTTTTCATTCCGCACTGTTTTTGTCTTTCCATACCTCTATGCTTGTCAGCCTGTCTCATTTGATTCCACCCTGTTTCTGTCTTTCCATACCTCTATGCTTGTCAGCTTGTCTCTCATTGTATTAAACGCTGTTTTTGTTTTCCATACCTCTATGCTTGTCAGCTTGTCTCTCTTTTTATTCCGCACTGTTTTTGTCTTTCCATACCTCTATGCTTGTCAGCCTGTCTCATTTGATTCCACCCTGTTTCTGTCTTTCCATACCTCAATGCTTGTCAGCTTGTCTCTCATTTTATTCCATTCAGTTTCTGTCGTTCTGTTTTTGCCTCACTCTTTGTAGTTCCATGTTTCTGTCCAGCTCTCTTTTCATTGCGTGCCAATTCCCCTGCTTCTGTCCACCTGTGCTCCTTTCTATTTTCTATGTCTGTGTGTGTCTCTGCTTGTGCATCTTAGGTCTACTCCATTTCTTGCTGTCTGTCTCTGATTGAACGCAAGCTTATGTGCTAGATTCAGGCTGCCGCATTGTGTGCCCAATTCGATGGATAAGCTTCACAAGGTTCTGCGGGACTCACATCACTATGGTGAGAGGTGATAGGCTTCGATCCTCACCATGTGATCTCGCCCTGACGCATACTTCAAGAACATACTTCTTTGGGAAGAGCAGAGTGTTCAGGGGAGCTAGCAGACAGTGCTTTTGTCAAACGTTAGATTCTAAATTGCAGTGCATTGCAGTACTTTGGTCACTCTAAAGCTCCGGAATAAGTGCGCAGAATCAGACCAATAACACCATTGCTAATGTATGATTGGCAGCAGTGGTCCCCGATTAAATTGCCTCGCAATTAGCTAGTTTGGAGATGGTCTAGGAGTTCTTGATTCTTGACAAAACCTTGCATTTCCAAGATGAATTCCCTTCTCAGGATGTTTTGCTTGACGAGGAAGTTGGATTAGGCCGGAGGGTTGCCAGATCCATATCAGTAAAAGTCAGACAACCCCAATCTTGAGGAACCTCGGTTCTGTTCTCTGCACAGAGGTGGATCGACGAGGAAGTTGGAAATAGGACGGCGGGTTGCCAGATCTATATCAGTAAAATTCAGACAACTCCAATCTTGGGGAACCTCGGTTCTGTTCTCCGAACAGAGGTCCATCGATGGGGTTTCATAGAGGCGCTACTGTGGACGAAGACTCAACACTGTCTCGGGAGGATAGCTCAGGGGCAACGCGCTCGCTTTGGAAGCAAGACTCTACAGAGCAACACAGGTTCGGTCCGCGCTTAGAAACCTCTCTGAGCATGAGCGTGTTATAAATAACCTATCATATATCATAACAAGCAGAGCTGGATATGGCTCTAAGAGTTTGAATCTGAATAAATTGGAGTTAGCGTAACTTATTTTTAAAGTATGATGCAAAGAGACTGATAAGGAATCATTTAAACCTATTGCAACGCAGCGGATATTTAGGATATTAGATTATTCAGATATCCTTTGTGAGTGATACGGTTGTGGTTCCCGGTGGGGAGGACCGAGACTGTCGCGGCTCTATCCTGTACGTCACTCGGAGAGTTGTATCATTATGACTTTCTGGAGAGTGGTCTAAGCAAGGACAGGCCAGTCGAGGCTCTGACCATAATGAGCTGCAGGATGAGGAAGGGGAAAAGGAGGGAGGGGGGGTAGGTGGCAAGCGGGTGATGCGACAACAGGGCAGTGATATCATCACTGAGCAATAGACGATCACGCGGAAAAGAGGTGGTAGTAGAATGAGAAGCAGAGAGTGCACTGAGGCCACCAGCAAATGAGGGTTCTGGGCGTGCAGAGACCCCAAAAGCACTGAGTCATCCCACTCTCACCCCTCCCCCTCCCACACACACACACCACCTCACCTGCCAACCCAGTAGCGCCTATTTCCACATCTACTACTGCCTGTGGGGTGACGTCCAGTAGCATTAAGGCCCAGAACCCTCTTGCAAAGAAATCCCTTCACAAAATTATAATAAACAATTACTAACCTGGCATGTGCTGCCCGAACCCCCAAATGATGGAAGAAGGTGGCCATGTGAAGCTATAGTGGCTTACGAAGGCAATGGCCTGGCCTATGTTGATTCTGGGCGTCCCTATTGCAAATTAAGGCAGCACCCTTGTAAAAATAAAATTGGTAACAAAATAGTCCCTTTCCTGCTTTAATAACTATATGCTTTATCAATCGTAAGCTTAGTTAAAATTGTGTTCAATCTGTGACATCACTTCCGGTGATGGCATCTGGGTTAAAAGCATTGTGACATCACTTCCTGTGATGTCACCTGGGTCAAAGGTTACACCACGCCACATCTTGTGATACCATCGAGTGTGTAATGTCACTTCATGAAGGCCAGGAATTCCCTGTTTCTTGAGTCAGGGCAGAAATATGTTCTGCCTCTTGTGGGTTTCATGTTTACCCATGTTGGCCAGGATTGGCTCTTCTGGCTTCTATACCTCGGGTTCCTACTGGTCCTTCCTGCGGATCAGTATCTTGTGAGTGTCGACGCTCTGGGGACTCGGGCCCTCCCGTCCTCCATATTCTGGTGTGTTGGTGATATTTCACTATTACTCCAGGAGTGGCAGGATTCTCCCCTGATGCATCCTATGCAATCCTCTCTCCTCTTCGACTTTGCGAGGTTTTGGTTCTTACCTGGGTGCCACCTCTCAGTTTGGATTCAAGAATTCTCCAGACTTCGTCCTTTCTGCTTAGAATGCAAGCTCCTCACCTCGCCTTGCTGATGAATTCTGACTTTATCAGGGACTCTGCTCCAATCAGCAACTCTCAGCTGTCCTTCAATCTACTGATCTCACATCAGCCACTGCGCTCTAGTTATGCGCAACCCTGCGTTCCACTAGTTCTAGCTGCTCGCCATCTGTCTGGTTTAACAGGAGATGCCCTCCTGAGTATGTCCTCAGTCTGGTGCAGATCTTGCTCCTTAAGTGCTTTGAATGGTCTTTTATGCGCTGTAGTGCCTGCCCCTTTCCCATAGGGTGAACCGAGACCCTCAATGGGACATGTGCCTGCATCTCCCCCTGTAGTTTTATTGGCAATGCCTGCTATGCGTGCAGGCAGTATACTTATTCCCCAAGACACAGAAACGAACTAAACACTAGACTGAAACTGTAATATAAAATGGCGCATTGCTTCTGTTGATGGGCGTCCATCCACTAGCTCTTTCACTGTACGGTGGACCCACGCCACAGCAGTACAACGCGGACGCAGGTGAGTGCAGCACCCCTCATGGCCCCCGGACTCATTCTGAGCCATATGTTGTTTTAAAATGGAAAGTCTGGGATTTCCATACCCCCACAGGTCTCCAGAGGCTGCACCTGGCTCCTAGACCCCCATTTTCAAAATAAATAAATAAAAACGGAAGTTTGCCTTCCCATGCCCTGCAGCCCTGCAGAGTCTTCTCCTGCCTCTCCTCCTCCCATCCCACCCGCGCACCGTGATTGGGCCAGCCTCCCTGGTGTTGTGTGTCTAGCGACCCTAGTGACCCTGCTCACCGCCATTACAATGAGGACGCAATTGAGTGCTCCCGGACCCACTCCGACGCGTGTGCTCAATTTAAAATCCTGCCCGTGCTCCATGATTGGTCCCACCTCTCCATATCATGATCCCCCCAGGGCAGCCCTCTGCCCGGCAGCACCCTTCGGCTAAGGGCCCCAAGGCAAAGGATGGCTCCTACATTGGCAGCTCCAAGACGTGTTGCTGGTGTCCGCAGGGGAAGCAAAGGAAGCCAACAGACACCAACATAAACTGTAAGTGTGGCACGGGTGGGGTGTAGAGAAATTACTCTACTCCAGAAAGCCCTCGCCACTCTACCTTACCTTTCCATAACGTAGACTGCCATAGAATTACACCATGCATACTTAGAGAGATTTGTGACCACAAACTAAAATCCACTCTTGGCTAGACTGTAAATGCTGCATTGCACTACACATTCACATACTAGCCAATGTTAACTAGTGCCACACCCACAAAGAACAGACAAGAGTAGCCTGCGTCTCATCCAGACGGGTGTAACAACATTAGCATGTGCCACACTCATATGGAATTCTTAACTTTAGCTTTCGCCACATCTAGATAGAAATGTGAATGTTAGCATGCTCCACATTTAGATGGAATTCTTAACTTTAGCCTGCGTCACATCTAGACAGGATTATGAATGTTAGCATGATCCACACTTAGATGGAATTCTTAACCTAGCATGTGTCGCATCTAGACAGGATTCGGAATGTTAGCATGCGCCACACTTAGATGGATCTCGTAACTTTAGCCTACGTCACATCTAGACAGGATTATGAATGTTAGCATGATCCACACTTAGATGGAATTCTTAACCTAGCCTGTGTCGCATCTAGACAGGATTATGAATGTTAGCATGCTCCACACTTAGATGGAATTCTTAACTTTAGCCTGCGTCACATCTAGACAGGATTATGAATGGTAGCATGCTCCACACTTAGATGGAATTCTTAACTTTAGTCTGCGTCACATCTGGACGGTTTTATGAATGTTAGCATGCTCCACACTTAGATGGAATTCTTAACTTTAGCCTGCATCACATCTAGGTAGAAATGTGAATGTTAGCATATGCCACGCTTAGATGGAATTCTTAACTTTAGCCTGTGTCACATCTAGATAGAAATGTGAATGTTAGCATGTGCCACACTTAGA
The DNA here is from genome assembly GCF_040938575.1 of Ambystoma mexicanum. NCBI lineage: Eukaryota > Metazoa > Chordata > Amphibia > Caudata > Ambystomatidae > Ambystoma > Ambystoma mexicanum. Next base: position 701,128,291 of record NC_090938.1, on the reverse strand, counting down.
TGGAATTCTTAACCTTAGCCTGCGTCACATCTAGATAGAAATGTGAATGTTAGCATTTGCCACACTTAGATGGAATTCTTAGCCTGCGTCGTATCTAGACAGGATTATGAATGTTAGCATGTGTCACACTTAGATAGAATTCTTAACTTTAGCCTGCGTCACATCTAGATAGAAATGTGAACGTTAGCATGCTCCACAATTAGATGGAATTCTTAACCTAGCCTGTGTCGCATCTAGACAGGATTATGAATGTTAGCATGCTCCACACTTAGATGGAATTCTTAACCTAGCTTGGATCACATCTAGACAGGATTATGAATATTAGCATGCACCACACTTACAATGACAAGTGCCACACTGGGCACTGGGATGGAATCGTGGTCACTGGCCTGCCTCACATCTAGACAGGATGTTGAAGATTAGCAAGTGCCGCACTCAGATGGAATGGTGAATGATAGCAAACATCACACCTAGACATAATTGCAAGGACAGCAATGCCAACTAACCAATCCACTAACAATTTCATCCCCCTGCATACACCTCTCAAACTCTAACCAAACACAACCACAAGCTTAAATACAGCAATCCGCACAAACTTCACTACAGTGCTACAACAAAACAAACCACACATAGACTTGCACAACAACACACAACGACTACCGACCATAAAACACCCCAAGCCCAGCCAACGGACCCACCGGGCTGAGGCTGCCAACAGCACATCACTGCTCTCTTGCACTTTTCCAGCTTATTCCCACTAACCCACCCCCCTCCTCCCTTTTTCAGAACCGCCAGAACGCCAGGGGACCACTCCGGTCGTGATAGTGCGCGGTACAAATATCCTTTAACATTAACATTTCCTTTCTTACCCATGATCCCTGCGGGGGACCTGTTTCAATTCCACATGCACTTAAAGGGGGAAGGATGTGAAGGTCCCACCCTGAAGGATGCCTCCTACCTCATGGGAAGATGTACTCTCAGGTCAGGCACTGAGAGCAGCCGCATGGGGACGACGGTGGGAGACTTGGGTGGACTGGCAAAAGCAGGGAAAGATACCGCTACCTTCAGACCTCTGTGGTAATTCTGTAACAGACTGGCCTTGGGATACACCATTCTTCCACTGCTCCTTTATTCTCCCCTTGCATTTTTTTGAAGGTAAAGATTTTTTTTAATACTAAAATGGGTTTAAGGGGTAAAAAACACGGGGGTTAGGGGAGATCCCCATTTTAAAAAAATGCATTTTTTCTACTCATTTTTATTCAAAACTTTGCCATTCGAAACTATGGCATTCAAAAATATCACTATAAACCCCAATCATTGAGCCGCCTGTCTCCCTTGGGCACCAGAGTCCTGGGACTATCTGGGTGGCTGCCAACATGGGCAGCAAAATTCTTTCCATATTACAGATTGGAAGCATAGTGGGGGAGCCCAGATCCCTCCTTTAGGAGGTGCCCCCTGTCAATGGTTGTGCATGGTCCATTACATGGAAAACCAGAGCATCTGTCTGGGGAACCAACTACTGCGCGTCCTTTCTCCTTCTCCAGCCGAAAGGTCTCCTGCATCTCATTTCCCCCTTATTTTCATGCTCCTCCCCTAGGCTGGGTCACCAAGCCCAGCTACTGGAGCACTATTACTGTGCCTGTCACACACTCCCCAGACTGTTACCAGTGGTTTGATATCACCAGTCCTGTTCAGGGCAGAAAGCACTTGAGGAACACCATTTGCCATGAGACTGCAAGCAGTCCTGGTCCTTCTTCTATGTCACTGTCCCTTGCAATCAGATTACCCGTTTAAAACACATACAGATGATAGATAGGCAAACCTAGTGGCCCCAAAGTACGGTTACACCTAGCTTCTGCTGCTCCTTTACCCTCCACGCCAAACTGTGACAGCTTCCCCAGTAGACGTCCGGACACAGGTGGATTATGCACTCTCTTAATTCATGGCTTCTTGCACAGCCCTGATATTCTGTTGAATGGTTGTGCCACTTTAGAATGGGCTGTGTTGCATCATGTTTCTTCTGTGTCCGTTTCCTCTGAATTCTCTTCCACGCTGTTCAGGCTCTGTGCCTGAATCTCAAGCTATCATAGAAGTAAAACTGTGCAGACCAGGCACTTCTATTTCTTGTGTGATTGTGAGATAGTCTGGCGAGCCATGTGCAGCCTCAATTGACATGCTGCCCATCCCCCTGGCATACATTAGTTTATGATAGGCTCCCAGCATCCAGGTGGGTAGTGGAAGTGCTTTTCTTTATGACAGGCCCATAAAGGGCCTTTTACAGGGGAATGTGTACTAAATTGAAAAAAAGCATTTCTATCCCTGTTTAAGGGATAGGCATGCAAGCAGGCCATCAGCAGTTAAAATCGCTGTTGTCACGTTTTTTAAGAATAGATCTTCTGTTGCATTGCCCATCCCTCTAGGCCTGTTCTAAATAGGCACATGGGGATTCTTTCATTGTCTCTGCCTTTAAAATAAAGCACCTCCTATTGTAAATCAGGATAAGCCTTTGAAAAGCACAGAAAAGCTCCCTTTCAATCCCAGGGTTGCGCAGTTGCCCACAGTTTGCCAAGAAATGTTCTAAATGAGTGCATGCCTGATGCACCCATTGATAGGCTGTTTGTGAAGGGGGCACCACTTTTTTCATGGACGTGAAGGTGATGTTATAGCACATTGGTGAATCTGCTTCTTTAGGGCCTCATTATGAGTTTGGCGGTATTTACCATGGTACCACTGCCAAACTGATTTGCTGTTACTGCCACTCGGTCTGGCAGGTTTATCGCCAGATTACTAGATGGTAAATCTGCCTGCAGTAATTCTTCCAGGATTTGCATGTAAAGAAGAGGCAGTAACTTCTCCACTTTGGCAGTGCAGGAAAGTGGTGGTAAAGGAATTACCGCTGGTTTTTACCACAGTGCCAAACTCATCATGATTTGGGCCTCATTGCAAGTTTGCCGTTTTCCCGCTGGTAATTCCAGCGGGGTACCGGCAAACAGACCTACTGTTTCCGACGCCCGATATCCCAGAATTTCCAGGGCATTACAGGTGGCAGAAAGGGAGGTAAATCCCCATTCCATAAAGTCCCTTAGGACTCCATGGAGGGGTTTGCTGGTATTACCGGTGCCGGTTATATCGGCAGATTTTTGCCATGGGTTCCTCATTTACCTCCAGTTATGGGCTGGATCTAAATCAGTGACTCCCACTGGCAAACTTGTAGCTTTGAGGTGCGGTAAAAGTGCTGGTCACAGAATTACCAGCACATTTACCAGCACATATCCTGCACCGCAACACTTGTAATGAGGCCCTCACTGCACTCCCTTTATGAAAGAACATACCTTCGTCCTGCTCTGGGCTTTCCGACGCCTCCTGTGGCAGACTGCGCTCCATTACGCTGCAGTTTGGGCGGTTTGTCACACAGTTCTTCACCTCTCTTGCGTGTCTGGCTTACAAACTCCCTCCAGACATGCATGCTATTTTGGCACTGCAGTTCTCTGGCTTTTGTTTTCATGTATACTTTGCTAATATCGTCCCTCGAGTGCCTTGCAGCTTGAAAGCAATTTCCTGTGCCTCCTTCCCTCTCGCCACTTTCTTTCTCTGATTAGCCTGTGTCTGTCTGCGGGGCTCGTGGTGGTCAGGGCAGCATCTCTTTGCTGATGCAAAATGTTGGGGTATAGTAATGGCAACGGTGCAGAGCTAGTCTGGGAATCAGATCTGTCACACTTTACCTGTCCTTAGTTTTTTATCTGTATCTCTCTACAGAGCCTCATTACGAATTGGCCGGTAATTTAGCGATAAATCCACCAAATTACTTCTAAAATCGATTACTGTTACCGCCACTTGGTCCCACAGATTTGCAGCCGGATTACAAGTGGTGGTAGGCAGTGTAAGTCCCTATTTCGGCGTAATTACTGCGGAGGGTAGTTCTGCTAATTTTGCAGATGTTCAGCTGTAAACTGGCGGATTCACCTGCAGCTTTTTGCTGGAGGTATGTCCTCCACTTCACCACCAAACTCGTAATTCGGCGTTGCACTAATGTGGCGGTAATGAGGCAATAAGGAAATGACTGCTGCATTACCGCCATTTTTACCCACACCGCTGTACTAGTAATGAGGCCCTTGCATGTCAATCTGTGTCACTCTTTCCATAGATACGTGTGTGTGTTGTCACTTGCCACTGCTTGTCCCCCGTGTCTACATAGGTCTGTCTTTTGCTCTCTGTTTCAACCTCTACCTGCTTCTTTCTCCCTCTCTATATGTTAGTTTCATTCCCTCTCTCTTTTTTATATTTGTTTCTGACTCGGATACTCTCCCTGTCTCTATCTCTTTTCCCAGTTTCTGTCTAGTTGTGTGTTCAGGTTTTGCCTGTTTCTCTCTGCCTGCTAATGTTTGGCTCTCTCGTTTTGTATCTGCTTTGATGACTTTGTGTGTCTGTTTTGTCTTCCTGTTTCTTCCTCTGATTCTTTTCATGTCTCTCCGAATGTATCTCTTTTTGCAGATTCTGTCTGTCTGGTGTGTGTTTCACTCTGTCTGCTTTTGCCTGCCTGCCTCTCTCGTTTCCTATCTGTTTTGATATCTCTGTAAGCCTCGGTTTGTGCCCCTGATACGGCCTATGATTCTTTCCCCTTCTCTCTGGATGTGTTTCTGTTTCTAGCTGGTTCAGTTAAATGTTTCAGTCTTTGCCTGTTTCTCACCCTCTCTACTTATTCTGGCCTCTCTTGTTTTGTATATATGTTGATTTCTCTGTAGGCCTCTTTTTGGCTGCTTGTTCCTGTCTCTCATTCCTTCCCTGTCCCTATGGATGCTTCTCTGTTTCCAGTTTCTGTCTGGTTGTGTGTTTCACTCTGTCTATTTCTCTCTGTCTGCTTATGCTCAACTCTCTCATTTTGTAAACATGTTGATGTATCTGTGTGTCTCATTTGTCTGCCTGTTTCTTCCTCTGGTTCTTTTCCTTTCTCTCTGGATGTTTCTCTGTTTCCAGTTTCTGTCCAGTCGTGTGTTTTTGTCTTTGCCTGTTTCTCTGTCTGCTTATGCTAGCGTCACTCATTTTCTTTCCGTTTTGATGTCTTCTTGAATTCTCTTTTTCTCTGCTTGTTTCTGTCTCTGATTCTTTCCCTGTCACTCTGGATGTTTATCTGTTTCCAGTTTCTGGCTGACTGCGTGTTTCACTCTTTGATACTCATTCCGAGGTTGGTGCTAGTCATGGCGCTATTAGCACCATGTCTAGCACCAATACCGGTACCGCCACCGACTTGGTGGTATGGGGTTTTACCGGTCCAGTCCGACCTTGGCGGGACTGGTAAACCCCCAATTGAAAAGCCATTCCCCATTCCCATTTGAGCCCCCATAGGGCTCAATGGGAAGGGGGAAGGCGTCAATAACGGTACCGCAAATTGCGGTACCGTTATTGACCCCAGTATCCCTTTGTGGGTCCTGTCCTTAATGCCTGGTAAAACCAGGTGTTAATGGAAGGACCCGCAAAGGGACCTCGGAATAGAGCGCAAAGGGATTACCGGCAGCAGTGTCATTACCGGTGCCCGGTATCCCTTTGCGCCCACCTTGTAATGAGGGCCTTTGTTTATTTCTCTCTGTCTGCTTATGACTGCCTCTCGTTTTCATCCATGTTGATGCCTCTGTGTTTGCCTGTTTCTTCCTCGTCCTTCCTGTCTCTCTGGATGTTCTCTGTTTGCAGTTTCCCGCTGTATGTCAGTTTCAGTCTTTTCCTGTTTCTCTCTGTCTGCTTATGCTTGCCTCTCGTTTTTATCCATGTTGATGCCCCTGTGTGCCTCTGTGTTTGCCTGTTTCTTCCTCGGATTATTTTCCTATCTTTCTGGATGTTCTCTGTTTGCAGTTTCTCGCTGTCTGTCAGTTTCAGTCTTTTCCAGTTTTTCTCTGTCTGCTTATGCTTGCCTCTCTCGTTTCATATCCCTACTTCGATGTCTCTGTAAGTCTCTTTTTGTCTCCCTGTTTCTGCCTCTGATTCTTTTCCTGTCTCTCTGTAAGTTTCTCTGTTTCATGTTTCTGTTTGGCTGTGTGTGTGTCGTGCTTCGCCTGTCTTCCTCTGTCTGCTTATGCTTGCCTCTCTGCAATGAACCCAATACCAGAGCCTGAGCCCCGACTGCACTGGTCACTGCATGCACTACTCACCTCACAGGCTACGTGAGTACAATCCAGCCACAACATGAAGTTTGCAGTTCACTTCGGAGCACCACACTCGACACAAGCTAGTCAACACATATAGGCAACTGGCATCCAATGCATTATTAATCCAGACACCAGACTCTGATCTGTGGCATACCTGAGCTGTGCAGGAACAGCATTTTTGGCCAAGGATATATTGCTATAAAGTTATACCAGTGCCAGCTGCGCGCTGTACAAAACACCTTTGATATTGACATTGACATATCCTTATATATCGGGCAGTTTCTCTACTCATGTTTCTGTCTGTCAGACTCTCTGCTTTCTATTTTCTTCTCTATCTGTTTGTACCTCTGTTTCTGTCTCTTTCTATGCACATCTCCCTGTTTCTTTCTCTAAACGTTTGTCTCATTGCTCCTTCACTCGCCCTTTTTCAGACACTGCCCGCATATCGATGAGTCTGTCTGCTTGTGCCTCTGACCTTGTCTGTCTCTCCCTACATGTCTTGAGCGCCTTTAGGTCACATTCGGAATGACTCGCGTACTTTAACTGCCTGGAGTCACACTCTTGCCCTGCACTATTGCACTCTGCTGTGCAAAGTGAGTAAACGCTGCCTGGCATTTACTTTTACAGGGCTCACAATTACATTTAAAGCCCTATGATATGATATGAGTGGTTATTTATAACGCACTTAACACCCAGAGGTTTCTAAGCACAGACCCTGGGATCAAACCTGTGTAGCACTGTGTCGTCTTGCTTCCAAGGCGAGTACGTTGCCCCCAAGCTATCCTCCCAAGACTGAGCTATCCTCACCCCATGCGAACAGGCCAGGCAGCGTGTACAACAGATCCCTATCGGGCCTACCTGCTTTATACTGGTGCATAAACCTGGTGAACCCCATAGGGAATTCTAGCCTTTGCGCCGGCATGAAAATCCATGGGGGAACAAATGCTGGAGCATTTGTATGGTGGGGAGGAAGGAAGGCGGTAGAAACACAAGTTGCGTAAAAGCCTTACACAAGACCCTTAAGCCTTTTTCTTACGTTACTCCGCCCATGAACACAAGCCCCTCTGTGTCTACTTTCTGCGGCTTCCCTTGTGTTTTGCCCGCCTCCTCAATTGGCCTGAAAAATGTGGAAAATACTTTTATCTGCTGAAGCCGCATTCAGGGTCTACCAATACCAGTCCCATTTTAATCTAATAAGGGCACCAGTATAAACCATTTACCTTCCAAATTATTGTACTGTAACTGGAAGGCGCCTTAACAGGTCAACCCCAATTCCATACAACCTGCATAGGCGCTTTCCAAATGGCATAAATCCCACCCCCACTGCCCCTCAGGTACTCTATACCACATTCATTCCTATTGGAGTCATTCTGAAAAGCAGAAACCTATATCTAACCATGTTACCTGGGGATCAGATTCTAATACGGCTGACGTCTCGTCCCAATTGAATAGCACGCCACTTATTTCGTTTGTTTGTTTGTTCGTTTATTTTATTTATATAGCGCGCCCGACCCAGGGGTAAAAGGACGCTTAGGTAAATGGTTACAGGATACAGTTTATACATTTAGATATGTTTTACAATTTATACATATATAGAGTTTAGACAGTTTATGTAGTGTATACATTTATACAGTTTAGACAGTTTATGTAGTGTATACACATTTATGGTACAAAACAATACAATTGAAGCGCAGTAAGAGAGAGTGAATGCTAAGGTAAGTATGTGTGATGTCATGAGTGCGACGAGGTAGTGTTAGTTTTTGTTCAGTATCCATATAATGACATGGTTTATGAATGATTGAACGGTTGAGATGGATTTGATGTCCAGTGGTAGAGTATTCCAGAGTTGGGAAGCTAGAACCGGGAAGCTGGTTCCGCCGGCTCTTTTTAGGGTGAATCTGGGCACCACCAGGCATAAGGTGTTGGTGGATCTTGTAATTCTGGCAGAAGATTTCAGGGTGAATTTGTTAGTGAGATATGCAGGGGCTTGGTGGTTCAGAGCTTTGTATGTGAGGCAAATGCTTTTTAGGTCAATTATTTGTTGTATCGAGAGCCACTTGCACGATTTTCTAGTAGTAGAAATGTGCTCTCGTCTGGGAATGTTTAGACCAATGATTTTGAAGAGAGACCATTCTCAGTGTCATTCGATGTTAAGATTGATTTTGTCACCATTTTGATCTGCCGCACAAATGGACTAGGTGAACATTCCAAGAGGTGAGGACTTGCCTGATTCCAAAACATGAACCACTCAAGTTCACCAGTTGGGGAGAAACACGACCCAATAGGGTTGGTTGATCAGCCCCCATAGTTATTTAGCAAAGGTATCAGCACCCCTGCAAAGCCAGTGCACCCCGGGATGGCTGTCTCAGAACAAGGCAAACCAACTGGGCTGGAGTGCCCAGTCTTAACCCCAAATAAAGTTCCCAGAATGTCCTTTCCCAGTAGTATAGCTTCACCAAACCCATCAGACACCAGATTCTGCACCATATAGTAAGGTGGGTGCCACCTTTGCGCTAGAGGAGGGTACTCAGTTCATTGAAGTTGGATGCGTCCTTGGCGCCATTTAGTCAACTACTATTCTTATTCATTCAGAGCATGCTTTTAATGATGCTCTTCTAGAACCAAGCGTGTACCCTAAATAAACATGCTCACCCCAACACTCCAGTACTTGTGATCCTAAATCCCACCTGAAAGTCATACCTTCATACCGATTGTAATTAACATCACACCCATTTTTGAGGCAGTGCTCCAGGAGTGCGGATGGCAAGTGTTGCAGTCCAGTAGATGTGAGATCCAAGAGCACCGGGTGATCAGCAGTTATTTATTGGTGATGTTTTGGTGATTAGGCACCAACTTTCACCACAGTTGATTCATGGCACTTCCAAAGCAACAGGGTAAGTGGTACAGGGCCATTCATCTTTCCCATGCCTTGGACGGTATTCGGATCAAGCAAGTTCAAGAGAAAGGGAGACGAGCAGGACTGATATGACAGGAAGGGCGGACCAATGGCCATAGCAAGTGCAGGCAATGCTGAGAACAGAAGTGTAATAAGCGCCATGATCCAGATAGCAAAGTGCAGGGTGCATAACAAGTGCAAAGGCAGGGGGCAGTTGTAATGTTACAACAGGTGCAGGGTAGTGGTAACCATAGAAAAACAATTACTGCAATCTACATAGCAAGGGGTTAAGGGTGTATAGTAAGTGCAGGGCCAGGGGGTAAGGGGGAAGAGCAGGATTAAGGGGAAGAGCAGGATTAATGTTACAATGACTGCAATCTACATAGCAAGGGGTTAAGGGTGTATAGTAAGTGCAAGGCCAGGGGGCAAGGGGGAAGAGCAGGATTAATGTTACAATGACTGCAATCTACATAGCAAGGGGTTAAGGGTGTATAGTAAGTGCAAGGCCAGGGGGCAAGGGGGAAGAGCAGGATTAATGTTACAATGACTGCAATCTACATAGCAAGGGGTTAAGGGTGTATAGTAAGTGCAAGGCCAGGGGGCAAGGGGGAAGAGCAGGATTAATGTTACAATGACTGCAATCTACATAGCAAGGGGTTAAGGGTGTATAGTAAGTGCAAGGCCAGGGGGCAAGGGGGAAGAGCAGGATTAATGTTACAATGACTGCAATCTACATAGCAAGGGGTTAAGGGTGTATAGTAAGTGCAAGGCCAGGGGGCGAGGGGGAAGAGCAGGATTAATGTTACAATAACTGCAATCTACATAGCAAGGGGTTATGGGTGTATAGTAAGCGCAAGGCCAGGGGGCAAGGGGGAAGAGCAGGATTAATGTTACAATAACTGAAGACCAAATAACAAGGAGTTAAGGGTGTATAGTAAGTGCAAGGCCAGGGGGCAAGGGGGAAGAGCAGGATTAATGTTACAATGACTGCAATCTACATAGCAAGGGGTTAAGGGTGTATAGTAAGTGCAAGGCCAGGGGGCAAGGGGGAAGAGCAGGATTAATGTTACAATAACTGCAATCTACATAGCAAGGGGTTAAGGGTGTATAGTAAGTGCAAGGCCAGGGGGCAAGGGGAAGAGCAGGATTAATGTTACAATGACTGCAATCTACATAGCAAGGGGTTAAGGGTGTATAGTAAGTGCAAGGCCAGGGGGCAAGGGGGAAGAGCAGGATTAATATTACAATAACTGAAGACCAAATAACAAGGAGTTAAGGGTGTATAGTAAGTGCAAGGCCAGGGGGCAAGGGGGAAGAGCAGGATTAATGTTACAATGACTGCAATCTACATAGCAAGGGGTTAAGGGTGTATAGTACGTGCAAGGCCAGGGGGCAAGGGGGAAGAGCAGGATTAATGTTACAATGACTGCAATCTACATAGCAAGGGGTTAAGGGTGTATAGTAAGCGCAAGGCCAGGGGGCAAGGGGGAAGAGCAGGATTAATATTACAATAACTGCAATCTACATAGCAAGGGGTTAAGGGTGTATAGTAAGCGCAAGGCCAGGGGGCAAGGGGGAAGAGTAGGATTAATGTTACAATGACTGCAATCTACATAGCAAGGGGTTAAGGGTGTATAGTAAGTGCAAGGCCAGGGGGCAAGGGGGAAGAGCAGGATTAATGTTACAATAACTGCAGTCCAAATACCAAAGGGTTAAGCGAGTATGAGAAGTGCAGGGCAATGGTAACAAGAGAAGAACAGTGAGTACGGTTCACATAAAGGTGGGCGAGGGAGTATATAATAAGTGCAAGGGCAGGGGGCAAGGGAGAGGACCTGGGTTAACGTTGCAGAAATTATGGGCCACGTTAAGAACAGTAGACCAATAACTGCAATCCAAACAAAAATGGAAAAGGGGGTGCGGTAAATGGAAGACCGACAGCCCAAGTGTAGAGGGAAGTAGACAGAAGCCATGTCCGGCTTCCTTGAGCATGAAACAAGAGGGAAAAGTCTTTGAAAGAGAGCAGCTTTCATTTTTTTCCTGGTTGGAAGATGGCTCTCTTCAGAACTTAGAGCCATTGGAAGTTCGTTCCAGGGTGATATTGTTTAATGTTTTCCCGCCCTTTTTGTTTTTTTGGAATGTTGCCACTAGAAGGGCCATGGGTGTAGAGGACCTAAGACCCCTGGATGGGCAATTCTTTTTTTACCTTCAGTGTGAGGTAGCCAAGGGCAATGTTCCATAGGTCTCGGTATAAGATGCATAACATGGAGATTCCCGTAGTGCCTATGCACGCTGGCAAAGAATTTAGCCTTATGTAATCCCACTGGAGATCCGCCTCATAAAGATTAAATAGTAACTATTTATAAGTCAGTACCGACCAACCATGCTGAAACCCCAACTAAGGGACTGACGGGATATTCTCATTATTGCCCACTTCCTTAACTGGCGTAAGGTGCCCCTGGATCATCATTTACCAGCTGGATCTAAGAAAGCAAAGCAATGAACCTGCTATTACTGCACCCAACAGGCAGACCTTTTTTATGCAGTGGCCTTCCCGCCACCGTTCCACCGTTAATGAGTTCTCGAACAAAGGGATGGAGGAAGGGGGTAAATGCCCGCCTGGCATTTTTGAAAGGTTTTAATGCCACATTTGAAAGACTCCCTGGTCCCATTAGCCTGGATCCCTTTAGTTGACCTACTTCTTTCATCCATCTAATGCACCTCTCTATCCGCAGTGGGTGGCCTAGAATTGGAAACACGCCAGAGCTTCCGACGCACTTCTAGACAGATTGGAGATGTGAGGAAAACCTCTCCAAGGACATTTTCTTTGTTTGCAGAGTTTCCTGTCTCGTGTTCACTTACCAGCTTCCAGGATTCATGTGTGGGTCCTTTGACGTGGTGGCATCACGCAGGACAGCATACTATCTCAGTCCACTCAACCTCTTATGATGATTGGCACTGCTTTCATGTCTCTGGTTGAGTTTCCTGATTAACCAACTCTCAAAGGCTTGTCGCCCCAGCGGAGTGCTCCACAGCCCTTCAATAATCAGCAGCAAGGGTAGGCAACCTTTGACTCTCCAGGTGTTTTGGAGTATGGGGCTAATTACAGGGTTGCCGGTATCCCACTGGTAATTCTTGCGGGATACCGACAACCCTGTCTTACTTTCTCTGCTGCCTGATATCCCTGTATTACCGGGATATTACGGCCGGTGGAGTACGGTAACTTCCCATTCCCATGCAGTCCTATAGTACTCCATGGGATGGGATTTACCCAATAATGGTGCAGGTGATTCAAGCATTTGTTTGCCAGTAGGGGCCTGAACTCCTGGTATGCCTGCCGGGAGATTGTGGCTCCCACTGGCAAACTTGAAGTGTGCCAGTCTGGTAAAAAGGCTGGAGCCGGAATTACCACCATTTTTACCAGTCCAGCACACTTGTAAGGAGGCCACATGACTCCCATAAGCCCTAGCCAGCATAATCAATGTTGAAGGATCATGAGATGTTTTGGACTATGACTCACATCAACCCTAGCCAGCATAGTCAATGTTGAAGGATCATGAGATGCTTGGAACTATGACTCCCATCAACCCTAGCCAGCATAGTCAATGTTGAAGGATCATGAGATGTTTGGAACTATGACTCCCATCAACCCTAGCCAGCATAGTCAATGTTGAAGGATCATGAGATGTTTTGGACCATGACTCCCATCAACCCTAGCCAGCATAGTCAATGTTGAAGGATCATGAGATGTTTGGGACTATGACTCCCATCAACCCTAGCCAGCATAGTCAATGTTGAAGGATCATGAGATGCTTTGGACCATGACTCCCATCAACCCTAGCCAGCATAGTCAATGTTGAAGGATCCTGAGATGTTTGGGACTATGACTCTCATCAACCCTAGCTGGCACAGTCAATGTTGAAGGATCATGAGATGTTTTGGACTATGACTCCCATCAACCCTAGCCAGCATAGTCAATGTTAAAGGATCATGAGATGCTTTGGACCATGACTCCCATCAACCCTAGCCAGCATAGTCAATGTTGAAGGATCCTGAGATGTTTGGGACCATGACTCCCATCAACCCTAGCCAGCATAGTCAATGTTGAAGGATCCTGAGATGTTTGGGACTATGACTCCCATCAACCCTAGCTGGCACAGTCAATGTTGAAGGATCATGAGATGTTTTGGACTATGACTCCCATCAACCCTAGCCAGCATAGTCAATGTTAAAGGATCATGAGATGCTTTGGACCATGACTCCCATCAACCCTAGCCAGCATAGTCAATGTTGAAGGATCCTGAGATGTTTGGGACTATGACTCCCATCAACCCTAGCTGGCACAGTCAATGTTGAAGGATAATGAGATGTTTTGGACTATGACTCCCATCAACCCTAGCCAGCATAGTCAATGTTGAAGGATCATGAGATGCTTTGGACCATGACTCCCATCAACCCTAGCCAGCATAGTCAATGTTGAAGGATCCTGAGATGTTTGGGACCATGACTCCCATCAACCCTATCCAGCATAGTCAATGTTGAAGGATCCTGAGATGTTTGGGACTATGACTCCCATCAACCCTAGCTGGCACAGTCAATGTTGAAGGATCATGAGATGTTTTGGACTATGACTCCCATCAACCCTAGCCAGCATAGTCAATGTTAAAGGATCATGAGATGCTTTGGACCATGACTCCCATCAACCCTAGCCAGCATAGTCAATGTTGAAGGATCCTGAGATGTTTGGGACTATGACTCCCATCAACCCTAGCTGGCACAGTCAATGTTGAAGGATAATGAGATGTTTTGGACTATGACTCCCATCAACCCTAGCCAGCAGAGTCAATGTTGAAGGATCATGAGATGCTTTGGACCATGACTCCCATCAACCCTAGCCAGCATAGTCAATGTTGAAGGATCCTGAGATGTTTGGGACCATGACTCCCATCAACCCTAGCCAGCATAGTCAATGTTGAAGGATCCTGAGATGTTTGGGACTATGACTCCCATCAACCCTAGCTGGCACAGTCAATGTTGAAGGATCATGAGATGTTTTGGACTATGACTCCCATCAACCCTAGCCAGCAGAGTCAATGTTGAAGGATCATGAGATGCTTTGGACCATGACTCCCATCAACCCTAGCCAGCATAGTCAATGTTGAAGGATCCTGAGATGTTTGGGACCATGACTCCCATCAACCCTAGCCAGCATAGTCAATGTTGAAGGATCCTGAGATGTTTGGGACTATGACTCCCATCAACCCTAGCTGGCACAGTCAATGTTGAAGGATCATGAGATGTTTTGGACTATGACTCCCATCAACCCTAGCCAGCATAGTCAATGTTAAAGGATCATGAGATGCTTTGGACCATGACTCCCATCAACCCTAGCCAGCATAGTCAATGTTGAAGGATCCTGAGATGTTTGGGACTATGACTCCCATCAACCCTAGCTGGCACAGTCAATGTTGAAGGATAATGAGATGTTTTGGACTATGACTCCCATCAACCCTAGCCAGCATAGTCAATGTTGAAGGATCATGAGATGCTTTGGACCATGACTCACATCAACCCTAGCCAGCATAGTCAATGTTGAAGGATCCTGAGATGTTTGGGACTATGACTCCCATCAACCCTAGCTGGCACAGTCAATGTTGATGGATAATGAGATGTTTTGGACTATGACTCCCATCAACCCTAGCCAGCATAGTCAATGTTGAAGGATCCTGAGATGTTTTGGACTATGACTCCCATCAACCCTAGCTAGCATAGTCAATGTTGAAGGATCATGAGATGCTTTGGACCATGTCTCCCATCAACCCTAGCCAGCATAGTCAATGTTGAAGGATCCTGAGATGTTTTGGACTATGACTCCCATCAACCCTAGCTGGCACAGTCAATGTTGAAGGATAATGAGATGTTTTGGACTATGACTCCCATCAACCCTAGCCAGCATAGTCAATGTTGAAGGATCCTGAGATGTTTTGGACTATGACTCCCATCAACCCTAGCTAGCATAGTCAATGTTGAAGGATCATGAGATGCTTTGGACCATGTCTCCCATTAACCCTAGCCAGCATAATCAATGTTGAAGGATCATGGGTGTCATAGTCAAAACATCTGCAGAGTCATGGGTTGCAAACCCCTGGTTTAGAGTGATCCCACTTGATGCCGTAGGTGTTATTCCCATAACCTCTGATATAAAGAAAACCCTCTGCACTAGAACTAGTTCCCTCTGTTCCGATCGTGCCTTAAACTGTAGTCCCAACCCTCACTTCCTCCTGAAGTACCTTATACAAGTTCACAATCTCTTCACTTGTGTATTAATGACTTTTAGAAATGTCCTTCCACACTTGATTTCAATGTGTGTATTTTCGTGTGTTGTCGCTACACTGACTCTTTTCTTAATTTGATAATAATAATTATAATAATAGTATGTATGTGGCTTGCTTGGTTTGGTTTGGTGTGTCTGTATACTGACTTCGCATTTTAAGTGTGTGTTTGTGTTCTTCATGTGCTGGTGTGTTTCTTGATGAGGGTGCATGCACATGTCTGTGTGAGGGTGTGTGATGCCTATGTAGATGCTTCTTTATTCGTGTCTATGCACGTCTTGGGGGTTGGTGGGTATTCAAACTGTATCTGTGTGTTAGTGGTAATGGATGTTTATCTGTGTGTGTCCTACCTGTACCTTTCTTGTTCTAAGTGTAGCCTGTGTTGATATGCTTAATATGGGGGGGGGTGTGTGTGTGTGTGTGTGTGTGTGTGCGTGCGTGCGTGCGTGCGTGCGTGTGTGTGTGTGTGTGTGTGTGTGTGTGTGTATTGTGCTCATTTATGATTTACTCACCATGCTACTGTGATGGACCTCTCTGACTTAGCTCCCTTTTTTATTTTTTATTTTGTATTTATTTAATATGCATACAGCCAACAAAGTCTTTACATATAAATATAGCAGCAGAACATCTTTAGTACAAGAATAACAACATGTTAAAACACAGCCCTCGCATTACAGTTTTACAACTAAAATGGGCTATTAATAAAATATACCATCATACAAATGGTTCAATAGACACAGACAATAGTCATCAATGTTCATCATATGAAACATTAAATTAATATCATTTCCCTTTAAAAGATGTTCCCACAGTTCAGGCATGTGTTAAAAAATACTGGCATTATCATAAGCCTTTCAAAATGTAAGTCTTATAGAATCAAGACCCTTGCAATGACATCTAATACGTTCAGCTGTTTCAATAACAGGGATCCCACATAATCTGCACCACCTATTGGGTCGAGGTATGCCGCCTTTAGCCCCCCCCCTTATTTCAAGGGTATCAACCTGATTACATTTAAATAGTAGATATCGCCTTGTGGTTTGATGATCTGGGAAAGCAGACATGTATTTAGGGGGCTAAGATGGCTCAACCACTGCTGAATAAACATTTCACTGTTCGCCTTAGAATAAAATAACATTTCAAAAAAGAAAGGACGCTCAGGGAAGCTTCTAATTTTTCCTGCATGCCTGCTCCAAGATGATGCGCTATGACGGCGCTCTCCCCACACGCTCCTTGGGTGAGGATGACACAGGATGATGGTATACCATTACAAAAGAAACATGATGGGGCTCAGAGGAAGAAACCTAGTGGTACTGGGGGTGGGGGGAGTAGGAAAAGAAATGGAAAGCGGCAGAGGGATCCAGGAAGAGTGGAAGTGAAAGGCCACTGCCTGATTGGCCTTGAGAATGTGCGAAGGAAGCTTCAGGCATAGGTGAAGCAGCAGGGTCGACATGTTGAAGGGAGAGATCCAAGTTTCAGTAAGACAGAGAAACTGTAAATCCGGATAAAAAAAGAGAAGATCAAAAGTGGAGGAGGTATTGTGCCATGGAGTGCATGTATTCCAAAAGACATTTACGACTGCGAGAGAGGGGGAGAGAGAGAGAGAGAGAGAGAGAGAGAGAGAGAGAGAGAGGTAGACATAGATGGAAAGATAAGATTATCAAGGTTCTGAAAGGGTGGATAAGACAGACACGGACATGGGGTAAAGGGAAGAGTTGGAATAGAATCCGTCCTGACACCGAAAAGGAATTATAATCATAATAATTATTCTTTGAGAGTGGTCTCTAAGCACGGGATGGGGATTCAAATCTGTGATGTAAAAATAAGCAGCCGCAAAGGGACGTATTAAAAGAACCATGCCGAGTCAAACAAAAATCCCCACCGTCAGAGTCAAACATATTCATGGTGAAGATCTTTTTCAAAACCACATCCACGGAGGGTCACAAACAAAAACCAGTCGCAAAAGTTGATAAAACTGGTGCTTCGCAGCCAGAAACAATGAAATCCAGGGGTTTGAGCTTTACTTGATCCGGGACCAAGTCTTGCCTTGTTTGTTTGTTGCTGCGGAGGACAAAGGATTTGCTAACTATTCTCCATAGATCCACATTCCCTGAATATACTCGAAACCTGGACGAGGACGGAGACCAAAATCATTTATATACCAATATAGCTTTTTTTAATCTAGTATTCTAAGAATGCAATGATTTCGGAACCTGTGCATTAAAAAACAAGCCGAAGAAGCATTTTTCTGCAAAGTGGTCCACTGTCTCATTTATTGCTGTAGCGAAGATCACTGACACCCTAATTAAAAGATTTTGACCTGGCTGTCATTGGAATTGCAAAGTCAGGGCGAGGGTGCCATCAAACGTGTTGTTGGGCACTTGTAGTGCGTGACATTGTGTGTTAGGTCTTGCCGAAACGTGTTGGAATAGACAGCTGGTGAGCCGGGGAAGAAATGGATATCACTCAGCGTAGTTAAAACCCATGACTTCTACTTGCAATATCATCAAAATACTAAACCCTTTAGCAGAACTCCCCATCAAGGCAGAGGACACCCTATAGTTAACATAAAACCTATTTCTAGGCAGATTTCGTTGACATTGTGTCTGGCATTTTGGCATTTTAAGAAAACTAAAAGAACTGTTTTCAGCCAATGGATGGATTTACAACAAATAAAAAACAAGTTGGGCACAAAGAGTAGCAGGTGTGCCTTTGTTTGGTTCGGTGTAAATCCGGCCAGTAATTGTTTTACATATTCGACGGAAAATGGGGTGCCCTGGTCCAAAACACATTTAGATATCTCCCAGGGTGCATTGCAGCAACTGAGGCTTTTCAGAAATGAAAAACCACCACCATGCTTTTCATCTGAGCCGTTTTTCAGTCATCGTGTGGCAAAATTGTGGTAATTTCGCAAAGGAGCAAAGGGAGGGTCACAGAAAACACTTAAAAGTTTATGATAAAAGACCAAGCGGGTCAAACAAAAAATGTTAATTACACGCAGGTGCTGCTGCGTTCGCCTGCTAGCAATTGTAAAATTTACAAAACAGAGTTTAACAGTGAAGTGTATTACCAGGCAAATTGCCTTTATTCTTCATTTTTATAGTCTTTTTTAAAAAAATAAAAAAAAGGAAATGCTGTCTGCAAATTATGCTTGCAGACAGGATTAACATTGGTTTCCTATGGAATCTGCACGCTTTCATCACATAAGAAAAAACAGGCGGATTTCATAGGAATCCCTGCGTTTAACGCCTACGGGACCAACAATGACATCAAAAATACCATCATGGGTGGCATCTATGGGGCAACGGGCAAGTTAAGATGCTCACGACTTCCCACACCGCTGAATTTCATGGGTTGTGTTGCAATGATTTGGATCATTTTAACTCGCCCTAATTAAAGTTTTTTTTTTTTACTGAATAAACATCTTGTCCCGCTCTTGAAGTCTTGCTAAATGTAATATAGCCATAAACTCCTACAAACCAATAATCAATCAATCGGATCTTGTTCTGTCGAAGCGCCAGCTGCTATTCATGCCCAAGCTTCCCTTTGAGACAAATAAAAGGCACGCACAGCAGAGAGAACAGGATTTCTCCACATTCATCTACATATAAAGAGTAATCAAGATGCTCGTGCGGTAGTGTTCCTTCGCAGTGAGCACTACATAATCTCTCCTGCCATGGTACATTAGCCCACCATCCACTTGCACTGCTGGTCTTCATTTGTCCAATGCAGAGCAGCAAAAACACTCTGCCTAGCCTGGTGGCTCAGAATCAGGAGGGCGATGCGCAGAACTTCGGTCCACCATACAATGGTACTGCCATATCGGAGGGCTATATGGGAAGGGAAGCCGCATGCGTATGTAGCGCGCCCAAATTCCTGGTGATCCTGCAACCGGAAGGGCAGAATCATTGAGCAGATCCCAGCTGGATGTTGGGTTGCTGGCATAGAGGTCCTGGTGATTTGTGTATGGCTGGTCTGGCAGCCAGGCGTGCATTGGTTGCACAGATCTGATCAGTAGGCTAGGCAGTCTGTGTTCAGTGCGACGGTCAAGAAATGGAGGTGTAGGCTAGAGTTAGTCTGTCCCATTGTAGAATAGGGAAGAAATGAGTCTTTAGATCTTTGCGGGCCTTCAAGAATCTGATTTCCCCTCTTAACCAGTTCAGAGCGCCCCCAAAGGCATGAGCCCAGTGTGCGGCGTGGTCTCGGCATGCAGGTTGAGAGCAAGTAGAGAGAAGCCGATCTCTAAGTGCAAGTGGCTGGTCGAGCTTGAAGATGTTGGTGAGGTAGCCTTGTGTCCTAGTTGAATAGGCAAAGGGTCATTCACTGTGTGCCATTAATAAACACTCGTGTTCCACCTTGTGATCATAATTCAATAAACATTTCACTTGGTAGATTGCGCTTCACATCGTAAACTTGACGTGCAATAATAGTGTTGGGTTTTTTTTGCTCAATTTCTGGGTGCTCTCTCTTTATTAACCCTAGAAGGATGAAGGACTGGCTTTGCCATGATGGAATTCAGACCAGTGTCTGCAGGATGCACAAAGATTACTGAAGCACCTGATTTTAGTGTTGAGTGCTTCACCCATCATTGCAAATCCCATAATACCACAGCACTATATCACATTAGTACTCATGGGGGGCACTCCCTCCCCATGACTTTGCGCAATTGTAGTAGAGCTAGGAAAAGAGTGGGCTCTAGACAGGAAGAGTGGGTTATCACTCAAATACCTGTGGGATGCCCCTAAATAAGTGCTCAGCAAATTGAGGCTGGCTCTTTCTGATTGAATTGCTGAAGATGATGTCCATGACCTGCCAGATTTGGTGCACCCTTGATTAGATCTCTCCACCTTAAGGGAGTGCGCCGAGTTATGCCTGTTTCTAGGCACGCTCTTAGGCAAGTTGTAAGGATGCACAGATTGTGGAGTGATCCTCAAAGCTTCTGGGTTGGGTCAAGACACAATTTTTCAGACTTATCAGAGACGCAGAAGAACCTTCCTCTTCTGTCCCTGATCAGGGGGTCTTCTGCCACTGCAGCGTCTAGTTGCCTCCCACCCCTTCCTTTAGAGCACTCGATGGATCCTTCCAGCAGACAAAAAACATACTCCGTGAAGCGAGTACACTAGCAAATATGTTACATTAAAGAACAAATCAACTGGCTAGTCTGTTCTTTGGCCAAAATGGATCTCTGTGTTTTATTCGAATTTTAACTAGTCTAATTTAAAAAAAAAAAAGTATTTTAACCAAGACATTTACCATAAAATGCAAAGGAGGCCACCCGCATCTCCCCTGAAACCCGCTCGCCACCTCCAACCCTACCAAAACCAATATTACCTGTCCCAACCCACCATCTACCTTTTGGTGGAAAAAGATAATGACATAGATTCGAAAAAAATACATTCAGCCAATTGGGGGTTGACCAAAACATATGATCCTGACAAAAGTCTGTATTTTGATTCAGACATGATCGGCGTAGCTCAGGTATCCAGGTTGAGCCCTATCGGGCTGCGATCGGCACAGTGTAGAACTTGGACAGAGTGTTTTTCTCTTTATCGTGCACGTGATACATTTTGATGGCCGTCTCCACTAATGATCTCCTTATTTATTTATTTATTGGACATTTGTATCGTGCTTATACAGAGGTGTTTCCAGGCGCCGCACGACAAAGGGCATGGAAAATCATAAGAATACAACACTAAAGAAACGCTTAGATTGGCCTTGTGCCAATCCTTCCGTGCAGTGCATGACGAGGTGATAAGTGCAAGGGGTAGAGGGAGAAGTGCAGAAGTGGGGTGCCCCCATGGGTCGGTATGTGGTGGTTGGACCGAGGCGACAAGTTCCAGGGGAAAAAGGGGGGCATGCAGTGGACAGGAGGACTAAGTTGGGATGTCCGGGAAAGGGAGCCTGAGGGCAAGTGCTGGCAACAGATGCTGGAGGCGGGGGGGGGGGGGACGGGTGTGGGGGTGGTCTGGTCCCTGTATGACTCTGATGGGACCATTCCCCAGTCCAGCAGCAGATGCAGAGTTTAGCACGGGAAGGAAGAGGAGAAAAGGAAGGCCTTGAGAAGTTTCCGGAACTTAAGAAAATCCGGTTCAAGTCTGACGGGCGAGGGAGACACCAGCCGAGGAGAGGGATCTACCTCTCACTCTCTGCTTAGGAGACACCACCTGTTTGGGGATTAAATATACTTTTATCAGGGTTGCTTCGCGCCTCCTTCGACGTCTGGCCCTCAATGACATAAATCTGGTGACATTCATTTGGGTTTGAGTCAATTTACACCCCTCCCCCGACGCTAGCACCGCCTGGGGGAGCTACGAGAACAGAGTCATTTACCGCACCCTCTAGAACATTCTGTTTTAATGGACCTTTGAAACCTTAGGCCCATTTTAAAGTCCTTGTTTTCTTTTTGCGTGGCTTGGCTTCGCCCTGCTCCATCCATCTCCTGTGTGGCCTCATTAAACGGGGAGCTTCAGCTTTCACAGCAAATATAAATTTGCTTCATCTCTTTTTTAAGCTTAAATTGCCTGCTGTTCCATTTCTTTTATAGCCTGTTTGCACTGGACTAGCTTCGGCCTTCTTCGCTCCATGGTTCCAACGGTAGCCTTGTACTCGCAGGCATGACTTATTCCAATATGGAACATGTCACGTTCAACTGGGCCCCAGTTTTCCTCCTCATTACTCTCGTTTGTCCCCTAGGTACTCTCAATTCCCCCGCTGCTACCCCACTGTTGAGGGTTTTTCTCCAGGTCACCAAGTTTCCCTAGAACTTCCCATTAACCCTGTCTTGGCTGCCTGTCACACTCATTGTGCCCAGTTTTGCCCTGTGTTACTCTTATTGCACCAGTTTGTCTCTCATTGTCACTTTACAGGGCCCTAGTCCCCAGTGTTGTCTCATGTTACTCTCATTGGCCCTGATTTTCCCAATGTCTTACTTGCTATGACTGCCCATTTTTGCCTGTCACTCTCCATGCCCCTAAACTACCCAAACATCCCCTCATTCCGACACACCCCATACATACACACACACACACATTAATTGTGCTGCCTTTTCACATGTGGCTCTTGGAGTGCGTGCGCTAACAGGGAGAGAGTTAATTGACAGCTGTCTCCCTAAATCCAACATCTCCCTTGAGGCCTTGAGTGCTCTGAGATTCATAGCCCGCTTCTGCTGATTTGCGCATGCGATGGCCAGGGTCTGACTGGGGCATACAGTTGTCTCGGGCACCAATGAAAAAGTGGCCCACAGTTGCAAATTCCTTTTGTGACACTGTTTGATTAGTGCCCAAGGGGGAGTTTTCCTATACAATGTGATTCAAACTGTGCATTTTAAAGAATATTTATTCAGCAACAATGGTCAAAACTATTAGCAGCATAGGAAGTAACTCATCAAACTGGCCCAAATTGGCCAAAAAAGTGGCCCAATTTGACCAGAAAACTGGACCACGCTAGCATTTTTGCGTGTTTGTTTTCGGCATCGCACAATTGGCATAAAGGCCAGTCCGAGCCTGGCGATGGCTCTGAATTTCAGATGCCTCCAGGGCTTCATAAGGACTGCTGCGTGGCAACACCACTCATTGCCCGCCTGCAAGTGGCGGTGAAGACTCCAGTGTGTGGATGGGAAAGCTATGCCACCACCAAACATGGGAGTTAATAGGCATGTGCTGGCCTGCATACAAAGACTGGTGCAGACCACACATCTCTCCCTCTGCCAGCCAGAACCAACGAGCTCTGATGCTGGCTTACATGGCCGCTGCATGACACAGCATCAGCCCCTCTTTAACGGGTGATAGGGCACTGTCCCATCGCCCATTATGCCGGCAGCTGGCGATTTAGGCACAGTGCAGAGGAGGTATCTCTTCATTCGCTTGGTTGGGGATGTGCAGAATTGTAGGCAGTGGCTTGGCTATTGATCATTCCACTACGTGGGAATGCATTGGGTGTCAGATGGAAGATACCATAAAAGCATTAGCACCCTTCAGTTTGGAGCCGACCAATCAGGTGGCTTGAAGCTCCAAGCCGCCTGCTCCGCTGCCCGCCATCTTCCCCCCACCCTCGGTTCCCTTCTTTATGATACCAACCTCCCTCCCAGACCCCACTTACCCGATTATGGCGGCCGCCCTCCTGCCGCCGCAGCAGCTCCCCTACCTCTTCCTTTTTCCAGCCGCCATGGTAATACTAACATGGTGGCCATCTTGGCAAAGCATTTTCATTCATTGAACGGGACGCGGGACCTGGGTAACCGCTTTGGTAATCCAAGGTGCTAATGGCATTCTTAACCCGTTAGGCAGGCCATGGCAGGGGTAACATCCCGGTGCCCTTGTTAACCGTTAATTCGGACTGTCGGGCCGTTTCCCCAGTAAGGCCCGTGCAAGGGGTTAAGAACGCCATATTATAGCTCATATGAAAAAGGCAAAATGTTACATTTCCTGCATCTTGCATCCCGAGGATGTTAAAGGCGAGAGCTGATCTAAGCCTAAGCATGCCTTTGAGCAGAGGACTCGTGTGCTGGTGGTGGCATTTTCCTAAAGATCTTGTATTCTGAGACGGTCTGAGAAGCCTTGCAGCCACTCCTGGTGCCCATTTGGAGCACTGCCTCAGAGCAGTGCCATCCGTATGATGGCATGGGCCTTTGTACACTGTGGCAGCAGCGGACACCACCACCATCATAAGTTAGAACCTGGTGCCAAGTAAATAAAGCCTCACAATGAAGACTGAGAATTGTCCATTGATTGCAAGTCACCACATTGCGGTGGTGCCTCACGGCAACAGCTAGGTAGAACGCGTATTACAACACGGTGGGTGGTACTGGACAGGCCCAAGCCAGGATTGGTTAAAAATGCACCAAATTGGGCAGGTGCTGATTTTACAGCAGCTGGGCCAGCATAGCATGCAAGACCCTTAAGCTAACATGAGACCTCTCCCATGGGGTTCCAAAGGCCCATCCGAAGAGGTTCCTATAAGGGGAGGTTACCCAATGGGACACATTGCCCACAGAACATTCGTTCCACACATTGGATCTATATGACGCCCTGTACAAACCGACATCTGGAAAGGCCAAGACCAAGGATGGGGTTTTCGAGCATAGGTAGGCATGATTTTATGTGACCTGCTGTGGAGTATTTTAGAACTAATACAAGTAGAGAAATATCAACATTTGGCAAAAAGTAGGCCAATTTCCTCTGAACTAGGACAATTGTGAATGTATGCCACGGCAGTGGGACATGGCTGGCACACACATAGGCCCTCTGCTCAGTGCTACCGGGACACTCTCTCAAAAACAAAACACACACATATATTCATATTCGTTAATTTCTCACCTGAAATGTTTTTTTTAAAGGAAACAGTCAGATTTCACTCACCATGCCCAATGTAAACACTTTTTAGATCTGTTTGTAAACTGCAGTTACAAGTTTTAATATGGATAATTTTATTGGGTCATCATAACACCTACAATCACAGCTTTGAGAGGAAGGGAGACACTGCCATGAAGTATTATATAGAAATGTGAATTATTATGAATCATGGTAGCCTGCAGTAACTATATAAAAGCCTGTAAACAATTGTATTATTGCAGTTTATGATATATGTCATTTATAACGCGCCTGTACACACGTGTTTCTAGGCGCGACAAGACATGGGAGGGAAGACAGAGGGAGAACAAGAGAAACAATCTTACTAGACCTTGTGTCATTCAGATAGTGCGAGAAGTACAAGGGGAAAGGGAGGGAGGAAGTGCAAGGGAGAGGGGAACATGCCAGTAATTCTCTTGAGTAAGTGCAGCCAAGGCAGCGCGGCTAAGGGTAAGTGCAAGGAGTACAGAGGACTGAAAGGTTATAGTTACAGCCCCTAAGTGCGTGGTAGGAACCGAAGGCAGTGCAGGGACGACTGGTCAAGAAGGAGCCTGGTACCCAGTGAGACTCTGAGGGTAGCCAAGCAACCAGTCGGTACAGCAGACAGGTAGGTCAGGTAAGTCAACAGGGGAGGGATATAGAGAAAGCAGAGGAGAAGAGGAACGTTTTGAGCTGCTTCCGGAACTTCAGGTGGTCCGGCTCAAGTTTGAGAGGGGCAGGGAGGCCATTCCAGAGGGAGGCACCTGCAGAGGAGAGAGATCTACCCCCCCCCCCCACTCTCTGCCTGGAGAAGCGTTGACCTTTAGAGAGATGGAGGTAGCTGAGGAAAGAGCTTGAGAAGGAAGGTATTTTTGAAGAGCATGTTGTATGTAGTGCGGGCCACGGCCCCAGAAAGCCTTGTGGACAATGCAGAGTCTTGAACTTGGTGCTTGCAGCCATGTGGAGCCAATGGAGAGATTTCAGGGCTGGAGAGATACGTCCCTGTGCTTGAGGCCAAGGATAAGACTTGCAGTCCTGTTCTGGATTAGTTGACGAGGTCGGAGGGTAGAGGAAGGCAGATTGAGAAAGAGGCCGTTGCAGTAGCCCAGCCTAGAGAGAACCAGGGCTCTATATACAGTGAGCTTCTGGGGGAAAGTGAGAAAGATAGGAGTCTCTTTGAGGAGGTGCAGCTGGTAGTGGGACTTCCTGGTGACGACCGAGATGTGAGGAGAGAAAGAGAGAGTGGAGTCAAAGATGACACCAAGGTTTTTTGCCTCAAAGGAAGGCGAAGGAAGAGGGCCCAAGGAGGGCAGCCAGAGTGAGAGAGGGAAAGCAGGAGCAGGGGTCCCAATGAGAAGGATCTCAGTCTTACTGGCATTAAGGCAGAGATTGTTGGAGGCGCACCAAACCTGAATTGTAGATAGACAGTCAGGAATGAGCGAGAGAGGAGAGGAGGCTCAGGGGAGCCTGAAGGAAAGTTGAGTGTCACCCGCTTAACACTGAAAGTTAGAGGAGAAGGCAGAGATCAGATGGGCCAAAGGGGCCAAGTAGAGGTTGAAAAACCAGGGTGAGAGGATAGAGCCCTGGGGAACGCCACAGGCCGAGAGAGAGGGAGAGGTGGCAGAGAGAAAGGGACCAAGCTGGAGCTAGGAGGGGCGGTCCAAGAGGAAGGAGGTCAGCCATTCCAGGGACTGATCCGTGATGCCCAGTTTCTCACAGAGTCACTCGATCAGGATGGCGTGGTTGACTATGTCGAAAGCAGAGGAAAGATTAAGGAGGATGAGGACAGAAGGAGTGCTGGAATCAAGGTTAGAGAGCAGATCTTCACGGGTGTTCAGGAGTCATCACTACTGAACTGTTATACAGCAATTACATCACTGTTTTTACTGTAATGCGTTATTAGTAATTTTGTGATGTCACAATGCCTTCAGCTTTATCCAGCACATAGCAGAATTTCAGCTGTCTCTGCAGCACTTAATATGGGGTTAGTAACCCGTTCCATGGGCTATACCGGTGGATAATGTCCCCACAGTCTGAGTTAAAGTCCTGAGCGAAGCAAGGGCTTTTAACTCGGGCACCGGGAGGTTACCCCCGGTATAGCCTGTGGAACGGGTTATGAACGCCTTTAGCACCCAGGGTTGCCAATCCAGTAACACAAAGTGCTGATAGCAGGGTCTTTTCTATCAATTAAAGGGATGCCTTGCGGCATCCCGTTCATTAATAGAAAAGACTGTGTAGAAATGGCCACCACAGAGCTGGAATATGGGTCTCCAAGCGGAGCCCCTCGTCCATTTTCATGGATGCAGGAAGAAGGAAGTCGGAGCAGCAGCGGTGGCAGGCTGCTGCCACCACAGCCATCAGGTAAGTGGGGGTAGGAGGGATGGGGACAATTATGTCAAGGAAAGGGAGAGTGGGGGAAAGATGGTGGGGCGGGAGAAGCAACCACCTGGTTGCTCGTAACACAGGCTTGGATCATGGGATTCAGACTACGATCTGAGCAACCTGATTTGATGTGACCCGCACTCCGGGTGCTAATTAAATTTATGCACGTTTTTCAAATTCCTTTCTTCTAAAATATCTTTCTGTGACACTTTACACACCCATTCAGTGATAAGTAACTGTTTATGGGAGTCATTTTACTTTGTGCATAACTGGAGTTAAACATGGGAGAGCACGAAACTACTTGCAATTTATTCTTCATTTTAAACAACAAAAAAGGTTTTTAGATGCATTTCTATTACACTGCTTAAACTATTTTCCAGCAAAAATTAAAAATTGCCTATTAGTTTTAAAAAAATAAAAAAATATTTTGCTTTGATTAATGTATTAAGAATTGGAAGATCTCTACCAGTAGATTAAGCCAGAGGCCAGGTATTAAAAGGGATGACGGTGTTGGTCATGTATTAAAAGTAACACATTACCCCTCCATACATAAAAAAGATATTGCAAGTCACCTTATAGCTCTGTGGCCATATAAAGAAACACAGCTTTGAGCCTCGTTCCTCTATTTGGTCACAGAATTTCTAATATCCTTATAATGTATGGTAGGGGGGTACTTAATCCCATAGAACACATTTTTCACTTTTTTCTCTGAATTTTTCCCAATCACATCTGTGAGCATACCAAAAATGGTGTAAATTGAGCAGGCTAATTTTGAGGTACATGCCCAGAAAGGGTCTATGGCAAGCTCCATGTACCTGACTTTTCCCTCAAAATGACGTTAAAGTTAATTTCTGTAAAATAACTGCAAGAATCCTTTCCTATTTTTGTTGTGTGGAAGATTTTGAACGCGCCAAAAAAGATTAAAAACATCTTTTGACAACTGCCATACAAAAATACATGTTTACAAGCAGCATGTTTATCAGTATAATTCAGTGTACACCAGAAAAGACAAAAACGAGAATTTGGCCAGACCTTTATCATGTCAAATTTATTGCACGTGATTTCAAATGGTACAGCATAACATTAGTTTGAATTTTCCTATGTAAATTACAATT
This sequence comes from Ambystoma mexicanum, assembly GCF_040938575.1. NCBI lineage: Eukaryota > Metazoa > Chordata > Amphibia > Caudata > Ambystomatidae > Ambystoma > Ambystoma mexicanum. Next base: position 701,100,106 of record NC_090938.1, on the reverse strand, counting down.
TAACCTTATCAATAATGCTGCTAATGTGCCACTAATCTATATTTTGTATTAATGTGGAGGCACAGTTGGTAACTGTGTATTGTGTCGTTATAACACCATCAGGTTTTTTTTCAAGGAGTTCTAGTCAAATGATAGTAAACCAAATCCGACCAGTTTGTAAATGTTACCACAAATAAAATGTGATATTATGGGGCCGCAATGCAAATGACCTGGAAGGTGCTTTTTATATCATATGTTAAAATGAATGCATATGGTTCTTATTGGTTGAAAAGCCACAATTCCATAGGAATTACATCATACAATTGAATTATGTGCTAAAATTCACAATATGACATCATTCTCTCACATGAATTCTGTGTTTTAAAATGGCTGATTTTTGTACAATATCAAAAATGTACCACAGTGCCATAGTTAAAGTTACATGATACTTTACACAGGAAGCTGAAAAATCAGTTTCCTCTGTAACCTTGGACCTCACCGGTAAAACTTCAACAGATGTGCACATACTCAGTGTATTATAGGATGCAAGTGAAATTTGGTGAGGTTTCATGAACATTTTGATAGTTTGAAAATCAGTGCCGAAAACACTCAAATTTCACTTTTAGTGGAATGGGGATTTCCATATAACCCCCAAAAGCCATGCTCTCTGACAAATATATACAAATTGTCCACATTTCATTTTTGAGATAACGTTTTAGCTTGTGAAGTAAAAGGTACGGAGTAAACGTTTTGGCATAGCATAAGTTTTGTTTCAGATTGCCAAATACATTTAAGGCACATCAAATGTTCCCGGACAGAGTAACTGTAAGCAATGTATGCACATTAAACACATAGAACTTCTTTTGTTTTTTGCCTTACCTTTCGAATACCTGAATATTACTTTTCTTTTAGGCTGTCGAATTGTAAAACAAACGACATAGCTCAATGCTAAGTCTCACACTCCCTTATGCAAAATGGTAGAAGATTTGAAATATGTTCGAACCAAGAGGAACACCTATTTACAAGATCAATTATAAGAGGATTCCAACCACAGAGAAACTCTTATTTACAAGATCAATTATTAGAGGGTTTCAACCACAGACAACCCCTATTTACAAGATCAGTTATTGGAGGGTTTGAACCATTGGAACCCCTATTTACAAGGTCAATTATTAGATGGTTCAAACCATGGGGAACCCCTATTTACAAGATCAATTATTACAAGAGGATTTGAACCACGGGGAACCCCTATTTACAAGATCACTTATTAGAGGGTTTGAACCATAGAAAACCCCTATTTACAAGATCAATTAATAGAGGATTTCAACCATGTGCAACTTGTATTTGCAAGGTCATTATTAGGGCCTTTGAACCACGTTCAACCCTCTTTTTTTACAAGATCAATTATTAGAGGTTTGAACCTTTGAACCAGGGTTAACCCCTACTTACAAGATCAATTATAAGAGTGTCCAAACCATGCAGAACCTCTATTCACATGATCAATTATTAGAGAGTTCCAACCACAGAGATCCTCTATTTACAAGATCAAATGTTACAGGGTTCAAACCACAGAGATCCTCTATTTACAGGATCAGTTATTAGTGGGTTTAAACCAGGATCAATTGCAAGAGGGTTTGATCCACAGAGAAACTCTATTTACAAGATCAATTATTAGAGGGTTTTAACCACTGGTAACCCCTATTTGCAAGATCAATTATTAGAGGGTTTGACCACAGACAACTCCTATTTACAATACCAATTATTAGAGGGTTTGAACCACTGGGAACCCCTATTTACAAGATCCATTATTAGAAGGTTCAAACCACGGGGAACCCCTATTTACAAGATCAATTATTAGAGGTTTGAACAATGGGGAACCCCTGTTTACAAGATCAATTATTAGAGGGTTTGTACCATGGGCAAACCATGTTTGCAAGATCAATTATTAGAGGGTTCTTACCATGGAGAACCTCTATTTACAAGATTGATTATTTGAGCGTTTCAACCACAGAGATCCTCTATTCACAAGATCAATTATTGGAGAGGTTGAACCACAGACAGCCCCTATTTACAAGATCAATTATTAGAGGGTTCGAACCATGGGGAACCCCTATTTACAAGCTCAATTATTAGATGGTTTGAAGCACGGAGAAACTCCATTCACAAGATCAATTATTAGAGCGGTTTAACCACAGGGTACCCGTATTTGCAAAGTCAATTTTTAGGGGGTTTGAACCACAGGCAACCCATTTTTAAGATCAATTATTAGAGGTTTGAACTATGGGTAACTCCTACTTACAAGATCAATTAAAAGAGTGTTCAAATCATGCAGAACCTCTATTCACAAGATCAATTAATAGAGAGTTACAACCACAGAGATCCTCTATTTACAAGATCATTTATTAGAGGGTTCAAACCATGGAGTTCCTCTATTTACAAGATCAAATGTTACAGGTTTTAAACCAGAGAGATCCTCTATTTACAACATCAGTTATTAGTGGGATCAAACCAGGATCAATTGTAAGAGGGTTTGATCCACAGAGAAGCTCTATTTACAAGATCATTTATTAGAGGGTTTGACCACAGACAGCTCCTATTTACAAGATCAATTATTACAGACTTTGAACCACTGGGAGTCCCTATTTACAAGATCAATTATAGAGGGTTCAAACCATGGCGAACCCCTATTTACAAGATCAATTATTAGAGGTTTGAACAATGTGGAACCCCTGTTTGCAAGATCAATTATTAGAGGGTTCTTAGCATGAAGAACCTCTATTTACAAGATTAATTGTTAGAGGGTTCCAACCACACAGATCCTCTGTTCACAAGATCAATTATTGGAGGGTTCGAACCACAGACAACCCCTATTTACATTATCAATTATTAGAGGAATTAAACCATGGGGATCCCCTATATAAAAGATCACTTATTAGAGGGTTTGGACCACAGACTACCCCTATTTACAAGATCAATTATTAGAGGGTTCGAACCATGGGAAACACCTATTTACAAGATCAGTTACTAGAGGGTTTGTACCATCGGCAACCCCTGTTTACAAGATCAATTATTAGAGGGTTGTTATCATGGAGAATCTCTATTTACAAGATTCATTATTAGAGGATTCCAACCACAGAGATCCTCGATTCACAAGATCAATTATTGGAGGGTTTGAATCACAGACAACCCCTATTTACAAGATCAATTATTAGAGGGTTTGAACAATGGGGAACCCTTATATACAAGATCACTTATTAGAGGGTTCGAACCACAGACAACCCCTATTTACAAGATCAATTATTAGAGGGTTCGAACCACGGGAAACCCCTATTTACAAGCTCAATTATTAGATGGTTTGAAGCACGGAGAAACTCCATTCACAAGATTATTTACATGATCATTTATTAGAGGGTTTGACCACAGACAGCTGCTATCTACAAGATCAATTATTACAGAATTTGAACCACTGGGAATCCCTATTTACAAGATCAATTATTAGAGGGTTCAAACCATGGCGAACCCCTATTTACAAGATCAATTATTAGAGGTTTGAACAATGTGGAACCCCTGTTTGCAAGATCAATTATTAGAGGGTTCTTAGCATGAAGGACCTCTATTTACAAGATTAATTGTTGGAGGGTTCCAACCACAGAGATCCTCTGTTCACAAGATCAATTATTGGAGGGTTCAAACCACAGACAATCCCTATTTACATTATCAATTATTAGAGGAATTTAACCATGGGGATCCCCTATATAAAAGATCACTTATTAGAGGGTTTGGACCACAGACTACCCTTATTTACAATATCAATTATTAGAGGGTTCAAACCATGGGAAACCCCTATTTACAAGATCAGTTACTAGAGGGTTTGTACCATGGACAACCCATGTTTACAAGATCAATTATTAGAGGGTTCTTACCATGGAGAACCACTATTTACAAGATTAATTATTAGAGGGTTCCAACCACAGAGATCTTCTATTCACAATATCAACTATTGGAGGGTTCGAACCACAGACAACCCCTATTTACAAGATCAATTATTAGGGGGTTTGACTCATGGGGAACCCCTATATACAAGATCAATTATTAGAGGGTTTGACTCATGGGGAACCCCTATATACAAGATCACTTATTAGAGGGTTCGAACCACAGACAACCCCTATTTACAAGATCAATTATTAAAGGGCTCGAACCGTAGGAAACCCCTAATTACAAGCTCAATTATAAGATGGTTTGAAGCACGGAGAAACTCCATTTACAACATCAATTATCAGAGTGTTTCAACCACGGGGAACCCATATTTGCAAGATCAATTTTAGGGGGTTTGAACCACAGGCAACCCCTTTTTAAAAGATAAATTATTAGAGGTTAGAACTATGGGTAACCCCTATGTACAAGATCAATTATAAGAGTGTTCAAACCATGGAGAAACCTCTACTCACAAGATCAATTATCAGAGTGTTCCAACCACAGAGATCCTCTATTTACAAGATCATTTATTAGAGGTTTCAAACCATGGATATCCTCTATTCACAAGATCAAATATTACAGGGTTCACACCACAGAGATCCTCTATTTACAAGATCCATTATTAGTGGGTTCAAACCAGGATCAATTGTAAGAGGGTTTGACCCACAGAGAAGCTCTATTTACAGGATCAATTATTGGAGGGTTTGACCACATACAACTCCTATTTACAAGATCAATTATTCAAGGGTTGGAACCACGAGGAACCCCTATTTACAAGATCAATTATTAGAGGGTTCAAACCACAGGGAACCCCTATTTACAAGATAAATTATTAGAGATTTGAACAATGGGCAACCCCTGTTTATAAGATCAATTGTGAGAGGGTTCTTACCATGGAGAACCTCAACAAAATGTATTATTAAAGGATTCCAACCACAGAGATCCTCTATTCACACAATCAATTATTGAAGGTTCAAGCCACAGAGATCCTCTATTTACAAGATCAATTATTAGAGGGTTCATACCTCGGAGAGCCTCTATTTACAGGATCAATTATTAGAAGGTACTGTGAAAAAACAGAGGGTGTTTCACTGCCTAGACCCCAAGGATCCCTTACTCAGGTGGCCAGGGCACGGCCATCGCCTTTGGATCCAGACCCTGGGGGTGGACAAGTGCAGGAGGATCACCTGGGTGAGGGGTCCTCAGGGAGTGGGGGAGGAGTGCCCGATGGCGAGACATGGTATCCCCCCTTTCCAAATACCCCGGTCCCGTCGTATTTTATAAGATTTTCCAGCTTCCCAGATCCCCCCTTCCTACACAAACACTGAGCCGTTGAAGAGGAGGTTGAGGCTAAAAGGAGTACCACACATGCAATACATTGGACTGGTGCCACTAATAAGATCAGGCAGGGTCAGGCAATTGATCTTAATTGCATACACCTGGTACGGATTAGCTCTCCCCACATGGTTAAAAGGTGGAACACTGAGACACACTCGGGGCAAGGTGATGCACGAGAAGGAGCCGTTCTTCCAGGGCAACCATGAACCAGGTGGAGCAGAGCGACAGACCGGGGGCGGGACCGAGGTACGGAGACACACGCCGGCGAGAGATCATTACCTCAGAAGGGCCTTGTAGGTTGCGCAAGGAAGCCCAGCCCAAGAGAAGAGATAAGCCTCTTTTGTATTTCAAGGATACCAGCCACCCTCCTGGGTGAACGGCAGAGTTGGGGAGGTGCAGTGGCAGTTGTGGTATCAGGCTTGACTTCAGGATCAAAGCCACAAAAGACAAAAAAGATTTAACAAAGTTGGTGAGTTGATGAAAGCAATGAAAGTCTGGTCTGTGAAAATGAAACTTGATGGCAACAGTATGTGACGAATGAAGGTTGCGCGTGTGCGGCTAAGACGCAAGAGAAAACAAATCATTGTAAAGAACTGTAAGTTAAAGATACAAAATAACAGAGTGGTCCAGGAAAGAAGATTGCCCAATCGAAAGTCTCTGTGAAATGGCTGATGCTATAGAAGCGCTGGGAAGAGAAAGATACTGAGATGCAAGATTTGAACTGTTGTTATGTTTGATCCTGGCAGAGGGAAACCTGGATGTGAGGGATGTCTTTGAACTGTTAGGTTTGATCCCAGCAAAGGGAAACCTGGATGTGACAGATACCTTTGAACTTTGAAATAAGTACTGTGCTTGAAACTACATTTACCAAGAGGCTGTGCTGTATGAGAGAAAAAGTGACGTTTGAGAAAAGAAGGTCGAAGTGGTCATGCCGAGGTAAGAGCAAAAGCCTCGCAGTTTCACAAGTCTTCGACAGCGGAAGGAAAGTGAAAGGCTGCTTGAGCCCCTGACGGAGGGAAGCCTATGAAGGTGTGATTGAAGCTTGGGGAAGGGAACCCCCACAAATTGTGATTGAAAGGGTGGAGCCCGGCGGAGGGAAACCTGTACCGAATTGTGGTAACCAGAAGGAAACTAACTTTTGTTGAACTGTATTATAAACTAAACGGGGACCTGAGCTGGAGTTAGAGAAAGCCGAGAGATCCAGCTGATAAACTAGTGACTTTTCGTGGAAGGCCAAGTGGGCCCTGGTCCACGAAATGAACTGCATCCTTGTGTCTGAAGCCAGAGTGTGTTGCAAGGTCTTAGTGTGCCCCCTTACCCCGTGCTACAAAACGTGGGCAAGGGAGTTTACTCAGCCATGCTGACATTTCTTTTGAACACTGAATTTCCTTTTTGCATTACACATCCCCTTTACACGTTCATTGTATTAGAAAGAGGGCAGGCATTAGGTTTATTAGTATAGGCCATTTTATTTTGACTAAGGACTGACTAGGACTGTATTTTCTTTTTGTTTGTACAAGATCAATTATTAGAGGGTATGAACCACTGAGAACCTCTAATTACAAGGTCAATTATTAGAAGTGTAAGGGGGGCATGGTATCACAGGTATGACAGTGACACAAGAGTTACAAGTTTTAAAACCTTTATTCAATTCTTGGGGTTAGGAGAAACTCCTACTTTGCCCTATAGCTAAGATGGGAGTAGTCTCTACCATCAAATAATAAAGAAAACAGTCCTGGACAGTCTTTGTCAAATCAAAATGGCCTATACTAACAAAACCTAATACCTGCCCTATCTCTTATACAAAAAGTGTGTAAAGGGAAGTCAGTGTTATAACATTAAAGTCAGCTCTCCTCCCCACGTTGGACAGCACAGAGTTAGGCGGCCCCCATAAATAGGATGACACACTCTGACACAGGGTATCAAAAAAAGGCAGTTCAAAACATGGGTCGAGGTCTGCTTGGCCTTCCACGTTTAAGTCACTTATTCCAGATTTTCAAAAGTTCTTTCACAGTTAAACAAAAGTTTACGTAGGTCTCCCTCTGTCGGGCTTGGACCTCTCAAGGCATCAATAGTTCATGTATGTCTCCCTCAGTCGGGCTTGGACCTTTTAACCAAAAGGTACCTGATTCAACGTAGATCTCCCTCTGCCGGGCTCAGACCTCGTAATCACAGCTATTGCAGGGGTTCCCTTCCCCAAGCTTTATTCACATAGTTAGGGGTTCCCTTCTCCTAACTGATTTCATATTCTAGGTCTCCCTCGGTCGGGTTCGGACCTTTCACTGATGTCGAAGTCTTTCAAATGTGCAAGGTTGCTACCACAGACCTCCGAAGGACCACTTCGACTTTCAATTCAGCTCTCCCTTAATGTTATTTGCCCCAATGTCTCTTGGTACTGGTAGTCCCATACCACAAACAGAAAAGTTCAAAGAAATCTTCCTCTACAAGCAAGCGCCTTTTAACTTACCCTTTCGCCAGGGTTAATCTTGACCATTGCTCATTTCAGAGTTCGTTCACTTTGCCGCTTTATAACAAGACATCAAACACTTTGTGGAGACTTTCGAGTGGGCCTACTTCCTTTCGCCGGACCACTCTGCTACTCTGTATCACTCGGTTCACAGTTATCGGCAACTTAAAAGTTTATCACTGGTTTGCTTTCTTAAGCATCTCATCAGCATGTGCACAACCTTCAATTGTGAGATACACGGTTGCGGCTTAAATCTGCAGCTTTTATTCTCGAGTCAAGGTTGATACCACAGGCTTGGCCTCGCCTCCCCAACCCTCTCGTTCACCCGGGAGGGTCGCTGCAGTCCTTGAAACACGATGCAGGCTTCTTCTTGTCTATGATTTGGCTTTCTCTGTGTCTCCTTCAAGGCTTCCCGGAGGCAACAATCTCCTGCAGGGAACTTCAGGGTTTCTCTACCCTTTGCTCTCGTCCCTTGATCGGTCATCCTGCTCCAGTGGGTTCGCCTTCACCCGGAAGATCTACTCCTTCTCGTGTCACACCTTGCTCCCAGTGTCTCTGTTTTCCACCTTTTATCCGTGTGGGGGGGGAGCGAATGGGTATCAGATGTATGTGATTAAGGTTAAGTGCCTGACTTTGCCTGACCTGATTAACAGGACATGTCCAATGAGATAGGTAAGTGTTAGCATCTTTACTCTGTCGCCCTCATCCTCGGCCCAGTGCTTGTGTAGAAAGGGGGGGAGTTGGGACGTTGGAGAATACTATAAAATAGGATGGGGTATGGGTACTGGAAAGTGAGGGATACTGCGTCTCACTATTGGTTGCCTCATGCCCACTCTCCGAAGATCCCCCACCCAGGTGATCCTACCGCACTGGTCCACCCCCAGGGTCTGGATCCAAAGGAGATGGCTGTGCCCTGGTCACCTGAGAGAGAGAGTTCCCCATGGACTAGTAAGTGAGACACTGTTTGGTTTCTCACAGAAGGTTTCAACCACAGGCAATACCTATTTACAAGAGCAATTATTAGATGGTACGTACCACGGAGATCCTCTTATTTACAAGATCAATTATTAAAGGTTTGCAACCACGGCAAACTCCTATTTTTAAGATCAATTATTTATATACAGAAAGAGAAATTCTCCAGCATGGGATCCGGCATGGATTCACATGCTGATAAATATTCACTGCGCCAGGCTGGGAATCCTCGGTAAAAACAAAAACAGTTTCAATTTCACTTTAAAACTGTATTTATCCTCTAAACCAATCTTTATAGTCTGGGTCATACTGCCCGCATCCACTGACAGTCCTCTCCCAAAGCTCCACCCTTAGTGGCCATCCTCAGCTATTTACTGCACGCTTCAGTGTTGGGAGTCCTCAAGTTGCTCTGTGAGCTAATTTTGTGTTTTTTCATGAATTTTTTAACAAAATAGTTAGAATTCGGCTGATTTTTCCTTTATTGTCTTCGACGAAGGATAGAAATCGGCAGTGGGGATCCGCTACCGGCAAAGATCTTCATACACCGTAGGATCAACAAAGTTTGGAGAAGGCCTGGTCTTGGGCCTACTTTGCACCCTTTCAGCATGGCTGAGGAGAAGAAGGAAGGTCGCAGCCTCTTAAACTCTGCACATAGTGGCCCTCATTACGACCCTGGCGGAAAGGGGTTTACGCCGGCGTAAAGCATGGCGTACCTTTCCGCCTGACTACGAGTTCCCGTAGCGCCATGGTGATTTTTACGCCTGCTTTTTGCAGGCGGAAAAATCCATGGCGCTACGGGACTTGTTGTTAATTACGCCACCGTAATTTACGGTGGCGTAATTAACGCCTTCCCCACTCCCATTATACCCTATGGGGCAAAAATGGGAATGGGGAAGGGTAAATGGGGATTGGGGATTTACCGCCCCGCCAAGGTCGGAATGGGGCGGTAAGTCCGCCAACCACCATGGCGGAATTGGCAGCTTAGCGCCATGGACCATGGTGCAAATTGCACCATGGTTCTCCGCCAGGGTCGTAATGAGGGCCAGTGTGTTTTAAGAAACGTCTTTGTGGAAGATCGACACCATCAATGCTTATACTGCCTGCATTTGGACCACGATGAGGAGGGATGCCAGGTGTGCCGTGGTTTCTCAAAGAAAACCAAAAAAGACTGATACAGCAGATGGTCGGCGTGGGTCAAGTCGAGCAAGGCCTCTGACGCAGCCTCAGGACAGGGTCAAGCCTTGTCTGGGACAGTTTGTTCAAGGAGCGTTCTCCCTCTAGGAGGAGGTTGAGATCCTTTGAGGATGCCCCGCTTGCGGGGCTCCAAGAGAAGGCCAAGGTCTGCGATGCTAGCTCTGGTGCGTTCTCCGATTCAGACAAAAGGCGTTCGCCATCACCATCGTCATCCACAGTGAGCCTGCCAATGAAAGGAGCATCTTCAAAGAGAAAGTCATTAACCCTGTCCTGTGCGCGGATAATCCGTAGAGAGAAAAGTCTGGGGAGGACTCGTCGAAGCCAGCTAAGGCTTCAGACCAAGCCAAGTCAACTGAGTCGACGACGGCACCATCAACAAAGGCAACCACAGGCACTTCAGCATCTAAGTCAACGACGTCCACCGCAGCTCTGAAAGCGAGCGGTCCAGAAAAGAAGTGGCGGCCACTCCACAGTTGTCCTTACCCTAAGAGAGATATGGCTGCGGAAGCAGCAGCAAAGGAACCAGGGTCAAGGAAAGACCAGGCGGCAACTCTGACCTAGCGAGGGAGGGAGAGGGAAATGGCCCCACCTGTTGTGCCTCCCAGGTATGCGGACCTGCAGGCTACTTTGAATAGGCCGGAGCAGATCTACTCAAGTACTGACGAAGGCAATGATCTGCACTATGGGTGCTGCTCAAACCACAGAGGGAGAGGATCTGAGGGAAGACCTCAGTCCCCTGTGCAGAAGAGGAGACACATCAGCCTGGATCCCACTCCACTGGCTCTGTTTACCCCTAGACCTTGGGACGTGTCTCTCTATATTCTATCTACCCTGCACACACTGGTCACCGAAATCCAGCAAAGGATGCCTCCATCTGGGCCTGCACCTCCACGGGAGCCTCCAGAACCTCTGAGGGTAAACTCTCCCCTGCGGAAGAGGAAGTCCAAGGGGGGGCGCTAGTCCTCTGCATCATCCGACCCCTTCGCCACCTCATCACGAGAGGACTCCTACCGGAGCCCCAGATCCACACACAGGCACAGACACAGCTACCACGGCTACTGATACCGACGAGGACGATGATTTCCTTGTGGCAGACGGGGAGACGCCACACACGGACCAGCCCCATAAGGCCTCCCCTCCGCACGAAGTTCGATCCTTTCATTTGGTCATGTCGAGGGCCTCTGAACTGTTTCAGTTGGTTCCCGAGGAGACGAAGAAGGAGGGATTCCTGTAACAACGATGCAAGTCAAGGAGAAAAACCATCATGTCCATTCCCTTCCTTGACGACATCCGAGAGGAGGGCCTAGCTTACCCCAGATTGGAAAAGAAGTACAGGGTGCCCGATTCGGCTCCCAGGTGCCTAAGGTCTCAGCCCTCACTGGATTTGGTGATCTCGTCTGCAGCTAGTAAGAAACGCTGGACGAACCCGTCAACGGCAGCCATGGTACCTCTGGACCAGGAGGGGAAGAAGCTCGATCCGATGGGCAAGAGGATCATTTACACGGCAGCCGCTACCATCAAGGCAGCGAACGCCCTAGCCATTTTGTCCTTTGATGACCGGAAACTCTGGTACAAGCTGGACCCTATACTGGACTTCCTGCCCACGAAGACAAGAAGGTTGAGGCACTGGAATTTTTCAGGAAGGGGAAGTGGTCTCAGATTACGCCATCACAGTGGCGGTAGACATAGGAGGACACAGGTTTTTGCCAGATGGGGAGGGGGGTGTCTCTGCACCGTCAAGGTTTGTTGAAGGCTACAAACTTATGCCAGGACATTCAGACTAACATTCTGGATGCCGTTCCACGGGGAAAACCTCTTTGGAAATTCGGTCGAGGAGTCTTTGCAGGCGATAAAGACTGGCATGAAGATGGCACGTTCCCTCAAAACTTTGCAACAGCGACGATCCTCGTCCTTTCACTCCTCCAAAGGAAAGTTAGGAAGATCTTCAAAGGGTTATAGTACTCCTTATAGGCAGCCTTCACGATCTTCCACTCAAGAAGCATACATGGTGCCCTCTCAAGGCAGCGGATGTCAGTGGCAGCGCCATCCGCAAGACAGAACACCTCCCCCCAAGCAGGCCTGTGCGGGCCGTGGCTCCAGGCCCCCACTTACGCACCCCAGTGGGAGGCTGGCTGGTGAAGTTCGTCAGCACGTGGGAAAAAAATCACCAGGGACAGATGGGTGCTGGACACTCTCGGACAGGGCACACCTTGGAGTTCCAATGCGGTGTCCTCGTATCTCTCCGATTCAGCTGCAAGAACTACATAGGCCACTGCTTCTGCAAGAGATGCGGTCCATGTTACAGAAAGGGGCAATAGAGCCCGCCCCCCAGTGGCTCTGAGAGACCGGAGTATAGTCCAGATACTTTCTAGTTCGAGAGGTTGGAGGCCGATTCTGGATCTATGTTGTCTCAACAAGTACTTAAAGTCCCAAACGTTCTGGATGGTCACAATGTCAGAAAATCTCCCTCTCCAGAGATTTTCTGACATTGTTGGACCTAGAGAACGCCGACTTCCACATCCCCATTCACAAAAAGCACCACAAGTTCCTGCGATTCGTAGTTCAGGGTCAGCACTATCCATTCAAGGCTCTGCCTTTCGGCCTGAAGTCAGCCCTGAAGGTGTTTACGAAGTGCCTGTCCCCAGTGACGGCACATCTTCATCTGCAAGGCAACCATGTTTACCCTTACTTGGACGACTGGCTGGTGCTGTCCTGCTTGCAATCTCTGGCAAGTGAGCACACAGCTAAAACCGTACGTCTTCTGATGGAGCTGGGGTTCTCCATAATTTATCCAAAGTCTTGCTTAAAGTCATCTCAGGGTGCTCTATTCCTTGGTGTGCGACTCAACACAGTGACGCGATTGGCTTCTCCCTCGGAGGAGAGGGTGAAAGCCATAGAAGGCAAGGTGCAGCGCTTGTCGTTAGCCCAGGCAGCGACCGTGCAGTCCATCAAGTCACTTCTGGGCATGTTGTCCTCCTGCATCAACCTCGTTCGCATATGCAGACTGCGCATGAGACCTCTCCAGAGTTACTGGATGCAAGGTGAATGTAAGTGTCTGGGAACTTTATGGACAAGATCGCCCTCAACGAAGAGTTCCGTCGGGTGATACAGTAGCGGGGTGTTGGGCAGCATCTCGTCCAGGGAGCTCCATTTTAGGTTCCTCCTGATCAGGAGACTGTCACCACAAATGCCTCTCTAGAGTGATGTGGAGCACGCCAGAGGCCTCTGGCAACCAAAGGAAAGGGACCTACACATCAACGTCTTGGAATTTCAGGCCATATTTTGTACCCTTAAGTTTTTTTTGCTGTCATTGAAGGACAAGGTGGTGAGGACCTTCACACACAACACCACGACCATGTTCTACATCTGGAAATGGGGGAACCCAGTCAAAGAGACCCAGGACGTCAATGCATGTTCCTCGTTCCGTTTCACCTGGCGTGAATCAAAAACCCCATCACGGACTCGCTCAGCAGGGAACTGCGTTCTTGCCACAAGTGAGAGCTTTGCCAGGACCAGGTGGATCTGCTGTTTGACAAATGGGGACGACCCCAGATCGATCTCTTCGCGGCGGCGGTGCACACCAAGTGCCAGAGGTTCGCCAGCAGGTTCCCGCAGCCCAAGAGCATGGGGGACGCATTCTCGTTCCCTTGGGAGGGATGGTTAGTTTATGCCTTTCCTACGTTTCATCTTCTACTATGTGTGATCAACACACTCGGACGGTGCCACTGCAGGATGATATTTGTTGCCCCAGCATGGCGAGATTACTTAGGATAGGCCAGACCTGCTGTGTCTGCCAGTGGCCCGTCCATCAGGCTATCGCTGTCCCTGGATCTTCTCGCCAGAGAGGGGGGAGCGATTCTGCATCACGACCCAGAGTCTCTGAACCTGAAGGCATGGCTCATGCAGCCCTAGAGTTTGGGGGTTATGCTCTACCGAATGAATGTAAGGACATCCTGGCCAGGGCTTCTTCAACATTTAAGTGCTACAAGCATAAATAGAAACGTTTCTCTGTGGGGTGCAAGACTCAGAAGATTACTCTGCTGTGGGTCACAGTCCCTCAACTGCTGCCATACTTGCTTTCCTTGGCCAAGGTGGGGCAGGCTCATGCCTCTATCAAGGTGCATCTGACTGCCATATCCAGATACACTATGTCTCCAGGCAGTCCTTCTCTGTGGTCTCACAGACCCATCAAGGAGTTCCTCAAGGGTCTTTTCAGGACTTTCTTGCCGGTAAAGGCTCCTCCTTTGGCGTGGGAGCAAAATGTGCTAACTAAGCTCATGGGAGCGCCTTTCTAACCTATGCATCAGGTCATGCTCAAGTTTCTCTCGTGGAAGACAGCTTTCCTCATGGCTATCACATCGGCCAGGAGGGTTGGGAGATTCAGGTCCTGTCCTGCAAAAGCCTTATTTGTTCTTCCATGCTTCAAGGGTGGTACTGCGTACACACTCCACCTTCATGCCAAAGGTGCCTTTGGAATTCTACCTCAATGATTCTTTGGTGTTACTAGTTTTCTTCCTGAATCCATTGTCGCTGGTGGAACAGACTTTGCATTTGCTGGACTTTGCTAGTGCCTTAAAGTTCTACGTGGCACTTACTAAGTTTTCAGAAGACTTCTCAGTTGTTCGTCAACTTTGGACTTGTAAATCAGGGGAAGGCGTTGTCGAAGGCTTCCATCTCCAGGTGGCTCTCCGGCTGCATCATGCACTGTCATCAACTAGCGAGCAGGCTGCTGCCAGGCCTGCCGAGAGCCCATTCCACCAGAGCCATCGCAGCGACGAGGGTGTTTCTCTCTGGTGTGCCCCTGCTTGACATCTGTAGTGCTGCTATGTGGACGTCCACGCACGCCTTCAGAAGGCTGTACTGCGTCGACAGGGATTCCATGGAGGCGTGCAGAGTCAGCCAAGCGGTGCTACGCAACCTGTTTGTTTGAAGTGAATCCATCCATTCCAGGGGTGAGGGTTATTGCTTCTGTTGAGCCTTGCCACCTCCAGTGGTTGTGTATATGTACTGCTGTGTAATCATTATTCATGAGCATGTGAATCCATGCTAGACCCCATGCTGGAGAAGGTTTAAATTACTTACCTGTAACTATTGTTCTCCAGCATGGGTCTGGCATGGATTCACATACAAACCCTCCTCCATCCCCTCTGTGGCTCTTCTTGGTTCATACTGCCACTTTACATGCTTACCAAATCTGAAGATGGCCACCATGGGTGGAGCGTAGGGAGAGGACTGTCATTGGATGGGGGCAGTATGACCCAGCCTACAATGATTGTTTTAGAGGAGAAATACAGTGTGTAAGTGAAAGTGAAACTGTTTTTCTTTTACCAAGGATTCCGACGACAGGGAATATTCATGAGCATTTGAATCCATGCTAGACCCCATGCTGGAGAACAATAGTTACAGGTAAATAACTTAAACCTTCTTTGCACAATTAATTTAACCTAAGACTAAAACTGTAGGCGCTATGCTAAATATTCCTTTAGAGAGCATCCAGCAAGCACCTGCACCTTCTTCAGTCCATTGCAAGGTACTCTTCAACATACTCAATCCTTTGGAGAGAGGTGAGGTGAATAGGTCCCCTCTAACGCCCAGCACTCATTTGGAGAACATCCAGCCTGTGGCCAGGCATGCTCCAATACATCTCACCTCCTCTGTGCAGGTACTCTCTAAGGAGCGTTTGGCGCTCTGCACTCCACTTCTCCCCTCGGGAAACCATCAGCCCTGGGTTCTGTGCACTCGTCAATTTGCAGGTACTCTGTAATGCACCTCGTCCCTTCGGAGAGCGCCTGTTCTGCGACTGGGCCCTCTACAATTCAGCTTATTCCCTTGCTGCTAGGCCATATGAAATGCCATTCGTGATGCCATCAGTGATGTCATTTGTGATGTCATGTGACACTATCTAGAACTTAATGAGCTGTGCAGAGGGGGTCTAGAGTAAAGATTTTGTAGATTTTAACGTCACTTCAACGTAAATTTGTTAAAGTAATTTCCTGAGGTCTTTTTTGAAAGGAGTTGCTGCAACAGGCAGCTTATGAAAGTGCTATGGAGGGAGTTGTTTCCAGTCACCTGCCAGTAAAATCAAGTGCGAAAAATACAAGTACTAGAATCCTCAGAGTCAATTAACTTGCCACACCTGAAAAAGAAATGAAGACACGCCTGAAACAGCAAAGAAACTCAGCCTCCCTGAAGATTGATGGAGTCATGAAAACGTGCGTTTGGAGGAGAAGCTAATGACTGGTAACAGAGCGCCTACCTTACCAATTTTTAAACATTGTTCCAGGAGTCCCGGGCTCAAAGGCAGTAGTAGCAGGGCCATCATGCCTTACAGTGGAGAGCCACAACCATGGCTTTCCTCCTCCCCCCATCAAGGGGGAAATTTGTGCTACGGAGGGAATTGTTTCCAGTCACCTGCCAGTAAAATCAAGTGCGAAAAATACAAGTACCAGAATCCTCAGAGTCAATTAACTTGCCACACCCGAAAAAGAAATGAAGACACGCCTGAAACAGCAAAGAAACTCAGCATCCCTGAAGATTGATGGTGTCATGAAAACGTGTGTTTGGAGGAGAAGCTAATGACTGGTAACAGAGCGCCTGCCTTACCAATTTTTAAACTTTTTTAAGCTTATCAAAGTGACCCTGATGTCCTTTTAGCAAACTATTTTTTTAATGATATCTAAGGTTTTGTAATAATGCACCCTTATAAATATTTCATTTTACAGTATTCCAATTTCTTGTGAATTAGAATGTAGATTGTTCACAGCTTCTCACCCGCTGCAGGAATCTCACGCCTTCAGCCCACCACCCTGCAATTGCCCTCACACTTTGGAAGGGTGAGGCATGTAGCAGAGCATTGGACCTGCACTTGCCTGCTCCTCAGTACACTGCCCCACTTTGCATGAACTCCAATCTCCAGTTCATCTCATTTCAAAATGGCTCCTCCTACCAGTGAGATCCCCTGCCAGTTCATCTGACCCCTTTAGAGAGCATCGAGCACGTGCCCGGCAGCTCTTCAGTACACGTCACCACTTCTTTAAAAGCCCCCAGTAAATTATCCTGAATGGCCTCTTTTCTGTTTTATTTACCCTCTGGAGCCTAGGAAGTGGGTCTGTCTTTCCCTAAAGATAATGAAACATGGCTCTGAACTCCTCAGGAACAACCCTTAGAGCCCTCGTAGTAGCTTCCCACCTGCACAGGGAGCTCGGTCTCCGACTCCCAAGGCTGCATCTAATGATTTAAAAATGTTTTGGGGAGACCACGTGGCTCCTACGAGTTGTCTTTCTTGACAAATATGCGGATCCAAGATGGCAGCCAAAAATCTGTTTTAAAGCCACTTTTAAACTGCAAAAAACCCAACCTGAACAGCTCTTTCAGACCTTATTTCAACCACCAGTCGGCTCCTGTGGGTGAAACATTGCCCATCGTGCGGCAACAGGTGTGTCCACTTTTTGTTTTATTCACGCGGATCCACGGATCCGACCTGGCAAATCCTGGAATGCACAATGGCCGACTAAAATCCAACTCTCTGAATATTTTTCTGCTTGGATTCTATCATCCACCAGCCCCAAGTCGCGAGGAATGCGTGCATCTCTGTGCTTTCAGTCTTAGACATTGAATGGATGTACACCAAGTTATTATTACTGCTAGTAGTAGTATTATTAGGTTTTTTTGTACTGTGCCAGCTCACCACCGTAGTAGTTTCGAAGCATGTCAACCTTATCTGAGTTAAGGTGTGTTAAGTCCCACCCAAAGTCTGGCTGTGTGAGGGGGCTCGATCTTCAAATGCACGCGAGTGTGAGATGTATAGAGGGTAAACCTAGTCAGAAAGCAATGAGGCACTACACAAGAGAAAAGGGGAGTACACTGAGCAGGACAAGGAGAAAAAAGGAAGAGGAGGTAGGTGGGAGAAGAGCGATCAATGGTCAACGGGCGATGTGGCACGGCTTGAAGTGCAGTGTCTTAGTGCAGGCAAGAATGGGCACATCTGGTGTGTGTGGGCATGTTATTGCAGAGGCCAGGTACACAGCAGGAGAAGGCCACTTCCATGGTTCTTTTATTCTGTCATCTCTTGGATTCTAGCCTTGCCAGGAGGTGGCTTCTGGCAAACTCAGCATTTCATCCAGGTGGGAATGGGCCATTTGGCTTAGACAATGGTTCTGGAGTCTGTGGCAGGGACAGAAGGCTTGATTTTTCAAAGATGATAGTGCTAGTATCTGGCTGTTTTTTTTGTCACATTATGGGTCATAGAGGAAAAGCCAGAGTAAGTGATGAAGCTGAGGGTTGTAGCGCTGGATGCGAGCCGAGGGCAGAAGTCTTCAAATTTAATTTCCGTTCTGGGTTTAAGCATTCTTGGGAGAGGCCCACGGGAGGATGAACTCTCTCCTTGTTGGGTTCATTTTCAGGTAGGTGCTTAACATCCATACTTGAGTGAAGGAGAGGCAAGGTTCAGATGTTGGCTCCCTTGATGAAATTGACCTTTCCGTAGAACGCGGTGTCATCGACTCATTGGCTCATTGATCGATCAAAATGTCAAGGTTAGTAGGGAGTTCCCCCAGCGCTTCCATGTAGAGGTTGACTATGAATGGGGAAAGGACGGACCCGTGTAGAACCCGCATGTTATGGGGCCGTGTTAGGATCCGCTGGTGCCCATCAGGATGGGCTGATGTCTGCGAGGTAGAAGGTGAACCATTGCAGAACTGAGTTATTGAACCCCATGCAAATAGTAAATAGGTTGCGAAACGCTTTCCAGGTGACAGCAACGAAGGGCATGGACAGGTCAAGCAGAGCCATTAGACAGGGGTCACCTTTATCCATGGTGAAGCGGGCTTTGTGGATGACGTTGGTGATGGTCTCATTGCTCCATCTTGGGAGGAATCCAGATTGATGGCTCTGTAGAAGTTTGTGTTTGGTGATATGTTCATGCAACTGGAGGAGGCCACTTCCTTTTCCGTCATCTTTCCCATGAAGGGGCGATATGCAATAGTTTACAGTTTGCCAAGTCACCTGGGTCAAGCCATAGGGGGTTGCAAGTATGCCGTTCAGTTCTTCAAGTGTACAAACTAAATCAAATCAAGCTATAATAAAAGATTATTCCATCAAAGGAGTCATAGAAGTGTGTTGCAAGATACAAATACAATGGGCCTCATTACGTCTGTGGCAGTAAGGCAACAACGGTGCCGGTAGTGCTACCGGCGCTGTTGTTACCAAGCTGCCACATTATGAGTTTTGCTCACGGGTGCTGCTCTGCACGCCTGGTCATACCAGGCCTGCAGAGCACCTTGCATGGCGCTTATTAAGGGCATGGCTACCTCCAAACTTGTAATTAGGCCCAATGGCCCTCAAGTTTGCCCATTCAACCTGATCCCATGATGCGTGAGTGATTACACTGCATTGGTCTGCGGAGTGAGGTTTTGCATTTTCTGGGAGTGGGTGGATGCAATGTTTGATGGCTTTGAAGTGGACTTTGCGCACAGAGGCTTCTGGTGTCTATGATAAGTAGTGGTTTGTCTTGGGCCAGGCAGTTAGGGTGATGCAGAGAAGAGAGCTATCACGGGGATGCTGTCACCTTAATGTTGGGATTTTCCCCAGAGCTTTTCTTGTCTCTGGATGGAGTGTTTACTGGGTGAGTTCATGTGTGTAGCCTGGAGCCATGCTTGGACTGGCCCATAGCGTAATAGGGCAATGCCCAAACCAAAAACACAAAATGCTAACGTGGGCCAGTTTTTTGGGTCAAAGTGGGACAGTTGTTTGGGCAATGTAGGCCAGTTTGATCAGTTACTTCACTATTCAGCTAGTACCTTTGACCATTGTTGCTCAATCAATATTGTCTAAATTGCACAATCTGCATTGCATTTCATCAACCTCTTCCCCCGCTCCCTTATGTACTATTTAGTCTGTCACGAAAGGACTGAATTGCCTTTTGCAACTGTGGGCCCCTTTTTCATTGGTGCCCGAGACAATTGTATGCCCCAGCCTGACCCTGCTTGGAGAAGAAGATTTGGTCTGTTGGTCCATATCTTTAGTGCAGTGTGTGTTTCGTGTGTCCATCAAGGTGTGGTTGAGTTGGTTGGTGAGGTGTTGACATCATCTGAGGGGTTGGAGCAGGCTTCTAGGCAGCTGAGCTGTTCATTCGGTGCTCTCATCTGGAAGTTCGTGAAAAGGCGATGGTGTGCCTTGGTCGGCTTGGCCTTGCTCTGGTGGGAAGGAATTGTGTGCTGTGATGCGATATGTGTGGCAGTGTGATCTGTCCAGTCCACTGGAAGAGGTGAGAAGCACTTGACAGCTGAGGATGCAGTGAATACCAGCCCAAGTGCATTGCCTGTGTTGTGTGTGGGTTCTGTGCCAAGCTGCAGGATATTGAGTTTGTTGAGGGTGTTGAAGAGAGCTTCTTAGCTTTTCTTGGTTACCTTGGTAGATGTTCTGGGAAGGGCGGTGGCTGTGTCATCTCGTAGGGGATGCCCTTGTTTGTCTGGGCAGGTGGTCTGTAAATCAGATGGAAGGGGAATGAGGTTAAAGGAACTGAATGAGGAGTTTTCCAGAGGCACTAGTAGACCCCTCGAGCTCAAGTGGCCTAGTGGCAGATTGCTGACAAACCTGGGCTGTGGGAAAGCAATGGGAAGCACATGCTTTTCCCCCGCGCTTAATAACTGTTGTACCGACTCGACAGAGCTGCACTCAATTTTGCACAATTTAGGCTAGTCGCCAAAATAACTTTTTTTTTAAAGTTGTTTGCAGATGTGTGATCAGAGGGTACATTCTGAAGGAATAGAAATGTGTAGAGCACAAGCCCTAAATAAAAGTAGGGCGCGTCATTGATATAGGTCATGGCAAGTGGTAGGAAGTGGCTAGGTGGTAAAGTAAAATATGCAAATATCATTTCATTGATTTTTCCCGAACTAGCAAAGTGCACACAACAAATCAGCATTTTCCTCTTAGAATATTAAACGTGAACACCCACAAACTAACCAAACAGAGGAGTGTTTCCTATAATCTCGCAGAAAAAATATAAAAGGGATGCACCTTTTAAACCTAAAATGCTCTATTAAAATATTCCCTGCAGCGTAAAACCCTAATGCGATATTTCACAGTTCTCCCGAGCAGACCTTGACGTGTTCCTGTGGGTAAATGTCTCACCCCTAGTCTAGTCGATCGTAGCCCAGATCCCAGAATAGGCACCATTGGTAGCAGGCCCTACACACTCAACCCATTGAATGGAGCAAAGAATGTTTGTAATTCCTCAAATACGCGTGCGGGACGCAATCCGCCATCTGAAAAAAGTGGACGGACCCCTTCCAATTCCCTCGACTCGAGCCCTGGAAGGTCAGCAGTTTTAATAGGAACATCTATACACAACACACCTCTTTAGAACTGGATTCTTTGTTTCACTTTGCTCTGAAATCTCAATTCAGGGGCATTTGCTTCTTGACCACAAACAATCTCATAGGAGTAGTTAAACTCTCACTGCATACTCATTCACTGCAGTGTTCATACTCTCCCTCAGTTGTTTACATTTTATTTATTGGGTATTTATAATGGGGGTCATTCCGAGTAGGGCGGTAAGGGTTAACGGTCACCGTTAACGAGACCGGTGCCGTTAAACCCTTACCGCCCTATTCCGAGTTCCCTTTGCGGGTTGGTACCAACCCGCAAAGGGACCTAGGAGCTAATTACGGCACCGTAATTTACGGTGCTGTAATTAGCGCCTTCCCCATTCCCATTGAGCCCTATGGGGCAAAAATGGGAATGGGGAAGGGCCCTTGGTAAAGGGGGAATTACCGACCCCACCAACCTTGGAATGGGGCGGTAATTCTGCCATTCACCATGGCGGAGTCGGAAAGATAACGGCGTCAACCAAGGCGCTAATAGCGCTTTGGTTAACGCCAGGGTCGGAATGAGGCCCAATGTGTCTATACAAAATGTGTATCAAGGCGCAACAAGACAATAGGGTGGGGGAAACAGGGAGGACACAACAGAAACGCTCCTACTAGGCCTTGTAACATTCGGATCGTGCAAGTGCAGTGAAGACAAGTGCAGGGGATAGGGGAGGGGATGGGTGGGGGGAGTGCCGGTGAGGGCGGCAGAGCCCGTGAGAAGGAGAGTGCCAGGTGAGGCCAGGTGGACAGAGCCAGGGAAAAGTAGAGAGCGCAGGGGAAGGAAGGTCCATGAGCTAAGTGTCAGGTAAGGGGCTGGAAGGACTACAACCAGCCAGGCTAGTGCGGGGGTATTTGCCCAGAAGGGCAAGTGCAGGTTGGGGGGGGTCAGGGGAGACCAAGTGCAGGGGTAGACTAGATTAGGGGGGTGCGGTGCCCTGTAAGACTCTGAAGGAACCAGACAACCAGTCAAGACCAGACCTGGACATTAGCAGGGTGCAGGGGAGGAGGGGAGAATAGAAAAGGAAGGTCTTGTGAAGCTTCCAGAATTTAAGGAGATCCAGCTAAGGGCTGAGGGGAGCAGGCACGTGAGGAGGAGAGAGATCTACCACCCCCCCGCCCCCCACTCTCTGCTTGGAAAAGCGTCTGATCTGCAGAGAGTTCGAGCTAGATAATCGAATGGTTCTAGCAGGGAGGTATTTAGGGAGAGGGAGTTGGATGTAGAGGGGTATCCGCCCCCAGAACACCTTGTGGATGATGCAGAGGGTCTTGAACTTGATCCTTGCAGCAACCAGGAGCCAGTGGAGAGATTTTAGGGCTGGAGAGATGCGGTCCCTGGTCTACTCTATTCTGGATTAGTTGTAGGAGGTGGAGGGAGGAGTTAGGCAGCTTAATGAAGAGGCTGTTGCAGTAATCCAGCCTGGAGAGAACCAGAGCTCTGGAGACATTGAGTTTCAGGGGAAAGGTCAGGAAAGGGAGAATGCCTCTGAGGAGGTGCAGCTGAAAGTGGGTCTTCTTAGCGAGGTCAGCGATGTGAGGAGAGAAGGAGAGAGGGGAGTCGAAGATGATGCCAATGTTTTTTGCTTCACAGGAGGGTGAGGAGGGAAAGAGGGAGCAGGGGTCCCAATGAGAAGGATCTCTGTCTTACTGGCATTAAGGCAGAGATTGTTAGCAGTGCACCATACCTGAATAGCAGACAGGCAATCAGGAATGAGAGAGGAAGAGGAGGAGGCAGAGGAAGGAAGCTTGAAGGAGAACTGTGTGTCATCTGTATAACAATGGAAGTTAGGAGAGAAGGTGGAGATCAGATGGGTTAGAGGGGGCAGGTAGATGTTGAAAAGCCAAGGAGAGAGGATAGAGCCCTGGGGGACTCCGCTGGTGGAGAATGAGATGGTGGAGAGAAAAGGGCCTAGTTGAACCTGGGTGGGTCGGTCCGATTCAAAGGAGGTCAACCAGTCCAGAGCCAGGTCTGTGATGCCAAGGATATCACAAGTCGAATTATCAGGGTGGCATGAATGGCCATATCAAAGGCAGAGGAAAGGTCAAGAAGGATGAGAACGGAAGGAGAGATGGAATTGAGATTAGAGAGCAGGTCGTCACGGCTGTTCAGGAGTGCAGTTTCTGTGCCTCTGGTAGCTCTGAAGCCAGATTGGTGGTAGCAGAGACAACCAACAGTTTCAGTGTGGTGGATAAGCTGGGAGATGGCCCGCTTCTCCAAGTGTTTGCCCAGGAAGGGGGTAAGGGAGATAGGGTGGTAGTTTGCCAGACAGGAATGGTCGGCAGAAGGCTTTTTAAGGTGAGGATGCACACAGGAGTGCTTAAGGAGTGAGGGGAAGGGTCAGTGGCAAAGGAGTGATTGCAGAAATCGGCCAAGGATGGAGCAAGGGAGACAAAGTTGTCCTTGTGGTCTTGTCTCGAAACCTCATCAGTTGTTATGGGAGGAAAAGAGGAGAATAGGAGGGGAGGGGAGAGCAGGGCCAAGGGAGGCTTGAGAGCGGGTGTGGGAGAAGTGTGAGGAGTAGAGGTAAATGAGGACCAGAAATGTGCAGCGTGCCAGGGAAGGCAGAGAAGTGGAGACTGCAGTAGTGTTGGCGAGTTCTTTGCAGATTTTGATAAGTTCAGCCGTGCTGTTAGTAACCACAGAGATGCAGGCTTGGATATAGGCCCTCTTCTTTGAGCAGATGGAGAGTCTATATTGCGTTTGGAGCAGGTGGCAGGCCAGTTTGTCAGAGGATGTGCTCAAAGCCTGCCATTTCCTCTCAGCCGCTCTGCACTTGCGTTTCAGAGTGGCCAGATTGGAGTCATACCAGGAGTTGCACTTGTAGGCAGGTTTCATGTGCATCCTCATGACAGGGGTAAGGATGTACAGAGTGGTGGAGATCAAGAGTTGAAGGTTAGTAAGGGCTGTGTCAGAGTGAGAGTCAGCTGCAGGAGTAGGAGGGGGAGTGATGTTGGCAGCACAAGCGGCAAGTGACACTTGATTCATAGGTCGAATGATGGAGAAGGAGGCTGGCAGTGTGGGCGGGGGCTTAGCAGGGGGACCCAAGAGGTACAGGTGAGAGGACAGGAGAGCATGGTCAGACCAGGAGAGAGGAGTAATGAGAAGGTTGGAGATGGGGATGTCTGAAGAGATGATAGCATTCAAGGCGTGACCGGCTGAGTGCGTCGGTCCGGAGGGGAGAATGGAGAGTGAAAGAGAGTCACAGAGGTTGCGCAAGAGCCCAGGTGCTGCATCAGGGGAGTCGAGGTGAATATTGAAGTCTCTGAGGAAGAGAAGCTTGGAGGAGGAGGCAAGAAGAGAAGAGGTGAGGTCAGCCCATTCAGAGAGGAAGTGGGAGACCTGTCCAGGGAGCCTGTAGATGGTGGCCAGAGTCGGAAAGAGGCCAGGAGAGACACCAAGCCTGCAGAGCCTGTAGATGGTGGCCAGAGTCGGAAAGAGGCCAGGAGAGACACCAAGCCTGCAAACAAGGCATTCGAAAGACGAGTAGGCCTGAGCGGGTATGATAGTAGCAGGGACCCACTCAGGGAATATCAGGGCAACTCCATAAGTTACAATAATAAGTATTGTCTCGCTTGTTGCAAGCAAACACAGCACAAATCTCATTGTTTTGTTAGTATGTGTGACTCTATGGGCATACCTAACCACAATTTCTGACATTCACAGAGATCCATATAGAAAAGATGTTCTATCTCCTCATTCTGGTGTACCTCAAAGTCATCCCTTAATCATTTGCTGAAAACGCTAGACACAAGGTCTCAGGACCCAAAACAGGTTGAAACATTGTGTTTCGGCTGCATTGGTGTGCTAAGAATAACTTATTTACATGATAGCCTTTATCAGGGCAGTCACAATTTAAACTCAACTAATATGATCAGACTTGGCTGGCACAAAAGAACTCATTGTTTGGCTGCTGAAGGTGAACTCAATGATGCAGGGACTCTGGTATGTTTTGATTGTTTAGCACAGAGGTCCTTGCAAGTAAGTTATTTGGCGACTCTGGTGGGACCAGAGCTGAGCCGCGGCTTGCTTCAAGGTATCAATGTTGGTGATTTTGAAGCCAGCACCATTCTCCTTTGCAGCAAGTCGTAGTAGCCTGCGAATAAGGGGCGTGGATGCCATTTTATAGAAATGCAAGGCTGCCACCAAAGCATGTGCCACAAGAGGAGATTCTCAGAGCTTCCACCTGGGCAAGGCGCCACCCTTTCCGCAAGTAGGACTGACCTAAAATGTTCCCAAGCTCAGTTAACGAAGTGGGAGGTCTTAGGCCCCAGGCTTTGCAAGACTCAGCTTGGGCAGTGCTCAGGCCTGTTTAGAGGGGTGAAAGAGAAGAGCAGGTCAAAGGGCAAACAGCAGCTATGCCCAAGCATCCTCCTCTCTCTATATAGATCGCATCAGACCACGGTTACCCTACGAGGGTCTGGAACCACTTCTCTTGACAATCAAGTTTAGGGAGGCCGGCACAGAGGGTGCCAATGGTGAATTATGAAGGGCCAACTGTAGGATGGGAAGCGAAAGTATTGGCCAAGGAGAAGAGTAGCAGACCTCCTCTTTGAGGGTAAGAAAAAGCTCACGTTATGTACATTTGCGTAAGGGGCTAGCATTATAAGCAGGTACGCTCTTGGAATCACTGAGTCTGTCTCCTGCATGGTATCTTATTTCAATTTTCATAGCCTCTGTTTCCTCTGTCACTCTGTCTATGCCGCATTGTCTCTTCTCATTCTCTGTGATTCACTGTGTCAGTCTGTGTGTGCGGCATGGTCTCTTCTTCTCACTCTCTGTGATTCCCCCTGTCAGTCTGTCTCTGCAGCATTGTCTGTTCTTCTCATTCTAAGTTGTTCCCTCTGTCAGTCTGTCTCTGCTGCATAAACCTTTCTTCCTATTTCATTCTCTGTGGTTTCCTCTGTCAGTCTGTCTCTGCTGCATGGTCTCTTTTCATTCTCTGTGATTCACGGTGTCAGTCTGTCTCTGCTGCATGGTCTTTTCCTCTCATTCTATGTTGTTCCCTTTGCCAGTCTGTCTCTGCTGCATCATCTCTTCCTATTTTCATTCTCTGTGGTTTCCTCTGTCATTCTATCTCTGCTGCATGGTCTCTTCTTCGCATTCTCTGTGATTTCCTCTGTCAGTCGGCCTCTTCTGTACGGTTTCTTCTTCCCATTCTGTGTGGGGTCCTCTGTCTGTCTCTGCCTCATGGTCTCCCTTTCGCATTCCACGTGGGTCCCTTTGTGAGTCTGTCTCTGCTGCATGGTCTCTTCTCAATCTCTGTGGTTAACAATGTCAGTCTTTCTCCTCTTGATGGCATCTCCTCACTTTCCCTGCGTCCCTCTCTCTGTCTGCCTCTGCTGCCTGGCCACTTTTTTCATTCCACGTGGGTCCATCTGCAAGTCTATATTTGCTGCATAGTATCCTCTGGTCTCCTCTTCTTATTCTATGTTGTTCCCCTTGTCGTCTGTCTCTGCTGCATCATCTCTTCTTTCTATTTTCATTCTCTGCGGTTTGTTCTGTCATTCTGTCTCTGCTGCATGGTCTTTTCATCACATTCTCTGTGATTCCTCCTGTCAGTCTGTCTCTGCTGCATCATCTCTTCTTCCTAGTTTCATTCTCTGTGGTTTCTTCTGCCAGTCTGTCTCTGCTGCATGTTCTCTTCTCATTCTATGAGGGTCTCTTATCTGTCTCTACTGTATGGTATCTTCTCGTTCTCTTTGCCCCCTTGTCAGTCTGTCTCCGCTGCATCATCTCCTTTCTATTTTCATTCTCTGTAATTCCCTCTGTCAGTCGGCCTCTTCTGTATGGTCTCTTTTTCTTATTCTGTGTGGGGTCTTCTGTCTGTC
Source organism: Ambystoma mexicanum (assembly GCF_040938575.1). Taxonomy (NCBI): domain Eukaryota; kingdom Metazoa; phylum Chordata; class Amphibia; order Caudata; family Ambystomatidae; genus Ambystoma; species Ambystoma mexicanum. The sequence goes on along the minus strand of NC_090938.1, from coordinate 701,072,983 downwards.
TCTGCCCCATGGTCTCCTCTTGGCATTCCATGTGGGTCTCTATGTAAGTCTCTCTTTGTTGCATAGTCTCCTCTGGTCTCCTCATCTCATTCTATGTTGTTCCCCCTGTCAGTCCGTCCATTCTGTGTGTGTCCCTCTGCAAGTCTGTCTCTGCTGCATGGTCTCTTATTGGCATTCTCTGTGATTCCCTCTGCCAGTCTGTCTCTGCTGCATCATCTCTTCTTCCTAGCTTTATTCTCTGTGATTTCTTCTGTCAGTCTGCCTCTGCTGCATGGTCTCGTCTCATTCTATGGGGATCTCCTTATCTATCTCTACTGTATGTTATCTTCTCGCTCTCTTTTCCCCCCTTGTCAGACTGTCTCTGCTGCATCATCTCCTCTTTCTATTTTCATTCTCTGTAATTCCCTCTGTCAGTCGGCCTCTTCAGTATGGGCTCTTCTTCCCATTCTGTGCGGGGAACTCTGTCTGTCTCTGCCCCATGGTCTCCTCTTCGCATTCCATGTGGGACCCTCTGTGAGTCTGTCTCTGCTGCATGGTCTCTTCTTCTCAATCTCTGTGGTTCCCAATGTCAGTCTGTCTCTTCTTCACGGCATCTCCTCACTTTCCCCTCTCTCTGTCTGCCTCTGCTGCCTGCCCACCTTTTTCATTCCACGTGGGTCCATCTGTGAGTCTGTCTCTGCTGTATGGTCTCTTCTTCTCATTCTATGAGGTTTTCCTTATATGTCTCTACTGTATGGTATCTTCTCGTTCTCTTTGAACCACTCAACAGTCTGTCTCTGCTGCATCATCTCTTCTTTCTATTTTTATGATATGATATGATATGTGTTTCAGAGCGCGACTAGGCAAGGGAGGGGAACAAGGGAGAACACAGCACAACATAAAAACGATCTTACTAGGCCCAGTGACAAAGAGAACGCGCAAGTGCATGGGAAAGGGGAAAGGGGAAAAAGTGCATGGAAGGGGGGGAGAGTGGAAAGTGCAGAAGCTGAGGAGCGCAGATAAATAAAATAAATAGAAAATTGAGGCAAACTGTGGTAGTGCAGCCAGCAAGTGGCAAGTGCTTTATTCTCTGTAATTCCCTCTTTTAGTCTGTCTCTTCTGCATGGTCTCTTCTTCTTGTTATCCGTGGGTCCCTCTGTGATTCTGGCTGTACTCCATGTTCTCTTTCCATTAACACGTTCTGTGTCTCCCTCTGTCTGCAAGTCTGTCTCTTCTGTATTGTCTCTTTTAATTCTGTGTGGGGTCCTCTGTCTGTCTCTGCCCCATGGTATCCTCTTCACATTCCATGTGGGTCCGTCTGAGTCTGTCTCTGCTGTATGGTCTCCTCTTCTCATTCTCGGCGGGTCCCTCTGAAAGTCTGTCTCAGCTGCATGGTCACTTTTTCTCATTCCATAAGGGTCCCTCTGCGAGTTTGTCTCTGATGCATTGTCTCCTCTTCTCATTCTCGATGGGTCCCTCTGTTGATCTATCTCTGCTGCATGGTCTCCTCTACTCATTCTCTGTAGGTTCCTCTGCAAGTCTGTCTCTGCTGCATGGTCTCTTCTTCTCATTCTCAGAGGTGCCTCTGCGAGTCTGTCTCTGCTGCACGGTCTCCTCTTCTCATTCTCTGTGGGTCCCTCTGTGACTCTCTCTCTGCTGCATCGTCTCCTGTTCTCTTTCTCTAGGGGTCCATCTGTGAGTCTGTCTTTGCTGTATGGTCTCCTCTTCTAATTATCCCCCTGTCATTCCGTGTCTTGTCCATGGTCTCCTCTTTCCATCAACACTTTCTGTGTCTCCCTCTGTCTGCAAGTCTGTCTCTGCTGCATGGTCTCCTCTTCTCATTCTCGGTGGGTCCCTCTGCAAGTCTGTCTCTGCTGCATGGTCTCTTCTCATTCTCGGTGGGTGCCTCTGTGAGTCTGTCTCTGCTGTATGGTCTCCTCTTCTCATTCTATGTGGGTCCCTCTGCCGCATGGCCTCCTCTTCTCATTCTCTGTAGATCCCACTGTGAGTCTGTCTCTGCTGCATGCTCTCCTATTCTCATTATCCGTGGGTCCCTCTGTGAGTCTGTCTCTGCTGCATGCTCTCCTATTCTCATTATCCGTGGGTCCCTATGCGAGTCTGCCTCTGTTGCATAGTCTCCTCTTCTCATTCTCAGTGGGTCCCTCAACACGTCTGTTTCCGCTGCATGGTCTCCTCTTCTCATTCTTGGTGGGTCCCTCTGTGAGTCTGTCTCTGCTGCATCCTCTTCTCATTCTCTGTGGATCCCTCAGAGTGTCTGTCTCTGCTGCAAGAACTCCTCTTCTCATTCTCTGTGGGTCCATCTGTGAGTCTGTCTCTGATGCATGGTCTCCCCTTCTCATTCTCTGTGGGTCCCTCTGCGAGTCTGTCTCTGTTACATGGTCTCTTCTCATTCTCAGCGGGTCCATCTGTGAGTCTGTCTCTGGTATATGATCTCCTCTTCTCATTCTGTGTGGGTCCTTCTGCGAGTCTGTATCTGCTGCATAGTCTCCTCTTTTCATTCTCTGGGGGTCCCTTTGTGAGTCTATCTAATTTGTATGGTCTGCTCTTCTTATACTGTGTGGGTCCCTCTGCGAGTCTGTCTCTGCTGCATGGTCTCCTATTCTCATTCTCAGCGTGTCCCTCTGTGAGTCTGTCTCTGCTGTATGGTCCCTCATTAGCCGTGGGTCCCTCTGTCATTCTGTATCTAGTCCATAGTCTCCTCTTCTCATTCTCAGTGGGTCCCTCTTTCCATTAACACTTTTTGTGTCTCCCTCTGTCTGCAAGTCTGTCTCTACTGCATGGTCTCCTCTTCTCATTCTCAGTGGGTCCCTCTGCGAGTCTGTCTCTGCTGCATAGTCTACTGTTCTCATTTTCTGTGGTTCCCTCTGCAAGTCTGTCTCTACTGCATGGTCTCCTCTTCTCATTCTCAGTGGGTCCCTCTGCGAGTATGTCTCTGCTGCATAGTCTACTGTTCTCATTGTCTGTGGTTCCCTCTGCGAGTCTGTATCTGCTGCATAGGCTCCTCTTTTCATTCTCTGGGGGTCCCTTTGTGAGTCTATCTAATTTGTATGGTCAGCTCTTATTCTGTGTGGGTCCCTCTGGGAGTCTGTCTCTGCTGCATGGTCTCCTGTTCTCATTCTCTGTGGGTCCCTCTGTCATTCTTTGTCTATGGCCTCCTCTTTCCATCAACTCTGTGGGACCCTCTGCGAGTCTGTCTCTGCTGCATGGTCTCCTATTCTCATTCTCAGCGTGTCCCTCTGTGAGTCTGTCTCTGCAGCATGGTCTCTTCTCATTCACGGTGGGTCCATCTGTGAGTCTGTCTCTGCTGCATGGTCTCCTCTTCTCATTCTCTATGGGTCCCTCTGCGAGTCTGTCTCTGCTGCATGGTCTCTTCTCATTCTCGGTGGGTCCACCTGTGAGTCTGTCTCTGCTGCATGGTCTCCTCTTCTCGTTCTCTTTGGGTCCCTCTGTGAGTAAGTCTCTGCTGCATGGTCTCCTGTTCTCATTCTTCATGGTTCCCTCTGTGAGTCTTTTTCTGCTACATGGTCTCTTCTCATTCTCTGTGGGTCCCTCTGTGAGTCTGTCTCTGCAGAATGGTCTCCTGTTCTAATTCTCTGAGGGTGCCTCTGTGAGTCTGTCTCTGCTGCATGGTCTCCTAGTTTCATTCTCGGTGGGTCCATCTGTGAGTCTGTCCCTGCTGCTTGGCCTCCTCTTCTCATTCTCTGTGCGTCCCTCTGCGAGTCTGTCTCTGCTGTATGGTCTCCTCTTCTCATTCTCAGTGGGTCTTTCTGCGAGTCTGTCCCTGTTGTATAGTCTCCTCTTCTCATTAGCCGTGGGTCCCACTGCAAGTCTGTCTCTGCTGCATGGTCTCCTGTTCTCATTCTCTGTGGGTCCCTCTGCGAGTCTGTCTCTGCTGCATGGTCTCATCCTATTCTCGGCGGGTCCCTCCGTGAGTCTGTCTCTGCTTTATCGTCTCCTCTTCTCATTAGCTGTGGGTCCCTCTGTCATTCTTTGTCTAATCCATGGTCTCCACTTTCCATTATCACTTTCTATGTCTCCCTCTGTCTGCAAGTCTGTCTCTGCTGCATGGTCTCCTCTTCTCATTCTCAGTGGATCCCCCTACGAGTCTGTCTATGCTGCAAAGTCTCTTCTCATTATCTGTGGGTACCTCTGAGTCTGTCTCTGCTGCAGGGTGTCGTCTTCCCACTTCTCATGCTCTGTGGGTCCCTCTGTGAGTCTGTCTCTGCTGCATGGTCTCCTCTTCTCTTTGTCGGTAGGTCCATCTGTGAGCCTGTGTCTGCTGCATGGCCTCCTCTTCTCATTCTCTGTGGGTCCCTCTGTGAGTCTGTCTCTGCTGCATAGTATCGTCTTGGCATTCGCTGTGGGTCCCTCTGAGACTGTCTCTGCTGCATGGTCTCCACCTCTCATGCTCTGTGGGTCCCTCTGTGAGTCTGTCTCTGCTGCATAGTTTCCTCTTCTCATTCTCGGTAGGTCCATCTGTGAGTCTGTCTGCTGCATGGTCTCCTGTTCTCATTCTCTGTGGGTCCCTTTGTGAGTCTTTCTCTGCTGCATGGTCTCCTCTTCTCATTCTCTGTGGGTCCCTCTGCGAGTCTGTCTCTGCTGCGTGGTCTCATGTTCTTATTCTCTGTGGGTCCCTCTGCGAGTCTGTCTCTGCTGCATGGTCTCATCTCATTCTCGGCGGGTTCCTCCGCGAGTCTGTCTCTGCTGTATTGTCTCCTCTTCTCATTAGCTGTGGGTCCCTTTGTCATTCTGTGTCTAGTCCATGGTCTCCTCTTTCCATTATCACTTTCTGTGCCTCCCTCTGTCTGCAAGTCTGTCTCTGCTGCATGGTCTCCTCTTCTCATTCTCAGTGGGTCCCTCTGCGAGTCTGTCTCTGCTGCATAGTCTCTTCTCATTCTCTGTGGGTCCCTCTGAGTCTGTCTGTGCTGCATGGTGTCCTCTTCTCATTCTCGGTGGGTCCTCCTGTGAGTCTGTCTCTGCTGCATGGTCTCCACTTCTCATGCTCTGTGGGTCCCTCTGTGAGTGTGTCTCTGCTGTATGGTCTCCTCCTCTCATTGTCAGTAGGTCCACCTGTGAGTCTGTCTCTGCTGCATGGCCTCCTCTTCTCATTCTCTGTGGCCTCCTCTGCGAGTCTGCCTCTGCTGCATAGTCTCCTCTTCTCATTCTCTGTGGGTCCCTCTGAGTCTGTCTCTGCTGCATGGTCAACACTTCTCATGCTCTGTGGGTCCCTCTCTGAGTCAGTCTCTGCTGCATTGTCTCCTCTTCTCATTCTCTGTAGGTCCATCTGTGAGTCTGTCTCTGCTGCATGGTCTCCTGATCTCATTCTCTGTGGGTCCCTCTGTGAGTCTGTCTCTGCTGCATGGTCTCCTGTTCTCATCTCTGTGGGTCCCTCTGCAAGTCTGTCTCTGCTGCATTGTCTCCTCTTCTCATTTTTCGTGGTTCTCTCTGTGAGTCTGATTCTGCTGCATGGTCTCCTCTTATTCTCTGTGGGTGCCTCTGTGAGTCTGTCTCTGCTGCATGGTCTCCTATTCTCATTCTCAGTGGGTCCATCTGTGAGTCTCTCCCTGCTGCTTGGCCTCCTCTTCTCACTCTCTGTGGGTCCCTCTGCGAGTCTGTCTCTGCTGCATGGTCTCCTCTTCTCATTCTCAGTGGGTCTTTCTGCGAGTCTGTCCCTGTTGTATGGTCTCCTCTTCTGATTATCCATGGGCCCCTCTGTGAGTCTGTCTCTGCTGCATGGTCTCCTGTTCTCATTCTCTGTGGGTCCCTCTGCGAGTCTGTCTCTGCTGCATGCTCTCTTCTCATTAGCTGTGGGTCCCTCTGTCATTCTGTGTCTAGTCCATGGTCTCCTCTTTCCATTATCACTTTCTGTGTCTCCCTCTGTCTGCAAGTCTGTCTCTGCTGCATGGTCTCCTCTTCTCATTCTCAGTGGGTCCCTCTGCGAGTCTGTGTCTGCTGCATAGTGTCTTCTCATTCTCTGTGGGTCCCTCTGAGTCTGTCTCTGCTGCATGGCCTCCTCTTCTCATTCTCTGTGGGTCCCTCTGTGAGTCTGTCTCTGCTACATAGTCTCCTCTTCTCATTCTCTGTGGGTCCCTCTGAGTCTGTCTCTTCTGCATGGTCTCCACTTCTCATTCTCGGTTGGTCCATCTGTGAGTCTGTCTCGGCAGCATGGTCACCTCTTCTCATTCTCTGTTGGTCCCTCTGCGAGTGTGTCTGTCTCTGCTGCGTGGTCTCCTCTTCTCATTCTCAGTGGGTCCCTCTGCGAGTCTGTCTCTGCTGCATGGTCTCCTCTTCTCATTCTCAGTGGGTCTTTCTGCGAGTCTGTCCCTGTTGTATGGTCTCCTCTTCTCATTAGCCATGGGTCCCTCTGCAAGTCTGTCTCTGCTGCATGGTCTCCTGTTCTCATTCTCTGTGGGTCCCTCTGCGAGTCTGTCTCTGCTGCATGGTCTCCTCTTCTCATTCTCGGATGGTACCCCTGCGAGTCTGTCTCTGTAGTATAGTCTCCTCTTCTCATTGGCCGTGGGTTCCTCTGCGAGTCTGTCTCTGCTGCATGGTCTCCTGTTCTCATTCTCTGTGGGTCCCTCTGCAAGTCTGTCTCTGCTGTATTGTCTCCTCTTCTCATTAGCTGAGGGTCCCTCTGTCATTCTGTGTCTAGTCCATGGTCTCCTCTTTCCATTATCACTTTCTGTGTCTGCCTCTGTCTGCAAGTCTGTCTCTGCTGCATGGTCTGCTCTAGCCCCATATCTCTCTGGACTCTTCTTCTCTGGACCCATATCTCTCTAGCCCCTTATCTCTCTGGACCCTTCTTCTCTGGACCCATATCTCTCTAGCCCCATATCTCTCTGGACCCTTCTTCTCTGGACCCATATCTCTCTAGCCCCATATCTCTCTGGACCCTTCTTCTCTGGACCCATATCTCTCTAGCCCCATATCTCTCTGGACCCTTCTTCTCTGGACCCATATCTCTCTAGCCCCATATCTCTCTGGACCCATATCTCTCTAGCCCCATATCTCTCTGGACCCTTCTTCTCTGGTCCCCATGTATCGCTCCTTCCCCTCTCATCCCTCTGCATGTCCTGCTACTTTCCTATATCCCTCCATCGCCCGCCTTTCTCTATGCCCGGCTCCCTCTCTGTCCCCCCTGTGTCATAGTCCACTGTATGGCTCTGTATCTCTCTAGTCCTGTGTTCTTATGTACACCACTCACATGTATTTGTCTGCACCCAGTGTCGTGTATCCACGCATCTCTATGCGCCATGTGCCTTATACCCCGCCCACATACCTTTCTGCCCTATGAATCTCCCTATTCCTCCCCTTGTGTGTCCCCTATAACTCGGATACCCGTATCTCTCTGCCCCTTGTACCTCTCTGTGCCAGGTATCAATCTGTCACGAGTATCTCACCGTATCAGGTGTCTGTCTGCATCCCCTATCCTGTCCTTTATTGTATGCTCCTCTCTTGTCTCTTCCTCTCTCGACCCTGTATTCGCTTGTACACCAGTATCAGTGTGTCCCTTGTATCTATGTTTCCCTAGTAACCCTCTGTCCCCTATAGTTCTCCTCTTCATCCGCTGTCTAACTGTCTACTCTATGGTTCACTATTCCCTGTATCTCTGTAGTGCCTGTATTCTTCTCTTCACCAGTATCTCTCTGTCCCTTGTATCTATGTACACCCTGTATCCTTCTGTCCCCTAATGCTCTCCTCTGCAACCCCTGTCTCGCTTTCTAGTGTAGGGTGCACTATTCTCTGTATCGCTCTAGTCTCTGTTTTCTTCTGTACACCTTTGTCCCCTGTAGCTCTCTGCCCCTTGTTTTTAACTGCCCTGGTTTCTCGCCCCTCCCCTGTAGCTCTCTGCATCCTCTGCCTCACTGTCCATTGTACGGTCCACTATTCTCTGTATATCCCTAGTCCATGTATTCTTCTGTACACGAGTATATGTGTCTCCCCTGTATCTCCATGGTCCTTGCCTTTATGTGCCCCCTTATATTTCTCTGCCATCTATATCTCTCTGCATCTTTTGTCTTGCTGTCCACTGTATAGTTCACTATTCTCTGTATCTCACTAGTCCCTGTATTCTTCGGTTTACCAGTATCCATTTGTCCAATGTATCTCTCTGTCCCATGTATGTAACTGCCCCCGGTATTCCCCCTGCCACTATATATCACCCTGCAGCCTCTGTTTCACTGTCCATTGTATTCTATGTATCGCTCTAGTCCCTGTACTCCTCTGTGCACCAGGATCCTTTTCCCGCCTGCATCGCTCTGTCCCTTGTATCTTTGTACCCCAGGATCACTCTGTCCCCTATATCTCTCTGCATTCTCTGTCTCAATATCTATGAGCCACCAGCATCCCTCTGTTTGTCCCTGCTATCTATGTGCCCCACTGTATCCCTCTGTCCCCTATCCTGCTCTCTGCATCCTCTGTCTCACTGCCCATTGTATGGTTCACTATTCTCTGCATCTCTCTAGTCCCTGTATTCTTCTGTACACCAGTATCAGTTTTCCCCCGTATCTCTCTGTCCCTTGTGTCTAACTACCCCTGGTGTCCCTCGTCCCCTATACCACACTGCATCCTCTGTTGCGCTCTCCGTTGTATGGTTCCCTTTCCTCTATCTCTCTAGTCCCTGTATTCTTCTGTATATGAGTATCTGTTTCTCCCCTGTATCTCTCCGGTCTTTTTACTTATGGATCTTTTGGTATCCCTCTGTCCTCTATATCTCTCTGCATCCTCTATCCCGCTGTCCATTCTGTCCTCTATATCTCTCTGCATCCTCTATCCCGCTGTCCATTCTGTCCTCTATATCTCTCTGCATCCTCTATCCCGCTGTCCATTCTGTCCTCTATATCTCTCTGCATTCTCTATCCCGCTGTCCATTCGGTCCTCTATATCTCTCTGCATCCTCTATCCCGCTGTCCATTCTGTCCTCTATATCTCTCTGCATCCTCTATCCCGCTGTCCATTCTGTCCTCTATATCTCTCTGCATCCTCTATCCCGCTGTCCATTCTGTCCTCTATATCTCTCTGCATCCTCTATCCCGCTGTCCATTTGGTCCTCTATATCTCTCTGCATCCTCTATCCCGCTGTCCATTCTGTCCTCTATATTTCTCTGCATCCTCTATCCCGCTGTCCATTGTATGCTTCACTCTTCTCTGTATCTCTCTAGTACCTGTATTCCTCCGTACACCAGTATCCATGTATCCCTTCTATCTCTCTCTCTGCATCCTTGGTCTTCGCGTCCATTGTATGTTTTTAAAATGTTATTTATTAGTGATATCGTTTGAAACCAAACCTCTCACTATTCAATACGGTAAGACAAATTAAAATCATAACAAACTATACAGAAACAAAAAAGTAAAAATCTTTCTAAAACATATAGTAAATCAAGATTTTGTACATCAGTGCAATTACATTAAACACGGCTCAGGCCAACTCCCAAGTAAATTCAGGAAAAGTATCCATAAGAAATCTTATGGAAGCTAAAATAAAAGGCACTTGTTGACCCTCCAAAATCTTATTCCAGAGCTGGACTGAAGAGATGTGATAAACATGCGGGAAGAATTTGGAGAGGTAAAGTTGTCTTGTACCCGCTGGGAAGGTACATTCTGTGGCCGCGTGTCTAAGGGTTTCTACAATGGTAGGGTTCTTACAGAATCTACAGCATCTACGGGCCTATGGCTCCCTCTGTAAGTATTAAATTAAATCTTAAGCGCATGTAGCGTGTTCTGTACCGCGCATCAGGGAACGTTTTCAAATAAAGTGAGACGATGTTCCAAAATGTCTCTATTTCGCTGATATGTGAGTACAATGTATATTTCTTTCTGCTCTGACCTGTAGGGATCCAATCCATGGTATAGAGATTTTTTTTTACCATATCCGTAAAGATGATCAGTGTTTCCAAAGTAGAGTTAATAGTTTACAGCAGCAAATCTCTGAGGGAGGTCCACAGAAACACTTCTCTGTCAGTTGAATCCATCTTGGCAAGATTTGATGCACCAAGTAACGACATGTCTGGGCGATTTAGAATCTTTCTATATAGGGAAAGGTATTTCAAGTTTGCCATAGCAAAGAGCAATGTCAGACTTAGTTCATATCTTACGATCGCAATTGGCACACATTTCGGCAAACTGAGAGCCCGTCTCCAGAATAATACTTCAAATTTATCCCAGAAATCCTCCGATAAGGGCCCCATTACCTCGGCTCGATGGATAAGGAAAGATACCACATTAGATTTAAAAGATTTTAAGACTGGCATTAAAGAGAAGCAACCGTCTTGGATGTTAATTCTCTTAGCTTGGCCCGCTAGCTTCATACATTTGTTACAGAGCCTCATAAATTGAACAAAGTCTGAGTAAATCTGCAGGTACTTCTTGACTTCTTGGAATAAATTAGGATCCTAGACTTTTCTGGATTCATTTTGAGGTCATTATTCATTACATAGCCTTCGAGTGCTTTCAGCAGACGTTGCAGGCCTACTGGAGTATAGTCTAAAAGAACTAAACGAGCCGCGTAGGCCAACCAGTTTACTGGCTTAATTCAGATTTTCGGGGGGGAATGCTATTACTGGAGAAAGGGCGCTGCCAATATCCAATATAAACAAATTAAAAAGAAACAGAGCCAGGACACACCCTTGTTTTACACCCACGTACTTGGACACTGGTTCGGTTTGGATAAGGTACCTTTTGTATTCAGCCTAATTTGTACATGCGTGTCGGTGTGAAGGTAACGCAGAATATTCAAGAGGGAGCTAGGACAGCCCCAATCATGGAGCTTTGACCACAAAAGGAATTTATTAATGCAGTCAAAGGCTATATAGAGGTCAACAAAAGCCACGTAAGTTTATGGTTGTCTGTTTTATGTATCTCTTGTGTCCCTGTTTTCTACTATGCCCCAATATGTGTCTATCCCCTCTATCTCTCTGTGCCCTAATCTGGCTCACCACACATATCTGTGCCCCTGTATCTTCCTACCCGTGCTTGTATCTATCCCCATATCCTTTGCTTCCATGCCTTTGTAACCCCTCTGTGTTTGGCCCCCTCATCCCTCCACCCCCTGTAGCTCTGTATCCACTATCTCTCTGTATCCTCCTACCCCTGTGTACTTCTGAACCCGTTAACCCTCCACCCTCGTGCCTCCCTCTGTGCTCCACACGTGTCCACTCTATTATTCCCTGCATCTCTCTATCCTTTGTATATTACCATACCCCTGTGCCTCTGTGTGTCCTGTTGTTATGTGTGCTGATATCTTTCTGCCCTTGCATCTCTCTATCCGACTAACTCTAAATTCCATGTATTATTATTATTATTATTATTATTATTATTAAGGTATTTATTGAGCGCAGGCCTAGCTTTGGGAAGCAATGCAGTGCTTTACAATCATAGGGGCAAGAACACAGTGAGGAAAGCAGAGGAAAAAAAGACTGGAGAACTAACAAGGGAGGGTGGGCATTTTGCAGCATGGGCGGAAGACATTGGGTAGCAGACCACTGAGTCTCGGTTAGGGCAGAGCAGGCTGTGTGGTCCTAGGTGTTAAGGAGCAGCCATTCCTTGAAGAGGAAGATCTTGAGCTCTTTCCTAAACTGTAAAAGTGATGGGGCAAGTCTGATGTTGACAGGGAGGAGGTTCCAGAGTCTTGGAGCATAGACAGAGAAGGCCTGTCATCTGGTTCTTTCCTTCCTGCACTATCGTAATTTATGTCTGAACATTTCCTTACTTCTGGTGGATCCATGGCTGGACTGGCCTATAGGGAACTCTGGAGATTTGCTGGTAGGCCTCTGCACGCTGGACCTCTTTTGTGTGGTAACCTATATTCTCCAGCATGGGGTCTGGCATGGATTCACATGCTCATGAATATTCCCCGTCGTCAGGCTGGGAATCCTCGGTAAAGAAAAAATCAGTATCAGTTTCGTTTCTGATCTGTCTTTCGTAGTAGTAACCAATCACTGATCTCTGCGTCATACTGACCACAGCCAATGACTGCCCTCTACCTAAGCCCCGCCTCTGGCAGCCATCTTCAGATTTTTACCGCACGTTCAAGTGTTGGGATCCTCGTGCTATTGCTCTCGAGCGTTAGTGCTATTTTTCACTTTTGTTCTCAAACAATGTCTCTTTTTTTCGGTCAAAAGAGCCTCAAGCTCCACCGTTTCTTCATCCGATCAACGGGGACCCGTGTCGGATTCGTCTACGCCCCTCAAGTGTGAAGATTTCGTCGAGCCACGCTTTTGGAGGACTCCAGAAGTTTCTCAGGCCCATCTCGGACATGGCCCAGGAGAAGGGAAGCTCGACGCCCGGAAAGCTGTTCAGGGTCTGCCCTGGATGCCAGCTTCAGAATGTCTCTAAGGAGGACGAACACTCCCTTTGTCTTTACTGCCTACATGAGGACAAGACGCACGTGGAGAAGGACTGTGCGTTTTGCGGCAATATGTCGGAGCGGACCATGAAGGACCGCCATCAACGTCTCGCCAACTGGCTGAAAGGGAAGAGCCCGTCAGGCGAGAAGAAGAAGAAGAAGTCCGAGCGGTCTTCTAAGACCTTTGAGGACGCCCCGGCGACGGGGGTCCAACAGAAGGCCAAGCACCGGGAGCGCCGAACGGACGGGCTCTACGGGCGCCAGGCAGGGCGCATCCTCCCCGGCGCCATCAACCACGAGCCAATGCTCTGGCTCGGGTAAGAGGAAGGCCGAGCACCCGGCGAAGCTCCTGGAGAGACCCCGGTCGAGCTCGAAGGCCCCATCGGAGGGGGAGCGAGGCGGTGACCCTCCCCCCAAGGAGAAGGCGGTGAGTGCACCTAAGGTGGTGAAAGCCTTAATCCATCCGGCCAAGGCCTCTATCGAGACAGTCGCGGCGGCCCTGGCTCAGCCTGTGGAGGCTACACCAGTGGTGGCGACCTCGGGGCTCACAGTCTCCCTGCCACCGCGGAGGGAGTCCTCTTTCATGCCCATCGACAGGACCCCCGTGAAACCTCCGACGGAGAAGAAAAAGGGGGGGCAGGAGGTCGTCGTGGATTCGGCCTCAACCTCTGAGGAAGAGCTGATCGAAGTCTTAAGCCACGGCGTTGGCGTGGAAGAAGACCAGCCCGTCGGGAGGGACCCCGACGTAGGAGACGACGAGAACATCGAGGGTGCCGACGGGGCTCCTGACCGCCCGTCGGACTCCCCCCAACCAGTGCCGCAAGACAACTCGGCGGCCATTTTGTTGGCTATACAGTCCTTATGCTCGGAGATAAGGACGAGACTGCCGTTACCACCAGCGGAGGAACCGGTGCCAGGCCCTTCTGGGAGCCCTCCCCCCAAGAGAAGAAGGATTCATCCTCCACCTCCTTTTCAGCCATCGCGCCCTGTTCAGCCCTCCTCCCCGTCCACGACACGTGGGGATGATACGGGGACGACACGGCCGCGACGGGTACAGACGACGAGGTTTACGACGAGGATCTCCCGTCGTCACCTCCCACCCGGGCTTCCCCGCCCGACGAGATTGGATCGTTTCACTCCATGATCGCCATGGCATCCGAGCTTTTCCAGCTCTGCCCGGAAGAGAAGAAGGAAGGTTTCCTTTATCAACGGCGCGAGGCCAAGAGGAAGACGGTCCTCTCTGTACCTCTACTGGACGATATTTGGGATGAGGGCCTCGCCCTCCTCAAGAACCCATCCACGACGCCGGCTAGAAGGGATCGGTACGAGAAGAAGTACCGGGTCCCGGACGCGGCCCCCTTGTGCCTTCGGGCACAGCCGACCCCGGACTCGGTCGTCTCCGCGGCGGCCAGGAAGAAAGCGGGGGGGGCACGGCGACGACGATTAAGCCGGCCAACGCCTTGGCTATCGTAGCCCGCTACGACAGGGAGTTGTGGTACAAACTGGCCCCCCTGCTGGACTTCCTACCAGACGACAAGAGGGCGGAAGCCCTAGAGATCTTGCGGGAAGGAGAGGTGGCGTCGGACCACGCCATTACGATTGCGACGGACATCGCCGACACTGGATTTCGCCAGTTGGGCAACGGCGTGTGCCTTAGGCGGCGAGGATGGCTCAAGGCTACTGACTTCCGTCAGGACGTGCAGACCAGAGTCTTGGACATGCCGTTCGACGGAAACAACCTGTTTGGGAAAACAGTGGACGATTCCCTACAAGCCATCAAGACGGACACGGAGACGGCCTGTGCTCTTGGTGTTCTCCAGCAACGACGGCCGCCCTTTCGGAGCGGCGGAGGCAAACAGGGTGCCTCCAAAGGTTCCAGCGGCGGATTTTCCACCTACCGTCAAGCGGCTCGTTCGTCGTCTAAGGAAGCTTACAGGGGACGAGGCAAGTCAGGCGGACCCCGCCGTCGTCGCCAAGGAGGACAAGGCGGCAAAGCCTCGTCGAAGCAGGACTGAACCGGCCGTGGGGTCGGGCACCCACCGAAGCACCCCGGTGGGAGGCCGGCTGGCGAGCTTCGTCAGCGTGTGGGAGTCCATCTCCACCGACCGTTGGGTGCTGGACGCCCTAGCTCAGGGTCACGCGCTCGAGTTTCTAAAGAGATGCCCGCGCGTCCCCCCTGTGGCCAGAAAGGAACATCACGTCCCTCAACTTCTCTTGTAGGTAAAGGCGATGCTCAAGAAGGGCGCCATCGAGCTCGTCCCAAGAAGGCTTCGGGGCTCCGGAGTTTACTCAAGATACTTCCTCGTGAAGAAGAAGACGGGAGGATGGCGTCCCATCCTGGACCTACGACGACTGAACAAATTCATCAAGGCACAGAAGTTCCGGATGGTCACCCTCCAACACGTCCTGGGTCAGCTGGAGGAGGGCGATTTCCTATCGTCGTTGGATTTGGAGGATGCCTAATTCCATATTCCCATCCTAAAGGGACACCGAAGGTTTCTCAGGTTCGTGGTCCAAGGGTGTCACTACCAGTTCAGAGCCCTTCCCTTCGGATTGAGGTCGGCACCCAGGGTGCTCACCAAGTGCCTCGCACCGGTGGCGGCGCAGTTGCGCCGAGAGGGGATCCAAGTCTACCCCTACCTGGACGACTGGCTCATCCGAGCGAAGACGAAGGAGCTCGCCGTGGAGCACACGGCAAGGACCGTCCAACTACTCACGGACCTGGGAATCTCCATAAACTACGCCAAGTCCCACCTGGTGCCCGCGCAAGACGCACTGTTTCTGGGAGCGAAGCTCGACACAGTGTCGCTTCTGGCCTCTCCATCGGAGGAAAGGACGAGGGCCATCTTGGGCAAGGTGCAGCAGATGCTGGTCGCGGACGCGGCCAGGGTGAGGTCCATCAAGTCCCTCCTCGGAATGATGTCTTCTTACATTTACCTCATCCGCCTGTGCAGGCTCT
The DNA here is from genome assembly GCF_040938575.1 of Ambystoma mexicanum. NCBI lineage: Eukaryota > Metazoa > Chordata > Amphibia > Caudata > Ambystomatidae > Ambystoma > Ambystoma mexicanum. The sequence continues at coordinate 701,057,681 of NC_090938.1, read as the reverse complement.
GGATGCGCCCGTTGCAGGAGTTCCTCGACGCGCGCTGGATCCAGACGACGGGCAGCTTCGAGGAGAGGATCACACTCGACGAGAGTTTCCGACGAGCGATCCGGTGGTGGGGCACCCGCGCGCATCTGACGGTGGGCATGGACTTCCTGACCCCCGGCCACCAGGAGACAGTGACCACGGATGCCTCCCTGGAAGGGTGGGGAGTGCACACCGAAAATCTGCACGCGAGAGGCCTTTGGCTTCCGACGGAGAAGTCCCTCCATATCAACGTCCTGGAGCTCCATGCAGTGTTTTGGGCCCTCAGGTCCTTTCTTCCGTCCCTCAAGGGCAAGGTGGTGAGGATCTTCACCGACAACCCCACCACCATGTTCTACATCAGGAATCAGGGCGGAACCAGGTCCCCAGCCCTGTCCAAGGAGGCGCAGGATCTGTGGCATTGGCCGTCGCCCAAGGGATGTTTCTGGTGCCGTTTCATCTGGCAGGGATAAAAAACACCATCGCCGACTCACTCAGCAGAGAGCTGCGCTCGTGCCACGAGTGGGAACTACGACAGGATCTAGTGGACCGCCTCTTCCGACGGTGGGGGACACCCCAGATCGATCTGTTCGCGACGGCGACGAACTCCAAGTGCTGGAGGTTCGCCAGCAGGTTTCCCCAGCCGAGGAGCATGGGCGATGCTTTCTCGTTCCCCTGGGAGGGCCTGTTTCTATAAGCGTTCCCTCCATTGCCATTGCTGATCCGGCTCATCAACCAGCTCAAGAGGTCACGGTGCAGGATGATCCTCGTCGCACCTGCATGGCCGAGGCAGATATCGTTCCCGGACCTTCTGGACTTGTCAGCGTCCCCGTCAATCAAGCTGCCAGTGGACGCGGATCTTCTCTCCAGGGAAGGAGGCGCCATCCTCCATCACGACCCGAAGTCGCTGAACTTGCAGGCCTGGCTCCTGCAGCGTTAGAGTTTGGAGGATACGAGATACCGGCCGACTGCAGAGAGGTTCTTGCAAAGGCCAGGGCGTCCTCAACTCTTAAATGCTATGGACACAAATGGAAGAGGTTCTCTGTCTGGTGCCACGCACAGAAGATTAACCCTCTATGGATTACGGCTCCCCAGGTACTGCCGTACCTTCTGACGCTGGCCAAGGCTGGACTGGCGCACGCGTCCATCAAGATTCATCTTGCTGCGATCTCCCGATACACCAGAACCACGGGGCGGACGTCTTTGTGGTCTCATCGTCTGGTGAAAGAATTCATGAAGGGACTGTTCAGATCGTTCCCGCCGGTGAAGGCTCCGGCCCCGGCGTGGGAGCTCAACGTGGTGCTGACCAAGCTCATGGGGCCTCCGTTCGAGCCTCTGCACTCGGCTCCGTTGAAGTTCTTGTCGTGGAAAACAGCGTTTCTTGTGGCCATCACCTCCGCACGAAGAGTGGGAGAGATCCAGGCCCTTTCCTGCAAGCCCCCGTACTTGACTTTTCACGACACGAGGGTAGTGCTCAGGACGCACCACTCCTTCATGCCCAAGGTGCCGTCGGAATTCCACCTCAACGAACCCTTGGTGTTGCCTGTTTTCTTCCCGTCGCCTTCGTCGCCGGCCAAAAGGACTTTGCACTCGCTGGATGTGGCTAGAGCGCTGAAGTTTTACGTGGACCGCACGAAGTGTTTTCGGAAGACGTCACAACTTTTTTGTGAACTTTGGACCTGTCAATCAGGGGAAGGCTCTCTCAAAGGCTTCCATTTCCAGATGGCTCTCCGGCTGTATCATGTACTGTCATCGGTTGGCAAACCGACCGCTGCCTGGCCGTCCGAAAGCCCATTCCACCAGAGCGATCGCAGCTACCACAGCGTTCCTATCTGGTGTGCCCTTGCTGGACATCTGCAGGGCTGCTACGTGGAGGTCGACGCACACCTTCACGAAATTCTACTGTGTCGACCGGGATTCCAGGGAGGAGTCCAGGGTCGGCCAAGCAGTGCTGCGCAATCTGTTCGCCTAAGGTGAGCCTGGTGAGGAGGTAAGAATTGCTTAATGTTGAGTTTGATGTAATGCTTAATGTTGAGCCTTTGCCACCTCCCATGGTTGTGCATGTGTGTACTGCTATGTATTCTTTATTCATGAGCATGTGAATCCATGCCAGACCCCATGCTGGAGAAGGAACAAGTTACTTACCTGTAACTGTTGTTCTCCAGCATGGGTCTGGCATGGATTCACATGCGAACCCTCCCGCCTACCCCTCTGCGGCTCTTCACTTGGTCATACTGCCACTTCACGTGCTACCAAATCTGAAGATGGCTGCCAGAGGCGGGGCTTAGGTAGAGGGCAGTCATTGGCTGTGGTCAGTATGACGCAGAGATCAGTGATTGGTTACTACTACGAAAGACAGATCAGAAACGAAACTGATACTGATTTTTTCTTTACCGAGGATTCCCAGCCTGACGACGGGGAATATTCATGAGCATTTGAATCCATGCCAGACCCATGCTGGAGAACAACAGTTACAGGTAAGTAACTTGTTCCTTATTTCTACATTTTCTCATAGGAAAAGGGTTGGGCTTGCTAAAAATGTGTAATATTGGGCCACTATGAACATTATTTCCAGGGCCTCTTTTGGTTCCCAGTCCACCCCTGGGTGGATTAGAGGTCTCTGGAGATGCTGACTTTCTCAGTAAGGTAGCTTGGGGACTTCAGGATGACAGCCTTGTATATGATGCAACTGGATTTCCAGATGATACAGGCTTGCAGTGGGAGCCAGTGCAGTTCGATGTGGTCGAATTTGCAGAGTCCTTTAATGAGTCTTGCTACAGCATGCAGGAAACATTGCAATGGTGCCAGTCGCCGGAAGGCCTTCCAAAAGTGCATTTCCACCATCCAGCTAGGAGAGGATCAAGGCTTGGACAGTGGATCTGACATTGTTTTCTGGGATGAAGGGCTTGATTTTCTGCTGTGAAAACAAGGAAATAATATGAGGCAGGGTAACCAAAAAGGAAACACACCAAACACAGGTTACAAAGGAACATACAAAGCACTTTATTTTATACTGAATCCAGTTACAAAAGAACAGAACAAAATTCACATAGCTATCGACCCTCAGTACAACACAGCGAACTCCGGCGTGGTTCAGTGTGCTCAGTGAGTGCAAATATTCATTGAAACAGTCAGGCTTTTATACATTTCTCCAGCCTGTTGTTCAGCCCTCCTTTGGGTTAACCATTCCATAAATAAGTTACTGCTCTAGGGTCCCTTGCCAGGTCATATCTAGTTCATCTTAGGTTTATAAATTAACAAGAAGAAATGGTAATAATGTATGCTCTAGGCCTAACATTACAATGCGGGACTTAATTTATACAATATAGTTAAGCAGCTGTTCTCATTCAATTATAGATCAGTTTCGGTGATACAGATAATCCATTGTACACAGGTCAGCAGAAGGACAAGGTCTCAGCTCATGTCCCTAACAAGTGGCCTGCAGGCAAGTTATACATTAGCTGTACAGAGGTCATGACAATCGAGTTCTGTTCTGAATAACATAGGCTACCATTTTAGCTCACATGGTGACTTTATAGAGCAAGAAAACCTAAAATGGCGGCTTGACCCAAAATGACAGTTTACATGGTTTCTAAGGTCAGGACCTTGCAATGCGAGTTTATTCAAATGTAGTTTATAAGCAGCTTGTTAGCAGCTTGGCGTAGGCCAATATACATATATTCATAGCAAATAGGAGGAACGATATCATTTCTAGTTTGACAAACCCTCCTTTTGGCCTATGCCAAGTGCTAAACTACTTCTGATCTCCCTGAAAATAACTCCATGTGTCATCGTCCATACACCCTGAATAGCTGTCAGAAATATCTATCGCCATTAGATCTTTTACGAAGATCTCTTTCAGTACATACTCCTTAGAGGTTTTATCCGGGGCATACACTTTATGTCCTATTGTACCTATCGCCTGAGCGCAACATCCCCCTAGCATAGAACATATACTTGGTAGACATTGGATACAACAACAAAGAAATAGCAGAATTCCCAAAATAATCAGCAAGACTGAAAGCACTTTCCAACCCCAAGACCGCAAGAAGTCCCAGAATCAAGCGCGAAGATCCCAATTTCCCTCGGGAACATGCACTTCTGAACTAAGAATGTGCAGATTCTGTATTGCTTTAAAAATAGTTGGGGAGGAATCCGGTACGAAAACACTGCAAGCGGACCCCACTAGTTTACATACTCCACCACGTTCAGCCAGAATGACATCTAATGCCATCCGGTTCTGAAGCGCTACCAATCTGATCGCTTTCTGCTCTAAAGTCATATTATAGAGTATATCTGTGGTCCGGTTGATGGTTCTCTCCAGTACTCTCGCTAGTTTCCTGATATCCTCGGAATTGGCTATCTGCCCAAAGAATGGAAGGAATGATTTTGCTACATCTCCTAAAACCTGTGCTGGAGTGTCGCCATTCTCGTCCCGCCGTGGACGAGCCTTCGAAACCTCTACAGTACTTGCTATAAACACCCCAGGTAACAGAATTCCTAGATAAAAAGTTCCCTGCCAATCCCTGGGCAACCATGGAAATGCTACATTACCGCAAACAAAATAGATAGGTTCGCCTACATACAAAGGTCTGTCTTCCCCAGTCAAATTTGCAACGTTGGCACAACCTTTAAAATCTCCCATTGACCGGGTGCCATTCCTCTGGATGCAGAAAGAAACTGAATCGGGGCTATGGTTAACAGTAGAAGAAGGAGGCACGGCATCCTTATTGCCTATCGGAGCCATTTTAAAGGAAATCAAAGATTGGAAAGGACGAGACAGTCTATCAGAAGGCCTAATAGAAGCAATATTGAGCTTACTCCTATTTGCGAAAAGCGAGCATCCCAGGGGAGTCAGAACACGTTTCTCAAAACTATTCAAATTAGTGCCATCAAAGTTCCCCGAGATGCTATCGTTCCATCGGCCAAAGAACAGTGCTCTAAGTGAAGCATAACAAGCAGTTGTCAAAGGTAAAGGGTGAATATACCAACCTAGCCCCTTATCCCCATGTTGCGTTAAATGCGAGCAGATCCAACAATTAGTCTTATTAAAAATGACATGTGTTGCATTCATTATAAGCAACAAGGTATTATTGTGATACTTCTGTCTATGCTGTGAGTCCCTAGGTGACAGAGTATGCAAATGTACAAAAGCTGTAGGAACAGTGGGTACAATTTCAGTCGGCAGCAAAGACTCTAAAGGATGAGTTTCTTCAAAATACCAAAGGCCTAAGACAGTGACTATTATAAAACCAAATATTATCATAAAAACACAGCAATATGTTTTCGGGGCCCAGGCACATTGTTCATTGTCCGAGTTGGTCACCCCCTTATTTATAAGTCCAATACGAGCAGCAGCGGTGGCGGTAGCAGGCATTGTAGATTTTCAATCGACGAACCCAATGTTCGTTGCTGGCGACACTACGGTCGCGCGGCTTCTTAGTCCTTCCACAACCCCTAGCCAAAAGAATCCCCTTCCTCAACTTTTTTGGGCAAAAGCAAGCCCTTGATGATCCTTTCCTTCCTTGAATGCACAGCCGAACCGTGCCGTATGTCTATCTTCGTGGCCGGAAGTTGTATCTTGCTGTGCCTGGTATTGTTTGATCCGAGAACAAGATGTCGTCACTTCCCGTTGGAAGCAACGTATCAGAGGCAAGTGAAGTTGGAACAGCAATTTCCGGGAGCAAAATTTTCGGAGAGTGCGGAGACAAAATGGCAGCTTCCCCAAGCCTCACGGGCTCAGAAAGATTCTCTGACGCACTCTCAGTGCTACTCACTGCTTTGGGATCATTGGTTGCAGCGTTAGCGAGGGGTTCTGTTTCTTCTGTAACGTGTGGCACTGGGTGAGGAAGTTTCTTGACATGCGTCGCGTGGATCCAATGCTTCCGGCCTGCGACACGCACTGCTGTTTGGGTGACCAGCAGGACCTGGAACGGGCCCCGCCACCGAGGTGCAAGGCAGGAAGATCGGTCAAAGGATTTGACCAAAACCCAACTTCCAGGTTGTATACTGTGGCCTGGGCCCTCGTATCGCGCGGGTAAAGCGTTTCGTACCTGGTGAGAAATGAAATACAGGTTTTTAGTCAACTGGCTACAATAGTCTGAAAGCAATACATTTTCTACATTCCTCAATGCCCTAGGCTTCGGAAGACCCCAGATATTGGCAGGTCTCCCCATTACCACCTCAAATGGAGAGAGCCCAGTCTTAGTTTGAGGGGTTGTGCGCATGGCTAGTAACACGATCGGTAAGGCGTCCGGCCATTTTAGTTTGGTGCCGGCACACGTCTTAGCGAGCTTGTTTTTTATGATACCATTGTGTCTTTCCACTAATCCGGCGCTCTGAGCATGTCTGGCCGAATGGAATCGTTTGTCAATTTGCAATGCCGTACATATCTGTAGAATTACAGCAGCGATAAAATGCGGACCATTATCCGACCAGATAACTCTCGGCAAACCGAGCCGTGGGAAGAATTCCTTTAACATGGTCTTTGCAGTGGTCATGGCTGTAGCGTCTTTAACAGGGAAAGCCTCGACCCACTTACTAAAGGCGCAAATGACCACAAGGACATATTTTAGATTGTTACATCGCTCCATTTCAATAAAGTCAAAGTGAATCACTTCAAACGGGACAGAAGGAGGCCCAAAGCTACCTCTTGGAGTTGCTGTCCCCTTTCCCACATTGTGTTGTAGGCAAATCATGCAATTTTGGACATAATGCTGGGCAATTTTTGAAATCTTATCATTTACCCAGACTTTCTCTAACATTCTCGTGATCTTTTGAGCGCACACATGTGTGGGACCGTGTGCCATGGTAACCATCATTACTATATAGGCATTAGGAAGCAACCATTTCCCTTCAACCATGTCCACCCAACACCCATCATCATCGAGTTTCCCCAAGCCCTCAGCCCACCTCTTGGATTCTTCTAATGTGGCATCGGCTTGGATATCCCGTACAGTCCCGACACCCTCATCCATTGCACAGGCATCTACAGTCTCCCTTGAAACATACATCTCCGTGAAGAGATCAGAGGCAGTTTGTCTAGCTATTTGATCAGCGAAAGCATTCCCTTTCCCTACATCATCTATAATCTTGCGATGTGCTGCGCACTGAATGATTGCTAACTGACTAGGGAGCGCAAGCGCTGAAAGCAATTGTACTATCAGGGAGCCATGTTGGATCTTGGTGCCATGCGAAGTTAAAAACCCTCTCTCTGACCAAAGTCTCCCAAAGTTGTGAGCCGCCCCAAAGGCATACTGGCTATCAGTATATATGTTTACTGTTAGCCCTTCGGAAAGCTCACAAGCTCGAGTCAATGCTATAATCTCTGCGGCCTGCGCAGAGTTATGCGTAATTCTCTTGGTCTCCACAACCATACTCAATGTAGTGACTGCATAAGCAGCTGTGGATGTACCATCCAGTAGTTTGAAGCAGGAGCCATCACAAAACAGCTCCCCTTGTGGGTTATCCAAAGGAGTGTCCCTCAAATCAACTCTGCCTTTTGTATCTTGTTCAGTAGTATAGAGGCAGTCATGTGACTCTTCGTCACCGCAAACAGTATTTTGCGGGAAATGTAGGAGTTCAGCCGGATTAAGAACGCAGCACCTCCTAATTTGAATGTGGGGAGCAAACAAGATTAATTCATATCTTGTCAGTCGTGCGGAAGTGAGGTGTTGCGTTTGGGTTTTGTTCAATAGAATATCTACAGAGTGAGGCACCATCAGGGTTAAATCATGGCCTAGGACCATTCCCTCACTCTGTTTTACAGACGCAGCAGCAGCAGCGACAGCGCGCAAACATCTTGGCAAAGCGCATGCAACAGAATCAAGGGCGGAAGAGTAGACCGCATGGCCTATTCTTCCCTCCATGTTCCTGCGTTAATACAGCCAAAGCACATCCATCACATTCATGCACAAACAACACAAAGGCCTTCTCATAGTTCCGTGTGCCCAAAACTGGCGCTGAACATAATGCAGTCTTGAGCAACTCGAATGAATGTTGATGCTCCGTATTCCATGGCAATGGCGAAGAAATACCCTTCTTCGTCAAGGCCAACATCGGTTTTATCACTAGTGAGAAGTTTGGGATCCATAACCTACAGTAAGAAGCCATACCTATCAAGGCTCTAACTTCCTTTTGTGTATTTGGGACAGACATGCCAGAAATGTGTTTTATTCTTTCAGGTGTCAATCTTCTGCCCTCCTTTGACAGGAGATAGCCTAAATAGGCGACCTCCTGGCAACAATATTGAAACGTTTTAAACGAAGCTTTGTGACCATGCTTAGCTAGATGGATGAGCAACAACACAGTGCCCTCTTTACAAGAGCTCTCAGAGTCAGCGGCTAAAAGCAAATCATCAACATATTGAAGCAACGTACAAGTAGGGGGCAATCCAAGGGTATCAAGCTGCTCTTTCAAAGCCCTACTATAAATACTAGGACTCTCAGTATAACCTTGAGGTGCATGAGTAAATGTGAATGAGCGTCCCCCTAAGGTGAACGCGAACAAGTATCTACTATCCTCATGTATAGGAATACTGAAGAAAGCATTCTTTAGGTCCACAACACTGAAGTGAGTAGCCGTAGCTGGAATCATGGTTGATATTGTCGTCACATCAGGCACAATTGGAAATTGCGGAGCGACGACTTTATTAATGGCACGTAAATCAATTATAAAACAAAATGGAATTGCATTATCACCTTTTTTGTACACGGGTAAAATCGGACTATTGCACAAACTTCCTGCAATCTCCTCAATCACCCCACGATGCACAAAATCGGAAACAATGCTCTTCAAAGCTCGCTCGCCTTCAACTGAGATCTTATAATGTGGAATACGGGGCAGCTTAATTCCATGTTTCAAAACTATTTTAACAGGCTCAATCTGCAAAACACCGACATCATTGTCATCAACTGCCCACAAACACTCTGGTAAATTACTGAATTCTGGCGACAAAGGTCTAGTCAAGAATTGCGAAACAGAACATTGCTGTGGTGAAATCGTCAAACGCACTCCATCAGAAGAACAATGAATTACCGCATTTAATTCCTTCAACAGATTCAACCCCAGCAAATTCTCTCCACAATTCGAAGTCAAGAGAAATGGACAGTGGTCCGTAAAGGGACCCAAAGAAATAGGTACCGGTGAAGAAACCAGACAAACAACTGGTGTGCCAGAAAACCCTACAGAAACATTGGTTTGCCCTGACAGTGGAATGTTTGGAACCCGAGAATGATCAATGGAGCACTTCTGTGCTCCAGTGTCTATCAAAAATTGATGTTTCCTATTTCCCACTACCATTTCAACGTGGGGACCTTTCTGACTAACGGGAATAGGTGTAGGTTCCAAACCCTGCTTTGGGCAATCCTAACGAAACAAAATATCATCAAAAGGAAGCTCTGTAGATAGATATGCAGCAGAAGGATGATCAAATATGTTTCTAGTATTCACACTCGAAGTCTGATTATCCTGTGAAAAAGGTTGTTGGGGATCCTGCGAAAACTGGCCTCTACGAGGGCCCCCTACACCCGGGCGACCTCTGGATCGTCTACCCATATTTCCAAATGTGTTATTCGACCTCTGTCGAAGGACGGGGCATTGTGCACGCCAATGACCCTCCTGGCGACAATAGGCACACTGGTTAATATTCACAGGACCCAAGAGCACATTCCCTTGTGGAACATACTGACCTCTAATCTGCGAACTACCCCCTCTGGGGCCTCTAACAATTTGCTGTAACAATACTTTAGTCTTCAAATCACCTTTTCTCTTCTCGACTCTATCTTTTTCATTATTGACACGGTTCTCGTAGTACTGAGCCATGTGCAGTACTTCTGATTGGGATTTCGCCTGCCAAGCGCTCTCAGAAGACATAATTTGTGACTGGATGTCAGGCAGCAATCCACGTACAAATTTGTCCACAAATAATCTTTTCCCAGACTCTGTGCCTAAGTCTTGTCCGCTGAAATCCGAGAATACCTGTTCGAACCGATTAAAGAACTCGGTAGCACCCTCAGATTTTCCTTGGACACAGGCCGTAAGCTTGTCCCAAATAATTCTCTTTTCGGGGATTATAGTTTTCAGTTTTGCAATGATTCTGTCAGGCAAAGTTAGTATCACCTGAGGTGGTCTCTCACCAGCTGGCCTTTCCCCATCAAGCCTAACTATGTTAGCCCATGTATCTCCCAACCCTGGTACATCGTCTATAGTTCTAACTTGTTTCCACAAATCTACAGGCAGGAGTACAGGGAATAGCAAATCAATGTCGCCTAGGGTAAACACTGAGGACTGCAAAACGGACTCTATCTCTTTATAGAACCCTGTCGGATTTTTCCTAATGTCAGGAATAGTTTGTCTAATAGTATTCACTTCCTGTCGTGAAAATGGGACGTGAACAAACTGCGATACATAATGTGCAGGAATGTCCACAGCAGGTGTACCTGCTGCAGCATTAGCAGGAATCTCAACCTTTGGGACAAATGTCGGAGGAACCTCTCTCATAGGCAACTGAGATGTAGGCAACTCCGAACGCTTACTAAGCAACAGAGCTAAGTCGAGCGCTAAAGCAGTTGAAGAAGTGTCAAGTGAAAAAGCTGTCTTATAAATGCTCAATAACTCGGTGGGACAACTAACCTTTCTCTTTAAACATTCATCCTGCAGGTACTCTACCATTACCTGTATCACTTTCCTCTGCATTTCTAACCTATATTGACTGTATGTGTCATATACCTCAACTGGAGTTATCGATATGTCTGAAATCCATCTAATCGCATCTTTTGTACAAATCCGCGCCTCCTCAGATGTCGATTTACGACACGGAAGAAATCGTTTCTGTACATACATACTTTCTTCTTCGTCATCCTCATTCCGTAACCTTTCCAACTCCTTTCTATACTCAAATATCCTCTCAACATGCTCATGTACCTTCTCCACAGTGTCTCTTGAAAACGCTAAAGTATTCAGGTCCCTCAACCCTTGTGGGAGGTCTGCATTATTTAATTTACCCCACATCACACATAAATGAATCCCTAAACCTTCAATGAAAACATTTTTCTCAGGAAAATTATCCATATTAGAAAGTGTGGCAAGAACATTAGCTCGATCATCTCTCTCCATACAATGCTTAGCCCATGCAAACAAATCCTGTTTCTTTTCTGTAGGAACAGTATTACGAGTAACAATCCTCGACCCCGCACCCTGATCAACTACAAGCGGTACAGAACTACTTGAGAGTGAGGGTGCAGGCAAATTCAATGGAGGTACTATTACTGGTGCAATGGGAAGAGGCAGAGGAGCAGGTGGAGGAACAACAACCGGAGGAATAGGAACAACAGGTTGAGCAGGAAGAGCAGGAATAACAGCAGGAAGAGGTACAGCAGGAGGAAGAGGAACATACGGAGGTGGTGCAGAGGCACCAGGCCTTCGTTCATTTAACAATTTGTTGATAAACTCATCAGAAACATGAAGATCTTTAGAAGGATAGATTTTCTGAATACCGAGTGAGAAAGCCCTGTCCATATTCCTAACCGACTCAGACTGTTTGTCCTGATCATATAACAACGCCTTTTCAGCATTTGTTTTATGACGGCGCACATGTTTTTCCCTACTTTTAAGTTGCTGCAACGCTTCTCTTTTCCAATTTTGCAAAACATCAAATGCTGCAGGTCTGGCCTTCTTTTTTACCAAGACTGACTCTAAATATTCAATACGAGGGATCTCAAAACTACCATTGACTGGCCACTGAAGTTTGGAGGCATGTCTGGTTTGTCTGTGCCAAATTTTATTAAATACTACACTTCCAATGCCATGCTTACAGTACATAGTACATGCCGGTGACCCCTCCTGTGGTGCCGGATGGCTAAATTCCAAAGATTGTCTATCGCTGCGGAATAATACCCTAAAGCAGCTAGACAATTTCCCAGGCATTTCTCAAATACTCTGTGTTACCTGGTCAATAATTGTGTCTGCAGATACAATGCGCCAAATTCAAATTGTCAGGGTTAAATTAAGAGTCGGGTAACGACTCACCTGACCAAACCTAAGGAGGACCGATCGGTTTACAAAGGACTTACCTAACGAATTTTACCTTGTGTATGGTGATTTCGGCAAATCTGCCCGCCTCAAAAAATTGACCCTCGTCAAGATGCCGTGTCAGACCACACGGCTATCGTCCAGGGAACGGATCGTGCAGCGCTGTTGAGGTGTCGCGTCTCGTTCAGTCGGGCCCGTTATGTCACACCGTCCGATCCCGGTCCGATAGCGTGCGTCAACCTTCAATAATCCGGCATCAATCTTGAGGGTCCCTATTCCGGGCGCCAACTGTGAAAACAAGGAAATAATATGAGGCAGGGTAACCAAAAAGGAAACACACCAAACACAGGTTGCAAAGGAACATACAAAGCACTTTATTTTATACTGAATCCAGTTACAAAAGAACAGAACAAAATTCACATAGCTATCGACCCTCAGTACAACACAGTGAACTCCGGCGTGGTTCGGTGTGCTCAGTGAGTGCAAATATTCATTGAAACAGTCAGGCTTTTATACATTTCTCCAGCCTGTTGTTCAGCCCTCCTTTGGGTTAACCATTCCATAAATAAGTTACTGCTCTAGGGTCCCTTGCCAGGTCAAATCTAGTTCATCTTAGGTTTATACATTAACAAGAAGAAATGGTAATAATGTATGCTCTAGGCCTAACATTACAATACGGGACTTAATTTATACAATATAGTTAAGCAGGTGTTCTCATTCAATTATAGATCAGTTTCGGTGATACAGATAATCCATTGCACACAGGTCAGCAGAAGGACAAGGTCTCAGCTCATGACCCTAACAAGTGGCCTGCAGGCAAGTTATACATTAGCTGTACAGAGGTCATGACAATCGAGTTCTGTTCTGAATAACATAGGCTACCATTTTAGCTCACATGGTGACTTTATATAGCAAGAAAACCTAAAATGGCGGCTTGACCCAAAATGACAGTTTACATGGTTTCTAAGGTCAGGACCTTGCAATGCGAGTTTATTCACATGTAGTTTATAAGCAGCTTGTTAGCAGCTTGGCATAGGCCAATATTCATATATTCATAGCAAATAGGAGGCACGATATAATTTCTAGTTTGACACTGCAGGGAGACAGTTGATACCAGGCCGTTTGTGCCTTCCTTGCTATATACTGTTTGAACGTGAGGTGTCTGTCGATCTTGAACCCAAGGGACTTGGCATAGGGGGCCAGCTGGGGTGTGAATCCTTCGAGGTTCATAGCAGAGAGCCAGGTCCGGATGTCAGGGTGTTCAGTGTTGTTGGACAGCAGTAGGAATTCAGTCTTGGAGGGGTTGAGCTTCGGGTAGGCACTGGACATCCAGGACTGGATCAATGTGAGGCAGGCCTTGAGCCTGTGGATGTCTTCAATGGAGGATATCTTGAGGTAGATCTGCGCATCATCTGTGTATTGGTGAATGTGGATGTTGTGTGGACAGAGGAGGGATGCGAGCGGTTCCATGTACAGATTGAAGATCACAGGGGACAGGATGGATCTTTGTGGGACTCCAAAGGTGATGGGTAGAGTTGGTGATCAGGAAGTATCCATTTGTAAGAACTGTTGGCGGTTCGCAAGGTAGCATTTGAACCAGCTAAAGACGATCTCGCTGATCCCCAGGCGACGATGTAGATTGTCGGTGAGTGTCTGGTGGTCTACTCGGTCAAATGCTGCTGAGAGGTCAAGGAGAACTAGGAGGCAAGGGTGGCCATCACCAAGGATTTTAAGGGCATCATCGATCCCCTTGATTTTAGCCATTTCTGTCTGAAGCCAGATTGGTAGAAGGTGGTTATTGGCTTTGATTTCTTGGAGGAGTTGTATGGCTACTGCTTTCTCAAGAATCTTGCCTAAAAAGGGAAGATGGGTAATGTGGCGGCAGTAGTTGCTGAAATCGTTGTGGTGCAGTGTTGGTTTCTTAAGAAGCAGGAGGATTTGTCCCATCTTGAGGGTCAAGTGGAAGGTGCCTTAAATTAGGAAGCTGTGGATGATTGTCAGGTAAGGGAGGAGTGCTTCAGTCAGAAGGGTCCTGAGTAAGGAGGCAGGCAGCATGTCATCCTCATACGATGTGGCCTTGAGGGATGCTAAGGTGGCAGTGATATCTTCCATAGTGTCTTGAACGTTGTCCAGGTAGTTGTGGTGTTGCGAATAGGATGTGTAGTGTGCTGTCGGTTGTGGCATTGGTGTCTGTGTGTTGGTGGATCATGTTGATGTAGAAAGAGTTGATGGCAGTTGATTTTTCGATGGAGTGTGCTATGGGTGGGTCAGGCAGAGTGTTGGTGCAGTGCTTGATGGCTTTGAAGGGGGCTCTGCTTTCATTTTGGCCTTAGCTATGGTGTTTTGGTAGTAGTAGGCCTTGGCAGTATTGATCAGTCACCTGCGTGTAGCTCAGAGTTCATTGAGCAGATCGAGGTTGGATGTGCTGCAGGATTTTCGCCAATACTTTTCTTGTTTTCTGATGGCTCGCTTGTTGGGGTTAAGTTCATTAGTGTACGAGGGTGCTGAAGGTTTAGACTTGAGGATGCGCTGTTTCACTGGGGCATTGTGGTTGATGTTGTTTGTGAGGGTGGTGTTGGGTTCTTGGAGAAGCGAGTTGCAGTCCTGGTTCGTCTGAGGTGCATCAGCCCATGTGAGGTGGAGTTTGGTGAGGACTTCTGTGAGAGCGTCCACTGGGAAGTTCTTGAAGCACCTGAAGGCTTGATTGCTTGTATCTCTTTGTGCCCCTGTACTTCTCTGTACTTCTGTCCATTTCTCTCTTGCAACCCTCGTATCTCCATCTCTGCTTCCTATATTGGCACTATGTTATCCCTTGCACCTCTCCGCCTTGTATCTCTGTCACCTGTATCTCCTTGTCTCCCATAGCTGTATGTGTCCTGTATCCCTCTGTACTTCTGTACCCTTCTTTCTTCCACCCCTCGTATCTCTATCTCTGTACCCCATATTGGCACTATATTATCCCTTGCATCTCTCTGCTCTTGTATCTCCCTGTCTCCTGTATCTCCTTGTCTCCCATATCTCTCTGTACCCCATATCTCTCTGTACTTCTGTACATGTCTCTCTTCCACCCCTCGTATCTTCATCTCTGCTCTTCTATAGGTTTCTATATATATATTCACCTGGCATCTCGCGCTCTCCCAGGTATATCTCTGCTCCCGTATCTGTCCACGGTATCTCCTTGCCTCCCATATCTCTCTGTGCCCCATATCTCTCTGTACTTCTGTGCATGTCTCTCTTCCACCCCTCGCATTTCCATCTCTGTAGCCCACACTGTCACTATATTATCCCTTGCCTCTCTATGCCCACGTATCTACATGTCTCCTAAAGGCCTCTGTATCCCCCGGCATTCCACTCTCACCAGGCATCTCTACCCCTGCATCTCTCTTTCCTCTGTATCTCCTTGTTTCTACAGGTCTCTGTATCTATTCTCCCTGCATCTCACTCTCTCCCGGGTATATCTCTGCACCCCCTGTATCTCTGTCTTTTTTAAATGTCTCTGTATCTATTCTCCCTGCATCTCGCTCCCTCACAGGCATAGCTGTGCCCCCTGTATCTCTCTGTCCCCTCTATCTCCTTGTTTTCTATAGGCCTCTGAATCTATTCCCTTGGCATCTCACTCTCTCCCAGGAATATCTCTGCACCCCCGTATCTCTCTGTCCCCTGTATCTCCTTGTTTTCTACAGGTCTCTGTATCTATTCCCCCTGCATCTCACTCTCTCCTAGGCATATCTGCCCTCCACGTAACTCCTTGTTTTCTCTGTATCTATTCTCTCTGCAACTCGCTCTCTCCCAGGCATATCCCCCCCCCCTAGCTCTCTGTCCCCTGTATCTCCTTGTTTTCTACAGGTCTCTGTATCTATTCCCCCTGCATCTCACTCTCTCCCAGGCATATATGCCCCCCGTATCTCCTTATGTTCTACAGGTCTCTGTATCTATTCCCCATGCATCGCACTCTCTGGCAGACATATCTGCCCCCCGCCCCGTATTTTCTTGTTTTCTACAGGTCTCTGTATCTATTCCTCCTGCATCGCACTCTCTCCCAGGCATATCTGCCCCCTCCCCCGTATCTCCTTGTTTTCTACAGGTCTCTGTATCTATTCCCCCTGCATCGCACGCTCTGGCACGCATATCTGCCCCCCCCCGTATCTCCTTGTTTTCTACAGGTCTCTGTATCTATTCCTCCTGCATCGCACTCTCTCCCAGGCATATCAGCCCCCCCCCCCGTATCTCCTTGTTTTCTACAGGTCTCTGTATCTATTCTCCCTGCATCACACTCTCTCCCAGGCATATCAGCCCCCCGTATCTCCTTGTTTTCTACAGGTCTCTGTATCTATTCTCCCTGCATCACACTCTCTCCCAGGCATATCAGCCCCCCCCTCCCGTATCTCTTTGTTTTCTACAGGTCTCTGTATCTATTCCCCCTGCATCGCACTCACTCCCAGGCATATCTGCCCCCATCCCCGTATCTTCTTGTTTTCTACAGATCTCTGTATCTATTCCCCCTGCATCCCGCTCGCTCTCTGGGCTCAGTGTCACTCTGTACCCCGGGGTACATCTACGCACCCCTCTTGTATCCTCCCCTGCCTTCTTGTAGGATGATGGTGGGGGCCGCCCTGTCTCCTACCCACCCCCGCCCACCCAGGGGGTGCTCTGCCAGTCTCTGCACCCCGGCATCCCTCTCCCTTCCCCAGACTCATTTACGATTCCCTTTGCAACCCCTTCATCTCAACAGCTCCCGTGACATCAGCTCCCCTCCTCTCCCTCAACCCCTTCCACTCCCCCTCACCCCCTCTCCCCCAGCCCCCTCCTTCCCCATCCTCCACTGCAGTGAAAAGCTGCAAAGATGGAGAGGCTGCTGCCAGCCCTGGGTACCAGGGAGAGGAGGAGGCACCTGCCGGAGCCCGGTGCCTGAGAGGGAGGGGGCGAGCTCCACCACCAGCATCCCCGGGGCCTGAGCACCCCCCCCCCCCCCCCCGGGCCCGGGAGGACGAGGCGCCAGCCGGAGCCCGCCACCTGAGACCATCCATCCCCCGGGGCCTGGGAGGAAGGACCCAACCTCCCCCGGGCGAACGGGGGCAGACCCCACCGGCACCTGCCTTACCTCGAGTCTGGGTCCACAGAGCATCACCCCCCCTCCCCCCACAGAGACTGGACCCAGGTCTCTGGAGCCACTACCCCCGCGCCAGCAGCTCGGGACTGGCCAGTGGGACTGGCACCTGGACTTATAACTGGCCCTCGACCCCCAAGGCCTGGCACAATCAACTGGGCACACTGACTGCCTGGCATCACCCCCTGGGAATGGGGGTGCCCATAGACCTGGCATAAGAAGATGCGGGCCCCTCTATATTAGCCCCCGCCCTGGTGGGATCTGCCCTGTCCCGCTGCCGCCTCCCCCCCCAGCCCGGCGGTGGGATGCTGGCCCCGGTGCTGAGCCGGGCCCCCGCTCTCTCCTGGCTGTCCATCCTGCTCACGCTCTTCCTCTTCTCTCCTGGCACAGGCAAGAAGGAACTCCACATCGGGGCGCTCTTCCCCATGAGCGGGGGATGGCCGGGGGGACAGGCCTGCCAGCCCTCCGTGGAGATGGCACTGGAGGACGTCAACAACCGCCGGGACATCCTACCGGAGTATGAACTCAACCTCATCCACCACGACAGCAAGGTAGGGGGCGGGGGGGGGGCAGTGTGCATGGGACTCCACTGAGGTGTATGTGTGGGGCGGGGGGGGGGGCGTTACGCAAGTGTTAGCCTAACCTCATCCACCAAGGTACCCATCGTAACCCATTCCAATCTGTAGGTGCTTATCCAGTCCTGTTTTTTGTTGCATTCTGGGACTTGTAGTCCGAATTTTATAATGGGAAAAGTGGAACGGCAAGTCCCAAAACAAAGAAAAGAACTAGGACAGATTGGAATGGGTCGTGTTGGCAACTATGGGGTGATTGGAGGTACTGTCGCTGCCAGAGTGGGTAATATGCGAACAGGCAATCTCACCCACCTGCACAGGGAGATGCCAGGGGCACTGGGGCGCTTTGCAGTACCGGGGCAGTGAACGGGTCCTGTGGGGGTAACAGAAGAGCAGGATGGGGGTTGACTGAAGTGTGGGGCAATTTACACACATGCAAGCTCGACCTCCTTCAGCACGACAGCAGCGCGCGGGATTCTGGGGCACTAGGGTGATACTGGGCTGCCTGCTAGTGGGTGCTGTGGGGGTGAGAGGGGGACAAGGCAGGAAGTAACTTACTCAGAGACAGGCACACTCCCATGCACGGGGACTTCACTGAACCCGGGCACTGAGGGGAGCAGGGGCAGGCTGGGAATCTACTGAGGTGTGGGGGCACCCTCCTTCTCGCGTACACGCTTCACCCCATCCACCCTGGGCACTAGGATGATGGGTGGCACGCGTGCAGCATTGGGTGATGGGGAACAGGCTAGGAGGCCCCCGAGTTGTGTGGGGGGAGGGGGCACTGGGGCAAGGACCCAGGCACAGGGGCTGCCTGTGTGTGGAGAGAGGGGGCACTGGGGCAAGGTCCCAGGCACAGGGGCTGTGTGTGGAGGGAGGGGGCACTGGGGCAAGGTCCCAGGCACAGGGGCTGAGTGTGGAGGGAGGGGGCACTGGGGCAAGGTCCCAGGCACAGGGGCTGAGTGTGGAGGGAGGGGGCACTGGGGCAAGGTCCCAGGCACAGGGGCTGAGTGTGGAGGGAGGGGGCACTGGGGCAAGGTCCCAGGCACAGGGGCTGTGTGTGGAGGGAGGGGGCACTGGGGCAAGGACCCGGGCACAGGGGCTGAGTGTGGAGGGAGGGGGCACTGGGGCAAGGTGCCAGGCACAGGGGCTGAGTGTGGAGGGAGGGGCTGAGTGTGGAGGGAGGGGGCAATGGGGCAAGGTGCCAGGCACAGGGGCTGAGTGTGGAGGGAGGGGGCACTGGGGCAAGGTCCCAGGGACAGGGGCTGCCTGTGTGTGGAGGGAGGGCGCACTGGGGCAAGGTCCCAGGCACAGGGATAAGCCCGGGGATGGGGGGGGGGCTACGTGAAGGGATGTGGAGGTGGGAGTTATAGCGGACCACCCGAATCTACCAACCGGTGTAGCTAGCAGAATGCCCCCACCATCCCATCACAGTAATGTACTGTCCGCCGAGGAGCTGGGGCGCTTCTGGCCAGTGTTGGGGGCCGGGGGGTAGGGATAGGAGCATATAGGGGTTGGCTGGGCTGGTCAGGCTAAGACTCGGGAGAGGGAGGGGGGGCGCCCACGCATAGACATGATCAGTGACGGTGAATGTGTGCACACTGGCAGACACGCACTGACACGGAGCACCAGCAGATGCAAACACTGATGTACACATATCCTCAGGCTAGAAGGACTGGGTATATGGGAAGTACAGACATATAGCCAGACAAACACACACGCATACTTGCGCGCGCTCTCTCTCATTCTTTCTCTCTTTCTCTCTTGTTCTCTCGTTCTCTTTCTTTCTTTCTTTCTTTCTTTCTTTCTTTCTTTCTTTCTTTCTTTCTTTCTTTCTTTCTTTCTTTCTTTCTTTCTTTCTTTCTTTCTTCTCTTTCTTCTTTCTTTCTCTCTTCTCTTTCTTTGTTTCTTTGCTTCTTTGTTTCATTCTCGCTTTTTCTCTCGGCCAGTGAGGGATCTTGATGAGTAATGGCTACAGCCTCCCCGCTGGTCTTGTTGAGTTGGTAGTTTTCAGTTTTTACTGTCATTTAAATCGAGTCCTTCTTTTGGTACAAAACAACGTTGGGGCTAATATATGTTGCCAGTGTATTCCTTCTTTGTGTGCAGCCTGGATCACAGGGCAATGTGCCATTTTGCCAGTTCTATTTAGCTTAGATAATAGAACAATTTACTGACACATGTTTCGCTTTGCAAGATCTTCTTCAGGGTAATCGCAGATTCAACAAGAAAGAAAGTAAAACCAATCGACACGAGCATTAGGGCACAAGTAAACAAATACATTGGTCACCAGTAGTGCAAGACCCTGTCATTCTTGTTAGCAAATAAGGCTTAATGTGTGGCCTGCCCACATGATTTGTAGTGGTTGCCCACTACTGGAATCGGGTGGTGTCTGGTCCCAGTTATGGTAAGTCAACGATGTTGCGTTGTAGCATGTTGGCGCGTGCTACGCAGAAGTCAAATACTCTATAATCATGTAGTGTTTCGGTACGTGCCCATTTTCAAGTGTAAGACACATGAAAAGGGAAGCAGTGGCGGAGAGAAAGTTGTGCGCACACGTTTCAGACATAAAATGAGAGTACAGCTCAAATGGACCCTGGCAAGGTCACTCGATATCATGGCCCACTATATGTTCCAGTAAGTTTGTAGCGTATCTACCTTTAGTAAAATGGGCTCTGTTCGAGTCAACATGTTTCATTCCCCATTAACTGGGGGTCGTATTCAGCAGGAGTTACTACATTTTGAAATCCGTGATTGTTCAACATCTGGCTTGTAATCAAAGACCTAGCTAGCACCTCTGTTTCTTAAAGTAAGTAACGTAAGCACCTTCTGGTCAGGTCATATGCGATCTTACCGACCACAATTACAGAGCCCTAAATTTCATTGTCGAAAAACACCAATTTGTTTTTGGTTCTTTCAATTGGGGAGGGGGTCCCCCGACCCCTTGTTTTTTAACCCTTAAAACGCCACCCCACCCGACCGATTTTAACCCCTTTACCCTTTATTTATTTAATTCATGGTTGCAGTGTTTCTCGATGTTCTTGTCCACTCTGAAATGTACCACTCTGGTTTGTTTCAGAAATTTTGACTGGATACCGTCCTGTAAAGGGCATGTTTGTATGATGCTATGCTGATTAAACGTTTCTTTAAAGTCTGTCACACAGAGGACAGCACTTTATTTCATAGATAGTGAATCTGTGGCGTGTGCTACACAAACGGCGGTTCTGGTTGTGGCCATATCAGTGGCACTAGCTACAGCTCCTTAGCAATGTTACCCTAGCTGGGTCCCAGCCATACTCCTAGCTCTGGGCCGGCCTGGCTGTGGCCTGTCTGTAGACTGAGCTATGTCCCTAGCCATTGGCATCACCATGCCTTTAGTTGTGGCCCTGGCTGTGGTACTTGGTTTATCCACATAGGCCCCTAGCTTTGCCACTAGCTGTGATTCCAACTATGGTGTTGTGCAGCAGTCCCAGCTGTGTGCCTCAGTGTAGGCCTTTCCGTGATCCTAGTTGTCGCCCTAGCTTTTATCTGTGGTTCTGTGCATCCTAGCAAGGACGCATCCGGGTGCTGTGTAAAGGTACCCGTGAGGTTTAGAACACTTTGGCCGTCTCTAGGATGATGGGGGGGGCATGAACAAGTTTATGTGTTTTAAGGTCCCTAGCGCTCCAACAAGTAGGTAGTCCCTAGAGAGCAGGGTCTTCAGTTCTTTCCTGGCCAAAATGAGATGTTCTAGTTGTTGCCCTCACCCTAGCTGTAGCCCTGGATGTCATCCTAGCTCTGACTCTAATTATGATCCGTCCTAGAGGTGGCCCTAGCTGTGCTCCTAATCTAAGGAGCTAAAGGATCTGGGTAGGCTCTAGTAAGGACTAATGTCTGGCAGAGAGACTCCCAGGACCCCCCTTGTTTTTTGCATATTTAAGTAACTTTGGGTCTCAGCCTAAGTTACTAGGGAAATCCAGACGTGGACCCCTTGCTCATTATTCTTAGAGAGGCACAGCTCCACCCTACTGATGAGGTCAAACCAGACCGAAACATGTGTCTGGTGTTGCTGTTGGTACTCTTGTTCAGAGGGGAATTGCCTAGCATTTCGGTGCTGGACTGCCCCAGGGCAGGACAAAGACTGATATGTGTGGGATATTTCTCCTCTGTGAAAGATAATGAGCTACAGAATCTGGATAAGTCTCTCATAACCAGGACTAATGTCTGGCAGAGACTCCCAGGACCCCCATTGTTTTGTGGTCCTAGGTGTGGTCCTTGATGATGGGCTTGGGCCTAGTTTCGGCTCTAACTGTGGTTCATGGTGTAATCCTTGCTGTGATCTTGTCTGTGGTGCTACTGGCTGTGCTTCTTACTGTAGCTTTTACTGTGTCCCTGGCTGTGCTTCTACCTGTAGCGTTTACTGTGTCCCTGGCCGTGGTTCTACCTGTAGCTTTTAGTGTGTCCCTGGCTGTGCTTCTACCTGTAGTTTTTACTGTGTCCCTGGCCATGCTTCTACCTGTAGCTTTTTACTGTGTCCCTGGCCGTGGTTCTGCCTGTAGCCTTTACTGTGTCCCTGGCTGTGCTTCTACCTGTAGCTTTTTACTGTGTCCCTGGCCGTGGTTCTACCTGTAGCTTTTACTGTGTCCCTAGCTGTGCTTCTACCTGTAGCTTTTACTGTGTCCCTGGCCGTGGTTCTACCTGTAGCTTTTACTGTGTCCCTGGTTGTGCTTCTACCTGTAGCTTTCACTGTGACCCTGGCTGTGCTTCTACCTGTAGCTTTTACTGTGTCCCTGGCTGTGCTTCTACCTGTAGCTTTTACTGGGTCCCTGGCTGTGCTTCTACCTGTAGCTTTTACTGTGTCCCTGGCTGTGCTTCTACCTGTAGCTTTTTACTGTGTCCCTGGCCGTGCTTCTATCTGTAGCTTTTACTGTGTCCCTGGCTGTGCTTCTACCTGTAGCTTTTACTGTGTCCCTGGCGGTGCTTCTACTTGTAGCTTTTACTGTGTCCATGGCCCTGGTTCTACCTGTAGCTTTCACTGTGTCCCTGGCCGTGGTTCTACCTGTAGCTTTTACTGTGTCCCTGGGTGTGCTTCTACCTGTAGCTTTTACTGTGTTCCTGGCTGTGCTTCTACCTGTAGCTTTTACTGTGTCCCTGGCTGTGCTTCTACCTGTAGCTTTTACTGTGTCCCTGACTGTGCTTCTACCTGTAGCTTTTTACTGTGTCCCTGGCCGTGCTTCTACCTGTAGCTTTTACTGTGTCCCTGGCTGTGCTTCTACCTGTAGCTTTTACTGTGTCCCTGGCTGTGCTTCTACCTGTAGCTTTTACTGTGTCCCTGGCCGTGCTTCTACCTGTAGCTTTTACTGTGTCCCTGGCTGTGCTTCTACCTGTAGCTTTCACTGTGTCCCTGGCGGTGCTTCTACTTGTAGCTTTTACTGCTCTAGACCCAATGGTAATCCCATCTCGGGTTCAAATGGTGACCCTAGCATCAATATTGGTTCTGTCTCTGGTTCGAGTTGTGACACTAGCTCTGGCGCTAATATTAGTCTTGTCTCGTGTTGGAGCTGTGGCTATCTGGTAATAATGTCGCCATGAAAAAAGTCGTCAGGTTGGCGACTTTTTATAAAAAATGTATTAAAGGATGCACCCTCCAGGCTATCAAACACTTTCCTCAAATATTCTAGGACTGGAGGTAATAATATATATCTTTACTCTTCCTAGAATATTTGGGGAAAGAATTTTGGTAGCCAGGAAAAAGTCGCTAGAACCTGACGACTTTTTCACAGCGACATTATTACATGGAACCGGAGCGGTGACCCTAGCTCTAGTCCCAATTTTTATTCCGTCTCTGGTTCGAGCTGTGACCCTAGCGCTTGCGCTGATATTAGTCCTGTTTCTGTTTCGAGCTGTGACCCTAGCGCTTGCGCTGATATTAGTCCTGTTTCTGTTTCGAGCTGTGACCCTAGCGATTGCGCTGATATTAGTCCTGTTTCTGTTTCGAGCTGTGACCCTAGCTATTGCGCTAATATTAGTTCAGTCCCTGGTTCGAGCTGTGCCCTAGCTCTTGCGCTAATATTAGTTCTGTCTCTGGTTCGAGCTGTGCCCTAGCTCTTGTGCTAATATTAGTCCTGTCTCTGGTTCTAGCTGTGAGCCTAGCTCTAGCGCTAATATTAGTCCTGTCTCTGGTTCGAGCTGTGACCCTAGCTCTTGCACTAATATTAGTCCCGTCTCTGGTTCGAGCTCTGATCCTAGCTGTAGTCCCAATTTTAATCCCGTCTTTGGTACCAGCGGTGACCCTAGCTCTTGCGCTAATATTAGTCCCATCTCTGGTTCGAGCTGTGACCCTAGCTCTTGTGCTAATATTAGTCCCGTCTCTGGTTCGAGCTGTGACCCTAGCTCTTGCGCTAATATTAGTCCTGTCTCTGGTTCAAGCTGTGACCCTAGCTCTTGCGCTAATATTAGTCCCGTCTCTGGTTCAAGCTGTGACCCTAGCTCTTGCGCTAATATTAGTCCCGTCTCTGGTTCGATCTGTGATCCTAGCTCTTGTGCTAATATGTGTCCTGCCTCTGGTTCGAGCTGTGATCCTAGCTCTAGGGATAATATGTGTCCTGTCTCTGGTTCGAGCTGTGACCCTAGATCTAGCGCCAATATTAGTCCTGTCTCTGGTTCGAGCTGTGACCCTAGCTCTTGCACAAATATTAGTCCTGCCTCTAGTTCGAGCTGTGATCCTAGCTCTAGGAATACTATTTGTTCTGTCTCTCGTTCGAGCTGTGCCCTAGCTCTTGTGCTAATATTAGTTCTGTCTCTGGTTCGAGCTGTGCCCTAGCACTTGTGCTAATATTAGTCCTGTCTCTGGTTCGAGCTGTGACCCTAGCTCTTGCGCTAATATTAGTCCCGTCTCTGGTATGAGCTGTGACCCTAGCTCTTGCGCTAATATTAGTCCCGTCTCTGGTTCGAGCTGTGACCCTAGCTCTTGCGCTAATATTAGTCCCGTCTCTGGTTCGATCTGTGATCCTAGCTCTTGTGCTAATATGTGTCCTGCCTCTGGTTCGAGCTGTGATCCTAGCTCTAGGGATAATATGTGTCCTGTCTCTGGTTCGAGCTGTGACTCTAGCTCTAGCGCCAATATTAGTCCTGTCTCTGGTTCGAGCTGTGACCCTAGCTCTTGCACAAATATTAGTCCTGCCTCTAGTTCGAGCTGTGATCCTAGCTCTAGGAATAATATTTGTTCTGTCTCTCGTTCGAGCTGTGCCCTAGCTCTTGTGCTAATATTAGTTCTGTCTCTGGTTCGAGCTGTGCCCTAGCACTTGTGCTAATATTAGTCCTGTCTCTGGTTCGGGCTGTGACCCTAGCTCTTGCGCTAATATTAGTCCCGTCTCTGGTTTGAGCTGTGACCCTAGCTCTTGCGCTAATATTAGTCCTGTCTCTGGTTCGAGCTGTGACCCTAGCTCTTGTGCTAATATTAGTCCTGTCTCTGGTTCGAGCTTTGACCCTAGCTCTTGTGCTAATATTAGTCCTGTCTCTGGTTCGAGCTGTGACCCTAGCTCTTGCGCTAATATTAGTCCTGCCTCTGGTTCGATCTGTGATCCTAGCTCTAGGGATAATATGTGTCCTGTCTCTGGTTCGAGCTGTGACCCTAGCTCTAGCGCCAATATTAGTCCTGTCTCTGGTTCGAGCTGTGACCCTAGCTCTTGCACTAATATTAGTTCTGTCTCTCGTTCGAGCTGTGCCCTAGCTCTTGCGCTAATATTAGTTCTGTCTCTCGTTCGAGCTGTGCCCTAGCTCTTGCGCTAATATTAGTCCTGTCTCTGGTTCGAGCTGTGACCCTAGCTCTTGCGCTAATATTAGTTCTGTCTCTGGTTCGAGCTGTGCCCTAGCTCTTGCGCTAATATTAGTTCTGTCTCTGGTTCGAGCTGTGCCCTAGCTCTTGCGCTAATATTAGTTCTGTCTCTGGTTCGAGCTGTGCCCTAGCTCTTGCGCTAATATTAGTTCTGTCTCTGGTTCGAGCTGTGCCCTAGCTCTTGCGCTAATATTAGTTCTGTCTCTGGTTCGAGCTGTGCCCTAGCTCTTGCGCTAATATTAGTTCTGTCTCTGGTTCGAGCTGTGCCCTAGCTCTTGCGCTAATATTAGTTCTGTCTCTGGTTCGAGCTGTGCCCTAGCTCTTGTGCTAATATTAGTTCTGTCTCTGGTTCGAGGTGTGCCCTAGCTCTTGTGCTAATATTAGTTCTGTCTCTGGTTCGAGCTGTAACCTTAGCTCTTGTGCTAATATTAGTTCTGTCTCTGGTTCGAGCTGTGCCCTAGCTCTTGTGCTAATATTAGTTCTGTCTCTGGTTCGAGCTGTGACCCTAGCTCTAGCGCTAATATTACTCCTGTGGTTCTAGCTGTGTTGTCCTAACTGGAGCCCTAATCTTATTTGTAGCCATGGTCTAATGCATGGCCATTTCTACTAATCTGTTTGGGCCCTAATTCTATTCCTTTTGGCAAGAAAAAGTGTGGCGAGCACCCCTCTGTACATTGTACAATGTATACATCAAAAACAAGTGTGAGTGGAAGGCTTATAGTAATTTTGAGTCCACTGACAGCTAGTATTATAGTGTGAGATAATGACATGGGGTGAATCTAGAAACACTCTGAGGATGTTGGTCAGAGTATGAAGCTCCCGAAAGCTGCTTCACAAGTACTGGGAATTTGTACTGACTAACCAGGGGGGAACTTATGGTCATAATTTTTAGTGGTAAGGCCACCTTGGGGCGGGGGGTGAGGGGAGTGCCAAGGCACAAACTCTTCCTGAGTCCAGTGGTCTCTCTGATGCTGAGAACACCCAATACTCAGGTGAGACATCCTGCCTTGGGATACAGTAGCAATGGTGGTCAAGATGACTCTGGGACCATTAAGAAAGTGGCCCATATCATGGTATTTTGCGCTAGGATGTAGGGGGCCTTTGGTTGAAACCAGTGCTCTGGAAAGCCCTTAAGTTCTGCTCCTGCCTGAAGGGTGATTTTTCACACTGCATGCTCAGTTTTATAGAGCACCTCAGGGAAAAGGGATATAGAATTTGGGGTATCTATTTAAGGGGACATAAGTTATTTTTTGTTATATGTGTTATGCTAATGTGCTGTTATTATAAGATGGTGTTTTTTTACTGTTGTTTCCTATATTAGATTATGGAAAGTGAGTTCTTGAAGGACGGCATAGCAAATGCATGTCTTAATTGCTAGAGAAGCAGGGCTTCTCGGTATTGGGGCTTTTAAATAATATAAATACATTTTAACATTTTATAATCGACTTTGATTAGTGGCGTTTTCATTGTTATTTAAAAAGCCCATGGTAGTGTGCAAAAGAATGTAGACAACTGTTTCGGCCTGAACAGATTGCTCTTCCAAGACAAAGCCTTACTCAGGACAGAAACTGGCATTCTGCCTGCAAATCCCCATTTGTTAAACAGGGATTTTTGGGCAGAATGGCGCTCAAATCCCCGTTTTTCGGCACAAATAATTCCATGAATCAGCAAATGTGTATTTTGGAAATCCAATGATAAGTGCTCAAGGTTTGGCGTTTCTGAAAAAGAAATGTAAGGTGTCTGATACAGAAGAATGAGATTTGCACTTGGAAATTCGTATTGCACTGTGAATGAAAGAGCATGCACATTTGCATTACTTGAAAGGATGGCCGCCTTCACTGGTATGGGGATATGAGTCTGGGAAAGTAAAAGGCATCATTCTCAGCTGATGTATGCCAATATGCTGATGCAATTCCGAGCGGGAATTGATGGACCACAGTAAAACAGCCAGGCATGTTCTTCCGGTTCCCGCCTCGTTTTTGGAGATGCATCAGAGTGCTATAAGTGGTTGCGATTTCATATGGATGCTTCTCTGAAATGCACATTTTCAGAAATGTTCATATCCTGAGATTATTTGCTGTATCCAGTTCTTACCTAGGTAAATGGTACATGGAAATCCAGTGTGGATCCTGTCTCCAAGTTCAATTGTACTATTTTTCCACAGTTCTCGGAGGGACGGAGCCCCCTCCCCCTTCCCCTTTGAGAAATCTCAAGGATGTAGTAGCAATATAAAGGAGTTCCGCATGCAGGTGTCAATGGGAAAGAATAAAGGCGCAGAAGAGAAGGTTATTCTGACTTTGCGCCTTCCCTGGAGGTGGCGTAGCTCTTGGTTGCCCTGGTGGATTTTGGCAGCATCTAACGCAATGCTGACTCTATTATAATTTTAATTTACCTGGGCTACACAGTCAGCATGGCAAAAACGAAGTAGTATACACTGGTTTCATAAAAACAAAATAGATAGTTGGGATTTTGGTTGACCTCATTTTGGTAGTACAAACTACATTTTATTGATATATATTCAACACCAGCAAAGTTATGGTGGGGATAAAAATGCTTTAAAAAAGCATTCCATCTGAAATGTGAGTGTGGAATAATCCTTCTGAGCCAACTCACACAGGCCACCGACTAGCCATCACTCGAGATTCACCTCCAGTTTAGCGCCACATGACCAAAGCATTGTGGTTATGGAAATTGCAGGAAAATGTCTTTCTCTTGCCTAAGGACGGCCCTGCCTATGTGTCCTTAGAGGCCGCAGTGCCCCGGGAAGCAAAACAAAAATGTGGCGCCTACTGGTCATGCAACAGGGGGCGCCACATTTTTCCATAGGCTCTGCAGCGCCCTATTGTTATTAAATGCGCCCTGCTCCCATGAGACAAGATTTAATTTCAATAGGGCGCATGCCGTGTCTTCTCCCACCACGCCAGCTCAGGGGAGACCTTGAAAGACTCCCTTGAGCTGGCGTGGCGGGGGCTAATGGTGCCCCGGGCAGTCGCCCAGGCAACCTTGCGATATGGCCGGACCTGCAAACAGATTTTGCTTTATTGTGCGGCAGAGGAGAAAGTGTTGCATTATTCGACGTGCTCTTTGGGCCACAGATCTGAGTGCTAGAATACTGTGGAGTGTCAAGCATGCTTTGTATTGGTGCAGCTGCAAGTTAGTGCCACATAATTGGGTTGGCCAAAAATACGGATGCAAAAACAGGAAGTGCGAGGTAACTCATGTGGGGAGTGCTCTGTACCATTTTAGGAATTAGGCACGCCTCATAACAAGCTTAAAGGAGCATAGCCTATGCCTAGTGTAGTGAGGCAGGCTTGTGATCTCACTGTAACAAAGCTTTGCCATTCAACTGCTTCATTTAAGCCATTTATAGCTGAGTGCAGTAACAAACATGCTTTAGTGACCTCACTGTAGAGGTCACTTTAATGCATCCACCCTGCCACCTGCTCCTAATCCCTCCTGGAATCCTCCAGATACTTATTTTGCTTTGCTTGCATTGGTGCTGGGTGTCATTAAAGCTTGTGTCCTACCTTTGATCCTACTTGTGGAGAGTGACCACAAACATGTGAAAACACCCCCTGAATAAGCCAGGTTACGATAAGGCCAACTCCATTCAGGTCGACCTCAAAAACATTTTCAACAAGGGCAAGGGGTTAAAGGGTTGAAAACATTGCTGATGGGGGCAAGTAGGTGAGAGGGAAGTAGAGGAGTATGGGAGCACTTCCCCTCTATAAGGACCAGGGGGACAAGACCAAAAAAAACCCTCTTTTGGATCCACCTTAATATTATTAATACAGATGTTTTGGGGGAATATTTTACAGATGGAGGCCTATGGCTAGGCACAAGCATAATCTGGCAGAAGCTGCTCAGCGTTGATAAATGCAAGGCATGAACTCCCTTCTGACTGGAAGGTGGCATGTGCAGAAGTCAAGGGCAATCTAGAACAAGATATCTTTGTGGAGAACCACAAAGATGCACAAGGAGGCAAGCATGGACCCAGCGGATAAAACCTGAGCAGGTGCTAGGACACTTGTACACATATCTAGTCCATTTAAGGCATTGGTCTGTCTCGGGAGGATAGCTCTGGGGCAGTGTGCTCGCCTTTGAAGCAAGACGACGCGGAGCACCACAGGTTCGATCCCCGGGTCCGCGCTTATAAACCTCTGGGTATTAGGCACGTTGTAAATAAACTATCATATCATATCAGCCCTCCAGATGTTTTGGAATACGATTCCCCCACAGTTGACTGTGCTGTTTAGGACTGATGGGATTTGTATCTCAAAGCTCCTGGTTGCAGACTACTGCTTCAAGGGAAGCCCTCGAGCGACTGCTCTGGACTGTGTAGCAACCACACGCAGCATCACAAACTCTGGGGTTCGCGACAAACAAACGAGGCTGCCCCGCATAGATCTCACTGAATAACCTGGATCATGGAAAAAGCAGGAGTTGGAAAGGGTCCGTAGCCAGATGTACAAATCAGAGGGAGCGGGGCTGGGGCAGTGGACAGACACAACCAGGGGTAGTATAGACCTGGAGCAATCAGGGCCCAGGCATGGCTGGATGGATGGATGGGATTTATAAAGCGCAACTCTAGCTGGGAAGCAGCTGTATGCTTTGGAAAGGCGCACCTGTGGGGGTACACGTAGGGCACGGGGGCATCACAGGAGCCGGATATCCAGATGTTGGACGAACATCTAGCGAAGCTGGGTAAGAGCTTCTGCCAAGGACTGGATCAGAACCCGAACCCTGTGATCAGAAGGCTCACTGCCGCCACTGCAAACCTCTTTGACTGCTACCTGCGGCCAATCAGTGAAGACCCTGTGAAACCAGCCCTACTGGGACAAGACCACACAGACCAAGAAGAATACAAACCCACCACTACACACTCAGCCCGAGAAGATGGAGTAATGAGGCTCAAGCCTCGGTATCCAAAAATCACCGCTGATGGATACAAATCTATCAGCAAGAAGAAGACAGGTCACAGGAGCTGGGGTGACAGGGCCGGCAAGGGATAGGGTTGAGTCAACCAATGGGTATTAGGGGCTCTGTCCCCCCTTCTCAATAGTAGGGTACAAATCAAGAGAGTGGTAGCTTGTGATGGAATAAACACCACTTAAGTAAGCCCTCCCTGGGTGCCCTCGAACCACCAACCTTGGAGTTATCAGCTGCAGCACTACCCAATTACACCACAGAGACTGCTTGTAAAGCCTGCTGTAATATGAGTTGGAGCAAAAGCTCCATTGTGTTGTGATAGTATGACGACCCGTATGGCGAAAGCATAACACAACCCCTTTTCTCCCCACACCTAATACTGAAGTGTGCTGCCTTGGGAGCCACCGTCAAACGTTAGTCCTACTTTTATGTTAGTTCCCCTGTCCCGGTTTTTCATTTTGAAACTCTGGTCACCCTGGATATGCGAGATGGTCCCTGAGGAATCAGCAGGGCATTCGGGTCCTTCCTGAAGTGTGACCCAGGCCCCGGGCCGCATGAAATGCAGAACGATAGAGGGTCTGGGAGTTTAGGTGCGGGGTGGGGGGAAAACGGCGCGAAAGCGTAGAGAGGGGCCTCCGAATGGCACCACAAGAAACAAAGGCCCAGGAAGGGCAGGAAGCAGCACCTGGGTAGGTGCGAAATATAACAACAGGAGGTCAGGGGGTAACTCGGCCACCCCCAGGAAGGAACAAAAGGCCGGGGGGGGTATAAGTAAGCCTGGAAAAGGAGAGGCGGCACAAACCAGGTAAGAGCTCACCTCTCTCGGGTAGGCTCTTGGTACCTGGAGAAGGGAAAGGAAAAACGTTTGCTCTTGCGGGCTCACGCGCTTTCGACCCTTCAGTAAGCAGAGCTCTTGCGGGTTCATGCATTTTATACAGCATTCGTCGCTTGAGACTAACGCGGCAACCTAGACATCACCGGAGCGAGCGAGAGGGAGAGTCGTTGCAGTTGCCAGGACCGGCAGAATTCAGACGAGAAAGATGGCGGATGGGAGAGCGAAGAGGGCCCGAGAATTCTCAGATTGGGCAAGAAAAGCGGAGGAGGAGTATGGAGCCCAATGGGTGCTGGAAGTAATGCAGAAAGAAGAAGGGACGAAGACAGCATCACCCCTACTGTTCATCTAACACAGCAGCAGCAAAGGCGTGGAAGAAGTGCCACAAGGACAGAAGAGGGGGAGAACAGAGACAGGGAGAACAGAGGAGGAGACGGAGACGACGGTCAAGAACAAGAGAAAAGATAAAAATAAAGGTACTGTGAATAATAATGTTGGGAATAAAATAGTAAAGATGTTAAAAAATTGCGTCACGGTTTCGGGTAAATCGCCCAGAACCAACGACAGGAAAAGCAGACGAGGGAAGAAGAGCAGGGAAGAATGGTTGGGAAATTCGTCAGAGGAAACCAGCAGTGAGGATGAAGAAAGGGATCATCTAAAAGCTTGGGTAAAGTGGAAAGGAGTGGTGAGCAAGGAAAAGCGGAGTGGGGTAGGGGGGCAGGGATAGAACCCAAAGAGGCCCCGGTCCCTACCCCACAGGGGGCACCAGTTGAGCCCAAGGAAGTTCCGGTCCCGACACCGCAAGGGACACCAGTAGTCCCAGTGCCCCAAGGAGTACTACAAGGAGCCAATTGTAGCGACGCTGCAAGGCGCGACGGTAGGCCCAAACATTGGGGCAGGGGCAACAACAACGGCGGCAACGGTAGGGAACGAGGCACCACTCATGATGAAGTATGGCAGGCCAACCATGGGTAAAGATGCACAGGGCAGGTCAATGAAAGCGATGGCTTGGTACATAAATGACAAAGTAAAGGAAAAAAATTGGAGAAAGGAGTTGATCGATATATATTTACATTATTAGATTGTCAAAAAAGGGGGATGAATGTGGCAGTCGAAGACATGAAAGAGGATGAAAGGAGTTTACTCAAAAGGGGGCCAGTAGTTAGGAACTTCGATAATTGAATGTCGGCCTTTACCATAATGTCGACAATCATATTACAGAAATTCCCGGAGGATGGGGTAGCGTTAGTTGCTTATCAACAGAGGGTGCTGAAGGTCCACGCAGCGTTTGGGGGGAGGGACGCATGGCTAGAGTACGACCATGAGTTCCGAAAGGAGATGGACTGCTTCCTGGACATGGGCTGGGACGAAGAAAATTTCAACCTTTACATCTTTAATGTGCTAAAAGAAAAATGGGATTCCAAGGAGCGGAATACAGGTGGTCAGCAGAGAAGGCAGTACTGGCAGAGCGATTACAAGACAGATTACAGATCTAGTAACCGAAGACACGACTCCAGTTACGACAGATACAGGGAACAGAGTTTTCGGAGCGGAAATTTCGGGCCACAGAGAGGATGGCAGAGCAGCCTGCCCCCAACAACACAAGGTGGGGGCAGTGGGAGCCCGGGTACGGCTTGGACAGAACCAGGGCAATGCAGGAGCTTTGAAAAAGGGGTACCATGCAGCTGGGGTTGGAAGTGCAAATTCAGCCACAAATGCGAGAAATGCAAAGGAGACCACAGCAGTTCCAAGTGCACAAGGGCTGCAGCTCCGAGCGGCAGAAGAGACGAGACACGGAAATAAGAACTGGAGCAGGAAAGGGGCCACGCCGGTAAAGATCGAGAGAATGGAAAAGTGGCTCCGAGATTACCCCGACCAAGAAGCGGCGGAGCAGATTAGGCGAGGCTTTAGTGAGGGGTTCAACATCCCATTCACCGGCCAAAGAGCGCGAGACATTCCCAGGAATCTGAAATCAGCAAGGGAAAACAGAGAGGTAGGGACCAGAAAGATCATGAAGGAAGTGGAACTAGGGAGGGTGGAGGGCCCATTCTTGGCCCTACCCTTTGTAGAATTCTTGTGCTCTCCGCTAGGGCTGGTGCCAAAGAAGGAGGAAGGGGAGTATAGGTTGATACACCACCTATCCTACCCCCCGGGGGCCTCGGTGAACGACCGCATCGCGCAGAGCGAAGCAACAGTAACGTATTCAGATTTCGAAGACGCAGTGGAATTGGTCAGAAAAGCAGGGGAACGGGCATGGATGGCGGAAGCAGACATTAAATTGGCATTTCGCCTGTTGCCAGTCAACAGCGGATCACAAAAATGGCTATGTATGCACTGGGAGGGGGAATACTTTATCGACAAGTGCCTCCCAATGGGTTGTGCCATCTCGTGCGCATATTTCGAGAGGGTGAGTTCATTCTTACAATGGGCAGTGGCACAAGAGATGAGGGAGTCCATGATGGTGCATTACCTAGATGATTTGTTATTCATCTGCCCCAAAGGGGCAGACATGTGCAAGGCAACACTGGACAATTCGTAGAAATAACGAGTGAGTGGGGCATTCCTCTGGCAAATGAGAAAAGGACGGGGCCAACACAGGTGATCCAGTTTCTAGGCATAGAGATCGACTCGAACAAGGGGAGGTCTCGGATCCCAGAGGACAAAGTGACGGAGCTAATCAAAACAATACAGGAGCTACGAGGAAGAAACAAGGCAACCGTGAAGGAATTACAACCACTGGCAGGGAAACTGAACTTCGCGGGAAGAGTCATACCGCAGGGGAAGGTGTTCCAGAGAAGGATCGAGCTGAAGACAAGAGGTGCTACCAAAGGGCACCACAGGGCCAGGCTAGGAGGAGGAATCAAGAAAGACTTAGAAGTCTGGGCTGAATTTTTGGTGAACTTCAGGGGTACAGTGATATGGCGCTCGCCAGTGAATGAGGAAGGTAGAAGAGTGTTATTCACTGATGCAGCCAGTGGTTTTGGTTTTGGAGCAATACTGGGGAAAAAATGGTGTGCAGATGAGTGGCCCGAATCATGGCAGGTGGCGGAATGGACAAAGAACATAACGCTATTAGAGCTCTTCCCGATATGGGTCGCGTTATGCGCATGGGGGAAGGAGCTAGGCAATAAGGAGTTGGCGGTATGGTCGGACAACATGGCGGTAGTGCCTGTGTTAAACAAGGGAAGTGCATCATGCAGTGTAGTGTTGGAATTGATGAGGGCAATCACATTGGAAAGCCTGAAATTAAATACATGCATAAGAGCGAGGCATATCGCAGGGGAGGAAAATGTGGTGGCTGATGCAATCTCTCGTTTTCAGTGGGAGAGATTCAGGGCGCAGAGACCGGAAGCCGACAAAGAAAAGACGCCCACGCCATGAAAGGCATGGGTCCCGTTGGAGGCACTAGAAAGGAAAGCACGGTTGGCCTCAAGGTCGACTCAAAAGTGGTGGAAAAAGAGTGGAAAAAAGAAAGGGTCATCGACAAGCTGACCAGGAATGCCCTGACATACAAGACGGGTAAGAGATACGCAAAGATGGTAAAAGATGTGTTGTTGGAAACAGGTGTAAAAGTGGTGGATGAAATATCAACGGAAAGAATCTGTGAATTCCTGGAAGGGGCATTTGCCAATGGTAAAAAGAAAAGCTGGGCAGCAGCGCATCTGGCAGCGGTGGCATATACCGCAAAAGTGGCGGGCATACCAGACCCGACTGACAGCGATAAGATAAAGTACACGATGAGGGGATAGGCGAAGCTAGAGGGGAAGAAGCCAGATAGCAGAAGGCCGGTCAATTTTGGGAAATTGATAATTTTACTGAAAGTGCTACCTAATATATGCAGCAGCACATACGAAGCTGCGCTGTTCAGGGCAGCATTCACGCTAGCGTACTACGGGGCTTTCAGAATAGGGGAACTGGTGGCCAGGAATATGATGGCAGGAGACGGGCTGGCAAGGAGAGATATCAGTATGGGCGACAAAGCTATGTCAATAATGCTAAGGAAATCTAAGAAAGACCAAACAGGGAGGGGGAGAGCGATAGACCTCAATTGCATCAGAGAGAAGGACCACTGTCCCAGATGCATCACCAGGGAATTTTTAGATCTGCGACCAGAAACTGACGGGCAGTTATTGATACATAGGGATGGCCGCGCGCTCAGCAGGTATCAGTTTCAAGCGGTATTGAAGCAGGCAGTGGCAAAGGCGGGATGGGATCCAGCCGATTTTGGGACACACTCCTTCCGGATAGGGGCAGCAACCTCTGCGTGGGTGGGGGGCCTGGGGACGAAGGGGGTGAAATGAATTGGGGGATGGAAATCACAATGTTTTAAGAGATAAATAAGGGAGGAACTGATATGATATTTATCTCCCCCGTTTCCACAGAGGTCGGACCCTACAAATCGGCCTGGATAGTGGGGCACTCTTTTGTGACCCAGGCAGGCAGGTGGCTGGAAGAGGTGAATCAAGGATTACATTTCAGGAACACAATCACGTCATGGTGGGGCCTCCCGAGGATGCACTGGGCGGACATCCACGACAGGCTATCGGACTTAATAGGTTACAGGGAACCCCCCGAGTACCTGGTTATACATTTAGGGGGGAACGATCTGGTGAGCACGAACAGGGGCAAATTGCAAAGAGAGATCTGCGAGACACTGCATAGCTTGGCTCGCAGCTGGTGGAAAACAGAGATTTTTATGTCAGAGATAATACCTAGAAGGATCTGGCATGGGGCACAAAAGAGACATGCGATCGAGACAGCGAGGAAAAAGTTAAATAAATCAGTAGAGAAGTACTGCAAGAGTACAGGTCTACATTTCATAAGACATGGTTTACACCGGAGCAACCCGGACATGTTCCACCAGGATGGAGTGCACCTATCAAAGGTTGGGATGGGGTTTTTTTCCGACAACATTTTTAGGGCACTCCAGGCAAGAGGCTGTAGGTAGGGGGTTTTTGGGGGGGACCTGAGTGGGTGTAAAGGACACCCACTCAGGTCCCATGTGCCCAGGAACGAAGGCTCAGGGATAACAAAGACTCAGAAGGAGCCTTGAGCGGCTTCGGAACTGGACACAATGTGCCCAAAAGCATATGTATATGTAATGTTTTGTTATAATGGATTTCCTGTAAGAAAATAAAATGCCTACGGCCTACAAATTTTCCATACCCACAAAGTTGTCTGTAACTTATTATTGGTTAGGGATCTGGTAAGAGCAGCAAGGTGAACCCACACTACTCAGCCTATGACCCAGGCCCTGGGACGCATGAAATGCTAAACGATAGAGGGTCTGGGAGTTTAGGCGCGGGGTGGGGGGAAAACGGCACGAAAGTGTAGGGAGGGGCGTCCGAATGGCGCCACAAGAAACAAAGGCCCAGGAAGGGCAGGAAGCAGCACCTGGGTAGGTGCGAAATATAACAACAGGAGGTCAGGGGGTAACCCGGCCGCCCCCAGGAAGGAACAAAAGGCCGGGGGGGTATAAGTAAGCCTGGAAAAGGAGAGGCGGCACAAACCAGGTAAGAGCTCACCTCTCTCGGGTAGGCTCTTGGTACCTGGAGAAGGGAAAGGAAAAACGTTACCACCCAACCCACCCTGCAAAAGAAACGGAAGAGGTGGGGGTGTGCAGGCAGGAGCCAGGACGCCGAGTACTCCTTCGGTACACGGTACAAGATGGGCAAAAGTGGAAGAAAGAACGCTGAGTACTCTTTCGGTACACGGTCCAAGGAAATAAGGAATAAGCAAGAGAAAAGAACGCCAAGTACTCTTTCGGTACACGGTCCAAGAAACGTTGTAGGCGGCATGTGCCCAGGAACGAAGGCCCAGGGATAACAAAGACTCAGAAGGAGCCTTGAGCGGCTTCGGAACTGGACACAATGTGCCCAAAAGCATATGTATATGTAATGTTTTGTTATAATGGATTTTCTGTAAGAAAATAAAATGCCTACGGCCTACAAATTTTCCATACACACAAAGTTGTCTGTAACTTATTATTGGTTAGGGATCTGGTAAGAGCAGCAAGGTGAACCCACACTACTCAGCCTATGGAATACACGGGACCAGGGAAACGAAATGCACAGTGCAGAGGGGCAAGCCAAGAGCAGAAGTCAGCACCAGTAAAGACTGCGCTGGGATTAAGCTCTGGGCCAGGTCTGGCTGCCACAGATCACAGGTTCACACCGCTGCTGGCGGCAGCAGGCGGTGCAGAGCGAGGATACACACACACATACGCGCGCGCGCACACTGGTGACAGCGGCACATGGACGTGTCGGGGTAGGGTTCCGCGAGGCATCTCGGCACGCAAGCCAGGCAGAAAGCAAGAGGCCGCCGCAGGGAGACGAGCACGGGCACCGGAGACGAGCACTGCAGCACCGCAGGCAGCAAGGGAGCTGTAAAACTCCAGCCCACTTCAGGAATGCAGTCGAATCAGCAAGGCCGATATACTGAACACACATTCAGCAGTTGGGGGCAGGTTGATGGACAAATGCGAACACCCGGCGCACTGAGGCCGGGCTAGACTCAGCACGTATGTGTTGTCTCTTGGGAACATTAGATTTAAGAAAGTTACCTTCACTGTGATTCATCCTGACTTCAACTTTCGAGTAACTTTATTTGAACGGAGCTTTTTCGATTTTGGATTCCACCATCCAGCGCAGTTTTTTAATTCGCCCAGTAGCCTTGAAGAAGACCTTAGAAGGTTGCAACACGTGTTGGCTGTAACTGAATTGTCAAAACACGCACGCAATACATTACATTTGATTTACTTCTGTATTTTTCTGTCAATATCACAGTTGCTTCTTGTGGTGAGCGCACGCAGGTCAGGTCGCCCATCTGTTTACTCTTGACCGACAAAGCATCCTATCCTACAGCAAATGCGCAGAGGTTCAAGGATGCTTCCGGAATGCTCACTCTCCAGGCATGGCTGCCCTGCTTGCCAGAGGCCTGCATGCAGCGGGAACGCCTTATCCATCGTGAAATGTTATGTTATTTTACATGGTCTTGGTCCACGCACGGCTGCCACTTGCATGGCCTATTTGGCGCTCTAGCGGTTCTGCAATGGAAGGAGGGTTGTGGGATTGAGAGGGAGAAGAGCAGGAGAGCGTTGATGTGCTGTTGGCAGCTTCAGTTCAGAAAACAAGGTCTTGGGTAAAGGGAGGAGCCAGCACTGACAGACCACAGCTGCTGCAGGTTGCAGAGAGAGGGGTCATTCTGAAGCCAAACTGCCGACACCAGGATATGAGAATTAGTATCTTAGGTGCCAGTGATGGTCCCGGACAGCTGGGCTCCTAGAGCAATGCTCCGATCTATGGCCATAAACCTTTAGCTGTAACTTTGGTACAAGCTGCCACTGTAGCTGTGGGCTAAATATTACCTCCTTCCATGACCCTAGGTATGTTCTTACTGCAGTCCTACCTCTGTACCTAGCTGTGGCCCCACAGTGGCCTTATCTGTGTTTCTGGCAGCCTCCCTAGCTATAGCCCCACACTGGCCTTATCTGTGTTTGTAGCAGCCTCCCTAGCTATGGCCCCGCAGTGACCTCAGCTGTGGTTGTAGCAGCCTCCCTAGCTGTGGTCCCGCAGTGACCTCAGCTGTGGTTGTGGCAGCCTCCCTAGCTGTGGTCCCGCTGTGGGTGTGGCAGCCTCCCTAGCTGTGGTCCAGCAGTGTCCTCAGCTGTGGGTGTGGCAGCCTCCCTAGCTGTGGTCCCGCAGTGCCTCAGCTGTGGTTGTAGCAGCCTCCCTAGCTGTGGTCCCGCAGTGGCCTCAGCTGTGGGTGTGGCAGCCTCCTTAGCTATGGCCCCACAGTGGCCTTATCCGTGTTTGTAGCAGCCTCCCTAGCTGTGGTCCCGCAGTGACCTCAGCTGTGGCTGTAGCAGCCTCCCTAGCTGTGGTCCCGCAGTGACCTCAGCTGTGGTTGTAGCAGCCTCCGTAGCTGTGGTCCCGCAGTGGTCTCAGCTGTGGGTGTGACAGCCTCCCTAGCTGTGGTCCCGCAGTGGTCTCACCTGCGGGTGTGGCAGCCTCCCTAGCTGTGGTCCCGCAGTGGTTAGAGCTGTGGGTGTGGCAGCCTCCCTAGCTGTGGCCCCGCAGTGGTCTCAGCTGTGGGTGTGGCAGCCTCCCTAGCTGTGGTCCAGCAGTGGTCTCAGCTGTGGGTGTGCCAGCCTCCCTAGCGGTGGTCCCGCAGTGGCCTCAGCTGTGGGTGTGGCCGCCTCCCTAGCTATGGTCCCGCAGTGGCCTCAGCTGTGGGTGTGGCCGCCTCCCTAGCTGTGGTCCCACAGTGGCCTTATCTGTGGGTGTGGCAGTCTCCCTAGCTATGGCCCCACAGTGGTCTTATCCATGTTTGTAGCAGCCTTCCTAGCTGTGGTCCCGCAGTGGCCTCAGTTGTGGTTGTAGGAGCCTCCCTAGCTGTGGTCCCGCAGTGGCCTCAGCTATGCTTGTAGCAGCCTCCCTAGCTGTGTCCCGCGGTAGCCTCAGCTGTGGTTGTAGCAGCCTCCCTAGCCGTGGCCTCACAGTGGCCTTATCTGTGTTTGTAGCAGCCTCCCTAGCTGTGGCCCCACAGTGGCCTTATCTGTGGTTGTGGCAGCCTCCCTAGCTGTGGCCCCACAGTGGCCTTATCTGTGCTTGTAGCAGCCTCCCTAGCTGTGACCCCACAGTGGCCTCAGCTGTGGGTGTGGCAGCCTCCCTAGCTGTGGCCCTACAGTGGCCTTATCTGTGGGTGTGGCAGCCTCCCTAGCTGTGGCCTCACAGTGGCCTTATCTGTGTTTGTAGCAGCCTCCCTAGCTGTGGCCCCACAGTGGCCTTATCTGTGGTTGTGGCAGCCTCCCTAGCTGTGGCCCCACAGTGGCCTTATCTGTGCTTGTAGCAGCCTCCCTAGCTTTGACCCCACAGTGGCCTCGGCTGTGGGTGTGGCAGCCTCCCTAGCTGTGGTCCCACAGTGACCTCAGCTGTGGTTGTAGCAGCCCCCCTAGCTGTGGTCCCACAGTAACCTCAGCTGTGGTTGTAGCAGCCCCCCTAGCTGTGGTCCCACAGTGGCCTCAGCTGTGGTTGTAGTAGTCTCCCGAACTGTGGACCCACAGTGATCTTATCTGTGGGTGTGGCAGCCTCCCCTGCTGTGGTTCTGCAGTGGCCTCAGCTGTGGTTGTAGCAGCCTCCTTAGCTGTGGTCCCACAGTGGCCTCAGCTGTGTTTGTAGTCTCCCGAACTGTGGACCCACAGTGATCTTATCTGTGGGTGTGGCAGCCTCCGTAGCTGTGGTCCTGCGGTGGCCTCAGCTGTGATTGTATCAGCCTCCATAGCTGTGGCCCCACAGTGGCCTTATCTGTGTTTGTAGCAGCCTCCCTAGCTGTGGTCCTACAGTGGTTTTAGCTGTGGGTGTGACAGCTTCCCTAGCTGTGGTCCCGCAGTGGCCTCAGCTGTGGGTGTGGCAGCCTCCCTAGCTTCAGTCCCATGGTGGCCTCAGCTGTGCTTGTACCAGCCTCCCTAGCGTGGTCCCGCAGTGGACTCAGTTGTGGTTGTATCAGCCTCCCTAGCTGTGGTCCTGCAGTGGCCTCAGCTGTGTTTGTATCAGCCTCCCTAGCTGTGGCCCCACAGTGGCCTTATCTGTGGTTGTGGCAGCCTCCCTAGCTGTGGCCCCACAGTGGCCTTATCTGTGCTTGTAGCAGCCTCCCTAGCTGTGACCCCACAGTGGCCTCAGCTGTGGGTGTGGCAGCCTCCCTAGCTGTGGCCCTACAGTGGCCTTATCTGTGGGTGCGGCAGCCTCCCTAGCTGTGGTCCCACAGTGGCCTCGGCTGTGGGTGTGGCAGCCTCCCTAGCTGTGGTCCCACAGTGACCTCAGCTGTGGTTGTAACAGCCCCCCTAGCTGTGGTCCCACAGTAACCTCAGCTGTGGTTGTAGCAGCCCCCCTAGCTGTGGTCTCACAGTGGCCTCAGCTGTGGTTGTAGTAGTCTCCCGAACTGTGGACCCACAGTGATCTTATCTGTGGGTGTGGCAGCCTCCCCTGCTGTGGTTCTGCAGTGGCCTCAGCTGTGGTTATAGCAGCCTCCTTAGCTGTGGTCCCACAGTGGCCTCAGCTGTGTTTGTAGTCTCCCGAACTGTGGACCCACAGTGATCTTATCTGTGGGTGTGGCAGCCTCCGTAGCTGTGGTCCTGCAGTGGCGTCAGCTGTGATTGTATCAGCCTCCATAGCTGTGGCCCCACAGTGGCCTTATCTGTGTTTGTAGCAGCCTCCCTAGCTGTGGTCCTACAGTGGTTTTAGCTGTGGGTGTGACAGCTTCCCTAGCTGTGGTCCCGCAGTGGCCTCAGGTGTGGGTGTGGCAGCCTCCCTAGCTTCGGTCCCATGGTGGCCTCAGCTGTGCTTGTACCAGCCTCCCTAGCTGTGGTCCCGCAGTGGACTCAGTTGTGGTTGTATCAGCCTCCCTAGCTGTGGTCCTGCAGTGGCCTCAGCTGTGTTTGTATCAGCCTCCCTAGCTTCGGTCCCATTGTGGCTTCAGCTGTGCTTGTACCAGCCTCCCTAGCTGTGGTCCCGCAGTGGACTCAGTTGTGGTTGTAACAACCTCCCTAGCTGTGGTCCTGCAGTGGCCTCAGCTGTGCTTGTAGCAGCCTCCCTAGCTTTGGTCCCACGGTGGCCTCAGCTGTGGTTGTAGCAGCCTCCCTAGCTGTGGTCCTGCAGTGGCCTCAGCTGTGCTTGTAGCAGTCTCCCTAGCTTTGGTCCCACAGTGACCTCAGCTGTGGTTGTAGCAGCCTCCCTAGCTGTGGTCTTGCAGTGGCCTCAGCTGTGCTTGTAGCAGCCTCCCTAGCTGTGGTCTTGCAGTGGCCTCAGCTGTGGTTGTAGCAGCCTCCCTAGCTGTGGTCCTGCAGTGACCTCAGCTGTAATCCTAGCAGCCTCCCTAGCTTTGGTCCCACAGTGGCCTTAGTTGTGGTTGTAGCAGCCTCCTTAGCTGTGGTCCTGCACTGGCCTCAGATGTGGTTGTAGTAGCCTCCCTAGCTGTGGTCTTGCAGTGGCCTCAGTTGTGGTTGAATCAGCCTCCCTAGCTGTGGTCCCACAGTAACCTTAGCTGTGGATGTAGCAGCCTCTCTAGCTTTGGTTCCACAGTGGCCTCAGCTGTGGTTGTAGCAGTCTCCCTAGCTGTGGCCCCGCAGTGGCCTCAGCTGTGGGTGTGGCAGCCTCCCTAGCTGTGGTCCTGCAGTGGCCTTAGCTGTGCTTATACCAACCTCCTTAGCTGTGGTCCTGCAGTGGCTTCAGTTGTGGTTGTAGTAGCCTCCCTAGCCGTGGTCCCACAGTAACCGTAGCTGTGGATGTAGCAGCCTCCCTAGCTTTGGGCCCATGGTGGCCTTAACTGTGGTTGTAGCAGACTCCTTAACTGTGGTCCTGCAGT
Source organism: Ambystoma mexicanum (assembly GCF_040938575.1). Taxonomy (NCBI): domain Eukaryota; kingdom Metazoa; phylum Chordata; class Amphibia; order Caudata; family Ambystomatidae; genus Ambystoma; species Ambystoma mexicanum. The sequence goes on along the minus strand of NC_090938.1, from coordinate 701,015,025 downwards.
GGCCTCAGCTGTATTTGTATCAGCCTCCCTAGCTTCGGTCCCATGGTGGCCTCAGCTGCGCTTGTACCAGCTTCCCTAGCTGTGGTCCCGCAGTGGACTCAGCTGTGGTTGTAGCAGCCTCCCTAGCTGTGGTCCCGCAGTGGACTCAGTTGTGGTTGTAGCAGCCTCCCTAGCTTTGGTCCCACGGTGACCTCAGCTGTGGTTGTAGCAGCCTCCCTAGCTGTGGTCTTGCAGTGGCCTCAGCTCTGCTTGTAGCAGCCTCCCTAGGTTTGGTACCACAGTGACAACAACTGTGCTTGCAGCAGCCTCCCTAGCTTTGGTCCCACAGTGGTCTTAGCTTTGGTTGTAGCAGCCTCCCTAGCTGTGGTCCCACAGTAACCTTAGCTGTGGATGTAGCAGCCTCCCTAGCTTTGTTCCCACAGTGGCCTCAGCTGTGGTTGTAGCAGTCTCCCTAGCTGTGGTCCTGCAGTGACCTCAGCTGTGGGTGTGGCAGCCTCCCTAGCTGTGGTCCTGCAGTGGCCTTAGCTGTGCTTGTACCAACCTCCTTAGCTGTGGTCCCACAGTAACCTTAGCTGTGGATGTAGCAGCCTCCCTAGCTTTGTTCCCACAATGGCCTCAACTGTGTTTGTAGCAGTCTCCCTAGCTGTGGTCCTGCAGTGACCTCAGTTGTGGTTGTAGTAGCCTCCCTAGCCGTGGTCCCACAGTAACCTTAGCTGTGGATGTAGCAGCCTCCCTAGCTTTGGTCCCACGGTGGCCGTAGCTGTGGTTGTAGCAGACTCCTTACCTGTGGTCCTGCAGTGGCCTCAGCTGCGTTTGTATCAGCCTCCCTAGCGTCGGTCCCATGGTGGCCTCAGCTGTGCTTGTACCAGCCTCCCTAGCTGTGGTCCTGCAGTGGACTCAGTTGTGCTTGTAGCAGCCTCCCTAGCGTCGGTCCCATTGTGGCCTCAGTTGTGGTTGTAGCAGTCTCCCTAGCTGTGGTCCTGCAGTGACCTCAGCTGTGGGTGTGGCAGCCTCCCTAGCTGTGGTCCTGCAGTGGCCTTAGCTGTGCTTGTACCAACCTCCTTAGCTGTGGTCCCACAGTAACCTTAGCTGTGGATGTAGCAGCCTCCCTAGCTTTGTTCCCACAGTGGCCTCAACTGTGGTTGTAGCAGTCTCCCTAGCTGTGGTCCTGCAGTGACCTCAGTTGTGGTTGTAGTAGCCTCCCTAGCCGTGGTCCCACAGTAACCTTAGCTGTGGATGTAGCAGCCTCCCTAGCTTTGGTCCCACGGTGGCCGTAGCTGTGGTAGTAGCAGACTCCTTACCTGTGGTCCTGCAGTGGCCTCAGCTGTGTTTGTATCAGCCTCCCTAGCGTCGGTCCCATGGTGGCCTCAGCTGTGCTTGTACCAGCCTCCCTAGCTGTGGTCCTGCAGTGGACTCAGTTGTGCTTGTAGCAGCCTCCCTAGCTGTGGTCCTGCAGTGGCCTCAGCTGTGCTTGTAGCAGCCTCCCTAGCTGTGGTCCTGCAGTGGCCGCAGCTGTGCTTGTAGCATTCTCCCTAGCTTTGGTCCCATGGTGGCCTCAGCTGTGGTTGTAGCAGCTTCCCTAGCTGTGGTCCTGCAGTGGTCTCAGCTGTGCTTGTAGCAGCCTCCCTAGCTTTGGTCCCACGGTGACCTCAGCTGTGGTTGTAGCAGTCTCCCTAGCTGTAGTCCTGCAGTGGCCTATGTTGTGGTTGTAGCAGCCTCCCTAGCTGTGGTCCCACAGTAACCTTAGCTGTGGATGTAGCAGCCTCCCTAGCTTTGGTCCGACAGTGGCCTCAGATGTGGTTGTAGCTGTCTCCCTAGCTGTGGCCCGCAGAGACCTCAGCTGTGGGTGTGGCAGCCTCCCTAGCTGTGGTCCTGCAGTGGCCTTAGCTGTGCTTGAACCAACCTCCTTATCTGTGGTCCTAGAGTGGCCCCAGTTGTGGTTGTAGTAGCCTCCCTAGCCATGGTCCCACAGTAACCTTAGCTGTGGATGTAGCAGCCTTCCTAGCTTTGGTCCCACGGTGGCCTTAGCTGTGTTTGTAGCAGACTCCTTGCCTGTTGTCCTGCAGTGGCCTCAGCTGTGGTTGTGGTAGCCTCCCTAGCCGTGGTCTTACAGTAACCTTAGCTGTGGATGTAGCAGCCTCCCTAGCTTTGGTCCCACGGTGGCCTTAGCTGTGGTTGTAGCAGACTCCTTACCTGTGGTCCTGCAGTGGCCTCAGCTGTGTTTGTATCAGCCTCCCTAGCTTCGGTCCCATGGTGGCCTCAGTTGTGCTTGTTCCAGCCTCCCTAGCTGTGGTCCCACAGTGACTCAGTTGTGGTTGTAGCAGCCTCCCTAACTGTGGTCCTGCAGTGGCCTCAGCTGTGCTTGTAGCAGCCACCCTAGCTGTGGTCCTGCAGTGGCCTCAGCTGTGCTTGTAGCAACCTCCATAGCTTTGGTCCCACGATGGCCTCAGCTGTGGTTGTAGCAGCCTCCCTAGCTGTGGTCCTGCAGTGACCTCAGCTGTGGTTGTAGCCTCCCTAGCTGTGGTCCTGCAGTGACCTCAGCTGTGGTTGTAGTAGCATCCCTAGCTGTGGTCCTACAGCGGCCTAGTTGTGGTTGTAGCAGCCTCCCTAGCTGTGGTCCCACAGTAACCTTAGCTGTGGATGTAGCAGCCTTCCTAGCTTTGGTCCCACGGTGGCCTTAGCTGTTGTTGTAGCAGACTCCTTACCTGTGGTCCTGCAGTGGCCTCAGCTGTGCTTGTAGCAACCTCCATAGCTTTGGTCCCACCGTGGCCTCAGCTGTGGTTGTAGCAGCCTCCCTGGCTGTGGTCCTGCAGTGACCTCAGCTGTGGTTGTAGCCTCCCTAGCTGTGGTCCTGCAGTGACCTCAGCTGTGGTTGTAGCAGCCTCCCTAGCTGTGGTGTTGCAGTGGCCTCAGCTGTGCTTGTAGCAGCCTCCCTAGCTGTGGTCCTGCAGTGGCCTCAGCTGTGCTTGTAGCAGCCTCCACAGCTTTGGTCCCACGGTGGCCTCAGCTGTTGTTGTAGCAATCTCCCTAGCTGTGGTCCTGCAGTGACCTCAGCTGTGGTTGTAGCAGCCTCCCTAGGTGTGGTCTTGCAGTGGCCTCAGCTGTGATCGTAGCAGCCTCCATGGCTTTGGTCCCAGGGTGGCCTTAGATATGGTTGTAGCAGCCTCCTTAGCTGTGGTCCTGCAGTGGCCTCAGCTGTGGTTGTAGTAGCCTCTCTAGCTGTGGCCCTGCAGTGGCCTCAGTTGTGGTTGTAGCAGCCTCCCTAGCTGTTGTCCCACAGTAACCTTAGCTGTGGATGTAGCAGCCTTCCTAGCTTTGGTCCCACGGTGGCCTCAGCTGTGGTTGTAGTAGCCTCACTAGCTGTGGTCCTGCAGTGGCCTCAGTTGTGGATGTAGCAGCCTTCCTAGCTTTGGTCCCACGGTGGCCTTAGCTGTGGTTGTAGAAGACTCCTTACCTGTGGTCCTGCAGTGGCTTCAGCTGTGATCGTAGCAACCTCCCTAGCTGTGGTCCTGCAGTGGCCTCAGTTGTGGTTGTAGCAGCCTTCCTAGCTGTGGTCCCACAGTAACCTTAGCTGTGGATGCAGCAGCCTCCCTAGCTTCGGTCCCACGGTGGTTAGTTCTACCCATGATCCTATCTATGGCCCTAGCTGTGTTTTTGGATTTGGCCTTGGCTGTACTCCTAGTTGCTTCCCTACATGTGACTCTGGACCTACCTGTGATTCTAGCCATAGCTTCATCTGGGTCCTAGCTATGGTTATAAGAGTGGCTCTCGTGGTGACCTGAGCTGTAAAAATTATCCCGCCTCAAGCTCCTGTGTGGCGGGTGGTTGGCTCAGCAGCCTTCTGTGGGCTGAGATCGGCCAGTTCAATGATCTAGTCCACTCTGCAGTTGGATGTTTGGACTACTGTTGCTGCCCCGATGTGGCTCAAAGTGCTGCATTTGCACCACATGTTCCTAAACTGTTCCCACAGGCACTACTCAAATAGTTTATTGGGAAAAGTTACAAATGAAATTAGGGCACATGAGATAGTATTATTTTGTCACAGTCCGAGACTAACCATAGTTGCTGTGACAGTGGCTGTGATGTCCATGGTCGTGGCTAGTGGTGTGAGCTCTGGTCTTCACGAGTCTAGCTGTGACCGAAGCTATGGGATTAACCATGGTCTTGTGGGCGTAGCCAGAGCTAGTGGTAAACCTGAATGAGGTCTGAGTTATGGCCTTGGTTGACCTAGCTGTAACACTGGCTATGATGTTAACCATGGTCTTGGCCAGAGCTAGTGTAAACCTGAATGTGGTCTGAGTTATGGCCTTGGTGGACCTACCTGCAACACTCGCTATTCTGTTAACCATGGTCTTTCCGGCGTAGCCAGAGCTAGTGGTAAACCTGAATTTGGTCTGAGTTATGGCCTTGGTGGACCTACCTGCAACACTGGCTATGATGTTAACCATGGTCTTGGCCAGAGCTAGTGTAAACCTGAATGTGGTCTGAGTTGTGGCCTTGGTGGGCCTAGCTGCAACACTGGCTATGATGTTAACCGTGGTCTTGTGGCCCTTTCTGTAGGGCTAGGGGTCAACCTGACTCTGGCCGGAGCTATGGTCATGGTGAGCATAGCTGTGGGCCTAGCGTGATATTGACTATTGTCTTGTGGCCTAGCTGTAAAACCAATGGTGAATTTATCGGTGGCCCGAGCGGATCTATGTGATCACTGCGCAGCGAGAAAATACAGCAAACGGAAATTCTGAATGCAAAAATGCAGGCACACAGTAATCACATAGATCACACATCTATATTTTACTGCCACAAATCCCTGCCTTGTGACTGCGGGGATAGGCCCTGAACCCATTACACCATGCAAGGGGAGCAGAGGACACCCCTGCAACCGGCGCTCCACTTGTACAGTATAATGGGGATTCGTCATTTTTGTTTACTACCGAATGCGCAGTAAACATGCATTTGTTTTTTTTCTCGTTATTTTGGTACAAAACCGCCCGAGCTATGAGTCTTGTGGGTGTAGGTATTGCTAGAAGTGAACCTGACTGTGGCCCGAAATATGGTCTTGGTGGACCTACCTGCAACCCTATTGTGATAGTAACCATGGTCTTTTCGTTCTAGCAGTAGAGCTAGTGGTGAACCTCACCGTGACCAGAGCAGTAGTCTTGGTGGGTGATGTGAGGGGTCAGTGATGCAAGGTGGACAACTGCTTGTGTTTTTCTCAAGAATAGACATTTTATTAAGAAACCAATTTACAAATAAATCCTTGCTAATCCTACCGTATCAGAGAATTCCCTACCTGGCCTAACGGTTAAGGGAATATCTCCTAACATAAACAAACTGGCCCTTGCACTAAACAACAAACACTGAAAGGAAGTCATAAACAACATAAAAAAGATACACAGTATTTAACCAGTATTTAGATGACCTTCAGCTGTCCTGGGTGAATCCCTTTCCCAGGGATTTTCAAAGCCAGTTCTCCAGATGTTCAAAGGAAATTAAAAGTCTTGAACCAGTTCTCATGGGTTCCAAGTCAATACGAAAGTTCATCAAACAAAAATCCACTGGTAACAATTCTTCAGCTCTCAGTTGAAAATATCCCCTTCCAAGTCCAGCCAGAAATATAGCACCAAAGGCAATCCTGGACGTTCTCTTTCCAAGATTAATAGTCACAGTTTAAAAGATTAGGTTAACAACATCTTCACAATTGTACAATTGGTGAAGACATCTGAAGTACATTAGGTATAGTTGTCAGGATGCTTCTTCTTGTTACTCTTAACAACCAGCCTTCTCCTACTGTTACCATGGCAACAGTTTCCTTTGTTCCACAGTATCGTACTGCTTCAAACAACTTCAATGTGGCATCCACTGGCAGTGTATACACCACCACAGTTCAGCTACTTCTGCTTCTTCTTCTACGCTTTGGTACTTCAGAAGTATTAGGCATATAAATACAAGACTTCTCGACCCCTACAGGTAGGCAAGGCACTCTTCTTTCTTATACTTCAAGAAAAGGGCAGCATCTTTGCTTCTTCTATCGTCTGCCTTACTGCCACTCAGGTACATCTAGTTCTTCTTATACAACTTAATACTTCAGAATTTTAGGCATCTAAAGACAAGACACTTCAAACTCAACAGATAGGCAAGGCACTCATCTTTCCTATACTTGTTATGTTATTGTATATTTGTATAGCCCCTTATATATCATTGGTCTGATCTGAAAGCGCTGTTGGGTGAACACCCTTGGGGACTGTAGTCCGGGTCAGTGGAGAGGGTGGTATAGCATATCGTGCTATGGTGCACTCAGTATGTGTGCAGTCAGAAAAGAAAAGGGCAGTCTCTTTGCCTCTTCTGTCTGCCTTTCCGCCACTTAAGTAACCTGCTTGACTCTTTATATGTACGCAGCTCCCTTCCACAGCTTTGTTCAAATCTTCTTGGTTCCAGTAACTACCCTTGAGCTGTATTTCCACTCTTCCAGGTTCCGGTAGTAATGCAACACTTGTATCAGAGGACACTAGACCTTTAATAACCTCGCAAACCGGATGGATGGTTCTTAACAGGACTGGTTTTAATGTGGAATGGGTTCACCTCTTGGCTTGGGTAATACTTGTTCTTTTAGGCATTTGAACAACTTCAGGACTTGAAGAATACATGTTTCAACTACTGCAAGGTTCAGTCTTCAAAGGAAAACAGGATTTAGGTACATGTGATCACTCTTTCATATAGATCTTAAAAGAGATGCCGGTGATTGTGTTGCTGATTTAATATCACAGAGACGGCTTCCGACTCCTGTAAGGAAACACAATGGGTCACACGCGACCGTCCTTTGATCCTGAATATTCATGAGGAAGTTAAAGTTAGGTTTTTGAAGGGGCTATAATAAGTGTTGCCCTTTTTATGAGAGACACGCAACCACTCCAGTAACAGTATATTCTTTGACAATGGAATTAACAGGCTCTCCTTTTTAGGCGTCCATTATTGCTCTCACTAATAGTGCTTGATACATTTCCATTGTTAATCAGATTTCCACAATGACTAACAGTTTATGCTTGCTTTAACCCTCACGCAAGTTACTTCTGAGCTGGTAACAGTTACCGGCAAGGCTTGTAAAGTGAACCTGAACACGGAAACACTGTGGTTGCGGGCTGCTTCACGTTCCTGACTTCTTCAACTGCTAGTACTGCTTCTGGCACCCTTGGGACCCACACCCTTCTGCAGCAGAGGTGTCTGGGGTATGGCCAAGTTAATAGGGAGAATCCTTCACTCGTCAGTCCCTCGACTTGCTTTCCGCTGTGGGAATTGGGTTTCAGCATGGTCACGGCTCTGCAATCACAGCCACTCGGCGCACCTGGGGAAAGCTCCACTCTCAGCACACCTTCCTTGGTGCAGCCACGGCAATGCCGGGTTTGAGACCACTGGACCCCCTGAGAACTTGCAGGTGAAATCTGCTGTCTCCACGCTCCGGCATCCTTTCTATGATCACACGTCCTTGTGAATTGCCAGCCTCGTGCTCTGATACTACTGCTTCTACTTCCAGCCTTCCTTCTCCTGTTCCAGTCCCTTCTCTCTCTCCTCTCCTGCTGCAGCCTTTTATGCCACACAGGTTTGGCAATTGGCTTCAGGTGTAAGCCATTGACTTCAATTGCCTGACCTGTGCAAAGGCTGTTGTGAGTAACTGCCTGACTACTACATCTACATGCTTCTTCAGTCCTCTTCTTCGCCTTAGTCCTTGTAGGATTCTGGGACATGTAGTTTACTTTATCAACGTTAGATTTTTCTACTTCTGAACTATCTTTAAGGGTAGATTTAATTCCCTTAGTGATTTCAACAGAGGAGCTGTATGTTTTGGGGAAAGTGATTCTGTGAAGACATTTCTACCATTCCTTGTAGTGTACCTTTGGTAGTGAGGAGGACTTTTAATTTTAGGTACCAAAAAGATTCCTTCTTTTGGCGTAATATGTTTTGGTGTTACAATTGTAGAGTTTACCACCTAAATTTCCATAGGAGGTTTAAAGACATTAAAATGGCAATAAGCCTTGACCTCTTCTGGCACAGTGGTAATAGTTTCCTCTGCCTTCTCCTGGCCACATGAGAGGAGAATTTAGGCAGGGTTTCGGTCAGGGATATGTAGGATTCTTCACAGCTAGCTTGGACCCTGGCAGTCATATCAGCCATGGACGTGTGACTTTAGCTGCCGGGCTAGTGGTGAACCTAAATGTGGCCCAGCTATTGTCTTGCTACTCCTAGCTGTGACCCTGGGTTATTATCACTAATTGTTAGGCTAGAAGTGTACTGAGAATGAGTCAAGCTATGGTCATGGTGAGCTTAGATGTAGGACTAGCGTTGAACCGGACTGTGGCCTGAAATGGGGGCTTGGTGGGCCTCGCTGTTACCCTGGATCTGATGGTAGCCACGGTCTTGTGACCCTACCTGTAGGGCTAGTAGTTGGTCTGACTGCCATCTGATCTATGGAGTTGTAGCTCTATCTGTGGGGCTAGCATTAAACGTGACTGTGGCAAGAAATGGGGGCTTTGTTCGCCTAGCTGTGACCCTGGAACTGATAGTAAGCATGGTCCCTGGGCCCTACCTTTAGGTCTGGAAGGTAATCTGACTGTGGCCTGAGCTGCAGGGCGGCGGGGAATCTGTCTGTGGCTGGAGCTATGGTCTTGGTGGGCCTAGCTACAACCATGGCACAGTCAAACCGTCCGCACCCTGGTACACACCCGAACTTGCTGCCAACAAACGCTCAGTCAGATCCCTGGAAAAGTAGTGGCGCAAGGCCCAGAATCCCTCAAATTTTGAGCATCCCTCAAATCACTGCGCACCCAATGCAGGCACATGACCTCGAAGTTCTAGTCGGCTAAGCGCGCCCAAACCATTGAGGCAGCCTCTAAGAGCGGCAAAGTCTTATTCAATGTAGTCGAGCACTGCACCAGGCCCACACCAGTCCCTGCGGTGCCGGCAATGGAATCAACACCTTCTTCATTAAAAAACACAGAAAAGATCAGAGGTCTTGGCGATGCCTCAAACCCCACATCCCTGCTAGTCATCCACCGCCAGGCATTGCTATCATGGACCAACTTCTCCCTCCTCTCTCCTAAGGGCCTATCAGACACACTTGCTTGCTTTGAGCCTACCACTTACATGGGCACATTTCTTCCAGCCTCCCTTAACTCACAAGCCCAGCGCACAATGCACTCCCCTGTGTGGCGTACACCTCTCACAGCGACTGTGCATTCTCAGACACGTTGAAGACATGTCTCATGTGACCACCCCCTTCTGAAAAATCCCTTGCTTGACCCAAAGAGCCTAGCCAAATACAGACCTAGCTCGAGCCTGCCTGCCGTTCCATCGGGATGCTTATCGAGAAAATAGCTGCGACACCACTACTTGCCAAAATCGATCTGATTAGTCTCCTCTGCAATTACCGATTCAGCCTCCACCCAAATGAAGTACTGAGACTGCAACCGTCTGAGTGGTGGATGATGCGATCACCAACACACGGGACTCAGGCCTCCTAGTCCTAGAGCTTTATTTTGGGCCGTGCTTCTGGAATAGCAGCTGGTGCTGCTTGGTAGGTGTGAGGCGCATTGGCAGACGGCATGTGGGTCTCAAGACTGGAATAGCAGATGGCACTGTGGGTCAGGATTGAGGTGCACTGGCAGGGCTGCATGTGGATTTCAGTACAGGAAATGTAGGAGGTGGTGCAATTCTTTGGGAATGGTTCTCACTGAAACTTGTTTGCATCTGCAGTTGCCTTCAAAGGTGCACAGTTATTCTCACGGATCAGTATTCTGGTGATAGTATCCCTGCTCCCACACTATTGCCAGAATCCTGATTTTTCCTGGAATAATTATCTAGGCAGCCCTACCGATAAAGGTGTGTATTGGACACTTTTACTCCCTAAAAATAGGCAAATACTCCCAAAAAATAAAATTAGGGAGTAAAACTACTCCCAACAACAAATAGTAAACAGACACGAAGGATCCTGTGCCCCTGCTTTCACTCGCACAGCTCCATAGATATGCATGGACCAGCAGTGCCCGTAGCACCACAGGAAGAAACTGCTATTATAACTGCCGGATCAGAAGAGGTAGACATGTATCTTTTAATGTGTATGAATAACTAGCTGCAAAGGAATCATTACTACAAAAACATTTCAATTTTGCACTTAAACCATATTTGTACTCGCTTTTAAATTTCTCCCATTGTAATTGTATATTTATAACGTGCTTAATACCCAGAGGTTTCTAAGCGCGGACCCGGGGATTGAACCTGTGTTGTTCCGTGTCGTCTTGCTTCCTCAAGCAACATTGGGAATTGGACTTACATGTTTACTCTCTAAAAAATCATGTTACTCCCAACTTCAAAAAATAGGGAGTAAAATACGCCCACTTGGAAATCTTATCTGGAGCACTGTGTTTAGGTTTTCTGTTTTTCATCAGTCAGTATTCCTGTGTCTGTATTAGCTGACATTGGGCCTCATTACGACCCTGGCGCTAATGGTTTAACGGCGCCGTAAAGAGCGTCGGCGCTGTTAAACCATTAGCGCCTGATTACAAGGTCCCTTAGCGGGTTGGAGGCTTTAACGCCTGCTTTTTGCAGGCGTTAAAATCCAACCCGCTAAGGGACCTTGGAGCTAATTACGGCAACCGTAATTTACAGTGCCATAATTAGCACCTTCCCCATCCCCATTATGCCCTATGGGGCAAAACGGGAATGGGGAAGGGCAAATGGTGAATGGGGAATTACCGCCCCCGCCAACCTTGTGATGGGGGCGTAATTCCGCCATCCACCATGTAATGAGGCCCATTGTATCCCGTGAAAGAGTTTTCCTTCTGCCAAAGCGGTTCAAGGATTTTTATTGACAACAAATCCTACCCAGTGCTATACTGCAAGGCCCACCATAGATTCATGAGGTCATTATGTTCCAAGTTCCGTGTGTTTGAGGGTCTTGCTGTTTGTCCCACTCAAGTAGCCGTCCCTAACCCAGGCCTTATAAATCCCCACATGGAGTTGGTAAAAATTGGGGGCTCGTCCTGCTGTTTTGTGGTCCGATCATGCATTCCTCTCCTTCTCTATTACCCAACATCCTCAACAGTCCTTCCAAAAAGACATGGCCACCATTGGAAGATCGCAACCCCTACTTCAAATCAGATGTTTGACCGAAACTGCTTCAGTAAAAAACACACAAAAACCAGGAGCAATTCCCAAGGCAAGTCGGTATCTACAAGCAATTGCTTAACATAGAAAAACATGGGCCGGGCGCCTCACAGATATCAATTTTTCCAAAAGTAACAATGAAACTTTCTAGGTAATTTAAGAAAATCTTTGCGGTGGCGCTTTTGCAACTCCGCTGAGATCTTATCAGGTGTTCGGCAGATCGCTATACAGCTTTTTTGCTAAAAAAAAACGGATTGCCACCTCCTTTCTATCTTGGGCTATGCCAGCAGCCACCCTACACTACTAGATCATGCGTTCTGTGGCACTGCTGAAGACCGTACGTACAACATTAAAGCCAGGTTCTCCCCCGGCCTATGCACTGCCAAGTTATTTATTCTTTTTTATTTAAGTTTTTTATATACAGTGCTCACAGCTGATGCAGGGTTACAGAAAGAGCAGGCGGTGTTGGATATGTCGGATGGCATTTAGTGTGAATTTGATCTATCCGAGTGTGGAAGAACCATCGTTCAAGACCTTCCCAAAATGTGCAGGCATGGGTTCGAGGAGACTGGTGGTGGTTGGGAGGTCCATGGCGTGGGGTGTGGTAGAGCGATGTTCATACAGGAAGGACATCTAACTTGGTCTCAAAGTGTTCTTTATTCCTTGCATACAATGCTGCCTCTGAGAGTCTGACCTGTCACCTCTTTACTCTTTTCTCAATGGTGCCATTCTCTGTTTGGTGTCTTTCCAAGTATTTCCCAGTTCTCAGTCCTTCTCAGGTTCGGGCACTTCCAGCTGCTTCCTCAGCACCTTTCTCATGCACCAGGTCCTTCATGCACTTCTTAATGCCCCTCTCATGCACTAGGGATCTTTCAGACTTCTCAGTACCCCCTCTCGGGTTCTAGGTTCTTTCTAAACATCTCAACGCCACCCCCAGGTTCTAAGCATCTTTCATAGTACTGGGTCCTCTCCCAGACTATGGCCCTCATTACGACCCTGGCGGAAAGTGACTGACCGGACCGCAACAGCGTAAATAGCGTTTCCGCCATCGCACGAAGGAGCAAAGTGCGGCCAATCACGACCCATCGGGCACGAGCATTACGCCATGGCGGAATCCGAAAGGCTGCGATGGCGGAAATGACCCCAAAACGGCCCTTACCGCCGCCGTACGCTGCACCAGGTGCAATACCGCCACCCATCTTAGCGGTCACCGTAATGAGCGGTCACCGTAACGAGCGTGCACCGCAAATTACGGCCACCGTAAATATACGGAAACGGAAGTAAAAGCATGTGGCCGGAACGGGAAACAGCACGCCGCACAACTATAAAAACCGAATCCCAACACAACCATAAAAAATCCGACCCTGACACACATCCCAACCCGTTAGCAACCCCAGTTAAAAAAATAAATATGGGAAAGGTAGCCAAGAAAGCGTGTGACCGCAAGCGGCAGGTACACTTCTCCCGAGAGGAACTGACCGTGCTCACCGAGACCCTACAGGAAAATTCCGCCGTCGTCTTCTCCAGTCAAATGACCAGGACGGCCCTTGCCAACAAGAAGGCCATATGGGCCCTGGTGGCACAGCGCGTAAGTGCGGTGGGGACAACACCCCGCACGCCACAGCAATGTCGCAAGCGGTGGGACGACCTGCGGATCCGCGTACGCAGCATACTTTCTGCGAACAGGAACATCGCCACAGCTACCGGGGGGGGTTCAGAGTCGCCCATCAAGTTGACCCCCTGGGAGGAAATCTGCGCCTCCACCATAGGAATGGAGAGCATAGAGGGAGTCGGAGGGATGGAGAAAGGAGTGCCGACATCCGGAGAATCAGGTAGGTTGGCCAAGGGAAACAATGCGAAATCCACAAACCACGAACATGTGCAGTACCATGTGACCCCATAGTGCAATACATACTTAGCCCTGACAGCGCCCTCTAAAAGTCAGAATGAACAAACAAATCAATCAAGAAGCCATAAACAACCCCTACATGTGCAGCATGCACCCCCTAACTGCAGGCAGCCAAATGAATGCATCCTCAATCCACACGAAAATGAGACCACCTCCAAGGCCCAGTCCCAAATCAGCCTCATGTACCACCCCAATGCATTTGATACGTTGCCATTCCAAATCCGACAGACCCATAACTAACGCTCGCCCCTCTTTACTCCACCACAGGGTCCGATACCAACGACGAGCTGCAGGACACCCCTACCAGCACGCCTGCAAAGAGGGCCAGGACCAACGTCCCAAGAGCCTCCACCTCAGGTGCAAGGATCAAGACACGGCAGCAGCAGGAATCAAGTGGCAGCACACTGGAGGGGACTGCAACAGGCACCCCAGCAGCCAGCAAGTCCACAACCCCAGCACCACAGGTCCCCCCAAAGAACGTATCTGATGGCACTGCCTCTGGTGGTAGCAGCACCATAGGTGACACAGCTGTCATGCCAGCATGCTCCGACACGGAAAACAGTGCTGGCGACGTAGGTACCATCCATGACCTTTCCCAATCCCCCTGCATGTTCCATCCCCTACACCATGACGAAACCACGCAGGGGCACCCTGAAGACGACGACTGGCCAACCCCCACAAGTCCTGTGCCAAGGCAACATGTGTTGAGCAGCCCCCCTGTCACACCACCGCAAATGTCCATGGCCCAGCAGAGGCAACAGTCCCTCGACCTGCTGATCGAGCAACAGCAGGAAGCGTCCACGCTACTCAAGGACCATGCAAATGAATGCGGGGGTTCCAGGGCAGCCATGGAAACATCCACCGAGACACTCAGGGCACAAATAGAGAAAAGTAGTGAGAGCCTCAGGGGAGAAATGGAGAGAAGCACCGAGAGCCTGAGAGCACAAATGGAGAAAAGCACCGAGAGCCTGAGGGGGGAACTGCATGCGACGTCCAAAGACGTTTGTGCTGAACTTGCTGCTGTGCGCCGTGTGCTCTCGGAGCTCTCACAAACCCTCAGAGACATGCATGGACGCGAGCAGGCAGAGACCTCATCCGTGGCAAGTTCCGTCCAGGGCAGCCCCCAACGCAGATCTGGCAGGAACCTGCGCTCCACGGGCAGGGGTGCCCCTGATACCCGTAGAGGGGGCTTGCAATAGCGTCTACCCACGGACAGCATGCATATTTGGACACTGGTGTTGGGGGGGGAGGTAGTAGGGTGGAGGGGGTGTGTTGGGCTTCACTGGGTGGCGGGTCCATAGGGTGTATAAATCAAATCACATTAACAATACAGCACCTCATTATCATCCAATGACATATGTGGACATTGATATTTGCGTACGAGGCCTTCATAGGCGTACAGTCCACAATGTGCCTGTACTACACACACACAGTGCCACAGGTCCCCTTTCCGTGTAATAGGCACCATGCGTGGTTGCTAGAAGCATGCATCTATGATGCTCTGTCGGATTGCACGTGCATCCTGTGCCTCATGGACTCCTTGAGGTGCCTCCACATCCCCACCCTCATCATCATCATCATCTTCAGGTGCATGCAGTACAGCGTCAGGGGGCATGGGCACATTCCTACGTATGCACATGTTGTGCAGCATGACACATGCCATGACCATCTTAGAAACCTTCTCATGGCTGTATATGAGTGCCCCGCCAGACCTGCTGAGGCTGCGGAAACGAGCCTTCAGTAGGCCGAATGCCTGTTCAATGACCACACGGGTACGTGAGTGGGCATGGTTGTAGTCCTCCTCATGCTCGTTCTGTGGGTTCCGGATTGGTGTAAGGAGCCATCTCTTCAGTGGATACCCGGCATCACCTGTATGAGACGAATAAAGGGTGTCAGTGGAATGATAGTGCTAAGTAGCCCCCCCCCCCCCCTGCAAGGTCATTGACGCATCAAATGGGCCACGATGTCATGCATGGAATGAGACTCACCGAGTAGCCAGGATCTGTGCCCTGCGTGTCGCTCCATGTAGCGTGGTATTCTTGTGTTCCTCAGGACCATAGAATCATGGGTAGATCCTGGAAATCTGGCACAACAATGCGTAAATATCTTGTTGGAGTCACACACCATTTGCACATTGATTGAATGAAATTGTTTCCGGTTGCGGTACTGGACCTCCATGGCATGTGGGACAACCAATTCAACATGGGTGCAGTCGATGGCACCAATGCAACCCGGGATGCCGCCAAGTGCATGGAATCCCACTTTAGCGTTGGTAATCTCCTGGTACGTGCGTGGTAGTGTGATGTGGTCGTCGGCGTGCTTCAGGAGGGCATCGTGCACTTGGAAGAGTGTCCGTGAGAACAGTGGCTGTGAAATGCCATGCAACTGTCCCACTGTGTGCTGGTAGGTGCCTGTGGCCAGGAAGTGGAGTGCAGACACCACCTTCAGTAGGGGTGGGATGGCGGTTGGGCTATCTATCATGCTCACGAGGTCAGCATGTGTCATGTCCACAATGGCGATTATGGTGTCCCGGTCCAAACGGTAGAGGGTGTGGATCTGCTCAGCAGTGAGGTTGAACGGATCGGCTCGGAGGCGTGGGATTGCGGGCCGCCTGCGTGGTGGTAGTGGCAGTGCTTGTGGGCCTTGCTGACCCTGCCTTGCCCTCCTCCTCCTCCTTCTCCTCCGTCTCCCCTGTGCGCCCGGTTGTTGTACCTGTTGTTGTTCGTCGTCTTCTTGTAGTTGTAGCACTTGCAGTGCTATCTGGTACCCCAGGCCCAACATCGCTAGTCCTGCCGGTAGCATTTTGGAGTGGGAGTGGTTGTGGGAGGGGTTTGGGTCTGCAATATATGTGCTGTCGGCCTGTATGGCCTCCACCTGTGCTGATTGAATGAATCTGTGGCAGATGCAATCCCTTCTGGTCGAGCACGTCCCGCACGTAAGGCTGCATTTGGCCGCATGGCATCTTGGGATTTGAATCATGTATCTAATCCCGATGGCAGTGTGATGTACTTTGACTGATCTTCATGCTATGCTCCCATTGTTACACATGCTATGATTGCAGCCGCTTACATACCTGTGAAGAGTCAGTGGTATGTAGGGCTCGATCGATGGGCGACCCTCATGCAGCACAGTAACGTAATTCACCGACGGGCGTGGCGTACCATTTGTGATTGCAGCCAGTTAGCATCATGACACACAGCCGCACTACATTGATGTAATTGTGAATGCAAGCGTTCACAGAAGCCTTTTCGACGTAATGTTGCAAGTGAGGAATTCGAAGGCCAGCATTTTGGGTTTTGAAGTAGCGGCGAGGATACGCCCACAGGTCTGGCTGGAAATGTAACGTTCTATTGTAGAATGTCCTTGGGACATGGCCCATAACGAGCAGGCAATGAATGATATGAATTGAATGGGATGCGCAATAGCGTAGTGGACGATGAGGCAGGACGTTCCCAAATCCATCTTGCTTCACAACACTACAGATCCGGCCAGGGGCACAGTGGTTTTTGGCGGACTGCATTACGCACAGACGCGATGGAAGTTTCACATATTATGTGAGTGAATATTCATGCGTTTTCATTGCGGGATGAGGGAATGATGTGTGGATGCATGGACTGATGAATCCGTTTAGGGTCTGCCATGTACATGGGTTTTTTGGTTCACTCCCCTTCCCCTGCGTTATGTGATGCAAGGCTGCCATAGTGGGACATACGTCTATCTGCCCTTGTCGGATCCTCCCTGTCTCGACGCGCCTTCATACACTTGTGTCTAGGCACGTTACTAATCCCATGTCATGGGTTCTATCTTGACGGACGCATGCACAGTAACCGACGTTGCCAATGGTGTATTTAGCTCGATTGGTTTCGTTGTGATTCGATACTGATTTAGGGGTGTGTATATTCCTTTGGAGTGGGCTAGCATGCATATGGGTGTGGATTTGGTGTGTTGAATGAAGATTGTAATGCATCATGAGTCCCGTAATGCAATCGGTTGATTTGTGTTTCTTTTGGGTGACAGGTATCTCCTGCCCTATTGCAGATGCCATCTCTACGCCACTCCTCCAGATGGTTTTTACTCTCGACTCCTGCAGCTTCGGGTGAATCAGTGGAGCACCATTTCGATCATATGGGACGATCGCCAATGGGCCACATGCCCTTACGCTGTACTGGTGGCTAGGTGCAACATTTCGGCCTTTCAGCTCGACTAGTGCCTGCCTCATGGGACGGACCTGCGGTTCTTGCCGCTTCCATGTTGCCTTTTGGAACGTTGATGTAAGCCCTGTGTGCCATGATGGTACAGGGCGTCACACAAGTGGAAGCCGGTCAATTATTGCAGATGCAGCCCTCGGTGATGATGGTTGTTTTGGTGGTATTTTGCAAATTGCTGTGGGGCCTTTGTCATTTGGATGTGCATTTAAATTGTATTCCGATATTTGTCGTGTTGCGTTGTTCTTTGCAGGTGATGTGGCGATTTTCGCTTTGTGGCGGTATGTATTGCGTGATGATCTGCATTGTGTTCCGCCTTCTGAGTTGAGTTGTGTGGTACAGTACTGGCCGCGTTTGCCTACGTAGCACAGTATGGTCACGGATAGAGGCTGCCATTGTGACTGTTTACATGATGTGCTGTTCAGGGGCGGGGGATTGGCTTTTGGCCGACTGGTGCCTGTCAGCCAGGTCGATTGGTGGAATGATGGGTTGTTCAGAATGTGGCTGGTCACAGGTGACTGTGTTTGCGTGCGTTTGTTGGAGGGGGACTGGGGTCATGTCCATTGGAATAGCTTCTGTATTGATGCCATCTGTGCCCTGCAGCTCCCATCGGCCCCTCTTGGGATGAGCCTGGCTGCTCAGTCACTCTGCCGACTTGTGTGGTACATGCTTCTGCTGATGGTTGGTTTGTTTACTGGCATGAGTACAGGGCTGGTGCAATCCCCCTCAGGATGCTGTTGTGGATGTTGCCTTGCGCTGGTGGCAAGCGATGGGGGACTACTGTTGTTTTGTGTCATGTGTTCTTGATTTTCATTTTGATGTGTTGTACCTTCACATGCCTGTGCTGCGTCAGTACGGCTATGGTGACATGCCGTACATGGATGCCCACTCACGGGGCGCTTTGAGCCCCTGCATGCTTTTCTACGTTGGCATGCATGGGTGAATTGTGGATTTCACTGGTTGCATAGTGTGAGTACATTGCGCATGCCAGGAGTTGTGCAATGAGGCCAGGGAGTGGAGTACAGGCACTCAGTGGGCCATTTACGGTTGGTTCGCGTTGCCGTATTTCTCGCCATGGCGGAATGGTACTTTACGACGTGCTTGATGGCGTTCAGTACATGTCCGCTAGGGTCAGAATTCGCGTACCGTTGCGCCATGGCGGTGATTCCGGTTTTGCAAGGCGCGCGTGCGCGTACTTGGTGCAGTTAGCGTTGCCGTTCACTGCGGTGTCGCTAATGGCATCGTACTTTACGGTGACGGGTCATGATCGCAACGAGCGGTGTTCGATGGCGGTATTGCATTTCCGCCATCATTTTTCCATTTCCGCAAGGGTCGTAATGAGGCCCTATGTGTTCTTTCTCAAGCCTTACAATGTCCCTTTCAGTTCCCAGGTGTCCTTCATACTTCTCAAAGCGCCTCTTAGGACCTAGGTGCTTTTCAGGCTATGTATCACTACACATAGCCCTTAGATGCTACCTTGAACTTCAACACCCCTCTCAGGCCCTAAACCATGTCTAAACCATCTCAGTACCCCTATTAGACTCTAGGCGCTTCCTAAACCTTCTCAGAGCCCCTTTCCCGTTCTGGGAGGTTTGTTCTTCAGAATTCTCAGTACCCCTATTAGATTCTAGGCGCTTCCTAAACCTTCTCAGAGCCCCCTCCAATTTGACGTGCTTCGTTGGGATTCTCAGTGCTGCGCGCATGCTTTAGATTGCAGGTTCTAGGTGCTTTTCAGAGTTCACTGCATACCTCCAGCAGGTAGTTTCTTCTCAGCATTCTTGGAGCCCCTCTGGTTTACATCACTTTCAGGCACTCTGGGGATCCATTAAGAAACAGTCCCTCGGTGTGGCAGCTGGATACTGGGAGTCAGAGACTGTCCCCCATCATACAGCACCCCATTGCTTCCGCCTCCAGCCTCTTGCTATTTTTATATTCCTCTGCTTGCGCCCTGATTGGTGGGGAGCTTTCCTCTTTTTCTTTAGACTTGTTTTGGCTCCTGGAGCTTTCGCTATGCCCCTATTCCCATCATCCTCTGCTTCTTGGCCCCTGTCACAAGGCAGAGGAAGGTCGGGTGATTTTAACTGCCAGTTACCAGATAACCTATTCTTTTCTTTTAGGGGTGTGCAGGCACCTCCTGACAGAAGCCGTATGCGTGAAGGGTTTTGCTTTCTCCCGTAAGGCTTAGATCACGCATGGTGGACGGATCATCTGGTGTGGGAAGTGGGGCGTATGGGCATAGTAGGCTAACAGAGCAGAAGAGGCTTGGTGATGGTATCCGGGTGCCCGCACTTACAGGGCTTTATGCATATGGGGAAGACTTTTTGAAGTCCACTCTTTGTCGGCTTGGGAGACTGTGACACAATCTCAGGGTGGTGGTGGTGGTGGTATGATCTCACTGCTTATGGCCGAAGGTGAGTCCAGCTGTGTGATTCTGGGTTCGTGCTTGGGGCTGCTTCAACTCTCTCAATTGATGAACTCATCGGTTCTCTCTGAGATTGATGCATCATGACTTTGTAAATGAAGGCAGGTAAAAGGTTCCATCCCCCATGTCTTTCTCGTTCAAGGAAGGTAAAGGGGTTCACACCCTAATGTCTTTCTCACTGAAGGCAGGTAAAGAGGTTCGATCCACTATGTCTTTCTCATTGAGGCTGGGGGCCTGATATCCACCAGATCTTTCTCACTGAGGCTCGTTTAGGGGTTCGATCCATCTAGACTTTCTCATTGAAGGTTGGTAAAGGGGCTTGATCCGTCATGACTTTCTCATTGGGGCTGGGGGACCGATATCCACCAGATCTTTCTCATTGAAGGCTGGGGGCCCAATATCCACCAGATCTTACTCATGGAAGGCTCGGGGCACGATATCCACCAGATCTATCTCATCGAAGGCTAGATAAGAGCCATCCCAGGACACCTTTCTTAATTCCTCTGGACCGGTCTTCTTAACTTTCCTTAATGTATGTGCTATGCAGTGGACCGGGTTGCCAGTATACTTTCTGGATTGTGTTGAGCACTGAGGCGTCTTTGATGCAGGGACATACTATGCATCGCTGCAACCCCAGACACTCACACTCGCCAGGCCCGCTTTCACCGTCCCCGCCTCACCATTTCTCTGCCCCACTTGCCCAAAGCCTTTTATATCACTCTGGGTGGAGAGGATCGGTTGGACCACTCGCAGGCTTTCCCGAGGGCTCTCCATCGTTATCACAGCCTCGAGTCTCATCAACCAGGATGTAGACCTGCCAGGGAGAGTGAGTCAGTGATGCTGCCTGTGTTCCACAATCTGTGCGCAGCGACGGGTGACGGCAGCGTCGCTGTCCTGACACTACTAGATCTGTCAGCCGCTTTTACATGGTTGATCATCCTGTCATGATCAGGTGCCTGACTAGGGCAGGCGTGTCGGGGACATGACTTGCCATCGGTTCCTGTCCTGCTTCATTCTCCGATCCTTGATCGTTCTCACTCCTCATTTCCTTTGCAGTCGTGGCCTCTGACCTGTGGAGCTCCTCAAGGCTCCTCGTTGTCACCAAGCCTTGCATTCCCCCGGGACCCCCGTTCATTGCTTTGCACTGTTCATAAAGTCTTGTATCGTTCCATTCCTCCCGGGTGCCAATGATACACAGCTCTTCCTCCTGTTGAGGCGAGAACTGATGCCTTCCGGCAAATTCATCCAGGACTGGTTGGTGGCCATTGGTGATTGTGTGCCCACTTATTCATCGACTTTAAGACATGCAGAGAGGTTGTTTAGATCGATGCCAGCGACGTGGATGTAGAGCAGCACTATCAGACACAGGGAAATGAGAGAGAGAGAGAGAGAGAGAGAGAGAGAGAGAGAGAGAGAGAGAGAGAAACACGTCCAGGTGAAGGCTGTTGTGTGTTCATGCTTCATCCAGACGACGCCACTAAGGTTACTGTTGGATTCATGGCTAATGAACGATGTCAATGGATAACCTGCTAATTTGCATACACTGGGACTGCTGGGATTTCTCAAAGTACCACACTGTTCACCTCAAATATTGAAAACCCAAAAAGCAAGATATCAGGTTTCCGTGTCTCATTGTTTTACGCATCGTGGTCAACGTATCGGTGTGACCGTAGCTTTTCAACATCAACATAAATTAAAAGTGGTAACAGGGCAAGTTATTTTCAGGTTGGACCAAGAACTAGATGTAGCTTTTTCCAAGAAAGTAAAATTTAACAATACTTTTTCCATTTTCTCTACGCAAGAATAAAAACACATTTAACAATGAATATGTACATATTATATAGCCTGCGGGCCCACATGGGCGTGCTGCAAAGTTCTAATCTTTCCTGAAGTGTGCCATAATTCGAAAAACGCCTGTAAAGAACTGGTTGAAAACCACACATCCTTGCATCTAGGAATGTCTGGGTACCGGTCCAGAAAGAGTCAACTAGTCCAGGATGCAGCCACGTGCCCCATTAGCTGGTAAAAGCATGTGCAGGTCTGTCTTCCCGTTCCTGTCAATACTTTACTGGCTCAGCTGCAAAGGCACCTTCGCTTTGAAGCACTGGGCCTGGTCCACAGAGCCTTTCATGTGACAGCACTGTGTGTTCTGGACCAATTGATTCACTGTATGCAACAAAAGTCCCTTGAAGTCTGATAACAAAGAGACTGCGAGAGGCTACAAGGCATGCCTCGGTGAAATGTAGCCGGACAGGACACCCTGCCCCTTTCTCTATTCTCCGGAGCCGGCCAGGCCCCTCTGAGAAAGGCTCCAAAACTAGCCTTCCAGAAGTAGAGCTCCTTTTCGTTTCAACACCAAAAGGCCCTAAACATGAACACACTAACCCGAGTCCAGTATTGCGCTATACATTTACAGGCCGATTCATGGAATAAATGTGCGCCGAAAATCCCGGCGCAGAGGGGCCAATACGTGCGCTGCGCCGAAAATCAGCGCAAAGCGCAGGGAAACCAGCGCACGTCGATTCATGGAAGTCCCTGCGCAAGAAAAGCAGAGGACGTGCGCGGAAAAAACGCGCGGCGCAGGCCGGCGCACAGGTCAACCAACGTCGTGCGCCACGGCCACTGCGCCATCACTCCGAGCGCAGCGCACAGCTCTAAAGTAGGCGGGACACAGGGCGGGACACTCGGAATGGGGAATAAAATGGGGCACAACACTCGGAATGGGGAAGAATGTGGGCGGCACGGGGAAAGTTTAGGAGGCAAGTGCGCGGAACGCCCACACGCTCGCATACAACACGTATTCATGGAATAGAATAGGGCAAAAAAGCGCACGCTCAAAGCAGCGCACAGGCACAAACAGGCACAAACACGACCGCCACAAGAAAGCAGGCGGTAGCGTCTCTGCGCCTGCAAGAAATGTGCGCTAAAAGGTGCGCCAACAAATAGCACCTATATACAGACATGATCAATGTCCAATACTGTGGCCCTCCAGGACAAAAGACGTACAAAGGGGTACCCACAAACACACACACGCGCAGAGAGAAAAAATAAACGTGTGCGTGCATACCGGGGTGCGCGGTAAGTTGCACACGCGATATGGCCGGGTACGTGGATTTCAGGGGTGCGCGGGAAGTTCCACACGCGATATGGCCGGCTACGTGGATTACAGGGGTGCGCGGGAAGTTCCACACGCGATATGGCAGGGTACGTGGATTACAGGGGTGCGAGGGAAGTAGCACACGCGAAAAGGCCGGCTACGTGGATTTCAGGGGTGCGCGGGAAGTTGCACACGCGATATGGCCGGCTACGTGGATTACAGGGGTGCGCGGGAAGTTCCACACGCGATATGGCCGGCTACGTGGATTACAGGGCTGCGCGGGAAGTTCCACACGCGATATGGCAGGGTACGTGGATTACAGGGGTGCGAGGGAAGTAGCACACGCGAAAAGGCCGGCTACGTGGATTTCAGGGGTGCGCGGGAAGTTGCACACGCGATATGGCCGGCTACGTGGATTACAGGGGTGCGCGGGAAGTCCCACACGCGATATGGCAGGGTACGTGGATTACAGGGGTGCGAGGGAAGTAGCACACGCGAAAAGGCCGGCTACGTGGATTTCAGGGGTGCGCGGGAAGTTGCACACGCGATATGTCCGGCTACGTGGATTCCAGGGGTGAGCGTGAAGTTCCACACGCGATATGGCAGGGTACGTGGATTTCAGGGGTGCGCGGGAAGTTCCACACGCGATATGGCCGGCTACGTGGATTACAGGGCTGCGCGGGAAGTTCCACACGCGATATGGCAGGGTACGTGGATTACAGGGGTGCGAGGGAAGTAGCACACGCGAAAAGGCCGGCTACGTGGATTTCAGGGGTGCGCGGGAAGTTGCACACGCGATATGGCCGGCTACGTGGATTACAGGGGTGCGCGGGAAGTTCCACACGCGATATGGCAGGGTACGTGGATTACAGGGGTGCGAGGGAAGTAGCACACGCGAAAAGGCCGGCTACGTGGATTTCAGGGGTGCGCGGGAAGTTGCACACGCGAAATGGCCGGCTACGTGGATTTCAGGGGTGCGCGGGAAGTTGCACACGCGATATGTCCGGCTACGTGGATTCCAGGGGTGCGCGTGAAGTTCCACACGCGATATGGCAGGGTACGTGGATTGCAGGGGTGCGCGGGAAGTTCCACACGCGAAAAGGCCGGCTACGTGGATTACAGGGGTGCGCGGGAAGTTCCACACGCGAAATGGCCGGCTACGTGGATTTCAGGGGTGCGCGGGAAGTTGCACACGCGAAATGGCCGGCTACGTGGATTTCAGGGGTGCGCGGGAAGTTGCACACGCGATATGACCGGCTACGTGGATTCCAGGGGTGCGCGTGAAGTTCCACACGCGATATGGCAGGGTACGTGGATTGCAGGGGTGCGCGGGAAGTTCCACACGCGAAAAGGCCGGCTACGTGGATTACAGGGGTGCGCGGGAAGTTCCACACGCGAAATGGCCGGCTACGTGGATTTCAGGGGTGCGCGGGAAGTTGCACACGCGAAATGGCCGGCTACGTGGATTTCAGGGGTGCGCGGGAAGTTGCACACGCGATATGACCGGCTACGTGGATTCCAGGGGTGCGCGTGAAGTTCCACACGCGATATGGCAGGGTACGTGGATTGCAGGGGTGCGCGGGAAGTTCCACACGCGAAAAGGCCGGCTACGTGGATTACAGGGGTGCGCGGGAAGTTCCACACGCGAAATGGCCGGCTACGTGGATTTCAGGGGTGCGCGGGAAGTTGCACACGCGATATGTCCGGCTACGTGGATTCCAGGGGTGCGCGTGAAGTTCCACACGCGATATGGCAGGGTACGTGGATTGCAGGGGTGCGCGGGAAGTTCCACACGCGATATGGCCGGCTACGTGGATTCCAGGGGTGCGCGGGAAGTTCCACACGCGATATGGCCGGCTACGTGGATTCCAGGGGTGCGCGTGAAGTTCCACACGCGATATGGCCGGGTACGTGGATTGCAGGGGTGCGCGTGAAGTTGCACACGCGAAATGGCTGTGTGCTCCCAGGCATTACCTGTACACCCTCCACGGCCCCTGCAGGCAGCACACACCACAGGGAACTACCCTGCACACCTGCTCATGTCTCCCACCACCCCCACCCCCAGCACTGTGGGGAACCTGCCAGCAGGCCCCCACCCATGTCCAACCCATGTCTCCCACCACCCCCAACCCCCATCCACCAGGGACACCCTCCACCAGGCCCCCACCCATGTCTCCCACCACCCCCACCCCCAGCACTGTGGGGAACCTGCCAGCAGGCCCCCACCCATGTCCAACCCATGTCTCCCACCACCCCCAACCCCCATCCACCAGGGACACCCTCCACCAGGCCCCCACCCATGTCTCCCACCACCCCCCACCCCCCATCCACCAGGGACACCCTCCACCAGGCCCCCACCCATGTCTCCCACCACCCCCACCCCCAGCACTGTGGGGAACCTGCCAGCAGGCCCCCACCCATGTCCAACCCATGTCTCCCACCACCCCCCACCCCCCATCCACCAGGGACACCCTCCACCAGGCCCCCACCCATGTCTCCCACCACCCCCACCCCCAGCACTGTGGGGAACCTGCCAGCAGGCCCCCACCCATGTCCAACCCATGTCTCCCACCACCCCCAACCCCCATCCACCAGGGACACCCTCCACCAGGCCCCCACCCATGTCTCCCACCACCCCCACCCCCAGCACTGTGGGGAACCTGCCAGCAGGCCCCCACCCATGTCCAACCCATGTCTCCCACCACCCCCAACCCCCATCCACCAGGGACACCCTCCACCAGGCCCCCACCCATGTCTCCCACCACCCCCCACCCCCCATCCACCAGGGACACCCTCCACCAGGCCCCCACCCATGTCTCCCACCACCCCCACCCCCAGCACTGTGGGGAACCTGCCAGCAGGCCCCCACCCATGTCCAACCCATGTCTCCCACCACCCCCAACCCCCATCCACCAGGGACACCCTCCACCAGGCCCCCACCCATGTCTCCCACCACCCCCACCCCCAGCACTGTGGGGAACCTGCCAGCAGGCCCCCACCCATGTCCAACCCATGTCTCCCACCACCCCCAACCCCCATCCACCAGGGACACCCTCCACCAGGCCCCCACCCATGTCTCCCACCACCCCCACCCCCAGCACTGTGGGGAACCTGCCAGCAGGCCCCCACCCATGTCCAACCCATGTCTCCCACCACCCCCAACCCCCCATCCACCAGGGACACCCTCCACCAGGCCCCCACCCATGTCCCCCTGGCCCCTGGTCCTGACGATACACAATAATGGCAGTAATGGCCAGCATACCCAGCACAAACACCCAGGCAAGGATTGCATGCACCCACATAGTGAATGCAATCACATGACACAACCCCAAAGGCAAGTATGCAAAAGAACACATGTCCGCCACACACACATACACAACGGGTGCAAGTGAATGTCAAAACCCATATCATGACATGTAAGAAACCAAAGAAAAAATGACACAAGTGTAAGATAATATAAAAATGTATTACAAAAAATATCAAGTAAACTATTACAACTATCTGGCAAAGCAAATAAAAGGTCCATGTCCGGGAACAAAAATGAGAAACCAAAAAACAAAGGATAGAAAAATCAATAGATTTTGTCCAAAGTAAACACATGTAGTATGAAATGAAAGAAAAACCATTACGACATGGTGTAAACAATATGAAAGTAAAAAAATGTACCTCCCAAAAAATAACAATATATACAGGATTGTTCAAGGGTCCATGAGCCCAACACCACTAATGAAACCTAATACTAACTAATTAAAAAAATATGTACAAAGAAGTGGCCATTGTCCAAGCGGTCCAAAATAATAAAAAGAAATAAAGGAAACCTAGCACTAACTAACTAAAAAACTATATACAAAGGCAGCGGGCTAGTCCTGCGGCTCACTTGGTGATGCTGGCCAGGGCATCCTCGAACTCCATGTCAATGTCCTGGAGGCGGGACTCAGTCCTGGCCCCGAGGTCTCGCAGGGACAACCCCATGTGCTCACCAAATTCCCTGCGAGCCTCCTCGAGGCACTCAGCCCGCCTCAATGCCTGATGCATGGAGATCTCCGCCCTGGCCATGGCGAGCCGCTCCTCTTCCGCCCGCTGCCGCTCCGCACCTATCCGCTGGCCAAACTCCTCCCACACGGAACACACTGCCATGCCAGGGTTGCCCTGCCCTCCGGCCGATGCCTGCCCCTCCGATCTTGATGGGCCTGAGCCATGATGCCTCCCACGTCGAGCCCGCTGCTGCCTCCGACGCCACTGCCTCTGCCAGCACGACGGCATCCAGGCTGATGGTAACCACCGACGCCGTCGTGCACGTGCCCTGCCCGATGATGCCGGCACATCTTCCATCTGCTGGGGTCCACTTGCTGTGTCGTCCACCCCTGCTGGACCTCCGACTCCCAACTGCGGCAGGGATGGGATCCCCACCGAGCTCGCTTCATTGGTCGGGGCAGGTCCACAGGGGGCCATGGTGGCATCTGGGCCGGAAGACGGCAAGGAGAACGACCGGTGGATAGCCTGCACAGAGGAGGAGAGGGCCGTCAGATTGGCCAACACATGCAGGAACCCCCCGAACATGGCCGATCCCAATTGGGCCACGTCGGCACGGTGCACTTCGTGATGACGTGCGTGCTCCTCCCGGGAAGCACGCACGGCATCACGAATCACAGCCGTGCGCATCGCGACCCCAATCAGGACCTGCTCCACGCGGCCAGGGGTTCCCACGGCCGCAGGTGGAGGGGAGTCAGTTGACATGGACATCCCCTCTACCTGCGGACGGGCCTGGGACGGGGCATCCCTGCTGGTGCATGGTGGTGCACTCACAGGGTCAGGGACAGCGACATGCACAGGCACCTCCACGGTGACCTGTGCTGCCTCCTGCCCCTGGCCCTGGACTGCACCACTTGCACCAGCAGGGATGCTCCCACCAGGCCCCATGTGTGCACCAGTGTCGGCCTCCTCCTCCTCTGTGCAAACCACCAACATGGATGGCTCCTCACCGTCTCCCGCCGTAGCAGGCCCCTGTGGGGGCTCACCCACCCCTTCCGCTGCAGCCGTGGGGGCATCCCCGCCGCCTTGCTCCACAGCGCCGTCTCCGCCCTCTTCTTCACTAGCCGCTGCGTAGAGGGAGACAAAGGACACAAGCATCAGGCTACTGTACAATGGTCCCCTAGACAGGAAGCAATAGCAGATGAGCACCCCTGTCAAAGTACACTTCCATCATGTCCCTCCACAACACATGGGTCAGTCCAGGCAAAACACACACAGTAACAGGCATGGTGCATGCCATGCACATTTCCATGCATGTCCAATTGACTCTTGAAACATTCAATGATATGTAACTCACATGCATCATGGCTCATGCATATCACATGCACACACTTCACCTCAGTCACATCCATCTGGCCCCAATCACACCGAACACAGGCAAAACAAGGGTAAGTTGGGTGCGTCACTGAATCTGTGCATTGTCACACACATGAGTCATGCATCCATGGCATGCACAAGTCACAGACATGCAGGTCAGGCACACAGACATGGCTACCATATATGTACCTGGCATCAGCACCCATCCTTCACCCCCATCCATGTCCAGGTACAGAGACTGGCATGCTCTCATGTCCCAAATCTGCATAGTGCTCCCCATGCCGCATTTCAACACATGCAACAACCATGTGGGTCACACATCACTGGTCGCACATGCATTACCATGATGTCCCAGCACACATACATGCATACATGGCCCATGGCACACATACAGGCAAGTATCATAGAACCAGCACACCGGAACATGCCCTGTCTCACACAGTGATGCTTGGACACTTACCGCTCAACTCCAGACGGGTCTCCCTCTCAAGGATCTGGGCGTGGAGCGCTGGGCGTACGCGTTCCAGGACCCTCTTCTGGATGGAACTCATGTGGCCCCGGCCCCCCTCCACGAGGCGCCGGGCCTTCACAAGGGTCCTGGACCTCAAGTCCTCCCAGCGCTTCTTGATCTTCAAGACGTTGCGGGTTGCCACCCCCTCCGCGTTGATGGCAACCACACAGTCGGCCCAGATCCTCTCCCGTCCTTCCTTGCTGGCGCGGGACGATCCAAAGAGGGCATCATACTGCCCCAGGACATGCTCCACCAGGACACCAACTTCGGTGGCAGTGAAGCTGGTGCCCCTCTGCCCCTCTGGCCTGGGGTTGCCACTGGTGCCAGATGTAGAAGTGCCCGACATGGCAACCCCAGAGGCAGGTGTGGGTGGGCAACTGGGTCCTGGGGCTGGGCTGTGGAGCGATGTAATCCCAGTTGGGAGTCTTCAGTTCCAGCAGGGGTGGACACAGCAAGTGGACCCCTGCAGATGGCTGATGTGCAGGCACCAAATGGCAGGGCACGGTGGCAGCAGGCAGGCAGGCAGGCAGCAGCAGATAGCACGTGGGAGGCTGCTCAGGGCACTGGGGGGGCAGTAACTCGGCCTTCGGGGCAGGAGCGTGGTGTTCCGTGTGTTTTCGGGTGGCCAGCTTGATACGGAGTGATTTGGCACGTGAAATTCCTGCACGTCAGCGTGAAATCCGAGGAAAGGCCCTTAGCGCGTAAGTGCGTCAGCACGCATACGCGATTCTATTGGACCAGAGTCCCTCATCGCGTAAGCGCGTCTGACGTGATCCGCACGGGCGTTCCCCACTCAGCACGTGAAGACGGAGCACACGTGGAAATACTGCACGTCAGAGTGTCATCGCGTGTAATTGGCCAAAAGTGCGCGTACACGCCATTGGCCTATGTACGTGTATTTCATCGCGTGTAACTGGCCAAAAGTGCGCGTACGCGCCATTGGCCTAAGTACGTGTATTTCAGGGGCGCGCGGCCACTTACACAAGCAAGTACGTCAGCGCACCTGTATGCCTGCTGCGTGGGAATTTCCACACGCGATTGGAGTGGGAACTCGATTCCAGGGGTGCGAGGCTCACACGCTCGCCTACAACTCGCGCAAGGCATTATTCTGCGCACTTTTCAATAAACAAGCCAGATGCCAGGATGAACATACCGTTCCTAGCAGCAGTGGCAGTGGGCTACCAAAGGAGGAGGAGGAGGAGAGTCAGGGCCAGAATATTCACACCCAGAACCAGCCTATTCGGGATGCCTGATGACCAGGTGTATGGGAGGTACAGGTTTCCAGCACACATCATACTGGACCTGGTCAGTGAGTGGGAGGATGACCTCACATCACCCACCCTGTGCTCCCAAGCACTCAGCCCCCTGCAGAAGGTCCTGAATGTACTGCACTTCTTGGCCACTGGATCCTTTCAGCGGACAAGTGCCATAGTGGGTGGTGTGTCACAGGCCACGCAGTCACGCTGCCTACACCAGGTCTTGAACATCATCACTGCACGGCCATCAGTCCGCAGGCACATATATCTCCCCAGGACTCATGCAGAAAGGCGGACGTGCATCCAGGAATTCTATGGTGTGGCTCAATTCCCCAAAGTGCTTGGTGCAATTGACTGCACACATGTGGCTCTACGTCCACCCAGGGCAACAGAGCACATCTATAGAAACCGCAAGCACTGGAATTCCATCAACGTGCAAGTTGTATGCAATGCCAAGGGAATCATCACATCAGTATATGCCAACTATCCAGGGTGCACCCACGACAGCTTCATCTACAGAATGTCTACCCTATGCCGGGACCTAGAGGCTGGCCAGCATGGAGATACATGGCTGCTTGGTGAGCATGAATGCCACTGCACATGCATGCATGTCAGATACTGGGTCATGACACAACACCACTAATGATACCCATCACCACCTCCGCAGGGGACAGTGCCTACCCTATCAGCCCCCACATGATGACCCCAATCCGGAACCCCACCACGCCACCCCAGGTAAGGTACAACACAGCCCACATTGCAACACGGGGCATAGTGGAGCGCACATTCGGAGTGCTGAAGTCACGCTTTCGCTCCCTTGACCGTTCTGGCGGGCAGCTGTTATATGCTCCCCGAATAGTGTGCAGGATCATAGTGGCAGCATGTGTCCTGCACAACGTTGCAACACGCCGGGGCCTGCCCGTGGACATGGTGGTGCCCCCACATCCACAACCACATGCACGCCCGCTGCGCATGGGAGGGGAAAGGGCACGGGGGGAGGCAGCCCGTACGCAACTGGTGGCCAACTTCTTCACCTAGGAATCACAGTGCTGGCTAGTGCACACTGCTCTGGCACATACCATCTGACAATCAATGATGACACTACCTGACAATGTCTGAAAATTACTTGACAATAAACAGTCAGATACACATCAGCCTGAGATTGTTAAAATGGAAGTGTCAATATGTGTGCACCCCTAGCTACACATACACCAGCAATGCATCACAACGCAAAGACACAACTCCATCAATCTGATATGCATTGCCACAGGCGATTCACTAGATGACAACATTGCCATGTCAACCATTCCCTTCACAGTCCCGCCACTGAGGACACCATGTCATGGTATGTGACAGCAAACAAACTGGCCATCACAACATGACACCAGTGTCACAAATAGCAGTGCCCCAAATGGAACATAGCCGCACTTGAGCAGCTAACCGCCCTGGAGCCACTACTACACACCTGTGTAAGAGTATTTTCAATCAAATTACACACCAACCCACCCTGAAGCCCACCCAAACAAGACACATTGCATGTAATCAATGGTAGTCTCATTACCTGATTCTGCTGGTATGTCCTCACCGTCCAGATGTACAGTGATGGCGCCATGCAAAAGTGTCAGTGCACATCTACCGACATGTAGTCTGACTCCAGAGAGTATGCCCTTGTGAAGATCTGTGTGAAATACCTGCAAAACATGAGCAACATATGTAAGTAGAGGCACATATCAAACCATCATGCATAGTTAGGTGCAACAACAATGAACACTATGAATGTCTACACAGTATTGACTATGGACTGGCCAACAGCTCATGGGAGTCCAATGTCACCGTGTAATTTGCTGTCACTTGGGCACACCCTTTGCAAGCCCATGGAAACGGAAGCAGGAGGGGTGTGGATGTCTGCTACCCAAGCATCGAAACCAAACTCAGGACAAGCCTGCATGTGCCCAGCCACAATACAGTGTATGCCCAGGTACCCACACAAGGCAACACTCTTGCAAAATAAAAATAAAAACGAGATAAAATGGCCATGAAAGGGCCGGCGGGGGGGGGGGGGGGGCACCTATGAGGTCCGAGGACAGGATGCACGCCACAATCCACCTGTGTGGATCATGGGAAAGGAAAACACCCCATAGGCTCGTGGCCCACACGGCTACTCTGTTGTGGGAGATGAGTCGCTATGGCTCTGGCCAGACCCTGCAGCTGACTCTGGAGGTGGGGGAGCTGCCTCAGAAGATGGTGTGACAATGGGAGGCAGCCCACGCAAAGCACGAGTTTGCTCCTCCATGGCTGCAAGCAGGCGGGTCTGGTAGTTCTGGTTCTGGGTTATAATCATGCGGAGGTCCCCATGCAGTAACTCCCGGGATGACCTGACCTCCGCACGAGTTGCCTGCATCTCGGCCGAGAGCGTCCGTGTCAGACGCTCCAGCTGCTCCTCTGTCCTTCTATGGGATGAAGCCTCAAGCTCTAACAGGGTCGACCTGAGGTGACGGAGTTCTTCCCTCAGGCCTTCCCTGTGGCGCTGGGACTCCATGGAAAGTGATTCCCGCAGAGTCGCCAGTGCCGCCCGCCTGTCCATGTTGGACGCCAACATATCCTCCCTGTGTGCCTGGCAGATGGACTCTGTAGCCTGCTCCAGTCGCTCCATCAGCCTTTCTGGGGGGACAATGGAAGTGGCCACCCTATCCATGGCCTGTGCAATCATCTCGGATGATGCTGCCTGTTGGGTGGCCATACCGTAGATGGATTGCTCCCAAACGGTATTGCCAGGTGGCATACGGCCACCACGTTGACGGGCACCACACCTGCCTGGGGCAAGGCGGACTGCGCCTTGCTGTGCCGGCAAGGCCTCAGGCTGCAGGACTGCATTCCCTCTCTGATCTGCAGCCCCAGGAACAGGATCAGAGATTGGGTGGTGTGGCCCTGCATCCGTAACCACCGGAGGCTGATCTGCCGACACTGACATCCCCATTGAGGGCAATGGCCCGGCTGCAGGTGGGTCGGACAGAGGAGATTCTCTCCCAAGAACACTCACCTGCGACTGCACATAGGTGTCATCCTCCGAGTCTACACCTGAATACTGCTCGGGGGAGGAACCCCCAGAGACACCCCTCGACAGCACGGCCTGCAGCACTTGTGGGTTTTCACCCACAAACACACCACGTCCCTCACTTGTGGTAGGTCGGCCCGGGTTGCCCTCCTGGGACGGCTCCACCACCACATCCCCAGCATCAACAAGTGCTTCGTCCCCTGCAAAGACATGAAAGAGAAAAATGGAAACAGGCATTAGCACCATGGCATGCACCAAGGGCTGATGAACAACAGAGGCAGTAGTTCTACGACACATGTCCAACATGACTGGGAGACCTCCTATGCATTCACCATCACTGGGTCTGTAGGGGAGGCTCAGGGCATACAATGTACAGATTGGAGAGCAACGCCTGCTCACCTTGCTGCCTAGCACTGCCATCACACATTGGCCGGTGATTGGCATGTCAAAGGCACATGCCATCACACACATGGCATGTGACATAGCCACCAAGTGAAGAGGGAGAGGAGGGCTACTTTTTTGGATTTCAACCACTCTGGTCCTGACATTGCATCGTCACATCCATAAGTATACATGTTGTACATGGATCTGCTAGTCCAAATTGGCAACGATGCACAGTGCCTTGTCTACATCAACAAAATGCAGTAAACAATGTGATTCCACCTCCCCATCACCTGTAAAGGATTCATATTGCATTCGTGAAGCACCGGTCAAGTAATGTATGAAGGTACAGCGGAGCACTGAGGGGTGGTGGGGCAGAAGGGGATGCCAGTCAACAATCCTACTGGTGCTGGTGTCATTCATGTCACGCAAGTGCAGGGGTGGGTGGCACAATGAAGTGCAAGGGGAAGTGGCGGCTGGAAGTGCTGTACAAGGTAAGTAGGACTTGACGTCAAGGGCAGATGGTGTTAGGCGCAGACAAGTGCTGGGGGGGTGGCCTATAGGGGTACAGAGACAATCATGCAGTGCTGTGGGCTCGGAGGGGACAGGGGAGGTACACACTGCTTCTGGCTCGGCAAGGTCCTTTCAGATTTCTATGTGTCCTGCAGAGTTGTCACATGCCGCAGATATGTGCCCTTGGATTGGGGATCTCATCTTGGTGAAAAGGGTGAGGCGCTATTGCCTTTGGAGCATGTGGCAGGCCAGTTTGCCAGAGGATGGCCATGATGCAGGACATTCCCTCTCTGCCACCCGGCACCTGTGGTTTGGGTTCACAAGATCCGAGTCATGCCAGGACTCTGCATTGGCATGGGGCTTCAGACAGGTGGTCATGACCGTGGCAAAGACATCCAGTGTACCTGACATGGAGTGGAGCATGGAGTGGGCCCTGTCAGGATGGGAGTGAGCCTAAGGGGGAGCTGGATGGGGGGGAGATTTTGGCTGCATGAGCCTCGACTGACACACACTTCATGGGTCGGAATACCAAGAAGGTGTGTGACAGTGGTGAGGGTGGCTTTGCCTGTGGGGTGGTGAGGGTGAGCTGGGAGGAGAGGAGAATGTGATCACTCCAGGAGAGAGGAGTGCAGAGATGGACGGAGAGGGGAAAGTCAGATGAGATCAGAGCATCAAGAGTGTGCCCTGCAGAATGAGTAGGGACAGACGGGAGTCTAGAGGGTGAGAGGGAGTTGCTGAGGTCACAGAAAGGTCACGTGGGGGCGTCAACAAGCATGCAGGTGGATGCGTACAGCACCAAGGATGAGGATTTCTGTGTCTGGGGACATGAGTGAGGAGGAGAGGTGAGGACACTCAGAAAGGAAGTAGTACATTTGACCAGTTTTCCCAGACACAGTCCGCACTGTTTGAGAATGTCAAGGTGTGGTGGAGAGAGACCTCACACAAGCCATTCCAGAGTGGAGTAGGTCTAAGTAGGAGTGACAGTGGCAGGAATACCCTCAGGGAAGCCAAGGGCACACCCCCCCTGCACAGTAGTGGCAGGCCAAGGAGAGGGTCAAGGATGCAGACAGAGCTGGCCGTCAGACATGTTTCCATGAGACCAAGGATGTCAAGGTGCATAACCTCATGTAAGTGACAGATATCGGAGGAATGCCTGATGCAGCCGCAGTGAAAGGAGTGTAATTGTGGAGGAGGTTGACAGCCTTGGAGGACTTACGGGGAGTGCTAGAGATCAGAGGTGCAGCATGTGTAGGAGTTGGAGTGGGAGGCGGAGAAGGTTCATGGGAGGGTGCAGGGAGGCAGTGCAGGATTGATGAGGAGAGAGGAGGGGGGACAGCAGGAGAGGTAAGGAAGTTGATGAGATGTGGGTAGCATTTCTCAAGGAGATTGAGGTTGGCCTAAGGGACTTGGACTGAGACGCTCCCATTACCATGCACATCAATAGTGGCCTCTGAGGATTGGAAGGAGGCCAGGAGTACACCCCAACGGGTCCCACCAATGATGGTGGAAGAGGAGCAAGGAGAGAGGACAGGGACCATGTGAAGGGTCTATGGGACAGGCAAAGGCATGTATGAGCAGATGTCAGTGAGAGTTAGCTTAGAGTAGGCTCAGATGCACTGGTCAGCAATAGGGTGGGTCGCATTGGAGGGCAGGGTGCCCTCATTTGACTTTTGGCAAGCAGGTGTCGTGAGTAGGGCACGATGGTCTGAACTGTAGGAGTCATGGAAGATAGACCATGAAGAGCAGCATGGAGTGTGAGGGAATGGGGCTCGAAACCAGACGGTACCAAAGCCCACAGGTGGGAGGTGGATGTCAAGGCAACATCCACAGTATGACAGCATGTTGGTTGGCATTTATATACAGAGGACGCATTAGCATGTGGTATCATTGCATGTCAGGCATGTGAAGATGAAACTTTAATGGCTGGGGGAAAGGATAGGAATGGTATGTAAGACATCAGATGAATAGACAGGGGAGTATGAGCAACAATGTAGTGACAAAATGACAATTCAAGGGCAACTTCCATGGTGTCGGCCCATATGTGCACTGTTGCCAGTAGGGATAGTGCTGTGGCCAGATGGTGTTGCACTGAACATACTGGATGAGGCACATGGGTGCCACTATCAACTCTGCCACACACCCCCTTGACAGGCACCCAACATGAATGCTTCACACACACACCATGCACATGGATAATACACACATGCATGTGCACTCACCGGATGATGCCTCGTAATCAGGGAGGTCTCCCACACCTTGGAGTTGTCCCTCGGTGACGTAGGATCCAGCTACAGACTCGTGTGGTGTGAGTTCTATATCCTGTGCTGGGGACCCACCTCCAGTCACCAAGGTTGCGGCATGACTTGAGGCCAGCTTATCCTTTGCCCTGCGCTTAAGGTCATTCCAGCGCTTCTGGCAATCACTAGCTGTGCGCCTCACTACTCCAAGGGCACTTATTCTGTCAGCAATGGTCTGCCAGTGTGCCTGGCGTCTGGCATGTGTGGTCTTGGACCCTGCAACGATGACCATTTCCCTATCATGATCTGACACATACTGAACAAGTGCATTCAGTTCGGCGTCTGTGAAGCTTGGCTTCCTTGATGGGCCGGACTGTGCAGCCGTGCCTGGGGCATCAGCCTGTGCCGGACGTGCACTCTTCCTCTTGCGCTTGGAAGGGGGTGGGGATCCAGAGTGTCCTACGCCGCTGTGGACACTAGGGGCAGGAGTCGTGGTGGACTCAGTACTGGGTGTGTGGGATTGCCCACTCAGCATGGGAGTAGGTGCAGGCATTGGGGGTAGTGGGATGGGGTCAGGCCTGATCTGAGGTGCATGAACTAGGACCGACACAGTCTTGGCAGGGTGTATGAGAGGTGGGGTGGATGGAGCCACACCCTGGCTACGGGGGCCAGCAGATGACCTATCTGGCATAGATGCGCGTGCCCTGATGACACCAATGTGCACCGGTGCACGTGCAGTGGACCTGCTGACCTGGATGTCAGCGATGGGATCACCCTCGGACAGGTCTGGTGCCACAATGGCCTGGTCCGACAAGGGCTGATCAGGGTTGGTATCAGCCACATGACTCTCAACTGGGGGGGGGGCATGGGTGTCCCTGACTGGTCCTCCAGACTGGGGGGGGGACAGGGGCACCCTGCAAGTCACAACCACGTCCCCTAGTGGATCCTCCACGGCCACCACGTGTGGCTCGGCCACCTTTGCCACCCTTACGGCTTGCACGCCTCCCAACCATGGCACTGATGGTATTGTGCGTATGGGAGTCGGTGTGCACAATTGTCCTGGGCAATTGGGTGTCAAAGGGGTTGGGTACCAGATGGTATTCGTACCCTAGTGCAGTGGCAAGGCTATATGACACCCCTGGGGAAAGATGACGGGTCACGCAACGCACAGGCACCCCAAAAAAGTTAAGGAACGTGCACAATACCCCTCCTAGACCACGTGTGCTGATGGAAAACCCTGCACTACGCTGTGGCATCCAGTAACACAATGAACGTATGCGTGTCACACGCAGCCTAGATTGACCTCTGAAGGGGTAGGCTACACACGGGGCAAGCACAGATGTTAGATACGTGCGTGACTCACCGTCTGCCAGGTAAAAGAGCGTGAAAAATGAGCGCTTTTGGTTGGCAACACCCCCGCCAAAAGAAGATGTGTACGCTGTCTGAGGAGACAGGACAACAGTAGAAGGGGACACTGTTTGAGGGAACAGGCCCAGGTAAACCAGTACAAGAGGAAAAAGAGAAAAAGCTGTCAGAGGTAACAGGGAGTACGAACTGGAAACGCCGTGAAGTAAATCGCGTGTGAAACGACAAGAAGTACAGAATTCACCCACTCGCTCTCCACGAAAAGCACGTACAAGGAAATGGTGTTCAACACTACCTTTTATACAGGCCCACACGTACAGCGTCACTTACGGCGTGTACGTGCTTGGCCCATGTTCACCAATCACACGCTTTGTCACTCCTGCGTGTGGATCCTTTTTCACCAATCACACGCTTTGACACTCCTGCGTGTAGCTCACTTTTCACCAATCACACGCTTTGTCACTCCTGCGTGTGGATCCTTTTTCACCAATCACACGCTTTGACACTCCTGCGTGTAGCTCACTTTTCACCAATCACACGCTTTGTCACTCCTGCGTGTAGATCCATTTTCACCAATCACACGCTTTGACACTGCACGTGCAGGTAACTATTGACGCACATATGCTGGTGACGGGTTTTCGCGCGATTCGCTGAGTGTGGTGTTTTCACGTGCATAATCACTCCCTATCAGGCTGTCCACGCGTTCAAACACGAAAGACCAGGCTCCTGGCCAGGAGGCCAAATTTAAGTCCCCGAGAGCCCTGAGCACGCTCCCACCTGCCATCGGCTGCTGCCTGACTGCCTGCTGGCCACGTGCCCCACAGTGCTGGTGGGTGGGGGTGGTGGGAGACATGGGTGGGGGCCTGGTGGAGGGTGCCCCTGGTGGATGGGGGGTGGGGGTGGTGGGAGACATGGATGGGGGCCTGATGGCAGGTGCCCCTGCACTGCTGGGGGGTGGGGGTGGTGGGAGACATGGGTGGGGGCCTGGTGGAGGGTGCCCCTGGTGGATGGGGGTGCAGGGGGACATGAGCAGGTGTGCAGGGTAGTCCACTGTTTTGTGGGCTGCCTGCAGGGGCCGTGGAGGGTGTACAGGGTACACCTGTGAGGGCCCACCCAGCCTATTCGCATGTGATAATTCCCACGCACCCCTGTGATACACGTACCCTGGCCAATCGCGTGTTGAACTTCCCGCTACCCCTGTAATACACGCACCCTGGCTGTTCGCGTGTGATAATTCCCGCGTTCCCCTGTGATACACGTTCCCTGGCCTATCGCGTGTTCTACTTCACGCGTCCCCCTGTAATACACGTTCCCTGGCCAATCGCGTGTTGAACTTCCCGCTACCCCTGTAATACACGCACCCTGGCTGTTCGCGTGTGATAATTCCCGCGTACCCCTGTGATACACGTTCCCTGGCCTATCGCGTGTTCTACTTCACGCGTCCCCCTGTAATACACGTTCCCTGGCCAATCGCGTGTTGAACTTCCCGCTACCCCTGTAATACACGCACCCTGGCTGTTCGCGTGTGATAATTCCCGCGTACCCCTGTAATACACGTTCCCTGGCCTATCGCGTGATCTACTTCAAGCGTACCCCTGAAATACACGTATCCTGGCCAATCGCGTGTTGAACTTCCCGCTACCCCTGTAATACACGCACCCTGGCTGTTCGCGTGTGATGATTCCCGCGTACCCCTGTAATTCACGTTCCCTGCCTAGTCGCGTGTAGTACTTCCCGCGTACTCCTGATTTGAAGATTGCCCGCTTTTCTTTCCTTGTTTGCCTGCCCTGTGAAGTGGTCCAGGGCTAGCGCAGCCCTTAGCGATGATTTAGCGATTTTGATGGCTTTTCCTTGCGCGAGGGCGTTCTTGGGGGCGTTACTGGCGCTGCTGCAGGCTCGCTGCGATTCTCTGCGCCACGGCTGGTTTGGGAGCTTGAAATCCATGAATACGCTGTGCGCGGAAATCTGTTTTAGCGCACGTGCCTGGCGCAGACTATCGCAGGCGCACGCTGTGCGCCAGCCGCGTGCGCTACTTGTGCGCTGGATTCTATGAATTAGCCTCTTAGTTCTCACACATTATGCCTGATGTGCACGTAATTCTCCCGGTAAAATATTCAGAATGTGTCTGTATTTGTCTTGGCACAGCATTCCTGAAACGTGTGTCTATCTCCTTGCACTGTGTTCTGGATGTGCATTTATTCCTCCTGGCACAGTGTTTTCATCTATTTCTCATGCATTATTCCCGATGCGCGTGTATTTGTCTTGGCGCAGCATTCCTGAAATGTGTGTCTATCTCCTTGCACTGTGTTCTGGATGTGCATTTATTCCTCCTGGCACAGTGTTTTCATCTATTTCTCATGGCACATTATTCCTGATGTGCATGCATTTGTCTTGGCACAGGATTCCTGAAATGTGTGTCTATCTCCTTGCACTGTGTGCTGGATGTGCATTTATTCCTCCTGGCACAGTATTTCCATCTATTTCTCATGGTACATTATTCCCAATGTGCATGCATTTGTCTTGGGACGATATTCCTGATGCCTCCTTAGTTCTTCTGGCACAGTATTTCACATATGCACTAATTTCTCCTGATATACGTATTCCTGGGTTAATTTATTTCTCCTTTTTCAACATTCCTCATCAGCATTTATTTCTCCTCAATTAGTATTCCTTGTGTGCAAGGTTTTCTCCTGGCACAGTGTTGCTAATGTGCATTTATTCCCCCTAATACAGTATTCCTAATGTTTATTTACTTCCCCCAGATTCCTGGTGTACACTGAGTAGTCCTGGCACAGTATTTCTGATGCTCACATTTGTCTTGGGACACTATTTGTGATGTGCATGTGTTCATTATGGCACAGTATTCCTGATATACCTGCGTTTTATCTTTAAACTGTATCCCTGACGTGCACAAATCTTTCTTGGAATTCATTTAATTCTCCCGACATAGTACCCCATGGGTGCATTTAGTTCTTCTTGCGCAATACTCTTCCTGGTGTGCAGGCAGTTTTCATGACACAGTATTCCTTCTATGCATGTACTTCTCTTGGCACAGTATTTCCATTGGGTTGTTTCACTGCTGCTAAAGGTTATTTCTCTTGACACTGTATTACTTTATGGCATTTACTTACCCTTGAAGTTATCCTCGATCCATAAACATATAAAAACAAATGAGTGGATTGACTTATACATAATGAATGAAAATAAAAAAAGTTACGAATATTCCTTGTATATACTATATTCGAAGCAGAGGTGTGTTAATGTAACGGCACTTACAAAAATGAGCGCTTTGTAGAGCGCATCCCTGCACTCTAAATTGTCAGAAAAGGACAGTAAAGCAGATGTATCATGTCAGCTCCTACCTAGCCTCACTTTGGGTTTTACACTGTCAGAATGGAGGCATTTGGCGGTCCATCATAACAGGCATGTGTACACTGCATGCATAGTATCGCCGTTAGTGGGTGGATGGCCACTATAAAAATAAATTACTTGAATCATATGTGACTGCCTTGCCTGGTACTCTGATGTAGGAACTTGCTTTGGGCCTCGTTACAAGTTTGCCGGTACGGAAACAGGGGTGCCGGTAAGCTCACCGGCACCCTTGTTTCAGGACCGGCAAACAACGTGTCTGCGTGCCATGGCCGCTGCGTCCGACAGGTCTGACCCTGCCGGGCGCACCGGCCACGGTAGGCAGACCGTTCACGGAAGTGCCAGCACCATTAACAACGTTGCCGGTGCTTCTGCATCCCCACTCCCATAGAGTCCTATAAGACTCTATGGGAATGGGGACTTATATTTGACCGGCCCCTGACTTCCCGGGCCGCCGAACTTGGATTTTCCCGGTGGCACCGGGAAGTCAGGCGCTGGTAAAGTGTTACGAGTCTGGCGGCAACCCTGCCAGTAGCACCGGCGGGGTGAACGCCAAACTCATAATGAGGACCTCTATCTCTTAATTTTAAAACAATGTGCTTTGTTTCGTAATCTAAACTTTAATTGGTTTTCCTGTGAACAGAGTCTAAATTATGAAACAATTTCCTTTATAGGTAACCCACATTTTAAAACAATATTCTTAGGTTAAACCTTAAAATAATGTCACTCGGTTCTAATCTAAAGCTTAAAACAATATTCCTAGTTTACACAATGTAGAACAATTGTTCTGTGTAGTTTAAACGTTAACACAGTTTCCCTGTCTAGCTGGTCTAAACTTTAAAACAATTCCTGTGCACCTAGTCCACAATTTAAAACAATGTTCCTGTGCAGGTTTCTAAACTTTAAAACAGTTTCCCTGTGTACCAAATCTAAATTTTAAAACAATATTCCTAGTCACAGCTTTAAAAATAATCTTACTACCCTAGTTGAAACGATAGAAAAAAAGTCCTGTATACTAGTCCAAACTTTAAAACTATTTCCCTTAATACCAAGTCTAAACTTAAAAAAAATGGTTCCTGTAAAGGTAGTCCAAAGTTTAAAACTATTTCCTGTGAAGCTAGTCTAAACTTTTAATAAAATCCTGTATACCTAGTCCAAACCTCAAAGCAATGTTCTTGTGCACCTAGTCCGAACTTTAAAAGAACATCCTGTGTACTTAGTCTAAACCTTAAAACAATGTTCCTAGTCTAAGGTTTAAAACATTTTTCCCTGTACCTATCATAAACTTCAAGACCATGTACCTGTGTGCCTAGTCCCCACTTCAAACATTTCCTGTGAACAGCAAGAAAGCAACGCTCGTGGTCTGCACTCTGCTTAAATTGTACTAACCCGTGTAAGCTGTGGAGCCAGGCTAGACTCTGCATCCCAGGGCTAAGCTATGTCATGAAGGATGCCGTCAGTATGCCGCTTAGCTTCTTTTGCTGGGACAGGGCTCATCTCCCATGCCGGGACACTAATTTCGCAAGATAGTTTGTCGAGATTTTCTGAAGGAGAAATCGATGATGCAGTTCCGCCATGAATAGCAGGGCTGACACATCCCAGAAGCACACAGCACCAGTTCACCTCTGTTTAAATCCTTGGACTTCATTTGGCTTTAGGCAAATATCTAACCTAATGTGCAGATTGGGTCAGAGTGCAGAGTCCACAAGGCGTGGCAGCAACATCAAGCCTCTCATTTTATGAGCTTGATAGCAAAGCTCTCGCTTCGAGTACAGTTCGAGTACAGCTGCCGCACAGCAGATGTACACTCGTTTTGCTTGAAGGCCCTGCTAAATGGAGCTATAGGTGGGCCTCAGACTTGCTTGTTAAACTTTAATTTGCCCCTCGTTGCCAGCTCAGGAGAGTCTACCGCCCGTCCAAGAGGGATTCCCAAATGAGTGTATTTGTAAACATATGGCAAATTAAGTCCAATACCAGAGATACAGTCTGCTCCAAACACTAAGATGTTAGTCTTGGAGGAGTTTACTTCTGAGTAGTTCACTCTGCAATATTAAGCCAGGATCTCTATTTTTCTGATAATCGTTATTTCTCCAGGCAATGCATTCTTAATGCCAATGCATTTATCTGGATACCGTATTACAGATTGTTGCCTGCTAGCAGGTTATGCACTGTTTACATCTCCATACAGACTTGGATACATGCATATGAATAAAGGTTATTTCTCCACCAGGCACTGTAATGGTGACGTTCATGCATGTGTCTCCAGGCACTGCATTAGCCATGTGCATGCATTTGACCAGACACAGACTAGTGCCTGTTTCTTAACTCTCCCTTCTCGCAGTTTTATGTGGATCCCTCTCTCTCTCTCTCTCTCTCTCTCTCTCTCCCCTCTCGTTCTCTCCCCTCTCGTTCTCTCTCTCTCTCTCTCTCTCTCTCTCTCTCTCTCTCCCTCTCTCCCCTCTCGTTCTCTCTCTCCCCTCTCTCTCTCTTCTTCCTCTCTCTCTCCTCTCCCTCCTCTCTCTCTCCCTCTCCCTCTCTCTCTTCTTCCTCTCGCTCTCTTCTTCCTCTCTCTCTCCTCTCCTCTCCCTCCACCAGTAGAATTCATCCCTGATCACGAAGGTTTGGTAAAGTCCTGGTTGCTCCCAGTCCATACACTCCAGGGGATGGATGATTCCCCCCCCCCCCCCTAGCGCCCCCGTCCTCCTCCCCTCTGTCCCACCACCAGTTCCGCGCTTCTCACCAGGGGTCCCTACAGGAAGAAGCAGTACTTGTTTCGCTCTATCCCCAGCAGAGGTTACATCTGTCTGTCTCCACCCCCACCAGCCACCCCCCTTCCGCCATTGGCCCTTGCCACTGAAGGTCCCCGGGGGGCCAGTGCGTGCCCCTCTCTACCCACAGGGGCCGGGTTACTGAGCTCTCCCTCACGAAGGCCCTTCTCACTTGTCTCTTCCTCACCCACTGATGCAGTAATGCAGGTTGTGAGGATGCTCCGGGTCGCCATGGTTACTGATCCCCCTCTGGGCGCCCTGCCAGGTGAATTATTAATCAGATATTGAGAGAAGGGGGAACGGCATGGAGAGCGAGAGGGGGGGTAGAGACGGGAGAGGGTGAGAGACAAAGAAAGCAAGAGGGAGCGCGAGAGAGAGACAGGGAGAGAGAGCAAGCGGAACATGGCGAGTGACGCACACATTCCAGGCAGCTGGGAGGCTCGGCTTTGGCAGAGGGAGAGAAAGAGCAGGAATGAGACAGGGGGCGGTGGGAGGAGGCATGAGCGCAGCCACAAAGGGAATGTGCAAAGCGTGAGAGCAGTCATAGAGGGAGGAAGAGAGAGAGAGTGAGAGAGAGAGAGAGAGAGAGACATACAAGAAAGAAAGACATGGAACCCGAGGTGGGTAAAGAATCAAGGAGCACGAGCCAGCGAGAGGGTAACGGGCAATGGCAAGCAAACACTCACATAGAAGAGAGAACAGAAGAGGCTGTGAGAGCTGGAAGAGCCTGCATAGAAAGAGACAGCAAGCAATGGCAGGAACATGCCCTAAAGGGAACAGAGCGAGAGAGAGACAGCAAGCGATGGCAGGAACATGCCCTAAAGGGAACACACACAGAAAAAGAGACAGCAAGCGATGGCAGCAACATGCCCTAAAGGGAACAGAGCGAGAGAGAGACAGCAAGCAATGGCAGCAACATGCCCTAAAGGAAACAGAGAGAGAGAGAGAGAGAGAGAGAGAGACAGCAAGTGATGGCAGCAACGTGTCCTAAAGGGAACACACACAGAGAAAGAGACAGCAAGCAATGGCAGGAACATGCCCTAAAGGGAACACACACAGAAAAAGAGACAGCAAGCGATGGCAGCAACATGCCCTAAAGGGAACAGAGAGAGAGAGAGAGACAGCAAGCGATGGCAGCAACATGCCCTAAAGGGAACAGAGCGAGACAGCAAGCGATGGCAGGAACATGCCCTAAAGGGAACACACACAGAAAAAGAGACAGCAAGCGATGGCAGCAACATGCCCTATAGGGAACACACAGAGAGAAAGAGACAGCAAGCAATGGCAGCAACATGCCCTAAAGGGAACACACAGAGAGAAAGAGACAGCAAGCAATGGCAGGAACATGCCCTAAAGGGAACAGAGCGAGAGAGAGACAGCAAG
Organism: Ambystoma mexicanum; assembly: GCF_040938575.1. Classification (NCBI taxonomy): domain Eukaryota; kingdom Metazoa; phylum Chordata; class Amphibia; order Caudata; family Ambystomatidae; genus Ambystoma; species Ambystoma mexicanum. The sequence goes on along the minus strand of NC_090938.1, from coordinate 700,970,051 downwards.
CGATGGCAGGAACATGCCCTAAAGGGAACACACACAGAAAAAGAGACAGCAAGCGATGGCAGCAACATGCCCTATAGGGAACACACAGAGAGAAAGAGACAGCAAGCAAAGGCAGCAACATGCCCTAAAGGGAACACACAGAGAGAAAGAGACAGCAAGCAATGGCAGCAACATGCCCTAAAGGGAACACACAGAGAGAAAGAGATAGCAAGCGATGGCAGCAACGTGCCCTAAAGGGAACACACACAGAGAGAAAGAGCAAGCAATGGTAGCAACATGCCCTAAAGGGAACACACAGAGAGATAGAGTCAGCAAGCGATGGCAGGAACATGCCCTAAAGGGAACAGAGAGAGAGAGAGACACAGCAAGCGATGGCAGCAACATGCCCTGAAGGGAACACGGAGAGAGAGAGACAGCAAGCGATGGCAGGAACATGCCCTAAAGGGAACACACACACAGAGAAAGATACATCAAGCAATGGCAGCAACATGCCCTAAAGGGAACACACACAGAGAAAGAGAAAGCAATGGCAGCAACATGCCCTTAAGGGAACACACAGAGAGAAAGAGACAGCAAGCGATGGCAGCAATGTGCCCTAAAGGGAACACACACAGGGAGCAAGAGACAGTAAGCGATGGCAGCAACATGCCCTAAAGGGAACACACACACAGAGAAAGAGACATCAAGCAATGGCAGCAACATGCCCTAAAGGGAACACACACCCAGAGAAAGAGCAAGCAATGGTAGCAACATGCCCTAAAAGGAACACGCAGAGAGAAAGAGACAGCAAGCAATGGCAGGAACATGCCCTAAAGATAACAGAGTGAGAGAGAGAGAGAGAGAGAGAGAGAGGAACATGCCCTAAAGGGAACACACAGAAAGAAATAGACAGCAAGCGATGGCAGCAACAAACCTTAAAGGGAACATAGAGAGAGAGAGAGAGAGAGAGAGAGACAGCAGGCGATGGCAGGAACATGCCCTAAAGGGAACACACACACAGAGAAAGAGATAGCAAGCGATGGCAGCAACATGCCCTATAGGGAACACACAGAGAGAAAGAGACAGCAAGCAATGGCAGCAACATGCCCTAAAGGGAACACACAGAGAGAAAGAGACAGCAAGCAATGGCAGCAACATGCCCTAAAGGGAACACACAGAGAGAAAGAGATAGCAAGCGATGGCAGCAACGTGCCCTAAAGGGAACACACACAGAGAGAAAGAGCAAGCAATGGTAGCAACATGCCCTAAAGGGAACACACAGAGAGATAGAGTCAGCAAGCGATGGCAGGAACATGCCCTAAAGGGAACAGAGAGAGAGAGAGAGACACAGCAAGCGATGGCAGCAACATGCCCTGAAGGGAACACAGAGAGAGAGAGACAGCAAGCGATGGCAGGAACATGCCCTAAAGGGAACAGAGAGAGAGAGAGAGAGAGAGAGAGAGAGAGGAACATGCCCTAAAGGGAACACACAGAGAGAAAGAGACAGCAAGCGATGGCAGCACCATGCCCTAAAGGGAACATAGAGAGAGAGAGAGACAGCAAGCGATGGCAGGAACATGCCCTAAAGGAAACAGAGAGAGTCAGCGAGTGATGGCAGCAACATGCCCTAAAAGGAACACACAGAGAGAAAGAGAGAGCAAGCGATGGCAGCAACATGCCCTAAAGGGAACACAGAGAGAGAGAGAGACAGCAAGCGATGGCAGGAACATGCCCTAAAGGGAACAGAGAGAGAGAGAGACAGCTAGCGATGGCAGCAACGTGCCCTAAAGGGAACACAGCGAGAGAGAGAAAGCAAGCGATGGCAGGAACATGCCCTAAAGGGAACACAGAGAGAGAGAGAGACAGCAAGCGATGGCAGCAACATGCCCTAAAGGGAACATAGAGAGAGAGAGAGACAGCAAGCGATGGCAGGAACATGCCCTAAAGGAAACAGAGAGAGTCAGCAAGTGATGGCAGCAACATGCCCTAAAGGGAACAGAGAGAGAGAGAGAGAGACAGCAAGCGATGGCAGCAACATGCCCTAAAGGGAACACGGAGAGAGAGAGAGACAGCAAGCGATGGCAGGAACATGCCCTAAAGGGAACACACACAGAGAAAGAGCAAGCAATGGCAGCAACATGCCCTTAAGGGAACACACAGAGAGAAAGAGACAGCAAGCGATGGCAGCAACGTGCCCTAAAGGGAACACAAACAGGGAGCAAGAGACAGTAAGCGATGGCAGCAACATGCCCTAAAGGGAACACACAGAGAAAGAGACATCAAGCAATGGCAGCAACATGCCCTAAAGGGAACACACACCCAGAGAAAGAGCAAGCAATGGTAGCAACATGCCCTAAAAGGAACACACAGAGAGGAAGAGACAGCAAGCAATGGCAGGAACATGCCCTAAAGATAACAGAGTGAGAGAGAGAGAGAGAGAGAGAGAGGAACATGCCCTAAAGGGAACACACAGAAAGAAATAGACAGCAAGCGATGGCAGCAACAAACCTTAAAGGGAACATAGAGAGAGAGAGAGAGAGACAGACAGCAGGCGATGGCAGGAACATGCCCTAAAGGGAACACACACACAGAGAAAGAGATAGCAAGCGATGGCAGCAACATGCCCTATAGGGAACACACAGAGAGAAAGAGACAGCAAGCAATGGCATTAACATGCCCTAAGGGGAACACACAGAGAGAAAGAGACAGCAAGCAATGGCAGCAACATGCCCTAAAGGGAACACACAGAGAGAGAGAGACAGCAAGCGATGGCAGCAACATGCCCTAAAGGGAACACGGAGAGAGAGAGAGACAGCAAGCGATGGCAGGAACATCCCCTAAAGGGAACACAGAGAGAGAGACAGCTAGCAATGGCAGCAACGTGCCCTAAAGGGAACAGAGAGAGAGAGAGAGACAGCAAGCGATGGCAGGAACAAGCCCTAAAGGGAACACAGAGAGAGAGAGACAGCAAGCGATGGCAGGAACATGCCCTAAAGGGAACAGAGAGAGAGAGAGAGAGAGAGAGAGACAGCAAGCGATGGCAGCAACGTGTCCTAAAGGGAACACACACAGAGAAAGAGACAGCAAGCGATGGCAGGAACATGCCCTAAAGGGAACAGAGAGAGAGAGAGAGAGAGAGAGAGACAGCAAGCGATGGCAGCAACATGCCCTAAAGGGAAAAGAGAGAGAGAGAGAGAGAGACAGCAAGTGATGGCAGGAACATACCCTAAAGGGAACAGAGAGAGAGAGAGAGAGAGAGAGAGAGAGAGAGAAAGAGACAGCAAGCGATGGCAGCAACATGCCCTAAAGGGAACACGGAGAGAGAGAGAGACAGCAAGCGATGGCAGGAACTTGCCCTAAAGGGAACAGAGAGAGAGAGACAGCTAGCGATGGCAGCAACGTGCCCTAAAGGGAACACAGAGAGAGAGAGAGACAGCAAGCGATGGCAGGAACAAGCCCTAAAGGGAACACAGAGAGAGAGAGAGACAGCAAGCGATGGCAGGAACATGCCCTAAAGGGAACAGAGAGAGAGAGACAGCTAGCGATGGCAGCAACGTGCCCTAAAGGGAACACAGAGAGAGAGAGAAAGCAAGCGATGGCAGGAACATTCCCTAAAGGGAACAGAGAGAGAGAGAGACAGCAAGCGATGGCAGCAACATGCCCTAAAGGGAACATAGAGAGAGAGAGAGACAGCAAGCGATGGCAGGAACATGCCCTAAAGGAAACAGAGAGAGTCAGCAAGTGATGGCAGCAACATGCCCTAAAGGGAACAGAGAGAGAGAGAGAGAGAGAGCAAGCGATGACAGCAGCATGCCCTAAAGGGAACACGGAGAGAGAGAGAGACAGCAAGCGATGGCAGGAACATGCCCTAAAGGGAACAGAGAGAGAGAGACAGCTAGCGATGGCAGCAACGTGCCCTAAAGGGAACACAGAGAGAGAGAGAGAGACAGCAAGCGATGGCAGGAACAAGCCCTAAAGGGAACACAGAGAGAGAGAGACAGCAAGCGATGGCAGGAACATGCCCTAAAGGGAACAGAGAGAGAGAGAGAGAGAGACAGCAAGCAATGGCAGCAACATGTCCTAAAGGGAACACACACAGAGAAAGAGACAGCAAGCGATGGCAGGAACATGCCCTAAAGGGAACAGAGAGAGAGAGAGAGAGAGAGAGAGACAGCAAGCGATGGCAGCAACATGCCCTAAAGGGAAAAGAGAGAGAGAGAGAGGGACAGCAAGTGATGGCAGGAACATACCCTAAAGGGAACAGAGAGAGAGAGAGAGAGAGAGAGAGAGAGAGAGAGAGAGAGAGAGAGAGAGAGAGAGAGCAAGCAATGGCAGGAATATGTTATTGGGAGAGCTACTTTGGCAGAAGGCCCTGATACCTATGTTGTGAACTGTATCCTCGTGGCAGAGAAGCCAGAGTGTGTGTGAAGCTCGAGTGTGCCGCCTTGTCCCGTGCTGAAAATGTGCGGAAGGGAAGCCAACTGCTCAACTATCCTGACATCATTTCTTGAACACTTTTCATTTTGCATACATTGTTGTCCCACACCATTTGTATTTAGAAGTAAGCATTGGCAATATGTTTATTAGTATAGGCCCTTTTATTTTGACAGAGACTTCACTAGGACTGCGTTATTAGTATTTGATGGTCGTAGCTTGCTCCCATCCTTAGATTTAGGCTTAGATAGGCGTTCAACCAACCCATTGAAGATCAATAAACACCCTTGAACTGTGATCCCTTGTGTCTGTCTTCACTATTTGATACCACGCCTTCCTTAGATCCCCATCCGCAATCCTGAACCCCATGTCCCTTACATAATGAAGGGTTGGGGTTAGTACATCAATGGGTGTGCAGACTGTCTCTAGGGACACAAATTATATGAGGGACAGTAAGTGGTGCAATACACAACACCCCAGAGGATAGACCATCCTACCCACATGCACGTACTGCTAGGACAACCTGTCGCATTCCCACAACACCCCGTGGCGAGGGGCTAACACACGCATACTGTATTTGACTGGCATAGTCTGTCACAGTGCTACACTGCCCAGTAGGGATCGGGCATCGTGTGTACATACACCCACACACACACACACACACACACACATATACACACACACACACACACACACACACACACATACATACACACCCACACACATACACTCTCACACTCTCACACTCTCACACTCACACTCTCTCTGTATGTGACTGAGACAAACTGCCACACTGCCAGAACATCCCTTGGGCATCAGCAATAATACACACAGACATAAACAGCTCGTGTCTGGGTCAGCCTGTCAGAGTGCCACACCACCCACTGAGGGATCGGTTGTCCATGAAATAACCGAATGAAATACCTAATTAGAAATGACCAAATTATTTTTGGTCGACAAACGAAATTTACTTTTGGGTTTTTTGCCCCTTTTAAAAAAAAATGGGTAATTTCTTCTTAGGTATTATCGTATTCGAATTTTTCTACGGATACCCTGGGGATCAGCCATCTTACACACACACACACGCTGTATGTCACTAGGTCAGCCTGTCACAGTGACACACCACCCACTGGGGATCAGCCATCTCACACACATACACACACGCACATGCACACTCAAACATACACCCATATATTGTATGTGACTTAGACCGTCTGCCACACCACCCACTGGGGATCATCCTTCTCACACATACATGCACATGCGTGCACACATGCTGTATGTCACTACGTCAGCCTCTTACATTGCCACACTGCCCACTGGCAATGCACAACCATACAATACACACACATTTAATTTAATTTAGTTTTGGTTATTTGTATCGTGCTAATTCCTCAGAGAGGAAAACCGAACAGAGACTGTATCAGGGCGCAGATGATCTAATTAGAGCAAAAACGCGCGGCCTAACTATTTGAAAGATTTAGAGAAAGCAATGTGTTTTAAGGTTCTTCCGCATTATGGAAAAGTTTCCGAAAGGTCGGCAGGCAGAGAATTCCAGGCATGAGGACCGAGTACAGAAAAGCATCTATCGCCATGATGGACAAAGCGGGATGTGGGTGCCGAGGGGCGTTGCTAAGGGGGGGCTAAGGGGGCTACAGCCCCTGATCTTTTGGTTGTAGCCCCAGATAGAATCTCAGGAGCTACAGCCAAAAGACAAGCTAGCCCCCAGTCCCAACAGTTCCGACATCAGCGTAGCCCCGGGTCTTTTCCAGACCTAGCAACTCCCCTGTGATACCAACAACAGATTGTGAGCTGACGATCGTAAGGGTCTGATGGCCGCATTTAGGGCAACTTGAAACTGATGGATTTGACTTGCCGGGATCCCGGCAAGGATGGCACTGCAATAAACAAGTTTGGAATTTGTCTGTGCACCAATGATCGCTGGGCGATCCTCCTCGGCAATGAGATGAAGAATGGGTCGCAGGAGTCTAAATCGATGGTCTATCGACCTTAGAATCTCGCTAACCTGCAAATTACAATTCAGATTTGACGGCCAAATGCAGCTGAGGTTTTTTTTAATGATGGGCAGATCAAATAAATAGGGCATGAATGGGTGCTGGTCTGGTTCTGACAAAAGATGCTTGGGGCCAAGTAGAATGACTTCTGTTTTTGAAGGATTGAGTTGCAATTTGTTTTCCAACATCCGGCTTTTAATTGCTTCAGCACCGTCTAAAATCTGATTGGTGGAGTCGGAAGATTTATTGACCCTGACATATATCTCTGTGTCAGCATATGAATGATAACAGAGGCCGAGGCTGGAGTGGATACTCAATAGTGGTCGGATATAAAGGTTAAAAAGTGACAGAGAGGAGCCCTGCGGGACACCACATGCGACAGGGAGAGAGCTGGACTAGGAGCCACCCATTTCACCTGTTTGGTCCGTCCAGCTAGAAAGGATTTAAACCATTTTGGAGCATCTTTCGACACTAAGACAACTTCGATCAGTCTGGAAATGAGTGTTTCAAAATCCACTGTGTCGAAAAACGCTGATAGGTCGCGCAGGACCAGCAGACTAACATCACCCTTATCTGCTGATCTCAAAATGACGTCCCAGGCGGCAAGAAGGGCTGTGTCCGTACCATGGCGTGGCCTAAAGCCGAAATGAAACACATCAAGACTAGTTCTTCCAGACATTTTGGAAGTTAAGAAGTGACAACATTTTCGAGGATTATCGTACCGATAACAGGCCTTCAATTAGACAGTAATTTGCAAGTAGGTTGTGATCTAAAGAGGGTTTCTTTAGGATTGGGGTCAGGAAGGATATTTTAAGCTCCATAGCAACAATACCTTGCAAAAAAGAGGAATGAACAAAGCCAGCGATAAATTCGCCTAATTCGGCATCGTGACGCTTCACTAGACTGGCCGGGATGGGATCATAATTGTGGTCCGTGGCTTTCAAATTTGAAAGCAGAGCAAATATTTCCCTGTATGTGACCTCAGTGAAATGGAAGGGGTAGATGGAGGCAGAGTATACGAATTGGAGTTCGGCAGAGCATCATGCGAGGTAGGGAGTTGTAACTCAAATGTTTGATCGAATGGTGTTGACTTTATTCATAAATACATCATTGAAGTCGTTAGTTAATTTGAGAGAGGGAGTCAAACTCGAAGAGATACATGAGGGATTGGCAACATGTTGGGCTTGTTACTTGCGGTATCTATCTGACTCAGAAAAAAACAATATTTAGCAGAGATAATGGCTATTTACAGCCTTTTTCACATATACTGTTTTTGACTGGGATAGTCTGCCTTAGTGTCCCACAACCCAGTGAGGACTGGCCATCATGGCAAACAAATACACTGTATGTGACGGGGCCATCCTACCACATTGCCACTCCATCCAGTGGGGATAGGCCATGATGTACACACATAAATCTAGGATATCCAGAGGAAAAAGAGGGTGGGCTGACAGCCGCAGTGACACAAATGAGCAGAAAGCATGTTATTATTAATATATTAATGAAATAACCCCAGATCTTTGGGACTCTGCTCAAGAGATGTCCCTAAATTAACAGATGTCCTTGCGCTTGAATGTCCATTCACAAGTGAACCCGGTACTTACTTTGCCAGTCTGTACTCCTTCACTGCATTCGGTCTCCCTCTTTCTCCCTCTCTGCACAGTGTGATCCTGGACAGGCCACCAAGTACCTGTACGAGCTGCTCTACAATGACCCCATCAAGATCATGTTGATGCCGGGCTGCAGCAGTGTCTCCACGCTGGTGGCAGAGGCAGCTCGCATGTGGCACCTCATTGTGGTGAGTACCCCGGCCTTCTGCTTTCTCCTGTCCTCCCTGGGGTGTTGGGGTGTCCCTTTACATGTCTGTAATTGTGGCTCTAGTGAGAGGTTTCTAATGGTCTTTCTCTGCCTGTCATGTGCAGCTCTCCTATGGGTCCAGCTCCCCAGCTCTATCCAACCGGCAGCGGTTCCCCACCTTCTTCCGGACGCATCCATCCGCTACCCTGCACAACCCAACCAGGGTGCAACTCTTTAGGAAGTGGGGCTGGACGAAGATAGCCACCATCCAACAGACAACAGAGGTCTTCACTTCGGTAAGAGCGGGCAAGTTATTCTATTAATACAGCCGTTGATACGGCCTCCACATTCATCCTCCATTTGCCTACCTTATTTTTACGAGCTCTTATCCAGCCACGGTGTGCCATCAATTCTCGATCTACCGCTCTTCCAACAGCCAGCCACGATTCCTCCTCCAGCTTCCACCCACCCTCACACAACATTCATCAGCTTGCCATCCATATCAACAAGCCATGACCTGCCACCAGGCCTTAATCTATGATTCATCCACTATCCTGCCACCATTCACACTCTATCTACCATCCATCCATCATCCACCCACCTTTCACCTTCCATCTGTCATCCATCTTCCATCGGCCTACCATCTATTTATGACCTACAATCCACTATTCATCCACTGGAAATCCACTATTCACCTTCCAACTATCATTAATATATCACTTAACCACTGTTGGCCATCCATCCATGCCTGCCATTTATCACCATCTACCATCCTCCAATGATCTCCCAAGCACCCTCAATCTGCAGTCATCCATTGTTATCCTCCCATCTGTGCATGATCCACAATCAGTCTGCAATCTACCATTCATCCATCATCTGTTCACCATCAATCCACAGTCCACTATTTCTTCACAATTTGCCACTATTCAGAGTCTCCCCAGCAACCATCATTCATCTGCCTGCCATTCGCCCTCCTTCTACCATCCATCCACTATCTCACATTCATCCATGTGCCCCCTGTCTTCGATCATCCATCCTACATCTAATTCATCATTCATACATGCACCTTTTAGCATTCATCCTACATCTAATAACTGTATTTCCCTTGTCTCCCTGATCTCTTCATTTCTCAATCACGCTATCTCCTGATCCTTGATATCCTATGCTCTCTGTTCCCAATGTTTTTGTCCTCCTTTCTTGCCTCACCGCCCCTGTTCCCATTCTTCCCAGCTCTCCTCTGTTCCTGGTCTCGCACTGTCTATTGCTGATCTCTCCACCTAGTCACTATCCCGATGCCTCTCCATATCCTATTTCTCTCTTTTCTCTCTCTGTCTCTTACCCATCTCTTAAATCCTCACTATCCCTAACCTCTAAATCATCTCGATCGCCTCCTCTCTAGCCATGGTCCTTCTTTGTGTCTTCTTGCTTTCCCGGACCCCGCCTCTATATCTATATATCTTCTCTCCTTCTCTGACCCATCTCTTGTTTCCTCCCTCTCCTCCCCGTACCTCTCTCTGCATCGCTGTGCTCACTCCCTCTCTATTCAGGGTCCCTCTTTTTGTTGGCTCTCTTTCGCTGACAACTCTCGTTCATATCTCACTCTCTCTCCCTATGACTCTTTCTCTCTTCACTACCCTCTGTAGACCTTGGACGACTTGGAGGAGCGAGTGAAAGAAGCCGGGCTTGAGATCACTTTCCGTCAGAGTTTCTTCTCCGATCCTGTGGTGCCAGTCAAGAACCTAAAGGTACCCTTTCCTTTTGCTTCCACCATTCCTTCTGAATTTCCATCACCTACATAAATGCCTCTCCTTCCTCCCCATCCCACCTTTAAGGTAAATCATACCAACTCCTCGTCTCCCGACTCGCCCTTCCTGCTCCAGCTTTCCTCTAAGGGGTATCGGAGCATCACCTCATCCCACCTAAAGGAGATCAACCCACCTCTGTTTGACCCACTTGGGATCAGATATTTCCTTATTCCCTCTGGGGAGGCAGAAATCAGAGCACCTAAAGCGGATCAGAGCACCTCCTCTCCCCTAAAGTAATCCCAACACACAGACTCCCACATCCTCCTCCACACCCTCTAAGAAGCATTAGAGCCTCTGCTCCTCTCATCCAGAGGAGCCCGGAGCACATCCTCATCTCGCCTAAAGGACATCGGAGCACCTCCTCATCTCGCCTAAAGGGGATCAGAGACCCTCCTCATCTCACTTAAAGGGGATCAGAGACACTCCTCATCTCACCTAGATGTATTAAGAGCACCCGTGTATCTACCCTAAATTGGGTCAGAGCACCTGATCTACCCTAAAGGGATTCAATCACCTCCAACCAGTGACTTCCCCTCCAGCCTCCCTCCAAGGAGTATCAAAACTTTTCCTCATTTTGCACAAATGAGACCAAAGCATTTCCTTATTTGCCCTAAACGGGACAAGAGTACACCTTCATCGCCCCTTAAGGGGATCAGATCCCTTCTGGGGACAAAGCCCATTTTTTCATCTATAACAAAAGACCCATTGGTGATTCTCTGACCTTAGGCCCACTTAGTTCTAGGTACCTGGGTTCTAGGTACCTAGGTTTCCTGAACTTTACAATGTGGATGGTGAACATTAAACCACACTCCTGTGAGATAGAGCCCACAGTGTCAGACTCAGCAGCCCTTTCCCTTAGGGCGTAGGTCTGCAACCTGCAGCTCACCAGATGTTTTGGACTATGACTCCCATGTTCCATCACCATTGACCATGCTTGCTAGGGCTGTTGTGCGTTCCAGTCTGAAACATGGTTATGGGCACAACCATGCACAACTGAGCAGACAGCAGTCTGGTATTATCTAAAGAAAGCAGATTGGTATGTTCTCCAGATATGGTTCTTGATGGATCGAAAGAGGGCCTGTCCTTTTCCACAATGCCCCCATCCTTCTGGCAACACATGCCCGCGAGTATGTCGTCATGGAGGAGATAGTGGAACCTTTTCTTAGCTTCAGGAAGGCCAAGGTCAGGGACATGATAAGGTGGTTCCGATGTGCTCAGAAGAAAGATGTGAGTAGGTTGAAGACTGGTGAACTGTAGGAATTTGAAGCCCATCTCCTGTTGCACGGCAGGCAAGGGGTGCTGCGCACAAGCAGGGGAGCAGAAGGAGGTGAAGGAGGATGCAGGTGAGAAGGACCATGACAAGAGCGGGGCACATGGAAGGGGACAGAGAAGGAAGTGCATGTCCCTGAATGTGGAATGTGTAGAATGTGCATTGTCCCAGCTAAAGACATGGGTAGAGTGATTTAAGAACCAGCTCGGACTGGCCTGTAAGGAAATCAGGCAGTGCCAAATGGCTGGTCTATCAGAACAGTATGGGCCAGTTTTGTAAGGCAACGTCAGCCAATTGGATTACTTGGTGCACTGTGCAGCTGTTAGTTTTCACCGATAATAGTGACTTAATACAATTTAAGATGCACATTTGGCCACACATGGGCCTCATTACAAGTATGGAGGTAGCCAAACCGCTATTAGCGGCATGGCTACCCCCATACCGGGTACCGGTTCCCGGAATGGGGAAGTAGCGGGCCATTCCGACCTTGGAAGGCCCGGTAATTCCCATTCCCGGGAACCCGGCCCCGGTATATCCCCATTCCCATTCGAGCCCCCATAGGGCTCAATGGGAATGGGGAGGATGCAAACAACGGGCCCGTTAATGACGGGCCCGTTGTTTGCATCCTGGTCTGCTCGCGGGACCCGCTAAGGACGCCTGGTAAAAGCAGGCATCCTTAGCAGGTCCCACGAGGAGACCTCGTAATAAGGCGGTAGAGAGATAACGGGGCCGGCATCTCTACCGGCCTCGTTATCCCTCTACCGCATACCTCGTAATGAGGCCCGTCACAAAAGTCGTCTCCGGCATGACAGATTTCCCTGTCTGGCTCTTAGAGTAAGTAATGGGGTGGCCATGGAGACCCGGTGACCACCATCCATTAAGTCATGCAGGGCCTTGGGGCTGCATGTGGAAGGTCCCCTGGTCCACCCACACTTCCCTGATCACATGGCTGAGACTTGTCCCTTTGAGCCACTAATAGGCTATGTTACTTTAATGTCTTTAACTCATGCATTGCAGGTACGTGCGGCATGTGGTTGACCGCACTAATGTGGTATGCCTTGTGCACAGAGAAACCTCTCGGTAGCAGCGGAGGCTTTCAAACAAGGGAAACTCCGGAGGCAATCGCCCCACTCCTCTAGATCCTCAGCATTCATGTCTGAGCAGCAGTTCCAAGATGTTGCTGGCTGCAGATCCCTGGGGAGTGGGCACAGGAAGTAACAGGTTTTGAGAACTGCCTAGCTATTTACCAAAGCCATTCATTATTTCTAAATACAAAAGCCCACACCTGAAAGAGAGAAGGTCCTGGCAGACCCTGTAAAAATTAATGGAAGTTGGCAAAAGGGGGGTGAGTGTCCGGGAGGAGCTGAAGTTGAAAAGGAGCATTGTGGAGGCAAAAGAGTTGAACAGAAGAGGCTGGTGTTGCGAAGTGTTGCATCGGGTGTTGCACGGTCTAGTTTCTGGTTGGGGGCGGTACTGGGGAGTGGGCCGGGAACGGAAGTGATGTCAGGGGAACAGTGAATAAGGACATATGCATTCACATCCCGAGTCCAAGTCTTTATTGCGGCGCAGTGCGGGCCTGAAGGTCTATTCCATGGAAGCCCCCTAGAACAGGGATAGCACAAGAAGGCTGGAGGAGAGGACAGGTTATTTGGAGGCAGTGGGGAGGAGGTTGGAGAAATCAGGTAGAGGAGGAGGTGGCTACAGGGGTGAGAGGTCGTGAAGGAGCAGGTGGTGAGACAGGAGGAGGAGGCAGCAAGACATCACAGGCAAGTAAAGGCAGAGGAGGGAGAATCAGTGAGACATCAGCAGGATGAGGTGGTAACGCATCAGGAGGAGGAGCAAGTAGGGAGACAGGTAGCCTTACATCAGGAAGAAGCAGAGTTGAGGAGGGAGGAACAATGAGCATGCAGTGGAACCTCAAGGAAGGGACAGGAGAAAAGAGTGAGCATGCACACGCCAGAAAGAGGTGTCGGGAAATAGTGGATGTCTCGCAAGGAACGAGATGGTTGTAGAGTCGCGAGGATGCTAGATATCAGATGCATTGAGAACTAGGAACAGGTCACCTGATATTGGAGAGGAAGCCCAGTACCACACCCGGTCTGTTAACCAGCTCCATTGGGAACTCTGGGCCTTGCAGCAAACGTTGCAACCTCATGAGGCCGCCTAGGCCTTGAGTGCGGGTGCCCAGGGAATCTCAATGAAGTCAAGAAGAGATCCAGGAAAGAAGCCAGGAGGAATCAATCCCACCAAGCAAGGAAAGAAGACCCTTAAAGAATACAGGCTGTGAGTGACTGAAACAAGGATTAGCAGGAAGGAGCTCTGATTAGAGACATTGGGCTTCATTACACATTCAGCAGTATGGGAAAAAACTGGTGGTAATTCAGTAACCAACCACTTCTTTTGGCGGTAACAAAATCACCACCAATTTTACTCCACTGCCAAACTAAAGGTTTGACCTTAAAGTGGAGGATTTTTCTCCAGGATCATGCTGGCGGTAAATTTACCATTTGAAGGCAATAAATGGGCAGATTTACCAGGTCGGAATTATTGCGCACGGTAATTCCACAGAAATATCCCCTCGAGTCCTATCATCGTCATCATAACTTTATTCAGCCATCAGGCCATCAAAGTACATCCTATCACAGTGTTACAAAATGATCCAAACCCTAATACAACACATCAAAGATACAAAAATGGAGGGAAATGTGTCAATGCAGAGAAAGTAGCTCTGTTCAGGATATCTCCAACTCCATAGGCCCAGCTGCATTAGGCCCTGCTGTGCATCACCCCAGGGGTATTAGGTTTGCGCCAATTAGAAGAGTGTTCAATAAAGTTAAACCAGATGGGCCATTAAGTCCTGGGTAAGGATGCCAACTGAATATAATCTCATCCTTAGCCATCCGGCCCACCCTCCACTTCTTCCCAGGGCCCCTTTGACCAATCTCCAGTCCCAAAAAACTGTTTTAAAGTGTCATAAGAATTCTTACCCATTCTTAAAACGCTACAACATCCCGTCATGGCTTCCCTGCAGATGAAAGCACAACTTCTGATGCCAGTGTAGGCTTTTGTTTAGAAGGGCATCCCTTGGTTTTGCCTTGTTCGTCGCCAGTCTGGGTACCCCATGAAAATATACAGTGGCACATCAAGGCCCTCCTTGGTCACGATACTTAAACAAACACCCCTGTGCCGTGGGCCGGGAACTCTTGCATCCCCCAAGCTAGGGCGTTATATACCCGCGGAGCTTAGAACATGATTCGCCACTGGAGCAGTCTTAGCCGGTTTCCAGTTAAAGTACCGAATACAAAAGAATCTAATGCCAAAGGGCACCCCCTAGCTGTACAATCATCCTGACAGGATCCCTCCTATAGCGTCTCAATTTGACCTAAAACAAAAGGGTTGAATTATTTTTTTTTTAAATATATATTTTTTGGGGTTTCCGTTTTGAATTAAAAAAAAGGGGTTCTTACCACAAAAAAGGGGGCTTGGGTGGGACTCCCCAAAAAAAACAAATAATAAAAAAAAAAATCGACCCTTTGGTTTTCGGTCCTTTTGATTCGACCCTTTGGTCATTCGATCCTATGCATTCGAAACTTTGGCCTAGAACCGTCTTAGCCTTGGGTTGCGGCACCCCCTTGGTCTCCTTGATCTTAACATTACTTTCACAGAGGGCGTTAACAGAGTGTAATCTCCCAGGTACCTGATTGGGGAGGGCTGCATTTGTTTCAGGGGTTAAAGGACGATCCCGTTCAGTAGTGCGTTGCAAATGTGGATTTTTAAGCCCCTTGCAGGCAATTGGGGCGGTACAGGATCCCCCTGCGACACCCTTCCTCCCTGCAGACCCTATCAGGATTAATAGCAATGTTCTAATTGCTACCAGCTCAGTGAGTACTTGGCTGCACTTACACCCCCTAGCTGTACAATCATCCTGACAGGATCCCTCCTATAGCGTCTTTACTGACCCCCAGAAATTGGTGAACCTCTTGAATCAGCAAGTGAGCCTCCCCTGCAGAATCTCAGGACTTGTTGGCAAATGGGCCAGTTATCCTGAAAGTCCCCCCCACCCCCCGGAGCAGGCCCAGTGATGGCAAATTTAGGCGACCACGCTTGTTGCCGCTGTCTCCTTACAACTAGCATCTTGCGCTGGGTTTTATGCTCTGGTTAAACCTCTGAGTCTTGGGGGGGAAGCGTAGGGCAAAAGAGAAGCAGAGGAAAAGGGGAGGTACGCGAAGGCTCCATGGTGGCACTTTGAGGATTTTGTTGTACCACTGTGTTGATAGTGGGCCACCACCTCTTCTCCCCTTATCCAACACATTAGCCAACTGAGTCCTCACTCACTTAATTCTGGCTTCAACTCGCTCAGGATCCTCAAGGAAAGATTGTCACGTGTTTGCCTCTCCCTGCTGCGCCGAACACCTACAGCGCCAAACACTGCGCCCTTGCCCGGCTGCAGGCTTCACTGCTGCGGGGCTAAAGCTGCAAGGTTATGTCAAGGGGGCGTGGCCTAAGCTTGCAGGATATGGGGGATGATGTATGGGCCACCACACACCGCGCCCTTGCCACGCCGCAGGCTTCACCGCTGCAGGGCTACGGCTGTGAGGATATGTCCAGGGGGTGTGGCCTGAGCTTGCTGGATCCTGGGGAGGATTTCCGGGCTGCCACACACTGCACTCTTGCCCCGACACAGGCTTCACTGCTGTGGTTCTACGGCTGCAAGGTTATGTCCAGGGGGCGTGGTTTATTCTTGCAGGATGCAGGGAAGGATTTCCGGGCAACCACACACTGCGCCCTTGCCCCGCCGCAGGCTTCACCGCTGCAGGGCTACGGCTGCGACATTATGTCTAGGGGGAAGTGGCCTAAGCTTGCAGGATGCGGGGGGGTTTCCAGGCCACCACACACAGCGCTCTTGCCCCGCCGCGGACTCTAAAAATGGGGATTAACACCTCCCTATTACCATTTGTAATCCTGTGGTAACTCCTTGGGACCAAGTGGCAGTAACAGTAAGCACGCTTGGCAGTAATTCAGCAGATTTACTGCTGGATTACCACCAAACTTGTAATGAGACTCAAATTGTTTCACCCACAAAGAAGATATCCTGCTTTTATGCTGTCCTCTTTAGGTTGTTGGAATGAAGGTAGGATAAAGCTAAACCATGGGAACTTTTTTCATTAAACCTGTATCTGGTAGGAACCCCGGCGGTACCTATTTAACTGCTTCAGAGAATTTGAGCTTCATTACGAGTACGGCAGTGCAGGCAAAAGTGGTGGTAATGTGTCGATAATCCAATACCGCCACTTCACTACCACTTTACCACACCACCTTTCTGTGAGTTTCAGTGATAAAGTGGTGGCTGTACTGCCAGCAAAAAGCTGGAGGTAAATCATACACTTTAGGGCCGAATGTTTTCGGAATTACGGCTTGCGATAATTCTGAAAAATTCCTCTTGGAGTTTGATGGACTCTGAAAATGGGGACTAACATCACCGTGCTACCACTCCTAATCCTGTGATAAGTCCTTGCGACCACGTGGCAGTAACATTAATTGCGGTAATTCCGCGCATTTACTTTCAAATGACCACCAAACTCATAATGAGGCCCACATTTTCGTGTTGTATTCAGGCCCTTTTCCCCCGCAGTCTAAAGGTGGATCATCAAACTGTTACCCGTGCCTGATGCGGCCGATCCCTGGAAAGTTCCCTAGCGGTTTCTCCGGAAGACAGTGGAGGGAGCAAGGGCAGGAAGTAATATCGAACTCCAACTTTCATACAAAAATAGGACAGATTCAATGGTCTGCAACCTGTGGCTCTCTAGAGAATTTTGACTACAAAACTTCACCAGCCGTAGTTGGCATTGTAAATGTTGAGGGATCATGGGAGTCGTAGTCCAAAACATCTGGAGAGCCGCAGGTTTGCAGACCCCTGTATTATTTTATAATCTCAACGATGGGCTGCCTAGCGACCCGTCCTTATGCACACACCGTCCATCCTTCCAGCAACACACCCACTCAAGTTTGCAATTGTGTGGGAAAGACAGTGGGACGTTGACTTACCTTCATGGAAAACCTTGGTGAATTGTGCTCAGATGCAACATTAGGGGGGAGTGATCCGGCCAGAGGAAGGGAGGCATAAGGACACAAGGGTGGAGCACCATCTCCAGTCTCGGGGCAGGCAAGTGCTGCTGCTGCGCCCAGGCTGGTGATGGAATCAAGGAGCTTAGAACCAGCAGTCGAGTATAGTCTGACCCTGTAGTGCTACTGTGGGGTTCGGCTGATATGATAAAACACAGGGCTGAAGCTTGAGTGAAGCGGTGGTTTGTAAATATCACCTGAACCATAAGATGGCATTATGGGACCATAATGCACGTTAGCTGGTAGGCATTTCTTATATTACATCTGAAACAAGTTAGGCCTTTCAGCCACTGAAATCCTTAATTGAGGGGACCATTCTGTAGGTGATATAATTATATATTACATACTATTTTTGCATGAATCATTCACATGAGTTCGGCATTGTCTTTTATTGAACATAGTTTGGTTTATAGAAATAAGAATACGAGGTGACCAAGAATGGGCACACTTAGGCTAGAAGTAGGAATGGTGCGTATTAGTTATACGTTGACTGCAGAAATTTGAAATTGAACTTTGAGGTTACCCCAAACTAAATTAGTAAATGAATAACGGACTGCCGTTCCATAAACATACATTGTCAACAAAAAGCATTGCAAGAGATTGAATCAAAAAAGTGTAATACTCATTAGTGTTTTAATCAGTTCAGATATTTGCATCTGCAATTAGTACATTTGCAAACACTTGTTTCGACCTCTTTTGGTCTTCTTCAAGGCAAAAATATCCCAGCACTAATTATTTAGTTTGGTTTATAGTTCGGTCACGTATGGCCTGACATTTTTTCACTAACTGGAAAATACTTGTCGAAAGTAGGACATTGGAAACTGTTGTACGCTATTTTGCAGGCTGTAGTAAAATAATTATGAAGTACACATCATTAATATTAATCAGCAGGATGGGTTTACGCAAGACATAGTTGCCTTCTAGAACTGCAGATCTGAAAATCATTTAGTTCTGCAGGTGTCTATTGATTAACCAAAGGGGATTAGTTGAATGAGTGCCTGGCGAGGGACAATGAGCTTGTAACATTGCTTCGCTCAGGCCTATAACTATGGGCTCCGGGGCCTTCAGGGCTTATTGCTTAATTATGTCACGGCTGCACCCTGCAGTGTTCCGCTCACAAGGTGCAGCAATGGACAACTCTATGGGGAGCAAATCAGATACTATGTTTTGATTATTTCAAGTGATTATGTTAAGTAGGTAACAAGAAGAAATCTACACACAAGACTTTGTGCAAAACACATTTATTTTTATTTTAGAAAAAAGCGCCTCCTCTGCTGACATGTGTTTCGTGCCCTTGGTGCGCTTTATCAAGGCATAGGCAATATATGTTTGTGACGAATACTGAAGCACAGGGCAGATTAAGGGAACAGCTTTCGCCGAGAGCTGTGAGCAAGATGTGGTTTTGCAGCGTCAGGTTGACTTTTGCCAGAAACGTGAGCTGACCTTTTAACATATAGAAGCAACACCGGCAATGGCAGTATGTCCTACTCCATGCAGGCCACAGTAACGTGTGATTATCTTAAGTATTTGCCATGCTTGGAAAGCAGTTTAGTTTAGTTTATTATTTATAGTGCGCGCCAGACCCTGGGGCATCAGGGCGCAAGAGACAGGAATATGCTCAACTTAGTTACAGGTACATGGTATATAAGGACGGTACAGATGTTACAGTAGACAGGTATATACATGGCAGGATCAAGGTCGAGTAACATACTTACAGGGTGCATGTGTACTGGATAGTCATAGGGTTATAATATACAGTTATATACAGTGTGACTTAACAGGTCGAGTGGCACCAAGATCATTACATTGCAGAAAAAGAGAAAACAAGTTCAAGTATCATAGTAATGAGGTGCGCACAGTACTTCAAGCACATAAGCAAGTTCCGGGAGCTGAGGGTAGGTGTCAAGAAAGGTGCGTCAAGGGAGACGTGCAGGTCAGGGTAGTTAGATATCATTTACTCGCAGCCAGTTGGTCAAGTTCTGTCTGAATTTAGCGAAGGGCTGAGGTTCTCTAATGCCAGGGGGTAGGGAGTTCCATAGCTGCGCAGCCTTGACTGGGAAGCTGTGTCCTCCTATAGTTGAGAGTTTGAATCGCGTAACTTGGAGGCAGTTTGTGTTGGCTGTTTTATTTGGTCTGGACGAGGTTCTTTTACATAGCCTGTCCGTGAGGTAGGGTGGTGCTTTATTGTTGAGACACTTGTGAGTAAGGGAGGCGATCTTGAGTTGAATTTTATCAAAAGTGGATAGCCATTTGTATTCTCTTCTTACAGAAGATATATGCTCATTTCTGTTGATCTTAAGAGCTGCTATCAGGGCATTGTTCTGGAGGACCTGAATTGTATGGATGGTCTGTTTATTCGCCCCAATGTAAAGTCCATTACAGTAATCCAATTTGGAAAGTATAAGGGCTCTGGCAAGCGTAATGCAGCTGTCTGTGGAGAGGAATTGTTTGCTAGCTCTGATGAGTTTGCATGTGTATGCAGTAGCAGAGGCTAGTGAGTTGACTTGTTTAGCAAAGTTCATGGTGGCGTCTAGGTAAAAGCCTAGGGTCTTCACTTCTTTAGCTACTTTTATGTTATTCTCGTCGATAGTGAAGTTGGCATAGCCAGGGCTGAGTTTGGATATGTAGGTTGGGGTGCCTAGGATAATGAACTCAGTTTTGACGTCGTTCAGGCATAGGCCATGAGTGGCCATCCATGCCTGAACGATGCTATAGATTCTATTTACTAGAGCCAGATCCTCGGCGTAATCTCCTGAAAGCGGAAGGAGGATCTGGGTATCGTCTGCGTAGTTAGTGTAGGCGATACCCAGATGATCCATTTCATCAAAGAGGGGCTTAGTGAATACATTGTAAAGTGTAGGTGACACACAAGATCCTTGTGGTACACCGCAGGTTATAGGGATCGGGTCTGCTGAGGCTGATGGAGAGAAGACTCTCATAGTTCGGTTACTCAGGAATTAATTGATCCACGTTATAGATTCTTTAGAGAAATGGGCTGCAGAGTCTAGGTGGCTGCATAAGACTGTATGGTCGACTAAGTCAAATGCAGCTGAAAGGTCCAGAAGGAGGAGTAGGGCTGCTTGGCCATTGTCTCTGCACTCATCTATTTGGGCCTTAAGATCAATTAAAGCCGTCTCAGTCCCGTGTTGCGGACGGAATCCAGATTGGTGTGTTCCGAGTAGGTGGTTGGATTCTAGGAAGTTTTGTATTTGCATATAAGCCACTTTATCTACATTTTTTAGAAGAAAGGGCACAGTCGTGATAGGCCTGAAGTTTGTGGGAATGGCCGGGTCGAGGGTTTGCTTCTTTAATAGAGGCAGTACCCAAGACTCGTTTAAGTTGTTCGGTACCGTGCCTGTGGTAAAGGAGGAGTTGAAGAGTTTGGTTATGAATGGCAATAATTCTCTCGCAGCATCCTTAATAAGTTGTGCTGGGTATTGATCGCCTTTACAATTGGACGGTTTAAGTCCCAAAATGACCTTTTCCACCTCAATGGTCGATACTTTAGAGAAGCAGAATCGAGATTCTTGTTTGGGCTATACTCTGAGGGATGTGAGGCGTTAGAGATACTTTCTTGGGGGCAAGTTTAGTTTGTAGGTTAGCTACTTTATTCGTTAAGGCATGTTGTATACTGGAGCACCATTTTTTGTCCTTGGTACAGTTTTTTTGTGGAACAATAGGTGTTTCCAATTCTTCCAAAATGCTGAACAATTCTTTGACACTAGATTTAGATTGAGATATTCTAGTATTATAGGTTTCCTGTTTGGCTAATAGAATGTCTTTCTTGTATTGGGATGAGGCCTTGGATAGGTTGAGTTTGTTTTCAGCTGATGGGGAGAGTCTCCAAACGGTTTCAAGTATTCTTTTAATCAGCC
Organism: Ambystoma mexicanum; assembly: GCF_040938575.1. Lineage (NCBI taxonomy): Eukaryota > Metazoa > Chordata > Amphibia > Caudata > Ambystomatidae > Ambystoma > Ambystoma mexicanum. The sequence continues at coordinate 700,948,753 of NC_090938.1, read as the reverse complement.
TGAGGTTTTCTAGGTGAGGAGTAAGCCATGAGTTGAGATGCTTTTTCGGTTTGCTATTCCTTAATTTGAGCGGAGCTATGTGGTCGAGGGCTAAGTTCATAGCTTCGTTGTACTGTTCGACTAGCAAATTAGGATCCATATTGTCTGGGACCGAGTTAAGTTTAGGTATTATGTCGGGCATCAATTTTTCCGCTGTCATGAGTTTTTTGTTCCTCGTGGGCACAGGTGGGGCCAGTGAAGACAGGGCAGTGGCAGGGTTAGTTGTCAATGTAAATAATAGCAGGTAGTGGTCAGTCCAAATCTGAGGTACAGTATCCGTGATATTTACTTCGCAGTTGTGTTCTGCTATCCAATCAAGGATTCGACCTTTGTTGTGCGTGGGTAGGTTAACTTTCTGGGAGAATCCCAACTCTTTCAAAGTCAAAGCAGTAGCCGTTGATTGGATATCCTTAGTGTCATTATAGCCTAAATTAAAGTCACCTAGACTATTGTTTGGGAAGTATTTTTTAGGTTATTGGACAAGGTCGTAGAGATATCCTCAGCGAAGGTTCCAGTCGGACCTGGTGGTCTATAGATAAGAAAGATGTTTAGTGTTTGGGAGTTGGCGGTGGCGATTTTGACCGTGAGGCATTCACAAGATTTCATAGCAGGAGTTGCGATAATTCTCATATCTAGGCTAATCTTAGCTATGATTGCTAGACCCCCACCTCGAGTAGTATCGCTGAACCTGAGGGCTTGGCTCCTACAGCTCTAGAGTTTGGAGGATACGAGTTGCCAGTGGACTGTAGGAAGGTCCTTGCCAAGGCCAGAGTGTGTGCGACTCTTAAGTGCTACGGTCACAAGTGGAAGCTTTTTGCTATGTGGTACCGGTCGCAGAGGATCACCCCTCTGAGGGTCACGTCCCTGCAGATTCTTCCATACTTGTTGTCCTTGGCCAAGGCGGGACTGCCGCATGCCTCTATCAAGGTACATCTAGCGGCTATCTCCCGCTACACCAGGTCTCCAGGAAGATCTTCTCTTTTGTCCCACCGTCTCGTCAAGAAGTTCCTCAATGGACTGTTCCAATCTTTTTTTTGCTGGCGAAGGCTCCTTCCCCGGCGTGGGAACTCAACGTGGTGCTGACTAGGCTCATGGGGGCCCCCTTCGAGCCTATGCATCAGGCCCCTCTCAAGTTGCTCTAATGGGAAACGGCTTTCCTTGTGGCCATCACCTCTGCCAGGAGGGCGGGTGAGATACAGGCCCTATCCTGCAAACAGCCATATCTGACTTTCCACAAATAGAGGGTGGTGCTGCGGACGCACCCCTCCTTCATGCCGAAGGTTCAGTCGGAATTCCACCTCAATGAGCCTTTGGTGTTACCTGTGTTTTTTCCAAAGCCTTTCTCACCGGCTGAAATGGCATTGCACTCACCGGACGGTGCGCGTGCTCTAAAGTTCTACGTGGCACGCACAAAGAGTTTTTTCCGAAGACTTCTCAAATGTTCATGAACTTTGGCCCTGTGAACGATGGGAAGGCCTTGTCCAAGGCTTCCATCTCAAGGTGACTCTCCGGCTGCATCACGCACTGTCATTAGTTGGTGAACCGACTGCTACCCGGCCGTCAGAGAGCCCACTCCAACAAAGTGATCTCTGCGACAACTGTGTTCCTGTCTGGTGTGCCCCTGCTGGATATCTGCAGGGCTGCTACATGGAGATCCACGCACATCTTCACAAGATTCTACCGCATCGACAGGAATTCCAGGGAGGAGTCCAGATTCAGCCAAGCAGTACTACGCAACCTGTTTGCTTGTGTGAGCCTGTTCCAGAGGTAGGGGTATTTCCTTCTGTTGAGCCTTGCCACCTCCTCTGGTTGGGTAATGTTGCACTGCTATGTATTCTTTATTCATGAGCATCTGAATCCATGCCAGACCCCATGCTGGAGAAGGAAGAAGTTACTTACCTGTAACTATTGTTCTCCAGCATAGGTCTGGCATGGATTCACATGCGAACCCTCCCTCGTGCCCCTCTACGGCTCTTCTTGGTCATACTGCCACTTTACGTGCTTACCAAATCTGAAGATGGCTGCCAGAGGAGGGGCTTAGGGAAAGGACTGTAATTGGCTGGGGGCAGTATGACCCAGAGTATAGTGATTGGTTTACAGGAGAAATACAGTTTGTAAATTAAAGTGAAACTGTTTTTTCTTTTACCCAGGATTCCCAGCATGATGACAGGGAGTATTCATGAGTATGTGAATCCATACCAGACCCATGCCGGAGAACAATAGTTACAGCTAAGTAACTTGTTCCTTACGTGGTCCTCCAACTCATTCCATTCCACACCCCTGGCGCACATCTTGTCGCATATGTCTAGTCTTCTGCTGCCTGATTGATAAGCTAAGAAGTGGGGTGGGAGGTGGGTTCCCAACAGCACTGTTGAAAGGAACAAAGTTGCATGCAAACATTCCCGAGTTGGAGAGACAGAGGCAGTTCCTGTCCATTGGTTGGATTTGAACAAGACACAGTTATTAGCAGTGAGAACTCAAAAGCTTTTTGTTTTCTCTACGAGTAAGACTCGGTACCTGAGGGTCCCTGAACCCAATGCCGCTCTAGAAACGGCTGGCAAGGTAACCCAGCATCATTGGACTGGAGTGAAGGAAGGCCATCACTTTTATCAGCAGATGTAGTAAATTCAGCACTCAGTGCTCAGTGGAAGTTGAGGTGTGTAATAGGAAGTGACGCCCAAAGAGACCTGAGGCACGAGGGCGCCCGGGCATAGGTGCTGGCTCGCCACAGTCAGAGCAGCTAAGAACCAGTTGGATCACAGTCCCAGTGGTTGAAAAATCAGCAAACGATTTATTGTCAGCATTGGCTGTAGAAGAATACACCCTGCCGCTTCCCGGCCTCCATCTTGGCGAATGTAAGACTGAACGTCGGGAGTGACACCTACATCCTGTCACCTTTTGGTAATTCCATCCATTTTCTATTCATTCTTTTCAGTTCTGCAGTTGTATTCATTTTAGGATACTTTGTAAGACTGCCTTTAGTTGGGTTTGTGTGTCCTCCCTTGTGAAAGGGATTTAAAAGTCTTGAGGAGGCTCCCAAAAATCACTAGTTCATACAAGTTCACTGATTATATCTCGTCTATTGCTGCTCCGAGCCCATAGTGAGAGCCACAATAGCCACGACCTATAAGACTTGGGCCCAGGGAGACCCCAAGGCTGCTTCCTGGGTCCAGACTGTGCAGAAGACTACCACATTACATTTAGGGCATAGCCCATGGACAGATCAGCTCAGGTGGAGTCACAGATGGCAGAGCTGGAAGAGGGCTCCTAGAAACCCATGTTCCGCCCCAGCACTTGATCTAGCTATAATGCACTGCAGAGCTCATGTACCATCCCTGCGCTTGATGTCGATATCGAGAGCCTCAGGGTGGAAAGGGGCCTCCTGGAACCTTAAGCTCCATCTACGCTCAGATGTAGTGTACATTGTAATACTACACTCTTTGCTTGAGGAGTCTTGTGGGAGCCAGATCTGTGAGGTGCCGCTTGGATGGTCATGTCCCGCCGTTACTCTGCAGCAGCGATCGCAACACTCTGTCCTTGCTCTAGGCCTAGGGTATCGTAGACCGCAGAGCTGGAGGGGCCCTTCTGGAGCCTCGTATCCAGTCCCCGCCGCTCAGCTGCAGTAATCTCTCCATTACTGCACCAAGCCTGTTAAATACAAGGGATGATCATTCCCAGAGCATCTTTATGCCACAGCTGCTTCTCTGGAGCATCCATCACTGCACCCATGTTAATGGAATGCTGCCTCCAAAGGTATGTCTTGGAACCTCATTTGTCTCCTCTTGCTCAGTAACAGTAATCCCTGCACCCATTACTTTAGCTATGGTATTGTGGACACCAAAGCTGGGAGGGGCGTCTTGTAACCTAATTTTTCACCGCTTGACCAGTAGCAGTGGTCACTGCACCCAACCATTCCTTGGAATGCATAGCGGTGGGGCGGGGTGGGGGTCTTGGAACCTCATTGTTCACCTCTTGCTCTGGAGCACTGATCACAGCCCCCATACCCTTTACCTTGGGAATTGTAGACTCCAAAGCTGGAAACAGTGACTTGGAAGCAAATCTGTCAACACTTGAAGTGGAGCAGTGATGTATCTATCGTATCATGGTCTGCAGAGCTGAGCGGGCCCTTAGAAATGTTGCGTTCCATCCCCTCCTCTCTGGCAGAGGCCTCTATGCCACAGTCCACCCCCACCCGATCACCCCAATGTTCTTTATGCTCCACTGGCGTCTGGGAACCTCATCTTCTGTGCTCTGCTCGCTGGAAGAGGCCTCATGGACCCTCGCTTACCAGCCCCCCTGCTCCGAGACTGCCCTTATCCCTCAGCATTTGTTTTTACCTCATTCCTTAATTAAGGTTATGTTGTAACCCTGCGGGGACAGCTTTGCCCATTACCTTTGGCTGGCTGGCTCATTAGCCAGCAGCCCCAGTAATTAAATTGTGGTTCCCGTTATCTCCCGTGCATTATAATGCTGTCCCCCTTCCGAGAGCACGGCTGCTGCCGCCCACGTCCTTGAGAGGATGTGATTAGCTGTCGTCAATGATTATCCTCTTCCTATGTGACAGGCATGCACACCAAGTGATTGGTCACGCTGGTATGTGTCTCAGGCAGATTCCTGGACTATATGACCAGGGCAGTGAGGGCTCACTTTGTAAAACTGAAGCACCGCGGTTGACATTTTTAAGATGCTTTTTTTGGGATGGTGGCTGGAACCTGCCAGTGGAGCAGGGTAACGTGCTGGTCTGGGAAGAGCTTACTTATGAAGGAGGGTAATTACATGGTGCATATGTTGCGAGTAGACAAATTTACAAGGGTGATGGGCTAGTAACCAAGGAGCCTTTATTGTGAGGAAGGCGGATGGCACTGATGGCTTTCTAGTTTGCGGGCACCTGGCCTTTGTGGGAAATTGGTTCAAATAAAATTCTCTGGTTCCAGTTTTGTTGATGAAAGGCCGCTTTATTCAAGACGGCTCTGCTTTACAATTTGACATCATGAAACTACCTCTTTTTAAACACCTTCAGATCGACTTTCTTCACCCATTTTCTTGGTATTCTTTTCTTGTTGCCATCCCTGCCTGTTGCTCCTCCCCTCCGCCCCCAGGCCTTGTCTCTTTTTGTTCTTTGCCTTTCCTTCTGTGCTCCCCTCTTTCTCACACTAGGACCAAGTATTGGTGTTCTTTTATGTTTTACCGAACCCATCTATTCTCTCTTGCAACCTTTCAAACTCCAACTTTGGTAACCTTTTTCCAGTTTATCTGCTCTCTATTTTCTGTTTCCCGCAGATTGCCTTAGCGACACATCATTATCAACCTCATGCCTTCAACACAACCATAAACAGCACATATATTTGTATTGGGCCTGCCTTGCCTTTAAGGCACCCCTCATCACCTACACAAGTTTCCCTGTATTCCCCTATCGTCAGGTTTCGATTGCATACATGCAACCCTCCAGATTTTTCAGTGAAAAATATTGTTCTTTTCCACGTTCTCCTGCCTAAATTAATTCTTTCTCCAAATCTCCCGATTTCTCTGACGAAATCTCCCTCCCAGGTGTACGGAATGTCAGCATGTATGCGATTGCTGCCTACTTTATGATTCCCATTGCTGCCTAATATCACGCTCCCCGTTTCTCATGCGACACCAGCACGCTAGCCAATCAATGAGTGTCTCCGCGTTTTTCCCTCCCCCCCCTCCCATTATGCCCCAGTGGGCAAGATCAATCCTTCCGACCCACGGGGCCCTCTCTGGCAGCATCCACTTACTTAGTACCTGCAACTTGGTTTGTTCCATTGTGTCGAGTTCGGCCTCCCAGCGCTAGAAAGAAGTAGGAAGAGCACATAGTTCACAGGGACACCATTCCAACATGGCACCCAATATCAGAAACATTCCACCATTTTTACACGTGTGTGTTTGGTTGAGCGCCTACATGTCACTGTGTAGACACTGCTTAGGGTTGAACGTCTGATGACAGCTGGAAAAGCACGGCATGCTCCGTCTTCTGGTGCGCATGCCCAATTGAGGGAGACCCATCATTGCAGAGTGGATACTAATTCCCATCTGAGGAATGAACCTAGGCGGGCATTGCGTTTCTCGGATGGGATCTAGACACAACCGTCATTGCTGCTCTGATTACTTACCAGTAATCTTCATTACTCATAGACATATTCTTCCTCGTCACAGTACTTACCTCATGAGGCCCCTGCCTCCGACACAGGACCTTCTTTTATTTATTTTTATCCCTATAACTCCTCCCCCATAGCCATGTCACTCAGTTTCATATTACCAAGCCGGAGCATCGGACCTTCCCCACAGGGAGGATCGTCAGTACTGTGACGAGAAAGAGTAGGACTAGGAGTAATGAAGAGTACCAATAAGTAATCAGAGCATTACCTCCACGTCCACTCTTCCTCATCCCAGTACTTACCTCATGACGTATACCAAAGCAGCAACGGGGAAAAAAGGTCCTGTTGAGACCCAGAGCCAAAAACAGTGCAGAAAAACACACACCTTTAAAAACTCCAATTTCTCATCCCCACAGACAAAAACTCCAACCCGGAAGGAACCAACCCCTGAGTGGGAGACATTCAACCCATAGCGGTTGATGAAAATGTTTTGATCAGCCCAGGTGGCAGCTCTACAAATCTCCTGCAGAGAAACCCCCCATGTATCAGCCCAGGAAGCCGCCAAACCCCTGGTGGACCGACCCTGAATGTGCGCAGGCACAGGCAGACCAGAAGCCACACAGGCCATGGAGACCACGACACAGATCCATCGGCTAACGGACACCACAGAGGCCTCACGCCCAGCACCAGCCGGGCCAAAAGTAATCAGAAGACCATCGGAGTGGCGGAAAGGGGAGGCCCTAGCCAAATACTACAACACTGCCCAGCTAACATCAATGTTATGCCAAGCCACCTCCTCTGGCGTTTGCCGATCCAGAAAAAAGGCAGGAAGAACCAGATCCTGAGAGGTGTGAAACCGAGAAACAACCATAGGGAGAAAGCTTCGGATCACACCTCAGCACCACCGAGTCCGGCAGCACCCTCAGGAAAGGGGGGAGACAATCTCCCCAAGTCTAGGGGCAGAAGTGATAGCAACAAGAAAGGCAGTCTTTAGTGTCCGATGTTTTATATCAATCTCGGAAATTGGCTCAAAGGGAGGCCCTTGAAGTGACCATAAGACAAGAGGGAGAACCCAGGGGGAAAGCCCTTTATAAGTACAAGGACGGGAAGAAGAAAAAACCCCGGAGCAACATCCCCATCAACACCTCCCCACCCAAGTGACCACCAGAGTCCCCCAAAAGGAATTTAATGGAGGCCCACTGAGAGCGAAGGGTGGAAACTGCCAGGCCCTTGTCAAACCCCTCCTGGAGGAACTGAAGGATAGCAGAGAGGCCAGAACATAGGGGAGGGACCCAGACCGCCCATACCAGTCCCGGAAAAGGCTCCAATGCCTGCCGTACGCCTACAGAGTGGAGGAACTAAGAGCATTCATTATGGACTCAACTACAGGACCAGAGAACGCCTGAGATATCAGCCTAGCCCATGCAATAGCCATACTGCCCATTGCATCCAGTGTATCCCCAACCGCAGATCCCCTTCAAGGGGACAAGGCCACTTCGGGACCAGCCAAGGCTCCCGGGACCGAAGCACCAACAGAGAGGGGAACCAACTCCGGCGGGGCCAGAGCGGAGCCAACAACAATACAGTCACCCTGGACACTATGATGCGCTGGACCACCCGGTGCAGAAGGGGAATAGGTGGAAAAGCGTAAAGGAGACCCCGAGGCCACTGCAAGAAGATCTTGCTGAACATTGACCACCCCCCTGATATGTGAGGCCACCAGGGACACCAGATGCGATTCCCCCCAGGCGCCTATCTGAGCAGCCAAGGCATTCAAGGAGTGGCTGGGAACCCCTTGGTGGTTGACATATGCCAAGGCCGTCATAACGTCCGTCCGGACCAAAAACGCCCAGCCTATCAGCAACCTCTTGAAGTACACCAGAGCATGGATAATGGCACACAACTCTCGGAAATGGGATGATCGACAGCTCTCCTCCGGATCCCACAACCCCTGAGCAGAGAGGAACCCTAAAGTAGCCCCCCCACCCCTTCTGCAGGAGTTGGCAGTAAGAGTGGTCACAGGAGGAAGGACCAGGGACACCCTAGCCCGAAGATTCAGAACCCCAAACCACCACAGCCGGGAGACCCGCAGATTTGGTGACACCGGAATCAAAGCCTCGAAAGCTTTAGACGTCGGGAGCCAGTGGGAGAGAAGATAAGACACCAGGGGACGTAGATAAAGACAGGCCCAGGGAACTAGAAACACGCAAGAAGCCATGTCCCCCTGCAATTTCAGCAATAGGCGAGCTGTAACATACCGCCTCCTGAGAACCCTGTCCAGAACAGCCAGCAAGCGACAGACCCTCTCTACGGACAGGAACACCCTCCCCATCTTGGTGCAAACCTGTGCCCCAATGAAAACTAGATCCTGAGAAGGCTCCAGGTGACACTTCTGCCAGGACACCAGGAAACCCCAGTCCTTCAACGCCAGACATAACAATCGGAGCCGAGCCATGAAAGCCTGCCGGCAGAACGCTTTAAACAACCAATCGTCCAGGTAGGGGGAAAAAAACAGAATGCCCTACATATGTAAATGCGCCACCAGGGGAGCCACCAGCAGTCCGAACGGGAGCACTCTGAACTGAAAATGTCGGGATCCCACCGCAAAGCGGAAGAACATCATGTGCCAGGGACAGAGACCCACGTGGCAATAGCATCCTGGAGATCCAGAGACACAATCCAATCCCCTCTTGAATAACATTGGAAGAATGTTCTGTAAAGTTTCCATTTTTAAGTGTTCCTTCTGGACGAAGCAGTTCAGGGCTTTGAGGTCCAAAATTAGGCGACACTTCCCCGAAGGTTTGGGGACCAGGAACACCCAAGAGTAGAAACCCCGACCCTGAACAGGGAGAGGAACGGGCATGATGGCTGTCTTCAACACCAACTCGGAGAGAGCGGCATCTATGGCCAACGTCCTGATCCGTGACCTGGGAACCACAGTCCGAACCATGCAATGCTGGACAGGAGGAGATAGGAAATGCACTTGACAACCCCTCCAAACTGTGTCCAGAACCCAGGAGTCGGAACACCACCTTCTTTGTCAGCAAGTTTGTCCATCCTAAAAACTTTGCGCACCTTATCCTCAAGGGAATCCCCAAAAAGCCTGGAGCCATTGAAAGGAAGTTTCAGGGCAGCCACCCTCTGACACCCATCAATTTTCCAGTCCCTTAGGTGCACAAGCCTCCGGGCAGACACACCAGCCCCCATGGCCATGGCTAAACCACGCACCCCATCATAAGCCAGATCGGACAAAAGTTCAACCTGTCTCTCTGCATGTCCGATAGCAAAGGGGCACAATCAGAACCTTCATTGACAGCCTTCTTTAAATTCCTGAAACCACTTAGCATCGTTTCAGCCATTTTTGGAACCATAGACATTCGCCCTAAAGGCCAAATGCGCCCCTGCATGACTTAAGGCTGGAATTAATCCGGTGGTCCACTGGATCCCGGACGGCTGCCTCCTCGGCCGACATAGAGGAGCGACCCACCAGGCTGGCGAGGATATCGTCGACTTCAACAGGATCAGACAGCAAAGTCTCGCCCTTCAATGGGTAAAGTATGGACATGAAGCGGGGCATTGCAATTTTCAACAGGTCACGCCATTCCCGAAGGATTTTATCCCGGACATCAGAAACCAATGGCAACCCCAACCTAGGGGTAAGTCTATACTGGTGAATAGAAGGGCGGCCCCCTCCACCGGTACCAAGGGCTCAGAAAACCCCATACAAACTCCATCCTGAGCAAGCACCTCCTCCACTCCCTCTCTGCCCAGGTACTTCCCTTCTGCACCAGCCAAAGAGGAACAAGAAGAGGAACAAGAAGAGGCCGAAGATTCAGTGCCAGAAGATGAAGAGCAAGACAGGCGCCAGCGCTTGTGTCCATGTGCACGCCTCCTCCCATGATGTTTAAGCAGCCACTCCAACTCCTGCCTGGATAGGGAAAAAAGCTTAGCCTTCTTCTTTCTCTATCTGCAGACATCAGGAGAAGAGAAAGATGACGAGGAAGAAGACAGGACCAGATGGCTGCTCCTCGTGGAATGGTTACCCATCGTGTATTCACAGAAACAGGTGACCAACGGATGCCCAGGCCTCGCAATAATGATGCAAAACTAAACGCCAACCAGCCGTTAGAGATGCCTGCCCCCTAAATAGAGGCCAACCTAACCAGTAGGAACACATCACTCCCAATGGCAACCCCACTCATAGCACCAGAGGAGGAGCCCACCTGCCTCCGGAGCAACATGGAGAGAGAGACCAACACGAGCTGTACAGCCGCTTGTAGCGTTTCGGAGGAAAACATCACCAACAGAGAGAGGAGCCGGCCGACTCCCGCTTCAGCCGCCAGAGTCCCGTCCCCTAAACTCCTTACCTGCAACTGGCCCGGTTCTCCAAGACCCGGGCCGGAAAACCCTGCACTGGCCATAGCCCTGCTGAAGCCAGGCGAGGCATCCAACTCCACCGGGTCCCAAGCCCTGCAGGGAACCCGGGAGTATCGCTGCACCTGAGGAAGCCGAAGGCCCTGCCACACAGCCCCATCAGGGGGTCAGCAATCGTCGCTCCCCAGCGCCTCGCGCCAGGGAAAAGCACCCAACCTGCCGGAGGCAAGAAAAATTAAACTGAGTGACCTTGGCTATGGGGGAGGAGTTATAGGGATAAAAAGAAATAAAATAAGGTCCTGTGAGGCAGGGGCCTCAAGAGGAAAGTACTGGGACGAGGAAGAGTGGACGTGGAGGTAATGATCTACGAACGTGCAGTGCGGGTCTGCCCTCCCTCCCAGGTGGACACATCTCCAACTAGTCCTCTTGGTGTAATACAAAAATAAATAAAAGGAAAGGTATGCCTTACATGCCTGCAACAGGAATGCCTGTATTTCTCTGGTGTACATGATATGCCTCAGGTTTGCAGAGTTTTCTTACGGTTTTGTTGCCGATTCCTGTGTATTCTGATACAAACACACAGTTGACCCAAATGCGCCACTCTAGGCTTACAATCTGTTGCAGACTTGCTGTGTACCCTGCCTGGTCCACCTGCAGTGCTTCTCCATTGCCAGGCTCAGCAGGCCATTCACCATAGTTCTCTTTCCAGGTGATCCACTGCTTACTGCCCTTTGAGGCTTGTATTCAGCCCTGTGTTCTCCTAATGTTCCATCAATACGATTATTCAGAGAGTTGGGGGAATACCATGTTGATCCAGGGATCAGGGGATGCTGACCACTAAAGGATGACGGTTCGGCCCGCAACATTAGAAACAAAGCGGGCATTAACTTTATACATCTGTGCTTGAAAACGCCACCTGCATCCATGTCCACTGCATTTACTCAGCGGAATGGGCAGACAGCTCGAAACCCACTTGCGCTGAAGCACTAGAGCTTGCAAACCATATATGCGTAAAGAGCTGCTGTATGGCGTTCACCAGGCAGACGGGGATGCAGCTTGGGGAGCAGTGCCAGACCTATGACAGATCCACCTGACCCCAGAAATGGCAGTGGGACATTTTAAGTGCTTGGCCTGCATTCCCTGTGCAATTACTGAACATGCCACCAGGGGACATCAAAACACATAAGAATAAGGAACAGGTGAGGTCAAACACATGGCATGGAGGTGGAGCCAGGGAGGCATAACCGATCCGGTACCCCAGGACTAACAGGGGAGCAGCCTTATCTATCACAGACATTATTAGGGCAGTTAGGATTGAGAAAACAATATAAGGAGAGGGAGAAGGAGTCAGACATTGTGGGAGTTGGGTGGAAGAGCCAAAGAGGTGGTGCAGGTGGAGAGAGTGAGATCAAGCAAGAGGAGCAGTTTACTGAGCATTGCAGCTCAGTCCCTTACAGGACTCCAGTAGGAAGAAAAATAGGTTGCCCAAACTTTAGTTGAGAACTATAGTGCAGAGCCTGGCTGGCGCCAATAGAAACCTGAAAGAGAGCGCAACTGATTCATGCGCATGGGGGTCTATAGCCCAGAATCTGGTTGGAGCCAGAAAAAACTTAAATGAGAGAAGAGCTGATTGCAGTGCTCGAGGGCGCTGTATGCCAAAGCCTGGGGAAACCTAATGGAGAGAGGAACAAATAGCAAGACTCCTCTGGGCTGCAGCCCGGTCCTGGAAAGAGCCGAAAGAAACCTGAAGGACGGAGGAACTGATTGCAAGACTGCAGGGCGCGATAGCCCAGAGCCTGTCCGGAGTCAGAGGAAACCTGAAAGAGAGGGCAACTGATTCATGCCTGCTGGGGCTATAACCCAGAATCTGGCTGGAGCCAGAGGAAACTTAAAGGAGAGAAGAACTGATTCAAGCCTGCTGGGTTCTATAGCACGACCCTGAAAAGAGCCAGAAGAAACCTGAAGGAGAGAGGAACTGATTCAAACCTGCTGAGAATTATAGCTCGACACCTTCCAGGAGCCAGAGGAAACCTCAAGGAGAGAGGAACTGATTGCAATGCTCGAGGGCACTGTATGCCAAAGCCTGAGTGAAGCCAGGGGATTCCGGAAGGAGAGAACTACTGATTCAAGCCTGCTGGGTTCTATAGCACGACCCTGAAAAGAGCCAGAAGAAATCTGAAGGAGAGAGGAACTGATTGCAATGCTCGAGGGCACTGTATGCCAAGGCCTGGCCGAAACCAGGGGATTCCGGAAGGAGAGAAGTACTGATTCAAGCCTGCTGGGTTCTATAGCACGACCCTGAAAAGAGCCAGAAGAAACCTGAAAGAGAGGGCAACTGATTCATGCCTGCTGGGGCTATAACCCAGAATCTGGCTGGAGCCAGAGGAAACTTAAAGGAGAGAAGAGCTGATTGCAGTGCTCGAGGGCATTGTAGGCCAAAGCCTGGCCGAAACCAGGGGATTCCTGAAGTAAAGAAGTACTGATTCAAGCCTGCTGGGTTCTATAGCACGACTCTGAAAAGAGCCAGAAGAAACCTGAAGGAGAGAGGAACTGATTCAAACCTGCTGAGAATTATATCTCGACACCTTCCAGGAGCCAGAGGAAACCTCAAGGAGAGAGGAACTGATTGAAACCTGCTGTGGGTTATAGGCAAAAACCTTGCAGGCGCCAGAGGAGACCTGAAAGAGAGAGGAACTGAGTCAAAGCTGCGGGGGACTATAGTTAAATCCCAGAAAGAACCAGAGGAAACCTGAAGGAGAGAGGAATTGAAATAAGCCTGCCCGCCTAAGGCTATAGCTCAGAACATGTCTGACCCAGTGTAAACCTAAAGGAGATAGGCACTGCTTGCACGCCTGAAGGGGAGCTGTAGCCAAGGTGCTGGCTGCAGCCAGAGAACCATAAACAGAAGGACGGCAACCATAGCTTGTTGCATGCTCAAGCCCTGGATCACTGGAGAAGTCAAGAAAGCATGCTGGAGCTCCATTGAGACCTTGTGACCATTAGCAGCCTAAAAATAATATCCAGCAAGTGGCTATAGCCCTGGTATTGCATTTATATAGACTAGGAAACTGGAATGCAACATTTGGTCCTCTTAGATTAGCCCATCACACTTGTGTCATTGCACCTCTATCCAGACATCATTAGCCAAAAGTACACCTCTTCAGTTTAGTTCCACCCTGAAGCCCTACGGGCATTCATCCAACCTTCCTGTGATCCAGTCAAGGCGTTGGATTGTATTCCTTTTGGTACCTGTTGTTCTGTCGTTTGCCCAACGTGGCATCAGGTAAGGCCTCCTACTGGTGAGCAACGGGCATCTGACTTCTGCGTGAGGGACATCGCAGTTCTGCACGCTCTGCTTCTCCTTTACAGACTTCACCTTTGCAGGGGCTGGAACATTCAACAGTGCTGAAAAACTTATGCAAGTAGAAGGTGTGTTTTTTGGTGTGGGTACATTGAGGAGTGTTGAACATCCTCTGAATGGAGGAGAGTGATTCGCTAGAGGGGAAACATTGATGCCTGTTGCAGGATCTGCATTTAGAGGGACGTATCTAGTCAATTCATCTAAACCCATTCCATCTAATACCATTCCATCGAAATGTTTCCATCTAAAAAATGTCCATCTAATCCATGTTTTTGGGGGGTAAAGGGTTAATTTTTGTTCAGATGCATTTTAAAGTGTAAAAAATGGGGGTTTGGAAGGGGACGCCCGCCTAAAAAAATGCATTTGATGGACATTTTTTAGATGTAAACATTTCGATGGCATTAGATGCAATGGTTTTAGGTGAAATGACCATAAACCAGAGGGACAATCCAGTGAGGACTGATACCATCCAAAAAGAGATTCATAGTAACACGAAGGAGGTTTCAAGAGGACATCTGGGTGATTGTAAAGGAAGCACATGAATGCTGCAAACCTTTGCATGCCTCGTTTAGCACAGTCTGGATTCCAGGTCTACAAGAGACCGCTTCCCCATGCTGTGGGTAACTCCTGCTGGAGGCAGCTGTCAAGCTTCATACTTCTGCGATCGGAAGAGGATCTTCTGTGTTAGGTGTTATCCCTCTACAAAAGCCAAACATCCTCGGGCTGGCAGGTGTCCTGCACTAATGGAATAATCACATTATACTAGGAACAATAGGGACCGAAACACAAATCACTGATGTTCAAACAGGAGTAAGACCCCTTGATCCTCTGCCGAGGCTGGGCTACAAGGATACGGTCAGACCCAGGTACAACAGGATCCCTACCTTTGAAATCCAGAACAGACTTTTTTCACCTCATGTCCAGTTCCTTCTAAGGTGCCTCTAATGGGTTTATAGCGGCGGGTTCTGGAGCAGGGAGATCTGCGAGGGAGGCCAGCACTTGGACATTAACAATCTCCCTCAACTTGAGGACATTTCAGTGCCCGGTCAGTAGTTTCCCAACCTTGGAATCATCTCAGATTCGTTCCACACTGTGAAAACACGTACTGGCGCGCCGAGTTGGCCAGCGAATGACGCGCGTCTGCTCTCTTCCACTTTTTGTTTGGCTCTATTTGCTCTTGATTCATCTCCAGCCTCTGCGGTTACCCTTCAGGGTCTTCTCTGGAATATCAATAACGTTGCCCTTGAGCAGGGAGAGGGTCAGTCTTTTTCTCTTCCTGAAGGGAGCCAGCCGCCTCCACCCCCTCCTCGCTGTTGTCTAGTCTTGTCTGCCATCCCCTTCATCCATACAGCAAGTAGCCCAGGCTGGCCTTTCCAGCTTCCTTTTTGTAAGAGGATTGCTGGCCTGTGATTGGTGCTGGTGACCAACTCCCTACTGACTGATGGCCATTGCCTGTGCTTTTCTGGCACCCGGCCGCACTGCGTACTAATGCCGTTCTCAGCACCATTGCCTCCCGCCCACGTGGCAAACTGTTGGAAGGCCCTGGTGTAGAGAGAGGATCGGTTTGTTATGCTTTGTGTTGCTTCACAAAGTTGTGTTGGCTCTTTGACTCTAATCCCTCATGCCTTTCTGGCATTCTCTACTTCATGTGAAGCGTCGGGAGGGTTGATTAGGAAAGAATACCTCTACCACGATAAAACAAATGGCAGAACTTTCATGTTTTCAGGGCATACAGTAAGACTGGTTACACATTTCAGAGGTAAGTGGGGTGCCATTTGCAATCCACCTGTCATGATAGACGGGTGTTGTGTAGACACTTGGAGACACAGGAGCACTGGCATCAGAACATTTTATGTGTTCTAAGAGTGAAAACAATTCTCCACTAGAATTCTAAAGGTCACTCTATGTCCCTCAGAGAGGACCCTGCAAAGAGTAGTGGCAATGCTCTCCCTTCTCAAAGCACTGTGCGGGCAGTTAAGTGTACAGGTACTTTCTGTCTGCCGTTTACGCCTATCGATGTGCGCCTCGTGGATATGGCTCACCAGCAGACTTGGCAAAACTCAGAATTGGCTAGAATATGTGACTTCCCCTCAGATTTTCCAGGACTGGCGTAAGGACAGTCACTTTCCAGCCCGACATATTAATGAGCCTCATTACGAGTATGGCTGAATTACCGATGGTAATTCCACTCTAATCAGGTGCCGGTACCACTATAGGACTCCACTGGGGTTTGGAGGAATGACCATCAGTGGCAATTCCTCCATTTTTTATATGAAGTGATCCAGCTAAGTTGTTTCCCCTACTTCCCCTCCAAACTCGTACTATGGCCTAGCAGTAAAGTAGCTGTACTTTCATCATCATCACGTGTTTTGGCACGGCCATACTTATGATGAGGTTCATTATTGGTAAAAACGTATTTCCTCTCCGCTGAATGATTATTGAAGGTTATTACATGTTTCTTCCACTTGTTCGGGGGCTGGGAGGTTTAAATATTCTTTGTCGCTTTAGGGGAGACAGGCTTGAAAGTTGGCCAGAAATGGTCAGATCGAAGGCCGCAGTTCATCATGTGAGATCTGAAAAGATCCTGCTTATTGTAGGTGGTGGCAGCATTTAGGGACAACAGTCAGGCGGCAAAGGTGAAATGTCAAAGCTCACTAACAGCCCTATCTTGGCCTGTCTCCCTGATCCATCTAAGCATCCCTGGGAATGTGCTGACGCTTGAAACAACCGAATCCGGGCCAGATGGCCCCCTTCATCATCCCTCCTGCTTCAGATTCCCAATAAAAGACCTTGTTTCTCCCCCTACTTCTCTTATTGCAGTACCCCCTCTTGCTCTACCCTGCCCAACTACTCCTAGTGCCAGCCTGACAGCGCCCCTCAAGATATGCACCCAAAACTACAATCTCTAACATTGGACAACTAACTTTCAACTTGTAACTCCAGATATCAGGAAAATCCCTCCTCAACAGAGTTTTCCTAACCTGCCGAAGTGGGGAGCCTCCTCCCCCACCTCTAATTCTTGTAAATATATTTCAGCACATTTCTTCCCGACCCCCTGTGTAAAATGTGGCAGCCATGAATGCCAGGTGCACCCCCTCCTGCCTAAACAATGCAAAGGGTTACACCTTTTTCTCTACGCAGCCTTTCCCATTCCAGGGCAGGCATCACAGCCTCTGAGGGAGAAAGGCTGTCCAAACGATCACATTCACCCATTGCTGTCTAATCGGCATCAGATCCACTTTCATCTTGTTCATCGTGGCCACACGGACCTCCTGCATCAAAGTTTTCTCTTCCAGGGGTAGTGCCAACCACTGAGGCACCGTGTTTCCCTTAACACTGCATCAGCTGTACCCACACTGATCCCTGCCCGGCCACCTCACCAGTTCCTCCTGGTACCCACAGCCACAAGAGTCTCTTCCAGGAGGCCTTGTCTGTATGCTTCCCTGCCCACTTTGCCACCGAGTGACTGCGGCAGCGGAACCACATTTCTGGCACCTACTCTTTCTTAGCCACACCGATAACCGCAGAGAACAAGGAAGGGATCCCAGAAAATGAGACACGCATCATTTATTTAAGGAAGGCATAGTCACCACCCAAGTGCACGTAGCCTTTTTTACTCTTTGACCTCCACCACCCCGGCTTCCTCACCTTCCTCACCTCTCCTTCCCCAAAACCGATCGTAGCATGTTCTGTTGCCACCCCTGTCCTAAATTAATTAAAATAATTATAAGGATGGGTACTCCCAAAGTTTTTTGTTATCGGGGGTCAGGGCTGGAGGAAGGGAGATTCTGAAGAGAAAGAAAAGCCCAGGCTGACTACCTGGGCTTTTCTTTCTCTTCTACATTAATGACTCCCAGAATCCTTTACTTCTAGCCCATCCCCATCAACCATTTCCATAGCACTGGCAATAGTTCTCTTGTTGCCAGACCTGCCCCATCCTACTGCACAAATATCCTGCACGCCTGTCCTCTTGTCCCTTCCCACCATGACACAATATGTCTATATGGGCACAGACCTTCTTTGTCAGATCGTGCCAACTGCACCCTTGTGCCCTTCCCCTTGTAAGCCAGTTCTCCTTCCACGGGTACATAGCAACAATCATCGTTGGCATTCTAGAATCCTCCTTGGTGGGGGCTCCCTTTGCAACCAGCAATCCATACCCCCGAGAGCCCCGATAAACATCCACATAACACCTCCCATTAGTGCCACTCATACCAAAGCATGCATTATCAGCAGACCCCTTACCGCACCCATTGTGGTAGACACCCTCTTTCTCTTGTTTTCTTCTCCTCTCGCTTGGCCAACCCTCCAACTTCCTCCTCCCCATTTTACACTCGGATGGCCCGTCCTGCCAACACCATTCCCCAGAAATCATTATCAAGTACAGTATGAAACACACTGCATTCCCTTTCCTGATCTCTGAGGCCGAGCCCAACCTCCTCCCTGCCCCCCGCTAAAGAAATGCCAACATTGCTGCCCTTTAACTTCACAGAGTTGGCAGCGCCAATGATTTTGCCACCAATGATTTCGCCACCGGCTGTAATGTGCTTGCTCGCCAATGGACCACACCCCCTGCGGAGCCCGCCTGCGGTGCTCCAAACTGAACATGCTGAAGTGCCCATCCTCCTCACCAAACCTGCCCTGGTGTCTCACTGATCTGCGGGGGTGACTATCCTCTCTGGTGTGTAAGCCAAATTCACATCGGGCTTGCTCATCCGATAGGGATCTGAACCCTTCGTGTTTTGGGCCTCTCCTGTCCCTGCTGCCCACCTGGCATTCCAACCCCTGGCTGGGAGCGGGGGTGCAAGCTGAAGCTCCCACTGATGCCTTGCCAGATGCAACCACCTTCCTAGGGTTAGCAACTTCATTTGGCTCATCAATCCACTCAAGGGGTGCTGTTGCGTCCTCCATGCGTCCACGCTTGGTGGTCTTCATCATGAGCCTCAATGCAGAGAACAACTCCTCATCAGACACCCTGCCGCTGAACTCATGATGCACGGAGTCACCATCTCTGCCCAACAGCAGACAAACCTTCCCCCAAAGCATACCACAGCTCTTGCGCCAGGGTTTATATCGATGCACTGGGGGGAAAACAGCATCCCCTCTACAGCTTCTTCCGCTAGATTATACTGTCCCCTTCCCGCTCTCCAATCCTACTGCACACACACAGAAATACTGAACGTATGACCATGATTGGATCCCGCTCTGTTCATACGCTACTGCAGGACCGCCTGCTCTCCTCTCTCCTTTGGCACACGCATGCTGCTCAACACTCGCACATATGAACAGGTGGTGCCAACCCAGACTCATAGTGCTTCCTTCGACTGCACCACTTACCAGCACACATACACAAAACGCCACATGCCACACGCTTTCAAGCACCTCCCAACATGCCCCTTAGAACACACACTTAGAATTCACCACTCAGGCACCAAACTATTGCCCACCACAATCCTTCGGCATAGGATGGTATCCTCTCTCCGTGCTTTCCCTTCTTTAAACCATGCGTCCACTCATCAACCAATCCTAGAAAAAGTACATGGACTGTTCAACTAACCCAAATGCCTCACTATGGAAAACTCGGCTGACACATTGCCTTGGGGTGCCACTAGTCAGGCTTGGGTAACACCGTAGATCTGTCCTTCTTCTTGAACAAGTGTTTCAGTCTGGTACAAGGCCCACCTGGAATAGGCATTTCTTGCCAATGCCCCTGCATAAGTATTTCCCAGGAGACTATGGGCCTCATCACGAGTTGGGCTGTATTCCCGGCTGTAATACCACCGACTGTAATAGCCCTAGCGCCGACCGGTCCAGTGGTATTACCACCGGATCACGGGTTGGGCCTTAACGGTAAATCCCCATTCCTGAATGGGTCCATTGGATCCAATGGGGAATTTTCAGTGCTAATACTGCGGGCTAATACAGCCGGCTGTAATACAGCCGAAAACAGGGATTTTCACCTCCAGAAAAAAGCTGGAGGTAAAACAGCCGATTTAGCGCCCAACTCGTGATAGGGCCAGCCCTTAAATGCGGCGGTAATACCATTACCACCCCATTTAAGGGCTACAGCCCAACTCGTGATGAGGCCCTATGTATGTCTTGGTAATGTTTAAGAGATAACCCAGAAACAGAACAAAATGACGGTTCGATTAAAACACAAGTTCTACGAGGATAGAATTCAGACTCTTAACACGCGTAAGCCATAAGAGGGAATGATTGGTAGGCTTCCACTTTACAATTCCCATGGGAATAAACATAGTGCAAGGGGGGCATCCTTCAAGGGAAAAGATACTTCCAAAATCCCTGGTCACGATCCACTTTGAGAATGGTGAGTGAAGGACAAGGTATATAGTTGGTGGCAGCAAGAAGAAGGCAACTCCAGATAGAGAAAGATCCTAAGAGGCCAAGACAAGAAACTGATATATACAGTTGTCCAATTTCTTGCTGATATTTTGGATTGACCTTACAGACCATACCCTGAGAAAAATTCCTTTGTTAAAAAAAAAAAATCATTCTTAATAATTAATTAACCTGTTTTGTATGATATATATGAGATGTAAATTTTAAGTTGGTTATCATATGTAATCTTATGGACTCAAATGAAAAGTTTATGTATAAACTATATCAATTTAAATTAAAAAAAATTTAAAAAGTTGGTGGCCGTGGATTGAGGATTAAGTGGTAACAATGCTAGAATGGGTGGATGCGAGCTCAGAATTGGAATAGATGTAATCCCACAGGGAGCGCAATGAGCGTGCGATGCATCCTTCCAGCAGATGTAACAAAAGCAGAAAACGAATTCAGTAAGAATGTGTGAAGGCATGGCTGAGCATTAGTACGACAATGTAGGGATGATTTTGGAGGCTGGAGTAGGCAGGGGATGGGTGCAGTCTATGGGGCCAGGAAGCTTTACCTGCTGTCTCACCCTGGGTTAAATCTCCTGAGAAGCTTGGTGCTCTGAATGCTATGCTTGTGTGCTGTATCTGTCTTTCACCAATCAGATTCCTCCTAACTAAGCATTGCCCTACATCATGTGTTTGGTCCTTACCTTGGGTGATAACGTAGCTACTGGGCCAGGCAATGATATGCATTGGTCCTTGAATAATTCCATCACTCCAGTACATGTGGCTGCTTGTACGTGTCTGCCAGCCATACAAGATGGCCGCTTCCCTCACTTTAAATACAATGCTAGGAGCAAATGCCTCAAGGTTAGCCATCATCCTACCCCACCTACGACTCTTATCTTCCTCATTGCCGCACCATGCCCCTCATAGATCGCACATACTCTCTTAAGGGTATATGATATGATATGATATGGCATTTATAACGCACCTATACACAAGTGTTAGGCATTTACAGTGGCCTTGAATGCTGGTTTATTTGTTAGGATCTAAGGTTGCTATCCTGTGACAATCCCTTCCTTGCTAAATTTTCTTTTTCTGTTTCCCCTTCTCTGACAGGTTCTTGATTTTCCCTTGATCTTATCGTCCTTGTGTA
This sequence comes from Ambystoma mexicanum, assembly GCF_040938575.1. Taxonomy (NCBI): domain Eukaryota; kingdom Metazoa; phylum Chordata; class Amphibia; order Caudata; family Ambystomatidae; genus Ambystoma; species Ambystoma mexicanum. The sequence goes on along the minus strand of NC_090938.1, from coordinate 700,927,363 downwards.
TTCCCTCCGCTAATCTTTTGTGATTCATTTTTTTTTCCAGCGGCAGGACGCTCGGATCATCGTTGGCCTATTTTACGAGACAGAAGCCAGGAAAGTCTTCTGTGAGGTGCGTGAGTTATTTTCATTTGTGCCTCTTCTTTCGCCCAGGTACTTTGACAAATGTTTGGATGTCAGGCTCAAATTTCGCAAGGAGGCCTCAGTGGTAAGTGCTCCTCCACAAGGTCCACTCCACAGAAGTTCTAAAATCAAAGCCAGGATTGAGAATGTATAGAAATATCTTGAGTCTGTTCTAGTGCAAGAGGTTTGAGTAGAATATCATAGCAGAGAAACCTAATTGATGGAGTTATATTGGCTAACAGAGTTTGTTATCGCTCATCATGGAGAGGGACTGAGTAAGTCTGCTTCTTATACATTATGGATCGTAGCGAAAGGCTCAGTTTGTTGTACACAAAGATGCTCTTTTGTGGACCTTCATGTGGTGCTCATTGGTTGCTTTGCATTGGACCTAGTAAATATAACTCGGCGAAGTTAGATGGAGAAGCTTTTTGGTAGGCATATATAGTCTACCTTTATTTATAGGATTAACTCAGATCATGGTATCTCTTATACCTACTAAAGGTGCAAGGGGGAGCTTTTTGTTGTACATATACCTGGTTCTCAGTGGCTGGTCAGGGTTGACATTGTTAGGCCAAGCTCAGGTCATAGAATATGGTAGACGCACAAGGAGAAGTTCTTTGGTGGACTACGATCTGGTACTAATTGGCTGGTTAGGGATGGCATCAGTGATCTGGGGGTTAGGTCAGCTCACAGTATCTTTTTCATCTCTTTTGTTAGTGTATAATGAGAACCACATTGGTAGATACAGATCTGATTCTCATTGGTTGGTAAGGTTTGATAATGGTGCCGTCATCTAACTTATGTCATCTCTGATAGGCGCACAAAGGGAGAGCTCCCTAGTGGATACACATCAGGTTCTAAATGAGTCCTTAGGGTTGTTGTGTTAAAGGTTAATTCAGTTTATGACCTCTTTGGTAGAACTTTAAGGTGAACCCCTTAAAAGACCGCCCACCTGTGTCTCTTTGGTTGGTTTGATTTGCACTTATAGCCACACTGGACGAACTGAATCACATCTGGGCGTAGATTGATAAAACGATACCAAGATAATTGAGGCTAGAGTCAACAGATTAAGTATGTTTCCAAAGTCTTACAAAAAGAAAACAAGGAACCTCATAAGTGGATATGACCCAAAATAGAATTCCACAAGCAAGGGTCATAGACACATAGACAGAGAGCTGTCTGTTGCCTCTAATTTTACAAGAAGAGCGACTGGCCTGTGTACGCAGCCATTTGACAGGATGATAACCTTGAATTTTGGAGGCTAGGTTGTGGAGCATCTCAATGCAGAAACTTAAACAACACGCATAGTGCCTTGCGATCTATCCGCTGGCATACATGGGGCCAATGGAAGGGCCTCCAAAAGGAGGAAAGATATGAAATCAGGTTCATTTGACTCCCATGTTTCCATACGTATGAACATTTAGCATAATCAGGCTTCCAATTCATCAAAGCCCACAAAACCAATGCTTGGCTATGGCTGGCAAGAAAATGGAGAATCTAACAGTGTAAACAAAGTGTGAAGAAAGCCGCTTTTGCAACCTCCTACTTGAGTGTCCACCAATAGATGAGATTGCAAGATAAAGCCTACATTCTTTACCTTTTTAAGATATGAAGCCGTGAGGCCAAACAATATAGTGGCACTAGGGTTTTTAAAGAAATGAGGCTGACCAAAAAGTATCACCTCGGTTTTCGAGGGATTCAGCTTGAGGCCATTCGCCAACATCCATTCCTCTCCAACTTTCATACAAGAAATTAGTTCAGAAAATTCATCGTAAGGGTCAGATTTTTTTAAGTATACCTGGATGTCGTTGATGTAAGCTTGATATTGAAGGCCAAAGGGATCTAGGAGGGTAAACAAATACTGCATTTTAACATTAAACAAAAGGGGAGAAAAAGGGGTACCCAGTGGCACCCCACCGTCACTGGGATAGACACAGAAATAAATTACCACAGTTTCACCGCCTGTAAGCCACCACAAAGAAAAGAATGGTTCCAATATATAGTTGCATTGAACATTCAGCTGTTGTAGTTCGGAGAGCAGGGTATTTTGATCAACCATATCGAAGGCCGATAAGTGGTCTGATATCACCAATAGGGAAAGGTGGCCTTCATCAGCCCATCCAATTATTTGATCCCAGACAGATACCAAGGAACTCTGTCCGGTGTTTGGATTGAAAACCAGATTGGGAAGTATCTAGAATTTTAGAATGTTCCAAAATGCTATGCATTAGGGGAGCAACGATTAGGGCTGAGGTTGAAAGTTTTTGCTCAGCTTCTGCTATCTTTGGTAGGTGTACAAGAGCCCCTCTGCGGCAGACATACATCTGCTTCTTATTGGCTGGTTTGGAGTGCCATTGGTGCACATTGTGTGGGGGAGCTTATTTTGTGGGAACTGTGTTACCTTTCTGGTATGTGCACAAATGTAAATCTTTGGTGGCCATACACCTGGTTTTTAGTGTCTGGTTTGGGTTAATGTTGATGTTGGTATGGTAATCTCAGTCCATGACATCTCTGATAGATGTTCAAGTAGACCCTCTTTAAGGGGATACACATCAGTCGCCCATTAACTGGTTTAGGTTGGTGTTAATAATAGCAGAGTTACCACGATAGCTTTATGTTGTCTCTCTACCAGGTGTACAAGGAGAAGCTCTACGGGAAGAAGTATGTCTGGTTCCTGATTGGCTGGTATGCAGATAACTGGTTTAAGATGAAGGATCCAGCCATTAACTGCACAGTGGAGGAAATGACAGAAGCCGTGGAGGGTCATGTGACCACAGAGATCGTCATGCTGAACCCTGAGAACACCAGGGGCATCTCCAATATGGTGAGAGATGTACACGAATTGGAATGGAACATACTGTCCTCTCTTCTCTTGTAGAGACCCCCAAGGCCCTTCACTTTTCTCTTGTCGTACAATCTCTCACACCTCTAATTATTTCCTTTTTTTATTACACTATCCTTTACAAATCAACTCTCCTCATCCCCCCTCTTCAACTCAATGTATGCCACTAAACCCCTGGCAAAACAACAGCTGTACTGCTGATTGATGACACCTGAGGGAATTGAATGAAGTAATACATTTAGTACTGTATTATTCCCCAACAGAAGGAGGACTTACCAGCCATGGGAGGACACCCAACAATCTTCATACAATAGACAACAATTGTTGTACTATTGGCCACCCACGGATCAGGCTCTGGCGTGGCTTTCCTCTTTCCTCTTGGGCCGACCTTCCCAAGTTCAACTTGGGTCCTTCCTCTCCACCACCTGTCTCGCCACATTTGGTGTTCCCCAAGGCTCTATCCTCTCCCCCTGGTTTTTCTATGTCTACCTGGCCCATTGGCCTACCTGATCTCTACCGTTTCCTCTAACTTTCAGTGTCATGCGGAAGACACGCATCTCTCCTTCAGGTTACCCTCAGCTTCCTCCTCCTCCTTGCTCATCTCTGACTGTCCATCCACTATTTAGGCATGGTGCGCTTCTAATGATCTCTGCCTTAATGCCAGTAAGACTGAGATCCTTCTCATTGGGACCCTGGCACCTGCTTTTCCTCTCTCACTCTGGCCGACCTCCCTGGTCCCCCTTCCCTCACCCTCTTGTGAGGCAAAAAGCCTTGGGGTCATCTTCGACTCCGCTCTCTCCTTCTCTTCTCACATCATGGACCTTTCCAGAAAGGCCTATTTCCAGCTGCACCTCCTTAGAGGTATTCTCCCTTTTCTCACCTACCCGAAGAAGCGCACTGTCTCTAGAGCCCTGGCTCTCTCTAGGCTGGACTACTGCAACAGCCTCTTTCTAAATCTGCCTAACTCTTCCCTTCGCCCTCTACAACTCATACAGAACAGGACTGCAAGACTTTTCCTTGACCTCAAGCCCACGGTCCGCATCTCTCCAGCCCTGAAATCCCTCCACTGGCTCCCGGTGGCTGCAAGGATCAAGTACAAGACCCTCTGCATTGTCCACAAGACTTTCTGGGGCCGGGTCCACTCCATCTTCAACTCTCTCATCCTAAGTACCTTCCTACTAGAGCCCTCTGCTCGTCTCCTTCTAATTCTCTGCGGGTGAGTCGCTTCTCCAAGCAGAGACTGGGGGGTAGATCTCTCTCCTTTGCAGGTGCCTCCCTCTGGAACAGCCTCCCTGCCTTGAGCTGGATCTCCTTAAGTTCCAGAAGCTCCTAAAGACCTTCCTTTTCTCCTCTTCTTTCTCTCTTCCTCTCCCCTGCTAACCTTCCCTTGCGCCTGCACCTTTTCTGCTGACTGGCTGTTTGGTGTTCTTCTGAGTCTTACAGGACGCAAGCTCCCCCCCCACGACTCCCCTGTCCAGTCCCCCAGCACTTGCCAGCTGGCCTTGCTGCACTGCCGCCTGGCCTCCCTTGCACTTCCGGGTTGTGATTCTCCTTGGAGTCCCAGCCTTCATTGCACTTAACTCAGGGCCCTGCTGCTCTGGGCGCACTTCGCCCCGTCCCCTCTGCCCTTCCCTTCTTGTCTGCACACTTGCACAATCTAAATGATACTAGGCCTAGTAAGATCGTTTGGCTTGTCCTCCCTTGTACCCACTCCCTTGCCTGGTTGCGCCTTGAAACACATTGCGTATAGGTGCATTATAAATAACCAATCAATCAATCAAGGCAGGGCACCTGACAAGCACCCATGCAATATATATAGCAAGCACTGTGCTATTGACAAACTCAAGGATGACACACAATGGACTTTTATACAGTAGCTGTAGCAAGTACGGTGCTATTGACCAACCTTGGGAAGACTCATGGGGGAGTTCGTGCAATATGTAAAACAGGTTCTGTATTATTTACCAGTCGAGGAAGTCTGATCGAGGGATGTTTATAGACACATATATTACAAGTACTGTACTACTCGCCAACCAAGGGAGGACACCTGAGAGACTTTCATACAGTGGATATAACGAGCACATTACTATTGGTCAGCTTTGGAAGGCCAGTTAAGAAACATTTACAGAGCTTTGCATAACAATGATTATTGGCCAGTGGGGGAGGGCGCCCGAGGGACTTTCTTATAGATGTCTATTGACCTGTTCTAAGGTGGTGCCTCGTGGTCTTTCACAGATCTGTGTATAACAATGACTTATTATTGGCCAGCGGAGGGAGGACACCTGAACGACTTTATCCAATCGATAAAACAGGTAGTGTACCATTGGTCAGCCCTGCTAGGACACCTACAATGCTTGTCTGCCTGTGGATTTTTGGGGGTAATTCCATAGTTTGAACTCATTTTCCTCGGGTGTTCGCACCGCACTATCTTGCATCATGGTGCTGTTCAGATGTCACAATGTGATGTCACATTGCTGGAGGAATGAAAGTCTGAACACTGAGCAAGGAAATCTCAGACTGTGTCAGAACATGACTGTAGACCACTGCACCACTCCAGGAATCTGACCTCCGACCTCTGCGCCACTCCAGGAACCTGACCTCAGACCTCTGCACCACTCCAGGAACCTGATCTCAGACCATGGCACCACTCCAAGAACTTGATCTCAGACCCATGCACCACTCCAGGAACCTCATCTCAGACCTCTGCACCACTCCAGGAACCCGATTTCAGACCTTGGCACCACTCCAAGAACCTGATCTCAGACCTATGCACCACCCCAGAAACCTGATTCCAGACCCCAGCACCACTCTAGGAACCTGATCTCAGACCTCAGCACCACTCCAGGAACATGATCTCGGACCTCTTCACCACTCCAGCTACCTGATCTCAGACCCCTGCACCACTCCAGGAACCTGATCTCAGACCTCTTCACCACTTCAGGAACTCGATCTCAGACCTCTTCACCACTCCAGCAACCTGATCGCAGACCCCTGCACCACTCCAAGAACCTGATCTCAGACCTATGCACCACCCCAGAAACCCGATTCCAGACCTCATCACCACTCCAGGAACCTGATCTCAGACCCCTGCACCACTCCAGGAACCTGACCTCAGTCTCTCCACCACTCCAGGAAACTGTTCTCAGACCTCGGCACCACTCCAGGAACGTGATCTGAGACCTCTTCACCACTCCAGCAACCTGATCTCAGACCCTGGCACCACTCCAGGAACCTGATCTCAGACCTATGCACCACCCCAGAAACCTGATTCCAGACCTCAGCACCACTCGAGGAACCTGATCTCAGACCTCAGCACCACTCCAGGAACCTGACCTCAGACCTCTTCACCACCCCAGCAACCTGATCTCAGACCCCTGCACCACTCCAGGAACCTGATCTCAGACCTCTTCACCACCCCAGCAACCTGATCTCAGACCCCTGCACCACTCCAGGAACCTGATCTCAGACCGCTTCACCACCCCAGCAACCTGATCTCAGACCCCTGCACCACTCCAGGAACCTGACCTCAGTCTCTGCACCACTCCAGGAACCTGTTCTCAGACCTCAGCACCACTCCAGGAACGTGATCTGAGACGTCTTCACTGTTGTGAGTGAAAAGGGACAGAGCCCCTTTAAGAGGGAAGCCCAAGACTATGGGAGGGAGCGGGAAGCGGGAGGAAGAGGAGGGGCAAAGGAAGGGGGAAGTCAGTAATGGAATGGCGGAATAAAGGGAAGGTTGGAAGTGCATAATGGCTCCTCTTCAGTTATTGGATGTGCATAAAACAGCCCCATGAAGGGGGCTAACATTCACCACTCCAGGAACCTGATCTCAGACCTCAGCACCACTCCAGGAACCTGATCTCAGTCTCTACACCACTGCATGAACCTGACCTCAGTCTCTGCACCACTCCAGGAACCTGACATCAGCCTGAAGAGTAGCCACTGCTGCTACATTCATGCCCACACAGTGCCACAAATGAGATTTTGAAGTGGGAGTATTTTACTCCCTAATTTTTGAAGTTGTGCAGAAAATTAGTTTTACTGAGTAAAAAAGCATTTCCCCTGCCGAATCAAGGTACTTTTTAAAGCTAGTAAGAATATTTCTTTACTTGAATAAATACATTGTTTTGCAATCCATACTCCTTTGCACAATCAACCACATCGAAAGATGCTTTTTCCACCCTTAGTAACTTTTTCAGATCCGGGAGTAATAATATTAGAGCTCCTTCCACTTTTGTGCTGATACTCCTGATTCAGACATATCTATGGAACTGTGGGGGAAGGGGCGAAGCAGGGGACAATCACATGTGTTTGTGTCGTCCTATATTTTTTTAGGGGTATTTTGAGTCCATATATTTCCATGTTAGGTGTAGCGGCAGGTACGCCACTTACCCGTAGGGCTGTATACTTGTTTAAGAAGTTAAAAGAGTGTAATACTGAATACACAACCCAGTGTTCCTGCAAAGAACAAGAAAAAGGCGAACAGTACAGACACCTAAGCAGAGAGTAAGTTCTTCTTAACTATAGATTAGCCTAGGTTGGATTTATAGATGCGACAGGACTGCACTGTGATATGCTGTGCTTCCCAGGTCCCCACCGTAGGCCAAAAGCATACCCCTTAGGCAGAATCTCCCCAGAAGACTGAGATGAGAGGATGTGAAATCCATACCCCTCAGGTAGAAGCTCTCCAGAAGACTAAGATGAGGGGATATGACATCCACACCCCTCAAGCAGAAGCTCTTCAGAAGACTGAGGTGAGAGGGTGTGAAATTAAAATCCCTTAGGAATAAGCTCTGCTGTGGTGAGTGGGTGTTAATATCACATACTTAAGCAGAAGGTCTTCAGAAGACTGAGATGAGAGGTTCTGAAATTCAAATCCCCTAAGAAGAAACTCTACCGTGGTGAGTGGATGTCAATATCACATACTTAGGCAGAAGGTCTTCAGAAGACTGAGATGAGATGTTGTGAAATTCAAATCCCCTAAGAAGAAGCTCTACTGTGGTGAGTGGATGTCAATATCACATACTTAGGCAGAAGATCTTCAGAAGACTGAGGTGGGAGGATATGAAATCCGTACCCCTTGGACAGAAGCTATCCAGAAGACTGAGGTGAGAGGATATGAAATCCATATCCCCTTAGGCAGAAACTGTCCAAAAGACTGGGGTGAGAGGATGTCAATATTTTAGCCCTTAGGCAAAAGCTCTTCAGAAGAATGAGGTGAGATGATCGGAAAATGACACTTCTTGGACAAAGGCTCTACTGTGGACAGAAGCTCTACTGAGGTGAGTGGAAGTCAAAACCATACCCCTTGAGCAGAAGCTCTTTAGAAGACTGAGTTGAGTGGATATTGGTCAGGAATACTTTGCATTGTATGATAAGACAGCAGAAAAGGCTATATATCGATTTAAAATGTAATGCTTTATTTACATTTTCCATATTCTGCTACCTAGCATATTCCGGAATCCTTACACTAGGTGTGTAGTTTAGGTTCTATTTCCCCTCGCTTCCAAGCAATGTTTCCTTTCTTTACTCCAGCCCCCCCTCTACCTACTGGTGCTCATGGCATGATCAGCGGGTTCACTCTTGGTACCTTGCACCCATGCCCAGTATCTTCAGGGCGCTGTGTTCCTTCTCCAGCTGCCTCCGTTCAGCCCGCAGCGTGTCAAGTCTGATAAGACCATAGGAGGCCCACAGGGTTTGTTTTGCCACATCAGTGCCTCTTGCCTCGCCTTTCTGGTAGAAGATGACAGATGCTATGGCAGTCAACACCGAGACACGCTGTCAACAGCATGCTTCAGATTCCCTCACAGAAGACCACGTGTGGAGAGTGGGGGATGGGCTTTTCCGCCATCTGGAATTTTCTTCTTGCGAGGTAGAAGCTTGTGCTATGTTCTGTTACTCGTGAACGCGGTCTCTTGTGTGCCCATTTCCTGTTCTTCTCGTTGGCCCACTAGGTCTCAAACATTGATATGATATGATATGATATGATATGGCATTTGTAACGTGCCTATACACAAGTGTTTCAAGGCGCGAGACTTGTTTTTCCCTCTTTCTCTCTGGGTTTTCTATGTACTCCTTTCTAGGCTGTAGCCTCACGGGTTCCTCAAACTAAACCGAAGAGTGATGGTTGGAAGTTATAACTTCCTGCATGGCTCTGGGCAACCCGCTCAAACAATTGTTTTTCAGTCTGCCAGAATGTTACAGAAAAGGAATGACCATATGCAAATCAGGCTTGGTCCCACCACAAGTGGCTCAGAAGAGATTGAATAGCTAGGTTGCATCCCTTCTGAACAAGCCGATAAACAACCCCAGACATGGTTCGATCTCACAGGTGCCCCCCTCCTCCCTCTGCTGGGGTTTCACACATACTCGTCCTCTATCTTCTGTCCTCTTATCCCACGTTGTCTGCCGTGGTCTCACGCCTTTGTTTTTTCTTGCCAGTGTCTCACATGCTTTTTCTTTCTCCCTTTTGCAGACGTCTCAGGAGTTCATTGAGAAGCTGCAGAAGCGGCTGGGCAAGAACCCGGAGGAGACTGGCGGCTTCCAGGAGGCACCCCTGGCCTACGATGCCATCTGGGCCCTGGCACTGGCCCTCAACAAGACAGCCTTTGAGCTTTCCAAGAAGGGACTGCGACTCGAAGATTTCAACTACAATAACAACAACATCACCGAGGAAATCTACCGCGCCATGAACTCTTCATCCTTTGATGGGGTTTCGGTAAGCTCTGCTGCCTTGTCTTCCTGCTACATCATCTGTCTAGCAGCATGCTCTCCTGAGGTTTCGGGCTATTGTTCCCAAACGGTATCTGGTCAATACGTTGAATGCTATTGCATCTAACACCAATCCATCGAATTATAAGCATCGAAATGCCATTCCATTCAAAGACATTTCGTTGTCTATAATTTGATGGATACATCGAAATGTGTTATATTGGGTATGGGTTAGGGGTTAGGGTTAGATTTAGGGTTAGATTAGGGTTAGGGTAGGGGCTAGGGTTAGATTTTGGGTTAGGGGTAAGGGTTGGGGCTAGGGTTAGATTAAGGGTTAGATTAGGGTTAGGGTTGGGGCTAGGGTTAGATTTAGGGTTTGGGTTAGGGGTTAGGGTTGGGGCTAGGGTTAGATTAAGGGTTAGATTAGGGTTAGGGTTGGGGTTAGGGTTAGATTTAGGGTTAGGGTTTGGGTTAGGGGTTAGGGTTGGGGTTAGGTGTTAGGGTTGGGGCTAGGGTTAGATTAAGGATTACGTTAGGGTTAGAGTTAGGGTTTGGGTTAGGGTGGGGTGGGCGTGGGGGCTAGGGGTCTGGGGGAACCCCCCACAATATACATTAAAAGTTACCAGGAGCTGGCCAGTGCCGAAATTTCAGCACTGGACAGCTCCATGTAACGTTTTAAAGTTACAAAAAAGCATTGAAATGCCATTCCATTCAAAGACCATTTCGTTGTCTATAATTTGATGGATCCTTCGAAATGTGTTATATTGGGTATGGGTTAGGGTAGGGGCTAGGGTTAGATTAAGGGTTAGATTAGGGTTAGGGTTGGGGCTAGGGTTAGATTTAGGGTTTGGGTTAGGGGTTAGGGTTGGGGCTAGGGTTAGATTAGGGTTAGGGTTGGGGCTAGGGTTAGATTTAGGGTTTGGGTTAGGGGTTAGGGTTGGGGCTAGGGTTAGATTAAGGGTTAGATTAGGGTTAGGGTTGGGGCTAGGGTTAGATTTAGGGTTAGTGTTGGGGTTAGGTGTTAGGGTTGGGGCTAGGGTTAGATTAAGGATTACGTTAGGGTTAGAGTTAGGGTTTGGGTTAGAGTGGGGTGGGCGTGGGGACTAGGGGAACCCCCCCACAATATACATTAAAAGTTACCAGGAGCTGGCCATTGCCGAAATTTCAGCACTGGACAGCTCCATGTAACATTTTAAAGTTACAAAAAAAGCATTGAAATGGTATTTGTTACATGTAAAAGTGCATTTCCATTGAAACCAGTCCATTTATATTTTCGATGGACTGGTTTAGATGGAAATGCATTTTTACATGTTAAAGATAGCCTGTCGATGTTTTGGCAGACGATGCTTTGCATTAAATGGTTTGGTTTGTAGATGCTTTTTTTCCGGATTGACCATAAACCTTCCCAAACAGCCTTAGCCAGCATAGTCAAATGTGAGGGATTCTGGGGGTCGTAGTCCAAACATCTGGAGAGCCATAGGTTTCAGACCTCTGGAGTGTGCCTTGGCATGAAGTGCATTTTTTGTCCTGTTGAGACTGAGCAGTTTTCCTTATCCAGCACAGGGAGAGCATGCACATCTTGTTCGGTAAACATGTGCTTTCCTTTCCCTATACAGTGTGCATTTAGTAACTTACACATCTGCTGTCTGCATTGAGAATGCTTTCATTTCCCTCAACAGTAAGAGTGTGCCTTCTCAGTCTTGCAGAGCTAGCATTCCCTGTTCTTCAGTAAGAGCGTATATTCCTTACCCTACACACCATGCATTCTGTTTCCTGCACAGCTGAAGCGTGCTTTCTTCCTCCTGCTTTGAGGGCGTGCATTCCTTGTCTTTGACAGTAAGAGTGTGCCTTCTCAGTCTTGCAGAGCTAGCATTCCTTGTTCTTCAGTGAGAGCATGTATTCCTTACCCTACACACCATGCATTCTGTTTCCTGCACAGCTGAAGCGTGCTTTCTTCCTCCTGCTTTGAGGGCGTGCATTCCTTGTCTTTGACAGTAAGAGTGTGCCTTCTCAGTCTTGCAGAGCTAGCATTCCTTGTTCTTCAGTGAGAGCATGTATTCCTTACCCTACACACCATGCATTCTGTTTCCTGCACAGATGAACGCTTGCTTTCTTCCTCCTGCTTTGAGAGTGTGCATTCCTTGTCTTTGACAGTAAGAGTGTGCCTTCTCAGTCTTGCAGAGCTAGCATTCCATGTTCTTCAGTGAGAGCATGTATTCCTTACCCTACACACCATGCATTCTGTTTCCTGCACAGCTGAAGAGTGCTTTCTTCCTCCTGCTTTGAGAGTGTGCATTCCTTGTCTTTGACAGTAGGAGTGTGCCTTCTCAGTCGTGCAGAGCTAGCATTCAATGTTCTTCAGTAAGAGCGTATATTCCTTACCCTACACACCATGCATTCTGTTTCCTGCACAGCTGAAGCTTGCTTTCTTCCTCCTGCTTTGAGGGTGTGCATTCCTTGTCTTTGACAGTAGGAGTGTGCCTTCTCAGTCGTGCAGAGCTAGCATTCAATGTTCTTCAGTGAGAGCGTGTATTCCTTACCCTACACACCATGCATTCTGTTTCCTGCACAGATGAACGCTTGCTTTCTTCCTCCTGCTTTGAGGGTGTCCATTCCTTGTCTTTGACAGTAAGAGTGTGCCTTCTCAGTCTTGCAGAGCTAGCATTCCATGTTCTTCAGTGAGAGCGTATATTCCTTACCCTACACACCATGCATTATTTTTCTTGCACAGCTGAAGAGTGCTTTCTTCCTCCTGCTTTGAGAGTGTGCATTCCTTGTCTTTGACAGTAGGAGTGTGCCTTCTCAGTCGTGCAGAGCTAGCATTCAATGTTCTTCAGTGAGAGCGTGTATTCCTTACCCTACACACCATGCATTCTGTTTCCTGCCCAGCTGAAGCTTGCTTTCTTCCTTCCTTGCTTTGATGGTGTGCATTCCTTGTCTTTGGCAATAAGACTGTGTCTTCCCAGTCTTGCAGTGCTAGCATTTTTTTTTTCTTGCTTCTAGCAGGAGCAGCGGATCGCTCTATGACATGATTGTGCAAAGATTGGTTTGGCATTTTCTGCAGTAACACAGTACTGTTGCTGGGTGGAGAGAGGAATGTTTTATTTGTCTGGCAGGTATTGTTGAAAGAGCCACGTTTTTAGTGTTTTGCAGAACTGGAGTAAGGTGGGGGCTTTTCAAGCCTGTACCGGGATTGAGTTCCAGATGGTCGGGGTGTGGCAGGAGAAGGACTGCTTGCAAGCCTTCTCTTTGTGGGCTACCTTTGACTCCAATCTTTTGATAGTTTTGCTACATGAGGTGCGAGCACCTTCAGGTGTGGAGTTTAGCAGCAAACAATGTTGGTGTTCCGTTTGAGACTGCTTTGTAGGTGATACATGCCGTTTTGAATATGATCCTTGCAGGGAGGGGGAGCCAGTGACGCGTGCACTGTGTTGGAGAGATACAGTTGAATTTGCGGGCACCTTTAATGAGGCAGGCTGCAGTGTGGTGGGTTGCTTTGAAGGCGGCCAGGTGTGCAGCTGGACGCCCAGTAAGGAGGTCATTTGCTGCATGAATATGTGAGATTACGAGAACTTGGACCAGCATATGGAATTCGTTTGGGGGAATGAAGGGTTTGATTTTGTGGAGTGTGTGGATTTGTATCCATGCGGTTTGTGCCTTTTTGGCCATGTGCATTTGGCAGGAAAGGCTACTGTCAACAATGTATCACAGGGATTTGGCTGAGTTTGACGGCTCAGGGGTGAATCCTTCCGGGCACATATCATCCAGCACGGGCTGTTGTTTTGTGGGTTACCAATGAGGATAAATTCAGTCTTGGTCAGGTTTAGTTTAAGGTACGCATTTGACATCGATCTTTGGATAGTAGCCAGGCATTCGCGGAGGCGAGAAATGTCCTGTGGTCCACTGACCTTAAGGGGTAGCCGATTGTCATCAGCATATTGATGGATGGCGATGTTGGGGTCATTTGAGAGAGTTCCCAAGGGTTCCATGTATAGATTAAAGATAATTGACGAGATAATGGAACCTTGGGGGAACCCAAACATAACTGGAAGTGAGCATTCCATGTCTTTCAGTGAGAGTGTTTGCTCCTTGGCCTACAGAGCATGCATTCTGTGCTAGTACATACTTTCAGCATCCTGCATGGAGGGTAGAATGAGAATACATATTCCTTGTCCTGCAACATTTGTATTTTGTGATATGGAAAGGGAGCTTTTCTTTATTTTCGTGTACAATAAGGGAGTGCATTCCCACCACACATGACATTTTGTACTTCTTGCTTTGCAGCATATCTGTGACTTCCTAGTCCTACATCTTAAGAGCATGTATCCCTTGCCCTGAAGCGTGAAAGCACCCATTCATTGTCCTGCAGTAAAAGCATGTATTGTGTGACCAGCAGCAATGCAGACATTATGTCTCCTGCAGCCAGAACCCTCATTACTTGCCCATGCATCTCTCTTAGCAGATATTGCTTCTTGCCATCTCACCCAGCCAGTCTCCATTCTCTCCCTCAGATATCTTCTCTCTTGCTCTCTGCCCTCACTTCTCTTTTCCTCTCCTGCTGCCTCTACCTCTACCGCCCTCTGTGTTTTTCTTACTCTCCCTGCCGCTCTCTCCCCTCTCCTTTGTTGTGTTTCTCCCTTTCTTACACCTCCTCTGTCCCGCTCTTTTTTCCTCCTCCCTCTGTTTTACATTCTCATTCCCTCGGCTTCTCCTGTACGCTCGTTTTCCTTGCTGTCTGTCTCTGTTCTTACCTCTTGTGTCCCTACCGTCTAACTCCACAGGGACATGTGGTGTTTGATGCCAGTGGCTCCCGTATGGCCTGGACCCTGATCGAGCAGCTGCAGGGTAAGTACAGGAGCCCTTGCCCCACACCTTATTGTTTTTCTGAAGTCTTTGAGACAGACATGTTAAAATCCCTGGAGTTCTCCCACATCTCTGTGGCTTTTATCAACTCAAAGAGACCCTCGCCTGGTCCATCATGGCCTCCTTTGCAGCATTTCAGAAATGCAGGCCTCTGCCTAAGAAAGGATCTGCACTGTATCGTCCCCACACCCTGGAGATGTTCAGATGTTTATCTGTTGGTGACATTTCAAGAACCAATCTAGTGAATTTAGGGTAGCATCATCTGTTCTATGAGCAGCAGGTAACACCTATCACTACCGCCAGAATATGACACAGGCGGCACAGCATACAAATGCGGCAGTCATTATTGACCAAGAGATGCCACCAGCAGATGTGGTTAAGGCTAATGTTTTCTCGAGTTCTATTGATTGGTTTGACTGTTTTTTTAATTGTGTTTAAAATAACCATTATGATAAAATTCCTTGAACAATCACAAAAGATATTGAATTCAAGTCTGATTTGAAGAAGCCTCAGAGACTGTAGCGAGGACCAAGTTTCTTGTTCATCCACTCATTTGTCCATTATTCTTAGGGTGGTAGGGTGGTTAAAATACCCATCATGGTAAAATACATCTGTTAAGTTCTCAATGTTTACTCTACTCTGGGACACTTTTTTTATTAGTACCTGTTTGATTGTACAATTTTTCTGGGGGTAATCGGAATACCAAGTGTGATGAATTTCCATAATAATTTCACTGCAGGGGTCTAGCAAATATGTAATCCTGGCTCTACTACAAGCTGTCTGCAGATTGTGATGGCACTGGATGTCTCGTCATAGAATGTCTGGTACCATTCCAAAAGGCCTCTTGGAATGGTACCATTCATTCCAAGGTTCTGAGGGCAGTGTGTACAGAGCCGTGATACATGTCTGCATTTATTACAAACTCAAAGCAAGTAGCCAAATGTCATGTATTGTTCTTTTCTCACATAGGATTTACACTGAACTCAAAGGCTGGTTTGCCTGCCCAACCTGATACAAATGTTAGGGGTGACCCAGCAATAGCCTCAGCTCAGCCAGCAACCTAGCATTCACCAGCAGGTGACAGAACTCCAGCTGTCGATGAGCCTCACTGTGTGTGCCTTGCTCACTTTCTGCCCCTAGGGATATGTGCAGTGTGGGGGTTACTATGGTAATTCAATAGAGTGTGTCATGGGTTTCCCTACCTGTGCCTGATTTGGCGAATGGGGTGGTCATGAAGGCCAGGTGCCACCACCCACGTTGTGATGCTGGGCCCGAAGAAGGTAAGTGTGGGAACCCTGGACCATCCTCATCTTTCCCCATGTCTCTGGAAGGGGATTAGGTACATCCACCGTTGCATTTCCCTTTTAGAAGTCCTCCTGTCTGTGCACAGAAACAAAGTCACGCATCCCCGCTCAATTGAAGCCCCCCAAGCTGGGAAAAGTAGGTGTGTGTTTAAATTAATCTCGCTAAATGAGTAGGGCTGTACCGTGGTAGTCCATGTAGCTCTGTTGGTGGCCAGTGAGGAACAGCTACACAAACAGTAGCAACACGTCAGCGGCAGAGTCATAGGTATGGGAAACAAGATGGCTGATGAGTCTAAAGAAGGTTCGGTCTGTGGAGCTGTGCAACGCAGTGTCTTCCAAACACATACACATGCAATGACTTGCCAATCCCCATTGCACCAATGCGAAGCATGAACTAATTATACTACACCAATGCAGACATTCGCACAGAGGGCTTACATGATGGAGGGGCTATGTACAGAAAAAAGCCACAAGTGTCTGGGGAGTAGGGAGGGTGAGTAGTGCCAGAGACTGAAAGGCAGTGGTTGCTGGTGGCAAAGTGAGGTGGAGGCACAGAGGCTGAACAAGGAGGTTGGCAGAAAAAAATAGGTGGTTGTGGTGGAGCAGAAGGAGGTTGTAGGAGGGACAAGAAAAGATGGGTGTGGTGGAGCAGAAGGAGATAGCCGGAAGGAAGGACGGAAGGAAGTGAGGCGGTTGTGTTGGAGAAGGAGGAAGAGGTTGAAGGAAAGAGAACCTGGGTAGGAGGAGGCAGGTTAGCCGTGGCTGGAGGAGAGATTGGAGCAGGTGAAGAGGGCGGAAGGAAACATCAGGAGAAGGATGCAAGAGAGGACGTAACTAGGGAGGAGGGTGGAATGAAACTTTAGGAGGAAGAGGTTGGGGGGGAAGACTGGTGCCACAGATGAGGAGATCTAAGAAAAAAGGAGATTAGAAGGAGACATCATAGGGAGAGTAAAGGAGACATTGGAGAGGGAAAGGACGGTGAAAGGAGGTATCAGAAGGAAGTTAGAAGAAACTCTGAAAGAGAACTGGTGGAAGACCAGGAGCAGGCCTGCCCGCCTTCTCCCAAGGGTGAGCCTGAGATGGGCGGAGGGGTGAGCACGTGGCAGTGCATCGTAGAGGCACATGAGGAGAAAGAGTTCAGAGAGGAAAGGCTAGGAGGTGCAAGAAAGACTCCTCTAGGCACAGGTGTGTGCTGTCCTATTGGGAAGGACAATGAAACGTTGGGGACAGTGCTAGGATCCTAAGACAAAGGCTTGGCAAGGGAATAAGAGTAAAGTATGACTAATGACCTCTTGGTGGAAGTTCTGAGGTTTTGTTCACTACCACCATACCCCACCTTCTACCCTTACCCAGGGCTAACATGCAGGTGCACGTGGGACCAGTGACCCTAGGAAAGGGGGCTCCCTGGAATGACAAGAAGAACAGGACCTGGGATGGTGAACCAAGGAGACAAGAAAGAAGTGTGAGGGCCACTTAAATCCCTCAGGACTGTGGGTGATTGTGAACTTGTCATCTGCCCCAGGGAGGGAAACCTGACTGAGAGTTGCAGGCTATAAGACTGGAACTATTACATGCACAGAGAAGCCATCCTGTGTCTGCTACTTAATTTTTATGTTGCCTTTTACTGGGTTTGGTCCCACCTTGTCAATATCCCAATAAACCCTGGTTGGGCTATAACGTCTTGTCTGCACCTGTTGTTGATCCTACGCTGCCTTGTGACAGCGGGTAACGCTGCAGGGGGGACTTGGGAATAATCCTTCTCTTAACCTACTTATTGTTATTCATCCCTGCATACTCAAAGATTAAGACAGCCTTGTAAAATATCGCTAGCTCATGGCTACAAGCAAAGATAGGTGCAGAGTCCATCTTAGAGTGCCGTACTGCCTTCAGTAGGATAGGTAATCGCAGGTGTTCTGGGCATGGCATGTTAGTGTAGAGTGTACGAGAAGGTACTATGGAGGAAATTGGTGAGTGCAGCTGGTGCAAGTGGTTCAAGGTTACATGGACTCTGCCCCCCCCCCCAACCCCACCAGCCAATCACTGTCTGTCTTGCCGGGTCAGACTGGGGCATACAATTGCCCTGGGCACCAATGTAAAAATGGTCCTCCGTCACAAATTGCAATTCATTCTTTTGTGGCAGATTGTTGGAGTAGTATGTCTAAGGGGAGTTTGTAAAATGTGTTGCAAATTGTGCATTTAAAAAAATGTATGTTCTCCAGCAATGGTCAAAGCTGCTAGCTGCATAGTGAAGTAACTCAACAAACTGGCCCACTTTGGCCAACAAACTGGGCAACTTTGAGCAAAATTACTGGCCCGCTTTAGCAGGTTGGGCGTGGAATTTGTGCATTGCCCTATTGCCCTATCCCTTCCCATTTCTATGAGTCTCATAAACTGTGACCCCTTCAAATGTGCTCCTTCTTCCCCCTTCCATTGCCTGATGTTTCTGCTCACATGCCTCCTCTCTCTCCTTTTAGGGGGCAGTTACAAGAAGATTGGCTACTACGACAGCACCAAGGACAACCTATCCTGGTACAACACCGACAAGTGGATTGGTGAGTGACGACCCTTGTTATCCTCTCAGTGTGCACAGTAGGCCAGGAGCTCTTCCTCTCTCCTCTATCTAAATACCTTCATTCCCATCACTCTTTCTTTCTTTGTCCTCTCTATTCTCTTATCCTCCTTCTCAATCTCTTACCTTCTCTCTTTCCCTGTGCGCCTCCCCTCTTTCTGTAAGATGTCTCTCCAGAGTGTTTGGTTGGGGCATGTTGCCACACATGGGCGCCTCCACTGTATGGTGGGAGGTGCTACTGGTAAACCGGCATCCTGTACCCATCGGAAATGTAGCTTCTGGTCGCAAGGTACTGCATGCTATTGAATGCAATCTTGCATTCTTTCCCGCACACAAGTGCCTACCTGCTGTGTGGGATGTGCCCACTTGCTGTATAGATATGTGACCTTGCGCGTGCTCTAAATATAAATGGCCGGTTGCCATACACATCAGTGGGCCATACGCATTGGGGATATGGCCTGATGAGGTGCATGGGTGGAGTATCTGATGGGTATACACCCTTGGTTGTTGTAGTGAGGTATTCATATACCTCACTACAAACACCAAGGGTGTATAACCCTTAGAGCTCCCCAGACCATACATCTGAGGTATTGTCTGGTGTTGTCTTGAATACATAACCTATTGCACTCCTAAGGTATATGTCTGATCCTGCTCTGAGGTATAAAAGCATCAAACAGAATGCTATCTTGAGCTCTATGGCCTGATTCTGCCCTAAGGTACATGGCCAGATGCTATCTTAATGTATGTGGCAGGATGCTGTCTTTGGGTGAAACAGTGAAGCCTGGTGTTGTCATGAGGTCTATGGCTTCCCCAATGCCATCTTGAGGTCTGTAGCCCGCTGCTATCCTGACATATATGGCCTAAAGCTGTATTAAAGTGCAAAGCCTGATGTTGTCTGGAGATACATGACTAGATACCGCCCTGAGATAAAGAGTCAGGTGTGTCCTGAGGTGTAATACCTGATGCTGCCCTAAGATACAAAGCTGGACGTTGTCATACATTGCAATGCTTGATGCTGTTCTGGGGTATATAGCCTGATGCCATCCTGAGGTTTAATGCCTGATACTGTCCTGAGGTATATAGCCTGATGCTATCCTGAGGTTTAATGCCTGATACTGTCCTGAGGTATATAGCCGGATGCTATCATGAGATTTAATGCCTGATACTGTCCTGGGTACACAGCCTGATGCTATCCTGAGGTTTAATTCCAGATACTGTCCTGGGGATACAGCCTGATGCTATCCTGAGGTTTAATGCCTGATACTGTCCTGAGGTATATAGCCTGATGCTATCCTGAGGTTTAATGCCTGATACTGTCCTGAGGTATATAGCCGGATGCTATCATGAGATTTAATGCCTGATACTGTCCTGGGGTACACAGCCTGATGCTATCCTGAGGTTTAATTCCTGATACTGTCCTGGGGATATAGCCTGATGCAATCCTGAGGTTTAATGCCTGATACTGTCCTGAGGTATATAGCCTGATGCTATCTTGAGGTTTAATGTCTGATACTGTCCTGAGGTATATAGCCTGATGCTATCCTGAGGTTTAATGCCTGATACTGTCCTGGGATATATAGCCTGATGCTATCCTGGGGTTTAATGCCTGATGTTGTCCTGATGTGTAATGCCTGACATTGTCATATGGTGTATGGCCAGATTTCTTCCTGGGGTATGTGGACTGACAGTTTCCTGAGGTATAAAGCCTGATTCTATCTTGACATATATGCCCTGATTCAGCCCTTAGATATCAAGTTTCAGACCTTGTCCTGAGGTGCGTTGTCTGATGCTACCCTGAGGAGTAATGCCTCAGGGTGCCCTGAGGTGTATGACCCGAGGCTTTCCTGAGTTACGTGGCTTCATGCTGGCCTGTGATATAAAGCCTGGTGCAGTCCTGATGTGTAATGCCTGACGCTGTCCTGAGGTGTATGGCTTGATGCCTTCTTCAGGTATGTGGCCTGGTGAAGCTTTGCGATATAAAAGCTGATGTTGTCCTGAGTTGATTTGCCTCAGGTGTATTTCCTGCATGAAAGGCTCATTGATACAGATACCTCTAAGTGCCTCCAGCCTCAAGTGTACGCTGTTTAGGTTTTAGACCAAGACAGAGTTTTAATAGAAAGGATAACTGTAGTGTGCTGAGTCGGAAGAAGGACTCTGACGATTAGAATTCATTCTCAAGAGGTTTTATTAAAATAAGAGTCAAACCGCCAACTAGCCCTATCATTATGAGGGAAGTTCCCTAGCGAACAAAACAAAGACTAAAGGTGTGCTTTAAAGTCCAAAATAAAGTTCTTCAGTCCGAAACCTATCCAACTAACTGGCACTGTCACTTTATTTTAAAAAAACGAACTAAAAGGAAAATGGGAGGTTTTGTACAATAGCATCAATAGCGTATCTGCCCGGCCTGATTTATATCTGCTGTGTTTTTCAAAAGTTCGCTTTTTTACACAACAGGCTATTCTTACCAGTCTTTGTATGAAGTCAGGGTTTCACTTTCTCCTGTTAACGAAGTCTACTGTATAATGTAATGAATGTTTCCTTTCCTCCAGGATTTCTTGTACATAAACAAAAAAACACTTCCTCCTTCGAGGTGTTGGGTTTTCCCCAAAGTACTTTGATCCTCGTACAAGTTATTTTCTTTCATCCAAGTTTTTTCAGATAGAGCAGCTGTCCACCCTGAGTTCTGTAGCTTCGGTTGCTTTCTCAGCATTAATTTGAAGCGTCCATATCTCTTTCTCAATTCTCCTTTCATAGGGTAGTTGTACACTCAGGTTTCTCAGGCCCGTGTAACCTTGATAGCTTTCCCAGCGGTCATTCACAATGTTCTTATTTTTCCCAATCCCCCTTTCATAGAGTATTTGCACACTCTGGTTTCTCAAGCTCCCATAACCTGGATAGCTTTCACAGCTGTTAGTCACAATGTTCGTACCTTGTAATGGTAGACTCTTCATCGGGTTTCTCAGGCTCCCGCAACCTCGTAGGCTTTCCCTGCAGCTACTTATCTCTGTAAGCTACGGTCCGACATGTGTAGAGCTTGGGGACTCGGTCTCCTTCTAATGATCTGGGGGCGGCATCCGTTACCAGCCTACCATCCCACCACAGTTTGTTCGTGGTCATGCCACCAGATGAGACGTGGGCATTCCCATCTCTGCTCCCTCTACTACCTCGGTTCCTCAGTCGGGTAGAACGCCAACCCTTTAGCGTTTGGCTCGCCGCTCACTCAGCATTCGGCTTGCCGCTCACTCGCCCTCCTCGCTGCCACTGGATCCACGGCCCAGCGTGGCTATTCCTCTCCAGGATGTAAATGATGCAGAGGCTCGCCTCCGCTTAGTCGTTACCTTTCCTCCGTAGGAGTTTCCTCTCTTATACACGTGACAGAAATGAACAAAACAGTGTCCTTCTTCGCTACCCATGGTGTTCACGCTGTATTCAGCATTGCCTGTAGCCAATACATGAAAAGAAGGATCTTTGTGGAATATAGACGTTGCAGGAGATATTAAAGTCTTTTGTTCATCCATATATGCAGACAAGGTGGTTTGGACTGTGCGTTCCGCTCTGGAAGGGGAGTCCTCGTCCCTAAGAGGGGAGTCACTCCCAGTGAAGTCCCACTTGTTCAGACCTCTAGACAGGGACTTGAGTAGCAGGCTCACCTCCCTAGCCTCAAAGATGGTGGCTCCCCTCTGGAGAGAAGGGATGAATTGTTCAGATTTGTCACAGTCGGAGTGTGGCTATTAATGTGTATGCAACCAATGATGATAACCATGCACGAGACTGCACTACAGTGTGTGAGACTTAATCCCAACAAGTGAAACTGGAGGTGTCTGCCAAATGGGCAGCGCACAACCACAGCCCGGATGGAACATAAGCAGCAGGTTCTCCCACCGCAAACCAGGTAAGGGTCAGAAAGATGAAGCCTTATGTTAAAGCACAGCAAAAATTATAAACTCCTAAACGCTACGGACTTCTGTACAACTTCTGCTGCAAGGCAAAATCAGGGTGTAAAAGTAGATCAGTAAACATTTGGACAAGTTGAAATTTGTTAGGTTATGTTATTTTAAAATGCATCTTTCAGCATTTGCATGGCCTCTTGGCACTATCAGTGACTCCTGATGATCGTACGAAACGTGGGCGTACCACTGCACTGGTTCCCACAGAAATCAGGGAATAACCAGGCCTAAATATCTCTCCCGAAGGCTCGCTGCTGAAGTCCATTAGGTAACTCATGTCTCTTGTTTGTTCCAGAGTGCGGGGGACTGGACAGAGAAACCTCTGCATGCAGTACGGCACTTCTTGGCGTGTGGCACTAGCGAGAGTGCGGCATGCATTGGTCAATTTTTCAAAGCAATTGGACCAATTTGTGGAAATCACAATTGCCCTCATCGCCAAACTCAATTGACATTTCTGCCATCGGGAATGGAGTTGAATCTTCCATCTTCTGACTTAGTGTTATTCTCCATTGTGGAGTCCCATAATTGATGAAAAATGCCACTGGCGGCCTGTGGAGACCTATCAGCCTTGCACTTCCCCCTGTGCCTGGCTCTGCCCAGGTGCAGAGGAAACAGCTGCTGGGACTGCCACGCATCAGAGTGTGTAGCTATTGTTATTCTGTTTCTAAATGAAGATGGCATGGCGGAATAGCTGTGTGGAGAGAGCACCGAAGAAAGACATGGAGGCTGTTGTTAAGTTGCTCCCAACCAGGGGTGTGGCTAGGTCTGGTAAAGATCTGCGGCTACGCTAATGTCGGTCTCCGGGCTAGCTAGCCTTTTGGTTGTAGCCCATGAGCTTTAATCCGGGGCTACAACAAACAGACCCGGGGCTATAGTCACCCCCCAGTTACCCCTAGCTACGCCGCTGCAAGTCCCAACTTGCCTGTGCACTAATCGGCTGTGACTGCCTGATGATGCAGCCAGCATCATTATAGTGCATGCAAGTCGGCATGGAAACTACATTACATTATGAACACAGCATCTAGAGGAAACAGGTTGCCCTTGGAGCAGCTTGATCAACACGTTTCCATATGTGCACCGACACTTGATGTAAACAACCTCATCCAAGACCTCATCCAAGACCTCAATCTCGACCTGCTCGTCGTCACAGAACCGTGGGGGCATGATGCAGCAGGCCCATCATTATCCATTGCTCTATCCGCCGGGTACGCCATCCTTAGAACCAACAGAGCTGAATCAGCAGGTGGTGGAGTTGCCATTATAACTAAAACCACCCTCCCCATCAGAGCTTCCCCTCTCCCGGCTCTCCCAGGCTAAGAACTTCTCCTAGCCAAAATAGAACCCCACCCCCAGACAACCATTAACCTCCTACTCGTCTACCGACAACCTAACAATGTAATCTCCCCTGATATCAACATTCCCGCCCTTATCACACGACTACTTAAACCCAAAACCAAATGTGTACTCCTGGCGACTTCAACCTAGGTTACAATGACCCGACTGACCAAAAATCTACTGCACTCGCTACAGCCCTCACTTAGATTAACCTTACCAAGCAGTCTCCACCCCTAACCATTCAAAAGGCAGAATACTCGACTGTATCCTACCTACCAACATACCCACCCTAGTCACTGCCACCACCTCTGTACCATGGACATACCACTCCGTGATTCAGTTCTCCATCACCCCCATGTCCAATACCGTCAAAAATACTGATGAACCCCCTCTCATCACTGCCAGACACACGTAAACTCACCAAAGAGCCAGATAGTACCGACCCCGAAATCGTCTTCAATGATTACATTTCAGCTCTCCTCACTGCCCTGAACTAGCACGCCCCCCCCTTAAAACCTAATCTCATGAAAAAAAGTCACCACAACTGGTTCACTGAAGAACCTATCAGACTCTGCAAACTGAAACGAGCCAAAGAACACCTCTGGAGGAAAGACCCCCTCGCCCCACAACAAGGAAGCCTTTTCCATGTCAGCCACTTCATATATAAAAAAGCCATTATATCCACCAAAGCCAGCATCTATAACACCTGCATCGGTGAAGCCAGCTCCAACACAGAGCACTCCTCCAGATTCTCAAAGAGCTTGAAACCACAGCCCCCCATTCACGAGTTTTCCCAAAGACAAAGCCTGGTGCTCCCTGGCCCAATCAGCCCTTATTTATAAAACTCATAATCTATGAAACAAAACTATTGCCAAAAAATCCACACTACCCCCCACCAGGGACCCCCCCCATCCAACACCTCACTCACCCCCCACACTCCCCTTTTTAATTTCTCCCTCGTTCTCCCGTCCCCCCAGACGCCCCCCGACATACTCAACACCATCCAACGCCTCAAAGCCTTCAACTGTGTAGGTGACATCTGCCCGGCATCAAATTATGCGCAGAACCCCTCGTCCCCGCCATCACTAAATGTATCAATGCATCCTTCAACACCCGCTCAATCCCCAAATCCATCGAAGAAGTCTGGGTTACAACTCTCCTGAAAAAAAACACTCTAGAATCCCTCCCCAACATCTAGCACTCCATCACTACTGTTCCTGGCCTCCTGAAAATCCTCGACCGCACAGCTTACTCCCAACTCCAAACTCACCAAGAAACAAAGACACTACTTGTCACCAGACAATCTGGCTTTAGGCCCAGACACAGCACTGAATCTGCCCTCCTTGGTCCCAAAATACAATTGGATCACATCAGTGATACTGGAGACCTTGCCATCCTCCTCTTACTCGATCTCTCAGCTGCTTTCGATCTCGTTGACCACGACATCCTCTGCCACCACCTCACAGATCTGTTCAACCTCTCCATCGAAGCAGCTGACTGGATATAGTTCTTCCTCAGCGAAGGCACCTCCAGAGTCTTTGCTGGGTCCGAATCTTCAGACCTCA
The DNA here is from genome assembly GCF_040938575.1 of Ambystoma mexicanum. Taxonomy (NCBI): domain Eukaryota; kingdom Metazoa; phylum Chordata; class Amphibia; order Caudata; family Ambystomatidae; genus Ambystoma; species Ambystoma mexicanum. The sequence goes on along the minus strand of NC_090938.1, from coordinate 700,902,110 downwards.
CCCTTGTCTCCTTTGGCATCCCCCAAGGATCCTGCCTGTCTCCCACACTCTATAACATGTACACCAAGTCGCTCTTCGACCAATTGGACAAGCTAAACATCCCCTACATCAACTTCGCGGATATCACGCAGATCCTCCTCAAACTCACGGGCAACTACAAACTTGACTCTGACAATATCAACCAAATCTTCAGCATCATCCAGGCCTGGATGGCAAAACACCACCTATGCCTCAATGATGATAAGACAGAACTACTCTTTGTTGGCTCCCCATCACCTCAAACACCTTGACCCCGCCTTCTCCTCCTTCTGCATCGATGGAAACACCAGCCCTGTTTCCTCCCATGTCAAACTCTAGGATTTTACCTTGACACCAAACTGAACATACACAAACACGTCAAGGCTGTCGCCTCATCCACGGCCTAATCAACAAAACTCATCAATTTATCCAGGAAATTCCTCACCAGCGACAACTGCCTCACACTAGCCAGTGCCATCATAGGAAGCAAACTCGACTACTGTAACACCATCCTTGCAGGTACCTCCTCCAAAAATCTAAAAAAACTAAAGCTAATCCAAAAAACACCCTCAGAGCAGTATGGGGGATGAAAAGCTCCGATCACATCTCCAAGGTGAGACGTGAAGCCCACTGGCTGCCAGTCCAGGCTTGCATAGAGTTTAAAATCCTTTCCATCACCCATCATTGCATTCAGTAAGATTGTTGTTTTGTTCTCCCCTGTTCCCCTCCCTTGCCTTGTCGCGCTCTGAAACACTTGTGTACGAGCGCGATAGAAATAAAATATCACTATCAATAACACTGCCCTACCCTACCTCACCCATCGCATCACAAACAAACCATAACACGCTGCCTGCGCTCCTCCTCCACTAGCTCCCTAAACACACCTAGGTTCGCCAGGACAAGAGCAGGAGGATCCAGATTCACAGTCATCGCTCCCACCCTTTGGAACACCCTCCCCCCAACATCAAAGAAGACCCCTCCTATATGTCCTACTGAAAAGAAATCAAAATCTTTATTTTCAACAAGTACGACTGAACCAGTATGATTGCTTCTATGTCTGCTTAAGCACCCATGACTCTATGCCTGTAAATATCCTCTATGAATGTACTGTTTTCTCTACAACCTCTAGCACTGTGATACCTCCGGGTCCTGGGCGCTATCAACAAATTTAATAAATAAATTAATGACGACGTCAAGCCATTTGGAAAGGGAGATACACCCATGTGAATAAGCCCACCCACAGAATGCCCCATTTTTATTCACGTCTATCTGCAAATGGCTAACGCAAGTGAACAAAAACGTTTGTAAATCGCCACTAAGGTTTTTTCGAGTAGGGAAAAGCAGATCATGTTTCTCAATACGAGACTAGTATAGATGCGTGTTTCCATGTGTCCCGGATCTGTGTTTGCCCACATGGATTCACGCATTGTGCATAGCTGCAGTCACTACGTAAAGAGCCATAGGGGTCTACCCTAGCAACTCATGCTGGGACTGCGGCATGATGTAAATTAAGCCACTGCGGGAGCTTGCCAGACCTCTTGGGAAGGCATTTGCAGTTAGTTCCTCCTGCACAGAAGGAGCCGTGGAAAGTCCCAAAACTTCCAAGCTAAGGGTCTCTGGATCCTGGCAGATGAAGCTGGGAGGGTTGATCATGAGGTCACAGAGAAGGGGATAGAGTCTCAGAGGACACGATCACTGTGGATGCAATAGGTTAAGGCCACCACTGCCCCCAGCGGCCTGAGAAAGCAGCTGGAGGATGGAGGGATGTGCCATTGGATGGGTCAGGAGTCTTGTGCCACTCAGCATCTAAAGAGCAAGAGGTGGAGAGGTTAGGCCCGGTAAGTAGGGAGCGCAAGGCCCCTGCCAGTGGAACAAAAAGTAATGGCCTACCAGACCTGCAGGCTGGGTGCCTTTGAAACAGGTAGCTGTCTGGGTTGGCAGAGGCTTAAGGGGAAGAGGAAAATAACCAATGGTGCCTGCAACCAAGAAGTGTAGCCCGAGAAGAGAGACCAGAAATATGTCCGTATATCCACTGCACAATGGGTCAGAATGCCAAGTTCAATATGAGTCAATATGCCAAGTACACTATGAGTCCATATGCCAAGTCCAATATGAGTCTCTATGCCAAGTCCAAAATAAGTCAGTACGTCAAGTGTTTCATGATTAGCTATGTCAAGCCCAATATAGGTCTGTATGGCAAGTCCAGAATAAGTCAGTATGTCATGTGTATTATGAGTCGCTCATTTTGTTTATTTTATTGTTTAAAGCGTGGACCTAGCTTGAGAGCAGCCAAGTTCTGTACAGGGTGTGGGTGGCCAGCGTTTGGGCTGGCATCTTTAAACAGTAGCACGGTACTGTGAGTTGCCATCTGTATGTCCATTGTGTTTAGTCCTTGGTCAGATGTTGAAAAAGCCATGTTTTGAGAGCTATGCCAAGTCAATATGAGTCTGTATGCCAAGTCCAAAATAGGCCAGTGTGACAAATGTATTATGATTCACTATGCCATGTCCCATCTGAGTCTGTATGCCAAGTGCAAACTAAGTCAGCAAGTCAAGTGTATTATGAGTCCATATGCCAAGTCCAATATGAGTCCATATTGTGAGAAACCTGAAGGTATCTCACTTACTAGTCCCCGGGGATCTGTCACCCAGGTGGCCAGGACACAACCATCTCTATTGGATCCAGTTCCTGGGGGTGGACTAGTGAGGGAGGATCACCTGGATGAGGGGTCCTCAGGGAGTGGAAGTGGGGCACCCGAAGGTTGAGACGCGGTTCCCCCTTCCTTGTGACACCTTTTCCCCATCCTGCCTAGTAGGATACGTACAAACTCTACCCCCCCTTTCCCAACACGAACACTTTCTCACAACGTGAACGACAACGGACTAATACCTGAGCCATTTACCTGACATGTCCCAACACAAGTGTCAGGCAGAGTCGGGCAATTACCGGCAACTACACACAACTGACTACCCTTTCCCTTCCCCATATGGATAAAAAGCTGAGCACAAGAGCACACTTTGAGCAAGGCTGAACGCACGAGGAAGCAGCCATTCCAGGACGGCAGTTCAAACGGAGTAGAAAGGTGGCGAGATCTGAAAGGACGTCAAGGAGGAAGTTGCCCTTACCCCTTTCAACCCAATCCCGCAAAGCCTCAGACGAAAGATACGTAAGACTGGATATCGCAGCTAACAGTTGGTGCGACTGATGTCAGTGGTACATGGCACCCTCCCGCACTGATTGCCAGGGCGAGGAGACATAGCTATCGAGGTATCGTCCATGACTCCAGCGGGAAAAGGAACTGGCAATGAGTTCACCATAGCCGGTGAGTCGGAAGAGCCTGATAGTCAACTGCCTGGTGTTAGGTTCAAGGTTGCAAAGTAGCAACAGTAAGAAGATAAAATAGACAAAGGGTAGTTTATGATCAAACTGGGTACCAGAGGCAGAGTGGTCCAGTGTCGCGTGGGTGCTCAGTTGAAGGTCTCTGACTGGTGCCCCTGTCCTGAACAAAGAGACACTGTTGAACATTATGATTAAAGGAAACTACAATTACCAAGAGGCCGTAGGGAAGGCCGGTATAAGGTATTAAGGTGGTCATACAGGGGTGGAGCCTAATCCTTTGTACACTCGAAAGTCCTTGACACATTTCAGAAGTTATGTTATTGTGAAACTGGCGTTTGCGCCCAGTTTAGGGCAACGCCACGCAAACTGTAATGGTGTAAAGACTTGCTTGAAGTAAGCCAACAGAGTCACCCAGCTACACGGAAGTCTCTGTTTACATTGGCAAGCACTCTGGTTGGTCTGAGCCTGGACGAGGGGGACCTACAACGAACACTGAGCGATTGTTTAAAAATACATTAAGACTTACTATTATTATAGGAGAAGAGAAAAGCTAAACAAAGCGAACTGTGTTATTGGGGCGAAATCATAGTGATGATAGAACCATGTGAAGCCTGACTGGGGGCTGGAAAACCAAGGGAAGTGAATCCCGCATAGTGTGAAAACACTCATGAACATTGTGATGACAATTCTGAACCCGACTGAGGGAGGCTGATGATTGAGAGAAGGATTGGAGCCCGGCTGAGGGGGATCCAAGGGTGACAGGTATTCACCCCATGTAAAGATACCCTGAAGGAACTTTTCTTTTTGTTGTTTTGGCTTATCAGGCCCTCTGAAGCAAGAGACTTTGCATGAGACTTAAGAACAGAAGGCCCAGATACTGAGAAAAGGAAGTGTAAGCTCGTGCCAGAGAAGCCCAGGAGTGTGCTGTGCTCTAGAGTCCCGCCTTGTCCCGTGCTAAAACGTGGGTAAGGGAGACCCCAGCCATAACATCCTGACTTATCATTTTGTGAACACTTCTTTCTTTTCTTATGAACATTATCCCACACTATTTTGTAATATAGCAGTAAGGCTTGGCAATAGGTTTGTTAGTCCCTTTTATTTGACTAGATGCCACTTGGACGGTATTATTATTATTTGATGGTCGTAGCTTGCTGCCATCTTAGATTTAGGTTTAGATTAGGCGTTTATCTCACCCATTATGCAGTTTAATAAACACCCTTGAACTGTGATCACTTGGGTCTGTCTTACTTTGATGTCATGCCTTCTTTACAGTATGCAACGCCTAAAATAAGTCAGTATGTCAAGTGCATTATTGATCAGTATGCCAAGTCCAAAAGAAGTCAATATGCCAAGTGCATTATGAGTCGGTTAGCAAAGTTCAATATGAGTCATTATGCCAAGTGAAAGCAAGCGTCCCCAAAAGGCAGTACCCTCCCCACAATGAGAGGCAATAAAGGACACACCCCAGGAGGGAATGAGATCAAGACCAAGTGCGGGTGATGTAAAGGGTTTTTATCTAATCAATATAGGGCATGCAAAGGACTCTACAAGCTCCGAGAGCACTCTGTCTGACAATAGCAAAGACAGTCATATTTATTACAAAACCACGTCACAAATCCTACACGCTATAGGGGGCACATAGTCTCAGGGATTGGGTGGCGTCGACTAAACTATAGGTGAGGCAGTGATGAGCCGCTCCAGGATTGGTGGACATCCGCGTGGTGCCAACGTGGGGTGGATGGGTCAGCTGGGCTCATCGGGGTGGAGCTGCCAGGCCAGACGCAGTCAGTGTCGGAGATTGATGGCTGAACTAACATTTTGCCATTGCGGCCACACACACACAAACTCTCATCCTTTAGACGATTCCAGTTGTCCTGTAAATCCTACAATATGTTACTCTAAGAAATAATAGCAGACCGGTAAAACAACATGCAATGTGAAGCTTCACCAATACATCAGTGCACTGTTACTTTTGACCTGTTGACCGGGTGTCATAAACCTGGGTGTTTGGCCTGAGGACACAAGGTGAGCTGCCGTTTCATTCCATTATGTTAGATGTAGTGAGGAATTACTTTATGATATGTTAGTACAGGGTTGAATACTTATCTCCAAGGCCCATTAACCTGGGGTGAACTGGAGTACTACTGGATCAGCGAGGGTGCGCCTCTGGCCCCTTGAGGCGGTGGGGTTTAGGACCAGGTTGTAAATAATTCATTTGGCCGACCATGGCGGCCTCGGACATGGGGAGGTGAATACTTGAAGCGGGTCCAGCGGAATGGGGGGAGGTGAAGCTGTTCTGCCTGCGCACCAGGAAGCCCTGGCGGGAGGAGGGGAGATGGCCTTGTGGCTATGCGCAATTCTCTGTGCCTGGACTGCACACTATACCCTACGAGGGGACAGTTAATAAAGTTAGTAATATTAGGATGATTACACATTTCTATTGCTTATACGTTCATGTACTACTTCATGTGCGACTATAAGAGTCTGGCAGTGTCACATATATCACATAACATTAGTTGGATACATTCTGGTACTTACATAAGGCAACAGGTGGATAACACATGAGGTAGCATTATGTTGGGTTGTGTAGGCAGGAGCATAGAAGCAATACGTTCATATGTGATTGTACATTTGCATTCTTGTTCATAACACTTAAACGTGTCCCACCATATGACACACAAGTACTCACAATAATGCTTTTCCGCCTTCCTTTGGACATTAGCAGCAATCGTTAGTTAGCACTATGTGGGCTCTATCAAGCCCTTTCAGTGAGTTTTCAAGGCACACATTATCTTACAACTGGCTGGGGTCATTCTCGCTTTATCAGCAGTATGAGCTTATATCCCTTTCCCAACACCCGTGTCATAATTTACACAACAACTCTGTGAATCGTTATTCTTTAGTATACGGTTATCACTTCATTTGGGGAACGTGGGCAGGGATTCATACAGGGAGGGTATTGACACCATATATTTTAAATGTTAGGGGTTAGATGCCGGGTCGAGGTCTGTTCAATTGGGATGATTCCTGTTATTTTCCAGACTTGAACAGCGAGTCAGGTCACTTCAGGGACAGTGATGTCCTGCGGAAGGTGAATGATACAGTGTTTGTTCTGATACTCGTTCGTGTCTGGTTGCTCGTGAGAACGGGCCTTCAGCGGATCTGCCATGGGGTGGAGGCGCAGGGGGAGTTCATGACTCCGTGTGCGCAGTGAGCGGGGGCCAAGCTGCAGCTTTCGCAGGCAGGCTGTTTTGTTGGGGCTTTTGGTCGTTTCTATCTAGAATGGAGTACCGAAGCTTTCAAAATGGCGTTTAAAGCACGCTACAGTACAAGCCGAATGGCCCTGTGTATCGATTAGCAGCCACCTGGGTAAAGGTGCATGGGGGGCCTCTGACGAGCCACGAACCTCCCGGAGGGGGTCCTATAGACCTATCCTCCCATACACAAGTCCAAAATAGGGCAGTGTGCCAAACGTGATATGAGTCAATGATCACAGTATTGCTTAAGTACGTTTTTCAGGTGCAATATGGTCCCATGTGCCAAGTTCAAAATGAGTCTGAATATTGTCATACAGTGCCCTGTGACAGGGTCAGGAGTTTGACTGTGTCAGGTAGGACAATTTACCCTCCCGACCTAGGGTTGGCGGCCTACCAGGGCATATGCCAGAGCCAATCCTATCCCGGAGGAAGTAAGGGAGTTGGGAGGACCCCAGTCCCTGAACCCCCTCCATGTGCATTGACTGTTGACATCAGTGGTCGAAGTGTACGGAAAGAAGTAGTGGAACTATGTTCCCTGCTGGCCTGCACCCACTCCCCACAAACCCGATCACCAAGCCCCATCCCACACACAATACAAACCCCAAAACACTTGCACCTGCTGTTCGAGGGAATGTGCAGTGCAGTGCACTGAAAGTGCAAGTTTCAACTTCTTCCTACACTTTTATTTTAAAACGAAACCATTCTGGAACGGTTCCTTTTTAAAATAAAAGTATAGGAACAGTAAGCCTTAATTTAAAAAAGTAGAGGAGCACTACTCCCAACCGCTCCCGCTTACTTCGACCACTGGTTGACATGGGTACTGTTAGGGGAGTTTACCTGAGGGAAGACTTTATAAAACTAACTCTTGGCATACAGGCCCCAACTTCTAGTATATGTCTGTACTACCATAGGTTTTGGTAGTATGGCAGAGCAGCCAGGCTTATTTTAGGACAGAGATGTGAGCTGTAGGTAAGTACAATTAACTCAGTAAATACCTAGGCCCAAAGAACACACTTGTAGTTATAGCGAAATAGATATTTATTTTATATGCACAAGGTAAAGTTATATTCAGGTATGTAAGAACTATTTTAATTAATCCACACAATAGAAAACATAAGCAATACTTCAGGTAAGTAAACCAATTGTAGGGAATTATACATATGATGAACACAGTTCAATGGTAAGTAAAATCACTTGTTACAGCAACATAGAAAATGTTCTGTTGTAGGAATAAAAGGGGTTATACAAGACCAACAATAGCAGGGCAATACGTTAAAAGACTTGTATTACTTTCCAGAGGCCTTAAGGCTTTTGCATTACATCCCTATCTAAGTATGAGTTCTTCAAAGTCGGATTGGAGGTAAAGCAGGTAAAGCACAGCAGCAGAAAAGGGAAAGTTCCAAATGATTCTTCTATTAGAGGTTAGCAAACTGCTTTTGTGGGTCAAAAAGGTTTTAGGGACCTTGGGAAAGGCTCCCTATAGGCGCACAAGCGTTAGGCCTGGGCAAATGGTATGGGCGAACACCCAAACACCAGAATCAGCACTCCAGCAACAAAGAAGGGACAGAATGACTCCAGGTATGTACTATCACAAGTCCCACAGTACCTGAGGAGTTGTGAAGAAGTTGCATCTGGATTCTTTCACGGTGCAACAGCGGTGGACCCAGTCTCCTATTCCTTGGTCGTGGTGAAGAAAGGAGGGACTCTGGAAGGGATGTTGCAGCAGCAGTTAAGAGAAAGAACTGACAGCAAAGGCTTCTTCGTGCTCCAATGTTGGTCTGCAGTGTTGGGGCCTTTGAGCAGCACCAAGAAGGAACGTTTACTGCCTGGACAATGCGCTATGATTCTCTGGTCCTGCACTCTGGTGAGGAGACTTTGAGGAGGGAGATCTTGTCTCTGGGGGTCCAACAGGAGCTCATCAAAGTTCTGGGAGGATTTGTTCAAGGGAAGATGTTGCACTGCAATATGGTTGGAGGTTCCAGGGTATTGGTGGTTTGCAGCCTTGGAAGGTCGCAGCACGTCATGGGATGGCTCGTCTTGCAGGTCGTGTTATGGCTGATTGGTCCCACCAGCCAAATGGACAGAGTCATCCTCTTCGGAGCTCCTCTGTCGATTAGAAAACGGGGTCAGGACAGCAGTGGTCTCTTGGCAGTGGCTGGAAGGGGCTGCGGTTGACTTGCCTTCTGCCTCAGGATCCTCACCTTTTATCTGGATTTCACGCTCATCCTCTGCAAACTCTCCCTGCAGCTGACAGAAAGATGCAGGTGGCTGTCCAATCAGGACAGCCAGCCTTCCAGTGGGAACTAGTTCTTCTCAGGCACAGCAGAAGACAAAGGATAGTGGAGTTTCGGGATCCTCCCATGCTTCTTATCTTCGCAGACACACTGGAGCCTCGGTGGGCTACACAAAGGGTTCCTGCCGAAGACAAAACCCAAACCAGGACCTCCAACACTCAGGACGGCAGAAAAAAGACCAAGAAAGGACAACTTCACAAGAAATGGTGAAAAAATAAAGAAACCACAATTTTGGGTCAAGGCTTTGTCCGGCAACAGTGGAAGACAGATACCTTTAAAATGTATGGAGGAAATCATGACTCCATAAAACAAAGTACAACCATAGTGAACAGGGTTCCCATGGTCAGAGCAAAAAGAATGAATGAGAAGACAACGACTCCCCTCATTCAGGAGAACAAGAAAAAGGTCCAGACACCCAGCAAAAAAGTGCTGGGGTTCTCACAGGTATAGGGGATTTGGCATACAAATGAGAAATCTCCCTAAAGGGCACGACTGTCGATCACCCAATGCTGTGCACCCTCAATTCCGTCCCAACTTCTCTTTAATGTCTTGGAAGACGACAGAAACCACAATATAATGTGGTAATGGAAGAGTGCAACGGATTGCTGAAGAATGCTAATGACCCAGAGATAAACCCGGACAATCCGGCACCGGTCAAACACAGAAATTAACACCATAACTCACTGAGGCTCAGAACAAGTGGAATGCAAGCAATGAGCAATATGGTCAACTGGGACTGCTCCAAATACTGTGCTGGGAAAGGGGGTGGGGCTAAGAGAGGTTGATGTCACCTTGCCTTGTAATGACCCAACCTTGGGGAAAACAGGTAGAGATTGGGCCCTCCTGTCAGGTTGGACATGGATCCAATAGGGGGAGAAGGAAGGGCAGAAACGGGAAAGAATGGGTATAAAAGGCCTGGGGATGCAAGGCAGTGTGAAAGGTGTTCAGGTGTAATCAGAAGGTGTGGAGGTGGTCTGAGAGACCAGGCGGAGGATGGAAGGTGGAGCTGAGTGATAAAGAGTGGTGTAGGAGTTAGAGAGAGGGGAGGTATTGTACGTGGAAGAAAGTGGTACCTAGTGGGAGGAGTGAATCTCTGAGTGGGAGTGTGAATGGCAGTAGAGCAGGGGAGTGGGACGATAGTGAAAAGGATGAAAGAGAAGATGGTGAGTGGGCGAGAGAGAGAGTCTGGGAAGTGAGTTAGCGACAGAGAGTTGAAGGATAGAAAGGGAAGGAGAGGATTTGTAGAGAGGGGAAGATTGGAAGAAGAAGGGAGTAGTTGGGGGAGGAATGAAGTGATAGAGATGGAGAGATGAGGAATGTGAAAAGATTGGATGGACAGAGGAGTAAAAAGGCAGGAGACGAAAGAAAGAGAAGGAGGAAGGAGAGAGAGGGGCGGTAGATAGAGGAGAGGGAGTGAGAAGACTGGAGGTAGGAGGAGGAGGGCAGTTAAAGGGGGAGAGGGAGGAGGAGACTGGAGAGGGAGTAAGAAGAGGTGACCAACGATCGGGAGAGGAGCAAGGGAGAGGGCGAGAGGAAGAGCGGGTGACCGAGTGCAGGCAAAATTTGGATCTTCATTTATAGTCTCTGTGTGGGAACACAAGAATAGGGTGCGGATGGAAAGCCCTGGAGGGTGTAAGACACATAAGGTCTCAGCCTTTAGGCCCTTCCATGATAGCGAGGCTAGAATAGACAGTAGGAGTTACCGATCTCTAGAGATCACGCTAACCTTGGGTGACTGGGAAGCTTGAGTTAGGTTGGACGAAGCCCGTGGAATATTGAGAGACCAGTAAGAGAAATCCATTAGACTAATCTTTCTGCAGTCTCATAATCTCATTACGGAAATCCTGTTAATAAATGCCCTTGAACCATCTATCCAACTCTTGACATTCTTAAGGCCATCTGTGACAGGACAGTGATCGACAAACATGTCGGACGAGGGAAACGGTTTAGCAAATATTTATATGTACAGGATTGGCCAGAATAAACATAAACAAACAATGTCTGAATTAAACTAAACCTTGTCAGGAAGGGTCTTCCTCTTGGTGGGGTAGTGCTGTGTTCCAATAAAAGTTCTGTCAGTGCTCAATAAGCCCAGAGTGTGGCTGTCCCTCAGAAAATCCACACAATACTTGCTAGCTCACAGCCCTACCTTTTAAAGGGTTGCTGCATATTTCCCACAGTTCTCCTCGACTTGGTGCCGTACTCTGAGGCTGTGGGTGGATTCCGTAAGTGAGGTTGAGAGGGTGAGAGGTGGGCCTTCTGCGATGGATTTGAGCCAGAGGGTGACAGGAGGCTGCACTAACTCTTAGAAAGGGTTCATGTTAAGTTCCCCTCGTCCTTCCTCTCTGTCGGGCTTTTGCTCCTCCAGCCATCTGCTCCATTCCCTCTCCGCACTCCGGTATCTTGCCTCAAGTTCCTCTGCCACAAATCTATTCCCTCTGTGAGCTACCTGTACAGGGGTATTTGTCTTTGGTTCTACTACCATCGCTTCAACAAAATTTCCCCCTGCACCTCTCTATACTACCTCCTCCCCTAGTGCTTCATTGATCTTAGTTACCACCTCTTCACTTCCTTCTACTTTCTCCCGAAGATTACTAAAGCCCCCCCACTTCTTTCTGACAACTCCTCTTTGTGAAAGTTGATCTACTTCTCCACCTTGTTCAATACTTCCTCTACCTACTCTGCTTCACTTTTCTCTGTTCCCTGTTCTTTCCTTATCCACCTATCATCGGGTGTTTCTTGCAATAGCTGTCTATTCCCCTCAGCTTCTCTGCCCCTCTGGACACCTTCTTCACTCCTTTGGGTCCCTCTCCCCAACACTTAAGATACTCTATGTCTCTTTCAACTCTCTCAACATCTTCACCCTTTTTAGCACTTTTAGTATTGCTATGATGGTCCCCCAATCCACTCCTTACTCTCCCACCTTCTGCATCCCTTCTGGACCCTTTTTCACTTCTTTGGGTACTTTTCTCCTAGCCACCTCTGTTCGCCACTTCTCCTGTAGCTTTGCCACTTTCTGGACCTTCCTTTGCCCACCCTTCTCAGACCCCCTTCTTGCAGTCTACTGTGTCTCACAACTCTCTATCTTGTGGGTCAGTCTTTACCCAGACAAGTGGGACACTTTATGAATCGTCCCTTTGTAGTGAATGGGGGAAGAAGTGGGACACTTTATGGACCGTCCCTTTTGTAGTGGATAGTGAAAGAAGTGGGACACTTTATGGAACGTCCCTTTTGTAGTGGATAGTGAAAGAAGTGGGACACTTTATGGACAGTCCCTTTTGTAGTGGATGGGGGAAGAAGTGGGACACTTTATGGACTCCCCCTTTGTAGTAAATGGGGGAAGAAGTGGGACACTTTATGGATCGTCCCTTTTGTAGTGGATAGTGAAAGAAGTGGGACCCTTTATGGACCGCCCTTTTGTAGTGGATGGCGGAAGAAGTGGGACACTTTATGGACCGTCCCTTTGTAGTGGATGAGGGAAGAAGTGAGACACTTTATGGACCGTCCCTTTGTAGTGGATGAGGGAAGAAGTGGGACACTTTATGGACCGTCCCTTTGTAGTGGATGAGGGAAGAAGTGGGGCACTTTATGGACCGTCCCTTTGTAGTGGATGAGGGAAGAAGTGGGACACTTTATGGACTGCCCCTTTGTAGTAAATGGGGGAAGAAGTGGGACACTTTATGGATCGTCCCTTTTGTAGTGGATAGTGAAAGAAGTGGGACACTTTATGGACCGCCCTTTTGTAGTGGATGGTGGAAGAAGTGGGACACTTTATGGACCGTCCCTTTGTAGTGGATGAGGGAAGAAGTGGGACACTTTATGGACCGTCCCTTTGTAGTGGATGAGGGAAGAAGTGGGGCACTTTATGGACCGTCCCTTTGTAGTGGATGAGGGAAGAAGTGGGGCACTTTATGGACCGTCACTTTTGTAGTGGATGGTGGAAGAAGTGGGACACTTTATGGACTGCCCCTTTGTAGTAAATGGGGGAAGAAGTGGGACACTTTATGGATCGTCCCTTTTGTAGTGGATGAGGGAAGAAGTGGGACACTTTATGGACCGCCCTTTTGTAGTGGATGAGGGAAGAAGTGGGACACTTTATGGACCGCCCTTTTGTAGTGGATGGTGGAAGAAGTGGGACACTTTATGGACCGTCCCTTTGTAGTGGATGGGGGAAGAAGTGGGACACTTTATGGACCGTCCCTTTGTAGTGGATGAGGGAAGAAGTGGGGCACTTTATGGACCGTCCCTTTGTAGTGGATGAGGGAAGAAGTGGGGCACTTTATGGACCGTCACTTTTGTAGTGGATGGTGGAAGAAGTGGGACACTTTATGGACTGCCCCTTTGTAGTAAATGGGGGAAGAAGTGGGACACTTTATGGATCGTCCCTTTTGTAGTGGATGAGGGAAGAAGTGGGACACTTTATGGACCGCCCTTTTGTAGTGGATGAGGGAAGAAGTGGGACACTTTATGGACCGCCCTTTTGTAGTGGATGGTGGAAGAAGTGGGACACTTTATGGACCGTCCCTTTGTAGTGGATGGGGGAAGAAGTGGGACACTTTATGGACCATCCCTTTGTAGTGGATGAGGGAAGAAGTGGGGCACTTTATGGACCGTCCCTTTGTAGTGGATGAGGGAAGAAGTGGGGCACTTTATGGACCGTCACTTTTGTAGTGGATGGTGGAAGAAGTGGGACACTTTATGGACTGCCCCTTTGTAGTAAATGGGGGAAGAAGTGGGACACTTTATGGATCGTCCCTTTTGTAGTGGATGAGGGAAGAAGTGGGACACTTTATGGACCGCCCTTTTGTAGTGGATGAGGGAAGAAGTGGGACACTTTATGGACCGCCCTTTTGTAGTGGATGGTGGAAGAAGTGGGACACTTTATGGACCGTCCCTTTGTAGTGGATGGGGGAAGAAGTGGGACACTTTATGGACCATCCCTTTGTAGTGGATGAGGGAAGAAGTGGGACACTTTATGGACCGTCCCTTTGTAGTGGATGAGGGAAGAAGTGGGGCACTTTATGGACCGTCCCTTTGTAGTGGATGAGGGAAGAAGTGGGACACTTTATGGTCTCTCCCTTTTGTAGTGGATGAGGGAGGAAGTGGGACACTGTATGGTCTGTCCCTTTTGTAGTATATGGGGGAAAAGTGGGACACTTTATGGTCATTCCCTTTTGTAGTGGATGGGGGCAGAAGTGGGACACTTTATGGACCGTCCCTTTTGCAGTATATGGGGGAGAAGTGGGGCACTTTATGCCCGTCCCTTTTCTAGTATATGGGGGAGAAGTGGGACACTTTATGGACCGTCCCTTTGTAGTGGATGAGGGAGGAAGTGGGACACTTTATGGACCGTCACTTTTGTAGTATATGGGGGAGAAGTGGGACACTTTATGGACCTTCCCTTTTGTAATGGATGGGGAAAGAAGTGGGACACTTTATGGACCGTCCCTTTTGTAGTAGATGGTGGAAGAAGTGGGACACTTTATGGACCGTCCCTTTTTAGTGGATGAGGGAAGGAGTGGGGCACTTTATGGTCTGTCCCTTTTGTAGTATATGGGGGAAAAGTGGGACACTTTTTGGTCGGTCCCTTTTGTAGTGGATGGGGGAAGAAGTGGGACACTATATGGACCGTCCCTTTTGTAGTGGATGGTGGAAGAAGTGGGACACTTTATGGACCGTCCCTTTTTAGTGGATGAGGGAAGACGTGGGGCACTTTATGGACCGTCCCTTTTGTAGTATATGGGGGAGAAGTGGGACCCCTCCGGGACCCTCTCCTCTGTAGTTTATGACAGAAGAATTCGGGGCACGTCGTGGGCCTTCCCCCTCCCTGTGCAGTACTGGGAAGTGGAGCGTCCATGCGCCTTCACTGATCAGTGCCTGGGGAGGAGGCGAAGATCCCCTCCATGGTCCTTAGCAGCGCCACCTGGCGGCCATGGATCGGGAATGCTCCGGAGAAAGACGCAGGGAGCCACACTTTATAATATTGCTTTACGGTTTATTTCCGGCATCCATCTGCCAATAAGTCAGAATCCTCAAGCGGGGGAACTTGTGGAATGCCTCCTGTGCATGCGATCACCGCCAGATGTAATACGTGGAGTAACCCGGGGAAAGCAATTTGATTGAGTGAGCGAGGCTCCCTGGTCGGTGCACTGTGACCTTCTGTGACGGTCGCCCTTCACGGCATCCTGTGCTGGGGATAACACACTGCATTAGTAGAACAGGAGTGGGATAGCTCGCATCAGCTGCAGGGATTGCAGATGGTTTGGGATTGTACTGGCATTTAAAACACACTTGATGAAATAGCATTAACGCCTCGCCACACTCAGACTGCACCTCCCACTTGCACCACCCCATTTTACCATTACCGACCAGTGGCAGAGACAGGTGTTTGTGCTACAGGGGTCAATACTGTTCGTGGGCAGTGTCAGGGGGCATCTAGCACATAGAGGGGGATGAGTGTCCCCGCCCCAGCCTATTCCTAGCTCTGCCACTGGTGCTGACTAACAACTCAGAAACACCCTATCATCACATTGGCACCACCTCCTCCCAAGACACTTCAATACCATGTACTGGCTCACTCCACCAGCACCACCTCACACAATGGCCACTGACTAACCACACACTGGCACAGCATCACTGCACCAGCTTACCCTACCACCACTGTGCCACCACAATGTGGCACAGCATCATCGGCATGGCTTCACCAAAAGCCGCATTCTCACCATGCACTGTCACTGACTCACTCCACCAGCACCACCTCACACAATGGCCACTGACTAACCACACACTGGCACAGCATCACTGCACCAGCTTACCCTACCACCACTGTGCCACCACAATGTGGCACAGCATCATCGGCATGGCTTCACCAAAAGCCGCATTCTCACCATGCACTGTCACTGACTCACTCCACCAGCACCACCTCACACAATTGGCATAGCTTTGCCGCACCAGCAGTGCCTTAACCAATCAGAAACACCTAACCACACAGTGGTGAGCCATCATCACACATGCCCCAACTCAACCCAGTGGCATTGGATCACAATGACCCATCACACATTCATTGCACTGGCAACACAACCTCCCAGTTCATTCATCTCATTATGCACTAGCACTGGGTCACCACTGCCACCATCACTTCATCTCATTGGCAGAGCCTCAGCATACCAAAACAGCCTCACCAAACACCAGCACGACTTCACTACACGTCAGCTATTATGCACTGCCTCAACAACAGCGGTCTCGCCGCGTGGAAGCATAGCACCACCACTGCAACGCAGCCTCATCACAACAGCGGTCTCGCCGTGTGGAGGCATAGCACCACCACTGCAACGCAGCCTCATCACAACAGCGGTCTCGCCGCGTGGAGGCATAGCACCACCACTGCAACGCAGCCTCATCACAACAGCGGTCTCGCCGCGTGGAGGCATAGCACCACCACTGCAACACAGCCTCATCACAACAGCGGTCTCGCCGCGTGGAGGCATAGCACCACCACTGCAACACAGCCTCATCACAACAGCACTGCCTCGCCACACGTCAGCGTAGCCATGTCACACTCTACCGCTTCAGCACATTCACCTCCACCACACCATCACATGAGCAGTGACTTGACACACCAACGTACCTCACCAGTGTTTGCCCCACTATTATTTTATTATTATTATAGTATTTATTGAGCGCGGCTCTAGCTTCAAGAAGCAATGGAGCACTTTACAGAGGTATACAATGATACAGATACATAACAGAGCACTTTACAGAGATGTAAAGTAATACAGATACATAACAGAGCACTTTACAGAGGTATACAATAATACAGATGCATAACATCGCTTTACAGAGGTATACAATGATACAGATGCATAACAGAGCACTTTACAGAGGTATACAATAAAACAGTTGCATAACAGAGCGCTTTACAGAGGTATACAATGATACAGATGCATAACAGAGCGCTTTACAGAGGTATACAATAAAACAGATGCATAACAGAGCACTTTACAGAGGTATACAATAAAACAGATGCATAACAGAGCGCTTTACAGAGGTATACAATGATACAGATGCATAACAGAGCACTTTACAGAGGTATACAATAATACAGGTGCATAACAGAGTGCTTTACAGAGGTATACAATGATACAGATGCATAACAGAGCACTTTACAGAGGTATACAATAATACAGGTGCATAACAGAGCGCTTTACAGAGGTATACAATGATACAGATGCATAACAGCGCTTTACAGAGGTATACAATAAAACAGATGCATAACAGAGCCCTTTACAGAGGTATACCATCATACAGATGCATAACAGAGCACTTTACAGAGGTATACAATAATACAGGTGCATAACAGAGCGCTTTACAGAGGTATACAATGATACAGATGCATAACAGCGCTTTACAGAGGTATACAATAAAACAGATGCATAACAGAGCGCTTTACAGAAGTATACAATGATACAGATGCATAACAGAGCGCTTTACAGAGGTATACAATAAAACAGATGCATAACAGCGCTTTACAGAGGTATACAATGATACAGGTGCATAACAGAGCGCTTTACAGAGGTGTACAATGATACAGATGCATAACAGAGCACTTTACAGAGGTATACAATAATACAGGTGCATAACAGAGCGCTTTACAGAGGTATACAATGATACAGATATGCATAACAGCGCTTTACAGAGGTATACAATGATACAGATGCATAACAGAGCACTTTACAGAGGTATACAATAATACAGATGCATAACATTGCTTTACAGAGGTATACAATGATACAGATGCATAACAGAGCACTTTACAGAGGTATACAATAAAACAGATGCATAACAGAGCGCTTTACAGAGGTATACAATGATACAGATGCATAACAGAGCACTTTACAGAGGTATACAATAAAACAGATGCATAACAGAGCACTTTACAGAGGTATACAATAAAACAGATGCATAACAGAGCGCTTTACAGAGGTATACAATGATACAGATGCATAACAGAGCACTTTACAGAGGTATACAATAATACAGATGCATAACAGAGTGCTTTACAGAGGTATACAATGATACAGATGCATAACAGAGCACTTTACAGAGGTATACAATAATACAGGTGCATAACAGAGCGCTTTACAGAGGTATACAATGATACAGATGCATAACAGCGCTTTACAGAGGTATACAATAAAACAGATGCATAACAGAGCGCTTTACAGAGGTATACAATGATACAGATGCATAACAGAGCACTTTACAGAGGTATACAATAATACAGGTGCATAACAGAGCGCTTTACAGAGGTATACAATGATACAGATGCATAACAGCGCTTTACAGAGGTATACAATAAAACAGATGCATAACAGAGCGCTTTACAGAGGTATACAATGATACAGATGCATAACAGAGCGCTTTACAGAGGTATACAATAAAACAGATGCATAACAGCGCTTTACAGAGGTATACAATGATACAGGTGCATAACAGAGCGCTTTACAGAGGTATACAATGATACAGATGCATAACAGAGCACTTTACAGAGGTATACAATAATACAGGTGCATAACAGAGCGCTTTACAGAGGTATACAATGATACAGATATGCATAACAGCGCTTTACAGAGGTATACAATGATACAGATGCATAACAGAGCACTTTACAGAGGTATACAATAATACAGGTGCATAACAGAGTGCTTTACAGAGGTGTACAACAGTACAGATGCATAACACAGCACTTTTCAGAGGTAACAACAGAACAGATGTACAACGGGGGTAGGATACAGTGGGGCACAGAGGAGGGGTACAGCTGTGCTGGGTGGTGGGGAGATGAGGGCGGGTGGCGTCTAGCAAGTCAGGTGGCGCCAGGGGCGATGTGATGGCCTAGGTGTTGAGGAGGAGAGACTCTTTGAAGAGGTGGGTTTTGGGTTCTTTTCTGAATTGTAGGAGCGTGGGGGCGAGTCTGATGCAGTCGAACAGGAGGTGCCATAGTCTTGGGGCGTAGGCAGAGAAGGCAGGGCATAGGCACCACTACCCACCCTCAGAACATGAGAGAAGTCACAGCACAAAAGCACCACCACGCATTGCCAACATATGCCTGAGGCCCACGGGCATGCGGTGTGGTATAAGTAATTACATAAATAAATTAATAAAATAAAGCTCCACCGCGTTAGCACTGTTTCAACACACCTGCCCCTTGCTGCAGCCTAGCGGCACCACAACACCAGCCTAATTTCGTTTTCTGCACTAAGAGGAAGAGGGAGGTGTGATGGATGCGAGGGGTTAACGTCCAACGAGAGCTGCTCATTAGACAGTGAGGTCCATCCAGCCTGGGGGATAGGGGAGGGCACCGGCGGACAGGCAGTTTCCTTCCGCTGCTCCCTGCCCTTGAGAGGTCAGCCCGCCTCTCCTCGTCCTCCGAGGCCCTGGAGGGACCTATAATGGATGCAGGAAGGCCTCTTCCGCTGCCCCCTGCCCTTCAGAGTAGACTGCCTCGCCCCATCCATCGTCTGATGGCTGCCACTGTAGGGGGCAAGCGTCTCCCTGCAGCGGCCTGCCCTTTGGAGTCGACAGCCTCTCTTTCTCTCCCCCATCCTCTGAGGGCTGGCACTGCAAGGGGCATGCAGATGTCTCCCTGCAGCTTTCTGGCCTTCAGAGCTCAGAGGGGATGGCTTTGTTCTTGGTCCCTGCAATTTTCCCCTGTGGAGTGTTCTCTTCTAGTGCCAGGGAAGCTGTCAGTCATTTTTAATAACTCAAATCTGCACCTGTGGCTTTGTGCTGTCTTTCATCCTCTCTCCCTCCCCCACCTATCCCCACTGCCTTCACTATTCTCTCCTTATTTCTCTCACTCCCATTCTCTCCAATAGTGCTTTGGCCTAAACCTACATTATCCCTGAGCTGCACCGATTCATGCCAGGTGTGTACTGTGAACACACCGTGCCATGGTCTTCGGCCCTGGCGGATCTCTCCTGTCTCTTGCTGTCTTGGTCCCGGATAGATTCTGTTAGCCTCTGGGTCTTTCTAAGTCATGGGCTGCAACCTGTGTCTCTCCCAATGTTTTAGACTCGGACTCCCACGATCCTTCACTATTGACTATGCTAGCTAGGGCAGATGGTAGTTGTAGTCCAAAACATCTGTAGGAGTAAAGATTGCAGACCCCACTTGCATAAGGAATACGTCCATCCCTGCTCATCTCATTGTTTTTCTACTTTTTTCTGCACCCTGTTTTGGTCCTCAGAAAACACTTGGTGCCCTCAGCCGCGTTCCAGAATCCCATGTGATTTGCCTAATGGGCCAAAGGTGCCGATTCTACCATGATCATGTTATGTTATGTTCTTGTACCGTGCACTGTTGCCACCTGCGTGGTCTCTTGCCGCTCTGGCGGATTTGTAAAGCAAGGAGGGAGGCGGCTAAGTTAGTAGGACTGAGTGGGAGAAAAGAGCAAGAGAGCTGTGATGTGCTGTTGGCAGCTTCAGTTTGGTGACCCCGTTCACTGAGCGTAGGGGCGTTATTTGGTTGGTAGCCGCCATGTGGTGTTAGTCGAGACTATGTGTGGTTTGTTTCGTTGTTGTCACGGTTCTGCTCTCTGTGGTTAACTTGGCTGCTTTGCCTACATTTGGCAATTCCCAAAGGACGGCCTGACCATCTGTCACAGGGAGGAAGGATGGGTAGAGCCCTTCTTTCGGAAGAGTTGTTTCTGATACAGACACCGATGATTTCCGCTGGCTGCTGCGAGGGAGTGGTCTCAGTCAATCATGCAATTATAGCACACAGCTGTAAAACAGCATTTGTTTCCTGATGAGAGGGTAGAGGGAATGGGGAGCAATTAGTTCCCAGCACCCTCTCTCTGCCGGGAAATTGGAGATTCAATTTCTTTGTGAAGAGTAGCATCTCCCCCGAGAAGCTGCTTTATGAGAACTGTACATTATGGGGGCGGGGGTGCAGATTACTCCTCTAAACTTCTCCATGAGGTCCTTCCAGAGTGAGGGATTGTGAAAATGAGATTAAAAGATTTTCATATGTAATGCCAAACTACATGCCACTTTGTTGGACTTCTTTGGGGTTCAAGCACTCATGCTACCTAGAGCAGAGGCCTGCAATATGTGGCTCTCCAGATGTTTTGGACCCCAACTGCCCTAGCCAGCATAGTCAATGGTGAAAGATCAAGGGAACCGCAGACCAAAGGTTGCAGACCCCTGACCTAGAGTATTCCCTTCATCCAGAAGACATTTTATAAAGACTGGAGATTCTCTTCCGGTACTGAGCGGCCTGTTTTTGCAATCTGTTACAGGGTTGTTTGGTTATGATAGTGTCTGTTTGTGGCTGGGCCCTGACTTTGAAGGAGTCAGTGTTTACAAAGATAGGAAACTGACACAATGTTTCCATATGTCTTTACCCCGACTGTATTCATTTGGTAGTTCCAGACTTTGCTATAGCCGGCAATGTTTTTGACAATGTTTTTGTAGGAGGCGTCTGTGATCTTCATGTTTCTATGTTGCAACTGACACACATGTGTGTCTCCGGTCTAAGTGACTCTTTATTTACACACTGCTAACCTCCACGTCCCCATTTCTGTAAACAGGAAAGCTTACCAAAAAAAGTGTGCATGCTCCTCCATTTTTGGTTTTTAAAAAAAAGAGAGTTGACCGAAAAAGCACATCCCCTTCTGAGATAGCTGTGCTCGGCTACTCTTGTTACTGGAAATACAATTGTTCAGCCTGTGCTAAATATTTGCATTTCAGACATTTGCAGCCGCCATCCCAGCACCAATTGCCGCCATCACACATTTGGAAAATGTGTAAGCACAACACTTATCATATTTCAAAAGTTCTGTCTTTGTCCAAACGCTCCCATCCTTTGACTGGAGCCAAATTCCCTCCATAATCAGAATAGCCTTTTGTCTGGAAATGCTTTTCAAATAGATGTGTTATAGAAACTCAGACAAACACATAGCCATTCACTAACAATGCGTGCCTTTAAAAGTAGAGCTAAGCAGATGGAGTCAGTGTCTTATGCACTGACGACTCAAAATCAAATGCTGACCACGGGACTCATGCAAACACCCACACTGATAACATCCACAATGTGTCTCCACAATACCACGCTCATCAAAATGGAGGCCTCGGTGTCTGCAAGTCTCTATGCATCTATGGTTGTCGTATGGCAGCGGCTGGGGTCTGAAAGGTCTTGGCCTTAGGCACTGGATGTCTGATAGTGTCATTTGGTGACTGGACATCCGAGAGTGTCTGTTGCTCTCTGGGTGTCTGCTAATGCCATTTGGTGATGGGATGTCTGAGAGTGTCTGTTATTCACTGGGTGTTCGATGATGTCATTTGGTGATGGGGCATCCAAGAGTGTCTGTTACTATCTGGGTGTCTGATGATGTAATTTGGTAATAGGGCAACCGAGAGTGTCTGTTACTCTGGGTATCTGATAATGCCATTTGGTGACGGGGCATCTGACAGTGTCTGTTAGTCTCTAGGTGTTTGGTATTGTTGTTTGGTCTTGGGTAGCTGGATGAGAGTATCTTTTGGTTTCTGGGTGTAGAATCATATCTACTATCCTCTTGTCTCATATGAGGTCCCTTCATCCCTCATTGTCAGACAAGGTATTTTGGTTTCTGGGTGTCTGATAGCATACATTGGTATGTCATTGTCTGGTAGTGTCCTCTCGTCTCATTCCTGAGGATCTGATAGTGTATGTTGGTTTACCCGTGTCTGGGAAAGCTCTGAAAAGCAAGGTCTATCTTGGTATGAGGCTCTTACACTGAGGCTTATTTGACCCTCCCTACTATGAACGCTTGTCTTTCTCAAGCTCTTACGATAAAGCATCTTGGTGTCCAGATAGGTGGACAATAGGCTTTGATTCTTACAATTGTGTTGGTTATTACATTAGTTTCTATCGCCGCTGAACTTGGGACGTGTCTTTCTTTGATAGCGTAAGTCCCCTCCCTGTACGGCTGTATCGATAGTCTCTATCCCCATCTTCCGGCCTCTCTGCCAAAGGTTTTTGCAGAGCTTACAGATGGCAATGGCATGCCTCCATCCTAATGTACATGCCAGAGTTGATATCATTTGAGGCTTAGGGGCTTTTTTCCAAGTTTGAAAGTGAAGAAGGTGTTGATAATGGAATTCCCCACAAATGCTGACTCTGGAGGCGATGTGGAGGAAACGCCTCCATCACTTTACCTCCAAGCAAAGGAAGATCTACCGCATGCAGAATGACTGTGCTCATGAAAGAGTTTGGTTTGAAGGTCCAAGTGTCACTTTTCAGCGTTACACAACCTTGTGGCGAGCCTTCCTTTAGGATTAGTTTGTTTTTTTGTATATAGTATGTGTCGCTGGGCTGCACTGTGGTTACCAAGTCTGAGGCTGTTTAGGCTTATGAGAAAATCAGCATACAGTCTTTTAGAAAGACCGTAACCTTCTAACTTGCACCCTCAGCTTTTTCTTGTATGGCAATAAGGAGAGAATTATTTTTTGGCTTAATTCATTTATTTTATTTTGTTTCTATTTCTTATTTCTTATTTCTAATTCCAACTGTAACCATATACCCTCGGCACGTGTTTCACTGTCTTTTTAAGCCAGACAGTTCTTCAGGAGGGAAGGAAAGCCTCTTATTGGCTTAATAATTTATATACATTGTTTTTTAGTGTGTTCTTTGGTAACGGAATCGTATTTTGAAATATGTTTGCTCTCCCTTTCTTTCTGTTTGTTGCACAGCTTTAAGGTTGTGAGCTGTGTAGGTTGAGGATTTCTCTTCTTTCTAAAGATCCTTTCCAAAGTCGGATCCTCGCGGCTTGATAAGTCCCTGAAAGAATCCTATGGACATCATGAATGGGCACTAACACCTTGTATCCGCCCCTCGGAATTTCTCCGATTGACGGCCAGAACAAGTGGTGGTTGCATTGTTGCATTGGACCAAGAAAGGAAAGTGCCACAAGAGAACCCCCATTATTCAAAAAGGATGCACGATGAAGGGAAATACTCTAGATGGTATGCGTGACTGAACCCTACAGATGTCAAGCAAAGTGGCACGCAGTTTGGCGTGATATAAGAAACTCTTTTAATCTCATTGACACATTCCCTAACCTTGAAATTACCTAAAAGGCCAATTGTCCCCTGCAAAGGCCAAATGCATAAAATTGAAGACAATATGCATTGCACGCCAACTCTTGTTCTTGAGTAGCCCCCACTGCCCCCCTGGTTTTCAGCAAACAAATGTGTCCGACCTCCCGAGTACACTACAGAAGGCATCAGGCAGCGGAGCCTTTTGGTGGTACAGGAAATGATATGATAGCTTATTTATAACGCACTTAATACCCAGAGAATTCTAAGCGCGGACCCAGGGTTCGAACCTGTGGTGCTGCGTGACGTCTTGCTTCCAAGGCGAGTTGACCCTGAGCTGTCCTCCCAGGACGTCTGCCTGTTGAACAGAACAAGAGAATTCTACTTCTGATTCAAAAAGGAACTACAAACCTATTTGTTCCCACCGTAGTAATTCTAAAACCTGACTTTGCCTTGGCTGCAGGTGTAAGTTTGGCCAATATCAGTGCCACGAGGCCATGCAGACGGAATTTGCGAGCTTTTGGATTGCCACATAATAGTACATTATGGTCTGCTAGCATTTGGTTCTTTGCTAGTGCCTGGCTTTTTTGGTCCATACGTTCTTGGTTGCCTCCACTTATATGATCGTTGACCAGCCACAGTGATCAGTGGACCCTCCATGGTCAGCCAGGGATGAGCGTCGTTCACCTATGATAGTTACCAGGGTTTTCCTTCGGGCACTGTCCTCAGAAGTTATGTTTCTCTGCACCTATTGTTGGACCTCAGCTAAAAATTTGTGTCTGGATATTTTGCCTCAGCCCATACCTGTCTCAGTTGCAAACCTCCAGTACGTCGCAGACACACTGGTGACATGGACAATACCCTAGTTGTGTGCCTTTTTTATAGACTATAAACTGTTCAATGGGTCTTTTGCTCGACCCCTACTGCCCCCCTCCTCTTATTCCCTATAATCAGTTACATATTGCTCAACCCAGGTGGCCAACATCTGCAAGTGCTTGCAAATCCCTCCACCTCTGCCCCATTACCTGTCCCCTACTGCCCTCCCTGTTCTCTTCCTTTCAGGGCTGTCTCCCCTGAACCCCTGTTGCCTACACCCCACATTTCTCCACCCGGGCACCTCCGCCCACTACCCCTATGCTGCACCAGCCCTTACCACTCCTGCCCCAGGCCTCCTATTTGTTACCCCGGCCTCTCGAACCCTGCTCACTCCCCAGTTTACATGCATCAGGCATGTCCCCACATCCTCCTGCCCCAGCCCCCTCATCACCTTGTAGATGTGTGTGCCTGCTCATAACCAAGTGGCAATCAGTTGGACAGGTCGCCCCAATTTAAAGGGTCTGCCAGTCCAAACCGGCAACCACTTAATGACGAGCCATGAGCAGTTAGGGTTGCACAAAAGACCTGGAACCGGCCCTGTATGTGGACAGGCATATCCTGGGCTAGACATTGTAAGGAAGCCGAGCGAAATCAACGAGAGATGGGCACAGATGGTTGGGAGTTTCACAGATGCAGATTTCTTCAGTATGGTTGCAAGGCTTGGACCAACTTAGCAAAAGACAGCCCAACAACAGGATGACGTCTCCTTAGTGCTCGTAACACCCCGTTCTTATCTACTTCCTTGGAGAGTTAGGACAGTCTCATCACCAAGGGAACCTCTCCTACTTCCGCTCTCCTCTCTGGTGCACTTCTTTTCCACTCCTCTTTCACCTGCTTGATGTTTCGCTACGTGCTCATAGCTCCACCCTTCTGAACAGCCGGCTTTCATGCGTGTAACGTGCCTGTTCCTTCTCTGTATCTCCTCCAGCCTCTTCTCTGCCATCTCTATACTCCTCTTGCTTCTCCCCACCTTTGGCATTCTCCATCATATTCCTCTCCTCCACCTCACTGTCATCTCCAGCTTCCTCTTCTGGGCTCAGCTCCTTCCTCCAGGGGATTTTCCCACCCTCTTTTTGGCAACTCTCTGCCTTCCTTCTCCTGACAGTATCTCCAACCTCCTCTATATTTCTTCGTCCCTCCAACCGCTTCACTCCTTCTGGGGTTTCTCCTTTTTTCCTCATCACTCTGAGCCTCCTCCTTGCTCTTCACCACCTTCTTGATCCCCATCTCTGACTTACTCCTCTATGCTCTCCTCCTCACTCCTCATCACCTCTTTCAAACGCTTTCCCGGTCCCCCGGTCTCTGTACTCCAGCCTCCTTACACCTGCTCTATCTCCACATCCCACACTCTCCATCACTGCCTCCAGAAATCCATGCGCACCGGAAAAAGCCAGAGGTTTGTGAAGTGACCTGGCTCCTCCTCAGGGGACTGCCCTGGCTTAACTCTGCTCAGGGGTTGATGTTTATTGATCTCTAGGCGGGATTGGTTAGTTTGTAAAGGTCCACTGGGGTTTAGCTGCTCTTCTTTGTGCCCTCTCCCATGCAGAAACGCAGTCCAAGCCACCCTTTTGGAACACCAGTTTGGGCATGCATGTAGCGGGACTACTGTAATGGAGCCCAACGCTTCGCAGTCCTAGGGGTCTGTGCAACTGTGTGTGTAGTTCTAGAAAACTGGGGGTTTTTAAGGTACGCCTGCTCTATCAGAACTTATGTTGGGCGATGTGGGTCCTGCAGAAACTGTAGGTGGCATGATTTGGGTCACATAGCACCGCAAGAGTGCAGGTGCTGCGGGGGATCCCACCATCCTGGGGACTACCCTTAAATGGCGAGGGCAAATTCCTGCTCCCTGTGACAAGCCTAGACGACAATGTGTCTACGGTGAGACCGTGGCATAAACATAACACAAGGCCTACTGGTCACGCTGAAGAGTCTTATACAACAATTCACATGGATAGCAATTCACGGTGGCCAATGGATTACTTGTATTTTCAGAGCAAAAGGAAACCTAATTCATCCCCCCTAAATTGCATTAGGAATGGGGGAGTGTTTCTATTTTGATCGAAAGCGAGTTTTGATGAGAATATGAAATAATCCTATTTGTCAGCCTCTGTCGTTTCAGCTCCATTCCATTCAATGCAGATGTGACCTCTCAGTAATTGTCCCAGTAATCATCCGCTTGTTACACAGATGGTGGATCGTTACTAATTAATTAGGCAGGGTGAGGGAGGGCCTT
The DNA here is from genome assembly GCF_040938575.1 of Ambystoma mexicanum. Taxonomy (NCBI): domain Eukaryota; kingdom Metazoa; phylum Chordata; class Amphibia; order Caudata; family Ambystomatidae; genus Ambystoma; species Ambystoma mexicanum. The sequence goes on along the minus strand of NC_090938.1, from coordinate 700,875,019 downwards.
TGTGCCCCCGAAGCAGAGAAACCAGGCACCGCTGTCAGCCCACCAGAGCAGGCCCCCCTTCTGTTCTGGCGAGCCTTTTACTGTAAGCTGAATTGGAAAGAAATTGCCTCAGAACCCTAAATCGGAAAGGCAGCCTGACGCCATCTTGGAAACACCTGATCTCTGCCCTGAGAGTTACAAAACCAAGAAGCAAATTATAATGTAACACTTAAAGGTGGTTAGGTAGCCAGCTAGAAAAAGACTTCTTAAGCAGCTTGGGGGCTTGAAATCCTCATCATTCAAGACCGAATGCTTCCTATAAAATGCCAAGCTGCAATCCTAGCCCACCCTTATGAACTCAATATGACCTCCAGGGCTGATTGAGCCCATCCTCAGGACACGTGGGGCTCTTCCTCCATTGCTGGAGACCTGGGACTGGCTTGGAAGCCTGAGGCAGCAGAGCCGGGTCTTTGCATTGCAAGCCATGGTAAGATACGAGGGAACTGAAGAGTCACACACTCCGCGTGGGGGTGCTCTTGGGGAGACCAACTGAAGGAATGTCTTTGCTTGCTCTTTCAAGAATACAGTGTCCCACAAGGGGCACAGACTGTCAGAAGACGATTAAGAAACGTTTGAGCTCATTTGCCAAGTCTCTGTAATTTGGCGGCAGGGTGCCCTTACATGTACACATTCACGTATGCGGCTCCCACTGCCAAAATGTAATCATTTGCATGGCGGAGTGCAAAGGCGCAGAGTAAAAGGGAGCATGCACGCGTGTACTCTGCCCTATGCCCTGCACATTTGCGCTCCGCCGTGCAAACTGAGTAAAAACTGCCTGACATGCTGACATGTCGGGCAGCGTTTAACTTTCATTGTTAATACTGCTTACCATGCATGCACCTGCATGATTTCTTTGCCCAGTATAGACCACCCTGTTTATCGGAGGCTGTAGTACCCTTCTTCCCCATTGGTCCCCAGCTGCACCAGCTTGTGCAAACTGAGTAAACACTGCCGACATGCTCACATGTCGGGCAGCGTTTAATTTTCATTCTGAATACTGCTTACCATGCACGCACCTACATGATTTCTTTGACCAGTATAGACCACCCTGTTTATCGGGGGCTGTAGCACCCTTCTTCCCCATTGGTTCCCGGCGGCACCAGCTCTTGCTTTGAGCATTGTTATTTTCACCACGATTCTTCCTTGTACGCTCCTGCCTTATGCACCACTAGGATAGTCCTTTACTCTGAGAAATCTAAAACTGGAAGATAATCCAACGTGTGAATCTGGTGGCGGTATTTGGTGCTTTGGCCCCAGAAAAATGTCTACCCCTGGAAATAGCTTTCAGCTGCTTTCATCTAGCCACTCAGAAGACTTGGAATCTGTTTTGGGCATCGCCTGCTTCCAGCCCACTTTTGATAAACCGAACGCCAAAGTTGCAAGATCAAATTTTCCACCAGGGCAACTCTGAACCTGCAGACCAACCTGGTCCTCTTATAGCCCTGCCTGTCTATTAACCATGCCCTGCTAAAATGTCGCCTACTCATGTTCTGACTTTTTCTATCCGGACAAAGACCTCCATGGCCCCCGCTTTGAAAGCCCTTTTACCATGATTATAAAACCGTTCAGCCTACTTTCTTTCATCTATACCATATTTCATTGTTCACCCTGGCCTTGTGGTTACCAGCCAATAAACATTTATATTCTTTTCAGCACAGCCTTGGTATGGACCTCCAGTTCTTTATCGCTTTGCGTTTATAGATTCTTGCATCTCTGGCAGGGTTTAACCTTGAGTTTGCCCCACACCATCTAAAGGTGATCCACGGGTAGTTCAAGGAGACCTTTGGTTTACATATGTAAATAGATAAGTTGGCTGCTTTTGGGAGCTCATTAAAAGCATGTTAAGCATCTGTTGGTCTCTAGGTTTTGAAAGTGTCTGTTTGCCTCTAGGTGTCTGACACTGGCTTATCATGTCTGTTGCTCTTCGTATCCATTCTTCTCTGGGTGTTTGGGAACTTCTGCGGTTCTCCAGTGCCTGATCATGTATATAAGTTAACAGGTTGGCATCTTTAAATTTGATTGGTCACCCCCACCCCTGCAAAACCCACGCCTTTTCCTTTACAATCCTGGATAAACTAACAGTGGTGACATTCACACATATTCAATTTTTCCCTTTCATTCTGATTGCCTTGTTTATATAATGGGGAGGGGTTTGACTCCCATACCCCCTTCTCACGCCCGTTCACACATTTCTCCATTCCTCATTTCACATTTCTTTCAGCCAGATATATACATGTTGACCTTAAAATCTCTATATTTTGACCCTATCTTTTCCACATGTCGGCCTTAAAATCTATATTTTGACCCTATCTTTTCTACATGTCGGCCTTAAAATCTCCATATTTTGACCCTATCTTGTCCACATGTCAGCCTTAAAATCTCTATATTTTGACCCTATCTTTTCTACACGTTGGCCTTAAAATCTCCATATTTTGACCCTATCTTTTGCACATGTCGGCTTTAAAATCTCTATATTTTGACCCTATCTTTTCCACATGTCGGCCTTAAAATCTCCATATTTTGGCCCTATATTTTCCACATCGGCCTTATAATCTCCATATTTTGACCCTATCTTTTCCACATGTCGGCCTTAAAATCACTATATTTTGACCCTATCTTTTCCACATGTCAGCCTTAAAATCTCTATATTTTGACATTATCTTTTCTACCTGTCGACCTTTAACTGGCTATAGTTTATGCCTGTCTTACCTTTTGTGTGCCTTCTTTGTACCTCCATACTGCTGCTTGTTTCGACTTTGCACCTCTACAGTAGCATATTTCACTCTTTCGGCTCCGAGTTCCCAGTCTGCCCCAGTTGCTACAGTGTTTCTTTTCCAGAGGAGCTGCACGACGTGAGAAGTCCTGTGTTTGTGTTCATTGATTTAAACACGCTGAGGGCGTGGAGTTCGGCTCCGAGTTCCCAGTCTGCCCCAGTTGCTACAGTGTTTCTTTTCCAGAGGAGCTGCACGACGTGCAAAGTCCTGTGTTTGTGTTCATTGATTTAAACACGCTGAGGGCGCGGAGCGCGGTGCGGAGTTCGGCTCCGAGTTCCCAGTCTGCCCCAGTTGCTACAGTGTTTATTTTCCAGAGGAGCTGCACAACGTGAGAAGTCCTGTGTTTGGGTTCATTGATTTAAGCACGCTGAGGGCGTGGAGCGCAGCGCGGAGTTCGGCTCCGAGTTCCCAGTCTGCCCCAGTCCGCTGCAGGTCGCTGGTCATGTTGCATGGCAGACTCAAAAAAACTTGGTCCCCAGACTCGACATAAAACGCTGCAGCAACGCCGCATGTTGAACCCCTGGACGGCCGCCAACAAAGCAGACGCGACGCACGGCAAGGTAAGCAAACAGACTGTTGCCTTGCCGATGAACCAAGCTGCCGTGCCTGTGGGTGCTGCGGTTGTTGGTGCTGATGTTGATGTTGAGGTCAGCCTGGAATCAAGGCCACAGTTGTCAGCCGTTATATCAGCGCTCCCTGACACGTTGCCCAAAAACCCTAATGGCTGCTAAAATGTGGCTCAGAACGAATCCTTGAGGCTGGACACGTCTGCCTTAATAGTGTTACCTGAATCTGCCTTGTTGTCTCTAAACAATCTAGAACCAGTCCTAAACCTGATGCCTGAAATGAGGAAGATAATAACTAGTCCCGATACTCCAGAACCTTTATACTCGCCTTTTGAGATTACCGATGCGGATCTGATGATGGTACCAATTGCTGAACCCACACTAAATGAACTAGAGCAAAACAACTTACAATGGGCACAGGGTTTACGGCCAAAAATACCTGACAACCCAATGCGAGACATACAGCCAGAGAGTGCTGCTGTTGCTGCTGACAACATCACAGATATGATTTCATCTAAATCTTTGACAGATGAAGCAGATGCAGGTTTGACGGCCCCAGAAACAAATCCCGATGCCAGATCTGCCCTATCTGAGAAATCGTCATGTACTGCCATGGAAAGTCATACATTGATGGAATTGCAGGCAACAAAAGATGTTGGTTTGGCGCCTAGTGGGAAAAAGGTGCTACGTTACCATGCAGTGCTCAATAAGAGCAATCAAGAGCCTACTGCCGAACGATCATTGAAATCGCTGGCTTTGATGTCTAATGATCCCAACGAAATTAAACAGCCAGTGATTCACCAAATTGATGACGCTCCGCCGGAAACAGAATCTCCTGAAAGTGTGGAGTCATTGGTCACAAAGACGGGCATGGCGTCTTTGAACCCATCTCTGCAAGATGAGTGTAAAATGTATAGCCAGGACAATATACATCAGCATCCGAAGTCAACCGTCAGGGCGTCAACCTGGAACCCTCTGGACCGGCTTACCGCTCCAGATTCGCCAGCTCTGTATGCTGTGGCATTGTCCGATAATATCAACAGAAATAAAACCCTCGACTCGACAACAAGATCACTGCAAGCTACTTTGCCTTTTCATCTTTCAGAACATGCTAAGACCAAGACAAGCACCCCAATGGCGTCTACAAGGAAACAAAATAGTGCAAAAAGGCCTGCGCTAGCTCAAAGTAATGGGCTCTCATTGAAAGCCCAAATGCCAAATTAGGATGTCTCGAATCATTCAAGCATTGGAGCAGAAAATATCTCCCACGCACCAACAAAGGCCAGCCTATCCTCTGCGGCCGCCATGCAAATTCACAACAATGTCCTGGCAGCATCATCTCTAGCCCTGATACCTTTTGTGAAACTTTACAAAGAAGTCCTAAGAGATATGATTCATGACCAAGAATCAATGTTATTAAACCTGAACCAAAAAATGGAGCAAATCACAAATTTCAACTGCCGCTTAAAAGATAAAATACAAGCTGAGGCTGACTTAACAGTGCAGTGGCAGCAAAGGCTTTGTGATTTGGCTGTGCGGCATCATTGCCAAAACGAGAACTTAGCTGAAGGTCTCTTGGAAGCCATCAAATGAATGCGAAAAAACCATAGCTCTGACCCCGGTGCCTGTGCTGGAAAATGCACAAAAAATGCTAACACGGAAGGATCTGACATGTTGCAGGTGGTTGTAGACCTAGAGCTAAATTCATATTCAATTGGCAAGGACTCTTTGTCTAATGCAAGTTCGGCTGAGATTCAGCCGACCTCAACAGCACGCAAAACAGTTGATGGGATTGTTTCTTCCAAAGACCTGCCTGACGAGAATATCAAAAGTGCAAATGGAAAACAATCTCTTCAAAACAAGAGCTCAAACAATGATGATGGAAGTGAAGGAATCAGAGGCTCCGAACCTGTGGTGCCTACTCAAGAGCCAACGATCTTGCCGGACAAACACTTCTCGTCATTTGGTATCTTTACTGGCGCAGCGAGACCTACAATCCCAATAGCACATCCAAAAAATTTGGTCGCTATGAGAGAAATTGTAGGTACAGCTGAGGCCCGGAAAACAGTAAAGATGGGCAAAAGGCCTGGAAACACCAAGGTCAAGAAATGTATAAGAAATTTATCATCACCGCCAAGGCTTAGTCTATTTCAAAGAAACACTGGTGTCAAAACCAAAAGGCCTGACCTGGCAATAAAAAAATACTCCTCAAGTTCATATCGACAAAGGCAAGCAAAAACAAGCACAATAACGAAGAAGAATTATTTCTGACTCTGAAACAAATGGATCCTTATCTGAATCCTCTTCAATAAATCTGCGCGATTTATCTACATACTCGATTCACGACAATCAAGATGCATCCACTGTTTTCGGCTCGCATCAACTTGCAATAAGGAGTGAAAGTGGCCAGAGCGCTAATGAAGCTATGTCGGCCAGTGCGAAAACCATAGCCGAGCGTTCACCTAGAAAGCTTGACGCTGCAGCGAAGGAAACTGCAGAACTCGTTAAGGACCAAAGGCTAAACCCGAAATTCACGTCAAATCAACGCAACCAGCGCGTAAATTTCAAAACAAGGGTTCACGACAATAAAGTCAGCAAAAGTGCATCGCAATGTTGCAAATTACGCTTACAAAACATTCAAAGCGATGATTCTGAAGTAAACTTAAATCAAACTAATCTAATGAAATTGTTCAAATGTGTTCCACTTCTGCGCACAATGGAATCAGACGACATAAAGATTGTTGAATATGCAACTGAAAAATCCTCAGACCAGGTGCTCCTACACATTGTTTCGGCAGATGGACGAAACACCCTATTAAGAGCTAGTGAAGACCTTCTGTTCTTCGGATTCGAGAGCTCGATCGAACCAGATATGCATTGTCTTTTTTACGACAAGAAAAAATAACAAAGACAACTCAACACAATCCGAAGTGTGTCAACTCAGCGGACCTACGGATATCCATGAGTTCTTCGCAGAACACAAGACAAAATCGATCTTTGTTAAAATCATTATTAGTTAAAAAAGAAAACCAATACAGGTCTCGCGCTTACTAGCCATGACTGACAGATCACGGTTGTCCATGTACATTTCTATCTTGGAACACATGTGGATTTAAACACTTAGTTAATGATTTTAACATCTCCCAGGAAAACGTGTTTATAATCTGTCTGCAGGAAACATGGCTATGCAAAGCTCGAATGCGCGATGGGTTCACTTCTTTATTAAACCCTGCTGAGAGAAATGTTAAAGGGCGCCCAAGCTCTGGCTTACTAACAATGGTGAGAATAACTCAAATATGGTCGGCTCCAGTGTCGGTAAACCGAAACCCGTTCGTGCAAGGCACAATCATCCATACGATGGAAAAATGCACCAAGTCCTGGAAGTATCTACTGATTATCAATGGATACTGGAATCCAGCAAAAATCAGTACAAAAGACTTTGTAAATGCAATTCCACAGCTAATTGATGAATCTATGTTAGCTTACAACAACTTGTCAGTGATTTGCTGCGGAGACTTAAATTGCACCTGGTTCCAGTTTGACCATAACTTGCAGTCCTATAAGCGTTTGCCAGAGGAACATATTGATGCAAGAGGTCTGAGATGGCAAAATGCCATGAGCACGCGCAACTTCTTAATGTTAAATGGCTCTGCAAAAGGGCATGTTCCTGCAAAAGCAACTTGGCATCGTGAAAAATCCCATAGCATCCTTGATTATATATGGGTTTCCAGAAACTTCGCATCAATCAAAGACCATTGATTTAGAAATTCAAGAAATGAAATACAGTGATCATTGTCTTTTGAAACTTCGTTGCATGATGGACTTGATTCCATCTGGCGCTGCTTACAAGATGTCTATGGAAGGAAATTCTGGTGGAAAACGTCTTAGATTGAATGGAAACCAGATACAAAGCCTTGGAAATAAGTATATGAATATCCCGGCTAGTCAGGGAATTGACTATATCCCACTGTTGACTGACTACATCATTGATGCAAATCCATCTGTGCATTACGGGCGATCTCACAAACATCTATACAGTAAAGTGATGCACGAAGCAAAAAAGACACTGCGGAAAGATCTGAGAGTGATAAGAAAAGGTCTGCCGAGAACAGATGTGCAAGAAGCGGTCAAAGCTAGACGTGCGCTCTATCGAAATTGGGCAAAATCTCATACCATTATCATTGATCAGGACCGTGCTGAATCAATGCTAAACTTACTTGTGACAAATAACACACGAGAAATCTGGCGGATCTTGAATACGGACTGTTCAAAATGTACTCCAACGCCAACAAATACAATCTCAGGAGATGCTTGGGATTTGCATTTTTCCACGGTCTTCAAGAAACCATCAATTGAGACAACGAAAATGGGAAATGTGGAGGAAACCCAATGGGACGTTGAAATGTCATATGATGAGATTGTACGAGCCATAGCAGCATTAAAAAACTTGCGTGCCGCTGGGCCTGATTTGATCTCAAATGTGGCGCTTAAAAAACATCCATATGACTGGGCTCCCATTATTAAAAAGCTATTCTCAAATATTGCAGCATCAAGAAAATTGCCTGAATCATGGACCACTGCAATAGTGGTTCGTATTCACAAGAAGGGCAACTGAGACGATCCTAAGAACTACCGCCCAATTGCCCTGATTGATATGATTAGGAACATTTTTGGGTCAAATTTGCACCAAAAACTTGCAAAATGGGCTGAGGCATCCCAGATCACAGACATTCGCCAAACCGGTTCCATGAAAGGTGTCGAGGTCGATGTCAACCTGCTAATTCTTACCATCTTGAAATTGGAAACGCTAAAGGCTAATGGCAAAATTCACTTTGCCTTTATAGACATGAAACAGGCTTTCAATACCGTAAATCGTGGCCTTCTTTGGGCAAAATTGTCAAGATGGCGATGTCCGGCAAACCTTCTTGAACCAATCATGGCACTTCATGATCAAACCTCTATGAGAGTGAGATTAAATAACAGTGGAGATCTATCAGACACCATTGCAACGCTAAAGGGCATCAAACAAGGGTGCCCTCTTGCTGCTGAGCTCTTCAAACTATTCTTGCCCGACTTGCCGAACCATCTTGCGCAAGCTCACTGTTTCCCACCAATGGTCAATCGGAGTCCGCTTAGATGCATCATATATGCAGATGATTTGGTGTTGATGGACAGAACCCAAATAGGACTTCAGCGACTTCTTGCGAACCTACACGAGTATATGGTTAGTAATGAGCTAACGATAAACGCTTCAAAAACAAAAATTGTGTCGATTGGAAATGTAAAAAACAAGAAAGACAAATCCTTTAGGTGGACGGTTGCTGGAGAACACATTTCCTCCGTAGAGACCATAAGATATTTAGGGATCCAATTCAACAATTCCATCTGTGAATACCAATGGGTGAAAGAATTAAAATAAAAAATGCTGAAGCTTGCCCTTCAAGGAGCAAAAATTAACAAAAATGATGGAAAGTTTTCATTGGAACCTGTCCTCAGATTTTACCTGCAAAAAGTTGTGCCAATCATAACTTTTGGTGCCGAGGCGGGGTGGAATGTCAACAAGCAAATCTGGCACCTGTTGGAAGGGCGATTCTGGCGCTATGTGTTGAAATTGCCACAATCGACACCAATGACGGTATTGAGACATAAACTGTCAAAAAATTTGCTGCAAATAAGAGTAATATGGAACTCAATCGCGTCAATGCGAAAGATGTCTCTAAAGTCTTCGTCACTAGCATACCAAATATTTGGAAATGAGTATGACCCAAACAGTAAAAATGTACTTAGTCACTGGTTTCACTGACTAAGGTCATTCTTGACAGCAGCTGATATAAAAAATCAAGAGATTGTAAACCGCCTCCAATGTGCCAAGAAGAAATTTGAAAACTGGGCATGGATTGAAAATCGGGAAACTCGACATAAAATGGATTCAACCAAATTCTTGGGACATGAACATAAAAAACGAAATGCACACCCACAATATTTACTGCAGTGCCCCTTTCATCACCATCGAGAATAATTTCTGAGGTTCAGGACAAATACCTTGAAAAGAAAGGAAATGCTTTGGAAAAGAAAGGACAAGTCAATAAAAGACAATCTTTGTCGCTTTTGTGGACTGGCCATCGAAACCTTAAAACATTTGTTAATTGAGTGTGAACGGACAGTAAACCAACGTTCACTCCACCTTGGAAAGTATGCTCCACTAGATGAAGACATGAATGGGTGGTAGGCTAGGAGCATCTCAGGGAATTATATAAAACTTGTCTATGCAATTGTCAATTACATGGACATGATTTTGAAAGTGGATGTCTAACTGAACTCACTAGCGCTAAAGTTGCTGTACATCTGTGACCTTCCCGATTGGTTAAATGACTGCTATATGGATGAACAAAGCGGGATGTGCAATATCAACGTTAGGATACCTGAGAGTGAATGTTAAGAATTCTTTGTTCTTTTTCTTTTTTCTGTTCATTTGTCTTTTCTTTTGCTTTGGAATGGATTGGGTTGCGTAAGGATTTTCTTTTCTTTTGAAACAAAAGTTTGTTCCTTGTGTTTAAACTGTAGTTTTTCAATTAAAAAAAGAAATTCACTCTGTTGGTTCTGCCTGAGGATCTTTGCCTCCTCTGCCTTTCTCAGGACGCCTTCCTCTCTCTTGCAGAATGCGGGAAGGGAGTGGCCTAAATAGCTCTATATGCAGTGCAATGTAGAAGATAGCACCTCTTTTCCCAGGTCCTGGCTTTTACCGGAGGCTGGCCTCTCTGGGTTTCTGGTTTCATCTGCCCCATGCAGTCTGTGGTCGCTCTGCCTGTATTTGGTGAGCAGTGGTCCGTGGCGTGCATTCCAGCCCACTCTTAGGGATTCTTCAAGTCTGAGGGTGTGTGTGAGTGATTACCAGTGTTTAGTACTGACCGAGCCTTGCCTGCCACTGGAATCTGTAATGGCTTTCTAGTGACTGTTTTAGGTTCCCGAGACACACCTCCTCATACTTGTACAGTACCCATCTGCCCTTGCTATGGCCACCCAGTGCCCCTATGGTTTTCCTCTTTGCCATGCTGGTAGACAGCATGCCTAGTGAGTTGGATCCGGCGGGGAGGGGCTTCTTTTTATTTTATCTAGTACAAAGCTAGCCCGAGAGCAGCGGGGGGCTTTTCAATGAGAGGCAGGGGCGTCATTTAGGAGTCACCAGGGGTCGCACTTGCGACCCCTGAGGTCTCCCTAGAAACCCCTGTGGACTTCCTGGATACCCCTAATTTCTTTTTTTTTACAAATTGAAGATCCTGGGCTGTGGCCAATGCCATGTGCCTCTTTGTTTCTAGAGTGGCTGGCTTTCTTGTTCAGGCTTCTTAAAAAAAAGGAGGTTTCACAAGTGTAACACTTTGAGTAGTGCCCCAAAATACAAAAGAATATGAATGGCACATAATTTGTCTTTCTGGAATTCTAAGCAATAATTTGTAGACTCGTTAAAGGTTTATTTCAGGCACACTTCAGGGTTAAGTCACTGATTTAGTTTGTTCTTAAGCACCTCAAATTCACAATGCACACAAAATCCTCCAAAAAGCAATTAGAGTAGAATAAGCATCCATTTTGCACTATGTATTTTGCTTTTCGCAAGTTGCAGTTATAGCATGATTTTTTCTGCCAATACATATATGGTGATCCATTCTTGTACGAAATATATATCATGTTACAGTAATATTGTAACCATGTGACGGTACTTCCTGTTTTGTCAAGGGGTAAACGTCGTGTTCCATCGATTCCTGCGATGTCACTTCAGTTTGGGGTCAAATGACATCCCTCCCTGTGATGTCATCAGAGGTCAAGGGTCATGTGGTGTCACTTCCGCTATCTCTGGCATTTTGGTGAAATGACGTCCCTGGTGAGAGGGTTCTAACATTGGGCTTAACATTTTACACAGTAGCGCACTACTGTTGGTGGAGGGAGGGATTTCTATTCGTAACGCAGGCATTGTTTTTATTGTTTTGCTATTTTAGGCCTCCTCTGGGATTGAGTTCCAGATGTTCTATTGAGTTCCACTGTGTTGCCATATGATTTAGTGAATTATTTAGGCTTGAGCAGTGACGACCAAGCTGGACCCCAGGCACGAATCGGATTTCCGGTGCCATCGGTTCATTTTTCAGATGTTGGGCGGTCGTTAGATAAGGTCACCATAGTGACATCAGTAGCCTACATTTTGCCCCCCGTTTTTTAAAGGGGTGTGGGGTTAGTAAGTCTATTGACCAGGGTTTTAAGTGGCCTAGGATAGCTGGAAGAGAGCCCTGGCAGTCTCCAAAATGTGTACTTGAGCCGGGGCAGCCTAAGCAATGGAACCCAGCCTTAGACCCTCGGCATTGGTTACACAAAGTCAATCCAGGTCCCCAACTGCCTCGCCCACTCTCCACCGGCACCCCCAAACAAACTGTGCGCCTATTGCTGCACACTTCCATTATGACTACTGCCTTGTCGGAACCTTTTGGCAATGACAGGAGCTGGGATCTCCGCATAGCTTCATTTTTGTGGAGCGGCAGGTAGCTGATGTGTGTGATCAACACTGCGTGCAAGTGGTCTGCAGAGGAGACAGGCTTCCATTATTGATTCTGACATGACACCATCATTGTCACTCATGGAGACAGTTTTGAATTGAGATCAAATTATCACATTCAGGTGTGAGAACCTACAAATATGGGGAACACTGTAAATGGGGAGACGGGTGCATGCGTCCGCAAAAAGGCTAGAGTGGGGGAAACCCAGGAGCCCTTGGCACCCTGTAACTCTTTCTCTGGTACTCTGAGGGCTTATAGAGATTGTAACACACCCCATAGTTGGAAAGAGGTCCAGCAGAGGTTGTATCACCTTGCATTCTTCAGATAGGTTCCACATGCTAAGGCCAGCGGAAGCTCAGTGAATGATATGGAGGGACTAAGTAGCATCCCTCAAAGTTACACACGTTTTTTTTTTAAAAACACCAGTCCCTTATTCCGCTTGCCCAGGGTTGCAAATGCTGGCCATACCCCCAGCCAGGGATGTTGCTAGGTCTGGAAAAGATCGAGGGCTACGCTAATGTCGGGACTCGTGGCTAGCTAGTCCTTTTGGTTGTAGCCCCTGAGCTTCTATCCAAGGTTACAAGCCAAATACCCAGGGATATACCTCACCCCCACCCCCGAGGCCCTCATAGCGACGCCTCTGCCCCCAGCAGTTATCAGTTTGTGCTCGGGGGTGGATAGGGCAGGTAGCCTTGTACATCAGATGGTTGGCTCTCGCATCCCCTGGGTGTACGTCTTGTGCAGCTGTTGCTGCCCCCCTCTCTTCCTCATGCTTTTGTGTACATCTTTTGAAAGCCTCTCATCTCTCCCCCTAGGTTAATTGTGTACCTCATGTGGACCTTTCTCATCTCCCCTCAGTTTACCATCCCGTGCAGCTCTCACTCCCCCTCTCCCTTCCTCAGGAAGTTGTGTGGACTTTGTTGTTCTCTCTCACTGCTCCTCTGAGGATCTTTGTGTACATCCTGTGAAAAGTTCTTCATATCTGGTGCGATTTACATGTTTTGAAGAAGCTTCTCATTCCTCGCCTCCTCTTCCTGTAGGTGACAGTCCCCCAAACGACCACACCAAGGTTATCATCACGTTCCGCTACCTGTCGCAGAAGCTCTTCATCTCCGTCTCAGTGTTGGCTGGGCTGGGCATCCTGCTGGGCATCATCTGCCTGTCCTTCAACGTCTACAACAGCCATGTTCGGTGAGTGCCCCCAAAATGCTGAGCCACAAATGCTATGGGTCAGAACAAAAAAAGATCAGGCTCTTCCCCAAAACACTAACTGTTGGACCTCATGCGCCTTGCCCTCAAAAGCTGCACCCACAACAACTTCACCCTCAGGGAAAGTACCCCAATAAACAGCGCCACAAACCCTACCACCCGAAATACTGAACCACAAGTCACTGCACACCCCAAAATATTGTGCGTCACTATCTGGCAGGTATACCAAGCTTGGAGGGCAGTATTGAGGCTTGTCCACAAGCGGTGGACTTGCATTTCGGAGTTACAGGCACTTAGAACAGAGGGCAGGTGAAAGATGTCAAATCTGGCTGGTCCAGGATGCAAGACTTAACTGGTCCTCGGTGCAGAGTGCAGATCCAGGATGCAGAACTTGGCTGGTCCTTGGCTTAGAGTGCAGATCCAGAATGCAGGACTTAGCTGGTCCTCGGTGCAGAGTGCAGATCCAGGATGCAGAACTTGCCTGGTCCTTGGCTTAGAGTGCAGATCCAGAATGCAGGACTTAACTGGTCCTCGGTGCAGAGTGCAGATCCAGGAAGCAGAACTTGGCTGGTCCTTGGCTTAGAGTGCAGATCCAGAATGCAGGACTTAGCTGGCCCTCGGTGCAGAGTGCAAATCCAGGATGCAGAACTTGGCTGGTGCTTGACTTAGAGTGCAAATCCAAAATGCACGACCTAGCTGGTCCTCAGTGCGGAGTGCAGGTCCAGGATGCAGAACTTGGCTGATCCTTGGCTTAGAGTGCAAATCCAAAATGCACGACCTAGCTGGTCCTCAGTGCGGAGTGCAGGTCCAGGATGCAGAACTTGGCTGATCCTTGGCTTAGAGTGCAGATCCAGAATGCAGGACTATGCTGGTCCTCAGTGCGGAGTGCAGGTCCAGGATGCAGAACGTGGATGGTCCTTGGCTTACAGTGCAGACCCAGAATGCAGGATTTAGCTGGTCCTCGGTGCAGAGTGCAGGTCCAGGATGCAGAACGCGGCTGGCCCTTGGCTTAGAGTGCAGCTCCAGAATGCAGGATTTAGCTGGTCCTCAGTGCAGAGTGCAGGTCCAGGATGCAGAACGTGGATGGTCCCTGGCTAAGAGTGCAGACCCAGAATTCAGGATTTAGCTGGTCCTCAGTTCAGAGTGCAGGTCCAGGATGCAGAACGTGGATGGTCCTTGGCTTACAGTGCAGACCCAGAATGCAGGAGTTAGCTGGTCCTCGGTGCAGAGTGCAGGTCCAGGATGCAGAACGTGGCTGGTCTCAGCTTAGAGTGCAGCTCTAGAATGCAGGATTTAGCTGGTCCTCAGTGCAGAGTGCAAGTCCAGGATGCAGAACGTGGATGGTCCTTGGCTTAGAGTGCAGACCCAGAATGCAGGATTTAGCTGGTCCTCAGTGCAGAGTGCAGGTCCAGGATGCAGAACGTGGATGGTCCCTGGCTTAGAGTGCAGACCCAGAATTCAGGATTTAGCTGGTCCTCAGTTCAGAGTGCAGGTCCAGGATGCAGAACGTGGATGGTCCTTGGCTTACAGTGCAGACCCAGAATGCAGGAGTTAGCTGGTCCTCGGTGCAGAGTGCAGGTCCAGGATGCAGAACGTGGCTGGTCTCGGCTTAGAGTGCAGCTCTAGAATGCAGGATTTAGCTGGTCCTCAGTGCAGAGTGCAAGTCCAGGATGCAGAACGTGGATGGTCCTTGGCTTAGAGTGCAGACCCAGAATGCAGGACTTAGCTGGTCCTCAATGCAGAATGGAGATGCCGGATGTAAGACTTGGCTGGACCTCAACCCAAAGGGCAGTTGCTGGATACAGAACTTGGCTGGTCCTCAGCCCACAGTGCAGATCCAAGATGCAGGATGTAGCTGATTCTTAGCCCCAGTGCATCCAGAATGCAGGACTTAGCTAGTTCTCAGCCCCCAGTACAGGACACAGATGCAGGACTTAGCTGGTCCTTAGCACCCAGTGCTGGTCTAGGATTCAGACAAAGATGGCCCTGATTCCCGAGTGAAGGTCAAAGATGCAGAGTTAGCTGATTCTCAGGGTCCAGTGCATGTTCAGGATGAAAAAATGTGTTAATTATTCTGGTTCAGAGGTGCAAGTTTGGGGAGTCTTCATCTGTGCCATGAAAGCCCCAGAAAGGGAGACATTCTCCAATGTTCGGACGAGCAATCTGCCATGATTCCTTAGAAGTACTTCATTTATCAGATGCTTCAAGCTATAGAAGGTCTCCCTTTGCTCACCCCACACACGGGGCCTGTGATGTCGTCTTCTGCTTGGGCATACGAAGAGATGTTCAAGAGACCCTGGGCTCCCGGGAAGACAATCTGCTCTGTGATGTCAACACGGATGTGGTCTGTCGAGGATCCCCGTTGGCCCCTTCCCTCTCCGTAGAGCGATGCAGGTTGATGGATAGAAATGTTCAGCAAAAAGCAGGTACACACCAGATTCTGGAGTTCCGAGGCACTTGCTGTCAGAGCGCAAAAGAGGCCTGTGAACCCCTGGCAACAAATGCGGCGTGCAGGCCCTTTTTCACCCGACCGCACGAGCCACGGATTAGAACAAAAGGGGAAATAGCACACCTTAGTGACATGTGCCTGCATTGGTGCCCCCACTTCTGCCCCTTTTACCACCCGAGCAGAAGTATAAAGAGGGGATGGAGTAAGGGAAATGTCATAAGTGGGAGACATGCACAAGCTTCAGAGGTAAGTGAGGGAGACAAAGGTGGAGTTAGTTCAGAAAGCTCAGAAGGGGGGTAGGGTGCGCTGGAGACTGGCTAAGACAACAGAGGGTAAGAGGGATCCTAATGGGGCTAGTAGGAGGAGTCAGTGGCGCGATCAGGATCAGGTGACAAGGCCTACCAGGCAGAGATATAAGATATGATAAGGTATTTATAACGGGTCTGTCCACAAGTATTTCTAGGCGCCACAAGACAAGGGAGGGGAGAAAAGACAAACGATCCTTCTAGGCCTTGTGACATTGGGATTGTGCAAGTGCAACAATGAAAAGTGCAGGGGAAGAGGCTGGGGGGAAGTGCAGGGGAAAGGTAGGGGGAGAAGTGCGATCAGGGCAGCATGGCTCTGGTTAAGTGCAAAGGAGGTAAAGGGGCCGTAGGGGTTACATTTACAGCCCCTAAGTGCGCAGTAGACCAGGAGGCAGTGCAAGGAAGACTGGTGATGGGGAGCCTGGTACCAAGTGAGACTCTGAGGGAACCAAGCAACCAGTTGGTGCTGCACACAGGTAAGTTAGCAAGGAAGCAAGAGAGAGAAGGCAGAGGAGAAAAGAAAGGTCTTGAGCCTCTTCTGGAACTTCAGGTGTTCCGGCTCAAGTTTGAGAGGGGCAGGGAGGCCATTCCAGAGGGAGGCACCTGCAGAGTAGAGACATCTATCCCCCACTCTCTGCTTGGAGAAGCGTCGGACCCTCAGAGAGTTAGAGGTAGCTGAGTGAAGGGCTCTAGAAGTAAGGTATTTAGGCAGAGGGAGTTGGATATAGTGAGGGCCTTGGCCCCAGAAAGTCTTGTGGACAATGCAGAGGGTCTTTAACTTGATCCTTGCCGCCACCAGGAGCCAGTAGAGAGATTTCAGGGCAGGAGAGATGCGGTCCCTGGGTTTGAGTCCAAAGATAAGTCTGGCAGTCCTGTTCTGGATTAGTTGCAGGGGGTGAGGAGTAGAGGTAGGAAGATTGAGAAAGAAGCTATGGCAGTAGTCCAACTTGGAGAGCACCAGGGCTCTGGAGACAGTGAGCTTCTGGTGGAAGGTGAGAAAAGGTAGAATACCCCTGAGAAGGTGCAGCTGGACGTGGGCCTTCTTGGCAAGGTCCCTGATGTGAGGAGAGAAGGAGAGAGTGGAGTCGAAGATGACACAAATGTTCTTTGCCTCACAGGACAGTGAGGGAGGAGGACCTGAGGAGGGTAGCCAGAGTGAGAGAGGGAAAGCTGCAGCAGGGGTCCCAATGAGGAGGCTCTCAGTCTTACTGGCATTAAGGCAGAATCGTTGGAGGCACACCAATCCTGAATCGCGGACAGACAATCAGGAATGAGCGAGGAAGGAGAGGAGGCTGAGGGAAGCTGGAAAGAGAGTTGAGTGTTATCTGCATCTGTATAAAATGTCATGTTTATATTGGCAAATGCACAATAAATAAATAAAACAATTAAATAAAATAACACTGAAAGTTGGGAGAGAAGGTGGAGATCAGGTGGGCCAAAGAGCTAGGTTGGGGGACACCACATGTGGGGAGAAAGGACCTAAATTGAACCTGGGAGTGTCGGTCCAGGAAGAAGTAGGTCAGCCACGCCAGGGCCTGATCAGTGATGCCCAGGTTGTCACAGAGTCGATTGATCAGAGTGGCGTGATTGACCGTATCAGAAGCAGAGGAAAGGTCAAGGAGGATGAGGACAGAGGGGAGAACTTTAGAGAGCAGATCTTCACAGCTGTCCAGGACAGCAGTTTATGTGCCTCTGGCTGCTCTGAAGCCAGACTGATGGTCATGGAGACAACCAACAGATTCAGTGTGGAGAGTAAACGGGGAGATGGCCATCTTTTCCAGGAGTTTGTCCAGGAAAGGAGGCATTGTTGGGCAGCCTGTTTACTGGGTCTAAAGAGCTAGTGAGAATCCCTGAAGAAGACCCTGTGGGTAAGAGTCAGATTTGCCCTGTGCTGTGCAGGACTTGGTTGCATTCCTTTAGGTCGAGCCCGCATGCAGACTAAAGCAGGAAAGTCCAGCGAGATTCTTCCCCTGGTGGAGGGCAATAATAATAACTGCCTGAACATCCACCAACAACAGACAGGTATGAAATTGGTGCTCCTTTGACAATTACCTGAGATGAGCTTCAGGATCAGGAGCCTGAGAGCCGACTCAGGACCTGTGAGCGACTTTGTGTTTTTGAACTGTTACTTTTGCAACCAACTTTATGTGAACGTTGGTGTAATCTTGATGAACTGTGCTAAAGAAAGACTTCATCAGAGCGGCCTTGATATGATAAATGATATGGCATTCATAACGCGCCTATACACAAGTGTTTCAAGGCGCGACGTGGCAAGGGAGGGGGAACAGAGGGAAGACAAAGACAGCAATCCTACGAGGCCAAGTGTCATTCAAATCGCTCAAGTGCATGGGAAGGGGAAGGGGGAAGGTGCAGGGGAGAATGGGGAGGAGACAGTGCAGAACATGGGATAATAGAATAAATAACAATAAGTGGAAGTACGGCCAACTGGTGGCAAGTGCAGGGGTGTGTGCAGACATCAGGTGTCAAGTGCTGGTGGTGGGGCTGTAGGGATACAGAAAACAGTCCCCAAGTGCGGGGGTTGCCAGGAAGGCAGTGCAGGTATGCAACTGGTGGGGGGGGGCCTGGGCCCCAGATTAGAGGGTGGCCAGGTAACCAGTGCAGTTTCAGTATCAGCCAGGAATAGCCTCTTATCATTTAATTTCTCACGCCCTTGTCATTTTGACAGAGACATACAAATCCTTTGTCCTCACTTTTTGCTCCTCGTTTATTGTATTTTAGCGCAATTAACCTCTTTTTCAAACATTACCCAAAACCTTGTGCTCTGCAGCTGGGGCCTAGAGGCTGGAACCCCTGTGAGCACATGTGTAGGTTAGGGCGTTGCCTATTGGTCAGCCTCGGGCCATCCACGTGACACAGGCCTAGTCTAATGGGTTTGCACGTGGTATCCTGGGATGGACACAGAGGTTTTCTACTCTCCAATCACCTGCTTACACCAGCAACACCCTTTGCCAGCGGTAACGCCCTGATCCGGGACAAGGAAAGAAATCCCCAAGTTGGCACCACTAGGCGGGGCAGAGATGGAAGCCAGAATGGGTGGCACCTGTAATACACACAATCCAAGTGCATTGCAGGTAAGCGGCTAGTCCTCTGTAGCAGAGCGGCGCCGCGCAGAGTCAGAACTGCGTCTCACACCTCAATGTGAATGAAAGTGGTATCTGCGGGTTGGTCCATGTTATCACGCATCCTTGAAGAACATTCATATGTGTCTTGTAAAGGCAACTCTATCATGTCCTGTGAGTTATTGCAAAACCTAGAAACTTAAAGAATTAGCATAAAGTAATTCCCTGTAAGTCACCACAGAGCAATGCCCCCCGAAGAACAAACCCGTCATCTTTAGAGAGCAAACGTACTTGTGTGTTAAAAGTCAGCCCAAATCACTGTAACCCAAAACCAAAGGGCCCAAATCCTGTGCGGAAAATCAGTCATGTCTTATGAGATACCCCCAAAACACTGACTCTGGAGACCATGCACACCCTAAAACACGCACAGAACAACCACACTTCAAATCTCCACCCGTCCACCCCCACACCCAGAACGAAACTACCAAAAACAAACATCCCTTCAAATGGTGTTACCCCAGCAAAGCATTACACCCCCAAACTCACACTCCTCAGACCCCCCAGACACGGATCAGTAAACATACCCGCTCCCTGGCACCAAGACCGTAGGTGGCGCTCTGGCATTGGAAACTCTGGAGGAGTCACATGGCTAAATGTGCCAACCTTGGGGTGAAAGGAAACCGCTGTGGCCATCTGTGGTGTTGCCTACTTTGAGCCCAGGAAGCCTGTGGCACGAGCTCCCATGATCAGATCTGACCAGCATTTGAATAGGATGTCTGGATACAAAGCTTACTGCCCAGAAAGCTTCAAATGCGGCGCCCTCCAGTGATAGGTGAAAGGATCCACGATTATGATTGGCTTAGCTTCCAGCGTTACTATTATCTAAGGGAATAATGTTTGCCAATTGCATGGGCGTGTCTTGAAGCACAGAGACTTAACCGTCACCTGGAAATGACAACCTGAATGCTTTGTTGTGGTTCTGTGTGATTCCATTGAGTAGAATTTGTCGAATACGAATTCGTCGATTTTCTTTTTTTCTTTTAATCAATTCCCTCACTTATATATGCGGGAAGAGGCCCTCCCGTCTACCCCCTACCTTTTTTATTACCTTACCCGCCCCCTACCCCAGCATATTTTGTCAGCGAAATTCGGTCAAAAATATTCTATGAATTTGTATTCGAGGAATTCCCTGGCGCAGAAGACTCCCTAGCGCCTTTGTTGTTGCAACCCTCCCAAGTGCAGAATATGAAGTCAAAACACTGCTGGATTCTGCAAATTCCAGCCTTCTCAACCAACCAGAGGGAATCGCGAGTGGTGCTCCTGCCCCTTGGCCCAGAGGAACTCGCCTTAGTTACATCTCCCTCAGCTCCCAGAAGAGGCCTGGCTGCCTGTCCTAGTACATTGGGCTAGTAGCAGGAGGAACCAGAGGCCTGTTCTTCCAAAATACAGTGAAAACCTAAACCCACTTAACTATTACACCCCTAAACCTGCATACAGTTAGAATGATGGCACCTCCACCCCACATCCGTCAGCCTCAGAATTTAGACAACTCAAAACCCACACATCTGCATATTTATAACACTCCAAATCAACACAATCGGATTTTAAGACACCCAAAATACCCTGAACCACGTGGTTTCAACTCCCCGCATCCCTCTACTCGGGACCGGCTCATCCTAGTAGGCTCATCAAGCCATCCCAGAAGATCCAGACACAATGCCTTGTGCACAAATCATTCCCTGGACACTGCCTAGCAATTCCTATTGTTATCTTTGATTCCACCCACGTGTCCTACATCAGCATGGCTATCCTGACTTCATAAAATGAAGCACCTGCAAGGTAGACTCCCAGTCCCTAGACACTTTCCCACTCAGGATCCTCCCTAATGGCATTTATTTTTACTAAGATCCTCCAAGCTCCATCCACCTCCCTGCAATGTTGCCACTCACCACAGCAGTCCAGTAGGCTCCAGCAACGTTCCCTCTCTTGCCTCGATGAATGCATTGCGCATGTCAAAACCTTAGGCTTCTACCTGTATTCCACACTCACCTTCGCTAAACAGGTCAACTCCATGGCCTCATCCGCCGCCTACACCTGCAAGCTAATCAGAGCAGCCAAACCCTTCCTGTCCTCCAATAACTGCATTACCCTAGCAAGAGCCCTTGTCTTGTCCTACCTGGACTATTGCAGGGCCTTATACTTGCGCAGTAACAAATACATAATGAATAAAATACAGATCCTACAAAACAATGCTCTGAGAGCGGCCTTAAGCTTCCCCAAGAAAGCCCATATTTCCGACCTTGGAAGATCCAACAACTGGCTCTCCACAAAAGACAAAATTCTCCTCAAAACCGCCTCCTTGACACATAAATGTCTCCATTCTACGGCCCCACAATACCTTACAGCTAGATTCACCAGACAACATTCCAACCGCCCTACGAGATCTGCCAATGCAAATCTCCTACTGGTGCCCAGATTCAAACGCACCAAGACCGGAGGAAGTAGCTTCCCGGTTAAAGCTGCCCAATATTAGAATTCCCTTCCTCCGCCACTGAGGGAAGACTTACCCTACACACGCTTCAGGTCCAATCTCGTCCACTGGCTCAAGGAAAATGACTGATGACAGTCACCCAATTCTGCCCTGATTAACATCCCTGCATGCACTGTACATATGTATATTACTCCTACTCCTGTTTTCTATGGTGTCTCACCGTTGTGTAACTTGTGTCCTACTTTTGTAAATGTATGTAAATCTTGCTATGTTGTACTTCATGTTTGACTTCGCACAGCAATGTAACCAAAGCTGAACAACCTTCTTGATGCTCTTTGCGCCCTGATACCCTTTGGTCTGGTGCGCGCTACAAATATTAAAACAAACAAACAAACAAATCTGTTTTGCAAAATGTGCAGTGTGAGAAAGGTGCCCAGGCTGCAAATACTGTGGCATAACCTTTGCACACCCACCGCACGGCCACTTCAAACGGGCCGCCACACAGGATCTTCTAGACATGTAAGATATGGTTGCCAGAGTACACTTGATCACACCACATTTCAATGGGTGGCGGCCTCTTGTACTGGGTCAGCGTGGGTGCAATGATGTGAGGCTGACGGCATATCGTGTCTCTTCTTGCACAGGTACATCCAGAACTCACAGCCCTACCTGAACAACATGACGGCGATGGGCTGCATCCTGGCACTGGCGGCTGTGTTCCCTCTCGGGCTTGATGGCCATCACATCGAGATCTGGCAGTTCCCGTTTGTGTGTCAAGTATGTGGCCCCCCGCAGAGACGTAGAGAATGTCTCCTTTCAGATAGTTGAAGAAGTATCACTGCATTAGCAGAGAGAAAACCTAAGGGCACGCCAGTCGCTTTGAACATTTGTGAATTTTGATTGCCCTGAAGAAGACAGTATTGTGAGGAAAAAGAAAGTCAAAACATTGCGTATAATCAGCATGAATGATTGTAGACATCTGACTGTTAGTGTTTGTTAGAAGTTTGATATGAAAGAACCCAAGGTAATGAACCATTGGGTTCCTCTGTTTCTGCCCGAATTGGTATCGGTGTAACATGATAGTACTTCAAAATTATGAATATCCATTACATTTGTGCATACTCTTAATGATATATTTAGGTTTTAAACTCTCAATTCAAATGAACAGTTTTTAATTCTAAAATGCAAACACAGGTGCACCCAGCAAATCTGAAATAGCTAATATATCCGTTTGATGGTTCATCTGATTAACTTACCCACTTGGACTAATTTTATATTTCTTTAGAGTCACTCTTTTGCTCCTCCCCCAGTCCCAATACTCATGTTAGTCCCTTTTATGCCTGTGTCCTGCCTTTTTACCTTTGTGCCCTGTATGCCTGTCTATGAGTTTTCTGGGTCCCAAGTTCCTCCTGAAATCTCTTTTTCTGCCCTTTCCGTGCAGGCACGGCTCTGGTTCCTGGGTCTCGGGTTCAGCCTGGCATACGGCAGCATGTTCACCAAAATCTGGTGGGTGCACACAGTGTTCACCAAGAAAGAAGAAAAGAAGGAGAAACGCAAGGTGAGACTTTGACTTGCGGGATGGTGGTGACGAGGAGACAGGGACCCCCATCCGTGTATGGACCGAGCAGTTTCAAGGGGCAGAGTCACACCGCAGCGGGATGCGAGAAAAGCCTTCTTGTGTTTACCCTTCCTAAGGCACGGCACCTGCTCCTTGATTGTTCAATACTGTTGCTTTCCAAGATGGCCAATACCATAGACAGTTGGAGCATGCACATTGGGATGGAGCCATTAGAGTGTTAGGAGTTTTGGGGAAACACAATGGCACATCTTTATCCTTGACTACAAGATTGCCCCTTGTAGTCACCATGACTCTGTCTAGGCACTACATCCTCTGGAGTTATAGTGACCAATCCCTATCATTATGGTCTGGATCCTACCCTTTGCAGAATTTTCCATCTGCACAGGACTGACTCGTGCCTTAAGATTGGCCCTGCTGTCGTCCAAGAGGACCTCTCCTGTGGTCCCTAAAGTTAGAAATTGGAACGGGTCTGTCTAAGCTGTCCATACCACCACCCTATTATCTGTAAACGTTATAACATCTATAGCGGGCACAAAAGGGTAGGTTATAAGAAGAGGATATGTCACCATCGAGAAGAAATCCCAACAAAGACAATTGTCTTCCGTTCACAGTATGCGCAGTGAAGACAGACTCCCACTATCACAGCAAGTGCGTTAAAGACCCTGCAGTGAAGGGAGCCTTCTTCTGCATCGCTGCCTTGTCCGCTGCAGGAACAACAAATATGTCCAAAGCACAGACTTTGACAATTGTTTTCCTTTGCCCACCTCATGGACAGGGAACACAGACCCCTACGAGCACACTGATAACAGACTTATATCATAAACAACATGGGCAGTGAAGAAAGACTTCCATAGGCCAACATAGCCACGGGAATAACAGATTTCCACAGGAGTAGCACTTCAAACAGATTCCCAGGAGGGGAGTGGTATAGAAAGGCAGGGCAGAAAAGAAGAGAGGAATACATCGAGAAAGAGAGGAAGAGAATGTAACTCTTATATGTGTAGTACACCACCCTCGTTCAAGCTGAATCCTTGTTGTTCCACAGACCCTGCACCCCTGGAAGCTGTACACCACTGTGGGGCTCCTGCTGGGCCTGGACATCCTGACGCTGGCCATCTGGCAGATCGTGGACCCCCTTCAGCGGTCGATCGAGGTAAGACGGTTATTACAGTGACCATTGGTGGGTTCCTGTGGCACCGACTGGCCACTGCTGGTGGGAAGCTCCCACTGCTGATAGGACATTGGGTTGCCAGGAACCTGCTCAAGGCAGTATTATAGGAGTGTGGACCGTGAAGTAATCTACTGGTAACCAGGCATGTTTCATTAGATGTTTACTGGCCGCTTCCTGTCTTCTGCTGTGAAGATGGTTGTAGCTACTGAGACGAAGGAGACAGCATTGCCCCCAGGAGAAGTGGGGGCTGGGACACAGGAGCATGCCCATTGAAAAAATGCCAACCATGTTTATACCAGCCCAATAAATGTGCATCATCCCTTCTGAGAAGTACTGGTACCAATCAATTAGAGATTAGCACTTCAGCTCAAAAGTACTGGCGCTGCCCAATGAAAGATTAGCGACATGAGTTTTGGTACTGGTCTCGTCCCGGTGTTTGTTGATTAGCCAGGTTTTTGCTGCCTTTAGAGGGTGAGGTTGTCTTCTGTGTGGAGGTGTTTGGGCAGAAGGTTTTGGTCTTTGGTTGTGAGGAAGGAGAAAGCAGATGCTCCAGGCTGTTGGCCCCGTTACTAAGGCACTGCTGCTGGATCGAGGCACTTGTGATGGTTGGCAGTCAAGGCTTTAAGTGGGCCCGGGGCCAGCCGGGCCCCAGCAATCTCCAAAAAGGGCTCCCGGGCCAGGGCCCTGCCGACACCCACCCCCGACTAGCCCCAGCCTGCCGACACCTCAGGCAGCCGTGTAAGAGGCTGCATGGTTATACATGCTGCATCGCCTTTTCTTTTTTCTAAACCAAAGTACTGACACCTGCAGGCAGCAGGTGTAACCATGCAGTGCGGGCTGCCTGATTTCTATGTACTCGAAACAGAAGGAGGGCTGGACTGCTCAGCTCTCCTTTTATTTCGAGTAACTAGTCATCGGCCACCTCGCACACCTCCGATCAAGCTGCCAACAAGGGGCATCGGTGGCACATGGATGTAAGTGTAATCTTGTCCTTGCCGAATTAGCAGACCTAAAGAAGCTGCTTTTGGCCCTTCTCGCGGTGCAAAGAAAAGGGGGAGCCATGGGAGAGTCATCCCTCAGAATGGAGGCCATTACGGGGGCTCCCCAACCCCTGGAGGAGAGAGATCTCTGCAATCCAGAGGCCTGCCCAAATCTGACCAGTACTAGCTATGCAACTGGAGTGAACTCTGGCCCCAACAGAGCTCTGTCCAACGAGGGGCCCAGGCTACAAATCTCCTAGGCACCTCTGCTGGAACTCCAAGTCCATTGAAGTAAGCTGTGCAGTTATTGCAGCAGACTGCAGCCTGGCAGGGGGATCGGGGATCCAGAGCTAATGAGATGGGTGTTAAGCCAGCTGGAGGGGCTGGCTATGCAGATCAAACTCTAGTCCCCGGTGGTACTCGCCCCAGGTCCTGTAGACAACAGCAGGGGCAAAGTATGGAAAATGGTCAAGCGAGAGGGGGCAGCAAGGAGGGATCAGTATTCATGACAGGGCACCTAAATTGGCCCCTAAACATTTAGATGCCAGGTAGGGGCTCATAGATAAGTGCACCCACTGGGTCTGAGATCCATGTGGCTGCTTGCCCATTATTAGAGAGGACACCACAAACTGCACCAGACTACATTACCAGGGGCAGAGTGTCTTCGATTTCATACAAATTGAACTTAGGGACTATAGATTGGGCAAAGGCACCCCGGGCATTGACACGATGTGCCACCCACTACAAAACAGTACTAATGAAATCAGAGCCCACCCCTCCTATAACAATGACTATGCCCTGGACATCAGGCCACATCAGCCATTGCTTTCAGGCGCAAATAGAGTTGCAGTGGGGACAAGGTACTGGGGTACCGCTAATGGAAGAGGGCTGTCCGCACCCGTGGCTAATTTGAATAGAACTTAATTGAGCCATGGCCTTGCCGACTTTAAGATGGATTCCAAGGCTATAGCCCTTGGTTTCTTCATTTCCTGCAAGGGTGCATTGCCATTTGTTGTGATTCAAATGTGTGTGTCTTATGTTGTACTTGCATGGCCTCCTGGCAGAAATAAAGTTATTGACTGGCTGCCTGCATTCGAGAAAGCTGCTCCTGGATCAGGATATGTAGGTTTTCTGCTTGCACATTTCTCAATATTTAACATGATGCATTAAACCCCTCAGAGTAAGCTCTGAAAGGGACTGGGAAACGTGAAGATTGATTACCAGGGCAGGAGAAGCTACAGCAAGTACCAGGATACATTCCCTGCACTGTTTCTCCATCTTGCAATGACATGAATGATCCCTGCCTTATATCATTATGAGAGAGAGAGAGAGAGAGAGAGAGAGCGAGAGAGAAGGGAGAGAGAGAGAGCGAGAGAGAGGGAGAGAGAGAGCGAGAGAGAAGAGAAGGAGAAAGAGAGACAGAGAGGAAGAGTGAGCGAGAGAGAAGAGAATGAGAGAGGGAGAGAGAGAGAGAGGGAGAGAGAGAGAAGAGAAGGAGAAAGAGAGACAGAGAGGAAGAGTGAGCGAGAGAGAAGAGAAGGAGAGAGGGAGAGAGAGAGAGAGAGGAAGAGTGAGCGAAAGAGAAGAGAATGAGAGAGGGAGAGAGGGAGAGAGAGAGAGGGAGAGAGAGAGAAGAGAAGGAGAAAGAGAGACAGAGAGGAAGAGTGAGCGAGAGAGAAGGAGAGAGGGAGAGAGAGAGAGAGAGAGGGAGGGAAGAGAAGGAGAAAGAGATCAAGAGAGAGACAGAGAGATAGAGAGAGAGAGAGAGAGAGAGAGAGAGGGAGAGAGAGGGAGAGAGAGAGAGCGAGAGAGAAGGGAAGGAGCAAGAGAGACAGAGAGGAAGAGTGAGCGAGAGAGAAGGAGAGAGGGAGAGAGAGAGAGGGAGAGAAGGAGGGAAGAGAAGGAGAAAGAGATCAAGAGAGAGACATAGAGATAGAGAGAGAGAGAGAGAGAGAGAGAGAGAGAGAGGGAGAAAGAGAGACAGAGAGGAAGAGTGAGCGAGAGAGAAGAGAAGGAGAGAGGGAGAGAGGGAGGGAAGAGAAGGAGAAAGAGATCAAGAGAGAGACAGAGAGATAGAGAGAGAGAGAGAGAGAGAAGAGAAGGAGAAAGAGAGACAGAGAGGAAGAGTGAGCGAGAGAGGGAGAGAGAGAGAGAGGGAGAGAGAGAGAGAGAGAGCGAGAGAGAGAGAGGGAGAGAGCGAGAGAGAAGAGAAGGAGAAAGAGAGACAGAGAGGAAGAGTGAGCGAGAGAGAAGGAGAGAGGGAGAGAGAGAGGGAGGGAAGAGAAGGAGAAAGAGATCAAGAGAGAGACATAGAGATAGAGAGAGAGAGAGAGAGAGAGGGAGAAAGAGAGACAGAGAGGAAGAGTGAGCGAGAGAGAAGAGAAGGAGAGAGGGAGAGAGAGAGAGAGGGAGAGAGAGAGAGAGAGAGAGAGAGAGAGCGAGAGAGAAGAGAGAGAGAGAGAGGGAGAGAGCGAGAGAGAAGAGAAGGAGAAAGAGAGACAGAGAGGAAGAGTGAGCGAGAGAGAAGGAGAGAGGGAGAGAGAGAGGGAGGGAAGAGAAGGAGAAAGAGATCAAGAGAGAGACATAGAGATAGAGAGAGAGAGAGAGAGAGAGAGAGAGAGAGAGAGGGAGAAAGAGAGACAGAGAGGAAGAGTGAGCGAGAGAGAAGAGAAGGAGAGAGGGAGAGAGGGAGGGAAGAGAAGGAGAAAAGATCGAGAGAGAGACAGAGAGATAGAGAGAGACAGAGAGATAGAGAGAGAGAGAGAGAGAGAGAGAGAGAGGGAATATAAACTGCTTGTGATGTCTTGTATCTGGCGAGTTCTCTGGGCTTCTTTGCATGACTAGGGACGTTACAAAGTGACATTGCGCTGAGGTGCACATTTAAACAGTTTGGGGCTCCTGTGAAAGTGAAACATCCATCACAAGGGAAGAGATAGATGGGCAAGGGTTAACATAAATATATTTGAAACCACAGTGTCTCACTGAAAGGCAGACACGTAATAATAACACTGCGATGCAGGAAGCTAGCAACCAGGAGAAGAAGATATAGGCGCCTGCAAGCATGAGCAGCTCCACATCACCAGATCAAGTTTACTAGACGTGATTCGTGATTTGATGGGGCAGAACGGGTCTGGACACAAACATGCCAAAGACCGGTCACCACAAACAAGAACACTGAGCGGGTAAATGTCCTGGCCAGCATGCGCTCCCAGTCTGCCATAGAAGAAGTGACCACAGTAAGACAGAGTATTTACAACTGTTACAAAATGATGCATTGCTGTATCAACAAGTTGAGTGTCCGACAACACGTGTTTTGACCTATGCAGGCCTTTTTCAAGGCTAATTCAAAGCTTAAAAAAGTAGGATCACTGGAGCACCTTAGAGAGAACCTTTTTTTGTAGTGAGATCATGGAACACAAGGGAATGGATCAGAAGAAAGATTTGGCGAGTGGGAGCCAAAAGCAACTCATGGATGCCAGGCATCACCCTGCCAAGTGAGGATCTAGTACATAGTGGGCCACAAATCGAACTTCCATGTGAACTAAAACCTTTTGTCCATTAAGCATGATGCATTATTACTCTAGAGCGCCTGAATGCTCCTCTAGACACATTCTCAAGCACAGAGATATGATATGATGGGTTATTTATCTCAATTCCCAGAGGTTTCTAAGTGCGGACCCGGAGATCGGACCTGTGTTGCTCCGTGCCGTCTTGCTTCCAAGGGAGCACGTTGCCCCTGAGCCATCCTCCCGAGACATCATATAGGTATGTTTGTATGGCACCAGTTCAATTCAATAGAAGTTTCTTTGGATGCAGCGCCATCCATTAACCTTCACACACAAAAACATAATACTAATCGCACATAAATATCACAAGCTAGTAAAATACATGGACTGGGTGCCCAAAGATGGTGGGCAGCTCTTTATGGGGTAAAAACCAAAGAATGCCATGTGCCCTTGTGAAGTTCCTAGCGGCGATCCTTGGGAAAATTAGAAATAAAGAAGTACATTGACCAGAATTTGCCTAAAAGAAATGGACTATACAATGAGGAGTTTTTTTTAGAGATCAAACAAAATGCGTTTAAACTTATGTAAAGGATGGGATGTATGAGGTTGGTTAAAAAGTTTGTAATAAACTAAAAAAAAAGCCAGATTAAAAAAAAATATAATACATACTGTACCCACGTAAAGATTTTTTTAAACAATAAATGAGTCCACCGTATAATATGAAACGTTACATTCATGCTGAAACCAAAAATGCAATCCTTCCTATATTAAAATAATGAAATTCCTGGAATATGAATGTTTAGCAAATTGTTAAATCATTATATGGTATTCTTGCCCCCGTCCCCCATGTAACATGCTCATGGTAAATACGTAGCTACCCCACATGTAACATAGGGGACACTTGTTCATTTGCAGACTACTAAAACGTCTGCAACTGTTCTTGCTTTCAAATTAAGACAATCCTTCTCTAGCATAGAATGGAGAATGGAGCCAGCGTGCATCTCCCAAGTCAGTTTCCAGATTGAATTGAATTGTCTGGCACCAGTTGCCATGGGTGTCAAAAGCAGCTCCTGGAAGCTGGTCCATGCTAGCCAGTCTGATCTAGGCCGCAGGCAGGCGTTCAATTGCTCCCCGACATTTCCTTCCCCGCGAGGATACTCGCAGAGGTCAGTGTGGTTTGCAGAGTCTGGTGGCGTTCAGCTCCCAGCATGGGGGAAACATGTACTGGGTACAGCGCTAGGCGGCAGCCTATAGATTTTTGCTTCCATATTTACATTAGACAAATTTACAATGTGATGCACAGGGAGGTAAGGTGATTTGCTCAGAATCAATCTGTGTTTTTGGTCTAGTATGGAAGTCGGAATTTGCACTTTCGTCTACTGGGTCCAAGGTTAGCAATTTAGGGGTGGCTGAAGGGGCATGTATAGCTTAAACAGTATCTAACACAGGGCACTCAAATTGAAACTCTAATTCAAATTCAAATTGGGGCTTTGACGGAAGGACAACCCCCAAGCAGGAGAAGGCAGAATCGCTTACTCATTAGTTATGTCTCTGCCACCTGCTCGGGAAGAGCAGCCACTGATTACCAGTCTGAACCATTCCAGAGCAGAGTCCCTCTAGAATAGGATAGCTCAGGAGCAACGCGCTCGCCTTGGAAGCAAGACGCTGAAGAGCAACACAGGTTCGATCCCCAGATCTGTGCTTAGAAACCTCTGGGTATTAAGCGCGTTATAAATAACCAATTACAAATTACAATACAATGGCTTCAACCATTCGCTCTAGAGAACGATAGAAAGGGGCCCCTGGGCTGAACGTTACACTTGAAAAGGTCTCAGTGATGAGTACAATCTTCAAGCAAAATTACATAAAAGAAAAGCACACAATATAACCCCTTTGTCAAACACAAGAGAAGACAGAAACAGTTGGGTTACAGGAGGGAGCGATCCACCATCTACCGAACTAACTCCCAGGGCTAGTCAGGCCACTCCATGCAGAGACCACCGCGGCCTGGCGCAGGGATGCCCATGGATTGTTTGAGTGAGTGCCTATCCATTGCAGGTCATTTCAGCCCCAATCTGATGCCCCCCACTGTTTCTAGTATCTTTCTGCATCGTGGCTTACTTCTGGGGGTTCGGGTGTGGCCCCTTAGTCAGTCCAGTCAAGTACATTTCCTCGCTTGTGATAGCGTCCTGGGTATATTAAGGACAGCCTTTCAGGGCGACTGCGGTCAGAGTGGACCTCCTGATCTGCCCAATATCTGGGACTCACCCACACCCCCACCCCACCTTCAGCAATGATGACAGAGCCAGTCCCATCCCAAGAGGGAGAGACATGAAGGGACTGCCAGGCAAAGGGATACAAGGAAAATGAAATGCCCGAAGACAGGCAGAAGGCACCTGAAGGAGGCTCCAGTGGCACACATTCCTGAAGGGAATACAGGGGTGCTAAGTTCCTAGGACCTTCCAGACATTGCTACCCCCACAATAATCCCTAGGGACAGGCCCCACCCTGCACGTACACCCGCATCGCGCATAACACACACATGTACGTGCAGAGCTGTTAGTTGCAACCCCTCTTGACTTTGCAGAGCCCAGTCTTGGTCCAGTGTTGGGTGATAATTGATGGTGACTTGGCCACGTGCAGTGCCTTCACATTCCTCAGAACCTGCTTCCTCCAGTCGCTGTGTTCACTTAAAATGATCTGCACATTTTGTGATAATAAGTCTGCAACTATACAAAGTTACCTGCAGCCAGTGGGGCAGTGTATTATCTATAGAAGGGGGACAACCTATATAAAAGGACAGTATGGAAAACACATTAAACAAGTAGCGCCTCGGCCCAGCGCCGCCATCTCAGGTTGCTTTAGGGAGATCTTGTGTACGTGGAGTAGGTTAGAATGTGGCTTTATGGGGTGATGGAACCTGGGGGCGGCTCAGTCTGATATTGGTGTTTCAAGGTGTGTTGAAAAGAGAACAGCAAACTAATATTCAGGTTAAGCTCTTCTTTTAAACTCGTGCTTTTTTGTGTTTTTTTTAAATCAGGAATTCACCAAGGAGGAGCCAAAGGGGGATCTGGACGTGCTCATCCAACCCAAGCTCGAGCACTGCAGCTCCAACAAGATGAACACCTGGCTGGGTGAGTGATGAAAACCTGGCTGGGTGAGTGATGAGCACCTGGCTGGGTGAGTGATGAGCACCTGGCTGGGTGAGTGAGGAACACTTGGCTGGCCGAGTGATGGGCACCTGGCTGGGTGAGTGATGAGCACCTGGCTGGGTGAGTGATGAACACCTGGCTGGGTGAGTGATGAGCACCTGGCTGGGTGAGTGATGAACACCTGGCTGGGTGAGTGATCGACACCTGGCTGGGTGCGTGATGAGCACCTGGCTGGGTGAGTGATGAGCACCTGGCTGGGTGAGTGATGAACACTTGGCTGGGTGCGTGATGGGGCGGGATCACTGAAGATCCAACAAGATGAACACCTGGCTGGGTGAGTGATGAACACCTGGCTAGGTGAGTGATGAGCACCTGGCTGGGTGAGTGAGGAACACCTGGCTGGCCGAGTGATGGGCACCTGGCTGGGTGAGTGATGAGCACCTGGCTGGGCGAGTGATGAACACCTGGCTGGGTGAGTGATGAACACCTGGCTGGGTGCTTGATGAGCATCTGGCTGGGTGAGTGATGAGCACCTGGCTGGGTGAGTAATGAACACTTGGCTGGGTACGTGATGGGGCGGGATCACTGAAGATCCAACAAGAGGAACACCTGGCTAGGTGAGTGATGAACACCTGGCTGGGTGCGTGATGAGCACCTGGCTGGGTGAGTGATGAACACCTGGCTGGGTGCATGATGGGGCGGGAGCACCTGGCTGGGTGCGTCATGGGGCGGAATCACTGAAGATCCAACAAGATGAACACCTGGCTGGGTGAGTGATGAACACCTGGCTGGGTGTGTGATGAAAACCTGGCTGGGTGAGTGATGAGCACCTGGCTGGGTGAGTGAGGAACACCTGGCTGGGTGAGTGAGGGGGCAGGGAGCACTGCAGCTCCAAAAATATGGACACCTGGCTGGGTGATTGATGGAGGAGGGAGCACTGAAGTTTGAATAACGACGAACACCTGGCTGGGTGAGTGATGGGGCAGGGAGCACTGCAGCTCCAAAAATATGGACACCTGGCTGGGTGAGTGATGGGGCAGGGAGCACTGCAGCTCCAACAAAATGAACACCTGGCTGGGTGAGTGATGAACACCTGGCTGGGTGAATAAGGGGGCAGTGAGTGGCTGTAGGGGAGGCATGGTTTCATAAGTATGACACTGACACAATAGGTACAATTTGTAAAATGTTTTTGAAGTTTCTGGGGTTGGAAAAACTCCTACTTTGCCACATATTTAAGATGAGAGTAGTCAAACGACCATCTTTGACCATCAAACGATAAACAAAACAGTCCTAGAGGAGTCCGTCAAATCAAAATGGCCTATGCTAACAAAACCTAATGCCTGCCCCATCTCTTGTACAAAATGTGTATAAAGGAGAAATGTATGCAAAGGAAAAACCAGTGTTCAAAAGAATAAATGTCGCTGAATTGGCTCTCCTCCCAGGTTAGACCTCACGGAGTAAGGCTGTCCCTATAGGCAGGATGACACACTCTGGCTCAGGCTTTCAACACAATAAACAATTACAAAACGTGGATTGAGTCCTGCCTGGCCTTCCATGTTAAAGTCTCTCTTTCCACTCCCAAATAATGCTTCAACAAATAGTTCCCATAGGCCCCCCTCTGCCGGGCTCAGACCTCTTCAAAACACAGTTCACGTGGCCGCCTCTGTCAGGTTCAGACCTTTTCAGAACAAAGTTCAACAAAACCTGCAAGGGGGCTCCCTTCCCCAAGCGTATTACACTTTGGGTCTCCCTGAGTCAGGCTCAGACTGCTCCACGCACTGGTCACCTGGTCTCCCTCCTGAATGTCCAGTTGCCCTCGCACTGCCTCCGGGCTCCCCAGCACTTAAGGGTCTGTATCTGTAACCCTATAATCCCTTCTCTGCACTTATGAGCCACCCGCTGGTTGCACTTGTGAGTTAACTGCACTTCCCCCTTCCCTTCCCCCCTGGCACTTCTCCCCTTCCCTCTTCCACACACGTGCGTGATTTAAATGACACAAGGCCTCGTAACATCGTTATTTTGTACTCCCTTGTTTCCCCTTCTTTGTATTTTCACGCCTAGAAACACTTGTGCACAGGAGCGTTATTAATGCCACATCATATCATATCAAACTTTCTTTGCCAATTCACCGGCTGTGCGTTTCTTTCTTGGTTTTACAATTTCCCATTCACGAGTCACGGTTAGTACCACAGGCTTGGCCTCGCCGCCCCAACTCTGCCAGTCACCCAGCAGGGTCGCTGGCATCCTTGATACACAATGTAGCCTTCTGATGTGGATTCTGGCATTCTGCACATGTCTTTGGCGGCCTGCCGGAGGCAATGACCTCCAGTAGGGAACTCATGTGATTTTCGACCTGCTGCTCTCGCCCCTTGGTCCGTCTCTCTGCTATAGTAAGTTCTGCTCATACTCGTGTTCCGCCTTGCTCTGAGTGTGTATCTAGGTTCTGCCTTTTATCCGTGTGAGGAGAGCTAATTGGTATCCGGTGTATGCACTTGAAGTGCCTGACTTTGCCTGACCCGATTAGTGGGACATGTCCAGTACGATGTGTGAGAGTTAGTCTTGTTACTCTCAGTCACCCTCTTCCTCGGCCCAGTGTTCGTGTAAAAAGGTGGGGAGGGATTTGGGACCTCAGAGAATCCTAAAAAATCAGGATGGGTTAGATGAACGTAAAAGGGGGGAATGCTGTGTCTCACCATTGGCTGCCTCACCCCTTCTCCCTGAAGACCCCTCCCCCAGGTGATCCTCCTGCACTGGTCCAGCCCCCAGGGTCTGGATTCAAAGGCGATGGCCGTGCCTTGGCCACCTGAGAGAGAGAGATCCCCGGGGATCTGCGGGTGAGGCACCCTTTGATTTCTCACAGTGCCCCAGGACCAAGAAGGTAAGCACCTGTCTGGGTGAGCGAGGGGAGAGTGGGAACTGCAGATCCAGCAAGACAAACACCTGGCTATGCGAGTGTGAGGGGAGTGGGCACTGCAGCTCCAACAAGATGATAACCTGGCTATGCGAGTGAGAGGGGAGTGGGCACTGCAGCTCCAGCAAGGCTAACACATGTCTGGATGAGTGAGTGGGAGACTGCTCACTGCAGCTGTATTACGACTAACATCTGGTTGGGTGAATGTGGGGGAGTGTGCTCTGCAGAGCCAACTAAATGAACACTCGGTTGGATGAGATATGGAGTGTGATATGAAATGATAGGTTATTTATAACGCGCTTAATACCCAGAGGTTTCTAAGCGCGGACCCAGGGATCGAACCTGTGTTGCTCCATGTCATCTTGCACGTTGCCCCTAAGCTGTGGTGGAAAAAGGCAGACAGAGAGGTTAGTAGTTGCAATGAGACACAGCTGCCTTTGTCCCGCACAAGCCTCCGCACTTTGACACTACTGTGCTGGTGATTTGGTGCAGTATAAAAGATTTCTAACATAACCCTGAGCCTCACCTCCTAGCTCTTGCTCATGACCTCTAAGTGATCACTGTAGAGACCAAAAGGCAGATCCTCAGATTCCCTGACGCTGTGGTTACCCCTTTCTAAGGCATGTGACATCTGTACGAGAGTGCCCAGGGTGCACTGCACTCGTGTGTTTGTGTCGGCGAGAGAGAGTAGCCATGGCCATGCGCAGCATGCCTCTTCTAGTCACTGCCTGTGGCCTCCAAAGTGTTGGCTGCTTTTGTCAGGTGCCTGGCTTTGAACTGGACAGTGAGGCACCCTGTCCGATAACATGTTTTTCCAAAACTAGAAATGCATTTTTGGGGCATTCTCCAGCTACCTCTTGTGTGGTCTCCCAGCTCGTTGTGTATACTATCTCAGCGGAGGGATCAACTGAAGGCACGAGACAGATCCGGACATCTCTTTATTGGGGTTTACAACAGATATTGTTGGGTACTTTGGGCTCTGAGGGATCCCTATGGAAGTAAGATATACAGGATGCTTGACTTAACAAAAGCAGTGTTCAGGTCAAGAATTCACATACATTGTGCGGTCTGGATTTCTAAAGGGCCGAGGTCCTGCATCCGTCCACATATTTAGGTCACGGCAGTCCGACCCTGCAGGGATCAGTCAGTCGCTTACATACTCTGGGATTTAGAGTGCTCCAGAACACTTAATTCTTGGTCATCAGTGCTCTTCTCTTGGCAGGCGACAAGTGAATCACAATGGATCGCAATGTCACATCGTTTTTTCTGGACATACCCAATTGGCATCAGACTCTTCAAGCTGGATGGACCAGTGTCCTCTTGCAGCCCCCTCCAGCACCGGCCTGTCAGCTCCCCTAGTAACTGTTAGTGCTGATCTTCAGATCCTCTTTCTCAGGCCCTGGGGTTGGCTCTGGTCTGTCATCAGGACTGTCTGGTTACATAACCGTTGAACCAATCTAGGGTCAAAACCCCCCTGAGCGTGTTCCTTGGAGCATCAAGTATATTCTCCTCTTCTAAGATCTCTTTCTCCTCATCCCGCCTTCCTTTCCATTCTCTGACATTTTTCTCCCTTTCGTGTTCCTACACTTTCTCTATCCCCTGCTCTCTCTTATCACTTCCTCATCTCTGCTTTTGCCAGTACAGTCTCTTATCACCTTCTTGCCTCTGTGCTCGCTCTCTTGACTCCTTATCACCTTCTTGCTTCCGTACTCTATATCTCCTTCTCTCCATCATCACCTCCTTGCCTCTGTGCTCGCCCTCTTATCACCTCCTTGCCTCTGTGCTCGCTCTCTTGCTCTCTTAGCACCTTCTTGCCTCCGTGCGCTTTTATCACCTTCTTGCCTCCGTGCTCTCTCTCTTGCTCTCTTATCACCTTCTTGCCTCTGTGCTCGCTCTCTTATCAACTTCTTGCCTCTGTGCTCGCTCTCTTGCTCTCTTATCACCTTATTGCCTCTGTGCGCTATATCTCCTTCTCTCCATTATCACCTCATTGCCTCTGTGCTTGCTCTCTTATCACCTTCTTTCCTCTGTGCTTGATCTCTTGCTCTCTTATCTCCTTCTTGCCTCTGTGCTCGCTCTCTTGCTCTCTTATCACCTTCTTGCCTCCGTGCTCTATATCTCCTCTCCATCATCACCTCCTTGCCTCTGTGCTCGCCCTCTTATCACCTTCTTGCCTCTGTGCACGCTCTCTTGCTCTCTTAGCATCTTCTTACCTCTGTGCGCTTTTATCACCTTCTTGCCTCCGTGCTCTCTTATCACCTTCTTGCCTCTGTGCTCGCTCTCTTATCACCTTCTTGCCTCTGTGCTCGCTCTCTTGCTCTCTTATCACCTTCTTGCCTCTGTGCTCACTCTCTTGCTCTCTTATCATCTTCTTGCCCCATGCTCTCTCTCTTGCTCTCTTAGCACCTTCTTGCCTCCGTCTGCTTTATCACCTTCTTGCCTCCGTGCTCTCTCTCTTGCTCTCTTATCACCTCCTTGCCTCTGTGCTTGCTCTCTTATCACCTTCTTGCCTCTGTGCTCACTCTCTTGCTCTCTTATCACCTTCTTGCCTCTGTGTTCGCTCTCTTGCTCTCTTATCACCTTCTTGCCTCTGTTCTTGCTCTCTTGCCCTCTTATCACCTTCTTGCCTCTGTGCTCGCTCTCTTATCATCTTCTTGCCTCCATGCTCTCTCTCTAGCTCTCTTAGCACCTTCTTGCCTCTGTGAACTTTTATCAACCTTCTTGCCTCCATGCTGTGTCTCTTGCTCTATTATCACCTCCTTGCCTCTGTGTTCGCTCTCTTTTTACCTTCTTGCCTCCGTGCTCTCTCTCTTGCTCTCTTTTTATTTATTTTTATTTTTGATGGCAGAGGCAAATAACATTCACACGCATCAGAGCAGCAATAAGCGACAAAATCATTACACAACAAGGTACAGTGGCGCATAAGGATAGTGGGAGATGGATGCGTAAGAGATGCGGCTCCTCAAAGCATCCGGTATAATGGCATATAGTAAAGTTGATTAGGGTGAGTCGTTTGCAGAGGAGGGATTATCCAGGCCATTGAGATAGCTGTTAAAGGCAGTCCAAATGTTTTTAGGCCGAGACCGGATCGGGAGGGTATTGAGGTATTCCTCCTCACAGTTCCGAGACCAAGTCAATAAATTCAACCATTTCTGGAAGGTAGGAGGGGCAGAGCACTTCCAGTTCTGGAGAATACACTTTTTAGCAATTATACAGCTCACATTTAGGAACTTAGCCTGCCCTCTGGCTCCCCCGGCCCCCCACATCCCAAACAGTACACCCAGCGGGTCAGGCTCTATAACAGTGTCACAAATTTCCGACAGGGTTTTCAGGATCTCCTCCCAAAATGCAGCTAGCCGCGGGCATCCTCAGAACATATGCAAATGGCCCGCCTCCTCCACACCACAGCGAGGGCAGAGCGTTGGATCAGAACGGCCAAATCTGGAGATCCTACGCGGGGTGTAGTATAGCCTGTTTAACAATTTATACTGGATGGTGCGATATCGAAAGTTCAGGGAGACTTTATTAGTGTGGGAGCACATTTTCCCCCACATTTGGTCCGTGAGTTCCACTTCGAATTCAGACGCCCAGTCATCCCGTGGCCTAGAGGGCTGTAATGGGGCAGCAGTGAGGAGGAGTTTGTATAAGGAGGAAACCACCCCGTGGGCCCCACCCGAATTGGCAATGTAGGAAATCCCAGGGGAATCAGGAGGTTCATTAGGGAATTCAGGCCATGCGCCACGGAAGGCATCGCGAAGTCTATAGTATTGTAGTAGTTCCATTGGTGATCCCGAATGGCCCTGCTTCCATGTCTGCAGAGTTATGAACAGCCCATCCGGGTAGAAGTCTGTTAAGGCTAGGTATCCCAGGGTCTGCCAGTGTCGTGCCAGGGCTATGTCGCCTGTGGGC
This sequence comes from Ambystoma mexicanum, assembly GCF_040938575.1. Lineage (NCBI taxonomy): Eukaryota > Metazoa > Chordata > Amphibia > Caudata > Ambystomatidae > Ambystoma > Ambystoma mexicanum. Next base: position 700,836,358 of record NC_090938.1, on the reverse strand, counting down.
TCCTACCCAGGGAACCGCCAAGCGGGGAGCCACTTGTAGTATGGGTGTTCCTCGGCACCCGCAGCAAATAACCGCCTCCAGGCCAGCAAGGTGGTTCGGACCGGGTCTATGGTGGAGTCTGGTTCATATCATCGGTTTAAGATCAAAGACATTATGTTGGTGCCAGAAGCAGCTAGGGCTTCCAGCTTGACATGGGGGCAAGGGGGGGAACCAGGGTACCAGTAGGAGGCAAACTGTGCCTGCGCTGTGATCCAGTACCGTGTCAGATCCGGAGCGGTGAACCCACCTTTGTCGTGGGGAAGAGTCATGGCCCGCCATTTTTTACGCACGGCTCTCGAGTGCCATAGAAACTGAGCACAGAGTTTATGTAGATCTGCAAAGTACTTCCCACCGAGCCATACAGGGACATTTGTGAATACATACAGCAGTTTAGGGAGGAGTATCATTTTCACCAGTGATAGTCTACCCGCTAATGCCCCTTCGGCTGTAGCCCGGTAGTTGTTAGCTAGGAGGGCGTCTTTGGTCAGGGACACCTGAATTCGCAGATATTTAATCCCGTCGGGGACCAGCGTAAAGGATACTCTGTGGTGGGTTGGACTGTGGAGCTTGTGAGAGGGAAGAGTTCGGACTTGGAATAATTGATGGTGAAGCCAGAGTATGTACCAATGCGGGTGATGTCACGTAGGATTGGGTCAAGGTGGGCATTTGGGTCTCTGACGAACAGCAAGACATCGTTTGCGTAGAGCAAGATAATTTCGGGGGTATCCTGAAGTCGTATCCCTTTAAATGCGTGACGTTCCCTAACAAAGTCCGCCATGCGTTCGATGGCCAAGGCGAATAGGATCGGGGAGAATGGGCATCCCTGATGGGTGCCCCTGAAGAGAGGGAACAGGGCGGACGTTTGGGAGTTGACACGAACCCTGGCAACCGGGGAGGTGTAAAGCAACTTGATGTATGCTATCATTCTGGGCCCAATGCCCAAGGTCTCAAGGACGAGCCACATGTACTTCCAGGACACCATGTCGAAGGCCTTCTGGGCGTCCAGGGTGACCGCAACCGCACTCACATCCTGATTAATTTGTGACATAACGTTAAGGAGCCTTCTTATATTATGAGACGTGGACCTCCCGGGTACAAAGCCTGACTGGTCATCGTGCACCATAAATGACATAACAGGTAGGAAGCGGTTTGCGATCACCCTGGCAAAGATTTTAGTATCCAAGTTCATTAATGAGAGGGGCCGGTATGATCCACAGTCGTCGCTAGGCTTACCGGGCTTGAGCAGAACCGTGATAACGGCCTCTCGTAATGATGGGGGGAGGGATCCTGATTGGAGTGACTCGTCCCAAATCCCGAGCAGTTCGGGGGCCAATATCGCTACATGCTCCTGATAAAATTCAGCCGTTAACCCGTCGGGGCCAGGCGCCTTTCCCTTGGGGAGACTAGATATGGCCTCCACTATCTCGTCCAGTGAAATGGGAGAATCCAATAGGTCTCTCGTTGCAGGGGAGACGACAGTGGTGGGAATCTGCTCCAGTAGCTCCCGTATCTGGGAGTCACTGTGTTCGGGGGATTGGGAATATAATTCCGAATAGAAGTCTGTAAATACCTCAAGGATGCGTTGGTCAGACCACTGTATCGTCCCCTGACCGTCCTTAACGCAAGTGATCTGGGATTGACCCCGCTCACCCCTCGCCAAGGCGGCAAGCATTTTGCCAGGTCTGTCCCCCTTGCCGTATTTCCGCGCAGCCTGCAGGCGGCTGAAATACTGCACTTCCCTATTGGCTTACTCATTGAAGTTCTTTAGCTCCTCGCTGATCTGGGAGAGGACACCCGGGTCAACCGAGGCCGAATAGGCATGCTCCAGGTCCCGAATTTTAGTTTCAGTGCGGAGCAGCGTGGCTCTTATAGTTTTGAGGACCCCCGACTCTCTAGAGATGGACGCCCCTCTAATGGAGGCCTTGAAAGCATGCAACGGACCCCCCAGGGTGGTGGATTGTGGCGTGTTGTGCTGAAAGTAGGACTGAATGTCAGAAAGAATGTCCGCTCTAAATACAATGTCCTGCAGAGCGGCCGATTCAAAGCGCCATGTTTTGATGGTGGGGGAGGGTATACCCAAGTCTAGGGTCATGACAATCGGGGAGTGGTCAGATAGTGTGCGCGCAAGTATACGTGTCTCCACCACCCTGCCCAGCATAGGGCCGGACATTAGGAACACATCAATCCTGGAGGAGCTGTCGTGTACCGAGGAGTAGTAAGTGTACTCGCGTGCCTGCGGGTGTAGTGCCCTCCACACATCCTGAAGATCAAGTGTCGCGCAGTGGGACAGGAGTCTACGCGCTGCGCCGGCAAGGGGCCTAGGGGCTGTGCCAGTCCTATCCAATGCGGTGTCAAATATAAAGTTCATATCTCCACCCCAGATGACCTGCACCCCCACGTATCCTAGTAGTATAGAAACCACCTGGTCAACGAATTCGGGAGAGTCCACATTAGGGCCATAGGTATTCACGAGCAAATATTCCCTGTTGGCTATGGCGCAATACAGCACAATGTACCTTCCCTCGAGGTCTATATAACTCTTGTGGAGGACAAATTTAAATGATTTGTGTATCAACGTTAATACCCCTCTGGCACGCGTAGAATATGAAGTGAAATATCTGTGTGGACCCCAAGTTGGCGCTATACTTTTGGCCAGAGGGCCCGTGGAATGTGTCTCCTGCAGGAGCAGTATCTTGCAGCCGTGTCTGCTGGCGTACGCCGCAATTCTACGAGCCGTGGTGTAATTGCTCAGGCCCCGCACATTCCAGGTCATCACCGTCACCGGCATCTCAATGATTTAAAGAGTATACCCAAAGCCAGAGAGCCCATGTAAAGCGTTCCCTGCAAAGGCACCATATCACCCCCCAGTTTATCAACGTGTGCCATGTTACCAGAGTCACATATATTCCAGGACATCACTGTTATCAGCATGTTGATAACCTAAGTGACATCCCACCAGCGTTGTCGTAAGGTAATTTCAGGACGGAACCCGCCCTCCTTAGGGTCCCCTGATGCGCTGTGATCTGCCAATCCGCCTCCGCCTTTTACCATAACACAAAAGAAACCCTGTCCCCCCTCCTCCCACACCACCCCATCCAAGCAGGCAGTGAGACCCCCCTCCCCCCACCAAAAAAAGAAACAGTAAGTCCCACGAAACAGGGACAACAGGCGGTTCCCAACATGGGCCCGCAATACCAGTGGCCCAACCGGGGCCAATACCCAACTTCAAATTAACATGAATATACATTGCAATCGCAGTGGGGTGCGCTATTGCCGTGTGGTGGACACTTGGGAAAGTAGAAATGATAATAAGTCACCAGCGGTACATTGAACATACATTATGCATGGCGGGGAGCCGCCCCTGGACGCTGAAGGTGAACTATGCAAGTGTGATCGACATAGGTGTTCAATGCGTATACATGGGTGAGCCAATAAGGCTGCATTGCTATCAACACATGAATAAACAAGCACTAGTCAGCTGAGGGTTGAACTACAAAGTGGTGTGAGCTTAGTCATCGACACTAGGGTTACCATTGGGATTGGGTAGTGGTATCTGAGTCTCTATACATTTGACAGTCTCCTCCGGCACTGAGAAAAAGTAAAATTTTTCTCTGAAAGTAATCTTGAGCCGGGCTGGGAAAAGGATCGCGTAGGGGACATTCCGTTTTCGTAGCAATTTGACTCCCAGGAATTGGCGTCTCTCCTGCTGCACCCCGACAGAGAAGTCAGGGAAAATCCGAATGGTGTTTGAATCAAGGCGTAGGTTACCCTTTTCACGTGCCAAGCGTAGGATGAGGTCCCGGTCCCTGTAATTGAGGATCCTGGCTATAATAGGTTTGTTTTGTTTGTTTTGTTTATTTATTTGTAATGCGTGCCAGACCCATGGGTAACCGGGCGCAGTAAATAGAATATGCAAAGCTTACAGTGTTACAAAAAATTACAGTGTTATATAGAGTTACAGTGTTACATAATTTATCAGTGATAAAGAGAAAGATATGTACAGGCTTAGCAGGAAGCAGATCTGGTCAAGAGATTGAGGCATTGCTATAAAACGAGGCAGTCTTTATATACATAATGGTCTGGGGAAGTCTCCCGGTTTGGGCCACGGGGACAGGGCCCGATGGACTAGCTCGACTGTGAAGAAAGGGGATAGCGCGGGGTCTCCCAATAAGTCTTTAAGTAGAGTTTCGACCACCAACTCCATGCACCCCTTCAGGGCATTTTCAGGGACCCCTATTATGCGTAGGTTGTTCCTCCGAGAGCAGGATTCAAGATCATCGCACTTTGATTTCACCACTTTCATGTCACGAGTCAAGGTGGTCACCGCATCCTGCAAAGTATGTAGTTGATCTTCATTAGCCCCAATTCTGTTTTCGGCCTCGGTGATCCTTGTTCCGGCCTGATCGACTCGGGATTTCAGGGATGCAACATTGACGTTAATATCGTCAAGTTTTTCATGAAACGAGGCAAAACTCTTGGCCATTGACTCCATCATGAGAGTGAGGTCAGGGGCCACTGCTCCAGGGAGGGGGTCGGGTTCAGGATCATCCTGAGCGGATGTCGCAGCACCCTGATCTGCACGTGGGGTTGCCTTTGCAAATTTGTCCATGGCGCCCACCTTACTGGACCCTCTGGATCTGCCAGACATAGCTAATGCGATACAGGGGGTGACCCGACCAGTCGGGCCTGGTCCTGTATGAGGAGCAGGAGTATAGGGTTAAGTTCCACCGTCCAGCAGATGCAAGTCGTTGAAATTGAGGGGGTGTGGAGGCGGCAAGAGGCAGCCGATGCGTTCGGGGTCCTGGTAGCCGGAGGGCCGCTATGCAAGCAAAGCTAAAGCAACAGACCGCCCAACCACCCAATGTGGAAGGCACCGGGGCAGAGAGGGACCACCATATAGCACTGCCAGTGTGATGTTAGCCTGGGTGGGAAGAACAAGATGTCCACTCATGAAAAGATTGCTGATAATACTTGGCTGGGGACAGTGCTGGTTAGGCCCAATGTTCTATAACCGCCCAGATGAGCCACTGGATGAGACGATAATGGGACCGCGGGGCCGCGGTATGGAGGCAGTGAGGTCGGTCGGATGAATAAATCTCCAGTACAGAGGATGCCAGGGCCGTGAAGAGTTACGTTGCACCAGATGGGTGAAAGGCGCAGCAAGATGCGCACGTTGACCGCCCAGCAAACAAGCCAGTGCTGAGGATGCAGTTTTGAAGTGATCCCTCTAGGTGATAGCGAAGGTTACACCGACCTGGGAATGCGGCCAGGCCTCAGTCACCAAGGAGTGGCACAGGTCGAGGCAGTTCTGGGAGAAGGTGGCCGACTGCGCACGGCCCGCGGCCCTGCATGCGCACCGTGAGCCCAGGAGATGTTCAGGGGACAAGAATACCAGAGCCCACCTCCACAGCCAGTTGATGAGGAGGACCAAGGGGCACACGCGTGGGGGCCGTGGCACGGGGATGAGAAGTGCTGGTGAGCTCCACGGGTGTGAGGTCCCCCTCCCCCCCAGCTCCCTACCTGACCTGTAATCACGGGCCTCCGCACGTGGGGTGCGCCGTCCTGTCCCCTGGTGGAAGCAGCATCCATAGGTCGTCCGCCTTCCGGGAAGCGGAGGGTTGAAGCGGCTCCGGCCGCCAGGTGCGATGTCCACTTGAGCGGGCCCCCGCAGGCACCAACCCGCCCTCCCATGGCCAGCAGGATCGAGGCGCAATGCCACAGGGTGAGGAGGAGGGGCGGCCGAGGGCCCAGCGCCAAACACAGCCTATGCCCCGGGCGCGGCGCGGCAGCAGCAGTGGTAGGGGTCGTTAGCCCCGGGAAACGAGGAGTTGAAATGGCTCCAGCCGCCAGGCACGATGTCTTCTTGAGCGGGCCCCGCAGGCACGAGCCCGACTCCCCCCGGCCCTCAGGATGAAGGCGAAGCGCCACCGGGCGAAGAGGAGGGTCGGTCGCGAGCTCCTCACCACGCACAGCCTCTGCCCCCAGCGCGGCGCGGCCAACCAGAGGGATCCCGGCCACACACGGGGAGGGAGAAGCCCAGCAAAGGCAGCTGAGGTCGGCTCAAAGCACAGATGACAGGAGCAGGGAGGGATGGAGCCGGCGTGCCACAGGCCGCAGGGTGGCCCCCAGCCGGGCCTCCGGCAGCGCCGGGGTCTGGGTCAGTGTTCAGGTCCAAAAAAACTTCAGTCGGGCCCAGCGGGTTCCCGGAGTCACGGTTCTGGCCAGAATCAAGTCAGAACCCTCAGCAGAGTATCAGGAACAATCTGAGATATTTTTAGGGCGGTGATTGCAGCGCGTACCGCCGATGTGGTCGGATATGTGCCCAGACCTCACAGAGCTGTAAAGCTAAGCAGCCATTTTTTGGGCTGCTCAACAGCGCCCCCCCTCTCTCTTGCTCTCTTATCACCTGCTTGCCTCCATGCTCTATATCTCCTGCTCTGCATTATCACCTCCTTGCCTCTGCTCTCTTTCCCTGCCTCTGTCTTCTCAATCCACCAGGCCTCCTCTCTCTCCATCTCCTCTACCTGCCCCTCCCCTCTGCTCTCGCTCCATGTCTATGCTCTCGCCACGGTCCATCTCCTAACTCCCGCACTGTTTGCACAGGATGTGCTGTATTCCCATCCAGGTCGCGTCTCAGATCCATTCATCTGATAAGTGCTCCATAGAGGATACATGAGTGTGCTTGACCTTTTTGGATTAGGAGTGGGTACCTGTTTTTCCTCCCCCCAGCAGGCACCCAAGTGAAACGGCGGATACTCAGAAGCTTGTTAGACTGCCCACTGCTCCATGGGCTGAAGCTATGACAGGGACGCCCGCCATTTTGGCGTAAGGCAGCCTTGTCATGGCAGCGTCCTGACTCTGCGATGGTGCAGCTGCGTCACCTGGCTGCTTTGCTTCTCCGTCCTTGCTCCATTTCCCTGTTCTGCCCATTTCCGGTCTGTCTGCATGCACGTGGTTCTCTTTTTACCCAAAGACCCCCATGTACATGTCCGCTGCTCTGGGGGAATATTATCGGTAGGAAGCAAAGGTACCCCTATTTTATGGGAGACTAGGGATAGAGTGGAGGTCCTGGGGATTCCCCCATATGTCACCTCAAGGGCCAGCACACATCTTGTATCATGTGTGTCTTTCCCTTATTTTCTGCAGCCCATGTCCGTGCACCTTGCAGACTTCCATTCACATGTGTGCTGCTCTCAAGAGCTATTATCGGGCCATGAAACTAGGCGGCCCACAATGCATGCGAGGCTAGGAATACAGTGTAGGTTCTGCGGGATCTTCTGTGTACAGAATCCTGGACCAGCATCACATAGGGCCTCATTACACGGAATGCGGTAAGGGTTTACCGTTACCGGTAAGGGTACCGGTAAACCCTTACCGCCTTACTACGAGGTCCCTTTGCGGGACCTGACCTCAACGTCTGGTTTTACCAGCCGTTAAGGAACGGGCCCGCAAAGGGACCTTGAAGGCAATTACGGTACCGCAATTTGCGGTACCGCAATTGCCGCCTTCCCCATTCCCATTGAGTCCTATGGGGGCTGAAATGGGAATGGGGAAGTGCCATGGTGAATGGGGAATTACCACCCCCACACACCTTGGAATGTGGCGATAATTCCGCCATTCACCATGGCGGACTCGGTACGGTACCGGCGGCAACCATGGCGCTAATAGCGCCATGGTTACCACCTACCGTGTAATGAGGCCCATAGTGTTTGGTGGCCCCAGTGTCTCCAGGGCCCATCCTATCTTATTTATTTATTTATTTTAAAATAATTTTATTGTTTAAAAAAATCAAACCTTTAAAATATGACACAATTCAAAACAAAACATTTAACACCTTAATGTCGTTATCACTCCTCTACTTATGCCCCTGAGATGATCATCTCTTCTACCTTACACAAGTATTGTACGGACCTTCCTCCAAGGTGTTTATCTCATAGGTCAGTCCACACTTGTTATACTTTCGTTTTGACGAATCAGGGATCAGACACTTGAGTTTTTAGATAACCTCTCCTCGATTACAGCCAGGAAAGAGGTCAGGGGCATAATTAGTTTCCAATCCGATCCATTCCACATTTTCTGCCACCACTCGTCCGCGTGCAGTGTTTGATGGTTTGCATACCACTGTCCCAGATCAACAGATCTTTCATTTTTTAAAGCGTGGCAAAATAACACCAGGTGTTTAAGGGATTCCGGCTCCTTAAGGCAGATACGACAAATGGGATTTGGATCAATGTCGTCTGCTTGCAGTCTGATGCGGTCCTTCGTCTTGAATGAATTCAGCCTGAATAACAAAAATAGACTACGTGCCTTCGAGTTTGGAAAACGAATCATATAAGGCTGCAGTACGTTGTAGCTTTTGGCTTCAGCGGACGCATCTTTCATCGCGCTGGCAGCTTGGCGTTCACTACCTGTGTCAATCCAGTCAGCGCGCCAGATCTTCACTTTAGCTGCTGTCGGGTTTATGTGCAGGGCTTGTAAACTAATGTTGTTGATGGTTAATAAATCTTCACCTCGTTTTACCCATTGGGACAAAATGTGGGAGCCTCCACTGCACGCATTGTGCAGGATCTTGAATTGTAGGATTCCCTCTTCAGTTTTGGATTTCCAGAACAGCGATAGTTGGTTCCAGCAGACCCTCGCATGCAATGAGACAAGCGCAAGTTCGTACCTTATGCATGCAGTAGATATTCCTATTGGTAGGCTTAGAGCCTTCGTCCAGAACATATGTTCCAGTGATGCCCAATGTGTAGACGGACAACCAAAGGCATTTTCAGTGCCGTATGTTAAAATCGGGACCACTTTCTGTTCGTAAAAATGTCTCAGTGGTCGCATTGAGAATCGCCCATATTTTTTATGGATCACAAGACCCTGACGTACCAACTGTCCACATTTCCTCTTTGATTCAGTCACCCAAGGGTCATCACAAATACTGGAGTTCAGAAGCATTCCTAGATATTTTACAGATTTTGATGTGCAAAGGACCACTTGCTCTAGTGACCACCTGTGTTTTGAGCACCTCTGGTTTTTGCGTGATCTTAGGTTCTCAAACACCAAAATTTCAGTTTTTGCAGGATTTAACTTCAAGTTGTTTGTATTCACATATCCTTGAACCGCGTCCAGTTTGCGTTGGAGGCCGATCGGAGTTTGATCTAGAATTACTAGATCGTCGGCGTACAACAACCAACTTATCGGCCTTGAGTTGAGTTTTGGAGGGAAGGCTCTCCCAGATTCGATTGCTTCTCCAATGTCGAAGATAAAAAGGCTGAAGATTGCAGCTGCCAGCGGGCATCCCTGTTTCACTCCCTTGAGAGTTTTGATTTTAGCGGATAGGGCGCCCAAATGATCACGACGAATTGAAATTGAGTTGTCTGTATGAAGCTCTTTGATTGCCGCAAGTAGATCTGCCAGACACCCCCACCCTTCCAGTTTAACCCATAGCGCTTTGCGATCTATCATATCGAAGGCCATGGAAATGTCAACAAAAGCTGCATACACCTTTGTGTTTGTGCGCAGGGCTTCCATTTTTAGCAGGTTAAAGATTAGCAGGTTCAGTGAGCAACCCACCATTTTCACAAAACCTGCCTGTCTTTCGTCCACTTTTTTCGCTGTTTGTGCCCAATTAATTAATTTGATTTGCAGCAAAGATGCGTAAAGCTTGCCTAGGACGTCAAGGAGGGCCACTGGTCTGTAATTTTTCGGTGACGCTCTCTTTCTTCCCTTTCTTGAATATGGGCACTATTATCCCTGACTTCCATGATGTCGGTACTTGCTTTTGCGAGTTTATTCTTGCAAAGAGATCGAAGCACAAATCAGCCCACAGGTCTGGGAACTGTTTAATCATAAAGTCCGATAGGCCATCAGGACCCGGGGCCCTTGAGTTTTTCATTCTCATTATTGCATCTCGTATTTCGTCTCTTGAGAAGTTTAGGTTCCAATCTGATTCGATAGGTGAGTGTGCATGCGGGACAAGGGACTTACGATATAGCGCAGTGAAGTGCTGGACCCATTCAGCTTCCGTCACCTGACTTATAAGTAATGCCTCTTGTGGTGATTCCATCGCGTTTATTGTTCGCCAAAACTCACCACTATTCTTATTGGAAAGAATCTTCAACATTGCCTCTGCATCATTTTGATGTAATATAAACTGGTAACTTTTAATCCAGTTTTTGTAGTGTTGTTTTGTTACTTTGTTTCGTTGCATTCTTTCTTCTTTTGGACCTAGATTATTTTTCCGAATTTCGGCTCGCATGGCTCTTTTGCGTTGCATCACCGTTAGATCAAAGGAGTGTTTTTTCTTGAATGATCTGTTTTTCATTCCGTTATTTGTGCTTTTAAATTGTGCCAGTATGGGAGCATACTCAATCTCCAAAGGTATCTGCTTAAATTGGGAGCATATGGTGGCCACTTCGTGTTCTTCCAGTCTTATTCGTAGGCGATTCGATTCTGCTGATATTTTTGAGCCCCATTTTTTACTCAGGGCACCTTTTGTGTCGTAAAATTTTACTACCAGCATTTCGTGGTCGCTGTTTATCATTGCACGAACGTTCAAAGATTTTGTTCTCGTGTGCACACTGTCAGAGACAAAAATGTAGTTGATGGTTGAACTACAGAGCTCACGCTGCCACGTGGCCCTTGGTGGAATGTCACCTTGGGTACAGCCGTTTAACATAGACAAACCTCTTACAAACATTTTGTCTGTCCAGGTTTGAGCAAGGCGACCTTTAGTGACGCTCTGGGGTTTAAAAAAATCGATATTTAGATCACCACAGAGTATCATGCCTGTTCCTCTTGATGATTCAAGCAAATTGTCAATTATGGAGGAAACTTGGTCAATGAAGGAGTAGGACCCGGCGGCTTGATGATTCCAGTATACATTAAGTATGTGGAATACATCAGAAGGTGATGGTTTCTCTGTGAGCTTTCTTATTTCACATACTTGAATATAGGGCGTATAGTTTTTAGAAGTTATCAAGCGGTAACCTGAAGACCGTTTGATCAGTGTTAACAGCCCTGCTATCGGGCGCCCCTTGTCCGCTTTAATAGCAGGGTTCAAAGCACATTCAAATTCGGAGATCACCGGCAGTTCACGCAGCCAAGTTTCTTGCAAGCATATGAGATGTAAATCTTGGGCCCATGCGTTATTTAACAAGTGGACAAAACCACGTGTGTTCCAGGAGGCAAGCAGACATTCTTGGGCCATGTTGGTCTTTGAGCACTAGCTGTGTTGTTTACTATTTAAGGCTGATGCCAGCCAGTTCCATTCCTGTGTTACTTCATTGCCTCGTGTGCCGTTTAGTGCAGTTTTCACCGGGATGACCTCTGATGCTCCGTTATTTATCGTTATTTTAATTTTATCCATCGTGCTTGTTCCGACTTCCTCGACAAGCTCCATGGGTTCAGAGTTCTGGTAAATATGCGCGAAGTGATGCCTCTTGTTGATTGACTTGTCTTGTCTCCAATGGCTCGACTGAGCCATGCCGAGTGCTTTTGTGCATTGAGAATGTTCCAAAGATGAAGATGTTTCTGTACGTAAGGGCCGAGAGACACATAGACCTGCAGTCTTGAATGGAATATTGCGTGTGTCTGGTTCTAGCAATTTATAGGTATCAAAGCCCAACGACAACAGATCTTCATCAGCCTCTAAAATAACATTTGCAATTATGTGAGAATTTATATGCAAAATCACTTTGTCTGTTTGCCGCTCGTCCGGAAATTCAACCGTTTTCAGGTCTTTCGAATCAAGTGAGCGCAACCGAGGTATATGATGAAGTAATCTCAACACGTTTGATCTGTTCAAAATTAGTTTGTCACCACCTACCAACCTCTCCAGAATTATTTTAATCAAGCTAGGCACTTCGTTCGAACCCCTGTTTTCATAACGGTTCTCTTTCATCTGATTGTTTGTTTTAGACTGTGCAACATAGCTATTGCCGATTTTTGGTAGTGGTAATTGTGGAACAGACAGGGCAGGCATCCCAGACCTTTCAATTCTTTTTGAGTGGTTCTCTCCATTTACTACTTGATGGTTGCCTTCGTCGAGATCTTACTTCATCTTCCTGTTGTTCAGCCTCTGCCTTTCCCATTTTGCTTGAAGTGTCATGAATTCTGGGCTCCTAGGTACAAAATCTGATTCTTCTATTTCTCTGGCCAGGGGCACCAGCTCACATCTCCTCTGGTTAATGTCTCGTATTGATATTGAGGAATTGCTTTTGCTAACTTCGATTGTTGCTCTTTTTACCATTTGTGTTTCTTTTTCAACTTTCTTGGGAGCATTGGTCGTTTTCGAGGCCGGAAACACTGACTGGCTTTTTTATGAGCATAGGTCAACACACGGTATTTTCATACTGGCTACACATTCTGCCTCAGGATCTTCATACGTTGATAAGTCTATTAACTCTTTGTCAATTGCCAAGTCTTCCTCGCAAGGCAATATTTCAGTAGATGTCTTCACGTTTTCTTCTGTTAACGGTTGGTCCAATGTTTTATCCTTAATTGTGTCTGCTAGTTTCAGGCTTGAGGTGATTGCTTTGTCCACCAATTGGAACATATTCAGATTGCGTAAAAATTTCCGTGCTCCTTTTTGCTGGGTTTTTTTGTGAGCAGGTAAATTCTTTTGCTTTTTCACCATCCTTGGAGGAGTTTTTTTGTAATCTTGTTTACTATGGCCTGATTTTGTGAGTCTTGGTTTCCAAAAATGGGAAATATCCCAGCCGGAGTCTCGGATGCTGCGGGGTTATCTCTCGTTTCGCCCACCTGAACCCCCTCTTTCCCAGAAGGCATTGAGCCGGATGCTTTTTGTAAGTCTGTTAGGGCCGGATTTGCAGCATTTCTAGCTTGATGGAAGGCCGTGTTAAACGATATGTCCAGGGGGTTAGAGAGCCCAACATTTCCGCGCTGTGGTGTGTTACAGATGCTGGATTTCTCTAACAGAGTTTCGGACGGCGGTGGTACAGCATTGCGCCCTGGTAGCTCAGGTGCATTGTCTTCAATTACAAGACTTTCTGAAGATGTAACAGTCAGGTGCTGAGATTGAATCGGATGAACTTGGAAGGCCATCTTCATTGCCCCCTGGATGGCATTAGAAGCAACTTTAGCGGAACAATGTGCCTCCGGCATCTTTGTCACGCTGGAGTCGCTAGCACAACTATGGCTATCTCCTTTTTGAACGATCAGAGATTTCCGAAAAAGAGACAAACCTTCTTTTGCGACCTCTGCGAACAGCTTTTTGTCAAATGTGTCGTTCTGTTTCACATTATTTAAGGAGTTTATTCCTACCAATATCTTTTGAGTTAGCTCCTCTTGTTTAGCCTTTTGGGCACAGTGTGATGCTTCTAGATGTAACACGTTTGAGTTCATCATGGCCAATAGAGTTGTAACGTCTTTCACATTTTCATTTAAAGATTCGTACAACTTAGTGAAAGGTGTTAGCGAAATGGCCATTGCAGATGTTAAAGCTATTAAAAGTTCATTTGCTGGTACGTGAGCACAGGGGGCTCCACTACCCTCACTTCGTCGCTCTTGATAAGGCCGGGGTACCCGTCTATGCCATGTCCTTTCTCGACGGATTTTAGGAAAGGGACGTTCAATTAACGACGAGTCTCTTGTGGGAGAGTCAGTTAATGAGTCTTCACTAGATGTAGCCTTGTTTTCCAGGCTTTGGGGTCTCTTCCGAGATGTTGATACTGGCAATCTTTTCTGGGAGTCTGCTACATTAGTGTGATGTGACGATGTTGTCTCATCTGAGGATACAGAAGTGGCTGCCTTAGGTCTTTTATAATTGCCGGTCCCCATATGTCACGGTTTACATTTGTAATGTTAACACAATTCCTTTTCAGGGGTGCTTTAGATGTCGCATCCTGCACGGGGGTAGATGTCACAGACTGTTTAAATGAGTGGGATTTGTTTAGATTAATCAATTTTTGAAGCACTGTAGAGACCACTTCCAAAGAGTTTCTTTTATCACAGGTAGGAGGACCTACATTATTGCCCCTCTGTTCACTACCTAGATATGGATCACACACCAAATCATCCGCGTGCACCGTTGTTAGCGCTTCATCCGCGTTCAGTAGTGATGATATTAAAAGGGGGATAGGCTCAGCAGCATTTGTCATTTTGTTTAGGGAAGAAAAATCGCTTTAAATTAGTGCGCCTACCTCGTGATTAGTTTCAGGAATATCAGTACAATTCACTGCACTCTTGGGATGCCATATCTCTGCGAGAGCAGCTGCGGCAGGGCAGACGCGGCGGACCTCTGCCAAGTCCAACAGGCGCTGTGTTGCCTCTGCGTCGCCGGCCACGGCGTCACATCCTCCTACTGCTTTCGCTTCCTGCGACTGGCTCCGCCCCTCAGCGTCAGTGAGGGCGTCCTCCGCCTCGTACAACAACACCACCTCTCTAACCTCCCGCGGCACACCACTCGCCGGCCGTGAGCAGCCGGAAGCTCGCACATCACCGGCTGTCTCTATGGAGGGACGGAGCTCGCCCGCCCCTGCTGGTAAATCCTGAACCACAATGAGCGAAATATCGCCCGTAGCGCTCTGACAACTTGCATTATTTGACATGTGCCGACATATGACTTCAGCTTGTTTATTGCTACTTAACACGGGCGTAGGGTGGATTTTTCCACAGGGGTCGGAATTTGGGCGAGCACCCTCCTAAGGTGTAATCCCACAAACTTCGTGTGGCAGGGGATGAAATACAATGTCTTGGATCGGAATATCATGGTCCGTAATGTGATCCAAATTTTCCGATGCAGATCGGCAGGAAAAGTATTGGCTCACCTGTTTGTTGCGTGCACCTTTCACTGGCAGCTCATCTTGGAATGCCATGCGTTTGACTTGCGCTCGCGTCCTTAGGGATGTGGATAAGTTCGATGGATCCATCATCAGCGCTGCGCCACTCGCCAAACAGCCAAACAGTGGATTCCTCAGCCCTTAGACCTCAGGGCTTAACGCCGCAAGGGCGGGGGAGGCAGCCTTTTGTGTCTGGTGACCCAGTCAGGTGACTTGGTCAGGTGGTAGGAATGTTAAAGCCACCGGCACAACACAGGCACACGCACCTCCTTCTCCTTTCTTCAGTTCTCCAGCAGGATGAGTCACTCGCCACAGCCAAACAGTGGATTCCTCAGCCCTTAGACCTCAGGGCTTAATGCCGCAAGGGCAGGGAGGCAGCCTTTTGTGTCTGGTGACCCAGTCAGGTGACTTGGTCAGGTGGTAGGAATGTTAAAGCCACAGGCACAACACAGGCACACGCATCTCCTTCTCCTTTCTTCCTTTCTTCAGTTCTCCAGCAGGATGAGTCACTCGCCACAGCCAAACAGTGGATTCCTCAGCCCTTAGACCTCAGGGCTTAACGCCGCAAGGGCGGGGGAGGCGGCCTTTTGTGTCTGGTGACCCAGTCAGGTGACTTGGTCAGGTGGTAGCAATGTTAAAGCCACAGGCACAACACAGGCACACGCACCTCCTTCTCCTTTCTTCAGTTCTCCAGCAGGATGAGTCACTCGCCACAGCCAAACAGTGGATTCCTCAGCCCTTAGACATCAGGGCTTAACGCTGCAAGGGTGGGGGAGGCGGCCTTTTGTGTCTGGTGACCCAGTCAGGTGACTTGGTCAGGTGGTAGGAATGTTAAAGCCACAGGCACAACACAGGCACACGCACCTCCTTCTCCTTTCTGCCTTTCTTCAGTTCTCCAGCAGGATGAGTCACTCGCCACAGCCAAACAGTGGATTCCTCAGCCCTTAGACCTCAGGGCTTAACGCCGCAAGGGCGGGGGAGGCGGCCTTTTGTGTCTGGTGACCCAGTCAGGTGACTTGGTCAGGTGGTAGGAATGTTAAAGCCACAGGCACAACACAGGCACACGCACCTCCTTCTCCTTTCTTCAGTTCTCCAGCAGGATGAGTCTCTCGCCACAGCCAAACAGTGGATTCCTCAGCCCTTAGACCTCAGGGCTTAATGCCGCAAGGGCGGGGGAGGCGGCCTTTTGTGTCTGGTGACCCAGTCAGGTGACTTGGTCAGGTGGTAGGAATGTTAAAGCCACAGGCATAACACAGGCACACGCACCTCCTTCTCCTTTCTTCCTTCTTCAGTTCTCCAGCAGGATGAGTCACTCGCCACAGCCAAACTGTGGATTCCTCAGCCCTTAGACATCAGGGCTTAATGCTGCAAGGGCGGGGGAGGCGGCCTTTTGTGTCTGGTGACCCAGTCAGGTGACTTGGTCAGGTGGTAGGAATGTTAAAGCCAGAGGCACAACACAGGCACACGCACCTCCTTCTCCTTTCTGCCTTTCTTCAGTTCTCCAGCAGGATGAGTCACTCGCCACAGCCAAACAGTGGATTCCTCAGCCCTTAGACCTCAGGGCTTAACGCCGCAAGGGTGGGGGAGGTGGCCTTTTGTGTCTGGTGACCCAGTCAGGTGACTTGGTCAGGTGGTAAGAATGTTAAAGCCACAGGTACAACACAGGCACACACACCTCCTTCTCCTTTCTTCCTTTCTTCAGTTCTCCAGCAGGATAAGTCACTCGCCACAGCCAAACAGTGGATTCCTCAGCCCTTAGACCTCAGGGCTTAACGCCGCAAGGGCGGGGGAGGCGGCCTTTTGTGTCTGGTGACCCAGTCAGGTGACTTGGTCAGGTGGTAGGAATGTTAAAGGCACAACACAGGCACACGCACCTCCTTCTCCTTTCTTCCTTTCTTCAGTTCTCCAGCAGGATGAGTCACTCGCCACAGCCAAACAGTGGATTCCTCAGCCCTTAGACCTCAGGGCTTAACCTATCTCATTTATTCATGTATATAAAGGAGGAACTATGCTCTTTTGATCACAAAAGAATGTACAATAGGTATCAAATCTGATTTGACGGGAAGCAGTGAGCTTCTTACAAGCACTCACAGTAAACACTACTGAGCCCTTTCCATTGGAGGTGCGTCCCTTGTCCGTGATGCATGTTATATGAGTAATCCAAAGCCTAATTTATTTCATTGGCTATAGTGAATGCACAAACATCTAACATATTTCAGAGTACCAAGTCTAGCAGCAGAAAAGAGTGTACGCTTATAAGCTAAGGGAAAGCCGTCATGGAGGTTTGGATAGCACCCCGAGCCAGCAGGACAAATAAGGACAAACAAATACAGCAAGTAGCTGGGACAGTTAAACCGGAGAAGAGCGAGAGGAATCGGCCGCGTAGCTCTCAAACCTCCACTGACGAGCAAAGAAATAAGGTGTCTGACGTCTGCAATAAAAGAATGCTCGGGAGGATAGCTCGGGGGCAACGTGTTCACCTTGGAAGCAAGACTACATGGAGCAACACAGGATCGATCCCTGGGTCCGCGCCTAGAAACCTCTCGGTATTAATCGTGTTATAAATAACCCATCATATCATCTACACCACCAAGAGACAGACAAGAGAGCCCAGGATGGTAGGTCTCATCAAAGCAGAAGTCAACCTCTTGCCATCTCAGAAAGGCTCCACCACTTGAAGTCCCCAATCTACTCAGTGTTTGCAATAGCTCCTTCCCAAGGGTTACTGTTAGATTAGGTATAAATACAATATTGTTGTAAAATAAAATGATGGACAAACATACCATTCTATATTTTAAATATACACAATTTATTAAGTAAGTAGATTGGAAGCAAAATTAATTCAACAGGCCTTTGAATGCACTCGCCTGCACGCAAGAATAAAATGGTAGTAGGTGGGAGGCAGCAATGCCTGAGATAATGTCCAAAAACGGTACAATTGTCTAACTCCCAGTTCACAAGAATCTCAAGTTTGATTGGGACACACATGGAAACGTTGGCCAGCCAAGGGATAAAGGTTTCCGCTGCTGAAATGAGACTGCCATCGGATTTAGCCCCGTCAGCAAAACGATGAAGGACGAAGCAGTTTCATTTGAGCTTGGAGTCCTGTGTCTCGTGCCCTGAAGCTGGCCTGGCCGGGGGATTTCCCCTACTCAACAGGGTACACAGGAACCTAGTCTCTGGAGCACGTCCATGAAGGACCAAGTGGCGGCTGGCTTTGTTTCATTGTAGCGGGCCATGTGATAGAGGTTCCCCCCCTTCTGAATACATCTTCATCCAGGCCTAGGCTCCTCAGGAGCAGGTTGGTGAATGCGCATGCAGTGGTCTAGAACCGGCTGGTTGGTTTCTCTCTTAAGCCACCTTCCATTGCCACTTATAACTTTGCCACGCTCTTTCTTCATCTTCTGAAGTCTTGGTTATTTATATGAGGTTAACTGTTCTGCTGCATTTCTCAGAAGAAGCTTTGGGGATCAGAGTACCCCAACAAGCTGTCTTACCGCAAGCAGACTGGTGATGGGGTATTTGGTGATCCCAATTTGTTTTGTCAAGTGCTGGACCATGAGGCATCGTGTTCTCATTTGTCACACAGAGAAAAGGGAATCCTTTCTGTGCAGTCACGCTGCCCACTCTGAAAACAACCAAGAGGACCTCAGAAGGCCCGCTGGACCAGGTATCCAATGGGAGTGGGAAGCCTATGGCAAAAAGTAGCCCAGGTCTGCAGATCAACCAGACTCAGATTCTGAACAGCGGGAGATCATGTACAAGCATTTGCAGAGTCGGGGGGTGACCAGGAGGCACAGAAGAGTTGGGACCCGTGTTCCACCTGTCACTGTCCAAACATATAGTGCTCTGGGAACCAGGCCATAGGAAAAGGGGGTGTCTGAATTTAGCACCATATTGGAACAAGGTAGAAGTAACTCGTAGTAGACTGTCAGCCATCTTAAAATGCCCCCACACCTAACTGCAGTTGGCAAACTCATAATGTAGGCAGGAGACAATATCCTCTTTTATTCGTACAATCGAAACCTAGAACTTGGCTTTCAGGTGTATTAGCTAATCAAGGCCAAAGATGTCAAACAGAAAATAAATACCCCCTCCCATAGTGACAAGCCAAGCCCAGTGTCACCAGACCCCAGGCAGGTCCTGCACATCAATGCTTTATCTGGCCCCAGTGTCTAGGCATGACAGGATCCCACATTTGCAACTGGGGGTAACAAAATGCATGCCCGAGACAACATAAAGCCCATCATTCTACGATTACAAAGGAGAAGAAAAGCTTCCTGCATGACAGCGTAGCTCAAGCAAATAACCCTTCACAAATGTACCATGAAACGAGGCCTCCATCAGCCCCTGTAGCACACAGTATATGCCAGACTCCGTCTGCATTATTCTCTGATGAGATTATGTCCATTCAAGATTGAATTGCTAACCACATGAGATCCTGTGCAGCTTCTCCGTTATATGACAAAACGGCTGAGGTTTCGCTCTCTCGCTTCCTTCCCATCTCCATGTTGGATGCGATTGCTTTAGTAAAGCCTCTTCTGAGCAGGAGTGCCCATGTCCAGCTGAAACCCTAAAAGGCAGCACTGATATCTTGTCACCACCCCTGACCCAAATATTCAGCTGTGCTCTTGAGGCAGGAATCCTCCTGAGCCTCCTGACGAACAATTGCATCTTCTAACTCCTAAAAAAGGCAACAATGATCCCAATATTGGGTCCAACTGCTGGCCAATAAGAAACACACACTCATTCTGAAAGGTCTTGGAAAAAGTGGCAACTCACCATTCCAGACATACAGTAATATCTCTGTCTCCTCTCACATGCCTATCACACACCTCTCACATGACTCTCACGTTCCTCTCACACACCTCTCACATGACTCTCACGTTCCACTCACATGACTCTCACGTTCCACTCACATGTCTCTCGCAATCCTTACACATACCTTTTACACACCTCTTACTCTCCTGTCAAACGCCTGTCACATTCCTCTCCTATTCCTCTCGCTGTCCTCTCACACGTCTCTAGATGCCTCTCACATTCCTCTCATATGTCCCTCAAATTCCTCTCATGCCTCACATTCCTCCATCATGCCTCATATGCCTCTAACACTCCTCTTGTCTCGCACACACCTTTCTCTCTTCTCAAACGCCTGTCACATGCCTCTCCTATGCCACTCATTCTCCTCTCACATACCTGTCACATGCCTCTCACATTCCTCTTACATGCCTCCCACACACCTCTCTCCTCACACATACCTGTTTCATGCCTCTCCAATCCCCTCTCACTCTCCTCTCACATGCCTGCCAGTCGCCTCAGTCACCTCTCAAACACCTCTCACATGCCTTTCACAGGGTTCTTAAACACCTCCTTTTCTCCTCTCAAATGCATCACATGCTTCTCATACACCACTCACTCTCCTCTCACATGATGATATGATATGGCATTTATAACGCGCCTACACACAAGTGTTTCAAGGCGCGACGAGGCAAGGGACGGGAACATAGGGAGGACAGACAACGATCCTACTAGGTCAGGTGTCATCCACATCGCGCAAGTGCATGGGAAGGGGGAAGGGATAGTGCAGTACATGGCAAGATGATAACAATAAGTAGCTACCAGCAAGTGGCAAGTGCATGAGTAAGTGCGGACATCAGGTGTCAGGCTGGGAGGGGGACTGTAGGGATACAGAGACAGTCCCATAGTGCGGGAGTTGCCAGGTAAGCAGTGCAGGAGTGAAACGCTGGCGGGGGAGGACCTTATCCAGAGATCAGAGGATGTCCAGGTAGCCGGTGCAGTTCCTAGTTTCATAAGGAGGCCAGAAGAGGGGGGGAGGAGAAAAAGCAGAAGCAAAAAGAAAGGTTTGGAGGAGCTTCTGGAACCGGAGATGGTTCTCCTCGAGTTTAAGGGAGGTAGGGAGGCTGTTCCAAAGGGAGGCACCAGCCGAGGAAAGAGATCTACCACCAACTCGCTGCTTGGAGAAGCGACTGACCCTGAGGGAGTTGGAGACGGATGAGCTTAGAGCTCGAGAAGGGAGATATTTAGGAAGAGAGAGTTGAAGGTATTCAGGCCCCAGGCCCCAGAAGGCCTTGTGGATGATGCAGAGGGTTTTGTACTTAACCCTCGCAGCCACTGGGAGCCAGTGCAGAGATTTCAGTCCTGGAGAGATAGGATCCCTGGGCTTGAGGCCAAGGACAAGTCTTGCAGTCCAGTTCTGGATAAGTTGCAGAGGTTGGAGAGTGGAAGCGGGCAGGTTTAGAAAGAGGCTGTTGCAATAGTCCAGCCTAGAGAGAACCAGAGCTCTGGAAACAGTGAGCTTCTGGGGGAAGGAGAGGAAAGGAAGGATACCTCTAAGGAGCTGCAGCTGGTAGTGTGACTTCTTAGAGACATCAGAGATGTGAGGAGAGAAGGAGAGTGTGGAGTCGAAGATGACCTCAAGGTTCTTAGCCTTGCAGGTGGGAGCAGGAAGAGGGTCAAGAGAGGCCGTCCAGAGAGCTGCAGGGAAGGAGGGAGCGGGTGTGCCGATGAGGAGAATCTCGGTCTTAATGGCATTAAGGCAGAGGTCATTGGCGGCACACCACTCCTGGATAGTAGACAGACAGTTAGAGATGAGAGAGGGAGAGGAGGAGGCCGAGGGTAGCCTGAAAATGAGCTGGGTGTCGTCAGCATAGCACTGAGAGTTGGGGCAGAGAGTGGCGGTGCGGTGGGCGAAGAGTGCCAGGTATTGGCTGAACAGCCAGGGAGAGAGTTTAGACCCCTGGGGGACACCACAGGTAAAGAAAAAGATAGCAGAGAGTAAGGACCCAAGTTGGACCTGGGAGGGTCGGTCAGAGAGGAAAGAAATCAGCCAAGCCAGAGCCTGACCAGTGATACCCAGGTTATCACAGAGACGGTTGAGCAGGATGGCATGGTTGACTGTGTCAAAGGGAGAAGACAGATCAAGCAGGATGAGGACACAGAGGGTGTTGGGGTCAAGATTGGAGAGAAGGTCTTCACAGATGTTCAGGAGAGCGGTTTCCATGCTTCTGGCAGCTCTGAAGCCAGACTGATGGTCATGTAGACAACCAACAGATTCAGTGTGGAGATTAAACTGGGAGATGGCCAGTTTCTCCAGGAGCTTGCCCAGGAAGGGAGTGATGGAGATTGGGCGATAGTTGGCCGGGCAGGAGGGGTCGGCAGAGGGTTTCTTAAGAAGAGAGTGCACAAGGGAGTGCTCCAGGGTGAATGGGAAAACTCCAGTGGCAAAGGAATGATTGCAAAAATCAGCCAGGGCAGGAGCCAGGGAGTCGATGTGGTCCTTGATAGTTTTGGAGGAACAGGGGTGAACCTGTTTCGATGAGACTTTCATAGATCAGACTTGTCTAGAAATCCTGTCTGCAGAGAAAAGGGGGAAGGCAGAGAAGGAGGGAGGGGTGGTTGCAGAGGGGCCAGAGGAACAGCAGGGAGTAGGGGGAGGGAGGGGATAGGAGGAGAGTGGGGACGGGATGTCCTGAGTTTTAGAGATGAAGTGAGAAGCCAGTGCTGTGCAAAGGGCCTGGGAAGGGACAGGAGAGGTAGAGACTACGGCAGGATTGGCCAATCCCTTGCAGATTTTAAAGAGTTCAGCCGAGTTGTTAGATGCCGCAGAGATGCAGTCTTGGATATGAGCTCTCTTCTTGGTGAGGACAGAGAGCTGGTATTGCCTTTGGAACAGGCGGCAGGCCAGTTTGTCAGAGGATGTACATGAAGCACACCATTTCCTCTCGGCCACCATGCACTTGTGTTTTAGGGTGACGAGGCCAGAGTCCTACCAGGAGTTACACTTGGCTTTTGGCTTCAGGCGGATTCTCATGACAGGGGCAAGGATATCAAGAGTATCAGATATAGCAGAGTGGAGGCTGGAGAGGACTGTGTCAGGGTAAGAGTCAGCCAAAGGGGGAGGGTGGGTGAGAAGGTGGCGGTGAAAGCCTCAACTGACACGCGCTTCATGGGTCGGATGACCGAGAAGGAGGGTGGCAGTGATGAAGGTGGCTTGGCCTGAGGTGTAGGGGGGGTGATGTGGGAGGAAAGGAGAAAGTGATCACTCCAGGGGAGAGGAGTGGTGAAAGGGACAGAAAGGGAAAGGTCTGTGGAGATGAGAACATCCAGAGTGTGCCCTGCAGAGTGAATCGGGCCAGAGGGGAGAATAGTGAATGAGAGCGTGTCGCAAAGGTTGCGGAAGAGTCCAGAGGGAGGACAGGTGACATCCAGGTAGTTGTTGAAGTCTGCAAGAAGGAGGAGTTGAGTAGTTGAGGCCAGGAGTGAGGAGGAGAGGTCAGCCCACTCAGAGGAAGGAGGAGATCTGACCAGGTGGCCGATAAATAGTAGCCACCGTAAGGGAATGGCTAGGGGAGAGAGAGAGCCTGCAGACGAGGCATTCAAAAGAGGAGTAGGCCTGCGTAGGAGCGACAGAGGCAGGAATCCACTCGGGGAAGATCAGGGCTACCCCCCCACCAGAGCGGTAGGACCTGGGCACGGAGAGGATCATGTAGCCGTCAGGTAGGAGCGTGTCAAAGCTGGTGACAGAGCTGGCCGTGAACCATGTCTCGGTGAGACCAAGGATATCGAGGTCATGTTCTTCCAGAAGGCGGCAGATATCAGAGGAGTGTTTGACAGCAGAGCGAGAGTTAAGAGTGGCAATGTGGAGAAGGTTGTCATCCTTGAAGGCCTTCCGAGGAGGGGTACAGATCAGAGGTATGCCCTGCGGAGGTGTAGAAGGAGCCGGAGAGGGGGCAGAGAGGGAGGGGGAAGGCTAGGTAGCCAAGGAAAAGGGAGAAGGGACAGTCGGAGAAGAAAGGAAGTTGATGAGGCGTGGGAAGCGTCTATCAAAGAGGTGAAGGTTGGCCTGAGGGCCTTGGACCAAGACGGTCCCTTTAGAGCAGACATTAATGATGACCTTAGAGGAATGGAAGGAGGCCAGAAGGGCGTCCCAACGGGTGCCACCATTAATGGGAGAAGAGGGGAAAGGAGAGAGAACAGAGATCATATGAAGGGTCCATAAATCAGGTGAAGGCATGACAAAGAGGATGCCTTAGATTCTTCTCACATGCCTCTCACACTCCTCTCACATACTTTGCACCCTCCTTACTCTCCTCTCACACTTCTCCTTTTTTCTTTTTAGGTATCTTCTATGGCTACAAGGGGCTTCTGCTGCTACTGGGGATATTTCTAGCTTACGAGACGAAAAGTGTTTCTACCGAGAAAATCAATGATCACCGTGCCGTGGGGATGGCTATTTATAATGTGGCTGTGAGTATCTCACCAGGCTTTCCTGACAACCTTCTGCTTCCCCATCACTGAAAGCTGCTGCGGCCCCTAAATTCAACTCTGATGCGTTATGCCACCTACATTGCTCACGTGACGTCTTTGGACTATTGGCATAAGCAGCAACCTCTGACAGAGGGACTGCAGACTGGGAGACCTCAGACTTGGCGTGCTTAGGCAGGGGATGCTTAGCTATGTCTCGCAGACTGGTGAACCTCAGACTAAGGGTCCTCACACAGTAGGACTTCAGGCAGAGGGTGAGGTGGACTTCATTGGGGCCTCTGATTTAGGCTGCTCAGACCTAGCAGACTCAGACTAGACTGGCAGATCAAAGAATGTCCTACCCCAGAGGGGTCTCAGGCAGAGAGACCGTAGACAAGTGCAACACTGGCAGCGGCGCCTCACACGGGGTATTCGGGCAAAGATATTGTCAGGGAAGTCCTATTCACAGCTGTGCTCTCAATGTGTAAAATAAGTCAACACTCTTGCATGTTCTCTGTCCCTCCAGGTTCTCTGTCTGATCACTGCACCGGTCACCATGATCCTGAGCAGCCAACAGGATGCTGCCTTTGCCTTCGCCGCGCTGGCCGTGGTGTTCTCAGCCTACATCACCCTGGTGGTGCTCTTCGTTCCCAAGGTGCGTTAATGATGGAAAGTGAAGGAAGATTAAACATGAGCAGTGATGTTGCATGAATACGTTTTTAAGTCATCAAAACAGGAGATGTATATGGGAGCATAGAGATCGGTATGAACAGCAAAAAGAGGGATGCTATGTCACTACTGTGCGCATCACAGTTACGGTCGGCCACATATGTAATACTTTGCCCCGCTTCTAGGATAATGTGTCCGCTCAGCTGGACTCCATTTCTGGAGGCTGCATCTGGTGGATTGTGTTAGTCTCTTCAGGCCACTTCTGGAGTATTGTGTCCACTTTTGTGGACAGTGGGCCTCATTACGAGTACAGCGGTAGGGGGTTAACGGCACCGATGCCGGTGCCGTTAACCCCCTACCGCCGCATTTGGAGGTCCCTTAGCGGGTCCCACTAGGGCCGGTTGGTTTTACCAGCCGCCCTTAGCGGGACCCGCTAAAGGAACAGGGAGCTAATAAGGGGCCCGCTATTTGCGGGCCCGTTATTAGCTCCTTCCCCATTCCCGTTGAGCCCTATGGGGGCTCGAATGGGAATGGGGAATGGTTTTCAGAATGGTGACTTACCGGGTCCTCCAAGGTTAGAATGACCCGGTAAATCCCCATTCCGACTACCCGGACACGGGTTTGGAGGCAGCCATGGTGCTAATAGCACCATGGCTGCCTCCAAACTCGTAATGAGGCCTAGTATCTTCTGGAGGGTAAAGGTTGTCTAGGTGTCTAGGGAAAGACTGTTCTCATTGGCTGTCCTTCTGTTTTCAGATGCGTCGTCTGATCACCCGCGGTGAGTGGCAGTCAGAGCAGCAGGACACCATGAAGACCGGCTCCTCCACCAACAACAACGAGGAGGAGAAGTCGCGTCTGCTGGAGAAGGAGAATCGAGAGCTGGAGAAGATTATCTCTGAGGTGAGCGGGTGTATCATGTGCGACCTGTCCGCATTGACGCCAAGGCCTTGATGCCATAGACAAGCTTGGAGCAGGTCCCTAGGCTTCTCTGCATTATGGAGAAAGTCACAAGGATGTACTGAACCACACCATCATGCCTAATGCATAGTTACATTATCTATGATGACGGGGAAAGCAGTCGGATCTGGTAGCACAAAGAGACAGACAGTGGGCCTCATTACACGGTAGGCGGTGAGCCATGGCGCTATTAGCGCCATGGCTCATGCCGGTAAAATACCGGCACCGCCTTGGCGGAAAGGGGATTTACCGCCCCATTCCAAGGTTGGAGGGGCGGTAAATCCCCTTTCCGCCATTGCCCTTCCCCATTCCCATTTCTGCCCCATAGGGCTCTATGGAAATGGGGAAGGCGCTAATTACGGCACCGCAATTTTGCGGTGCCGTAATTAGCTCCGAGGTCCCTTAGCGGGTTGGATATTAACGCCTGTAAGAAGCAGGCGTTAAATCCTCCAACCCGCAAAGGGACCTCGTAGTACGGCGGTAAGGGTTAACGGTCACTGTTGCCATTAACGGTGACCGTTAACCCTTACCGCCGTCCGTGTAATGAGGCCCAGTGTCTACATTAAAATATAGATATGTTGTAAAGCATGTTATCATAAAGGCATAGACCTACAACCCGGGCTCTAAGTATGCTTGTCCATTGTGCTCCCAGAAATCCGGTATTACTAGCAAGAAGATAAAATAGGGAGTAACTGTCAAATGTTTCAGGCTCCTTGATGCCACCTTCACTGCTGTATTAATGTGTTCAGGCCTATAGCATCCGTATAGCGCAGGGTTGTCCAACTCCAGGCCTCGAGGGCAGGATCCATGCTGGATTTTCAGGATATCCCTCATTAATATTCATGAGATAAATTAGCATACAATGTTTCTAAATGTATGCAATAGCGTAAAGCTACAAATGTGTTGCATGATCTTAAGAGAGCCTTAGAGATACTTCTATGAATGTACAGCAATTCCTCAATTCAACCAAAGTATGGACCTCCGCAAAAATACCTATTTTAAAACTGCAAATATATTTTTACTTGATTAAAAATACTCCATCTGAGAATAGGAACTACTTATTTACTCCCTCAAAGCCCCTTTTATTCCGAACATCTGAAAGCAGTAAGTAAAATACACCTGCCTCAAAATATCACCTGGAGCCCTCCCAGCAATAACTAGAACACAAAGCTGGAAAATGGCAGCCAGGCCATCCACCATTAAATACACAGCTACTGAAGGACACCTTTAAAGGGATATATTGGCCGATCAGGACCTAGTTAGTGATCGGGTACACACGGGAAAGAGGCCTGCAGATAAAGCCGGATTAAAAGTTCCATGAAACACAATTATTTTAACTCATCAAGGGATTTCACATTGCCCTTCTCCATTAAATGCAAAACAGACTGTCCGATATTGTTTCCTTTTCTAAATTGTAATTATGTGGCGTTTTTAGATATTGCCTCACGTCAGGATCATTTCTAAATGCTCTAAGAGGTTTTACAACTACCCAAATAAATGGTACCCAGTGTATTCACCTCAGAAGAATTAAGGGCTAAGTCAGCCTTGCCGGGATTCATACCTGTGACTGCAGGCTGCACACAAATACTGCAAGAAAGTGCTTAACTCGCCGAGCTGTGTTGACAGCTTATAGAGCTACAAAGCCTAGGAGGGACCATTAGGTCTTCTGCAGCAAGATCTCCAGCGGAGATCAGAGTTCAGGGTGACCTCAGCTGGGTAAAAAGGAACTTCTAAATGAACAATCAGCTCACTTTTCTGGTAGCGGAGCCAAGCTTAAGGCTTACGCTGCGAAGAGTGGAGTAAACAGGGATAAATGAGGCAGAATTATATAAGGTTGATAGTGAAAATATGGAAACAAAGATGTGCAATAGTTAAACAAATCAGAGTTTTAAAGGCTCTGTGCATCTGTTTAAAAAAAATAAAAGTTCAGACATGGGTGAGAATGAGAGGGATACAAATACAGAATGCAGCTAAATGGCAAAACACCACACGATATTGGTACATCGTGAATGGCCGAAAAATGTCTTCTGCCTGAAAAATATCGCTAAACATGGTTTGGAGGTATGAGGCCGATTTTCAAAAATGAACACAAATGAAAAAAGCACAGCGGATGAGCTTTTTTCATTTGCATTCCTTTTAGAAATGTTCAAATCACCTTTTCCACATACGTAACCTGCTCCTTTCCTGGGGGCTGAGCTGCAGCTCAAATGTTGCACTGGCCAGCCCCTCACATGCATAGATGTCAGGAGCGCGCTACCGACACTACTGTATAACTGGCTCTAGGCGCATTTCACAATGGCATGCCCTTACATGGCCTGTTTCTCTGAAATGCTAAAATAAACATGGATATTCATGTTTGAAGGATTGAAACGCAAGTATGAGGATGACATGCTCTCGACACTGTTCCAGGGTCCCGTCTCACCACTCTCTGCTCCTTCCACATGTCCAGGTTCTTGTCTCACCACTCTCTTCTTTGTCCGTGCTGCTGGGGTGCTTTCCTCCCACTATTCTCTGCCCTATACACACTTCCAGGGTCCTGTCTCACCACTCTCTACTCCATCAAGACTTACAGGGTCCCATCTCACTGCTCTCTGCTCTCTCCACACTTCCATGTTCTCATCTCACTGCTCTCTACTCCATCCAGACTTCCAGGTTTCCGCTCAACACTCTCTGCTCTGTGTAAGGAAGTCATGGTATCAAACAGTGAAGACAGACACAAGTGATCACAGTTCAAGGGTGTTAATTGAACTGCAGTGGGTTGATTGGACGCCTATCTAATCCTAAATCTAAGGATGGGAGCAAGCTATGACCATCAAATAATAATAACGCAGTCCTATTCAAGTCTCTGTCAAATAAAAGGGCCTATACTAATAAACCTTGTGCCCATCCCTACTTCTAAATACAAAAGGGTGTGGGACAATTGTGTATGCAAAAAGAAAGGTGTTCAAGAAATAATATGTCAGGACGGTTATGATATGATACAGCATTTATATGAAAGTTGGGCAGTTAGCTTCCCTTTCCCACGTTTTGAGCACGGGACAAGGTGGCACATTCGAGCTTCGCACACACTCTGGCTTGTCTGTCACGAGGATGCAGTTACAAGCGAAGGTATCAAGGCCTTTTGCCAAATCCTCTTTTCCAATAACAGTCTCTTACTGCAGAGGGGCTGTTGTAACAGACAAATATCAAAGTTCCACTCTTATCAGGATTTTCAACTGCATAAGTTCTCGCTTCCAGTATTCATCGTGGGTCTCTTTCTTCGACCACAATGTTCTTAATTGGTTTCCCTCGTTCGGTTTCGGACCATGGATCTCCCACGTTCGGCCTCGGATTCCTTGTTCACAATATTCACATTTGGTCTCCTTCGTTCGTGCTCCGACCATGTAGTCTCACTTTCTACAGTTTCCTCTTGATATCAAAATCGAAGACTTTTGAATGTGCGATGCATTTTGCTTACACCATTGCAGGACCACTTTGATTCACTGATCAATCTTCTACTTTCGTTTCTACCACTTCTTGGCAGGATACCTTACAGAGATTGAGCACATTCACAGTGCCGGACCACTCTGTCAACAGTATTGTATCTTTTCCTTCTCAAGTTAAAACATTCATCAGTCGTTTAGCTTTACTCGCCTCTTTCATCACATGCATTTAACAATGTTTCTTACAGCGCTCGTTATACAATGTTGCAGCTTGCAACCTTGACGCAGACCAGTCTTGTATCGGTCTCCCCAACTCACCGCCTGTGTTGATCTCTGTGGCGCATTTTTGTTCTTGAAGCCAAGGACGATACCACAGCGCCTGCTGCTCCTCCCCGCCTTGGTCGGTTACGCAGGAGGGCCTCCGGTAACTCCGACACACAATGCAGGATTCTTCAGTCAGGTTTTCTGGCCTTAGCCTTTCTGATTCGAAGGTTTCTTGAAAGTATCAGTTTCTTGCTGAAAAGGTCAAGGGTATTTCCCTCCTTGCAAACCCTTCTTGGTTTGCCATCGTTCTCCCCTCGTTCAGTTGCCAACTCGAAACTGCTATTCCTTTGTGTGCTTTGCCTCGCTCAGAGTGTGCCCTCATGCACTGCCTTCTATCCGTGTGGGGAAGATCAATGGAAGTCAGGTGTGGTGAGTGATTGTCAGTAATTGCCTGTCTTCGCCTGACCACAGTAGCGGGACATGTCATGTACCCTGCTCGGGCGTTAAGCCTATTTTCTCCCAGACAGAGCGGGCTCTCCGTGTGGAAGTGTTTGTGAAGGGGGGGGCAAAGCTCCCATGCATCCCACCTGGTAGGATGGGGCAAAGGTGTTGCAGGGAGAGGGATACTGTGTCTTGCCTTCCGGCATCCCACTCCCTGAAGACCCCTTATCCAGGTGATCCTCCTGCACTGGTCCACCCCCAGGGTCTGAATCCAAAGGCGATTTGCCTTGCCCTGGCACTTGAGGGAGAGATCCACGGGGTCTAGTGGGTGAGACACCTTCTGGTTTCTCACTTCTGACTACACTTCCAGGTTCCCGTCTCACCACTCCCTGCTCTGTGTACACTTCCAGTATCCCACCTCACTGCTATTTGCTCTGTCCACAGTCCTAGGGTCCCATATCACCCATCTCTGCTCTGTCCACACTTACAGGGTGCTGGCTCACAACTATGTGCTCTCCACAGTTCTAGGGTCCCATCTCACTGCTCTTTGCTCAGTCCATATTTCCAGGGTCCCATCTCAATGCTCTCTCCTCTGTCCACACTTCCATGGTCCCGTCTCACTGTTCTCTGCCCCATTCCATGATTCCAACATCTCATGTCGTCACTCTACTGTGTCCACACTTCCAGGTTCCAGCCGCACCGCTCTCCGCTCGGTCCACACTTTCAGGTTCCAGGCTCACCTCTCTCTGCTCTGTCCACACTTCCAGGTTCCTGTCTCTCTGCTCTGTCCACACTTCCAGGTCCTGTTTCACCACTCTCTGCTCTGTCCACACTTCCAGGTTCCTGTTTCACCGCTCTCTGCTCTGTTCACACTTCCAGGTTCCTGTCTCTCTGCTCTGTTCACACTTCCAGGTTCCTGTCTCTCTGCTCTGTCCACACTTCCAGGTTCCTGTCTCACCACTCACTGCTCTGTCCACACTTCCAGGGCCCCAACTCACCGCTCTCTGCTCTGTCCAGACTTCCAGGGCCCCAACTCACTGCTCTCTGCTCTGTCCACACTTCCAGGTTCCAGGCACACCGCTCTCTGCTCTGTCCACACTTCCAGGGCCCCAACTCACCCCTCTCTGCTCTGTCCAGACTTCCAGGGCCCCGACTCACCGCTCTCTGCTCTGTCCACACTTCCAGGGCCCCAACTCACCGCTCTCTGCTCTGTCCACACTTCCAGGTTCCAGGCACACCGCTCTCTGCTCTGTCCACACTTCCGGGGCCCCAACTCACCGCTCTCTGCTCTGTCCACACTTCCAGGGCCCCAACTCACTGCTCTCTGCTCTGTCCACACTTCCAGGGCCCCGACTCACCGCTCTCTGCTCTACCGTTTACCGCTCTGCCTCATCCACATTTCCAGCATCTTGCCTCACTGCTCTCTGCTCTGTCGAAGCTTCTAGTGTCCGCTCTCACCACTCTTCGTTCAGTCCACACTTCCAAGGATCCCGTCTCACCATTTTCTGTTCTACCGTTTTACTGCTCTGCCTCATTTCATCCACACTTCAGGGTCTCTTCTCTCTGCTCTGTGGAAGCTTCCAATGTCCACTCTCACCACTGTCTGTTAAGTTCATATTTCCAGGGTCCCGACACACTGCTCTCTGCTCCATCCACGCTTCCAGGTTCCTGTCTCTCTGCTCTGTCCACACTTCTAGGTTCCTGTCTCTCTGCTCTCTGCTCTGTCCACTCTTCCAGGTTCCTTTCTCATCGCTCTCTGTTCTGTCCACACCTCCAGAGTCTCGTCTCACTGCTCTCAGCTCTGTCGAAGCTTCTAGTGCCCACTCTCACCACTCTTTCTTCAGTCCACACGTCCAACGTCCTGTTTCACCACTCTCTGCTCTGTCCACACTTCCAAGGGTCCGTCTCACCATTTTCTGTTCTACCGTTCAACTGCTCTGCCTCATTTCATCCACACTTCCAGGGTCTCGTCTCACTGCTCTGTGGAAGCTTCTAATGTCCACTCTCACCACTGTCTGTTAAGTCCACACTTCCAGGGTCTCGTCGCACTGCTCTGTGGAAGCTTCTAATGTCCACTCTCACCACTGTCTGTTAAGTCCACACTTCCAGGGTCTTGTCTCTCTGCTCTGTGGAAGCTTCTAATGTCCACTCTCACCACTGTATGTTAAGTCCACACTTCCAGGGTCTCGTCTCACTTCTCTGTGGAAGCTTCTAATGTCCACTCTCACCACTGTCTGTTAAGTCCACACTTCCAGGGTCCTGTCTCACTGCTCTGTGGAAGCTTCTAATGTCCACTCTCACCACTGTCTGTTAAGTCCACACTTCCAGGGTCTCGTCTCACTGCTCTGTGGAAGCTTCTAATGTCCACTCTCACCACTGTCTGTTAAGTCCACACTTCCAGGGTCTCGTCTCACTGCTCTGTGGAAGCTTCTAATATCCACTCTCACCACTGTCTGTTAAGTCCACACTTCCAGGGTCTCGTCTCACTGCTCTGTAGAAGCTTCTAATGTCCACTCTCACCACTGTCTGTTAAGTCCACACTTCCAGGGTCTCGTCTCACTGCTCCGTGGAAGCTTCTAATGTCCACTCTCACCACTGTCTGTTAAGTCCACACTTCCAGGGTCCTGTCTCACTGCTCTGTGGAAGCTTCTAATGTCCACTCTCACCACTGTCTGTTAAGTCCACACTTCCAGGGTCTCGTCTCACTTCTCTGTGGAAGCTTCTAATGTCCACTCTCACCACTGTCTGTTAAGTCCACACTTCCAGGGTCCTGTCTCACTGCTCTGTGGAAGCTTCTAATGTCCACTCTCACCACTGTCTGTTAAGTCCACACTTCCAGGGTCTCGTCTCACTGCTCTGTGGAAGCTTCTAATGTCCACTCTCACCACTGTCTGTTAAGTCCACACTTCCAGGGTCTCGTCTCACTGCTCTGTGGAAGCTTCTAATATCCACTCTCACCACTGTCTGTTAAGTCCACACTTCCAGGGTCTCGTCTCACTGCTCTGTAGAAGCTTCTAATGTCCACTCTCACCACTGTCATGTTAAGTCCACACTTCCAGGGTCCTGTCTCACCGCTCTGTGGAAGCTTCTAATGTCCACTCTCACCACTGTCTGTTAAGTCCACACTTCCAGGGTCTCGTCGCACTGCTCTGTGGAAGCTTCTAATGTCCACTCTCACCACTGTCTGTTAAGTCCACACTTCCAGGGTCTCGTCTCACTGCTCTGTAGAAGCTTCTAATGTCCACTCTCACCACTGTCTGTTAAGTCCACACTTCCAGGGTCTCGTCGCACTGCTCTGTGGAAGCTTCTAATGTCCACTCTCACCACTGTCTGTTAAGTCCACACTTCCAGGGTCCTGTCTCACTGCTCTGTGGAAGCTTCTAATGTTCACTCTCACCACTGTCTGTTAAGTCCAAACTTTCAGGGTCTCGTCTAACTGCTCTGTGGAAGCTTCTAATGTCCACTTTCACCACTGTCTGTTAAGTCCACACTTCCAGGGTCATGTCCCACTGCTCTGTGGAAGCTTCTAATGTCCACTCTCACCACTGTCTGTTAAGTCCACACTTCCAGGGTCCTGTCTCACTGCTCTGTGGAAGCTTCTAATGTTCACTCTCACCACTGTCTGTTAAGTCCACACTTCCAGGGTCTCGTCTCACTGCTCTGTGGAAGCTTCTAATGTCCACTCTCACCACTGTCTGTTAAGTCCACACTTCCAGGGTCTCGTCTCACTGCTCTGTGGAAGCTTCTAATGTCCACTCTCACCACTGTCTGTTAAGTCCACACTTCCATGGTCCTGTCGCCTCGTTCGCTGCTGCATCCACGCTTCCAGGTTCCTTTCTCACCACTCTCCGTTCAGTCCACACTTTCAGACTATTAGCTCTCAAATACGTTATTACACAAATTCTTTTTGCTGAAAGATTGTGTTAACAGGATCGTACAGAGAAAGGGGTTGACACTATGTTAGTCCAGTTTTAAACTCAAACAAAATCCATACTTTGATGCCTTTTATTGCACTAACTGAAAATATTAGGCTCCGATGGCAGATGCGTACGATTTCAAAGTCCCAGAGACGTCTGCATCAGATGGTGGCAGCAGCTCTGTGACCGCCACAAACTAGGCTCACGCTAATAAAGGAAGACGCCACGCCATGGTCTCAGAAACAGCCACACATACACAGACAGAACCAATCAGGGACGAATGCTGGCCCATGAGAGGAGGTATGCAGACCAGTCTTAGTTCAAAGTGCTCTTCTCCACACTTGGCTTGTAACAGGTCAGCGTCTTGGGAGGATAGCTTAGGGGCAACGTGCTCACCTTGGAAGCAAGACGACACAGAGCAACACAGGTTCGATCCCCGGGTCCGCGCTTAGAAACCTCCGGGTATTAAGCGCATTATAAATATCATATCATATCTACAGAAAGGGAAAGGTTTTGGAGGCCTGCATGTTTGTAGAGTAGACTAGCATTGGGGGATTGAAGAGTGAAAGTCTCTTAATGGGTAGCAAAAAGGCAAGCCCCCAAGAGAAGTCTTGCCATGTGCGTACACCTCCTGTATTTCTGCTACTTGGAATATTTATGAGGCCCGGCCAGTGGTGTGTTCAAACTCTATTGACTGGGGTGGCATGAAGTACAAGCGCACACACACATAATGATCATAGTTTAGGATAATGGGGTGGCCAATCAGATTCCAGGAGTAGAACGTGCCACCCCATGCCACTCCCTGGACACGCCACTGGTTGCGGCTGCATGGAGGTGGTTTTGAAAGGCCACAGGGGACTGTACAGAGAACATGGAGAATTTCTAGCAAAGGCGTAGATGTGTGGGCACAGTTACATAAACCAATCATCTTTTACATGAGTTGGTAGCATGGTGGGTAGAGTGGGAGGAATGTAAATCTATGAGTGGTGGCAATTGGTTTTACAGGATTAGAAAGGGCTCATTTGGGTTTGGTTGGGGTTCAAGCTCTTTTTTGTTAGTTGCTCTAGCGGGGAACCTTTTGGAACCTGGTGTTTATGGTCTTGCTTGCTTTGCTGCTCCACCCATTGTCAACTCTCTCTGTCCCATCTCTCTAGAAAGAAGAGCGGGTCTCTGACCTCCGCCAGCAGCTCTGTGACCGCCGTGAACTTCGCTCACGCCGCCGGCCTTCCAACCCCTCGCGGGACAACTGCGCGGACAACCACTTCAACAATGCTGCAACCGCTGCCTCGGCCCTGCACCAGCACAACCTGCCGCT
Organism: Ambystoma mexicanum; assembly: GCF_040938575.1. NCBI lineage: Eukaryota > Metazoa > Chordata > Amphibia > Caudata > Ambystomatidae > Ambystoma > Ambystoma mexicanum. The sequence goes on along the minus strand of NC_090938.1, from coordinate 700,801,278 downwards.
GGTGCGCTGCCTGGTGTCGGAGCAGGGCGAGAAGCTGGGCCGCAACCACTGTGACGGCAGCCGGGTCCACCTCCTATACAAATAGAGGCATCCCATGCCGGAAGTGGCTACTGTCTGCCTCCACCTTCCGCACAAGCAGAGGGATAGAGAGGGCACTGCCTAGAGTGGTGCTGATTCTTGCCCACCTGATGCACTTGTAAAGTGTGGGTTTGGCAGGCGGTGGCTCTGGACCTCACACATCTGCTGCACGAGTAGAAGGGCAGGTCTGGCTGGAATTAGCTTCTTCTTCGTCCACCTGCTGTGCAAGGAGAAGACTTTTGGGCTGCAGCCACATCTGCCAAGGTCTACAATCTGAACAATCATAGGAGAGGCCAGCGGCAACCCATTCCCCCGTCCACCTGCTGTATGGGTTGGTAAGCCTGGCTGGTAGCCGCTCCCATCTGCATCGTCCAGCTGCCCACATAACCCACCCATCACTGCAGGCCTGATCATCAGCATCTTCTAGCCATGCCCAACAGCTGTAAAAGTAGACCGATGAGTCTAGGGTGCAGTGACTTCTTTCTACCCCATCCTGCAGTAGGATTAGAGGTGGGTTATCGGAGCGGCTGCACCGGATCGGGGACAACTCAACGCATGGGCTATCTCACTGCATTATTGTGGCATGTTTATGGGGGCAAAGCCCCCACACCCTCCTTCAATGCCCCCACCTCTCACCCCACCCCCACAAACCTAAACTCCCATTAAAACAAACCCCTTTTCCCGCACCCCTCAAAATAATAGAAAAATGGCCTTCTCCGAAGGCGGTGAAATTACTGCTTTGAGTTTGGCAGGTTCCAGGTGTGGTTAGTTACGGCGAGGGGCATGCGCTGCGGTTCCTCACTGTCAATAACCCTGAGCGGCCTGCCTCTCTCCCCCTACCGGTGTGTCTCCGCCGTTCCCCCAGGGGGCCATGCTCCTTCCACCCGCTCAGCGACTTTATTTCTTGTATGGAGTGGGGAGTAGTTTGTACTTTGCAAGCTGCTTGTGAATCGCTAGAACACATGCCCCTGGTGCAATGTGCCCCAAAGCTCTGATTTCCCTCATCATGCCTCCCCAGACTCCCTAGTCCTGTCTCTGCAAACCAGGGCCCCCACGCCTTAGGTGCCCCCTCGTTCACTCCACACTTCCACCTAGCCTGAGCGGGATGGAGGTAGACTGATGGGCAGAGAACTGGCATGCCTTGCCAACTCCTCCACTTTTAATAAAAGCTAAAACTTGTGAAATGTGTACCCCCTTTTTGCACTTTATAGTACAGATGTTTGTCGCCCTAGAGACCCCGCCTCATGCCAGGCTTCCCAGAATCCCCTGCTCAAGACCTTCACAAAGCCTGTGGGAGCGTGGCCTCTCTCTGTTTGGGTGGATTCAGTGATGTGTAATATTTATCTGTAGAATTTTCAAGTTTTGCTACTTATCCAGTTTATTATCTGTAAATGTTCATATTGTGTCATATTGTTACATTACAGAGGGTGTGAAAGGACTGTGAATCCTAGTACATGAGAGAGTGTGGGGGGGGGGGGGGGTGTGTGTGTGTGTGTGTGTGTGTGTGTGTGTGTGTCAGTGTGTGTGTATGTCAGTGTGTGTGTGTGTGTGTGAGAGAGAGAGAGAGTGTGTGTGTGTGTGTGTGTGTCAGTGTCCCAGAAGGTATGAATGACTCTGTGTATGACAGGGTGTGTGGTGTCAGTAGCTTTGTGTTACAGGGTGCACATAGGTGTGTCTCTCACAGTGTGTAAATAACTGTGGTTTTCAGTCTGTAAATAACGGCTGTAGCCAGCACCGGGTGTTAATGACTGATATGTTTGTTCGCAAGCTGTATGAATGCCTGCTGTGCTCCCTACAGGTTGTGAACTGCAGGGGTTACATTATTGTGAGACCCACAGACAATGGATGACAGTGTGTGCCCCACAGAGTGCGAATTGCTGGGTGTGTGCAACATTGCGTTCATTACTGTGTGTGTCCCCAGCAGGATGTGATTTGCTGAGTGCCCTGCGAGGTGTGAATGCCTGCTCTGTGTCCTGCAGGATGTGAATTGCTCTGCATGCCCCACAACATCTGCCCTGGACAGCGGGGAAGTGGAGCAAGGGAAAGAGGTGTACTGGAAAAGACATGTACATTGTAAGCAAGGCTCTTACCCCAGTGGAATGGAATACAATAGAAGCAGCAGTGAATACAAATTCGTACACTCCTAGACACACTTGTGTAGATTCCACAACCTCAGAAATACGATTACGGTGAGTAATGTATCCCTTATGGAACGACCGAGAACCCCAGAAGAATAAGGGGTCATGAGCCGACCCAGAGTATTTCTGACTGGAGGTAGGCATGTATTTGACTGGTCGCTCCAAGGTTGGCTGGAGATAGGAAGCCTGTTTGAATGAATCCAACTGGTTTCTATCACTCTTAAAGAATCCTCCAATTCCGGGAAAGGATCCACTTGAGTGTCTGTGGTGGATCCTGTAGAACGCGGACCGGACTCTGAAGACACAGATGTAATGGAAGGCCTTAAACCAAACGGGGCCGAGAGAGACCTGGAGGCGGGGCTTCACTTAATCTCTTGAAATGAGCAGCTATATGTTCTAGAGTGCACTGGCCACCCGCAGCTACCCAGTTTGCAATAGAGTACTCTTATACGATTGGTTTTATTCTTCCCTCTTTCTACTTTTTATTACTTATTTCCATGTATTACTAATGTTACATTCAAAAAGCCAATCCCTAGAACAGTTTGTAACAAAAATTGCTTCCTGAGGCTCCATGATTTGTTATAATAAATCAGGTATAAATATCACATTATTTTGATAGTGGATAGTGACCACATATTGGTGTTCTTTTGGCTACTGGCAATCGACGGCTGGCTCATTATGTGGATATTTATACATGCTGAAATTCATTATAACTTCTCATGGAGTGCTGTAGAAGCAACTTATGTTGTGACACACATATTGCCTCGCCTCTTGATGAATGTTACGCAAGTACATGTACTAGAAATGTGATAAAATATTCCGGAAAAAGAAAGGAACCACATTGCTGGCGATGCTTTGCCAATGTGGTTGTGAGTGACGGATTCACTTTGCACATCAGCGCTTTGCTACAGATGCTGGGTTTTATCTGGTTTCTAGACTCACCCGTTTGGGTTGGTATGGCGTTAGCCGCAATAGTCCGAAATGTTCAGCAGCACTTTTCAGTGGATGTCCAAAATAAACTGGGCCTGACTGTATTTCAAAGGGCGGAGTCCAGGTACCGGGCAGACCCATGAAATGAAGAGAAATCTGTGCTACAGCAAGGACGGAAAGAAATAAACAGAAGGCAGGCCTTCTCTGTCTACACCCCAAGACTCTGGAATCTCCTTCCCGTCAACATCCAACTCGCTCCCTCGCTTCTACAGTTCAGGAAGGAGCTGAAGACCGTCCTCTTCAAGGAATGGCTCCTCCCTAACACCAAGGTCCATACACCCTCCACTCCCCACGCTACCTGTGATTGGGCGATCTGATCCCCGCAGTTTCCTCCCCTGGTGACTTGTAGATCCATTGCTCACAATTGTCGCCCTCCCTGCCCTGTTGTTAGATCACCACTCCCTTGTTTCTCTGCTCCCTAATCTTGTTATTCCCCCTATGATTGTAAAGCGCACGGTTGCTTCCCGAAGCTAGGTCCGTGCTCAATAAATAACCTAATAATAATAGAAATAAAAGGCAAGAAACTCTAAAGCATTACATCACCGGAAGACAATCCTGAGCAGAAGCACAGAGCAGCCAAGAAGCTAGCCCAGGCAAGGCACAGAGAAACGCCAGCCAGGGATCACGGAAACCGAGCACGATTGCTGCCGGCACAGCATAGCAGGGGGGCGGAGCCACCTTGTGCAGTCAAAATGCCAAATCATTCAGACCAGACATGTATGGAGTAACAAGAAGCCGCAAGTTTTAAGTCTACAAATGTTATTTTACAGGTGATAGCGCTGCCTGTGTGAACTAGGCCTTTGTTAAAAGAGTTGCTTTACTTGAAGGTGACATGCGTCAATTCTAGGCATTATTTACTTCCGGGTGACCCGCGTCATCCCCAGCACTCGATTACTTGACGACTACAGGAGATGCTTCAAAGCATCTCCGCGGCAGAAAGTAAAACTTGTGTATAGGCGCGTTACACATGCCCTACCATATCATATCATACGATGCTTGGGCTAATTCTCAACACTTTTTGGGGCTTAATTGATGACATTCGCTGCCGCATCTCGTCATTGCCACCAGAGAAAGACTAACTGTATTCTAAAAGGGATTTTATTCATGTATGCATCACAGATGCACACATTAAAATGCCCTCTTTTACGGCCAGGCTGCATTTGCACAAATCTGGGGCATTTCTGTGCATTTTAAAGCACATCCCATATTCAAAAAACGGGATGTGCTTTAAAATGCGCAGAAAGGCGCAGGGGAGTGCGCGTTGCACAAAGGCGTCATTCCCGATCTTGTCCCGGTATGAACATGTGCGGTCCCACTTGCATTTCTACCCATCAATCAAGTTTAGAAATTTTTCTTTGTGCCATTTCACAGTGACGAGTTCTTTAAGCACCTGTTGCTGTGACATGTGGGTGCTGGGAGCCAGCCATACATTAGTTTGGGGAGTGTGCTTTGACACCAATGCATGCAAAGGAGATGGCAAGTACACCTTGTGTGCTGCTGTGCAGCCCTGTACAGCCCCTACCACTCTCCGCCACCCCCTGGCATAAAAATGTGCAGGTCACTTTTGAGAATAGGGTGACCTCTGCATTTCTAAAGCTAATTAAAAAACAAGCAGATCCTCTGCCGCTTACTTTATCTATGCCAGTTTCTGAGAATTTGCCCTCTTGTCTCAGAAGACAGGAAGCATCAGGAAGAAGGTGAAAGAGAAATGGGGGGTGTCCAGGAGGCCTGGCACAAGGCTCAGGTGTGGCGCAAGAGGCTGCATAAAGAGAATGCTGTGTAATGCAGGAAGCAAGGAGTGTTTAAAAGGAAAAGGGAAAATGCAGAGCTAGAAAAGGATCAGAGCCGGTGGAATTCACATGAAAGAGAGGGGTACCTGGGAGAAATGCCCAGTAAATACAGCTGCAAGAAGACTACCATTCTGCCAAAATCCCCACTCTGACACTGCAACACGCCTTCAGCCTTTCCTCTTAATGCATATCAAAGGGGCGTTCCCACTAGAAGGTTTGTCATTTAGTTGTCCACCTTATTCAAGGCAAACTATGCCCCTTGCAAATGCTCTCTCTCTCGCACGGTCGGGGGTGACCACAAATATTTATATATAAAGGAGACAGAATCAATATTTTAAAAATTGCTGATCTATACATATGGTCTAATACAACCAACCCTCCCTGTACATCTAGTCTTGAAAAAATAGACCCAGTACGTGATGTTTGTTCACAGTATCAAAAAATAATTATTTTAATACATTTCTTCACAGAGAATTAAAAACTCATAAAAATGTTTTGCATGAATATGACCCAACACGACAAAACATTGTAGATATAAAAACAGTACAAATCACTAGATTCACATACATATAACCACATACAATGAATACAACACAGTACCCAACACACAAATGGCTTTAACACTTCTTCCAAAACTGAGTGTTATTAACTCAGGCTAAACAATCCCGACATGTTTCAGTTCTTAATTGCACTAATTGCACGAACTTTCTTCAGGGGAAGAACTCGATTTCCTTAGTCTCCACCATGTAATCCCGGGCCACACATGGAGATTTCAATAGCACTCCTCCAGTTACAGTGTATTTTATTGGAAACAAAACCTTAATTTGAACTTCACAGTTTATATACTGGTAAGCACATATTTGTGGCAACCAAACAAATTCTCTAAGAATGAATCAAGGGATTTCAGCCACAGATAACTGTGTTTATTTTATTATGGCGTGTTAAAGCTTTTCATAAATGAAAAGACAATGCAAATGTCTACATTACTACACCCATGATGTATACAGGAAACTTTAAATCCGGGGTCTGTAACCTGTGGCTCTTCAGATGTTCCTTGCTCTAGAATATGCTGGCTAGGGTGAATAGGAGTTGTAGTCTAAATCATCTTGATGAGCAAAAGGTTGCAGACCCCTTATTTAAATCGGCATGCCGAGATACCAATATCACACTAGAGCATGCATATAGAATATCAAGTGCGAAAAACAAAAGAACAATACAAACAATCGGCACCCTTTGGCTCTCCTGATGTTTTGGACTACAACCCCATCCGCCCTAGCTAGCTTAGTCAATGGTGTGGGATCATGGGAGGTGAAGTAGACCAAAACATCTGGAGAGCCACAGGCTGCAAACCACTCATGAAGCATGAATGGGACTGTTTCTGTGACATTCATTTGTCATGCTACCCCTTCATGGACTTGGGTGATGGGTAAATTAGAACATGGAGCACTGCAGAGCCTACGTCTTAGCCAACACCACAGTGCATGGCAGGACTTATGGGTCCACACTCAAAATGGAAAAGGGGAAAAAACAAATCCCATAATTCAAAGTGCTGTTGGCTCAGAAATCAGGACTGGCTGAAGGCGTGACTTGGGCCAACGTGGCACCTCTGGGTTAAGGGCATGGCTGGAGTGCGGCTGCATGAAGTTAGGGTCCATTCCATGGCACAAGATCCTTGGCATATGAAAAGCATCTTAACAACGGGGGACCTCGGAGTCCCTCTGCCAGACATTAGTCCTGGTTACGAGAGATTTACCCAGAGTCTTTAGCTCACTATCTTTCACAGAGAAGAAATATCCCAAACATATCAGTCTTTGTCCTGCCCTGTGGCAGTCCAGCACCGAAATGCTAGGCAATTCTCCTCTGAACAAGAGTACCAACAGCAACACCAGACAAGTGTTTCGGTCTGGTTGGACCTCATCAGTAGGGAGGAGCTGTGTCTCTCTAAGTATAGTGAGCAAGGGGTCCACGTCTGGATTCCCCTAGTAATTTAGGGTGAGACCCGAAGTTACTTAAATATGCAAATTGACAAGGGGGGTCCTGGGAGTCCCTCTGCCAGACATTAGTCCTGGTTATGAGAGACTTACCCAGAGACTTTAGCTCAATATCTTTCACAGAGAAGAAATATCCCAAACATAGCATCTGCAAGGCCTTCTTAAACCACAGGGTTTGATATTTCTGGGAGCTATTTATGTCCTGCTTGTATCCAAGACGACCTGGTTAGCGTGACACCAACAACTATTGGGCTGATTTTGACTCCCCAGGCTAACTACAGCCGTGCAAGAATTACCTGCTCATCAAATCTTTATTTGATCGCTAAACCACAATATAGAACCGCATGAGTCATTTGAAAGGATTGTGGATCTGAGCATGAACATCTGTAATTGAGCAGGTTAGCAGTCCCAGTCCATTCTATGTACCGGGGATCCCCAGGCAGCAATGCCAGGTGATCAGATGCTGATGGGTTCTCCTGGATCCTGTCGCTGACATATGAGATTTTGGAAACCAATGTGCTATTGTACGGTTTAGTTCCAGTTGTGTCTTGGAAATGGTCACTGGTTTCTATTGGTGCACATTGGTATTTTTTAACCAGCAGAATTTCCCACAGCCACATATAGCCCAATATAAAAAGAAGTGTTGATAAGATAGCTCAGTAAGTTAAGCGTTCATTGTTGAGATCTGTGTGTCGCGGGTTCAGATCCCAAAAAAGCCAAATATATGTGCCACCCTTCCAAGGTTGTTAAATGAGCACCAATTTCTGTGGGACAAAAAAATAATTGTATATACAAGTGTTGGATGTAAATCACTTTGTCAAATGTACTAGATAAATGACAGATGATTAAACAGCATAGGCTGTAACGTGATCCAGCAGAGTTTCCCACCAGTGCAAACACAGATTGCTTGCTGCATGTATGTAGCTGTGCTCCCCTTGGTGTGAATGAACGGTTCCAGCAAGGTGTGATTTGCGAGAGAAGTGACCGGCCCAGAGAGTGTAAGAAGTGTGTTTCCCACTGGCTGCGAATGCCTGCATGTCCCGATGACTGTGAATGGCCCTGTGCAATGTGGAGGTGGGGGGAGGGGCGTGTTACATGCTGCTGCATCAGACTGTGTGTATCCCAGACCCTGTCGGGATTGCTCTCTGCGTCACAGTGGAATGTCTGTAAGTCGGGGGCTGTGTTCACAGTGTGGGTGTGATGATTTGGCATGGGGTGAGTGTTCTTTTCTGGACAGAATGAATTCTTGATATTTTTGTGTTGTGGAACACAAGGTGTTACTGATGCCAATTTAATATTACAATAAAATGATTTCTAAACAATATCACAGCTGCTTTTCCTGGCGTACGTTATTTTATTTTCTATTGTCCAGCAGCCGGTCCCTGAGGACAAGAGTACAAGCACAGAAAACGAAGAGGCACTCTCTCCCCCAACCCCATCCATTGAAAATCTACCTGTTTTGTTTCATTCCCTAACAGAGAAGGATTTCAAATGTGTGTTTCTCTGTTGAATAGTTAATTGTGGTAAAAAAAAATATATTGCACAAATCTCAGAAAATGATGAAGTGCACCTGCAAAAGTTGTGCATCTATTCACAAATGTTATGCTGTGCAGGGCAAAAGGCCCACGTGTACGCTGGCTTTTGCCCTGCACTTTTGCACTCTGATGTGCAAAGTGAGTAAACGCATGCCAAGCAGCGTTTACTGTGAGCGCTGCATGGCAAGCAGCGCTTACAGTTAAGCGCTGCCTGACATGCTCACATGCCAGGAAGTGTTTCATTTTACTTGTGAACGCTGCTCACCATGCATGCATGGTAAGCGTTGATCACAGTTACAAGTAAATACTGCCCCGCATGCAAGCATGTCTAGCAGTGTTTTATTCTAATTGTTCACACTGCAGCAGACAGCATGTACAATGGATCCCTATTGGTCCGTCTGCTTTTTGCTGGTGCAAAAAGCCAGCGGACCCCATAGGGATCTCCAGTATTTGCACCTGCATGAAAATTCATGCTGGCGCAACTGCTGGAGGATTTTTATGGCAGGGAGGATGGAACATGGCAGCACTTACAATTACAATTAAGCGCTGCCTGACAGCCTCACGTCGGGCAGTGTTTAATTTTACTTGTGAACGCTGCTTGCCATGCCTGCATGGTAAACAGCATTCACAGTTACAAGTAAATGCTGCCCCGCATGCAAGCATGTCGGGCAGCTTTTAATTCTAATTGTTCATGCTGCGGCAGGCACCGTGTACAATGGATCCCGATAGGGGTCCGCCTGCTTTTTGCTGGTGCATAAAGCTGGCGGACCTCATAGGGGTCTCCAGCATTTGCGCCAGCATGAACTTTTATGCCCGTGCAAATAATGGAGGATTTGTGTGGCAGGGAGGAAGTAAGGTGGCGGAAACGCACGTTTTATTCCACCCCTCCTCTCAGTCATACAAATGATTGAAAATGTGGCGCGCGTAAATGCAAGGTGTTAAAGCCTTACTCGAGGCTTTTATGCTTTGTATTCACGTTCTGCTACAATGGAACATGAACTCCAAAGTGTGTTCAACTTGGGGAAAACAGGTTTCTTTCTTTGCTTTTCGGAGTGCAAAGAAGTGCAAATGCCTCATGCACTGTACACCTGAGGAAGACGTCTACGATGGATTCCTATGTAATACAAATGTTTTTGGCAGGTGCTAAAAACCGATGAATTCCATAGGAATGCACAGTTTTTTCGGCTAGCATGAAAATGACATGCTGGGTGAAAACGGTCGGTTTTCTTAACGTGGGAGGTGGAAAAGGTAATCCCGCGACGTCCTCCCCCGCTCAACCTTTAAAAAGAAGCAAAAACCCTGAAGTGTAAAAACAGGTGTTAAACCAGGCATTATGGTTTAACAACTGATTTTTTTTTCTTTTTTTTTATTTGAACTTTACTCAGTTAAGTTTTGTCAAAGGTTCACATCGTCCAGATCGTCTTGCCGTAAAAAGACAGAAGAAACCATCGAAGTTCCAAAACCTCACCCCAGCTGGCATGGCCAAATCAATTTTCTTGGGTCTTCTTTGTTTTGCCGTTTTTCGAATCTCACGGCGTTCTTATCATCGGACCGAGTGCGGGTTATCAACTCGAATGCAAGTTCAATAAGTTTGGCCAGAGCTTGAGTCCATCTCGTGTTCTCACCAGAAATCAATCTCTTCCGCAGCTCGTCTGTTTCGAAAATCCAGAGGTTTTCTGCCAGCGGGGGGAGGTAGATGTTTCTGTTTTTCTTTGTGGTTTCACACTCTGTCACGAGGTGCTTCAACTTTTCGATGGATGAGTCCTTTTTACATAGGCGACATCGCTTTTCGGGTAAGTCGCCTCTGATCGTTAAGATCTCTCTAGTTGGCATCAGGTTGAATCTTGCTCTCATGATCGTACTTCTCAGTTTCTTATCCGGAAACTGATTTTAACACCTGCATGTGCACTGAGGGCATGCAAAACGAGACCTTTATAGTCATTCTTTTTCTGCTTGCACTGGATTAATAATGTGCGTATTGGGTAGCAACCCTTCAATAGGTAGCCAGCCAAGTACATCCCATCTTGTGTAGGGGTCAGTTAAATAGTACCTGGAAGTTGCATTGACATTCATGTTAAGGAGCACAACACTGTTACTCGCATCTGGTGAGTATGTGGCTAACACAGGGGCCCCATTGACCACTATAATCCAAAAATGTCCCGCAAAACACTAATGTCTCCAATGTAAGGTTAGTGGACCAGAACAATACTTTGCTATTCTCCAGCATTGGATCTTTCATAGATTCACATGCTGTTAGAATATTCCCTGTCATCAGGCTGGGAAGAACACAATGGGCCTCATTATAGTTTGCCGGTAGGGAAACAAGGGTGCCGGTAAGTTCACCGGCAACATTGTTTCTGGACCGGCAAACTACGTGTCTGTCTGCCGTGGGCGTTGTGCCCCACAGGTCTGACCCTGCCGGGCACAGCAGCCACGGTAGGCAGACTCCTCATGGTAGCGCCGGAACCGTTAACAATGGTGCTGGCGCGTCCGTGTCTCCACTTATGGGACTCTATGGGAACGGGGGCTTACATTTTACCGGCATCTGACTTCCCGGGCTGCCGGAGTTGTAATCTCCCGGTGGCACCGGGAAGTCAAGCGTCAATACAATACTATGAGTCGGCAGCAACTCGCCGCTAGCACCAGCAGGGTTACCAGCAGACTTGTAATGAGGCCCAATGAGTAAGTAATATGCAGAAAACGTGAAATGGTTTAAATACAACCATACTTGCGAAACCTACTGATTTAGGCAGTCGGCTACTGCTTTTTGAGCAGTCCTACCGCCTACAGGTTTGGGTGACAGATCCTACTGCTTTTTACAGGGGCAGGTCATGTATGTGACTCTAAGGCAGGCTGCAGGGCAAAGCATGCAACACATTAATTAGCCTGTCTGTACAGTCGGCTGGTAGGTGAATACTTTGAGTGATGGGCTCAGACCAATCCAGTGACCGGATAGCTACATGACTCTGGCCTGCACTCTGGCTGGCAGAGCATACCACCATCACACAGCATCTGCATATCAGACTGAGGAGGGTATCAGTCTCCACTTTGTCCAGTTATTCATCTTGCAGTCCAGGAATAAATATGTATGGCCCGGGCTGCTGCTTCAGAGCAGTGGCAAACATTGCCTACCAGCTCTGTGTGATTACCTTCTGTGAAGTTAGGTAATTGAATTTGGTGTTAAGTTACCATTCAGAATTATACATTTTAAACATTTGATCATCTTTCCATGTTGTGCTGTTTGATGGTTTGTGTATTTTAGAATGCTCCAGTGGTGCCAACAATGTATGTTTTGTATTTTCCTGTGATGTAATTGTTATGCAAAGTATTATTTTTGAAACTTGAAAAATCCTACATCCTTTTGGTCGCAGAATGTTGGCAAGAATGTACAACAAGGTTGAGGGGTCTGGCGGTTCTACCTAAGGATTTTTGGTTGCTACTTGTGCCAAGTGGTTCATTTTAAATCATCAAGGGCAAGTCATATTATTTGCAACCAGCAGACAATTGCTGTCCAATCAGGTGGCCTGGAAAGTAACCAGAATACCCCAATATCTGCCCAAATTCTTGCTGGCCCCTCTTCCCTGAGTTCTCCCATTAATCTGTTGTCCCTCTCACCAAATGCCCCTCCGTTGTGGCCCCATGCCCCTCACTGGACCCAACTCCCCCCAGCGTTCTCCCTGCTGCTCCATCCATGCCCCTCCCCATCCCACTTACCTGTCTCAGCAGCCCATTCACTGCCTTGCCCATCATGGCTGCCATAGAAATAATGAAGGTTCTGCCTTTGCTGTTTTCTATGGCAATCATCTTTGTAGTTTTCTATAGGAAATTGGGCACTCGGAGCAGGTGCAGCACCAGCTTGGCTGCACAAGAAAAAGCTTCAGATCCTGTGACGAAGGCCCGAGGGTGCGAATAGCCATCACTGTTGTTTGTGGTGGGCCAGTAAAACACCTGATCCATTGCCGAGGCGCCCTTTATTCGGGCCTACTTTAGCCTCAGACTGGCTAACTGCTACCAGTGTTGTATGATATCCTGCATCCCCATGGCAGCATGAGGGAGCAGTGTTCGGCAATGGGAAATCCCCCTCACTAACGTGGCAGGGGGTTTAGATTCTATTAAAAACAGGAGGCGAGTATTATGCATTTCAATCTTTACTCTGAAACCACAGCAGCAAAGAAAAAAACGTTTACAAACAAAAAGGTTTCAACAACAGAACTAGATAGAGTTCAATGTCAATGCATGGGGAGCTCCCCAAACCATCATGGAGGACAGGTCATGCCCTGCAGGGGACCAATGAGCAGGGACCCTCCTCTATATATGTCCTTTACTCTAACCCCAAACCCTCTTTCTGCAGCTGTCTTGCACCAGACATCCAATGTAATGATTCAACTGCGTAGCGCGGAAAAAGGATCCAGCGAAACTGGAGATCTCAACCTTTCCGCAGCCTGAAGCTATGACAAAGCTCTTCAGGATAGGACTTCTCACCCGAAATCTGAAACAATATGAAATATAACAGGGTGGGTGGGTGGAACAAGAACCGCCAATACAAAGGCAGAGTGGGTGGGATAATACTCGCCTCCTGTCTTTAATAGATTCTAAACCCCCTGTCACGTTAGTGAGGGGGATTTCCCATTCTATGGCATGACAGGAGGCTTCATATTATGCAGTTTCAAAGCCCTTGCATCTCAATCCCAACCTGAGCAACACACTTGTGATAAAATAAAATTATTCCAAATATTATTCGCATGACCAATCAGCTGCTTTGATAATTCCCTCCCCACAGGAGAGCGTCTTAAACACTATAGCATCTTCCACTGAAGGGCCAAGGGAGCAATGGACTCCCTCACTCTGCAATCTACTTAATCCATATGGCCCAAGGGTAAGAGACCCCGCAATAGTGTTCCCACAGGAAAGCAGCTGAGAGGTATTTAGGTGTTAAGTCCAACTTGAGCATTTTAAAACACTTAATAAATTATACATTAGAAAATGTCCCGGAAACCTGGATAATAGATGGTACCCATTCTGGCAACATTCCACTGTCCATATCTAAAGGACTGATACAGGAGTTGCACTTGAACAGGAAAGAAACTCCACATGGATAACATTGAAAAACAGTTGTAGCACAGACAATCCTTCCTTGGAAAGGCAAAAAAATGCGGTAATACAATACGATATAATCGTAGCCTGTAAGAAACGCCTAATTAAGGTGGAACCCCAAAGCCAATGGACGTGAAAGTCCTGCGCATCAAGTACTGCCAAACCATTGTTAGCGACCATGCTTGCTGAGATAATGGCAGTAAAAAATAATCATTGACATGTAATGTCCCCTTCGTAGACCGTTCTACCAAAAATACCTATTTGTGGAGTCACTTACCCATTCACTGAATAGCCGCCAGCTAAAAGAAAGAGACTTATTAAAGGCTTTCCCAAGTCCTTGATGACACAGATCGAGCATTGCGACAAGAAACTTCAGAAGCCCCAGGAAAAGAGGAGAATATATTCTAATGAATAACAGAGAGGAACCCTTGAAGGAACCATTCATAAGAGAAACTGTCGGGCAGAGATAGACACAGGTGGAGAAGGATGATACTAGACAATATGCACTGCAAAATCCTATAGGGATGGGAGCCACCCCCCTCCCGAGAAGGCCAACACTAGCTTTGTTGTCTGTTTGCGCAGTCGAACTCGCAACCCCTGCTATCCTAGCACAGGAGGAAACACACCCAAAAGGAACTGAGCAATCCCGGAGGAACCGTCCAAAGACAGTGCACTGGCATCCACCTTCTCACAAGGAAAAAAGAGGTCACTCAATCTGAACTCCAACCGTACAAGATCGTGGCAAAGAGAGAGTTAATAATTTAGCTTTCATAAAGCGCTACAAACCTTCAGGTATATGAGCCCTGCTTGTTATAGCACACGGTGTGTGGTGCTCACTTATCGATCTCGGAAGGATGAAAGGCTGAGTTTGGCCCTGCCGAGATTGGATCCTGCATCAGCAGGCTCTACACAGATGTCAAAGCGAGTGCTGTACTTGCTGAGCTATCGGACTGACATCCTGATTGACAATATGTTGCTCCAGTCTTGGAGCTATCTGGAATTGATCTTAGAAAAAGGCTCTTGAGTGCAACAGAGTTCGGTAACAATTCCAAAGGCTGATCTAAATGCGAGAATGATAGATTCTCGCGAGTATGCCTGGAACAATGACATGGAAGGAGCTGACCATCTGTTGATCTAGGTTAGCTAGCTAAGGGAAAAAATCTCCCTTTCCAGGGGAGAAGACGGCTAACTCCTTACTTAAGTACAGTCTATCATCCCGAAGGATAAGATGCAGAGCTATAATGTTGTGCTGAAAACCAAGAACAAACTCAGAGATCGCGGAAGGGACATCTCTAACTGTATCCCAGAAAAAAATATATATATATTCCCCAGAACCCTTAGGAACTGAGGTGAGTTATCACCTTCTTCATTAACTTGCTAAGCACCAGGGGCTGATGGGAAAGGCCAAACCGAAAGGGAGGGACATTGATAAGAGTGAACCCATCAGTGGAACTGAAGCGGAAACTCCTGAGAGGAGGAAAAAAGGAGGAACCCCCACCACTAATCCTCGAGGTCTAACACGACCATACCATCTGCCAGGAGACAGGAAACAATGAGCATAATAACACTTCCATTTAAAAGGAGTAACAAACAGATGTTAAAACTTGCAAAATTATTATTATTATTATTATTGGAAGTAACCCATATGCCCACTCCCAATTAGTGGGAGCAGAGTTATCTCATTCATAATTGAGAAACCGGGAGGGAGGCTGTTATCACCGCCCCTTCTAAAATGAGGGCAAGGGGAAAACTGACAGAGGAAGTGCGCAAATTGGAACATTGTTAACCTACAGCAACCCCCAGGGGTTTGTGGTGAACACCATTTAAGAAAAAACCTGGTGAAAACCTGAGGCATTACAGGAGATATCCTAGGATTAGCAGGACTCCTGTCGGCATAATCCCTCCAAAGGAAAACATTGTGCTCAAACCCCTCGAGCAGAGGAGTAACTGCGCGCACCTCTTGATGCGCCTTTTCCCGGATAGGAAGACTCAGAAAAAACAAAGGAGCGGGCTCTAATCACCTGAGGGCCAAAGATATTAATAAAAACCACCTGTCCAATAACAATTTGGGATGAAGTCTCACGGGACAGGGCTTACGTCCTCCTGTGGCCATGAAGGCGTTTATCAATGCCGAGCAGGCAACCGTTCTTATAATCCAGCCCCTCATGATCCGCACATTACAAGTGCTTATATTACAATCCGAACCTGGATGCACTGTATTGTTTTTACCTCTCAGAGGAATGTGTTGCTCTTGAGCCAACCCTCTTCACAAGAGGGGTAGTTACGCCACTCCGAAAGAGCAGAGGCGTTGACGTTGCCGAGCAGGCAAACAGATCTCAATCAAGTAGCACAGTACTTGCGCATCAGAAAAGGGAAATAGAGGTTACTTCCCTCTGTAGCCAGCCGAGCAAACTGGGTTATATATGACCCAAATTCACTGCTACTCTCTTCCTTCGTAGGGTCCTTTCATTCTTCCCCTAGGGCAAAGAAGGATACGAAGGACTGCCCGCACAATGTCGAGAGGGTTAGCTCCCGAAACAAGAGGATGGCATTGCCTCCCAGGACCGTCCCTTCAATGAGGGAACGAAGGCTAAGCTCTTTAGCGCCTTTATGAAGGGAAACAGGGTCCTCCAAATTATCTGTCGCAGAAACAAGGACCATGCAGTAGCAGAGATAAAAAAAGTAAACAGGCTATGAGAAACAGACCAGGACTGTGGGAACTCCTCCTAACCTGCGCAACTGACCCCTTTTAGGGGAGGGGAAAAACCTAAGGGAAGTAAACGGACTGAGTTGTCCTGCAAACCTAATGGAAAAAAAGATGGGGGTAACTAACCAGACATTTTTTCCGTAAAGGGACATGAAATATCAGGCAGCACAGGACTGCGTCTGAATGATGGCTGGATAGGCAAGCTCAAGCCCCCTATAGGTCAGACAACGACCTACTCCACCAACCACTGTCTTTTCTTTAAAGGATAACATGAGAAAATAAATAAATAAAAACAAAGTCATTTTTTTAACAAAAGGGAAGTGTCAATGCTTCACCCACAGCTTAACCATTGCTGTAACCAAGGAATGCACTGAGCAAGCGCACCACAAGTTGCTTACCCGAGCAGGGTATGGAAACCACCAGCACGCCAGGGAAACACCCTTGCATCCAAACTCAGGTGAAACCTGAAGCCGAGCAGGCAGCGGCACTCATAACATCTGTGCCGAAATTCTGACGCAACATACCTGTATTGCCAAAATAGAGAGACACCTTGTATTTTTGTATTATACTTCTAAATGTAAAGGAGATGGCACATGGCTCTCCCCTCATCTGCGCATCAGAAAACAAAGCTGTTGTCAGGGCGTGCGTGGGGATACAAGTGGGTGGCCCATGCACTTTTCCCATAAGTTTCCTTGAAAAGGGAAAAAAACTCTTAGTATCACATTTATTATATTTTAATAAATCAGCATTTATATAGCGCTACAAACCCGCTCCTCAATCCTCAATACCCCCAGGACTGGAGCAGCACATAAGAAGAGAAAAAACTCCCATCACAACCCCACCTCCCCCCGCGTCGCAGAATAGCAAAGCTTTCAACACGCAAGGTGTTTGGGGAGGGAGGGGCCGGTCGAACGTGTTAATGAGTAGGCTTCCCTGCGCACGACAGGCCTGAAGCGAAATTCTGAAAGGGCCGCGCGCGATGGAGGGAAGCCCAAACAGCAGCCTGAGCGCACAAGGTCAGAAACCAAGGCTTCTGAAGACCCGTGCACACAGCTGACAACACAATTAGTAATAAAAAAGAAAACATAACCTGGCACTCTAGGCGCATCAACCCTCACGTGACAGGCCTGAAGCTACAGCTTCTAAACGGGCCGCACGCGAAAATGAACAAAAGGCTCTGCGCGAGGTCAGAAGCCACAGCTTCAAAGACCCGCGTGCCACAGTTCGCATTCCATACACATCAAAGCAGAAAAAACACACAGGCCAGCGCTGTCTGGCGCACCAAACCCACACGTGACGGGCCTGAAGGTAAAGCTTCAGAAAGGCCAACGCGGGTTGGGTAGGTAAAAAAGATTTCCTGAAAAGCGAAATACTCGCTTTATAAAAGGAAACCACACCAAAATTCAAGTGCGGGCGCTCGCGACCCCATATTTAGGTTAAACGCCACGAAATAAGTGGCAGTTCATACAATAGAGCAATAGTAAACTCAAAATAAGGAAACACAATTCCCAACGTGAACGCAATAAAGCACCAAGCATATTAAATATGAAACACAAATTCATATGGCAACCACTGACTAACATGCAAGGCACAACTAAAAGAAGTGACTTAGCTGTGGTGTCAGCAGCAAAGAAAGAGGGGTTGGGGTTAGAGTAAAGGTCATATATAGAGGAGGGTCCCTGCTCATTGGTCCCCTGCAGGGTATGACCTGTCCTCCATGATGGTTTGGGGAGTTCCCCATGCATTGACATTGAACTCTATCTAGTTCTTAGTTCTGTTGTTGAAACTTTTTTGTTTGTAAAAGTTTTTTTCTTTGCTGCTGTGGTTTCTGAGTAAAGATTGAAATGCATAATATGAAGCCTCCTTTCATGCCATAGAATCTTCAGGGCCACGCTCACTTGGATACCCCGCCTACAGCCATACAAACAGGGTAAAAATGAAAAATGTGAAAATACAGCGTGATAGCCCTGACCCCAAATGCGAGTGTGATAGCTACAGTAATATATGAAAGTCTTGCCCTTGGTAATATACAAGGTATGCATTGAATGGAATTTTGGTGGTGCCCGTTTCGACTTTTATGAGTGGGTTTATCCACCTTTGAGTTCGGACACCCTCTGTGGGTGAATATCTCCAGGAATTCAAATAATATATGAAAGATGCACATTTCAATGTGTAGGGAGGTTTAGGAGCTGACCCACAAGGACCCATTTTGACTGTGGCAAAAAACAAAGCACTTTCAGGCAGTCATATTAACCAAAACGTGATAAGATTTTTTTTTAAAAAAACAATTTTTGCAGGCTTTGGGCAACTTCAGGGAGACATTTTTCGAAAATGATTGTAATACCATGCATTTTGATGTTACAACGCTATACTCTTCCAATCGCCACTGCATTGGTCTTGTCTGGGAAAAGGGCATACTATGCCCCCGTCTCTGATAACCGGATCGGGGATGAAGAAGAAAGGAAAATAGGCAGACATTCAGGGAGGAAGACGCAGGAGTGGGATAGGGGCACAGCGAGTGAACAAACTGGGAAAACATGATGGGACTGTGGGAGAGGGAATAAGATTGTATAAAATGAGGTGCATGTGTAATGGGAGGAGTGGATCAGCCAGAATGCTAGTATGGAAACAGGGAAAATAAGAAAACTCGTGGTAACAAGCATTTTCCAGTAATGGCGTTTTTCTCGTACCATGGAAGAACTACTAGAACTAGTGGAGGCATTTTTGTGGGACGTCGCCGAGATCTGCTCAGGAAGCTGTTACATCCGCCCTGCGTCCTCCACTTTTGTTAAATACCAAGTGGGCTGAATCTCGACACGGGCCACGGCTGTTTTCGAAGGGACACACCCCCTAGGAGCTCCCATCGTGCTGTGCATCAACCATTCCGTGCACACCAGGGGTCAGAGGCCCCACTCCGGTGCAATACTTGTGGACTCAAGGCTACTGCACGTGGTGAGTGCCTGGATCAACGCAGCTGCCCCTCGACCATGGCGTGAGACGCTCAAACCTCGGAGGGACAAAGTCACCAAAGGACACACATCAAGGTGAGGCATTTGAACCCCATTGGGACACAGCGAGGTCCTGCCATGGCAACGGGCACGTCCACCCCGAGGTCCGGCACGCCCTCTGGACTGGCGGCGAATCTGTCGATGTCGTCACCACAAGCTCGCCCACAAGGGGGCTCCTCTGCAATGATTCAGCCTTTTGACCCATTCACAGATCCATCATCAGTTGGCCCCCGGTGGCAGCTATGGATCCAAAAATTCGAAATGGCAATAGAGTACAAGGACGTAACCTCCTCCAGGAAGATGAGATCGCACCTGTTACTGAATGTGGGGGACGAGGTGCTACGCATCTTTAACTCACTAACCATCGATGATGGCCAGGACATCTACCAGCTAGCGAAAGATGCCTTGATGGCCCATTTACTCCCACAACTCAACCCTGACTATGAAACCTTCATTTTCTGCACCACATTTCAGGCAGAAGAGGAGACCTTGGACACCTACCACACCCGACTCAGGAAGTTGGCGATCTTGCGTGAGTTCACAGATGTCGAGAAAGAAATCCGGAGACAACTCATTAACGGCATCCAATCGGAGAAACTGAGGAGGATGGTGCTGAGTGAGAAGGGCATCTCTCTGATACGCATTCTGGAGTTGGGTCGTCAAAGGGAGCTGGCACATGCCAGGGCCGCCAACATGGGCGTGACTCTTCAAAAACTACATCCTGCCCTCACGACATCCATGGTGGCCCATGTCACCAACAGACAATCCACAAGGGATGAGGCTGGTGGCAACTACACACCAGCCAGATGGCAGCCACGGATCCCGGGACCCACGGAGTGTGGATGGTGTGGTGGACCGCGACATGGACGGCGGAACTGCCTTGCGCAAGGGACAACATGTGGGGCATGTGGCAGAAAGGACCACTATGCTAAGGTGTGCCGGTCATCGGGTACCCCGCTACCGCCTCCACAGAATCCCCAGGAGAAGAGCGGGACCAAGAAAAAGAAGCAAGGAAGTGCACGGCGAGTCGAAACAACCAACTCCTCAACTGAGGAAGAAGGTGATGACGTCACAGGGGCCCAACAAGATCCTGGCAGGGGGCAGCGGATGAAAGGGAGGAAAGTATACCTGGTATCAGCCCTGGATCAGGGACATGCTACGCAAAGAAAAGGGCTCAGGAGGCGCAAATGCCAGGTCACTCTCCAAAACCAACGGGTATGGATGACCATAGACACGGGAGCTTCCGTAAATGTTATGCCCACAAGCACATTTCAAACACTGCAACCACGACCGGACCTGAAGAACACAGACACTCTTCTGTTTGCATATGGCTGCAGGAAACCCCTACCGGTGGTTGGCAGATTCCGCACCACCCTCAGCCACGGTGAAAACAGGCTACAGTCTAAAATCTACAGTCTAAATCTAGTAAATGCAGGGATCGAATGCCTTCTGAGTGGTGATGCAGCCGAGGACCTGGGGCTAGTAAAGTTCATCTGTCAAGTCAAGGAAGCACAAGAAGTCGAGAACATCCTGGCACAGTATCCCAACCTGCAAAACGGGATCGGGTGTTTGAAAGGAAAGACAATCAAGCTCCATATTGAGGAGTTTGTCCAGCCAAAGTCCGTCAGACACCGGAGGACCCCCTTCCACATGCGTGAACAAGTGGAAAATGAACTGAAAGCATTAGAAGAAGCTGGCATAATAGAAGAGGTAACAGGGCCGACACCATGGGTTTCCCCGATGGTGGTCACAAAGAAACCCAAACAGCCGGGAAAAGTCTGAATTTGCATTGACATGTATCTCCCAAACACTGCCATCAAGCGGGAGCGCCACATCACGCCGACCCTTGATGAAATCGTGGCTGATCTCACGGGATCAAGAGTCTTTTCTAAGGTTGATTTGAAAGGAGGATACCACCAGCTGAGGCTGCATAGGGACTCTCGATACATAACCACTTTTTCAACACATGGGTTTGCGAAGATACAAGCGGCTAAGCTTTGGGATCTCTTTGGCTGCCGAGGTCTTTCAACAGACAATTCAGGAAGTCATCCGGGGCATACCAGGCATCCTAAATGTAAGCGACGACATCCTGATCCATGCTCAGGACAGAGGAGAGCTCTTGAGGAGATTACAGATGCTTTTGGCGACTAGAAGACGCTGGGCTAACCATCCACAAAGAGAAATGTGAGTTCTTCAAGACGGAAATATTGTTTTTTGGCTACAAGTTCAGCAGCACCAGCGTTTCCCCGGACCCCCAGAAGGTTGCCGACATACAGGCGGCGTAACCGCCTACGTCACCCACTGAAGTGCGCAGCTTCCTGGGGATGGCCACATACTGTGGGAGATTCATCCGGAACTTGGCCACTCTCTCCGAACCCCTTCGAGAATTTACCAAGATCAACACAAAGTGGGAATGGGGGCAAGCGTGTCAGGAAGCGTTTGAAAGCATCAAAGAGTCCTTATCCGTGAACACAAAAATGGCGTACTACGACACTGCGCTCCCGACGGAACTTTTTGTGGATGCCAGCCCTGTTGGCCTAGGGGCCAAGCTCATGCAGGTCACCAAAGAAGGCGAGAAAAGGCCCATCGCCTATGCATCAAGAGCTCTCACAATGACAGAGCAGCGATACTCTCACATTGAGAAGGAGGCAATTGCCGTACTGTGGGGGTGTCGTCACTTTCATCTCTATCTGTATGGCAGACGGTTCACGGCAATTACAAATCACAAACCCCTTCTGCCAATCTTCATGGGCACATCCTCGCACCCGCCGGCCAGAATAGCCAAATGGCTGCTACATCTCCAACAGTACAATTTTGAGTTGGCCTATCAACCAGGAAATGGAAACCCAGCAGACTTCCTCTCAAGACATCCTCGAGCGGCGACGCCACAGGAAGTTCAAGTAGCTGAAGAAACTGAGGAACATATCTGCCAGGTTGTGCGGGCCATGAGACCAAAGGCCGTCAGCAGTGATGACATTGCAGATGAAACACACAAAGACCCGTGTTGCGACCTGGTTAAGGATGCCATCATCTCAGGCGACTGGAGGTCCTTCATGAAGAACACCCATAACAGAACAGCGGAAGCAAAAGCGTTCCTCACAGGGATGTTCGCCATACGGCAGGACCTGTTAATCACAGAGCAAGGTCTGCTGCTCAGGGGGATCGGATCATCATCCCGCTGTGCCTGCAGGACAGAATAGTGGCGCTCACCCATGAAGGTCACCAAGGGATGGCTCGAACGAAGGCTCGAATCCGACACCG
The DNA here is from genome assembly GCF_040938575.1 of Ambystoma mexicanum. NCBI lineage: Eukaryota > Metazoa > Chordata > Amphibia > Caudata > Ambystomatidae > Ambystoma > Ambystoma mexicanum. The sequence continues at coordinate 700,778,686 of NC_090938.1, read as the reverse complement.
AGTATGGTTTCCACAGATAGATGAAAAGGTGGAAAAACTAGTCAACACCTGTCTACCATGCCTGATAACCGGAGCCCCACCTGATCCAGAACCAATCCAGTCAGCGGAACGAGGTCTTGGCAGATGGGACGCAATAAGCATTGACTTTTGTACACTGCAAGAAGGTCTGTACCTCCTGGTGGCCATTGATGACCACTCACGATACCCCGAAGTCGAGGTGGTCGAATCCACGACAGCGGAGGTAGTCATCCCCGCCATCGAGAAGATGTTTGCAATGCATGGACTGCCCACTACCATCAAGAGTGACAATGGCCCACCATTCCAAGGGGAGGAGTTCGAACACTACCTGCAAGAACTCAACATCCGTTATCATCACATTATGCCAAGGTGGCCCCAGGTGCATGGGGATGTGAAATGGTTCATGAGAACCATTAAAAAAGTGGTGAGGCTATCACAAGCAAATGCCAGTCCGTGGGAAGTCGACCTCTATCATTTTCTGCGAAACTACACAGTCACCCCGCACAGCACGATGGGTGTCCCGCAAGCTGACCTCATGTTCGGCACCGTCATAAAGTCTTCCATTCCTCATCACCCCAGCAGAAGCCCAGACAGATTTGACACCGAGCGCACCGAAAGAAGGAGAACACGAGCCAATGCCCACATGAGTGCCAAGAGGAGGTCGAAATCATCCAACCACCAGGTGGGCGACCACGTGGTCATGTTGCGGAACCCGACAAAGTCCAAGCTGGACACCCGCTATGAGTCCCTCCCATGGACTGTCAGTGAGACACAAGGGACCATGATAACTGTGCAAAGAGGACACCATAAGGTGACAAAAAATGCATCGTGGTTCAAGGCGGTGCCACGCAACCTGTGGACTGATGGGGTATGTCCCCAAGAAGATGAAGACTCCCAGCTGATGGAGGAAGAACCCACCAACTTTCAGGGTGAAGAAGCGAGTGACAGAACGTGGGAGCAGTTGAGCGAACCTGACATGGGTGAGCCGGAGATGGAAGGTGAGAGACCCGATGAGACAGTGGGGCCCAGCTCCAGGGGTGGGAGATATGGCTTAAGAACTGCCACCAAGCCGCCAGCTCGGCTCAAAGACTATGTGTGGTAGAACTCTAAAAGTGGGAAGTACCTGGGTTTCGTGTAGTCTCAAGCATTTGCATATCTGAGTAATGTGTGTGGTTTAATGTTAAGTTAATTTAAAATAAAGGAGGAATGTTACATCCGCCCTGCGTCCCGCAACGCGGTGACGCAGGGCGTCTGAATAAAAGCCCTGCCCCGTGGTGCATGGGAGGCAGTTCTGGGCACAGCAATGAACAGTGTGTGACGTGTGTTCATCTCGCTCCCGCTGGAGCTGCGATTCCGCGGCCTGCTCATTAGGCCCGGCACCCCCAGTCTCCACGCGCGCAGGGCCGCGAGGCAGGACACAACAGAAGCCCTTGAAACGTGGAGGCCAAAAGTGTCGGGGAGCATTTTTGGGGCACACGCCGTCGCAAATCCCAGGTATAGACCCTGAGGCTGACAAGCCAACTATCAGAAGCAACAGAGCAAGGGAAGGCTGTGCAAGATGGTGAATACGGGGAACCACAGCGACAGAGCAAGGAAAGGCTGTGCAAGAAGGTGAATACAGGGAACCACAGCGACAGAGCTAGGAAAGGCAGTGCAAGAAGGTGAATATGGGGAACCACAGCGACAGAGCAAGGAAAGGCTGTGCAGGAAGGTGAATACAGTGAACCACAGCGACAGAGCAAGGAAAGGCAGTGAAAGAAGGTGAATGTGGGGAACCACAGCGACAGAGCAAGGGAAGGCTGTGCAAGAAGGTGCATACAGGGCACCACAATGGGAGAAAAGGAAGAAGGAAGCAGAATCCTCTATAGAGGAGCCCCACGCACACGCCCACTCCATGAGGGTGAATCCCTTGGTGCAAGCTGTGGGAGATGTGGAGCTGATGAACTGGCATCATGTAACCGCTGTGCAAAGTCAACGTCACTAACCCCACTAACCCCACGCCGAATGCCTGATGCGAGCGAGTACGCCACATAACATGACGCTACACTAACAGACTTCCAATGGCAAAGAGATGCAGTGGAGCCCAGAGTGCAAATAAGTATGAAACCCATAAAAAGTATAATAGAGGTTAAACAATATAAAGAAGACGCGTGTTTCCATTACATAAACAGATGAACTAGAGCATCATTGATCCCACAAAAACTGGTATGTACCAATTAAGTCAGCGGTTCTCGCCTAAAATACTAGGCATTGGGACCTATAAGGATGTGCTGCAATAGCAAATACAGAAAGGTTCACTCAAAAGGGTGCATTTAAGAACTTGGGAGGTGACAAGTAAATCTATGTGATTTAATGTATGCATGTGATTTGCATCACCCCTGTTATGTGATGTGAATATGGTTTGCATTTTCAACCCGGCATCAAATTTCCTATCAGAATATAGTTTTTCTAACATGTTTAGAAGAGTTTTCTAACTGACAATGCCTCCTTGTTTTGTTTTTTAATCTTTATGTTCAACAACCTTAGACAGACGGAATAGCATTACCAAATAAAGATGCATACATTGGCAGCAGAACATGAGTGGCATCAGTACTTTAAGCAGTGTTGGTAACCAACCATTAGCACACCCACCCATGTGATGTGATCCCAATATTCTACTCAATGCTGGCCTTCCTTATTACCTTGACGATGGGTTCTCCTCCCGGGCCAGGTAAGCGCAGGATGGGGCCCAAATGTCTTTTGGCCTGCAGGCTGCAGTCACCATGGCTATAAAAGTGTCTCCCCTCTCACTTGTATACACCAGGTTTTTGAGCCATTCCTCACAAGTAGGGTCCAGAGCCGACTTCCAGCGCGCCAGAATACATTTCTTGAAAGCCAAATTAAAGAATCTCCTGGTTACCACCGAGACCATGCCAATGTCTCCAAGTAAATACTTCAATGGGGACATGTTGGGTGGAATCCCCACAATATCATTCAAATGTTCGACCACTTTTCACCAATATACACTGACAGGACACTTACAGAACATACGGCATCCTCCCTGATATACCACTGGCCCCCCGGCAACAAAAAATGTGGGGATTGACCTGTAGTGTATACTGATATAGAGATAATAGAGCAGGCAGGGCCTTATGATTACTGGGCCTTGCAACCAGAGAGAAAGATAAACACTCATATCTATCATGTAAATCTTCTTAAGGAGTGGAGAGAGAATCCCATCGAAGACACTACAGTGGTGCTAACCAGTTTGCTATCTGATGAAGCAAGTAAGTATACTTTGATTCCAGGGAACATAGCCGAGACGCGAAGGAGGATTTAATGGACCTACTATCACAGTTCCCTGATGTCTTCAAAATGGAACCAGGTCGGGTAAAAAGAATGTACCATCACATCCGTACACCCCCAGGAAAGGTAGTCCATTCAAAAACATATCGGATACCTGAATCTAAAAAATACATCATAGTAGAGGAGATAGAGAATATGTTAAGGGCCGATATCATCGAACCCTCTCAGAGCCTCTGGTCTTCCCCGATAGTGTTAGTTGCCAAGCCTGATCAATCAGTGAGGTTCTGCATTGATTTCAGGAAGGTGAACGCGGTCTCCCATTTTGACAGCTACCCCATGCCAAGAATTGATGATCTAATTGATTGATTGGGGTTCGCTGATTTTCTCTCCATGATTGATCTGACAAGAGGGTACTGGCAAGTCCCTGTTAATCCAGCAGACAGGGAGCAGACAGCATTCTCTACTCCCATTGGCCTTTTTCAGATTAAGGTGGTGCCTTTTGATTTTGCATGGGGCACCGGCTACCTTTCAAAGGTTAATGGACATAATCCTCTGACAATATGCATCTTTCTGTGGAACATACATTGATGATATCATCCACAGCAGGTCATGGAAAGAGCATTTACATCATGTGAGAAATCTCAAGGTGTCCCACCCACTAGTCCGCAGGGATCTGTCATACAGGTGGCCAGGACACGGCCATCGCTTTTGGATCCAGTTCCCGCGGATGGACCAGTGCGGGAGGATCACCTGGATAGGGTATCTTCAGGGAGTGGAAGTGGGACACCAGATGGCGAGATGCAGTATCCTCTTCTCTGTAACACCTTTACCCCATCCTACCCAGGATACGTAGACACTCAACTCCCCGCCCCCTTTTCCAGCACAAACACTTTCTCACGGACAACTCACTGTGAGGGAAAACAGACTAACACTGAGCTGTATACCTGACATGTTCCACTACAATTACAGATCATTACACACACCTGACTTCCATCACGCTTCCTCACACGGATAAAAGGCGGATCACGAAAGCACACTCTGAGCAAGGCAAAACACACAAGGAAGCAACAGTTCCAAGATGGCAGTTTACTACAAGGTGGAAGATGTCAAGACCGAAGAGGATTGCAAGGAGGGAAATACCCTTGACATTTTCAACGACTTTCACATATACTGGAGAGCAGGCAGGGGCAAGATGGGTTAGAGCCTGGCAGACTAAACACGCCTTGCAGGCATCCAGCACTCTTTTTTCACCCTCTCACAATCATGTACACATCACAGTTAGCCCCGGCCCCCTTGGGGGAATCTGATTGGTTCGGCCACACTTCCTATACACCTAAGATGGCCCCTGGCAGCCTTCCTGTGAATCCAGTAGCGCGCTCTAGCCTCTGGGCATGGTTGGCTATATAAGCCACGCCCAAAGGCAGACCCGTGCTTCGTGTTACATCTGTGGCTTCAAGCAACACGTTCACCGCGATCCTCGAACTGCACCTACCTTGGCATCCTCCCTGGATCCTCCATGCACACGCTCCTGAACTCAGCATCTGGGAGAAAAAGGAAGCACAGAAAATCAGTACCTGTAAGCGCTTGTGCTATAACCCAACACCTTCTTGCAGGCGCGCACGCAATCTGCAGCACCACTTACCCGATCTTCCTGGAAACTTCAAAGCAGCATTCAGAGTTCTCGCGCACGTCTTCTCTCAAGAATTAGAATTAGTATCCGCAATTTCCTTCCGCTCGCATAACTCGCCGCATTTTAAGAATGTGCAGCAAACACGCGGATTAACCAGAGCTTACCTGCAAATGCACCAGATTCAGTGAAGCAACTGGATTCAGAACTTACCTGCAAATGCACCAGATTCAGTGAAGCAACTGGAATCAGAACTTACCTGCAAACAGCACCAGTGAAGCAACTGGAATCCAAACGTATCTACTATATCATCTCTGGGTGAAGGAACACAGTAAGTGGCAGAACAGAGACTTACCCTGGGTCTAACGAAGTACCGATCCCAGGGTCCCAGAGACACAGCACCCCTGCCTAGTTCAGGACGGAGAGTTCGCCTAATTAATCCCAAAGGTGAGCCATACTCCTACACTTCACCATCACAGTACACACAAGGGGAGGAGGGAGAAAGAGGGTTCTGGGTCCGAATGCGGGTAGACTAAGCATCTCACCTCTCTCTTTGACAGGTACCTGTAGTACTACTCTACTAACCTCGGAAAAGTAGGGAAGGGGTCCGGAAGGCTTCATTGCTCCCACAGAGACCCAGTGAGTGTGACAGAACACATAGCCGTTTCCAAACACTCTGCCTGAGCGATGGAGACTTCTGAGGTTGACCAGTTGGCACAGTTGTTAGGGGAGTTGCAGGCTGAAGTACATGCGGCTCGATCAGAGACCAACTCATTGAGATGAGAGCTAGTGGTGAATAAAGATAAGACTGAGGAATTGGCTGGGCAGTTACTGCAGACTCAGGCAGGTTTGTCCCCTCTTCCCGGTGGGGTTCCCTAAGGGCCGAGCCAAACACCTTCATCGGCGACGCCCGTACAAGTAGTCATCCCGGGGAATGTACCCTTGGTCCCCCCAGAGAGGATCGCAGGGGATCCAAGGCGGTTCGGAACCTTCATGAATCAGTGTCGCCTACACTTTTTGTGCAAGCTCAGACTTTTCCCTATGGACCAGTCGAAAGTAGCTTTTGTACTCTCGTATTTAGGGGGTCATGCAGCGGATTGGTCGGTCTCATTGGTCAGTAGAGACAACCCCTTACTACGGAACTATGCTGGGTTCCAACGCGAGTTGGAGAAGCTCTTTGCCCACCGCACACAGGGTCAATGTTATGGGTCGACGTTCACCTCGTCCTGTGTGCAACACCCGGCCACCTGCATCCCTAGCACTTCGGTTTCCCAGTGCAGCTACCAGGAAGGTTAGGAGGTTCGTGGCGCTCCCCAAAAGGATACGGCATCATGCTGCCCCATTCTATGCACGATGGTAGCTGCCGTGGAAGTTAGCAACTCGAAAACTACACTTCCCAGAAAACCTAGCTCTGTGCGGTAGTTCGGCGGTAGAGCCTCGCGTTGGCTTGCCCCGCCTCTCTCACTGATATAGTCCGTGGATGCAGCCAGGACGCCGCTTCTGTTTACAGCTACTCCCGGCATTTAGAAGTTCCTTCTTCGAGTGCCAGACCCCTTTTGTCTCTTTACGGAATCGACTCAGATTGTTTACTGGACCCGCTATTGGAATTCCCTTGTTGACTTGCCTTCCTGTGTACCGAACCTCTGTTTTGCTTCCACTGACCCCGCTAAAAAAAGTTTTGTCTTTGTTTTCGCCTGCAAGTGTACCGGAACCCTGTTTTCTCCCGGACTTCTGTTCTACACGCTTTTGCCATAGTCTCTGTCCGCTAGTGTGCCAGACCTTGCCTGCCTTCGACTTACCTATCTCTGGAACTGCCATCCTGACTGGTTGTTATCTTGATTCGTGCCAGACCTTGCCTGCCTTCAACTTACCTTACTTGGAAATGCCATCCCGACTGGTTGTTACCTTCATTCTTCGTTCACCAGTGGTAAGACTTTTTGCCTCACGAACGGAACGTTTGGATTGAACTTGTTTTTCCTGTGCACTTAAGGACGCTCTGCAGCTGTGCACCATCCCGAATCCAGTGCGACCCTCGTGCCGCCCGGGTATTAGTATCCTACTAACATTACCTTTTTCTTATTTTATCCCTGTCGTTGTGTTCTGAACTGCTCAAATCCTTCAGTCCTTCTCCACTGGTAAGATCCTGTCCACCTCATGAATTGTGTCATAGTTTAAACCAGTTAGGTGCTAAGTCTTGTTATATTCCTAGGTGATTCCCGGTTTTGTGCCATTCTTCCATTCTACGGGGGGAAAAAGCTCAGGTATTCCATCAATTAGTAAGCCTTACAGGGGACAAGTGTTACCTTCGTATTACTTACTTGTTGTTCTTTCCTTTACAGCCTGGTTCGTGGCGGTGCGTTCTCCCCCCGCCCTTCTGGGTGATCAGTCCCCTTGTCTGGTTAATTACAGCAAGAGGTCATATCATTTTGAAGGTCTTATTCCCTCACAGAGAGGAGGCTTGGGTAGAGGCTCTACCCGAAGCTCTTCAAGCAACTTCCTGGGTTTTGGATACTCCCCGGTTCCACGCACCCATCTCACCGGTGAGTAACAAAAACAGAAGCCATGGATGAAGCTGATCCTTTGGCTGCCTTGTTTCGTTTAGTGTCTGAGTTACGGTCTGACATGACAATGGCTCATGACGCCATGCATCAAAGGATCGACAGTTTACGGAGTATTCAAACTCCCCCGACACTGGGGGTAGACATGGCGGGTGCGGCCGCCTCAGGTTCTGGTTTACCTCCAGCTTCCGCTTCAGGATTTTCTGCGGCCCCGGTTTTGATGGCCACAAAATTCCTGTTGGCCCCTCCGGAACGCTTCACTGGAGACCCAAAACAATACCGGACTTTCATAAATCAATGCAAACTACATTTCTTGTGTCGGCCCACTGCCTTTCCAAACTCCACCACCAAGGCAGCCTTTATTCTTTCCCATATCGGGGGTACAGCGGCTGCGTGGGCCAACCCTTTGCTTGAGTCCAACAGCTACATCCTCTATGACTGTGACAAACTCATTTTGGCCATTAATAAGGTGTTTGATAACCGCTACAAATCTCAAGCATCGGACCTGGAGTTGCTGAGTCTACGACAAGGCACTTCTTCTCTTTTTTCTTATCTCACCAGATTCAATCAGCTAGCTGCTGAGACAGACTGGCCCGAAGAGAAGAAATCAGCCGTATTTTACCAGGGGTTGTCTGACGAATTAAAAGATATCCTAGCCACAGTACCGGTCGTTCCGACCTCCTTCGGTGAATTGTTAGACTTGGTGTTACAAATAGATGCCCGAAGGTCAGAAAGAAGAGGGGAACGTAAAACCCCGGTCCTTACCCCCTCTCCAGCAGATGTAGTTACTCCTCCTGCTCCAACTCCAGAACCCATGCAGATAGGGGCGGTGAGGGGCCCTTTGACTCCGGCACAACGTGAATATCGACGTTCACATAATTTGTGCATGTATTGTGGGTCTTCAGAACACCAACTGAAAGACTGTCCCAAAAAACCAGTCAAAAAGGCAGGAAACGCCAAATCCCGGCGATTGATAGAGTCCCTACGCCGGGAGTGTTTTCCTTGGACTCACAGGGTTTTTCGTCTGCTCCTGTCAGTCTTCCTGTGTTATTCACCACAGCCGAAGACGCTACGTTCTCCTCCTTGGCTATCATAGATTCAGGAGCTACGGGGAACTATATGGACTTTGACTATGCTGCAAAAAACAATGTGTCCATTCTACCAAAGGCTCAACCCAAGAGGGTTCATACTGTGGATGGTACAACTTTGGTATCTGGTTTGGTCACACAGAATACTTCTCTTATCAGCATGAAGACCGAAGAGGGACACATTGAATCGATTTCATTCGATCTAATCAAGGCTCCTCAATATCAGGTCATATTGGGTATTCCGTGGTTGCAACACCACAACCCTGCTATTGATTGGGTAAAGAAGAGTGTTCGCTTCCCTTCTTTGGAGTGTAATGAACACTGTTTTCAGGACACGTATGTATGCCCGGAGTCTTCTTGTCAAGCTCTGGTGGCTTCCTTGTCTGTCATAGGCGCCATCGCTCGTGACGCCAGTATAGACATTCCTCCTGAATACGAATCCTTTCGGGATGTGTTCGATAAGGGCAGGGCAGATCAATTGCCTCCTCATAGGCCCTATGATTGTGCGATAGACCTGTTACCAGGGGCCAAGATACCAGCCGGCAGAGTCTATTCCCTCACCTTACCAGAGGACAAGATTCTGAAGGAATACATAGATAAAGCCTTGGCCACAGGCTTTATTAGGCCTTCAAAATCCCCGGCGGCATCCCCACTATTTTTCGTCCCTAAGAAGGAGGTGGACCTGCGCCCTTGTATAGACTTCAGGGCATTGAATGCTATTACGGTAAAAAACCAGTACCCTCTTCCGTTGATATCAGTGCTTTTGGATCAACTTGGTTCGTCAGTGGTGTTCACTAAACTTGACCTTAGGGGTGCCTATAATCTCGTTCGGATTAGAGCAGGGGACGAGTGGAAAACTGCCTTTAAGACACGTTATGGCTTATTTGAATACTTAGTGATGCCGTTTGGACTCTGTAAAGCCCCGGCCACCTTCCAGGCCTTCATGAATGACATCTTCCATGACTATCTGGACCAATTTGTTGTAATTTATCTGGATGATATCCTTATCTACTCATCCTCTATGAAGGATCACTACGACGATGTGGTCTTGTGTTGCAGAGGTTGAGGGAGAACAACCTGTACGTCAAGGCAGAGAAGTGTGTTTTTAATTCCACCCAGGTGGAATTTCTTGGTTATGACTTGACCAGCCGTGGCATTCGAATGAGTCACTCCAAGGTTAGAGCGATTTTGGAATGGCCCATTCCTACCTCTGTCAAGGCATTGCAGTCCTTCTTGGGGTTCTCCAACTTTTATCAGCGTTTCATCCATTCATTTTCGTCGATCTCTTCTCCTTTAACGGCACTGACCAGCTCCAAGAAACCGTATGCATGGAATCCGGAGGCACAACGGGCCTTTGAAATTCTGAAGGCCGCCTTCTCGACGGCACCGGTCTTGCAACACCCGGACCCTCTCCTCCCTTTCTTAGTGGAGGCAGACGCCTCCGGTTCAGCTATTGGGGCAGTGTTGTCACAGGAATGTCCTGATTCAGGGGAAATCCATCCAGTGGCATATTTTTCCAGGAAATTGACCCCGTATGACGCAATTATCCTATCACAGAGCGCGAGTTATTAGCCATCAGAGATGCCTTTGCAGAATGGCGAAATCATCTGTTGGGTGCCCGTCATCAGGTTACTGTTTATTCGGACCATCGTAGCCTCCTTGGCTTTAAATCAATGAAGTGCCTTATGGCCCGACAAGCTCGTTGGCATCTTTTCTTTTCCCAGTTTAATTTTGCCATCACATATCGACCGGCTCGTCTCAATGCCTGTGCTGACGCTCTTTCGAAGTTATCCCACAGTACTTGTATTTCTAAGGCTGATCGTCCCCTGCTGTTACCTAAAAGGGTGGTTTGTGCCTGCACTCCTCAGCCTTCACTACGTGCCCTTATATCATCCTGGGTGACTTCAAATAAGGAGGAATGCGAATCATTAAACCTCGACATTGTACAGGGCTTGCCTTATATCCAAGGTCGTCTCTTTATACCTCCTGGAGAAGCACGTCTTCGGGCTCTAGCCTGGTCACACAATTCCTTGATGGCAGCCCATCCGGGGCAGCAAAAGACGCTGGAGGCATTGCGCCGCTGGGCTTGGTGGTCATCAATGCCCAGAGATGTCATCGATTATGTGGCCTCTTGCTCAGTGTGTGCTCAATGCAAAGTCTCTAGATCCAAGCCTGTGGGCCTTTTGCGTCCCCTCCCGGTGCCACATAAACCGTGGTATATGGTCTCCATGGACTTCATTGGGGACCTGCCTCCTCTAAACGGTTATGATACCGTCTGGGTAGTCATCGACTACTTCTCCAAGATGGGTCTGTTTGTTCCCTGCTCGGGTTTGCCTTCGGCCCCCGTCTTGGCTTCTTTGTTTCTCAAGCATGTCTTTCGTTTCTTTGGACTTCCCTCTATCATTGTTTCAGACCGCGGCCCTCAGTTTCCGTCTCGCTTTTGGAGGGCTTTGACTTCTTCGCTTCACATTGACGATCGTTTCAGCTCTGCATACCATCCACAAACCGATGGACAGACTGAGAGGGCTAATGCCACTCTAGAGCAATTCCTCCGATGCCTGTGTCTCCAATTTCAGTCTACCTGGTTAGAGACGCTCGCCCCTGCCGAATTTGCCTACAATAATTCGGTACACTGTGCCTCAGGTGTATCACCGTTTTTGCCTTATATGGATTCAATCCACGCTCTTTGCCCTTGGATCCAGCACTCCCCATTGACAACCCGGCCACTCAGGCTTGTGTAAGAGAATTGGAGTTGGTCCGTAGGGGAGTTCGATCCCACCTTCTGCTTGCCCGGGAGAGAGCAAAAAAATACGCTGACCGACATAGGATTGCAGCTCCGGAATACAAAGCGGGCATGAAAGTTTGGCTGTCTACGCATAATCTGCGCATTCCTGGCAAACGTATGCTGCTACCGAAGTTTGTGGGTCCTTTTCCCATTACGGAAGTTTTGAATCCTGTGGCAATGCGTCTTTCTTTGCCTACTTCATGGAAACTGCATCCGGTGTTCCACGTATGTCTCATCAAGCCTTGCCTTCCTTCTACGCGTCTACCTACGCGACCTTGCGCTATTCGCGTGGATGGCGAGGACGAGTATGAGGTTGCTGATATTTTGGACTTTCAACTCCGCAGGGGTCGGCCTTTTTATCTGGTCGACTGGAAGGGGTACGGTCCTGAGGATAGGTCTTTGGAACCCTTGAGTAATATTCACTCACCTGTACTCCTGCGTCGTTTCCATGCCCGCAAGGGGTTGCCGCCGCCTTTGGGGGCGGATGCTGTTATGGGTCGACGTTCACCTCGTCCTGTGTGCAAAACCCGGCCACCTGCATCCCTAGCACTTCGGTTTCCCAGTGCAGCTACCAGGAAGGTTAGGAGGTTTGTGGCGCTCCCCAAAAGGATACAGCATCATGCTGCCCCATTCTATGCACGATGGCAGCTGCCGTGGAAGTTAGCAACTCGAAAACTACACTTCTCAGAAAACCTGGCTCCGTGCGGTAGTTCGGCGGTAGAGCCTCGCGTTGGCTTGCCCCGCCTCTCTCACTGATGTAGTCCGTGGATGCAGCCAGGACGCCGCTTCTGTTTACAGCTACTCCCGGCATTTAGAAGTTCCTTCTTCGAGTGCCAAACCCCTTTTGTCTCTTTACGGAATCGACTCGGATTGTTTACTGGACCCGCTATTGGAATTCCCTTGTTGACTTGCCTTCCTGTGTACCGAACCTCTGTTTTGCTTCCACGGACTCCGCTAGAAAAAGTTTTGTCTTTGTTTTCGCCTGCAAGTGTACCGGAACCCTGTTTTCTCCCGGACTTCTCTTCTACACGCTTTTGCCATAGTCTCTGTCCGCTAGTGTGCCAGACCTTGCCTGCCTTCGATTTACCTATCTCTGGAACTGCCATCCCGACTGGTTGTTATCTTCATTCGTGCCGGACCTTGCCTGCCTTCAACTTACCTTACTTGGAACTGCCATCCCGACTCGTTGTTACCTTCATTCTTCGTTCACCAATGGTAAGACTTTTTGCCTCACGAACGGAACGTTTGGATTGAACTTGTTTTTCCTGTGCACTTAAGGACGCTCTGCAGCTGTGCACCATCCCGAATCCAGTGCGACCCTCGTGCCGCCCGGGTATTAGTATCCTACTAACATTACCTTTTTCTTATTTTATCCCTGTCGTTGTGTTCTGAACTGCTCAAATCCTTCAGTCCTTCTCCGCTGGTAAGATCCTGTCCACCTCATGAATTGTGTCATAGTTTAAACCAGTTAGGTGCTAAGTCTTGTTATATTCCTAGGTGATTCCCGGTTTTGTGCCATTCTTCCATTCTACGGGGGAAAAAAGCTCAGGTATTCCATCAATTAGTAAGGCCTACAGGGGACAAGTGTTACCTTCGTATTACTTACTTGTTGTTCTTTCCTTTACAGCCTGGTTCGTGGCGGTGCGTTCTCCCCCCACCCTCTGGGTGATCAGTCCCCTTGTCTGGTTAATTACAGCAAGAGGTCATATCATTTTGAAGGTCTTATTCCCTCACAGAGAGGAGGCTTGGGTAGAGGCTCTACCCAAAGCTCTTCAAGCAACTTCCTGGGTTTTGGATACTCCCCGGTTCCACGCACTCCTCTCACTGGTGAGTAACAGTCAAGCACTTGATGAGGAATTATTGTCCCCCCGGCAGGGTAGCCCTGAACTTATAGCGTATGTTGCCGCTTTCAACCGCCTGATTGCTGAATTGAACTGGCCAGATGAAAACGTATCACATTATTTAACCAGGGTTTACGAGGAGAATTAAAAGACGTACTTGCCCAAGTAGTTAATCCTCTGGATGACAGTGCTGAGTATATAGATTTGGCTATGCAACTAGACCATCGCCTACAGAACCGCAAAGCCGACCGGACCCATACGGAAGTTTGAACAATTTAGGTGCGACCTAAGGAAAACTCGACCCGGCAACACGCGGAATCACATTCCAGACCCATGCAACTGGGGGTTCTTCACAGACCTCTTACTAAGGCAGAACGTAAACGAAGACACCAGAAACAGCTATGTTTGTATTGCAGCCAATCAGGTCACTTTCTTTGAAACTGTCCCGCAAAGCTTCCACGAAAGATGGTAGGGGCTATGGACAGCACCAAAGGGGAAGAAGAGGCGGCAAACGCCTGTGCCCGGCAGACTTAGAGGTCGGTTTGTCGAGCACAAGAAAGATTCACTTGACCTCCCATTTTGCAATTCCTCTGGTGTTAGTATCCCAGCAACAATCAAACAAAATGCATGTACTTGAGGCATTTGTGGACAGCGGCGCTGTCGGGAATTAAATGGACTTAGAGACTGCAGGCAGGATAAGGTTGCCCATCTGCACGAAGAGAATGTGACAGCAGTGGACGGAACCCAATTGATTTCAAGCCCAGTAACTCAATGCACCGCCGATATCACGTTAATTTGCCAAGACGGTCATAGGGCAAGCATCTCATATGATCTTATCGCTGCTCCCCAGTTCCAGTTGATATTCGGCATACCCGGGTTGGAACAGCATGTCACAATCTAGACAATTCTACCATGCAATCCCCTCTTAGTCTGGAGCTTAATTGCAACCAGACTTTCCTCACAAGAGTGCAGTCTGCAGGAATATAATATACCTGACAGACCAGGGGCTTGAGGGAAAAGGCAGGAGCATCAGCAACAGAGCTAGAGGAAAAGACAACAACAGCAGTTCAGTACAATGACCAAGGATACCAACCTTGACAGTCACCGCCCCCTGCTTCCCACTCTTACCTGCTCCGTGAAGGAAAAGACCCGAAACCTACTTGGCCCCACAGGATACAGCAAGGTGAAAACAAGCTAACAAATCCTCAGAGGAAGTCCCAAGATCCCAATAGAAGAGTAGAGGTTGAAGCACTGAATGAGGGCATGAACCACAAATATATCCACGGTCCTTTAGCTTTCTGCACAGCGTCCCACAGTTAGATGGAGGAGTGACCAGCGAAGTAATCAGGAGAGCGTCCAGAGTGGTCCAGGAAAAAAGGTCCTTGAAAATTCAGCAAAGCGTCCCTAAAAATATGATGAAGATTTGAAGGTAAGTGAGTCTTTGCAAGGGGTAGAAAGAGAAAGCACACGCAAGAAGGGAAAGGTAAAGAGAAAAAAACTGAAGAAGGGGAAACACAGGTAGAGCAAAATGGTTAAATCGGAAATCGGGAAGTACTTGACAAGGTTTTCAGGAGTTGCAACACCAAGGTACAGGAATCCAATATCGACGTAACCAAACACGAAGCAAGAGGGCAATCCAGGTAAGCAATGCGGCCTCAGGGAAACCGGGGAATCAATCCGAGGGAGCCAGGCACCAAGAACCAAAGGGTAATCCAAGAGAATAGTCTGTGATAGCAGGCCAAGAATTCGAAAACAGGAATCAAGGCGTAAGTATCAGGATACAAAGCACTACAAAACTGGCAACAAAACACAGTTAAGGAGCACCCGAGCCGCATTTGAGTTCACAATAAATAGACTGCTCGCATACTGTCACGACTCGCTCCCTTCGCTCCCGTTCCCGCCACTTGGGGGCATGTTTTGGGGTTTATTCCCTACTGGACATTTCCTCCGAACCTAATGCTACAGTGCTGTGATGAATTGGGAGCGCTAAAACCTTATTTTCCAAGTTACTTCCCTTCCGGATCCATTCCAGGTTTTTGGCAGCCAGCATGCTACTTTACTCAAATGACTCTGCTTCCCAGAATGCCTGGCTCACTGCTTCACCTCCTCCCTTGCAGGACAAGGTTGGGTGGAGGATAGGCAACACCTGTGGCTGCAGGTGCAGCAGGCGGCACACCTGAGGTCTGAAACTTCTGCCAGCTCTCACTTCAGAAACATCAAGCTGGATCATGACTCGGGAGAGCCTTACATGCAAGGCCATTGGACTTGCCTGGAGTACTACGAGAGGGAGACGGATACCATCCGCCACGGCCCAGTCACCGAACAAGTAGCCGACCAGGATAGCGGGCTGGGTGGTTCGCATCTGGGGTCCGGTTCGGATCAGCCGCTTGACAGCTTTTTTGTTGCCGGATCACGCATGAGCCCGAGGGAAGGGACGGGCACGGCCCCCCAGCAGCAGCACCAGTTGGGTGCTAGTAGCCAAAGGAAGGGAATGACTGCTGCAGTTCAAGATGTGCCTGTTATTGCTCCTGCTGCGAGTGTGCCTGATGTACTAAGTACTGCCTCTATCACTCCTATCAGTAGGCCAAACGTCCCTGCGGTTGTATCCCACGTGCAACAAGGTGGTTACACGACTGTCACCGGGAGTGCCAGCCTCGAACAACCTATAGGACTTCCAGGCCTCCAAGGCATGGAACATATGCAGTCAAACCTTAGTCACTTTCAACCACAAGCCTTTTCCCAGATGGATGACAGAAAAGGATCCGAACCTCTACCTCGGCCGCTACCTTCTTTTTCTGAACATAAACATTTCCTGAAACCTGCAGTTTCCTCACCTCCTGCGAGTCCACTCTCGGCAGAAGGGCTAACAGGGCTTCTACCATTGTCTAAGGCATGTTACACCAGCCTGTCTCCCTCCTCAAAGACGTATAAGTGCCCACTCCCAGTGACTGAGCTTCCTGGACCTTCCAACTCTGCTTCAGGTCCTGCAAGTCCTTCATGCCTTTCTTCGAACCATGAGTCTCTTCCTCACCAGAAGCCTGCTTATGACTCTTCTAGACTGCAGCTTGATTCCATTCATTCTAGTCCATCTGCTTTTGCCCACAGGCCACCGTTTCCATCAGTGCCACCTCCAAAGACAAAGCGCTCCTATCATAGAAGGAAGATGTTTTGTGCGGGTGACGGTCGCCTGGAGACAGCCGTGGAAGGGGGTATACTTTCACGACTCGCTCCCTACGCTCCCGTTCCCGCCACTTGGGGGCATGTTTTGGGGTTTATTCCCTATTGGACATTTCTTCCGAACCTAATGCTATAGTGCTGTGATGAATTGGGAGCGCTAAAACCTTATTTTCCAAGTTACTTCCCTTCCGGATCCATTCCAGGTTTTTGGCAGCCAGCATGCTACTTTACTCAAATGACTCTGCTTCCCAGAATGCCTGGCTCACTGCTTCACCTCCTCCCTTGCAGGACAAGGTTGGGTGGAGGATAGGCAACACCTGTGGCTGCAGGTGCAGCAGGCGGCACACCTGAGGGGTGTGCTCGTTAAGCAGCTTTGAAAGCCTCAGTTTACTTCAGTCCAGCGCTGGTCATCGTTGCAGTGTTCCTGTTGTGACTAGTCCCTTGTTCCTTGTTCCTAGCTTTTGTGCTTAGTTCCTTGTTCCTGTTTCTTGTTCCTCCGCCCTGGATTTCGGATTCATGTGCTAAATTGATTTCTACTTTCTGGATTTCCCTTTCTGTCTTCCTCTGTCTGCAGGCAGCCTTTCTCTGTGCTTTACCCTTTGATGCAGCCCAATTTGCCTGTGTTTTCTATTTCTTTGATGCTGTCCTTTGCTACTGAAAAACTTGATGCATTAAGTCTTTCCTTTTTTAGATTTAGTTTCCTGCCTTTTCTCCTTGGATGGGTGGGTAAGGTTTCCTTTTGTGATATCATTTTCCCTGCTCCTGATCCTTACTTCCTATTGGGATCCATGCCATGTTTTCCATTTCACTTCTGCATTTATTTCCCATTTGATTATTTAGGTGTGGGGTGCTGTAGTAACTAGTCCCTGTGTGAATGCCTTTTGTTTTCCTCACTATTTCTTTAATCACAATTCCTACTTGTTCCTTGACTTAGGTCTTAGGTATTTAGTTATCCTCCACCCATTGCTGTTATAGCCTTCTGGGTCCTTGTTTGATCAACTGGGTTCGTGGGTTTACTGACATTCAAGTGGTCTTTCCGGTTCTCGTGAGTACTATTTCTAAGTTCCTTATTCAGTATCATCCAGAGTGTCAGCACACAGATCCTGTCCTTGCTTGCCCTCTATGTGGGCTTAGCGCTGTCAGTATCTGTAAGAGCATAGTGGGTAAGGAGTTTGCCGACTTTCCTTTCAGTCATAAGGAGGTTCTAAGTGCTTACCCCACATCCCTTTTCATATATAGGTATTTTTGTTTCACTCTATCTGCACTCCTGGGTTTTAGTATTATGAGTCGTGGTTCTTGTGTGCACGTTGTTTGATTCAAGGTTATTCACTGTGCGATTTTGTGCACATTTCCCTTGCCATATTCGCTGCCTTTGTACTCACCTGATTAATCCTGACACATACAGACGCGGAAAGACGTTCCGTGCTCCTCACGTGACCAGTGTCTGATTCAACTACTAACACGGAATGCTGGAAGTTGTAGTCCGAACAGGACCGCCATACTTTTGGCATTGACCAAGACGCCAGGGGATTTTCCAGGTGGTATAAGGGGTGCCCATAAGGGGTCGGGGCATGACACTGCACAATCCACTCATAGGTTGGCACGCTCGAACTCTAACCTTCCCCAGGGAATGCAGCCACTATTACCGTCAGGACCGGGAATCGGAATATCCACTACCAGCATCCCGTAAGGAAATATCAGGCTACGGTATGAAAGGAACATTAACTACGGAGTATCAGGAATTCCGGGATGTTTTTGCCAAGGAACAAGCCAACACCTTACCTCCTCACAGGGTTTATGATTGCCAAATTGATCTGATACCTGGAGCGCAGATACCCTGCTGTCGGATTTACGCCTTGACCAAAAAAGAGAATGCTCATCTAAAGACTTATTTAGACCAATATCTGGTAAACTGTTTCATCAGACCCTCTTAATCCCCCGCAGCCTCACCGCTTTTCTTTGTACCCAAGAAAGAGGGCGACCTGCACACGTGCATCGACTATAGGGCCTTGAACCAAGTAACGATAAAGAACAGATACCCATTACCACTGATCCCAGTATTACTTGACAAGGTACGGCGAGCCAAGATCTTCACGAAATTGGATCTCCGCAGCGATTACCATTTAGTATGCCTCAAATAGGGCGATGAATGGAAGACCGCTTTCCGGACCAGGTACTGTCTATTTGAATACCAAGTGATGCCCTTTGGGCTTTGCAACGCTCCAGCAGCATTCCAACATTCATGAACAATGTTCTCAGAGAACTGCTGGACGTCTGTGCAGTTGTATACATCGACGACATCCTTATATATTTGGCCAATGCGCAAGAACACATGTCGCACGTATGAGCTGTGCTTCAGAGGTTAAGGGAAAACCATCTATATGCCAAATTTGAGAAATGCTCGTTTCATATCACCGAAGTGGAGTTTCTGGGTTTTGTATTATCACCATGTGGAATTAAAATGGATAACAGAAAAGTGGAGGCAATCGTTACGTGGCCGTCGCCAACATCAGTAAAGGGACTGCAAAGTTTTCTCAGTTTTGCGAGTTTCTACTGACGGTTTATACCTGAATTTTCGCATCTTGTTCATCCAATAACTTCTTTATTACGCAAAAAAATGAAAATTTGAGTGGATACCAGAAGCAGAAGAAGCATTTCAAGCCTTGAAGGACAGGTTTATCTCTGCACCAGTGCTACAACACCCACATCCAAATCTTCTATACATCGTAGAAACAGATGCCTCCAGTGTTGCCATGGGGGCTGTCCTATCCCAACAAAGTCCAGAAACTGGGTGTTTACACCCCGTGGCCTTCTGGTCCAGGAAATTTACTCCAGCAGAACTCAATTACGCAGTTACTGACAAAGAACTACTTACCATTAAGGACACCTTGTCGGAATGGAGACACTACCTACTTGGGGCCAAACATACCATCACCATTTTAACGGATCACTGAAATCTACAGTATTTACGCTCTGCAAAAGCACAGTCATCGCGGCAACTCTGGTGGGCCCTGTTCCTGTGCGAATACGACTTTGTGATTAGATACCGGCCTGGAATTAAGAACGGCAAGGCTGATGCCCTCTCTCGCATAGGTAAGGGCGAAGATGCTTACATCACCCCCGACCCGGTAGATATTATTCCTGGTCATAAAATCCTGGGGTTTTGTGGGAGACCTATCACATCTTTAGATATCCTCCAACAAACAATTAAAAATAGCTTCTCCGAAGACGAAAAGACGGCCTGGGACAAAAAAGGAAAACAGTTCACTGTGCACAATGGTCTGCCTTACTACAAAGATTGTCTATTCCTCCCAACTTGTGCTCTTCAAGAGGAAATTAAAACCAGTTACCATAACTCTCCTCTGGAAGCCTATCCGGGAATTACAAAAACCCTTGAGAAGGTCAAGAAATATTACTGGTGGCCGACATGGCGGGAAGATGTGGTTGAATTCATAAATTCTTGTGGGGTCTGTGCTCAATACAAAGCATCCAGACAGAAACCAGCTGGTCTATTACAACCCATGGCCATACCACCTGCACCTTGGCATACCATTTCAATGGACTTCCTCACAGATCTATCTTCAAGTTCTGGGTATAATACCATACTAGTAGTCGTTGACCTCTTCTCCAAAATGGCCCATTTTATAGCATTAAAAGGAATTCCTTCAGCATCAACATTAGCACAGGTTTTCCTTGAGCTAGAGTGCATGGATTCCCCTCTGTGATCATGGATTCCCCTATGTGATCATTTCAGACAGGGGAAGTCAATTTGTGTCTTATTTCTGGAAGAAATATTGCGCACTGGCAGGGACCGAGATCCAATTGTGCCAGAATCCGAGTCCTCGGATTCGTGACTCACCTGTTTGCTTCTGGTGGTTTTCTTCTTTGAGTGTGTGGGTTTCTTTTTCCTGGATGAGCGTGCCTTGTAAAGGTAGGCTCTGGAGTCTTCTGAATCCAGTCTGCTGGACTTCAGAGAGGCGCGGAAGGTTCGCAGCTCCTGGGCACGGAGACGCTGAGGCTCGGGTACGTTCAGTTGTTCCAGGAAGCGTCCAGGAAGAGACCAGGACGGAACCAGGATAAAAAATACAGGGATAGGGGTTCTGAGAAAGCACTGGGAAAAGGGGTAACCAGGAAGGAAAGGAATTGGAAACCAGGGCTTACGAAGGGAAAGGGCTAACGCGAGTACACAACTTGCCGGGCGAAGGACAGGCAAGCAGAGCGTTGAGACGCGCGGAAGTGCAGGGGTGTGACTGTTTTCAAGGAAGCATGAGGTCCGCATGGACAACTAGACCACTCCTGGACATAGGGTCGGCCATGTTGCATGTGACTGCCTAAAGTCTATTGACTGAAGGACCAGGCAGACCATAAGGGTTGATATTGTCGATACATGACAGATTGTCAACTAGCCACCATCCCCAAACCGATGGCCAGACAGAATGCACTAACCAAACCCTCGAACAGTATCTTCGCTGTCTCTTACATCAGACCGACCAAGCTTGGACAGAAATCTTATGGATGGCTGAATATGCCTGTAATAACTCAATCCATGCTTCTACACAGCAGACCCCCTTTTATACCCTGTATGGCCAAAATCCACAAACCTCAGTGTACGACCCACCGGAAGCAATTGAAATGCCCACGGTAAAAAAGTTGTATGAGCGAATAACTCAAGCAGCACAAGAAGCAACCAGGCATTTACAGACAGCCAAGGCTACACAGAAGAGATATGCAGACCAACATCGGAGGAAAGCTCCAGCTTACCAAGTAGGGGATTCTGTGTGGTTGGCAACTAAATATATAGCCTTGAAAGGGCCCAGGAAATTTCAGCCAAAATACATCGGCCCGTTTACCATCAAAAAAGCAATCAATCCAGGAGCCATGAAACTAACCTTACCATCTAAAATGTAAATTCACCCAGTATTTCACGTCTCATTATTAAAACCTGTACACCGAGGCACTCAAGTGCAAGTTCATCAGGTACCAATTGTAGTCGAAGGAGAAGAATCCGAATACGAAGTAAAATGTATCCTGGACTCTAAAATCATCAGGAAGTCCCTGTACTATTTGATAGACTGGAAAGGGTATGGACCCCAAGATAGGTCATGAGAACCTAGTGAAAACATCCATGCCCCTCGATTACTTCGCAAATTCCACTGAGATAACCCTACCAAACCAGGGGCAGGAAGTATACCGTTAGGAAGAGCCTTGAGGGGGAAGACTGTCACATATACTGGAGAGCAGGCAGGGGCAAGAGGGGTTAGAGCCTGGCAGACTAAACCCCCCTTGCAGGCATCCAGCACTCCTTTTCCACCCTCTCACAATCAGGTACACATCACAGTTGGCCCCAGGCACCCTTGGGGGAATCTCGTTCAGCCACACTTCCTATACGCCCAAGATGGCCCCTGGCAGCCTTCCTGTGAATCCAGTAGCACACTCTAGCCTCTGGGCGTGGTTGGCTATATAAGCCACGCCCAAAGGCAGACCCTTGCTTCGTGTTACATCTGTGGCTTCAAGCAACAAATTCACTGCGATCATCGAACTGCACCTACCTTGGCATCCTCCCCGGATCCTCCGCGCGCACGCTCCTGAACTCAGCATCTGGGAGAAAAAGAAAACACAAGAAAGTCAGTACCTGTAAGCACCCGCGCTGAAGCCCAACTCCTTGCAAGCGTGCACGCAATCTGCAGCATCACTTACCCGATCTTCCTGGAAACTTCAAAGCAGCAGTCAGAGTTCTCGCGCACGTCTTCTCTCAGGGGATTCTTCTGAAAACAACCTGTGGAGAAAGAACAGGGTTAGAATTAGTATCCTCAATTTCCTTACGCGCGCAGATCTCACCGCATTTTAAGAATTTGCAGCGAACACGCGGAATAACTAGAACTTACCTGCAAATGCACCAGATTCAGTGAAGCAACTGGAATCAGAACTTACCTGCAAACAGCACCAGTGAAGCAACTGGAATCCGAACTTATCTGCTATATCATCACTGGGTGAAGGAACACAGTGAGTGGCAGAACAGAGACTTACCCTGGGTCTAACGAAGTACCGATCCCTGGATCCCAAAGACACAGAATCCCTGCCTAGTTCAGGATGGAGAGTTCGCCTAATTAATCCCAAAGGTGAGCCATACTCCTACACTTCACCATCACAGTACACACAAGGGGAGGAGGGAGAAAGAGGGTTCTGGTTCCGAATCCGGGTAGACTAAGGGCCTCATTACATGGTAGGCGGTAAATCATGGCGCTATTAGCGCCATGGTTCATGCCGGTAATTTACTGGTACCGCCTTGGAGGAAAGGGGAATTACCGCCCTATTCCAAGGTTGGGTAGGCGGTAATTCCTCCTTCCTCCATTGCCCTTCCCCATTCCCATTTTTGCCCCATAGGGCATAATGGGAATGGGGAAGGCGCTAATTACGGTACCGCAAATTGCGGTACCGTAATTAGCACCCTGGTCCATTTGCGGGTTGGATTTTTAACGCCTGCAAAAAGCAGGCGTTAAATTCCCCAACCCGCAAAGGGACCTCGTAGTAAGGCGGTAAGGATTTACCGGTACCGGTAAAATACCAGTACCGGTAAACCCTTACCACCTACCGTGTAATGAGGCCCTAAGTGTCTCACCTCTCTCTTTCACAGGTACCTGTAGTACTACACTACTAACCTCGGAAAAATAGGGAAGGACTCCGGAGGGCTTCATTGCTCCCGCAGAGACCCAGGTGAGTGTGACAATGACAGACCGCATCTTTCATGAGCTTTCTAAAGTAGAAAACATAAGACCTTGAATTATAGCTAAAGAATTACTGCATTGTGTGTCAGAGCTACCCGGGGCTCTGTTGCGTAGTTAGTCAAGGTGGGGAGAAGCTTGTGCCGCTATGGTACTGTCCTTGGCTCCTACAACAAAGCAGCCCCAGTGAAGTCAGCACAGCCGATGAGTTGGGGAGACTGATACCAGATCCGTCTGTGTGTAAATCAAGGATGCAAGTGGCAACATTGAATGAAGAAGATTATTAAGACAGCAGATGAGTGAATGAAATGTGAAGCTAAAATACGATACCATAGGCAGAGTAGTCCGGCATTACGTTAGTGCTCATTCAAAGGTCTCTGTTAGGTATCTCAACCGTCTCCGTGCTAACCTGGGTATCACTGGTCAAAGAAAGAGAATTGTGAAATCGAAGTTGTCCTGCAATGGGTCAAGCCAAATCCTGTGCACATTTGAAAGTCTTTGATAGTTGATGTAAAATGGACATTGGTCCCAGCCTAGCTGAGGGAGACTAATTGTGTAGAAGGGATCTGAGTCTGGCAGAGGGGGGTCCAAGGTGAACCGGGAGTCACCCGAAAAGGAGAACCTAGGAACATTGTGTGAAAGGTGAAAAACAGGCTTGAGCCTGTGCAGAACTTTATGCTAAAAGCGTCTGAGCCTGATTAAGGGGGATCCAAGGTGGATATTGAATCAACCAATGTGAAAACTTGTGAAAATCTGGAAGGGAAAAGACCTTGTTGTATATTTGGTTGCATTAAGCCCTTTGAGTGAAGAGACTTGAGAAGCAAGGAGACTTACGCTCTGGAGGCCCTGATGCTGATGAGCGAACTGTAACCTTGTGCTAAAGAAGTCATAGACTGTGCTATGCTTGGATTAACCGCCTTATCCTGTGCTAAAAATGTGGGGAAGGGAGGCCAATGACCTGAAAACCTGACATCATTTTGAACACTTCTTTCTTTTTCATAATATTGTTTCCCACAGTATTTGTATTTAGAGTTAAGGAATGGCAATAGGCTTTTTAGTATAGGCCCTTTTATTTTGACAAGACATCACTAAGACTGCGTTATTATTATTTGATGGTCGTAGCTTGCTCCCATCTGTAGTTTTAAGTTTCGATAGGCGTTTATCGTACCCTTTTTGAAGGTCAATAAACACCCTTGAACTTTGGTCACTTGTGTCTGTCCTACTTTTGATGCCATACCTTCCTTGCATGTGGTGTTGGAGTGGGATTTGACTCAATTGATAAAAATTGAAAATCCATGCTGATAATTTTTGTACCACCAGAAGGGGAAAATAGAATTGTTGAACTCCTCGACTCTGATCGCGTATCCACTCTTAAAGAGGTTTGGCTCATGCCGTTTGGACCGGGAAGCACGAGAAAGCACTGTTTGCTGGCCGGACCCATATATCTGTGGCTCGTGAGGACTGCTTCACTACACGACCTGGAGGACGTCTTTAGCAGCTCACCACGCTGCCTGGAGTGTGCGCCCGTGGCTCCTCCCACTCTGTGCCTCGGGCACTTATTATTATTTTTTTTTTCTATTAAATACCATGGTGCAGCGCACTCGCGCGCGCACCGGGAAGCACGAGAAAGCACTGTTTGCTGTTCGCTGTGTGCAGTGGGAAGAGTGGCTTGATTTCTCTATCTGTAACTGTGCATGTCTGTTATTATTCCTCTGCAAGATTTACTCTCGACTGGCTACACTCCATATTATACTGCTGGCCACTAAAGGGTAAACATAATTTGACACACTTAGGGATTGATTTAGGTCTCTGTTGTGGTTTTTCAAGTAAGTGTGTTCAAAGATGGGGAAAAAGAAATCAGGATTACCAATGAAAGACATAAGAGCAGATTTTTTCAACGCTGTTAGCACGCGTCGCGCTAGTTTGGCACGGGCTGCTGCTCTTCCTCTCCCTGTAATTAGTGATGAGGAAGAAGCCCTGCTGCAATGTGCTCAGGACTGTTTACCATACTGCAAAACTATTGAGGATACTATTGACCCCTCGCAACCTCTTTTCGTTGATGATGAACTGTTAGAGCTCACTGAGGGGAGGGAAAATGGTTGTGTGGGTGGAGCTGTCTCTGTGACTTCTAATGGACAGAAAGATAGTAGTTTCTGTTATGACAACTTTTTGGAACTGCCAATCAGTCCATCAACTGCTTTCGGGCAGGCCTCCGTCCCTGAAGTGAAACTTGACAATCAGGTGGGGGACGGGGGTCTGGGTTAGATAGACTACTCCTAACCGAACTGAGAAAACATACACAGGTTTTGAACAACTTATCGTTAGAACTATCTAAAATACCCCTCTACCTATCGGAGTCCATTTCGGTGGTGTTAAATAAGGAAACCCCCTGCATTATGGCGCAGGTTCTTAAGCTAATAAGGGACAATTCGAACACTCTCCAGGAAAAACTGGTTTTGTCTGATGTCCTAATCACTATTCCATCCACACCGACCGTGGGGGAGGGGATGCCTCCAAAAAATCCTACAACCATTTTACAGGCCCATAATACAGACAAGGTCAAGGAAATAAATTGTCCCTCCCAGATCCAGGATAACGAAGTCTATGAGGTAAAAATCTCTAAACGTCAAAGTAAGAAACTGGCAAAGCAAAATAAAAAAAAAAAAAACAATAACAATACAGCCAGAAATAAAATGTCTCAAACAATTTTGAGAAAATTGGATCCTCAACAGTTAGAGCCCATAGAGGGGGCTCTACTTGTGAATCCTACTACGGTCCATCCTAATCTAGACACACGTGCACTGTCAACTACTAACGCTATGGGTCTCATACGTGATGAGGGAACTTCTTTGAGGGACTCCTTTTCAGAGGGGGCTAACACTCTAAGTGAAGAGCTAAAAAAGAAATCTGACGTGATGTACCAAATCTTCAAAGGTCCTCATTCACTTGAAGCAACTAAAGGCAATACTACTGTAAGGGCGTTTTGGGAACAAATCTCCATGACGCATGTGCATCTATTATTGCACGGGAGTTCACCCAACCACTGCATTCTGAAGGAATGTCAACCTCCTGCCTGCCACGAGAACCCTACTATGATAAGCATACTATGATTCTCTCTGATCCAAAAAAGACACTAACATCTATTAATAAGGGTTCGAATGGCTTGGAGTTGGATGTTGACAGCAGTGCCGGAACAGTAGACAGTAAAATTAAACTGAATGAAAATCTGAATGCCAATTGTATCCTTGACAATAATGTAGTGTCTCTTGGCTGTTCGGAAGATGAAAAAGAGCTAGAACTTAGACGTATCATTCTGAAGGTGTTGGGGGAGAATCTGACTCCAACAAGTAGTTCTACTCTGGGTATGAAACAAACTAGTATGCAAACTGGTGAGAAGTTTGTCTCTAGCCATGGCTCTATGCAGGATGGTATGGGTAGAATTGATCACGGAATGGGAAGAGCTGACAAAAAGGTTATACTACAGGAAAATGTATACACTAATGGGTTCTCACCCTTTGACAATATGGGATCTGATTTGAAACAACCTGTCTCTCCTGAAATCCCGGGTCTGATATTGACAGCACTATTCCAAGAGCAAGAGCCCATTTCACTGAACCGATCGTACATACTCTCATTATTTTCTACCATGCCTGAACTTAGTCTGATCACTTCGGCCGATATTACCTTGGTTGATTTCATTCATAGGATCAGATATGATTATGTGAGACTTGCTATACCCTCTGCTCTGATTAGATCGGTTCTGTTGAAGGAATCAGAATCTTTTCAAAAACTGGGTTTTGATATCTATGAATATAAGTCTCAAATCTATTGCTCAAAAGAAAACTATGCTGTCTGAACAGGTGCAAGTCCAACCTAGTCAATTCACTAATCCTCCTGATGAGGAATCAAACCTGAACAAGCAGGAATGGAGGTGGCTCGCCTTGACTCTGAGGGAGTCTATTGACTCACTCAGGAAGCTTGGCAATACCCTCTAGCCTCCTCCTCGTTCTTCAAATTTGTGAGTTGGAACTCTCGGGGAAATGTGAATCTTTTGAACAACGAAGAATGCATGAATTTTGTGTCACAATTTGACTTTGTTCTTCTTCAGGAAACCTGGTCTAGGGAACAGCTATGCTGGGAAGAGTTTACTGTGGTCAATTTGTGTGCACGGGGCTCCAACAAAGGCCGCTCTAAAGGTGGATTACTGATAGCCATCAAACAAAACAACTCTTGGTCAAAAATGGGGGAATGGTGTCTGGAACACCATTTTCTTGTTGCAGCTTTTAAAATGGATATAGAAAACAACGAGTCTCTCTGAATTTTATTTATTAATATCTATTGGAACCCCAGTGAGATGTCCGATTTACAAATAGGTAAGGAATTGACCGTTTTGGGATCTATAATTGAATCCTGGCGTGAGACAAACCAGGAAGGTCAAATCATTATGGCGGGGGACCTTAATGCAAACTGTCTATGTGATAAGTTAGTGGGGGATGAAATGCTGGCCAGTCTGTGAGGGTTGATGGCTCTGGAGTATTGAGAGGCAGATTGTGGCTACATTTTGCGGAATCTCTGGGTTTGGATCTCCTTCGAGGGCACCAACATACTTGGAAAGCCAGAGGCTTAGAATCCACTTTAGACTATATTTTTGTGTCTATTGGTATTTTTAGGAGTGTATATGATTTAGAGGTGATTGATTCTAGCTTTAGTGACCACTCTTTTCTTACCTGTAAAATGGCCTTGAAATTCCCTACCCCAATTAAAGAAAAATACACTCATGGTGTGATGATAAATCAGCAGGGAAACAGAATTAAATGGTGCCATACTACAAACGTGACGTTTACTTCAACTATGATAAGCGACTATCGGGTAATGACTGAGCTTCATCGCGATCTATGCTATTCTCCCTCAAACTTTTCTACATATATTAAGGACACCATTGACAATCTGTCCCCCCGTTTTACACCAGGGTCCAAAGTAAAACCAAAACGTAAACATCCTATGGATATGGTGATCCATACACGGAAACTTGCTTATAGAAAAGAACTGAGAAAATTAAAAAAGGAAGTACTGTCATCCTCTGATTTCTATAAGAGGAAAAACAAAATCAAGCAAACCTATAAGAATTGGCATATCCAATATAGAGCAGTACGCATGCAGCAAGATAGTGAGCTTATGTTGAAAGCATTGTGAGGGCACTGCTGTTCAAACTTCTGGTTCCTGATAAATGCAATCGAAAAACCGCAACAAGATATGGCAGTAAATGTAATCAATGAGGATGTTTGGCATGGACACTTTACAAACCTTTATGCACTGAACAAAGGTAACCAATAATTGCTCATGTCTGAACCTCAGTCTTGGTCTTTGAAGTTTTCGAGTTATGATATTATTGATATGATTAGGAAATCCAAAAACTTTGGAGCCATGGGTCCGAATAATCTATCTAATAAACTCTTAAAAAGGGACCCTGTGATTTGGGGAAAAATCTTATATATATATTGTATAGCAACATTTTGGAGACTAAGCTTATACCCCTATCATGGAAAGTGTCCATCGTTATTCCTGTCTTTAAGAAGGGAGCACGCATGTCCCCATCCAGTTATAGGCCAATCGCAATTGCGGACCCCGAGTCCAAAATTTTTTGTTCGTTGGTCCTAAAGGAACTTCAAGAATGGATTACTGAAAAATCCATTCTTGACAACAAACAAATTGGCTTAAAAAAACACATTGGAACAGACTGTGGTGGGCTAGTGCTAAAAACGTTGATAGCCAACTCTACGGTAAAGGGGACTAGATCTTTGTTAGTGGCATCGATGGATCTTAGTTCAGCTTTTGACCTTGTTGATAGACAACTCCTCTGGCGGAAGCTACAGGATATCAAAATACCTGCTCCATTACTCCAGATTATCATTGCCTTATACACTGACACCAGCTTAATGGTCCGCTTGACAACAGACGGTTTACTTTCCAGACCTATCATAATTCCGAATGGTTTAAGACAGGGTTGTATGCTGGCCCCAACGGTTTTTAATTTGTATGTGTGTGGAGCCCAAAATGCCCTCAGTGGTAAAGGTTTGATTTCCCCCAAGCTTTATAATGTTTGTATTGACTGGTTGGCTTATGCTGATGATTTTCTTTTACTGGACAAAACAAAAATTGGTTTGCAGAGGCTACTACGAGCTTTTGAATCATTTGTCGAGGGTATTAAGTTGAAAACTAACCCAACAAAAACTGTTATTGTTAGATTTGGCAATAAGAATAAAAAGGAGAATGCCTTTACTTGGTTATGTGAAGGAAAGAGAATTAAGGCACTACCTTCATTTAAGTACCTAGGTTTCTATTTTTCTGGTCAGGACTCTTTTGCCCTGATAAAAACTCAGCTAAAAGCAGACATTGCCATTAGGCAATTGAGGGCAATAGATAATACATTTGGTAAATTTACTATGGTGCCGCTGAGAGACTTTTATATAAAAAAGGTTATACCATGCTTAACCTATGGTATAGAACTATTTACTAATAACTATTGAAGGGAGAATCTTGAGAGCGGTTCTATGGTTCTTGCCGAAATGTATACCCTTAGCCTTAATCAGATATGAACTTGGTCTGCATTCCCTCTCCTCCTATGCAGTCTGGAAAAGACTATTTATGGGCCTCATTCCGAGTATGGCGGTAAGGGATACCGGTCACCGTTAACGAGACCGGTGCCGGTAATCCCTTACCGCCACATTCCGTATTCCCTTTGCGCCCTCGTCCTTAACGCCTGCTTTTAGCAGGCATTAGGGACGAGGGCGCAAAGGGGCTTTTTAGCCAATAACGGTGACCGTAAAGTACGGTCCCCGTTATTTGCAATTTCCCCATTCCCATTGAGTCCTATGGGGGCTCATTTGGGAATGGGGAAGAGCCCTGGGTAATGGGAAATTACTGCCCTGGTCAACTCGGAATAGGGCGGTAATTTCCCATTCCACCAGGGCGGTGCCGGTACGGGTCCGGTGCCGACCAAGGCGCTACTACCGCCATTGGTTAGCACCGGACTCGGAATGAGGCCCATATGTCTTTGGAAAAAATGCAAAATGAGCAAAGAAAGAAACTCTGTATAATTGTGTGTACCTTGATTCGCCGAATCCTTTTATGGCTGCCTTAAAGACAGAAAGTAAGACTTGCATGACAGAATTAGGTCTAGCTATGAGCTCACTATGTAACAAACCTGGCAAAGTTAAATTTAGTTTAATGGGTTCAGATTGGCAATCTACGAAATCAATCATTGAAGACTCTAAACTGTATAATTCAGCCTGCTCCATTTGGAAATGGCAGGCAAATATGGAAGGCTATCTATGTAAACACCCAAGCAAGAGATTACGCAATGACTATATGCGCTTCCGCTTTAATGTCTTACCTACCAGACACATTTTATGTATTAGAAATCGGACCAATGAGGTTGTCCCTTGGTGTAGATATTGCAAAACAGTTGAGACTGTTGAAACCTTACAGCATATCCTACTGGTGTGTCCTGCCTTAAAATCACAGAGGATTAGGTACTTCTCTAAGTTTGCAGTCCCTATTTTTGAAGTACAAAGAGACTTTATTTGGCACAGAATGCTCCATGACAACTGTTTAAGTCTAAAAATAGCTGTGACAAGTTTCTTGAGAAATGTCTGTGATTTGAGTTAATTGGGACAATTAATTTTCTGTTAAGAAAGGGGACTTGTTCCTAACTTTGTTTCTTCAAGTTTTTACTGATATGTACAAAGTTTGGAATTTTAAGCTTTTGAATTCTATTTTATGTCTAAACTCAATGTTGAATTAATTTAATAATTGATGATTTTTTGCAAACATTGTATAACTGTATGTTTTCTCTTGTGAGATTGTAAAGGTTTGTAATAAACCAAAACAATAAAAAAATAAATTAAAAAAAAGAGGTTTGGCTCTCTCAGCTGCATATCCCAACTGGTCGACAAGACTTTTTTTCCAGACTCAAGTTAATTAGACACACTCCTATTCTCTCATTATAATATCCAGCTGTGGGATCGAATAATATAAAAAATATGACCAGCCTATAACTTCATTAGACCTAGTGCCTTAAACCCTCCCTCTCCCGAACCTTTTTTTGGAACCCAGCTACGAGCTTTGATACTCTCCTACCTGACGGCCACAAGATCCTCTCTGAACCCAGGGCTAACCACTCTGGTGGGGGTGTAGCCCTGATCTTCCCCGAGTGGATTCCTGCCTCTGTCACTCCTACGCAGGCCTACTCCTCTTTTGAATGCCTCGTCTGCAGTCTCTCTTTCTCTCCTAGCCATTCACTCACGGTGGCTATTATCTATCGGCCACCTGCTCAGATTTCATCCATCCTCCCTGAGTGGGCTGACCTCTCCCCCTCACTCCTGGTCTCCACTACTCAACTCCTCCTTCTTGGAGACTTCAACATCCACCTGGACGCCTCCTGTCCTCCCTCTGGACTCTTTCGCGACCTCTGCGACTCTCTCCCACTCTCCATTCTCCCCTCTTGCCCAACTCACTCTGCAGGGCACACTCTGGATGTTCTGATCTCTTCAGACCTTCCCCTCTCTGTCCCTCTCACCACTCCTCTCTCCTGGAGGAATCACTTTCTCCTCTCCTCCCACCTCACCCTCCCTACCCCTCAGGCCAAGCCACCTTCATCACTGCCACCCACCTTCTCGGTCATCTGACCCATGATGCGCGTGTCAGCTGAGGCTTTCTCTGCCACCTTCTCATCCCCTCCCCTCCCCCTCTGGCTGACTCTCATCCTGACACAGCCCTCTCCACGCTCCACTCTGCTATATCTGATACTCTTGATATCCTTACCCCTGGCATGAGAATCCGCCTGAAGCCCAAAGCCAAGTGCAACTCCTGGTTCGACTCAGACCTCGCCACCCTTAAACGCAAGTGTAGGGTGGCCAAGCGGAAATGGTGTGCTTCATGTACATCCTCTGACAAGCTGGCCTGCCGCCTGCTGCAAAGGCAATACCGGCTCTTTGTCCTAGCCAAGAAGAGAGCGCATATCCAATCCCGCGTCTCTGCAGCATCTAACAACTCGGCTGAACTCTTTAAAATCTGCAAGGAACTGGCCAATAGTGCTGCAGTCTCTACCTCTCCTGTCCCCTCCCAGGCCCTCTGTACAGCACTGGCTTCTCACTTCATCTCTAAAATACAGGACATCCTGGCCTCTCTCTCCTCCTATCCCCTCCCTCCTCCCACCTCCTGCTCTTCCTTTGGCCTTTCTGCAGCCTCCTCTCCTCCCTCCTTCTCTGCCTTTCCCCTGTTCTCTGCTGACGAGGTTTCCAGACAAGTCTGATTGATGAAAGTCTTGTCATAACAGGTTCACCCCTGCTCCTCCAAAACCTTCAAGGATCACAATGACTCCCTGGCTCCTGCCCTAGCTGATTTCTACAATCACTCCTTCGCCACTGGAGTCTTCCCATCCGCCCTGAAGCACTCCCTTGTGCACCCCCTTCTTAAGAAACCCTCTGCCGACCCCTCCTGCCCGGCTAGCTATCGCCCCATCTCCATCACTCCCTTCCTGGGTAAGCTCCTGGAGAAACTGGCCATCTCCCAGCTTATTCTCCACACTAAATCTGTTGGTTGTCTTCATGACTGTCAGTCTGGCTTCAGAGCTGCCAGAAGCAAGGAAACTGCTCTCCTGAACATCCGTGAAGACCACCTGCTCTCCAACCTTGACTCTAACACCCCTTGCGTCCTCGTCCCGCTTGATCTCTCTTCTGCCTTTGATACTGTCAACCATGCCATCCTGCTCAACCGTCTCCATGCTAACCTGGGTATCACTGGTCAGGCTCTGGCGTGGCTGACTTCTTTCCTCTCCGACCAACCCTCCCAGGTTCAAATTGGGTCCTTCCTCTCTGCTATCTTTTTCTCTACTTCTGGTGTCCCCCAGGGGTCTAACCTCTCTCCCTGGCTGTTCAACCAATACCTGACACTCTTGGCCCACTGCATAGCTGCTCTCTGCCCCAACTTTCAGTGCTACACGGATGACACACAGCTCATCTTCAGGCTACCCTCGGCCTCCTCCTCTATTTCCCTCATCTCTGATTGTGTGTCCGCTATCCAGGAGTGGTGTGCCGCCAATGACCTCTGCCTTAATGCCAGTAAGACTGAGATTCTCCTCATCGGCACACCCGCTCCCTCCTTTCCTTTAGCTCTCTGGCCGGCCTCTCTTGGCCCCCTTCCTGCTCCCACCTACAAGGCAAAATATCTCGGGGTCATCTTCGACTCTACACTCTCCTTCTTTCCTCACATCTCTGACGTCTCTAAGAAGTCACACTAGCTACACCTCCTCAGAGGTATTCTTCCTTTCCTCTCCTTCCCCCAGAAGCTCACTGTCTCTAGAGCTCTGGTTCTCTCCAGCTGGACTATTGCAACAGCCTCTTTCTATATCTGCCTGCTTCTACTCGCCGCCCTCTGCAACTTATCCAGAACAGGACTGCGAGACTTGTCCCTGGCCTCAAGCCCAGGGATCGTATCTCTCCAGGACTGAAATCTCTGCACTGGCTCCCAGTGGCTGTGAGGATTAAGTTCAAAACCCTCTGCATCATCCACAAGGCCTTCTGGGGCTTGGGGCCTCAATACCTGCAACTCTCTCTTCCTAAATGCCTTCCTTCTCAAGCTCTTCGCTCATCTGTCTCCAATTCCCTCAGGGTCAGTCGCTTCACCAAGCAATGAGTTGGTGGTAGATCTCTTTCTTCGGCTGGGTCCTCCCTCTGGAACAGCCTCCCTGCCTACCTGAAACTTGAGGAGAATCATCTTTGGTTATGGAAGCACCTCAAAACCTTTCTCTTTGCGTCTGCTTTTTCTCCTCCTCTCCCTTGCTGATTTCCTGGCTGACACTGAAACTGCACTGGTTACCTGGCCACCCTCTGATCTCGGGCCCAGGTCCAGTCCCCCGCCAGTCGCAATCCTGCACTGCCTTCCTGACAACCCCTGCACTTGGTGACTGTTTTCTGTATCCTTACGGTCCCACTTCCAGCACTTGACACCCGATGTCTGCACTTACCCTTTCACTTGTCACCTACTGGCCGTACTTTACTTATTGTTTATTATTGTCTTATCCCATGTACTGCCCTGTCCTCTCCCCCTTACCCCGCACTTCTTCTCGTTCTCCTGCACTTGTGCAATCTGAATGAGACCTGGCCTAGAAGGATCGTTGTCTGTCTTCCTTCTGTTCCCCCTCCCTTGCCTCGTCGCGCCTCGAAACACTTGTGTATAGGCGCGTTATAAATGCCATATCATATCATATCATCAGTTCCAGGTCCATCAGGGTTACAGACCAATCCATCTAAATCAGACTCAGAAGGGTCAGATGACTTTGAAACCTTATCCGAGGCAGTCTAGACCTGTTTTTTTCCGATTAAAAAAACCACTGAAGGAACTCTTACCCCACCAGGAGGAATGGCCGACCTAGCAGCTGTCATGGCCCAGTTGGCTATGCATAAAATTCAGGCTGAGGCTAGGCTTCAAGAAAACGTGATGAAATTGGTAGAGTTGCAAGCCAGACCCCTAATACCACAGAGGATACTTCAACCACACCTAGAAGGCAAAGATCTAGGGAACTTCTTTCTGAATTACGAACGATTAGCCGAACAGTTCGGATGGGAGGAAAACCTTAAAAGATGTTACTTAGGGCCCCTCTTGAAAGGGGAACTACAAACCGCCTACCAACTACTTAACCTTGCCCAAGGAGCCACCTTTATATCTATAAAAGAAGGGCTATTGAAAAGAGTAGGCCAAACCTGTAACTTTTATTGGCATACATTGAGGGTCATAAGATAAAATCCTAGAGAACACCCCCCCTCCTTGAAATGGGTGAGCGTGTTCAAAATACCATTGCTCTCTGGATTAATAACAAGACAATGAAAGAATTGGTAGAAATGATTACTTTAGAACAATTCACCAATTCTTCACCCGCTATTTTTGCAAAAGGCAGTATTACAATTAAATCGATCTACCCTAGCCATGGCCATTGAAACTGCCCAAAACCACTTGGATGCAGCCCAATACTTCCAATCGGTACATCGAGGTGAGGAACGGAAGGATTACAAGCCTACTCATCGACCCCAACCCCAAATAGTAGACAAACAAGAAGGGTCATATAAAATCCAGGAATGGATACCGGAGGAAAGAATGGAAGCCAAAAGACCTGACCTTAGAAGTAAAGAAGGTAAGAGGGAGGAACCTAAAGGAAGCAGACCAACCTCCTCCCTCTATCTGCTTTTCATGTAGAGAAACTGTTAATTTGGCCAGATTCAGTCCAAGAAATTTTAAAGATGTACTTGTGGAAATAGGCTGTGTAAAGGGAGAAGAGTGGGAAGAATCTGAAGAAGATCTGGAAACCTTCAGCATATGCTTATGTCAGTCTTCTGCTGTCTTTACATATGAAAAGGCCTGGGTAAATGGGAAACAAGTGAGAGCGTTAATTGACTCAGGTAGCAAGCAAATCACCATAAGGGCATACTTGGTCACAACCACGGACCTCGTGTCATGACCCACAGAATGCACCCCTTCTGGACTTCCTGGTCCTTATTGCGACGGGGCTTGTATTCATTGTTTCTTCCAACATGCCCGTATCACATGACACGCCTCGCACCAGCCTTCACGGCAGATGTTGTACGTCCCATAAATGTGCCACGCCCCTGGGGCCCCGCGCGTCTCAATGCTATTGCGAAGTAGCGACCAGACGTGTGCTCCGTAGCTCGCGGTATTGTATCCTTTGCTTCTTCCAGCTTACCCCATCCTAGTCCAGGCTGTCCAGGATTTGATGCGTGGCATGTAAGAGCTATCAACCGAGGTGCAAAATCTAAAGGCGGAAAACGCCGCTCTCAAACAATTAGTTAAATCCCGTGATTCTGCCACAAAAGAAAGTGTATTTCTGGCAGCATAGTGGACAAAAACGATGGCTCAGTAAAAACCCTTTGTGGATTCCTGGATTCATTTTTGGTCCACTTTACTTTTAAGCCCTATTACTTTTCAACTCCCAGGGCTAAGGTGGGGTACATAATTTCCCACCTTTCAGGAAATGCCTTACCTGGGCTACGCCCCTCGTTAATTCCAGCGATACTCTTCTGGATGACTATGATGGCTTCATACAAGCCCTTAAGACCATGTTTGACCGTCCAGAGCAGGTCTAAAGTGCCCAGGAACGCCTGTTAGACTTCCAGCAAGGATCCCAGGATATGCTCACCTCAGCATTCGGGAAACACCAGCTCCCGATCCTAGATGGAGCAGAGCTTCGGTAAAGAGATGTTTGCTCCACATCAATTCCATCCTTGAACTCTCCTGGACAAAACAATTTGGTGATACTACAGGCCTTCCTGTCGCCCTCCAAGAATAAGACCTATCCCATTCTAGCCTTGGTGGACTGCAGAGCTATGGGAATCTACATTGATCAAGACTGGGTTGTTAGTCATCATATTCCGTACGAGATACGAAGCACCATGCAGCCGGTGGAAGCAATCGACGGAAGACCCCTCTCTTCAGGACCCATAAGCCTGCAGACAAAAGAGATACAACTTTGCATAAACCATCACCAAGAGTGGATTACATTCGACATCATTAAGTCAGCCCATTACCCCATGGTATTGGGTATGCCCTGGTTACAAAAGCACAATCCGTATATCAATTGGACAGCAGGATCACTATTCCTGGGCTCAGAGTTTTGTATGTCCAACTGTCTATCCCTGGATCCCTCCTCGACACCTCCTAAAGAACCACTAAGAGACCAGAAAACACCACTCATGGTTTCCAATAGCATACAAGTCCCAGAGGCCTATCAGGGATATGCTGATGTATTTTCAACTGCCATAGTCCAGGCCTTACCCCCTCACAGACCTGAAGACTGTGCCATAGATACAGATCCCTCAGCAGTGATTCCCTTCGGCAGAATGTTCATTCTTTCTGAACCTGAGAAAAAGGCCCTCCGTGAATACCTGGACACCAATCTTGAAAACGGCACCATAAGACCCTCAAAATCTCCAGCGGGTGCTTCGTTTTTCTTCGTTCCCAAGAAGGACACCAAGGAACTCAGACCTTGCCTTGACTATCATGGCTTAAATCAGTGCACCCTCAAAGATCGGTACCCACTGCCCCTGATCTCGGATATCCTGGAAGCTGTGAGAGGCGCCGTAACATTCACGAAGTTGGATCTCCGGGGTGCCTACCATTTAATCCGTGTCCGGGAAGGAGACGAATGGAAAACAGCCTTTGGAACACCCTTTGGTCACTATGAATATCTAGTCATGCCCTTTGGACTAGCTAATTCCCCCGCAGTTTTTCAACGTTTTATGGATAGGGTGTTTTCTGACATGTTATTCCTCTTCGTCATTGTCTATCTGGATAACATATTGATCTTCTCCAAGGATCCTCTAAAGCATGAAGAACATGTAAAGGCAGTATTACGACTCCGTGAACACAAACTTTTAGCCAAACCCGAAAAATGCTTGTTTCACGTTACTTCTGTTCACTACCTAGGATTCATCCTTAGCCCAGAAGGAATTGGTATGGACCCTTCAAAGGTAAAAGCCATACTGGCTTGGCACGCTCCCACATCTGTGAAACAAGTTCAATCCTTCCTGGGGCTTGCCTACTTCTACCGGAAGTTAATTTCTACCTTTTCCGAGATCGTTCAGCCGATCGTTGCTCTCTTGAAGAAAGACACCCCCTTTACCTGGTCTACACCGCAAGATAAAGCATTCCAACGATTGAAGACAGAGTTCACGCAAGCCCCCATCCTGGCCCAACCCGACATAAATCGCCCATTCCTAGTGGAAACGGATGCCTCTAACTACGCCATAGGAGCGGTCTTCAAACAGGTACTTGAGGATAAACTGGAACACCCCATTGCTTACCTCTCACGAACCCTGACTCCCAGTGAGACACACTATACCGTACTGGAAAAGGAACTGTTAGCCATCCGCCAAGCCTTCGATGAATGGCGACATCTACTTCTGGGTGCTAGATATCCAGTTCAGGTCCGCACGGAGCATCGAAATCTTCAAATTCTACAGTCGTTGGAGTGCAGGAACAGTCGACAGGCACGTTGGGCCTACTTCTTTGCCCAGTACCAATGGCAAATCACTCATGATCCCGGATCACAAAACATGATTGCTGACGCCTTATCTCGACGTCCTGACTATGTAACCACTGAAGCCAAGGCCTATCCTAAGATTTTTCCCCACACGATCTTTGTAGCTCAAGCAGTCAACCTCCTGGAAGAAATCCGAGTGCAAACCCAGTCCTCTGACCTCTGGAAGGATATTTCAAGGAAGAATCCATGGAACCTAAGAGTTAAGTAAGGATATTTATTCAAGGTCAATGCACTGGTCATTCCTACACAGAAATTACAACAAAGAATGATAAACCCCTGCCATGATACCCTTCACTCCGGACATCGTGGCATAACTAACACCCTCCGTCTTATACAAAGACAGTTTTGGGGGCCTGGAATGAAGACCGACGTACAACAGTACATCAAAGCTTGTGCTGTCTGCAGTCAAAACAAACATGATAACAAGAGACCGGCGGGTCTTCTACTGCAACCATCGCTGCCAAGAAGACCATGGGAATTCATTGCTACAGACTTCATTGTGGAATTACCACCTTCCTGAGGATACACGAACTTCATGGTAACCATAGACTTGTTCACTCATATGGCTCATTTTACACCCCTGTGTAAGCTGCCATCCTCGTCCGAGCTTGCTGGAATCTTCCTGGAACACATATTTCGTTTACATGGACTTCCTTCCAAGATCATATCTGATCGAGGACCTCAATACGTCTCTCAATTCTGGAAACATCTCTGTCGCATTTTGGGAATCCAACGCGCCCTTTCGTCTGGTTATCATCCCCAAACCAATGGGCCACAGAACATGCTAATCAGACCTTGGAACAGTATCTTTGATGTTTCGCCACCAAGGGTCAAGATGGCTGGTCGCTCCTGATACCCGTGGCTGAATTCGCCTACAACAATTCTGACCATTCAGCACTTAAGACCAGTCCTTTTTTTTGTAGCCAAGGTTTCCATCCATCGGTTCTAACCTCTGTTCTCCCTCATCCTACACCAGTACCTACTGTCGACTCCTGGATAGAAACCCTCATCAACGTTCACCAGGAGGCCAAAGAAAACTTAGACAGGGCCAGAACACAGACTAAGAGGTATGCAGATTTAAAAAGGAGACCAGGTTCTTCTTATGCTATCGGTGATCAAGTCTGGTTGTCTTCGAAATTACTACCCCGGCATCTACGGCCAAACAAGTTGGCCCCTCGGTACTATGGTCCATTTCCCATCAAGGAAATTATCAATCCAGTTTCATACTGGATTAGGCTACCAGACTCTTGGAAGAGAATTCACCCAGTATTCCACACATCCTTATTAAAACCCTACAACCAATCCTCCCGGAAATCCTGCCGACCTCCTCCTCTACAACCAATTGGAGTATGAAGTATGAAGTATCCCGAATATGTGATTCCAGGTATAAACGGGGTCAGCTTCAATACCTGGTTGAATGGTAAGGATATCCTCCTAGTGAAAAAACCTGGGAGCCACTTTCTAATCTCAAGGCCCCTCAACTACTCAGAAGATTTTACCTTATACACCTGGGCAAACCTGGTGGAACAGGTTTTCGGAGGAGGCATGCTGTCATGACCCACAGAACGCGCTCCTTCTGGACTTCCAGGTCCTTATCGCGACAGGGCTTGTATTCATTGTTTCTTCCAACATGGCCATATCACATGACACGCCTCGCACCAGCCTTCACGGCGGACGTTGTACGTCCCATAAATGTGCCGCGGCCCCGCGCGTCTCAATGCTATTGCGAAGTAGCGACCAGACGTGTGCTCCGTAGCTCGCGGTCTTATATCCTTTGCTTCTTCCAGCTTACCCCATCCTAGTCCCTTTCCTTCCTTTCTTGGTTACTGGACTCGTGTGCTTGTTGCGCACCCTGTTACTTTTCCAGACTCCTGGATTCCTGCATCCCGGAACCTTGAACGCACGCTGGAGTCGGAAGAGACTTGTGCAGCTCTATTCAAGACTCGATCAGTTCGCAAGAAGGCATCGACCAAGAAATCCAGCAAGGATCGAACTCAGGTGAGAAGGGGGGAACTCCTTGACACCTCGTGAATGCCACCCTAGTTAGAGTTACCTCTGTACACAGGGATAACGAAATATACCCCAAGATACCCATGTGCATTAACATCAGGGGCCAGTCATGGCTGATATCTTCAGCCATCGTTCCTGGGCTACCTGAAGAAGTCATTGTGGGACGGAATTTCCCTACATTTTCCACTCTTTTACAGGACCCTCCATCTTCTTTTAGAGAGTTTTCACCCCAAGAACACTGGTGCTCTAGTTACAATTCCCAAAACTCTCCAGCATGGGAATGGAAAAAGAACGGAACCCCATGAACCTTCCACAAGAAATAAGGAACCCATAAGACCAGAATCAACCCCTAAAGACCAGTTTGTAGGTTATTTTCCAGAGACCAATAAAACCACCTTGCCTCTCCCTGCTCAGTTGGGGAAAAACCTGTGGAGTATGCCAGAGTCCTTGGATATATTTCATTCCTGTCCTTTCCCAGGTATGGAGGGAAATTGGGGACTTCTTGCCAGACCTGCCGGTACACAGGCAAGCATCCTTCAATGCGGGTTTGGCTGAGACCAAGCTAGTGGCACAGGACCTAATGGAATCTTCCATGGCTCATATCAACACGACCGGCTGGGCTATTTGCGTGGCCACGGATATGAGACAGATGGCGTGGCTTAAAGCTACCAGGTTTAACCTTGACATCCAAGACGGCATCCTGGATCACCTGTTTGAAGGGGGGATTTGTTCCATTCATCCATGAATGAGGAACTGGACAAGAAAAAAAACAGTTCCCAAACAGCCAAGTCTTAAGCCATACTAGCAAAGCCTGCATCCAAGCTGTTCGGGCAGGGGCAAGCCCAATCCGACAGGGGAAGCACGTTTGGCAGATTCAGGGGCTTCCAGGACTGGAGAGCTGTGCATACTGACAGGTGCCCCAGCCAATACAGGCTCAAGCAACAAATGACCTCCCACAAAGGCTTCTTCCAGTCCCCCTCCAAGGCACCTGCCCCATAGGGAAAGAAGCAATGATGCTGTCATCAAGGTCCACGATTCTCTGGTGGGGGCAGGCTTGCTCTCCACATTCAGTCCTGGCGGACTCTCTTCGTGCATTCATGGATCCTATCAGTGGTCTTCCATGGTTTACGCCTCCCTCTCCCTCCAATACTGCCATTCTCGCCACCCCTCCCTCAGATTGGGACACCAGCTCTCCTTGCGGAGATCCGCACACTTGTATTAATTGGGGCAGTAGAAGAAGTCCCCCTCTCACAGAGAGGCATGGCTTTTAATTCCAGGAATTTTGAAATACAGAAGGACCAGGCAGGCCTGCAAGTGGTTCTTGATCTATCCTTCTTAAATCTCTCCCTACCCATGCAAAAGTTCAACATGGTCACGTTAGTGCTGATAGCGGAGTCTCTGTTTGGGGGAGACGAGACGTGCTCCCTGGACCTGAAGGATGCATAGCTACATGTCCCAATATGGCAACCCCGCCGCTCCTACCTACAGTTCCGAGTGGTGGATTCCCATTTTCAGTACAAGGTCCTTCCATTCGGCCTCAGTGCAGTGCCTCAGGTATTTACGAGGCTAATAAATGTGGTGGTTGCTCTGCTCAGGTCAGAGGGCCACCACATCCACCCATATCTCTACAAATAGTTGGTCGGAGCGGAATCCCCGTGGGAAGTTCAGAATACGGCCTCCAGACTGATGGACATCTTTTATGAACTGGGCTTCTCCATCAACCATAGACATTGTCAACTCCAGCATACCCAAGCCTTGGTCTTCCTGGGTCTTACATGGGATACCAGAGACCATAGGATCTTCCCCATGATGGAGAGGGTGGGAGATCTAAAGGCGGCTAAGGGACATTTTCTCAGCATGTCGGAATCTTCGGCCTGGTGTTACCAACGGTTTATAGTGATAATATCGAAAACCAAAATCTCGAAAACCAAAATCTCGAATACAAAAGGCCGAAAAATAAAATATCGAATTTTTTTTTCAATGTGTTTTTTTTTTAAATGGGGGGGTTCCCCCCCCAACCCCCCTTTTTTTTCATTTTTTTTTTATTTTACCCCTTTTTTTTACTTACCTGACCCCAAAAACATATATAAATAAATAAATAAAAAATTCGATATTTTTTTTTTCGATATTTTTTTTTTCGGTCTTTTTGTATTCGATATTTTGGTTTCGAGATTTTGACTGACTACTGTTACCAACATCTGTTGGGAGTTATGGCAGCAAAATGAGGAGGGTTTGGTTACACCTCACAGCCTCCTGGAACCAGGAGATTTGTTCTCAGCTTCAGTCACCATCCCAGCGGAACTCTACTAGGATTTGGTTTGGTGGAGGCAAGAGACCAATCTGATGGGAGTCAGGCCATTCAGACAGCCCCTGCCTACTTATACCATCATGACGGACTTCTCACTGGAGGGGTGGGGAGCCACGTTGGGTGACCACAGTGTACATCCTCTGTAGATAAGGCAGGACCGTAAGAACCACATCAATATGCTCGAGCTGACGGCCATTCAGCTGTCTCTCAGGGCATTTTTACCGGTGATCAA
Source organism: Ambystoma mexicanum (assembly GCF_040938575.1). NCBI lineage: Eukaryota > Metazoa > Chordata > Amphibia > Caudata > Ambystomatidae > Ambystoma > Ambystoma mexicanum. The sequence continues at coordinate 700,735,923 of NC_090938.1, read as the reverse complement.
GGACAGCTCGGTTTGCATTCAGACGGACAGCTCTACCTGCATGTACTACATCAACAAACAAGGGGACACCCGATTGCCTCCGCGGTACAGGCTCACTATCGAGATCTGGGAATGGGCTATATCGCACAAAATATGGCTTTGGGCAATCCACATGCCGGAGGAGTCCAACCTAGAGGCGGACAGAATCAACAGGTTGGGTGTCTACGAGAGGCAGTTGAGCCAAGAAGTCCTGCTGGAGATCTTCAGGATGTGGGGTCAGCCTCAGATAGACCTATTTGCCACGGAGCAGAACCGGCGATGCCAACAGTTTGCCTCCTGGATGGGCAGGGGCAGAGGCTCATTGCACCTCATAGCCTCCTGGAACCAGGAGATTTGTTCTCAGCTTCAGTCACCATCCCAGCGGAACTCTACCAGGATTTGGTTTGGTGGAGGCAAGAGACCAATCTGATGGGAGTCAGGCCGTTCAGACAGCCCCTGCCTACTTATACCATCATGACGGACTTCTCACTGGAGCGGTGGGGAGCCACGTTGGGTGACCACAGTGTACATCCTCTGTAGATAGGGCAGAACCGTAAGAACCACATCAATATGCTCCAGCTGACAGCCATTCAGCTGTCTCTCAGGGCATTTTTACCAGTGATCAAGGAAAGCTCGGTTTGCATTCAGACGGACAGCTCTACCTGCATGTACTACATCAACAAACAAGGGGACACCCGATTGCCTCCCCTGTACAGGCTCACTATTGAGATCTGGGAATGGACTATATCGCACAACATATGGCTTTGGGCAATCCACATGCCAGAGGAGTCCAACCTAGAGGCGGACAGAATCAACAGGTTGGGTGTCTACGAGAGGCAGTTGAGCCAAGAAGTCCTGCTGGAGATCTTCAGGATGTGGGGTCAGCCCCAGATAGACCTATTTGCCATGGAGCAGAACCGGCAATGCCAACAGTTTGCCTCCTGGATTGGCAGGGGCAGAGGCACATTGGGGGATGCCTTACACCTTCAATGGAACGGGTTGTGGACTTACGCATTCCCTCCGACCCTACTGATCCACAAGGTCATCTGCAAGGTCAGAGAAGCTCGATACTTACATCTTATTCTGATAGCGCCACAGTGGCCACCCAGACCATGATTTTCGGACCTCATACGACTCTCCGCACAAGCTCTGGTGCCTCTTCTAGTAGGAGGAACGCCGCTGCTCTCCTAGCAGGGGGGGCAGTGGTTCACCCCTCTCTGGAGAAATTAGTCATAGCAGTCTAGTTCCTGAGCACGTAACCTTACAGCACCTTCACCTGTCTCAGGACAACTTGAGGATAATACAGAAGGGTGGAGTAAATGGACCAGATTCTGCTTCTGGGTCAAGGAAAGTGGGGGGGGGGTAGACCCATTGGGGTGCACACTTGATCAGCTGCTGTCATTCTCGGCTCATCTGGCAGAGTCAGGGGTCCAGGTCGACACATGCCATACCTACCTGGCAGCTATAGGTGCTTACAGAAATTCAGGCACCAACTCGTTCTCTGCGTCCAACCCTGTGGACAAGAGGCATTTTACAGGGCTGATGAGGTTGTACCCCCCCGTCGGACGTCCACAATCAGTATGGGACCTCGTTGTGGTGCTGGGCACCATGGCGCATAAACTGTTGGAGCCCATGGCGTCCGTCGACATCAGACTGGTCATTATTAAGGCAGTGCTTCTGGTGGGCATCACCTCAGCATGTAGGATCAGCGAAATTCAGGCCCTAGGAAGGTGGTGTCTTCGTTTCATCTCAACAAGGAAATTGTACTGATGTGGAATGTAGTGACATCACTATTGGAAGTGGAATGTGCTTTCATGGGGTTCTGGGAAGGACCGTTAGAGTTGGTAGTTGAGAGTGCTGGATGGGTGTGGGGATCCCGGTGTCTTTCCTTCATATGTACTTGGTGTCTTCGTGTTCCCTACCATCCCGTGTGGTCCTAAAGTGTACAGGACTGGACCTTAAAGAACATTAACTTACCTTCCTTGGTGTACGACCACGTTACTTCACTGGTGACGAGGATGGGATGGTAGGTGGGTGAACTTGAACATCCGCGCTGCTGGGTGGGGGGGGTGCAGCAGGTCAAGAACACTGCCCCAGATCGCATTTCCCCACACCCAGGAGGACACTTGCAGGCCGGTGTGGCGGTGCCATTTGTGTGAGCCGGTCCGGTGTACAGCACAGGGACCTGAGAGTGATCAAGTAACCAGGTCTCAGCGGGTTTCGGCGCCATTCGGGTTGCCATTGGTGTAGCGACCTGAAGAATCCTACACAGCAGAGCAGCTATTTGTTTCCCTGCCAAGTTCTCTTCCAGGTTTGGGATTGGACATGGAGGAAGTCCCACTGCGGGACGAGACTAGCAAGAGCGTTCTCGGTCCAGGGAGGTGTCATCCGGAAAGCTGCAACGCTGAATGCCCGGACCAGGAAAAAGAAGTGGATGAGGTGCACACTGCATCCAGGCCGGAGGGGACGAGAGTGGGGGGCACCTCTTTCTCCGGTTGGTTTTGTTCCTGGGCGGTGCACCAAGAATACAAGTCACCAGCGTGAGCGAACCGCGCGTGCATTGAGCAGCGTACAAGGGAAACAGTTTACGGGTCTGGGCGGTACAGTGTGGCAGCTGGTCCAGCAGAAGTTCTCGCATTGTGGTTTCCAGGTAAACTGGTGACGTCCGGGGCCAATACGAGAGTGGGACAAAGTCACAAGGACGGTAGTTGGTGCGCCTGCGGGTCGTGCCCTGCCCATGGTGCAATAGAAGTTGCCAAGCACGTGACCATGAAGGGTCATCAGAAGTTCACAGTGGTGCTAGCGAATCCCAGCTAGGCAACGGAAGAATGAAAAGTCCTGGAGGAGAACGGATACGCACAAATAATGTGATGGTGGATGGGTTGATTCGGGCTTTAGCGAGAATCGGGTGTCAGGTGGATTTCTTCGCAGATGATGGTGTGGTATGGGTAAGAGGGCGGAGTTAGTTGTTGGTGCAGAGTCGGCTGCAAGCTGCGATAGTGCGAATGGAGGAGTGGTGTGGGAAATGGGGCTTTTCGGTGTCTGTGGATAAAAGTGTGAGTATGGTCTTCTCGAGGAGAAGGGTGCAGCAGGAGTTGGACTTGGTTTTGAAAGGTGTGAGGGTAAAGAGCGTAGATGAATTTCGGTACTTGGGGGTGATTTTGGATAGGAAGTTGAACTGGAATGTGCAGGTGGATGGTGTGGTGGATAAGTGTAAACGTAGGTTGAATTTGTTGCGGGCGGTGTCTGGGAAAGAGTGGGGTGCGCAGCAGAAGTGTTTACGAATATTGTATAAGGGGTTGATTTTGAGTGTGATGGATTTTGGATGTCAGGTGGCAGTGGGTTTCACAGCGAGTCAGAGGTTGCGGGTGGATAGGGTGCAAGCGAGGGCATTGAGGGTGTGTTCGGGTGTGATGAGGTCCTCTCAAGTGAATGTGGTGCAGGTGCTTGTGGGGGAGATGCCGTTGGGGATGAGGAGGGATGCGTTAAATATGAGGTGGTGGGTGAAGTGTAGTGCGAAGAGTGTGGCTCATCCGGTGCGTGAATGTTTGAAGTATAATTGGAGGTTTGACTACTATAGGCACCGGTGGAGGAGGAAGGGGGGCACTTTGGGGTTTCATATGTGGGAGAAGGGGGTGAAGTGGGGTGTAGGCGAGTTGTTGGCTGTGACGGGTACGGATTTGGTGAGATGGCCGATGTGGATGATGGGGTCTCCGAAGGTGTGTTTAGAGTTGGCGAGTGTGATGTCGAAGAAGCGGGGTTTGCGGGTTGAGATCTAGGCTTTGGGTCAGGCGTATGTGGCAGGGAAGGAAGGATCTAAGGTGTTCACGGAGAGTGGGTATGGCGTATTATTTGGAAAGCACTGGGGAGTATAAAGTGGGGCGTCTGACGAATGATGTGTCTATTTGTACGGCTGAGTTGGTGGCGATTGCATTGGTGATTGATAGGGTGTGCGAGTTGGGGTATGAGAAGGTGGTGGTGTTCTCGGATTCATTAAGTGGGTTGCAGGCGATCGTGGCAGGGGATGGTGATAGGAAGGATGTGATTTTGGACATCAGGAGGAAGATTGATCGGTGTGTGCGTGGGGGAATGGATTTGGAGTTGGCGTGGGTCCCCAGTCACAGTGGCATTTTGGGTAATGAGTTGGTGGATCTGGCGGCGGGTGACGGTATGAGGAGGGGAACAGTTGATGTGAGGTTGCCTTTGAGTGTGGATGAGGTGAAGGCTGTGGTGGTGAGACGGGACATGGATGAGTGGCAGGAGAGGTGGGTGAGTGGGGTGAAGGGCAGGTGGATGTTTGGTGTCCGTGGGAAAGTGTCGGTGAAGGTGGATGCGGGAAGTCTGGAATGGAGGAGGAGGGAGGAAGTGATGCTGAATCGGTTGAGGATAGGGCATGTGGGGCTGAATGACTGTCTGCATCGAGTGGGGAAGCGTGAGTCGAGGGACTGTGCAGTGTGTGGGGTGCCTGAGACTGTGGGACATTTTTTGCTTAGGTGTGAGAGAAATGTTGTGGAGAGAGAATTGATGAGGGTTCGGTTGTCTGCGCTGGGTGTGGCTGAGATGAGTGGGAAGGCTTTGCTGGGAGTCGACGGGGTGAGAGGCAGGAGGAGGAGCAGTGTGTTGTTGGATTTTGTGAGACAGACGGGGCGGTGGGAGGAGTTGTGAGTTTATGTGGGCTATGTGTTGATTGGTGGGTTGGTGCACATCATCCTAATGGATGGGGAAGCGCCTGCGTGGGTCCGCCCACGCATTTGGTAATTTAGAAGAAGAAGAAGGACATGTGCGAAGAGCTGGACGAGGAATATGGGGAGTCTTGGACACGCCAAGGAGTGTCACGAGAGGACAGTGGAACCCCCGTTGTGGCAAGGAGTTGCCAGTGCGTATTCATTGTTGGATGCTGCGTTAAGGTCTTTTCGAGACCTAATGGACCGTGATGCGGGGTAGAGTACAAGAGGGAGGTAAGTGATAATTGGCCTGTAGGTTGTTGTGTAAATGTTTGTGGCCCATGTTAGGGGTGTAGGGTGTTGTCCCTGGGTTGGTGAGTGTGGGTGATGTTGTTTGAGGCCGTTGTCCGTATTGCGTGGAGTGTTTTGTTGTGGCCTCTGTTCCCTTATAGGTCCCTGTCAGTTTAGTGTGTAATGTTTAGGTGCAGGTAGCGGGTTTCTTTGAATTTAAATGGGAATGGCACTGTTTCAGTTATACAGTTTTATAGTGTTTATTGACATTGGAAACGTGGTCAGTGTTTTGAAGTTCCCGGGAGAGTTCAAAGAAGAATTGCGGAGGTTGGCACTTTTCTATGAACATGAGGGTGCGGGGAAGGGGTTTTGGACATTTTGCTGTTTTTTCCCACTATCGAACACAAGGATGTGAATATTTTGGACTCCGAGAAGGGGAGTTTCTTCGATTCACAAAAACGTTGAGGAAATGTTATTATATGTTTTACGATGTTGTCAATGTTCCAGTATGAACGTGGTGCGCATCACTTGTTTCCGACCCCGGAGTGGCGTATTGAGGATCAAGTGGGGGGTTTTGTTGGTTCCATACTTGCTGAGTTTTGGTGGGTGTGAGTGTGGCATTTTGGCATCTATTTGGTTTGGGATTGAGCGATATTAAGCTCTGTCAATGTATTACCGTAAGGGTTGTGGAATGAGCAGGGGTTATGCTCGGAGCAATGGTTAAGCTCTATCGGGCCAGTCCATGGCATGTGTGATGTTCTCCAGGGTTGTGGAGTGAGCAGGGGTTATGCTCAGCAGGGGTTACTTTCATGTGTGATGTTCTCCAGGGTTGTGGCGTGACCAGGGGTTATGCTCAGCAGGGGTTACGCTCATGTGTCATGTTCTCCAGGGTTGTGGAGTGAGCAGGGGTTATGCTGAGCAGGGGTTACGCTCATCTGTGATGTTCTCCAGGGTTGTGGAGTGAGCAGGGGTTATGCTCAGCAGGGGTTACGCTCATGTGTGATGTTCTCCAGGCTTGTGGCATGACCACGGGTTATGCTCAGCAGGGGTTACGCTCATGTGTGATGTTCTCCAGGGTTGTGGAGTGAGCAGGGGTTATGCTCAGCAGGGGTTACGCTCATGTGTGATGTTCTCCAGGGTTGTGGAGTGAGCCGGGGTTATGCTCAGCAGGGGTTACGCTCATGTGTGATGTTCTCCAGGGTTGTGGCGTGAGCAGGGGTTATGCTCAGCAGGGGTTACGCTCATGTGTGATGTTCTCCAGGCTTGTGGCATGACCACGGGTTATGCTCAGCAGGGGTTACGCTCATGTGTGATGTTCTCCAGGCTTGTGGCATGACCACGGGTTATGCTCAGCAGGGGTTACGCTCATGTGTGATGTTCTCCAGGGTTGTGGAGTGAGCCGGGGTTATGCTCAGCAGGGGTTACTTTCATGTGTGATGTTCTCCAGGGTTGTGGCGTGACCAGGGGTTATGCTCAGCAGGGGTTACGCTCATGTGTGATGTTCTCCAGGGTTGTGGAGTGAGCAGGGGTTATGCTGAGCAGGGGTTACGCTCATCTGTGATGTTCTCCAGGGTTGTGGAGTGAGCAGGGGTTATGCTCAGCAGGGGTTACGCTCATGTGTGATGTTCTCCAGGCTTGTGGCATGACCACGGGTTATGCTCAGCAGGGGTTACGCTCATGTGTGATGTTCTCCAGGGTTGTGGCGTGAGCAGGGGTTATGCTCAGCAGGGGTTACGCTCATGTGTGATGTTCTCCAGGGTTTTGGAGTGAGCAGGGGTTATGCTCAGCAGGGGTTACGCTCATGTGTGATGTTCTCCAGGGTTGTGGAGTGAGCAGGGGTTATGCTCAGCAGGGGTTACGCTCATGTGTGATGTTCTCCAGGGTTGTGGCGTGACCAGGGGTTATGCTCAGCAGGGGTTACGCTCATGTGTGATGTTCTCCAGGGTTGTGGAGTGAGCAGGGGTTATGCTCAGCAGGGGTTACGCTCATGTGTGATGTTCTCCAGGGTTGTGGTGTGACCAGGGGTTATGCTCAGCAGGGGTTACGCTCATGTGTGATGTTCTCCAGGGTTGTGGAGTGACCAGGGGTTATGCTCAGCAGGGGTTACGCTCATGTGTGATGTTCTCCAGGGTTGTGGAGTGAGCAGGGGTTATGCTCAGAGTGATGGTTAATTTTCATCGACGTGCGTAGTGTTTATTGTTCCTACTCTTGGTGGGTTGGCCCCGAGTAGGGTGTGTGTTCCCCAGTTATTTCCTTTCCATATATTGAAGGTGGGTGATATTGGTGGAATAGTAGTGTCCATGAGTGCAAAATGCCAGGAATGTGGCAAGGCAGGTGTAGCAGTTAGTGTTGTTTGACAATGAGGGGCGTTGGATGTTATGTGTAGGATTGGTGTTGGTTTTTTGTTCCCTTACCGGTCTGTAGGGCAATGTTGTCGCTCAGGATTCAGCTGGTTCATGCTCAGATGTGGCAGATCTGAGGCTCTGGGGGGCAGTCCGGAGTGGAAGGAGTGAGGGCTATCGATGATTTGGGTGGTTAGTTGGGTGAGCATTACTGAAATTCTCAGGTACGCTTGGGTGTGGCAGGCCTGAGGACCCGAGGTGGCAGCTCAGCACAGGTGGTAGTGCTTGTTTGTTGTTTTTAGTTCTCTGTGGTTGCCAGTTGCGGATGGTTGTAGTGGTTGGTGATGTCCTTTTTCCATGTCGTGGATATTGCTGTTGGTGCGCTTGGTGAATGAATGAAGCATGCTTGGGAAGTATTCCAAGGGAGGTTGCACGGTTGTGGGGTATCTCTAGGGCTACTGGCATTTTGGGTGGTCCAGTGGTCCTGTGGAGGGTTTTCCTTATGTTTTTATGGTGCTGAGTTTTCTCCACATTGTTGTCCACTTTGTGGTGAAGGTTGAGCACAGGTATACGTGCATGTGCGTGTGCAGTGGAATTTGTGCAGTTCACGGTTTCCTTTCCGTTTTGTGATGTTATTCCAAGGGAGGGAGATGTGTAGTGATGTCTTGAGTGTGGATTGGAGTGACATCACTATTGGAAGTGGAATGTGCTTTCATGGGGTTCTGGGAAGGACTGTTAGAGTTGGTAGTTGAGAGTGCTGGATGGGTGTGGGGAACCCGGTGTCTTTCCTTCTTATGTACTTGGTGTCTTCGTGTTCCCTACCATCCCGTGTGTTCCTAAGGTGTACAGGACTGGACATTAAAGAACATTAACTTACCTTACTTGGTGTACGACCCACGTTACTTTAGAATTAGTCCTGCCAACTTTCTTTCCCAACCCAAAGGACAAGGTAGAAAAGGTATTACACTGTCTGGACATCAGGAGAGCCCTGAAGTTCTTCCTGGACAGGACAAAAGTCTTCTGCAAGTCAGATGCTTTTTTAATCACCTTTGGGGGGTTGAGACCAGGTTGTGAGGCATCAAAGGCCTTGATTGCTAGGTGGATGGTTGTGGCCATTCAGGAAACCTACAAGGGACAGCAGCCCTCATTACAAGTCAGGCGTTAAGGGTTTAATGGCGCCATCGGCGCCATTAACCTTTAACGCCTGATTCACACTTTAACGCCTGCTTTTTGCAGGCGTTAATGTCCAAGGCGCTAAGCGACCTTGGTGCTAATTACGGCACCGTAATTTACGGTGCCGTAATTAGCGCCTTCCCCATCCCCATTATGCCCTATGGGGCAAAAATGGGAATGGGGAAGGGCAAATGGTGAATGGGGAATTTCCGCCCACTCACCTTGGAATGGGGTGGTAATTCCGCCATCCACCATGGCGGAATCCGGCATGGACCATGGTGCTAATAGCACCATGGTCCACCGCCTGACTTGTAATGAGGGCCAGCATGTTCGTTCCAGCTAATCTTCATGCTCATGCAGTCAGGACCAAGGCAACGGCGGTCGCCTTCCAGAGACAGGTGCCATGGTAAACGATCGGCAGGGCGGCTACCTAGGCTACCCCCACAGCATTCGGCAAGCATCTACCTGGGCTGCCCCCTAAGCATTCTGCAAGAATTATTGTCTGGATGGCAGTGTACGCTCAGACGCAGCCTTCGGGCAAGTGGTCCTCAGGAAACTGTTCCCTTAAGGTCTTCAACGTTTCACCTCCCTGGGGTTTCAATCAGTGGTAATCGCCCGTGCAGTATGGAGGAAAGGGGACAGGACGTAGGAGTAATTATAAGTTACTCACTATAGTGACTAACGTACTCCTAGTCCATAGTCCCCTTTCCTGCATACATCCCACCATCCTCCCTCTTAATAGGTTACCTTTGTTAGGTAGTTTAATCCAGTGGACGTGTCAAGGGGGACTGGGGTGTGACTGTGGAGGGCAGAGTCAGGGAAGCGCATACTCCCGGGACCACGCCCCACAACACAACTAAATTTAAAGGGGAAAATACTTTTTTATGGTGACAAAGGTTCCGTTCCCATCCCTAGCGAGGGACGTCCATGCAGTGTGGAGGAAAGGGAATTATGGACTAGAAGTCTGTTAGTCACTACAGTGAGTAACTCATAACTTATTATTCCCCCTTAGGTTTGAACTATGAAATCAAGAACCAACCATTAATTCCTTTTGAAACCTCCCCTAAAGATATATTCTATAAATTATTTAAACAGTGAATTAGATAAGATTAAAATGACTCAGAGCACGAGGGACTTCAAGTCCTGACATGAGGAGAGGGGTTTAGAGGTGCAGAACTGCAATGCACCGTCTAGTGGTTCTAATGACCCACTCCTGAGCGGGACTTTCAAATATTGAAAGCCTCTTCAGGTGCAGGCCATTAGATAGCAGAAGTGCGAGCAGCAGAGCAGAAAGAAGAAGATTCCGGGCCACTGCTGTGTTCGCCATGGGACGTGGTGCCACGGGAGTCGTAGAAGCTCTCCTGGTCTGGCGTCCTACTCCGGTGGTTGGCATTCACCAGAGTATGTGGGGGAGCAAGACAGGCTCTCTTTATGGAAGACGCGGGTCGCAGGAGTGTGACTGGAGCTGTCGGATGCTCAGGGTCCGATTAGAGAAGAAGTTAAAGCAGCAGCGGGTCAAACGGAAGTACAGGGAAAGACTAGTGAGTTGGCCTTCATTAGGTAACCCTATGGTGCTCCGCAATAGACTGCTGGCTGCCAGCAATCTTTTTGAATACCAAACTAATGAATTAAGCAATTCTGGCATGACATTCATATTGAGAGAAAGTGAGTGGATTAATATTGTAACCAACATTACCAAAGTAAAGAGGGAGTAATATTTGGACAAACTGGATTTAATCTAAATCAGAGAGATTATCTGAAATTGAAAATAACAACCAACATTGCCTGAGCTAAAAAAAAGGCAATTATATATAAAAGTGCATACCGTTTCCCTAGTAGTCTACAAAGAGGGAGATTACTTGAAGTGGAAGATAAATAAAAGGGGATATAGCTTTCCTAAAGTGGGAAACCTGAACAAGAGACATTACCAGCAGCTAACTGATGTTGTAGAAGAAACCCAAAGGTGGCAGGAGAGAAGCCCTCCATGTAGAAATCATCAAGAGGGTGCGGAACATAACCTGAATTGCATGTGACAAACAAATCAGTGGAATGAACAGCATCAATGTGTATTGTACCCTTATGGAAGAAATTGCTAACCCCAATGTTGTTGAAAGTCAAAGACTTTTCTAAAGTTTGAAGCAAGCCTCACCACAGAGTACTTGTAGTAGTGGTAGGAGTTTTATCCTGGCAGGCGAGTATGTTAGGAGATGGACTATTAGTGGTTAGTTCTGGCAGGTTAGTGGACCAGGAAGAAGACAATTGAAGTATTGCAGTGTGGTGAAAGCTTGTGGTGGAAGGAAAGTGGCAAGTTCACTAATGTGTTATGATGAACTGTGGTAAAACTATCCTGACTAAACATTATTGTGTATGAAGAAGAAATGTGAAAGTGGCTTTTCTTCAAAGAAGAGAAGTTATAATGAATACTAACTAGAAGTGTGAAGACATCAGGGGTTGGGCGGAGTGGTAAAAATGCGGCGGTATACACCACTCCACCCAAATCTGAGTTTGTGCAGAAAGCTGGATATTTACCTCTGTCATGCTCGCCGTACCGCGCTGCCACAGCTTACCTGATGCAGGCTGGGGATTGTACCAACGCTGGCACGCTCTGCCCTCTCCAAGTCCCTGTGTACTTCTTTTGCATCGCCGATGGGCTTCCAGGCAGCATAGTTCCATGGCGGCAGGCAGCCCGGCCCTCACTTCCACGTTGCTGCTGAGGACGTTCCCTATGCTCATTGCCATGTCAACGCCCAAACATCCATAAAAGGAAGGCGCTCACTTTCCATGGCGCGTCTCAACGCTCCTTATTTCTTTGCCTTATTCTGCTCTGCTGCCAGTCTGCCTTCAGTTCTTCTCTGTCCCCTACTGCCCTTTTGGCAGACTCTATATGTTTCCTTTCTGCTCTACCGAAGCTCCTTGCCCTGTTTTGCTTCTTTTCTCTTGCCTGGTCTACAGTGCCCTCTCTTTGGACCTGCTTTTGGGAGTTTGTTCCCATACTTGATTCTGCCTTTCTTGTGACTCACTTGGCACCACAACTCGGGATCAGGCGTAAATTGCGCTAACACTAATAGCGTTGGCGGTATCCCAGCCAATTACTGCCGGGATACCACCAAGACCCTGATGAGCCCAAAGTCTTTTGGTTTATTAAGCCAGAGCTTGTGGAAACTTTGCACAGTCATTTTTCGAAGAGTGATAAAGCTTGTTTAGCAATAAGACAATCCAAGTGGCAAGTGAAAGACTTATGGAGTGAAAATAACTTTGTGTTGCATTTAGAGCAGAACTTAGCTATTCAATAGAACTTTCTTGATTGGAACTTGGGTTTGGAAAATCCTGAATTAATCCTTGGGAAGGGGATCCGAACCTGGTTAGAAGAATACATGGTTACAAAGTTTATGTTTGAATATAACTGTTATTTTGTTGGGTTTGAATGGCCATATGATACCTGCAGGAGTTTGTTACATGTATAAGTGTGGGGTACGGATACCTTTTGATATTAGAGTGTTTTCGTTTAGTCTTAGTTTGATCGATAGGGAAATCCTTGTTAGGTTATAAAGCAAGGTATTTATCACACCCGTATTAGTTAATAAAATGGCTACTTATGTGAAAACTCTATCCACTTGTCCGTCTCGCATTTCTAACCCCTCACAAAGATGAAGGAATTTATACTGAGCAGCAAGCATGGTTAACGTGCTAGTCATTGGATGAAAAACCCTGGTTCGCAGGACCTTTAAAAATGGTCATCGTGCTGAGAAAAGGGGCTCAGGAGAAGACGTGATCTCTACAGGGAAGGCAGACGGAGGCTGGAGGCATGAGCCAGTACGCAGAAGCTGGAGGCACCAGTCGGCATGCAGAAGCTGGAGGTGCGAGCCGATGTGGCGAGGTGAAAGGAACCTGGTGGAAGTGAAGTGGGCCGTGAAGACGCCAGGAACCGCGAGAGGGTCCCTGGGTGTCTGGCAGCCAAGAGAAGCAGCATCATCCTTACTGGGAGCTGGAGAGAAGTCAGCATGCAGAAGTGGAACCGCGAGAGAGCCTGGAGAGACGTCAAAGCCACACAGAGTGGGAAACCGATGGCGAAAGTAGGCTGTGTAAGCGCGAGGAAGCCTGGAAACGCTGCAGTAAGCCGCTGAGTCTGCCAGAGCGGAATTATACCCCAGGACTTTTCGGCGACCGTGCTGAAGAGATTATTGAACATTTTGAGATTTCAAAAAACAAAGTTAAAACGGCAGAAGATTTCTGAACATTGTGAGATTGTGGAAAGCAAAGTAAAAGCGAGGATTGCTTATCAAGTAGATGTACAAAGCCAAGAAGAAGGGTATATGCTACTTGAATAATAAAGAGGAACTCAATAATAATAATAAAGAGACATTTTGAGAGTTCAAAGAGAATTCCTGGCAGGAGAGTACACCCGGCATTTGAGACTCAAAAGAGAAGTCCTGGAAGAGGAGGATAACAGGCAAATTGAAAACCTACAAGAGTGTCAAGCAGAAATGGATTTCGTGTTAAAAGAAGGAACTTGTGATAAAAGAAGGAACTTTTGTTGCAGGAGAACTTAAAAGGAAGAACTATGTTCATCTAACAAGATTGTTGTGGGCCAAGGAAGGCAAACAAACTGTTAGTTATAAAGACACAGTTGTTACCTGTGAAGTATCCAGGGGAAGGCAATCACCCTCTGGAATTGAGGTCTTTTCCATTTTGGAGAACGTTTACATTGAAGCCATTCTACTTTTAAGAACACCTTTTTGCAAATACCAGGATATATCCATTTCTCTTGTCACTTTGTTATTTTGTTTTAGTGTGAAGGTCAGGATAGAATGTTTTCAACACAAGTGCAGCTTTTTGATTTATGATTTCCTGACAAAGACAGGTCCTTAGTTTTTTGTTTTTAGATAGGGAAACTCCTCTTTAGAAAAGGGCCAGAGAAGCATTTTCCCAACCCTTTTAATTCGAATAAAAGTCTATAACCAAAAACATGACAACTTTGTGTCTGGCTTTCATTTCTGGCTCAGATGTATTCAAAACCTTCCACCCATCACTTTTTTGGTTGTAGTTTGCCTCACAGGTGCCTCGCCATAATTTTGTTCCTGTATGCTCCCAAGTACCCCACTATAAATATGCCCCGTAATTGTTCTCTTTCTCCAAGGTGTCACATCCTAATTTTGAAATTGCTCTCGCAGGTGCCCCAGTGCTATTTGTGCCAGGTGTTGTGCTTTTTTTCCCCAGGTGTCCCAATGTGATGCTGCACCCAATTATACCACATTAGTACCCGGCACGCCACGTCCACGGGAAACACTGAACGTGTATTGGCTCATTCCGAGCCATACCACAGTGTAATCCCATGGATGCACGAACCTCGTTCGCGTGCCGGGTACACTCTTTTTTCAAAGCAACCTTGGAAAGGGAGAAGGGACCACACGTAGCCCCTTCTCCCTTTTCCGAGGTGGCCTTTTTTTTTTCTTTTTGTCCCATTAATTAGTACAGAGAAACTTCACCCAGAATAGCGCCCTGTTGCTCTGTACTAATGAAGCAGTATGCGTAGCCTAGTGTTCCTAAATCCAGCGCGTACTGCAACAAAACCTTTTCAAACGGCAAAGACATGCCGCTTGAAAAGGTTTCGTAAGCCATTAGTGTTCCACTGAACGTGGATTGGCTCATTTCTGAGCCATACCACAGTGTAATCCCGTGGATGCACGAACGTCGTTCACGTGCCGGGTACACTCTTTTTTCAAAGGAAACTTGGACAGGGAGAAGGGACGACACGTAGCACCTTCTCCCTTTTCTGAGTTGGACTTTCTTTTTCTTTTTGTCCTACTCATTAGTACAGATAAACTTCGCCCAGAATGGCGCCCTGTTGCTCCGTACTAATGAAGCAGTATGCGTGGTCTAGTGTTCCTAGAACCAGCGCGTACTGCAACTAAACCTTTTCAAACGGCAAAGAAATACAGCTTGAAAAGGTTTTGTAAGCCATTAGTGTTCCGGGGCTGCAAACTCGGGAAAGCCAGTATCCCAAGCCTGCAGACCCCGGAATACTAATGGCAATAACTGCCCGCCGGCTGGCCATTACTGCTTTATGGCAATGCCCCTGGGGCCACCGTTAACTTGAGTCCCCGGGGGCATTAGCACAGGTGGTAATGGCACGCCAGCTCAGCGGTTATTGACACATTAATTGGCTGCTAGGTGTTGTGTTCTGCCCTCCAGGTGTCATATTGTTATTGTGCCCTGGAGTAGCCAAAACTAATTTTGCTCCAAAGTGTTCCACAATGATTGTGGTTGTAGGTGTTGTGTTCTATCGCTCAGGCATCCAGATGTAATTTTGATCCTTAGGGTAGTACTGTTTCTCCCAGGTCACTGTGATTGTGCTCCCAGTTGTGAATGGTCTCTCCCACCAACACCACCCCACAGGCAATCAGCGCATGGCTTACAGAGATGTCTACTTGCCTCGAAACTATGAAAGAGGTCAAGAGGTTAGGGATTTTGATGGGCAATGGACTAACCCTGAGATGGCACCACAAATCACTGCAGTGGTCAAGAAGTGCTTCTACCATCTATGCTCAATCAGACGGATAATAACCTCCCTCAACTTTCCTCAAAGAACCAGGGATATGACGGTGACATTTCTATCAAAAATTGACTTTTCCATCAGCACACACCGCAGTATTCAGAATCCCCTTGTCGAGAAAATACAATGGGCCTCATCATGAGTTTGGCGGTAGCCCTTAAATATGGCGGTAGCGCTCTTATGGCCGCATTTAAGGGTCCGCCAAGTCACGGCTTCGGCTGATTCCGCCGCGTATTTGCCATTTTTTGTCGCGTTTACTGCCGGCGGGAAATCCGCTGGCGGTAAAAGCACAAAATGTCCCCATTGAGCCCAATGGGGAATGGGATATTCCCGAATGGGCTCAATTGGGAATGGGCAATACCCGTTCCGCCAAACCCGTGATCCGGCGCTAATAGCGCCAGTGGGTTTGGCGGTAGGGCTAATAACGCCAGCGCTATTAGCGCCGGCGTTACCGCCCAACTTGTGTTGCGGCCCAATGTATCCAGAACACAGCCACAAGTTTCTTAATCAGACTTGACAGGAGGAAGAGGAAAAACATCACACATCGGGCCTCATTACACGGAAGGCGGTAATGGTTAACGGCCACCGTTAATGGTAACGGTGACCGTTAACCATTACCGCCTTACTACGAGGTCCCTTAGCGGGTTGGTGCTTTAACGCCTGCTTTTTGCAGGCGTTAAAAACCAACCCACTAAGGGACCTCGGAGCTAATTACGGCACCACAAAATTGCGGTGCCGTAATTAGCGCCTTCCCCATTCCCATAGAGCCCTATGGGGCAGAAATGGGAATGGGGAAGGGCAACGGCGGAAGGGGGATTTACCGCCCCTCCAACCTTGGAATGGAGCGGTAAATCCCCTTTCCACCAAGGCGGTGCCGGTATTTTACCGGCATGAGCCATGGCGCTAATAGCGCCATGGCTCACCGCCTTCCGTGTAATGAGGCCCATCGCTTCATCGCTTAGATTGCCTCACTGACTACCAGTGAAGAAAATAATACATTTAAAAGTTTCAAAGCACAATGCATTGCTCTCTTTGCTCTTCAGGACCATGGAGACAAATTCATCCAAGGGAAGTGTGGTGAGTCTGGAGACGTCACCACCCCCTCGGTGGGGAAAACCTCTTCCCATGTAGCCAGGGAAGGTCAGCCGCTACCTGTTCCCAACCCTGGGGGTGGCTGCCTGGGGGAGGACCATATGAGGGAAGGTAATCCTCATGGGTGGGAGGAAGACTCCCTGGCCAAACCCCGATGTCACCCCTTTTATTCAGGCCATAATACTTACTCTCTGACTCTACCAACCCATATGACATAGTGCAATATAGAGCCAGTCCATCTGCTTTATAATGACTGTGAACCTTTTTCCTACTCTCCTTCCAAGATGACTGAGACGATGAGGAGCAGGGGAGCAATATGGAGCACAGAACTAGAGACATGCGCTGGTTGTTTGTTGAAACCAGAAGGTGGCGCAGTGTTTAAAACAAGAAAGCATCAAGATGAAGGGAGACTCACTGCTCCCGGCGCGGGTCGGGATTGCCAGAAGAAGCAGCCTCTATTGTGGAGTCAGGAAGAGGCTGGAGATGCAGTCGCGATTAGCCCAAGAGACGGAAGTCTGCTGCAGAGACATCAAAAGCCGGGAGAGCTACCAGAGAAAATCAGAGGCATGGCAGAGACCGGTAAGCAAGCAAGGCATCTGCCAGACCTGGCAGCAGACGGTAGACCAAGCCGGAGGATGCAAAGGAACATGAAACTGCCTCTGAGAACCGGTGAGCCCACGCAGAGGGTTTGGGATGCCGGGCAGCTAAAAGGGTATGCCACTTACCAAAGGAAACCATATATGAAGGTTTGGGAGACCCTAACAGGGAAGTAGGGCTCCCAGCACATTACTGGAGAAAACCACAAGTGAATAAGAAGGGGTCTGAGACCCGATGCCATACTGAAAGGGACACAGAGTTGGAAAACAGGCGTGAGAAAAGAAAGAAGAGATGGGACAATCTGAGATGTTCTGGGGAAGAAGTGAACCAGGCATTGAGAATTGCAAGTCTGAGACTCGCACCCAAAGCATGTAAAGTGAAAGCACTGGCAGGAGAGTATACCAGTCAGTAACTTGCGAGTCTGGGACCCGCACCCAAAGTATATGAAGTGGAAGCCCTGGCAGGAGAGTACACCAGGCAACATAATTACGAGTCTGGGACCTGCACCCATTTGGAAGAGAACTTTGAGACTTAAGAAGAAGAAAACCGCCTCTTGAGTGTGAGGAATACAAGGGAAGGAAACAAAAACCTCTGGACAGAAATTGTGTTTGAACTGGGAAAGCCAGAAGCAACAGAGTGCATCTTTAGTGTGAGAAATCCAGGGGAAGGGAGCCATACCCCCTGGACTGGAGAACTGTAAATCTTTGAGAAAAAGAATTGTCTTTGTGCTGCAAAACTCAGGGGAACGGGAGGACCCCTCCTTTTTCCTTTTACACCTTTTCACTTTGAAACTTAGAACCACGATTGCACACTCGGGAGACTATACACCCTTTTTACGTTGTAATAAATTTAGAATGTAATGGTCAGGTTAAGATTTCGGACACAGGGCGGTGAACTCTTTTACTTCTGACAATTGACATCCTTAGTTTTTCAATGCGGCAGGAAAACCCCTCATAGTGATAGGGCGAGATAGATCATTTTTCCAACCCATTTTGTGTTAATAACGGTCTATAACAATCAACACAATGCTCTTGTATCAGAGTCTTACTCCTGATTCATTACAGAAGATAAACTCATACCATACAAAGACAAATCTTGGATCCAGCAACAGCAAACTTCTAATAACATTGAGTACATCAGAAAGAGACACAGAAGATCAGCCACCTCCAACAACACAGCAAAGCCCTCTGGAACTTACTTTCAGAGGGAATTTTCTCAGTCCAGGATGACCTTACAAATCGGTAAACCCTAAAGCAACCAAGGGTCACCATTAAGATCCAACTCCAAGAAGCACTAGCACTGAATGAAAGGCAACCTACCTGTCACGATACCAACAGGGGATGCCTCACACAAGACCAATCCGGGTTGGCCCAAAGCACAAAATCTGGATGGTTTAACTTTGCAGAGCACAATGAATTGCCTGTGAGCTCAAACCCCAGATTACATCAGTGCCTGGAGGCCTGTGACTAACTCAACAATGGTCCATATGATCCAAAAACAACCAAGGAACCTTACACTGCATTGCCTGTGCACTTCTGGACAATACATCAAGGCACTACAGTTACAGCAGTACATCTACATTACATGAGTCAGATTCAGCACCAAACAATCAAGGGACCTCACAATGATCTGTGATTACCACTTTCTGAACTACCATACTCACTGGACTGCACACCAAGGTGCCGCTGTTGCCGCATCTCTTCCACGAAACCTGCACATAGCACCTTTTCATTATTGCTGAGTTATACAGTGCAAGATGCAGAACAAAGAATCCTTTGTGATGTTCCAAGGGGAATGGGGAATGAATTAACAAAGACAAAGGCACATATGAAAAATAATTCAGTTCTTGGTGCAGTCAGGCCAGTATAAGTGCAGTGGAGAGGTACAGGGAGAACATCAGTAAAGCTAGACGAGCGTGCATCTGTATTAAAGGTGCTAATTCAGCACCAGACAGGGGGACGCACCTACCACCTACGAGAGTAAGCAAGGGCAGATGGGGCACCTTCCAGGGGGGAAGAACAACTGCAGTCACATTATGAAAGAAGGCTTTGTGGGGAAATGTGGGGGTAGGGATTCACTGGGTGTACCATTGACCCAGGGAACCTATGTACATCAGAACAAAATATAGAAAAAATCCCAGATAAACATATTTAGCAGGGATGCCCCGAGGTCGGCCCTGCCCGAGAACTCTACTCTGAATACATGATCAACACACCACGGGTCAGGGAGGAGAGAGACGGAGCCCAAGCTGCGCGTTACTGGCAGACCAAAGCAGCTAAGACAACACTGGGTGATGTAATAGCAGGGTAATCCAGAGAACCGTTCACATGGCCACAAGTGCTCATCGGTAGGTAGTTATGGGAATGGGAAGCTGAACAGAGTGGTGTTCCTGTGAGGACCAATCAAATGGTAAGTTTCCATGTCCCTGGGAGGTGGCCAGCCTTCAGAGTATCCAACACAAGGTTTGTGATAGCTAATATCCGGCAGGTACCGTGTGAATGTCTCCCTTCCCACTATAAGCAGAGTGTCTCATGTTCCTTTTGCAATGATGTTGACCAATGGTGGATAATAAATGTTCTGGCGGTCAGCACAAATGTTATTTAACTAATTGCAAACTGCTTCTGGGAGGGGTGAGAATCGATGTGGCACCAGATGAGGAGGCGATGAGTTGGGATACTGTTGATCACTTAGCTCAAATCACACTCTACTAACATACGTCAGCTCTAAGCATATGACGTAGCCTAACCAATGAGTATCCTGGGAACCACTGAGAAATGTGAAAGATTGAGGTACAAATGTGTCTAGTTTCTTGACTATTGTATTTGTAGTATAACACTAAAGGTTGCTGTATGCCCAGTTGTCAGCTTTCATCAATCAGTTCCAGTCCACTGTTCTCTTTGATTTGTGCTTGCCCAGCTGAAATAAACAGCATTGCCTCTTGCCTGTGTGTGCCCCTTTTTGATTGCAATTTTTCTATGGGGGGATCGGAGGACCCCCCTGAGCAGGGGAGTTGCTAGGTCTGGAAAAGACCCGGGGCTAAGCTGATGTTGGTACTGTTGGGACTGGGGGCTAGCTAGTCTTTTGGCTGTAGCTCCTGAGATTCTATCCGGGGCTACAACCAAAAGATCAGGGGCTATAGCACCCTTAGCCCGCCCCTAGCAACGCCCCTGCCCCTGAGTACATTTTTGGAGGGCCCCAGTGAGATACTCAGTCCTGCCAGTCAGCTGAGGGTACCTAAGCCCCCCCTTCCCGGGGCCGCAGGTCTGGCCACTGCAGATCTGACCAACGTGCATCACTGAGGAAGCACTGCAGACACTGAGTTGAAGAAAGTCTGCCTAGTCTCGAACACTGCCCGTGCTCAGTGGGAGGGGGTGAGCTTGTGCTGGAGGTAAGGTGCAGAGGGGACTTGAGGGCCTCTCAGACATGTGTATACCTGTGCAAGAACGCACTGCAAAGTGGTTGCATTCCCGCGGCGGGGGAGGGATAGATTTTCATGGTGTCTAGGACGCATCCTGAAGGAAGGAGGACAATCGGCCGCAGTAGTATTAGAAATGAGTGTGTGACACCCAATAGGGTGCGCCTGGATTCGAGCAGGAGAGGTGCATAAGTGTATGGCAAACCCCGACAGATGGGAGTTGCATGTAGTACCGGCGATTGTATAGTTGCATCAGTGGGCGTAAGAGTTGTGTTATTGAGTTTTTCTCTCTGTTCTGGGGGAAAAGGGAGGGACACGAGTGTAGTAGTTAGTGGTGTCTTATGGTGTGGACTTGTGGTGGAAGAGTAAATGCCATGAGGTGCCTCATGTAAAGCAGTGCACTTGGCATTGTAGCGGCAGTTGTGTGCAGAGGGCGCGGAGAAGACACAACACCTATTAGTTCTAACATAGGGCACAGTGAGCCCATGGAGAGGGCCGTTGGATACTAACACTGAGTGAGTGGTCGGGCCTGTAGAGAGAGGGCCAAAGTGAATGCTGAGCTAGGTGAGAGTGGGAGTGAGTGAGCGTGTAATGGGAGAAAAGGGGGAAAAGAAATACAGGGGAGCTGGGATAAAAAAGCGGAGGGGGGTAGGGGAATAATGGCCTATGTGCTGAAAATTTCCCCAGTATTGTGATAAACTATTAAATTATAACTTTCAATGGGCCCAGGAGACTGCAGGTCAGTGTTTCTATGCATGGCCAGGAAAGGGAACTTTTGACAGCAAAATAATATAAAATACATTCTCCTATATGTTAACAAAATACAAGGTTCAAAGGTAGAAGGAACATATTGAGGCTTTGGAAGTTATATGAAGAAACAAAAGGGGGACAAAGTGAAAAAGGAGGAAGAGGAAGGCATGGGAGGGAGCGGACCGAGCTCTCTGCCCCCGCCCTATGATTTCTACCCATCATTACAGCCCGCAGCGGGGTACACCAACCCACAGCAAGAAACCTCGGATGGGGATGGTGCAAAAAAGACAGAGGAAAAGGACAGACACATCAAGGGAGGAGCTACACACAAGGGAAGCATGGAAATACCTAGCAGAAATTGGGCCTCATTACGAGTATGGAGGTAGCCATGGTGCTATTAGCGCCATGGCTGCTTCCATACCGGGCTCCAATACCAGGTTCCTGCAATGAGGAATTACCGGGTCATTCTGACATTGAAGGACCCAGTAATTCCTCCTTGCAGGACCCATCCCCATTCCCATTTGAGCCCTTACAGGGCTCAATGGGAATGGGGAGGGAGCTAATAACGGCGCTATTAATAATGGCCCATTATTAGCTCCCTCTTCCCCTCGCGGGACCCGCTAAGGACGCCTGGGCTCGTAATCGGTGCTCCCGTAATGAAGGGTGCCGGTCCCGTACCGGCACCCTTCATTACGGGAGCACTAGGGTTATAATGAGGCCCATAGAAAAGAATACACAGCAACAGGTGTGTTGTTTATTCAGTGAGGCAGAGAGAGTGATAGAAGAGGAGGTACGGAGGAAAAGTAAGGGAGATAAGGAGGAATGGCTATCAGGGAGAATAAAATTCAAATTAGACGAAGAGGAAGAAGATGGGAAGAATAAAGAAGAGGTAGTAGGGGGTGACAACGATGCAGCCGCAGATGAAGGACTGCTAGGGGATGACTGAAGTGATGGGGATAGCGATGAATGGACGCCCAATAACACGAGGAGGAGGGAAGAACAAAAGTGACAGGACAGTGATGGGAGCAACAGGGACTGATCCCATCCCTCCGCAGCAGGATAGGAAGGTGAAAATGGGAATAACTCAAGCGACCACAGCGAGGGGAAGAATAGGTCCAACGACACAAGTAATGTCACTACTACAGAAAGGAAGGAGGTGCGCGCATTATGTGCCATGGCAGACAATGAATAGAGACAATCTAATATGCAGCCTGTCCTCCCTTGTGGCAGGGGCCAGTAAATGGATACAGGCACTCCAGAAAAAGAAAGCAGGAGTGACATTAGCAATTGGGGACATTAAACCTGAAGGTGTCTCCCTAGCTGGTTCCCGGGGATCTGTCATCCAGATGGCCAGGAAACGGCCATCGCTATTGGATCCAGTTCCTTGGGGTGGACCAGTGAGGGAGGATCACCTGGATGCGGGGGTCCTCGGGGAGTGGGAGTGGGACACTGATTGGTGTGACATGGTATCCCCCTTTCTTTGACACCTTTTCCCCCTCCTCTCACGTAGGACATTCTAAACCACTGCCCCCCTTTTCCAACACGAACACTTTTGCACAACGCAAAGGACAACGGACTAACACCTGAGCCGTTTACCTGACATATCCCAATATAAGGGCCAGGCAAAGTCAGGCAATTGATCAGAATCCCACACACCTGATGGTCCTTTCCCTTTCACACAGGGATAAAAGGTGGAGACAGAGAGCACAGTACGAGCACGGCAGGCAACACGACTGCACAACTAACGAGGCACTGCAATTCAAAAGAAGGACAAAGGCGGCAGGAATCGAGAGGGAGGTGAGGAGAGAGGTGACCCTGCCTTTTTCATCCCAGACCCACGGAACCTTCGTGGAAGAGAGCCTAAGACCACGAACATGAGCACAAGTGTCTTGCAGCAGATGTCAACGGGACAAGCCTACGTCGATAAGCAGGAGCGAGGGAAGCTACTGCAACTGTGGTACCGGCCTTGACTCCAATGGAAAAGAAAAGCCAAGTTGTTCATCACAGCTGGTGAGTCGAAAGGGAAAACAATAAAAACCGTGCTGTGTTGAGTGAGAATCGCACAATGGCAAGTTTGAACCAAGTTCTATGAACTGTGAAAGAATTGTAAACAAGTGTAAAAGGGGGGAAACCAGCACCACTTGAGTGCTAAGTCAAGAGACTTTGGTCAAGCCCCATATGAGAGAAACTACAGGTACCAGCAGGCTGTGGGAGAGCCAGCGGAATAGGTAAAAGTGGTCATACTGAGGGGCAAGCAAAGACCCCGTACAATCGAAAGATTTTTATCTACAAACTAAGTGAAAGAAAGGGAAGTGAATCTCACAGTGAGAAGAAATCTAGGGAAGCGAATCCCAAAGAGGGGCCAAGTCTAAAGTCAGAAGAAACAGTGTGTTTAGAATGGTTTAACAAAACATTAAGGTTTTGTGGAATATGATACAAGAAGAACATGTCAGGTCCTCGAAGGCAAGAGGCAGGAGATTTTCAAGTGAAACGAGACGTGGCCATCGACGGCCCTGATAACTGAAAGCTTGAGGGTGTGTACTGAGAGCTGCCATTAGAACTGTTATCTCATGCTGAAGAAACCCAAGACTGTACTGTGATCCAAGCTCCCCTCTGACGCTGTGTCCAAAACATGAGAAAGGGAGACCCAGGTTACTTCATCCTGATATATTATTTGAGAACACTTCTTTATTTTCTTGAGAACTATCCCACGCTTTCTTTTGTATTAGTTGTGAGGTTTGGCAACAGGTTTCTTACTATAGGCCCTTTTATTTTGACACAACGCCACTAGGACTGCCTTATTTTTCATTTGATAGTTGACGCTTGCACCCATCTTAGGTTTAGATTAGGCGTTTTTGCAACCAGTATACAGCATTCATTGTTCAATAAACACCATTGAACTGTGATCACTTGTGTCTGTCTTATGTTGTCACAATGAGTTCCTCACAGCAGCAGTCATAGGAGAACAGGCAGACAAAATATGGAACCAGGCATGATGCAAAGGAGTAAAACTAAGCACAAACGCCCGTGATAGTTCTCCCTTTAATAACGTTGAGTGCACGTTTGGGAGGTTCTGAAAAGTATGTATCCAGACAGTTACGACCTAGGGACAGCAATGGCTTATAAGATGAAAAGCGACGTTGACCCAGCAGACTATATAAAACGGGTGCAGGACCTATGGACAAAAGAGACGCAAAGGTCCTGGGACAAATGCATACCCTTGTTCTATTACATACTGATAAAGGGACTGCCGACAGAAGTACAGGCATCACTAGATAAGATAGTGGGCATTGAAGCCAAAGGTTGGCCTGAAATACAAGCAACGATAGTCCATTATTGTAAACAAAAACAGGAAAGTGAGAGACAGGCGGCAGAAAATGCTGCCAAGGCAGAAAACAAACTTGTGCCAAAGAAACTGGCAAAATACACAATGGAAGGGGCAATGATTGTGCCAGACGCCGCAGCAGTGGCACCCACACCACAGGGATGGTTTCTCACAGGGAACATGCCACAGCAAAGGAGCTACATGCAGCCGCTATACACACCACAGTGGGGGACCCCTCCACAAGGGAATTACATGCACAGAGAATATATTCCTTTAGGAAGAGTGTACCCACAATGAGGAAGAGGGGGCTATAGAGAATCAGGGTACAGGGTCTTTGAACCATATTAAATATGTCAGAACATGGGGCACCTGACGCGCACCTGCCTTTCGTGCAGCAAGCACAGGCACAGGCGATTCAAGTGGCACAGCAACAGGAGTTCGGTTCAGAACAGCCCATGTGGCAGCTGATGCAGCTTCTCCCAGCACAAAAACCACAAGCACAGATGCTCACACAGCAGGGTGGGACCCAGATACAAAGCGGGATATCAGCCCCAGCTGTGACACAATCTCCAGCAGCGGTGGCAGGAACTGCTGTGGTGCTGGGGCAGAACATAGTGCCCCACTACACTGGAGTCAGCATTGTGGGGGAAATACTTTTCCTTTCCCATCAAGTAACACACAACAATAGGGGGGCCCACAGAAAGCCAGAGTGTGTCCAGTCCTAGCAGTAACTGGTGGCACCGAACAGGAACCTGAGGTAGCTGTGAAAATAGGACCAAGAGAATGTTCCTTTATTATAGACACAGGAACAAACCAAATCCTGTATCAGGGAGGGAGAATTCCCATTATCAAACAGGGCTTCTCTGGGCAGGTGGTCACGGTTCCAGTACACAAGATTTACCGCTAACAATAGGGATGCAACACATTGTAGCACCATTACTATACTCCAAAGACACTCCTATCAATATACTAGAGAGAGATTTGCTCAGCAAACTAAATGCAACAATATCATTAAAGGAGAAAGGGATGGTGTGCACCACGCCAGGCATTTATTAGCTGTGCGTGGCCGCACTCCTTTTGGCGACACATGCGCGAAGTACCCTGCAAGCACAGCCCTTATACTCAAGCATGTTCCTGTACGGGGTTGAGATCCTACTACGATGGGTCTCGGGGATACAAGGGAAGGAGTTCCAATTGGCCTCAGAATTCCTGTTCAGACCACAGTGCCAGAAGGATGACATGAGGGGGACAACAGTTATGTTGCAGGTAGAGGAGGTAGCGATACGCAAAGACTGGTGATCCTGTATGGAACAGACAATGACCACATAAAATGGTGCACAGTGCTATGCATAGACCCAACACTGACAATAACAGGAGTATTGGATGAACAATTATTCTTGAATAGTGTTTCAGATGCAGATACCTTGTCCAGTTCAAGTGATGGAAAAACTGGTACCAATACTAACGCAGTTAGTGAAAGAGGGAAACAAACACACAGAACACACAGAAGAAGAAGATCTCAAAAAGGTGCCAGAAACATTATGGACCAAGGGGCCCCATGAATTTGGGGTACTGAATGGAGTGGGGGCATTGAAGATAAAACTAAGGAAAGGGGCACTATTGCCACGCGTGAAACAATACCCATTGTCCAGAGTAGCAGATGAGGAAATATACTCTACCCTACACGCACTATGGGAGCAGGGCATCATCCAGACATTTCCATAGCCATGCAATGCATTGATATACCTGATAAAGAAATTAAAGGGTGGGTAATGACGCTTCATCCAGGATCCGCACCCTACAAACAATATGGTTGAGGCAGAATTTCCTTTGGTCTCGAACCCCGCCACAATATTGTGCAACATGCCGATGAAGGCAAAGTACTTCACAGTTATTGGGCCTCATTACAAGTGTGGCAGTCTGGAAACAAGGGTGCCGGTAAGCTTACAGGCACCCTTGTTTCCGGACCGCCACACTACGCGTCTGCCTGCAGGGGCCGTTGCACCCGGCAGGGTCAGACATCCTGGGCGCAACGGCCCCTGAAGGCAGACTTTTACGGAAGCACCTGCACATTAGAAACAGTGCCGGTGCTTCCGTCTCCCCACTCCCATGGAGTCCTGTGGCACTCCTCGGGAATGCGGAGTTACCAAATCTGCTGCCTGACTTCCCATGCTGCCAGGACTTTTAATGTTCCGGTAGCACCTGGAAGTCAGGTAGTGGATTCAGTGTTTCCGTGTCGCTGCAACCCGCCGGTGGCACCGACAGGTTCCCACCGACCTCGGAATGAGGCCCATTGACTTGAAGAATGCCTTCTTTTCTATTCCATTGCCCCCAGATTCAAGATACTTGACCGCGTTTACGTATCGCAGAACCAGATTCGAGCACACTCGGCTGCACCAAGGATACTGTGAGTCACCTAGTACCTTTAATAGAGTGATCCAGATGGACCTAAGCAATTTGAAAATGGCAAGCACACTGATCCAGTATGTTGACGATTTGTCGATATGCAGTGAGACGGAGGAAGAGTGTAGAACAGATTCAGTGCACCTTCTGACATTGCTAGCAGACAAGGGATATGAGTTGGACAAAGCGAAATTGCAATATTGCCAGGAAGAGGATATTGCCAGGAAGAGGATGTTTATCTGGAACGGATAATATCCATTAAAGG
The DNA here is from genome assembly GCF_040938575.1 of Ambystoma mexicanum. Classification (NCBI taxonomy): domain Eukaryota; kingdom Metazoa; phylum Chordata; class Amphibia; order Caudata; family Ambystomatidae; genus Ambystoma; species Ambystoma mexicanum. The sequence goes on along the minus strand of NC_090938.1, from coordinate 700,709,035 downwards.
CCCAGGATAACACAAGAGAGGGTACAGGCAGTTCACTCCACAGCTCGCCCACGCACAGTGAAGGAAATGCAAAAGTTCCTGGGACTGTGCAACTATTGCAGGGCATGAGTGTTCGATTATTCCACATTCACAAAACCCCTATTGCAGGACCTTAAGGGGGCAGAAAAGGAGAAGAGAGAACTCAAATGGACATCAGAAATGAATGAGAGCTTCACAAAATTAAAAGATGCACTGATCCACGTGCCAGTGCTGGCCACCCCACACAACAGAGAAGAATTTGATCTGTTCTCGCATTCATACGGCTCAGTGATGATGGCGGTCCTCACTCAAAAGAAGCCACAGGGACACAAGCCACTGGCATATTTATATTTGTATTTATTAGGCTTATATAGAGCTTTACACCAAAGCGCAATACAGTGGTATTCTAGACCCAGTGATGCAGGGACACTTCCCCTGTGAAAAAGCACTTGCGGCTGCAGCATTCGCCATAGAGAAGGCAGCGACAATCACAATCGGGTGCCCCGTAGTACTGTACATGGAGCACTCACTGTTTGCCATCCTTGAAAAATCCGGAAGCACATTAACAACCCAAAGGGCCTCAGGCTACGAGGTAATACTGACTAACCCAGCCATTGAGGCAGTGAGATGCTGTGTGGTCAACTGAGCTATATACCTAGCAGAACATGTAGAGGAAGGGAACTACATACACGATTGTGCAGTGCATATGGACAGAATGGAAGGGAACATACTGTTAAAATAAGAAGAAATAACAAGGGCAGACATGGGGGGGTCATTCTGAGGTTGGAGGTAAGGGAAAAACGATGCCGGTAAAGGATTACCGGCATCGCTTACCGATACGGGCTATTCTGACCAACCAGACCACTATTTATGGTACCGTAAAGTATGATGCCGTAAATAGCGGTCTAGGTTCGCGTGCGCGACACGCCATGCCGATATTAGCAGCATGATGTAAACCGGAGCTGATCACAAGTAATGCGCACATGCAAATAACGGCCTCTTGAAGCCCGTTAAGTACCTTACCGGCATGGAGTACATACAGGCATCTCAAAGAAGGTGCTAAGAACCATGAGCAGTGGTTCCAAGAGCCACAGGTGCACACAATCAGCACAGGTGTAGGCAATGGAGTCTGCCACAGCAGAAAAGGAGTATACCCACACACCACACCCCCTCCCACATCAAGATGATTCCAATAGTGGTAGAATTACTGGAGCAGGAGGCCCTGCTTGCAAGGCCTCAACTACAACAACAACAACAACAACAACAACAGGCCCCACCACAGAGGAGACACAGGAGAATGAGGGTGAGACAGGCCCAGCATGTACCACCAGTGCAGCCACTGTTACCACTCCGGCAGCCCCCAATCCCTCGCATCAGGTCCAGTCCTTCAACCTAACCCCTGAGCAGATCAACACCCTGTACCGGCGTAACTGTGACACCATCGCCACCATAGTCGACCTGATACATGACGACATAGTGAGCCTCATAGAAATACGCACCGCCATCCCCCTTCAACTGAAGGTGGTGTCTGTGCTCCACTTCCATGCCACAGGCACCTACCAGCACACAGTGGGGCACATGCATGGCATATCACAACCGTTCATTTCACGGACACTGAACCAAGTGCTGGATGACCTCCTCAAGCACACAAGGGACTACAAATCCCTACCATGGACTACCCAGGAGATATACGATACAAAAGTTGCCTTCCATGCACTGGCAGGCATGCCAAATAGTATAGGTGCCCTTGACTGCACCCACGTGGAGTTGGCGGTCCCGCATGCCATGGAGGTGGCGTATCGCAACCACAAGCAATACCACTCCATCAACGTGCAGATGTTATGCAACGCAAGCAGGATCATCACACATAGGTGTGGCCGACATCCAGGATCAACTCATGCTGCGGTTGGCCGAGAGGATGCTCCGCACCCTCAGCCACAGGTCGTCCCACCACTTGCGGCAGTCCTTGGGGGAGCGGGGGGTGCTGCCGACTGCGCTCACCCTCTGGGCCACCAGTGCCCAGATGTTCTTCTTCCTGAGCACCGGCTCTGTCCGCATGTCTCAGCTGAAGACGATGTCGGCATGCTCCTCAAGGGTGTCCACCATCATCTGCAATTCGTCCGGGCTGAATCGCTGCTTGCGGAGCCGGTCTGCTGTCTTCTTGGGTGCTTTTGGCATTCCTGCTGCTTCTGATGGCCTTTCCCAAGGCTCAAAATGGTCCCAGGGGTCCTGCCTGGTGAGGATGGCAATGGATTGTGTTTTTAAAGATGGCCGCTGTGCTCCTTCCCGTTCCTGTGCAATGACGATATTTCCGGTTCTGTTATTTAGCGGTGGCCACCGTTATTTACGGGCAACGTTATTTACGGGCATCGCTATTTCCACTTTATTCTATGGCGGTAGTGTTAAGTACGGGGCGCTTCATGCCGGTAAGGGCTTTTTTGGGCCCTTTTGCGGCATGGCGCTACGTACTTTACCGGCATGGCACAAAGCTTGTGCCCGCAAGGTGGTAATAGGCCGCTATTAGCGGTCTGTTACCAGATCGGACACGTTATTTGCTCCATGCCGGTAAAGCACGGTACTTACCTCCAACCTCAGAATGACCCCCATGGGGCCTCATTACGAGAATGGAGGTAATGAAAAAAGGAAGGTGGAATGGTAATACCGGCATCGTTAACGGGTCTGGGGCATTACGACCCGACAACCCGCCAATACCGGCACCACCCGAACGGTGCTCCCTCATACCAGCATTCGGGGAGTAAATACCGGGATGCCGGTAATAGGAGGAATCACAACCCACACGGGTATGCAAATACCGGCATCCCGAAGGCGGTAATTAGGGCCTGCATGGTGGCCATACAGGCATCACGGACCACCCGTAAACAGCAATTAGCAATCAAGCCACGTGCCACAGGTGCACACAATCACCACAGGTGGAGTCAATGGAGCCTGGCCCAGTATAAAAGGAGTACACCCACACACCACACCCCTTCCTACACCAAAATGATACCACTAGCTGTTGCAATCATGGCGCTGGAGGACATGCCTATAATGATACAACTAGAGCAACAACAGCAACTACAACAACAACTACAGCAGCAACAACAGGCAGCACAGAGGAGACGCAGGAGGAGAAGGAGGGCAGCCAGCAGTACCTCGTAGGCAGCTACCAATCCCTCGCATCAGACCCAGTCCATTCAATCTAACCCCTGAGCAGATCCATACCCTGTACCGGTTGGACCGGGACACCATCACCACCATAGTGGACGTGATAGGCAACAACATTGGCAGCCTCATAGAAATACGCACTGCCATCCCCCCGCTACTAAAGGTGGTGTCTGTGCTCCACTTCCTGGCCACAGGCACCTACAAGCACACAGTGGGCCAGCTGCATGGCATTTCACAACCACTATTTTCACGCATGCTGACCCAAGTGCTGGATGCCCTCCTGAAGCACGCTAGCACCCACCCACATATCCCTACCACGGACTGCTCAGGAGATGGCCGACACCAAAGTAGGCTTCCCTGCACTGGCAGGCATGCCCAATTGTGTTATTGATATTGATATTTTAATTCTATCGCGCTCATACAGAAGTGTTGGTGCCCTGGACTGCACACATGTAGAATTGGTAGTCCCCCATGCCGTAGAGGCGGTGTACCGCAATCACAAGCAATACCACTCCATCAATGTGCAGATGGTATGTGACTCCAGCAAGATCATCACTCATTGCTGCGCCCGATTTCCCGGATCAACACATGATGCCATGGTGCTGCGTAACTCCACGCTACCCTGTCACATGGAGCGACATGCTGGACCACGTGCCTGGCTGCTAGGTGAGTTGCCTGACTGGCCCGTGGCAGTGCTTTGGGATAGTGATGTGTTGGGATGCATACTCCACCTGGGTGGGAAGGGGCTGGGGGATGCATACTCCACCTGGGTGGGAAGGGGGGTGTATACTCCACCTGGGTGGGAAGGGGGGGTACATACTCCACCTGGGTGGGAAGGGGGGATGCATACTCCACCTGGGTGGGAAAGGGGGGGATGCATACTCCACCTGGGTGGGAATGGACGGTGAGTGGAGAATGCACGCAGAGCTAAACACTCCTGACCTGAACCTCTCAACCCCAACATGACACATCACTGGCACACATTTGACCAATTACGTATATCGATGACAACATGTAAGACGCACAACCTGGCCACCATGGGTATGTCAAGCAATGCATGACTAAACAGGATTGCAACTGTGCCGATGTGGCTAGCGTGACCATGCACAGTGTAGTATACATAGCGGAAATGGGAGACAAAACATTGTCCTACAACCACAGTACATCCACATCAGCATGCATGATTTCACCCTGCATCATCTGTGTAACGCCATCCAGACTACCTTACCATATTGCAGTATAGAATGCATCTAAACAATGTTCGTGCATACGTACACGGACATGTGCAGGTCGACAGCAAATAGCTGAGGCCATGACTGTGTATCCTGAAGGTGGCAGCTCAGAGTGACTCACATAGACCTATCTGTATTCGCTTGCAGGTGATGGAGGATATCCCTTGAAGCCGTGGCTACATACCCCTGTGCGGAACTCGCGGAACAGGCATGAAGAGGGGTACAATCGGGTACATACCCGTACCCGTGTTGTGATTGAGCAGACCTTTGGCCTGTTGAAGGTGCGGTTCCGCTGCCTAAGCAGGTCTGGTGGAGCACTCCTCTATGCGCCTGTGAAGGTGGCAAAGATCACCATGGCCTGTGTCATGCTGCATAACATGTGTGTCCGGAGAAATGTACCACTGCCACCTGACATTGACATGCATGCACCAGGTGAGGATGATGAGGATGAAGATGGAGGGGAAGCAGCACCCCTGCCAGTACGTGATGCACAGGATGGTCGTGTAGTACGCCAATGACTGATTGATGAATACTTCTGACCCACAGGGACATTGATAGATATGTGTCACTAACACATTGTACACTGTGTCCATGTGGACATGCACACAGGGAATGTGTGGAGTTGGGCACTGTACACCGTCATTGATTAAATGGATACACACAAAATGAACAATGTCTAGCCATTGAATTGTTTTTAACACAACAGATGTATTGATATCAACTGGAGTAAGTGCAAACCCCCCAACCCCTCAATAAACTCCCAAAACCCCCCAGTGAACTCACAAAACCCCCCAGTAAACTCACAAAACCCCCCAGTGAACTCCCAAAACCCCCCAGTAAACTCCCAAAACCCCCCAGTGAACTCCCCCTAATTCACCCGTTCACCACCAACACCATCTGAGCCACTCCCATAGTTCCCCAATACTATTTCCTGGACTTCTTTATGTCCGGGGGCAGCATTTCAGAGTGCCTCGCACTACGTCTTGTTAGACGCACAGGGCTGGAGGGTGCAGAGGAAGTGGGGGCAGAGGAAGTGGGTGTGGTGGATGGGGTGGAAGCCGTGGGGATTTCAAGGGCTGGTGCAGGTTGTGGCTGCTGCATGTGCAGCAGGATGCAAGTGAGGACCTGCATGATGCCCCCCAGACTGTCTCTCATCAACGATGGCGAGGCATTGACGGCGGCAGTGTTCGCCGCTATGGCGGCTGTGGTTGCAGCTATGGCCTTGGCTATCCCACGCCTCGTGTCCTCCCCATCGGCGACATATTGTCTGAGCAGGTCCAACATAGAGTCCTGTCTGGCCTCCACCCTCGCTAGCCGTGCCTCGAGGTTGTAGGTGGGAGCAGCAGTGGTCGAGGGTGCTGTGACCGTGCCTGCAATGGCAGTGCTGTCCTCAGGGAGGCTGCTGAGGTCAGAATCATGTAGCAGGGGATCTGCACTGCTGCAGGTGGGTGAGGTCTGAATGTGGGGCGGGGGGTGTACACGGGGCTTGGGGAGCGTGTACATGGCACATGGGTCAATCCATCCTGGTCGCAGGGTTGCTCAGTGAGTCGACAGCCTCGCCCTCCACTGGTGTAGCCAGCTCAGTGTCGATAGTGTCAGGCACCCTGGGTGTTGGTGTCGGCTGCGAGGCTGCCCCTGAGGTGGTGTTGTCGGTGGCCATTGTCTTTGGCCAGGAGGTGGATGCCCCTGAGGTTGGATCCTCGCTGGCATCTTCTCCATCGGTGCCTGGGGGGTAGAAGAGATGCAGGGCATCAGTGATGGCGTTACATGCTAGATGCATTATATGGTGCTGTGGAGTCTTACATTTATCATGCATTCATATCTTACAGGTGTGTCACACAGGGCAGTATGAAGGGGGCATTTTGGCGTTTGATGCATGGCAGGTGGCATGCAGTTGTGTTGGGATTTGTGTGATGTATTACATGGACACGGTCCATTTGTGTTGGCTGTGTGTTGGTAATGGGATTGGCACTCAGCATGCATTTCAGTGTGGCATGGTTGGGCCCTCCATCTGCACAAGGATATGTTCATGTGTGTGTTGGGACATGCATTGCCTTGCCTACACTTTCTTCCACATCACTTGTGCTACGTCATGGTTTCCCCTACAGGGATCTGCAGGGTCACTCACCTCCATCTGCAGATGTTGCGGCACCCATCTCCATCTCCCCGAATCCCTCGATGGACTCCATCTGAATAAACGTGCTTGCAGTCTCCTCCCAGCGTGACAGTTTGGCAGGTGAGTGGGGACCCCCGCCTGTGGCCATGGCCTCCCTCCTGTTGCTGGCCAGGATATTCCGAACCCTGAGGCGGAGGTCATCCCATCACTTTTTGCAGTCCTTCACTGTCCGTGGAGTGGTGCCGACTGCCGACACCTTGTGGGCTACCTCCTCCCAGATCTCTGTTTTGCGCTGCTGCACCTCCCTCTTAAGGTTCTGCAGGTTGATCTCATCTGCATGTGCGGCAAGGGTGTCTGCTAGCATATTAAGTTCTTCATCTGAAAAACGCTTTTTGCGCAGGCGGGGGGTTGTTTTCTGGGTAGCCTTTGACATGGTGAAGGGATTGGCACTTGTCTATCCTGAATGCAACTGGTGGTTTGGGACGATGGCAATGGATTGTGTTTTTAAAGATGGCCGCCGGCGCATTTCCCGTTCCGACGCGATGACGTTACTTCCGGGTCCGGTATTACGAGCCCGGTATTAGCATGCTGTTATTACTGGGTCGGTATTAAGGGGTGCCTCCTAGGCAGAGGCGGTATCGGCGGGTCCCGTGATGGCGCTATGGGGGGGTTGGAGGGCCTTTAGCGGCAAGCCGATATGGCTGTTACCGGCATGGGGTTCACGCGTGCTCACGCATGCGTAATCACCCGCTATTAGCGGCATCATACGAGCACGGACCCGCTAGTACCTCCATGCCGGTAATGACCCCGTTTTTACCGCGCTCCTCGTAATGGGGCCCCATGGTTTATATTGACTGGTTGTTGAGAACAGACCTGGAGACAGGAAGGGGACATACTGGAGTGGTGGTAGTGTGCTACATACATGGAGAATATATAATAGCATCCCAACAGTGACTACCCTCACACTATTCAGCACAGGCAGCAGAGTTAGTGGCAATGATCAGTGTGTTAAAAATGATGGAAAGACACGCTGCTAACATATTTTCAGATTCTGCCTCTGTTAAATCATACAGTCAGAGTTGGCACAGTGTGAAAGGAGAGGGTTCAGAAGTAGTGATGGGTCCCTTGTGCGGCATGCAGAGCTGCTCAAACAGTTAATAGAGGCCCTAAAATTACCAGTAAAAGTGGCAATAATAAAATGAGCCACCCACACAGGTAAACAGGACAGAATATCAATAGGAAACAAAATGTCCGACAGGGCAGCAAAAGAAGCAGTCTGCTTACCTGAAGGAAATACAAGAAGGTACCCAGGGGCAAAAGAACAAGCCCCACTTATGGCAGCAGAAAGGGAAGTGAGTGGAGAGAGAGAGAGGGGGCAGCTTTAACATAATATCCATCGTCCAAATCATAGAGCTGCAAGCAAAGGCCCCAAAAGAAGAAAAAGACTTATGGATACAGCATGGATGCTCACTCTCACCCACGGACTTGATTTGGAGACAGCATAGCACAGGAAGGCATGTAATGGCCAAAACACTGCTAGGTGTAGCACTGGAATAGCTCCACTATCCCACCCATAAATCTAAAGAAAGCATAGCGGCTGAAATAAATGAAAGATGGTATGTGCCAAATTTGCATGTTAGAGTGGCGGAATTTATGGGAAACTGTGTAAGCTGTCAAAGGTTTTTGTCTGGTCACAATTTGAAAACGATAAGGGGTATTATAGCTCTGTCGGAAGGGCCCTTCTGGAACTTGCATATTGACTATGTTGACATGCAAGACAGATGTGCCTCCTATCGGTACTTGATTACTGTTGTCTGTCCATTCTCACGTTGGCTTGAGGCAGGACCCTGTGCAAAAAATGACGTGAAATCTGCGGCCAAATTCTTGGTGAGGGAAGTATTTCCAAGATGGGAAATATGCGAAGAGATAATGTCGGATAATGGCCAGCATTTCGTCAATTACCTTTTTGATTAGATTACACATCTCTTAGGGATAAAACACAAGCTTTCTACAGTTTACCAGCTGCAAGTGAACGGAATGTTGAATGGCTCAATGGCTTACTTAAAGAACGCTTGTCGAAGCAAACCTCTTCTCTGTGCCAAAATTGTCTTTCTTGCCGTCCCTTGTTCTTTTTGCCCTCCATAACTCACCCAGTGCAGATCACCACTTGACTCTGCACAAAATTGTAACAGGTAGGAGGATGTATGTGCCTGTCCCTCCCACACATTCAATTTCAGATGCTAACCCCAGCTAAGAGATCCTTGGAGATGAAATGAAAGGATATCTGACAGAAATGACAAATGTTCTTTGCTACATCTCCCGCCAATGGTGAAGGACACACAATTACACACCAGGAGAAGGACTTTCCGCAAGCACAGCCTCTCTATTCAGGAAACAGAGTTCGTGTCCACAACGTGGTGTGAAAGTGGATTGAAACAAGGTTTTGCAGTCCTTTTGAAAATGTCCACCCAACCCCAAAAGCAGTGAAGATAAAGGAAAGGAGGGTATGGATACATATGTCCAATGTTCGCAAAGACAACAGCAGCACAATGGAAAGACAAAGCGCCACCTAATGGAAAGTATAAACCAATTGACATTAACATTGTGCACTGCAAAAAGACTATATCGAAGGCCCGTAAATGAAAGAGAAGATGGGCAAGAGAATAGTGGGAGAATGGGAGGAGAATAAAATGTGATGCAAATGCAATAGGGGTTGGATTGTTCTCCGCCCAGTATATATAAAACTGCTCACACAGAATTCCCATAATGGATGTATAGTGGGCCTGTGTAACAACAGCGTATGCTCAGCTACCACCAGATTGGGACGGGGTATGTGCACTGATAACCATCCACAGCCCTACATTGGTGGTGCCCAGTGCAGAGTTGATGTCACTCAATGAGCTATCCAACCAGAAATCGAAGAATAAAGCAAAAGGGCCAGTAGAGACACAAGAACAATCCAAGATAACATGAAGGAGGAGAGTGAGTAAATATATATCAGCAGAATTTACCCAGAGCTTAGATGTTATCCTGCCCCATTTGAAATTGTTCAGTAAAGAGTGTGTGTTTTTCACCTTTCTCCTGCTTCCTGGGGTGCAACCTGCAGCTAACGTGAAATGGAAACAACACATTACAAGCTACTCCAACTGGCTAAGGCACCCGAAAAAGGACTGAATGCAGTGCAAGAGGAGCTCCGACCCTTGGGTTCGATGGCCCTACAGAACCATTACATATTGGACCTTATGACTGCTATGGAAGTCGGTGTGTGCCACAAGATCGGAAGCACATGTTGCACAGTAATACCCGCTAACGATGCAGCCAACGTGACATTTACGGAAGCTGTCAAAGAGATACGAACAATACATGAAAGAATGATAAAGGAATCCCAGGACATCACATCAAACACCTGGCTTGACTCATTATCCACTTGGTCCCAGACTGGCTGGCAGCAATGTTCAAAATATCTGTCCCTGTGTTCATCAGCATTGGTCGGTGGATTATTGGCCGGTGCAACTGCCACCAGAGAAAAGCACGTTATATAATGTGAGCAAAGAAAATTGAGCTTGGTAAAGTATTAGGTGAGGAGCCTACAAGAGCGAATGAGTGTGAGGATGATGTAGAGTTCATTTTCACAGCCCCCTCACAGGACTTAGAAAACGATGAGGCCTTCTGGGGCGAGTGCTCACCGGATGGGACAAAGATACTAGTATTTGGAAATTACCTAGAAGGGTTTTTGGGGCGAGTGCTCACCGGATGGAACAAAGATACTAGTATTTGGAAATTACCTAGAAGGGTACGAAGAGGAAGGGGACATGAACAGGGTCACACGGGTGTGGGTTTTCAAGGAAAAGGGTGAGGAAATGAATGAGAAGGCGATGTCGATCAAAAGATCGATCGAAGTGGTGTATGTATTAAAGGTGCTAATTCAGCACCAGATAAGGGGGCCCACCTAAGAGAGTAAACAAGGGGCAACAGGGCACCTTCAGGGAGGAAGAACACGGGTATACAAACAAACTGCAGTCACATTATGAAAGAAGGCTTTGCTGGGAAATGTGGGGGTAGGGATGCACTAGGTCTATCATCGGGCCAGGGAACCTATGTACGTCAGAACAAAATATAGAAAAAATCCCAGATAAACATATTTAGCAGGGATGCCCCCAGGTCTGGTCTTCCCCGAGAACCATGTTCTGAACTCATGATCAACATACCACGGGTCATGGAGGAGGGATACAGAGCCCAAGCTGTGCGTTACAGGCAGGCCAAAGCAGCTAAGACAGCACTGGGTGATGTAATACCAGGGTGGCAAGCCAATCCTGTCAGCACTTGGGGGTAGAGGGGAAGTGAACCTAAGCCAGAGAACCATTCACATGGCCACAAGTGCCCATCGGCAGGTGGTTATGGGAATGGGAATCTGAACAGAGTGGCGTTCCTGGGAGGACCAACCAAACGGTAAGTTTCCATGTCCCTGAGAGGTGTCCAGCCTTCAGAGTATCCAACACAAGGTTTGCGAAGGCCAATATCAGGCAGGTACCATGTGAATGTCTCCCTTCCCACCAGAAGCAGGGTGTCTCGTGTTCCTTTCACAATGGTGCTGACCAATGGCAGTATATTAAAGTTCTGGCGGTCAGCACAAATGTTATTTTACTAATTGCAAACTGTTCCTGGGAGGACTGAGAATCGATGTTCGCCACGTGGGGAGGCGATGAGTTGGGATACTGTTGATTACTTAGCTCCAATCACGCTCTACTAACATACGTTAGCTCTAAGGATATAACATAGCCTAACCAAGGAGTATCCTGGGAACCACTGAGAAATGTGAAAGTTTGAGCTACAACTGTGTCTAGCTTCCTGACTATTGTATTTGTAGTATAAAACTAATGTTTGCTGTATGCCCAGATGTCAGGTCTCATCAATCTGTTCCAGTCCACTGTTCTGTTTGATTTGTGCATAATAAACAGTGTTGCTTCTTGCCCTGTGTGTGCTCCTTTTTGATTGCAATTTTAATATGGTGGGATCGGAGGACCACTGAGTACACATCTAAAAATCCAAGTGGAAGGGAAGAGAGCTACAGATTGTATTAAAAGGGGAGTCAACAAAATTCAAAATAAGATTAAAAACATCCCAGCTCACTTTAAGTGCCCCCAATCTCCAGCTCATAAATACCTGAAAGAATGCTGTGTTTAGATAGGAAGGAGATTGTCATAAAAGCAAGGGATTTGGTTCTCTGCTTATGTGGTATCCAGGGTCGGACATGAGGATTCTAACAATGGCCATCTTCCAGAGAGTAATGTTAATGTTAATGGGTCTTGTACCATGCAGTGTCGCCACTTGCCGCTCTGGTGGCTCTGCAATGAAAGGAGGGTTGGGGGCTTTGTTAGTGGGATTGAGAGGGAGAAGAGCAAGGGAGCTTTTATGTGCTGTTGGCAGTTTCAGTTCGGAGAAACCGGTCACTGAGCATAGGTGTGTTTTTGGTTGTTAGCCATCATGTGGTGTTGAGGTATGGTTGTGCATGGTTTGGTTTCATGCTGGGTGTTTTGAAGTATGTGTGGTTTGTGGTGCGGTAGAGGTATGGTTGTGTTTAGTTTGGAGTTTGAGGGTGAATATGCAAAATGTTGAGTTTTTAGTACGATTAGGTAGAAGCAATACATTTTCTCCCCCCAACAACCCATCTTAGAGAGCCGAACCCAACACAATACACAAAGCCCATTTCAGGGCACGGCAGGAAGCATAAGGTTAACCTATACAAGGAGAATGGATGTGCGATATGGCTACCAGCAGAATGCAAGATATGACAATTAGGCAAAATGCAAGATATGGCTACCCTACACAATTAGGATTAAAGCAAGATATGGCTACCCAACACAATTAGGCTGAATGCAAGATATGGCTACCCTACACAATTAGGCTAAATGCAAGATATGGCTAGCCTACACAAATGAAAGATATGGCTACCCAACACAATTAGGCTGAATGCAAGATATGGCTAGCCTACACAATTAGGCTGAATGCAGGATAAGGCTTCCCTACACATTTAGGCTGAATGCAAGATATGGCTACTGTGAGGTATCAGAAATGAGAGCTGGACACTTTGCTAAAGAGGAGTTTGCGTCAGGATGTCCCACTGAAAAGCTGTCCTTGTGTCCAAAACATTGTATCCTGACCCTCACACTACAATCAAAACAATAAAAATGTGTAAGGAAATATCCTCAACTTGGTACTGGCAAAAGGTATTCACAACTGAAGACAGAATAGTTCCAACAAAAATGTTCTCCAAGGTAGAACCCCTTGGATCCAGAGGGTGGACTCCTTTCCTTGGATTCTTAAGCAGGATGGCAATAGTCCCTTTTACTAACAGTTCCTTTGTATCTTGCAGTGATTCACAAGGTTCCTGTTTAGGCAACACATTCTGTAGCAGTCTTTCCTTAACACAACTTACCTTGGTTTAGAAAACACAGTCTTCCTTTAACACCAATCTCTCATTGGTTCAGAAAACACTGTCTTTCTTCATCATCAGTCCCTACCTGGTTCAGAAAACACTGTCTTTCTATATCATCAATCTCTCCTTGGTTCAGAAAATATTGTCTTTCTTTAACATTCCTGGAAGCTTTGCAAATTACCTAGAAGATTCCTGCAAGGTTTCTTTATGCAATACCAACTCCCTGGTGTACTCTCCTGCCAGGACTCTTTCTGCAACATCAGCTGCCCGGTGTACTCGCCTGCCAGGTCTTCACTTGTGGTTTTCACTTGCCTGGTATCTAGCTTTGGCCGGGCTTCTCATATGTTTCACAGTTTCTCTGGATCACCAATACTGTATGCATTGCTCTTGGCTTGGCATATATGTTTGCAGTACGGTTTGTTCAAGATTTGCCCTACACTTGCACTTCATGCATCCATAGCTCATTGGGGATTGTACTTTGCCTTTTCTATATTAAAAACAATCTTCTTTTTGTGTTAATAATGGTGTTACGTTCAAATTGCAATTGGCGTGGCTGCCGGAACGCCCCGGGGACCCCATTGGCTTTGGGTAGACCCACTGGTCTTACTGTGATGAATCCTAGGGATCCCTCACTAAACCCTTGCCTAAATTCTCCTCTCAGGTGGCCAGGGAAAGGCAGGTGCTTCCTGATCCTGACCTTGGGTGTGGTGTTCTATGGGAGGATCACCCAGTAGGAGAAAAGGTACAGGGAAGTGACAGGAATCTGTGTGTTGGGAGACAGTAGGGAAGACATATCAAAGTATATAATGCCAAATTATATAATATAAATAATAAATAATAATAATATAAATGCCAAAGTATATAATCGCTTGTTGCCACAATAACCTGGCTGTTCCACATGTTGAACATCATAGTAGGGGTGAAATCAACCAGAATCCCTGTGGTATAAAAAGGAAGTAAATCACTTCTCAAACTCATTGAAACACTTGTGTATAGGCACGTTATAAATGCCATATCATATCATAGAGCCAGACATTTCCCTAGCGCAAAAGGGGGTTATGGAAGGAGGTGTGTGAATAATAACCACCAAAAGTCTAGAAAGCCTCATTCCTCTTCCCAAACAAGACTGATGAATAATTAGTGTGATACTCCTTCAATAAATATTGTAGAATTTTATAGAATTCGGAGATCAAGTTAGCCAAGTACAAAAGGCTAGGAAGCTCATCAAGGTGGCATGGCCTAATGGCGGGTGTCTCCTGCCGGCTTGTTAGGTCATGCCCCCTTGATGAGCCCCGGCTCAATGGGCTACAGGCACCTCTGCTAGGCAGCCCCTTTGTAGAGATCAGCACCCTTCCCCCCAATAAGGGAGAGGGTGCTGATCTCTGCATTCATTTTCTAAAGGCTTGCCTGGCAGGGGACAGCGCCTCACCTTTTCAGCCTTAATGGTGGTGCTGCCCCTTGCCAGCTGTGGAGGGGCAGCATCACCATTCAGGCTGAAAAGATGAGGCCGTTAGAAGTAGAGGCCTTTTATTTCAAAATCCTGGAGCTCCCGCTCATTCGCGGGAGCTTCAGGATTTTGAAAGAAAAAGTCCTCTAATTCCAGCGGCCTCACCTTTCTCTCCATAATACAAAAAAAGGTAGCAGGTGCCCCTCTCTAGAAAGAACATGGCATGATAACCTGTTCTGTGGTTTTTTCCCACTTTGAGAGTCTGCAGCCATCGCTTTTTGCTCACTGTACCTTTCACAAAGGAGGAATAACCATTTGCATATCAGTCTTTTTCCCGCCCACAAGGGCAGTTCAGTACGGAAATGCCAGGCAAACCTCCTTTGAACAAGAGTACCAACAGCAACCCCAGACACATGTTTCAGCCTTGCTGGGCCTGGTCAGTGAGGTGGAGCTGTGCCTCTGTGAGCACAGTGAGCAAAGGGTCCACATCTGGGTTCCCCCAGGTAATTTAGGGTGACCAGCTCCAAGTTCCTTGCAAAATACAAAAAAGGTAGCAGGCGCCCAACTCAAGGAAAGAACATGGCATGATAACCTGTTCTGTGGTTTTTTCCCACTTTGATAGTCCGCAACCATCGTTTTTTGCTCACTGTACCTTTCAAAAAAGGACGAACATTCATTTGCATATCAGTCTTTATCCTGCACAAAAGGGCAGTGCAGCACCAAAATGCCAGGCAAACTGTTGTAATGTGCTGGTTTGCTTGGAGCAATGTGGAACGCTCAGTAGCGGAATGTGTGCTCGCAAGCCAGAGTTGGAATGTTTAGATTCAGAGTGGTCAGTTGGTGGTGAAGGGGTTGAAGGCAACATGCATCAAAGCTTACCTGGTGTGTGAATCCTCTTATTTTCACTGGCGACCAGGCAGCAGACCCCCACCACGTTGCTGTTGCGGACCAGAAGGAGAAAAGTTTAATTCATGCGGAGGGTGCTTGACTACCAGGAATCCAACGACTTAACCATCGCTCACCAACCAACTGAGGACACTGATTGACTACTGAGCCAATTCTCCTCATCCCAACACTAATCCAAACAAGGACAGAGACTCACCAGGTGAGCTCACCCTTGCCACCCACTAATCTGACTACAAGTATACTCGCCCTAACCCCTGATTATATTAACACTTGTCCAACTATCTTCTTCCTTCTTACTCTTTTCAATTGATCTGCTACAAATAAACAATGACAATGTATCACGGTTTATATTTTTCAATTGGACCACGCAACTGTGTAATTTCTCTAAAACTAATAATTCCTCATGTATGGGGATATGCATGTTTAAACTCTAACTTTTACCACCAAATTCCTATTCTACAAATTGGACTGGCCTTTCAAATGTGATCTCAAATTGAAAAATCATGTCACCTAACTATACCATGTCACTCCACCGTGTATGGTCAAACACCTCAAGACCACATACACTCACCTTGCACTTCTCACTAATTTTAATAAATGTCACAAATGGTAATATATGGATACTTTAAATGATGTTAGACTTGATAAAGACCTTGACGGTCGAAACACGTGTCAGCACCACTTGGAAACAATCTTAAACACAACTTGACACATTTCTGTACTAAGAACAGTGAACTCAACAAAAAAGTGATTTAACCAAATAACAGCAAACAAGAACAAATTAAATTTGTGGACTCTACTTACCTACTCACCTGAGTGGGAAAAGAAGCTCTATGTATGAATTACAGCACAAGCGCCAAAAGAGTAGACACTAAAACCAAGCTGCCAGGACAGACATATTAGGCACCACGGGCGCGGGCCTTTCAGTTACTACCTACCGGCTGCCAGTGCACTTGAGATTTGTAATAAAAGGCGCAGCAACCCACAGTTCCTAGTGCTCAACAAACCGTGTAGTAATAATCACTGCCATACGTTGTGAGCGCAGCCCCGCCTCCGCAGCCGCGAGTAAGCCCACAAGCAAGAGGGGTTCACGGCGCATGCTGTAAAGAAGGCAGGGCACTGGATTGCTCAAGGCAGACTGAAATAATCACTGCGTCCCTCCTCCATAGCAGCAGCAAGTGAGGGCGCTTGAATTCGCATATGTGCACAGAACAAGTCTTGCATTTCGGAAAGAAACTGACGAGAAGGATAATTAATCTACCCAGGCACGTAACGGGTACGTAGAAGCAACACCTCAGGATTTTGTTAGGGACTGAGGAGACACTCTACTAAAGGCGAATCCAGTCCCACAACCCATTGTAGGAACCCAGCAATTAAAAAGGAACGGTTGGGGAGAACACATTTTCTTTTTTTATCTCCTTCCTTTCTATCTCAGCAAAAACATAATGAATAGCAAGCAGAGTGAATACCTGCTTGTATGGTGGTTCCATAGGGCCCTAGAAGAGTAGAACTCTCCACCAGAGGCGTCAAAACTAAAAATAAATGAACATATAAAGCAACTTTGCTATAGCAACATTTGCATAAATGTGAATGTTCTGGGTAGATACCCATACTTGATCGTTAATCACATAGAGGTGGGCCTTTTGGCGCTTCCAATCTGCGTTTTTCTTGGTCTGTTCTTGGGCATGTTTGAGTTGTAACAAGGCTTTCCGATATCCTTGTTCAAGGGACTTGATCCTATCCATAGCAGCAGGGATCTGTGAATATCTCATGTGGGAGAGCAGAAAGGAAAACGGGTGGAACCTGTAGGACACGTAGAAAGGTGTGTCTGACAGGGAGGTATGATGCGAATAGTTATAGGCTTGTTCCGCCATGGGGTAGAAGGTTCATCCAATCCTCTCCGCATTCAGTGGCATAACATATGAGATATTGATTTATTACCTGGTGTGAGAAACTTGAAGGTGTCTCACCCGCTAGTCCCTGGAGATCTGTCATCCAGGTGGCCAGGACACGGCCATCGCTATTGGATCCAGCTCCTGAGGGTGGACCAGTGGGCGAGGATCACCTGGATGGGAGGGGTCTTCGGGGAGTGGAAGTGGGACACTGATGGGCGAGACGCGGTACCCTGTTCCGTACAACACCTTTTCCCCCATCCTAACCCGTAGGATATTTAGAAGCTCTACCCCCCTTTTCCGACCCGAACACTTTCTTACATTGTGAAAGACAACGGACAAACACCAGATACATTTACCTGACATGTCCCAACACAAGAGTCAGGCAGACTCAGGCAATTGACAATAACTATGCACACCTTGCAGCCCTTTCCCTTACCCACAACGATAAAAGGCAGAGCACGAGAGCACACTTTGAGCAAGGCCGTATGCACAAGGAAACAGCCATTCTGGACTGGCAGTTCAAACGGAGGAGAAAGGGGGCGAGACCTGGAGAGATGACGAGGAGGGAATTGCCCTCACCCTTTTGAACTCAGACCCGTGAAGCCTCCGAAAGAGAAATCATAAGACCGGGAAGTTCAACTGGCGTCTGGTGTGACAGGTGTCAACGGCACACAGGGCCCTCCCGTGCTGACAGCCAAAGCAAGGAGAAGCACTTGCTGCTGTGGTGCTGCCCTTGACTCCAGAGACAAGAAGCTCTAACAGTTCTGTACAGCTGGAGAGTCGGAGAAGACTGATAGTAAACCGAACTGTGCTGGGCCCAAGGGTGCAGGCGGCAACATTGTTGAACAAAGAACTTGTGTAAATTGACCTTTAAAGAAGCTGTAGTAAAAGGTCTAAAAGCACTAAAAGCAAAGTGGTCTGGCGCTGCAGGGCGCTCATTCGAAGGACTCTGACTGGAGCCTTTTTTGTGTTGTGTTGTTTTGTTGAAACTATGAGAACCAAAAGGCCATAGGTGAGACCGGCGTGAAGTGTCGGAGTGGTCTTACAAGGGTTGAGCAAATCCCCTCCTACTCTCAAAAGTCTTTGACACATTGATGAAAACTGAGTGAACTGTGATATGGGCAAATGTGAACCCGACTGAGGGAAGTCTATGAAGACATTGAGACTTTTTGAATCTTAGGTTTTGAATGAAAGGCCATAGTGAACCCGACTGAGGGAATCTAACTTTGCAAAAAGGATCAAAGCCAGGCTAAGGGGGACCAAGGGGTGAAGCACCATCGCCCACCGTGAATGATTACCAAAGGAACTCTTGTTTCTTTATTGCTTATGGTCCAGCAGGCCTTCTAAGGCAAGACACTTTACAGAAAAGAGACTTGGCCGCAGAAGCTCCTGGCATTGTTCACCTCATGCTGGCGGGGCCTGGGAGTGTGCTATGCTCAAAGGTCCGGCCTTGTCCTGTGCTAAAAATGGGGGGAAGGGAGACCCCAGCCATACCATCCTGACTTGTCATTTGGTGAACACTTCTTTCTTTTCTTGTGAACATTATCCCACACTATTTTGTAACTTAGTTGTAAGGATTGACAATTGTTTTTTTTAGTATAGGCCCTTTTTATTTGACAAGACGCCACTAGGACCATCTTACTATTATTTGATGGTCGAAGCTTACTCCCATCTTAGATTTAGGTTTAGATTAGGTGTTTGTCTCACCCATTATGCAGTTTAATAAACACCCTTGAACTGTGATCATTGGTGTCTGACTTTACTATTGCCACCTTGAGTTTCTTACATATGGTGTCAGGATTGGGATGTGACTCAATTGAAACTAATCGGGGAACACTACAATTTCAAAATGTTAGTCGGAGAGCTTCTAACCCCTCTGTTGCCACCAAGGAATCAATAGGTTTTGATGTCTGTCGCAGTAGGGAAGCTGCTATTCCCCCTGGGAAAAGAGGAATGAGGAATGATTCCTACAGACTTGGTTTTAATACCCCCTCCGGGGTGTTACATAAGATTGGCCCCAAAGTCTGGCCTAGCGTGGAAGCTCGGGATGGACGTTTTAGCAGGCTTCATCGATGCCGACTTCTGGGGAGATGTAAAGGTTCTCTTACAGAATCATGTTGAAGTCCCCTTTGGACTACGTCGTGGAGATCAAATTGCTCAAGGAATTTTGGAAAGGGCGTTCTTTCCTCGTTTTAAAGAAAGTGAACCAGACAAAACAAGAGAGGTAACTTAGGCTTTGGGGAAGCTGATAAATCTGGTAACCTCGAAGAAAGAAAGGGAGAAGAGCCTACCATCCATCCCGACCTAGCCTTCACTCAGCGAAATGATCCAGCTCTCGCAGAAGCTTTTCAACAAGCTATTCCGGAAGGAGAAGGTGTAGTGAAAGGAAGCCCCTTTTTCTTCCTCAAAATAATGGTTACTTTATAGAAGATAAACATCCACGGAAGGCTTAGTAAAAACGCAGTTGGTAATACCCAAAAGCCACCGAACGGTTGTACTGGAGATTGCGCATTCCCATCTAACCAGGGGCCACTTAGGACAATTTAAAACCCAGGCATATATTAGTGGGAAGTTTTACTGGCCAGGTATTCATGCCGACATAAAGACCTTCATCCAAACATGCAAAATATGTCAAAAGACCAGCACGCACATCCCATTTCCTGCCCCTCTGAACCTGTTGCTGATCATAGAAGTCCCTTTTTCAAGAATCGGAATGGACATAATTGGACTTCTAGAAACATCCAGACTAGGCAACAAATATGTCTTTGTGAACATGTATTATGCGACCCGATATCCCGAAGCCTTCCCAATGTGAAATACTACCAAACAGCAAATCCTTAAACACCTACCATATTTTTCCAGGGATGGCTTTCCCAAGTAAATACTAAACGACCAGGCAGCCCTCCAGATAAGGTGCGTATGAGGCCTTTTTACGCACAGAAATCTTGTCAATACAGCCCTTTTAATTCTTCCTTGTGTACCACTTACACAGACTATTTATGGCAGCACCCCCATAAATCATGGTGCTCACTGGTGACGGCCTGGTTAGCAGCAACTTGCAAATCCACTCTTTACTTTAGTAATCAACAGTTCCTTGAAAGAAGCAACTGGTTTAACACTCTCCTCTGTTAATGATTCTATCAAGATAATACTTTTCGAGGAATGTAAAAGGGAATTTGTGTTTTGTTCACTTTGTTCAACTGCCTGCATTTTGTAGGTTACAGTGTTATTAAAGCATCTTGAATCATGAACATGCTTTTCACTTTGCTTTAGGACACAGGGTAGTAGTGTGTAAAATGAAAATTGTCTTAAATAAGGGCTGCATTTCTGCGTAATTCGCTTTAATAGAGGCAGCGCAGTTGCAGCAGCATGGGCATTTCATACTTTGTTTTCTTTTCATCACAGTAGCACACCAATTGCATAGGTAGGCATGTGGTGCGAAGTTTAACTCCCTTTTTCACCACCCACGGCAAGCAGGTCTAATGGATACAGGTAGAAGCCGTGCTGAATATATTTTCAGTGGCACAGATTGCACCTGTACCTCTCAACAGTACTGCTATATTTTTAGGCAACATAGCTTAATTTATCAATAGAGCTGCTATACCGTACGCATGTTATGGCACAATCCCAAATATTCACAGCAGGGCTGATTGCATCATGCCCACATTTCTTAACAGGGCTGCTATATTTTGGGACAGTACATGAATTTCTTAATAGAGCTGCTGTTAATAAAGCACGAACATGTGTTGGCATTTTCTGCAATGAGCTAAAGTACATAGCAAGAACAGTGTCTGAGCTCTTCCCACCAACCTCCGACAGCGTAAGAAGATGGGATTGCTGTCATATACTTCAATCCCTTCTACTAGGTCTTGCGCTTTTCAAAACTTCTGCTTCTCCGATGTCCAATTACTGAGTCCCACTGCCAAAAATCTATCACATTTCAAAGCCTCTTTATGAATCTCCTGACTAATGTAGGATAGTCCAAACAGGCGTAGAGCTTTTGACAAGCCATTTATGTCAGGCAATCCTCACATGGAACTGCCAGTGCCCTGACCCTATGTGCCTTTCAGTGTCAACAGCCTGTTGGGAAAGGCAGCTCAGTGGGTCAATAACACTGCTGCAGAGAGTATTGTGTAGCCAGTTAGTTCAAATCCTGTTAATAAGTGAGTTAATTAGTCTGTGTGAGATGCAGGTAACATTCAATTGTAACCCAGTTGACTTACCTTTTATCAAAAGGGCTACTAAATGTTCAGTGATTCAGAACACACACATTTCATCCGGGGTACTCTACTTGTAATGGCTCATAACACATGACTCATCAGGGCTGCTATACCTGTGATTGCTCAGAATACAACTCTTCAGGGCTGCTATGCTTGTAATGGCTCAGAACACACACCTCATCAGGGCTGATATACCTGTGATGGCTAAGAACACACAGCTCTTCAGGGCCACTGTGCTTGTAATGGCTCAGAACACACACCTCATCCGAGCTGCTATACCTGTGATGGCTCAGAAGTAGAACAAGCACATCCCATGAGGACCACTATACTTGTAATGGCTCAGAACAGACATCTCATTTGGGCTGCTATACTTGTAATGTCTCGGAAGAAGCACATCCCATGAAGACTGCTATAATTGTAATGGCTCAGGACAGAAACATCTCATCTCTGCTGCTATACTTGTAACGGCTCAGTACACACACCTCATCGAGGCTGCTATACATGTAATGGCTCACAACACACATCTCATATGGACTCTTGTACTTGTAATGGCATACAGTGTTGGTGAAGCATCTGCATTCGAGCAAGTGCTGCATCTGGTCAGACAAACCTCCAACTCTATCATTCCCAGCCTAATGGACAAAAGAAGGTTTGCACACATCTAAAAAGGAGCACCCAATGGTAAAGCTTCATTCGATGTATTAATAGAAAGGGCATTTTCAGCTTTTTGGATATTTGTTGGTGCTATGTTAAAAGACAAACCGAAAAACAGGAGAGGAAGAGTAACTCTGAACCTAAGCAATACAGAAGAACAAAGGTGTGGCTGGGAGGGACAACGAATGGACAGAGAACATACTAGACAATCCAAAAGAGGAATTTAAGCAACAGGAAGAGAGAGCAATGAGCTATATGATAGGGCAACAAAGAAAGTGAGAAGGGAAACAGAGTTAATAATACAACAAACACACAATATGAGTTAGGGATAGAAGCAAAAGAGACATTTGGAGACAGTAAAATAAAACACAGATCAACAGTAGGTGGGGAGAGATGGAAATAGAAAAGCAAAACTATCGAAGGGCAGGCCAATAACATAAGAGACAGTGCAACCACACCGAGAAAATGAAAAAACATATATAGCCAGAGTAATGACATGAGAGAGGAAGAGGAGTTTTATCAACGATACAGCGAGATATAGGAGGGAAAAAAAGAACAATAGAATGCACAGATGGGAGAGGCAGAGTGACAGAGAAACAGACCGCAAAATGTGGCATTGCAACACTTAAGGGTGAGAGGCAGAGCGTCAGAAAGTGAGAGACAGGGAAAACAAAGTAGCAAAGGGAAGGAGAGATGGAGCAAACACATGGAGTGGCTGTCAAACAAGTAGTGCCAGGCAGCAACAGTAGGCCTGAGAGGCAGAGAAGTGATGCTGGTAGAGTGAGGGACTTGATTTATGAATCACCTGATGTAACTAGCTGGAATCTGTAGAAACTCTTAACAAAGTTTGGGGCCCAGTATCATGAAGATGAAGGTGGGTAGTATGCATCTACAAGGTTATTGTGTAGTGAAAATGTTTCCACAGGTGCAATAAATTATTTACAACCACTTTGAAATACAGTGGTTTTGTCACTTATGTTTTCAAACAAAGTTTTAATTGTACGCACAAATTGGATAGTTGTCTGACACTTTTTATTCTCTTGCGAATGAGGATAATCATTTTTACTCTCTTGAAATTGGATTTACTCTCTAATTCTAAAAATTGGAAGTAAAATACTCTCACTCCAAAATCCTATCTGGAGCACTGCAACCAGGGTTTGAAATTCATGAGTACGCTTATGGCAGAAGTCAAAGAGCTACTTCACATTACCACCTTGCAAACATCTGCGTACCATCTCCAAACCAATGGCTTGGTAGAAAGATTCAATTAAACTCTGAAGTTAATTGTACGAAAACGTGTAGATAAGGATGGGAAAGACTGGGACTGAATGATCCCTTGGGCACTATTTGCAGTAAGTAAAACCCCTCAGGCCTCCACAGGTTTCTCTCCTTTTGTACTGCTCTATGGTAGAGAGCCTAGAGATGTCCTGGACATGCTCCAGGAAACCTGGGAAGAAAGAGATGAGGCTCCCATTCCCATTTTGCAAACCGCCACCAGAATGCGAGAACATATGAAATTGGTTCGAGATCTAGTCTGTACTCATATGCAAAAGTCCCAGAGCCAACAAAAATCCACTTATGAAAAAAGGGTGAGCTTAAGATCATTCTTTATAGGACAAAAAGTTCTGGTCCTCCTACCCACCTCAGAAAACAGACTTGTCTCCAAGTGGCACAGGCCCTATGAGATATTAGAACAAACAGGAACCTGTACTTATAAAGTAGCCCAACCAGACAGAAAACATAAGGTCCATTTATATCACACAAATGTGTGGAAAGAGAACCCAGTCAGCCACCATTGCCAAAGTATTAGCCTGTCTGGTTCCAGAAGAGGTAGACAACTTTGAATTACTTCCTCCAGAGCTATCTATCCAACAACAACAAGATCTAAAAGATGTAGTTACCGCATTTCCCAATGTATTTTCAGAAAAGCCAGGAAGAGTGAAAGGCACATACCACTATATTGGAACACCTAAAGGTAAAGTGATTCATTTAAAAGCATATAGACTCCCTGTAGCCCGTAAACAGATAGTGATTGAGGAAGTCAACAAAATGTTGAAAGCCAATATTATTGAGCCTTCGTCATGGTCCTCTCCTATCATGTTGGTCACTAAACCTGACCGTTCCTGGAGATTCTGCATAGATTTCTGTCAAGTTAATTCCATCTCTGACTTCGATGACTATCCCATGCCACACATCGATGACCTAATTGATAAACTTGGAAAAAGCCACCTTTGTATCCACCCTAGACTTAACCAAAGGGTACTGGAAAGTTCCAGTACATGGGCCAGGTAAGGAAAGGACTGCGTTTTCATTGCCCCTAAGACTGTTTCAATTTAAAGTCCTCCCTTTTGGCTTACACAGTGCACCAGCACTTTCCAGCGCCTCATGGAGGAAACCCTGCAACTCTATCCCAATTTCTGTGGTGATTATATTGATGATATTGTCATTTATAGTAAGACCTGGGGGAACCACCTCTTCCATCTATATACCATCATGAAAGTCCTCAGACAAGCCAGCCTAACTGCTAATCCAGCTAAATGCAGACCGGCCCATAAGCCGTAAAATACCTCAGCTTCTTTGTAGCGAATGGGAATGTGCAGCCTCAACATGAGAAGGTGAAGGCCATCCCAGATACACCAACAACCAAGACCAAAAAAGATCTTAGATCCTTCCTCAGATTAATAGGATTCTACTGTATTTTTATCCCTAACTGTTTGGACAAAACAGCTAGGCTGACAGACAAACTCAAGAATGCCGAACCCCAGAAACTTCATTGGAATGACGAGGATGATATATGTTATAACACCCTAAAACAAACTCTGTGCCAGAACCCAATCCTGAAGATAGTAGACTTCTCTAAAAAGTTTATATTACAGACAGATGCCTCACTGACAGGGTTAGGAGCAGTACTGTCCCAAGTTTGTGACGGATTAGAACACTCAATCTTATTTGCAAGTTGCAAGCTTTCCCTTGAGAGAAATTACTCTGTGTTGGAACTGGAGGCCCTGACCATCAAGTGGGCTATTATCCATCTTAGATATTACCTATTAGGAAGAAAGTTCACACTTGTTACAGACCACTCGCCCCTAGTTTGGATGAGCCAATGCAAAGATTCCAACCCTAGCATCATGAGATGGTTTCTAAACCTGCAACCCTACTGCTTCACTGTGAAACACCAAAAAAGAAAAGACCAGGGGAATGTCCACTTCCTTTCCCGGTTCTCCTGTGAAACAGCTGCGGCTATATCGCATGGAGGAAGGGTATGTAAGAAACCTGAAGGAGTCTCTCCCACTAGTCCGTGGAAATCTGTCATCCACGTGGCCAGGACACGGCCATCGCTATTGGTTTCAGTTCCTGGGGTGGACCAGTGGGGGAGGATCACCTGGATGGGGGTCTTCGGGGAGTGGAAATGAGACACTGAAAGGCGAGATGCGCTACTCTCTTCCTTAAAACCTTTTACCCATCCTACCCTGTAGGATATTTAGAAGCTCTTCCGCCCCCTTTTCCGATACAAACACTTTCTTACACTGTGAAAGACAATGGACTAACTGTCAGGGTACCAGAGGTGCCAGGCAGAAGCACAGACTGCCCAGCGTGCGAGGGAGTAGTGTTTTGCCCTACAGAAGGCTTCTTCATCCTTTCCATAGGAAGAGAAGAAACCTTCCAGGACCACATTTCCCAGCACACCCGGCGGCAAGAACTACACTTTACAGGCCACATGGGGTGTGGCGAGCCAGCGCGCATGCGCGAAGCTCCGAGCACGGGGCTTGTGCTCAGAACTTCATCGCAAGCGGTCGTATCTTCCGGAGCTCCAGCCTGAGGGGACTACGCGAGCGGCCACGCCCCACGGATCATTCAACCCGGCCCCTCGAGACACTCAGATAAGTGGCGCATGCATACCCAGCTGGGGGAGAGACGAGTTACAGGGGAATCACGCGCAGGGGGTTAACGCCCATACTCTTAAGCCCCCCTGCGCACGGCTAAGTTAAGTACTGTGCACAGTTGCACTGGATGGCATTTAATCCAGGAGGCAACGTTTACTTTCGGGTTTCACATTAACCCATGCAAATGTGAACTAACAGCGCTTGCGGTTAATCTTCGTAGGCCACGTGCGGCTCCCGCATGTCACGCTCTGAACCCAAAAACAATGCCGGAGCGTCTTTAACCACGTGCGGTTCTTTTAAACGCACGGATTGACGATCAGGAAACACTGCTGGCTCAAAACAGTACTAGTTGAGGCGTGAGGACGTTTCACCCATATGAGCCCTATTCTGGTGTGAGAATCAGGGGGAACAAAGACACGGCAGGGGCCCCGCGTGGCTTACACACTAATCTCCGTGTTCTGGAGAGTGAGACAATGTGCATGCATGTGTGAATGGTTTCTGTGTCACTGTAATTCAGAGCTATAGGGAGCATTGGCTAATTCTTGCTCTTGTTGCAGCGATCGATCGCTTCTGATACAGACCGGACCTGGAGTGCGCAGGCAGGAGGCCAGCACTCAAACCCAGAGCTAAGTGCCCTATTGTTTTGTTTGGAATCACTCCCCAAATGGGTGTGGCAATGCATGAGCGAATGTAATGTCGTAACTTGGTTTTGAATGACTTTTTCCCTAATTTCCCGTGTCCTATCCAATAATGTACCCTGCAACCTCAATACAGTATTCGTACTTCCCCGTACCCATCCAACCAGCGTTCCCTAACCCTCTTTCCCCGCTGGGGTTGCGGATGTCTGCGTAAGCCCTGGCTTGCAGGCGCCAAAACCTTAGAGGGGGTGGTTGGTTCGTGCCACTCCTGCGCCTGGACTCCTGGAGCCCTGACACTAACACTAGAGCCGTTTCCCTGACATGTTCCAACACAAGGGTCAGGCAGAGTCAGCCCATTGACAATAACTACGCACATCTGACAGCCCTTTCACTTCCCCACAGGGATAACAGGCGGAGCACAAGAGCACACTTTCAGCAAGGCTGAACGCACGAGGAAACAACCATTCCGGACCGGCAGTTAAAACGGAGGAGAAATGCGGCGAGACCTGGAGGGACGACGAGGAGGGAATTGCCCTTGCCCTTTTCAACTCAGACTCGCGAAGCCTCCGAAAGGGAAATCATAAGACCGGGAAGTACAGCAGGTGTGTGGTGTAACAGGTGTCAACGGCACACAGGGCCCTCCCGCACTGATAGCCAAAGCGGGGAGAAGCGCTTGCCGCCGTGGTGCCGCCCTTGACTCCTGAGACAAGAAGCTCTAACAGTTCAGCACAGCCGGTGAGTTGGAGAAGACTGATAGTAAACCGAACTGTGCTGGGCCCAAGGTTGCAGGCGGCAAAATTGTTGAAAAAAGAACATGGGTAAATTGAACTTTAAAGAAACCGTAGTACAACGTCCAGAAGTAAAGTGATCCGGCGCCACGGGGGCGCTCATTCGAAGGACTCTGACTGGAGCCTTTTTTGTGCTGTGTTGTTTTGTTGAAACTACGACAACCAAGAGGCCTTAGGAGAGGCCGGCGTGAAGTGTCGAAGTGGTCCTACGAGGGTTGAGCAAAACCCCTTGTACACTCGAAAGTCTTTGACACATTGAGGAAAACACAGTGAACTGTGATATGGGCAAATGTGTACCCAACTGAGGGATGGTTGCGAAGACATTGAGACTTTTGAATCTTACATTTTGAATGAAAGCCTGAAGTGAACCCGACTGAGGGAGGCTGACTTTGCAAGCAGGATCAGAGCCCGGCTGGAAGGGAACCAAGGTATGAAGAGCAATCTCTCAACGTGAAAGATTACCAAAGGAACTTTTGTTTGTTTATTGTTTATGGTCCAGCAGGCCTTCTAAGGCAAGAGACTTTACAGGAAAGAGACTTGTCCCCACAAGGTCCAGCCATCGTTGAAAAGAACTGTAAGCTTGTGGTGGCGAGGCCTAGGAGTGTGCTATGCTCAAAGATCCCATGCTAAAAATGTGGGGAAGGGAGAGCCAACCATAGCATCCTGACATATCATTTGGTGAGCACTTCTTTCTTTTCTTGTAAACATTATCCCACACCATTTTGTAACTTAGTTGTGAGGATTGGCAATAGTTTTTTTTAGTATAGGCCCTTTTTATTTGACAAGACGCCACTAGGATTGCCTTATTATTATTTAATGGTTGTAGCTTGCTCCCATCTTAGATTTAGGTTTAGATTAGGCTTTTTTCTCGCCCATTATACAATTTAATAAACACCCTTGAACTGTGATCACGTGTGTCTTTACTGTTGCCACCATGAGCTCCTTACACTGGTTAACTAGTTTGGTTGGGCCGTCGCTTTGTGGATGATAAGTGGTGGAGTATTGCAGTTCTCTACCCATTGCCTTGCTGACTTCTTTCCAAAAACCTGATACAAACTGGGTACCTCTATCCATGACTATAGCTTCTGGAAGTCCATGTAGCTGAACACACATGTAGTAGAAACATGTTTGCTAACACAGAAGCTGGTGGTAATTTAGGAATGGAAACAAAGTGAACCATTTTCGTGAATGAGTCTGCAATGGTTGGTTTGACAGTTTGTCCTTGTATTGAAGGGAGATCTGCGATGAAATCCAGGGAGATGCTTTTCCAAGGTCCACTAGATAAAGGTAGAGGTTGTAACAGTCCCATCATCTTTTGGCGATTGACTTTGGATCTGGAACATAAGCCACAACCCTGAACATAGTCCCTGAGATCCTTCAGCCATTTTTCCCATCATGCATATCTCTCTACTTTTTTGGTGTCTTTAGAATTCCAAAGTACCCTGCTCCTGATTCATCATGACAACAATGTAACATGAAGGCTTGGGATTCCTTTGTAGGTAACCACAACGGATTCCCATGAAACAGGAGTCCTTGGCGTTCATGATTTTATGTCATGGTGCATTTGTATAGCGCCTTATGTACCATTGGTATGATCTCAAAGCGCTGTGGGTTGAAAGCCCTCAGGGACCGTAGTCTGTGTCAGTTGAGAGAGTAATGTAGCATATAGCACTTGGGTGCACTTGGTATGTGTGCAGCCGGTGTGGATTGCGTGTGTTGGCTGCGTTCTAGTGCTAAGTGTAGTGCAGTGGATGTGAGAGATCAGTTTTAAGTGCACAGCATGGAGGGTGGTCTCCGGGTCTGCATTCTGGCTGCCGTGGGGCATGTGCAAAACCAAAAATGGACCAATGGATGGAGATGACACAGGTTTTTTTTAAAAACATAGTATCAAAAATTTTAATCAATAAACACATACTGTAATGTTATATGCAATGTTTTTAAAAAACATCAATAGCAATTCATCATCATATACTTCATATATACTTCTCTCATTCCAAACTCACTCATTCATACAAAGTTTCTCCCTAAAAAACAAATTTGGCTCTTTCCACATAATGTATTGTTCACATGATACATGGATTTCTGAAGACATAAATCAAGGTATTTTCTGCCCAGTTTTTGCTTTCAGGTGTCGTGTTTGTCTGGTCAAACAATCAACCAGAATATCTTGTAAAGTCATCGAGACGTGTTTCGGTCCACATTTAACAGAACTTGCTGTCTTTCTTTCTTAAGACCTTCTTCAGGATGTAAGGCGCAGACAATTGCATCTGCCCATGTGTTTTGGAAAAGTATGTGCCAAATGTCAAATCCCTATGTGTCAATTCACAGGTTGGCGACTAAGTATACAGAGTAAATCCTTCACGGTATCAATGATATAATCAAGACCCGTTCTTCGGTATTGAACATCCCATTGGATGAATTTTTAATGCTTCAAATTTCTTGAAATCAAGAATTTTAAGATTTTAGCTCCACAGACCTGAAAGAGCCAGAACATTTGTGAGATGTCTGGGGACTGTATAGGAGTAGTTAATCTTTCAGCCTATTTCCCAGCCTATTTCCTAGCAGCCATCTTCATTGGTTAAATGCACGGAACTGGGGAGGCATGTGCAGTTTGTTTAACCAGGTGCAAAATGCTGCACGAGCACGGCTGTTTTTTGAAGAAATGGCGTTTCAGCACAAACGTAGCCTCCGCCGTCTTGTGGTGAGTCAGTGAGTTTTGGGGCATGTGCAAGAGATTATGTATGCTGCTAGGCTGATTCTTTTTGTGGGGGATAGTTGCACTTTACCAGGTTGTTGAGGTGTTATATGAGCGATGTAGGTATGTGTGCAGCTAAGCTGAATTGATTGAGGAGTATAGCTGTGTTCTATTGTTTGTTGGTGTAAAGTGGAGGGTGAGCATAATGGTAGGAATGAGTGTATGCGGTTACCGGTGGGTGGCATCATTATATGGGATGGTTACAGAGCTCAGTGCGCCGTGGGAGTCTGTACTTGGGGTTCGTGGTAATGGATTTCACTCTGGAGTTGGCTTCGGGGGGCCTATTTCCAGTTCCCTTTTAGACTTTTAGGCTGGGTTGGTGAGTGCTTCGTGGGTTATATATGATCTCTTGAGAGCGTTTGGCAAAGCATAGTTGTTTCTGTCATGACGGTACAGGGTTGTTAGTTATTCTTCCTGGGTAGTGGTCGCCTCTATTGATACTATAGCACCAGCAATACTTTGGAGGTTGAGTTCGGTGTGTGTAGCTTTTAGCTGCAAAAGGCAGGAAATATATTGGTCTCTGGGCCGATTTCTGTGTCATGACTGCCCTGCTTTTCCTGGGTGAGCGAGTTACATTATTGGCTAGCGGTATTCCATGGCTCACATGTTTTGTTTCAGGATAGTGCTTGTTCTTGCTCTCACTGGATTTTGGTCACTGGGAATTGGTTTATGGCCATGAGCGGATCTTTCATGGATTTGGGAAGAGCCATGTTTTACTGCTTTAGAGAAGGCCATGTAATCCTGAGTGTGACGAATATGGGGAGGTAGTGAATTCATGCGGTTGGTGCCAAGGTTGTGAAGGCTGACCCTCCCAGTCTAGCTGAGTTGGATGGTGGGATCATTAGTAGGAGGGCTGTGCTTCACCTTAGGGTGCATGATGGGCAGTAGCGTATAGTCTTCTCTTGGAGGTATGATGGCCCGTACTTGTGCACTGCTTGGTGTGTGATGCATAGGATTTTGAAAGTTGCTCTTTGGCTGATTGGAAGCCAGTGGAGGGTGCAGAGAGCACATGAGATGTGGTCTCTTCGTCCCAGAGCAAGCAGGAGTTTAGCAGCTGTGTTTTGGACTCTTTGCAGTTTGTTTAGTTGGTATGACACAGCACCTAGGTACATGAAATTCGCATTGTCTACTCTGGGCATGGCAATTGACATAATAGAGGTCAATCTGTTGGGGAAGGAGAGTTAAGGGAAGATGCATCTCAGCAGTCTGAGGTGGTAGTGACAGGATTTGGATACATTATTGATCTGGTGGGACAGAGTTAGGATTGAGTCCAATGTGCATCCAAGGTTTTTGACTGTGTTGGTGGTGGGGGGAGGGGAGTACCGAGAGAGGGTGGCCATGGGAGTGGTTGAGGGAGTAGAGCAGTGTTGCCACATACCATGATTTCAGTTTTCCCCGGGTTGAGAAGGAGGTGGTTTCTAGACATCCATTGGTCAATATCACTCAGGCAAACTGCTAGGTCAGGGGGGTGACCAGAGCTTGTTTTAGGGATTCTCAGGATAATTTGGGTGTTGTTGGCGTAATTGTAGCAGGTGAGGTTGTGCGAGAGGATGATCCCTGGCTGTTGGGTCATGTAAAGGTTGAACAGGAGCGCAGAGAGGCAAGCGCCTTGGGGTACTCCAGTGTTCAATGGGCGATTGGAAGAGGTAAAAGCTGGAAGGGTAGTGATTTGTTTTCTGTTGCTAAGGAATGAGGCAATCCAATTGAGAGCCAGTTCTTGGATTCCAAGGGAATGGCATCGGTTGAGTAGGATTGAGTGGTTAACGGTGTCAAAAGCAGCTGAGAGATCAAGGATTATCAGAGTCTGCAGTGACTTTGAGGTTGTCCCAGATCGAAATCAGTGTGGTTTCTGTTCCATGGTGGGGACGAAAAATATTATACATGATTGGAAAGTATTATACATTGCCTGCCCAAGCCTGAGCTGCTGTCTCAGTGGGAAAAGGGGAATCCCTACACCAAAGCGTGTAGTCCCCACCTCGAGAAATTGAGAACCCACCATTTCAACCCCACCATTGAGAAAAAGGAATGCTGGGAAAGGGAACATATGTGTACCTCAGGAAGGAGCAGGAAAAAAGTAAGGAAAAAGGGGGAGATGGATGTCAAAAAAGGTGGCGAGGGAAGAATGTGGAAGGGGCTTTTAGGCGTTATTGGTGATAACACTTTCCTTTTCTTTTAAGAGGGCAAAAATAAATTTGTCAAAGTAGACAAATCAAATAAAGGGCCGATATAGCCCATTCTCAATAAGAGGCAAATCGAATTTGTAAGACATAACCCAACAAATAGTAGGTAAGATGTATGTGTCTGCATCTGCTATTCTGTACAGTTTCCCACAATGGAAACGCAGATTCCCCTTTCTTCACCATTCTCGTTCCTCCGATGTCACTAGTCCTCTGATACGACTCAATTACATAGGTTTGCCATTGGAGGGAGGGGGTGCCGTTTCTCTTTCCTGGACATATTGAGTTCTTCTCCATTCCATTTGTCTTCTTTCCCCTCTTCTCTCCTGCCATCGCTGATCCAATCTCACCACTAGTATCACACAATCTTGAAATGTTTTTGGGGGAGTCACCACCTGGCTTAATGCATGTTTGATCACGTCTCGTAACCCTCTCTGAAAGAGTGTTAATTGCACATACTCAGGCCAGGTTGTTTGAGAAGCCAAATTCCGAATTGTGATAAATAAGCCAGCAGGTCTCTTCCTCCTTGACAGAGGTCTATTAACTAATTGCGGATTAACTGGGCAGCATATTGCTTACTGAACATAGTTTGAAAGGCCATAAAGAGGTTATCGTATTGACGCAAGATGGGATCATTGGTATCTATGAAAGGGGTCACCCAAGACAGAGCCGTCTTGTCAAGATTGAGTAGAATGAATGACATTTTTGCCTGATCAGATGCATTCAGCGGTGGTCTGTTCAGGAAATGGATACGACATTGGGTAATAAAGACTTTAAATTCCTTGGGTTCACCCCGATATTTACTAGGCATTGGGGGTGGAGGAATATTAGGACCTAACCCAGCAGATGGCAAAGTAGCAGGAGTCAAGACTTGATGGGTGGAGCTAGATGCTGGTTTTGTACCGGTAAGGGCTGTGCTTCCAGCTTCTGAACCCCAAGGACTGCCTGCAACTGGGCTTTTACT
This sequence comes from Ambystoma mexicanum, assembly GCF_040938575.1. Classification (NCBI taxonomy): domain Eukaryota; kingdom Metazoa; phylum Chordata; class Amphibia; order Caudata; family Ambystomatidae; genus Ambystoma; species Ambystoma mexicanum. The sequence continues at coordinate 700,675,740 of NC_090938.1, read as the reverse complement.
GTATGTAGACTCTACTTTGGTTTGTAAAACAGTTAAGGTCTGAAATAATCCAGCATTTTCCTGTCTTGAAGCATTAACCTCAGCTTGCAGTTTCTGCAATGAGGCTGCCATATCTTTAATCATGGCCTCCAGGGTTCAGGAGAGTGTATGATCTTACAATCTGTCACAATGGAGACTCGCCTAGCTCTCGGGAACCATGAAGCAAGCACACTCAAGCGAGGTAGAATGGAAGAAGGTTCTGGTACTATGTATACACAGGAACCCTTACCCCCTAGGATCTCGCCAGAGTATAAATACAGCATATCCTGTGCACTGTAACCAGGATAAGGGCAAGCAGGTCTTCATATGGCAAAGATCTGCCCAATAGGGATGAGAGAGGGAAAAGTAATAATACATGGAATACACCTTCCCCTAGCTAACATTGCCCCATGAGAGAGGATTCACCTGAATAAGATGGTCGGTCCGCTTTGATCAAGGACACTCTGAGGGTTGTTGGTGCCACAACACCATGGACAACAATGTTTTGCAAAGCGCAGTGCGAGTGGTTACCAGAACCGTGCTCAAAAATAGGACGTGGAGTACTTGATAATGTGATCAAAAATTCCAACAAAGTCTTACACCATAACTCTAATTACATAGATAGCTTGGATCTTGGAGCGGGTGTTTTTCCTGGCAGGCTGGGACACTTGCGACGTGTCGCTCGGTTTTCCAGTTTGTAAGACGCACTGCCCTTGCTGACGTGTCTTTAAATAGAGTCTTTTGGATAATACGTATTTGTAAGCAAGGCCATCCGGGTAGGGAAGTAAGGCCAAATCAGCCTTCTGGGGCAGCCATCATGAGAAGGACAATGATCATGTTCTCGTACCGCCATCTTGGAATGGTGTGTATAAGAAACCAAATGATATTAACTTGGACCATATCTCGGGGTCCAGCGTGGTTGCCACAAACATACTGGCAACAGTTTGCTGGTGCGAGCAGCCAGTCAGGTGTAAGGAACCATATTGCTGACAGGTACAGCAAATCTCAAAGAGGTCATGGGAGACATGGGTACACCGGTTGGGGCAAGGGGTTAGTAAATGGGTGACGGCTTAAGCCCTGGCTCAATCCCAGTGATGTGAACAGTGTATATAGGGTCGGGGCCCCCACCAATCAAGACGACAGTGTATGCATCCAAGGAAATCCTCCTTGTGTCAGTGGTGAAGCGGTATACACTGATCACCAGAGAAGAAGGGTCGAGGAACCCTGTTACCGAAAGAGAATAAGTATAAGTCCTATTCTTCTTCGCAGTACCGGGCAGGAGAGCGAACCAGGTCTGCCCAAAATAAGCCTGAGAGGAACATGGGTCTGGGACCCACACATAAGAGAAAGACCAGGGGAGGGGAGACATCCGCCCTGGTGTTGTGAACTGTGAAATAAAGTCTGAAAAAGGCCAGGGGAAGGGAGGCATTCCTCCTGGTGTTGTGAACTGTGAAATAAGCCTGAGAAAGGCCAGGGGAAGGGAGACATTCACCCTGGTGTTGTGAACTGTACAAAAAGCCTGAGAAATGCCAGGGGAAGGTAGTCATTCCCCTGGGTATTGTGAACTGTGAAACTAAGTCCTAGAAAGACCAGGTGGAGGGATACATTCCACTGGTGTTGGCCAGGGGAAGGTAGACCTTCCTCCTGGTGTTGTGAACTGTGAAACTAAGCCTCAGAAAGGCCAAGGGAAGGTAGACATTCCCCCGGGTGTTGTGAACTGTGAAACTAAGCCTCAGAAAAGTCAGGGGAAGGTAGACATTCCCCTGGGTGTTGTGAACTGCGGTACTAAGTCTGGGAAAGGCCAGGGGGAGGAAGACATTCCCCTGGTGTTAGCGAGGGGAAGAGGGACATTCCCCTGCGTGTTGTGAATTGTGACACTAAGTCTGAGAAAGGCCAGGGGTAGGTAGACATTCCCCCTGGTGTTGTGAACTGTGAAACTAAGTCTGAGAAAGGCCAGGGGAAGGGAGACATTTTCCCCTGGTGTTGGCCGGGGGAAGGGAGACCTTCCCCCTGGTGTTGTGAACTGTGAAACTAAGCCTCCGAAAGGCATGGGGGGGAGACATTCCCCTGGTGTAAGCCAGAGGAAGGGAGACATTTCCCTGGTGATGTGAACTGTGAGAACAAAGCCAAGGAAGCCCTGGAGAAGGGAGTAAATCTCCTCCTAGTTGAGTTTACAAGGAGGAGCAAACCAGTGATCCAGATGTAGGAAGTAATTCCCCCTGGAGTAAAGTAATAGTGAACTTTCTGATGCAGAGGTCTGAACAATCAGCAATCCTTTGTTTGTGAAGTGTCTAAGCCAGGGGTAGGGTGCCATTCCCCTTGTGAAGAACTTGCAACCTGAAATGTGCCATCCAGTCCAGGAGGAGGGCGTCATTCTCCTAAACCAAGAGCATTGATGCAACCTTCAGCTCCGTTATAAGTGTAAGGGACAGGGATAGGGACATTTCGACACAGGACATTGGGCTCATTAAGTTACAAAGACATCATGAAAGACCCATTAGCACTTTAGTTGAGGCAGGGAACCCCCTCAGAGATATAGGGAAAGATAGGTTTCCTCTTTATTTCTATACCAAATAAAAGTCTATAGCAATCATGATGCCACCTGTGTGTCAGTCTCTTCCTTCTGCAACCTTACACTATATAAAGGCATGAGTGCTTGAAGATGAAATCACGTGCTTGGAAAATAAGTATTATGTATGTAAAAATGAAGAACTACTAAGAGATTGTACTATTAAACAATACAAATTCAATAAATTGTTTACAGGCAAAGCACAATATGCCTTGTTTAGAACGTGATGTGCATACTTTGAGAATGGCAAACAATGTAGCAGACTATTGTCCCATCGCTTCAGAATAATTAAAAATGAAAAGGCTATCTGCGCAATAAGGAGGAAAGATGGAAAAAATGACATACACTCCCGAAACAATCAACAACTAATTTAAGGAATTTTACAAGAAGCTTTACACTACAGAAAATGTTAATGACAACGGAGCCTTGAACGAGTTCATGAGAAGAATAAAAATACCTAAACTAACGCAATCAGAAAAAGAGAGCTGGGAGAAGGAAATGTCAATTGGGGAACTCATTGAAGCGGTCAATAGCCGGAATACAGGGAACTGCCCTGGCCCTGATGGCTTTCAAAAAGGAACTCTACAAAATCATGCCGCCGGCAGTATATGATGCAATGAAAGGGATGCACAACTCATCCATGCAACACAATATGTTACCAAGCTCCCTGTGTCAAGCGATGATTACATTCATTTTGAAAAAGGGTAAAGAGTAGACAGATCTCGTGGATATAGACCCATAAACCTGATAAATACTGATTGTAAGATTTTGGCGAAAGTGATGGTACGCAGACTAGAAGAGATCCCACCAAGACTGATGGACGACAACCAAGCAGGTTTTGTGAAAGATCACCACTCAGTGTATAATATGCAAAGGCTCCTAATTATGCTTCCACAAAGACAGAAAATAACTCACCAATAGCAGCTTTTTCCCTTGATGCAGAGAAAGCTTTTGATCGGATTGAACGGAACTATCTGTTCACTATAATGGAGGAGCTGGATTTTGGTGAATCCTCCCTAGAGTCGATCAAGCTTTTATACAGGGAACCGTCTGCTCCTGTGGGCACGAAATGCACATGTTCCTGCCCTTTCACTATCAGTCGCGGAACAAGGCAGCGATGCCCTCTCTCACCATTGTTATTTGTCCTAGCAATGGAACCACTAGCTGTAATGTTAAGAGAAAATTAGAATATACATGGAGCGCTTTTTAGAGGTGTGGAACAGAGAGTTTGATTATATGCTCACCATTTTTTATTGGTACAGAGCGAACTAGGAAGCTCACTGCTAGCTTTAATGGAAAGGAGTCACATTCATGGTAAAATCACTGGCTACAAAATCAACTGGTCAAAGATGGAGGGTTTACCCATAACATGACAATACCATGAAGAAGACATAATTCAATATGGTTTATACTGGTGTCCTGATAAAATGATATATCTGGGAACTTGGCTGACACATGAATTGGGCGAAAAGATGAAGATTAATATGTCTGAGGTAATTGATAGTCTGTAAGTAGAATTGGGGAGATGGTAATCTATAAATCTAACGCTTTGGAGCAAGGTAAAAGCACTGAAAATAATGACCACACCAAGGATCAATTATTTCCTTGAGATGATACCACGTTTCCCAGAGAAAAAGATGTTCAAAGAGTTAAATAATTTGACTTAGCTGTTCCTTTGGGACAAGAAACCATCCAGATTGGCTCTATAGCAGTTACAATACCGACAGAGAAATTAGGTCTAGGAGTCCCCCATTTTGAGAACTACCATCTGGCTTTCTCTGCTTGATATTTACTGGAATTCTGGTCTGATACACCCAATGAATGGGCGAAATATGAAGTGAACAAAATATGGCCTCCTGCACTGCCTCCTGGCAATCCTTTGCACTGGGATCTGTATCTGTACCCCTACAGTCCCCCCTTTTTTCTGCACTTATCAGACACACCCTGTCTGTTGCCTTAAACCTAGCACTTGCCACTTGCTGGCTGCACTATCACTGTTTGTTGCTTTTTATTTATTATGTATTTTTATTCCTCTGCTAAGCACTTTCCACTTCTCCCCAATCCCATGCACTTTCCCCATTCCCCCTCTCCCATGCACTTTGTGCGTTCTGAATGTCACTGGGCCTAGTCGATCGTTATTTTCTTCTCCCTTGTCCCCCCCTTGCCTCGTCGCGCCCTGAAACAATTGTGTATGAGCGCGACACAAATAAAATATGAATATCAATATCAATAAGAGAGAAGACTACAATGAGTTGACTGAGTTTATTAAAAAATACTGGAGGGAATTGGCACGCCTATTAGATTGCAACCCATACTCAGAAAGGCTTCTATTTGGTTTAGCCCTAAATTCACTGCGAATAATAAAATATTTTATTGGAACGACTGGCAATTATCAGGGGTGCATTATTTCTTTTAATGTATTTGTGTCTATGGTCTAAATGAATTGACCTTTACATCAAACATTTAGGGCAAGTTAACTTACATTTCATTAGTACAAACCACATATTCATTACAATTTAAAATTCATCGTGTGTGTGTCTGAAAACCCAACTTTCGTAAATAACAAAAAAGTGCATTTTGCAATGATTTTGAGTATTAGTCCAGATCAAAACAGTCCCATATTAAATCCCAAGGGTTCAATCTCATTCCCTCAATAAAATGAACAAAGGTGCTATGCATCCGTGGGGCTAATTCTACACATTCACACACTAAGTGCTTCAGAGATTCTGCTTAAACATGACAGTACCGGCACATTGGGTCACCCACTTCCGTGTCCTTCCAGCGACATCTATTTTCCCTTGTTGGCAAAAGATTTAAGCAGATACGTATAAAAGTTCTGGCGAAAAACCAAGAAGGATATAGTAGTAAGTAGGGAGCACAACATCTTAATTTTCGATTTGCCCCATTTAAATCTTTGTAGTAATTGTAACTACATGATTTTTCGCCAGTATTAGTCCAATCAAGATTGTTTTTTAATTCTTTGCCAACCTGGGATTTGACATTGCCTCTTCCATACTACTGGAGGCCTTTTGCAAATGGAGCCTACAGTATTGAACGATCGGGCTTTCACTTCCCAGCCAACCTTGGTACATATGGCCGAAGACCAAACTCCTCTGTGGTTGAATTAACTTAGAACAGAGAGGATCTTGTTGCACAGTGCCCTTGCATTTAGAGAGGTGAGACCCAATTCTTGTCTCATGGCGACCATAGGAAGTGATTTAGGAAGACCCAGGGTGCTTTTCCATAGCATACCCTCAATATAATCGAGGCTATAATCAAAGAGCTGGTGATGATTTTCCAAGCCATAAGAAAGTGTGGGAACCACCTTCGCCTCTTAAAACATAAGCACTGGTTTGATGGAAAATGTGCCATAGCGTAGATGTAAACCTTTCCTTTGGCACAACATTTGCTTGGTTTTACTCATAATGTGGTCCGCCTTCCTCTCCACTGATGTTAAATCCCAAGTATTTTAAGTCTCAAACCTCCTCAATGTTTTGGGTAATCGTGGTCCAATTTGTACAGCCTTTCCTACGACCAGCGTGTAAGACCAACATTTTTGATTTTACAGTATTAATTATCAAGGTCGTTTTCTGTGGCATAGTGACCAAAGGACTTCAAAAGTCACTGAAGGCCAAGCTTAGATTGGTCGAAGAGCAAGGTGTCATCCGCGTAGGTCAGCAGAATGTTTTACACCCAAACACGGAGGTGGAAACAAAACACGCATCAGCCAATTCCACTCCAATATCTGACATGTAGATATTGAATAAAAGGGGCACCAGGACACAGCCCTGGCGTAACCCATTAGATGTAAGAATGGTGGCTGACAGGTCTCCCCCTTGACTTAATGTGACTCTTAGGGTAATCCCAGAATGTAGTTTGATCAGAATTGAAAGCAGGTGGTTAGGAATCCCCCCTTTCTTTAGTTTGGGTCAAACCGCACCTCTCTCCACTCTGTCAAATGCTATCGACAAGTCGATGGATACACTGTAAATCTCTGAGGCGTGCTTTTGCCATAAAAACTGCTGCATTTGATCTCTAATAAACCCTGCATTTGTGGTCCCAACCCCTTTTCTAAAGCCTATTTGATTCGGCTTAAGGACACCCACGCTAACCTCTCATGAGGATAGCTCTGCCAAGACGAAGGATGCAAAGATTTTAGAATCCACGTCAAGAGAGCTATCGGCCTACAGTTTGAGCGGCTGGGCTTGTCACCCTTTTTAAATATAGGCATAGTTGCGGCTGTGTGCCATGAGTTGTGGAGCCTTTGTGAGGCAAGCACAGATTCAAACACTCTGAACAGCAAGGAAGCCTAAAAGGGGAATGGTCTTTAAGACAGCTTTACTGAGGCCACAAGGTCCCGGTGCGCTGGACTGACTGAGGTTCTGAATCAACCGCTCGATATGCCCCTGATTGTAATTTAGATCCCATACACCCGCACTACGTATTGGCGGGCCAAGACGGAGATCTGATTGGTATGACTCAGTGAAGTGTGCAATCCATACTTCTTCCGGAATGGGGCATTCCTGCGTTTTCCCTTGGGGTGTGTGTCGCTCATTCAAGATTTGCAAGTTCTTCTCTGACTTTTTCAAAATGCAATTCAAAATGTTATCCCATAACATCTGGTGCTACAACACTCGTAGACCTTTCAATTTACTTTTTTATTTCCTTTTATCTTCTCTGATAGTAAATAGAATGTTCTTGAACATTTAGCTTTTGCAAATGTTATGTTCCGTCGCATTTCTTAATTAATCGTATTTCAGGCACATAAGTGCCTTTTCTAGTGGCGGCACAAAATCCTGAGGTTCGAAGACTCTGGATGTTATAATGCAATATTGCGACAAATAAATCACACAGAGCCACATCATCACAAACGTCACTCCCCTTTCTGTGCCATGCCACGGGCACAGATCCATAAACCTAGACATATTCTTGTTATTCCATATTATTAATCTGTTTCTAGCAGTGGTCACTTTCACCTGCGGTGCCCTACTTCCTACCTCACTGGGGTATGAACGAGTACATTTTCCCCATAATATACAATGATCACTAGGTTTTGCACTTATGGCACCAACATACTCGCATTGTGGGAACAGCCCCGAGGACACACAAATAAAGTCAATCCTTGAGGACTGCCCTTCCCACCCCCCCAGGTGCCTGGTCGGCTTTCCTTACACATTTCCATTCAAAGGGATGATCAACTTCCATTGCCTCTGCAAGGTCTCCCATTTTGCTCCCATTGACCCGAGTAGATTCTTTAAACGAGAGGTATCTCGAAGGCAAGTTATGTTAAAGTACCCACTAACAGGACGTGGTTTGGCCTTCATCACACTGATATGTTCTAGCGTCTCAAGTAACGCGTCTTGCCTCATTTGCTGTAGTTACTATACAGGTTGATTACAGGTTGATAATCAGTACTAGACCCAGATCACCTTGAGTATTAAATCGCACAACCTGGATACAAGGGGGAAAGGAATAGATAGGTTCAACTGGCATTGCCCGCACTTGGCACTGTCTGCAGACATCCCTGGGGCCTCGCATGTAGATTTTTCAAAGCCATTTTCTGGCATGTAACGAAACCGTCAATAGAATATGAATATGTGTTCTGTCAGGAAAGATTCCTGTATCAAGATTAGATCGACTTCACCCATTTTCGCAACAGCTTTTCCTTGACAGGTTAGATGTTTAAAGCCCAGAGAGTTCCAGCAAACAACACTAAAACCCATTCTGTCAGTGCAGCCCGTTAGATCACTTTCTGCGGACACTTCTGGGGCGCAGATCCACTTTCCCCGCTCTGATGAATTCTATTGATACATTGCGGGTTTTGTTTTGCCAGAACCACCAGTTCTACTAGACCCTGCCCTCCACTCGGGACAACTAATGGCCACTATAAAAGCTCACGTCAATGCCTCTCTTTCTAAGATTATCAATGTGGGACAACACGTGATTGCGAACTAAGACTGACTGAATGTCAATCACTGCGATGTCCAGTTTATTCTCCAAGATTAGATCCCCTCTTGTAATGTCCCCCGAGTTTATGATTCTTAAGGCTGATATTTCATGGCACATTGACAAAATAGTACTTCTATTCATCATTAGGTTGTCTTCTTCTACAAATACTATTCGAATACAAGGGCTCCTGGTTGCGACCCTATTCTACCCAGGAGGGTCCATAATCAAAACCAAATTCACAGGGTCATGGGAACCAAACCACCCACTCCACCTTGGGTTAAGACTACTTGTAGCATTTGTTGTTCTTTGCCTGTAATTATTGCGTTTCCTGTGTTCACCTGCTGTAGATATACGTCACGTTGTGACCTATATTAAAATCATTGAATGAGCTAAAACAACTGTCAAAGTGTGTTAATTAACCATAGGAGTGGGTGGTTTGGTTCACATGACCCTGTTCATTTGTTTTTTTAATTATTCTTCCACGAATATACATTCCATTAAGAGCCGTCGACTCCTTTTGTGAGAAGCACCATTATCCTCCTTCTTAGTGGGTCCTTTTACCACCCTGTGGGTTGTAGGGGGACCCCAACTACTCAAACTTGGCAAAAGACCCCACCCAAAGAATTGTATACAGGGTCTCCACACTGGGTCAGCCCACTCTTTTGGCCGGTCGGTGGGCCAGGGTGTTGATCCTGTAGTTCTGCTGTAGAGATGTTCAATCCAGTCCCCTCATCGGCCGCGGCACTAGGTCTTATTATCGAGGGCACCTCTTGAGTAGTGTGGTGCAGGGAGCACCGCATGGATTGGGGGACAGCGTCCCGAGAACACTGGACAGTTTGGCAGGCCACTTCCAGTAACCCCGACGGGATATTCCATTTGTCTTTTCCATGGGTATTGCTCTCTTCGGGTGTGCAATGTTCTTTGCAAAAATTGACGCCACTTTTACTCGTTTCCGAGCGGAACCCACGATCTCCGGAGTTAATACTTCACTGTCTCCACTCTCCTGTGTCTTATGCAGGGATAAGGCCGGTAAGAATTTCAGTTTCCTGCCTTTCTTTGGTTTACGCCCCTTCATGTTTTTAGTCTTGGGCTCTTAGGGTGCCTTCTCGTGGAGTATTTTTCTCCCGTCCCTTCTTCTTTCCATTTTTTCTTGTGGAAGTAACCGGTTCCCTTGTTAAGTCCACAGGAGAACCTTAACCGTTCCTCTCACAGGGAAGGTGGGCAACCTGGCAAACTGTTCCAGTACAGACTCGGACAGCAGTGTGTTGCCCAGGTCATCTGGAGCGATAACCCTTAGTGCAGGTTCAGTGCCCCGGTCACTTCCTGGGGGTCAGCATGGATGATCACTGCTTGGGCATTTTCCACTAAAATGGGTACTGCTAATTTCAGCTCGCCCAAAATGGTGGAATAAAGCCTCAGTTCTGCTTCAATAAGTTCCATTGCCTCCAGAATTGTACATTTTTCTCTCACATTCATCCCCGCTGGGGCCCTTGTGGTTTCCGGTTTCCAGCCTGGACATCACAACCTTAAAGACGAGTGTTCCCTCTTCCGTTCTTCTTTCCCTTGTTCCCATTTGTAGCGGCATGTTTCATCGTGAAGACCACTGACGCTGAGGATCCCTCTATCTCGCATGGATGGTGGGCCAGCCTGAAAAACTCTTCCAGAACCGAGTCTGCCAGTAACATTTCATCCGGCTGTTACTTTTTACTTGTTGGAGGGGATTTGGATGTTTCTTTTGGTGCCTTTGCTCGGTCTCCCTACCCACCATTGCTTGTGCTTCAGACTGAGTAGAGGTCTATGTGTGAGTTATGAGACTTAAAGTGAGGTCACTCTCCACGTTGGTGGGATCCAGGGCATACATCAATTGAGCGGCCTTTAGTGTGGAAATACCCACCACTTCCTCCTCAAAGTTAACCAGATTCAATAAGGGGGCCTCAACAGTACGTAAGTCCCCCAAACTCAGGCTACGTGTTCTCAAAAAGAAATCAGTGATTTTCTGTTTCATCGATGAGTCGGATAACCTGTGATCGTTACCATTTGTTTCCAGTAAGGGAAATAAGGGTGCCTCGTCAAACGCTGATAAACTGGCCACAGATGTTGACAATTGGGTCCCCCTTTCCTCCAATTCAAAGTTTGACTGGCTGTCCACCACAAGTTCTCCCTTTGGTGTCGGCTTTTTCAAATTCATCACATTTTCAGTAGTCGGGCCCCCCTCTAGATCTACATAGTCAATTTCAATTGCTCTGGGGTCATCAGACCTGCGTTCCGCAAGTTATACATGTTGGCCACAATAGAAATAGCAGTAACACAAGTAAGCGAAAACAGCCAGTGTCTCCACACCTATGAGGCGGTGAGGGCAGTGCTATGAGACAAATCGTCCTTCCCCTGATTGAAGAGGTACGGTAAAGGAAAGGGAGGGGAAACTCACTGCTCTACATCGTCCCAGATGCTGGCTGCTTCACACTTTCTCCCGTGCTCCGGGGACTACAAGAGCACATTACAGGCTTGCACGCTGTACTGCTGTGCTGTCCCCACGGACCACAGCAGACCACTTGTCTGCACCACTTCTCCGCAATTAGTACTATTTCTTTTTACTGTTATCGTCAGTACTCACTTGCCAAAAAGTTTCTCCTCCCGCTGCAGCCAGACAGCGAGACAGCACTCAAGGGTGCACTCTCCTGGCGAGCGAGTTAGCTGTTTAAATCCTTACAGTTGAGAAGGGGGGCGGTTGCACAGTTCACTGACCGGAATAAACAGGATGAAAGCACTTCTCCTCCGGCTCAGCAGCGAGACAGCACCCACAGGTGCACTCTCCTGGGTGCGTTAACTTGATGGCTTGATAGTACATAACCAAGGAAGGTGAAGGGATGCTTATTTGGTCGATATAGAAACTTGAAAAATATAATTAGGAAAGTTTACAACTTGGAAGAAGAATCGATAACCATGAAAGATAAGGGGGATATTTTCAGGCAATTGGAGTGTCAGGGTCACCTAGCTTCATACGTGTATTCGCTATTTTAGAGTGTGAGCCCGATTAACGCAGTTCCATTGGCAAAATGGTCCGAGGGATTAGGAAAAGAAGCTATTGAAAGGGGAATGGAGACAGTTTTGTGAAAATATCAAAATGATCTCACTTAACCTGGGTGAACGAGCAAAGCAGATAAAATTACAAAAACAGACTGCCCACCAGGGGATGAGTCGTATCTCTGTGTGAGTTCTGTGATTCTGGGTCCCTGAGGTGAATTGAGCCCCCACCTTGCGACCCCTGCCAAGATTTAAAATTGCCGTGGAGTCGTCTGAAGACCCCCCCCACCCCCAAGTTGGCAAAAAATCCAAACGAAATAGGATCCTGGAAACCAGAGAAACCTGCCTCTCAAAGAGACCCCGCCTGCGGCGGCTCCATGGCCCTTCCATATCTGGCGAAGCACGTGTGAAAGTTAGAGGAGGACTCCCGGACCTGCGGAACGAAGTGAGGCCGAGTATATCTAGCTCACTCTGCGGATACCCGCATCCCCCCAGAACCTTGCCGCACCTATCGAGATATCGGCCAGCGCTGTGTCATAGGCGCCCACGCTGGATGCCGCGTAGGAGTGGAGCACGAAATACGCCACCAGCAGGAGAAAGGTAGGCGGACGCCCCCCTCTCGCAGCCCGCAGGGCCATGCTTAACGGGTGATCACCCTGCGACACCGCAAGACTCCCGGCGCCCTTCTTTTCCGAGCACTCTGCGGTGCGTTACCGCTTCCCTCCCCCACCAGAGGCCGTGTGAGGCGCGGGCGGCCCTGTTTACACTGGGCCGACGGCTCACACCTGGAGAAGAGCGCATGCCCGGAAGTAGTGTGAGAGGGACGGAAAAGCGCCCGTACGAAGAGGGAAGGAGGGAAAGGAGGAAAAAAGGAAAAGAAAAGACCCACACAGCCCGCGCCTGGCTACATCTTAACTAAAGCCCAAAGTGCATCCGTTAACCAACCAGCCAAGAAGCCTCCCGAACCACGCAGCCATAACCAAGCACACCCCAACTCCAGCAGTATTGCACACCTATGCTACGCTAATCACCACACCCATCGAATACAGAACACTGAAACCATTTCCAAGTGGAATGCGTGCCGAATAAACCACCGGACCAAAGCAGAACTGAGGGTCACCCACACGACCCACACACAATACTTTGTAAGCACGTAATAATAGCGGACGAGAGTACCCCATTCCACTGCTGCACTCCCTGACTGCCAGTGGTGCAGGTCAGACACAAGGCCATAACCGACAAAAGACACAAGATCACCAGTCACGAATACTGACCCCCGACCCCCTTAAGACAAAAAAGCTTACCCAAGACCCTAGCAGGCCTGAAAACCAACTCCCCACAAGTGCATTCTGCGCATTTCCTGTCCACTAACAAAAGATACAGTGACCTTGGACCCCATCCCTTAACAGGAAACAAATTGAAGACGTCTGCTAACACCGCGGTGCAGAGGGTTGGGCCCCCGACTCAGGGGCGTGTGCCTCTTCTGCCCCAGTCCCCACCTCGTTGCCAGACAATACCAACGCTATCTCAGAGGCATCAGAGACCCCATGAACATAAAATAAAAAAGCTAGCCCCATTTGCCTACGCCTCGCCGCCCCTGGAGAACTGCGACTTCAACGTGGCAAATAAAGACAATATGGCAAGCGAGGCAGCGGCCACCAAAGGGGACATTGCCGCCTTACTGGGTGAAATAAAAAATATGGGCGCCAACATTGGCTGCAAGATAGACAAAATTGCGCACCGCTTGGATAGCATGGAAGAAAGGCTGGAAGGTGTAGAAAATAATCAAGCCTCCATAGACATTCTGGAGGCGCCGCTCGATCAACGGATGACGGAACTGTAACAGCGGGAAGAGAACTTCAAACTCAAGCTTGACGACTTGGAAAACCGGAAAAGAAGGAATAACCTGAGAATTTTTGGTATCCCGGAACGAGAAGGGGAGACGTAGAGCGACCTGAGGAATACTCTTCACAACATCATCAAACTTCTAGTTGCTGATGACGAAATTGACGAACCTAAAACAGAGAAGATACACAGAGCCGGAGGTCCCCCGGGTGGGCCAAGGTCTGTACTCGCACGATTCAATCGTTTTCAGGACAAGACCAGGATCCTCGAAAGAGCAAGGGGCAATGATTCAATCACTCTGGAGGGTGCCCAGATTGCAATATACCAAGATCTATCGTCCATGACGCTGGCACTCCGGCGGATGTGCGGACCCCTAACCAAACACCTGAAGGAAAAGAATATAAAATACAGGTGGGGTACCCCTTCTCCCTCTCCTTCGAGTATGATGGCAGTAAAATCAAGCTGGGCTCAGAAAAAGAAATCAAGGCATGCATCTCCGACCTGCTTGGACCTGGCACTCAAGACAACGACCGAGATGGACCAAGAAAAGAGGATAGAGGATGGCGAATACAAGGCCACAGGAGGAAATCAGTGAAAGGCTCGAGCAAATATCGAAGAGGTAACACCCCCCCGGGGGGAGACAGCTAACGACCCACAGCTATGGTAAGATGACATTTATTCCATTATAAAGGATACTGACTTGAATGGAGAAAGATAAATGGGTTTACAATAAAGTCAGGAAGTGGACATGAAGGGGGAGGCTAAAAGGGGCTCAATCAAGATTGAGATGTGACATTAACCAAATGGATGTGAAGTAATGGTCCCCTCAAGTGGTTCGATGCAGGACCGGTGTACTTACCTGTGTGCGATCGAACGCTAGCAACTTGGGAAGGGAGTAGGGCGGGGGGATGGGCTAACAGGAAATGGGCAAAGGTTGTAGCAACATCTGTGATAATTCAGAACACGCAGGACAGTGTGGGACTCAACGAACAAACAATCTACTGGGCACGGGTCACAATCATCTATATAACACACACTAACAATGGCACCAACTGAAGAGCAGAAGGGGAAGGACTCCCTCAGGATGGGCACACTCAACGTGAAAGGTCTAAACTCGCCTACCAAGAGGTCATTGGTGGCTAGGGAATTTCGAAGATCTCACATTGATATTCTTCTCCTACAGGAGACAAAGTTTGCCAAAGGCGAAGAACGATGTATTATTGGGAAAAGAGGGGGAATGGAGTTTTGGGGCTCTGGTCCACTTAGGAAAGGAGGTGTGGGTATCCTGATTAAGAAGGGGATCAACTTCGAGGTAGACAAGACGTGGTCTGATGTAAGTGGGTGAGCCCTTTTGATAACTGGGAAAATCGCTAAGGTAAAAGTAACAATTGCAGTGATATATTCCCCCAACACTGGACAAGTCAAATTCCTCGAGAAAACGAATCCCAAAATAATGTTGGAAGCCTCAGGCCATATCATTCCGGGAGGGGATCTTAATCAATGGGCTGACCCAACCAAAGACTGGAGACCAGGTAATCCCGAAACGAGAAACCAAAATAGAATTGATCGCACTGAACTATCTGACATAATGGACATGTACGATCTGAAAGATGTGTGGAGAATCATGCATCCTAATGAAAGAGGTTACACTTTTTATTCTAATCCGCACAAAACATTTACCCGAATTGACTATATATACCTCACAAAGGATATCCTTGATACCACAACACACTCAGAAATAGTCCCGATAACATGGTCGGACCATGATATGGTCCTAGTAGACATACAATGGGTAGACCTACCTGTCCCGGGAGGGAAATGGAGGTGTAACGAGAGTCTATGGAAAGATGCAGTTTTCAAGACAGAAATGGAGACTGAAATTAATGAATACTTCAAACTGAACAATAACAACAAGGTGTCCAAACAAACAGGAAGCGGGTAAGGCCACCTGGAGGGGTATCCTAAATGTGAAGGGTCCTTCTAAGAAGAGGAAGCGAAAGATCATAGAACATAAACTCAGAACTGAAATATGCCATCTTGAGAGCGATATAAAGAGAAACCCAGACAAAGATCAGGATAAAATAAACAAAGCGCAGTGCAAAAGGGAAGAACTATGACTATTGGAACAAGAACAAGTAGTGCGCTAGTTTCAATTCCTCAAACAAAAATTTTATGAAAAAGGAGACAAAGCAGATGCACTACTAGCCGCCAGACTCTGAGAGGAAAGGGCAGAGTGAAAAGTAAAAGAGATAATCGAAGAAAACTCCCCCATAGCACATACTCCCGATACCATCCCTGAGAGTTTCGCCAACTTCTTTGAGACACTATACACCTCGGAAGTAAATCCCGATCGATCAAATACAGAACACTATCTATCCTCAATCGACATGCCTAAAATATCACACCTAGAATCCAAGCTTTTAGAATCCCCAATATCTGAACTAGAGGTCCAAGATGCAATAAAAAGGCTAACCATAGGTAAATCCCCCGGGGAGGATGGCTACACTGCTGGCTTTTACAAAACCTTTAGTGCGCAGATAACACCATTCTTGACAGAATTATTCAATGAGATAATAGAAACAGGGGAAGCCCCGGACTCTTTCACAAGAGCATTGATAACAGTGATTCCCAAGGAAGGGAGAAACCCTAAATACTGTGGATCATACGGCCCATCTCCCTACTCAACCTATATGCCAAAATCTATACCAGGGTATTAGCCACCAGATTGGAAGTACTGATGCCTCATCTTATACACAATGATCAGGTTGGATTTATACTGGGTAGGCAGGGAGCGGACACTATGCGTAAAAAACTCTACCTAATCCATACATCACACACCCTACCCGGTGACCCTGCCCTACTGTCGATAGACGCAGAGAAAGCCTTCGACAGAGTAGAGTGGGAATTTCTGAGGGCATTTCTGAGGGCGGTCCTGCGAAAAGTGGGAATAGGGCCGAAATTTAGAAAGGCAATCCAAGCTGTATACACATCCCCTAAGGCATCGATATTCGTAAACAGAGAATATTCCAGATGGTTCGAACTGGAATGCGGAACTCGACAGGGATGTCCCCTCTCTGCTATCCTCTTTGCGCTCTCCCTGGAACCCCTGGCACAAAATATGAGATCAGACCCCAAGGTAGAAGGTATGCAGTTGGGAACGATAGAATACAAAGAAGCACTTTACGCAGATTCTATGTCAAGACGGAGGTGAGCATTAAGCTTTCTCTTCTCTTTAATTCACTCTCCAGCAGTTTCAACAAATACTTCATATTTCGTGAAAATATATATAAACTTTTTTTTTTCAATAAAAACTTCAAGTCCCATCATTCTCTGTAGTTCTAGTCTCTAGTCTCTGTGCCTTAGCCCTTCCTGTTTCTGTGTTCCTCCTCTTCCTTTCCTGCTCTCCAGATAAGTAACACGTTATTGTAGAGCTCTGTGAATTTGTTTATATAACGTGCATGTGAAATTGTGTGTTAACGTATTTATAAGAAGACATTGTCATTGGAGTGTTGATGAGACGTGACATAGCGCGGCGCGCAGCGTGACGATTTATATTTTAGCTGAGGAGATTCGGCGGCCCCGTGTCGCATTACCGGCACAGTAGGGGCCTGCCGATCTCCCCAAGTAAGCCCGCAGCGCTCCGTAGCGCGATCACGGGCTAGCGGCCCCCACCCTTGGGGGGGCAGAGCAAGCGACACGATCGGGAGGTTTGCCTTCCTGCTCGCGTGTAGGAGGGAGATAGCCCCCACCCTCGTGGGGGCAGAGCGAGGACCCGGAAGCTCGTGCCCTAGGAGAGGGGGAGTTTCCCTCCTCCTAGCAGAGTGAAGCACACGGGAGCCTATCAGAGCGTGAGCGCTCAGCTCCTGAGGGCCCCCACCCTTGGGGAGGAGGAGAAAGTTACACGACGGAGTGAGATTCCGGAATTTTGAAGGGATTTTCACTGCGTTTCGTGTTCGGAGCATTAATAAGCTCAGGAAAGTAATAAAATAAAATTGCAAGCATATTCTTGCTCATATAAAACATAAGCCCATATCTGAAGCACCCTGCACAGCAGGAAAAAAGGGCAGACAGGTGCAGCCTCATAGAGTGGAGCAGTGGACGTGCACCTACACCTGGAAAGGTATTGGGAAGGCACCTGAACAGCACAGTAATGTCTAACTTTGAGTGGAGTGATGAGGAGCAGGAGGCTACCTACCCAGAGGATTTAGCCTACAGCTTTAAAGAAGTGCTGGGAGACTCGCTCGCAGAGGCAGTAGCACAGGGTGTGAGACCCCTGCAAGACAGGCTACATACCATAGAATTATACCTGAGTACTCAAGGTAAATGCACCGGAGACAGCACGTCCACCAGGGTTGCTGCAAAGGACCCCAAGGGGTGTACCAAGGCTCGGAAGAGCAAGGACTCTTCTGACCCCCCGGGCCAAACTGAGGGGGCAAAGACTGAGGCCCCGGAGGCTGAAGACGCTTTTAGTAAGCTAAGAGAAGCGTTCATAAAGAAAACACAGGTGCCGAGCCTCGAGACCCCCTACCCAGGGGATGATAATATGGGCAACATGGAGGGAGGTTTCCCCGAAGAGGAAATCCCAGAATCCCCTACCTCCTCGCAAGAAGAGGCGGACAACGAGGGGGACGAGAGCAGCCAACCTCCGCCGAGGAAGAGGCTCAGAAAGCTCAACAATTTGGAGGAGGAGGAGACCTCCGATATGTTTAACCCCGAGGAGATCAGGAACCCAAGGTCATCAGAATGGGTACCGTCGCCAAGGGTAGCGAAATATATGACGCAGAGATTGTGCAAGGCCTTAGAAAAAGAAGTGAGGCAAAGGATGAGGGCAGAGTGCCCGAAACCAGAGCTACCGGGGAAAGTAGCAGAGGCTCCGGAGCTTGATCCGAAAATGTTGTCATTTGTATCAAAGGCGAATAAAGATCCAAGAAAAGGCATTGACCACTCTTGGAAAAGCTGTCAAGAGAAGCTTCTGGACCTAGCGGGCCCATTAGCGAAGATCATGGATCTGGCCGAACGTGCGAAGGACACGGGGGAAGAAGTGGACCCAGGAGTTCTGGCAAACTGGGCCCAGAGAGCAGTATGTCTGCTAGGAAATGCGAACTGCGCAATTTCTTCTGAACGCAGGAAAGGGCTTCTGCTAAAAATCAATCAGAAGTTAGGGGACCTGTCGTCCTATGAAGCAGGCGAAGCTGCACAAGGCCTTCTATTCGGGGACACCTTCGGAAAAGAAATGGGGAGGTTTGTTTGAACGTACACTTCCCTAGAAAAGGCCCAGGCATCCATGAAAAAGATTTTCCGGACACAAATTTTTGGAGGGACCGGTCGGTCTAGAGGCCGAGCGGCCGGTCGCTACCAAGCTTACAGAAGGCCTCAAGGAAACAGGAGTAATTACTGGGAAAACAGACAGCCAGACGTCTTCTTCCCCCCAAGGGGTCGCTTCCCGAGAGGGAGACGTAGCAGAGGACAAGGGAGAGGACAAAATTCTTCCACAGGTGAGAGTCGCAAACTATCCACCAGTTGGGGGGAGGACAGCAATTTTCTGGGAGAACTGGAAAGCGCTTTCCAGCGATGCATGTGTGTTGCAGACGGCAAAAGGCATGCTCATAGATTTTATAGAGACTCCCTACCAGAGGCAGGCACCACGTCCCCTAGCGAAAACACAAAAAGAGATAGATCTCCTGCACACAGAACTGCGGCAGTTAGCGGGAAAACAAGCGATAGAGCCTTGCGTGACCCATCCCAAATTTGTGAGCAACATGTTCTTAGTCCATCGAAAGGACAAAGTGAGACCCGCAATAAACCTGAAAGACATGAACAGATGGGTAACTTACAACCATTTGAAAATGGAAGGAACTCATCATTTCAGAGACACACGCCGACAAGACGATTGGTTAGTGAGAATAGACCTCAAAGACGCTTATCTGACGATACCAGTTCGAAAAGATTTCCGCCCATTCCTAACATTCTACTGGGGTGAGCAATTATAGCAGTTTGCTACCATGCCGTTTGGCCTGGCATCAGCACCTTGGGCCTTCACAAAAATTAGGAAACCAGTAGCGGCAGCGATCAGGGAGAAGGGGATTTGTATGATTATATATCTAGACGATATCCTGCTGATGGCCAGCTGCAGGGAGACTCTCCACTATCAAACCAGCTGGGTAGTGAGTCACCTGACGTCTCTGGGATTTTTTGTGAACCGAGAAAAATCGGAAATGAGACCAGCCAAGAGAATAGAATTTCTAGGTTTTGTGGTAGACACCAGA
Organism: Ambystoma mexicanum; assembly: GCF_040938575.1. Classification (NCBI taxonomy): domain Eukaryota; kingdom Metazoa; phylum Chordata; class Amphibia; order Caudata; family Ambystomatidae; genus Ambystoma; species Ambystoma mexicanum. The sequence continues at coordinate 700,656,069 of NC_090938.1, read as the reverse complement.
TCAGCGACACTAGAACTTCCAAACAGAAAAATACGAGACATAAAAAGAGAGATAAAGACATGTCTCAGCAGAGCAGTTATATCACTACGCACAATAGCTCGAGTGGTGGGCCTCCTTGCAGCCTCCATACAAGCAATATTCCAGGGGCCCCTACACTATCAAGCCCTTCAGAGACTAAAGATAAGACACCTTCAGCAGGGTCTGCAATATCAACAGCTGGTCCACATCGACCAGGAGGCCAGAACAGAACTGGAGTGGTGGCTAGCAAATATGGAAGCATGGAACGGGAGAGCCATTTTCGGCGACCGTCCAGACCTGATCATAGAGTCGGACGCCAGCAGAGCAGGCTGGGGAGCCTGTTGCGGAGACCTGCAGACAGGAGGGAAGTGGAGCTCGGAAGAACTCAAACTGCACATCAACTGTCTAGAATTACTAGCAGGGTCATTTGCGATCAAGGCGTTTACGAGAGGGAAAGTGAACTCCTGTATTCTGTTGAAAATTGACAACATTTCAGCAGTAAAATATATCAATCATCTAGGTGGAATGAGATCCAAACTTCTGGTGGAGATAGCCAAGGATTTCTGGCACTCCTGCCTGGAATCAGGGATTGCAGTAGTAGCGGAATACCTGCCAGGATCACAGAACGTGATAGCAGACTGGAACTCCAGGTACCTCTCGGACTCCAGCGACTGGAAGCTGGACCGAGTAGTTTTTCGACAGCTGGAAGAACTTTGGGGGCCGGTCAATACGGATCTGTTTGCGTCCAGACTGAACGCACAGACGACGAGGTTCTTCAGTTGGAGATTAGACCCAGCAGCAGCTGGAGTAGATGCCTTCCTGCAGGACTTTTTGGGGACCAGACTCTATACGCCTTCCCGCCGTTCCTAATGTTGAGCAGAGTGCTAGCGAAAGCTTGCAAGGAAGCAGCGAATCTGATACTAATAGCGCCAATATGGAAATCACAGGTTTGGTTCCCAGCACTCATAGTAATGCTAGTAGATTATCCGAGAATACTGCCACAAGGAGTGAACCTGCTCACGGACCCAGTTGGGTCATTTCACCCTCTGAGAGTGAAGGGGACGTTGCCATTGATGGCGTGCAGGATAGCAGGAGACGCTGGAACCTCCCAGGCATTTCGGCGCAGGCTGCAAGTCTTATCGCCGAGTCTTGGGCACCCTCAACCAGAAGGAGCTACGACGCAGCTTGGAATAAGTGGTCGTCATGGTGCAGAAGGAGAGATCTTCATCCCGTTTCTGCACCTTTAGTCGAAATACTGAACTTCTTAGCAGAGCTTCTGCAGGACGGCAAAGCATATAGAACCATAGGAGTCTACAGATCTGCAATTTCAGCAGGTCACACACCTCTTGACGGTACTCCAGTAGGGGAGAACATAGCAGTGATTAGACTCCTGAAAGGAATAAGATTTAGGAAGCCACCGCAACCTAAATATAAAGTATTATGGGACGTGTCGGTGGTGCTAAAGCTACTATCAGACTGCCCTAGCAACAGATATCTATCGTTAGAACAACTGTCAGGGAAACTAGCCATGCTACTCTGTATGGTATCGTGCAGGAGAGTAGCAGACGTGAAGGCACTAGAAATAGATAGGAAAACGTATGGACCGGAAGGTGTAACCTTCTACCTGGCGAAGAGAACTAAAACAGACTCAGCTACAATCACATATCCATACATGCAGGACTATCCAAAATGGTGCGTGGCCTCATGTATTAAGGAATATGAGAGTAGGACAGCGGAAATGAGACCAGTAGGTACAACCCAACTACTTATAGCGTGCAGAAAACCACACAAAGGTGTAGCATCAGCCACAATAGCGAGATGGGTCAGAGATATCATGAGCTTAGCGGGCATTAATGTATCTGCATTTGGAGCACACTCTGTCAGAGGAGCGATGGCGTCTAAAGCATTGGGGCAAGGCGCAACCGCACAAGATATCATGAAGGCAGCAGATTGGGCTAGTGATAAAACGTTTAGGACGTTTTATTTTAGACCAATCAACACAGTGGCAGGGGCAGTAGCAAGAAGCTTTAAACAAGCTTAATGCTCGCCTCCGTCTTGACATAGAATGAAGATTCCCCCTGCTAATAGCGCAGGGAGCTCTTGATTCTATTAAAGACAAGGAGGCGAGCATTAAATTCCCGACCCAGATACACAGAAAACGGGAAGAGTATTGTAATGAAGGACATATGAATTGTGAATAACCATGATGACCGTTTTCTTCTCAAAATAGGGTGTGTATTCCCAGCCCTAACATATCTCTATTGTTTATTTTGACACTAGGAGAGGACCAAAAGAATGGATGATTCCTTTCAAAGAAGTTAGATGGTTCCGATCAGATTGCAAGTTTCGAGGCAAGAGGTCGAATTCTGCTGATAGCAGGAAGAGTGAAGCTGTTGGGCCTGTTGGCAAGTTAATGTTACAGAGGATTACAGTTAAGCAGTCAAAGAAGAGGAGGAACACAGGAACAGGAAGGGCTAAGGCACAGAGACTACAGACTAGAACTACAGAGAATGATGGGACTTGAAGTTTTTATTGAAAAAAAAAAACGTTTATATATATTTTCACGAAATATGAAGTATTTCTTGAAACTGCTGGAGAGTGAATTAAAGAGAAGAGAAAGCTTAATGCTCGTCTACTTGTCTTTAATAGAATCAAGAGCTCCCTGCGCTATTAGCAGGGGGAATCTTCATTACATACTGCTACAAATAACTAACCCTTCGGCGTCGATCCCCCGTGCCCTCCATCTGCTAGAGGAATATGGCCAACTCTCTGGGTTCAAAGTGAACAAGACCAAATCGATACTATTTCATTTACAAGGAACGAAAGAAGAAAATTAAACTAAATTCCTCCCGTTAGGCCTCAAGATTGAACACTCCACACTGAAGTATCTGGGTACACAGATCACCAAAACTCTAACGGATCTATACAAAGCTAATTTTCCTCCCCTTCTCCAATGTTTCTCAGCCGATCTAAAAAGGTGGGACAAGCTTATGATCTCGTGGTTGGGACGAGTTAACGCCATTAAGATGGTATGTCTCCCCAGGTTCCTCTATCCCTTCCAGATGCTACCAGTTGAGATACCAAATAGGTTTTTCCTATAAGCAAAAAAAATTATGGTCAGGTTCCTCTGGCAGGGGAAGCGTGTGAGGATTGCATATAACACTCTAACACTCCCCAAATACAAGGGAGGAGTTGGTCCCCCCGACCTAAAAACATACTAAAAAGCCACCCAATTACGCATCCTCATCCCTCACTTACGCGATCACAAACACCCTCAATGGATTCACATGGACAACCACTACTTCTCACCAGCTACGGTATCAGAATGGCTATGGGCCCCACACAAAAGGCTGCAACGTAGAATCAAAGGCCACCCAATATTGAGCACCATTTGGAACATATGGCAGCCGAGTAAAGAGATGTGCAGAATCACCACTTGGCCTTCCCCGCTCAGCCACCTATGGTCTCCTGGCATAAATGATCACATACCCAACGTAGGTAGATTCCAATCCTGATATGAGGCAGGCCTGGAGAGGGTGGGGCAATTGCAGAAAAAAGACACTTTCATCCCACTTCCAGAACTAACTGAAGCCCTAGGAATAGGCCCATTAAACACCTTCCAATACATCCAGATAAAAGTGTTCTAACGAAACCCGAGTGGAAGGAGAAGCTGAAAAGGGATCTCACCCCGTTTGAAAAACTCCTAGACTCTAGGTCCGAAATGAAAGGCCTGATATCTGCAATGTGTAAAGAACTAATTGAAGCGGGAGAAGGGTCCACAGAAGCACTCAGAAGCAGATGGGAAAGAGACATAAGAGATGAGATAAGCCCCGATCAATGGGAAACAATGCGTAATGTTGCATCCAAAACATCCATATTGTGCCAATATAAATTACATGCCATGAAGCTACTAAATAGATGGCAATATGACCCACTCTGGCTCTCCAAAATGTTCCAAACAACAAGCCCCAGATGCTGGAGGGAATGTGGCGAGGTAGCCGACTATTGGCACATGTGGTGGAACTGCCCATACATAAAGGTATTCTGGGAAGAGGTCCTAGGGTGGATTAAAGAAATAGATGGCATACAGAGAGGCACCAATCCTTACTTAATTCTGTTCGGTCTTGAGAAGAATGAAGATGAGTGGATCAGAATCAAAGGACTGGTCCCACAGCTATTGCTAGCGGCTCGCGCCCTACTAGTTATGAAATGGAAATCCAAAACGGTCCCAAGAAAAAAGGAATGGATAAACGTAACAACCAAAATCCGCACCATGGAAATGATCACAGCCTCTCTACACAACAGAGCATCGCAATGTGAGGCCCTATGGTCGGACTTTAAAAATGAACATCTCCAAACGATCACAGACTCCCAACCTGAGGAACCTCCAAAGACCTAACATAAGCCCAAAATCTTACATAAGGACCTGGTGAGACAGCCCAGACCCTGCAGTCAAGAAAACCTCACAATAGTAGAACTATGACCTATTTGCCCACACACGAAATACATGTCTTTAAGATGCTTGCTCAACCAACGGGGGAGGCAGATGGGGGAGGGATATGTTTTGTTAACTGTTACAACCAAAGAATGGGGATGCATATAACAATGTTTCAAAGTGTAAAAAGAACCAAAAATGATGTTCTTCAAATGTAACCAAGAGCTAGTAATCACATATTATGTAATGCGAATTCCTTTTGTTTGAAATTAATAAACCCAAATTTAAAATTAAAATTACAAAAACAGGGTTTGCTGGACTTCGCAGGGATTGAAAGAGAGGGGTATGTGTGATTCAAACGACTTTTGGGGTTGCAAACACAGGAAGGGAACAGTAGAACACATGATATGGGAATGCTGTTGCATTAATACATTTTGGAAAAGGGTTACAGAGATGATAACTATTGTGCTATGGTCAAATATTGAATTCACCTTTGAGACTTTAATCTTAGGCTCTGCACAGTAGCTAGAATATTTAACATACTCTCATAAATGTTGTGTGTATAGAGCTGTAATGACAGCCAAAAAGTTAATACTGCGTGGTTGAAAGTCGACTAAACCTCCCACTAAAACAGAGTGGGCACAAGAGATGCAGAGGATCTCAGTAATTGAGTCCTTTGTGGAGGTAGAAAGAAGTTAAAATTGTTTGAAGAAATATGGTCAAGTTTTCTGGAGGTTGATTTGTAATCTGTTATAAGATGTCTGGGTTTGCATGTGTCCTGTACTCTGCATGGCACTAATGTTTTCATTTTATATCTATGCCTTTTGAGTGACTCACTGATAGAAAGTCATTGACTGACACTTTATATTGCGTGAGCTGGCGGCACCCTTTATCTGCAGCGCCCCTGTGCATCCGCACCACTTGACCGCCCCTTGAGCCGGCTCTGGTTGATCGCTATGGTTAACCCCAATCCAAATTTATGGGAAAATTCATTACTTCCGCTTTCCGTGACAAAATCTCCCTCCCAGGTGCTTTAGAACGTTGGTATGCCTGATCTTAGAGGAATGCTGATTTGAGGAGGCAATGAAAAGAACATTATCGGTCCATTTCTGATGGATGACCAACACCTCTTGATATAAGTCATTTATAACGCATCTGTACACAAGCATTTCTAGGCGCAACAAGACAACAAGGGATGGAAGACAGAGGGGGGACAAGACAAACAATCTTACTAGGCCTTGTGTCATTCAGATCGTGCAAGTGCGAGAAAGGCACACGGCCTTCTGGTCAGTTAGCTCAAAGCTCTCAACTCACAAGTTTTTAGCATGTGTTACCCGTCTTGGAATCAGTTCTTTCACCTGCCAAGCTCCTTACACGTCCATTCTCCTTAATGGGCTCTCACCCGCACCAAATGAAATCTGCTGTTTTCAACCACCCTGAGAACTTAAGGGTTGAGAGGTATGTTAGCTACAGAAACCAATTATTAGGTGTTGCCATTACTCCCAACTCACTCGCTTTTGGCGAGTATCACCTGCCACTTAGGCATCTCTCCATACATGCCAACCCTCCCGATTTAGGCGGCAGACTCCAGATTTTTCTGTGAAAAACAATGCTATTTTTCACGTTCTCCCGCCTAAAATAAATCTATGCCCAATGCATTCCTATGGGAAAATCTTTGGCTCCCGATTTTTCTGACGTAATCTCCCATAGAGGTGGGTTGAAATGTTGGCATGTATGATCTCTCTCACCCGCCAAGCTCCCTACACACCCATAGCAATGAATGGGCTTTCACCCACCAAATACCAAATTCGGTGTTTTCACCCGCCCACGGGCCATGAAAGGTTGAGAGCATACCTGCCTCTGGGTTTTACCCAGAGACTGGAGGTTTTTAAACTTTTCCGGGTCTCCGGGGAAGAGCATGGAGTCTCTGGGTTTTTCGACCGTCCCTGCGTCTCCACTAGATTTGTGTGCATTGATCCCTTTCCTGCCATGCATGCAATACCAGCAAGTAACGCTGTCATAGCTCTCGACCATTTATGTTGCCAAGGCGGGTGAAAACACCCGATTTTATTTTTGGGGGGTGAGAGGCCCATTGAAACGAATGAGTTAGATGTTTACAAGGCGGGTGACACCCGCCAAAAGCGTGTGAGTTGGGAGCTATGAACGCTGTGTCCATCAGCGCTTACTAAAAGCACATCTGATGGGAGTGAATGTCTTTGCTGCCCACCGTGCCCCCTCCCCCCAAATGTGCTTGTTTGCCTTCAAAGCGAGATAACTGTAATGAACGGCAGGCATTACAGTCTCATAGCTCTCAACTCACACGCTTTTGGCGGGTGTCACCCGCTTTGTAAAGAGTGGACTCACCCGCCAAGCCTCCTGCAGGCCCATTCATTTCAATGGGCCTCTCACCCGCCAAAAACAAAATCGGGTGTTTTCACCAGCTTTTGCGACTCAAATGGTTGAGAGCTATGCAGTCTACGCTATGGTGGCAAAAGTCTTCTATGCCACATGTGGATTAAAAAAAAGCTATTGTGGGGTGCTCCAGAGATTTCATTATCACGTTGATAATGCACTCAATTTACATACACGTTCACATTTAAATATATCTGTATATATTTGTGATGAATCCATACAATCCTGTTAGTTTATTAAACACATACAACAAACTTAAATGTGTTGGAATGTGTGGGCATGACCGTGCGAACGTGTGGGCGGGACATTCTGGTGACGTAAATCTCCGGGTTTTTCATTTTGGAATGTAGGCAGATATGGTTGAGAACTATGCTAAAGCTACTGTAAATCACAAATGCATTGCAGAACAAGACTACGCAGATTCTCGGCATCAACCTGAATTAATGAGCCCAAAACAGTCAGTCCCTTTGGTTTAACTCTGAATGAAGAGCGTAGAAGTAACATGAGTGGAAATGCATCCGTTTGGTGAATGCAGATCTATAGTGGTAGCCCACGTGTTTATTTGCCCAAATTAAAAATGGCGTTATAGGCGCTTTTGCAACGCGTTGATGCGACAAAGACGTGACGCTTAAGACGCGACCATATAGAGTATTTCCTGTTTCCGGTCTTAGTAGGTGACTGAGACGCAGGCGCAGTAAAGGGTTCGGTGTTTGGGAGCTTCAGAGATGTCTAGTACGCGTGCTCGTTGCCCACACTTAAAGTGGCCACCACCAGGTCTGTGTGAACTGCGCAGCCGTAGACTATCAAGTCCCGGAAGCCCCGCCCCGTGATATCAGCCTCGAAATCCTCGCTTGCGGCCTCTTTCCTCCTCAGTCCACTGAAGTGACAACACGGCCGACATAATGGAGACCGCAGCCCCTGCCGCGTGAGTGAGGGGAGCGGGCGCGTAGTGTTCTGGGAAGACGTAGGAGAGTGCCTGGCATAAGGGTGTTGTGCGCTGCAAGTGTTTAACCACAGCTGAAAGGCAAAGGAGAAGTGACGTGCGCGCGCTACGGATAGCGGATACGATCGGAACTTTAAGCACCTCAGTTGTCCAATCGTTACTATGTCACGATATGACAATACTTGGGCTGGCATGGCCAATCTGTTCCCTTCGGACCGGGATCGAATTAAAGCGCTGATGACCAGTACTTTATAACAGCACCCTGCCAGTAGGCGCTACTTCGGGGGAACGAGGAGCTGTATATAGTGCTCCACAAAGGGGACTTCCACACAAAATGCAAACTATATCACCTTTTGTACATTATACATGCCGTGTTGTGCTTCACCCCACCCTAGGGCGGGTTGCAATGCTCTATACGCGTTGTCATGTAGGTATATTTTAAATGGCCCTTATGTGTTTGTTTCTTAACCTCTGCCAGGCATGGACACACGACTGTATCCATCGTGGAACGGACTGCTCTTTGCTGAAGTGACCCATACACGTTAGCATTCCTGGCATTATATTTGCAGTCCCATACTGGAGTAAAAGTTTTTTAAAAAAAACTGTATTTTGGGTGAGATAAAAACGTGGGGCATATGGTTCAACGATGCGCTATGAAAATAGTTGCTGATTTAAATATCTGCCATATTTTTGCTAAAAGAGGTTGGCTTTCCTGCTGTAAGATGCAAATAGCAGTCTTCCACACACTTGATCAGGCCACAATGCCTGGCTTTGCTTGTGGCCTTGTGCAAAAGAGAGACCTTGCAAAAGAGAGACCTTGCAATGTGGGCTGCGCTGCCACTTTTTGGAGTAGGACCAAACCTGATTTCAATGTTCTTTTTCCCCTTCTGCAATGGCATGGCAGACAGCAAAAAAAAATGGTCTGGATGGTTGGTCTGGGCAGGCTTTTAGGCGTGTTTCTAGCAGCAGCAGCAAATCAATGCATTACATCCCACTGGAAACATCAGGAACCACCCTCCCACAGAACATAGTGGAACTCTACTTGTTTGACTTAGACACTGGAAAAAATAATTTCCAAAGATGTACATGAAATAACAGAATTCTCATCTACTTGGAGTCCTTTTAGAGAACTTCAACTCCCAACCGAATATACCCGAGAATCAACTTCCTGAAGTGTGCAAACCTCAAGATTTTCTCCTTTCCTCCCATCTCTCTCTAACCTTCAGGCAAAGCCAACTCCAGCACTACCTTCTCAGTCATCCAACCCATGAAGCGTGTGTCAGTTGGGGCTTTCGCTGCCACTTTCTCTACCTCCTCTAGCTGATTCGCATCCTGACACAGCCCTTTCCGTGCTTCACTCTTCTATCTCTGATACTCCTGATGTTCTTGCCCCTGTTGTGTTGATCCGCTTAAAGCTCAAACCTAAGTGCAACTCCTGGTATGACTCTGACTGTGTCACCCTTAAACGCAAGTGCAGGGTAGCTGAGAGGAAATGGCTAGCTTCTTGTGTATCCTCTGATGAACTGGCCAGCTGCCTGCTCCAAAGGCAATACCGGCTGTCTGTCCGCACTAAGGGAGCCCACATCCAAGCCTGCTTCTCTGCGGCATCTAACAACTCGGCTGAACTCTTTAAAATCTGCAAGGAGCTGGCCATACCTGGGTCTCTCCTGTCCCCTCCCAGCCCCTCTGCACAGCCCTGGCTTCTCATTTCATCTCTAAAACCCAGGATATCCTGTCCACCCTCTCGTCTCCTCCCCCCCTGTATTCTCTTCTCTACCTCTGGCCTCCCTGTGGCCACCTCTCCTCCATCTTCCTTCTCCCCTGACAAGGTTTTCTAGACAAGTCCGAAGTCTTGTCAAAACAGGTTCTTCCAAAACCATCAAGGACCACATTGACACCCTCACTCCTGCCCTGGCTGACTTCTGCAACCACTCCTTCGCCAGTGGAGCCTTCCCGTCTCCCCTGAAGCACTCTTATGCACCCTCTTCTCTCGAAACTCTCAGCCTCCCCCCCCCCCCCCCGACGCCCGGCTAACTACTATCGCCCCATCTCATCACTCCTTTCCTGGGCAAACTCCTGGAAAAGCGGGTCATCTCCCAGCTTAATCTTCACACTGAATCTGTTGGTTGTCTCCATGACAATCAGTGTGGCTTCTGAGCAGCCTGAAGCATGGAAACTGCTCTCCTAAACATCCGTGAAGACCTGCTCACTAACCTTGATTCTTATCTCCCCTCTGTCTTACTCGATATCTCTGCCTTTGACACACAACCATGCCATCCTGCTCAATTGTCTCTGTGATAACCTGGGTATCGCCGGTCAGGCCCTGGCCTGGCTGACCTTACTCTCTGATCGACCCTCCCACATTCAACTTGGGTCCTTCTCAATCTCTCTACCTGTTGTGTTTACGCAGGGGTCTAATCCCTCTCCCTGGCTGTTCAACCAATACCTGGCACCGCTCGCCCATCACATCTCTGCTCCAACTTTCAGTGCCAGTGCTATGCGGTTGATATTCGGCTCGTTTTCAGGCTCCCCTCTCCCACCTCTTCAGTGGTGTGCCGCCACCAACCTCTGCCTTAATGCCAGTTTATGATGTTATTTATTTATAACGCGCTTAATACTGAGGTTTCTAAGTGCGGACCTGGGGATTGAACCTGTGATGCTCCATCTTGTCTTGCTTGTGAGGTGAGCACGTTGCCCCTGAGCTATCCTCCCGAGATAAAGTGTTTGTTTTATGACAGATTCTCCTCATCAGCACACTGTACCCTCCTTGCCTGTTACTCTGGCCAGCCTCCCTTGGCCCTCTTCCTGCTCCCACCTGTGAGGCTAAGAACCATGGGGTCGTTTTCGACTCCACACTCTCCTTTTCTCCTCGCATCCGACTTCTCTAAAAAGTCGGACTACCAACTGCGCCTCCTCAGAGGTATTCTTACTTTCCTCTTCTTCCTGCCCACACCCCCTCCAGAAGCTCACTGTCCCTAGAGCTCTGGTTCTCTCCAGGCTGGACTACTGCAACAGCCTTTCTAAATCTGCCTGCTTCTACTCTTCGCCCTCTGCAACTCATCCAGAACATAACTGCGAGACTTGTCCTTGGCTTCAAGCCCAGGGATTTTCTCTCCAGCACTGAAATCTCTGCATTGGCTCCCAGTGGCTGTAAGGATTAAGTTCAAGATCCTCTGCATTGTCCAAGGTCTTCTGGAGCCTGGTTCCTCGATACCTCCAACTCTTTGTAAATACCCTCCTACTCGAACTCTTATCTCCTCCAACTCCCTCAGGGTCAGTTGCTTCTCCAAGCAACAAGTTGGTGGTAGATCTTCTTTGGCTGGGGCCTTCCTCTGGAACAGCCTACCTGCCTCTCTGAAACTAGAGGAGAACCATATCCGGAAGCACCTCAACACCGCCCTCTTTGCTTCCTCGTCGCTTCCTCTTCCTGTCTGATACTGCACTGGTCATCTGATTTTGGGCCCACGTCCCTGCCCGCCCAGTTGCACACCTGCACTGCCTCCCGGCAACCCAAGCCCTTGCGTCTGTATCTGTAACCCTACAGTCTCCCTACCTGCACTTTTGGACACCTGCTGGCTGCACTCCTGGTATTGTTTTGATCCCTTGTACAGTACTCCCCCCCCCCCCCCCCCAGCTCCACTTGCGTGATCTCAATGTCTAGTAATAGCGTTGTCTCTGTCCTCCCTCTGTTCCCCCTTCCTTGCCTTGTCGTGCCTTGAAATACTTGTGTATAGGCACGTTATAAATGCCATCATGTTTTGTGTTTACAATAAATGCTCTTCGTACTAATCGCTACACCTGCTGCATTCCAGTACATGCATATAATATTAATTCTTGGACACTGCTGGCTGGGCTAACCCACCTCACATGTTCACCTTAAACTGTAGCACAAAATTGCCACTCTCCCTCGTATTATACTACACAATTACTTTGTAAAGCTCTGTCCCTAGGACACACATAGATTAATGCATCACTTGTTTTTATAGCTGGTTCCCCCTAATCTTTCTCCAGGATACCCCTTTTTCTCTCTTTTTACTCGTCTTCCATTCTCTGTTAAACTCTTCTCATATCTATCACGGGCATCATTACAGCTCATTCTTCCCATTCCGGTGTTGACCTGCTCATAAACCAATCAGATAATTAAGAACATACACTGAAACAAAACTGCTTCTCTGGCTGTACAATGCTGCTCAGTAAAGTCAAGGCTAGTTTACCTAATTGTTTTTTTTAGCAACAGTAAATGCTCCGTCGAAATACACTGATTTTAGAAATTGTGGCTCTCCCGTGTTTTACTTGTGTACCAGGACCCATGTGAACACACAGAGCTCCCCATAAGTGATTTTGTCACCCCCTGCGAGGGACTTGCTAAGGGTTGTGATGTTCCTTGCTTGGTCCCATAAACATTTTTGATATTAAAACCCTAAATGTCTTGGGTGTCCTTTTGCTTTATACATATTTCCAAACCTGCAGTTAATATTACATAGCAATGTTTGGATGGCGCCACACCTGGACGGTCACAAGTAGCTCTTGGTTTAAAGATAACCAGGCTCCCCATGGCTATAACCAGGCGCTAAATCGCTCTCAGCAATTTCAAACCCTGATTTTAGAACCTTCCTGCCAGCTACCTTCAATTTTGCCTTACCTACTAATGGCAGTAAAAGTACTAGGTCCACTGTAAGGACCTGGCTAGCATGTATGCCAATGTGCCCACATATGACCAATGTAAGTTTTGCCCTTGATGCCAGAAAAATGCCATGTCACTGCAAGCAAACATGTCCATACTGGCTGCACCAATGTAGGCAAGTATCAGTTATGCACATTGTAGGAAAACCTGCCCATACTGGCTTCCCCAATGCTTGCCAGCACCCGAAGCTGCACATATCAATCTTTTGCTTTGGGACCTAGAGGCCCCCTCCAAGCACAGCATGTGTTGAAATACATGCGCCATAACACCCATGAGCATTAAAAGAAAAACATGGGCTTTTGCGGGCTGCGATTAATTCTGGGCCTGTGTGTTTCCAAGCCGCTCCCGCACTGTGAATGGCATTAGTGACACCACACCAGTCTTTGTATTTGCCGGAGAATATAAATCTTTTTAGTTTCCTTGCAAATACAAAGACTACATTTGCATTATGTAGCTAGTAAAAAAAAAACTCACTCTAGACTGCAAATGGAAATATTGTTTGTGGAATGCAATGTCCAGGATATTGTATTGGTGTAATCCTAATGCCCCCTACTGGTGACCCACCATTGCCTGAGCCACTTAAATTAATGTTAATACTCTGACAACATCTGTGCATAACTAGCATGGTGACTAACTGCAAGAAGGCAGCAGTTTAATACCTTCAGTACCCACTCCCCATTGTTATCAGTGTGGTATTATTTTGAGAGTTCGTTATCTTTTCTTCACAGGATGCCCGAATGGGAGGCAGCACCGGCTAGTGCAGACACCCCCGAAATTAAGCTCTTTGGGAAATGGAGCACTGAAGATGTTCAGATCAATGACATCTCCTTGCAGGTAATGGCTTCTTGGAAAGGGCTTATTTGGGCTGTTGTGTGTTTCGACTTTAGATTTACTCCCACGTGGCGAGTGTTTTTTTTTTTTTTCAAAGCATGGTGGTATGTCTTCACCTTCTTTCTCATTTCCAGGATTACATTGCTGTCAAGGAGAAGTACGCAAAGTACCTACCCCACAGTTCCGGTCGGTATGCTGCCAAGCGCTTCCGTAAGGCCCAGTGCCCCATTGTGGAGCGCCTCACAGACTCCATGATGATGCATGGGCGTAACAATGGCAAGAAGTTGATGACCGTGCGCATTGTGAAGCATGCGTTTGAAATCATCCATCTGCTCACCGGGGAGGTAAGTTGGAGGTTTTCATTACTTCTTGTGACTTTGCATGCAGTTTTTACCCATGGGTTGGTCCCAGTTTTCTGATTCACGGCACTGGTATTCCTAAGGTTCTTTAAGATCTGCCATAGTCTCGGGTAGGGTCTGTGCCTCCTCTTGATCTGGATTTAAGACTGCCCCCACCCAGTGTTTTATTATTTCTAGCATTCTTTCGTGCCGCTTTAGTCTTTTTTTTTATTATGAAAAAAATTGGTGTTCATTTTATAACAAATGCTTGTGCTCACCTAAACGAGGAAAGTACGAAAATATAGATTCAATGTAGCTTGGAGGTGATGGGTTGCTGTTTTTTTGTGATAAGAACCGTCTTACTGCCCTGAAGCTCCTGACTTTAAAATGGATTTTATTTTTCCGTGTATGTTCTCTATTATGAGTGTCTCCGTGAAGTTCTTTAACTCTGGATTGTTTCCATGGGTGCAGTTGAACAGCACATTTGACCGTTTAAAAAAAAAAATGAACAAACCCCTACATTATCCTAATGATAAAGATGTATTTATACTGCGCACTATCACCACCGCAGTAGTCCTCTGGCGGATCTGAAATGCACATAGGAATATGTTAGCCTACATTTTCTATTTAAAGCATATCAAACTGGGCGCAGGTGTTTCTTTTTTTTATTCATTCACACGGTTATCTGAGGGCGTGGAACAGGTTAATGAATTTATTGGAGGTACTTATGGGAGGATAAGACTGCACGGAACCTTTAATCTGTATTACTATTTAACACGGAATAGAAAAGTAAGCTATTCATTCATAGTGGGGGGTGGGTATATTTTGGCGTAATGGATACATTAAACCAGTCGCCTTGTTTAACTTATCAGGGACCCTTGCCCCACCTGAACCATGCACAGTCTTTTTGGTTGGGCTCACTTCCATGTGCAGCATTGGGGATTTTAGTTATTGGAACATTACTAAAGCGTCTGTGGTGGCCTGCTCTTTGAGAGGTCGTTAAGCATGCCGAGCGATTTGTTCGTCTCCTGAGTGCAAGCTATCGTGCTAGCTGTAACTGTTTGACAGCAAGAAAACCTGTGCAAATACATAATCCAGTGTTCTCTTATTTTCTATTAGTCTGTTATTGTGTTACAGGTAGTAAAAAGCAGATTCATCTAGGCAATGTGATGGTTTGGAAAAAAGACATTTGAGATTGTGAAAGTGTAAAACCCAAGACCGATTGACCAATCACAATTTGCCTTACCCAGGCGGGATTGTGCGTTCCCCGCCCGCACTGAAGCAAGTCGGGAAAAAGGCAGCCGTCATTGGAACGGAAAAGGGATGAGGTCTCCTTTTGGATGACGGTGATAATGGAAAACATGTAATGTACACCGTCTTAAAGGGGCCTAGTCCCTTTTCCATTTAAATGGTGGCGGCCATTCTTTTTTTTTCTACGATTGGAGATGGGCTCTCGCGCTGAGCTAATCACCCCGGATGAAATAAAATACTTTCGGTCCCCCTGGTAATCCCAGGCTGCGAAAGATTTCACGCCCTGGCAGGGGGCAGACATGGCATTTAACGGCCCAACTGGAGGCCCTCACTTTGCTTGGGCCTAGCAAAGCTCAGGCTGTCGGCCATTAACTGCAATGTCCCCACTCCCCCCTGCCGTGGCATGATGGCTGTAAAAGATATGCTGACCTTGTGGATCCCAGGATCGGAATGCTGCACCAGTGCACCCACATGCTCTTCCTTTTGTTCATGGCCCTCTTACGATGTCACTTGTTGCAGGCTCCAGCTGCGCTGCCCCGGACGCCTGTATGGACAGCACATCATGCATTTGTGTCTTGCGGTATCTAGACAACAAATGGAATTCATTCTACAGGAAATGCTAGCTTTGGGAAATGCAGCACATGTCTCACGAGCACTGACAAGTCTATATGTTGGGCTTGAGGCCAACTGAAACTGATTCTGGGATTTGTTATAGGTTGAATTTAGGCATGGACAGTGAAGTATCCACAGACACGCACATGTGGGGGTATGTCATGGGTGCAGCGGACTGCAGAAAAGCACCCCCAAAAAACAGACAAATGATGCAGTCAAATGGGCTCCATGAGCATATTCACCTTAATACAACATCTTGATTCACATTAGTACATACTGTTGATAAAGTCTAGCATTCGCTTACACAATATAAAATCCTTCGAGGAGTGTGACATGTTTTCCTACACCATTTTCTCGTGCTGTCCACTGCAGCATTTTTAATCACATTGACGTGGTTGGGAAAACTTGTCTCCATGGTGAACCATTCATAACATTGCCCACTTCCTGCACCTATTCAAGGTACCTGCTCTGTTTTATGATTATTTCCTTCATCAAACCCCTCATCCACGCTTCTCACACACATTGGCCATTAACCATGCCGGAGACAATTTGGCTTCAGGCTCCGAGCCGCTCATTAAGCCTAAAGGGAGAAACCCTTGTTAGATGGGGTTTGTATAGCACTTGCTGCCATTGGTGTGGCCTCCAAGTGCTGTGTGGATGGACACTCTTTGGAAGACGGTACTCTGTGTTATGACATGAGTGGTAAAATGCATGTGTGGATTTATAGCCAAATCAGAGGTAATGGGAGACTGGCTAGATCTCTAACCGCAGCCCATAGTGTAAACGCAGCACACGAGGGTCTGGCTAAAGACTGAATCATAAATGTGTTGGCTATGCAATGCCTATCGTGTGGGTGGGGGTGTGATGTTCAGTTAATTGATATCGTGCACCGAGCCCTGAGGTAACTGGGCGCTGGGAAAACTATAGGGTTACATACATGGATAAAAAAATAGTAAGGGTGAATTCCCAGCGAGGCAGGGAAGTGTATTCCGGTCCTTTGTTGTAAAATGCTCGGAGTGATTCACGTCGCCTTGAAGTTTGATCGCCGCCCAGTCGGAAGCCAGTGGCTGACACCAAGGGTGGGGGAGATGGTGGAGACTCGGCGGCAGTGAGTTTTCTTACTTGCGATGCAGGTATAGACGTGAAAGGGTGGCAACACTCGCTCAATCAGTTGGTGCAATCCTCATACTCCGCAGTAGGGGTCCTAGAACCATTTGCTGTGGCGCCCAGAACCTCACCTTTTATGTTCTGGGAAACAAGGTGCTGCAGCAATGAAACCGATTGAGGGCCTACATTGCTTTCCGCTGAACTGAACATTTATTTTCACGTTCCAACTTGGATCACGGTAGGTCAGCCTGCCACACTCCTGGGTGCTAATTGGCGAACACATCCCATAAGAGAGGAAGATGAATACGCTTAAACTGGGCCACAGGGCCTGTTCACCTTAAAGGCCGCCCTTTTTCTAAAGAGTTCACCGTCACTTCATGGGATCCAAAATAAACCTAATCCTTCTTTTTCGGCAGAACCTAACCGTGCAGTCCTGAATGTAGTATCCAATCCTTTTCCTTCTGATAGATAGTCCCTAAACCCGCGGACCCTTCCGTCCTGCAGACTGGCCACATCATAATCCTCTTCCAACTCGTACTCCACTGAACCCCCGACTACACCATGACAGCCCATGTGAAAACGAATGCCCTTACTCTTAACCTCACTTCTTCAGAGTGTCTCTGACCCTACATGAACAGACACCCTTCCACAAGGGGGTTGATTCGTCTTGAGAATCGGTTCTTATGGCTGTGTGCGAATACCCCATTCTGTGGTAGAATACCACGATTCTGTCTGACGCCCAAAAGGCAAATTGAGCTTTTCTTAACACCTTGCAATTGAGACAAAACAGTACGTTCCCTTTTAATGCTAGTCTATAGTGAAGTTGAAAGGACATCTTGGGACAAATCCGTGTGAGTGCACACTGCATTATTCCTCCCCTTTTACTCTCCTCCACAAGTATCGTCCCATACAAACTTAACCAACCGCCTAAAAGGAGGTATCTCTGGAAATCCCAAGATGCATTTGTCATAAAACTCAGCCTTAAAATGACAGTAACCGCTACCAATGCCTTAATGGCCTTAGTGACATGCCCTTGTCACGGTGTAAACCAGCCGAAATGTGAGACGAAAAATGCCGTGGCTGAAAAAAAAAGCCCAGGCATTGTTCAAAATTGATGCATCCCTATAGGCAAATCTAGAGTCTGCTCCTATCATTGAGTTTTACAGTTCTTTAATTGCTGGTAAGATTTTTTTTCAATTATTTTCTCATTGGTCTTGTGTGCCACAATTGGGAAAACTCTTAATTTGGATACCTCCAGGTTCAGTCACACATTTTGCCATAGTTTATCAATCTCTTTCTTTACTTCACAACACTTTCCTTGTTCACTGGTTTCCCCCCCTCAACTTTCACACTTTTCTTAGCTATATGAATTTCCTTACCGCCATACGTCCGATCAGTACCACCAATGCATTTCTATGCCCTTGCATAACAGGACCTCGCTCTCCAACTGTTCACTTTGCCAATGGCTAGTGATAATTGATTGTTGGCAGGTAAGAAATGGCGTGCTGTGTGCATGCAGAGCTGTCATCCCTGTACCACACCACGAAGGTGATGGGCTGCTAATGCCCAGCAAAAATCCAGGTCGCATGTCAACACGATGATGGTGGGGGGTTGGTGCTTGCTTGGGGGACTGCCCTTCTGCATTCGGAGATAGCTGCTCCTAGGTTTTCCCCTTCAAGGCTTTGATGTTGACGTGGGGCTTGTGGGGGGAAGGGATAGAGATGGGAGGGGTGGATGGATGGTTGGCGTTTAGAGCCTTGCCAGCTGTGGAGCAACACATTGGAAAGACTGCCGAGGTCCTGCTTAATTCTAGGCATGCCCTCCAGCCACATAGATGCACATTATCTTGGTGGTTGTGTATAAACCAGATTGGTGATTGCTTCCATCATCAAATACGTTTTCAGGAATATGATGGCATGTCTGGGATAGGTCCTGCTCCTCGACACTTGAAGGATTTTACATGCCCCAAAAGGTGGAAGTGACAAGTTTTTCACGCAGGATTAATATATCCTGCGTGCATTCCTTCCATCCTCCTCAATTCACTCCACTCCAAATGCGAAGTACATTGATCAGATCCTGAGTTGTTGAGGTAGATTACATCCTGAATTTCAATCTTTTTTAAAAAAAAAAAAAAAGTTTATTGGCATCTATCAACAAAGAAAACAAACTACCAGCACTATGTCTTGCAATCCCCTGTAATGGTTCTGGATGAATCATTTGGCTTGTGACGCCACTACCTCTTTCCAGAATACCTCTTTCCAGTATCGTTGTATGATCGGGCATTTCCAAGATGCATGAAGAAAGTCTGCCTGTTTGGCATTGCCCCTGTTGCATCTCCCCGTTTAATCTGGGAAGTATTCCTTTAGTTTAGCCGGGGTATAATAAAACTGGTGTATGTATTTGAAGTGGATTGGTTAATGGCCCCTTTTTCTGATCCCTGCACAACAATATGTCCACATATCTTCCGGGATTTCCCATCCCAATGTGTTTTCCCATTTTGCCTTTGGCGAGTTTCGGGTCTTGTCCCTGGCGTGCATGTACATAGTGTTTGATCCGGACGTCACTTTACTACTTTTATAACCTGTAGTAGTTTGTCCAACATGGGGGCAATGTGGGGTTGGTCAGCGAGTGTGGTGAACATCTGGTGCAGGCTCACCCTTAAGCGGTAATACATATTTCCAATGCCGACATTGCTCCTCCAATGTTATAAACTTCCCTTCTGGAAATAGTTCCACTGTTATAAACTTCCCTTCTGGAAATAGTTCCACGAAGTTCGAGACCCCCAGCCTTTTCATCAGAGCTACAAAACCTGATTCTGCGGTATCTGTAACCCTGGTACATGCACATCGGGCAGTCTGGGTGAGTGTAGAACACCCCCCCCTCTGTTTATGCTCTAGGTGCGCCCACGCCCTGCAGGTCACTTTCGCGCTGAATACGCTCTGTCTGGTGCTGTAAGAATAACTGATCTTGTCTGGTGCCGCTACCGCTCTTTCCACTTCCACGTGCCTCCTATCTTTGTACCTCATCGGGTATCAATTCATACCACCTGTTTCTGGTCTGTGCCTTGCTGCCTGCTTTATGTTCTATGTAGTGTTTTGTCCATGTGAGTGCTCTGAGGCCTTGGGGTGATTTTGCGCAATACAAAAACCAATATAGACCCCGCCTGTGCCACATTCTAATAAGTTTCAAAATCGGGCAATTCTGGTCCCCCTTCAGGAATAGGTGCCACCAACTTATCCCACAATACTCTAGCAGGTTTTCACACACCCACAAGAACTGCGAGATTGCAGACTTCACATTACACCCCTGGTATTCTTATTGGGGTGTTCAGAAATACATGGAGGAATCTAGGGTGCAGTGTCATTTTTACAAGGGATACCCGAACGTACAGATTAAGAGGAAGATTTTTCCATCGCAGCATTGCCACTTGAACTTGTTCTAGGACTCAAGTAATTGCTATGGTACACGGTTTCATCCCTGGCAACAGATTCCCAAATAGCGAGTCTGAGTCATGACACTGGAATCCCCAGTCATCACGGTATTGTTTGGTTGTTTCAGTCAGTGGGAAGAGTACCGACTTGGAGACGTTCACTATCTTATGGGAATGTAACCTTACCCCACGGTGCATATGTAGCTGACCATTCACCCTCCCCACTGGCCATGTCTACAGCAGTTTGACCATGGCGATATCATTTTCACCCAATCCCATCTGTTGTAATATTGCAAACAGGAACAGCCATTCAAAACGCCTTAGTGGTGTCTAGTAATTCTGCCACTATCGAGTCCTCGGGTGATACAGCCACAATCATCCCGAACATCCGCCAGAGACCATACGAGGTAGATCGCCCTGGGTTGAAACCTGCCTGGTCCGCCCATACCATCGCTGGCTTCAATGGCGATAGCCGTGATGCTAGGATCTTTTGCCTGTTAATTTATGAAATTGGGCGATTAAACCCGTAACGACTGTTCCTCTTATCTGGTTTTAACAGCACCACAACTAACACTTCCCTCAATGTCTCTGGCAGGGACCCATTATCCAAGCTCTGTTGGTACATTTCTAGTAGGTGGGGCCCCTATCTTTCTGCGTAGCATTTATAGAATTCTGCCGTGAACCCATCAGGCCCCGGCGACTTCCCATTCAACAAAGACTTAATAGCGTTCAGTACTTCCGACAATGCCAGAGGACGGCTTAGTTGCCTGAAGTGTGCATCTCGGATGAGTATAAATGACTATAAAACTTGGAAGAACAGCTGTACTATTTTGGTTTCTTCGAACCAGTCCTCCCCCCCCCCCCCCCCCTGCTCATCTGCAATAGCCTGAATCCTGCCACTCAGCTCATCCATTTTGGTTGCTCTGGCCAGTGTCCGCCCAGATTTATGCCCTTCCCCCATATTGGCACATGTTAGTCTGACTACTGATATACTTTTCATCCCGCAGAGCCAATTCCTGTTGGGACAGGATCTCGGGGTGTTCAAGATTCCTAGGGTTTGGGGATGCCACCTACACCGCTCGTAAACTGTTCTTAAGATCTAGGTCTTGTCTAATCTATCTTATCCTTTTCTTAAGAAATACATTATTCCCCTTAACACACATTTAAAACTTTCCCACACCGTCCCCGCAGATTGCACCTATTGTTATTTTGCATTTATATAGCGCCTTATATACCATTGGTATGGTCTGAAGGCGCTGGTAGGTTGAACGCCCTTGGGAACCGAAGTTCGGGTCAGTAGAGAGGGTGAAGAGTCAAAAGGTGCGTGTGCGCACAAGGTATGTGTGCAGCTGGTGCGGAGTTAATGTGGTAGCTGCTTCTTAGCGGTAGGTGTGGTGGTTGAGAGGTCAGGAGAATGTGTTCGCTCTGGCAGAATTTATCCAGCTCGAGTGTGGCTGCGTTAGGCCTGAGGAGAAACGCCTGGCTGGGGGTGTTAAACCAGCGGTGGTTACTTAGAGTGATGGGGAGTGAGCGGGAGATGTTGATATGAGAACAGTTATACCGAATGGTGTCATAGTATCCCTGTGTTCTATTTGAGTGGTGGTGTAGAGGAGAGTAGGCGTGGGGTGTGGTATGATATATGTTCTTTCAAATGTTCCCGCATACCAATGCATATTATGTACGTCACGCAATTTATGCGATCAGGTACACACTCGCGCATTCATAGTTCGTCTTGCGTGCTCTAGTCTATCCCTCATTTTCAGTGTGCTTCATGCATGCTCTCATGTATTCCATATGCATGCACTCCCGTCCTCCCCGCGCATCCACTCCAGTCTGCCTATGCGCTCATCCGGTCTGCACGCTCATCCGGTCTGCTCTACACAGGCATCCGCACCACACAGCTATCCGCTCCACACCGGCATCCGCACCACATGTTCTCGTCCGCTACATACAGTCGTCCGCTCCATACACTCGTTCGCATCCACACCCTCGTTCAATCCGCATGCTCATCGGATCCACACACATCTGGTCTATCCACTTATCGGCACAACATACTACTCGTCTGATTGATATATTACTGGACCACTCTACGTATTTGTCGGTTTCTTACATTCGTCCGCTCCCCTCATTCATCCGTTCTATGAATTCATCCGTTCTACGTACTGATCCGCTCTACGTACTGATCCGCTCCACTTACTCGTCCGCTCCTCCCATTCGTCCGTTCCACACAGACACATACACATCTGTTCTGCAAATTTATCCGTTCTACGTATTGACCCGCTCCACACACTTGTCGGCACCATATTCACTCACTCAGATATTTATCGGCACCACAGACTCATCCATTCCATACTCATTTGCTCCACCTTCTCACCTGTTCCACACATTTGTCCGCTCTACATACTCGTCCGTTCTATGTACACCGCTCTCCTCATCGTGCTCGTCCGATCCATTCATTCATCCGTTCTACGTATTTGTCGGCTCTGTTCTACGTGTTCGTCTGTTCCACACACTTTTCTGCTCTGCGTACTCGTACGCTCTATTCCCCCCACTCAGCCACTCCCCCCACTCAGCCACTCCCCCCACTCAGCCACTCCCCCACTCAGCTATTCTCTCCTCCGCCCTCTCATCCTCCACATACTTCCGCCCTCTCCACTTATCCACTCTTGACACTCATCTGATCCACGTGCTCATGCGCTCTACAATCATTTGCTCTCGACACTCATCTGATCCACGTGCTCATGCGCTCTCCAGGCTCGTCCGCTCTCCAGGCTCGTCCGCTCTCCAGGCTCGTCCGCTCTCCAGGCTCGTCCGCTCTCCAGGCTCGTCCGCTCTCCAGGCTCGTCCGCTCTCCAGGCTCGTCCGCTCTCCAGGCTCGTCCGCTACCCACATTCAGTCGCTCCCCCCACTCGGTCGCTCCCCACATTTCTCCGCTCTATATGTGCCTCCGTTCTCAGCGCTCTTCCACTCTGCACGATCTTGCGCTCTGCACGTCCTTCTGCTCTCTACACATAACTGCTCTCCGTACTCAGCCGCTCTCTACACTCAGCTGCTCTCTACAATCATTCGATTCCACATCTATTTGCTCTTATTATTCATCCGCTCACCACACTCAACCATCCTCCAGGCTCATCTGCCAACAGCATTTATCCTCCATACTCATCCATACTCATCCATACTCATCCATACTCATCCATACTCATTCGCTCTTTTCACTCATCCACTCGTGCTCTCCTTGTTCATCCGCTCTCCACACTCTCTACTTTCCTTTTATTCAGTGATTCTTTTTCTATTTAATCATTTCCCTGTTTAGATCTACCTTATTCGTTTTAGTTCTGTTTGTCAGTGTAGGTTACAATCTGGTTAGTTTAGCAGTTTTTTTTACTTTTTTTTTTTTTTTTTTTTTTTTGGTGGTTTGTTAGGTCAGTGTTATTGTGATGATGCTGGTTTGGGGCCGGTGGGTTTTAGGGAAAGAGCCAGGTTTTCAGTAGTTTGCGGAAGGCCGTTAAGTCCTGAGTTAGGCGGATGTGGGGTGGGAGCGAGTTCCGCAGGGTTGGGGCCAGGGCTGAGAATGATGCTCCGCCTAACCTGACTGAGTTTGTTTTAGGAATTACTAGGAGGCCGGCTGAGCTTGATCTAAGGGTGCGGGTAGGGTGATAAGGTATTAGCTTTTTTTGAAGATAATGGGGTCCAGTTTTATGTAGAGCTCGATGGGTGAGGCATAGGGTTTTGAAAGCCACCCTATGGGCTACCGGAAGCCAGTGCAGTGTCTTGAGGGCTGGGGATACGTGGTCCCTTGGACCGAGCGCAAGAAGGACTTTGGCTGCTGCGTTTTGTGCTCTTTGTAGTTTATTCAGTTGGTAGGCATGAATTCCGAGGTAAAGGGGGTTACCATAGTCCAGTCGTGATATGACGATTGATTGGACCGCAGAGACTCTGTTGGGGAATGAGAGATATGGAAAGATGCGCCTAAGGTTTTTGAAGTGGTAGTGGCAGGACTTTGAGACATTGTTGACTTGGCGCGAGAGTGTTAGGTCGGAGTCTAGGGTGCACCCAAGATTTTTCTCTGTGTTAGAGGGGGTCGGTGAGTTGCCCATGGCGGGTGGCCAGGGTAGTGGGTGCGGAAGAAAATCTGAGTTGCCGCAGACCATGATTTCTGTTTTGGAGGGGTTTAACAGGAGGTGGCTTTGGGTCATCCAGCGTTCGATGTTAAGGAGGCAAGAGGTCAGGTTGGGAGTTGGGTTTCGCGTTCAGGAATTTTAGAATTAGTTGAGTGTCATCTGCGTAATTGTAACACAGGATGTTGTGAGCACGAATTATTGGTGGGAGGGTGATCAGGTAGAGATTGAACAGGAGGGCGGATAGACATGCTCCTTGTGGGACTCCTGTGTCAACTGGTCGGGCTTGTGATGTAAAGTTGGAGAGTGTCGTTATTTGGTGCCTGTCTTTGAGGAATGAGGCTAGCCATTTAAGGGCGGTTCCACGGATTCCTAGGGAGTGGAGGCGGTCAAGGAGTATTGAGTGATTGATGGTGTCAAAGGCGGCTGATAGGTCGAGAAGGATTAGTGCGGCGCATCCTACAGAGTCAGCAGTCATTTTAAGGTCATCCCAGATCGAGGTTAGGGTGGTTTCAGTTCCGTGGCAAGAGCTGAATCCTGATTGGGCGGGGTCTAGGAGATTGTTGGCTTCAACAAAGGCATTTAGTTGGCAGTAGGCTGTTCGGTCAATGAGTTTGGCAAGGAACCTGGTGTTGGAGATGGGGCGGTAGTTTTTTGGCTCGAGAGGGTTGAGTGAGGGTTTTTTAATCAGAGGTTTGACGTGCACCAATTTGAATGCATCTGGAAAGATACCGGAAGAAAGGGAGGCGTTTATGATAGATCTTGCGTGTTCTCCTGCGCAGGTGGAGGCAAAGATTTCTTTAAGGGTTGTGGCTGGGCAAAGGTCCAGTGGTGATCCAGATGGTTTGCGGTCGGATAGGAGTTTGAGAAATTGTTCTGGTGATATTGGACTGAAGGATTCGAACGTTGGTTGCGTAGGGGTCGCGGTTGGTGGGCTGGCCGGTACGGGCTGAGGATTGCCTGGTGGTTGTAAGAGAGCCAGTTTGGTGGTCAGAGTTTTTGTCCTTTCGATGGCCGTGGAGTAGAAGTGGAGGGAAAGTGAGTTACATAGCGATTGTGATGCGGTCGGGATGGTTGTTACATGCCGGTTTGGTGAATTCGGAGATAATTTTGTGAAGTTCTTTGCATGGGTTTTTGCAGTTTAGGATTCGTGAGTTGTAGTGGGCTTTTTTTGCTTTCCGGATTTCGGCTTTGTACCGATACAGGTGTCGGGCCAAGGTGGTCCTGCTGTCATGGGTTTTCTCTTTATGCCATTTGCGTTCTAGGTATTTGTATTGTCGTTTAGTGCTCTTTAACTCAGGAGTGAACCATTTGGGGAAAAGGCCAAGTCGGGTTGATGGTTTGCACGAGGGGGATCAGGCGCATCAGGGATGAGTTGAGCCATGAATCAAAGGCCTCAGGGGTTAGTTGGTTGTTGAGATGGCAGGTAGGTTGTGGAGACTGGAGGAGTGCCTCGGCTAGGTCCGGGGTGATTATTAGTTTCTTCCAGCTTTTGCGTATGTTCGGAGGTTCAGATACGAGTATGGGAAGGGGTTCAGGTGAGTGGATGCGAACGAGAAAATGAAGTGGTCGGACCAGATGATAGGTGTGGGCGGCATTAGATGAATCAGTGTGTTGGAGCTGAAGATGGCATCAAGAGTGTGTCCTTTATAATGAGTCGGGCCGTTTATGTGGGGTTGGTGATTAATTGAATCTAAACCGTCAATCAGGGAGTATGTCATGGGGTTGGTGGGGATGCCACATTCTCTTCGAAAAAGGTATCTATGGCTGATGTCATGCTCTCCCGAAGACTGTCGCTGAAACTCTCGCTCTTAAACTGCCAGGGGAGCCTTCATCCTTCCCGTCAGTCTGTTTAATATCACAGGGCCATGATAGAATAGCGTATGGGCATATATCCCCACTCCCGCTCCTTTATTGAGTGCAATGATTATGTGGATTCGAGTGGCAGGTGTACTGCCTCACCGCTTGATTACGTACTCTCCATACGTCTGCAATATCCCATGAGTCATGCCCTGCATCCAATTGGTCCCACTGTTCCCAGATCCCTGGCTTCCCCCTGTTCATTCAAGTGCCGGCTGCATCACCGTGTTAGTCACCAGCCTGGATGATCTTCCCAGGAGGAAGTTCACTGAGTTGTCAGTCTACCCACCTTTACTGTATCCTGATTTGCGCCATAATAGTTAACGTGTACAGCACCCCCTGGATGGTGCCTTGAGGCCTCTGCCTTCCCCATCCTTCATACTTTGGTTTGATGGAACCCCACATTGCTGTGTATTAAGGTGCCCACCCCATCGCGTATGAGCATGACGAAAAATACATGACATCCCCAGGTTTTCCCGATCTTGGATTCTATGTCTGATGTTGAGTGAGTTTCCTGTTATGACCAAGCAAGGAGGTGCTCCTGGAATGCGCCTCCTTCCACTCGGTATTCAGTGTGCTCTCTCAAATATGCACAGCTCTGAAAACCCCTCCGTGCCCAGAGCCTCCCGCAATATTTCTTCTACTATGATCTCCATATTCTTCGGATCGACTCCGAAAGTCCAATTATTCTGATGTTGTTCCTCCTATCTGGATTCCAAATCGTCCTGCTTGTCGATGAGCTCTTTCAGGGCCCTTCTCACTCTGGACATTTCCCTGGTCGTGGAGGTGGACACATCTCCAGTTCCAAGACTTCTTTCTTGCTTGTTCAACTGCTCCCTGTGTTTGTCTAGGCGGACCTGCATGTGGTCCACCTTAAAGGTGAGAGTCCAGTTTACCGTCCAGGGATTCTGGTCTGCAGTTGTGTAAACATCACTGTCCTGAAATGCGCCTGCTGGATCTGGGGGTGCACCTCCTATGTGGTCTCGTTATGCTACTTTTAGCCAGTGCAGTTTCGCCTGGTGCTTGCCTCCTTACCCTGATTTGGACATCGCTGGTAATCTGGTTGTTGGGTGGATGAAGGGCTGCCACCGCTCTTTCCTTATCTTGTAGAGGTCCTCCCCACACCAACTTGAGTTATGCACAACTGAGATACTTGGCGGTGTCCAGCTTGCAGTGTTTGAGCCAGTGGCACCTCTTAACTGCCAGCGGCAGACGGGATTAGGCAGACTGACCAGGCCACAGCCAGCTGATGGCTGCTTTGTTGATTATCGTGCGAGTCTGTACCACCACAGAGCAGTCCATGAGAGGCAGGCTGTTCTCGCCCCCCTCACCCCAGGGTTCGCTTCGGCAGGTTTCGGTGACCCTGTTGTAATGTCTGTGGTTTGGGGGGGTGGGCGATAACCCAGCTGCATCATCCGTGGACTTGGACCATTGGTGGTGTAATGGCTGTGCACCCACCTGTTTGCTTTTAGCCAACACTGGCCCTTTGCCCCCAGGTCAATGTAGGCATACAGCAATGCCCCTTTATTGATTATGCATAGTACAGCTGCGTCTTGGCGTGTGTGGCACTCGCTGTGCAGCGGGTTCCTTCACCCCTCAGGCAGCAGCAGTCCTTGTCAGATGTTTGGCCAAACCCAGGCAGGCAGTCTCCTCGGTATGTGCGGTGGGTACTGCAGGGCTCCTCGTCTCCTGCCACCATGACGGGTCATGTGCCAAGCCCCCACCGCGCCGCCCCAATATATTCTGGTAGCCCGGTTTACATTCAACACTCGCATGGGAGGAAATCGGAGATGGCTCGTCTGGCTTTTTCCTGTCTCGGTCCTGGTTCAGGGCCTCTGCCACATGGCCATCCGTTCACTGGGGCTCGTCTCCGGATAGCTCATGCCAAAGGCTCTGGCATACTAGAAATAACCGCAGCGTCCTCGCTACTGTAGTATGGAATGCTCCGTGGTGTACCAGATTCGGGTTCAGAGTGGACTGTGTTCTCCTACGTTCATGAAGCTTGGATTGAGTCGTCTGGTATGCCCTGTGAGGGTACGCAGGGTGTCTTGCTGTGTCTCCTGATTCAGACAGCTGTTAAGTTGGGGCTTCCACTATACTCCCCAGGTGGCAGTCCTCACTGATACATGTGCAACTGCCACTGCACAGCCGGCTCAGTGCTCTGCTGTGTGCCTGGCCACGTATGTCGGCAGGAGTTCGTAGTGGGCAGAGAGTGCCTGCTCCTGCCTGTCGCACGCAGTAGGGACCCTTATGTTGCCTGGTAGGCACCCGCTCGCTGATGCACGCTGCTGATGGGACTGTTCCCAACGTCCTGCCCACCAGTCCAGGTCGCGGGTCAGTGGGTGTTGCTATTGCCACTGAGTTCTGTGTTCACTGCTGCCCCTTTGTAGTTCCGGGTGGCCGCGCTGTTGTGCGGCGCGTATGCCAAATAAAGGTCTTGCTAGTGTGTTGCGGTTTACACCGTCACATCTAGCTGAATCGGAGTTCTTAATCACTGTATTCCTCCTCGGTCCACACACAGCACCTCGGTAGGCCCCGCTCTGGGACGATGTGGCGCTGACGGCCCCGCTCCCCTCCGGTTTAGCACTGCTAAACCGGAGGGGAGCGGGGGGGGGGCCTTCCCTCCACGGGGCTATAGCCGCTCATAGGGTCCGGCCTTGAGTGCCATGGCGTTCGTGGGTTACTCCCGATCCTCGGCCCAGTGCCTCCCGTGGTGCGGTCAAGTCCAGAACGGGGTGCGTGTGTCAAGGGGCGCTCGTAGTGGCCGGGCCCGAGTTCCACGGCGTTTGTGGGTCCGTCCCGGAGGGCAAGGCTCTAACGTGGTGGGAGAAGCTCTAAGGGGGGGACCCGGCCGGAGCTCCGGGGCTGCTTAACTCCCTTCCCCCCCCTTCCCCCTGTCTCGAAGGTCCCCGGGCCCAGTGCTGGTCGCGGGGAGCCCCGGCGGCGTCCCCATCCCTCGCCGGAGGGAGAAGCTCTAATGCGGAGTGGGGGAGGCTCCAAGGCGGCCCGGGCCCCAGGCTGCTGCGACCACCCCGGCCCTGGGCGCCGTGTCGGTCCCGGGCCCGGCGGCGGTTCCCGGGGAGCCCCGGCGGCCTCCCCGGAGGGAGAAGCTCTAATGCGGGGTGGGGGAGGCTCTAAGGCGGACCGGGCCGGGGCCCCAGGCTGCTGCGGCCACCCCGGCCTTGGGCGCCTGTCGACGGAACCCCGCACCTGCCCGGGGAGCCCCGGAGGGGTCCCCCTCCCTCCCCAGAGGGAGAAGCTCTAATGCGGAGCGGGGGAAGCTCTAAGGCGGCCCCGGGCCAGAGCTCCAGGCAGGCACCCAAGGCCGGCCTTGGGTCCTACAAAGGTCCCCAGGCCCGGCGGTGTCCCTGTCCCTCCCCGCAGGGAAAAGCTCTAATGCGGCGGGAGAAAAGCTCTGAGGCAGGGCCTGGCCGGAGCTCGTGGAGGCCCTGCCGGTGCTGGCCCATGCCTGCCCTTGGGCACCTGCCGGCCCTCGGTCCTTTGCCAGGCGGGCCCGGGGCCCGCAGAGCACTTCCCGTCCGGGCCCATTGGAATGCATGGCCCGCTCCGAGGCCGGCCATCTGGTGTGGGGCCATAGGAACGACTGCAAGGACCAGATGGCCGGGCCGCTCTGGAAGTCTGGATGGGCGTCAATCTGAAATCCGTCTCCAGTTGGGTCTATAAGGAGCCCGGGCGGTTTCGCCGAGA